>NC_088216.1:65435947-68048132 GCF_036934945.1 Oncorhynchus masou masou
GAATTCCCATGAGCCAAAACCACAGAGAGTGATTCAGTCATCTGAATGAGTGACAGCAGGTTTACAGAGGTTGAGGACGGACCACCAGTGTCTAGACCACTGAATCTCTCTTTGCCTCATTCTAACACTCCAATTCCCCCGAGTTCCATAATGTAAGGGGTAGATGTGGGTTTTTGAGACACAGATATTCTTTAGGAGGACCTATGTACCTGTGATGAGCTGGGACCCAAGAATCAAGACAATTTGCTAAAATATTTATTTATGTGTCAAATTGAGAGCATTCTCTATATTCCTCAGCCCCCAGTATCATATAATTATTTAAGGTGTTTTGTAAGTGCACCTACTAGCATCTTGTAAGTGCACCTACTAGCACCTACTAGCATCTATAAAACAAAAGCTTTGTCCTTGGCTGTTGGAACAACCTACTGTATATATTATTTTATCTAAAAGTAGTAGATCAAGGCCCTTGATAATTACTTTGATTTTGCCTTGCTCAAGGGTACATCGACAGATTTTCTTTTCACCTTGTTGGATGGGGATTAGAACTAGCAACCTTCCAGTAACAAACGCTCTAACCGCTAGGCTACCTGCCACCCCTGTCTGATTGGTGACACCATTCACCTGCACACAGAGTATGGCAATAGAACAACACAGGGAGGAGTGGGGCTGAATAGAAAAGAGGAAAGAAAAAGACAGCAAGAGAGAGACTTGTGAAAATAGGTGAGAGGTCAAGGTTGAGCTGACAGGGTGCAGTTGGGGCTTGGACCCCGCTCCTACCTTTGATAACGAGCGAGCGCGATATGGAGGATGGGAGTGTGACAGCAAGGGCTCTAGTGTGTCAGAGATACGGGGTATCCTTCCATCCTGTTTGCTGTGAATCACAAAGGAAAAGTTTGAGTTATTGACATGGATATATTATGACATTATGGGTTACTGTTAGGGTTAGGGTCGATTACATTGGAAAAATCATGTTTGGTTGGTTTTGAGTTGAACATCTCTGGTAGAGATCAGAGAAACGGTAGTGTAAATTCTGGCAATCACGGAGGTGCGAGATTGGACCTCACCACATTAAAGAGAGGAGCACACTGTAGATGATGTGACTGAGCTGACTGTCTTTCCAGTCTCTCCCCAGTAAATACTTGGGATTAACCCATAATTGTCTTTCTGTCTTGCTCGACTGGCCTAGAGTGTTGTCTCCTGAGCCTGTGAAGTGGTGAGGACAGGCTATAACTAGGGCTGTCAGGCAACTGGAATGTCTGAACCATTGAAATAGAATTTGAAATTTCTGGGTTGTTCTTTGGTTTGAACAACACAGAGTGAAAAGGGACATGATCCCTCCCTCCCTCCCTCCCTCTGTCTGATCATGTTTCCTCTGGTGACAAGATCTTATTAGCAGCCTGGCCAGAGCTGTATGATTGAGTCAAAACATGTTACTTCACACAACATCTCACAAAGCAGTCAACTGCTGGATCGACTGGCAGTCAGGCTTTTAACGGCCCATATTAAATAAATGGAAGAGCCTTCTACACACAGAACCTTGAACAGAGGGCACCACGCTGAGGCTTGAAGCAGGAGGCATTCTATTAAGGAGTAAGGCGTGGAACAACAACCTGGCTGGCAGGGAAGGTGAGCTGCTGAGAATATGTAAATCTCTCTCTCTCTCTCTCACATACGCATACACAGGCACGCACGCACACACACACACACATACACATGCATACTTTTCAATCACATGGCACAGGGGGTGGTTTGTAGGTTCAATAAGCCTATTTACCAAGTGGTGTTGTTATCCTTAAATTGCATCTCTACTCAGCTGACGGGTTCCCTGCCCATTAACCCTTCAGCAACCGTCAGTGCACACCACTGAACATCACTGACAACACACTGTTGACCTGGAGCAGACACTCCTTTAACAGCATTATTTCATATCTTCTATATGAAAACATTGCAGAATCATGTCGGAGAGCTCATTTCAAATGCTTTTCTTAACCAAAGCATGGCACATCATAATATTGCCCCACTACAAAGCAGGGCCCTGCAGTGCTTATTCCATCCTACAACAGTACGACACGTTGTCCTCTGGTAGTAGGCTGGTTTAGATGGTGGCTGGGTAAAGCAGGCACAACTACACAGGGAGGGATCAGAGGGTTCAGCCTGACAACTGGTCACCTCACCCCAGGAACACACACAGCCTGCTTAATGGATCGGATTACGGGAGCAGAATGTGTGTGTGTGTGTGTGTGCACCTATCAATGGTAGCTTAAAAGCCACCAAACAAAGCACACATCCAGTGAGTGTGTCATCATCTCAACACTAAGGGGGAGCTTTACAGAGAGAAGAGATGATGGTCTCAGTGTGACTGGTGACAGTAACAATACTATCCCAAGTGTGTCACATCCCAATACCAATTACAGGGACACCTGCCACATGTTTAAAAAATTCACTGAGTCCAAAGCAATGGTTTTGCGCACCTCGAGTTAGTACTACGTACAGTAATCTTATACATTTTTTTATTTTATTGAACTATTTTTATTTAATAGTGACACTGGCCTAAATGACAGAACATTGTGTGAAACAAGTGATTGGTGCAGCTAGTCATCCATAAGTGGCTTAGTTAACATACTGCAGTGGAGGAGTGATTGGCAGAGAGAGAGCATGTCCTGGTCCAGGTCTAATCTGGAGAACTGAATCAGAGAATGAGAGTCATGCAGCCATTACATAATACAGCTGTCCAAAAATAGCCCCCGGTGAAGAGGTCACCAACCTTCAACCACAATCTGATTAAGATGCCACTTCCATGAATGCTGTGTGTGTGTGTGTGTGTGTGTGTGTGTGTGTGTGTGTGTGTGTGTGTGTGTGTGTGTGTGTGTGTGTGTGTGTGTGTGTGTGTGTGTGTGTGTGTGTGTGTGTGTGTGTGTGTGTGTGTGTGTGTGTGTGTGTGTGTGTGTGTGTGTGTGTGTGTGTGTGTGTGTGCGCGCGCTTTTGGGTGTCCCACACCGTGGAAACTTCTAGTCAAGGGGAACATTTTAAACCTGAAAAGCCTTCCTCCACACAGTACTGCTGGGTCATGGGCTCTGATAAGATGATGCAAATGAGCTCTCTCTACTCCTCTGATGGGTGTGGAGTATACCTGGAAATACAAATGAGCTGGACTGGTTTGCATATATTGCAACAAAATGGAATGACAAATGCATTTCTCTAGTCCCTGAGCGGCAAAGAAAGAGTGAGAGAGTGAGAGAGTAAGAGAGCATGTTTGCACCAAGACAATAGCTCAATATCCTCTGTAAGGTGTTCCCTGTTTGGTATAATCCATACCAGGCAAAATGTATCAACACATCTCCTGCAGAAGATTGAAAAGGTTGCAATGTGGAGGGCAAACATTCACTAATTATTGGTGCAATCAACAGATCGATACTATGGTTCAAGATGCAGTACACATCCAATTTGATCTAGTGTTTAACTTCAGCAGCAAACCATGTCTGTTGAGGAGGGCTTATATTATACAGTATCATATCAACATGTACTTAATGAGGTATAGTATCAATGCAGGGGTCTGGGCTTCATGAAGACATTGAGTATTTAATGCGTCACTGACTGTTATCTCATCCGGACTGCACAACAAAATCTCCAAAGAAAACAACATATCTGGCCATAACTGCAGCAACAGAGATATGGCATGGCTGGCCCTTTTAATTAGGGCAAGTGGGGCCGTAAATTATGGCTTGTGGGGCTGTCTGTGGTGCAGTCTGCAGATTATGGAGTGTGTTGGCATTTTAATTATGGCATATTTTGAAGTATGTTAACTGTCATATGTCAGCTGTCAGTGAACCCAAAACTAACCTTGACAGTTAAGTTTTGGTATAATTTCTGAGTGGCTAAGCTGAATGTTTGGGATAGGGTTAACCTTGACGATTAAGTTTAGGTATTCATTCCGAGTGGTTCAGGTAAGGGTTAAGGTTTGGGTTAGGGTTAAAACAGAAAAAAAAGATGACAAAACACGTACCTAGTGCTGGGATTGAACTTGCGATCCTCTGAGCCGTAGCTCACGATTTGAGCCCGTCCTCAACCCCACCCAGAACACCCTAGCTCGTCGTGAACCTACTGGATGGCCATAGGCGCTTGCGCTGCCTGTAATGACGGTAGGAAATTGCAATGGAAATAAAATGACACCCCATGCCATAATTTCAATATGCCTAAATACGTCATAATCCACCAGAGTTTGGTTTGGGATTGCAAACATAGCCAAGAGACATAAAACCATGAATCCAAGCACTATCAGATTCCTGGATCAACATCAAGTATACAAACACCCCTCTACTACACCAACATACTCAGTAATCACCTGTATTCTTATAGCTAACGTCTAGCATAATGGTCCCGTCTTTCTCTTCCACTGCCCAAACCCACCTGTCCTCTACCCACACACACTGATAGTTACCGGAGCTTAACCGGCCAGTCCAGCCAGACAGAACACAGACAGACAGCAGGCTATCTAATCAACCGCAGCAGCTAATGCACAATGAAAGCAGAGTTACTTACTTTAGGCACCAGTGTGAGCAGAGCGAGTGGAGTGCAGAGGCAGGTCCAGCATGGGATGCAGAGATCAGTGGACGATCAGCGCTGCTCTATGCAGCAGAACCTAGCCAGGAAAGTGCTGGATACAACTATGTTCTCTCCCTCTCGCTGTCTCCGTCTCTCACAGGCTCTTAGTTTCTACCTCTCCTCTCATTTTACTTAATTGCTTCAGAGTGGTCTTTTGCTATCGCTCACCTCCAAATGTCTTCCCCTCTTTCCTTCTCTCCCTCTACTTCTCTGTCTGATTCAGTGTTAGAGCTCTAACACCTGCTGTTAGATCGCAGCCTCTCCTGTCAGATGATGCTATGGAAAGCTCCCCTCTCTCCCCCTCCCTTCCTCATTACTCTCTCCCCCTCCCTCTCCCTCTCTCTCCTTCTCTCACATGTACACACACACACACACACACACACACACACACACACACACACACACACACACACACACACACACACACACACACACACACCACATGGACATGAGTGAGCAGAGTGCAGTGGGCGTATGGACATGAGTGAGATTCATGATGCGAAGTGCTAAGAAGGACATTATCTACCATAGAAGATATCAAATCACTTATTCCCCATTATCTACCTCATCCCTCTGACAATAATTATCCCATCCAGCACATGCTCCAATTGACTTTGTAGCGGACAGCTGAAAAGCGCAAAAAAATATCTAATCTCTAACATAGATTATGGATTCACATATGGAGACTAAAATAGCATAATAGGCAAGAAGACCCTGTCAGCTATTAACCATTGATTCTGCTGAGATTCTGTCTTTCATAGAGGACAATTCAAATAAAACACAGTCAAATGCATCTGTAAATAACATAATCTTCAAACGATGTCTACCAGAACCAGAAATCTCATTCCCCATTGAGCCAGACTTCAGTCTCTTTCCACCTCCCCTATGAGTACTTACCAGATATGCTGCACCTTATGGAGGATTGTGTCAGAGAAGCTCCCTCTCCTGGTTCCAAGGCCCATGCTACCTGCTCCTGTCCTCCTGCTCTGAGGCATGTTCTCTGGCTGCTGCCTGCTGCAGCTCTACACTGGAAGAGGGTTCCACCTGGACCTACCTGGACCGCGCAGGCTCAGCTAGACAAAGGACCAGGGTGGATGCCCATTGGTGAGGAAACTAAAGGCCATTGACGGGAGGAAGACTTAGTCTTCCTCCCGGTCCACACCCAGCTCAGAGTTTAGTGGTCCACACCCAGCTCAGAGTTTAGTCTTACAGGCCTGCCCAGAGCTCCCTAAAGCACATTGTTTGGGTGTGGTTCCACACCAGTCTCAATAGACACACAAAACCATTTTGTCTTAGTTTTTCACAGCCAGTAGTTTCCCCCTGTCTATCACCCAGGTGAACTACTTTGGAACTCACACAGGGAAGATCATTAAATGATAAAATTTTTACCTCTGATAACCTTTCCCCTCAGGAGAGGGCAACCAGACCGAGATCCAGGAAGCCTGGAAGGGTCTGATGAGGTGCGTGGCATGTGAGGCTAGAAATATATCTCAATCTGGGCCTCTCCAATTGGCAAAGCTGACAATAGGATGAGCAGGGTATCATTGTTCCCAAACAGAGTGAGAATGAGGGAGTCAAACCAGGTCATAGGGAGTCAGTATCCTAAATCACTCTCATTGTCAACCCAGACAAAGATCAATGTATTTGAGAAATACTTGGAAAAAGAATGCTCTTTGGCCTGTGCTAAAACTAATTAAAGGGATCCCCCATTCTCTCTCTCTCTCTCTCTCTCTCTCTCGCCAGCTAGGCTAAATTTCACATTTGCACACTGTCATACTGCAGATGCTTCACTCCGTGCTGAGAGACTAACAATCCCTATGTGGGAGGAGGCACAGATACTATATTGAGTGTGTGTGACAGAGAGGTAAGGAGAGGGGCAATGGCCTCCTCACTGAGTGTGACTGAAGGAGTAACTTTATCACTTTTTTATCAGTAAGTAACTCCTGTCTGGTCTGTCCTGGGGCTGTGGGATTCATCGTTCCCTCTGAGTCTGCTGGGACTAGGAGGACTACACATGGCTGGACACACATCAAATGAGAACCCTGTCAACCCTGCTTACCACCACTGCTTCTCATAATTCAATTGTGTTTGGAACTCTAACTCCATTGATTTTGTTAGTCCTGTGCTGGAAACAGTGTGGTGTGAGACTACAGGACAGCCCGGCAGACAGACAGGCAAGGCCATGGCCCCTGTCCCCAAGCCCCTGAAGCCCAACCTGATGATGGAATACAGGCAGGCTCGTAGTTCATTCCCAGTGTCAGCGCCAGTCACCCTGACCACTGGGGATGGAGGTAAGCTCCTCTGCTCCGTAATGAGCTCCGGCCCAACCCAGGTCATCCTTTGTCCCTGTGCTTCAGTGTACTTTACTGCTCTGCTCTGGTCATGGTCCGATGGGAGCCCAGCACAGCTGTGGCTTTTGCTCTGCAGACAAGGTGACTAATTAGGTGATTACAGTCATTAAGAGGATGGCCAGTGATCTCAGCATGTGCTCCAGGTGGACATCAGTGGCTGACTGAAGTGCATTCAACTCCAAAAGCAGCAAAAAGCAGCAAAAAGAAAAGCTAGCCATACTCAAGGCTAGCCATGACAATACCACCAGTTGAAAGCAGCAGAGTTAAATATAGAAATTGTGTTCAAAACAAATGTTAGAGATGTATCTGAACCACTCAGGTATTGTTATGCTGATGCATCTAGCCACACAATCCCCAAAGCACTGTGATCACATACACGTTTAGCAGATGTTATTGCAGGTGTAACGAAATTCTTGTATTTCAGGGCAGTAATATCTAACAATTTCACAACAATACACACAGATCTAAGTAAAGGAATGGGATTAAGACTATAGAAATATATGGACGAGCAATGTCAGAGTGGCTTAGACTAAGATACAGTAGAATAGAATACAGTATATACATATTTGATGAGTAATGCAAAGTATGTACACATTATTAAAGTGACTAGTGTTTAATTTATTAAAGTGGCAAGTGATTTCAAGTCTGCCTGTTCACCCCGCTATCATCCAGAAGGCGAGGTCAGTACAGGTGCATCAAAGCTGGGACCGAGAGACTGAAAACTAGCATCACTAGCATTGAGTGGCTGCTGCCAACATACTGACTCAAATCTCTAGCCACTTTAATAATTAAAAAATGGATGTAATAAATGTATCACTAGCCAGTCACTTTAACTTCTTCGATATAGGGGGCGCTCTTTTAATTTTCGGATAAAAAAACGTTCCCGTTTTAAACAAGATATTTTGTCACGAAAAGATGCTCGACTATGCATATAATTGACAGATTTGGAAAGAAAACACTCTGACGTTTCCAAAACTGCAAAGATATTATCTGTGAGTGCCACAGAACTGATGCTACAGGCGAAACCAATATGAAATTTCAAACAGGAAATGGCACAGATTCTGAAGACGCTGTGTTCCAATGTCTCCATAAGAGACTACATTTACCAGGTGCCCGCTTGGTGTCCTCCGTCGAAATTATTGCGTAATCTCCAGCTGCGTGCATTTTTCCATTTTCTTCAGAGGAGAAACACAACTGCCACGAATGATTTATCATTGAATTGATATGTGAAAAACACCTTGAGGATTGAGTCTAAACAACGTTTGCCATGTTTCTGTCGATATTATGGAGTTAATTTGGAAAAAAGTTTGCCGTTGTAATGACTGAATTTTCGTTTTTTTTCTTAGCCAAACGTGATGAACAAAACGGAACGATTTCTCCAACACAAATAATCTTTTTGGAAAAACTGAACATTTGCTATGTAACTGAGAGTCTCCTCATTGAAAACATCCGAAGTTCTTCAAAGGTAAATGATTTTATTTGAATGCTTTTCTTGTTTTTGTGAAAATGTTACCTGCTGAATGCTAGGCTAATGCTATGTTAGCTATCAATACCTCATACACAAATGCTTGTGTAGCGATGGTTGAAAAGCATATTTTGAAAATCTGAGATGACAGTGTTGTTAAACCTGTTAGAGATCGGGCTAATTTTTTCAACATTCTGTTAAAAATCGCGCAACATTTCAACGTCCTGCTACTCATGCCAGGAATATAGTATATGCATATGATTAGTATGTGTGCATGGACAAACAATGGATAGTGCTTTAAAGCAAATATCTGCAGCGTGAGTAAAAATGTGATCAATACATGTTGATGGTTTAATTCCTGGGCTGTTTGTAACTACCCTGGTAGGTTGACTGACAACCTGATCCAGGTTGCAGGCACTGGTTACAGTTTGAAGTTTTTGCCTGAGTGGCAGCTTGATGAAAGCCAGTCAATATTTAAATCACCCAGAAAATATACTTCCCTGTTGATATCACATACATTAGCATGTCACGCCCTGACTATGTCACACCCTAACCATAGAGAGCCCTCGGGGTTCTATGGGGTGTTCTAGTCTTTAATTTCTATGTTGGTGTGAGTATAGTTCCCAATTGGAGGCAGCTGATGATCGTTGCCTGTAATTGGGGATCATACTTGGTGTAGCCCCTTCCCACCTGCGTGGTGGGATATTGTTTTGTTTTGGTTTAGTGCTATGTGCGCTACAAACTACACGTTTATTTATTCTTTGTTGTTTTTTTGAAGGGTCACTTTAATAAATATGTGGAACTCTACTCACGCTGCGCCTTGGTCCGCTCATTATGTATACGACGAACGTGACAGAATATCCCACCACTACAGGACCAAGCAGCGTGCCATGGAGGAAAAGGAGAGCTGGACATGTGAGGAAATAATGAGTGGATGCGAGACCCGTATAGGAGTATAGGAGGACAGTGGTGACGCCGAGGTCCGCGGCCACAGAAACCCCAAGATTTTTTGGGAGGGGGCACAAGGGGCGGTTGGTTGAGCCGAGGAGAGAGCCAGAGACCATCGGGGAGTCGATGGAGCAGTTGGAGGAGGGAGATCGGAGATGTTGGTTAGGTGTATTCTGCAGCGCATTCGGCTTGAAGAGCACCTCCTCAGCCCGGTACGTCCTGTGCCGGCTCCCCGCACTCGCCCTGAAGAGCGTGTCATCAGTCCGGTGAAACCTGTGCCGGTGCCCAGTCCAGGCATGGCGTCCAGTCCCGCTCCATGGCCGGAGCCTTCCTCTGCGCTGGTGCCCAGTCCAGGCACAGCGTCCCTCTCCAGGGCCTGATCCTTCCTCTGCGCTAGTGCTCAGTCCAGGCTCAGCATCCAGTCCCACTCCAGGGTCTGAGCCTTCCTCTCTCCTTCCTCTTCAGCCCAGCCTCATGGCTGGATCCGCGGTCTGAGCGGGCGCTACGTCCCGCACCAGCGCTGTCACTGACGCTAGTTGCCCACCCTAACCCTCCCCATCCAGTTTCAGGTTTTGCGGTTGGGGTCCGCACCTTTGGGGGGGGGGCACTGTCACGCCCTGACCATAGAGAGTCATCGGGGTTCTCTATGGTGTTTTAGGTCAGGGTGTGACTAGGGAGTGTTCACGTCTTTAATTTCTATGTTGGTGTGACTATGGTTCCCAATTGGATGCAGCTGATTATCGTTGCCTGTAATTGGGGATCATACTTGGTGTGGCCCTCTCCCACGTGTGTGGTGGGATATTGTTTTGTTTTGGATTAGTGCTATGTGCGCTACGAACTGCACGTTCGTTTATTCTTTATTGTTTTTCCTACTCACGCTGTGCCTTGGTCCACTTATTATGTATACGACACGTGTGACATAGCAAGCATTTCACACATGTTATCCAGATACTGACTGTTAGCACTTGGTGGTCTATAGCAGCTTCCCACAAGAATGGGCTTTAGGTGAGGCAGATGAACCTGTAGCCATATTACTTCAACAGTATTTAACATTAGATTGTCTCTAAGCTTTACAGGAATGTGGTTCTGAATATAGACTGCAAAACCGCCTCCATTGGCATTTCTGTCTTTTCGGTAGATGTTATAACCATGTATTGCTACCACTGTATTATCTTTACAGGAATGTGGTTCTTCCTCTGCGCCGGTGCCCAGTCCGGGGCCCAGTGAGTTTCAGAGATAGTCAGAATATGAATGTCATCTGTTACAAGGAAGTTATTGACTTCATGGACCTTGTTATTAGGCTACATATATTAATATGGGCTATTTTTTTGCACTTGACTGGGTTTCTTGATTGTTTTTAATGCTTCACTGGGAAGCTTATCAGAGGTAGACTTACTCATGTTAATTACATTGGAGCTGATAGGGCAGGGTGAGTTGCATAACGTGGTATTCCTACAATTGCACACCGCCTCAGTGCTAACAGTGTAACTCTGGTTTATAGGCTCATGATTACTGCTTACAACAGCTGTAGGATAAACAGATGTATTCGGTGCAATTAGGGGTGCCAAGCCAAATTTCTTCAGCCCCCTGAGGGTGGACCATTTCAGCTTGTCAGTGATGTGTACGCCGAGGAACTTGAAGCATTCCACCTTCTCTACTGCTGTCTCATCTATGTGGATAGGGGGGTGCTCCCTCTGTTGTTTCCTGAAGTCCCAGATCATCTCCTTTTTGTTGATGCTGAGTGAGAGGTCATTTTCTTGGCACAACACTCCCAGAGCCCTCACCTCATCATTGGAGGCTGTCTCGTCATTGTTGGTAATCAAGCCTCTCCTGTTGTGTCATCTGCAAACTTGATGGAGATGGAGGTGTGTGTGGCCACGCAGTCATGGGTGAACAGCGAGTACAGTAAGGGGCTGAGCATGCACCCTTGTGGGGCCCCAGTGTTAAGGATTAGTGAAGTGGAGGTGTTGTTTCCTACCTTCACCACCTGGAGGCGGCCCGTCAGGAAGTCCAGGACCCAGTTGCACAGGGCAGGGTTCAGACCCAAGGCCTCAAGCTTAATGATGAGCTTGGGGGGTACTATGGTATTGAATGCTGAGCTATAGTCAATGAACAACATTTTACATAGGTATATTCCTCTTGTCCAGATGGGATAGGGCAGTGTGCAGTGAGATGGCGATTGCATCGTCTATAGATCTATTTGGCGGTAAGAAAAATTGAAGTGGGTCTAGGTTGTTAGGTAAGGTACAGGTGATATGACCCTTGACTAGCCTCTCAAAGCACTTCATGATGACAGAAGCGAGTGCTACGGGGCGATAGTCATTTAGCTCAGTTACCTTTGCTTTCTTGTGTACAGGAACAATTGTGGCCACCTTGAAGCGTGTGGGGACTGCAGACTGGGATAGGGAGAGATTGAAAATGTCCGTAAACATACCAGCCAGCTGGTCTGCGTATGCTCAGAGGACGTGGATAGGGATGCCGTCTGGGCCAGCACCCTTGCTAGGGTTAACACGCTTAAATGTCTTACTCACGTCGGCTATGGAGAAAGAGAGTCCAGGGTCCTTGGAATCAGGCCAGTCACCTTGCCATGGTTAAATGTGATGGTTTGCGTTTTCAGTTTTGCGTGAACACTGCCAAATACCCACGGTTTCTGGTTAGGGTAGGTTTTAATCGTCACAGTGGGTACAACATCTACTATACACTTCCTGATAAACTCAGTCACCGTATCAGTATATTCGTCAATGTTATTCTCAGAGTTTATCCCAGTCCGAGTGATCAAAACAATATTGAAGTGTGGATTCCGATTGGTCAGACCAGCGTTGAATAGTCCTTAGCACAGGTACTTCCTGTTTGAGTTTCTGCCTGTAGGAAGGGAGGAGCAAAATGGAGTTGTGATCAGATTTGCCGAAGGAGTAGCAGTGGAGTAGCAGTGGTCGAGTGTTTTACTGTAGCAGAGCGAGTACTGCAGTCAATATGTTGATAGGACTTCGGTAGCATTTTCCTCAAATTTGCTTTGTTAAAATCCCCAACTACAATAAATGCGGCCTCAGGATATGTGGTTTCCAGTTTGGGGCCATCGTGGTATCAGTTTGAGGGGGAATATACATGGCTGTGACTATAACCGAAGATAAATCTCTTGGGAGGTAATACGGTCGGCATTTGATTGTGAGGTATTCTAGGTCGGGTGAACAAAAATGACTTGAGTTCCTGTATGTTATCACAATAACACCATGAGTAGTTAATCATGAAACATACACCCCCTTGCTTCTTCTTCTCGGAGAGATATGTATTCCTGTCTGCGCGATGAACTGAGAAACAAACTGGCTGTATGGACTCAGACAGTATATCCCGAGAAAGCCATGTTTCCGTGAAACAGAGTATGTTACAATCCCTGATGTCTCTCAGGAAGGAAATTCTCGCCCTCAGCTCTTCAACTTTATTATCCAGAGACTGAACATTAGCGAGTAATATACTTGGATGTGGTGGGTGTTGTGCGCGCCTCCCGAGTGGGACTAGAAGTCCATTGTGAGCACCTCTTCTCCGCCGCCGATGTTTTGGGTCAGCCTCTGGAATCAGTTCAATTGTCCTGGGTGGTGCGAACAAAGGAAAGTTGTATTCCTGGTCGTAATGCTGGTAATGCTGATGAGTTACCGCCCCTCTGATATCCAAAGTTCTTCCCGGCTGTATGTAATAACACAAAAACATTTCTGGCCTAATAATGTAAGAAATATTACATAAAAAAACAAAATACTGCGAAGTTGCTTAGGGGCTAGAGGCTCGTATGCCCTCTTTATCGTCGCCAGATCCTTGACAATACCAGACCAGATCCATTCTCCTTGTATCGTCACTGAGGCAGCCTACTGTCATGACGTTGGCCTGGGGGTAGGTTTATGACAGTCATAAATACCTCTTCCCCCCTTTTTCCTCTCTCTACCCGACTGATGCTACATTTGCAAAACCCTTGGTTAACATAGAGATTCTGGGAACATCAGAAGGTGGGGTGAAATGAACTATATTCTGGTAATCCGACAAATTGAACATATGCGGTGGTACTTAATGAATATGATGTCAGTTCGGTTGTCATCTGAGACATTCTCATCAATGATAAGATGACATAAACTCTACAGTGGAATGTCTACACAATCAGAGTTATTGGATTCACATGGAATTGTTGTTCAATTTAAATGTTTGAATATGAAATTATTTGTGATGGGATGAAATGTGATTTTAGCTTCTAAAATGTGAGATTTGGGTTTTCATAAGGTAGGGCTCTGCTCAATCTGCTTCACCCCTGTGAAGGGACATGGGCTATAAAACTTTTCAAACACGCCCTCCTCTAACCTTCCTATATAAAGCCTTGACGACAATATAACCATCTGTTCCGAGGATGTGAGGACAACGGTCTGATGTCAGAATGGTTCAGTTAATAACTACAGAACGAAGCCAACATCAGCATGAGCTTTGGTTGCGAATGGTATGAACTTTGAACTCTTATTCACTTCAGAAGTGATACCTCCTAGCCGTTGAGTTCGCAACAGCAGCTGCAAACGCAGGTTAGGAAGGAACAGACAGAGTATCCCATCTACCACACAATGACGTTACTACAACGTATCCAATTGACCACCAGAGACATTCTTCAAAGGACAAAGGACTTGGTTTGGCAACACGGCCTTCCATCTACCACCAACCTACTGAAGCACAGCTCAGAGTAAATATTTATTGCATTTTCCTTTTCCAAATGGGCGGTAATTTAGAATGCATAAGATACTGTATTTACGATAGCACAGCTTCGCCCTTTGTTCCTCAGTCTTCCCGCTCTTTCACTCAAACCCAGCCCCTTTTCTTTTGTGTAACCAGCTGTCATATCTGTTCCGCCCACTAGAGATGTTCTCCTTTATGACATAATTTGTAATCAAATTATGATTTAAATATGTGTATGTGTAATTCTGTGTGATTAGTTAGGTATTTAGTAAATAAATAATTAAACCCAATGTTGTATTGCTGATTCAACTTGTTAGCCAGGGTTCATGCAGATAACCAGGAATTTACAACTTTCAGATGAGACTGAATTAAGATGACGATTAATATTGACTGCTATTGATGTAAAATATTAATAGGTCTTTAAGAGTTTATTCGGAAAATAACAACACTATAAATATTATTTTGTGGTGCCCCGACTCTCTAGTTAATTACATTTAGATGATTAGCTCAATCAGGTCATATTAATTACGGAGAAATTATTTTATAGAATAGCATGTCATGTCACTTAATCCGGCATAGCCAAAGACACTACACTACACACTTGAATTCACCCGGCGGACGCTACTCTGGCCAATCCCCTGTGCTCATACTTAACCAATTCTATCGACCCTTGATTAGATGAGAATTACCTCCAGACTATAGGGAAGGCTCACAACTGCAAGGGACATTACTCCCTCAATGAGTCTCATCTTAGTGATTAATAGCATGAATATATGGACCCTGAGTGGAGGCCCTCTTGACAGATTAACTAGATCACAGTTTAGTGAATGCACTCTCAAATGCAAATGCAGAAAGCTAGATGCCGCAAATCAGCAAGCCTCTACGGCGGGAGTGATGGGAGAGGAAGGAAGGGATGGAAGGGAGTGAGGGAGGGATGGGTTGAAGAGGACAGAACACACTGAGGCGCGAAAGAGTTTCCTCTTCGAACCACTCAACTAGACGCTCAAGGGAGGCATTTGTTAGTGCTATGTGTTGTCGCTGAGAAGCATTAACCTACATGATTAGATGGTATTCACAGACCCATGCATTATCATGTCATCAGATATGAGGGGAAACTGGAGAGGGAATGTGATGAATTGGCATTGAGTCATTAAAAAGAATGGGAAGTGAAGTGCACATCGCTTTAGACCGCTCCCTCCCTATGTCAGTCTTCAACACATAATCTTCCTAAATTATGATGATGCACGTAGATGATGATTTAAAGGGTAAGTGTTCTGGTGGAGACAAATGATCCTTGACTAGTAATGTAGGTGCTGGTGATTGGGGAGTTTCTCCCTATGGTATCTACAGTAACCTATATAACTATAACAGGGCCCATTGGGGATATCAAGTTGGTCATATTTTATTTACAACCTGCAGCTGTCCGGTATTGTGGGGATGGGATTGGCACACCAGTTGAACAGGGCACGATTGGTGCGATTATCAAAAGGTGCAGATGTGTGTGTGTGCCCCCCCCTCCAGCTGCCTGCTGTCTAGCATGCATTAAACAGAACAGGTGCTTAGACAAGAAGTGTAAAGACTTCTGCTCAACAAATTTTGTTCATTGTTGCGTTAGAGGTCTGTATTTTTTACATCCTCCACCAGAGTCACCTCGTGGTAATGGAGGTCATACAATCAAATGTTTTTTATCTAACTAGCCTAGACACCCCTCTGTCTGGGTCACCACTCAAACTGAATGCTCAGTGAATACTCAGCTTTCTCGACTGTCCTCATGAGACCTAAGAGTACATGCTCAGTGACTTACAGTACCCTCAAAATAACCAGACCCCATTCCGATGTATAATCCGAAACACTCAAGTAATCAGGATCTTAAGCACTCCCAATAGCAATTGAATAAGTGAGTTCCACCCTCACCTTCTTTCTGTGTCATTAGAGATGCCAAGAGGACTACAGGGACCAGTTTGAAAGGTAAGACACACTGACACTGGTGCCCAGATCCACAATTGTTCTCTCTGGGGCTGGGTTCAGCTTTCCCCTCAAGACCTGCTGCCTGCATTCTTGCATTTGGGCAGATGGCAGCCATTACAGAGGAACTCAGGAGTAAGACATCCTGGTAATGAGGTCCTACTTCAGCTCCCCCTCCTCATCACTCACCATCACTTTATGACTTCATGACACAGCGCACTGGGGCCTGAACGGGAACAGGGCGTCGGCAGCAGTCAGAGGAGATACCCATGGGGTTTACTGACTCGCACACACACGCATACATGCATGCATACTCACACACACATGCCCACACCACCTCATGAACACTCTCTAACCCTCACACAATCAAATTGTTATACACACACAAACGGAGTACTTTACCATGGTTTATAGCTGAGTGATGTCCTTGGGGAAGTGTTATTTCCAAAAGCAAGACTAACACAAAAAAATGTAATTCAGAAGAGTCTGTATGGTTATATATTCAGCATGGCAGTGAAGAAGATTTACAACTATTTCACTGCAAGAAGAACATTGAAGAATGTTGAAGAACATTATGTTCATGATTGATCATTAACCTGTTAAATCTATGGGGCGCTATTTCATTTTTGGATAAAAAGACGTGCCCGTTTTAAGCGCAATATTTTGCCACAAAAAGATGCTCGACTATGCATATAATTGATAGCTTTGGAAAGAAAACACTCTGACGTTTCCAGAACTGCAAAGATATTGTCTGTGAGTGCCCCAGAACAGGAGCTACAGGCAAAACCAAGATGAAACTGCAACCAGGAAATGAGCAGGATTTTTGAGGCTCTGTTTTTCATTGTCTCCTTATATGGCTGTGAATGCGACAGGAATGAGCCTGCCCTATCTAGCGTTTCCCCAAGGTGTCTGCAGCATTGTGACGTATTTGTAGGCATATCATTGGAAGATTGACCATAAGAGACTACATTTGCCAGGTGTCCGCCCGGTGTCCTCCGTCGAAATTGTTGCGTCATTTTCAGCTGCTGGTATTTTTCCATTGGATTCTGAGATGAAAGCAGGCTTCCACGAACGGCATATCAATGAAGAGATATGTGAAAAAACACCTTGAGGATTGATTCTAAACAACGTTTGCCATGTTTCGGTCGATATTATGGAGTTAATTTGGAAAAAGTTTGACGTTTTGGTGACTGAATTTTTGGTTTGTTTCGGTAGCCAAATGTGATGTACAAAACGGAGCGATTTCTCCTACACAAAGATTATTTCAGGAAAAACGGGACATTTGCTATGTAACTGAGAGTCTCCTCATTGAAAACATCCGAAGTTCTTCAAAGGTAAATGATTTTATTTATTTGGTTTTCTGGTTTTTGTGAAAATGTTGTGTGCTAAATGCTACGCTAAATGCTAAGCTAGCTAGCAATACTCTTACACAAATGCTTGATTTGCTATGGTTCAAAAGCATATTTTGAAAATCTGAGATAACAGTGTTGTTAAGAAAAGCCTAAGCTTGAGAGCAGGCATATTAGTTTCATTTCATTTGCGATTTTCAGAAATCGTTAACGTTGTGTTATGGTAATCAGCCTGAGGCTGTATTCACGATCCCGGATACGGGATGAGTAGTATCAAGAAGTTAACCACTAGAGGGCACTTGACAGACATACCGCTGAGGGATAAAAAACAACACAACCTACATGGACGGAGTTTACTATGTAGTGTGTGTCAAGTTACCATTATCACTGCTAACCATAAGAGGAAAAACAACACACACACACACACACGTACTTGCACACGCACACGCACACGCACACGCACTGCCGGCTGCTGAAAGAAAGGATGACTGAGGCTCTGATAGATTGAAGAGGGATGCGACAGCATACTGTGTCTGTTTTAAACCTGCTCTGGTAAATCTGAGTATCAAGCTGCTATTCTTATTCAGTGACAACTTTCAGTCCTTTATAATGGAGATGGAGTCAGTCTGGAACATCCTTCCTATGACTTCTTAGTAAGTCATACATGGCCAGCCTTCCTAAATGATTTATAGCAGTGATGAATGCATTTAATAAATACAGAAGAATGTTTGTCTTATTTCTCAAAAATACAACTTTCTCAGATACAAACCCAAAAAGGGCTTTTCATGACTATGGGTTTCTTATCTGCCTGCAGGTAGAGGTTGATATAATCGAACATAATGACTTACTGAGTGCAGCGAGAGCAGCACTGCTCAGAGCAGCACTGTTCAGAGCGGGACTGTTCAGAGCGGCACTGTTCAGAGCGGCACTGTTCAGAGCGGCACTGTTCAGAGCGGCACTGTTCAGAGCGGCACTGTTCAGAGCGGCACTGTTCAGAGCGGCACTGTTCAGAGCGGCACTGTTCAGAGCGGCACTGTTCAGAGCGGCACTGTTCAGTGGCTAGAAGGCATTCCCTTCCTTTGGTGTCCCGCTATATTAGCATGCGCTACAGACATGCTTGGAACACAGTGCAGAATGAACCCCCACATCCCCTCTTAATTAAATTCAGCAGCAATACGGGCCCAACGTTACCCTCTGATGGTCTTTCATCCTGCACCTCTATTGACCCTGTTCACATCCCCCCATCTTCACCCCTCTCCCTCTCTCTTTTCAGCGTATAATAAGCCCTTTCCAAAGCTCTTATAAGATTGCTTTACACAGAGATATTACATTTCAGATTATAATGTGATGTGTCAAAGGTAATCTATTTCATGCTTAAACACTGCTTGGCCAAAAACTGTACAGACAGTGGTAGAGTGGCCTAGATACATTAGGGTCCAGTGAGACAATAAGCACTCCCAATCTCTTACTACTCTCTAGTACAATGTTAAATCACTCATGTTTCACCCTGTGGCAGTGGTAAAATAATAATGGATCTGTAATCAGACTGGGTTGTGAGTGTCTGTTTGTACCTGTGAGAAGGACATGTGTGAGACACACACACAGCTCCTTGCCCGCCCTACGCCACCCTGGCAAAAGGAAAGGTGTCTGATAAGTGCAGGACTTCTTTCTAAACGCTCCATTTCTCTAGCACCCTCTCCATCTGTTACCTTGCCTGTATTTACAGGGAACACATCTTTCTCTCATGCTGCCAAGGATGGAATATTACATTGCCCTCCTCAATATTAATTATGTTACCAGATGGCCTGATCCACAGCCATGACATTAGGCTTCTTCAGTGCCATATATGTTGCTGCCTGATGTAGCAGTTTACTGAAGGAATCCCAATTGTGGCTACAACAGCAGTATGGCACATTGAGCATAGACATGTGTGTGTGTGGGGGGGTAAACTCACCATAGACTTCTGGTCCTGGAGAAGGTCTTGTCGACACTAGAAAGAGAAAGAACAAAGAGAGATATCAGATCAGACTTCTTGTTTCCCACCATCTTCACTGGTCTGGTTTAATCAATGGGTTCCACTGAGTGTCAAGTCATACCAGACTAAAGAAGAGTCTAGAACAATGCCATAACCAAATGACTACCAACTGACTGACTCAGTTGGTAGAGCGTGGCGCTTGCAATGCCAGGGTTGTGGGTTCCATTCCCATGTGGGACCAGTATGAAGATGTATGCACTCACTACTACACTCTGGATAAGAGCATCTGCTAAATAACTAAAATGTTAACAGAGTTTCATCTAAAAAGGTGAAAGCATCAGGGATTTTGGCTGAGGATTAATTTGGCTGAAAATAATATCTACGACATTCACATGCCTGTAAAAATCATCATTTAGAACGAGAATTTAACCGTAGTCTGTATTCAAAACAGCATCAACCTCCATGAACCCATGGCACCAGATTATTGGGTCAATAATTTAATCTCCCTCAGCCTGACTACCAGCCGATGGGCACACTCTCAGGTTGAGGCTGGCACCATCTCCTAGGTGAGTAGGCAGTCTGGCTGAGGTGCCAGTCAGACAGTCAGAGCCCATTGTAGTGGCCAAGATATGAGAAAAGCCACAGCGGATAGGATGATGAGAATCATAGAATTAGAAATTAGAATACTATAATGGACATGAACCTTCTTATGATGGGATAAAGGTCAGACATTTTGGTCAGGTGGTGGATCAACCATGGTTCACCTGTGCTGTGATAAGATATTGTGTAAATCAATGAGTTTGAAGAATTTATCTGCACTGCATGTTTGTTAGCTAGCTCGCCAGCCAGTTTTAGAGGAATTATTCAAATTAAATGCCAATATGCCAACAGAAAATGCAGTCAATCCACAGCCATATACTGGCTGAAATCAATTGATGATGGGACTTAGACAAGATTTAAATGCAACTAGAGTACTGATATTGTATCATATAATAGCACTTACATCTTTCCAAGAAAACATTGAGACATGCATGCTTAGCTTCCAATATAAGTTTTTTACATTTCTGGTCTGTTTACATATATTTTAGAGGCTATTCATACAGAAAATGTGTATAAACTGTATTTATAATGATATGACAATATTTTAGGTTGACAATAATTATATTACACAATTTCTGATATATCACATGCTTTTTATTTTCCTGCATAAGTAAAATCAGGATTTTGTCTCTACAGCCGTTCATTCCAATTAGACTAGTTTGGATTTCTCCCTGGCCACAATGGCTGTCACCAACCCATTCGGAAACTTAAAAGGTATATGACATAGCCCCTCTAGTAATTGAATAGGATCTCTATGGATGAGATAGATAGAGCAACAGCCCATTTTATTCTCTTGGCCATTTTCCATGGAATTGTTTTTGGTGTTTGCACAGAGAGAGATAGTGGTTCAAATTCTGACTACATTTACCATGCTGCATACAAATCAAACCGGGCAAACGCTCTGCCTGGATCAATCACAGGAGCCGTCATGGAGTAAATGCTGAATAAATGCTTAATACGGTCAATCAATCAACTGCTAATCACCACTTATCCCTGCCCCCCTGAATCCTAATCCAATCAAACAAATGTCTGTCATTCATAGCAAATCAAACTCAAACAAAAGCCATCCATTAGAAAGTATCAGAGAGAGAGAGATGAAATTAAAGGTACAGGTACCCTTCACACACCCCATCAACAGGAGATTAGTCTTTAGAACACAACAGGTATTCTAGGTTAATATAGGATGGCACAGCAGATTGAATATGCTTTTGTAGTGAAGTCATACAATCTGCTGGGCATAACTAGCATACTGCTGCAGACCTCATCAATGCTGACTAGGTGGCATTGGATGGATGACATTCATCTACCCTACCTTTCTCCCTCTCTTTTCATACAGGCCCTATCAGGTTGATGAATGAGACAAGCGACGGCCCCTGAAGCAGTTCAGATTTTCCAATGCCAAGCCAGTGACCCAACGTGCATCCTAATAGCATACTTTAAGCTCAGCATGGTTTAATATTATCTCCCTTATCTAATCTATTCTGAGGGCATTTTCTACAATTTAAAGTGATCCATTCATGCCTTGTTTGAGTTCTAGGGGATATTAGCAGCAGAGATGAGATGAATCCCAGTCCTGAGGACAGGACAGTGCAAAGGACAGTGCAAACTCTGCTGCCTGTGACTGGAACGAATTGCAAAAATCCCTGAAGTTGGAGACTTTTATCTCCCTCACCAACTTCAAACATCTGCTATCTGAGCAGCTAACCGACCGCTGCAGCTGTACATAGTCTATTGGTAAATAGCCCACCCATTTTCACCTACCTCATCCCCATACTGTTTTTATTTATTTACTTTTCTGCTCTTTTGCACACCAATATCTCTACCTGTACATGACCATCTGATCATTTATCACTCCAGTGTTAATCTGAAAAATTGTAATTATTCGCCTACCTCCTCATGCCTTTTGCACACAATGTATATAGACTCCCCTTTTTTTCTACTGTGTTATTGACTTGTTAATTGTTTACTCCATGTGTAACTCTGTGTTGTCTGTTCACACTGCTATGCTTTATCTTGGCCAGGTCGCAGTTGCAAATGAGAACTTGTTCTCAACTAGCCTACCTGGTTAAATAAAGGTTAAATAAAAAATAAAAAAAAATAAAAAATAAAAGGGACCACTGCCGTTACTACTCCAACCAAGGAGCATGAATTGAGGAGCAAACTGAAGTCGACAGGATATTCATCAACACTTGGAGGACAATGAAATTAAATAAAAAGGCTTCTTTATTGTTAAAAGTAGAACCAACACATTTTGGCTTCTGTCCTTCTTAAGGGTTTTAAGACAGGACAGGCAGGAGGAGTGGTGAAACATGCTTTAGATGTATGGATGCATCTTGCAGTAGAATGGCTGTGCCACTGGATGGCTCAGTAGAGCTGAAGGAGTTTTTTTGCACATTAATTGGGGAGGATGGGCTCATAGTAATGGCTGGAACGGAATAAATTGAATGGTATCAAATACATGAACAACATGGTTTCTATGTGGTTGATGTCATTCCATTCCAGCCATTACTATGAGCCGTCCTCCCCTCAGCAGCCTTGTGTGGTCTGTAAAGAGTGATAGGTTCCCTCAGGATCTCCTCTTTGTCTCTACATGGCTGAAGATACTGTATGAGGAACTACAGCTGAGGAGATGAGGAACTACCTATAGACCGACTACCTGTTTTATAAGATAAGTAAAGTGAAAAATGCAACATTTTGCTTAACAATCCAAAAACCAGAACCAACTGTTAAACTCTCTCGCAAGATGTGTTTATAGTTGTGTTTCTACAAACAAGTAGCCCCACCTCATTACAGTATGACCTTCTGCACAACTTGAAAGCTGTTGTAAGACAACAGGAAACGGCCATTCACGTTCTGCTTGTGTTTGACTGTTAGCAATAACAAATATCAGGCTGTCACTCAGGAGTCGCTCTCTGCTCCTCTTTCTGCTGACTGAGGGGAATCTGTTTTGGTGTTAACGGTACACAGTGGAAAACACTCCTGCACAAAAACAATGTCACAATCAGGCAGCCAGCATAACAACAATAATAATAATAATAATAATAATAATAATAATAATAATACAGATCATGGTATCAAACCAACCATAATAATATAAAACATTTATTTTTATCTTATCAAATAAATGTCAGTAACATAATTAGGAAGTTATATCTAAACACTACTGAATCTAGGGGTTTGTCAAGGGAATCATACTGTCTTGCATGACGCCTTTATCTTTCGGTGTGGACCTATAGGCTATGTGTGTGTGTGTGTGTGTGTGTGTGTGTGTGTGTGTGTGTGTGTGTGTGTGTGTGTGTGTGTGTGTGTGTGTGTGTGTGTGTGTGTGTGTGTGTGTGTGTGTGTGTGTGTGTGTGTGTGTGTGTGCGTGTGTCAATATGCACTCTCATGTCTGACTGCTATAAACACGGAACAAAAATATAAACACAACATACTATATTGCACAATGTTACAATAACACATGCTTTTTGGGGGGTTTCCTCTTAGAATGTACAACATTTATAAATTGCTTATATTCAAATAAAAAGTAGAAGGAAAATACATTTTTAGGTACAGTAACACAAAGATAGGAGCATTTCTGTCATTTAATATATGATAGTCAGCTATGCATACAAAAAGGACAATGTCACCTTTACCCTCTTTATGATGGGATAGGGAGAGGAAAAGAAAAATCAAAAGATAATGAGACCCCCCCCCCAACTCCTTCCCTCCTAGGGTTGTACTACTCCCTCCCTACCTATCTCCGTGAAGCTCCCTTATGTCCCAGGGTTGTACGACCCCATCTCCCTCCCTCTCTTCCTACCTACCTCCCTCCCTACCTGCCTCCCAGGGATGCACTACTCCAGGGTTGTTCTAGCTCATGGCTAAACTGAAGGTTAAAATGTCCTTTGTTACATTTTCAGGGCCCTCTTCCTCTCAAGGATACTAAAAGCTAATGTCCCTTTTGAAAAATGAACAAAAAAATGCATACAGTCAAATAAAACTAATAGAAAACCATGTCCAGCCTGAACACTCAAGTATGTACAGTGTACAGTGCATTCGGAAAGTATTCAGACCCCTTGACTTTTTCCACATTTTGTTACATTACAGCCTTATTCTAAAATGGATTAAATTGATTTTTTCCTCATCAATCTATAATCATAATGACAAAATGAAAACATGTTTTAAGAATTGTTTGCAAAAAATAAAATATTTACATTAATATTCAGACCCTTTGCTATGAGACTCAAAATTGAGCTCAGGTACATCCTGCTTCCATTGATCATCCTTGAGATGTTTCTACAACTTGATTGGAGTCCACCTGTGGTAAATTCAATTGATTAGACATGATTTGGAAAGGCACACACCTGCCAATATAATGTCCCATAGTTGACAGTGCATGGATGAGTAAAAACCAAGCCATGAAGTCGAAGGAATTGTCCGTAAAGCTCAGAAACAGGATTGTGTCGAGACACAGATCTGGGGAAGGGTACCAAAACATTACTGCAGCACTGACGGTCCACAAGAACACAGTGACCTTCATTCTAAAATGGAAGAAGTTTGGAACCACCAAGACTCTTCCTAGAGCTGGCCGCCCGGCCAAAGTGAGCAATCGGAGGGAAAGGGCATTTGACAGAGATCCAGAGTTCCTCTGTGGAGATGCGAAAACCTTCTAGAAGGACAACAATCTCTGCAGCCCTCCACCAATCAGGCCTTTACGGTAGAGTGGCCAGACGAAGCCCCTCCTCAGTAAAAAGCACATGACAGCCCGCTTGAGATTATCAAAAGGCACCTAAAGGACTCTCAGACCATGAGAAACAAGATTCTCTGGTCTGATGAAACCAAGATTGTACTCTTTGGCCTGAATACCAAGCAACATGTCTGGAGGAAACCTGGCACCATCCCAACGGTGAAGCATGGCGGTGGCAGCGTCATGCTATGGAGATGTTTTTCAGCAGCAGGGACTGGGAGATTAGTCAAGATCGAGGGAAAGATTAATGGAGAAATGTACAGAGAGATCCTTGATGAAAACCTACTCCAGAGCACTCAGGACTTCAGACTGGGGTGAAGGTTCACCTTCCAACAGGACAACGACCCTAAGCACACAGCCAAGACAACGCAGGAGTGGCTTCGGGACAAGTCTCTGAATGTCCTTGAGTAGCCCAGCCAGAGCCCGATCAAACATCTCTGGAGACCCCTAAAAATAGCGGATCTGAGAGGATCTGCAGAGAACATTGGGATAAACTTGTCACGTCCGCTCTTCCCTCCCCCTGGCGCTTGAGGACGCCAGTTTACACTGCATCACGCACTCCTGCATCACGCACTCCTGCCATCCATCACGCACACCTGCCTTCCCTCGTCACACGCATCAACATTATTGGACTCACCTGGACTCACTTATCTCCTGTTTATTTCCCTCCTATATTTGTCAGTTCCCTGCTCTGTTCCCCACTGCTGCATTAATTGTTTTTTTGTCAGTATTACTTTTGCTGATGCTGTTCCTGTCTGGTGCCATGTCCGTTATTATTAAATGTTTTACTCCCCGTACCTGCTTCGTCTCTCCAGCGTCATCCATGTGACAAAACTCCCCAAATACAGGTGTGCCAAGCTTGTAGCATCATACCCAAGATGACTTGAGGCTGAATTCGCTGCCAAATGTACCTCAACAAAGTACTGAGTGAAAGGTAATATTTCAGTTTTACGTTTTTTGTAAATTTGCAAGAATTTCTAAAAACCTGTTTTTGCTTTGTCATTATGGGGTATTGCATGTAGATTGATTAGGGGACAAAGCAATTGAATCCATTTTCGAATAAGGCTGTAACGTAGCAAAATGTGGAAAAAGTCAAGGGGTCCGAATACTTTCCGAATGCACCGTACAGTAATGTCAGCATGGCTTTTCACCATGCCTTCTATACAGTATTCCGTATTCTTCCCTGAGGCCAACACCTTCTATAGGGTGCAGTATAGTATTTTGAACCACGTGACTAATCTGAACAGTGCTGTTGTGTTTTATTTCTTCATATGGACAAAGGCTCTATATATTAGTGTTCTCGGCCTATGTCCTGAGTACCCCTTGGCACAGTTTGATTTACATGTTCGGGGAGGCTGTGTATGGAAAGATGCATGCTGTTATAAAGATGTGACAAAAAAACAAATTAGAGGAATAAAATCTCCATTAACAGGGGGACTAGCTCCATTTCTCAGAGTGCAGATGGCGGTCAGTGGGACTATCTAATGTGCTCCAATACTCAGAGCTGTATGTGTGTGTGTGTGGGTGGGAGTGTGTGTGTGCGTGTCTCTGTATGTGTTTACACATGCATGTGAATGGTGGTTCCTCCCCCACTTCTATAGCTGCGTAAACCTGACGCACAAAAATATCTAAGAATCTCCCTCTATCCATGGAATTCACTACAGTGCCAACCACAGCATTTAGAGCCTGAACAATCGGTTGATGCTTGGCTGGAGGGTGGGCGATTGTGTTAAAACAGTCTTGACGATCCAACTTTGAATCAAACTGTGTCCATGGAACTCCACACACACTGTACTGTACTATTCACACAGGACCTAAGGGTAATCCAAAGGCTTAGTTTGTACTCTGAGTCTCATGAGTGAAATGTTTTCCTGCATGTAGCTGTCAGTGCCCAGGGCCAGGGCAACATAATGATGGAAGTTAAGAGTTATTCCAGTTCCAAGGGGTTTCGATGCAGCTAGTCTACACAACATCATACATCCTTGAATGCACATCATTTCTGTGCTAAAGTGTGTAATTACCATTATACCATTATAATGCATTGATGTAAGCCACATCTAGCTAAACTCTTCATATGCCACCCACCGACCACAAAAACACAATTAATTGTAACAGATCTGTCAATGTGTGTTTTACACAGAGACCGTACACTATATAGAGACTATTATTTATTTATTTTTATATATTTTTGGGGTACTTTTTTACCCCTTCTCCCCAATTGGTAGTTAGTCTTGTCTTTAATGCAATGCAATGGCTTAGACCGCAGCGCCACTCGGGAAGCCCCATATAGACCGGTTTAACAACATCCCTTGAACTCTTGTCCTCATCAATGCAACAACTTCCCAGCAGCATCTAATAGTACTCTGAATCAAACCTAAAACCTATGGTGAACCTCTGTCTCGCAGGCAAACAAATAAACATACACACACCCACCATGCCTAACTTTCCCGGTGCTGAGAATAAAAACAATAAAACTCACTGGTTGGTCATAAATGAAAGACATTACTCTCCAACACACATTACTATTGTAATTTAAGAGGTAATGATCACAGTGGTAAATGTGTGTTGGAGAATATTTCATCATTGCCCCTCTATTTCTATCTCCAACTCAACTCCTGTTTCATTGAGCTCATTATGAAATCACTTCAGTAACTTTCAGAACTAATCATAGATGTTAACGAGCTGTAGTTCAGAGCAGACACTGTTGTCTGACCTTGGTTTCTTTCTCTCAACTGCTAGTCTGCTCAATATCTAAAGCATTATACCCCAGGTGATCTCAGGTCTAATTCTTCAGTGATGGAGTTAATTCCATACCAGGTATTGCTATCTATAACACCTCCCCATTACTATCCCCCACCAAGGCTATTTCTAGCCTGCCGAGCGACACACATAAGTAAATGTTATCTGTTGTCCGAATGGCTTTCATCCTTACCCTCCATATGCTCCAAAAGTGAAGCTCCTCTTTCTCTGTGACATCCTACTTGCTTGGGCTGCTGATGCTTTCCGGGAAGAATGTCCACATCAGTGGAGTTCACAGCAAGTGAGCAATGGGAGCACTCATACCTCTCCCCTCCCTCCTTCCCTCGCTCTCCCTCCCTCCCTCCCTCCTTACCTCCTCTCTGTTATACTCTTTAAACTCTCTAGGCTGACAGAGGCTGTGTGTTTTACAAGACTACATTTCTGTCAATAAGCATCACTGTCTTCCACCTCCCCCTCTCCTTTCTTCCTTTCACCCTCACTTTTCTCCTCCGCTCCCTCAGTAAGTCATATCTCCCTCAGACTAAGAGAAAGGTGCGTCCAACCATTCCGTTGCCCTGGTAACGAGCAGGTGCCCCTCTCTCCCTCACTTAGACTAAATTCATTTCTACACTCACATGTCCTCAATTCCTATCCTCATCCTAAAAAGAGGTAACTTCTTGTTTCATCTTAAAACCTCAGTCATATTATCACTAGAATAGAATATGCAATAGGTTCAATAGAATATGCCCTTTACTCAAGTAGTCTAAATATTGTACAAGGGAAAACATGTGTATTCATTAGTAGCAGCAGCCAGATTCAAGGCTCTGACAGGTTGAATAGTGGAAGAAAATGACTTGCACTGAACTTGTGGTAATCAGCTCACCCCTACTGGAAATTGGAATCCCATTAATTTTTCCTACCCTACAGTCAAGTTAGACAAGTCTACATAAAAAATAACCCAGCAAACTAAAAGGTTAAGGAGGTCAAACCCAAACAAATAGCATTGCATCTCACATAGAAATGTGGATTGTACAGAATGCTGGCTAAGGGTGTGGTGCAGGTGGAGTATCTGCTGACAAGAGTGGGTCCTAAGCCTGTCTTAGGGTCAACCAAGGATAAAGGGATCACCCTACAGATTCCTCTTCTCCCTTCCTCTGCTCTGCCCTCTATATAAGTAGATTCCCCTCTAGCCTGCCTGCTGTCCTGTGGTCAGAGCGTCTTTTCCAGGAGTGTCCTGTCCAGGAGTACAGAGCAACCTCTCCTACTCTGTTCCCCTTCCATCAGCTGTGGTGTTGGGGTGCCCTGGTGCCCATTGAACCTCCTCTTATTCAATTAGGCCAGAATGGATGGTGGCCAGATGTTGGCTCTTATTCAAATCACAAACACGCACAGCATAGGACTGTTCTGCCCGCACCTGTCTGCTCCCCTCCACTCCCATCCGCTCACCTGCCTGACCCTTGTCTGCTCCCCTCCACTCCCATCCGCTCACCTGCCTGACCCTTGTTTGCTCTCGCCATTGAGTGGAGATTGGTCAGACAACCTCCACAGCAGATATGTCTGTAGGACGTGCCTTCGCATCTGTTGGGCCACAGAAGAATGGGATGTGGACTCCACTTTCATACTTCAGTAATCTCTATATAAAGTGGGCTGAGGTCATAAATTAAGAAAACCCAGGCTCTGTGTGGGATTAAAGTTAGCCATGTTAGAACCCCTTTCATTTGGCAACTGATTATCCAGCGTAATGGTTTATGGATCATATTTTCAAGATGAATGATAAAGATCCCATGATGTTCCTCTGGGGGAGTATGTTTCATGTCTAGTCTTGAACAAGCAATGAGCGATACTGTATACTGAATCAAACCAGGTGAAATCTTAAGGACAAGCCTGCACTTTTTCCAGCTAACCAACTACAGTATGCTGTCTGGGCGCTGTGTGTGATAGCCATAGCAACTGAAATGTAATTTCTCCAACAGAATGAAATGTAATTTCTCCAACAGAATGAAAGCAGGATCCTCTGGATCTGTACTGCAGTCTCCTAACTCCTCGTCAATGTTACAAGGTAATGCACTTTGAAGAGTTCTTTTGACTATTGCTTTTCCCCTCCAGAGATGACCAATGCCCATCTCCAAAAACAATTACCCAGAGTAATGTGGGTGGGGCAGGTGAAAAGGGAAGGGTACGTTAGCATAATTAGTCTGTCCACCAGTCTCAAAATGCCACGGTGCTGCTTGTGTTCCTATTAAAGTGGGTCAGACGCAACTTTGAGACGGTCTCAGACGGCAACAAGGGCAGCACAGTAATGAGCGACTGCCCTCAGAGATGGGGTTGAGTACCCCCTGAGACGCCTCTGTTTTTTCACTGTTTCTTTTCTGTAAGGGTTGGTAGGTCTATACAATAACATGTTTCTCTACCATCTGACAGAGGGGACTTCCAGAACCATAAACTATAAAAAGTAAAGAGTCACACACGCCATATATAAACTCCCAGTAATTTATTGGGTAAATCACCAACCCTTCAGCATCATTGTACCCTCTTCAGGGTGATGTCACCCTACTTGAACCAGGTTATGTGCGACTCTATTTTTATAATTTATTCGCCGTTAGTCAGCACCTCCAAGCAAAATCCTTTTTCTGGGTGTGTGCCAGCTCATGTTTGTTTGTTTGACTTACAGAACCCCCCCCCCCCCCCGATCAGAAGAGGAACTACTTTCCATTTCAGTTGTGCAATGGAGTGGATCGTATCAGGGGCTATTTGCAAAGCTGTCTGAGCCAGATGAGTTTGAATTTCATGCATGGTGTGATGCGTCATTTGCAAACTACAGCTCTTTGTTTGAGTATGACCAAAAGGATCTTTCGAGAAATTCCAAGACCGCAATCAATTTCTTTAGGAGGATTTTCAGATGCTACAGTATCAGAGGCCCCTATACACCCAGAATATATCAACAGAAGGGAATTAGAATAACAAGGAGAGGAAAGACCTCTCCAGAAAACTTTTCCCATTCATTATCTGACCAAGCCAGAGATTAAAATGATATTAAAATAATCTATTTTTTATTCCAGCCAGGACCTGTACACTCATTAGAGGAGTATTATAATTATGGAAGGATGCAGCGAAAGCCAGTGTTCCATAAATTAATTAAACAAATGAGATTCTGCCTCAAATTGCAAAACACAGATAAATATACAGACATTTTATAACCCAGTCATCAAAAAGACTGCTTTTTTAATAAGGCTATTATTGTCCAGCCTCGCCTAGTCCACTGAATGTCGTGAATTCCACAAATGTCTTCTCTGGGACTGCTAGAGAAAAGTATGTATGCATATTACAACATAAATCATTAGGTTGGTGAGAACAGAGAGAGAGGTGGAGCGAGAGAGCGAAAGAAAGAATGAGCAAAAGAGAAAGTGAGAGAGGGGAGAGGGGAGATGAAAAGAGAGAGAGATAAAAAGGGTTGGTACTGTATGTAATTAGATGGTAGAGGGATTTAAAAAATGAGGTTACTGCTGGATAGAGAAGGACATTCTTGACTTTGACGTGTGAGGAGAACAAAAGGATGAGCAAGGGGTTCAGGCTCAGTGTATGAGAGAGTTGAATATCACATGAGCGGCAGCCTAGCGGTTAAGAGCGTTGGGCCAGTAACCCAAAAGGTCGCTAGTTTGAATCCCTGAACCGAATAGGTGAACAATCTGTCAATGTGCCCCTGAGCAAGGTACTTAATCCTAATTGCTACAGGTACTTAACCCTAATTGCTACAGGGTCACCGTTAATGGCTAGCCGTGGCCACACTCTCCAAGCGTGTTTCAGGGGGAGTGGGATATGCAAAAAAAACGAATTTCCAATTCACACACTTGTACATGTGTGAAATAGGACAAATGTAAATGCCCACCTAATTATTGTTACATTGTTACAGAATTCAAGCATGGAAAATGTGGTTGGAAATAAGGATCCATTCACCTTTATTCTCCACACCTACATTGATCAGATTTACAACTGTGAGGAGGGAGGCAGAGGAGGAGATAAAGAAGATATATGAAGACACAAATCCTGTGGAACTGGAAGTATGGCAACACTGCTGAGAGACATGGAGAAAATCCCTGCCTGCCTGTGTGTCTCAACTGGACCAACCCACATACTGTACACACTACAGGACAACACATCTACACCATATGCAACACATTTTCAGAGAGGAATACTGAGAGGCAGAGGCCTCTAGGAGAAACAAAAGAGATGTGGAGAAGGAGGGATAGAATAGACCAAAGCTGAACTATCTTTCAGCTCAACTAGAAGGAGAGCACCCACAGACCAAAGCCATGGGTTAATGACTCTGCAGACACATACTGGGAGAGATACAGATTTGAGACCTCCTTTGATTTATCCAGAGGAGAGGGACAGACAGAGTGGGGATGTCTCATCACACTGCTTTATTAAAATAACACAGGCCTGCCTACTAGCTCTCACCACCATTAATAAATAAAAATATATTTTTACAACCTTGAGTTGGTCATAGCTACTGTAACAGCATCATATACATTTTGAAAATCATAATGAAAAAGCAATCAAAAACAGAACTTCCACAAAATCCACTACTGAATCCCTGGATACTAGCAATAGTGGCAATCAGACCACATGGAAAAGGAGAGGTTGAAAATACTACTGCTTCAAAAGGACTGATCTCACTGGGAGCTTTGGGAAGAATGCCAGGTGCGGTTTCCCGGCAACAAGCCACTCTGGGGTTTACTCAACAATGGGCTCTATTGTTTCTTCAGCTCCAGTGTTTCAGCACCATGGACAGCAGCACGAGCTTGGAAAGGGGCCAGAGTAGAGTAAAGGAAACATACAGTACACATACACTCTTTAATTCACAAACACAAGCAATTTCAAATAAGCACACATGGGAGGAAATATCTATGAGTATTTTCCAGATCATGAACCTGATGCTTTTCAATGCCAGTTGTATTGCTGAGGGTATGGATAGTACTGTAAAGGAATGGCCCCTGTGTGATCCCTGTAATCCCCCCCCCCCTTAGGGAGATCACAGCCAGATAACCACTAACACACTTCCATAAAACATGGGCAATGACTGTATTAAGCCTGATCTGAAAACATGCAACATTTATTTAACTAGGCAAGTCCGTTAAGAACAAATTCTTATTTACAATGACAGTCTAAGAACAGTGAGTTAACTGCCTTGTTCAGGGGAAGAACGACAGATTTGTACCTTGACAGCTCAGGAATTTGATCTAACAACCTTTCAGTTAATGGCCCAACGCTCTAACCACTAGGCTACCTGCCGCCCCTCCATTACTCTGACTGCAGTCTTCTTTTCAGTATACAGTACGGTATGTACAAACATCCCTGATAGTATCATGAACCACTGCGTTTCAGACCACATTCTCTGAATATTCAACAAGTGAGTCCTGGCGATGAGAGAGAGATCATCCAACTCATTTGAAAATGCAAAGACGAGTTGGCATAAAGAAAGAAAGCTGACTTCATAAACATTTTTCTTTGTGCTTATTTCCAAAAAAGAATCACACACACTCCATTACTCTGACAGCAGTTTTCCTTTCACTATACGGTACGGTACATAAAGTGGCTTGCAAAAGTATTCACCCCTTGGCATTTTTCCTATTTTGTTGACTGACAACCTGGATTTAAAATGTATTTTTTGGGGGTTTGTATCATTTGATTTACACAACATGCCTATCACTTTGAAGATGCAAAATATGTTTTATTTTGAAACAAACCAGAAATAAGACCAAAAAAATTGAAAAACTTGAGCTTACATAACAGCTGCAAGTCTCTTGGGGTATGTCTCTATTGTCACGGTCGTTGAAAGAAGTGGACCAAGGTGCAGCGCAGTGAGCGTACATTTTCCTTTTTTTTTTAATTATTCCAACAAAACAACAGAGGAGAAAACAACCGTGAAGCTTACAGGACAAAATGCCACAAATAAAGCTAACTGCCCACCACGAAAGGAGAGAAAAAGGGCTACCGAAGTATGGGTCCCAATCAGAGACAACGATAGACAGCTGTCCCTGTTTGAGAACCATACCCGGCCAAAACATAGAATGCTCACCCCAAATCACACCCTGACCAAACCAAATAGAGACATAAAAAGGCTCTCTAAGGTCAGGGTGTGACATCTATAAGCTTGGCACATGTAGCCACTTGGATTTTTGCCCATCCTTCAAGGCAAAACTGCTCCAGCTCCTTCAAGTTGGAAGAGTTCCACTAGTGTACAGCAAAGGCCATACCACAGATTCTCAATTGGATTGAGGTCTGGGCTTTGACTAGGCAATTCATACACATTTAAATGTTTCCCCTTAAACCACTCAAGTGTTGCTTTAGCAGTATGCTTAGGGTCATTGTCCTGCTGGAAGGTGAACCTCTGTCTTAGTCTCAAATCTCTGGAAGACTGGAACAGGTTTCCCTCAAGAATTTCCCTGTAATTAGCGTCATCCATCATTCCTTCCATCCTGACCAATTTCCCAGTCCCTGCCGAGGAAAAACATCCCCACAGCATGATGCTGCCACCACCATGCTTCACTGTGGGAATGGTGTTCTCTGGGTGATGTGAGGTGTTGGGTTTGCGCCAGACATAGCGTTTTCCTTGATGGCCAAAAAGCTCAATTTTGGTCTCATCTGACCAGAGAACCTTCTTCCATATGTTTGGAAAGTCTCCCACATGCCTTTTTGCGAACACCAAATGTGTTTGCTTATTTTTTTCTTTAATTAAGCAATGGCTTTTGTTCTGGCCACTCTTCCGTATAGCCCAGCTCTGTGGAGTGCACGGCTTAAAGTGGTGCTATAGACAGATACTCCAATCTCTGGTATGGAGGTTTGCTTCTCCTTCAGGGTTATCTTTGGTCTCTTTGTTGCCTCTCTGATTAAAGCTCTCCTTGCCTGGTCTGTGAGTTTTGGTGGGCGGCAGGTTTGCTGTGGTGTCATATTCTTACCATTGTTAATAATGGATTTAATGGTGCTCTGTGGAATGTTCAAAGTTTCTGATATTTTTTTATAACCCAATCCTGATCTACACTTCTCCACAACTTTATCCGTGACCTGTTTGGAGAGCTCCTTGGTCTTCATGGTGCCGCTTGCTTGCTGTTGCAGACTCTGGGGGCTTTCAGACAGGTGTATATATACTGAGATCATGTGAGAGATCATGTGACACTTAAATAAAGTCCACCTGTGTGAAATCTAACTAATTATGTTACTTCTGAAGGTAATTGTTTGCACCAGATCTTATTTAGGGGCTTCATAGCAAAGGGGGTGAATACATATGCAAGCACCACTTTTCCGGTTTTTATTTTTTATACTTTTTTTAAATAAGTATTTTTTTTCATTTCACTTCACCAATTTAGACTATTTTCAAAATACAAATCCATTTAAATTACAGGTTGTAATTCAACAAAATAGGAAAAACGCCAAAGGGGATGAATACTTTTGCAAGGCACTGTAGTACTGTATAATCCATTAGGGAATGGGTTGGAGAACAATATCTGTGAAAGCTATAAATAGTTTTGGAGAATGAGGGGGCGACTAAAGCAGAGTGACAGAGGTGTGGGTGAACAGCAACATCCCATTTAATCATAATAGTATTCTGCTCAGGGATGGAAAACTGCCTCTCCCCCAGTCCACACCAAACCAAACCCAATCAGCATGGGTGTGTAGGGAATGATGGATGACCTGAGGCGCTGGGAGATGCTGAGGGTAAAATACGAGTTTGGATTTGACTTCATGGCATCTAAGCTTGTACAAATCCAACTCATCCACACAGTGATTTGGCCCCTTGATAATTGAGCGGTATTTCTACCACGGTCTAATGAAAACCAAAAAGCAAAGTGTTATTTGAATGGAGCTTGATGTTTTAATGCAGTGTAAAGTAGTGACTTGAGACTTGAACACTATTCTAAGACCCATAAAAGCTGTAGTAAATGTTTTGGTTTTTTTAAATCACACAGCAGTGCTGGTTTTTACAACCAGCTGGATAACAACAAACTAAACCGTAGCATTGGAAATACTATTCCGTAGACCTTTAGTATGGTAGAAAAGAGCTACATAATGGTGAATAATCACATTGAATCAATTCATAAGTCCACTGTCTAAAACTGCTTTTTACATGCCTTAAAAAGGAATTGGAATGGAATTTTAATATGTTGCTTTAGAAACTGCATTAGTAGTGTTGTCTTGTATGATTGATTTAATAAACCATATTCTGTAGCGATATTTTCTGATGGAAATCCGGCTAGTTGCTATTAGGTCCATGATTTGGAATATTGGTCCTAGGTTGGTTATACCCAGAGCCATATACAGTGCCTTGCGAAAGTATTCGGCCCCCTTGAACTTTGCGACCTTTTGCCACATTTCAGGCTTCAAACATAAAGATATAAAACTGTATTTTTTTGTGAAGAATCAACAACAAGTGGGACACAATCATGAAGTGAAACAACATTTATTGGATATTTCAAACTTTTTTAACAAATCAAAAACTGAAAAATTGGGCGTGCAAAATTATTCAGCCCCTTTACTTTCAGTGCAGCAAACTCTCTCCAGAAGTTCAGTGAGGATCTCTGAATGATCCAATGTTGAACTAAATGACTAATGATGATAAATACAATCCACCTGTGTGTAATCAAGTCTCCGTGAAAATGCACCTGTACTGTGATAGTCTCAGAGGGCCGTTAAAAGCGCAGAGAGCATCATGAAGAACAAGGAACACACCAGGAAGGTCCAAGATACTGTTGTGAAGAATTTTAAAGCCGGATTTGGATACAAAAAGATTTCCCAAGCTTTAAAACATCCCAAGGAGCACTGTGCAAGCGATAATATTGAAATGGAAGGAGTATCAGACCACTGCAAATCTACCAAGACCTGGTCGTCCCTCTAAACTTTCAGCTCATACAAGGAGAAGACTGATCAGAGATGCAGCCAAGAGGCCCATGATCACTCTGGATGAACTGCAGAGATCTACAGCTGAGGTGGGAGACTCTGTCCATAGGACAACAATCAGTCGTATATTGCACAAATCTGGCCTTTATGGAAGAGTGGCAAGAAGAAAGCCATTTCTTAAAGATATCCATAAAAAGTGTAGTTTAAAGTTTGCCACAAGCCACCTGGGAGACACACCAAACATGTGGAAGAAGGTGCTCTGGTCAGATGAAACCAAAATTGAACTTTTTGGCAACAATGCAAAACGTTATGTTTGGCGTAAAAGCAACACAGCTCATCACCCATCCCCACTGTCAAACATGGTGGTGGCAGCATCATGGTTTGGGCCTGCTTTTCTTCAGCGGGGACAGGGAAGATGGTTAAAATTGATTGGAAGATGGATGGAGCCAAATACAGGACCATTCTGGAAGAAAACCTGATGGAGTCTGCAAAAGACCTGAGACTGGGACGGAGATTTGTCTTCCAACAAGACAATGATCCAAAACATAAAGCAAAATCTACAATGGAATGGTTCAAAAATAAACATATCCAGGTGTTAGAATGGCCAAGTCAAAGTCCAGACCTGAATCCAATCGAGAATCTGTGGAAAGAACTGAAAACTGCTGTTCACAAATGCTCTCCATCCAACCTCACTGAGCTTGAGCTGTTTTGCAAGGAGGAATGGGAAAAAAATTCAGTCTCTCGATGTGCAAAACTGATGGAGACATACCCCAAGCGACTTACAGCTGTAATCGCAGCAAAAGGTGGCGCTACAAAGTATTAACTTAAGAGCTGAATAATTTTGCACGCCCAATTTTTCAGTTTTTGATTTGTTAAAAAAGTTTGAAATATCCAATAAATGTCGTTCCACTTCATGATTGTGTCCCACTTGTTGTTGATTCTTCACAAAAAAATACAGTTTTATATCTTTATGTTTGAAGCCTGAAATGTGGCAAAAGGTCGCAAAGTTCAAGGGGACCGAATACTTTCGCAAGGCACTGTACATGGTCAGGGAGTTGGTCAACCATGGTTTGCCAGTGCTGTGATAAGATAGTGCAGATAAATTATTCTAATGAATTATTTTACACTGTATGTTTTTTTTTGTTTTTTTTAAATATCTGAAACATACAATATACTTGCAGTGAAGCCACTCAACAACTACATCATACCAGTCATCCAACAGACTCCCATTCAGAGTGACACACAGAAGCATTCAGGGTCAATGACCTGCTCAAGGGTACGTTGACAGATGTCCCACCAGGCCAAAAAACGTGAACCCGAACCCTCCAAGATCCCCCCACAGTTCCCCAATAGCTGTCCCTCAACAATTCGAGACTCCTCCCACAGTCCCCCCCAAGAAGAAAAAAATTAAATAAAAAAATACAACAAAAAATAAAAAATAATAATAATACATTTAAAACAAAGGACATCAAGGGGAACTAAATTCATATCAGCAATGCCAACTGTATACAGTTGAAGTCGGAAGTTTACATACACTTGGGTTGGAGACATTAAAACTCATTTTTCAACCACTACAAAAATGTCTTGTTAACAAACTATAGTTTTGGCAAGTTGGTAAGGACATCTACTTTGTGCATGACACAAGTCATTTTTCCAACAATTGTTTACAGACAGATTATTTCACTGTATCCCAATTCTATTGGGTCAGAAGTTTACATACACTAAGTTGACTGTGCCTTTAACCTGTTGATGCTCTGGGGGCGCTATTTCATTTTTGGATGAAAAACGTTCCCATTTTAAACAAGATATTTTGTCACAAAAAGATGCTCGACTATGCATATAATTGATAGCTTTTGAAAGAAAACACTCTGACGTGTCCAGAACTACCAAGATATTTTCTGTGCGTGCCCTAGAACGTGAGCTTCAGGCAAAACCAAGATGAGACGGCATCCAGGAAATGAGCAGGATTTTTGAGGCTCTGTTTTCCATTGTCTCCTTATATGGCTGTGAATGCGAGAGGAATGAGCCTGCCCTTTCTGTCGTTTCCCCAAGGTGTCTGCAGCATTGTGACGTATTTGTAGGCAGATAATTGGAAGATTGACCATAAGAGACCACATTTACCAGGTGTCCGCCCGGTGTCCTGCGCCGAAATTGGTGCGCAAAAGTCACCTGCCATTATTTTTCCATGGGATACAGAGAGGAAAGCAAGCTTCCACGAACTGCATATCAATGAAGAGATATGTGAAAAAACACCTTGAGGATTGATTCCAAACAACGTTTGCCATGTTTCGGTCGATATTATGTAGTTAATCCGGAAAAAGTTTTACGTTGTAGGTGACTGAATTTTCGGTTCGTTAGCCAGACGCAATGTAGAAAACGGAACGATTTCTCCTACACACAGACGCTTTCAGGAAAGACTGCGCATTTGGTATGTAACTGAGAGTCTCCTCATTGAAAACATCAGAAGCTCTTCAAAGGTAAATTATTTTATTTATTTGGTTATCTGGCTTTTGTGAAAATGTTGCGTGCTAAATGCTACTCAAAATGCTATGCTAGCTTTGCATACTCTTACACAAATTAGTCAATTTCTATGGTTCAAAAGCATATTTTGAAAATCTGAGATGACAGTGTTGTTAAGAAAAGGCTAAGCTTGAGAGCAGACGCATTATTTTCATTTTATTTGCGATTTTCAGAAATCGTTAACGTTGCGTTATGCTAATGAGCCTGAGGCTTTAGTCACGATCCCGGATCCGGGATGGGGAGTTTCAAGAAGTTAAACAGCTAGGAAAATTCCAGAAAATGATGTCATGGCTTTAGAAGCTTCTGATAGGCTAATTGACATCATTTGAGTCAATTGGAGGTGTACCTGTGGATGTATTTCAAGGCCTACCTTCTAACGCAGTGCCTCTTTGCTTGACATCATGGGAAAATCAAAAGAAATCAGCCAAGACCTCAGAAAAAAATTGTAGACCTCCACAAGTCTGGTTCATCATTGGGAGCAATTTCCAAACGCCTGATGGTACCACGTTCATCTGTACAATAGTACGCATGTATAAACACCATGAGACCAGCAGCTGACATACCGCTCAGGAATGAGACAAGCTCTGTATCTTAGAGATGAATGTACCTTGGTGCGAAAAGTGCAAATCAATCCCAGAACAACAGCAAAGGACCTTGTGAAGATGTTGGAGGAACAGGTACAAAAGTATCTATATCCACAGTAAAACGAGTCCTATATCGACAAGGAAGAAGCCTCTGCTCCAAAACCAGCATAAAAAAAGTCAGACTACGGTTTACAACTGTACATGTGGACAAAGATCGTACTTTTAGAGTCAATTTTAGGGTCAATTTTAGATCAAAGCTATGCATTTTCAGCCATTCCTGAACCTGAGACCAGAAACAGGCTACCTGAGGGCAATACCAAAATAAATGGTCTATTGATTCTGTATCCTCACAAAAAAATCTGCAGAGCTTCAATGATTTTATGCCCCAAATATTCAACATTTTGTTGGTGGCAAGAATTCTATATATGTCACGGCTTTCGTTGTGGGAAGGAGGAGCGGACCGTGCTGCCTCCTCATACCGGCGCCTCTCCGCTTTCAGTTCTTCCTTGGGGCGGCGATATTCTCCAGGCTGAGCCCAGGGTCCTTCTCCGTCTAATTCGTCCTCCCATGTCCATTCCTTTTTTTGTTGCTCCTGCCGTTGCTTTTGCCTGTTACCACGCTGCTTGGTCCTGTTGTGGTGGGTGATTCTGTCACGGCTTTCGTTGTGGGAAGGAGGAGCGGACCAAAATGCAGCGTAGTTGTGATTCATTTTATTTAATAAGGAAACCATACACAATGAAACTAACAAAATAACAAACGTACGAAAACTGAAAACAGCCCTATCTGGTGCAAAACACAGAGACAGGAACAATCACCCACAAACACACAGTGAAACCCAGGCTACCTAAATATGGTTCCCAATCAGAGACAATGACTAACACCTGCCTCTGATTGAGAACCATATCAGGCCAGTCATAGAAATAGACAAACAAGACATCCAACATAGAATGCCCACTCAGATCACACCCTGACCAACCAAAACATAGAAACATACAAATAAACTATGGTCAGGGTGTGACAATATAATAATTTTAGTTTGCGTTGTTTTATATATCAACTCATACACCTGTTCCATGGAATCTGTACATCAAAAACCTCTTCCCAACTATTTTGCAATCCGTATGGCACAGTTGTCCTATTTGTGCTATTTTTATTTATCTGCCGGTTTGATCCTTTATATTGGGCAGACAGACCAGTTCCCTACCTCCTCCCGCTGCCACCCGCCTCCTCCATTTTTGGGGTAATGCTGTAATCAATTGGTTATAGTCTTGGAATGAGCAGACCTTCTCGTATAATTCTGATAACACCATGAAGGACATAACTCATAACATAACTCTAAGAACAAAATACCTTTTTCAAAAATCTTTCCTATAAATACAGGTATTTCATCAACAAGCACATTTGAGTTCAGCCATAATATTTGTTCTATCTTTTCAGGGGGATAAAATTTAAATTGTAGCCAGCTCTGCAATGCTTGTTTGAAAAAGAGAGATACTTTGAAAAAAGTATAATTTTCAATTAATTGAAAATGAGACATGGCAATCTGCACAAAGGCAAAGAGGATAAAGGCAAACAATGATTTTCTTAGTAACCTACTTGAGAACCATTTAGGGTTCAAATTAAACTTTTGAATAAGTGAAGATTTTAGAGAGAAGTTTAGTGCTTTTATATTTTATCTCAACACACCCAATTCATATTCATAATATACACAGGCATGTTTTATTTTGTCTGGTTTAGCATCCCAGATAAAGCTAAATATTTTGCTCGTATCAGGAGTAGGCCACGCCATAAGTAAGTAAATTGAGATATGACTAAGGAGTTAATCAGGGCTTTTTTTTTTTCTCTCCCAAAAATACACAGGTATTTACCTCTCCATGGTTGCAGGATCTGGTCTATTTTTACAAGTTTCTGATAAAATTAATTGGTGAGCTGGTGAGCTTATTTATATATGTTGTGATATGAATACCAAGTATGTCTACTTCGCCATCAGCCCATGTTATAGGTAAACTGCAGGGTAATGTAAAAGTTGTATTTTTCAATAAGGCGTCCCGCTAGCGGAACAACTTCCGGTGACGTTGGAGGGAGCGACCGAGAGGTCAGTGGGGTGACACACAATTGGCCTAGCATGGTCCGGGTTAGGGAGGGCTTGGCCGGTAGGGATATCCTTGTCTCATCACACACTAGTGACTCCTGTGGCGGGCCGGGCGCAGTGCACACTAACCAGGTCGCCAGGTGCACGGTGTTTCCTCCGACACATTGGTGCAGCTGGCTTCCAGGTTGGATGCGCACTGTGTTAAGAAGCAGTGCGGCTTGGTTGGGTGTGTTTCGGAGGATGCATGGCTTTCGACCTTCGTCTCTCCTGATCCCGTATGGGAGTTGTAGCAATGAGACAAGATAGTAACTACTAACAATTGGATACCACGAAAAGGGGGTAAAATTCAAAACAAGAACAAAAAATTAAAAGCAGAGTGTGTGTGTGTTCCTAACCTTGCAAACGGACAAAAAAAGCTGTAAATGGATCAAGGGTTCACCAATTACGGCCTTGGCGGGCTTGGCAACTGTAACAAGGCGTGATGTGTAATGCAATGTCCCATGAAACGTGTCCAGAACATATTGTATATTGTGAGATCATGGCAACCGTAAGAGAATGTTCTAACTTTAACACCAAAATATGCTAAAAAAAGGTTTTTGCTAACATAGATAGAATGTTCATTCCCCAAACTAATGGAAAACTCGACGCTCAAACATTACGGGTAACATTGTAAAAATGCTCTCTCTTCCCTAGAGTTTTTAGCTGGGCAGGGAAACGGAAGACCTATTGCTCCTATAAATAGAACAATCATACAGCCTGGTTGGAATTCTGAGTATAGCCCATTCTCTGAAACTCCTGAGAAGACAGGCATGGCAGGTCAGTGTACTCATTGCAGTTGAAAATACAGGAGGCCTTATAGTACTATAGAACATCACACAGGCAAAGCTCCTGCTGCCTCTGGGCAGATGAAACACTCACATCAAAACACAACTATCCATCCCTCTCCAAATGGATTCAGTACTGAGATGCGTGACAGACAGCAGGGACTAAAGCCATGCATACTCCTCCTGCTGCTGCCTCCATGCTGGGGCAATAATCTGAGCCCATGGAGTCACCAGACTGGCCAGCCCCATTTCAAACGCCACAGGACATAACCTTGAGCCGTCCTCACTGCTGCTTCTGCCACTCACATCAAGAGCAGGAAATAGAGCAGCAAGTGTGCCTGTTCCTGGCCAACAGACAAAGCTGACAAGCCCAAAAGTGTCAGTCAGGTCACCACACAAACACAGCACAGGTTCAACAAACAACTTGATTTAATTTCTCTCTCAATATTGTCAGAAGTTAAACAGCATGATAACATGTTCATTGTCTTACCTGTTTTATGTCTGTGTATTCTCCTCTTCCTGATTTCTGGAAAATACCTTTAAATCATAAAGAAAACGTAAACATCTTAATAAACACCTTACTGTGATGGGCCCATTTAAGGATTTGGTGTATTCCACTATCAGCATCATCAGTGTCGGAATAATTTTATCTTGCCTAAAATAATTGGTTGACTACACACTAAACCGCATAGTGCTTTTAATGTTTCTACTACACACGTCAACTGAATTGAACTGTCAGCTGTTTGCATCATGAAAATCAATTATTCCTAAAGTGCTAGGAAAATTAGCAGGTGGTTTCATTTTGTGTGTTAATGGGAATGTACATGGGCAGCTAACATCACAGGTTAATGCCAGAGCAAAGCCACAATGACAATTCTCACGTTGGGCCCGGATACTTGATATGGAAGGCAACATAAATAGTAAAAAACACACTGTGCATGAAAATCTGTACATAATTAATATACTGTAGCATGAAAAAAAACTATATGTATATTATATAGGCTACATTGTGTGTATCTGCATAGGCTCTGGAGTGATGTACAAGCCAACCCATGAAAACTAGTATGCCTTTCAATCTCTGGAGCCTCTGAAGATTCTAATTCTTAAAAAATGTGATTCCCATCCATATAGTATCAGGGGCTCCTGAGGTCTGTTTCACACCTGTGATAAAGACTTATAGAGTCTGTAAATTGAGCTGTACTTCGATAATGCAGACACAGTTGAGACGAGTCAAATCTAAATCAGGTAAAAGAAGGATTTCTGAGACAATTGAGGCATTTTTTAAAACCTTTATTTTATCAGGAAGTCATAATGATACCAAAGTCTCTTTTACAGTTGAGCCATGAATTACATAAATGACAGAAAATACAAATAAAAATAAAAAATGCAAGAAAGAAAAACATGGTCATAAAAAACAAACAAGTTCATCAGTAATGAGGTCATCAATTAGCTTTCTTAATTGCCAAGAATTGGCGCCAAAAAAATCAAATTTAAGAACATTTTTGTCACACCCTGATCTGTTTCACCTGTCTTTGTGCTTGTCTCCACCTCCCTCCAGGTGTTTCCCATCTTCCCCATTATCCCCAGTGTATTTATACAGGTGTTCTCTGTTTGTCTGTTTCCAGTTTGTCTTGCCTAGCCTACCAGTGGGTACTCCTGTTTTTCCTCTAGTCCCTGATTTTGACCATTCTGCCTGCCCTGAGCCTGCCTGCAGTTCTGAACCTTGTGACACTTACCTGGATTACTGACCTCTGGCTGCCTGCCGTTCTGTACCTTTCGGACTCTGCTATGGATTACTGACCTCTGCCTGCCCTTGACCTGTCATTTGTCTGCCCCTGTTTTTGTAAAACTTTTGTTACTTCGAACTCTCTGCATCTCGGTCTTCTCCTGAGCCTTGATCATTTTGAAGATTGTTCCACAAACAAGGTGCCAGAATAGTAAAAGCTGATTTATCTAACTCAGAGACAAAAGGAATTTCCAGAGTTAGCCATCCCTGACACCGGGCACGGTAACACGTATGTCTAGTTTAGTAAAGATGTTGGGTATAGTGGGACTTTTTGTGCAAGGGCTTTATAAATGAAAATAAGGCAATGTTTGTTTATTTATTTTTATTTCACCTTTATTTAACCAGGTAGGGCAGTTGAGAACAAGTTCTCATTTACAACTGCGACCTGGCCAAGAAAAAGCAAAGCAGTGCGACAAAAACAGAGTTACACATACACAAAAGTACAGTCAATAACATAATAGAAAATATATGTACAGTGTGTGCAAATGTAGATGATTAGGGAGGTAAGGGAATAAATAGGCCACAGGCCATGGAGGCGAAATAATTACAATTTAGCATTAACACTGGAGTGATAGATGTGCAGATGATGTGCAAGTGGAGATACTGGGGTGCAAAAGAGCAAAAAGATAACAATATGGGGATGAGGTAGTTGGGTGTGCTATTTACAGATTGGCTGCGTACAGGTATAGTGATCTGTAGGCTGCTGTCATGATCGTTTTATGGAATGTACCAAGGTGCAGCGTGGTGAGCATACGTTTTTCTTTATTTACAAATGTCGCTAACAAAACAATAATACAACAAAAACGAACATGAAGCTCCGTAAGGCTATACATGCACAAACGAAGACAACTACCCACAACTACCAAAAGGAAAAAAGGCTGCCAATGTATGATTCCTAATTAGAGACAACGATAGACAGCTGTCTGTTAGCTCCGCCAACCTCCCCGTGTGCTTCACCCCCCCCCCCCAAAAAAAAAAATATATTTGGGGAGTGGCTTCTCGGGCTTCCGTCAATGACTTGCCTCCTCATATCGTCGCCCTTCCTCCTTCGCTGCCTTTATCTCCCCCTTTGGACGACGATATTCTCCAGCCTGCCTCCAGGGTCCTTTACCGCCCAGGATCTCCTCCCATGTTCATGAGTCCCTTTCTCCATGCTGCTTGGTCCTTTGGTGGTGGGTAGTTCTGTCACGATCGTCGTATGGAATGGAGCAAGGTGCAGCGTGGTGAGCGTACATTTTTCTTAATTTGCAAATGTCGCCAACAAAAAAATATACAACAAAAACTAACGTAAAGCTATACATGCACAAACAAAGACAACTACCCACAACTACCAAAAGGAAAAAAGGCTGCCTAAGTATGATTCCCAATCAGAGACAATGATAGACAGCTGTCCCTAATTGAGAACCATACACGGCCAAAACATAGAAACAAACAACATAGAATGCCCACCCCAAATCACACACTGACCAAACCAAATAGAGAAACAAAACGTCTCTCTAAGGTCAGGACGTGACAGCTGAGGCTTAAAGTTAGAGGGATTTGTTCCGGTCATTGGCAACAGAGAACTGGAAGGAAAGGCGGCCAAAGGAAGTATTGGCTTTGTTTATGACCAGTGAAATATACCTGCTGGAGCGCGTGCTAGGGGTAGGTGTTGCTATGGTGAGCTGGTCACCATAGCAACGAATATGGCGACGAATATGTAGTGAGGGCCAGCAAACGAGAGCATACAGGTCACAGTGATATGTGGTATATGGGGCTTTGGTGACAAAACGGATGGCACTGTGATAGACTACATCCAGATTACTGAGTAGAGTGTTGGAGGCTATTTGGTAAATGACATCGCCGAGGTGAAGGATTGGTAGGATAGTCCATTTTACAAGGGGATGTTTGGCAGCATGAGTGAAGGAGGCTTTGGTGTGAAATAGGAAGCTGATTCTTGATTTAATTTTGGATTGGAGATACTTAATGCGAGTCTGGAAGGAGAGTTTAGAGTCTAACCAGACATCTAGGTATTTGTAGTGGTCCAGATATTCTAGGTCAGAACCATCCAGAGTAGAGACGCTAGTCGGGAGGGCGGGTGCGGGCAGAAAATCGGTTGAAGAGCATGCATTTAGTTGTACTAGCATTTAAAAGCAGTTGTATGGCATTGAAGCTTGTTTGGAGGTTTGTTAACAAAGTGCCCAAAGAAGGGCCATATGTATACAGAATGGTGTCATCTGCGTAGAGGTGGATCAGAGAATCACCAGCAGCAAGAGCAACATCATTGATATATACATAGAAAATAGTCAGCCCAAGAATTTAACCCTATGGCACCCCCATAGAGACTGGCAGAGGTAAGAATGCGGTGATTGATAGAGTCGAAAGCCTTGGCCAGGTCGATGAAGACGGCTGCATAGTACTGTCTTTTATCGATGACGGTTATGATATCGTTTAGGACCTTGAGCGTGGCTGAGGTGCACCCATCACCAGCTCGGAAACCAGATTGCATAGCGGAGAAGGTATGGTGGGATTCAAAATGGTCGGTGATCTGTTTGTTAACTTGGCTTTCTACGATTTTAGAAAGGCAGGGCAGGATGGATATAGGTATATAAGAGTTTGGGTCTAGAGTGTCTCCCCCTTTGAAGAGGGGGGTGACCGCGGCAGATTTCCAATCTTTGTGGATCTCAGACGATACGAAAGAGAGGTTGAACAGGCTAGTAATAGGGGTTACAACAATTTTGGCAGATAGTTTTGGAAAGAGAATTTGAGAAATCTAGATAGTTTTATAAAGAGAAAGAGATTTGCAGCTCTTTCAGAACATCAGCTGTCTGGATTTGAGTGAAGGAGAAGTGGGTGGGGCTTGGGAAAGTTTGCTGCTGGGATGCAGAGCTGTTAGCCAGGGTAGGGGTAGCCAGGTGGAAAGCATGGTCAGCCATAGAAAAATGCTTATTGAAATGATTGATTATCGTAGATTTATCGGTAGTGACAGTGTTTCCTAGCCTCGGTGCAGTGGGCAGCTAGGAGGAGGCGCTCTTATTCTCCATGGACTTTACAGTGTCCCACAACTTTTTTGAATTAGTGCTACAGGATGCAGTATATCAACCTACGTAACATCAAAGAGGGGGTAGAGAAAGCAGTGATGAAGGCAGTGATGAGTACTAAAATTGTCACCTGTAATAAAGCGTGGTGCACTATGATAAACTGCATCCAATGGCTTAAATGAATTGGCAGCTGCATTCATATAGATGATGTCGCCATAGTCTAGGACCGGTAGGATTTGTCGACTGAATAAATCTGCTTTCTACTATTTAGCAAGAGGCAGGACCTATTTATTTCCATAGAATAAGCCATTTTATTCTCAGCTTCTTAACTCATCAATATGCTTTTTAAAGGACAGCTCTTCATCGATCCAGATGCCAAGATATTTGTAAGCAGGGACACAATCAATATGGACACAATCCAAATGACATATGCTTAAATCAGAGTTATTTTTATGCACTCTAGAGACAACATACAGTTTTAACTGCATTCAATACTCATTTCAGGTCAACGTTTTTCCTGGTCAACTGTGGGAGCAATATCATACACAACAGCATCATTGGCATACAAGTGCAGGTAAAAAAAATTACAGTCAATATTGTTAACGTCAACAGTAAAATGTACAGGACCCAGAATCAACCCCGGCGGGACACCTTTCATAATATCCAGGAAATTGAATTTAACACCATCAGTAGACACACATTGAGTTCTGTCAAATAATTTTTACCAGTGTAACCAGTTATATGCAGCCTGTTCTATGCCAATTGTGTCACGAATCCCGTTTCCTGAGTCTGTTTTTTGCCTGTGTTCTGTCCTGGAGTGTTTTTTCCGGCGTCCTGGACCGCACCCTGTCTGGTTGCCGGGCAAGGTAGCCAGTTGGGAGTTCTGATTACCCGCACCTGTATCCCATCAGCTATCTGCACACCTGGTCCTGATCATCATCTCTCCTCTTCATAAGCCCGGACCTGACATCCATTCCCTGCCGGATCGTTAGCCTTGAACAGTATGTTGTGCCATAGTATCAGCCTCAAGTTGGATAGAATTTGTTTTGTTGTTTTTTACGTATTGCTTGCCTTAAACTTACCTCCGTTTGTTCTGTCTTCAGTTACTCACCCGGATCATTTACCCCATTCCCGCCTGGTCGTCGGAGGATTCCGCTACCCCATTGGATCCACCTATTTACTCCCATCAACTCACCACCGCTGCCCGCTACGCCACCTGGATATATCTACCCATTCACATTCACTTGTAAATAAATACTCACCTTCTTCCTACTCTCCTTGTCCTGGTCTGCTTCTGGGTTCGATTTTGAAAAAACGTGACAAATTGAGGAAAGACTGAATTGGTCACAAGCCTTTGACAGGTCAATGAAGAGTGCAGCACAATGTTGCCTTTTATCCATAAAGTTAACCACATGATTCATAAATAGGGATGCAGCAGCGATTGTGCTATGACCTGATCTAACACCTGACTGATTTAGAATACCTTTCAAAGATAAGATCTTAGCTGAGAATGAATCAAGGATTCAAATATTTTAGTTAGGCAAGAAATGTAGAAATAGGGCGATAATTATTTAGGTAAACATCTTTGTGAAGTAGGAGTACATGGGCCGCTTTCCAAACCTTGGGGATGGTACCAAATATAATCGTCAGGTAAAAATATGGGGGCCAGAGAGCTGGATCCAGCATATCAGCCCCAGTGATTTTTTTAAAACATAAATCTTAAGCAAGGCATCTAGCACATCACATAAGGTAAATTGTTGAAATAAAAACAGATTCACTAGAAGTTGACAGGTTAACCGTCGAGTCAGCTAGAGTCTGTCACAGGGTAGAGCAGTCGATTGACTGACCAGGGTCAAGTAAACCAGTTTCACTTGAATAAAAAGCCTGCCGAGATAAAATGATGAAAGAGCATCACTTATCCCATTCTTCTCAGTTACGATGCCAGAGCCCGACAGAACTTTCTTGTGCAGGGAAGAGGAACTTGTACACTTCAGTGCATTTACTGTTTTCCAACATGTAGAAGGATCATCAGTCAGATAGCACTTAATGTAGCTTGATTTAGCTTCCTTAATCGAGATAGTACATCTGTTTCTCATGGAAATGGATGGATGGACATTGTGTGTGTGTGTGTCTTTCCGAGGGTGAATGTGCAAGATTTAAGTGCCTTTGAACAGGGTATGGTAGCAGGAGCCAGGCGCACCGGTGGGCCAGCATCCCTGTGGAACGCTTTCAACACCTTGTAGTCCATGCCCCGATGAATTGAGGCTGTTCCGAGGGAAAAGGGGGTGCAACTCAATATTAGGAAGGTGTTCCCAATGTTTTGTACCCTCAGTATATTTTCTGCAGAGATGAGTTTATTGAATCTTATTATTCTGTATTTAAAATAGACAGTCACGTGTTGAACAAGTAATAAACAATGTACTCAGACAACTATTATTATGAATAGACCATCATCATCAGTTATCCTGTAATCTGTCAGCCTATATGTAATTAGTGGGACATAATGTAGGTAATTAGTTTGTCTCTTATCAGGATGGAGGTCTGGGCTCGCTGCACTCATTTACTCCTAGGCAATGAGGAGCTGGAGAGCAAGGACAATCACAAAATCGATTAAGTCAAGGGTGATAGGGGAAAAATGTGGAGAACTTTGAACGTCATAATGGGTAGGATGCCTCTTTTGTTAAATCAGAGGGTATATTAATTATGAAACCATGTGACATTGCAAATGACTTAAATCAGTATTTTGACATGCTAAGTGGACAAGTTGAGAAATGCCATGAGTCCAACTGATGGCTCTCTGTCATATACACGTATAAAAGGCTGAATCATGAATGAGAGGCATTGCAAGTTAGAATTTTAACAAGTAGAAAAAGAAGAGGTTGAAAGGATGCTTTTGTCTCAATCCGATGATAACTTACCAGAAACAGATCATCTTGATGGCAAACTGCTTAGAGCTACAGCCAACCATATATCCACCCCAATTTGTCATATTTTTTATTCAGTATGGGCCATTCTACTGCCAATGTTTGTCTATGGAGATTGCAAGGCTGTGTGCTCAATTTGTAAACACCTGTTAGCAACAGGTGTGGCTGAAATAGCCGAATCCACTAATTTGAAGTGGTGTCCACATACTATTGGCAATGCAGTGTAGGTTCTTGATGTGTGGGCTGTGCCCAAAAGTCTGGAACGAGTTAAATTAGTGGAATAGCCTTTGTTACCTGATTTCGCCAAGCCAATAGATGGTGGTGCTGTTGTGTATCTGAGTGTGATACTATATTGTACCAGCGAGCTAAGTTACACATTACTTACTATGCACTGAATGGAGCTGTATGCATGTTACCAAGTGATGCTTAAGCAAAGAGTTTCTAATTAACATTACCATGGTCTTGTATAGAACTAATAGCACTCAAAACATGGTGTCAGAAGTCAGAACCAAATTAGGTTCCGGACAAAAAGGAAGCAAAAATTCTGCATTGCAACTCTGCTAACTGTGATGAGAAAGGAATGTCATCTCTTACAGCGGCATTTGTATATGCCAGAAGCAGAGAGAACTGACCCGGTAAAAATTATAGAAGCGCTACAGAAACACTTTGAGCCCTCCGGGAACGTGATCTATGAGAGGTATATGTTTAATGCTTGTCAACAAAGTCAATGTGAACCACAGAGCAGTACATTGCAAATCTGAGAAAGCTAGCAGACACATGAATATGGCGCATTACGAGAGGAACTAGTCCGTGACAGGCTTGTCATAGGCACTAAAGACATAGCTGCGTGAGCGTGCTTGCTCAGAGAACCGAACCTCACTGAACTAAGCTGTTGACATGTGTCGTTCAAGTGAACAAGCACAAAGGCAAATCAGGAAAATTGATGGAGGTGAACCAGAGACTGTACATTATTCCTCCCGATGAGCAACGTTCAGAATCAAAACGACAATATGGTCGTAAACAGAGCTTTTACAGGGGATAATAACAAACAGAATGCTAAACGAAGTACCCAGTCATTACTACGGTTCAGTACATGCCAAAGCCAAATGCCCAGCATACGGTGTCACCTGTAAAGCATGTGGCAAATGAAACCACTTTGCCAAAGTTTATAAACAAGCACAACACAAACCTCAACTCAATCTAGTAGAGGAAGAGAATGAGTCAGATGACCAAACAGATGCAATGTGGTACATCTCAAAGGTTAATTCTGTGGAAAGCAAAGCAAAAAAATGGTTCATTAACCTTAAGCAAACTCCACTCAGTGATGAGCCATTGACATATGACCCCAGCCATACAATTAAATGTCAGCTAGACACAGGATCAACAGTGAATGTCGTAAGCTATGGGAAGCTACAGCAAGTCATGTAAGACAGCAATCCAGTTCTCCTACCCAGCAAAGCTCCACTCAAGCTATATGACGGCACACTGATAAAGCCAACAGGGGAATGCAATCTCAAAGCAGATCATGATGGAAAAATGTTTCATATCAAATTTCAGGTCATGGAGACATCCCAGCTTTCTTTGCTGTCAGCTGACAAATGTGAAAGACTCAGCCTACTACATGAGAAATGCAGCCATGTGTTACATTACATTGACACCCCAAGCACCACATCCACTGAGGTCATCATGACAACTGAGGAGATCATCTCCAATTACAAGGACGTGTTGGATGGGCTTGGCTACCTTCCTGGAGAGCTACACCTTGAAGTACACAATGCAGCCCGGCCTGTGCAGCAGCTACCAAGACCGATACCTATTTCACTGAAGGAATACATCACCAAGGCCATACATTCAATGGACAATGCAGACATTATCACGAGCCTACACCGGGGATCAGCAACATGGATGTCATTGAAAAACCTGATAAGCTACAAATATGCATGGACTCCAATGTACTCAACAAAGCCTTACTGAGATTGCACTTCCAGATGCCCACAATAGAAGTGATTCTACCAGAGATATCCAACGCAAAGATATTCTCAGTACTCGATGCCAAAGATGGATATTGGCAAGTCAAACTTGATTACGTGAGCAGCTAACTAACAACTTTCCGGACATATGTAGGCAGATATAGATGGCCGAGAATGCCATTTGGAATCAAGCCAGCAGCTGAAGTATACCAGCGCAGAAAGTGAGAAGCACTACAGGGACTAAAAGGAGTGAGTGTGATCGCAGATGACATTCTATTCTATGGATGTGGTGACACACACGAAAAGGTGATGGTAGATCATGACAGAAACCTTACAGCTCTCCTGCAGAGAGCAAGATGTCAACCTGAAGCTGAACAAAAAGAAACTCCAGTTAAAGCTGCAGAGTGTAACATACATGGGTCATCTTCTCACCACAAAGGGCCTTCGCCCTGACCCAGAGAAAATAACAGTCATTCAGAATATGGGTACACCGACTGACGTCAAGTCACTACAGAGGCTGTTGGGGTTTGTGAACTATCTTGCCAAATTCATGCCCCGCCTATCTGATGTGTGTGAGCCGCTCAGAAGACTGACTGACAAGGACATTGACTGGACATGGCTACCACAGCATGACGCAGCAGTTGAGACTATCAATCAGTTAGTCACACAACACCCAGTACTCAAATACTAAGACCTGAATGAAGAAGTCACACTGCAGTGTGATGCCAGAGAGACAGATTTGGGCACAGCCCTGCTACAGAAAGGACAACCTGTTGCATTTGCCTCCAGAACATTGACTCAGACAGAGCAAAGATATTCACAGATTGAGAAAGAATGTCTCTCCATTGTTTTTTCATGTGACAAGTTAGACCAGTATCTGCATGGCAGAGAGTTTATCACAATACACTGCTACCACAAACAGCTTAAGATGATCTTCAAGAAATCCCTACTCACAGCGCCCAAGCGACTGCAGAGAATGTTGATAAGGCTACAAAGATACCAACTCCATGTCTAATGCAAAGAACTACATGTAGCTGACTTCCTGTCCAGAACAGCTCAATCAACCACAGAGCACAGACAAATGCAAACACCAGCCACGGTCTACGCCATGTGTCTAGCCACAACTGACCTGGAACAGATGGATCACAGCAGTGATGTCAACATCTCAACTAAGACAATGGAGTCAATCAAAGCACAATGATCCCAGGACGCACTGTTTCAGGCTCTGTACGCACAAATCAACAACGGCAGGCCTGGAACCAAACAGGCTGTGGGTCACGCACTGAAAGATTTATGGACGTACAAAGAGGAGCTCACCACAGAAAATGAACTGATATTTACAGGTTCTTCATCCTGAACATGTTACACGCTGAGACTTTCTACAGAAAATATACTCTGGCCACTCAGGCATAGAGGCCTGTCTCAGAAAGGCATGTGATGCTGTCATGGTTTACTTCTGTTGAAGGAAAGGCGGACCAAAACGCGACGTGGTTTGTGTTCATCTTGATATTAATTAAAGAAAGTACTGAACACTGAATACAAAAACAATAAACAAATGACGACCGTGAAGCTAAATGAGAACTGTGATGACACAAGCAATCAACATAGACAATCACCCACAAACAAACAGTGCAACCCAGGCTACCTAAGTATGATTCTCAATCAGAGACAACTAATGACACCTGCCTCTGATTGAGAACCATACTAGGCCGAAACATACAAATCCCCAAATCATAGAAAAACAAAAATAGACTGCCCACCCAACTCACGTCCTGACCATACTAAATAAATACAAAACAAAGGAAATAAAGGTCAGAATGTGACAGGTGCTGTTTTCTGGCCAAGGATTACAGAGGATGTAAAGATCTTTATCAGCAAATATGCCACCTGTAACTCCATCCAGAAGAGACAACAAAAGCAGACCAAATCCCACCCTTCGCATCCCATGGTCCAAGATCCGGATGGACTTACTCACAGTCAACAAAAGCAACTACCTCATCATGGTCGATTATTACTCAGACTACTGGGAGCTCACTAGCTGAATGACACCACATCAGACACCATCATTGAATGCTGCAAAAAGCAGTTCAGCAGACATAGCGTTGCCACACTGTTGTTTCTGATAATGGCCTCCCCTCCTGGAATGGACTTTCAAAAATTTGCTGATGAGTGGGACCTTAAACATGTGACATCATCACCGTATCACAGCCAAAATAATGGAAAAGCAGAATCAGAGCTGAAAATTTGTGAAAATCATGTCCAGACTCACATGCATGATCCTACCCACCATGAAAAAACTCTAACCCCAAGTGGTACAAAAAAACACCACTGACACATATGCCTGTGACATGCCCAACATCATTCACAAACAGTAAGGGTTCTTTTCCACCCCAACAACTCAGCCAGCAATTGGACACTGGGAATATGCACTTATGAACTCAGTGACCAGTCGTATGAGGTACTTGCGAATGGTACAAAGTACAGCAGAAACAGAAAAGACATTTGTGCAGTGACTGAACAACTCAGGATCCTCCCGAACGACCAATAAACATACATGGATGAGGATGATTGGGGACCATGGAATGAACCTGCCATCCAAGCAGGTGGTGAACAACAGGCTGCTGATATGGAAGCAGCCCCACTTCCTGAAAATATAACTCTGAGACACACCAGAACCAGGGCAAATATCAGGCCGCCCGTGAGTTACTCCAGAGACTATGATGTTTAATCTTAAAGGTTGTAAATTGTTGGTATTTGTTTTGTAAGTGGGAAGAGGGTAGCCTGCTTATTGACTTTAAAGGCGATGCTTATTGAAGGTACTTGAATAAGAACACAGTTATGTGTTTTTTGTTAACAGTGTAATGTTTTCACTGACAAGGGTCTAACCCCAGTTCTCCTGTTTGAATCAAGGAGCAGTAATCTTCATATGTTGTTTAAAGGAAGGTGATACAAGATGTCGCCAAGCCAACAGATGCTGCTGCTGTTATCTGTATCTGAGTGTGATACTATATAGTACTAGCAAGCCAAGTTAGGCATTACTTACTGTGCACTGAATGGAGCTGTATGCATGTTACCGAGTGATGCTGAAGTAAAGACTTTCGAATCAACATTACCTTGGTCTTGTATAGAACAAATAGCACTCAAGACAAGAGATTCTGCCTTCACTAGTTCTAATAGTCATCCTTTAAGCCTGTGTTAAAGAAATTATTCCCAAAAAATATATCTGTAGAAATCCAGGATTTTTTTTAAATGTAATGATCCAGCATTATTAATACTGTCACACCCTGACCTGAGTATTCTTTGTTTTCTTTATTGTTTTGGTTAGGTCAGGGTGTGACATGGGTGATGTATGTGTTTTTGTACTGTCTAGGGGTTTTGTAGGTTTATGGGGTTGTTTATCATCGAGGTGTTTATATATGTCTATGGTTGCCTAGATTGGTTCTCAATTAGAGGCAGGTGTTTATTGTTGTCTCTGATTGGGAACCATATTTAGGCAGCCATCTTCTTTGGGTATTTCGTGGGTTATTGTCTATGTCTAGTTGTCTGTGTATGAACATTTATACTGTAGTATAGCTTCACGTTGTTTTGTAGTTTGTTTAGTGTCCATCTTTATTAAAATATATAACATGTATTCTAATCACGCTGCACTTTGGTCTCCTCTTTACGACAAACGTGACAGAATAACCCACCATAAAAGGACCAAGCAGCGTGATAAGGAGGAACAGCGCTTTGTGGAATCGAGGACTCGGGAAGAAATACTGGACGGTAAAACATACTGGACCTGGGAGGAGGTAATGGCAGGGGAAAAGACCCTGCCATGTAAGCAGGTGGAGAGAGAACAGGAGGAACGGCGACGGTATATAGGTACAAGGCAAGCACGGAAGCCGAGAGGCAGCCCCAATAATTTTTTGGGGGGAAGGCACACAAGGAGTTTGGCTAAGTCAAGTAGGAGACCTGAGCCAACTCCTCGTGCTTACCGTGGTGGGCGTCGTACTGGTCAGGCACTGTGTTATGCGGTGGAGCGCACGGTTCTCCAGTACGCGTGCTTAGCCCGGTGCGCTACATCCCAGCTCCCCGCATCTGCCGGGCTAGGGTGAGGATCCAGCCAGGGCGCATGGTGCCAGCTCTGCTCTCCAGACAGCCAGTGTGTCTCCTCGGGCCAGGATATCCTGCACAGGCGTTGCGCACTGTGTCTCCCGTATGTCTGCACAGCCCAGTGCGTCCTGTGCCTGCGCCCAGCACGTACCGTGCTAGAGTCACCATCCAGCTGGGACGGGTTGTGCAGGGGGGCAGCTCGATACCTCCAGTGCGTCTTCACGGTCCGGACTATCCAGTACCACCAGTGCCAACACCACGCACCAGACCTCCAATACGCCTCCACAGCCCAGTACATCCTGTTCCACCTTCCCGCACTCGCCCTGAGGTGCGTGTCCTCGGCCATGTACCACCAGTGCCAACACCACGCACCAGACCTACAGTGCACCTCCAAGGTCCAGTACTCCCTGTTCCTGCTCCTCGCACTCGCCCTGAGGTGCGTGTCCCCAGCCCGGTACCACCAGTGCCGGCACCACGCATCAGGCCTATAGTGCGCCTCGGCAGTCCAGTACGCCCTGTTCCTCCTCCCCGCACTGAGGTGCGTGTCCTCGGCCCAGTACCACCAGTGCCAGCACCACGCACCAGGCCTACAGTGCGTCTCGCCAGTCCTGAGCTGCTAGAGTCTCCCGTCTGTTCTGAGCCGCCAGAGTCTGCCATCTGTCCTGAGCTGTCAGAGCCGTCAGTCAGCCAGGAGCTGCCAGAGCCGTCAGTCAACCAGGAGCTGCCAGAGCCGTCAGCCGGCCAGGAGCCACCAGTCAGCCAGGAGATCACAAGATCAAGCACACACACAGAACAACCGTTTTTACATTTTTTTATTTTGAAAGTCATCTTTTATTGACAAGATATACGTGAATAATTGGTTCCCAGCTTTAGCTCAAATGACCAAATTGAAGCTTAATTTGTAAGATGTTTGCTTTTTGGTGAAAATGTGTAAAAGAAACATTTTAACTCTTGGAGCTGGTGATCAATAACGGTAGGTCACAGGCAGACAAATAAGATATCCTCATAATCTCTGGAGTTCCGGCTTTCTGTGTGTATCAACGTATTCCGTGTTTTTTGTTTACGCTTCACAACGCTAACCGGAATATAGGTAGCAGCCATCTTGAAATGAGGTCATCGGCTCAGCCTGCCTTTATTCATTAGTATGCCCATATATGGTAGTAAGTCACACAAAAGATTTGCAGGCACCAATCAACAGCCAAGATACTCAGTTTTCCACAGACACCCAGCTTTTACAGATAGGGGATACCATTCTCATACCAGACTGAATTAAAACATTTAAAAATCTAAAAAGGTTCACAAATATGGGGACTTTACATTTAAAACCTGTTTGGGATAGGGGGCAGCATTTTCATGTTTGGATGAAAAGCGTGCCCAGAGTAAACTACCTGCTACTCAGGCCCAGTTGCTGATATAAGCATATTATTAGTAGATTTGGATAGAAAACACTCTGAAGTTTCTAAAACTGTTTGAATGATGTCTGTGAGTATAACAGAACTCATACGGCAGGCGAAAACTTGAGAAAAATCCAACCAGGAAGTGGGAAATCTGAGGTTTGTAGTTTTTCAACTAATTGCCTATCCAATATACAGTGTCCATGGGGTCAAATTGCATTTCCTAAGGCTTCCACTAGATGTCAACAGTCTTTAGAACCTTGTTTGATGCTTCTACTGTGAAGGAGGGGAGAATGGGAGCTGAATGAGTCAGAGGTCTGCCAGAGTGGCATGAGCTGATCACGCATTCACGTGAGAGTTAGCTTGCGTTCCATTGCAATTCTACAGACAAAGGAATTCTCCAGTTGGAACATTATTGAAGATTTATGATAAAAACATCCTAAAGATTGATTCTATACTTTGTTTGACATGTTTCTACGAACTGTAATATGACTTTTCTTCTGAACTTTTGCCTGGACTTGCCCGCGCGTTGTGAGTTTGGATTTGTGAACTGAACGCGCTAACAAAAGGAGGTATTTGGACATAAATGATGGACTAAATCGAACAAATCAAACATTTATTGTGGAACTGGGATTCCTGGGAGTGCATTCTGATGAATATCATCAAAGGTAAGTGAATATTTATAATGCTATTTCTGACTTCTGTTGACTCCAACATGGCGGATATCTGTATGGCTTGTTTTGTTGTCTGAGCACTGTACTCAGATTATTGCATGGTTTGCTCTTTTGTTAAATGTTTTTGAAATCTGACACAGCGGTTGCATTAAGGAGAGGTATATCTCTAATTCTGTGCATAACACTTGTATCTTATATTAAAGTTTATGATTACTATTTCTGTAAATTGATGTGGCTCTCTGCAAAATCACTGGATGTTTTCGAGGCACAACATTACTGAACAATAACGTGCCAATGTAAACTGAGATTTTTGGATATAAATATGCACTTTATCGAACAAAACATACATGTATTGTGTAACATGAAGTCCTATGAGTGCCATCTGATGAAGATCATCAAAGGTTAGTGATTCATTTTATCTCTATTTCTGCTTTTTGTGACTCCTCTCTTTTGCTGGAAAATGGATGTATGTGTTTTTGTGACTAGGCTCTGACCTAACATAATCATATGTTGTGCTTTCGCTGTAAAGCCTTTTTGAAATCGGACACGATGCGTAGATTAACAAGAAGTTAAGATTTAATTTGGTGTATTGCACTTGTGAATGTATGACAGTTAAATATTTCTAAAAAAATATTTTTTAATTTCGCACGCTGCCTTTTCAGAAGAATGTCGAGGGGTTCCGCTAGCCATAAAAGAGGTTTAAGCAGACTAACTTTCTCTGCTTATCTTCCATCATGATGTTTAATCACATCCAGCCAAATGATAGCAGCAGCAGACATGATTTTCCATGGTGCAGTTTGAGAGGACGTGTTCATATTAAGAATTGGTCTGCCAATGTATCTGCACCTCTCCACACAGTTTCAGCAGCACATAACTAGCCCACTTCCTCTGGATGGTAAATTACATGGCAGTATTGGATTTCTTTCTAAGCCAGAGGCAGGAGAAATGGCAGTGAAATACAGGGTTTACAGAGGCTGACAATGACTTTTCCTTTTGGAAATCTATACATCAGCAACCCCATATAATACACTGCCAAAGAATACAGAGATAAGAACGAATACCCTTATACTGTGGTAAAGAAAAAAGGGAGAGTCGGACAGAATTATTCACACGATCAAAAGCATGGAGGTTGTAGTTGTGTGCCAACAGAAAGGCCACAGCAAACTGACCCCCATTCTAGCTGAAGTTCCGAAAAAGCAGAGAACAAAGACAAGCTGGGAAAGATGCTCAAACTTCAAGGCAGCCTCACATTTCAGAGTACATGTTCACCGCCAGATGTCTTTGTATAATACCATGACACATTCCACAAAAATAATGTTGATTATAAAACCTCACCTACACAAAACTCCTTGGACAACAGAACCCACACACATCCATGTGATGATGAGAGCTGTGATCCTACATCTGCAGGCTACAGAGAAACCTCTTCAAGCTGAGAAGAGAACATTACTGTTATCTCACATCCAACAAACTCCACAGAGACTGGGATGAGTGTGAAATGATGTGAACAGATTAACTGATACATGCTGAGAGCATGGGCAATTTTATAGTGTTATCCTAACTGTGGTAAAATACATGATAGGACTTGACATTACATGTGCGGTAAACATTATTCCAATAAACTGGTTTTGGCTGCTCAGAAACAATTTTTATACTCAATTAGTAAATATGTTAAAAGTGAATGGGTAGAACTATCTAGATTTTTTCAGAATGGTAGCATACATAATTGTGTACTCAATCTCCAATGGATGAGTATTCCCACATTTGAATAATTCAACCTGTTCAGTTGAGACATGAATCTAATAATGCTTTGTAATGAATCTCTAATGATACGCTTCGGCAGAATCTCCCCAAGGACTGACACAAATACAAAGTAAAATACAAAAGCAGACAGATGGAATAGAGAATAGCAAGGGCAGATGCCCCTGTGAGCTGCAGGCATTGGAGACATTTGGAAAAAGAGAGGGAGAAACAAAGCGAGAATTGCCAGGGAAGACACAAACATGGATATGTTGGGAGTACATTGCAGTAGCTAGTAAAGAATGGAACAAAATGTAAATATTCAGCAAGAAGCACCACAGGGTGCCAATGAATATAATGATAGTGCAGGCAAAAACATATACTGAACAAAAATATAAACGCAACATGTTCAAAGATTTTACTGGGTTACAGTAAGGAAATCAGTTACTTGAAATAAATTCATTAGGCCCTAATCTATGGATTTCACATGACTGGGAATACAGATATGCATCTGTTAGTCACAGATAACATTAAAAAATGTAGGGGTGTGGATCAGAAAACCAGTCAGTCTCTGGTGTGACCACTATTTTCCTCATGCAGCACCACACATCTCCTTCGCATAGACATTGGAAGCAACTTATGGTAGAGAAATTAACATTCAGTTCGCTGGCAACAGCTCTGGTGGACATTCCTGCAGTCAGCATGCCAGTTGCAGGCTCCCACAAAACTTGGGACATCTGTGGCATGATGATGTGTGACAAAACTGCAAATTGTGGGGTGGCCTTTTATTGTCCCTAGCACAAGGTGCACCTGTGTAGTGATCATACTGTTTAATCAGCTTATTGATATGCCACACCTGTCAGGTGGATCAATTATTTTTGCAAATGCTCAATGACAGGGAGGAAACAAATTTGTGCACAAAATTTGATGGGAATGAGCTTTTTGTGCATATGGAACATTTCTGAAATATTTTATTTCAGCTCATGAAACATAGGACCAACACTTTACACTTTGCGTTAATATTTTTCTTCAGTGTAAAACATACAGATAATTATTATCGCGTGGTCAGATTTTCCCAGCGGAGCTCTAGGGAATGCACGGTAAGCAGATGAGATTTAACTATAGCTGTGATCCAGAATTTGATCTTCTCTTGTGGGGCATATCACCAGTTGTTCATAGTTAGGTAACTCGTGGGACAAATTGGAGTGGTTAAAATCTCCCAGCACGATTGTTGTGGGGTCGGGGTGAGATCTTTCCACTGTGGAAATGTGATGTGTTAGTTCGCCAATGACATTGCTGGCATTAGCTTGCGGTGGGATGTAAACACCAGTTAGCACAATTGAAGCCAATTCCTTTGGGAGATACAATGGCTTACAAATTATAGTTAGGGGAAGCATAATTGATGTAGTATTTTGTGTAGCGCTGATTAATCATGAAGCAGATACCACCACCTTCTGATTTTAGAGACAACTGGATTGACCTGTCGGCTCAGTGGATGGTAAAATCCGGGGGGGGGGGGGTACGGCAGTCTGGAACAGATTGGTCCAGCCATGTCTCAGTAAGGCATTCCCCTTAATTTCTCTTAGTTCAGATCAAATGCAGGAGTACAAACATTTGATTCCTAAGTGATTGGATGTTCGATATTAACAAGCCAGCGAGAGGGGGCCAGTAGGGCCGTCTCCTGAACCTGGACAGTATGCAGGCTCGCCTTCCATGTCCGGCTGTATTCCCACATGTAGACGGTGACTGCCCACGTTGTTAGTCAGTAATTCCATACGATTTCTCCCTGATGTTTAGAAGTTCCAAATTACTATATTTGTGTAAACATGTAGACCTTCAGATGAATAACACTAACAAGAGAATGAAAAAATCCAACACAAGAACTCATATGGGTCAACATGAAACTACAGCCTGGCCTGAAGTCAATACAAGTAATGTACATGGTAAAGACAAGAAACAACAATACAAGAAACTCAGTAGCCTGCCTGGAGTCTTTACCATGTAAAAATAGATTGAGTCAAAACAGAGAGAAAACAAAACTTTTCTAGTCGTAAAGTGCACGAAGAGGCCTACTACTGTGGTCAAACATAGGGGTGTGTCTGTGTGTAAGTACGTACAGTACATGGTTGAGAAGTGAGCCTGCCCTCTGTGAGTAGTGTTGGAATGAGCTTGCATTCTGTGCGTAGTGTTGTAGTGAGCCTGCAGTGCAGACAGCACTAGCCCATCATTAAGGTAATTGTATCCTTTACTCCTTGCTCCCTGGGGAGCTGCAAAACAATTTTGATTATCTCCTTGACATTTCACTTCAACATGTGCTCTGCATGTGCTGTGTGCATGCCTCCCAATATGCCAGTGTAGCAGGATCTTCTCTCTCTCTGTGTGTGTGTGTGTGTGTGTGTGTGTGTGTGTGTGTGTGTGTGTGTGTGTGTGTGTGTGTGTGTGTGTGTGTGTGTGTGTGTGTGTGTGTGTCAGGATAAAAGTGAATTTCAAACACCGGAGTGTTCAGACCGTTACATAATGACCAATGTCACAGCAGCAAGCAGTATGAAAGAGAAACAGGGGAAGCCGAGATGTGTTTGACATTTGATGGCGTGGAATGCAGACAAACAGGTCATCATCTGTTCGTCACAAGAGTGACTCATTGCAGAGAGCTCCACCTAACCTTTCCTCTTCCTCCCGACGTCATCATGCTGAAGGCAAGCTTCACAGGAGTGTCTAGTCCATAGAGATAGGTAGAGAACTCTAGTTCCCAAAATCCTGTTTTAGCACAGGCAGTGACATGTAGGACTTTCACCATTTTGAAATATTCAACTGGGTGGGACTTCCTGTGGGTTAAGGAAGGATCACATAATTCCACCCAGGTCACCAGGAGGAATAAACCAATAAATTATACATATACAAACGTTCCATAATTGCAGATGGCAGTAAATTGCCAACCTTGTCTTTATGCCTGTTCAAAGAACACACTCCTGGTGGCAGTATGCACCCTTTCAGTTTGTTTGCCATTTAGTAGACTAAATATACTACTTTAAAATGGAGAAGTCCTCAATGGCACTGCCCGTGCTCTCACAGACACCATAATGGGACAGATACAATGATGTGATGTCTATGGTCTTGACGGCACTCTGCAGTATCCACAACCTTATTCCACTCCAACCAATAGGCCACGGATACACAAATGTGACATTTAGAGGAAATTACATTTACACCACTGAGATCTTCAACTTACTTTGCTGATTGACTGATTTGACTGTCCAATAATCACTCTTCTGTCCATAAGACTTAGACTACAGAAAGCACAGAGTGGTGCCTTGCTGGGCCCTCAATTTGCTATAAGTGCTCACAAAAGATCATGTAGCAGGGAAGCACCCCAAGAAACCAACCATTAGCTCTCTAAGTCTTCCTGGCCTTTAAGTGATTAGTGATAGGGTGTTGGTGATAAATCCATCTGTGGTCTAGATAATGAAAGAGGTGGCAGTGCCAGCCAAGGTACCCATGTATACTGTCTAAGTAATGGTGGAGGTGGCACTGCCAAGATGCCCACTGGGACCTGGGACAGATAATGACTCTTATACTGGGCTCATCCTTCCTTCCTGACCTTTCAGAGTTACCATCTGTCTTTCAATACCCTTTCAGGGGTAGTGTCTGTCTTCCAATACCCTTTCTCCAAGAGGTAAACACAAGGCTAGTCTATCCAGATGACTAAATCTCCTGATCCATCACAGAGGACTTAACTTGTTTAACCCTAGTCACTGGTACATGTTGAAGATCATGACATCAAAAGGAAGTACTGTACACCAGGACAACCTGCCACTGAGTGGTTCTAGTTATTGCGCAAAAGGGGTGGGTCAATAGAGCAAAGCGGTCCAATTTCACCGTCAAATGATATGGCGTTGGTTGATCCATCTTCAGATTAGTGAAGCAAAGCCATAGTACAGGACTCCCAATCATACACACCTAACAGGACAGACCACTAGACTACTGTATTCACTAGACTACTGTATTGAGCACTACATGGTAGAGCGAACATGTTGAACCATGTACAGTTGTGGGTGGTGGCTTCCTCCTCCCCAGCAAAAAGCACCATGCTCCTACTGTTTGTCATGTTATAATTTAAATTCACCCTCAGCACCACGTACTGTACCTCCCTTTCAGATTTTCTATGCACATTTGAATGGGGAGAAAAATGTATCACTCAGGGACACTGTATAGAACATAAATGGGAGGTAATTATCATCAAACACATCTGTCATTCCCCATCTTACACACCCTAGCATGCAATCAGTATACATTAAATCAAATCAAAAAAATCAAATCAAATTTATTTGTCACATACACATGGCTAGCAGATGTTAATGCGAGTGTAGCGAAATGCTTGTGCTTCTAGTTCTGACAATGCAGTAATAACCAACAAGTAATCTAACTAACAATTCCTAAACTACTGTCTTATACACAGCGTAAGGGGGTAAAGAATATGTACATAAGGATATATGAATGAGTGATGGTACAGAGCAGCATAGGCAAGATACAGTAGATGGTATCGAGTACAGTATATACATATGAGATGAGTATGTAAACAAAGTGGCATAGTTAAAGTGGCTAGTGATACATGTATTACATAAGGATGCAGTCGATGATAATAGAGTACAGTATATACGTATGCATATGAGATGAATAATGTAGGGTAAGTAACATTATATAAGGTAGCATTGTTTAAAGTGGCTAGTGATATATTTACATCATTTCCCATCAATTCCCATTATTAAAGTGGCTGGAGTTGAGTCAGTGTCAGTGTGTTGGCAGCAGCCACTCAATGTTAGTGGTGGCTGTTTAACAGTCTGATGGCCTTGAGATAGAAGCTGTTTTTCAGTCTCTCGGTCCCAGCTTTGATGCACCTGTACTGACCTCGCCTTCTGGATGATAGCGGGGTGAACAGGCAGTGGCTCGGGTGGTTGATGTCCTTGATGATCTTTATGGCCTTCCTGTAACATCGGGTGGTGTAGGTGTCCTGGAGGGCAGGTAGTTTGCCCCCGGTGATGCGTTGTGCAGACCTCACTACCCTCTGGAGAGCCTTACGGTTGAGGGCGGAGCAGTTGCCGTACCAGGCGATGATACAGCCCGCCAGGATGCTCTTGATTGTGCATCTGTAGAAGTTTGTGAGTGCTTTTGGTGACAAGCCAAATTTTTTCAGCCTCCTGAGGTTGAAGAGGCGCTGCTGCGCCTTCTTCACGATGCTGTCTGTGTGAGTGGACCAATTCAGTTTGTCTGTGATGTGTATGCCGAGGAACTTAAAACTTGCTACTCTCTCCACTACTGTTCCATCGATGTGGATAGGGGGGTGTTCCCTCTGCTGTTTCCTGAAGTCCACAATCATCTCCTTAGTTTTGTTGACGTTGAGTGTGAGGTTATTTTCCTGACACCACACTCCGAGGGCCCTCACCTCCTCCCTGTAGGCCGTCTCGTCGTTGTTGGTAATCAAGCCTACCACTGTTGGATGTGATTTAAACTACTGACATCAGAGTCAAGTCTTTACCGTCCTTGCTATCTATTGAGCACACACAACCATACTATACTAACCATACTATACTAACCATACTATACTAAATGGAGTCCCTGCTAGGACACAAAATAGTAGATCTTTGTAGATAGAGGGTGCTCTTTGGTAAAGGTGTTATTTGTTCATAAAAAAACAAGGTGGGGGCCTCCTGGGTGGCGCAGTGGTCTAGGGCACTGCATCACAGCGCTAGCTGTGCCACCAGAGACCCTGGGTTTGCGCCCAGGCCCTGTCGCAACCAGCCGCAACCAGGAGGCTTGTGGGGCGACGCACAATTGGCCTAGCGTCGTCCGGGTTAGGGAGGGCTTGGTCGGTAGGGATATCCTTGCCTCATCGCACACCAGTGACCCTGTGGCGGGCCAGGCACAGTGCACACCAACCAAGGTCGCCAGGTGCATGGTGTCTCCACCGACACATTGGTGCAGCTGGCTTCCAGGTTGGATGCGTACTGTGTTAAGAACCAATCAGAACCGACACCGATCAGAAAATATCTACTTTCAAGCGGTTTTGTGTATTCATCTCGGAACAGTTGGAGAATGCTGCACAGCAACAGAGGCTGCTGAAATATTACTCCATTCAGATGCCACTGCCTCATAGAACACAACTAGAATGAGGAGAGATAGGGGAAGAAAAAAAGCAGTGGCCTTGGGTGTGTCATCGTTAGGTCCAGACTGAGCCTTGTGTCAAATCCACTCACAGCAGGTTAGCTTTGCTTCCTAGTGGCTCCAGGCTTAAGCTATTAAACTGATGAATCATTGCTCTCCATGTTCCACCAATGACCTCACTGACCCCCCAACTCCTCCGAACAATTATTCTCATAAATTCATATTTGCTGGGTCTCCTCTTATCAACGCCTTCCCCAGACCGTTCTGGGGTTACTGTCCGTTGGCAAACAAGTTGATCTTATGTTCCAACAACATCTACAGTAGCCAATTTCATATTCTGGACACACAGTAAACAGTAAACACAGCGAATTAATCAAACTCACACTAACATCAGGGGGACACTTTGACAAAGTGTTTTATAATGGTGGAGAGCACAAGACAGAAATGTAATAACATTTTCAGGATTATTTTGATAACCTACTCTGTCTCTGCCACAGTGTGTGCTGTTACCTGAAGGACAATGTATTTCATGTTTCTATTCAATGTAATGGTAAAGCAATCAAAGAGCAAATCTGTGGCAGAAGGCTTGTCTCAGAGAATCTATATAACAACTGGCAGGCATGCAGTACACATGCAAACAAATCAGATACACAGAGAGGAGGAATGAAGAATTTGGTCTGGAGCTGCTGTCTCATTCTGGCAATAATCAGAGCCACTGTGTGATAAGGTATATAACAAGCTGCTCCCTGGAATGCTGAACGTAGTTTCCGCTCTTCTTGAAGGCAGAGTGCGACAGTCAGTATGTATTTTCCTCTCGCCATCATAACAGATGCAGAATCAGAATCACCACCCCAACGAGTTTATTTTTTTACAGCAGAGGCTGCAGCAAAAGCGAACTCCTTTGTCAGTGACTCTTTCGTCCATTCGCGCGCCCGCATGCTCGCCAGTGTCTAGGGAACAACACGTGTGCGTTGGTGGCGCCATGGGGAACCTCCTTTAAACCTGTTTGAAGGCTCGTATATAGCCTATTGGTTCACTAATGCCGTAAAAAAATATATATATATATTGTAATATTGAATATTGAACATTGTATATGAATGTATTCATATGAGCAGAATATTGTATATAAATGCATTCATATGGGCAGAATATAGTATATACGTTTGTTCATATCGGCAGAATATTGTATATCAATCCGTCCATATAGGCATAATATTGTATATCAATGCGATCATATGGGCAGAATATTGTATATCAATTCGTTCATATGGGCAGAATATTGAATATAAATTTGTTCATATGGGGAGAATATTGTACAAATAAATAAATAAAAATGTACTGCATTCGTTGCCTTCCTTTTAGACAAAATAAATAAAACAGAGTTATGCAAATAACTTGAAAAATGTTATCCATAAACCTATACATTAAATCGTAAATAAATAAAAAAGTGTATATATAAAGAATCACCAATAGCCTATGTAAAGTCTGTATAAATAGGCTACCAGCTGCATTTTCTCGATATTTTCACGTTGGCATAAAGAGATTCATGAGACAGGCGCAGGAATGCGTAATAGGGTTTTTTATTCAGCCCAAATTATGGCGTGCCGTGTAAAGGCACCGGGACGAAGACCAAACAAACACGTACACAAAGCACATGGTTGAAACCCAAACAAAAGAGCGAGGGGTACCTCGAATAAATACACACGCACACAATGATTAACACACGGGACGAGACCCGTAATCATCTGGGCAATCCACAAGGGCACGAAAGCCCAAAACACACAGCACAGGTACTCACACGCACCAATAGACATAGTAACAATAATCGACAGATAACGGACACCAAAGGCCACACTTACACAAGTACAAATCAGTAGGAATTGGGGACAGGTGTGAGAGATGAAAGTTCCGGAGGGATCCGTGACAGCTATGAGGGGCGGCACCGTAGCCTAGTGGTTAGAGCGTTGGACTAGTAACCGCAAAATTGCAAGTTTGAATCCCCGAGCTGACAAGGTACACATCTGTCGTTCTACCCCTGAACAAGGCAGTTAACCTACTGTTTCTAGGCCGTCATTGAAAAAAAAATTGTTCTTATCTAACTTGCCTAGTAAAATGACTAACCTGGACTGCACATAGGAAAGTGTCCAGATGACTGTGAGCTGATTGACCAGGCGTGATTTTTTAACTCATCAACCAATCAACACCTTATTGCCATCAGCGGGACGAAAGTATTGCTGAGTCTATGAGATGGTCCACTAATAACAGCAGCACCGCTTTATCAAATGTTCATATTGGTATTTTATATTACTCCGTGAACAGTTTTTAATGGGCACACAACTCCAATAATTACTATTGCAAAATCGAATGCTTCTAACCAAAAGGCTATGTGTAGGCTAATATACCTATTTGTTGGGTGTGTATTTCGTATCCAGCTGTTTAGCTAGGCCAAGTGATATTGTCGAAACACATCAGCTGATCCAGGAAATATTTTTCTGAATGACAGTCAAGTGACAAACAGCTGTCGTGATAGGCCTATAGCACATTATTAAAATACAGACAGTCCGGGAAAACAGTGTTCAGAAGAATGTTTGGATGTCTTGTTTGTTGCAACAGTGAAGACAGTTGTGATCCACATTGGGTCCAATAAATACCCCTTTATTTATGTTGATTATTAGCTATTGACTGGTTGATTTAGAGCATGGTCTAGAATATTTAGCAAATAAAGCATCAAGGTAATGAGTTCATGTTTTTATATGTTTCTGTGTGTCGGATTGGACACTGAGTCTAGACTACTGTGTGCTATTGCGTAGGATAGCCTAGGCAATTTCGCGAACACCCAAGGTATTTCCTTTCTATTATTCAAAAGATTTAATGACAACAAATGAGTAGCCTAGCGGGCTTATAAACAAAATTAATTTGAATGATGTAAATAATGATAATGATGATGGTGAGAGCACAGGAACAGATGGATTCCGATCCCTTTCATCATAGAGGCTATTCTTACTTTGTGTCTATAAAATCACATTGTTTCCATTTCTATTGTCATGTGGCAAAGAGTCTTCTTAAAATGAATCCTCCAAATGTCAGCCTTTTACCAGATCTGAATATTTTGGCATTAACTGTTTCACTTCATAAATTACACACAGCTTAGTAGCTTCCACAAAAAGTTTTGCTCACAAAGCAACATGTAAGCCTGAAATTATGCTGCTACAGAGTTAGACAATAACAGGCAGACAAACAGACAGAAAATATGAACAATGTGGATGTGGCAGGGCTTGCAAACTATTGTGGATTACAAAGGGAAACTCGGGCTGCGAGCTGCCCAGTGACATGTGCCTACCAGACAAACTAAATGCATTCTATGCTCTGCTTTGAGGCAAGCAATACTGAACCATTCATGAGAGCACCAGCTGTTCTGAATGACTGTGTGATCACGCTCTCCAGTCTGTAATACCTACATGTTTCAAGCAGATCACCATAGCCCCCGTTCCCAAGAATGCCATGGTAACATTTCTAAATGATTATCGGCCCGTAGCACTCACATACAGTGCCTTGCGAAAGTATTCGGCCCCCTTGAACTTTGCGACCTTTTGCCACATTTCAGGCTTCAAACATAAAGAGAGAGTTTGCTGCACTGAAAGTAAAGGGGCTGAATAATTTTGCACGCCCAATTTTTCAGTTTATGATTTGTTAAAAAAGTTTGAAATATCCAATAAATGTCGTTCCACTTCATGATTGTGTCCCACTTGTTGTTGATTCTTCACAAAAAAATACAGTTTTATATCTTTATGTTTGAAGCCTGAAATGTGGCAAAGGTTGCAAAGTTCAAGGGGGCCGAATACTTTCGCAAGGCACTGTATGTAGCAATGAATTGCTTTGAAAGGCTGGTCATGGCTCACACCAACATCACCATCCCAGACACCCTGGGCCCACTCCAATTCATATACCACAACAGATCCACAGATGACGCAATCGCTATTGCACTACACACTGCCCTTTCCCACCTGGACAAGAGGAACAGGGATGGCAGGGGCGGCAAGAGGCCTAGCAGTTAAGAGCATTGGACCAGTTACCGAAAGGTCGTTGGTCCGATCCCTCGAGTCATCAAGTGCAGAATCTGACGTTCTGCTCTTGAGCAAGACCCCCAACAACAACTGCTCCCATGGACGTAGTTTAAGGAAGCCACCCACACCTCTCTGATTCAGAGGCATGCAACTGACTAGGTATCCCCACACAACACTTATGTGAGAATGTTGTTCATTGATTACAGCTCAGAATTTAACACCATAGCACCCTTCAAGCTAATCACTAAGCTAAGGAGCCTGGGACTGAACACCTACACCTACCTCAGGAACTGAGATGGGATGCCCCCAGGTGGTGAGGGTAAGCAACAACACATCCGCCATGTGGACTACAGGAAACAAGAGGCCCGAGCACGCCCCCATCCACATCAACGGGGACTGTACAGGAGCAGGTCAAGAGCTTTATGTTCCTCGGTGTCCAGATCACTAAGGATCTATCATGGTTCATACACACCAACACAGTCGTGAAGAGGGCATGACAACACCTATTCCCCCCTCAAGAGGCTGAAAAGATTTGTCATGGGCCCTCAGATCCTGAAAAAGTTCTACAGAAGCACCAATGAGAGCATATTGACTGGCTGCATCACCGCTTTGTATGGCAGCTGCTTGGCATCCCGACTGCACAGTGCTACAGAAGGTAGTGTGTACAGCCCAGTACATCACTGGGGCCAGGCTCCCTGCCATCCAGGACCTCTATAGCAGGCAATGTCAGAAGAAGGCCCTAAAAATGTTCAATGACTCCAGCCACCCAAGTCATAGACTGTTCTCTCTGCTACTGCATGGTAAATCTGGAACCAACAGCATCCTGAATACCTTTCTTGCCCCAAGCTATAACACTGCTAAATAGTTAACCAAATAGCTACCCGGACTATCTGCATTGACCCTTTTTGCACTAACTTTTTTGACTGATCACATAAGCTGCTGCTACTGGTTTTATGTGTACATTTATTCCTAGTTATATGTACATATCTACTTCAATTACCTCGTACACCTGCACATCGACTCAGTGATGGTACCCCGTGTATATTGCCAAGTTATCGTTACTCAATGTGTATTTATTATTACTTATTATTACATGTTTTTCTTTTCTATTATTACTCTATTTTCTATCTCTTTGCATTGTTGGGAAGTGCCCGTGAGTAAGCATTTCACTGTTAGTCTACACCTGTTGTTTACAAAGCATATTTCAAATACAATTTTATTTTGACATATTTACCGCACCAAATCAGTATTCTAAAAAATGTAAGAAAATACAGTGGCCTTCATATTTGCTACAATATATGATCTCTGAATATGAAATCTCTAGAGAGCAACAATAATTTGAGAACCAATTATGGAATCCTCAGATCTATTTGAATGAATTAAGCTTGCCTTTCCACATACCATTACAGTGACAATAGGGACTCATTTTACATACAAAATGAGAATAAATCAGCTCGTTTACTGTTGAATATTTATGTTCTCATAAATGTTTTCCGCATCCTCTGCATATTGCACAACATGTAATTGTATTATTGACTCCATTTTAAATGGATCTTTATTGACGTCAACAACAAAAAATGACATATACAACATCCATATCAATACACAGTCAATAAATATCACTGCCACTGTGTGGGTTACACTGAGAACATAATTAAAATGACGGTGTCACGACTTCCGCCGAAGTTGGCTCTCCTGCCCATTCGGGCGGTGCTCGGCGCTCGTCGTCACCGTCCTATTAGCCACTACCGATCCCTTTTTCGTGTATCTGTTGGTTTTGTCTAATTGGTTTCACCTGTGTATTGTTTAGTTAATTAGTGTCTGTATTTAATGTAGGTTGTCCCGCCCTTGTTTTGTGCGGGATTGTTTATTTTGTCATTTCGTTTTGTCTGTCGGTGTTTGCTGTTTGTTATTCTCCGGTTAGTCTTTATCCTGTGTTGGATATATTCACCCTGTCTGTATTTGGGTTGACCGTTGTTTGTTTTTGTTCACCGGAGAATAAACTTTATATTGCTATCTGCTCTCTGCGCCTGATTCCACCCACCTTGATTAGACGTGACAGACGGACTACCTTTTACATGGAGTACATTAAGCATCTGAATCAGTTGTATGCTAGTGTTATTGTAGGCCTTTTTTTGCAGAGAAGGCAGTAATGCTGTAGTAATAATACACTGCAAAATAATAAAATGCTATATTTGAAGTATACACATGAAGCCACCTTCCTCTTAAAAAAGGCACAATCAAGAGCGTAAGCTGTCAGTCATTTACCTGTGGCCAATGACACTGGTCCCTGCAGCGCTGTTGCTGAGGACAGATGGATGAGTCCATCACGGTGGACAAGCCAATTTGCCATGGAATTAAACCTATATGCTACATTTCTGTGTCAATGGAGTGCAGGGATACAATGGATTTCCCACTGTGTAAAAAAGCCATCGATCCCCCCTCAGCACCAACAGGAGACACTCTAAAGGAATCAATAGAAAGGTCATTAACCGCTGGTTAGAAGCCACTGGTTTCCTTTATTTAGCTTTTTTTTGTTAATTTTCGTTTTGTTTTCATAAGGCTTGGAGCAACAGTGAAGTGGGCAGGGCAGTACAGATTTCTTCTCTTACATCTGCAAGCAGAGTCTGAACGTCAGACAGGATGGCATTGTCTCCCTCAATCCGTGCAATGGCTACTGCTATATGCTGATGATGCTAGCCCTACTGGCACTCCAACCATCAAATACATCTTTATATAGCTATGCCCCTCTATCTTACAATCAACCCTTTTTGGAATTGTCAAAAGATAAGGCAAGCAACATATTTTGTTATGGTGACAGCTCTTTTGGTACTGTAGCTCCAGAAATGAGTCATTCCGTTCTTACTCAAAAACATTCTGTTTAGTCCTTCACTGATTACAGCATTAATTTGATCGACACCCCAGGGATAAGAAACTCTTTTAGTAACATCCCAGTCATTCACTTGGGTGTAACTCTATTACAGTAGGTACCTATGTAATTACATTTGCAGGCTTGCCCTCAGAGTCACTAAAGAAACTCGAAAAATACATATTTTCCATGACAAATCAAACTGGAATGGTGACTATGTCATATCCAGAAAATTTGAGAAAATAGATTACTGTGAAACAAACCGCTTTTAAAGGACATTGGGACTTGGAGTGTTCCCCAGGGTTTGAAAAAAATCAATATCGTGACTGTTAGGAATCTGAGTCTGAGGCACAAAGATGTCGCACGGCTGGAGGAAAACTCTGACACCTGCAAGGAGAGATGCCGTTTGCTTACTGAATTTGGTCCTTCAGCAAGCACTGTGTAACGCCGCTGTTCTCAGACACCTCTGTTTAAAATATCCTCATAGCCACAAGGCCCAGTCAGATAAATGTGTCCTTGTCCCAAACTATTAGACTTTCCTGGAGGTAGCACATTTAGAACAAATTCCATTAATTGACCCACTTAAGCAGGAGCCTACCTATGGGTATTTCTTGGAGGTGTTTTGTATTTTTGTCTTGAGTGGTTATATACTGTTTGTGCACCCTCAGCAAGATACCTCAATCCTGCGTCTGCATAGAGTGTTGAGTAGGTCACAATGTTTTATGGTTAATCATGAGTTCACTGTAATTTCATTTTACATAGAATAATAAACACACACTCTTAGAAAAAAAGGGTCTATCCCATAGGAGAACCCTTTGAAGAACCCTTTTTGGTTCCAGTTAGAACCCCTTTTTTTAAGAGTGCAGGCTAAGATGAAGTACATGTTCCAGAATATAGAAAGAGGGCTGCATGAGTGCCAGCTCGGGTGTTTCAAAAGATGAACCGGATTCTTAATTTCTATATTTGCTTCATTGGCAGACTTATTTCAGGAACCGTTCTGGCTGATACTAATGAGGGATGCTCGGATGGCTCCAAGTGTCCTTATATTTGCCAGCAGATCTGGATGACTTTAATTTACTTAATTGCATAGAAAACTGCTGGAGGGCGGGAGCGTTGTAGTTTTATGACAACATCTTATTATGGTAAAAAGAGCAACGATGACATCATCACCAATGACAACAGTCTCTGGCCCTGAACTACACCAGGGCAAGGCCTCATGCTTACATCATCAAGTGGAATTTGCAAAAACAAACCAAAAACTTAACTAGGCCAAAAGTGGACTACAAGCATTGGCCAGTGGCAAAATTCACCCATCAGTAGATTCCCACACTGACAGCTCAAAATAATGGTATTTTTCTGTTTTATTCCTGTGAAGTGTAGAGACCTATTACATTTATAAGGTCAGTCTAGAAGGAAACAATCAGAAAATAGCTTTAGGACCCTGCACTCCATAGCATCCAAGCAGCTGTCAGTTTCTCCTCACAGAGAGGAGGGAGCAATGCAAGCTCAGTCATAAGCAACAGGGGCATGCTATGGTGATGTAAAGGCTGGGCTATAGTAAACATTTTTCTCTCAATATAAAATAACTAAATCCATGAATTTCTAGAGAGTGCATTATTTTTTAAACGTTAATAGTTAACAACCTTCATTAGGATGAAGACACAAATACATTGCACAAGCAATCAAACCCATACTGTATCAACTGTTCATTTGTTTATGATTTCTGCTGAGAGAGACAGAAAATAGTCTGCCTGCTCGCCCCGGCTCCTCCAGAGTGGGCAGCACTGAGTCCAACTGGCAATTATATACCAAACAGATAAGAGTCAGAGTCTTGCTCACCAGGTTATAAGCAATCTGTAGATAAAACCAATGGATAGGACAGGTATTACTAATGTGCCTAAGTTTGGAGGGGTGGCAGATAGTCTAGTGGTTAAGAGGGTTCGGCCAGTAACTGAAATGCGCTGGTTCGAATCCCAAGCCAACTAGGTGAAAATTGCCCTAATTGCTCATGTAAGTTGCTCTGGATAAGAGTGTCTGCTAAATTATTAAAATCTAAAATGCTTCCAGATTAGTGCTTTTCTGGGTAATATTACAAACTTGGGGAGGTCTTTAACTTTCAAAATTGTCCATTATGCACTATATGAGTGGTCAAATGTGTTGGATCTCGTAAGACAGACATTCCTAATTCACAGGAGAGACGTTTGAAAAAGCGGGTGAAGAGGTGCCGCGGTTCCCAGTTGGACGATGCCTTTGGGGTGACACAACCGTAATAAAAATGAGTCCCTTGAGAGGGCAAGAACAATATACAGTATATGTCAGCAGAAGTGCAGTATTATCATAAACAGATGTATACTACGGAGGAATGGGGGGGAAGAGAGGCAGAGGAGGTTGTTCACATACTGCTCTACTCATTTAATATGTATATAAGAATATTATTGTTTAATTACCATAGTGAATTATTTTAGTGTTTCTTTATGTGTCAATTAATCCCTTAAGGGATGGGTTGCCAATTGGCGATTTGACAGGAAAATAAAATGTCATTCATTCATTCATTAAGTTAATTCAAATTTCATGAATTCATAGATACTGTATTCTATTCTACTGTATTTTATGAATGCCACTCCAACATTGCGTGTCCTAATATTTATCATATTTCTTAATTCCATTATTTTACTTTTAGATTTGTGTGTATAGTTGTGAAATGTTAGATATTACTGCACTATTGGAGCTCGGTGTCACGTTCTGACCTTAGTTCTTTTATTATGTCTTTGTTATAGTATGGTCAGGGCGTGAGTTGGGTGGGTTGTCTATGTTCCTTTTTCCATGATTTGGGATTTCTGTGTTTGGCCTTGTTTGGTTCTCAATCAGAGGCAGCTGTTTATCGTTGTCCCTGATTGAGAACCATATTTAGGTAGCCTGGTTTCACTTTTGAGTTGTGGGTGAATATTTTCTGTTTAGTGTGTGTTGCACCTGACGGGGCTGTTTTGTTTGTTCTCTTTTGTTACTTTGTATTTAGTGTTCAGTTTAATAAAAGGATGAACACTTACCACGCTGCACATTGGTCTGACATTTCTTACTCCTCATCAGAAGAGGACGAAGACGAACGTTACAGAATCACCCACCACCAAAGGACCAAGCAGCGTGGTAATGGGCAGCGGACGAAAGCTCAGGACTCCTGGACATGTGAGGAGATTCTGGACGGAAAGGGACCCTGGGCACAGGCTGGAGAATATCGCCGCCCCAAGGCTGAGCTGGAGGCAGCAAAAGCCGAGAGGCGGTGGTATGAGGAGGCAGCACGGCAGCGCGGCTGGAAGCCCGAGAGGCAGCCCCAAAAATGTATTGGGGGGGCACACGGGGAGTGTGGCGAAGTCAGGTAGGAGACCTGCGCCAACTCCCCGTGCTTACCGTGGAGAGAGAGGGACCAGGCAGGCACCGTGTTATGCCGTGAGGTGCACGGTGTCCCCGGTGCGCAGGCATAGCCCGGTGTGGTACATAGCAGCGCCTCGTATCAGCCGGGCTAGGTTAGGCATCGAGCCAGGTGCCATGAAGCCGGCTCAGCGCATCTGGTCTCCAGTGCGTCTCTTCGGACCGGGGTACATGGCACCATCCCTGCGCATGGTGTCCCCGGTTCGCCAGTACAGCCCAGTGCAGGCTATTCCACCTCGCCGCACTGGCCTGGCTACGGGGAGCATTCAGCCAGGAAGGGTTGGGCAGGCTCGGTGCTCAAGACCTCCAGTGAGCCTTCATGGTCCGGTCTATCCGGTGCCACCTCCACGCACCAGCCCTCTGGTGGCAGCCCCCCGGACCAGGCTTTCTCTCCGTCTCCTCCCTACAGGTACTCCCGCCTGTCCAGCGCTGCCAGAGTCTTCCTCCTGCCCAGCGCTGCCAGAGTCTCCCGTCTGTCCTGAGCTGCCAGAGTCTCCCATCTGTCCTGAGCTGCCAGAGTCTCCCGTCTGTCCTGAGCTGCCAGAGTCTCCCGTCTGTCCTGAGCTGCCAGAATCTCCCGTCTGTCCTGAGCTGCCAGAGCCGCCAGTCAGCCAGGAGCTGCCAGAGCCGCCAGTCAGCCAAGAGCTACCAGAGCCGCCAGTCAGCCAGGAGCTGCCAGAGCCGCCAGTCAGCCTGGAATTGCCAGAGCCGCCAGTCAGCCAGGAGCTGCCAGAGCCGCCAGGAGCTACCAGAGCCGTCAGTCAGCCAGGAGCTGCCAGAACCGTCAGTCAGCCAGGAGCTGCCAGAGCCGTCCATCAGCCAGGAGCTGCCAGAATCGCCCTTCACTCCGGAGCTGCCGGAGTCTCCCGCCTGTCCGGTGCTGCCGGAATCTCTCATACGTCCGGTGCTGCCGGAATCTCCCGTCCATTCGGGACCCGTGGCTTGGGTCCCCAGTACGAGGTCGGCAGCGAGGGTCGCCGCGTTAAAGAGGCCACGGAGGCGGGTAAAGAGGCGGAGAAGGGCTATGGTGGAGTGGGGTCCACGTCCCGCGCCAGAGCCGCCACCGCAGACAGACACCCACCCAGACCCTCCCTTATAAGTTTAGGTTTTGCGGCCACCTTAGTGGGGGGGGGGGGTACTGTCACGTTCTGACCTTAGTTATTTTATTATATCTTTGTTTTAGTATGGTCAGGGCGTGAGTTGGGTGGGTTGTCTATGTTCATTTTCTATGTTTTGGGATTTGTTTGGCCTGGTATGGTTCTCAATCAGAGGCAGCTGTTTATCGTTGTCCCTGATTGAGAACCATATTTAGATAGCCTGGTTTCACTTTTGAGTTGTGGGTGAATATTTTCTGTTTAGTGTGTGTTGCACCTGACGGAGCTGTTTCGTTTGTTCTCTTTTGTTACTTTGTATTTAGTGTTCAGTTTAATAAAAGGATGAACACTTACCACGCTGAGCATTGGTCTGACATTTCTTACTCCTCGTCAGAGGAGGACGAAGACGAACGTTACACTAGGAATACAAAAAATTTCACTACACCTGCAATAACATCTGGTAAATATGTGTATGCGCCCAATAAAATTGGATTTGATTTGGACACTTTGGAGAGGTTGAAAGGACACTTGAATGTACCCTGGATACCACATAACACCACCACAATGTTTGAGTGAGGTTGATATGATAGAATATTATATTATTATAATAGAATATTGTGTTTTTATACTACTGAACAAATAGCATATAGGAATTGCAAATATGTAATAGCACTGGAATGGTCTAATGCAGGGAAACTTAAATCAGTTTTACCAAATTTCTATCAGCATGTTAATTGTGCAACCAGAGGGAAAATAACTCTGGACCACCCATTCTCCACACACAGAGATGCATACAAAGCTCTCCCTTGCCCTCCATTTGGTAAATCCAACCACAACTCTATCCTCCTGATTCCTGCTTACAAGCAAAAATGAAAGCAGGAAGCACCAGTGACTCCGTCTATAAAAAAATGGTCAAATGAAGCAGATGCTAAGCTACAGGACTGTTTTGCTAGCACAGACTGAAATATGTTCCGAGATTCCTCCAATGGCATTGAGGAGTACATCACATATGTCACTGGCTTTATCAATAAGTGCATTAATGACGTCATCCCCACAATGACCCTCCGTACATACCCCAACCAGAAGCCATGGATTACAGGCAGCATCCACACAGAGATAAATGCTAAAGCTACCGCTTTCAAGGAGTGGGACTCTAACCCGGAAGCTTATAAGAAATCCCGTTATGCCCTCCGACAAACCATCAAACAGGCAAAGCGTCAATACAGGACTAAGATTGAGTCGTACTACACTGGCTGTGACGCTCATCGGATGTGGCTGGGCCTGCAAACCATTAAAGTCTACAAAGGGAAGCACAGCTGAGAGCTGCCCAGTGACAAGAGTCTACCAGATGAGCTAAAATACTTCTATACTTGCTTCGAGGCAAATAACACTGAAACAGGCATGAGAGCACCAACTGTAGAGGAAGACTGTGATTACACTCTCTGCAGCCGATGTGACATTCAATATTCACACGGCCGCAGGGACAGTACCAGGACGTGTACTGTGAGCATGCGCTGACCAAACAGCAAGTGTCTTCACTGACATTTTCAACCTCTCCCTGTCAGAGTCTGTAATACCAACATGTTTCAAGCAGACCACCATAGCGCCTGTGCCCAAGAACACTAAGGTAACCTGCCTGAATGACTACCGACCCGTACCACTCATGTCTGTAGCCATGAAGTGCTTTGAAAGGCTGGTCATGGATCACATCAACACCATCATTCCAGAAACCCTAGACCCATTCCAATTTGCATAACGCACAAACAGATGATGCAATCTCTATTGCCCTCAGCACTGCCCTTTCCCACCAGGACAAAAGGAACACCTATGTGAGAATGCTATTCATTGACTACAGCTCAGCGTTCAACACCAAAGTGCCCCTTAAAGCTCATCAATAAGTTATGGACCCTGGGACTAAACACCTCCCTCTGCAACTTGATCCTAGACTTCCTGACGGGCCACGCCCAGGTGGTAAGGGTAGGTAACAACACTTCCGCCACGCTGATCCTCAACACAGGGGCCCCTCAGGGGTGCGTACTCAGCCCCTCCTGTACTCCTTGTTCACTCATGACTGCACGGCCAGGCATGACTCCAACACCATCATTAAATTTTCTGATGACACAACAGTGATAGGCCTGATCACAGACAACAACGAGACAGCCTATAGGGAGGAGGTCAGAGACCTGGCTGGGTGGTGCCAGGACAACAACCTCTCCCTCAACGTGATCAAGACCAAGGAGATGATTGTGGACTACAGGAAAAAGAGGACCGAGCATGCCCCCATTCTCATCGACGGGGCTGCAGTGGAGCTGGTTGAGAGCTTCAAGTTCCTTGGTGTCCACATCACCAACAAACTAACATGGTCCAAGCACACCATGACAGTTGTGAAGCAGACACGACAAAACCTATTCCCCCTCAGAAGACTGAAAAGATTTGGCATGCGTCCTCAGATCCTCAAAAGGTTCTACAGCTGCACTATCGAGAGCATCCTGACTGGTTGCATCACTGCCTGGTATGGCAACTGCTCTGCCTCCGACCGCAAGGTACTACAGTGGGTAGTGCGAACGGCCCAGTACATCCTGCCATCCATGACCTCTATACCAGGCGGTGTCAGAGGAAGGCCCTAAAATATTGTCAAAGACTCCAGCCACCTTATTCAAGAGGCTTCTAAACAGCTTCTACCCCCAAGCCATAAGACTCCTGAACATCTAGTAAAATTACTATCCAGACTATTCGCATTGCCCCCCCATCCCCTCTCCACACCACTGCCACTCTCTGTTCTCATCTATGCATAGTCACTTTAATTAACTCTACCTACATGTACATACTACCTCAACTAACCGGTTCCCCTGCACATTGACTCTGTACTGTATATACTGTTATTTTTTTTTTTACGGCTGCTCTTTAATTACTTGTTACTTTCATCGCTTATTCTTATCTGTATTTTTTGAAACTGCACTGTCCGTTGGGAGCTCGTAAGTAAGCATTTCACTGTAAGGTTGTATTTGGCGCATGTGACTAATACAATTGTTTAATTTTTTTAATTTACAGACATATGCCACTTTGGAGAGGTTTAGTGACACTTGGAAACGTCCTGTGTCCACACCTGACACCACTTACAAAAACATCTGCCCATTTCTAGTTGTTAGGTCTATCAATCACATTTTTTATCTGATATTGTTCACATGTTGTGGAAGCCATCTGATGTGTTTCCAGCTCTAGTCATCAATAATTCACTTAGAGCTTGTCAATGAAAGATGACTTTCAAAACATATAATTAGTGTGTGCTTGATCTTGTGTATTCTGAACTATGTAACTCATAACTATCTTCTGATCATTTCCTCATAATCTCGTAGATGTCTTCTTTCCAAATATACCAAGTTTTTGCATGTTAGAATCATGTAATTACACATGAATAGCAGTTACTTTTGGGTATGTCTATTTAGGGGGAAATCTAAATGTTGCCATTACATTTAAGAGGTTTTTAAGGAATTATTTTACAAAGTGTAAGCAGAGTGAGCTGTACGCCGGATCGAAGACAGGAGGAGAAATGGAAGTGAGTGAGGGCGATGCATCGGAGGGGGTAGGTGTGGTGAAGTTCTCGGAGTCCGAGGTCAGGATAAAGATGAGTCTCTTATGGTAGGAGTCACTTTTTAGGAAAAAAAGCCATTTGTGGTTTCAGGGTGGGTGAAAACAGAGTTGAGTGCTGTGGAATCGGTGAAGGTAACCAGAAGTGGTCTTGTGATAATTGTGTGTGCTTCTCCTGGTAAGAGGGAGCAGGTGCTCAATGTTAAACAAATGGGAACAAGACATGTGAATTGTTTTGCTCCAAGAAAAGCGTGCCATTGAAAGGAGTGATTACTGGGGTAGTGGTAAATGTGAAAGTTGACCAACTGAAGAGGAAGATTCACAGTGTTTGTGATGCTCGTCATTTGGTGCAACGCAGACAGGGTGGCATGAGTGGTGGAACAGAAGAGTCGTCTGTTCTTTTGATTTGATGGAGACAAATGATGGAGACAAACAAAACATGTATGATTCTTGGAATATTGATCATTGTCATTGTGAACTGGATTGATATGATATAACGTCCCAAGAGAGCTGAGCAGACGAAACGCAAATGACATAGGACCTTTTTTACTTAATCAAAGGAATTCCAGTCTGCTGTGAAGCATGCATCCATGTATTTGGACAAGTAAGAGTCTAAAGTTAGCTTCATGTACAGATATGATTTGTATCTCATGTTGTTATAAAGTTATTTGCATTGCTAGTTAAAGCCTTCTGTTAGCTAGCCAACATGAAACTTAGCTAGCTAGCGTTAGTTGCTTGGTATCTAACGCCAGCTAACGTTATAAATTGTATATAATTTTGTCAGAAATCAGTTTGCATTGCTAGTTGAAGCCTACTGTTGGTTAGCTTTACCTGCAGATTAATACTGCATCATTTCATGCATGTTGCCTAGCTAGCTAAGTGTATGACAAACTGTATGGGTTGCTGGCTTGGGGTTGCTGCCGGGGGTGTAGTGGAGGAAGAAGTCTGGCGCAGGAAAGGGTTCAGGGTAAGGGTTCAGGGTAGCGAATACTTTTTAATTCATCACACCGGTGAAAATGACACCACCCAAACAAATGCCCCAAAACACGGGAAACTAAACAGTCCAGAAAAACCACACATACACGGACAACTGTGACTTAAAGGCGTGCACAATAGTACACAGAAAATAATCCCGCACACCCAGCAGGCGGCCCGGCTGGATAATAAAACCCAACCAATCAACCTAACTAAACACAGGTGTAACTAATAAACAGACAAGGGGAAAAAAGGATCAGTGGCAGCTAGTAGGCCGGTGACGACGACCGCCGAGCGCCACCCGAACAGGAAGGGGAGCTACCTTCGGTAGGAGTCGTGACAAGATGATTAGGCTCCATGAACCATAAATTTAGCCAGGTGTGTCTGGGGGTGATTACGGCCATCACATGGTTTATGAACATGTGAACAGGTCTAGACAATAGAGACACATCCACTTAGCTAGATGTGTCTGGGATGTAGTTTGATTAGATTTTATATATAATTTGTTTACCAGAGACAATGTGAAGAACAACATGTTAGGATATAGGCCATGGACTAAATAGTGTATTTTTACCTGGAGATGTCATTTATTGTAGGCTACTACTTTCACTGCTTGTTTACTACATTACTTTAATCACTCACAGTGAATACTTAAAGAGATGGGTGGGGTTAAGGCTTAAGAGGGTGTGAATGATGCTGAATGGGTGTACTCAAAAAAGAGCTCTGATTCTACACCACCAAGTGAGCTCCTATGGGTATGTTAGAATAAAGCTTTATTTCCTGTGGCCATGTTTTGCGAATGTGCATTCATCCTGACATGAACACAGAGGGACGCCAAGAAGAAATCACTTTGATAACAATGACCTAAACCCAAAGGGTTTTGAAATGGGTTGAATGTAACTGTGAATGGAGACTTTATCCTTGTTCGGGATAGGGCCTTGTAGGGATATTAGGAAATAAAATAAAATGTATTTCTCTACTGTAGTTGTCATCATAGTAAGGTAATAGGTATATAACTAGAGACCATGGACTGTATAACATTTGCATAATATGGAGCTGTGTGACACCTGATATGTGGTCTTTATTTTATTCTTATTGTATCTACCTGGTGAAAGTCCTACATACAAATATATAAACTTGTCAGTTTCATTAGGACTCAAAGAGGGAAATAATTTATTCAACTTGAAACCAGGTATGAAACTGTGTAGGCTGCTACATCAAAAATAAAGGAGTTTACCACTCCTGTTGCAGGTGAAGAGACGCTCAATAAAAATAAGACTGGACTGCTCTCTAGTTACTACAACCCGAGAAGTGAGCAAGATATAGCGTGCTACTATGCACATCAACAGAGCAGGTTATGATTAGTGACTTGACTATTGCCGTTGTTTAGGCAGATCTAACCTAATTTAAGCATACTATAAAAGGCAAATAAGATGGTCGAACCTTGCGCTTTACGGGACTCGATAATCAGAGAAAGAAAAAAAATACTACAACCATAATATGGTGAAAATACAACGTGCCGACTCTTCTTCTCTAAAGAATTACGGTATCTTACCTTTTGGTGAAGCCCGTGCCTCTATTGCTGAATCGCGTCCTGGATGCTGGCGCGCGACTAACCACAATACACTTTAACTCGTTGAAGGAAGGATGCTTGCATTCCTTTAAAATACGAGCAGTTCATCGATGTTTCTTCACGTCTTAAGCGTTTGGTTATGGTAGCTTGCAATGTTTAATTGTGTCCGTTCTCCCCATTCAGAAAGCCTGAGAACAGAGCAGTGTGATGTTCGACCAATCCGCTCTCGACGTATCAGCACAGATCAGCTACACTGAGCACTCTTTTTCCTAAAATGTCAGAGGACCAATCCCCACAGACCACTCAATACCTAATGTTCGATACACGCCAAATAGTAACCCCTGGCAGCTAAACAATTCCATCACAACAATGGAATAATGAAGACCATCATATTCTATTATAAAACAATATCTGTTTTTCTTGTCCAATCTCATTGACCAGCATTCACTGCTGTGGAAGATGTAATGTGTCTGTAAGCTTAAGTCTTAATGTTTTCTCACTGTTGAAAATAAAACATCTATGTTGATTAATTTATTAGTTATTATGTTTATGAGGACACAGGCTACCTCCTGATAATTTTATTTTACCTTTATTTTACTAGGCAAGTCAGTTAAGAACAAATTCTTATTTTCAATGCCCCTGAACAGGCAGTTAACCCACTGTTAGGAACAGTTAGGAACAGTGGGTTAACTGCCTGTTCAGGGGCATTGAAAATAAGAATTTGTTCTTAACTGAACAGGCAGTTAACAGTGGGTTAACTGCCTGTTCAGGGGCAGAACGACAGATTTTGTACCTTGTCAGCTCGGGGATTTGAACTTGCAAGCTTTCGGTTACTAGTCCAATGCTCTAACCACTAGGCTACACTACCGCCCAATCATTATTCTCCTTGACAGAATAGCAGTAGGAAGGGACAGATAACATTCTTATTTTCCATTTAAAAGAAGGCTGCACTGTTTCCATACTTTCCTGAACAGCCTCGGCCAGCAGTCTGACAACCATTGGCCCATGGGGATACTGGCACTGTTTTGATCTGACTTCTATTCCCTATTCAGTAGGTGAGGAATATGTCTCATCTTGTGTAGATTCCCAACTGTATTTCCCAACTCCCCTCCTAGAGTACTTTCAACAGTACACATTTTTATTGTAGCCTCGGACAAGCACACCTGATTAAACTTCATGTAATCATCAGGCCCTCAATGAGCTGAATCAGCTATGTTTATCCGGAGCTACAGCAAAAATGTGTGTTTTCTGGGGTACTCGAGGACCGGAGTTGAGAACCACTAGTGTAGACTGCTGGACAGGAAATGTGCAGGGTAATCTACATTTGCAGACTTGTATTCCCTCTTCCAATCCTATGCTTGGTTTTATACATTTCTGTTCTTTTACATCCCTCTCCTTCAAAGGCTCATCCATCTTCCTCTCTCCCACTCTCCCTGTCAATCACAGATAAGAACAGTGCTGATGTCACACCCTGGTCTATATTTATTATGTTTTCTTCATTTATTGGGTCAGGCCAGGGTGTGACATGGGTTTGTTTGTAGTGTTTCGTCTTGGGGTTGTGTGGGGTGTACAGATTAGTCTATGGCTGCCTGAGGCGGTTCTCAATCAGAGTCAGGTGATTATCGTTGTCTCTGATTGGGAACCATATTTAGGTAGCCTGGGTTTCACTGTGTGTTTGTGGGTGATTGTTCCTGTCTCTGAAAATAAAATCATCTATGTTTTTTTTCTGTGTAGTTTCACCAGATAGGCTCGGTCACTTTGGATTTTCTTTTTTTCTTGTTTTGGAAGAGAAGAGAACGAGCGCCATTCTCCTTGCGGAGATGGTGCTAAATACATCAACATGGTCGGTCCCTGGGATTGGGCTGGCCAACACGATTAGTTTTGCTTGGAAGGAAAAGGAGTTAGAGCCTTTAGGACGGGAATCTTTTGGACGGATAATATTGATGGGGATTCTAAAGCTGACGGTGAAGGACGTGTTTTGTTTCCAAGGCAACTCGTTGGAGGGAGCATACGACGTGGCGCTATATACAGAAGAAAAACACGATGATATCCTGAGAAGGGCAAGAGCAGTGGGAGGTGAGAGGCCGATGTGCCACTACGAAATAACAAGCCTGGCGAAGAATAACTTTAGGGTTGTAACTGTCAACATTTACAACCCTTACGTTAAGGACGAAGAGGTGAGGGCTTTTCTGGGGAGATACATGGATAACGTCTCCTCAGCTAGGCACCTCAAAGACTCCCTTGGGTTTTGGAATGGGAGGAGAGGCTTCCAGGCCCTCCTCAGGGAGGACCCAAAGGGACATGGTGGCTACCTCCATCCTCCTGCTATGTTCTCCCTTGGGGCTGACAGGGGGACGTTGTTTTATGCACGTCAGCCCCCATTTTGCAGGCGCTGTATGGCCTACGGACACATTTTCGCCTCGTGCAGCATGAGAAGATGCAGATTTTGTGGATCTGAGGATCACGAGGCGAGGGATTGTGACAAGCCTAAGACATGCCGTGGGTGTGGCTCGTCAGCACACCTGTGGCGGGGGTGCCCGGCCCGTCAGAGGTCATATGCGTCTGCGGCTGGGGGGGGAGCAGGAGCGGGGGATGGGGGAAGAAGAGGAGGTGAAGGAAGCATGCCTCATGACAAGAGTACAAGTCCAGATGGGAAGGCCACAAGGAAGGAGGAGGAGCAAGAAGCGGCGGATGGAAGAGAGAAGGAAACGGAAGGCACGGGAGTAGGAGAACCAGGAAAAGCGGCGGAAGAAGGCAACCGAGTGGAGGAGCATGAGAGAGAAGAAAGCGAGGGAGGAGTGGTGGAGAAGGAGACGGTGGAAGAGCAAGTGGACTGGGGGGAAAGTGACATGGTGGAAGAGATGAGGGGTATGGTGGAGGAGCTGGCGGGGGGGGAGGGTGCTATCTCTCCACTGCCGCCATCACCAAAGAAGAGAATGAAGAGGAGGGTGCGATTGGCCGACAGTGAGGGGGAGGGGATGGCCAAGAGAGTGATGGGGGTGGGAGAAACCTCTGGGTTGCTGCTGGTTTCCCCAGGCTCTCAACTTCATTTGGGTGGGGACACACCTAACAAGACTCAGGACTGGGTACAGGAGGAGGTGGGGAGTTTTTTGTTTGGGGACTCAGCCTCCCCAATTTTTTTCCAAACCAGCTGCAACACTGGGGAGGGGGAGGATTGTGGGGGTAGACCCAGGGTGCAGGGCACCCCGGAGCCAAACACTATTCCTGCATCCTGGGATGGTGTGATGGAGGAAGAGGGGGGGATGTCGGGATTACGGATGGTGTTCTCACCGGTAGATATGGAGCAGGGGAGCATCGGAGCATCGGGTGAGTCTCCTGTTTTTTTTTCTGTCTGGGTTTAGAATTTGAGTGTATTACATGTTTTATTTTTTCATGGAGTCTAATTTTACTTTTGTTAGTTTAAATGTAAGGGGTTTAAGAGATAATGTTAAGAGGAGGGCGGTTTTTAGTTATTTGGAGGGTGTGGGGTTTGATTTTTGTTTTTTACAGGAGGTTCACCTGAGGGATGGAGGGGATGTTAGTAGATTTAAGGAGTGGGACAAGGGGGAGTCGGTTTGGGGTGTAGGGGGGGTGCACTCATCGGGGGTAGGGATTTTGTGTGGGCACAGGGAGGTAAAAGTGGAGGATTCTTTTGTGGTAATGCAGGGGAGGGTTATAGGGGTGGATGTCACGATAAGGGATTGTAAATTTAGATTAGTGGTGGTGTATGGGCCACAGGTGGTGGCAGACAGGAGGGAGATGGTGGACTGTCTGACGCCCCTGTGTGTCACAAATTGGAAATTAGTGATAGGGGGGGATTTTAATACAGATTTAGGAAGAGGGGGGGATAGCAGTGCAGGCGCCATTGCCAGGCTAATGGCTTGCCATGGTCTGGTAGATGGTGGTATGCACACTACTAAAATGGACGGTCCTACATGGCGTAACTCCAGGGGGGTTGAGCGGAGGCTTGATTATATTTTTGTACCCAGGTCTTTGGGTAAGTTGTCTGGGCGGCTGTTGCCTGTTTTCTTTTCGGATCACGACGGGGTGCTCCTGCAGGTGGGGTCGCCAGTTTGCCTCTTTGGTAGGGGTACTGGAAGCTAGATCGGGATGTGCTGGAGGAGCAGGCTTTTGTTGACGGGTTTTATGGTTTCTTTAGGAGGCTTACCACTGTATTGCAGTGGTACAGAGGAAGCTAGCAATGTGGAAAGCTAGGTATTTGTCTTTTATGGGCAAAGTCCTGGTCCTAAAGGTGGATGTGTTGCCGTCTCTTTTGTATTTGGCATACATCTACCCATTGCCGGCTTGTCTGAGGAGGCCTCTAGTGAGGCTTGTGTTTCAGTTTATGTGGAGTGGCAGGTGCGAGTGGGTCGCCAGGGCACGCATGATCTGTCCCATCGGGGAGGGAGGTAGGGGGGTACCACATTTCCCCCTCAAACTGGACACAATTTTTGTTTCTTTCTTGTTAACGGAGCTTGCTCAGCCAGTGATACACCCGTCCGGTTACCTCCTGCGGGTATTTTTCTCGTATCAGGCGAGAAGCATAATGGTGTGGTCTAACACGGGTCCTCGGGCGGAACAGCTGCCGTGGCACTTTGGTCATGCGGCCAAGTGGCTGCGTGCGCACCCTGAGGTTGAAGTTGCCCGAGCAGGTTTAGATCATAGGCACCTGTACGAGGAGGTCAGAAAGGCAGGGAGTCCGGCGCCTGTAGTGGGCATCTCGGAAGTGGTCTGGGAGGGAGTGCAGGCGCGGGGTCTGGACAACAGGCTCAAGGACCTGAATTGGTTGAGCCTTCATAAGTGTTTGCCGGTACGTTCCATCTTGTACCGGTATAGTTTGGTGCAATCACCCACCTGTCCAAGATCCTCTTGTGGCAGGGAGGAGACTGTGCGTCATGTCTTTTGGGACTGTGCCTTTGCCGGAGTAGTATGGGCTAGGGCACAGGTGTTGTTAGGTTTGGTAAAGGGGGATTTTGTATTGACGTGGGCCAGGTTAGAGAGGGGTGTAGGGAGAGCGAGAGGGACGGATAGGGACAGGTTTCTGCTCTGGCTTCTCATGAGTCTCTTTAAACGGGGGCTGTGGGAAGCAAGGCAGAACACGGTGAAGACAGGGAGAGATTGGGGGGTGGAAGGGATAGTGAGGAGAGTGGAAGGAGATTTGAGGGGGAGGATGAAGAGGGAGGAGAGGAAGTGGGGGCAGCATGCTGCTCGGGAGAGGTGGAAGGGGGGTTTAGAGCTGGGTGTCATTTAGATTTGTAAGAGGATAGATTAGGGACGGGGAGATAGGGAAAGGTATTTTGTGGGGTGACGGGGAGGGAAGATGCTCCCCTGAGGTTTTGTTTGGGGTTTATGTTTAGTTTAATTAGTTTAATTAAAATACCATTATTTGAGTATGTATGTAAATTATGAGTTGTAAAGAATGAATGGTATTGAAGATAATAAATTATTTTTTATAAAAAAAAGTCAGGGCTGTTTCGGTTTTTGACATTTGTTGTTTTGTATTGTTCGTGTTCTTCATCATTAAAGATGTATCGAACGAATCACGTTGCATTTTGGCCCGATCCTTGTTCCACCTCTTCGTCAGAGAAGGAGGTAGAAGAAACCCGTTACAGCTGATGTACTTCCCTGGCTGCGTTACGACTTAACCCAAACAGGGTAATTGTTTTAGCCATGGACCATGTCAGTATATGAAGCCCTGCAACAAGGGAATAACAGTATCCATCCATAAAATACACCCAAAATATAACTCCCTGTAAAATCTTAGATAAAAGTGTACCAAAAGGGTTCTGATCCATTGTTACAGAAACGGGAATCTTGGAATTGTTTCATATGATAGGCACACTAAAAAACTGTTCTAGAAAATATTCATGAAATGTATATGTCATTTTTGCTTTTCATAGAGAGATGTAGTATGTTACTGGTGAACATTAAAAAAAACAAGCAGATATAAAAGTCCCATATCCACAGCCACATTTTTTTTATTTTTTATTTTATTTTATTTAACCAGGTAGGCAAGTTGAGAACAAGTTCTCATTTACAATTGCGACCTGGCCAAGATAAAGCAAAGCAGTTCGACACACAACGACACAGAGTTACACATGGAGTAAAACAAACATACAGTCAATAATACAGCATAAACAAGTCTATATACGATGTGAGCAAATGAGGTGAGATAAGGGAAGTAAAGGCAAAAAAGGCCATGGTGGCAAAGTAAATACGATATAGTAAGTAAAACACTGGAATGGTAGATTTGCAGTGGAAGAATGTGCAAAGTAGAAATAAAAATAATGGGGTGCAAAGGAGCAAAATAAATACAATAAATACAGTAGGGAAAGAGGTAGTTGTTTGGGCTAAATTATAGGTGGGCTATGTACAGGTGCAGTAATCTGTGAGCTGCTCTGACAGTTGGTGCTTAAAGCTAGTGAGGGAGTTAAGTGTTTCCAGTTTCAGACATTTTTGTAGTTCGTTCCAGTCATTGGCAGCAGAGAACTGTAAGGAGAGGCGGCCAAAGAAAGAATTGGTTTTGGGGGTGACCAGAGAGATATACCTGCTGGAGCGCGTGCTACGGGTGGATGATGCTATGGTGACCAGCGAGCTGAGATAAGGGGGACTTTACCTAGCAGGGTCTTGTAGATGACATGGAGCCAGTGGGTTTGGCGACGAGTATGAAGCGAGGGCCAGCCATCGAGAGCGTACAGGTCGCAATGGTGGGTAGTATATGGGGCTTTGGTGACAAAACGGATTGCACTGTGATAGACTGCATACAATTTGTTGAGTAGGGTATTGGAGGCTATTTTGTAAATGACATCGCCGAAGTCGAGGATTGGTAGGATGGTCAGTTTTACAAGGGTATGTTTGGCAGCATGAGTGAAGGATGCTTTGTTGCGAAATAGAAAGCCAATTCTAGATTTAACTTTGGATTGGAGATGTTTGATGTGGGTCTGGAAGGAGAGTTTACAGTCTAACCAGACACCTAGGTATTTGTAGTTGTCCACGTATTCTAAGTCAGAGCCATCCAGAGTAGTGATGTTGGACAGGCGGGCAGGTGCAGGCAGCGATCGGTTGATGAGCATACATTTAGTTTTACTTGTATTTAAGAGCAATTGGAGGCCACGGAAGGAGAGTTGTATGGCATTGAAGCTTGCCTGGAGGGTTGTTAACACAGTGTCCAAAGAAGGGCCAGAAGTATACAGAATGGTGTTGTCTGCGTAGAGGTGGATCAGAGACTCACCAGCAGCAAGAGCGACATCAATGATGTATACAGAGAAGAGAGTCGGTCCAAGAATTGAACCCTGTGGCACCCCCATAGAGACTGCCAGAGGTCCGGACAGCAGCCCCCCCCCCCCCGATTTGACACACTGAACTCTATCAGAGAAGTAGTTGGTGAACCAGGCGAGGCAATCATTTGAGGAACCAAGGCTGTCGAGTCTGCCGATGAGGATGTGGTGATTGACAGAGTCGAAAGCCTTGGCCAGATCAATGAATACGGCTGCACAGTAATGTTTCTTATCGATGGGGGTTAAGATATCGTTTAGGACCTTGAGCATGGCTGAGGTGCACCCATGACCAGCTCTGAAACCAGATTGCATAGCAGAGAAGGTATGGTGAGATTCAAAATGGTCGGTAATCTGTTTGTTGACTTGTTCTTTCGAAGACCTTAGAAAGGCAGGGTAGGATAGATATAGGTCTGTAGCAGTTTGGGTCAAGAGTGTCCCCCCCTTTGAAGAGGGGGATAACCACAGCTGCTTTCCAATCATTGGGAATCTCAGATGACACGAAAGAGAGGTTGAACAGGCTAGTAATAGGGGTGGCAACAATTTCGGCAGATAATTTTAGAAAGAAAGGGTCCAGAATGTCTAGCCTGGCTGATTTGTAGGGGTCCAGATTTTGAAAGGCCTGCTCGCTGAAGTGTTTCAGGGTGCGTTTGACAGTGATGAGTGGAGGTCGTTTCACCGCTGACCCATTACGGATGCAGGCAATGAGTCAGTGATCGCTGAGATCTTGGTTTAAGACAGCAGAGGTGTATTTAGAGGGCAAGTTGGTTATGATGATATCTATGAGGGTGCCTGTGTTTAAGGCTTTGGGAAGGTACCTGGTAGGTTCATTGATAATTTGTGTGAGATTGAGGCATCAAGCTTATATTGTAGGATGGCTGGGGTGTTAAGCATGTTCCAGTTTAGGTCGCCTAGCAGCACGAGCTCTGAAGATAGATGGGGGGCAATCAGTTCACATATGGTGTCCAGAGCACAGCTGGGGGCAGAGGGTGGTCTATAGCAGGTGGCAACGGTGAGAGACTTGTTTTTGGAGAGGTGGATTTTTAAAAGTAGACGTTCAAATTGTTTGGGTACAGACCTGGATAGTAGGACAGAACTCTGCAGACTATCTTTGCAGTAGATTGCAGCACCGCCCCCTTTGGCAGTTCTATCTTGTCTGAAAATGTTGTAGTTTGTGATTAAAATTTCAGAATTGTTGGTGGTCTTCCTAAGCCAGGATTCAGACACAGCTAGAACATCCGGGTTGGCAGAGTGTGCTAAAGCAGTGAATAAAACAAACTTAGGGAGGAGGCTTCTCATGTTGACATGCATGCAGCCAAGGCTATTACAGAAGTCATCAAAACAGAGCGCCTGGGGAATAGGAGTGGAGCTAGGCACTGCAGGGCCTGGATTCACCTCTACATCGCCAGAGGAACAGAGGAGGAGTAGGATAAGGGTATGGCTAAAAGCAATAAGAATTGGTCGTCTAGAACGTCTGGAACAGAGTAAAAGGAGGTTTCTGGGGGCGATAAAATAGCTTCAAGGTATAATGTACAGACAAAGGTATGGTAGGATGTGAATACAGTGGAGGTAAACCTAGGTATTGAGTGATGATGAGAGAGATATTGTCTCTAGAAACATAATTGAAACCAGGAGATGTCATCGCATGTGTGGGTGGTGGAACTAATAGGTTGGATAAGGTATAGTGAGCAGGACTAGAGGCTCTACAGTGAAATAAGCCAATAAACACTAACCAGAACAGCAATGGACAAGGCATATTGACTTTAAGGAGAGGCATGCTTAGTCGAGTAATCAAAAGGGTCCAGTGAGTAGTGAGGTTGGTTGGGGTCACGGCGATTTAGACAGCTAGCCGGGCCATCGGTAGCAAGCTAGCCTAGCATGGAGGTCGGTTATTAGCCACCTCGTGCATTTCCGTAGGTAGGATTAGTGGGGTTCCGTGTGGTAGAGGGGATGAATCCAATTCGCAAAAAAACAACAACAATAGATATAGTTATAGAGGCCCAAGAAAAAAGAAAGAAAAAAGAAAAGAAAATTAAAAATTAAAAAATAAATTGTCTGATAGGTCTATTCAGATAGCAGCCGATAAGACAGCTAACGGTTAGCTAACGTTGGCAGTGACACGGGTCCGGATAGGTGATTGTAGCCCAGGAGTGACTGATGAAACTCTTCAGCTGGCTAGCTCCGGAATAATTGATGTTTGCTCCGGAATCGACAAAAGACGATAGTCACACGGATAGCAGCTAGTTAGCTGCAAGATCCAGGTATAAATGTCCAGAGTTAGCGGTTGAAATCCGGGGACATAGAGAGAAAAAATAGGTCCTGTATGTTCTGTTTCGAGCCGCACCGTACAAAACAGGTATTAGATTTTCGAGCTAAAGGATAGCTGATGACCACAAACCGTGGTTAGCTAAATGTAAATGTACTAACGATTAGCCAGTAAAGAAGCTAACTAGCTTCTGATTAGCTTCAGGCTCGCTTCAGGCTAGCTTATGGCTAGCTTCTGGCTAGCTTCTGGATTAGCTTCTGGTTAGCTTCTGGTTAGCTTCTGGTTAGCTTCTATGGAGGATTACAGATTTGAGGTAAATAATACTTTATTTTTTTATATATATATAAATTGGTGAGGCGGGTTGCAGGAGGGTGTTTTGAAGATGAGTTTATGGAAAATAAAAATATATATAAAAAGGTATGCGAAGAAAGTTGTAAATATATATATATACGGGACACGACAAGACGAGGGCAAAATATGTCTGAACTGCTATGCCATCTTGGAGCTAATTAACGCTCTATAAATTACTCAAGACCTTTAATTCATTTTCCAGTGTCTTGAATAAGGACATGTATATCATTATATGAATGGAAGTCTTTAGGCGTAATCACACTGCACCTTAGCCCAGGGCCAGCCTAGCCTGGGGCTAAGATAGCCTGGGGCTAAGAACAATGCAGTGTGAAAAGGCCTTTTGGGACAGATGTACTGCTAAAAGTACAGATTCCTACATCTAATATGAGGGCCTTTGAGTGACTCACCATTGAGTTCCTTTGTAATCTCTCTTTCAAAATATAAGCAAGGTTAAAGGCCATTAAAGCACTTTGGATTTGGCAAAATAGTAAAATGTTGAGCCTATTATTAAATCATTTGCTGTGGTCTCTCTCCGGTACGACCAAGGCCGCCCATTCCATGACTCAAGTTATTAGCTCCCATACATTTTTAAAGGTTATTAAAAAGCGGAGAGGCAAATCCCCTGTTGACTGTCTTCTCAACTGTAATGCATACATAAAATCCTTCAGCAACGGAACCTTCCCACTGGGCACATGACGTCAATTCAACATCTATTCCACGTTGCTACAATTAAATGATGTGGAAACAACGTTGATGCAACCAGTGTGTGCCCAGTGGGTTTCTTCATGCTATGGCATCAATTAGTATAAGGTTTACTGGCAACTTATTGGAAAGCAAATTATTTAGAGCAGTCAGCTGCCAACTACTTTATAGTATTTTTTACTTAAGTACTTCAGACCACTGTAAAGCACACTCTCGGCTTTCTGAAATCCCTTTCATTCCGGGGCTGAGTCTAGAAGGCCATACAAAGCTACTTACTCTGTTCAGAATTAACTGTGTGACTTCAGAAACATATGGTCCCTTTTTTATCTAAAAGTGAAGTGGTGAAGGACTACCCTCTCGGCTGATCCTCCTGACTTTAAAAACTCTGTAAAAGTGTATATTTGATGGAGGTCCAGCATGGTGAGGCAAGATGTGGCCTTAAAATCCATCCAGAACAGAGCCTGCTGTGCAAATTCTATTTATTTATTTCTCTGGCCCACCTTCCCACTCTCTCTCTCTCTCTTTGTTTCTCTTTTGCTCTCTCTCTTTCTCCCTCTAGGAATCAGGCTATTGGCCCAATCAGTCCTCCCACACAGCAATGGATTTTGGCTTGAGATATCGCACTGATCATCAACGATCATGTCAAATCAATATATACACAGATTAAACATTTGCAGCTCTTCTCAGGAACTAACCTTTTTCTTTTCTTTTGAAAACTACAATAACAAATCGAATTGATCCAGCTTTCTAAAATAAATATACAATTGATTTGTTTGGATGATGCTATGATGCCACAATAACTAAAGAGACCACAGAGTATTTAGACTTCTGTCCAGACCAAAGACTGAGAAGCGCATGAAAGAATATGGTAAAAAAAGGTTGACCTCCACCAACAAATATAACCTTTGACCCTTCAAAAACCTCTACCATCTGCTGCACAACAAGGCCACTGGACTGTGATGACTGCTGTGCCATAATAAGTGGCTGCTGTGCAATAATAGCAATACTGCTCTCTGCATCAGCAGAGAGAGTCTGGGAGGCGGACGTGCCGCGTCAGGCTCATCAGCACCTGAGAGACCTGGCTGCAGATACACTAAGACAACTTAGATTCACATGCAAACCATTTAATTCTATATATTTTGTCTAGGTAAAGATGGCGGGTATCTCGTAGAACTAATATCTGGGTTAACCTCCTATATGGGGGCTTCAACCAAATTATGCCCAACAGCTGTCTAATGGATGGGATATTGAAACCCATAGGACTGAAGCCAGTGCTATTCTCCAAAATTACATGGAAAGGCCCATTTCTTGTTCAAAACAAATACATTTTCCTCATATGATTGTTATTCCCTTTGTTATTGCCCTTTTTGTTATTGGATTGTTTTTTGTCATGGGAAATTCAATTTCAGAAATCAAAGCTTGACATTCAGAACACAAATGGTGATTATAAATGAATGTCATATTGAAAGTTGTTCCCAAGGGAAAAACTCATTACATTTCCATATAAAAATCTTTCTATCGGTAAACTTTGATTGCTTACAACATGAAAGAAGTCATTACATTTGAAACGTTAAGTGTCACTGAAGGTACATTTCACACCCAGCGTACATTCCATGCTTGGGAAGCAGCACTGCTAAACATTTCCCTTATACCAAGGAAGCGTGTTCCATCCACTAAATCAAATCAAATCAAATTGTTTTGGTCCCATACACGTGATTAGCAGATGTTATTTCAGGTGTAGCGAAATGCTTATACTTCTAGCTCCGACAGTGCAGTAATATCTAACAAGTAATATCTAACAAATTACACAACATATACCCAATACACACAAATCTAAGGAGGGATGAATTAAGACTATATACAGCGATGCATAGCGATGTCAGAGCGGAACGGACTAAGATACAGTAGAATAGTATTGAAAACAGTATATACATATGAGATGAGTAATGTAAGATATGTAAACATTATTAAGTGACTAAGATACCGTAGAATAGTATAGAATACAGTATATACATATGAGATGAGTAATGCCAAATATGTAAATATTATTAATACTGGTACCAATAAGTATTGGTACCAATGTTACTGAGGCTCTAAAGGTGAATTAGCACTCAATAGTGTTCCATAAGTTGCTTTAAAGGCTCATATAGTGATCTGATATGGCTGGAAGCACTATAAGAATGTGAGTGGCTGTAAGCCTGATTGGGATTTCAGATGGTTTGGTAACATGTTAATGTAGAAATGAACACATTTACTGCACTCTGCTACTGCATTCAGCCACTATTGGATACTCTGACTGGCATTGTGATGTACAGTACCCCAATGTATTGTATTACTGTACCATGCTCTTGATGTGCATTTCAGGGGTAGAGACAGAACACACAGTCTGCCAGTCTGTCAGGAGAAGTGGATCAAGGCTGCCTGATTAATGTAGACTCATTATTCATGTCTTGCCTGGCTACAGTGGAGAAATACGCAGAGAAATGTCATCATCATCTGCCAAGGAATTAGCAGCATTGTCATCCCATTTAGAACAATGGCTACACTACATTACTAAAAGTATGTGGACACTGCTCGTCAAACATCTCATTCCAAAATCATGGGCATTAATATGGATTTGGTCCCCCCTTTGCCGCTATAACATCCTCCACTCTTCTAGGAAGGCTTTCCGCTAGATGTTGGAACATTGCTGCGAGTCCCCATAAGCATTAGTGAGGTCGGGTACTGATGTTGGGCAATTAGGTTTGGGTCGCAGTCGGCATTCCAATTCATCCCAAAGATGTTCAATGGGGTTGGGGTCAGGGCTCTGTGCAGGCCAGTCAAGGTCTTCCACATTGATCAAACCATTTCTGTATGGACCTCGCTTTGTGCACAGGGGCATTGTCATACTGAAACAGGAAAGGGCCTTTCCCAAACTGCTGCCACAAAGTTGAAAGAACAGAATCATCTAGAATGTCATTGTATGCTGTAGCGTTAAGATTTCCCTTCACTGGGACTAAGGGGTCTAGCCCGAACCATGAAAACTGCCCCAGACCATTATTCCTCCTCCACCAAACTTTACAGTTGGCACTAGGCATTAGGGCAAGTAGCATACTCCTCGCATCCGCCATACACAGATTCCCGATGAACAGTTATTGTGCTGATGTTGCTTCCGGAGGCAGTTTGGAACTGTACTGAATGTTGAAACCGAGGACAGACGAGTTTTATGCGCTACGCGCTCCTGTACTCAGCGGTCCTGTTCTGTGAGCTTGTATGGCCTACCACTTTGCGGCTGAGCCGTTGTTGCTCCTAGACGTTTCCCCTTCACAATAAAAGCACTTAAAGTTGACCCTAGCAGCTATAACAGGGCAGAAATTTGACGAACTAACTTGTTGGAAAGGTGGCATCCTGTGACGGTGCCACGTTGAATGTCACTGAGCTCTTTAGTAAGGCCAATCTACTACCAATGTTTGTCTATGGAGATTGCATGTCTGTGTGCTCAATTATTTACACGTGCCAGCAATCGGTGTGGCTGAAATAGCCAAATACACTAATTTGAAAGGGTGTCCAAATACTTTGTATATCAAATCAAATCAAAATCAAATTTTATTTGTCACATACACATGGTTAGCAGATGTTAATGTGAGTGTAGCGAAATGCTTGTGCTTCTAGTTCCGACAATGCAGTAATAACCAACAAGTAATCTAACTAACAATTCCTAAACTACTGTCTTATACACAGTGTAAGGGGATAAAGAATATGTACATAAGGATATATGAATGAGTGATGGTACAGAGCAGCATAGGCAAGATACAGTAGATGGTATCGAGTACAGTATATACATATGAGATGAGTATGTAAACAAAGTGGCATAGTTAAAGTGGCTAGTGATACATGTATTACATAAGGATGCAGTCGATGATATAGAGTACAGTATATACGTATGCATATGAGATGAATAATGAAGTGTAAGTAACATTATATAAGGTAGCATTGTTTAAAGTGGCTAGTGATATATTTACATCATTTCCCATCAATTCCCATTATTAAAGTGGCTGGAGTTGAGTCAGTGTCAGTGTGTTGGCAGCAGCCACTCAATGTTAGTGGTGGCTGTTTAACAGTCTGATGGCCTTGAGATAGAAGCTGTTTTTCAGCCTCTCGGTCCCAGCTTTGATGCACCTGTACTGACCTCGCCTTCTGGATGATAGCGGGGTGAACAGGCATTGGCTCGGGTGGTTGATGTCCTTGATGATCTTTATGGCCTTCCTGTAACATCGGGTGGTGTAGGTGTCCTGGAGGGCAGGTAGTTTGCCCCCGGTGATGCGTTGTGCAGACCTCACTACCCTCTGGAGAGCCTTACGGTTGAGGGCGGAGCAGTTGCCGTACCAGGCGGTGATACAGCCCGCCAGGATGCTCTCGATTGTGCATCTGTAGAAGTTTGTGAGTGCTTTTGGTGACAAGCCGAATTTCTTCAGCCTCCTGAGGTTGAAGAGGCACTGCTGCGCCTTCTTCACGATGCTGTCTGTGTGAGTGGACCAATTCAGTTTGTCTGTGATGTGTATGCCAAGGAACTTAAAACTTGCTACTCTCTCCACTACTGTTCCATCGATGTGGATAGGGGGTGTTCCCTCTGCTGTTTCCTGAAGTCCACAATCATCTCCTTAGTTTTGTTGATGTTGAGTGTGAGGTTATTTTCCTGACACCACACTCCGAGGGCCCTCACCTCCTCCCTGTAGGCCGTCTCGTCGTTGTTGGTAATCAAGCCTACCACTGTTGTGTCGTCCGCAAACTTGATGATTGAGTTGGAGGCGTGCGTGGCCACGCAGTCGTAGGTGAACAGGGAGTACAGGAGAGGGCTCAGAACGCACCCTTGTGGGGCCCCAGTGTTGAGGATCAGCGGGGAGGAGATGTTGTTACCTACCCTCACCACCTGGGGGCGGCCCGTCAGGAAGTCCAGTACCCAGTTGCACAGGGCGGGGTCGAGACCCAGGGTCTCGAGCTTGATGACGAGCTTGGAGGGTACTATGGTGTTGAATGCCGAGCTGTAGTCGATGAACAGCATTCTCACATAGGTATTCCTCTTGTCCAGATGGGTTAGGGCAGTGTGCAGTGTGGTTGAGATTGCATCGTCTATGGACCTATTTGAGCGGTAAGCAAATTGGAGTGGGTCTAGGGTGTCAGGTAGGGTGGAGGTGATATGGTCCTTGACTAGTCTCTCAAAGCACTTCATGATGACGGAAGTGAGTGCTACAGGGCGGTAGTCGTTTAGCTCAGTTACCTTAGCTTTCTTGGGAACAGGAACAATGGTGGCCCTCTTGAAGCATGTGGGAACAGCAGACTGGTATAGGGATTGATTGAATATGTCCGTAAACACACCAGCCAGCTGGTCTGCGCATGCTCTGAGGGCGCGGCTGGGGATGCCGTCTGGGCCTGCAGCCTTGCGAGGGTTAACGCGTTTAAATGTCTTACTCACCTCGGCTGCAGTGAAGGAGAGACCGCATTTTTCCGTTGCAGGCAGTGTCAGTGGCACTGTATTGTCCTCAAAGCGGGCAAAAAAGTTATTTAGTCTGCCTGGGAGCAAGACATCCTGGTCCGTGACTGGGCTGGATTTCTTCCTGTAGTCCGTGATTGACTGTAGACCCTGCCACATGCCTCTTGTGTCTGAGCCGTTGAATTGGGATTCTACTTTGTCTCTGTACTGACGCTTAGCTTGTTTGATAGCCTTACGGAGGGAATAGCTGCATTGTTTGTATTCAGTCATGTTACCAGACACCTTGCCCTGATTGAAAGCAGTGGTTCGCGCTTTCAGTTTCACGCGAATGCTGCCATCAATCCAAGGTTTCTGGTTAGGGAATGTTTTAATCGTTGCTATGGGAACAACATCTTCAACGCACGTTCTAATGAACTCGCACACCGAATCAGCGTATTTGTCAATGTTGTTATTTGACGCAATACGAAACATGTCCCAGTCCACGTGATGGAAGCAGTATATAGTATATAGTAGTGTAAGGTGAGGCATTCTTTGTGCACTGGCCTCTAAAACAAGTTATTTAAGTTTTGATTAGGAGAGGGCATCTCGCCTACTTTATTACACACACTCTTGTGAGAATGCCAAGTGTGCAAAGCTGTCAAGGCAAAGGGTGGCTACTTGATGTAAAGTATTCAGTATTTCATCCCCCACATTCGAAGGGGCTGATAATAATAATGTCTTTCCACTCCATACTGGGGTAATTAAGTTAACACTCTCACTGACCTAATTCACCACTCTGATGTTCATGAGTCCTATCTGATTATGTGGAATAATAGCCTTTACCTCCAACACAATGATCTGAGCATGAGTCACGCTCTCTTTCCAAGTCTCAGGCATCAGTAGCTAGTACTCTCCTGCTGAACTATCGCAGAACATTATGTCCCATCAGGAACATGGTACAGTATTAATAGGTTCCCTTCCAAACAATGTTTTCTATGAGTCAGGCTGTGCTTACATATCAGAGAGGGTTGTGAGGAGGCGTTCAATCATGCCTGCTTTTGTGGTAGGTTCTGGGAAAAACATTTTTGCTGACTTGATGATGATAACTTCCACAGTATCACATTTGAGGTAAGACCCAGATGCAGACAGTGTAGAAGTAACAAGAGTCTATTACAACCACAGGGGCAGGCAAACGACAGGTCAAGGCAGGCAGGGGTCAGTAATCCAGAAAGGGTGTAATGGGTCCAGAACAGCAGGCAGTCTCAGGGTCAGGGCAGGCAGGGGTCAATAATTCAGAACGCTGGGGTAAGGTACAAAACGGCAGGTAGTCTCAGGGTCAGGGCATGCAGAACAGTCAAAACCAGGTAAGACTAGAAAACAGGAGCAGGAAACCAGGCAGGAGCAGGGAAACAAACACTGATAGGTTTTACAAACAAAACGAACTGGCAACAGACAAACAGAGAAGCCAGGTATAAATACACAGGGGATAATGGGGAAGCACAAAGACAGGTGAAACAGATCATGGCATGACACAGTGCTTTCTTTGTAGTTACTTTTCCCTTAGGTATATCTGTGATGATTCAACTGTGCAGTATGTTATCAGTGAAGGACTAATATTAAACAGCACGATGCCTGGGCCAAAGCATTCTTCTATAATCATCATCAACATCAATATAATTTATGTTTACAACAGACTCTTGTTATTATTGACAATGTTCACGTTTATGAACAGACTGAGAAATCACATAGGAGTGAGAAAGCTCCAGCCAGCGTGTCTCCTAAAAGTTAGTGATCGCTTTTTTTGTTGTCTGGGAAGACCTTAGGAAAGAAGGATGAATTATACTGTTGGAATGAGAAAATTCTAACAAAAAATCTTTATAATTTACTTTATAATTTACATCAACTCTCTCCACTCCCCCCACCCCCAAGTAGAGTTTTCTGTGTGTAACTGTCGATGGCTGTAGATTACGGTTGTTTTTTTCTAAGATGTCCTCTCTAGGGCTGGAGGAGAGCATTTCAAATCCTCTGGGCAGGGAAGAACTGGGAGAGGAGAGGCTGGCTGCATGTTCCATTGAGCGGGGGATCAATACGTTCCTAGTTTAATCGGTGACCTTGTGTAATCAGCTAGCATATTAGTGGTGGGCGCCCCTGGGCAAAGAGCCTCACTGACTGGTGCACCCCATGATTGCAGGCATACCCATGAAGAGAGAGTGGGGTGTGGAATTGTACTTTCTAAGGGTTGAGGTACAAGAGGTATTTGTCCTCAGTCAAGAACAGGTGAAATTTGGTCAATGGTTTGGTTGGTAGGTGACTGTGCTGTATATAAAGGTAAAATAAAAATAAATATACAGTATGTTTGTATTTGTGGGAGAGAATTCATTGTGGACATAGTCCTCTACCTAGTCTTGTACAACATTTAACATTTTAGTAATTTAGAAGACACTCTTATCCAGTGCAACTTACAAGAGAAATTAGGGTTAAGTGCCTTGCTCAAAGTTTTGGGAATTGAACCACCAACCTTTGTTACTGGCCCAACGCTCTCAACCGCTAGGCTACCTGCCACCAATATCTCACAATATTTAACATTATCTTGGTTCAGATCAAAATGCACGGACAACCTGGTAGCCAGTAGTGACATGAGTGTGTTCATCATCAGTGCACTTGAACTGCTACACTATGCATGAAATACACTTTTGACATGTCTGTAAGGATTCATCAAACAAAGCTGATATTTTCTTTCTAAACATTTATCACATGGCAGAAGGCGTTCTATTGACCCCACTGGACAGACAAGGTCAGACAATAGAGAAACTACCAAGCAAGAGCATAGCCTGCATAGATACACTCATTGAAATACAACATCCCTACCTCTCCCACCTACTGTGGTCATATCAGCCTTTTTCAGCATCCTACACCATCACTTCACCATCACCATGCAGCTCCATTCCTCCTACTTCCTGAGGCCTTTCTAACCTGTATCCACAACCAGGTGGGAGCAGCCCAGCAGGAGCTCCAAACCAAAGAAGTACAAAACCAATCCGCAGTGGTTAGTCACTCCAATGTATACATAGCTCATTGACAGGAAATTTGCAATTACTGGGAGAACTCTGATTATTTATCTATGTAAGCATTCTTATTAATGGGCCAGTGTGAGATGCACCATGCACCACACATTTAGCTGGGCTTATGCTCTTTTTCTTCAGCTAGCTGGCATATTTTGTGCGTTGAGCCCTCTGAAAATGTGAGCAGTGATAATTGTATAATTACACATAAAAACCTGTCCTATATAATTACAGTCACTGTACGCCAGAGATGAGATTGTCTTTGGAGTCAAATTGTCGCTGATACCACCCCTGTGTGTTTTCCTTTCTAATTTGTGTGCGTTGCACTGCAACATCCTGAAAACCTCTCGCCCATAGGTGTGCTGTGCACTATGCTGAATGTCCTTCTACATCATGACTGAGCTGAGGCTCAGAGTGAATCCTGGTTGTCACGGTGACTGAGTTAGTTCCTGTCCTGGTGGTTGCTGGGTTCAGGGATAATATCCCCCAGACAGGTCGCCTTGGGTCTTCCACAGGCCAAGAGAGAGATTGAGAGAGAGAGATTGAGAGAGAGAGATTGAGAGAGAGAGATTGAGAGAGAGAGAGAGAGAGATTGAGAGAGAGAGATTGAGAGAGAGAGAGAGAGAGAGGAGCAGCAATGCATATGCAAGCTGGGTGAGCTGTCCTGTACTACAAGCTCAATATGGCTCCTGTGGGACAGAAAACCTCTGTTGCAGGCCTGGTGAATTATGGATGCCTTCCTCCCTGCAGCAGACCCACACAGCATGGTGTTATGATTGTAACCAGCTTAATCTCTCTCTCCACCTCCTGAGTGGCGCAGCTGTTTAAGAGACGGCTCTCAGTGCTAGAGATGTCACTACAGACCCTGGTTCGATTCCAGGCTGTATCACAACCAGCTGTGATTGGGAGTCCCATAGGGCGATGACCAATTGGCCCAGCGTTGTCCGGGTTAGGGTTTGGCTGGGGTAGGCTGTTATTGTAAATAAGAATTTGTTCTTTAACTGACTTGTCTCGTTAAATAAAGGTTGAAAAAAATATATTAAAAATAAACACCTTACAAAACCTACAGCCAAGCATTTCCAGGGTAGCCTAGTGGTTAGAGTGTTGGACTAGTAACCTGAAGGTTGCAAGTTCAAACTCCCGAGCTGGCAAGGTACAAATCTGTTGTTCTACCCCTGAACAGGCATCTCACCCACTGTTCTTAGCCCGTCATTGAAAATAAGATTTTGTTCTTAACTGACTTGCCTAGTTAAATAAAGGTAAATAGGTTTCTGTATTCTGTGCAGATATCTGTATATGCACAGAAACATGATATGATAATATCTCCAAACATCCAGACCCATTCATTGAAATGAAGTTGTTCGCACCATGAAAGTGGGCCAGCAGATGTTAGTAATTTGCCTTCCTAATAGGTATATTACTTTAACGTACACTTGACAGAATTACAGATACTATTTAGAGCACGTTTAGATCACTTTTCTGCTCTCATGCTAATTAGTACAATTCATTACAATATGATGCTAATACATTACTATGAAATAATTAGCACACACAAAATTAGCAAGCATGCATGCACACACAAACCCTCATACACACATGTTCTCTCTAAGCATTCAGCAGCATGCACACACACACACACACACACACACACACACACACACACACACACACACACACACACACACACACACACACACACACACACACACACACACACACACACACACACACACACACACACACACACACACACACACATAAACCACGAGTGACCAATCTTACATTTCTATCTTTCCTGGCCTGGGTGTTAAAAGAGGGCTCTAAATTGTTCTGACCTTAAAATATTGAAGGGAAAATAATATGCTTCAGGGACCACTTGTTCTCTGTGTAGCTTTTTTCTCTCTCTTACCCTCCTCTTAAATGTCAAATGTGCTTCTCACTTAATGGTCTGCAACACAATTCCACCATATATACCATCTCAATGTTTGGAATGATAATGGGGATGTGGTATACTGCTCATTGACATTCATGACGGTCCCAGCCAGAGCGCCATCTAATTAAGACATTCACACAGCCTTCAGGGTAACTCAAAAAGAGTTTTATTCAGTGACTTGTATGAGACACAACTGTCAAGGGGAAATGGATGCTTCATAAACAACAGGCAAATGGAATTCTTCATGTCTCAGCAACCATGCTATCAAAAATACTTGATACTTTCCCCATCTTGCATCACGGTGCTGAACAGGAGATATCTGGGTTAGAAATAATCTTAGGAGAGAATGCCACCTTTCTCAGCCCTGGTTTCTAATACCATGGGGTCTGGCCTTACATCTATCTATGTTTTCGACAGTTGTCACTTGAATGGGAATCATGGTCACATTAATTCAGTGCCACCTTCCCACCTTTTGTCTGTGGTTACCCTTTCGAACCCAGGACTCAAATCCCAGCACTGGGGACATGATTCGAGAATATCCCCTGCTGTGCTTTCAACACATAATAAGGTCCTCTATTATGTTCCCCATAGAGCTCTCTCCTCCCCCATGTCCTCCTCACTCCTCACTCCTCACTCAGCTCCTCAGCATCCAACCACTGCTGCCCTGCTTGCTGCTACTGTCCTACTGCTGCCCTGCTTGCTGTTGCTGTCCTACTGCTGCCCTGCCGCTGCCCTGTTTGCTGCTGCTGCCCTGCTTGCTTCTGCTGTCCTACTGCTGCCCTGTTTGCTGCTTATGCCTTGCTTGCTGCTGCTGTCCTACTGCTGCCCTGCTTGCTGCTGCCCTGATTGCTGCCCTGCTTGCTGCTGCTGTCCTACTACTGCCCTGCTTGCTGCTGCTGTCCTACTACTGCCCTGTTTGCTGCTGCTATCCTACTACTGCCCTGTTTGCTGCTGCTGCTGCACTGCTTGCTGCTGCTGTCCTACTGCTGCCCTGCTTGCTGCTGCTGTCCTACTACTGCCCTGTTTGCTGCTGCTGCCCTGCTTGCTGCTGCTGTCCTGCTTGCTGCTGTCCTACTACTGCCCTGTTTGCTGCTGCTATCCTACTACTGCCCTGTTTGCTGCTGCTGCCCTGCTTGCTGCTGCTGTCCTACTACTGCCCTGCTTGCTGCTGCTGTCCTACTACTGCCCTGTTTGCTGCTGCTGCCCTGCTTGCTGCTGCTGTCCTGCTTGCTGCTGTCCTACTACTGTCCTGCTTGCTGCTGCTGCCCCGCTTGCTGCTGCTGTCCTGCTTGCTGCTGCTGCCCTGCTTGCTGCTGCTGTCCTGCTTGCTGCTGCTGTCCTACTACTGCCCTGCTTGCTGCTGTCCTGCTTCCTGCTGCTCTCCTGCTTGCTGCTGCTGTCCTACTCATGCCCTGTTTGCTGCTGCTGTCCTGCTTGCTGCTGCTGTCCTACTACTGCCCTGCTTGCTGCTGTTGTCCTGCTTGCTGCTGCTGTCCTGCTTGCTGCTGCTGTCCTACTACTGCCCTGTTTGCTCCTGCTGTCCTGCTTGCTGCTGCTGTCCTACTACTGCCCTGCTTGCTGCTGTTGTCCTGCTTGCTGCTGCTGTCCTGCTTGCTGCTGCTGTCCTGCTTGCTGCTGCTGTCCTACTACTGCCCTGTTTGCTCCTGCTGTCCTGCTTGCTGCTGCTGTCCTACTACTGCCCTGCTTGCTGCTGTTGTCCTGCTTGCTGCTGCTGTCCTGCTTGCTGCTGCTGTCCTGCTTGCTGCTGCTGTCCTACTACTGTCCTGCTTGCTGCTGCTGTCCTGCTTGCTGCTGCTGTCCTGCTTGCTGCTGCTGTCCTACTACTGTCATGTTTGCTGCTGCTGTCCTGCACCAGTAGCCTTGTTGTGTGCTCCATGGGGCTTTCTCTCTTTTTCTCTCTCAAGATTTATGTCATTGTTGAATGCTGAGATTGTGTCACTCCCTGACATCATTCAGAATTTCAAACTAGATTGTAAAAGCTGATGTATGATGTCTACAGACCCAATGGAAGAAACAACTAAAAATAAAAAAACAGAAGGAAAACGCTAGTTAGAATGATAAAGGCATATGGATTTGGTTGAATAAGAACTCATTTTAATGAACTCCCAACAAAGCACAGTTGCCTGTCGTACATTCTAAAACCAAATAACATGTGTTCTGACATCAGTAAGCCATTTGGAGGGCAGAGAGAGAGAGAGAGAGAGAGAGAGGAGAGAGAGAGAGAGAGAGAGAGAGAGAGAGAGAGAGAGAGAGAGAAACCCAAGGAATGGATGGTTCTTTACTAGATTCACCCAAGCATGGGGATGGCTTCCGGGCCTCTGGGAATTACAGGATTTGCATAACTGTGGCCTTGATGACATGCCTGTAATTGCTATCAGGAGGGAGACGTGTTGTCAATTAATGCAACCCATTTAATGTGAATGATATACAGTAAACGAGGCTAGAGATGGCTAAAGGTATTTTCCTCCCCTTCCAGGTGTCATACCTCTGTGATTCCTGTGACTGACTCTTCGATAACAAACTCTAAGCATCTGTCAAGGATCTAACACATATATCTTAGAGAGGAGAGGTAGGCATAGTACAGTCTGTTATCAAAGAGACTCTTTACAGTTTAGTTTTTTTCCTGGCAAATTATAATAATTCCTCTGATTCCTCTGAATCATTGGATATCAAACGGAGAATGTCAAATTTAGCTGACATGGTTGGTCAGAGCTGTCTGTTGGGCTGAGAGTCAAACTGTGGGTTTCATTTGAATTTCAACCTCATGTAACTGCATGTGATTTCAAGTGCACATTAGAAAGTATAATGTATTTGAACACATCCAATCTTGTTCAGAGAAACAATAATATGAGTCATCATGGTAGTACATTTTCTTCAGGTGAGGAAATTATAGAACACTGTAGACTGCAGAGAGAAGCATGCATGCACGTATACGCACACTGACACACATACGCGCGTAACAGAGTTCAGAACGTACCGTAAACTCACTCCACAGCTAGCTTGAAATGTCGCAGATGGAACCTTTTTGGGTGGCTCAAACCTTTGGAAGGTTGTCAAGGAGGGCAGTAACGTGTGTTAGCAAAGCAGAGGTCCCGAATTCCAGCCAGGTATGAGTCGAATCAGGGGGAAGTGATACTCGCTAAGCAAGCAACGCAACGTCGGGTACACACACAACGCACCCTATTTTGAGATTACTCTGGTTGCTGTCACACCTTTATACTGTATAGGTCACTATACAACTCAAACAGATTTACATCAGCATCATCTGTGAGGGTGTAATTGAAATATGATCCAACTTCCGTGTTCAGCATTATATTGTGGTACATCATTTTTCCATGAATCAGGTGAAAAATATACAGCAGTCATTCATGTGGCTGTAGGCAGCCGGCCAGTGGGGAGCATCTCTCATGGCATGACAGGGGGTGCACATGAATGGCATGATCACCAGGGGCACGAGCTAATGAACACACCACAGGAGCAATAACAATAACAAAAACAATAGGAGGACACAGCTACAGGACTCTAAACAGGGGAGAATAGGATTATGTATATTTGTGTGTGTGTGCATGTGCGTGCGTGCGTGTGTGATATGTATATGTGTTTGTGCTTCACTGCAAGGGCTGTATTCTGACCTTGACTTAATTCCCTAACAATTCCACCACCTTTACAAGTGAGCAAGACATGAATAAGCTCTAGTGAACCTACCAATTCCAAGTGGAAAAAGCATCTACTTAATTTTTTCCGATAGAAATAATACTTTTTTCCATGCAATGTAATTTACAACTTGTTAAGAGCTATTGATATGATCTAGGTAAATGAGTCATCTGTTTGGCTCAGGGAAACAGATGACTTGTTTTAGATCTATTTTACCTTATAATCGCTGGAGACAAATGTGAAACCAGTCATATGGCAGCAAACAGAAGCATATCAACATACCAACTTTCCAACAGTAAAGTTTATGAAATACTGTGCCTTTAAGCAGATTTTAAATTGTATGGCTTTTTAACTTGCAGGGATGGAATAGTGGACCAAAGCACAGCGTGATAAGTGTTCATGATTTTATTCATCAAAGAAACACTCAAACAAAAATAACAAAACTAAAAGCGAAACCTGGACCTATAGAGGAGGGTCTAGGTGGGCATTTCTCTGCGGTGGCGGCTCTGGGGACCCTCGCCGCCGACCCCGGACTGGGGACCCTTGTAGAGAGCCCCAGACTGGAGGACGCCGCTGGAAGCTCCGGACCGAAGGTCGCCTTTGGACTGAAGGTCGCCTCTGGACTGAAGGGCGCCTCTGGACCGCAGGGCGCCTCTGGACCGAAGGGCGCCTCTGGATGCTCTGGACTGAAGGGCGACACTCAAGGCTCTGGACTGGAGGGCGCCTCTGGACGCTCTGGACTGAAGAGCGACACTCAAGGCTCTAGACTGGAGGGCGTTGCTGGAGGCTCTGGACTGAAGGGCGCCTCTGGACGCTCTGGACTGAAGGGCGACACTCGAGGCTCTGGACTGGAGGGCGTCGCTGGAGGCTCTGGACTGGAGGACGACTCTGGAGGGAGGAAACACAGAGACAGCCTGGTGCGTGGGGCTGCCACAGGGCCCACCAGGAGGAGGCCTGGTGCATGGAGGAGGCACCAGATGAACCGGGCTGTGGGGGAGCACTGGAGCTCTGGTGCGCAGCCTTGGCACCACTCCTCCAGGCTGGATGCCCACTTTAGCCCGGCCCCTCCAGAGTGCAGGCACAGGTCGAACCGGGCTGTGGGGGAGCACTGGATATCTGGTGCTTACCACTCGCACCTCTCCCTTAAGCTCAATGCCAACTTTCGCCCGGCACGGGCGGAGCGCAGGCATAGGGCAAACTGAACCCTCCCAGCTCTCCGGAGACACAGTACGCAGAGCCGGCGCAGGATACCCTGGGCCGAAACGGCGCACCGGAGACCAAACGCGCTGAGCTGGCACAATCCACCCTGGCTGGATGCCCACTCTCGCATGGCACTTGCGGGGGGCTGGTATGTAGCGCTACGGGCTATGAGCGTGCACTGGAGACACCGTGCGCTTCACCGCATAACACGGTGCCTGACCAGTACCACGCTGCTTCCGGTAAGCACGGGGAGTTGGCTCAGGTCTCTCGCCTAACTCCGCCATCTCCCCGTGTGCCCCCCTCCAAAAAAATTGGGGGCTGCCTCTCGTGCCTGCTGCGCTGCCTTGCCTCATATCGCCGCCTCTCAGCTTTAGCTGCTTCCAGTTCTTCTTGCAGGTGGCGATATTCTCCAGCCTGTCTCCAGGGTCCCTGTCCGTCCAATATCTCCCCCCATGTCCAGGAGTCCTGAACCCTCTGCTCCCTGTTACCACGCTGCTTGGTACGTTTGTGGTGGGTAGTTCTGTAACGCTCGTCAACGTAAGGAATAGTGGACCAAAGCACAGCGTGATAAGTGCTCATGATTTTATTCATCAAAGAAACACTCAAATAAAAATAACAAAATGAAAAGCGAACAGTTCCGTCAGGTAACAGAGACTAAACAGAAAATAACTACCCACAAAACCCATGTGGGAAAAAGCTACCTTAGTATGGTTCCCAATCAGAGAAAACAATAGACAGCTGTCCCTGATTGAGAACCATACCCGGCCAAAACAAAGAAATACAAAACATAGAAAAAGGACAAATCACACTCTGACCAAACCAAAATAGAGACATTAAAAGCTCTCTACGGTTAGGGCGTGACACTCTGTTTCCTATTTGTATCATATTAAATATTAGCAACTAGCATTATCGACCGTCAGTAGGCCTAATAAACAAAAATGTTCAACTGCCAAATTACTGTTAGTTCCCTTCAGTTTGTATAGCTGACATTATCACTCATTGTTTTGTTCACCTTCATTTGCTTCCTCTATAAACGGCATTTCATCCATGTGGTTGTTGCTGAGGATCATTAGTGGTTGTTGCTGGGCATCATTAGTAACAGTTTAAAAAAAGATATGTAGGCTAATTAAATCGTTATGGAGCAGAGAGCAGACCAAGCTGTAACAATTTGAACCTGACTCTTGCTGCAATACTTAGCCCTGTCATTACAGTTCCATTGTTAGTGCAGGCAATAGATGAGGGTATAGCCTATTATTGTACACTATTCTCCCTATTATAATTATATGTACACTGTGTGGCAATTTTAAGAATTAATCAAACTACCGTTTTCTTTCTTTCGTGCATAAAGGCTATCCAAACTTGTTTTTTATGATTCATAAATACTTTCCTAAACCTAAATATATTTAGATGGCTTTCTTTCATTGATCCCTAATATTCTGAAGATGTTCTCTCGATATATTCTAGTGAGACTTGACAAAATTCAAATTAAAGGTCCACCCTGTTTAAAGGGATGGCTTAAAATAAATTTACTGAAACTCCTATTGAATGAAAATTCCTTAAGAAAATCTGTTGGCCAGCAAGCGGGAGGGTTTTCGGCAGTTAAATTAAATGTATTCAGCAAGGGAACCACGCATGTAAAGCCCATAACACACCTGCATAAGTTAAGTCTGAATACCAAATACTGAGAAGTGCGTAGGAAACGTTTACATTTCCTAAGTCTGAACCGGCCCCCTAGTGAATGACTCCCATATTTAATTTTTTTATTTCACCTTTATTTCACCAGGTAGGGTAGTTGAGAACAAGTTCTCATTTACTACTGCGACCTGGCCAAGATAAAGGAAAGCAGTTCGACACATACAACAACACAGAGTTACACATGGAATAAGCAAACATACAGTCAATAATAGAGTAGGAAAAAAGTATGTATATATACAGTGTGTGCAAATGAGGTAAGATAAGGGAGGTAAGACAATAAATTAGGCCATAGTGATTAGGTCATTACGATATGGCAATTAAACACTGGAGTGATAGATGCGCAGGAGATGAATGTGCAAGTAGACATACTAGGGTGCAAAGGAGCAAAATTAAGAAATAAATACAGTATGGAGATATCTAGTTGGATGGGCTGTTTACAGATGGGCTATGTACAGGTGCAATGATCTGTGAGCTGCTCTGACAGCTGGTGCTTGAAGTTAGTGAGGGAGATAAGAGTCTCCAGCTTCAGCGATTTTTGCAGTTTGTTCCTGTCATTGGCAGCAGAGAACTGGAAGGAAAAGCGGCTAAAGGAGGAATTGGCTTTGGGGTGACCAGTGAAATATACCTGCTGGAGCGCATGCTGCGGGTGGTTGCTGCTACGGTGACCAGTGAACTGAGATAAGGTGGGGCTTTACCTAGCAAAGACTTAAAGATGACCTGGAGCCAGTGGGCTTGGCGACGAGTATGAAGCGAGGGCCAGCCAACGAGAGCATACAGGTCGCAGTGGTGGGTAGTATATGGAGCTTTGGTGACAAAACGGATGGCACTGTGATAGACTGCATCCAATTTGTTGAGTAGAGTGTTGGAGGCTATTTTGTAAATGACATCGCCAAAGTCGAGGATTGGTAGGATGGTCAGTTTTACGAGGGTATGTTTTGCAGCATGAGTGAAGGATGCTGTTGCGAAATAGGATGCCAATGGAGATGCTTAATGTGGGTCTGGAAGGAGAGTTTACAGTCTAACCAGACACCTAGGTGTTTGTAGTTGTCCATATATTCTAGGTCAGAACCGCCCAGAGTAGTGGACGGGCGGGCGGGTGCGGGCAGTAATCGGTTGAAGAGCATGCATTTAGTTTTACTTGCATTTAATTAAGAGCAGTTGGAGGCCACGGAAGGAGAGTTGTATGGCATTGAAGCTCGTCTGGAGGTTAGTTAGCACAGTGTCCAAAGAAGGGCCAGAGATATACAGAATGGTGATGTCTGCGTAGAGGTGGATCAGATAACCAACAGCAGCAGGAGCGACATCATTAATGTATACAGAGAAGAGAGTCTGCCCGAGATTTGAACCCTGTGGCACCCTAATAGAGACCCTCCAATTTGACACGCTGAACTCTATCAGAGAAGTAGTTGGTGAACCAGGCAAGGCAGTCATTTGAGAAACCAAGGCTGTTGAGTCTGCCGATAAGAATGTGGTGATTGACAGAGTCGAAAGCCTTGGCCAGGTCGATGAATACGGCTGCACATTATTGTCTCTTATCGATGGCAGTTATGATATTGTTTAGGACCTTGAGCGTGGCTGAAGTGCACCCATGACCAGCTCGGAAGCCAGATTGCATAGCGGAGAAGGTACGGTGGGATTCAAAATGGTCGGTCATCTGTTTGTTAACTTGGCTTTCGAAGACCTTAGAAAGGCAGGGTAGGATAGATATACTGTAGGTCTGTAGCAGTTTGGGTCTAGAATGTCTCCCCCTTTGAAGAGGGAGATGACCGCGGCAACTTTCCAATCTTTGGGGATCTCAAACGATATGAAAGAGAGGTTGAACAGGCTAGTAATAGGGATTGCAACAATTTCAGCAGATAATTTTAGAAAGAGAAGGTCCAGATTGTCTAGCCTGGCTGATTTGTAGGGTCCAGATTTTGCAGCTCTTTCAGAACATCAGCTGTCTGGATTTGGGTGAAGGAGAAATGGGGAGGCTTGGGCGAGTTGCTGTGGGGGGGTGCAGGGCTGTTGACCAGGGTAGGGGTAGCCAGGGGAAAGCATGGCCAGCTGTAGAAAAATGCTTATTGAAATTCTCAATTATCGTAGATGTATTGGTGGTGACAGTGTTTCCTAGCCTCAGTGCAGTGGGCAGCTGGGAGGAGGTGCTCTTATTCTCCATGGACTTTACAGTGTCCCAGAACTTTTTTGAGTTTGTGCTACAGGATGCAAATTTCAGTTTGAAAAAGATAGACTTAGCTTTCCTAACTGCTTGTGAATATTGGTTCTTAACTTCCCTGAAAAGTTGCATATCATGAGGGCTATTTGATGCTAATGCAGTACGCCACAGGATGTTTTTGTGCTGGTCAAGGGCAGTCAGGTCCGGAGAGAACCAAGTTCTATATCTGTTCCTGGTTCTAAATGTTTTGAATGGGGCATGCTTATTTAAAATGGTGGGGAAGGCACTTTTAAAGAATAACCAGGCATCCTCTGCTGATGGGATAAGTTCAATATCCTTCCAGGATACCCGAGCCAGGTAGATTAGAAAGGCGTTTGACAGTGATGAGGGGTGGTCGTTTGACCGCAGACCCATTACGGATGCAGGCAATGAGGCAGGGAAGACAGCAGAAGTGTATTTGGAGGGCAAGTTGGTTAGGATGATATCAAATCAAATCAAATTTATTTTATATAGCCCTTCGTACATCAGCTGATATCTCAAAGTGCTGTACAGAAACCCAGCCTAAAACCCCAAACAGCAAGCAATGCAGGTGTAGAAGCACAGTGGCTTGGAAAAACTCCCTAGAAAGGCCAAAACCTAGGAAGAAACCTAGAGAGGAACCAGGCTATGTGGGGTGGCTAGTCCTCTTCTGGCTGTGCCGGGTAGAGATTATAACAGAACATGGCCAAGATGTTCAAATGTTCATAAATGACCAGCATGGTCGAATAATAATCAGGCAGAACAGTTGAAACTGGAGCAGCAGCACGGCCAGGTGGACTGGGGACAGCAAGGAGTCATCATGTCAGGTAGTCCTGGGGCATGGTCCTAGGGCTCAGGTCCTCCGAGAGAGAGAAAGAAAGAGAATTAGAGAGAGCATATGTGGGGTGGCCAGTCCTCTTCCGGCTGTGCCGGGTGGAGATTATAACAGAACATGGCCAAGATGTTCAAATGTTCATAAATGACCAGCATGGTCGAATAATAATAAGGTAGAACAGTTGAAACTGGAGCAGCAGCACGGCCAGGTGGACTGGGGACAGCAAGGAGTCATCATGTCAGGTAGTCCTGGGGCATGGTCCTAGGGCTCAGGTCCTCCGAGAGAGAGAAGGAGAGAATTAGAGAACGCACACTTAGATTCACACAGGACACCGAATAGGACAGGAGAAGTACTCCAGATATAACAAACTGATGAGCCCCCCGACACATAAACTACTGCAGCATAAATACTGGAGGCTGAGAAAGGAGGGGTCAGGAGACACTGGAGACACATATCTATGAGGGTGCCCGTGTTTACGGATTTGGGGTTGTACCTGGTAAGTTCATTGATCATTTGTGTGAGATTGAGGGCATCAAGCTTTAGATTGTAGAATGGCCGGGGTGTTAAGCATGTTCCAGTTTAGATCACCTAGCAGCACGAGCTCTGAAGATAGATGGGGGGCAATTAATTCACCAATGGTGTCCAGGGCACAGCTGAGGGCAGAGGGTGGTCTATATCAACCATTGTAAGTCGCTCTGGATAAGAGCGTCTGCTAAATGACTTAAATGTAAATGTAAATAGTACTGTATGCTACACAGATACAAAGGTGTATCATTGGTCGACCTTGTGTTTATGTAAATAGGTCCCAGCTTCAAACACCATGCTGGAAAGTGCATGAGTTTGTAGCTACAATAGAGAAACATGGCAGCTGGAATAGGCTTGCCTCCAATCTACAAACGATCTACATTGTATGTTGGGGGACATGATGCGCAGTGCTACAGATATCAAAACATCCCATGAAAAATGTAAGCCCAAGGATAATTTTCACCGTCCCAAATAACGTGGAATATCTCAAGACGGGAGGTGCAAGGAAGATACTCTCTCTCTCTCTGGCTGACATTAAGATTTGGCAGTAAGGTGGAAATATCATACTTTCTGTAGGTGTTTTAGTGGTCTATGAAGCAAATTTGAGCCCTCTACCTTAACCTTCAGCTGTGTTACCTAGTAATATCTCAGCTATTGATTAACAGCTAACGTCCCTTCCGTCTTCAAGAGAGCGAGAGTTGCACCCCTTCTGAAAAAACCTACACTCGATCCCTCCGATGTCAACAACTACAGACCAGTATCCCTTCTTTCTTTTCTCTCCAAAACTCTTGAACGTGCCGTCCTTGGCCAGCTCTCCCGCTATCTCTCTCAGAATGACCTTCTTGATCCAAATCAGTCAGGTTTCAAGACTAGTCATTCAACTGAGACTGCTCTTCTCTGTATCACGGAGGCGCTCCGCACTGCTAAAGCTAACTCTCTCTCTCCTCTGCTCTCATCCTTCTAGACCTATCGGCTGCCTTCGATACTGTGAACCATCAGATCCTCCTCTCCACCCTCTCCGAGTTGGGCATCTCCGGCGCGGCCTACGCTTGGATTGCGTCCTACCTGACAGGTCGCTCCTACCAGGTGGCGTGGCGAGAATCTGTCTCCTCGCCACGCGCTCTCACCACTGGTGTCCCCCAGGGCTCTGTTCTAGGCCCTCTCCTATTCTCGCTATACACCAAGTCACTTGGCTCTGTCATAACCTCACATGGTCTCTCCTATCATTGCTATGCAGACGACACACAATTAATCTTCTCCTTTCCCCCTTCTGATGACCAGGTGGCGAATCGCATCTCTGCATGTCTGGCAGACATATCAGTGTGGATGACGGATCACCACCTCAAGCTGAACCTCGGCAAGACGGAGCTGCTCTTCCTCCCGGGGAAGGACTGCCCGTTCCATGATCTCGCCATCACGGTTGACAACTCCATTGTGTCCTCCTCCCAGAGCGCTAAGAACCTTGGCGTGATCCTGGACAACACCCTGTCGTTCTCAACCAACATCATGGCGGTGGCCCGTTCCTGTAGGTTCATGCTCTACAACATCCGCAGAGTACGACCCTGCCTCACACAGGAAGTGGCGCAGGTCCTAATCCAGGCACTTGTCATCTCCCGTCTGGATTACTGCAACTCGCTGTTGGCTGGGCTCCCTGCCTGTGCCATTAAACCCCTACAACTCATCCAGAACGCCGCAGCCCGTCTGGTGTTCAACCTTCCCAAGTTCTCTCACGTCACCCCACTCCTCCGCTCGCTCCACTGGCTTCCAGTTGAAGCTCGCATCCGCTACAAGACCATGGTGCTTGCCTACGGAGCTGTGAGGGGAACAGCACCGCAGTACCTCCAGGCTCTGATCAGGCCCTACACCCAAGCAAGGGCACTGCGTTCATCCACCTCTGGCCTGCTCGCCTCCCTACCATTGAGGAAGTACAGTTCCCGCTCAGCCCAGTCAAAACTGTTCGCTGCTCTGGCCCCCAATGGTGGAACAAACTCCCTCACGACGCCAGGACAGCGGAGTCAATCACCACCTTCCGGAGACACCTGAAACCCCATCTCTTCAAGGAATACCTAGGATAGGATAAGTAATCCTTCTCACCCCCCCTTAATGATTTAGATGCACTATTGTAAAGTGGCTGTTCCACTGGATGTCAGAAGGTGAATTCACCAATTTGTAAGTCGCTCTGGATAAGAGCGTCTGCTAAATGACTTAAATGTAAATGTAATGTAACTCAAGCTCATACAAATCTATCATCTGCATTACCTATGTGAGGTTATGTGGAGGATGATATTGACATAGTCCGTGCAGTTATGTAGTGGACAAAAGATGATTGAAACCTATGAATACCCAAATATCAAAGGGGATATGCATTAATTGTATCTATAAATTGACCTTTACAGTACAACACACATTTTTTTTAAAAGTAAACAGGAATGACCCAATGTGTGATTGGGGTTGGGATGAATTTCATGTCGTACAAGGTATGAATAACAAATCCTAGCTGGAGCACTGAAAAGAGGAGGCCGTGCCAACAACAATTAGGCCTGCCTGGAAAAGGAGACAATCTATGGCAGATGCAGCCCATGCCTGTTAATAGAGGTCAATTGATCTTTTCCCTCTTTCTCTGTGAGCTGTATGTCCCTCTTCTCTCCACACACCAATCAATAACAGCATAGGCCTATCGGCATCCCATTTGCATTTAATGCCAAACGTGCCTTTGAGCTAGTTAATCTTATACATGTTATACAAACCTCAGTGTTTGAGATGGCTGACATGCGGCCATACCCTGGAGGATGGATCTATCTCAGTGTGAGATGAGACCATGTACCCTGAGTGTACAAAACACCTGCTCTTTCTATGACATAGACTGACCGGGTGAATCCAGGTTAAATCCACTTCAGTCAGCGTAGATTATTTCAGACATAGATTGTGTATATGTGCTATTCAATGTGTGAATGGGCAAAACAAAGTATTTAAGTGCTTTTGAATGGGGTATGCCGCTTGCTTGGTGGTGCCCCTTGCTTAGTGATGTTGCAGACTCAGTTAAAGTCAGAAGTTTACATACACCTTAGCCAAATACATGTAAACTCAGTTTTTCACAATTCCTGACATTTAATCTCAGTAAAAATTCCCTGTTTTAGCTCAATTAGGATCACCACTTCATTTTAATAATGTGAAATGTCGAGAGAATGATTTATTTCAGCTTTTATTTGTTCCATCACATTCCCAGTGGGTCAGAAGTTTACATACACTCAATTAGTATTTGGTAGCATTTCCTTTAAATTGATTAACTTGGTTCAAATGTTTTGGGTAGCCTTCCACAAGCTTCCCACAATAAGTTGGGTTGAATTTTGGCCCACTCCTCCTGACAGATCTGGTGTAACTGAGTCAGGCTTGTAGGCCTCCTTGCTCGCACATGCTTTTTCAGTTCTGCCCACACATTTTCTATTGGATTGAGGTCAGGGCTTTGTGATGGCCACTCCAATACCTTGACTTTGTTATCCTTAAGTCATTGTGCCACAACTTTGGAAGTATGCTTGGGGTCATTGTCCATTTGGAAGACCTATTTGGGACCAAGCTTTAACCTCCTGACTGATGTCTTGAGATGTTGCTTCAATATATCCACATAATTTTCTTTTCTCATGATGCCATCTATTTTTGTGAAGTGCACCAGTCCCTCCTGCAGCAAAGCACCCCCACAACATGATGCTGCCACCGCCATAATTCATGGTTGGGAGGGTGTTCTTCGGCTTGCAAGCCTCCCCCTTTTTCCTCCAAATATAACGATGGTCGTTATGGCCAAACAGTTCTATTTTTGTTTGATCAGACCAAAGGACATTTCTCCAAAAAGTATGATCTTTGTCCCCATGTGCAGTTTGCAAACCGTAGTCTGGCTTTGTTATGGCGGTTTTGGAGCAGTGGCTTCTTCCTTGCTGAGCGGTCTTTCAGGTTATGTCAATATAGGACTCGTTTTACTGTGGATAGAGATACTTTTGTGCCTGTTTCCTCCAGCATCTTCACAAGGTCCTTTGCTGTTGTTCTGGGATTGACTTGCACTTTTTGCACCAAAGTGCGTTCATCTCTAGGAGACAGAACGCGTCTCCTTCATGAGCGGTATGACAGCTGCGTGGTCCCATGGTGTTTATACCTGCGTACTATTGTTTGTACAGATGAGCGTGGTACCTTCAGGCATTTGGAAATTGCTCCCAAGGATGAACCAGACTTGTGGAGGTCTACAATTTGTTTTCTGAGGTCTTGGCTGATTTCTTTTGATTTTCCCATGATGTCAAGCAAAGAGGCACTGAGTTTGAAGGTATGCCTTGAAATACATCCACAGGTACACCTCCAATTGACTCAAATGATGTCAATTAGCCTATCAGAAGCTTCTAAAGCCATGACATAATTTTCTGGAATTTTCCAAGCTGTTTAAAGGCACAGTCAACTTAGTCTATGTAAACTTTTTACCCACTGGAATTGTGTCATGCACACAGTAGATGTCCTAACTGACTTGCCAAAACTATAGTTTGTTAACAAGAAATTTGTAGAGTGGTTGAAAAAAGAGTTTTAATGACTCCAGCCTAAGTGTATGTAAACTTCTGACTTCAACTGTATATATATACTGAGATCATGTGACAGATCATGTGACACTTAGATTGCACACAGGTGGATTTTATTTAACTAATTATGTGACTTCTGAAGGTAATTGGTTGCACCAGATCTTATTTCGGGGTGAATACATATGCACGCATCAATTTTCCATTTCTTTTTTTTTTTATTTTTTGAAACAAGTCATTGTTTTCATTTCACTTCACCAATATGGACTATTTTGTATATGTCCATTACATGAAATCCAAATAAAAATCTATTTAAATTACAGGTTGTAATGCAACAAAATAGGAAAAATGCCAAGGGGGATGAATACTTTTGCAAAGCACTGTATCAGATAAAAAGGTGCACTGAACGTTTCAAATCCAGCATTATGAATAAACCATGAAAGAGTATGAGACTCCATGGCCATAAAGTCCCAATCGTATGGTCAGTGAATTCATCGGTTAGATAAGGGTCATTCAGAGTATACTGGCTTGTGTGGTCCCCATGAGAGAGAGAGAGCGAGAGAGAGACAGGAGGGGGGGGGGCAGCCCGGGGAGAGAGCTGGTCTTGGGGGGAGAGAGTTTGGGTTCAATTGTCCTGGGATCAGACTGTCTCTGACCTTGTGATCTTCAAAGTTTCCTTTGACACAGGGAGAACCACCTTAACTGGCCACTTACCCAGACATACACACTCACTGATGCAAATTCACGCTCACACACACATGCGTACGCACACACGTCTACAATTTTGGCAACAGCATGGTGGCATTTATAAATCAGTAAGGCATCCTCTCCTACAAAGCTTATAAAATATTATACAAGGGGTATGTCTAATTTTGGATTTGATTGGTTAAAACTGCATTCCAGCCGGAGTCTATTCCACAAGTTACCACCGGCTAAATCTATGATGGTTAGATGAAATGCCTATTTACTCTGTTCCAGCTGACTGCGCAATCCACTGCCTCATCAGCCCAGCCAGGCAAATCAATTATTAGAAAAGTAGAAGGCGTTTAGAGCATCTGCAGTCATTGATTACAATCTGAAATTAATTGTTGTGAAAATAAGGAACCCAGCTAATTGACATTTTCCTGTATGTTTGTTTTATTGAGTCAAACATCCAACCACACATCTTACAAAAGAAAATAAAACCATCAGGACATTGACACCATGGCACACTGTTTTACAGAAGGTCATTCTGTTAGAGGTTCATTTTCACCCAACATATAAACATGCGCTTTTACAAAAATTAAATGCATACTGTTTACTAAAATGTGTAGAAAATAAAAACAATACTAATAAATTAGGCATCTAATAAATAGTATATATCATTCAATGGTTCATGTACAAAGCTGAAGTAAGATTGTGTTAATAGTTATCTCATACAATATTTCTTCAGACAGGAAATCAGACAAAATAAAGGCAGGTGTGTAGATGCACAACTACCGAAACTAGTCATATTCCTCTATAAGTAGTAACTAACATAACATACTTTATACATTTGGGTCCTTTACTATTTGTTGTATTTACATTATAAGTATTGTGGCCTTTTTAGACAATTATTCTGTGCAGAGATGGATTTCTACAACTCTTTTATGCATATATTCTGTGTTAATAAATGTGTTTATAAAATGCCCAAATATAATTGTCAAACTATACACTCAAAGTACACTGCATTTGATTTCAGTCCGTAAGTGCATCTTTTGCTCTCCATCACAAGGTTGGAGTTCAATCAGGCATATCTAAAGGACAGTCAAGTCTTGGTGCCTACATTGATCCTGACATTTGATGACTTAGGGAGACTTACAGTCAATGAGTTTGCGGTGTCTAACCGACACATTGTTGGTGGAGAAGAGAAAGAGTCCCATATAATTTCAAAAGACACAAACTATATATTTGCATGGATTTGAACACACAAACTCGACATGGAATGACTACAATGGATATTGCTTGTGGAGTTCTGTTCGGGTAAAGGTGCATTACTAAAACTATTTAGACCACTTCCAAAACGTATTCAACTGGCCAGATTAGCTTATATTTGATTCTAAAACATTTTCTACCAACCTTATGACCTCAAATAACATAGATCTGTGAATGTAGAGATGTACTAGTTAAACAACAACAATGATATCATGTAATCCAACAGTAGCTCTTCAGTCTCTTATCAGTAACATAAGGTTCCATATTTGGTAAAAACATTTTGAGCCAAGCTCCAACTACAATTACGGAAGATTTTCAGTAACAAAACAGCCAATATTGGGATGATAAAGTGCTGCTAAAAAGAAAACTTTCCTCAAAAACGTTTTATTCGAGAATAGAAAACTTCTTACAGTGGCACAGCAGTCAAAGACAGGAGCCGCTTACATCAATAGATGCTGTTGGCTATATCAGCTGACTACTGGATTGTCAGCTATGCGTCACAAAACTAAGTTGAACAAGGAAGCAGCAGTGCTGAACTATACCAAAGGCATTGTGGAGTTACAATAATGAAAAGCACCCAAAAAGAAAGTCACCACTTTTCAAGGAACATGGAGCATTAGCTGGGAGTTTGACCCCGAAGGGTCTAAAAGCACTTTCAGGATGAAGCAGACCTTGGTAAGGCTGGAAGCCACATTACATTTGGTTACTGTTTGAAAGGCATCCTCCTTTTCTGTCAAAGGCACAAGATCAGAGAACAACGTACAGTCTTGTGAACTGCTAGAAGGCTCTACTGGGAGTGTATTCCTTGTATGATTTCGGACCAGGCGTTTAAACTCAAAGTTGTGAGGGACTTCAGTTACGTTTTAGAGGTGGGGGGGTTGTAAGTCAGATTTGGGTATATTTTACATCTATATTAGTCTGCAGTGAAATGGGCTGATGTTGCTTTTCAACTGAGTATAGTTTGCTATACAAAAAAGAGTAGAAATGTCTCAAATAGTCCCATGATTTCATAGTGTAAAATTAATGCTCATGGGTATTGCTTGGGAATTAAATATAAAATGTATGCATACAGTAACTTATAACAGCTGGCTCATTTGTAACTGTGTCTTTTAACTAAGACATAAACATACAAAATTATCTTTTTGATTTTCTTTATTTTTCCTTAAGAAATTCATTTGTAAAAAATAATTAAAAGCCTATCCGGACAGAGATTAAAAGTGAGTTGGTAAAAACATATTTACATGGCATGCAATTTCTTGAGGGTATTCAATGAAAATAATTGAGACCTGCATAAGAGGCAGAAGCATGGATATCTAAACCAACAAAATGAGAAAAGTAACAGACAAAGGAAGAAAAATAAAGTAAAAGTAACACAGGATTTTACTGTTTTCTGATATAAAATTTGAAGTTAATTGAAAAGACCACCTTTTCCTTCTATCTACCATGCCAACCCACCCCCTTACACCCAGGTTCCTGCCCCCACCAAGTTTTTGTTGTGATGAGAAGAGAAGGAGCGCTTGAGACTTTGAGACAGAGGATCGAGCAGGAGGTGAGGGGCATCTGTTCTCTGTTTGGTGAACATACCTAAAATGTGATGGCAGCCAGTGTGTCAGTTTAGTAGTCAGTTTGCACAAATCATTGAGTGGGCCACTCTGGTCCCCTCATGTTGGGGTGGTGAAGGAGGGTTCATAGCCAGGCCTCAGCAGGGGGTGTGGGACGAGAGGAGAGGGGAGGAACAGGTGCTCAGAGCTGAGAGTCAGCCCCCAGGCTGTTGAGCTCCTCCGGTGAGTGCTTCTCTCCCCCAGTGCCAGCCGACTGGCGGAACCCGGCAGAGATCTCGTCAAATGTCCGGCCCTTGGTCTCAGGCACCTTGAAGTAGGTGAAGATGAAGAAGCTGAGCAGCAGTATAGTGAAGATGACAAAGACATAAGGGCCACACAACTCCTGTAGGGCGAGACGGAGAAAAGAAGGAGAGAGAACACTGAAGATCATGTTCATTAAGCAGTGGGTTGCAAAGAGTGGGTATATTACTGGAAACTTTCTAAGTTTACCAGTAAACTACTAGAATGTTGGTATCTTTCAAGGATTTTATGTAATCTATCACAAGACATCTAGCGGCCCTTTTGGGCACTTTAGATTTTTACAGGTGTCTATAATTATCCCTGGCCCTTGGTGTGACCTTATCATATGTAAATATGTATGAAATAATTAAATAAGGTGATTTTAAAATAAACATTAGAATGACAAAGCTGTAAAACATGATCCTAAATTATCTTCAACTTAGTGAATACCATTGATGTTTAATATGAGGGTTTCAGCAAATATCCTTTATTAATTCTTAACACACTTCTTTTTATTTTACTAAGTCAACATTTATTCGTTTTCAGTGTTTTGGCATGAAACTGGTGGCAGCTGTGAACAGAATAAATGTTTGGAAGAGTTGCAGAGTTAATGGAAAATAATGCCAATGTTGATTAGATGCTTTTTTCCTTAATTAGGTTATGTTCTCTTGAACCATATGGTTTATGGACAATATGGACACAGATATAACAAATTCATACTATATATGATTTTTTATTTTTTATTATTAAAGTATAAATGACAAAATTCACGATAGATTTCTGTTAATTACCAAAATTAATGAAGATTCCAGTAACTTTCGTAAAATTCCAGTACCTTTGCAACCCTAATCGAGATGAGTTTGCAGACAACATCTACCATGATGAGCATCAGTGACTAACAAGGCTGTGCTCAGTGCTTACCTCTACATACTGGAAGGCCATGCCCACTATGAAGTTGGCGGTCCAGTTAGAGAAGCCAGCCACAGCGAAGGCCGAGGGCCGGGGTCCTTGGGAGAACAGCTCAGCCACGATGAACCAGGGGATGGGACCCGGGCCAATCTCAAAGAATGCCACAAAGGCAAAGATGGCCACGATGCTCACGTAGGACATCCACGGCAGCTGTTCCTGATGGAAGACAAACAGACAGCAGGGGGTTAAACTACTGGTATTCATTCAACATATTATATTTACAAGGACGTGTATCAATAAACCAAGTGTTTTTCCTCATTCATTCCGTATGAGAGCTGCTAGCCTTATGTGAAGTGTGCTGTAGTTAGTCTACGTACCAGCAGAGCCAGAGCGACGGTCATCAGAACGGCAGCGCCTGCCATTCCTATCAGCCCCAGCAAGTGGAGAGACCTGCGTCCGGCGCGCTCCACCACAAACAACTGAGAGGAGAGAGGGTTGAGTTACACTGTCCAACCCCTAATGTGGTACATCATGTGCACCATATATGAAACATACACATCTGCCAGTTACTCACCGACACCACAGTGAAGGCTGTGTTGACCACACCGGCACCAATTGTAGCATAAACAGGCTGAGCAACTCCGGCCTTCTCAAAGATACGGGTAGAGTAGTAGAAGACCTGCAGAACACCAACAGCACAGTTTAGAGTTGCAAAATAGGTAGTATACTGTATGTCAGGGATCATCAACTAGATTCAGCCGAGGGCCATTTTTTCTTGAGCAGATGGTCGGTGGGCTGGAACAAAATTACAAATAATTTGTAGACTACAAATTGACTGCAAGAAGCCCAAACAGATATAATGTTTGACAAAAACATAATCACTTCAAACCAGTTGTATACGATCACGTGTCTCTCTATTATGCGAGGGAATACTTGGGAACAAACTTGGAGCTGATTTCCTGGTGTTATTGTAGTCTTCTATGTTGAACAATAACAAATAAAAAACCTGGGGGGCTAAATAAAAGCACCAAATCAAGGGAACCCTGCTGTATGTGTTTGGGGTGAGAAGTGTGTATGAGGGGTGACTCACAGCGTTAATGCCAGACAGCTGCTGGGAGAGCTGAAGCATGATAGCGATGAAGATGGGCTGGCGGTAGAGTGGCGAACGGAACAGCTCTAGGATGGTCACCTTCTTCTCCCTCATCATCTGCCTGGCCTCCTCCTTCATCTCCTGCATGTCTGCACTCACGTCTGTGGTCCCACGCAGCTTCTTCAGGACTGACAGAGACAGAGCGAGAATGGAGGTTACATTACAGTCTGCTAGGGCTGGGTCACTCCATACCAGATCAATTTAGGCAATTCGAGGGATGAATTTAAATTAAACACATTTATTGAAACATGGCCCTTATTTTAGATAATTTTCAACTCATTCAAACTGACAGAACTGACATTGGCTGAACTGATGACATCAAGTGTATGAATGTGTGTTTGTGTATAAATGTACTCTACACACCAGTCTTGGCCTTGTTCTCCTCGTTACGGTTGATGAGGAGGAAGCGGGGGCTCTCGGGGCAGAAGGGCAGCAGTGCACACTGCACTAGGGCTGGGATGAAAGTGAAGCCCAGCAGGAAGGGCCACAGAGATGCGTTCCCCATTAAGGCCTCCATGCCAAACACCTGAACCACAGCACATAGTTAGACCACCATCAGATTATCATATAGCACAGCTCTCAAAGAGATTCCTTTGGAAAAGCATACAAATCATCCATTATTCTCCATCCGATATCCCTGTGCCCATTGGCACTGACCTGTGCCATCAGGATGCCTGTGACGATGCCTAGCTGGTGGAGGGTGCCCAGGGCTCCTCGGAGGGCAGTGGGGGCCACCTCACCCACGTACATCGGCACAAAGCCAGTGGAGAGGCCGGAGTAGAGGCCCACCACGAAGCGCCCGATGATCAGCATCTCCCATGAGCCACCCATCTTAGAGAAGCCCATGAGAGCAGCGGAGACAAAGGCCAGCACGTTGGCCATGAGCATGGAGTTCCTCCTGTAGACACCACAGAAATAGTCATGTCAATTATAGTCCACTTACTTACAGACATTTACATATCACACATGTAATATCATCTCACATAACACAGTTGTAAATAAACATTGTGAAGTGTCGTATTTACCTGCCAAAGCGGTTAACGAACAGGCCCACGGAGAAGGAGCCGAAGATGCCGCCGACAGAGAAGATGGCGACGGAGATGGACCACAGGGTGGTGAGGGAGGTCTTGGTGATGGGCTCCTGGTACCGGTCGAACCATGTTTCGTTGAGGAACCTCTCAATAACCTAGCAGAGCAGGAGAGAAAACAACACAAGCTCACAACACTGCCATAGACAGAAATCACAGTCAATTGTACCATAGACATACAGTAATGTAAGAGACAGTAAAAAAAGGTGTTTCCTTGTCCTCATTGCCATTGGCCAGGTGGCTGCTGTTTGATGTATGGCCAGTAGATGGAGGTAGAGGATTGTATTTCAGGTTTTCCAGCAACAAGGTCGTTTGTGGGAGAGCGAGGTGTCAGGTTTCAACCCCTTCCCCCACAGTGACTCAGTGTTGATAAACATACATATGTCTGATCAGCTTGTGCTGGTAGTTAAGTGGTACAGGCTGGGAGGAATGTCCCCCTCCCCCCATGTCTCTGCCGTGGCACACTGACAACTGTCATATGTCTAAGACTCCCTCTACCTCTATCTAGCACTTCTAGTACTCGACACTGAGCCCTGCCCCCTCCTGTCCTCCTCTCCCAAGTATCACTGCTGGCTCCTGTCATGTGCTTTACTGATAGATTATACAATATACCCGTCACCAATACTTATATAATGCTGAGTGATTGATATAGAACTGTTAATGTATTTCATAGGGCAGGAGAGGTAAGCTGGGTATGCTGTTCAAGATATGGTATAGCCCAACACTGTCAATATAGTTCCATAAAATAAACATTCTTACAGATAGAGAATCGCAAGTCTACCTTTAATTTCTTATTCTTGATTTCTCTGAATAGGCTTGTGTCTGACTCAAGACCTAGCACGCACCTGGCCACAATGAAAAAAGCTGTCCATTCATGACCGGTGACCCTGTACTGATTTAAGCATTACTGTCTCTGTGGACTCCTGGCCTGGCAATGCGGAGGCATTCAGGTCCGTCTGTCTGTGCTACAAGGGGCCCAATTTGGAGCCGGCAAGCAGGGTGGAGAAGCAGACCAGGGCACTTGAGAGACACCTAATCTAATCAGTGCTACTGTCTTTAGAGCGGAAGGGTTGCAATCACATCGGAGAGAGAGATGGAGATTTGGGCTGGGGGTTATTAAGGGTCTCCATATACACAGAGTGTACAAAACTTTATGAACACCTGCACTTTCCATGACATAGACTAAACAGGTGAATCCAAGTGAAAGCTATGATCCCTTATTCAGTCAGTCTAGATCAGTAGTCACCAACCTTTTCTGAGTCAAGATCACTTTCGCAGTCAAAAAGCAGAGATCTACTGCTCAGATTTTTTTTTTTACATTAACCTCAAAAACAGTTTTGTAGGAATGATGTTTGGGAAGTAGGCCTAACACATTATCACAGCATATTGGCTATATCATTGGCCTGCCAATATTGTTAATCAGACAATATCATATTTTAAAACTCAAGCTTTGATAACAAAATAGATCAGTTGGTTTAGCACTTGTGAGGCACTGTGGAGCATGAATTTAAATAATTTGCTTTTTTATTTTAGTGGACTGATGGTCAACGAGGTCAAATTACGACATCAGGGATCTTCAGGTTGAAAAGTCAGAGCTCTGGAAAGGTGCCCGAGTTTCTGAATGACTTGGAATTCCGAGTTGGATGACCGTTCAAAACTATTTTTCCCAACCGCCTCTCAGGGTCCCTGCTCTCTCATTCCTTTCTTCTATTGAGACTGACCAGATAGAGGGGACACCGTCTTCCATCTGATCGCGAAACTCGAATCGCACCGCATCTGCCTCATGCACAAATTCATGTTGTTCCTATGACCAGAGAAAGTTAAATATTCCTTCAAATTAAAATCGACACGACAAGCTGCTAATAATAATAATAATAAAATGCAGGGCCATCGATACTTGGCTACTCATTCATTGCAGCTGCAGCCCGAGCGGAAGTAAGGAGAAGCGCGTTTTGTAATAGTGTAGAATAGTGACATCAGTTGTCAGAGCAGCTTACCGATCTTTGCACCTGTACACAGCCCATCTATAAATAGCCCACCCAACTACCTCATCCCCATATTGTTTAATTTTTTTCTCCTTTGCACTCCAGTATCTCTACTGCATCATCTTCTGCACATCTATCACCCAAGTGTTCATGCTAAATTGTAATTATTTCACCAGCTCTGTAGCCACGGTGATTTGAGCTATCCGATTGGGCAGTATAGTAGGTGCACTCGATTTACAGTGCCTTGCGAAAGTATTCGGCCCCCTTGAACTTTGCGACCTTTTGCCACATTTCAGGCTTCAAACATAAAGATATAAAACTGTATTTTTTGTGAAGAATCAACAACAAGTGGGACACAAGCATGAAGTGGAACGACATTTATTGGATATTTCAAACTTTTTTTAACAAATCAAAAACGGAAAAATTGGCCGTGCAAAATTATTCAGCCCCCTTAAGTTAATACTTTGTAGCACCACCTTCTGCTGCGATTACAGCTGTAAGTCGCTTGGGGTATGTCTCTATCAGTTTTGCACATCGAGAGACTGAAATTTTTTCCCATTCCTCCTTGCAAAACAGCTCGAGCTCAGTGAGGTTGGATGGAGAGCATTTGTGAACAGCAGTTTTCAGTTCTTTCCACAGATTCTCGATTGGATTCAGGTCTGGACTTTGACTTGGCCATTCTAACACCTGGATATGTTTATTTTTGAACCATTCCATTGTAGATTTTGCTTTATGTTTTGGATCATTGTCTTGTTGGAAGACAAATCTCCGTCCCAGTCTCAGGTCTTTTGCAGACTCCGTCAGGTTTTCTTCCAGAATGGTCCTGTATTTGGCTCCATCCATCTTCCCATCAATTTTAACCATCTTCCCTGTCCCTGCTGAAGAAAAGCAGGCCCAAACCATGATGCTGCCACCACCATATTTGACAGTGGGGATGGTGTGTTCAGGTTGATGAGCTGTGTTGCTTTTACGCTAAACATAACGTTTTGCATTGTTGCCAAAAAGTTCAATTTTGGTTTCATCTGACCAGAGCACCTTCTTCCACATGTTTGGTGTGTCTCCCAGGTGGCTTGTGGCAAACTTTAAACAACACTTTTTATGGATATCTTTAAGAAATGGCTTTCTTCTTGCCACTCTTCCATAAAGGCCAGATTTGTGCAATATACGACTGATTGTTGTCCTATGGACAGAGTCTCCCACCTCAGCTGTAGATCTCTGCAGTTCATCCAGAGTGATCATGGGCCTCTTGGCTGCATCTCTGATCAGTCTTCTCCTTGTATGAGCTGAAAGTTTAGAGGGACGGCCAGGTCTTGGTAGATTTGCAGTGGTCTGATACTCCTTCCATTTCAATATTATCGCTTGCACAGTGCTCCTTGGGATGTTTAAAGCTTGGGAAATCTTTTTGTATCCAAATCCGTCTTTAAACTTCTTCACAACAGTATCTCGGACCTGCCTGGTGTGTTCCTTGTTCTTCATGATGCTCTCTGCGCTTTTAACGGACCTCTGAGACTATCACAGTGCAGGTGCATTTATACGGAGACTTGATTACACACAGGTGGATTGTATTTATCATCATTAGTCATTTAGGTCAACATTGGATAATTCAGAGATCCTCACTGAACTTCTGGAGAGAGTTTGCTGCACTGAAAGTAAAGGGGCTGAATAATTTTGCACGGCCAATTTTTCAGTTTTTGATTTGTTAAAAAAGTTTGAAATATCCAATAAATGTTGTTCCACTTCATGATTGTGTCCCACTTGTTGTTGATTCTTCACAAAAAATACAGTTTTATATCTTTATGTTTGAAGCCTGAAATGTGGCAAAAGGTCGCAAAGTTCAAGGGGGCTGAATACTTTCGCAAGGCACTGTAGTAACAGATTTGCCAGTCCACCGGGTAGTCGGAGTTTGTCTCATGGGAACACTTTGCTTACCCAGTGCGGCAACAGCTCAACATGACTTTAAAAAAGGAGTGCAAGCCGTTATTGTTCGTTGGCTTTTCTACAGAAATATTTGGTGATCGACTAGGAATGCCTTGAAGATCGACCATTGGCGACCACTGGTCTAGATGAAGAGGAGGAGGCAGGTTAAAGAAGGATTTTTAAGCCTTAAGATACTTGAAACATGGATTGTGTATGTGTGTCATTCAGAGGGAAAATGGGCAAGACAAAATATTTAAGGGCCTTTGAACAGGGTATGGTAGTAGTGTGTCAAGAACTGCAACGCTGCTGGGTTGTTCACGCTCAACAGTTTCCCGTGTGTACCAAGAATGGTCCACCACCCAAAGGACATTCAGCCAACTCAATATTAGGAAGGTGTTCCTAATGTTTTATACATTCAGTAATTAGTCATGCTGTTATCACATTTATCATGGATCTCAAATCAAATTAAAGTTTATTGGTCATGTGCACAGGATACAGGGTGTAAATGGTACAGTGAAATGTTCTGGATGTGTCTCTATGTTCAGCAATACTACTGTTTCTGTGAATACTTCCCTGCACTCTGTATGTTGCTTCTAAACAGCTGTGGCATTGTGTGGTATTACTGAGCATGTGTCAGTGTGCGTATGTGTGTGTATATACGTAACTGGGACCTCAGCTGGGACTGAGGAGGGGAAGGGAGGGCAGGTTTACACTGGCCCAGTGTCTGAATGACAGCAAACCTCTACATATCCATGTCCTCTACATGTATGTTTGTTTTACTCCATGTGTTGTTGTATGTGTCGAACTGCTTTGCTTTATCTTGGCCAGGTCGCAATTGTAAATGAGAACTTGTTCTCAACTTGCCTACCTCGTTAAATAAAGGTGAAATAAAAATAAAAGAAATAAAAATATCCACCCCCTTCTCACCACTGCCCCCCTTGACCACTCTTACAGGAGGGCACCCCACCTCTACACCTCAGCTAGGCTTATACTTAGAACTAGATCATCTGGTCCTACAATCACATTTTAATTATTCACCCCTGGGGGGTTTAACCAATCAGAATGTCTACCGGTCTGTAATAAACAGGTATCAAAGTATTATTTTCTTCCCTATTGTGTACAGATGTAGGATCTTAATTTGATCACTCTTTTGTTGCTGAGAATTTTCCTGAACATCAGGAATTGCACACTTGTAGTGTATGTGAGTTTTAAAAAGGCTTCTAAAGTTTGTCTTTGTCACCTTGAAATTTCAGACTTGATTTGCCTTAACAAAAAATATATCAATTCCTACAAAAATGTCCATTATAATCCACATAATAATTCACATTTCCTGTTACTGTAGGATTATTTTTCTGCTGTAGCAAACTTGGCTCAAATTAAGATCCTACATCTGTAGCCTACTATTCTATTCACAAAACAGTGCTGGCTCCCAAACATCAATTGAAGCGCTTGGTAGGTATGACAGGTAGGTACTGACAGACAAATGAGTGTGTGTGATGGAGCAATAAGTGGTCTCCTGAGAAAGGAACATCAGGACAGGAGACAGCTGGGACTGTAGATCACACAGAGCCCCTCATATATCAAAAGTAATGGAGAGGGCAGGTGTCCCATGTATTCAGGCAAAAAGCACCTGGAACTATGAGCCGAGCTGCCAAAAGGCTTGTTCAGACAAAGACCAATACTGTGTGGATTAGCCCTTTCACTTAAATAACAAATAATACTGAAGCATGCATGAGAGCACCAGCTGTACCGGAAGACTGTGTGATCACGCTCTCCGCAGCCGATGTAAGATCTTTCGACAAGTCAACATTCACAAGGCCGCAGATGGATTACCAGGACGTGTACTGCGAGCATGCGCTGACCAACTAGCAAGTGTCTTCACTGACATTTTCAACCTCTGACTGTCCGAGTCTGTAATACCAACATGTTTGAAGCAGACCACCATAATTGGCAAAGACTCCAGCCACCCTAGTCATAGACTGTTCTCTTTGCTACCACATGGCAAGCGGTACCGGAGCGCCAAGTCTAGGTCCAAGAGGCTTCTAAACAGCTTCTTCCCCAAGCTGTAAGACTCCTGAACATCTAGTCAAATGGCTACCCAGACTACTTGTATTGACCCCCCCCCCCACCACCACCACCACCACCACTCTCTGTTGTCAGCTACGCATAGTAACTTTAATTAACTCTATCTACATGTACATATTACCTCAACTAACCGGTGCCCCCGCATATTGACTCTGTACCAGCACCCACCTGTAGATATTGTTATTTTTTACTGCTGATCTTTAATTACTTGTTACTTTTATCTCTTATTCTTATCCGTATTTTTTGAAACTGCACTGTCGGTTAGGGGCTGGTAAGTAAGCATTTCACTGCAAGGTCTACTACACCTGTTTTATTCGGCACATGTGACGAATCAAATTTTTTATTTGAAACTGAAAGATTATTATGACCCACAAGACCTAATATCCCCTGGATATTGTGAGCTTTCAGGAAACAAAACCATTTTGTAGATTTAGCAGCTACAGTACAAAACTGTTTAAGGGATCCACTTTCACGAGAAATGTGAAGGAGTAGAGTCAAAGAAACACATTTTGTTTAAGTAAATGGAAAATAACTTAATTCCATTTTTAGAGACACGTCTCACTGAGAGCTCCTAAATGATGTTCCCTTTAGCACAGTGAATAGCACTCTCCTGGCTGTCACCTCACTTACAATCTGAGCCCATTCGGGGCATGAAAACAGTCCTTTACACATCACAGAGGCCCTTTAATGGAGAGTGCCTTGGACGAGATACTTGAGATATTATTAGCTCCACTTTTTTCACGTGTTGCAGGGAACATCTTGACTGGCCAAGGCAGACACAGCGGCAGTCTCATCTGGGAAAAGGTGTTGGGGAAGCATGTTCGAGCATGGTGTCACTTAGATAAATATAGATAAGCCTTCCCCATCCAATTCCCATAAGGCACATCAGCCCCACCTCCCCACCCAATCTCGTTCCCGTGGACTCACCTTCTGAGGGGCGTTGATGACACCCGTGTTGTAACCAAACTGCAGTGAGCCAATCACTGCTGTTCCCACCGTCAGCATCAACTGGAAGGTCACTTGCTGCATATAGACAGGAGAGAAAGTATGTTAGAAATCCCCTCTCTCCAAATGTCTGTACTGTATCAGAGCATGAAAAGAGCAGCTTGGAGGTACTTTGAGTTGATATACTTATTGTCTTAAGAATACAAATCTCTAGGCTAAGCTATCCTGTTGTTGCCATTCCATATAGCCTAGACCTAGGCTAGACAGGCCTTAAGGCATATTTTGGTGAGAACCTCCTTGGCACACTGTACTGTAAAGGTTCATCAATTTAGTTGTACAATATCCATTGACTTTATCTTGTTCAACTAGTTTGACAAGTAATCACTATCAGACCCTGAAGACGGCATACAAAATACATTGATTGTCCCGTCATGACTCATGTCATTTGTGTGGACCTCCTGTGTTGCTGATTAACTGCAAACCAATCTAAGGATTTTGGGCCTGGTAATGCTTTAGTTTCTAAATATTTTTTTATTTTTTTCCTCCCCCGAAATGTTAAAGAACTTGCCTAACTTGAGCTGCAGTTTCTATAGAATGGGCTAGTGTCCTACATTGCGCAATAGGTGATTGTACTGCCCCAAATGTGTGTGGTAGTGACATAACTTGCAAGAAGGCAACCTAGCCTCAGGCCAAGCACAGAGAACGGGGAATTCATCCTAAATCTGTCCACCTCAGGTGGTTGATTGTAGGCCTAAATATTTGTGCATTAGGACCACGTGTCCACACCCAGCCCTCTCAGGAGAGGGGTGATCTAGCCTCAGTCATTGTCTGTGTTCCTGTTATTTCTAAAATTGTTTGATTGGCATAATCCCAGTGGAGCCACAAGGAAGGCAGATATTTTCCTCTTGCCATCAAGTTAACACACATACATACACACATACACATATTAGGCGAGCCATTATGCAGTGTCTGTGGCGTATTGTCTGTATTGTAGGCATATTGGGATTTCGTTTTTTGTTGGTTACAATCGTGTGGAGAAGAGGTATGTGGGCTACTGGTACTGGGAGTTTTCCTCTGTTTAGGAGTTGTCTGTATCTGTGATGTTTTGATAGTGACATGGCTGTTCTGACATAAGATTTAGCCTTAATGCTTTACACCAGTTGCTATGGAAGCTGAGATCCTCTTTCGTACTCATGTTGTGACTGATTCTAAACTTAAAGACAGTGTAGTTATGACAAGGTCCTAAATGTCTGTAAAATGTGAGGGAAAGTGAATCATCCCAAAATATATTTCTGCAAGGGAAAATATACAGTAGGCTCTGACACATTGTCACAAAAAGCACTCAACTAGATAAACTTGCATGATAGCCTATATGTGCTTCCTATTCATGAGATAAACTAGGCCCCCAGGAAGATCAAATCAAATCAAAGTTTATTTGTCACATGTGCCGAATACAACATGTGTAAACCTTACAGTGAAATGCTTACTTACAGGCTCTAACCAATGGTCCCCCCCAAAAAAGGCTATATACAGACACCTGTTAGTCAGGCTTATAGAGGTAGTATGTACATGTAGGTATCGTTAAAGTGACTGTGCATATATGATGAACAGAGAGTAGCAGAAGCGTAAAAGACTATCTACATTTTAGTACTTCAGCAGACGCTCTTATGCAGAGCAACTTAAGTTAGGCTCCCGAGTGGCGCAGCGGTCTAAGGCACTGCATCTCAGTGCTAGAAGTGTCATTCCAGACCCTGGTTTGATCGCAGTATCACAACTGGCTGTGATCGGGATTCCCATAAGGTGGCCCACAATTGGCCAGGCGTCGTCCAGGTTAGGGGAGGGTTTGGCTGGGGTAGGCCGTCATTGTAAAATATGAATTTGTTCTTAACTGACTTGCCAGGTTAAATAAAATAGTGAGCATACATTTTCATACTTTTTTCATACTGGTCCCTCGTGGGAATCAAACCCACAACACTGCAAGAGCCATGCTCTACTGTACCAACTGAGTTACACAGCCATATCTGACATGGGATTATCTGACAGGGAAATTGTATTTATTTAAGGATCCTCTTTAAAAAAATGCTGCTTTAAAGGGCACTAATGAACTAGGCCTACCTCACCTAAAATATATGTTGAGAACAAGTGGTCAAGGCTATTCTAAACAAAAGTGAAGGCATTCCATTTCTGTTCATTCTGAGATTCTTGAAGAGGGTGGGAGCTACAAAGTAGGCTGTGTTTGCAAACACTCACTACACAGCAAGCTTAGTATAGCTCAGTAATAGAGACCTAAACAAGGGCAGGTCTGAAAGTGAGGTGGGGTAAGTGTAAGTCTGAAAAGGTAGCAGCTTAACCAATAAAGTTCCACACAAGCAATGAGTCGCAGGGGTTCAACAACTCCATGGCTGGGTTGTTATAACCAGCCCTAGCACAGGATGTAAACACACACCATCAGGGTAGATCTTGTGTTGTATGGTTTGCTATCAGAAAACATTCCACTGTATTCTTTCTGAAAGGGGATGGTCACGTATCCTTCACCTTGGAAACAATGAAGTCACGCCCTCCAGCTCTGAGATGGTTATCACAGCCTTAAAGACAGCACTGGCCCTTTAAACAAACACCATTGTTATAAAACAGCTGCTGCCACCAGCCAAGTTTACATTCCTCCCAAAGATAAACTTCCATGCAAATCAATCTCCTCCTTCTCAGGAGTGAGTCTGTAAATTTTAGCCCAGTCACAGTGAGTGGGCTGTAGTATTGGTGACGGTTGCTTTAGGCCTAGTTAGAGCAAAAGGGATTTTTCTCACTATTTAAATGAGTACTAACACAAAAAGATAAAGGTCTCAAATGTAGCCTAAAATTTTATTCACATCTACCAAATGTAATATTCAGATGTAAAATGGAACAAAAAAACAACAACAATCTCTCTCCAAATATATGATTAAAGTGAATTTTTACATTTCAGACCTGCCTCATCTAGCTAAATGCATCAACAGTAAAATCTCTTTACATTGATGTATGAGATAGTCTGGGCTTGAGCAAACATCTGAAGTGATCATAAGGCCTGTTCCTTGAGCAACAGTTTACTCAACACAGTTCATGGATTATATTGGAGGTCGTTAGGTCAATTAAAATCGACTTTATGTGATCAACAAGCAGTCCAACAAGGAAACATGGTATACTGCCCTGACGAATGACGATGGTGAGCAGGGATGGGCCAGAGTTGTATAACAGAGGTATGTGGAATTGTGAGAGTCAATTCCAAGTAGGTACAATGTAAGACGGAACCCTTTTTCACATCATATCAGCACTTTGTCAGGTGACCAAAGCCTTAAAACTGACCTCACTGGTTTTGGGAGGATGTCTGGTGAAACATAATTACTTCCTGCTGTGAAATGTTTACAGCCACATCTTCCCTGTAAGTGACACCTATAGTATAATGCATTAGTCATCCAGTTCCAGTGTATTGTATAACCTTTCTCTAGTCCCCCTCTTCAAACACCTCAGCCTCTGCTAAAAGTACCGCTGGGAAACACTGTATCATATTGATTAGCAAGGCCATGCTACAGTGACAGTCTGTAAGTGACAGTACATACAGATATAATGTGAATCACCCTCAGGTGCTGTAAGGTTAAGGGCCTTCTCTAATCTAAGCATCTGAGGTTTACGATAGGCCTAGTTCCGTTCAGAAAGCAGAAGCCATGCCTGGCTGAGCCACAGCTCCCAGTTCCCCACATCCTCAACTCGCCTATGGCTCTCAATGATGGCTATGCTGCCAGCCTCACGTCCCTGCAAACGTCACCTCCTTGACAGCCTCGGGTTTCACAGGGGAACCTAATATCACTCCCTCATCCTCCTCCCGAACCTGAACTCACAGCACAGGACAGCACAGAGCCCCTCCTGTGTATCCTGACTGCCTCCCTTAGTCATTCACTGAGTGAAGAGTTCACAGGAACAAGTCTATGGTCCATAACATGGTCTAAAACAAAGAGGTCAATGGATCGACTGCAGTTGAAAATTAGGGGGATGGCAAAAACTGGCACATTTACAGTAATGTGGATGAATTAATATGCACTGTACCTGTCAAACGAAATGTAATAAAGTAAAGACTGTCAGATACAAACAAAACGTTTCCATACACGTGTATTTCTGATCCATCGAATTTTCCACTGATATCCGGTACAAGTGTTTGTTCAAACCTGACACAATCTCAGATACTGTATAGCTCTATGGAGAACAAGCGAATGAGCCTGTACAGTACACTACAGTTTTACAGATTTAACCAAACTCTCCTTCACATGAAAAGCGATTAGCAGAGGTCAGTACAGTGTGCACAATGCCTTCCACTTTTTTTGAGGAAATGAATTAGGCCCTACGTTTCTGCCTGTTTCAATTACAGCATTCACAGATCTCTTAATCCCATCTTTTATATCAAAAGTATTTAGGCCTCATTAGAACACACTGACACTTAATATTGAAAGGGCATACTGAAGGGGCAGTCATGCAGAGGGAAATAAAGTGAGTGGAAGAAGCCAGTGGATTGAGTGGAATTAAGTTTTTAGAAGGAAGGAACTGAATGCCGGCTTTGGGTTTAATCAAAAGCCAGAACTGTCCACTCAGTTAAAAATCTAATTGCTTCTTAGAGTTATTCCACTCACCACAGACCAGGTCAACTGTAAGCTTGCCCCAATTACCTTGTTTCTTACCCAAGAGAAAAAGAGGCTTCCACTGAACTAAAACAATGCATTTTGTTCAGTCGAGCTTTAAAGGGACTTACAACTTGTGCCCAAACTGCCCATAAATCGGAAGGCTTTGTGTCGGAGGGAAATGCTTGTTATCCAGTCTATAATAGGAACAAAGAGGTTAGACAGTATTTTGTTTTGGAGAGAGGTTGGGAGAAGTTAAACACCCCCGGGGTGAGCAGTCAGGCAGGGGAGGTGTCTATCTGAACAGGTGTATCAACGTGAGGCTAAGAGGGCAATGTCTCGGCAATGGTCCTGTGTGGTTAAGTTGGTAGCCCATGGTGCTTGCAACGACAGTGTTGTGGGTTCAATTCCCACAGGGGACCAGCATGAAAATGGATGCACTCACTCACTCTGGGTGAGACTAAAAAATCAAATTAGGGCTGGCATAATTACTGTGTAGCTGACGGTTAATGGATGAAGACTGTCATGAAAATAAAATTGTTTAAAAAAAACTGACTGAAGACAGGACAGTCGGGCATTTGTGCGGTTGAGTCCGTTTCTGTGATAACATGGACTCTTACCGATGTGATTAATTTTGTTGCCCCTTACTGAAACAAGCAAGGTGTTGTAGCAATTGGTGAAAAAATTGGGCTTGGAAACTCTTACCCTGGCAATTTGACTGGTGAACTCCTGGGTACACTCACAATGGATGCCTGGTATTGTGTTGCAATAATTTCCATGGTATGTAGTATGTAAATTCAAATGATGTTAACTGATGCAACAGAATGTATTTTTTGTAATGTCAGTTGAGTTGAATCAACAAATCACAGCACATATTGATGGGTACACTTCCTGTTTTACTCTAGGTTGAAGATGACAAAGGTGAAGACAATGGGATTCTAATATCCAATAACTCTTTGCAACAACGGGACCAGCTATGCTAGTTAGCAACTGTGCTGGTCCCAGATTTGTGACAACATAGTCTTAACCGGTATATTTTCGACCTAGCTTTTACTTTTTGCTTTTACTTCCTGCTTTGCTACCATGGTTACACTCACGATGGCCACCAGTCCACTCATTATGCCATCATTGATTTGAATGAGGATGCCTGTTCTTCTATTCAAATATTTTTTTATAGCAGCACATGTAGTCAGGAATGGAGGAAAGGAGAAAATGTGCTATTCGAATGGTTATTACGGAGACCACGGTCATTTGGTTGGCCAATTACAGTCATCCAAAATTCCATGAACGTCACAGCCATATGTAAAATGTAATACAATGATTTCCTTGGAAAGCTCTAGACTGGCAATGAGGACATTTATCCTAGAGCCAAAACATAGCCTGCTTTACCTTGCAGACATACAGTATGAACCAGAATATCATTGACAAATGCTTATTACAATGTTATGCACACAGGACTGAACCATGGCTGGGGACAGCTCATTGGTATTTTGGCTTTTGACATATAGCCAGATATCCACCACACCCTGTGGCACCAACCCCTGGTTCTACCCACACGCTGACTGCCCCCTCCCTGTCCAGCTGTGCTGCACACACTCAGGGATCATAAGCACAAGCCAGAGTGCGATGCCCAACCACGAGATGCTGATTATAAACCAGTAGACATGCTCAGTGCTGTGTTAGCCTGGACACACGCTCAAAGCTCAAGCTGTCTGACAAAAGCTAAACCCTGGCCTAATGGGAATGACTGGAAAGGGGTAATTTTAAATGTGTTCCAGCTGAGCGCCAGGAAATCAAACGTCTATGCCTAACCATAAAAGGGGTTACAGACAAATAACAATAAACATGTTTACCATTTCAACCAGAAGTAAACTCTAAGTGAGGGCTGGGGGAAGTGACTTTAAAGTTGTCAGGGGGTAGCTAACCACACAGCATCAGCAGTCAGTGGTAAGTCAGCCATATCAGAGACCAGATGAGTCACGTCTCACTCTCTTCCTTTTACTATTGTAAAACAACAATAAGCAAATGTTACATCAAATGCAATGTGAAAATGAACAAAAATGAAGTGAAGACCTCATATGCTGTGATAAAACAGATCATCTTTAGACTTTAATGTGCTGCCTTCCTGTGAGTAATGCCATCATGCTCTTCATTGAGCTAATTTTAATCCACTACTTTATAAATGGATTACTACACCAGATACAGTCATGATGTCAACAGAGGGGATAGGGTTTACAATTGGCCAGGACGCAGGTAGTTTGTAATGTATGGAGGGGGATTATGAATAGCCAATTAGCGGCCATGAACCTAGTAGGCCTTCCCCACGACCTGACTTAATGTGAACGCGCGTGTGCTGCATTTTCCACCGCAGCCGCATATCCGACTGCGTCCAAAGATGATGGTGAGCAGCACAGCACACACGTTTTACGTTTCAATTGAATAAAACAATTACATGATGGGCTAGCTAGTGTAACTTCTTTAAAAAATACTTAGTATTCGGAACCCATTGACATAAACACAGCTAGGCAGTTTGAGAGTCTCAAGCTAACCTAATCAGTTTTCAATATTACTGGGAAGCTAGCTTCCCACTATCTCTCTTAGCCTCTCTCTATCTCTTTCTCTCAGAGAGACACAAACACATACACAGTTTTGTATATTGGTTTCTACGAATACTGCCAAATAGTCGTTAGCCTCACTCATACAATTAGCCTACCTTGCTGCCTGAATCCATTGCCCCAGTATGGCTTGTCGATATTATTGCTGGCAATCTTGAAATGTCGAGAATATAGTTTGGGTAACTTCCGCGTCAATTTCTTTTACTCAGACGAGGTGTCTCATTTTTAAGAGGATAATAATACAATAGTAAACAATAGTATCTTCTTTGTTATTCTTCTTTATTTTCAGCGTAATTATTTGATTCCAAATTGTCCTCAGTTCATCGTGTTTATTCCCTTAGTGTAATTTCTGTCATGAGCTCAAAACTTCAGATTCATCATGCCCCAAAGTTTTCTTGGGTTGTTGAAGTAGTTCGTTCTTCGAGTACAGACTGTCTACTCTGGGGAAATAAACCGGTGAATATATTTCCTACAGCCCGTCTAGAGTGATTGGCTGACGCAAGAGTTTAGTTCGGCCTCAATGTGAGTTGAGTTCAGCCTCAATTTGTAAGGAGGAGGCCCGTTTCTATCCCTGAGCTTCTATTGGTTTATACTTGCACCCCTATGACGACGTTAAGACATGTAACTCTTAAAAGTGTCACTTAGTTTTGTTGAAGTACTAGGTCGGAAAGTTATGTGTTAAGCACATCGTCCTCGATGTATTTAATTGAAATGATACATTTTGATTACAATTTGGTGGAGGCGTGAGCAAAGTATTATATTGTAATAACATGGTTATATAGCCTACTGATCAGACGCTTGCAGCAGGGGGCGCAAATGCACTCACCATTGCTGATAGTTTGAGGTCATGGCAGGAAATGACAATGGCATGCACCACCTTTTCATCCCACTTGCAACCCCCACGTAGGCTATAAGTAAGCAATAACGTGACGTTGCCTACCAAGGGTAGAATTTCTATACTTCATAGGTCTACTTGCTCCTAGTACTTTATCCCAACAATACTAAAAGAGAAGAGGTAGTAGTAGCCTAGTAATACATTTGAATGATCCATGACAACACTCATTTTTAGGCACACACAAAAAAACATCCAGTCTAGAGGTCAACCGATTAATTAGGGCTGATTTCAAGCTTTCATAACAATCAGTAATCAGACTTTTTATTTAAAACTAAATAGATTTTATTTATGTATTATATGAAGTTAAAATAATTGGGTTCATTGTTCATTCAGTATTGTTGTATTGTTCATTCAGTATTGTCATTATTACAAATATATGTAAAAATCGGCTGATTAATCGGTATCTACTTTTTTTGGTCCTCCAATAATCGGTATCGGCGTTGAAAAATCATAATCGGTCGACCTCTAATCCAGTCAGTCATCCTTTATTTCTCAGCACCTTACTGTATCCATGCGTGCTCAGTCCTTCATAAACAATGTTTCAAACATCCAACATCTGTGATCTTTGACCAAAGCTGGTAATGTGACATTGGTACCCTCTATTCAAAACCATAAATTGTGATGGAGATGTTTGTTATTAAAGGTGTGTAAAAACAAATATTTTCATGTGAATAAATGAAACTGCGTAATACCTTTTGTTTGAGATGGCGGGGAAGGGTCCGGTCAGAGTGCATGCAAAAAATTAGGAAAATAATCATTACTACAGAAAGGAAAATGTGTGTGTTTATACAGTGCAAATGAAAGATTCGGGAACATGAGAACAAATATATAAAAATTTAAGAAATGTGTTCCCTTTTCATATAATCTATTCCCTTTGAGACCATGGGAAAACAATAACAGGTAAATACTGAGACAAAGGCCGGTGAGTGTGCCATATGGACTGACCTGGCCTAAAGCAACAGGCTGAGGAACAGAGGTAGAGGAAGACCAACATGGTATTTCACATTGTCTGTGGGTTTGTCATGTCTGAATAATCATGAGGCAATGTAAGGTTTATTTGTAAGATTGAAAATTGTCACTCAAAACTAGTTCAACTGGTTACACAAAAATGGACTAGTTCTTTGCTGACAAAAACTTTGTGATGTAAACATCAGTAGTTACCAAGGAATGTTGTAGGAATGACTGATGAATGAAAAAATCATCAAAGCTTGTCAAAAGGTGTGATACACTTTCAGGGGTTATAATGCAGTTCTAGAACACCTGACTGTTGATTGTTGCTGTTGAATGTCTTTGCATAGTCTTACCTATGATTGATTGACCTGGCAGACCATGTGTTCTCAGTCAACTTACTTTGTAAAATAAATACATTAAAGAAAAATGTATATTCTTGAATCCAACAGACAATGCCATGTCTAGTGACGCTTGCCAGATTCATGGCTCTCCACAGCGGTTGTGGGAGGAGACTATGTAATGTCTTATTTATGAGGCTTGCAATAATTTCTGACCTTAAAAGTCCTGCCTTTAGTATGCTAGTGTTCAGGTCATGTTAGACTATAGTTGACCTTGTAAACAAGCATTGAGACATCAAAGTGTCTTCCCTCTGTTATTCTCTGAGCCTCATGGTCCACAGCACCCAGATACAGGATGAGGGGAGGAGGGAAAAGGTGTAGAGTCACTTCATTACAACATACACGATGCACCTATATCTTTTGTTAGAGATGTCGGGGAGGTGTCTGGTCAAGGCACATTTAAATTAGAAAGAAAATAGGGTGGATGGGAAAAGGAAGGGAGACTGGGAAGGACTGACACATTTTAGGAACTGTGTTCTTTTCTGTCCTTTATGAAATTCCTTTGAAATCGAATGAAAACAATAACAAACAAAGAGGGGGTGTATACTCTGAGCAGGCCTGTATTGTGCACTAAATCAAAAGTAGAACATTACAGCATGGGATACATTATAATAACATGGTAAGAGTATTCTAACACATTCCAATATTACTTTCCCAGGTATCCTTTATTGAATTGTTGCTATTTAATTATTGAACATGGTACCTGTGGTAAGAATGTGTGTAACTCCTGACCTGACGCATAGCTTATGGGGTGAAATAAATCAATACAGTTACATATCGGGATATTATTTTGATGATATATCATATTGTATAGTTTTGACAATATTTCAATATTATTTTTGCACAAGTTGGCTGTACCTGCACCAAAACAGTATTTTTCCTTCATAGCTTGTTCCCCATCTTTTTAACATAGGGAGCCAATTTGTTTTCAGCACTTTTATATATTTGATCAAAACTAATTTTCTCATGTCTCTTTCTTGTACCTCTGCTGTAGACATAACGTGAGCAATGTTTGGAACATCAAATCGCAATACATATAGAATCGTGAGACTCGCAATGCATATCGTATCGGCACCTAACTATCATGATAATATTGTGAGGTCACTGGCAATTCCCAGCCCGAATAGCTTAGCTTGCCCCTACCTCATCCATAGGTTTTCACAGCTTATAGCTTTGCGTTTCCCCAGAACACAAATCTGGAGGGATAATTTACAGATTTGCCAAATCCAATTACTCCATTTACTACTAGGCCATAAAATACCTTTGCCGGGCCTGTGGGCTCATGCATGTACTCCTGAGCCTCATTCATCAGCTTCTTTGCCTCAGTAATGCTTTGGTCCTTGCTATCTGGAATCCTTGTGATGTCCAACACAGACAACACCCCATTGAAGTTGACATTTAAAATGGTTAAGGTAACGGTTACAGTTATGGTGAAGGTTATGGTAAGGGTAAAGGTAAGGGTTAGGGTTTGGGGTAGGAAAGTCTCAAGAACCTGGATTGCACTAACCCTAATGCTTTACTCAATAGTTGCTCTCATCAGAGATTATTTCATTGAGTGTTCTTTAAATGGCCTTCTCATCATTGTGCAATTCTCTTAAGCTCAATCCTATTCCATCGCTATTTTCTTAAAAACGAGGACGCCTAGAGTTGTGGTTACATTTTGCATAAATTCCCAGCACATTTTGGACCTAATCCAAGGAAAGACCTGGAAGGTGAATCATGGTCATCCATCCCCATGCACATGAGCACTGGATAAGAACTAGCCTATTAGTTACCTGAAGCAGGCTGTCAAAAATGAAGGCCACACAATGTCTTGAACCGTTGAGTGTTTGTTCGCCCTTTCTTTCCATGTCTAGTCCATGTCCATTTAAAAGGCCCATCTACAGTTGTTGTAACATCTCACCTTTATTCATTGACTGGAATGGAATATTTTTATGTTACAATTCAAATGGAGCTCATTCAGATGATTCACTGTTTTCCTCAGGGAGAAGGAGGGCTACTGAGATCAGGTTTTGATTCGAGAATTTGTATCAGCGGAAATACGACAATAGAAAGCATCTTACGCCTTCAATCCATGACAGACAAAGAAGCGCACCTTGCATATTTGCTGGGTCTTTTCCTCCAACTGAGCAGGCAGACGCTGTCTGGAGACATGCATGAGCTTGGGCTTGGGCCTGGGGAACACAAACACTTCAAACGGCCTCTTTCTTTATGGAGCCACAATGCTCTACGTCAGCGGCACCTTCATTTCCGTCCACTGCCTGGATGTCTGTCTGCACATACTGTCAGACCCTGAGCTGCCCTCAAGATCTGCACCCATTGGCCCTGTTTCTTTCTGTCCAGGAGAGCCTTCACACATTTTTCTTGTGTGACTGCAAATTCTGAATGCAACCATGGATGTCCTTTTCTCAAAAGGGGCACGACTCTGTGGCTTCTCGAAGTGTATGCAACGTTTGGCGTGGCATTCTTTTATATTTTCATCGAAACGGCATTTTAAAATGTGTACATGATACTGCAAAGCATTTCCCCCCAGGGGACAATAAAGTCAGTAAAAGAATGCTTGGAAGTCTGCTGCAAGCTAACTAACGACGTTCTTCTGTTGAAGGAGGAGCGGACCAAAATGTAGCGTGGTGGTTACTCATGTTTATTAATGAAAATACGACTAGACATGAAATAACTGAATGTACAAAACAATAGACGGAACGTGAAAAACTATACAGCCTATCTGGTGAACATAAACACAGAGACAGGAACAATCACCCACGAAACACTCAAAGAATATGGCTGCCTAAATATGGTTCCCAATCAGAGACAATGAAAATCACCTGACTCTGATTGAGAACCGCCTCAGGCAGCCATAGACTATGCTAGACACCCCACAAAACCCCAAGACAAAAACACACCACAATAATCCATGTCACACCCTGGCCTGACAAAATAAATGAAGATAAACATAATATATTTCGACCAGGGCGTGACACTAACAAATTGGTTGGCAGGAGTGAGAGAAGAGAGACCCGTGAGACTGTAGTAGAGGACACAGACCCTTTTAGAAGATTACTGACCTTCTATTAGACATTGGTTTATGTCACTAGTTGGGATAGTAACATACCTGGTCTGTAGTTGAATGGGCTCATTTGGCTCAGTAACACAATGTTTGGTGTGCCAAGGCCACTCACTGAACTGCCATCCATCTTTTTAGTCACTTAGATGGTACTTGGCCAGCTGGCATGCTTGCCAAAGCCCGCCAACGATCATCCACTTCATTGCACATTGCTGTCTGGTTATAGTCTTTTTGGAAACGTCTATCACTCAAGCCAGTATCATGTGGGCCACCCTCACTGCCCAGAACTGACTTGTCATCTCTTTAGGCTCCCTGTCCCCACCATTTCTTTCCCAATCAATGGGACAGTACTGGTCAGCTGGTGCCCTTTGCTAAGCATTGCCCGCATGTTACTCTGAAACATCCCACTGGGCACAGACGTCAGTTTAACATCTAGTTTTTATTGACATTTGGTTGAGTTGTCAACTAATGTGAATTCAACTTGAAATATACAAAACATGTCACCATGTAATTGGATTTAGGTTAAAAGTTGGGTGATTAAAAAAAAAAAACATATCTTACAGTGATTATGTTTTTCAAATCCAATCAGTTTTCCACGTTGATTCAAAGTCTTTACATTTTATCTTTTGGTTGAAATGAAGTGCAAACAACCAGTTTTTGCCCAGTGGGATATCTCTTCCATTGACTCACTTTTTCTTCGTAAACTCCTCATTTGCAAGAAACTGATGAAGGTCCATAATAACTCCCATTCTGTCTGCTGAATCTGGGCCCCCACTATTATCTTTGCTAAATTTCACAACCTCCTATGCACGACAGCAGTGAGAAAGATAACGATGTCCTCTAGACAGAGGAGCTTGAGCATCTCATTATGCAGACTGCTTTATTGGGCCACTAACCTTTCTTAGCAAGGAATGTGTCAAAGGTGTTTCTGAAAACCAGACAGGACCGCTCCTGCATAGAAACCTGTCCTACAATCTGGCATCAATATTCAAGCCTCCTATAGAGAAAGATTACGTAACTCAGAAGTTGTACTTCACTGAGAGAATTTGGTTCACAACATCTATGTAGCAACATTTGTCATGTAGAAAATAGAGAAGGTTCAATTGACCAAGGAAGTGGCCAAACAATTAATGGCCTGTTGTTGTAGAAGAGAGTATCTAAGATGGATGAAATAGGTTAGTACAGTATGTATCAATTTAATCAATAGTTATTCACCATTTGCCCAGTGACCCCTTGAACCCTGCCTTAGCTGACAATGTTTTCATGTTTTCACAGCTTTTAGCATACACATTATTAAATTAAAACACACCTCTCCAATGGCTTTGCTGGCCTTATGTATCTGGTCTTCTCAGCAGCACCATACAATTGGGCCTCTGTTATTAAGGCTAAAGCCGTGGCATGTTAATCTAGTGCCATAGAGATTGTTGGCCCTCCAATGCTTAGAACTGTGGCCCACTTCCAACAATTCTTTCCCAGCTAATGAGCTAATGCTGGATAGCATTGGAAATTCCCAATTAGGGGATAGGGGGATACTTAGCCAGTTGTACAACAGAATGCCTTCAACTGAAACGTGTCTTCCGCATTTAACCAAGCCCCTCTGAATCAGAGAGGTGCGGGGGGCTACCTTAATCGACATCCACGTCTTCGGCGCCCGGGAACAGTGGGTTAACTGCCTTGCTTGGGGGCAGAAGAACAGATTTTTACTTTGTCAGCTCGGGGATTTGACCCTGCAACCTTTTTGTTACTGGCCCAATGCTCTAACCAGCTTAATAGCTCAATGGTTGCATGTTTGAGTTATTTTAGAATGATGAGGAATTATTAAATTGTTATCCTCCTCTGTATGATGAAACTGGTCTGTAAGAGCATCCCTTTGTTAAGATGGTAACACACCGCCAGCTTTAAGGGGAACTATACTGAAGGAATCTTCATTGATAGGTAATGGACATTGCAAACTTGTTTAGGCTAATTGGTTTTCGTGACTACTTACATCTAAGTCCTGTGTTAGCCCTGTGTTGGCAACTTCCCAAGATAGTGAATCTGACCTACAAAAAAGTATGACTGTATTTGTAATTGAAGTAATGCAGTGCAGTCTATGAGAAGAGATCAGGGAGAAAGCTTTTGCATTATAAAACACCATGAAAAAATGTTTCACTTTGATCATTAGTGCCAAGGCAATGGCTTATGACGTAATAGACCTGATCCTGTTCCTTGTCAACACTCTCATTTGAGACGGGAAATGCAATGTCTTCCTCATGGTACTTTGTCAGGATCAAAGGTGTGCACTTGATTGTTTGCTGAACAACGTGATGTTAAGTGATATTTTCACAGATGAAGGAAATTATGCAGACAACTGCAATAAAAGGAGGTTGAGCATTTTTTATTAGTGCCTTCTGATTTGTTTACCCTTTATTTAACAAGGCAAGTCAGTTAAGAACATATTCTTATTTTCAATGACAGCCTAGGAACAGTGGGTTAACTGCCTGTTCAGGGGCAGAATGACAGATTTGTACCTTGTCAGCTCGGGGATTTGAACTTCCAACCTTTCAGCTGCTAGTCCAACACTCTAACCACTAGGCTACACTGCCTTACACATTTTAATCATGGCATTTTTCTGGTGTTTTGTGGTGGAAAACTGAACAGTCATTTTAATTTAACCTCTTCAGATTGGAAAACATATTTTTTAATGTGCCCTTCACTCACGCCGCCAAACTTACCCTAGTAAAACTGACTATCCTACCGATCCTCGACTTCGGCGATGTCATCTACAAAATAGCTTCCAACACTCTACTCAGCAAACTGGATGCAGTTTATCACAGTGCCATCCGTTTTGTTACTAAAGCACCTTATACCACCCACCACTTTGACCTGTGTGCTCTAGTCGTCTGGCCCTCGCTACATATTCGTTGCCAGACCCACTGGCTCCAGGTCATCTACAAGTCCATGCTTGGTAAAGCTCCGCCTTATCTCAGTTCACTGGTCACGATGGCAACACCCACCCGTAGCACGCGCTCCAGCAGGTGTATCTCACTGATCATCCCTAAAGCCAACACCTCATTTGGCCGCCTTTCGTTCCAGTTCTCTGCTGCCTGTGACTGGAACGAATTGCAAAAATCGCTGAAGTTGGAGACTTTTATCTCCCTCACCAACTTCAAACATCGGCTATCTGAGCAGCTAACCGATCGCTGCAGCTGTACATAGTCTATCGGTAAATAGCCCACCCAATTTTACCTACCTCTTCCCCATACTGTTTATATTTATTTACTTTTCTGCTCTTTTGCACACCAATATCTCTACCTGTACATGACCATCTGATCATTTATCACTCCAGTGTTAATCTGCAAAATTGTAATTATTCGCCTACCTCCTCATGCCTTTTGCACACAATGTATATAGACTCTCTTTTTTTCTACTGTGTTATTGACTTGTTAATTGTTTACTCCATGTGTAACTCTGTCTGTTCACACCGCTATGCTTTATCTTGGCCAGGTCGCAGTTGCAAATGAGAACTTGTTCTCAACTAGCCTACCTGGTTAAATAAAGGTGAAAAAAATAAAATAAATAAAATGACAGAATGTTACATTTTTTACCAAATGACACTTCTAAAAAGGTGCAGAAACAACTTATTTGGGAGTTCACTGGAAGTTAATCTTATTGTGTAGATACTGTACAGTTAATCACCGGTGCCATGGGCTCTGGCACAACCTAGGCTAATGTCTGTTTGCATCAATTCATATATTATTAACTTATAAAGCAGTGAAAGAGGTCCAAGAATGCAGGACTATCATGCTAAAATATTTACTCAACTATGACAATATACAGCTGACCTTCCATTACCACCAATCTAATGATGTAGTTACTACAGAACAAAAGAAAGCTGGACACTAACACTAACTAAAATACTGAAGGCTAGTAAGAACATTATACACAACACGAACCCAGTGGCGTAGCTCAATTTGACACATTCTGATGTTTTATTGCTAATGTCATGCTGTTTTACACATTTTGCTATGAGACGGAGAGAAAATGTTGCTGTTACACATTTTGCCATGGGGTAGAGAGAAATATGTAGTTGTATAGTTAATCTCATTCTATTCTACACGTTTTGCCATGAGACTGAGAGAAAATGTTGCATTTTTAAGATAATTTCCTGCTATTCTACACATTTTTCCATGATGTGAGAGAATCTAATTTCACATAATTTGGAGAAAAAAATGTCCATACAACTGCATATGATGCTATCTGGGGAATGGGGGGCCTCGTTTTCTTTGTAGCCCCCGCACCATTCCACTAACCCTTCACTCGTCCAATACACTTTTAAATTGCTCCTAGTCTAACACTCAAAACCTTTCACACCTTATGATCCTTATGATCATTACTAAAGGCAGTATTCCTGTGCAGCAGCATGTGGCAGAATTTACATATGCATGCATTCAACTGTGCAACTATGTGTCTAATATTCTTACCAACATCCACTTAGGAGATGACAAACAGCAGACCCACACGCAAATGGGCTTTCAGTGAGTCCTTGCATCCATAGATCCATCTAATGTGCTCCGTAACAACCAACGCAAAGTAATTGGCTCAGGTAAAAGAACATTGCATAGATAATCTGCCGATGAATTGTGCCATTTTCCTTCACGCTGAAGAAGTTCTGCTGGTGCGTGATGATTGACAGTGAACATGATTTGAACTGCTTGACACTGTGTACTTCACTGTGGTTTTTTTCGATGGTCTGGGGGTCAAAGTATCAATGGAATATCAATGAAAATCGATCTACCTAAAAATAGTTTATTAAAATAAAATAGTTTATTATAAAATCGATCTACCTAAAAATATTTATTAGGGAACATGTTGGTGCTCATTTTAAAGGCCAATGTCTTGGCTGCATCCAAGGGTTTGAATCATACTACCCAACTGTACATAATGGATTTTAGTCAATGGAGTAAGATAAAGGTTACTCTCTGATAGATGTGTCTATTAATGACATGGGTGTGTAGTGAATGAATAAAGCAGTTGTATCTGGGTCGATGTAGTTGTGCTACAGTAATCTGAGCTCATGCCAGCTCCATCACAGCGGTTATAGAAGGGAAAATGTAGCCTTCAGTGACCCTTACAAATGGCCATTCTTTCTGAGGGTTTAATAAGCAGCTTAGCAACCTTAGGACTTGTTTAAAAATGTGTAGAGGGACAAATGCTATTATCCTGTGATGGATATGTAGGTTATAAAGAATGGTGCACAGTTTCAATTTACATAATCTTATATTGTTTTTCTGTGTTCTCATATAGACCTTAAGGGCTTACTAAACTTGGTGCCAGTCAGGTTATATGAATAAGGACAAAGGATTTGTTGGTCCACTCTTGTTCCTGGCACTTCGAGTTTGAGCTGGTGTGGACCAGAGAGGACCAGTAACTGACTGGTGTAAGCATGATATAAGGACCAATCCCCTCAGGACTTACCCACTGTCACCTTCTCACTGCACTATCTTCTTTCCTTCCCTCCCTTCTCCCTCCCCTATCCCTATCTCAGTTCCTTTCTGCCCATTTAGCTGGCACTGCCACTATAACTATTTATGTGGGCGGCCATGAGGAGGCCATGAGACAGCAATAGCTCTTCCTACCAAAGTGCTGACATTCTGCTTTCCTTTCTCCGCAGGGCCTCTGGTCTCTGTGCCCTTAGTGCCACAGTGCCCCTAAACCCATTAAGGTGCCCGACCCGTGTGGAGGGGGAAGGGATTTGGGGAGCACTAAATGTGTTTAATCCCACAGTAATTAAACAGTAAGAAACAGAGGAGGGTCAGTTGAAACATATGGGGGTTTATTGTAAATGTTCACCAGCATAACTTTCCCAGGCCCACCTCCTGCCATTTTTAGAAATAGCCTCCTACTTATCTTGCTATAGTAGTCTGTGGTCGATGACATTCTTTCCCTCCATTCTGTACGTGTTGGTCACTGTTTCTAGGCTTGGTATCGGTGCAGTTAATATAGAATACTTTATCAGTGCCTGGAAACAAAGGCACTTTGCAGAGCCCCTTTAATTACATTTTTTTATATCAAAAGGAATGGTGTCAGTTTAATGTATGGGGTCAGCACTATAGTGTGCACTTACGCATGCAGGTTTCCATGGAGTTTTGTGGGGGTCGGTGTATACAAACCCATTTAAAAAAGAAATACCCTGAATACTGAAAGCAGCAAAAATATATATATATTTTCTCAGATTGTTCTGGCAATTCTCACATACAGTGTCTTCAGGAAGTATTCATGCCCCTTGACTTATTCTACATTTTGTTGTGTTACATCCTTAATTCAAAATGGATTTAATATATTTATTTCTCACCCATGTACACACAATATCCCATAATGTCAAAGTGAAGGCATGTTTTTTTTACATTTTAGAATTTAAAAATAAAATAAAATACAGAAATATCAAATTTACATAAGTATTCACACCCCTGAGTCAATACATGTTAGATTCACCTTTGGGAGCTGTGAGTCTTTCTGTGTAAGTCTCTAAGAGCTTTGCACACCTACAGTTGAAGTTAGAAGTTTACATACACCTTAGCCAAATACATTTAAACTCAGTTTTTCACAACTCCTGACATTTAATCCTAGTAAAAATTCCCTGTCTTAGGTCAGTTAGGATCACAACTTTATTTTAAGAATGTGAAATGTCAGAATAATAGTAGAGAGAATGATTTATTTTTGCTTTTATTTCTTTCATCACATTCCCAGTGGGTCAGAAGTTTAAATACACTCAATTGGTATTTCGTAGCATTGCCTTTAAGTTGTTTAACTTGGGTCAAACGTTTTGGGTAGCCTTCCACAACCTTCCACAGTAAGTTGGGTGAATTTTGGCCCATTCCTCCTGACAGAGCTGGTGTAGCTGAATCAGGTTTGTAGGCCTCCTTGCTTGCACACGCTTTTTCAGTTCTGCCCAAAATGTTTCTATAGGATTGAGGTCAGAGCTTTGTGATGGCCACTCCAAATCCTAGACTTTGTTGTCCTTAAGCCATTTTGCCACAACTTTGGAAATATGCTTGGGGTCATTGTCCATTTGGAAGACCCATTTGCGACCAAGCTTTAACTTCCTGACTGATGTCTTGAGATTTTGCTTCAATATATCCACATAATTTTCCTATCTCATGATGCCATCTATTTTATGAAGTGCACCAGTCCCTCCTGCAGCAAAGCACACGCACAACATGGTGCTGTCACCCCCGTGCTTCACGGTTGGGAGGGTGTTCTTCGGCTTGCAAGCCGCCCCCTTTTTCCTCCAAACATAACAATGGTCATTAAGGCCAAACAGTTCTATTTTTGTTTCATCAGACTAGAAGGCATTACTCCGAAAAGTATGATCTTTGTCCCATGTGCAGTGGCTTTTTATGGCGGTTTTGGAGCAGTGGCTTCTTCCTTGCTGAATGGCCTTTCAGGTTATGTCGATATAGAACTTATTTTACTGTGGATATAGATACTTTTGTACCTGTTTCCTCCAGCATCTTCACAAGGTCCTTTGCTGTTGTCCTGGGAATTATTTGCACTTTTCGCACCAAAGTACGTTCATCTCTAGGAGACAGAACGCGTAGCCTTCCTGAGCGGTATGATATCTGCGTGGTCCCATGGTGTTTATACTTGCGTACAATCTTTTTTAGTGATGAAAGTGGTACCTTCAGGCATTTGGAAATTGCTCCCAAGGATGAACCAGACTTGTGGTCTACAATTTTTTTTCTGAGGTCTTGGCTAATTTCTTTTGATGTTCCCATGATGTCAAGCAAAGAGGCACTGAGTTTGAAGGGAGGCCTTGAAATACATCCACAGGTACACCTCCAATTGACTCAAATGATGTCAATTAGCCTATCAGAAGCTTCAAAAGCCATGACATCATTTTCTGGAATTTTCCAAGCTGTTTAAAGGCACAGTCAACTTAGTGTATGTAAACTTCTGACCCACTGGAATTGTGATACAGTTAGTTAGAAGTGAAATAATCTGCATCACTGCTTCCGGTTAGGGTTGGGCGGTTTCTGTTACGCCCTGTTCTGTTTCACCTGTCCTTGTGATTGTCTCCACCCCCTCCAGGTGTCGCTTATTTTCCCCTGTGTATTTACCCCTATGTTTCCTGCCTCTCTTTGCCTGTTCGTCTTGTATGTTCAAGTCAACCAGCGTGTTTTCCCCGTGCGCCTGCTTTTTCTATTCTCTTTTTGCTAGACCTCCCGGTTTTGACCCTTGCCTGTTTCTGGACCCTGTACCTGCCTGCCTGACCATTCTGCCTGCCTTGACCTCAAGCCTGTCTGCCACTCTGTACCTCCTGGTCTCTGAACTGGTTTTGACCTTTTGCCTGTCCACGACCATTCTCTTGCATTGATTATAATAGATATCAACGACTCAAGTCATCTGCTTCCTGTGTCTGCATCTGGGTCTCGCCTTGTGCCCTTATAGATTTCTAGATTTTCATATCGTCATACTGGCCTTCTCTCATCCCGGGATTTCCGATATTATAGTTTTAGTACACAGGGGGGTGCTAAAAATGCACAAAAAAAAGCCAGCTGGACACGAGCTCCCGCTTTCTCCCATTGTGCTATTTACAAAACAAATACATGACTGGCTCAACTGTTCTGGGGAACTATAAAAAGCTTCATAATGTAAAATAATGTGACAGGTGAAATGAAGAACGCAATCTGCTTGTATTGCACAAGTTGACTGTAGGAATTAACTTAAAAAGTAACTAAAATAATCCAATTTATTGAACATTTATATACAAAAATTGTTTGGACGGTATTGACGGTATTGAAAAACCATCCTATGGCTATTTCCAAATACCCCATGCATTATATATGGTATAACCTGGCCAAACCTACTTGGCTGAGGTGCGTCCATGACCAGCTCGGAAGCCAGATTGCATCGTGGTTGAAGGTATGTTAGGATTCGAAATGGTCGGTGATCTGTTTGTTAACTTGGCTTTCAGAGTGTCTCCCCCTTTGAAGAGGGAGATGACCGCGGCAGCTTTCCAATCTTTGGGGATCTCAGACGTTACAAAAGAGAGGTTGAACAGGCTAGTAATAGGGGTTGCAACAATTTCGGCTAATCATTTTTTGAAAGAGAGGGTCCAAATTGTCTAGCCCAGCTGATTTGTAGGGATTCAGATTGTGCAGCTATTTCAGAACATCAGCTGTCTGGATTTGGGCGAAGGAGAAGCAAGGGGGGGGCTTGGGCAAGTTTCTGCGGGGGTGTAGAGCTGTTGGCCCGGGGTAGGGGTAGCCAGTGGAAAGCATGGCCAGCCTTAGAGAAATGCTTATTGAAATTATTGTTTAACGTAGATTTATTGGCGGTGACAGTGTTTCCTAGCCTCAGTGCAATGGACAGTTGGGAGGAGGTGCTCTTATTCTCCATGGACTTTACAGTGTCCCATTACTTTTTGGAATTAGTGCTACAGGTTGCACATTTCTGTTTGAAAAAGCTAGCCTTAGCTTTCCGAACTGACTGTGTATAGTGTATATTGGTTCCTGACTTCCCTGAAAAGTTGCATATCGCAGGAACTATTCAATGCTAATGCAGTATGCCACAGGATGTTTTAGTGCTGGTCAAGGGCAGTCAAGTTTGGGATGAACCGAGCGCCATATCTGTTCTTAGTTCTAAATCTTTTGAACTGGGCATGCTTATTTAAGACGGTGAGGAAAGCACTTTTAAAGTGCAACCAGTCGTCTTCTGCTGACGGGATGAGGTCAATATCCTTCCAGGATACCCTGGCCAGGTCGATTAGAAAGGCCTGCTCGCTGAAGTGTTTAAGGGAGCGTTTGACATTGATGAGGGGTGGTCTTTGACCGCAGACTCATTACAGACGCAGACAATAAGGCAGTGATCGCTGAGATCCTTGTTGAAGACAGCAGAGGGCAAGTTGGTCAGGATGATATCTATGAGGGTGCCCATGGTTTGGGATTTAGGGTTGTACCTGGTAGGTTCCTTGACAATTTGTGTGAGATTGAGGGCATCTAGCTTAGATTGTAGGACGGCCAGGGTTTTAAGCATATCCCAGTTTAGGTCACCTAACAGTACAAACTCTGAAGATAGATGGGGGCAATCAATTCACATATGGTGTCCAGGGCACAGCTGGGGGCTGAGGGGGGTCTATAACAAGTGGCAACGGTGAGAGAATTACTTCTGGAAAGGTGGATTTTTAAAAGTAGAATCTTGAATTGTTTGGGCACAGACCTGGGTAGTATGACAGAACTCTGCAGGTTATTGCTGCAGTACATTGCAACTCCGCCCCCTTTGGCAGTTCTATCCTTTTGGGAAAATGTTGTAGTTGGGGATGGTAATTTCAGAATTTTTGGTGACCTTCCTAAGCCAGGATTCAGACACGGCTTGGACATCCGGGTTGGTGGAGTGTGTTAAAGCAGTGAATAAAACAAACTTAGGGAGGAGGCTTCTGATGTTAACATGTATGAAGCCAAGACTTTTACAGTTGCAGAAGTCAACAAATGAGAGCACTTTAGAAATAGATGTGGTTCTGGGGGCTACAGAACCTGGGTTAACCTCTACATCACCAGAGGAACAGATGAGGATTAGGAGGAGGGTACTGCTAAAGGCTATAAGAACTGGTTGTCTAGTGCGTCGGGGAAAGAGAATAAAAGGAGCAGATTTCTGGGTGGGGTAGAATAGATTCAGGGCATAATGTACAGACAAGGGTATGATAGGATGTGAGTACAGTGGAGGTAAACCTAGGCATTGAGTGACTATGAGAGCGGTTGCGTCTCTGGAGGCACCAGTTTTAAGCCAGATGAGGTCCCCGCATGTGTGGAGGGTGTGACAAAAGAGCTATCTAAGGCATTTAGGGTTGTGCTGGGGGCTCTATAGTGAAATAAACAATAATAACTAACCTAAACAGCAGTAGACAAGGCATATTGACATTAGGGAGAGGCATGAGTAGCCGAGTGATCATATGGTCCAATGAGCAGCAATAGGTGAGTCGGGGCCATTCAGAAGTCGCTACTATGCTAGGTGAGTTGGAGACATGATGACTCAGAAATCTAGCGGGCCGTAGCCAGCAGATGGATCTCTGGCGACGTCGCAACGGAAAAGCCGGTTGAAACCACCTCGGAGGCAGACCAGTCGTGATGTATCGGCGTGGCTCCGTGTCAGCCATAAAGGGTCAAGGACAATTTGCAAAAGAGGTATTGTAGCCCAAGAATTTGCTGGTGGACCTCTTCAGCTAGCTGGGAGATAGGCCTAGCTCGAGGCTAGCTCAAGGCTAACTGGTGCTTGCTTTGGGAAAGAGACATTAACCATGAGTAGCCTCTTGGATTGCAGCTAGCTAGCTGCGATGATCCGGTGTAAAGGTAAGCTTGTAGGAATCCGAAGATGTGGTACAGTAAAAGCAGTCCGATATGCTCTGGGTTGATATCGCGCTGTGCAGACTGGCAGGTATTGACCGAGATGAGGCTGACTGGTGTCCGAGTTAATGGTGAAGACCGCTAGCAGTGGCTAACTGACTACTAGCTAGTAGCTAGTTAGCTGGCTAGCTTCTGATGGGGGTTCCGGTTATAAAGGATATAAATAACAGATCCATACCACATTGGGTGAGGCGGGTTGCAGGAAGAGTATATTCAGTCCATAGATGGAAAGTGAGATTAAAATATATACAAAATATATACAAGGAAGACGATTATTTACAGGAGACAAGACAGGACAAGACAAAACACACATTCGACTGCTACACCATCTTGGATGTATGGCTACAAATATTGTATATAAACTCAGCAGAAAAAGAAACATCCTCTCACTCTCAACTGCATTTATTTTCAGCAAAGTTAATGTGTTCTAACATAAGATTCAACATCTGAGACATTAACTGAACAAGTTCCATAGACATGTGACTAACAGAAATTGAATAATGTCTGAACAAAGGGGGGTCAAAATCTGAACAAAGGGGGGTCAAAATCAAAAGTAACAGTCAGTATCTGGTGTGGCCACCAGCTGCATTAAGTACTGCAGTGCATCTCCTCCTGGTGGACTGCACCAGATTTGCCTGTTCTTTCTGAGAGATGTTAATCCATTCTTCCACCAAGGCACCTGCAAGTTCCCGGACATTTCTGGGGGGAATGGCCCTCACCCTCACCCTCCGATCCAACAGGTCGCAGACATGCTCAATGGGATTGAGATCTGGTCTCTTCGCTGGCCATGGCAGAACACTGACATTCCTGTCTTGCAGGAAATCACACACCGAACGAGCAGTATGGCTGGTGGCATTGTCATGTCAGGATGAACCTGCAGGAAGGGTACCACATGAGGGAGGAGGATATCTTCCCTGTACCGCACAGCGTTGAGATTGCCTGCAATGACAACCCGCTCAGTCCAATGATGCTGTGACACAACGCCCCAGACCATGATGGACCCTCCACCTACAAATCGATCCCGCTCCAGAGTACAGGCCTCGGTGTAACGCTAATTTCTTCAACAATAAACGCAAATCCGACCATCACCCCTGGTGAGATAAAACCGCGACTCGTCAGTAAAGAGCACTTTTTGCCAGTCCTGTCTGGTCTAGCGACGGTGGGTTTGTGCCCATAGGCGACGTTATTTCTGGTGATGTCTGGTGAGGACCTGCCTTACAGCAGGCCTACAAGCCCTCAGTCCAGCCTCTCAGCCTATTGCGGACAGTCTGAGCACTGATGGAGGGATTGTGCGTTCCTGGTGTAACTCAGGCAGTTGTTGTTGCCATCCTGTACCTGTCCCGCAGGTGTGATGTTCGGATGTACCGATCCTGTGCAGGTGTTGTTACACGTGGTCTGCCACTGCGAGGACAATCAGCTGTCTCTTTGCAGCGCCGTCTTAGTCAACTCACAGTACGGACATCGCAATTTATTTCCCTGGCCACATCTGCAGACGCCATTCCTCCTTGCAGCATGTCTAAGGCACGTTCCCGCAGGTGAGCAGGGACCTTGGGCATCTTTATTTTGGTGTTTTTCAGAGTCAGTAGAAAGGCCTCTCCAGTGTTCTAAGTTTTAATACCTGTGACCTTAATTGCCTACTGTCTGTAAGTTGTTAGTGTCTTAACGACCGTTCCACAGGTGCATGTTCATTAATTGTTTATGGTTCATTGAACAAGCATGGGAAACAGTGTTTAAACCTTTTACAATTACGATCTGTAAAGTTTTTTGGATTTTACGAATTATCTTTGAAAGACAGGGTCCTGAAAAGGGGACGTTTCTTTTTTTGCTGAGTTTACATTCCTTCATATGGCAGAATATTGTAGCCTAGGCCTATATACATTTGTTCATATGGGCAGAATGTTGTATATGAATTCATTCAAATGGTTATATAAATGCTAAAAACAGCCAATATCTAGTTTCTACAATATATTTTATTTTTAAATGTATTTTCATTTTATCTAGTTTTATGTGCTTAATGTGTCTTAGAAGGATTGGAGATGACCCGTTTGTGAGAGTTATGCGACCTAGGAATTGGAAAGCATCATATTCGGTGCACTTCCAGAACTTATTTGCGGTCTGTCGTTCCAGTCTGTAGGCATAGCCTTCATGCAACAAGATTTTTTTTAAGCACAGAGGATCATTTCGGTTTCCATTGCTTGTCAGGGATGTCACCAGGACCTTAGATAAGTGAGTGCTACTGGGAGTTGGTGGACAATTCTCTCCTCATAATGTAGAACTTCAATATGTCTATCCACTCTTTTCATTGGCCTATGCTTTTAGTTGCATTTAAGACATGGGTCGTTTGTTTTATTGATCTCAGAATGTCAATGTCAGAGTATCTTGTCATTGTGGTTATTTGTGTAGTATTATAAAATATTATTGTGATGTCTCCAGTCATGTAAAATGATGTAGAATTGAAGGAAAGTATTTTATTTGGGCCTAGTTATTGTTCATTATCAGAATACATTTGCATACATTCTCTTAAATCTCTTAAAATAGCCTATACTCTTATTGTGCAATTTATAGCCTACTGCTACTGTTTGTCTGTCTGGACTGTCTGCCTGTCTTGGTGAGAATCTAAAGTTAATAAAATACTAAAATGGTCTTATTTATTATTATTTACCTGAAGGTCCTGGCCAGCCAGGGTAGGGCAGCTCTTTACAACATTCCAATGTTATAGTCTTGTGAAATCTCATATTTTTTATTTGAAAATGGGAACAATGGGAGAGATGGACACATTCTGATTTCAAAACAAAATGGACTCCATTCACATTAATATTGTCCAGTGGTGGTAGAAGTTGTCACGCCCTGACCTGAGATATCCTTGTTTTCTTTATATTTTGGTTAGGTCAGGGTGTGACTAGGGTGGGTACGCTAGTTTTTTTATTGTCTAGTGTTTTTTGTATTGTCTAGGATTTTTGTAGGTCTAGCTGATTTGTATATCTATGGTGGCCTGATATGGTTCCCAATCAGAGGCAGCTGTTTATCGTTGTCTCTGATTGGGGATCATATTTAGGTAGACATTTTCCCTTTGGTGTTTGTGGGATCTTGTTCTATATTTAGTTGCCTGTCTGCACTATTCGTATAGCTTCACGTTTCGTTTTGTTATTTGGTTGGTTTATTCGGTGTTCATTCTTTAAATAAAAAAGAATGTACGCATACATGCTGCGCCTTGGTCCTATCTTTATGACGAACGTGACAAAAGTATCCAATTGTCATACTTGAGTAAAAGTTTTTAAAAAATATTTAAAAAAGCGTAATAGAAAATGAATCAAGTAAAAGTGAAAGTCACCCAGTAAAATACTACTTGAGTAAAAGTCCAAAAGTATTTGCTTTTAAATTTACTTAAGGTTCAAAAGTAAATGTAATTGCTAAAATATACAAGTATAAAAAGTAAAAGTAAAATGTATTATATTAAGCAAACCAGACTGGGGCACGCTCCAACACTCAGACATTTAGAAGCATGTCTAGGGATGTTCTCTTGTGTGTGAATTACACCATTTTCCTGTCCTGCTAAGCATTCAAAATGTAACAAGTACTTTTGGACACCAGGGAAAATGTATGGAGTAAAAAGTACATAATTTTCTTTAGGAATGTAGTGTAAGTAAAAGTAGTCAAAAATATAATAGTAAAGTACAGATACCCCCAAAAACTACTTAAGTAGTACTTACAAGTATTTTTACTTAAGTACTTTACACCATTGATATTATCATGTCATGAGGTATCAAAGTAGTTTTAAAGTTGCCTTAAAGTTGAACCTCGGGTAGATCTTTAGTATACCAAAGCTGATTAAATCGGAATCATGTGAATAATGATAAGGATAGTATACCAAAGCTGATTAAATCGGAATCATGTGAATAATGATAAGGATGATAATGGTACAGCCTAACCCTTTAATCATAGGCCATTGTTACTTTGTGTCTATAAAATCACAATGTTTACATTTCTGTAGTCATCTTTTTTAATTGAAATGTTGAAGTGTCTCCCCTCTACCAGATACATTTTTTTTTGCATGGAATGTTCTATTTTCATAACTGATCAAAATTATAGATAATATTCTGGCCATATGAACACATTTATTTTAGGCCATATAAAGAACAGCTATGCATGATTCAATGAAAAGCCATAAATTAATAAAAAACTCAGGCAAAAGGCTATGAAGCTGGCTTCACAGTTTCCCAGCCAAATAGCCTGCCTACAAGGAAAATCGACATATCTCAACCCACTTTGAGTGCGCAAGAGTGTCTGTGAGCTGTGTCATACCTTCCACAAAGGTTTTTTCTTCAAAAAGACATGTAAGCGGTCAGGCCATACCCCATGTTCTTTTCTAACGTCGTTCTCCATATCTCTTTTGGGAAACCTGTCTTTCTCTTGCCGTCTAGTGTCCAGCGTAGAGCAATCGTAGGATGTTCATCTGATGGTAATTCTCATACATGTCCCAGCCATCCTTCGGAGTGCTTTATTTTGAAATGTTTTCAGTTTGTGTGCTATTGCTGCAAGGATTTTCCAACATTCTGACTCATATAGGAGAACACTGAGAACAATGCTTTTGAAGATGTGGATTTTGAGTGATTGGCAGATGTTCTTGGCTGTCCATACTGGTCTTAACATGGCAAAGGCCTGGTTCCCTTTAGTGAACCTGATATTCACATCGCTCATGGAATCGCCAACCTTGGTCATCTTGCTCCCAAGAAAATATACTTATTCACCTCTTCCAAAGCAGTGTTGTTGATTCTTGTGTTGATTTTTGTGTTAATCCTGATGGATTTTGTCTTTTGAATGTTGATGTCGAGGCCTGCCATTTGTGAGATATTTACTAACTTTGGAGGTTTTCCCAGCATGTCCTGATGTCTATGGAAGGAATACACAACACTATGTGTGGAGGAAAAAGGCACAGCACACCAACATCAAAACCTCATCCCAACTGTAAAGCATGGGGCGGCAGGGTAGCCTAGTGGTTAGAGCGTTGGACTAGTAATCGCAAGGTTGCGAGTTCAAACCCCCAAGCTGACAAGGTACAAATCTGTCAGGCAGTTAACCCACTGTTCCCAGGCCGTCATTGAAAATAAGAATTTGTTCTTAACTGACTTGCCTGGTTAAAAAAAGGTAAAATTTAAAAAAAGATTAAATGGTGGAGAGAGCATCATGGTTTGGGGCAGCTTGCTATCATCGACGGAAAAATTAATTCTCAAGTTTATCAAGACATTTTGGAGGAGAATGTTAGGCTATCTGTCCGCCAATTGAAGCTTAACAGAAGTTGGTTGATGCTACAGGACAGCGACCCAGAACACAGAAGTAAATCAACAACAAAATGGTTTCTACAGAAGAAAATACGCCTTCTGGCTCAGTCAGAGTCCTGACCTCAACCTGATTGAAATGCTGTGGCATGACCTCAAGAGAGCAGTTCACAGCAGACATCCCAAGAATATTGCTGAACTGAAACAGTTTTGTAAAGTGGAATGGTCCAGAATTCCTCCTGACCGTTGTGCAGGTCTGATCCGCAACTACAGGAAAACATTTGGTTGAAGTTATTGCTGCCAAAGGAGGGTCAACCACTTATTAAATCCAAGGATTCACATACTTTTTCCACACTGCACTGTGAATGTTTACACAGTGTGTTCAATAAAGACATGAAAATGTAGTTGGAAGTTGACATACACCTTAGCTAAATACATTTAAACTCAGTTTTTCACAATTCCTGACATTTAATCCCAGTCAAAATTCCCAGTCTTAGCTCAGTTAGGATCACCACTTTATTTTAAGAATGTGAAATGTCAGAATAATAGCAGAGAGAATTATTTCTTTCAGCTTTTATTTCTTTCATCACATTCCCAGTGGGTCAGAAGTTTACATACACTCAATTAGTATTTGGTAGCATTGCCTTTAAATTGTTTATCTTGGTTCAAATGTTTTGGGTAGCCTTCCACATGCTTCCCACAATAAGTTGGGTTGAATTTTAGCCCATTCCTCCTGACAGAGCTGGTGTAACTGAGTCAGGTTTGTAGGCCTCCTTGCTAGCACACACTTTTTCAGTTAAGCCCACCAATTTTCTATGGGATTGAGGTCAGGGCTTTGTGATTGCCACTCCAATACCTTGACTTTTAAGCCATTTTGCCACAAGTTTGGAAATATGCTTGGGGTCATTGTCCATTTGGAAGACCCATTTGCGACCAAGCTTTAACTTCCTGACTGATGTCTTGAGATGTTGCTTCAATATATCCACATAATTTTCCTATCTCATGATGCCATCTATTTTGTGAAGTGCACCAGTCCCTCCTGCAGAAAAGCATCCCCGCAACATGATGCTGCCACCCCCATGCTTCACGGTTGTGTTCTTCGGCTTGCAAGCCTCATCCCTTTTTCCTCCAAACATAACGATGGTCATTATGACCAAACAGTTATTTTTGTTTCAACCAGACCAGAGAACATTTCTCCTAAAAGTACGATCTTTGTCCCCATGTGCAGTTGCAAACCGTAGTCTGGCTTTGGAGCAGTGGCTTCTTCCTTGCTGAGCGGCCTTTCAGGTTATGTCGATATAGGATTTGTTTTACTGTGGATATAGATACTTTTGTACCTGTTTCCTCCAGCATCTTCACAAGGTCCTTTTCTGTTGTTCTGGGATTGATTTGCACTTTTCGCACCAAAAAAGTACATTCATCTCTAGGAGACATAACACATCTCCTTCCGGAGCTGGATGACGGCTGCGTGGTCCCATGGTGTTTATACTTGCATACTATTGTTTGTACAGATGAATGTGGTACCTTCAGATGTTTGGAAATTGTCCCAAGGACTACAATTTGTTTTCTGAGGTCTTGGCTGATTTATTTTGATTTTCCCATGATGTCAATCAAAGAGCCCACCTGAGTTGGAAGGTAGGCCTTGAAATACATCCACAGGTGCACCTCCAATTTACTCAACCTATGTAAATTAGCCTATCAGAAGCTTCTACAGCCATGACATCATTTTCTGGAATTTACCAAGCTGTTTAAAGTCACAGTCAACTTAGTGTATGTATACTTCTGACCCACTGGAATTGTGATAAAGTGAATTATAAGTGAAATAATCTGTCTGTAAACAATTGTTGGAAAAATGACTTGTGTCATGCACAAAGTAGATGTCCTAACCACTTGCCAAAACTATAGTTTGTTAACACAAAATTTGTGATGTGGTTGAAAAACAAGTTTTAATGACTCCAACCTAAGTGTATGTAAACCTCCGACTTGAACTGTAATTGTTTGTGTGTTAGTTTTAGCGTACTGTGTTTGTTTATTATGTTGACCTAGATGAAGATCAGATCAAATTTCATGACCAATTTCTGCAGAAATGCAGGTATTTCCAAAGTGTTCACATACTTTTTATTGCCACTGTAGGTGGTAATATTCCATTCGGCACTCTTCTGTAGGACTTGCCTGAGTATGAAGATCTGGTCTGTGCAAGATTACCCTCTTCTGAAGCCTGTTTGCTCTTGACGTATGATAATTTCCACAGCCTCCATGATTCTTTAAAAAATGATTCTGCTGAACAGCTTGCTGGTTATCAGTAATAGCGTGATGCCTCCAGTTGTTACAATTCCCAAAAGTTCCTTTCTTGGGCAACTTCGCTATTAGGCCTGTTCTCCGTTCTGTCTGTGCTTGTTCGAGTCCCAAACCTTCTGAAAATCTTACACAGCTGTCTTGGTGTTTGGATGTTCTCTACTTTAAGAATTTCTGGACATATGCCGTCTTCTTGCCGTGGAATATTTCTGATTCAAAGGAAAGAGATTTCTTCAAACATTGATCTTTATTTAATATTGATTAATTGTTGCAACAATGAATCTGGTCGATCCCACACTCTGAAATGTGATGCAGAGAGCTCCACTAGCAGAACCGAGCCACATTATTTTATAGTTAAGACACATCCTCCTGAATACGTGACAAACAACAGATGTCTGGAATAGGTAAAAAAGTTAGGATTTGTATGTGAAAAAGGAGTATCTCCATGCCAGATAGCATTTACTGTGAAGACTGTTCCAATTCTATAAAAACAAGGATTTGGCCCCTAAGACAATGTTCCCCCATCAGCCGGCCACACCAGAGACATCTCCCTGGTACCTCACAGTATACAAACACCAACTCATTCTATGGAATGCAGGCTGTAGATTTTTATCACCAAGCCATCATAAATCAATTGCTAGCGCCAAGGCCCAGATGTCCAACTCAGTCCCACAGACACAGATGAGAGTACTCATCAAACATTATTTGAACAGTATTATAACATAATCTTGTAATTTTTCTACCATATTCTCCTGGTACTTACCACTTTTCTGGGCTCCTATTGCATCCTTCACTTCTGAGATCGTTATAGGCCCAAGATAGATGTCATGGTCTTCTTCAGATTCAGGGATATCAGCTGTGGTTGTTTGGTCAGAATGCTTTGAAAGTGTTCCTTCCACCAAATATTTTTTTATTTTTCGTCTGTAATAAGACTCCCATATCTGTTTTTCAGTGGGACATCCTGGCAGGCCTTTTTGTCTCCTGTGCGTTTCACCAGATTGTGGTCGCTGCCACTGTCTGCCTGTCCTTTGACTCGTATATCATGCAGAGATCTTCTCCACTTGCTGATAAATCAGAATGTGGTCAATCTGAGTGTCTGTCTTGCCATCTGGTGATTTCCATGCAAGGTTGTGGATCCTTTCATGCTTAAACAGCGTGCCACCTATGACCAAGTTGTTTTCCTTCTCACAAACTGCACAGACGTTCACCATTTTCATTTCTCCTTCCTCGTGCATGATTGTCTTCTCCAACTCTTGCGTTGAGCTCTCCTATTATGAGTAGGACAAAATGCTTGGGTACTGGTTCTATTTGAAATGAAACAGGCATAGTGCAAGCTCTTATTCATTGATTTTGAATCCCTTTTCCCATTCTCTGTGTTGTTGGTGCTCGTAACATGTATCATGCCGTCAAAATTAGCAGAGTGCCCACTCTGGATTTCCGTATATTAGAGCACAACATTTTTTAAATGTTTTATTTCACCTTTATTTAACCAGGTTAGGCTAGTTGAGAACAAGTTCTCATTTGTAACTGCGACCTGGCCAAGATAAAGCATAGCAATTCAAAACATAAAACAACACGGATTTACACATGGGATAACAAAACATACAGTCAATAACACAGTAGAAAAAAGAAAACAAAAAAAAAGTCTATATACAGTGAGTGCAAATCAGGTAAGGTAAGGGAGTTAAGGCAATAAATAGAATAGCAATTATAGCAATATCGCAATTAAACACTGGAATGATAGATGTGCAAAATATGAATGTGCAAGTAGAGATACTGGGGTGCAAAGGAGCAAGATAAATAAATAAATAACAGTATGGGGATGAGGTAGATTGGATGGGCTGTTTACAGATGGGCTATGTACAGGTGCAGTGATCTGTGAGCTGCTCTGATAGCTGGTGCTTAAAGCTAGTGAGGGAGATATGAGTCTCCAGCTTCAGTGATTTTTGCAGTTCGTCATTGGCAGCAGAGAACTGGAAGGAAAGGCGACCAAAGGCAGAATTGGCTTTGGGGGTGCTTTTGAGATATACCTGCTGGAGCGCGTGCTACAAGTGGGTGCTGCTATGGTGACCAGTGAGGCAGGGCTTTACCTAGCAGAGACTTGTAGATAACCTGTAGCCAGTACGTTTGGCGATGAGTATGAAGCGAGGGCCAACCAAAAAGAGCGTACAGTCGCAATGGTGGGTAGTGTATGGGGCTTTGGTGACAAAACGGATGGCACTGTGATAGACTGCATCCAATTTGTTGAGTAGAGTGTTGGAGGCTATTTTATAGATGACATCGCCGAAGTTCGGTAGGATGGTCAGTTTTACGAGGGTATGTTTGGCAACATGAGTGAAGGATGCTTTGTTGCGATATAGGAAGTCGATTCTAGATTTAATTTTGGATTGGAGATGCTTAATGTGAGCCTGGAAGGAGAGTTTGCAGTCTAGCCAGACACCTAGGTATTTGTAGTTGTCCACGTATTCTAAGTCAGAGCCGTCCAGAGTAGTGATGCTGGGCGGACAGGTGCGTTCAGGGATCGATTGAATAGCATGCATTTAGTTTTACTTGCATTTAAGAGCAGTTGGAGGCCACGGAAGGAGAGTTGTATGATATTGAAGCTCGTCTGGAGGTTTGTTAACACAGTGTCCAAAGAGGGGCCAGAAGTATACAGAATGGTGTCGTCTGCGTAGAGGTGGATCAGAGAATCACCAGCAGCAAGAGCGACATCATTGTTGTATACAGAGAAGAGAGTCGGCCCGAGAATTGAACCCTGTGGCACCCCCATAGAGACTGCCAGAGGTCCGGACAACAGGCCCTCCGATTTGACACACTGAACTCTATCAGAGAAGTAGGTGGTGAACCAGGCGAGGCAATCATTTGAGAAACCAAGGCTGTCGAGTCTGCCAATAAGAATGTGGTGATTAACAGAGTTGAATGCCTTGGCCAGGTCGATGAATACGGCTGCACAGTAATGTCTCTTATCGATGGCGGTTATGATATCGTTTAGGACCTTGAGCCTGTCTGAGGTGCACCCATGACCAGCTCTGAAACCAGATTGCATAGCGGAGAAGGTACGGTGGGATTCAAAATAGTCGGTAATCTGTTTGTTAACTTGGATTTCAAAGACCTTAGAAAGACAGGGTAGGATAGATATAGGTCTGTAGCAGTTTGGGTCTAGAGTGTCACCCCCTTTGAAGAGGGGGATGACCGCAACAGCTTTCCATTCTTTGGGAATCTCAGACGATACGAAAAAAAGGTTGAAGAGGCTACTAATATGGATTGCAACAATTTTGGCAGATAATTTTAGAAAGAGAGGGTCCAGATTGTCTAGCCAAGCTGATTTGTAGGGGTCCAGATTTTTCAGCCCTTTCAGAACATCAGCTGTCTGGATTTGGGTGAAGGAGAAATGGTGGGGGCTTGGGCGGGTTACTGTGGAAGGTGCCGTGCAGTTGACCAGGGTAGGGGTGGCCAGGTGGAAAGCATGGCCAGCCGTAGAGAAATGCTTATTGAAATTCTCAAAAATGTTATGGATTTATTGGCGGTGATAGTGTTTGCTAGTCTCAGAGCAGTGGGCAGCTGGGAGGAGGTGCTCATATTCTCCATGGATTTTACAGTGTCCCAGAACTTTTTTGAGTTTGTGCTACAGGATGCAAATTTCTGTTTGAAAAAGCTAGCCTTAGCTTTCCTAACTGCCTGTGTATATTTGTTCCTAACTTTCCTGAAAAGTTGCATGTCACAGGGTATTGTGACACCAAGATATTGTCTGTATCACGTTTGGTTCACAGATCATAGGGTCTTACAGGATTCATGTTTAGGTCTAAAAAGGGCCAAAAGTGTCCCCTTTCATCAAGGTTTTCATGAAAAGGGTTTGTAATACAAACGTAAAAAGAATGTCAGTCATTCCTCCCAATAAAGATTCTATGTGAGAATTGCCAGAACAATATGAGATACCGAACAAAGTATACAAGCAGTTATCTGTAGGCGATTCCTACAATGATCTATCACTTTTAACACATATATTGAATGTAATTTCTGATTAGGAATGGGCAAACATTTACACACACTGGCACACAATCATGCATGGCAACAGTTTTTTTTTAAAATTTTACCTTTATTTAACCAGGCAAGTCAGTTAAGAACAAATTCTTATTTTCAATGACGGCCTGGGAACAGTGGGTTAACTGCCTGTTCAGGGGCAGAACGACAGATTTGTACCTTGTCAGCTCGGGGGTTTGAGCTCACAACCTTCCGGTTACTAGTCCAACGCTCTAACCACTAGGCTACCCTGCCGGCCCGAATAAAGTCTATAGGAGCTGAACTTTCCAGGCCAGTCAGAACGTCCTGGACACGTTTTACATTCACTCAAATGTCCACACTCTCATATATATAGATTTGGTTGGACACATTCTTTCCTTACCCAAACGAATGCCTGTAATCCTGACTTGAAGTGGAGTCTGATTAGACATAAAGAGGAATGGGCAAACATTTACACACACCGGCCCACAATCATGCATGGCAACAGTTTTGAATAAAGACCATAGGAGCTGAACTTGCCAGGCCAGTCAGTGTCCACACTCTAATGTAGACTATCTGAACTTGGTTGGACACATTCTTTCCTTCAAACTAATGCCTGTAATCCTAACTTGAAGTGGAGTCTGAGAGACCTAGAATTTAGATGTTTTAAAAACGGATTGTGAACTCTTTATGAACACAGTACGTGTGTTATGATGGGGTTAACATGTAAACCCTTGTCCTCCAAAAAGAGAAAGGTCAGCACATTATAAGCTCAGACACACATCAGCCATTTGGACACAAGCCTCCCTCTCCCGCATTCACTTGGAACAGTGCAAAATAGAAAAACAGACTGTCACCCAGGATTAGAGGCGAGCCCTCTGTTTTTAAAAGGCACTGGAGCATCGCTGAGCCTTGGTGACCCAGCCAACACAGGCTATGGTCTGGCTGCTGTGACCAGAGTTAGGCCAGGCTCCTCTTCACAATGTCCAGTCAGCTACTGTACTGTACTCTACTTTACTGTACTGTACTGCCTGTTGACTGACCTAACACATACCTATTGCACAGCCTCTACCACTAATCAGAACACTATAGTTAGTTAACTAGTTCATTAGCTTTCAATTTGGCAAATTTTTAATTAAAACTACATGTTCCAATAATTTTACAGTAGTCTATTTCATATCAAGTCATCTTTCCCCCCCACCATGTGATAAATGTTTCATATGATATCTATTGCTCTGTGTGGCTATCCGATGAGGAAGTTGGTGACAACCCTGTAGCTACCAGTTTACATTTATACAGTGGCAGTAAAACGAAAGTGAGCCAAGCTATCACACACTGTGTCCCTTTGCCTACATGGAGGATAATGATTCATTATTAAAGCATTACTAGTGTGAGGCAGTGTGTGCCGGCCAGTACAATCAGGATTTTGCTGGTTTGGGCTCACAGACAGGCTGAGCTGTCAGAGGCTGGGTCACCGTGCTGTTGCACACATCTCTCTCTACCTCTCTCTCTTACTCTCTCTAGGCTCTCTCTCCCTCTCGCAGTCACGGCAGACGTGCGCATTGCCTCATACATCCTCTCTCATTCTCTCGCTTCCTCTCTCACTCTTATCTCTCTCTCCCCCCACCTCAGATGTGCACATGGCCTCATACCTCCCCTCTCTCTCTCTCTCTCTCTCTCTCTCTCTCTCTCTCTCTCTCTCTCTCTCTCTCTCTCTCAATTTCAATTCATTTTGCTTTATTGGCATGACGTAACAATGTACATATTGCCAAAGCTTACTTTTGATATTTACAATATGAAAATAATAAGAATCAAAATTGTCATCGGGATAACAGTAACAACAATAACCAAGGGTCAAAATAACCATACATTGAACAATAACAATAAGCATACAGTGGAGGACATGTGCAGGTTGATTGGTCTGTCAGACACAGCAATGTAGTGCGCTGCCAACCCACAGCTCTCTGCATTCTCCCCCAACAGGATGGGTAGCCTACTCTCATTAGAGAGGTCTTTGAAACCTTGAATAAGGGTTTCAAATTTGGGGAAATGACAGTCCCTAATTGTTTTATATTTTTTACATTTTGTCAGGAAATGCAGCTCTGTCTCAGGTTCTGCTGTTGTGCAGTGGTTGCACAGCCTTTCCTCTATAGGGAGCCAGGTTTTCCTGTGTCTACCCTTCTCAATGGCAAGGCTGTGCTGACTGAGCCTGTACTTTGTCAAGGTTTTTCTAAGGTTTTGATCAGTAACCATGGTCAAATAGTTTGCCATGGTGTACTGTCGATTTAAGGCCAGATAGCACTGAATTTTGCTTTGTGCTTGGGTTCCCCAGAAGCAATGCAGTTTTGTTTTGATTGCGTTGTAATTTGTTTTATTCTGATTGATTGGATGTTCTGGTCCTGGGGCTTCAGTGTGTTAGTGGAACAGGTTTGTGAACTCAGTCCCAGGACCAGCTGAACCACATACCATGAGCTCTGTAATGGCCATAAGGACAGACCATTATAGTCATTTCTCTTGCTCGCTCTCTCTCTCTCTCTCTCTCTCTCTCTCTCTCTCTCTCTCTCTCTCTCTCTCTCTCTCTCTCTCTCTCTCTCTCTCTCTCTCTCTCTCTCTCTCTCTCTCTCTCTCTCTCTCAGTCATGGCAGACGTGGGCATTGCCTCATATGTCCTCTCTCTTTCTCTCTTTGACTCTAGGCTCTCTCTCTCTCTCTCTCTTTGACCCTCTCTAGGCTCTCTCTCTCTCCCCCTCTCTTTCTCGCTCAGTCATGGCAGACGTGCGCATTGCCTCATACGTCCTCGCTCTTCCTCCCTCTCTCTCTCTCTCTCTCTCTCTCTCTCTCTCTCTCTCTCTCTCTCTCTCTCTCTTTCTCTGTCTCTCTTTGACTCTCTCTAGGCTTTCTCTCTCTGTGTCTCTCTTTGACTCTCTATGCTCTCTCTCTCTCCCCCTCTCTTTCTCGCTCAGTCATGGCAGACGTGCGCATTGCCTCATACGTCCTCTCTCATTCTCTCTTCCTCTGAGTCATGCAGTAGTGGGGATCTGGGCAGCCTCTGTCTCACTCTTTCTAAACCTGTCTAGCTACAGTGGTGTAACACTCATTGACATACTGTAGTGGTAACAGATGATGTGTGCGTGACTACAAGCATGTTACAGTAACTTGATTATGCCATTCTTAGTGCAAATTTCGGAAAATAAAAAAGACCAAAAGATAACTCACCACAACTCTAAACTGGACCATTAAATGCTTGTAGATGTAAGTTAAGTACATTTTTCAGAGCAGCTGGTAAATCATCCCTTACACCAAAATGGATTATGTAAAAATCACAAAAATTACATTATATGCCTAGATCGGTGGGGTGAAAAATCTTTAGACTGGCATCATGTAACAAATGCCATGTTAACTCATTCTTTTGAGGTGCCTCAGGTCTCTCTACTGTCTGCGTGTGAATGGGCCAAACCACTACATCATACCAGACATAGCAGCACTGCCACTAGCCTAGCGCTCAGCTTGGCCATTCATGTTCACTCACCTCAGGTGAACCCATCGCTTGCATTCACAACGTTACATCAAAACACTCCTTACAATCAACTGAACCAGATGGAGCAGTGTTGCACATTTCCATTTGTATTTCAATATGAACATTGATGCATGTGTGTCCCTAATAATAGGATACAGTGTATATGGTTTCTCACCATAATATTTGATGACACGCTAAATCTCTGGCTCGATTGCCATCCAGGACAACCATCAAAACCATAGACCATTCTCTCTGCTTCCGCATGGCAAGTGGTACGGTGGCGGTAGGTAGCCTGGCGGTTAGGAGCATTTGGCCAGTAACCGAAAAGTGTCTGGATTGAATCCCTGAGCTGACAAGGTAAAAATGTGTCGTTCTGCCCCTGAGAAAGGCAGTTAACCCACTGTTCCCCGGACGCCGTGGATGTTGATTAAGGCAGCCCTCCGCACTTTTCTGATTCAGAGGGGTTGGGTTAAATGCAGAAGACACATTTCAGTCGAATGTATTCAGTTGTACAACTGACTAGGTATCTCCCTTCCTTTTCGGTGCATCAAGTCTGACACCAACAGGCTCCTGAACAGCTTCTATTCCCATGCCAGAAGACTGCTAAATAGCGAACAAAATGGCTACACAGACTATCTGAGTTGACCTTTGTATTTATTCTTATTTTTGCACTCTATGCACACTCACAGGGCAATACACACTACACACACTGATACTACATCACACATAGAAAAATTCACTCCATCATTTGATCACACACACATAATATGCAGATACATTTATACTGACTCTGACACTCACTCACATGCAATCATCATATATGCTGCTGCTCTGTTGATCACATATCCTGATTCCTTCTCACCTTACCCCTATACATATCTACAGTGCCTTGCGAAAGTATTCGGCCCCCTTGAACTTTGCAACCTTTTGCCACATTTCAGGCTTCAAACATAAAGATATAAAACTGTATTTTTTTGTGAAGAATCAACAACAAGTGGGATACAATCATGAAGTGGAACGACATTTATTGGATATTTCAAATTTTTTAACAAATCATAAACTGAAAAATTGGTCGTGCAAAATTATTCAGCCACCTTAAATTAATACTTTGTAGCGCCACCTTTTGCTGCGATTACAGCTGTAAGTTGCTTGGGGTATGTCTCTATCAGTTTTGCACATCGAGAGACTGAAATTTTTTCCCATTCCTCCTTGCAAAACAGCTCGAGCTCAGTGAGGTTGGATGGAGAGCATTTGTGAACAGCAGTTTTCAGTTCTTTCCACAGATTCTCGATTGGATTCAGGTCTGGACTATGACTTGGCCATTCTAACACCTGGATATGTTTATTTTTGAACCATTCCATTGTAGATTTTGCTTTATGTTATGGATCATTGTCTTGTTGGAAGACAAATCTCCGTCCCAGTCTCAGGTCTTTTGCAGACTCCATCAGGTTTTCTTCCAGAATGGTCCTGTATTTGGCTCCATCCATCTTCCCATCAATTTTAACCATCTTCCCTGTCCCTGCTGAAGAAAAGCAGGCCCAAACCATGATGCTGCCACCACCAATTTTTGACAGTGGGGATGGTGTGTTGAGTGTGATGAGCTGTGTTGCTTTTATGCCAAACATAACGTTTTGCATTGTTGCCAAAAAGTTCAATTTTGGTTTCATCTGACCAGAGCACCTTCTTCCACATGTTTGGTGTGTCTCCCAGGTGGCTTGTGGCAAACTTTAAACAACACTTTTTATGGATATCTTTAAGAAATGGCTTTCTTCTTGCCACTCTTCCATAAAGGCCAGATTTGTGCAATATACGACTGATTGTTGTCCTATGGACAGAGTCTCCCACCTCAGCTGTAGATCTCTGCAGTTCATCCAGAGTGATCATGGGCCTCTTGGCTGCATCTCTGATCAGTCTTCTCCTTGTATGAGCTGAAAGTTTAGAGGGACGGCCAGGTCTTGGTAGATTTGCAGTGGTCTGATACTCCTTCCATTTCAATATTATCGCTTGCACAGTGCTCCTTGGGATGTTTATAGCTTGGGAAATCTTTTTGTATCCAAATCCGGCTTTAAACTTCTTCACAACAGTATCTCGGACCTGCCTGGTGTGTTCCTTGTTCTTCATGATGCTCTCTGCGCTTTTAACGGACCTCTGAGACTATCACAGTGCAGGTGCATTTATACGGAGACTTGATTACACACAGGTGGATTGTATTTATCATCATTATTCATTTATGTCAACGTTGAATCATTCAGAGATCCTCACTGAACTTCTGGAGAGAGTTTGCTGCACTGAAAGTAAAGGGGCTGAATAATTTTGCACGCCCAATTTTTCCGTTTTTGATTTGTTAAAAAAGTTTGAAATATCCAATAAATGTCGTTCCACTTCATGATTGTGTCCCACTTGTTGTTGATTCTTCACAAAGAAATACAGTTTTATATCTTTATGTTTGAAGCCTGAAATGTGGCAAAAGGTCGCAAAGTTCAAGGGGGCCGAATACTTTCGCAAGGCACTGTACCTCTATCCATCCAGTATCCCTGCACATTGTAAATATGGTACTAAAACCGACCCTGTATATAGTTTGCTTACTTACTTTATCATGTTCTTCTTATTTTTATATCTTGTGTGTCTTTATTCTACGTTGTTATTTTTAGTATTATATTGTTATTGATTACTGCATTTTTGGGGTTATAGCTAGCAAGAAAGGCATTTCACTGTACTTGTGCATGTAACATTAAAACGTAAAACTTTAAAATGAAACAGACTCCTTCGTTAGACTCTTTACAATGATACTGAGAAACAGCTAAAGGAATTTGTCATGGACATACAGTATCTCCATTTCACCTGAAGGACAGGTAAATTAGTCTAAAAATGTTCGGTTTAGCCCAAGGTAGTCTAAGAAGCTCAGGATTTTCACGTTCTGTTACAATATTTGAGTCAATGAGAGGGGTTGCGAAACCAGCTCACCCCCCAAAATGAGAAACCACACACCATGAGCTCTGTTATGGCCATAAGGACAGACCTAAAAGAGACCATTATAGTCAGTTTTCTTTCTTTCTCTCTCTCGCTCTCTCTTTGACTCTCTAGGCTCTCTCTCTCCCCCCCTCTCTTTCTCGCTCAGTCATGGCAGACGTGCACATTGCCTCATACGTCCTCTCTCATTCTCTCTTCCTCTGAGTCATGCAGTAGTGGGGATCTGGGCAGCCTCTGTCTCACTCTCTCTAAACCTGTCTAGCTACAGTGGTGTAACACTCTCAATGACATACTGTAGCAGGAACAGATGATGTGTGCGTGACTACAAGCATGTTACATGCAGTCAGTAGAAAGATAACTCACCACAACACTAAACTGGACCATTAAAAGCTTGTAGATAGATGTAAGTTAAGTAAATGTTTCAGAGGAGCTAGTAAACCTTCCCTGACACCACATTCCATCCCAGAGATTTCCACCTGCTCAAACAAGGACTAAGGCTGCCAAGGAGGTAACTACTTGTCGATTATATAGGAATAGATAATCATCCATTTACAGGAAGCAGAAACATTGACAGGGTCAATCACACTGAGATTGAGTTCTATGTTATGAACAATAATGATTTAGATGAGTTTATTAGTCACATGCACAGGGCCTCACATGTAACTGCAGTGACATTCTTCAGCTTCGAGCTCCAACAGTGCAGATCAAAAAGAGAAGTTGGAGGTCCGGGGAGCAGGAGGGAGACGGGGTAGAAGCTATTGGTCATTCTGACAGTTTTTGCCAGCGTCTGAGTGATGGATACGGGGAGAACAGGCCGTGGCTCAAAAGACTGAGGTCAGAGATTACTGCCATTTAATGAGTTGACCAACATATGAGGGGCACTCAAACTGTGAAGTAATTTATGCAACACAAATATAATTTTCAATATGCTTTTCTCAAAAAAACAAGAAAAAGAAAAGCATGTCGTAATCCACATAATCAGATAATAATTGTATTTTGATTGTATTTAAATGAATTGCGATAATTAATGTGTGCACTGTGTAAGGTCACTCAAGCGTACCTCTGAGACGACAGAGACACCTTCACTTCCTAAGCTGTTATTTGCAAACCTGCCCAATGGGAAAAATAATACATAAAGTATAGTTAAATATACTACAAATTCATAAAGTGTATTTTAATTCGCTGTTTTTCAATCTTTAAGTCCAAAATTACTGTCACCATTGATAAAGATGAGCAAAAAAGACTATAAAATAAATATTACAAATACTGGGCTATATTGTATGCTTCAAAAGATAGGGGTCAAAATTATTGGCACCCCTGTTTTCAATACTCAAGCACCCTCCCCTTGTGATGATAACAACACTGAGACCTTTTCTAAAATGTTTTTTGAGATATGGACTGCCCTCTTCATTTCAAACCACAGGTTTTCAATGGGGTTCATGTCCGGAGACTGAGATGGCAGTGTTTTTTGTGCAGTAGCTTGGTGGAAGTTAAACTAAATTCAAATCTTGGTAGTGTTTTCAGTATTTAATTACTTTTTTTGCCATGTAGCGGTGTAGCTAAGTACTGGAACTACACACTATGTTTTTGCAAAAAGAAAAGAAAATATGTGTGAAGTAGGCAAGAATTTCTGTATTTTTTCAGCATCAGACCTGCATAATTCTCACTTCAAACATCGTTTTTGGGTTTAATAGGCTAAATTACCCATTCTGTTAACATCTGACTCCTCAGTGAAATGTTCTTGCCATTTATACTGAACAAAAATGCAACATGCAACAACTTTGAAGATTAACTGAGTTACAGTTCATATAAGGAAATCAGTCAATTGAAATAAATTCCGTAAACCCTTAACTATGGATTTCACATGACTGGGCATGTGCAGCCATGGGTGGGCCTGGGAGGGCATAAGCCCACCCGCTGGGGAGCCAAGCCCAGCCAATCAGAATGGATTTTTCCCCTCAGACGATCCCGCAGGTGAAGGAGCCGGATGTGGAGGTCCTGGGTAAGCGTGGTCACACATGGTGTCCGGTTGTGAGGCCAGTTAGACACACTGCCAAATTCTCTAAAATGACGTTGGAGGCAGTTTATGTTAGAGAAATTGACATTAAATTATCTGGCAACAGCTCTGGTGGACAGTCCTGGCAGGAGGCATGTCAATTGCATGCTCCCTCAAAATTTGAGACATTTGTAGCATTGTGTTGTGTGACAAAACTGCACATTTTAAAGTGGCCTTTTATTGTCACAAGGTGCAACTGTAATGATCGTGCTGTTTCATCAGCTTCTTGATATGCCACACCAGTCAGGTGAATAGATTATCTTGGCAAAGGAGAAATGCTCACTAATAGGGATGTAAACAAATTTGTGCACAAAATTTGAGTGAAATAAGCTTTTTCTGGGATTTTTTTATTTCAGCTCATGAAACAAGAGACCAACACATTACATGTTGCGTTTATATTTTTGTTCAGTGTAGAAATGATAATTTACCACTAACAAGTTGGGATTTAGTGAACTACTTTTTCAAAGTAACTTTAATTAAGTAAACTAAGTTTTTCTTAAGGCTAGATTTTGTGGAAATGAACCATTCTTTTTGGATTTTGATTAGTGCTTGGGGTTATTGACTTGGTGCCATTCAATTGATTTACAATTGATTTACAATTGTTCCAATTTAGATTATTTAAAATATACAAAAGTAGATTTATCCTGGACATACAGTACTTCTATATACTTAAATATATTAATGAATACTTTTTTTCAGATTGGGATAGGATGGACAGGATAAACAATTTGGGAACAATTACTTATCTGGGGCCTACATCTGACAACAAAGTGCTCTTTTACACATCAACTATAATATACTTTTTTTCAAACCATAAGATTACAGTGAACACATTTTTCAAGCTTTGCAATGCCCTGACTTGTTGGGGAAGGGATGGCAGGGCCGAATTAGACTAAATATCCTTCCTCACGACACAGCTGATCTCCCTATAAATACAACTATTCAGGAGAACCCATTGACGAAGTATGCTACAATGGAGAACAAACTGAAGATATCCAGCACAAACATGGAAACTTGGATCTGAGTGGCAGCTCCAAAGCCATTCCCAAGCCCTTTCATTCAGGAACATTCAGAAAGGCATCATGAGAGTCACTTTGAAGCATGAAAAAAACATTTGAGGATCAACCAGAAAGACTGTCTATTCAGGAAACAAACCCATAGAGCTTGTTACTTCAGTAATAACAATTAGCTGTGTCCTCCCTACCCTCTATTTTTGAACCTTTGAGGAAATCCAGACTGAATAACAGAGATGACTCACCCAGGAGAGAGGAACATCTTTAGTGCAGATTTTGGTCATTATGGTATGGAGTCACAGTTTAATTATTGCATTTATGTTTTTCAGCTGGCCAGACAAGCATGCAAAGCTGTTTGATTCTTATTAATGTGATCCAAAAGATTAATGAAGTTTGTGGATTTGCTCACACAAAAGCCACACATGATCTGAGAGGACTGCGGGGGACTGAAAGCACAGTGGTGTTATCAACATGCTCTTTGTACTAAGTTGCTTTCCTTTGTACTTTTCTTGCTTCCTAAAAGGTTGTTCTTATTTTGATTTTTTGAGTGTCTTTTGAGTTTCATGAAGTAGGACCATAGTAAAAAAAAATGTAAAAATCCAGTGTTCACTGTTTTAAGTCGACTCAGGAGTTTCATGATAACACTATTCGGATGTTGACCTTTTTTATGATTAATCCTTTTGGTGAATCCATCAGTCGCTGAAAGATTCATTCTGAGAATGATAACTCAGTGGGCCCAACAAACCGTGCCCTCTTTGTTATTATGACCAAAGTTAGGAAAATACTGATGAAATCTGTGGTCAAGTTGTTTGTATAACATATTGGCTCCCCCTTGTGGATTAAAACACAAGTCCAAGGCACATTACCATAGACACAGCAACAGACAGACATTATCTGTTCAAACCAAAGATGTTTTTTTCTTCCTATAATAATAGTAATATAGTAATAGTAATAAAAGTCACATCTGGACATGGTAACCTCTGGGTTCTCCTGGACTGCGAAGGAAAGTATTGTATAGTATAGGGAAAGGGAAAGGGGGATACCTAGTCAGCTGTACAACTGAATGCATTCAGCTGAAATGTGTCTTCCGAATTTAACCCAACCCCTCTGAGTCGGAGAGGTGTGGGGGGCTGCCATAATCGATATCCACGTCTTCAGCGCCTGGGGAACAGTGGGTTAACTGCCTTGATCAGGGGCAGAATGACAGATGTTTACCTTGTCAGCTCTGGGATTCAATCCAGTAACCAAAACTCTAACCACTAGGCTACCTGCCGCATAGTGTAGTATAGTGTAGTGCAGGTATTCCCAAATGCCTCGAGGGTACGCCAAATAAAAATGTAATTCACATTTTTAAATAATAAAAAATAAAATAAACATATATATATATATATATATATATATATATACACACTACCGTTCAAAAGTTTGGGGTCACTTAGCAATGTCCTTGTTTTTGAAAGAAAAGCACATTTTTTGTCCATTACAATAACATCAAATTGATCAGAAATACAGGGTAGACATTGTTAATGTTGTAAATGACTATTGTAGCTGGAAACAGCTGATTTTTAATGAATATCTACACAGGCGTACAGGGGCCCATTATCAGCAACCATCACTCCTGTGTTACATTGGCACGATGTGTTAGCTAATCCAAGTTTATCATTTTAAAAGGCTAATTGTTCATAAGAAAACACTTTTGCAATTATGTTAGCACAGCTGAAAACTGCTGTTCTGATTAAAGAAGCAATAAAACTGTCCTTCTTTAGACTAGTTGAGTATCTGGAGCATCAGCATTTGTGGGTTCGATTACAGGCTCAAAATGACCAGAAACAGAACTTTCTCCTGAAACTCGTCAGTCTATTATTGTTCTGAGAAATTAAGGATATTCCATGCGAGAAATTGCAAAAGGGTTTTCTAATGATCAATTAGCCTTTTAAAATTATAAACTTGGATTAGCTAACACAACATGCCATTGGAACACAGGAGTGATGGTTGCTGATAATGGGCCTCTGTACACCTATGTAGATATTCCATAAAAAAATCTGCCGTTTCCAGCTACAATAGTCATTTACAATATTATCAATGTCCACACTGTATTTCTGATCAATTTGATGTTGTTTTAATGGACAAAAAAAATTGCTTTTCTTTCAAAACAAGGACATTTCTAAGTGACCCCAAACTTTTGATCTGTGGTGTAAATATTTAACATTTTTCTTCACATTTTCAAACAGTTAATTTATATTTTCCAACGGGGCTATACATTTGGGTGAGGTTTTTTTCTCACCTGCGTAGCCTCATTTCACTGCCAAAAATAAAATTCAACCATCTAGTGTTCAACGACATAACAACACAGTGTCAAATACAGGTAGCCTAGTCAAATAATTAACATCCAATCACATTAACCTTACTCTCTCACTGGAATTCCACTAACGGTCCGTATGTGTCACATCTTTTGTTATGTCTTTGTTTTAGTATGGTCAGGGCGTGAGTTGGGTGGGTTGTCTATGTTAGTTTTTCTATGATTTGCTATTTCTGTGTTTGGCCTGGTATGGTTCTCAATCAGAGGCAGCTGTCAATCGTTGTCCCTGATTGAGAACCGTATTTAGGTAGCCTGTTTTCTATTGTGTTTTGTGGGTGATTATTTTCTGTTGTGTGTCTGCGCTAGCCGGAACTGTTTTTGGTCGTTCTCTTTGTTAGTTTTGTTATTTCCGTGTTCATTTAATAAATATGGACACATGCCACGCTGCGCCTTGGTCCTCACCTTCTTCCACTGACAACGGCCGTTCCAGTATGTAGCCAAACATAGCTGCTGCTCATTCCGTTTGCTCAAAAATTGATAAATGGTTAAAAAAAAGTAAGGCCCGCGTAGAGACACATAATAGGACAACAAGAGAGGATATTTGTAAAGTACTGGGCAGCTTTGTGACATCAAATGGACTTCGGTGGTAAAGATGTGTTGGTATCTGTACTGATAGCGCGAAAGCAATGACAGGTAGACATAGTGGAGTGGTAACGTGCGTGCAAGCAGTTGCTCCCGACTCCACTTGGGTACACTGCAGCATCCACGAGAGGCTCTTGCTGGCAAGGGAATGCCTGACAACTTGAAAGAAGTTTTTGACACTACAGTGAAAATGGTTAACATTTTTAAAGCAAGGCCCCTGAACTCTTGTGTATTTTCTGCACCATGCAATGATATGGGCAGCGACCATGTAACGCTTTTACAACATACTGGTTATCAAAAAGCAAAGTATTGACAGGTTTTTTTAAAATTGAGAGACAAGCTTGTCTGACCGCTTGCAGAATGCTGAGTTTCTCACAAGACTTACCTATCTAGGTGATGTTTTTTCTCGCCTCAATGATCTGAATCTAGGATTACAGGGAGTCACCCCAACTATATTCGATGTGCGGGACAAAATTGAGACTATGATTAAGAAGTTGGAGCTCTTCTCTGTCTGCATTAACAAGGACAACACACAGGTCTTTCCATCATTATATGATTTTGTGTGTGCAAATTAACTCAAGCTTACGGACAATGTCAAATGTGATACAGCGAAGCACCTGAGTGAGTTGAGTGCGCAATTACACAGGTCCTTTCCCGAAACGGAAGACACAAACAACTGGATTCATAATCCCTTTCTTGCCCTGCCTCGGGTCCACTTACCGATTTCTGATCAAGAGAGCCTCATCGAAATTGTAACAAGCGGTTCTGTGAAAATTGAATTTAATCAGAAGCCACTGAGAGATTTCTGGATTGGGCTGTGCTCAGAGTATCCTGCCTTGGCAAATCGCGCTGTTAAGACACTGATGCCCTTTGCAACCACGCACCTATGTGAGAGTGAATTTTCGTCCCTCACTTTCATAAAAACTAAATACAAGCACAGACTGTGTGTGGAAAATTATTTAAGAATGAGACTCTCCAATACAACCCAACATTGCAGTTATGTGCATCCTTTCAAGCACGCCTTTCTCAATAGTCTGTGGTGAGTTATTCACAATTTTCAATCAAGACATAAGGTTTTATATGTAAGATGGTTAAATAAAGAGCAAAATGATTGATTATTATTATATTATTATTTGTGCCCTAGTCCTATAAGAGCTCTTTGTCACTTCCCACGAGCCGGGTTGTGACAAAAATTCACACTCTTATGTTTAATAAATGTATCGTATAGTGTGTGTGTGTGTGGCAGACTTACAATGATGGCAAAAAACAACATTTGAGAGTACGCTGACCCTGGTGCTAGAGGGGGTCGCAGCTGGAGTGCGCTGACCCCAATGTTTGAAGGGGTACGACACTATAAAAAGTTTGGGAACCACTGGTGTAGTTTAATAGTCTAGTGTAGTAGTATCTTTTTTTCCTCTCAGACTTACCCAAGTACTGCTGCTGGCATTTCATACACTTTGCCAAGCATCTCACAGACAGTACTGCCAGACAACCTCACACCCAACTTTCACCACCTTCCAGTCATTGTGCAGATGTAGCAGATACCCATAGACTTCCAGTCATTGTGCTAACGGTAGTTAGCATTAGCTCGCAAGTCTACCTCTACCTTCCTTCGTACTGGACACAGAGACATACAAATGTATTCCTTTAAGATGAATTACTTACTTTAAGTCGCTCTGGATAAGCACATCTGCTAAATGACAAAAATGTCAAATGTAGATGTTTTACATCCAGATCTGATATTACAATTTTTTACAAATATTGATGTCACATTTTTTACATTTGACTGTTTAAAATGTAGTTATTTGTTACATTTGACTGTGTAAAACCTAGCAGTACTACTTATTTCTCTGAGAGACATTTTGCAAGAAAACATGATTATTTGTCACTCTGAAATGAAATCAAGTAAGTGATAGATTTTAAACAAATATGTATGTCATTGAACAACCCAATGATATGATTAGATAGTGAAAAAGCACACCAATTTCTTTCACAATTTCTTCAAACAATAAAAGCTCATGTACCAACATTTCTGAAAATGATATACTGTATAGAGTTTTGGAATATATGTAATAGTAATTTAGTGATTGTGTTTTATAGCATAGTCATGGAGTTCAGCAGTTTTGATATATGAATGAAATAAGATATTAAGTTGATAGGTCTATTTCTATGAAGGTCAACTTACAAATGCCGTATATTTACAGGCTCTCTGACCTGACCATGCAGCTGGTCATTCAGTAGCAGCCTTGAATCTCCATGCCAGACAAGATTACTGTCTGCAACACATTGGCAGGAGAGAGCATGAGTTTACTCTGGGGCAACCAACAGAGCCAAAATAAATCTGCTCTGAGGAAAGTTCTGCCCTCTGATATGAGACCCCTTTTAGTTTTATGGGTGATGCACAGTGACCAGCAGATACAGTTCAAACTGACTGGTACGTCAGTGGAATTGTGACTGGCAGAACTCTTATGCATGAGTCACAGTAAGTTTAGGCCAAATGTTTCCACGTCCATATCAGCTTTTGTTACAGTTGTATCCTCTACTAACCAGTCAAATATGTCCGGTATGTACACTACATACATTATTTCAGCTTCAATACCAAACAATTATCTAATTACACAGGAATGCAAGTCTTGTCCCTCATCATTGACTCTCTTCTATCAACACAGTGTAGGTGTTGTTTTCTGGATCCTGACGGTACCATAGAAATATTGTGTAATGAATTTCTTCAGCTTACCTGTTGTCACATTGATTTATTTGACACTCATTCAATAAAGCATACATTACTTATGCACCCTTTAGCTACTGCACTATAATAGAAGGGATTGCAAGATCTAAGTTAAAAGATATTCACTGTAAAGTAACCAGGTCCAATAATCAAACACGTTCATCAAAGTATATCTACCCCACATTGTAATATGAGTACCCTACATTGACAAAAGTATAAGTATAAATGGTAATGGCCTACCATTTCACAATGAAATCAACAGGTGCTTACCTTTGTATCATAAGGTCCCTTCACCAAGGCTGTTTTCTCTGTGGAGATGATCTGCACCTGTTTAACCCCATTGATAACAGTCATCCTCAAGTCTCTGTTATCACAACAATGGAGTTAATAGAAAGACCATCTGTTATAGGAGTGTACAGCATCAGTCTTCTGAATCTATGATCCTGGAGAGAAAAAAAGAGGTGAAGAGAGTAAAAATAAAGTTAGCGGATGTCAGTCAGTCTCAGTCTCCCACTGATGATTCACTTGTCTTGAACAGTCCCTCTCTCTCTCCTCTCCTTTCATCACCTGATGCACTAATGCTATGAAACCATTAGCTTCTCAGGGAGACCATCAGCCCATCATGGGGTTTCAGACTGTTTTTTTTTCACTTTATACAAGGCCATTCAGTGAACTTGTGGCAGTATCTCAGATTTCTTAATTGAATTCACAACTAGGCCACCTCTCAAAATAGTGTTCCTCAGAGAGATGGTATCTTACAACTTCATAGCTCTGAGCAAATTGTGGGCCCTTTTTTGTATTATGTAGATTGTTATGTTCTCCTTTTGTTTGGTTATGGGTTTCATGTGGATTTAATTTAATCATTGTAAAGATAGGGTAGCACATCCTGAGTAATGCAGCTTATTTTTCCACCAGCAGGTGGCTGTGTTATTTTGTGATCCTTGCTGCTCGTTTCAGGAGGTTGATAAGCTACACACCGTTTCAATATTGTCCACTTGGTGATTGTGAATGTGCTCCGTGCTTAACTAACTGGGTGATTCATATGCAATAAGCCCATTCTCTAATAACTCCTCACATCTGGTCTACAACAGAGAATCTGGTGTTATTACTTTACATTTTTTACAAGAACGCCAAAATGCACTGGATTGTAAAACAATTATTCTAACTCTTCTACTCACAACAGTTTATTGTAGACACATCCATGTCGGTTTCTGTTTAGTTTCAGATCTAGGACTATATTCTGTTTCTATATTGATTTGTGAGTTTGCATGCTCAACTAATGATGTTGCTGTTGAAAGCATTGGTGCATATGAGAAAACGGGATTGGCTCAGACGAAAGGCTAATGTTTTTAGTCAACCAGGGGATTCAACTAAGCTGAGGTAGCCATCATTAATATTTCATTATGATTCTCATGAACAATACACACATTTGCTTCATATAGCAGAATGGTGTATTGAACACACCTCGTCATAGTTGATTTGAGGTATTGCATACCATTGCATTATCCTGCTGTCTGCCTTTTCAGCTCATAATAACGGGTCTTTTGGGAATAACCAAGTTACTGAAACCTCACATCTATGAAGGTTCTGGGAGGTAGGTATCAAGGGGGCTGTGAAAGTGCAGATAATTAACTCATGGTCCAACCAAATATGTAGTATTCTGATAAATTATTCAGCATTTGCACTCCATTTGCACTTCCTGCTCATGTTACAGGAAACACACCCTGAAACATTAGCAATTCATCTATTCTATCTTCACATTATTACCATTGGTCAGAATTCGAGCCTCCGCCTCATGATTCAAAGTTGATGTATAAGGCTTTGAAGAATTACAAAAAAATATAGAAAAGTACATCATCTTTCAGAATTTTTGGGAGAAAGAGCCTGTTCATCCCTTGTCATCATTTCAAACTACAACACTTGCTGTTCTGAATCTGCCTCTGTTCAATCATACATGTTACTTTTAACAGTAGCTTACATGCAGTGTAAGAAAATGAAATTTTTCTCTCATTGGTTTAATGAGAGAAAAATTATGGAAATCTCACTAAGGCTTCAAAGGGGTGGCTGGCTGATGGTGCACAACCCCCTGAGGTCAAGGATACGGTTCTGTGCCCCACACATGCCTCATAATGAGGTTTCCCAAATGACATGGGATTGTATGGCCACCAGAGGAGGCTGGTGTGATGAGCTATAGGGGGATGGGCTCATTGTAATGGCTGGAATGGAGTCAAATGTAGTTTCCAAATATTTGCTGTGTTTGATACCGTTCCATAAATTCCATTCCAGCCATTACAATGAGCCCATCCTACAGCTCCTCCCATCAGCCCTGCCCTATTACATCTTTGACCAATCAGCATTGCCACAGAGCCTATTGTGTTTTCATGCACTGCATTTGTGATAGCACTTACACCCTGACATTTGAATACATTTGCCTGCATTGTAACCCCTACCCTCTGACATAATACAACGGGTGTATCCCTTCCCCCTGCCCTGAATTGTACTCTGGACAATATTACCATAATTTAGTGGAAGATGATAGCAGCTGACATAGAATTGTAGTTCTATATGATCATTTTGAAAATGCCAATTTTTACAATTTTCTTATCCAGAATTGATGCTGACCTCATTATCGAATAAGATATTTCACAATGCAACATTCACTCTTTTCTATTTCGCTCGCTCTCTCTTTTTGCTCATACGTTATTTTCAAACTGCGTTGTCTACGTAACAATTTTAGGGCATGAGCCAATAAAATCCCGGCAAGGGTTAAATCCCTCTGTGTTGCTATGGAGACCATGACAGTCTCAGTAGTACGGTCACCACTAGATAGCACAGTCACAAAGTAAAAATTCGTACAAATTTGCTTTTCGGTCTTAATTTAAGGTTAGGGAGAAGGTTATCCGTGTCGTTAAGGTTATGGTTATTGGTAGGGTTAAGTTTACAATCAGATTTTAAGAAGATAAATTGTAGAAATATGCGGGGTTAATTACTTTGTGACTGTGGTAACTAGTGACGACCATGTAGTCTGAACGTTCTGCCCATTGGGTGAATGTATGTCACATGTTATATTCTGGAACGCTAATTCATAGTTTTTTTTTCCTCCCACCCCTGCTCCTACACTTGTGCTGGTTTATTCCGACTGTATCAGAAAAAAAAACAAGATTCAGAGATGGTGTAGAGTAACAGGAAAGGAACACGAGAGTATTTCCAAGCAGGGAAATACAAGGCATTTGGGGAAGGTATGGCAACAACATTTTATTTTGTTATGAAAGTTCGTTATCGTCCTCGTTCCTCTAGTTGTACTTCTGCGGTTAATGATCGTGTTTGTCTGAGCGTGTACATGCTAGCCGGGAGGGACCTTTATTGAGCAGACAACCTTCCGTGTCTGACTGGCAGAGCCCTGACAGAGCTGGCTGGCTGACGTTAGCAGTTAGCTAACGAAACAATAGGAACTTCATTGCATTTGTGCATTACACAGGAACACACCAATGAGCAGGCATAAACAGAACTATTTTGTGTATTTAAAAACAAAAGTGCTCGAATCAGGTAGGTGGTGTTCGTGCCTTTGCATGGGTTGTACATTCTCGAACACCCAGCACTACCTTCCCTGGACATTTTTGGAGGGGGGAGGTTGGTGCCTTTTGAGACTGTGTCCCTTGGGTAACGACCCCTAGGGCGTGGGGGAGGAGGGGGTTACTTATTTTGACAAGTGCAGTAACGTTAACGTTATGGCTGAACGCTCATTGTAGTAACGGGCTAGTTGTAGTGCCCTTGGCTCTCTGTGACCCAAATTACACAAATATAGGCTACATGAGTACCCCACACCTCTGTTCAATGTGTGTCTGGGTATATTACATGCATATTACATACCTAGCAATCGTCACTATGTAAGCTGTTAAACTGGATAATAAAAAATAAAATTGGTTACTACTATTACAGTGAGGCTCCTGTAATTTCCTCAAGGCTTTTGAGGTTAATTGTACTGGGACTCCCATTTAGTGCTCAGTATGACATGAAAGTATTATGGGATAGACATAGTATCTTCCCTTGGATGCCAGGTCACAGTGCTCTGGGAGAATTATGTTGAGTAGTGTGTAGGTTACTATTTGAGCATGCACAATTTACAGTCATCCCCCTGTGTGTGTGTGTGTGTGGGGGGGGGGGGGGGTGTGTGTAAGTTCTTAACTCACTCATTTGACCTAACCTAATCGGATATTTAGATTTCCGAATATATGACAACAACTTGCTGCTGGCCAAGGCACTCATTCCATTGTATTCAATACTTCTGAAGACTCAAGAAATATGCAAATCTCTGCTGTTGGGATAAAGTGGCATTATTTTTATGTTTGATAGGCTACTCTGTAAATAAGCAAGATGGCGGAACTGCCCTTAAAGCTAGTCTTGCCCCTGCCCCACCCATGATGCATCAAAGTTGTTATTAATTTACTTCTTCATGGAGAGCTAATCCTTTACCTCTGCAGAGATCATCCCCCACAGGGAGACCTCCTGGTCACAGGGGGATTGGTGTCTGCAGACTTCAGCTGCATGAGCCCACCAGCCCAGGCCTCTTCTCTTCTATCAGGGGGATATCAGTTAAGTCTGGGCCTCCACTGCATCCCAGGGAAAGAGGGCTAATTGAAGACCGTGTCACCCTTGTGGTAGTCTGGGCTTCTCTGAGGATGATTGGAGTGGATGGATGCTTGGCTATAGTTTGCTCTAGGAGTGTCTGCTGGCTTGTAACTGCAAAGTCATATTTTCTCATCCACAACTAAACAGCATGAGTTGCTGTTTTCCTTTTATTAACTGAAACTAGACATAGTTCAGAGTAAGCAGTGAGACAGCTCATGTCTAAGGGTAGGCTAGCTTTATTCAAGCAATAATGCCAGAGTAGGTGTGTATTTAAGCAATAAGGCCTGACCCACTTGGCACACTGGTTGAATCAACGTTGTTTCCAAGTAATTTCAATGTAATTACGTTGAACCAATGTTGATTAGACGTTGAATTGACATCTGTGGGGATGGGGTGTAGTATATTAATAATAATGTATACTTTTTCTATGGCGCTTTTTATTACAATCTAAAAATGCTTTAAAGCTGCAATATGTAACTTTTTGGGGCAACCCAACCAAATTCCCATAGAAATGTTAGTTATAGATATGTAATTCTCATTGACAGCTACTCTAAGATTCTGATGTTTTTTTAGTCTTTTAACTTTCAGTTTTTTACACCCCCTGGAAACACTATTTGGGGTTATTGAAAATATATTTCACAGCAGTTTAGATGGTACAATGATTCTATACACTATGCATTGCTTGTTTTGTCACAAACTTAAATTAGGTTAACTATTTAGATTTTTAGCAACCAAGAAATGGTGCAGCAATTTATGCATATTGCACCAATAAGCAAAAAAATAAATAAAAAATGACATTGGCCATATACCACAACCCACCGAAGTGTCCTTTTGCTACTGTAAACTGGTTGCCAACATAAATGGAACCGTAAACAAGTATTTTTGTGTCTAATATACACGGCTGAAATACTGTTTCAGCCAATTGGCATCCAGGACCCAAACTACCCATTATGACACTGATATATCACACAGCACATTGTGTTCCAAAGCAAGCATTTCTCAAGAAATCATTGATAATGATATCAGAAGGAGCAGAACATCCAGCCAAGGGTTTTGGGAGACCTTGGGAGACCTTGACTATCATGACAAAAAACAAGGGCATAGCAGGCCAGTCACCCAGCTGCATTGAAGGTACAGTAGTTGACTGCTAAGAAAGCAAGTCAACCACCATCCCCAGGGTGGTCTTGTCATGCTCTCAGTTATGTCCAACCAGGGACAGGCTGGCCCACAGCTGGCAGAGTCTTGCTAAATGTCTTCTGATGAGCCCAGTGCTTTCAATCCTCTGTGCTCACAAGTCACTACCATTGCTCATGCCTGACCTATTTTTCCCTTTGTTGTTTAGCCCCACATAGGGGAATGATTCCTTTGAGATTGAGTCATAGAATAGTGTCTGGTTTGAACCATGCTGATAATCTGTCGCTTCGGGGGTGCTGTTTGATAGAGGTATTTATAGACCGGAGTAAGCGAGGAATGTTCAGTATGAGATTAGTTATGTGGTTTTGTTATTGAGGTTTACTGGGGGAGTCAGTAGGGATTTCGCACCTAACAGCTGGGTGTAGTATTGTTCTAATTGAAGATGTAGAGAAAAGCAGAGAAAGAGCAGGCCGGTCCTCTGGGCTACATCTGGTATGGGCGATTCTTTTGTTTGTTTGTTTGTTGTTGTTGTAGCATGCTGCCACATAAGGCTGAACAGTATGGGCCCAAAATCTAATACTGATAAAAGTACTAGAGATGCACGATATGTATAGGTGAACATATCGGAATTGAACAATATTAGCTAAAAATGCCAACATCGGTATTGGCCCGATGTCTAGTTTAACGTCAATGTTATAAACCGATGTCAACAGGACGTAATTTTATTTAGAACATACCGTAGCACAAACAACTTGCTGATCTAAGCCTACATCAGCACTAGTGTCAGGCTGTAGCGAACTAGTGATTAACATTAGCGGGTAGCATATCTTTTTTTATATGCCACAACTTTGTAAGAAAATACAAACTAACTAGCTATTTGCAGAGAGTAAGATACACAAACAAATAGTGTAAATATAGAACTCTTATGGATTGTTGCATCTGTTGCATTGACCATGCACAGTGAACTTGGAACGGCAAGTGGTGGTGTTCGAGCAACTGCACTCCTTGATTGACAGGGGCGGGGCCTGGTGTGTGTGGGAAGCGGGAGAGAGATGACTCAAGTAGCAAATGGAGTAGACTATTAAAACGGACTTTACATGCGGCAGCGTGGCGTTTCAAAATATTGCAGATTCACAGCCTCTTGCAAATATGGATATTGAATTTTCTATCTAAATTTGATTAATTGTGCAGCCTTATTGCCACACATCCTTAGTGAATGGGCCACGTGTGGCTAATTGTCAATACACACACACACATCCACACTTACGAAGGCACACACTGCCACGAGTCGTAGACACACACACCTGGAAGGGGGCCAGGCTCTCTTTGTAATGGCCTACTCAGCTGTGTAATAAAAGTCCATCCGAGTCAGATAGCTCAATTACACCCCAGATCGATCCGGCCTCTGGATCAAGGGAGACTTTCTCTCTCTTGTTACTATGGGGGATATACCATTTATACTGTTTCCTGGGGTATTGGTTTTTTTTTGGGGTGGGGGAGGTTGAGGGCTTCCCTACATTGTGGGGGTGCGTGCTACGTCACTGCTTATAAGTAGAGTTCTACTATAAGTAGAAATCTAAGATGTGTCAAATAAATTATATCCAGCTCAGGGCTCCAGCAATGCATTTGGTTTGCTAACATGCTAGCTAAGTGGCTAGATCTCAAGCTCAAGCTTCTTGGTTACAGCAGAGACATTCAATCCCCTCCTGGATCAAAGATCCCTGTTGCTTAAATTGTTTTATGTCAAATATAGCGCCTCTTGTGTGCACTTCTGGTTATACCGTATAGCTGGTATGGTACAGAAACAGTAAGACTATGAAAATCTGGATTTAAAAAAACCTTTTTTCTTTTTTTTTTTTAAGAAGTTAAAGCTTCTTGATACTACCCATCCCGCATGCAGGAGCGTAATCATAGCCTCAAACTAATTAGCATAACGCAGCGGACATACATTTTCTAGGAAGATTTTCCTATTCATGAAAATCACAAATTAAATATATTGAGACACAGTTTAGCCTTTTGTTACTCACACTGTCATCTCAGATTTTCAAAATATGCTTTACAGCCAAAGCTAGACAAGCATTTGTGTAAGTTTATCATGGCATAATGCTATGGCTAGGCTCTGCTAGCATCAGGCAACATTTTCACAAAAATAAGAAAAGCAATCAAATTAAATAATTTACCTTTGAAGAACTTTATCCTATCCTAGGATGTTTTCACTCAGGAGACTCCCAGTTCGATCAGCAAATTTTCCAAAAATTTTTCATTTACCAAAAACTTCGATTATTTTTGTAGGCAAAATATCTCCGTTTGTTCTTCACGTTTGGCTGAGAAATCGACCAGAAAATGCAGTCACTACAACGCCAAACTTTTTTCCAAATTAGCTCCATAATATCGACAGAAACATGGCAAACGTTGTTTAGAATCAATCCTCAAGGTGTTTTTCATATATCTATTCGATAAAATATCCACCGGGACAATTGGTTTCTCATAAGAAGCGATTGGAAAAATGGCTACTTGTGTACTTTACGCAAGATTTTCTGCGGGAGCCATCATGTGACCACTTGCTAAATGTGGTCCCTTACGGCTATTCTTCAACATAAATGCGTAAAAAGACGTCACAATGCTGTAGACACCTTGGGGAATACGTAGAAAACGTAAGCTCATTCGTAGCTCATTCACAGCCATATAAGGAGTCATTGGCATGAGGCGGTTTTAAAAAATGCGGCACTTCCTGATTGGATTGTTATCTGGGTTTCGCCTGTAACATCAGTTCTGTTGCACTCACAGACAATATCTTTGCAGTTGTGGAAACGTCAGTGTTTTCTATCCAAAGATGTCAATTATATGCATAGTCGAGCATCTTGTCGTGACAAAATATCCCGTTTAAAATAGGAACGTTTTTTTATCCAAAATGAAAATACTGCCCCCTAGTTATAAAATGTTTTAACCAGGTAGGCCAGTTGACAGCAAGTTCTCATTTACAACTGCGACCTGGCCATGATAAATCAAAGCAACACAAACAACACAGTTACACATGGGATAAAGAAACATACAGTCAATAACACAATAGAAAAATGTATATACAGTGTGTGCAAATGTAGTAAGATTAGGGAGGTAAGGCAATATATAGGCCATAGTGGCAAAATAAATACAATTTAGCAATTAAACACTGGAGTGATAGATGTGCAGAAGATGAATGTGCAAGTAGAGATACTGGGGTGCAAAGGAGCAAAAAATAAATAATATGGGGATGAGGTAGTTGGGTGGGCTATTTACAGATTCAATGATCGGTAAGCTGCTCTGACAGCTGATGCTTAAAAGTTACTGAGGGAGATATGACTCTCCAGCTTCAGTGATTTTTGCAATTCGTTCCAGTCATTGGCAGCAGAGAACTGGAAGGAATGGAGGCCAAAGGAGGAGTTGGCTTTGGCCAGTGAGATATACCTGCTGGAGCGTGTGCTACGGGTGGGTGCTGCTATGGTGACCAGTGAGCTGAGATAAGGTGGGGCTTCACCTAGCAAAGACTTATAGATGACCTGGAGCCAGTGGGTTTGGCAACGAATATGAAGCGAGGGCCAGCCAATAAGAGCATACAGGTCGCAGTGGTGGGTAGTATATGGGGCTTTGGTAACAGTTTCCTAGTCTCAGTGCAGTGGGCAGCAGTAAGGAGGCGCTCTTATTATCCATGGACTTTATAGTGTCCCAGAACCTTTTGGAGTTTGTGGTACAGGATGCAAATGTCTGTTTGAAAAAGCTAGCCTTGGCTTTCCTAACTGCCTTTGCTTTCCTAACTGGATACTGCTCCACCCTACTTGTTACACACTCCAACAAATGTAGTACACTGACTGTCTGTTTGGACAGAGTACTCATCCACCATCTACCATCTCCATTTCTATTTCCATGGAGTGAACAAAATACAGCATGAACTCTGAATAGAAGCTATTGGCATACTAACAGGTAGAGCATATTGTTGTTTTCTAATACTATGCTCTCTTACATCTTGCTAACCTACATTCCCTGAATCATGCATTTGTCATGTACACAGTACTTAAGCTCAATATTGTTTACAAACTCAACTGTGGTGTACTGTATTCATAGTCCATAGCACCAGAATGGCAAGTGATGAACTCTAGCCACACCATAGAATTACGGTACCTCTTTCCTTTATTAGCATATTACTTCTCAGAAACACAAAGGCTTTGAATTCCCACATGAAAAAATACTACAGTATACTATGGTATAAATACTATATTATTCACTGTAGTGTTTATGCAGACTTTGCTGCAGTTAACTATAGTATAAATACTGTAGTAAATAAACTGTAGTAATTGTGAGAACTGTACTATACTGTAGTATATACAGTAGTGTTTTTTTCAGACATTACTGTAGTTTTTACTATAGTATTTTTGTTTGTCTTTGAGATCGAAGTAGAAGCTTTCTCCTTCAGGAAACCGACTAGAGAAATGGTAAGAGCAAATTTTCCATAACCTGTAGGTAGGTAGGATTGCCGTCTAAACTAGAGGTCGACCAATTAATCGGAATGGACTATTAATTAGGGCAGATTTCTTAACAATCGGAAATCTGTATTTTTGGACAACGATTTAGCCTATTTAAAAATATATATATATATATTTTACACCTTTATTTAACTAGGCAAGTCAGTTTAAGAACACATTCTTATTTTCAATGACGGCCTAGGAACGGTGGGTTAACTGCCTTGTTCAGGGGCAGAACGACAGATTTTTACCTTGTCAGCTCAGGGATTCAATCTTGCAACCTTACGGTTAACTAGTCCAACGCTCTAACCACCTGCCTCACGAGGTGCCTGCCTGTTACGCAAATGCAGTAAGAAGCCAAGGTAAGTTGCTAGCTAGCATTAAACTTATCTTATAAAAAAACAATCAATCAATCATAATCAATAGTTATAACTACACATGGTTGATGATATTACTAGTTTATCTAGCGTGTCCTGGGTTGCATATAATCGATGCAGTGTGCATTCGCGAAAAAGGGCTGTCGTTGCTCCAACGTATACCTAACCATAAACATCAATGCCTTTCTTAAAATCAACACACAGAAGTATATATTTTTAAACCTGCATATTTAGCTAAAAGAAAGGTTAGCAGGCAATATTAGGGGCAGCAGGGTAGCCTAGTGGTTAGAGCGTTGGACTAGTAACCGGAAGGTTGCAAGTTCAAATCCCTGAGCTGACAAGGTACAAATCTGTCGTTCTGCCCCTGAACAGGCAGTTAGCCCACTGTTCCTAGGCCGTAAACTGACTTGCCTAGTAAAATAAAAATTAACCAGGTGAAATTGTGTCACTTCTTCATTGCACGCAGTCAGGGTATATGCAACAGTTTGGGCCGCCTGGCTCATTGCAAACTAATTTACCAAATTTTTACGTAATTATGACATAACATTGAAGGTTGTGCAATGTAACAGCAATATTTAGACTTAGGGGTGCCATCTGTTAGATAAAATACGGAACAGTTCCGTATTTCACTGAAAGAATAAACGTTTTGTTTTCGAAATGATAATTTACGGAATCGACCATATTAATGACCTACAGCTCGTATTTCTTTTATGTTATTATGTTATAATTATAATTATGTTATAATCTATGATTTGATGGAGCAGTCTGACTGAGCGATGGTAGGCACCAGCAGGCTCGTAGACATTCATTCAAACAGCACTTTCGTGTGTTTCGCCAGCAGCTCTTTGCGATGCTTCAAGCATTGCACTGTTTATGACTTCAAGCCTATCAACTCCCGAGATTAGGCTGTTGTAACCGATGTGAAATGGCTAGCTTGTTAGCAGGGTGAGCGCTAATAGCGTTTCAAACGTCACTCGTTCTGAGACTTTGAGTAGTTGTTCACCTTGCTCTGCATGGGTAACGCTGCTTCGAGGGTGGCTGTTATTGATGTGTTCCTGGTTCGAGCCCAGGTAGGGGTGAGGAGAGGGATGGAAGCTATACTGTTACACTGGCAATACTAAAGTGCCTATAAGAACATCCAATAGTCAAAGGTATATGAAATACAAATCGTATAGAGAGAAATAGTCCTATAATTCCTATAATAACTACAACCTAAAACTTCTTACCTGCGAATATTGAAGACTCATGTTAAAACGAATCACCAGCTTTCATATGTTCTCATGTTCTGAGCATGAGAACATATGAGAGCCCCTTTTTTCTCTCCAATTTCGTGGTATCCAATTGGTAGTTACAGTCTTGTCTCATCACTGCAACTCCCGTACGGACTTGGGAGAGGCGAAGGTCGAGAGCCATGTGTCCTCCGAAACACAAACCAACCAAGCCACACTGCTTCTTGACACAATGCACATCCAACCCGGAAGCCAACCCTAGTGCGCGATGAGACAAGGATATCCCTGCCAGCCAAACCCTCCCTAACCCGGATGACGCTGTGCCAAATGTGCACATGGGCCTCCCGGTCACAGCCGGCTGCGACAGAGCCTGGGCTCAAACCCAGAATCTCTGGTGGCACAGCTAGCTTTAGACCACTGCGCCACCTGGGAGGCCTCAGACCCAAGTTAATATTTGATACGATGTTTCAAGTTCGTTGCAGACAGGCCATATGTAGCCAATGTGATTTATAGGATATTTATTTTTATCAAGATATTTTCTACCTGCAGGCTGCAATGTTTTTATTTGTTGGAATTATGTAGGCTATTTTACGGCAGTGGCAATAGAAGTTATTTTTTAGGTTAATTATTTTCATTTATATTTGGATAGAATTTTGATTAACGACATGACAATAATTTTGAGATATGAAGATGTTATTATACATTTAATGAAACTGTTTAATGAAAATGTGCATATGAAAACCATAACTGGTTTGCAGATCGGTAAAAATGGTAAGATAAGTTGGCATTCGACATGAGAGGTTGCCGACTCCTCGTGTAGTGTATTATCAGAAACTTCAGAATCTGAGAAAGCCAGCAGGAGCGGGAGGAAAATAGTTAGGTCAGGCTAAGTTTTTCTTTTCTTCTGGTTATCTGATATCTGGCGCCCTCTTGAGGTGTTTGTCTTATTTCATCAAACCGTAAGCTTAATGCATCAGACAAGTGTAACAGTCTGGGTGTAGTGGGTGAGAAGTCAGGCGCAGGAAGCAGAGAGTTCAGGGTAGTGTTAATTTAATGCACAAAGCGGCGAACATAAGCTAACCCCACGAAAACACAGGGCGTACAACAAAACAAATGCCCCAAACACGGGGACTTAAACTGTCCAGCAAAACCCACGAAATGGGAAACACGTAACCCACAGACGTGCACACAAGTTACACAAAACAATCCCGCACAAAGAGCATGCGGGCCGGCTGGCTAATAAAGCCCAACTAATCAGGAAATACACAACAGGTGTAACCATTAAACCGACAAGGAGGGGGAAGAAATAATCAGTGGCAGCTAGTAGGCCGGTGACGACGACCGCCGAGCGCCACCTGAACGGGAAGGGCCACCTTCGGTAGGCGTCGTGACAACAAGCTCAGTGCATATAGTGGCTTTTATCAAAACACATAGGATGTGTCTATATGTGGAGAAATACATGTTTAAAAATGTAGAATAATCAACCAAATTTTTGTCGGGGACAGCCCTAATGAGTCTGGAGTTGCTACAACAACGGGCCTACCTGCTCTGCTCGGAGAAGATGGGGAAGGAGCAGATGTGCTGAGAACGGAGAGGAGAAAACATTTAAGGAAAATGGTAGCAGTGGCAGCTGTACAGAACTCATCCAAAGGGCTTTGACTTCTCAAACACGGCAGAAAGCTAACGCAATATGATGCCCCGTCACCTTATTAATTCAGCCACTTACTTAACTAGCAAGTAGTGATGCCCCGTCACCTTATTAATTCAGCCACTTACTTAACTAGCAAGTAGTGATGCCCCGTCACCTTATTAATTCAGCCACTTACTTAACTAGCAAGTAGTGATTCCCCGTCACCTTATTAATTCAGCCACTTACTTAACTAGCAAGTAGTGATGCCCCTTCACCTTATTAATTCAGCCACTTACTTAACTAGCAAGTAGTGATGCCCCGTCACCTTATTAATTCAGCCACTTACTTAACTAGCAAGTAGTGATGCCCCGTCACCTTATTAATTCAGCCACTTACTTAACTAGCAAGTAGTGATGCCCCGTCACCTTATTAATTCAGCCACTTACTTAACTAGCAAGTAGTGATGCCCTTAACCTTTTTGGGATCACCTTATTAATTCAGCCACTTACTTAACTAGCAAGTAGTGATGCCCCGTCACCTTATTAATTCAGCCACTTACTTAACTAGCAAGTAGTGATGCCCCGTCACCTTATTAATTCAGCCACTTACTTAACTAGCAAGTAGTGATGCCCCGATATGACATTTTTGGCCAATACCGATATCTGATATTTTCCTTGCCAAAAAAAAACCCAATACCGATAATAATAAAAAATGTGCGGCCTTTTACGCATTCAAGTACAGTTAAATAGTTAACACACACACATGGACGCAGCGGTCTAAGGCACTGCATCTCAGTGCAAGAGGCGTCACTACAGTCCCTGGTAAGAATCCAGGCTGTATCACATCTGGCCGTGATTGTGAGTTCCATAGGGCGGGGCACAATTGGCCCAGCGTCGTCCGGGTGGGGCCGGGGTAGGCCATCATTGTAAATAAGAATTTTTTCATAACTGACTTCCCTAGTTAAATAAAGGTTACACACACCACCATCACACACCACACTGACCAAAAAGTAATTTTGTTGGCATTTACATATGTCCCCATTACCAGTAAAACATCATCAAAACCTATTTCTTTCACTTGCTGTGCTGTTTCGTTGTTCAGTTGTTTCATTCTCAACCACGATTTCATCATACATGTCAAGCAGTGAAGTTTCAGCTCTGTCTGTCCGTGGCCTCTCTTCCTTGGTGCACACTGTCACTGTGTCCGTTTCCATCTTGTCCAGCTGTGTATGTAACATTTCACGTAAACCCTGTTTTTTGTCTGCATCGAAGTAGCGGGCCTTGTACATAGCATTGAGCATGGTGACACAGTAAAGAGAGAATGCCAGCAGGCGTTTCAATGTCATGACAGAGGATAGCACGTCTGCTGCAGGTGCAGTTGATGAGGTTATTTCTCGAGTCAGTTGTTCGAATGGAGCTAGCATGTGTGTTCATGTTTCCAAGTTTCAAACATGTTCTCAAATGCCATTAAAATGGTAGCAGCGGTATGACAACCAGCATATTCTTGAGCATGCAATATGACTATCCTCAGTACGAAATCCTCAACGACCCACTGTGCTGTCAGACTCAGCATGCTCATGGGGCTGATATCGTTGGTCCAAATGTCAGTCGTGAAGCTAATAGCAGTGGCGCTATTACTGTGTAACTCTGGTAGGGCAACATCTGAAAAATTGCGCACTTGGTAGTGTGTACCGGTGCTCAACCAGTCGGTGAAAGCTAACATCATCCACGACAGAGAACAGTTGATTGTCAAGGGCAATGAATTCCATTGTCTTGGCGTTAATGTATTTCGCCTTGGAGTTGTTGCACTGAAATTGTCTTACTCTTTCAAGTGACTGCTTGACTTGTTGCAGACATTGTGGGCTAGGTTAGGAATGCTTTGTTGCACATCTAGCTCTAAATGTTATGCAGCGTCATTACTAGGGTTGCACATTTTGGGGAATATTCAGAGGTGGAAACTTTCCGTGAGAATTAATGGGAATATATGGGAATTAACAGAAATATATGCAAATTAATATTAATACCGTTTAAATATAATGTTTTTAGCATTGGATATATTTAACATATATGGAGACAGAAACATAATAATTGTACCTTATCCTAAGTAGACATAATTGCAAATGATTAAATCCTTCCAATAGAAAAAAGAAATAATTTAGTTTCGAATTTTACTTTAATTAAATGAGTTGACTCTTCACATGGGATGATTTCACTGAACATCAAAAGAAAGGGAATATTGAATGATCCCCAATGATCCATCGCATCTCCCAAAAACTTTAGTTTACATACACTTAGGTTGGAGTCATTAAAACTTGTTTTTCAAACACACCACACATTTCTTGTTAGCAAACTATAGTTTTGGCAAGTCAAGTTAGGACATCTACTTTGTGCATGACACAAGTAATTTTTCCAACAATTGTTTACAGACAGATTATTTCACTTATAATTCACTGTATCACAATTCCAGTGGGTCAGACGTTTACATACACTAAGTTGACTGTGCCTTTAAACAGCTTGGAAAATTCCAGAAAACGATGTCATTGCTTGAGAAGCTTCTGCTAATTGACATCATTTGAGTCAATTGGAGTTGTACCTGGGGATGTATTTCAAGGCCTACCTTCAAACTCAGTGCCTTTTTTACATCATGGGAAAATCAAAAGAAATCAGTTAAAACCTAAAACAAAATTGTAGACCTCCACAAGTCTGGTTCATCCTTGGTAGCAATTTCCAAACGCAAAATTATCAGATAAATTGGCATTCCACATGAGAAAGGTTGCCGACTCCTCGTGTAGCTTTATTACTGGAAGAATCTGAGTAACGGCAGAGTCTACAAAAGGATTATTTCACTGAGATTGGCTCAACTCAGACAGGTGTCTCATGTGCCATAAAAATATATATAAACAACTGAGACATTAACTGAACATGTTCCACAGCCATGTGACTAACATAAATGGAACAATGTGTCCCTGAACAAAGATGGAGTAACAGTCAGTATCTGGTGTGGCCACCAGCTGCATGAAGTACTGCAGTGCATCTCCTCCTCATGGACTGCACCAGATTTGCCAGTTCTTGATGTGAGATGTTACCCCACTCTTCCACCAAGGCACCTGCAAGTTCCCGGACATTTCTGGGGGGGAATGGCCCTACCCCTCACCCTCTGATCCAACAGGTCCCAGACATACTCAATGGGAATGAGATCCGGGCTCTTCGCTGGCCATGGCAGAACACTGACATTCCTGTCTTGCAGAAAATTAAACACAGAACGAGCAGTATGGCTGGTGGCATTGTCATGCTGTACCACATGAGGGAGGAGGATGTCTTCCCTGTAACGTACTGCGTTGAGATTGCCTGCAATGACAACAAGCTCAGTCCGATGATGCTGTGACACACCGCCCCAGACCATGACGGACCCTCCACCTCCAAATCGATCCCGCTCCAGAGTACAGGCCTCGGTGTAACGCTCATTCCATTGATAATAAACGCGAATCCGACCATGATTCCTGGTGAGACAAAACCGCGACTCGTCAGTGAAGAGCACTTTTTGCCTACAAGCCCTCAGTCCAGCCTCTCTCGACCTATTGTGGACAGTCTGTGCACTGATGGAGGGATTGTGCCTTCCTGGTGTAACTCGGGCAGTTGTTGTTGCCATCCTGTACCTGTCCCGCAGGTGTGATGTTCGGATGTACCGATTCTGTGCAGGTGTTGTTACACGTGGTCTGCCACTGCGAGGACGATCAGCTGTCCGTCCTTTCTCCCTGTCGCGCTGTCTTAGGTGTCTCACAGTACGGACATTGCAATTTATTTCCCTGGCAACATCTGCAGCCCTCATGCCTCCTTGCAGCATGCCTAAGGCACATTCACTCAGATGAGCAGGGCAGATGCCCTGGGCATCTTTCTTTTGGTGTTTTTTTAGAGTCCGTAGAAAGGCCTCTTTAGTGTACTAAGTTTTTACAACTGTGACCTTAATTACCTACCGTCTGTCTTAACGACTGTTCCACAGGTGCATGTTCATTAATTGTTTATGGTTCATTGAACAAGCATGGGAAACAGTGTTTAAACCCTTTACAATGAAGATCTGTGAAGTTATTCGGATTTTTACGAATTATCTTTGAAAGACAGGGTCCAGAAAAAGGGACGTTACTCTTTTTGCTGAGTTTATTTATTTGCTACTGCTCGACAAAAAAAAATCTTGGTCGACCAAACAATCGATCTGTCGACAAATTGGGGTCAGCCCTAGTTGCACGTCCCTGATCACTCTTATTGAATGCAACGAAAACACTGACTTTCAATATAAAACGCAACCCCTGTCAATACACAGCTGGACTGACCTGGTCCTGCTTTCTCCCGTTGTGCTATTTACAAACAAATACGTGACTGGCTCAACTGTTCTGGGGAACTACAGTAAGCTTCATAATGTAAAATACTGTGACAGGTGAAATGTAGAACGCAATCCGATTTATCTCTTAAACTTCTTAGGGCTGAGATCCCGTTAACGGGATCGATATGACAACAGCTAGTGAAAGTGCCGGGCGCCAAATTCAAAACAACAGAAATCTCATAATAAAGATTTCTCAAACATACAAGTATTTTATACCATTTTAAATGTAATCTTGTTGTTAATCCCACCACAGTGTCCAATTTCAAATAGGCTGTACAGCGAAAGCACCACAAACGATTATGTTAGGTCAGAGCCAAGTCACAGAAAAACACAGAGTGGAGTCACAAAAATCAGAAATAATTAATCACTAACCTTTTGATCTTCATCAGATGACACTCATAGGACTTCATGTTACACAATACATGTATGTTGTGTTCGATAAAGTTCATATTTGTATAAACAAATCTCAGTATATATTGGCGCGTTATGTTCAGTAGTTCCAAAAACATCCAGTGATTTTGCAGAGAGCCACATCAATTTACAGAAATACTCATTATAGATGTTGATGAAAATACAAGTGTTATACATGGAAATATAGTTTAACTTCTTGAAACTCCCCATCCGGGATCGTGACTAAAGCCTCAGGCTCATTAGCGTAACGCAACGTTGACGATTTCTGAAAATCGCAAATAAAATGAAAATAATACGCCTGCTCTCAAGCTTAGCCTTTTCTTAACAACACTGTCATCTCAGATTTTCAAAATATGCTTTTGAACCATAGCAATTGACTAATTTGTGTAAGAGTATGCTAAGCTAGCTTAGCATTTTGAGTAGCATTTAGCACGCAACATTTTCACAAAAACCAGATAACCAAATAAATAAAATCATTTACCTTTGAAGAGCTTCGGATGTTTTCAATGAGGAGACTCTCAGTTACATACCAAATGCGCAGTTTTTCCTGAAAGCGTCTGTGTGTAGGAGAAATCGCTCCGTTTTGTACATCACATTTGGCTACCGAAACGAACCGAAAATTCAGTCACCTACAACGTAAAACTTTTTCCGGATTAACTCCATAATATCGACCGAAACATGGCAAACGTTGTTTGGAATCAATCCTCAGGGTGTTTTTTCACATATCTCTTCATTGATATATCGTTCGTGGAAGCCTGCATTCTCCTCTACATTCCATGGAAAAATACTTGCAGCTGACTTTTGCGCACCAATTTCGGCGCAGGACACCGGGCGGACACCTGGTAAATGTGGTCTCTTATGGTCAATCTTCCAATGATATGCCTACAAATACGTCACAATGCTGCAGACACCTTGGGGAAACGACAGAAAGGGCAGACTTACTCCTCTCGCATTCACAGCCATATAAGGAGACAATGGAAAACAGAGCCTCAAAAATCCTGCTCATTTCCTGGATGCCGTCTCATCTTGGTTTTGCCTGAAGCTCACGTTCTAGGGCACGCACAGAAAATATCTTTGCAGTTCTGGAAACGTCAGAGTGTTTTCTTTCCAAAGCTACCAATTATATGCATAGTCGAGCATCTTTTTGTGACAAAATATCTTGTTTAAAACGGGAACGTTTTTCATCCAAAAATGAAATTGCGCCCCTAGAGTTTCAACAGGTTAACTTCTCCTTAACCTTTTTGGGATCGGGGGCAGCATTTTCACTTTTGGATGAATAGCGTGCCTAGAGTGAACTGCCTCCTACTCTGTCCCAGATGCTAATATATGCATATTATTAGTAGTATTGGATAGAAAACACTCTGAAGTTTCTAAAACTGTTTGAATGAACTCATATGGCAGGTGAAAACCTGAGAAAAATCCAACCAGGAAGTGGGACATCTGAGGTTTGTAGTTTTTCAAAGCTTGGCCTACCAAATACACATTGAGATATGGATACAGTTGCACTTCCTACGGCTTCCACTAGATGTCAACCGTCTTTTTAAACTTGCATGAGGATTCTACGATAAAGGAGGGGCTCATGAGACCTCTGAGTCAGTGGTCTGGCAGAGAGCCTTGGTCTCATGATGTGCGCTACTGACAGATTTACCTCGCGTTCCAGTGCTTTTCTGAAGAACAAAGGAATTCTCCGGTTGGACATTATTTATGTTTTATGTTAAAAACATCCTAAAGATTGATTCCATACATCGTTTGACATGTTTCTAAAGGACTGTAACGGAACTTTTCGAGTTTTTGTCTGGATGAAGTGCCTGCGCCTCATGAAGATGGATTACTGGGCTGAACACGCTAACAACAAGTGGCTATTTGGACATAAATGATGCAACTTTATGGACCAAACTTTGTTGATTCCAAAATGGCGGATATTCCTCTGGCTGTTTTGGGTTCTGAGCGCCGTTCTCAGATTAGAATTTTTCCGTAAATTTAAAAAAAATCTGACACAGCGGTTGCATTAAGGAGAAGTCTATCTTTAATTCTGTGAATAACACTAGTATCTTTTATCAATGTTTATTATGAGTATTTCTGCAAAATCTCCAGATGTTTTGGAATCAAAACATTACTGCACGTAAGGCACCAATGTAAACTGAGATTTTTGGAAATAAATATGCACATTATCGAAACAAAACATACATGTATTGTGTAATATGATGTCCTATGAGTGTCATCTGATGAAGATCATCAAAGGTTAGTGATTCATTTGATCTATATTTCTGCTTTTTGTGACTCTTTGGCTGGAAAAATTGCTGTGTTTTTTCGACTTGGCTATGACCTAACATAATCACATGTTGTGTTTTAGTTGTAAAGCATTTTTGAAATCAGACATTATGGGTATATTTATCAAGATGTTTATCTTTCATTTGGTGTATTGGACTTGTTAATGTGTGATTTCTAAAAAATATTTTTTTTTTGAATTTCACACGCTACCTTTTCAGTGGAATGTTGTTGAGGGGTTCCGCTAGCGCGTTCACTAGTTGCAGACAAAATGAGAAAAAGCTCCGTTAAAGTCCATGGAAACATGTCAAACGATGTATAGAATCAATCTTTAGGATGCTTTAGCAGTAAAGCATGACACAAGTAATTTTTCCAACAATTGTTTACAGACAGATTATTTCATTTATAATTCACTGTATCACAATTCCAGTGGGTCAGAAGTTTACATGCACTAAGTTGACTGTGCCTTTAAACAGCTCGGAAATTTCAAGGCCTACCTTCACTCAGTGCCTCTTTGCTTGACATCAGGTGAAAATCAAAAGAAATCAGCCAAGACTTCAAACAAAATTGTTGACCTCCACAAGTCTGGTTCATCCTTGGAAGAAATTTACAAACTCCTGAAGGTACCACGTTCATCTGTACAAACAATAGTACACAAGTATAAACACCATGGGACCACGCACCTGTCATACCGCTCAGGAAGGAGACGCGTTCTGTCTCTTAGAGATGAACGTACCTTGGTGCGAAAAGTGCAAGTCAATCCCAGAACAACAGCAAAGGACCTTGTGAAGATGCTGGAGGAAACGGGTACAAAAGTATCTATATCCACAGTAAAACGGGTCCTATATTGACAGAACCTGAAAGGCCGCTCAGCAAGGAGGAAACCACTGTTCCAAGACCGCCATAAAAAGCCAGACTATGGTTTGCAACTGCAAATGGGGACAAAAATTGGTCTTTTTGGAGAAATATCCTCTGGTCAAAAATATTAAACTGTATTAAACTAAAAATTTCAAAATCTGAGACGACAGGGTGATTGACAAAAGGCTAAGCTGTGTTTCGCTATATTTCACTTGTGATTTCATGAATATGAATATTCTCTATTAAGATTATTTGACCGTTGTGCAATGCTAATTAGTGTAGTTGCTGACAATTCTCACGGATCCGGGATGGGTAGTTCCAAGAGGTTATTAAATGTATATGGCTAAGGTGTATGTAAACGTCCGACATCAACTGTACATGAGTATTCAGACCATTTACTCAGCACTTTGTTGAAGTTTCTTTGGCAGCAATTACAGCCTCGAGGCTTCTTGGGTATTTATTTATTTACCTTTATTTAACCAGGCAAGTCTGTTAAGAACAAATTCTTATTTTCAATGACGGCCTGGGAACAGGGGCAGAACGACACCTTGTCAGCTCAGGGGTTTGAACTCGCAACCTTCCGGTTACTAGTCCAACGCTCTAACCACTAGGCTACCCTGACGCTACAAGCTTGGCACACCTGTATTTGGGGAGTTTCTACCAATTCCTCTCAGCAGATCCTCGCAAGCTCTGTCAGGTTGGATTGGGAGCGTTGCTGCACAGCTATTTTCAAGTCTCTCCAGAGATGTTTGATCCAGTCTCTGGCTAGGCCACTCAAGGACATTCAGACTTGTCCTGAAGCCACTGCTGCGTTGTCTTAGCTGTGTGCTTAGGGTCGTTGTACTGTGTGAAGGTGAACCTTCACCCCAGCTGAGGTCCTGAGCACTCTGGAGCATGTTTTCATCAAGGATCTCTCTGTACTTTGCTCTGTTCATCTTTGCCTGACTAGTCTCTCAGTTCCTGCCTGTGGAAAAACATCCACACAGCATGATGCAGACACCATGCTTCACTGTAGGGATGGTGCCAGGTTTCCTCCAGACGTGACACTTGGCACAGGCCAAAGAGTTCAATCTTGGTTTCATTAGATCAGAGAATCTTGTTTCTCATTGTCTGAGTCTTTAGGTGCCTTTCTGGCAAACTCCAAGCAGGCATTTTTTGAGGAGTGGCTTCCGTCTGAGCACTCTACCATAAAGGCCTGATTGGTGGAGTGCTGCAGAGATGGTTTTCTTCTGAAAGAGTTCCTCTGTGGAGGAGAATCTATCAGACTATCAGGTTCTTGGTCACCTCCCTGACCAAGGCCCTTCTCCCCGTTTGGCCAGGTGGCCAGCCCTAGGAAGAGTCTTGGTGGTTCCAAACTTCCTCAATTTAAGATTGATGGAGGCCACTGTGTTTTTGGGACCTTCAATGCTGCAGAAATATTTTTGGTACCCTTCCCAAGATCTGTGCCTCGACACAATCCTGTCTCGGCACAATTCCTTCGACCTCATGGCTTAGTTTTTGCTCTGACATGCACTGTCAACTGTGGGACCTTACATAGACAGGTGTGTGCCTTTTTTACCTTTATTTAACCAGGCAAGTCAGTTAAGAACAAATTCTTATTTTCAATGACGGCCTAGGAACAGTGGGTTAACTGTCTGTTCAGGGGCAGAACGACAGATTTGTACCTTCCGGTTACTAGTCCAACGCTCTAACCACAAGGCTACCCTGCCTTTCCAAATCCAGTCCAATTAATTTAATTTACCACAGGTGGAGTCCAATCAAGTTGTAGAAACATCTCAAGGATGATCAATGGAAACAGGATGCACCTGAGCTCAATTTCGAGTCTCATACAAAAGGGTCTGAATACTTATGAAAAGGTATTTCTGTTTTAAAAACCTGTTTTTCGCTTTGTCATTATGGGGTGTTATGTGTAAATTATGAAGAAAAAATATATTTAATACATTTTATAATAAGGCTGAAACTTAACAAAATATGGAAAAAGTCAAGGGGTCTGAATACTTTCCGAAGGCATTGTATATGACCCTATCCTGAATGTTCATGTGTAGACTACAATGTATGCTTATAGACTGATAGGCTATAACATAACTAATGTCCTAATGCAATAATAACAGATTGAATAACATTTTCTGTAAAATACATAGATAGCTCTATACATTTACAGATTGAGTTTTGTGCTTATCCAATATGATTTTGGTGATGGTTTGGCTATTATATGGCCAAGGCTTCATGCTACCATATTCAGTATTCTGGCAGGGGGAGGGTAGAGGGTGAAATCATTATCATCATCTTCATTAGAGAGGGACCTTCTGACCAATCAGCATACTGCACTGCACTGGGATTCCATAGGCACCCAGTTGACTGTCGCTAGGATACCTCATAATCAGGAGGAAGGCAGGGGCCTGGTTGGCAGGCTGTGTCTGTGTTGATGTTGGGATGGGGAGCGGAGTGTTAGTAGGGATAGAGAGAGAGGCTAATGTTTGAATCTACCACACAGACATAGGCAGACAAAGAGGAGCAGCATCCTACAGGACCAGGGTCCCGGGGGATGGGGCATCACACTCCCGCAGCACGCTGGGGGGCCCAGAGGAGGTAGGAGCATTGGGGGCGTTGTCTCTGCAGCACCCCTTGTTCTATTATACCCATAAAGCCTTTCTAAAAGCCATTGATGTACATTAGCTGTGCTCTTTTACTATATTGATCCCGATAATTTGACTAATGCATTTTGTGGTGTGTGTGTATATATATATATATATATATGTAAAATCATTTGTGCCAACACAAACCGTCCTGGTCCTCGTTAAGTGATGGGGGCTACTGCTCTTACTGCACTCTTAGCTCTGTAGAGACAAATGCAAATTGACACAAGACTCTCATTTTGGTCTGGAATGACAAGAGCAAGCCTATGAATCCAATAGCATATTTGTTATAGCTCTGTGTCTAGAGACTTGGTTTGCGATACAGCCCACTCCTAGTGTAGCCCTGTGCTCTCACCAACGCACCCAGTACAGGATTCCTGCTGCCTGCCAGTTGTGGGGGAGTAGGGTTCCATGACTGATGGATGAGTGATTCCTCTTGGAGAGACAGGGGCAGCATGTTTGCCAGAAAAGGCAATAAGTCCGAGGCTGTTCCCTACACCATGATGAAGAGAACAATGCTTTGTTCGATCCAAAATCCCTGTGTAACCAGACTAGATGTCAGGCATAACTCTCTCTCTGGAGCAGGCTTAATTATAGGGGGTACATCCAGATGTGAAATAATACTCTCAATGATTGGAATTTTTGGCAGCATAATGCTTTTGTATTGTATAGCCATGGATAACCAGGAACTGTATGATGCTGTGTGTTGGAGTTAGTCTGGTTGTGCATGAGGTTGCAATACACAGTACCAGACTTTATGGTGGAACAAGGCGAGGTTTGTCATCACTCAATGTTTCTTAACCTACAGTGCACTGTATGCTACAGCTTGCCTGAATCCACTGAAAGTAGAATTAAAAGGAGGGGAGAGAAAATAGCTTAAGAACTGCAGCATCGCTGTTAAAGATCTTATTAAATTATTTCCATCACAACCCTCCCCCAACCACTCACACAGTCAAAATCCACAATACATTCCAAAAACTCAATCTCATCCCTAGGTTCTCTCTTTCCCAGTCCACCTTCCTCCCAGCGTTCTTAACCTCGTCAGCTGTTCTGCTCTCTCAGCCCATCCATCTCATCTGCCCAGTCTACTGAACCTCACTTCCTCTGCTAATGGGGCAGCAGAGCACTAGGGTGACAGTCAATCACTGATGCTCTAGAGTCAACTACTAATCTGTTCATTCTCACATGTTGAAGTTTGAAGACAGAAAGGGTTCAGCAGCCAAAAGTCTAATAAAAGAGTGATTGGAGTAGATACAGTACAGGTGTACTTTAACTGTCATTTAAGTACTTATGTTGTCAGTCCAGCTGTGATTAGATACACCCTTCTTTCACTTAAATATGTCACTGGAATTCATTATCTTTCAGAACTTGCATTTTTCTGCCACTACCAAATTGGATTTAAAGCTCACCATTAGACATGTTGAATTAAGTGGGCTATTGTTGTGGTAATCTGAGAATGGCGTGGGGTTAGTTTATTTTTAAAAGTCCCTTGAAACTCAGTTCCACTTCTCTATGAATTTCAATGCGAAAACAAAACGGCCTTCATTCACCAGAGAGCTCACGCATGGTGTGATAGTTACAGGCATTTGTATGGATGAAAACCTACACGTCCCCTATCTGTCACGAATGTTGAATAAAATTAAGTTGCCTATTGTCCATGGGGTTGGTTCTTATATAGGTCGGAATTTGAGATAGAATATCCAAAGGAACATAATAATAAACCAACTTTCCAAACGTGGGTCTGCTGCACTCTCTTCCTCTGTCAAAGTAAAAGTCCCCCACAAGTTATCGCTTGCTTGCGCACATAAGGAGCACGTGCATTACTTTTATTTTGACATGTGTTGAAGCAGAGAGTAGGTGATATGCAATGCACCTGCTGCAAACCCACGTTTATTTAAGTTCCTTTGGATATTTTGTCAAATTCCACCCTATATAAGAACCAACCGCCAGTCAATCGGCGGAATAAGTTCAAATGGAATTGTATTCAACATTCGTGACACAGTGGACGTGAAGCAAGCTTTCCTGTTTTAACAATAGCTTTTTGCGTGCTGATGTCCAAGAGATAGCATCGGTGCATCACGCCTGAGTGTGATGGGGCCTGTGGCGATGTGGACTGCAGCCAGCTAGTTATCTAGTTTCCTAACTCACTCATTCTCCTCTATTCCCCATTCATGGACCAAAACATAAGTGCCTGAATATGACCTGCTCATTTTTTATTTAGCTAGCTAGTGTTCTTGATACTGTGTAACATTGTTATGTTAATGTGTAAAATCGCTATGAAGGCCAAGTATGCATATCATCACCCTTGCAAGATGCTTTTAGCAACGCTAGTATATTGACACTAGCGTTGTTGGGAATTGGGTTGCAAAAAAAAACTTAACAGACGTCAGGAAGCCAGAAGTTATATAACATTTAATTTCAATTTACTCTGCCGGTGGTCTGGATGGTTGGTCCTTATAACCGTGGAATTACAGACAAAATATCTAAAGGAACGTATTAATAAAAATACTTTCCAAACGTGTGTCTGTTGGATTATTGTGGGTCTGTTTTATTTTCACATGAGGTAAACAGAAGAAGTGGGTCAACAACAGATCCATTTTTGGAAAGTCTTTAATAATACGTTCCCTTTAGGCATTTTGTGTAAAATTCTGCTTGGTCTTCATAGCGACATTAGACATTAACAACGATGTTACACAGTATAAAGAACATTAGCTAGCTAAATAAAAAATATGGGCAGGTCATATTCAGGCAGTTATGTTTATTGAATGTGTATTGGTAAATATGAATACTGAAGGCCTAAATATTAGCTGTACATTGAGATATTTCCTGTTTACAATTTAATGTTTATAATTAAAATTGAGGTACTTGAAGCTCACCTGTTTTGAAGTCTGAGTTTTTAATTTACCCCTTTTATTGGACCAAGAGGCATTGTTCAGGGAAGGGATAGACAATTGAATTGTTTTCAGTCTGCTGAGGTTGTGAAACAAAGAGGGGCTATATTCCTAAAGAACAATGTCATTGTAACCTGCCATGTCGCTTATGCATTTGTATTCAGCTGTCTAGGGATCTTAAAGTTAATTCAGCAAAAGCATATTTGTAACTCAATTTCCTTTTTGTTTTGTGTACATCGTTTGGTATTTTCGTCATTCACTAATGTTATATGGGCATCCTGCATTCCTACACCTGTAAATAACCCATTCTGTCCCATTTTAGGACATACTGAAATAAGCCAAGTATGTATACACAAGGAGCGTCATGTCATGCTTATACAGGCTTATAGGCTTTAGGGATGCTTTCTTAAGTTATACTGAGTGGGCTTACATCGTGACTGTCATGAACATGGCTCAATATGTCTGAGCCCTATGGCTTCATTTTAACATCCCTGTTTCCTGTCTTGTAGGTTCAGGAGAGCTTGTCCAAAGGGCAGCAGGGGAAGGGTCAAACGAGGAGAGGGCACCATGGACATTGAGCAGGGGCCTCCAGCCTCTAGTACCAGCAGCACTGGAGCCACTGCCACCAGTACCAGTACGACCAGTAGCAGCACTACCACCAACAGCACAGGAAGGCAGGCTGTGCCTCAGATCTCTGTGTACAGCGGGATTCCTGACAGGCAGACGGTTCAGGTAAACTTCAGGGTAAAAACAAACATGCCAGTCCAGTGTGACACACACCCACATACACGTGTTTTGCATAAACCGTTTTCTTCATTTGCGTTCTCTGCAATAATGAAATTGTCATTGCCCTGCTGCCATCTGCTGGTTAAACCATGCATGCACTGTAAATCGGCCAGTATTGTACTAAGCTCACTATGGAATTTACTACAATGCTTATAATAAACAAGACTATTATTACATTTAGACAAAGGTGCAATTTGATAATGTTTCCGCATTGTTATTTGATGTAGTACACTGGCATCATGTAATCTATCATTACTGACAACAGCAGATCAGGGTTGCTATGGTTCCAGGCTCTGTCCTCTGCTATTTGACCATTGACCAATGTGAAACCCAGCTTGGATTAGGCTCTCAGTTTACCCTCCTCTTAAAGGGTGACTGACAGATCTTAGGTCTCTTATATCCTTCTTTTCTAATGCATGTGCTCATCTGCCCGTAGGGAACTAGCAGCATTGTCACTACCGGCCTACTTAACATAGTGCAAGGCTTGTCATTTGGGCTCAATAAGAGAGAAGTGAATGGATGTTCATCACAATCTCTGCCCTCTTTTCACCCTTGGAAGCTTAGGTCAGAGAAGCTCTATTAGGCTATGTGCTCTGGGTCAATCCATCTCTCATGTTGCTTTGGCAACTATGCGGAGGTTGTCAGTAAAAAAAATGTATCATGAAGATTGAAGAAAATATGTGCTCAAGGCCATAGGGGTGAGTATAGGATGCAATTAAGTCCATTTTCAATGTGCAGGGGGTGCAGGAGTGAGGCTGTTCTCCCTATATAAGAAGCACATTTTGCAATGGGGACCAATATACCTTAGGACTCTCCCATACCTGCTTTTCAATGGCTCAATAAAAACAGTACAATTGGGACTTATTTTTTTCAGAGCATTACTCCAACCCAGTAAAAGTCCTTTTTAGAGCCTGTTGTTGAGAATGTTACCCCAACTGCTAACCTGTCTCTTTCTCCCTGTGTACTTAAGGTGATCCAGCAGGCATTGCACCGCCAGCCCAACACGGCTGCGCAGTACCTGCAGCAGATGTACGCAGCGCAGCAGCAGCACCTCATGCTGCAGACAGCAGCCCTCCAGCAGCAGCACCTGAGCAATGCACAGCTCCAGAGCCTAGCCGCCGTACAGCAGGTGAGCACTGGAGACACGAGACTGTTAAACTGGCGAATTAAACAGGCCGCCAACAAGCTGTGTTAGGATTTTAACAAAGATGTGAGATAAGGTCAGTGCTTGGGTTAGGGTTCTGAAAGTTGAGTTAGTAAATCTAACAGTTATCTTCAGATTAAGAGAAATATACTGTAAGTGTTGATCCTCTATCTGTTCTCACCTGTCATGCCACAGGCCAGTATTGCGGCAGGAAGGCAGAGCTCCACCCAAAATGGCACTTCATCCCAGCAAACAGGATCATCCCAGGCCACAGTGAGTGCAGTGAGTCATGTCTAGTAACTTAGGGGCCGGGTTCATAGATGTGTAATGTTTTTGTTGTTGGTGATGTTCTGTAATCCTTTCTGTCTTCTCTGTCCTTTCCCCAGATTAACCTGACCACGTCCCCGGCTGCAGCCCAGCTGATCAGCCGAACCCAGAGTGTTAGCTCCGCCCCAGCCGGCAGCATCTCCCAGCAGGCCGTGCTCCTGGGCAGCACGTCCAGCCCCACCACCCTCACTGCCAGTCAGGCTCATATGTACCTGCGTGCCCAGATGGTAAATCCCCAGGAGCATGCCCACTGGCACACACTAGCTGGCTTAGCCAAACCTCTGGAGGCTTAGTGTGATGGAAGTGTTTGTGTGTGCTGTTTGTGTCACCACTGTTGGAAGAAGTGTAGTAGGAAGGTTGTCCTGCATCTCAAACTGAATCAATTCAGTCTGATTACATCACATTTTTTAAAGAGTTTTGGACACATGATGCATGGGGAGAGTGAGTGTGAAAGAAAGCGACAGAGAAAAATCAGCTGCTTACAGTATTCTTTTTCTGTGCCCAAACCCATGGAGGAATTGTCTACATATACAGTACCAATCAAAAGTTTGGACACCTCCTCATTCAAAGGTTTTTCTTTATTTTTACTATTTTCTACATTGTAGAATAATAGTGAAGACATCAAAACTAGAAAATAACACATGGAATCTTGTAATAACCCCCCAAAATTTAAACAATTCAAAATAGATTTGAGATTCTTTAAAGTAGCCACCCTTTGCCTTGATGACAGTTTTGCACACTCTTGGCATTCTCTCAACCAGCTTCATGAGGAATGCTTTTCCAACAGTCTTGAAGGAGTTCCCACATATGCTGTGCAGTTGTTGGCTGCTTTTCCTTCATTCCGCGGTCCAACTCATCCCAAACCATTTCAGTTGGGTTGAGGTCAGGTGATTGTGGAGGCCAAGTCATCTGATGCAGCACTCCATTCCTCTCTTTCTTGGTCAAATAGCCATTACACAGATTGGAAGTGTTTTGTGGGTCATTGTCCTGTGAAAAAGAAATGATAGTCCCACAAAGTGCAAACCAGATGGGATGGTGTATGGCTGCATAATGCTGTTTAAGCCATGCTGGTTAAGTGTGTCTTAAATTCTAAATAAATCACACAGTGTCACCAGCAAAGCACCCCCACCACACCTCCTCCTCCATGCTCCATGGTGGGAACCATCATCCGTTCACCTAGTCTGCTTCTCACAAAGACACGGTGGTTGGAACCAAAAATCTCACATTTGGACTCATACTAAAGGACAGATTTCCACTGGTCTAATGTCCATTGCTCGTGTTTCTTGGCCCAAGCAAGTCTATTCTTATTATTGGTGTCCTTTAGTAGTGGTTTCTTTGCAGCAATTTGACCATGAAGACCTGATTCACACAGTCTCCTGTGAACAGTTGATGTTGAATGTGTCTGTTACTTGAACTCTGTGATGCATTTATTTGGGCTGCAATCTGAGGTGCAGTTAACTTATCCTCTTGCAGCATAGGTAATTCTGTCTTCCTGTCATGAGAGCCAGTTTCATCATAGCGCTTGATGGTTTTTGTGACTGCACTTGAAGAAACTTTCAAGGTTCTTGAAATGGTCCGCATTGACTAACCTTCATGTCTTAAAGTAATGATAGATTGTTGTTTCCCTTCGCTTATTTGAGCTGTACTTGACATACTTTGGACTTCGTCTTTTAACAAATAGGGCTATCTTCTGTATACCACCTCTACCTTGTCACAACACAACTGATTTTCTCAAATTCATTAAGAAGGATAGAAAATCAACAATTAACTTTTAACAGGGCACACATGTTAATTGAAATGCATTCCAGGTGACTACCTCATGAAGCTGGTTGAGAGAATGCCAAGAGTGCAAAGCTGTCATCAAGGCAAAGGGTGGTTACTTTGACAAATCTCAAATTTGTTTAACACTTTTTTGGTTACTACATGAATTCATAGTTTTGATGTCTTTGCTATTATTCTCCAGTGTAGAAAATAGTAAAAGTAAAGAACATCCCAATGAGTAGGTGTGTCCAAACTTTTGACTGGTACTGTATGTTGGTGTGTGATTTTCAGGCACAGCAAAGCAACCTTGTGCAAGTAGCTAGGAGCCTAGGCCGTGCTGTTCCTTTGTCCCCCCAGCTCATCTTCACACCTACGGCCACAGTGACTGCAGTCCAGTCTGAGAGCTCCACGCAGTCCTCTGGACAACAGTCTGCCCCCTCACAGGTACCCCATTATTATCTCAACTATAGGCTAATACCATACACATAGAGTTGCTGTAGTAACTGCACTAGATGGCATGTAATATCAGCACAGTGAACCATAATTCATACAGGTGGATAGCAGATGTATTATGTTTACAGTTATGCTGTGATAACTAATTTAGTCTAAAAAAGTGCATTTCTCACTAATTCTGGAGACACTTAACTGTGGGGCACCCCACCTCTCTTGCCCCAGGCCATGTGTCATTGCCTCCATCACCTGACCTCTGTGTCTTTTCAGGTCCAGAACCTGGCTATCCGTAGCCAGCAGGGGGCGACCATGTCCTCCTTTCAAACACACAACCTCCAGGCCCTCAGCCTAAAGCAGACCCCTGTCGCCATCCAGCCCTCTCCCCTGCTCAAAAACCCCAGCCAGGGGAGCCGGGGCTCTGGGGGGAAGGGCAGCTCATCCGACGTCCCCTTAGATGGGAGCAAGAAGGGGGAGAGCATTGTGACGGAGGTGTGCGCTATAAACATGAGTCGCAGCATCACAGCTTTGAGTGGCCAGCCTCTCAGCACTCCAGGTATGTATCAACCCAACCTTTGCTAGCTTCAACAGACACTGGCTTTCATATTATTTCATGAAGTTGACCCATTCCCCGCTTGGAGATTTAGGCAGGTTTGCTGAAATTATGTATTGTTTTTTGTCCAGCATCACTAAATCCACTGGCTGTTGTGAGAAGGCATCATTTTGCTGAGCTCCTTGATGACACTGAATACACTGCCCCTGTGACTGTTTGTAGTGAGCGAGCTAGATGTCAAGTTGCTAGATGTCAAGATAAAGCTTATTCGTTACAGCAGAGACATTCAATCCCCCCCTGGATCGAGCTCCCTGTTGCCTAAATTGTTTTGTGCGTAAAAAAAAGAAATAACGCCCCTTGTGTGCACTCCCGGTAATACCATATACCCCAGTATGGTACAGAAATGGTATGAAAATCTGGATACCGCCCAACACCTACTCTGTGCCACAGATCTTTTTACTTATTGTGTGACTGAAAGTCAGCAGCTGGGTGGTTTTGTCACAGAGAATGGCTGTGTATATGCCAGCAGTTGAACAGATTAACTCTGACTATGTGTATGTGTGTGAGAGAGCGCGTGTGATAAGCACCGCATGGGTTAATTTTGTGTGTTGTGCCGTACGCCAGACTGGATGGATTAGCTGAGCGTGCGACTGCACAACTGTGTCTTTGTCTCGCTTTGTTTAAGTAATGGATTCTGATGAAACTAAAGGAAGGATGAATCTAAAAACCTGGCTACATACACTTATAAAAATTAACATGGGTTGCCATGGCAGTGGCCATGGGGAACAGACAGGTGTGCCCTGGAGATGTGAGAAGTATTCTGTCAGTTCACAGTGGATGAGACAAGGGGGAGATGGGGTAGCAGCCGTGGTGCCTGCCTGGTGGACTGGGGTTTAGGGTTGGATAAGAAGCTTCAATTTATAGAGCTGGGTGACGTGGACAAAAATCCATAGCCTGAATTGATGTGATAAATAGAACGATAAGTTTATAACATTAATGTGCACCACATTTGTTTTAAATTATCCTTTAAACTGCTATTACAAGTTTGATGGTTTTAGCCATTAATTGTCCCATTAACGATCACCCATATTAGCAAACTTCACATTTCTCTAGTATGAGCTACTTATTGGAATGAAGGATACCCCTGCGATAAGTCCCTGCTCTACCATCTTATTCTATATGCACTGGCATCAACTGGGTCATTCATTATCATTCATTATTTATGTTGGTTCTTCAATGGACTCTAAGGTATCAGCATGCCTCAGTTCAGCTAGCCGAAGTCGGCTAGTCGAACCGAACGAGTGTGATCACATACCCCCTTTAAAATCCTTTGCTTGAAAAATGAGGGGAAAAGTGTCAATAGTACTTTTTGTCCCTTTTGAGACACCGTAGCCAGTATACACTTCCTAAAAAATAGTCTGAATTAATCTATGATAACGCAAGAAATCTGTCATGAATTTACGTTTTTGCAGAGGAGATCTTAGTCCCACAATTTTACATCTAACTTAAGATGCTTGGTGTAGTATTTCTCAATGAAAAAATGTGCATGAAAACAAGTGGTCTCTTTGTTGAATGACAACAAAGACGATTGAAGAATCCCTACTGTTGACCAATCACCGACGACGGGGCTTAGACTTCGGCTCCGAATTTCGGCTTGCCTCCAGAAAGATGTGTGTGCCTGAACAGCCGAAGGAAAAAGACCAAAATGTTGCCGTAACATGCACAATCTTTTCAAACTATTTCGGTTCTGAAGCATGCGGACATCTTTATTCTGTTAGGCAACATAATTTTGTAATTTTGAAGAAGGAAATACTTCAATGAAACACAAGTCCAATCTACCCCTCAATAATAATAATATTAGGCTACATAACAACATGCTGTGAGAGAACACAGCATAGGAATAGGCCTAGTTTGTGTTGCCGTCTATTTTAGGACCGAGTAGTAATTGAGCCATCGGAGAGAAGAAGAGAGCAGATCTTGTGGGAGCAGCATTGTGTCTGCTATTCCTACCACAGACAGGAGCTCGTTTTCCCTTGAATAGGGATTGGCTGGAAGCAGCTGTTCTGTTCATTGTGTACTTTAGTCTTTTCATCACCTCCTCCTTGGCAGACAAGTCTTCCCAGCACCCTACTACACCCACAGAACAGCACCGCATCAAACCCCACAAAGACTACCTTCCAGACTAACAGTCTAGTTCTATGCCCCTGCTAACTGCACTGTGGTTTTCGTTTTTTTCAACAAACAAATCCGGCCCTGGTGTCAAGTCTTCTCTTCAGTTGTCTTTGTGATTTGAAGCATAGCTTTAAGTTGGTTTTTAGCTAAGCATCTGTTTTATGTGTTTGGACTGAGTGTAATACACCTGAAAGGATCTCCCCATTCTCTGTTAATTCACCAAACCCTTGAGTGCTTCCATGTACCCATACATAGTATCTCCATTACTTACTCCTTTTAACAAGCACTTAAAACATAATTAGTATAGATATGTTTGACATGTACACAGTTTATTAGGTACCTCACCCTGTTCATAAAAATGGTTTCGGTCCTACAGACAGTGAATCATGTGGCCGTGGTTTGCTATATAAAGTAGGCAGACAAGCATCGAGGCATTCAGTTACTGTTTGATTGAACGTTAGAATGGGGAAAACTGACCTAAGCGACTGAGCATGGTATGATCTTCGGTGCTAGGCGCGCCGGTTACAGTATCTCAGAAAGGTCTTGTCTCCTGGGCTTTTCGAGCATGATGGTGTCTAGGGTTTCCCGAGAATAGTGCGACAAATTTAAAAAAACATCCAATCAGCTGCAGTCCTGTGGGCGAAAACAGATCGTCAAAGGAGAATGGCAAGAATTGTGCAAGCAAACAGGTAGGCCACAAACAGGCAAATTACAACAGCGGTGTGCAGAATGGCATCTCGGAGCGCACAACTCGTCGGTCCTTGTCACGGATGGGCTATTGCAGCAGACGACCACACCTGTTTCCACTTCTATCAGCTAAAAACAAGAAGAAGCAAGAGATCACTAACACTGGACAATTGAGGAGTGGAAAAACATTGCCTGGGCCGACGAATCCCGGTTCCTGTTGTGTCATGCTGATGGCAGTCAGGATTCGGCATAAGCAGCATGAGTCCATGGCCCCATCCTGCCTGGTGTCAACGGTGGTGGTGTAATGGTGTGGGGAATGTTTTCCTGGCACACAGGTCTCTTGATACCAATTGAGCAACGCCACAGCATATCTGAACATTGTTGCTGACCAGGTGCATCCCTTCATGGCAACAGGTTGGTCCGACACGGTACTAGACAGGTGTACCTAATAAGCTGGCCAATGAGTAGTTTTTCTCAAGCTGTGTTAAGATGTGTGTAAAGTGATTTACACTGATGTGTGGGTGAGGTTTCTAAACTAAAGCAGCAGCAGTCGATTGCAGAAACTCAGGGATTTTCCAAGATCTGCTGTTGAAACATTTCCTCTAGACATCCTGAAACAACACACAGGCATGGGGGAGTGGTAGTGTAGTGGGGCCATAGAGGGGGGTCCGGACTGAGTCATTCCACTCCTTAATCCCAAGGCCTTGAGGGAGAAAGGCATTTCAATGAATCCCCCTTTCTCTCCTTCCAAGATGTTTCTCTGTTACTCATTAAAATGCTTGAAAAAGCTGTCAAGCAGGACTCTGAGTTCTGTTTCTTGTATCCGGTGAGCACCGGTTGGGAAATCCACTCATCTGTTCACACAAAGGCTAGCTAGGTCTATTTGCTGAATTGATAGTCATTATTATACAACCTCTGTTTTCTATTTATTCTTAATGAGGGCTGGGTGGTAGGTGCTATCATGTAATGTAACACTTTACTGTGTTATCATGTAATGTAACACTTTACTGTGTTATCATGTAATTGAGAGTATCCGTCCAGGGCTTTTATCATAATACTTTCTGGAAGATGTCGGTCTTTACCCTGTACTTAGTGAAACCATAGCTAACCACATGCTGTGGTTTACATAGAGTTTTGCCGTGTGAAAATCAAACACTTTCCAGCAGATCCTGTGGTATAAATAACTAATGACATGCAATTCTGCCGGATGGAAACGTCTCTAATTTCACATATCAGGGTAGAGACTGTGGTTACAGAGAAACATTCAGACCAGATGGAATCTATCCCACACAAAATATACAGATAAGGGGTGGGACCCTTATATATTTAGCATCAATCCATAATCAAAAGAGATCCACAAAGGTTAATGTTAGACACCTTTAGTTTACTAAAATCATCAAGCTACTGTAAGACCATAGGGCTTACTCCTGAGACAAACAGTTTAACAGCTCCTAGGAGAGATGATGCATTACAACCTTTTCTATATATTTCAGTAATGATGAGGGCCAGATCCAACCTCATTGTTTCCAATCGCCAAAACTGAAGGTTTTATGGGATTGATTCACAGATGGCTACATATAGCATGTCATAGATTATTGGCTTCTTACTACCCTCTTGCTTTCTTCCTGCATCTGTCTGGCCCGGGGTGGCAGGTAGCCTCGCAGTTAAGAGAGTTGAGCCTGTAACCGAAAGGTCACTGGTTTGAATCCCCGAGCCGCCTAGGTGAAAAATGTCTATGTGCCCTTAGCAAGGCACTTAACCCTAATTGCTCCTTTAAATCGCTCTGGATAAGAGCGTCTGCTTAACATTTTTTGCCCTGTTGCTTTCCTCCTGCACATGTCTGGCCCGGGGCTACTCTGTTGGTGTGTAGAGCACTTTTCATGAAATGACAGTATTTGATTGGTTCTGGGAAGATATGGGTCCTGGTTGTAATTTTGTCAGCAAAAACCCTGTCAGGTGATGATAGACCCTTTGGAGACATTAGTGAGTAATGTCTGGTCAAAACCTTGACAACGGTTTACGGCAAGTCTGTCTTGTGCTCTTTGATGTTACATTTTGCCAACAGTAGGTGTACTACTGGCAAAGGAGAGTAAAGAAACAAAACATTATTCCACTCTTCAATTGTTTTTTGAGTTAGGTAGAGTCCATTTTCCTTTTGTGTACAGACTTAACTGTCAGATGTTTTATGTATCCTATTTCTCGATTTCTGTTCCAGCATACACCCAGATACACCCTTCCCACTCCCTGGTCCAGCAGCATAAGCAACAGCAGTTTGTGATCCAGCAGACCCATGCTTCCCAGAGGACCCAGGGACAGCTACTGCAGACTGCCTCCATCCAACCCCACCTGCAGACTCCCTCCGTGGTCCCCCAGTCCACCAGCCAGGCAGGCCCTGTCCCTGTGCTGCCCAAGCCTGCCTCTCACCACCAGCCCTCTACACCCAGCCAGCAGGCAACCATCTTCCACTCCACCATCAGCCCACATGCTCTCCACTCCAGCCTGAGCCAGACCAAAGCCCAGCCAGTGCAACTCACAGCCATCAACCTCCAGATACAACCAGCGCTCTCACAGGTGAGTACACAGCAGTAACAACAAGAAGTATGGAAATGGAAGAGGATCACTCTCTCACAATTTACAATGAATCAGTAAACAAAATACTATATATCAGTAATTTCTAATCAATAGTCAAATATTGTGTTTCACTAAACTCTTTCTCCCTTCTCTCTCTATTCTATTACGGGCTCCCAGGCTTCTCGATTGGTCCAGGACAGTAAAGGACAGGAGAAGCCAAAGTCATTGGTGGTCAGGGAGCTCTGCCCAACTCCCAGTGTAGAGCAGCAGCCCACCCCATTTACCCCCTCTGCCCCGTCTCCACCACAAGCCACCAAGCCAGCAGAGCAGCCCAAGACTGACCCAGTTATGCCCATCAGCCAACCACAAGGTAACAGGACTTTTGGTTTTAATAAGTTAACAAGTTTTTATCACCCACTTTCTTAGTTATGTTGCCTAGAGGCAGGACTGTAACTAGGGGTCTATTGTTGTCATATCATATTTGCAACCAATTACAACCTTGGAGAACCAGACCAAAGATCAGTCGCTCTGCTATGTACTGCTCTCCAGGTGTGGAGACAGATCTGTTGTCTTATTATTTATTGTAAGCTGTGCTCGTCGTTTTGAGTCAGGGTGAAGAATTTTGTCTGATTATCCCCAATGGGACCATTGAGGAGAAGTGAACAGTGTTCCAGTCAAGGAAAGTTAAATGATAGATGTGTCAAATTATCGTGGCCAGGAAAATGTGTATCTATCCATCTATCTTTCACTCAAATGGAAAATAATCTGTGTTTTATGATGGTAGTCTTACACTCGCACACTAAGGCCCATTCAAAATGCTGAACATGCAGATTATATTAAGAGCTTTCATTTTTATTGCTACTTTTCTTGTAAAAATGAAACATGTAAACCCACAAGGCTCCTTTTTTATGCTTGGGTGTGAATGCATAGTTGAGGTGCTCCACTTGTTCAAAATAAACATAGTTATCTTTGATGTCTAAAAATAGAGCAGTAGGCCTGCAAGACCACTGGCTGTCTGCTTGGAACAGATTGCAACACATTCAGAGCCTGCTGAGTGGTTGAACATATCCCAAAGTTACAGAATAGCCAACTGCTCCTGGTTTTAATGGAGTCCATGGTATTTATTGTGCATCTTTCGACAGACATACCAAGAAATGTGCAGTATAGTATGTTGCCATATAAAGAGAAATGGTTTGCAAGAATTGTCTGCAACATTGGGCCACAAAACCAACATTTGTATAAAGTGGTTCCTGTATGCCAGTAGTTATTCAGATAGATTTGAGACCTGTGAATTTTCAGGGCTAAGATTATAGATGTGAGAAGAACCAGAAATGTATATGTCAACATAAGTGAAGTGTTTCTATTTTTATGTGTGGAAATTGAATAATAAACTCAAGAAAATAAAAAAGCAACGTCCTCTCACTGTCAACTGCGTTTATTTTCAGCAAACTTAACATGTGTAAATATTTGTATGAACATAACAAAATTCAACAACTGAGACATATACTGAACAAGTTCCACAGACATGTGACTAACAGAAATGGAATAATGTGTCCCTGAACAAAGAGGGGGTCAAAATCAAAAGTAACCGTTAGTATCTGGTGTGGCCACCAGCGGCATTAAGTACTGCAGTGCATCTCCTCCTCATGGACTACACCAGATTTCCCCGTTCTTGCTGTGAGATGTTACCCCATTCAAGTTCCCAGAAATTTCTGGGGGGGATGACCCCAGCCCTCACCCTCTGATCCAACAGGTCCCAGACATGCTCAATGGGATTGAGATCCGGGCTCTTTGCTGGCCATGGCGGAACACTGACATTCCTGTCTTGCAGGAAATTAAACACAGAACGAGCAGTATGGCTGGTGGCATTGTCATGCTGGAGGGTCATGTCAGGATGAGCCTGCAGGAAGGGTACCACAAGTGGGAGGTGGATGTCTTCCCTGTAACGTACTGCGTTGAGATTGCCTGCAACGACAACAAGCTCAGTCCAATGATGCTGTGACACACCGCCCCAGACCATGACGGACCCTCCACCTCCAAATCGATCCCGCTCCAGAGTACAGGCCTCGGTGTAACGCTCATTTCTTCGACGATAAACGCGAATCCGACCATCACGCCTGGTGAGACAAAACCGCGACTTGTCAGTGAAGAGCACTTTTTGCCAGTCTGTCTGGTCCAGCGACGCTGGGTTTGTGCCCATAGGCGACGTTGTTGCCGGTGATGTCTGAGGACCTGCCTACAACAGGCCTACAAGCCCTCAGTTCAGCCTCTCTTGACCTATTGTGGACAGTCTGAGCACTGATGGAGGGATTGTGCGTTCCTGGTTTAACTCGGGCAGTTGTTGTCTCCATCCTGTACCTGTCCCGCAGGTGTGATGTTCGGATGTACCGATCCTGTGCTGGTGTTGTTACACGTGGTCTGCCACTACGGGGACGATCAACTGTCCGTCCTGTCTCCCTGTAGCGCTGTCTTAGGCGTTTCACAGTACAGACATTGAAATGTATTGCCCTGGCCACATCTGCAGTCCTCATGCATTGCAGGATGCCTAAGCCACCTTCACACAGATAAGCAGGGACCCTGGGCATCTTTCTTTTAGTGTTTTTTTTTAGTCAGTAGAAAGGCCTCTTCAGTGTACTAAGGTTTTATAACTGTGACCTTAATTGCCTACATTAGTGTCTTAAGGACCATTCCACAGGTACATGTTCATTAATTGTTTATGGTTCATTGAACAAGCATGGGAAACCGTGTTTAAACCCTTTACAGTTAAGATCTGTGAAGTTATTTGGATTTTTACAAATTATCTCTGAAAGACAGGGTCCTGAAAAAGGGTATGTTTCTTTTTCTTTTCTTTTCTTTTTTTTCTGAGTATATATGAGCAGAGTACCTGTCTATGGAGAGAGAGAAAAAGGGCGGTACCTTATTCAAGTATTTCATTCTTCAGCTCTGCCTGTCTCTCACAAATCGAGCAGGGCTGGGTCGAGCGAGCGTCTCCCGCTCTGTCTTGGCTGCTTTGTACAGTTGACTGGATTCTCGCTTTCAATGAGAGAGGCAGGCGACAGCGTGTTTTTGTATTGAATCGCATAAAAGCGCAAGTGAAGTGGGCAGGAATACGTTTGGTGAGCGAGTTCTTGTTATTTAACTTTTTGATATGGGACAGTTTAACTTTTGCAGTACTTTGAAAATGTTTATCATTGCAAGTAGCTACCGAATCGTCTGCTGTTTTCATTCATAGCGAACTACTAACGTTACTCGTTTACCGTAGCCATACGTGTTTTTGCTTTGAAAGTTGCAAACTAGTGGTCGACCCGTCAAAAATGAGCGATGTTTTGGACTCGAATTACTTTTGACAGCCGTTTTGTTTTCTCTTCATATTTTGATATCTATCGTGATTACTTTACATTAGTAACTATAATACGCGTCTAGTGAGTGACATTACAAACACTTGATATTCGAAGTGGACCCCTTTGCACATGATTTGGCAGGTGGATGATAGATACAGTATATGATGCAAATTTGCTTGAGTACTTAAACGACTGTACAGCAGAGAACGTTAACTACATACTCTGAATAAATATTTTAGTATAATTTCACTTTAATTAATCTACTATAAAAAATTGTGTACACATTTTGGCCACATAATTGAAAATGATGCAATGTGTTAACTACTGCTTTGTTTTGTCATTGGCAGGAGTCCCTACTACCAAGAGGTTGAATGCTGCACCTGAGACGCCACCCCCAGCCATGACATCAGGAAATGAGAACGAGGCACCCACTGTGACCGGCAGCACCCCCCAGAATGGAGAGAACAAGCCACCCCAGGCCATCGTCAAGCCCCAGGTCCTCACCCACGTCATTGAGGGCTTTGTCATCCAGGAGGGTGCTGAACCCTTCCCTGTAAGTGCCCTCTCCCATGGTACTCCTTAGCAGCTACCAGTAAGCAACATGTCACCATTTCGAGTGCATTCCCACAGGGGCATGTCCCTATTGGCAATAAAAACAAACAATCATACCACTGCACTTACTGTTCTAAGCAATGATAAAGGGCAATGCCTTTCTATTGGTTAACTTAGTAATGCATTCTAGTAGCCTACTGTAGTTCCAAAGCAGTGTATACAGAGATGTCTGTGAAAGAAGGCGCACAAATGTTAAGACCACCTTCCCAGTGTTATCATTCTGAGCAAAATATTGATACACACACTTAAGTGACTCTGTTGGTGCCTGTTTTACTTATCTATTAAAGATGGCATCCTAGTGGATGTTTGCTGCACAAGTCTTTTCTCAGGCTTTATTATAGCTTATGGACACTGCATGGTAAGTTTGCCATTGTAGTATTACTGTCATAGCTTGGAAAGAGTAGCATTCATGTGTCACCCTCTATCTTAACCAGATTGAGCGGTTGCCTGTAATGATGGACAGCCCAAAGAAGCTGCATGAGCAGCTCTCCTCTGACCCAGACAAGACCCCTGTTAGTAACCCCACCAACACCACAGACTCTGAGACAGAGGAGCTGACCCCTCAAGGTAAGGGAGATCATGGCTGGAGTGATTTAAAGGCATGTTATTTGACTATAAATACCATAATGGACTTTCTAAATACTAACAATTCAGCTGTAAGAGATGTTGTTGATCGACTATTTTTAATTTGCACACAGAATTAAAAGACCAAGAGGATTCAGATGCCCCCAAACTGAGATGTGAATTCTGTGGCTGGGTGGACTTTGCCTACAAATTCAAGGGGTCAAAACGGTTCTGTTCCATGGTGTGTGCGAAAAGGTAAGTCACATTTGATGGGCCATTTTCTATGCTTTGACTGTGTTATATGCCTTAGGGTCAGAGCTTCTCAGTAGTGTTGTCTTGGGATGGTAGTGGCCATAACAGCTATTATCGATGTTGTGGTGGAATAGGTATAATGTTGGGTGCACTAAGCGGATAGGCCTCTTCCGTCCAGAGAGGAGCAAAGCATCCAACCGCTGGCGCAGAAGGTCACACAACAGCTGCCGCCAGAGTGTCGAACCTAAGAAGCAGGTAGGATCCTCTCCTACTTCTCCACTGACAGGACAGCTCTCCTGTGAATTAACATGCTCCCCTCAGTGACACCAGGGCTGACTCATGAGTTTTATGTTACAGAAGCTTTCCCCTACACCTCAGCAGACTCAGGGAGGTTCAGTGTCCTCCCCGCTCCCCTCCCAACCCAGCCAGGAGGAGTCCAGCCCCTTCTCAGACATGTCCAGCTATGAGGAGCCTCCGTCACCCCTGTCAGGAGCCAGCTCAGGTCCCACAGCACCCCAGGCGTTGTCACACCAGGCAGGGAGAGGCTCAGACCAAGAGGCCCCCCGAGGCAGAGAGCTGCCACTCCTCACTCAGCACTTCCTGCCGAACGACTCCACCAAGTGGAATGTAGAAGAAGTCTACGATTTTATCCACTCCCTTCCAGGTCAGTCTCATACAAACACTACATGAACAAAAGTATTTGGGCACCTGCTCGTTGAACATCATTCTAAAATCATGGGCATTAATTTGGAGTTGGAACCCCCCACACACACACACACACACACACACACACAGACTCCCCCTTTGATGCTATAATAGCCTCCACTCTTCTGGGAAGGCTTTCCACTAGATATTGGAACATTGCTTCGAGGACTAGTGAGCCACGAGCATTAATGAGGTTGGGCACTGATGTTGGGCAATTAGGCTTGGCTTGCAGTCAGCTTTCTAATTCATCCCAAAGGTGTTTGATGGGGTTGAGGTCAGGGCTCTGTGCAGGCCAGTCAAGTTCTTCCACACCTATCTCGACCAACCATTTCTGTATGGACCTTGTTTTGTGCACAGAGGCATTGTCATGCTGAAACAGGAAAGGGCATTCCCTGAACTGTTGCCTCAAAGTTGAAGCACAGAATCATCTAGATTGTCATTGTATGCTGTAGCGTTATTTCACTTCACTGGAACTAAGGGGCCTAGCCTGAATCATGAAAAACGGCCCTAAACCATTACTCCTCCTCCACCAAACTTTACAGTTGGCACTATGCTTTGGGGCAGGTAACATTCTCCTGGCATCCGCCTAACCCAGATGGTGAAGCATGATTCTTCACTCCATAGAATGTGTTTCCACTGTCCAGTCCAGTGGTTGCGAGCGTTACACTACTCCAGCTGACGCTTGGCATTGCGCATGGTGATCTTAGGCTTGTGTGCTGCTAATTTTTGTCTTGTGTGCGGCTGCTCGGCCATGGAAACCCATTTTATGAAACTCCCGATGAACAGTTCTTCTGCTGTTGTTGCTTTGAGGCAGTTTGAAACTCTAGTGAGTGTTGCTACGTGCTTCATCACTCAGCGGTCCCGTTCTGTGAGCTTATGTGCCCTACCACTTTGTTGTAGCCATCGTTACTTCAAGACGTTTCTACTGTACAATATCAACACTTACAGTTGATCGGTGAGGCTCTAGCAGGGCAGAAATGTGATAAACTGACTTGTTGAAAAGGTGGCATCCTATAACTGTGCCACGTTGCAAGTCATTGATCTCTTCAATAAGGCCAATTTGTCTATGGCAGTGGTTCTCAATCCTGGTCCTTGGGATCCAAAGGGGTGCACATTTTTGTTTTTGCCCTAGCACTACACACCTGACTCAAGACTCATCAAAAGCTGACTTTGATGACTATCATTTGAATCAGCTGTGTAGTGCTAAAAAAACAAAAATGCCTAAAACAAAAATGTGCAGCCCTTTAGGTCCACAGGGCCGGTGTTGAGAACCAGTGGTCTATGGAGATTGCATGGCTGTGTACTCAATGTTATACACCTGTCAGCAATGGGTGTGGCTGAAATAGCCGAATCCACTAATTTGAAGGGATGTCTACATATACACCCACACAAACAAAAGTGTGTATATACACTGCTCAAAAAAATAAAGGGAACACTTAAACAACACAATGTAACTCCAAGTCAATCACACTTCTGTGAAATTAAACTGTCCACTTAGGAAGCAACACTGATGGACAATAAATTTCACATGCTGTTGTGCAAATGGAATAGACAACAGGTGGAAATTATAGGCAATTAGCAAGACACCCCCAATAAAGGAGTGGTTCTGCAGGTGGTGACCACAGACTCAGTTCCTATGCTTCCTGGCTGATGTTTTGGTCACTTTTGAATGCTGGCGGTGCTTTCACTCTAGTGGTAGCATGAGACGGAGTCTACAACCCACACAAGTGGCTCAGGTAGTGTAGCTCATCCAGGATGTCACATCAATGCGAGCTGTGGCAAGAAGGTTTGCTGTGTCTGTCAGCGTAGTGTCCAGAGCATGGAGGCGCTACCAGGAGACAGGCCAGTACATCAGGGGATGTGGAGGAGGCCGTAGGAGGGCAACAACCCAGCTGCAGGACCGCTACCTCCACCTTTGTGCAAGGAGGAGCACTGGCCTCCAGCAGGCCACAAATGTGCATGTGTCTGCTCAAACGGTCAGAAACAGACTCCATGAGGGTGGTATGAGGGCCCTACGTCCCCAGGTGGGGGGTGCGCTTACAGCCCAACACCGTGCAGGACGTTTGGCATTTGCCAGAGAACACCAAGATTGGCAAATTCTCCACTGGCGCCCTGTGCTCTTCACAGATGAAAGCAGGTTCACACTGAGCACATGTGACAGACGTGACAGAGTCTGGAGACACCGTGGAGAAAGTTCTGCTGCCTGCAACATCCTCCAGCATGACCGGTTTGGCGGTGGGTCAGTCATGGTGTGAGGTGGCATTTCTTTGGGGGGCCGCCCACCCTCCATGTGCTCGCCAGAGGTAGCCTGACTGCCATTAGGTACCGAGATGAGATCCTCAGACCCCTTGTGAGACCATATGCTGGTGCGGTTGGCCCTGGGTTCCTCCTAATGCAAGACAATGCTAGACCTCATGTGGCTGGAGTGTGTCAGCAGTTCCTGCAAGAGGAAGGCATTGATGATATGGACTGGCTCGCCCGTTCCCCAGTCCTGAATCCAATTGAGCACATCTGGAACATCATGTCTCGCTCCATCCACCACAGATTGTCCAGGAGTTGGCGGATGCTTTAGTCCAGGTCTGGGAGGAGATCCCTCAGGAGACCATCCGCCACGTCATCAGGAGCATGCCCGGGCGTTGTAGGGAGGTCATACAGGCACGTGGAGGCCACACACACTACTGAGCCTCATTTTGACTTGTTTTAAGGACATTACATCAAAGTTGGATCAGACTGTAGTGTGGTTTTCCACTTTAATTTTGAGTGTGACTCCAAATCCAGACCGCCATGGGTTGATAAATTTGATTTCCATTGATTACTTTTTGTGTGATTTTGTTGTCAGCACATTCAACTATGTAAAGAAAGTATTTAATAAGAATATTTAATACATTCAGATCTAGGATGTGTTATTTTAGTGTTCCCTTTATTTTTTTGAGCAGTGTATATTTGTGCATTTAGTTAGGCCTACACCATAACTACATTCTTCTGAAGGTATGTTGTAGTAGTGATAGTATGCTTATTTCCCCCCTGGGGATGAAAAAAGTTTATTCATTCATCTGTGGATTGTTTAAATGTAGACAGTGCTCATGAATTGTCTTTGAAATTAGATAGTCAAATTATTAGTTACATGCGCCAAATACAACAGTTGTAGACCTCAGTGGCTTGTAAATAAGCATTTCACTAACCAACAATGCAGTTTAAAATAAATATGAATAAGAAATAAAAATAACAAGTAATTAAAGAGCAATATAAAATAACAATAACAGGACTCTATACCGGAGGGGTACCGGCACAGTCAATGTGCGGGGGCACCAGTTGTTGAGGTAATATGTGCATGGAGGTAGAATTATTAAAGTGACTGCATAGATAACAGAGTAGCAGCATTCTTTAACTGGTTCACTGTGGCTTTTTCTTCCTAGGCTGCCAGGAGATAGCAGATGAGTTCCGCTCGCAGGAGATAGATGGACAGGCCATGCTCCTACTGAAAGAGGACCACCTTATGAGTGCCATGAATATTAAACTGGGACCTGCACTTAAGATCTACGCACACATCAACATGCTCAAAGACTCTTAGCCATGATGGGTCGATATAGTGCTGGTTTGTTGTATGTCTGTGTATGGTGTGCATATGTCTGTGTTTGGTGGGAAGGAGTCACTCTGGGACAAGACAAAACATGTCGCCATCGCACTGATGACTACCTGACCTCTGCACTACAATCTTTCATCCCACCTTTGGATTGGCGACTTCACGGTACGTTTAGCCATGGCCTGCAAACAGACAACTGATCATCCCTTTGGCTGTCAAAAAGAACAGTTTACAGTAAATTTAATGGATTGACTGCCTTAGAATAATGGCACTAATAGTGCTAAAAGCACTGCAAGGATACATTTGAGTCTGTTTGAAAAGAGAAATGTGGGTATATCTGAAATACTTCCTCCTGAGATATAATTGTGAATTGAATTATCATTGACTGCATATGTAGTATGTTTCTTTTGGTGCTGATCTGATGTTATTGACAGCCATACATGTACATTGTGTGTCCTGGGACAAATGAAAGCCGTTGCCAGTCTGAGTCTTATCCAACAGATGCTAAGCTCTATTTTGTAATGATCACCAACTATACACATACATACACTGCATGGCCTTTGACTTTGCTCAGAGCAGTTTACGCTATGCTTTGAGACATTGATTTTGGTTTCATGTACAAAATTGTTATTTCCCTGTACATTGTACTGGTTTAGACACACAACCTTTTTTCAAAATGTGATTTACCAAGACATCATGCCATACCTTATTTATTACTGGGTCAGATTTCAGAGATCTTCTATGACAGTATGTGTTGACCCTACCCTAGTGGTGAAAAGACCACTAGGAACTCACTTTTGACATTCACCATCATACCTCTTACTCCACTAGCACTTCAAATTATTGGTTATGTTCTCTTTAGTTTTAATTAATACAACCAAAATTACTTGATTGGGTCTGAAATTAATAAGTTAGGGTTGTTTTGAGTTGTTGGGCTATTTTGCTCCTGAGAAAGACTTAGTTCTGTATGAGTCTAAAGCTGCCTGTATTTATGCTTTTAAGTTATCCATAATTGTTATGAAAATCAAGTATTTAGAAATATGCAAACATGTAAATATCATGGCTTGAGGGAAGTGTGTTTTTATAAAAATCTTGTTTACTTGTGCTTGTCATGTAATGAATGGTCGATTGTGTTTTTAATGTTTTGTTTGAGAATACTCAGTCAAATGCCTGTATTTATCAAATAAATGATTTTGTTATGCAACATTTTTCAATGATAAATAATCTGAAACAAGTTCTTTGTCTTTTTGTGTAAAAAGCTATGTTCTAGAGTTTGATATTATGGCCAGTACAGTAGCAAGATCCTTTATGATTTGCAGTTCTTAACAGAACTCTGAAAGATCCTTCTTCCTTCCTGTATCTTAACATGAGTATGTATTACATTAGTTAAGTGCACATTGTAACATATACCGAAGAAAAATATAAACAACAATTTAAAAGATTTTACTGAGTTACAGTTCATATGATGAAAAATGCTTTAGGCCCTAATCTATGGATTTCACATGACTGGGAAACAGATATGCATCTGTTGGTAGCAACTTTTTTTAAAGATAGGTGAGTGGATCAGAAAACAAGTCAGTATCTGGTGTGACCGCCATTTGCCTCATGCAGCGCGACATCTCCTTCGCATAGAGTTCAAGCTGTTTATTGTGGCCTGTGGAATTTTGTCCCACTTCTCTTCCATGGCTGTACGAAGTTACTGAATATTGACAGGAACTGGAACATGCTGTTGCACACGTTGATCCAGAGCGTCCCAAACATGCTCAATGGGTGACATGCCTGGTGAGTATAGAGGCCATGGAAGAACTGGGACATTTTCAGCTTCCAGAAACTGGGTACAGAACCTTGTGACATGGCACAGTGCATTGTCATGCTCAAACATGAGGTGATGGAGGCTGATGAATGGCACAACAATGGGCCTCAGGATCTCATCACGGTATCGCTGTGCATTCAAATTGCTGTTGATAAATTGCAATTGTGTTCGTTGTCTAGTTTATGGCTCCTGCCCATACCATAACCCCACCACCACCATTGGGCACTGTTGAGAGCAAACCGCTTGCCCATACGATGCCATACACCTGGTCTGCACGTGTGAGGCCGGTTGGGCTTACTGACAAATAATCTAAAAGGAGTTTGCTTATGTTAAAGAAATGAACGTTCAATTATCTGGCAACAGCTCTGGTGGACATTCCTGCAGTCACCATGTGGCCTTTTATTGTCCCAAGCACAAGGTCCACCTGTTTAATGATCATGCTGTTTAATCAGCTCCTTGATATGCCATACCTGTTTTGGTTAGTGATTATTGTCTTATTTCACTGTAGAGCCTCCAGCACTGCTCTATATGCCTCAGCTAACCCTCTTGTCCCACCTCCCACACATAAGGTGACCTCCCCTGGTTTAATTAATGTCTGTATAGACAATACCTATCTCATCGTCACTCAATGCCTAGGTTTACCTCAACTGTGTTCACATCCATACCTTTGTCTGCACATTATGCATTCAATCTATTCTACCGCTCCCAGAAACCTGCTCCTTTTACTCTCTGTTCCGAACGTATTAGACGACCAGTTCTTATAGCCCTTAGCCGTACCCTTATCCTACTCCTCTTCTCCTCTGGTGATGTTGAGGTTAATCCAGGCCCTGGAGTGCCTAGCTCCACTCCCATTCCCCCAGGCCCTCTCATTTGTTGACTTCTGTAACCGTAAAAGCCTTGGTTTCATGCATGTTAACATTAGAAGCCTCCTCCCTATGTTTGTTTTATTCACTGCTTTAGCACACTCTGCCAACCCGGATGTCCTAGCCGTGTCTGAATCCTGGTTTAGGAAGGCCACCAAAAACCCTGAAATTTCCATTCCGAAATTAACTTTTTCGGACAAAATAGAACTGCCAAAGGGGGCGGAGTTGCAATCTACTGCTTGCTGTTTGGGGTTTTAGGCTGGGTTTCTGTACAGCACTTTGAGATATCAGTTGATGTAAGAAGGGCTATATAAATAAATTTGATTTTGATTTGAGATAGCCTGCAGAGTTCTGTCATACTATCCAGGTCTGTTCCCAAACAATTTGAGCTTCTACTTTTAAAAGTCTCTCACCGTTGACGCTTGCTATAGACCACCTTCTGCCCCCAGCTGTGACCTGGACACCACTGGGGCGGCAGTGTAGCCTAGTGGTTAGAGCATTAGACTAGTAACTGAAAGGTTGCAAGTTCAAATCCCCGAGCTGACAAGGTACAAAATCTGTCGTTCTGCCCCTGAACAGGCAGTTAACCCACTGTCATTGAAAATAAGAATTTGTTCTTAACTGACTTGCCTAGTAAAATAAAGGTAAAATAAAAAAATAAAAAAATATGTGAATTGATCGCCCCCCCCATCTATCTTCAGAGCTTGTGCTGTTAGGTGACCTAAACTGGGACATGCTTAACCCCCCGGTCATCCTACAATCTAAACTTGATGCCCTCAATCTCACACAAATGATCAATGAACCTACCAGGTACAACCCCAAATCTGTAAACACAGGCACCCTCTTAGATATCATCCTAACCATCCTGCCCTCCAAATACACCTCTGCTGTCTTCAACCAGGATCTCAGCAATCACTGCCGCATTGCTTGCTTCCATAATGGGATTGTGGTTAAACGACCACCCCTCATCACTGTCAAATGCTCCCTAAAACACTTCAGCGAGTAGGCCTTTCCAATCGACCTGGCCCGGGTATCCTGGAAGGACATTGACTTCATTCCTTCAGTAGAAGATCTCTGGTTATTCTTTAAAAGTGCTTTCCTCATAATCTTAAATACGCATGCCCCATTCAGAAAATGTAGAAACAGGAACAGATATAGCCCGTGGTTCACTCCAGACCTGACTGTCCTTGACCAGCACAAAAAATATCCTGTGATGTACGGCATTAGCATCAAATATCCCCCGCGAAATGCAACTTTTCAGGGAAGTTAGGAACCAATATGCACAGGCAGTTAGGAAAGCAAAGGCTAGCTTTTTCAAACAGAAATTTGCATCCTACAACACAAACTCACAAACAAAAGTTCTGGGACACTGTAAAGTCCATGGAGAATAAGAGCACCTCCTCCCAGCTGCCCACTGCACTGAGGCTAGGAAACACTGTCACCACCGATAAATCCACAATAATTGAGAATTTCAAGAAGCATTTCTCTACGGCAGGCCTTGCTTTCCACCTGGCCACCCCTACCCTGGTCAACAGCCCTGCACCCCCCACAACAACTTGCCCAAGCTTTTCCCATTTCTCCTTCACCCAAATCCAGATAGCTGATGTTCTGAAAGAGCTGCGAAATCTGGACCCCTACAAATCAGCTGGGCTCGACAATCTGGACCCTCTCTTTCTAAAATGATCAGCTGAAATTATTGCAACTCCTATTACTAGCCAGTTCAACCTCTCTTTCGTATTGTCTAAGATCCCCAAAGATTGGAAAGCTGCCGCGGTCATCCCCTTCTTCAAAGGGGGAGACACTCTAGACCCAAACTGCTACAGACCTATATCTATCCTACCCTTTCTAAGTTAACAAACAGATCACCAAACATTTCAAATCCCACCATACCTTCTCCACTATGCAATCTGGTTTCCGTGCTGGTCATGGTTGCCCGTCAGCCACGCTCAAGGACCTAAACGATATTATAACCGCCATCGATAAGAGACAATACTGTGCAGCTGTATTCATCGACCTGGCCAAGGCTTTCGACTCTGTCAATCATCACATTCTTATCGGCAGACTCGACAGCCTTGGTTTCTCAAATGACTGCCTTGCCTGGCTCACCAACTACTTCTCAGACAGAGTTCAGTTTGTCAAATCGGTGAGCCTGTCGTCCGGACATCTGGCAGTCTCTATGGGGGTGCCACAGGGTTCAATTCTCGGGCCGACTCTTTTCTCTGTATATATCAATGATGTCACTCTTGCTGCTGGTGATACTCTGATCCACCTCTATGCAGACAACACCATTCTGTATACCTCTGGCCCTTCTTTGGACACTGTGTTAACAAACCTCCAGACGAGCTTCAATCCCATACAACTCTCCTTCTATGGCCTCCAACTGCTCTTAAATGCAAGTAAAGCTAAATGCATGTTCTTCAAACGATCAGTGCCCGCACCTGCCCACCCATCCAGCATCACTACTCTGGACGGTTCTGAATATGTGGACAACTACAAATACCTAGGTGTCTGGTTAGACTGTAAACTCTCCTTACAGGCTCACATTAGGCATCTCCAATTAAAAATTACATCTAGAATTGGCTTCCTATTATGCAACAAAGCACCCTTCACTCATGCTGCCAAACATACCCTCGGAAAACTGACTATCCTGCCGATCATTGACTTCGGCGATGTCATTTACAAAATAGCATACAACACTCTACTCAGAAAATTGGATGCCCCATATACTACCCACCACTGCGACCTGTATGCTCTCGTTGGCTGGCCTCGCTTCATATTTGTCACCAAACCCACTGGCTCCAGGTCATCTATAAGTCTTTGCTAGGTAAAGCCCCGCCCTATCTCAGCTCACTGGTCACCATAGCAGCACCCACCCGTAGCACACGCTCCAGAAGGAATATTTCAACAGTCACCCCCAAAGCCAATTCCTCTTTTGGCCGCCTTCCAGTTCTCTGCTGCCAATGACTGGAACGAATTGCAAAAATCACTGAAGCTGGAGATCCATATCTTCCTCACTAACTTTAAGCACCAGTTGTCAGAGCAGCTCACAGATCATTGCACCTGTACATAGCCCATCTGTAAATAGCCCATCCAACTACCTCATCCCCATCCCCTGTTATTTATTTTTTGCTCCTTTGCACACTAGTATCTCTACTTGCACATTCATCTTCTGCACATCTATCACTCCAGTGTTTTATTGCTAAATTGTAATTATTTTCACCACTATGGCCTATTCATTGCCTTACCTCCCATATCTTACCTCATTTGCACACACTGTCTATAGACTTCTTTCTCTATTATGTTATTGACTGTATGTTTGTTTATTCCATGTGTAACTCTGTGTTGTTGTTTGTGTCGCACTGCTTTGCTTTATCTTGGTGAGAACGCAGTTGTAAATGAGAACTTGTTCTCAACTAGCCTACCTGGTTAAATAAAGATGGGAAAAAATGTAATACCTGTCAAGTGAATGGATTATCTTGGCAAAGGTGAAATGCTCACTAACAGGGATGCAAATACATTTGTACACACATTTTGAGAAATCAGCTTTTTATGCATATGGAACTTTTCTGGGATATTTTATTTCAGCTCATGAAACATTGGACCAACACTGCTGTGTTGCGTTTATCTTTTTGTTTAAATGTAAAAATAGATTATTTTGTCACACGTATCCTGTCCTCTAGTGGTGCTTAGAGGGTGGTGCTTGTTCAACAGTTGAAGAATAGTTCAGTCAATGTAAAGTGGGTTTGAATCGAATAGGTTGGGGAACTGAATAGTTGCTCGAGTGGGTGCTCAATCACGTCAAGTGCGTGTTTAAGTGCAAAGTCCCTCTTTCAATAATGTATACAATTGAATAGGATGTGTGACAGACAAATTATTTGGCACGATTTTTACGTTGTTGTTTAGAAATACAGTATATGAACCTCAAGTTTATAAAAATGTATGGGGGTGGGGGGGTAATAGTTCTAGAGATTACTTGATTCCTTCCTTACAACTAAAGAATGTATGACCTCTGTGGCTTTGTTTTAGAGTAGGACTACCCATATGCCACTCACAGCAAGTTGCCATGGTACGTTCACACCTCTGGTATGCTTTCATAACAAATTCAAAAAACGGACTAATATGGACATTTCCGGTTGTTTTACGGTTTCCATCTATTTCACTTTAGAGAGAACTTTAAAACTGCACGTGCTTACTTTATTGTTTATTAACTCGTAGCATTATACATAAAAGCGAACTTTGTACCACTCCTACTTGTCAAAACATTGCAGTTGCATTGCAAGGACAATCTCCGTGCTGTACAAGAAAAATACGGCAGGGCACGCCCCTCTGTTTTGATTCAACCATGGAGCAAACCATCTGACTGTGTATTATATTGACTTTGAAACCAGAACATAAACCGAAAGGGAATTTTTTAAGGGTATGTTAAATTTATAAACATATTTACATCTCAAATATCTAGAGCATATCATTTTGTAGTAGGCCTATGCCTACTACATATGGAAACTTCAGGCATAAATCATATCCCAACCTTTCGTAATGGTTTGGTCTGCTTTTAAACTTCAGAGCGCCGATCTTTAACTGTAGCAGACAGATGCTTCCCTGCTGTATTCATGTACTACACAGTTACATTTTATCGTTTGAATATAATTTGAAACTTCACACTGATTTGCAAACTTTGTCTGAAGACTCAGCACAATTGCTGGTGAGTTTGGTTCTCTCTTTGATAGTTCAGTAAGCTAACCAAAATGCAGTAGGACTCTTTTTTCATACCCTGTTTTGTTGATGGTGAATATGTATTACCTGTATCGACAGACCAAATAAAATTATGAGACCATGCTTACTTTATTTTCATGGTCCAGGCATGCAGAATGCAAACCCAATAGAGGAGGTGGGAGGCGACACATCCTGTGATGTGCCATGTCTCCAGAAACTTGACTCCCCAACAGGTAACAGGCACTCCTCATGAACAGCTATTGGTATGGATTCATATTTTGAATGATGTGATTTTGTTGGTATTTGATGTGTAATAAAGGTATTTTACTATTTTACTTATATCTCTGTCTGTGTCTGTATGTATGTGTGTGTGTGTGTCTGTCGTCATCTTCCAGGGAGCCCTCCCAAACAAGCCTCTCTCGCAGATATGATTGAGCTTGAGAATTGTGTTTCCAATCTCAGCCTTGCACATGAGATAGTGATGAACAGAGACTTCAGCTTTAGACAGAACAGCCCACCCAAAGACAGGCAAGAATAGCTATGAAACACACACCATTTCTGTCTAATGATGATCAATAATCGCTGTATGATCATAATTTCAGTCACTTTAAAGTCACAGACTTTTAATAATGATTTATTTTTTAGCTTGCAAGGGAGAATATCTGACATAGTTCACAGTGCTTTCTGGGACAGTCTTCGTGAGCAGCTTTCATGCAGCCCTCCAGACTATGTCCATGCTGTCATTCTGCTCCAAGAGGTGAAAACTGTGAGTATGGTCATGTACCTTTACTAGCTCACTCCTTCCCCCAGTTTCTCAGCATAGTATAGCAAACAAAGAAAGGCTAAGTGACCCACTATGTGGTTGTCCCCTGTGTGGTCAGACCGTGCTGTCCCTGCTCCTGCCTGGCCACGTGCGTCTGAAGGCCCAGGTGGAGGAGGTTCTGGACCTGGAGCTGATCCAGCAGCAGGCAGATCATGGGGCCCTGGACCTGCAAAGATTGTCAGGCTACATCATCAATACCATGGCCTCCCTGTGTGCCCCTGTACGGGACCCTGAGATCAAGTCACTACGGGATCTTTCGGACCCAGTGGAGCTCCTCAGGTGAGGGACATAACTCATTTTATGGTAAAAAAAAAAGAAGGAATTATGTAGCATAATATCAGATATGAAAATGTAATGACATTACCCTTGGAAAGACAAAATCTCAAAAAAACAAAAACTCTGGGAAGCTCCTTCGTATACTATTCCACTACTCATTCATAGTTACTTTGGGTATGGTTCACACATGTCCAGTAATGAACCAAGGCCTACTTTTGGTTAATGCTAAGAAATATGTTCCTTTCCTTACTAACAGGGAGATCTTCAGAGTCCTTGGCCTGATGAAGACAGACATGGTCAACTTCACTGTACAGAGCCTCAGACCTAATCTTCTTCAGCAGGCGGTCCAATACGAGCAGGCCAAGTTCCAGGAGGTCCTGGAGAAGCAGCCTGGTAAGTGAGACAATGTTCAAAGAGAAAATCTACACAAATCTACAGTTCTACCAAATCTGATGTAACGGATGTGAAACGGCTAGCTAAGTTAGCGTTGGTGCGCGCTAAATAGTGTTTCAATCGGTGACGTCACTTGCTCTGAGACCTTGAAGTAGTTGTTCCCCTTGCTCTGCAAGGGCTGCGGCTTTTGTGGAGCGATGAGTAACGATGCTTCGTGGGTGACTGTTGTTGATGTGTGCAGAGGGTCCCTGGTTCGCGCTCGGGTATGGGCGAGGGGAAGGTCTAAAGTTATACTGTTACACTGACATGCTCCTAACATCCAGATGGAAGAACTTGTGCTTCTACATCTGCATTGTCTGCTCTTTGGGGTTTTAGGCTGGGTTTCTGTATAAGCACTTTGTGACATCTGCTGATATAAAAAAGCTTTATAAATATATTTATTTGATTGATCGTTTGATTGAACTCGGTTGGATAATCCCTTTAATTACATTCACACTTTCCATCAAATAAATGTCAGGAACTTCAAAACAGATATTTTTTGTCTAATAATGGCTTCTATATGTTTTTGTTGCTTTTCTAACCATCCTTCTCAAGAGTTCCTGGACAAGACCACCGTTTGGCTTCAGGTGGCAGCACGAGAGGAGGCATTGGTCAGTACCCAGTCTGACCTTGACACTGGGACTCCCAAGCCACGTGGTCCATTAAGTCCTACTGTCGTCCTGAACAGGGCTTACCTGCAACTGCTGAGCTGGGACCCCCATGACCAGAACTACCCTGAGGTAATCAAACGAGGACCCTGATTGGTTCTGTCTTCCCAGTGGCATAACAAGAATGGAGACAGTTCAAATCAAATTTTATTAGTCACATGCGCCAAATACAACAGGTGTAAACCTTACAGTGAAATGCTTACTTACAAGCTCCTAACCAACAGTGCAGTTTCAAACAAATATGGATAAGAATAAGAGATAAAAGTAACAAGTAAATAAAGAGCAGCAGTAAAAAAAAAAATATATATCTACAGGTGGGTGCTGGTACAGAGTCAATGTGCGGGGAAACCGGTTAGTTGAGGTAGTATGTACATATAGGTAGAGTGAATTAAAGTGACTATGCATAGATGACAACAGAGAGTGGGGGGGTAGTAGTCTGGGTAGCCATTTGACTCTTGATGTTCAGGAGTCTTATGGCTTGGGGAAGAAGCTGTTTCGAAGCCTCTTGGACCTCGACTTGGCGCTCCGGTACCGCTTACCATGTGGTAGCAAAGAGAACAGTCTATGACTAGGGTGGCTGGAGTCTTTGACAATTTTTAGGGCCTTCCTCTGACACCTCCTGGTATAGAGGTCCTGGAAGACAGGAAGCTTGGCCCCGGTGATGTACTGGGCCGTTCGTACTACCCTCTGTAGTGCCTTGCGGTCGGAGGCTGAGCAGTTTCCATACCAAGCAGTGATGCAACCGGTCAGGATGCTCTCGATGGTGCAGCTGTAGAACCTTTTGAGGATCTGAGGACCCATGCCAAATATTTTCAATCTCTTGAGGGGGAATAGGTTTTGTCGTGCCCGCTTCACAACTGTCTTGGTGTGCTTGGACCATGTTAGTTTGTTGGTGATGTGGACACCAAGGAACTTGAAGCTCTCAACCTGCTCCACTGCAGCCCCGTCAATGAGAATGGGGGCGTGCTCGGTCCTCTTTTTCCTGGAGTCCACAATCATCTCCTTTGTCTTGATCACATTGAGGGAGAGGTTGTTGTCCTGGCACCTCACCGCCAGGCATCTGACCTCCTCCCTGTAGGCTGTCTTGTTGTTGTTGGTGGTCAGGCCTACCACTGTTGTGTAATCTGTCTGCAAATTTAATGATGGTGTTAAAGTCGTGCCTGGTCGTGCAGTCATGAGTGAACTGGGAGTACAGGGGGGGCTGAGCACGCACCCCTGAGAGGCCCCTGTGTTGAGGATCAGCGTGGCGGATGTGTTTTTACCTTTTCATTTCCTTTTTTTCACCTTGATTTAACCAGGTAGGCCAGTTGAGAAGTTCTCATTTACAACTGCGACCTGGCCAAGATAAAGCAAACCTTACCACCTAGGGGCGGCCCGTCAGGAAGTCCAGGATCCAGTTGCAAAGGGAGGTGTTTAGTCCCAGTGTCTGCTTATTGATGAGCTTTGAGGGCAAAATGGTGTTGAACTCTGAGCTGTAGTCCATGAATTGCATTCTCACATAGGTGTTCCTTTTGTCCAGATGGGAAAGGGCAGTGTGGAGGGCAATGGAGATTGCATCATCTGTGGCTCTGTTGGGGCGGTATGCAAATTGGAGTGGGTCTAGGGTTTCTGGAATGATGGTGTTGATGTGAGCCATGACCAGCCTTTCAAAGCACTTCATGGCTACAGATGTGAGTGCTACGGGTCGGTAGTCATTTAGGTTACCTTGGTGTTCTTGAGCACAGGCTCTATGGTGGTCTGCTTAAAACATGTTGGTATTACAGACTCGGACAGGGAGAGGCTGAAAATGTCAGTGAAGACACTTGCCAGTTGGTCAGCGCTCACAGTACACGTCCTGGTAATCTGTCTGGCCCTGCTGCCTTGTGAATGTTGACCTGTCTGAAGGTCTTACTCACGTCGGCTGCGGAGAGCGTGATCACACAGTCTTCTGGTACAGCTGGTGCTCTCAAGCATGTTTCAGTGTTATTTGCCTCGAACCGAGCATTGAAGTAGTTTAGCTCGTCTAGTAGGCTCGTGTCACTGGGCAGCTCTCGGCCTTGCTTCCCTTTGTAGTCTGAAATGGTTTGCAAGCCCTGCCACATCCGACGAGCATCAGAGCCGGTGTAGTACGACTCGATCTTAGTCCTGTATTGACGCTTTGCCTGTTTGATAGTCGTTTAGTGGAGAATACAATTCAGGAAGAAGGTGGTTGATGCCATTTTCAACAAGGAAATTACATCAGGGAATTATCAATGAATGGATTGATTTATTGTTCCAATAAATTAATAGATTGAGATTAAATAATAATAATTCCCTGTGGTTTCACCCCCACATAATCTACTCACCCCCACTTATCTACTGGAAAACATTTTATAGTAGCTCATGTCCAAATTTCTCCTCTCCCTCCACAGACAGTTCTGATGGACAGAGCCCGCATAGATGCACTGGGGCAGAGGCTGAGTCTGCTGGTTCTTGAGGCATCAGTTCTGCTGTTGACTAGCACACAGTGTGGGGCCGCTGTTTTCTCTCTGCAGGGGTTTGTAGGTAAACTCAAGCAGACCATCACTGCCCTGCTGGAGGGCAGTCACAACAGGTAAGAGATGGGGGGGGTTACTGTCTCTCTCGGAGCACAGGTAATGTATAACAGAAAAAAAGTAAGTTGACAAAAGAGCCCAGCTGCCACACTTCAAATGTCTGCAACAAACCCTGGCTTCTTCAGGCTCAAAATATAGCTCAAGTTAACAAGTTAATAAACATTTCAAATAAAAATGTTTATACATGATTTCATGAAGCTATTCATGCTCTACTCTAAAGTACAATCAAATGTATTATTGAGAGTTCAATAAATCCTTATCCTGCAGTTGTTCTGAATGGATGTTTGACACCAGTCTCTCTGGTGCGTTCAGGGACTTTGACCTGCAGGGGGCGTTGCTGGGGCTGAGGGAGCAGGTGCTGGTGCAGGTGAAGGAGGCTCTGATCACCCAGGAAGGACCAGCGCTGCCTCAGGACAGTGAAGATTTGCTTAAGGGACAGATCTCAGACCTGGCCAAGGACAACAACCCCATCCACACTCTCATAGGTCAGTCACCACCAGTGAGGGGCAACCCAAACCGACCTCCCAAGTTCAGCATTCCAGAGTAACTAGTTGCATGAGTTCCATGTTAATCCTGAGATATGTGGAGGTCAATTTAACCATTACTGATACAATTATGAGTCAGATACAATTGTACAGTTTAGCAAGATATGTTCTGTGTCTGCAAAGGTTCTTGTAAGTCAGATTGGCAGTGCAGCAGGCTGATTTCTCTCTTTTTGCATACCACACATGTTGTAGGAGAAAGAGTGCAGGGCTACCTCCAGGCCATGCTAGAGGGAGGCCCCACTAAAAAGAGTCCGTCCATGCCCCCTGCCCTGAGGCTGCTGAGTGCTGAGGTGGCAGAACTGGGAATGGCCTTTGGGCGAATAGTCCATTTCAACCGCTCAGTTTTCGGCCCCTTCTACGTCCCCATCCTAAGGAAGATGCTGTTTCCATCGGGAGAGGCCGAGATGGGAGAGGACTCCCGCTAGTCCCCCGAACACCTCCGGTCCCTTGCATAAGCTGCCATTCAACATTTACACAATGTAGAGCAGGATTCCCAAACTGGCGACCCGCGGGCCAAATCTGGCACGCCAATAATATTATTTGGCTCCTCAAAGACCCCCAAATTAAATTTTAATATTTTTTAAATAAAAAAATGTATACAAATCTCGGATCCGATATGCAAAACCCCCCAAATGCAATGTCCCAAGAAGGAAGTTACCCTACCTAAATAATGGAAAAGTAAAGTTTTAACTTCATTCATGAGGAAAGAGAATGCAGGAGACAGTCAACTAATAAAGCTGGCAACAGACCATTTTGTGGTGCTGAAACTTAAAGCTGCAACCACAGCACAATCAATAGGAGGTGAACAGCACCTGGTGCTGAAAATATAGCTAACCTGTTATGCAAGTGTTGCACAGCGACAGATGGAGAAAACCTACACCAGTCGAGTAATTCATTTCAACAATAATCTTCATTTTAATTTGACTTTACAAACAAGAAGAGGGCTTAATTGTCTTCTGAGCCAAGGCCTACATAAAATAACAACTGGCTGTGGTATTCCATAAGGCTTAACAGCATCTTTCACAAGAAAATATTATATGGCCGAATAGAAGTGTGATTTCTTTTTTTTTACAAGGTCTCCTTACAATTGCAACTGGCCAAAAATGGAGCATGCTAGATAAAACAATAATTTAAAGAAAAAAAGGTGGTCTATCAGGACAGCCAGCTCCTATATCGACAGAACAAACAGATAATACTGTCAGCTTGAGACCTAAATATTTCTGGATAAGCACACAATAATGTTAGTATTTACTAAGTACAGTCATATAGGCCACTAAGTTACTCACTCAATGGGAAATGTTGCATTTCCTCTCGATCTTATGGATGTCACGTGAGATGGATGTGATTTTGATGCGCAGGCAGTCAACAATTGACTTGTGTGAAAACCGGTTCCTGTCCTGAGTCTATATTGCATTCATAGAGGAAAATGAGGACTCGCAGGATTAAGTCGATCCAAACATTGTTAGCACATGAAATGCACGTTTCTTTATTGGCTGTATTCCAGAGCATGCCACCCAAAACGCACACAAGGACAAGGATCCCTGATTTGGCTTGATGTCTGTAATTCAATCAGCTCAGTTTGAATTGCGGCCTAATTTTTAAAATTTTAACTTTATTTAACTAGGCGAGTCAGTTAAGAACAAATTCTTATTTACAATGACGGCCTACCCAGACCAAACCCGGACGACGCTGGGCCAATTGTGCGCCACCCTATGGGGCTTCCAATCACGGCCAGATGTGATTCAGCCTGGATTCGAACCAGGGACTGTAGTGACGCCTCTTGCACTGAGATGCAGTGCCTTAGACTGCTGCTCCACCCAGGAGCCCAATCCAGCAAGGGTATCGTTTTCTTAGCAATGGAGGAGTGTTCTCCACCTGGGCAGACTGAGAGGAGCACGTACAAACGCAATGATATCCATGGGCATTCTGTAGTCTTCAAATCTGGTGGAGGAGTTGTCAGCCAAAGAAGCAGTTTATATGTAGCTTGCAGTTAACGCTTAAATGTTTCTGCGTAGGGCCTCTGTCTCAGGCGGGAAGACCACCTTGAAAGTTCCATGCTTAGATTCATAATAATGTATAAGATAAAATTATTTGCAAACAGCAACATTTTCATTTCAAATAAGACACACTGGCTTGGCATTGGGAAAATATGGTAAGATGAATGCAATCTCTTTGTACATTTTCCCTGATACTTATTGAGAGCGACATGTTGATGTTAAAAAATATTAGTGTAGGCTACAGTAAACCTGTTTTTCCCCACCAATCAACACACAGTGAAATAGACAAAAATAATAACTGAATAGAGACATGGTGATTTTATGAGCGTAATCAGATCAAAATTATTGTTATTGTCACAGAATGTATTATGTACTGATCGGCCAATTAATTGTGCTAGTATTATATACTAATTATGTTCTGGCCCGCTGACTATTAGCTCAGAGTCAAATTGGGCCATGGGCCAAACCTAGTTGACGAACCCTGATGTAGAGTGTTTATACTGTATATTTAGATTTTAGAATATACACTGCTCAAAAAAGGGAACACTTAAACAACACAATGTAACTCCAAGTCAATCACACGTCTGTGAAATCAAACTGTCCACTTAGGAAGCAACACTGATTGACAATAAATTTCACATGCTGTTGTGCAAATGGAATAGACAACAGGTGGAAATGATAGGCAATTAGCAAGACACCCCCAATAAAGGAGTGGTTCTGCAGGTGGTGACCACAGACCACTTCTCAGTTCCTATGCTTCCTGGCTGATGTTTTGGTCACTTTTGAATGCTGGCGGTGCTTTCACTCTAGTGGTAGCATGAGACGGAGTCTACAACCCACACAAGTGGCTCAGGTAGTGCAGCTCATCCAGGATGGCACATCAATGCGAGCTGTGGCAAGAAGGTTTGCTGTGTCTGTCAGCGTAGTGTCCAGAGCATGGAGGCGCTACCAGGAGACAGGCCAGTACATCAGGGGATGTGGAGGAGGTCGTAGGAGGGCAACTACCCAGCAGCAGGACCGCTACCTCCGCCTTTGTGCAAGGAGGAGCACTGCCAGAGCACTGCAAAATGACCTCCAGCAGGCCACAAATGTGCATGTGTCTGCTCAAACGGTCAGAAACAGACTCCATGAGGGTGGTATGCGGGCCCGACGTCCACAGGTGGAGGTTGGGCTTACAGCCCAACACCGTGCAGGACGTTTGGCATTTGCCAGAGAAGACCAAGATTGGCAAATTCGCCACTGGCGCCCTGTGCTCTTCACAGATGAAAGCAGGTTCACACTGAGCACATGTGACAGAGTCTGGAGACGCCGTGGAGAACGTTCTGCTGCCTGCAACATCCTCCAGCATGACCGGTTTGGCGGTGGGTCAGTCATGGTGTGGGGTGGTATTTCTTTGGGGGGCCACACAGCCCTCTATGTGCTCGCCAGAGGTAGCCTGAATGCCATTAGGTACCGAGATGAAATCCTCAGACCTCATGTGAGACCATATGCTGGTGCGGTTGGCCCTGGGTTCCTCCTAATGCAAGACAATGCTAGACCTCATGTGGCTGGAGTGTGTCAGCAGTTCCTGCAAGAGGAAGGCATTGATGCTATGGACTGGCCTGCCCGTTCCCCAGACCTGAATCCAATTGAGCACATCTGGGACATCATGTCTCGCTCCATGCACCAACGTTGCACCACAGACTGTCCAGGAGTTGGCGGATGCTTTAGTCCAGGTCTGGGAGGAGATCCCTCAGGAGACCATCCGCCACCTCATCAGGAGCATGCCCGGGCGTTGTAGGGAGGTCATACAGGCACGTGGAGGCCACACCCACTACTGGGCCTCATTTTGACTTGTTTTAAGGACATTACATCAAAGTTGGATCAGCCCGTAGTGTGGTTTTCCACTTTAATTTTGAGTGTGACTCCAAACCCAGACCTCCATGGGTTGATAAATTTGATTTCCATTGATCATTTTTGTGTGATTTTGTTGTCAGCACATTCAACTATGTAAAGAAAAAAGTATTTAATAAGAATATTTCATTCATTCAGATCTAGGATGTGTTATTTTAGTGTTCCCTTTATTTTTTTGAGCAGTGTATATACATTAGTAACGTTTGTTAAACCAAAAACAGGCCATCAGATAAGTAGAATATATAAAGATCATATAAAGAATAATCATACTGGAATATATTTTCCTCAGGACACATATAATATTTGTTGTTGCAACCATTGTGATAATCGTTTTACTAATATCTAGTGTTTGCATGTATGTCAGCTTGAATTGATTATTTGTGCATTAGCTAGAGATTGTTGTGTACAGTAGGTTTATTGAATGGTATGTACTGTATAATTTAAAGCACTTACCAAAGATATGTATGCACTTTTTAACCCATTTCAAATACATCTATATTTTAATATTTTGAAACTGTACATTAAATAATGTGTGAAATTTGTTGGGGGATTATTGATTTACATTTTTTATGCATTCTGACCAACAGTTGGTCCCATGTTGCATGAGCTGAAATGAAAGATCCCAGACGTTTTCCATATGCACAAGAAGCTTATTTCTCTGAAATTGTGGGCACAAATTTGTTTACATCCCTGTTAGTGAGCATTTCTCCTTTGCCAAGATAATCTATCCACCTGATAGGTGTGGCATATCAAGAAGCTGATTAAACAGCACGATCATTACACAGGTTTATCCTGTGCTGGGGACAATAAAAGGCTAAAATGTGCAGTTTTGTCACACAACTCAATGCAACAGATGTCTCAAATTTTGAGGGAGTGTGTAATTGGCATGCTGGTTGCAGGAATGTCCACCAGAACTGTTGCCAGAGAGTTTCATGTTCATTTCTCTACCATAAGCCGCCTCTAATGTCGTTTTAGAGAATTTGGCAGTACGTCCAACTAGCCTCACAACTGCGGACGACGTACGTGTATGGCGTTATGTGGGCAAGCGCTTTGCTGATGTCAACGCTGTGAACAGAGTGCCCCATGGTGGCAGTAGTATGGACAGGCATAAGCTACAGACATCAAACATGATTGCATTTTATCAATGACAATTTGAAAGCACAGAGATACCGTGATGAGATCCTGAGGCCCATTGTCGTGCCATTCATCCACCGCCATCACCTCATGTTTCAGAATGATAATGCACCACAAGGATCTGACCACAATTCCTGGAAGCTGAAAATGTCACAGTTCTTCTATGGTCTGCATACTCATCATACATGACACCCATTGAGCATGTTTGGGATGCTCCGCCAATATCCAGCAACTTCGCACAGCCATTCACAACATTCCATAGGCCACAATCAACAGCCTAATCAACTCTATGTGAAGGAGATGTACTGTGCTGCATGAGGCAAATGGTGGTTACACCAGATACAGACTTTTTTTTTAACAACACCCCTTCATTTTTTTAAAAGGTATCTGTAACCAACAGATGCATATCTGTATTCCCAATCATGTGAAATCCATAGATTAGGGCCTAATGAGTTTATTTTAATTGACTGATTTCTTTATATGATCTGTAAAATCTTTTAAATTGTTGCATGTTGCATTAATATTTTTGTTCAGTATATGAAAAAAAATGTATGACTTTTTTTCCCTCCATTGTTTCGATATGATTTTTATTTCAAACAAGTTCATGAAGAGGAGACCAAATTCAGTTATTATTTTAATTGTTTGGTTTTAGAGTAATGAGAAAAACATGTTCTAAAGGAAAGACTAAGGATTGTGGAGTTTGTTTTTCTTAGTAAGTGAAAGGAAAAGTGGTACCTAAAGGGGTAAGTAACCCTAAGCACAATATACTACTCACAACATAAATGACAAATCGATATACCTACAGTACCAGTCAAAAGTTTGAACACCCCTACTCATTCCAGGGTTATTTGTACTATTTTCTACATTGTAGAATAATAGTGAAGACATCAAAACTATGAAATAACACATATGGAATCATGTAGTAACCCAAAAAAAAACAAATTAAAAAAATCAAATAAAAATATATTTTATATTTGAGATTCTTCAACGTAGCCACCCTTTGCCTTGAAAGCTTTGTACACTCTTGGCATTCTCTCAAACAGCCTCATGAGGTAGTCACCTGGAATGCATTTCAATTAAAACGTGTGCCTTGTTAAAAGTTCATTTATGGAATTTCTATCGTTCTTAATGCATTTGAGCCAATCAGTTGTGTTGCGACAAGGTAGGGGTGGTTTACAGAAGATAGCCCTATTTGGTAAAAGACGAAGTCCATATTATGGCAAGAACAGCTCAAATAAGCAAAAAAAATGATAGTCCATTATTACTTTAAGACATGAAGGTCAGTCAATGCGGGACATTTCAAATCTTTGAAATTTCGCAAAAACCATCAAGCGATATGATGAAACTGGCTCTCATGAAAGGAAGACCCAGATTTACAGTGGGGAAAAAGAGTATTTAGTCAGCCACCAATTGTGCAAGTTTTCCCACTTAAAAAGATGAGAGAGGCCTGTAATTTTTTTGTTTCTGGTGTCCTTTGACAGCTCTTTGGTCTTGGCCATAGTGGAGTTTGGAGTGTGACTGTTTGAGGTTGTGGACAGGTGTCTTTTATACTGATAACAAGGTCAAACAGGTGCCATTAATACAGGTAACGAGTGGAGGACAGAGGAGCCTCTTAAAGAAGAAGTTACAGGTCTGTGAGAGCCAGAAATCTTGCTTGTTTGTAGGTGACCAAATACTTATTTTCCACCATAATTTGTAAATAAATTCATTAAAAATCCTACAATCAGATTTTCTGGATTTTTTTCTCTCATTTTGTCTGTCATAGTTGAAGTGTACTACCTATGACCTATGATGAAAAATACAGGCCTCTCATCTTTTTAAGTGGGAGAACTTGCACAATTGGTGGCTGACTAAATACTTTTTTGCGCCACTGTACCTCTGCTGCAGAGGATAAGTTCATTAGAGTTACCAACCTCAGAAATTGCAGCCCAAATAAATGCTTCACAGAGTTCAAGTAACAGACACATCTCAACATCAGCTGTTCAGAGGAGACTGGGCGAATCAGGCCTTCATGGTCGAATTGCTACAAAGAGACCACTACTAAAGTACACCAATAAAAATACGTGACTTGCTTGGGCCAAGAAACACAAACAATGGACATTGGACCAGTGGAAATATGTCCTTTGATCTGATGAATCCAAATTTGAGATTTTTGGTTCCAACCGCTATGTCTTTGTGAGACGCAGAGTAGGTGAATGGATGATCTCCACTTGTGTGGTTCCCACCGTGAAGCATGGAGGAGGTGTGATGGTGTGGGGGAGGTTTGCCGGAGACACTGTCAGTGATTTATTTAGAATTCAAGGCACACTTAACCAGCATAGCTACCACAGCATTCTTCAGCGATACGCCATCCCATCTGGTTTGCGCTTAGTGGGACTATCATTTGTTTTTCCACAGGACAATTACCCAACACACCTCCAAGCTGTGTAAAGGCAATTTGACCAAGAAGGAGAGTGATGGAGTGCTGCATCAGATGACCCGGTCTCCACAATCACCTGACCTCAACCCAATTGAGATGGGTTGGGATGAGTTGGACTGCAAAGTGAAGGAAAAGCAGCCAACAAGTGCTCAGCATATTTGGGAACTCATTCAAGACTGTTGGAAAAGCATTCCAGGTGAAGCTGGTTGGGAGAATGCCAAGAGTGTGCAAAGCTGTCATCAAGGCAACTTTGTTTAGTTTCTACATGATTCCTTTTCTGTTATTTCATAGTTTTGATGTCTTCACTATTATTCTACAATGTGGAAAATAGTAAAAATAAAGAAAAACCTTTGAATGAGGATGTGTGTCCAAACTTTTGACGGGTACTGTATACATAAACCATTATACACTGTACATACACTTGTCTTATAAAGGACTTCTGAAGTATAAAAGTGTGAGTATAAGGCCATATGATCTTGGTCAATAATATTCTGTAATAATTTCTAGGATAAATTATTAGGCTATTTACTGCCCTTAACAAACGATTGAGGTGCCACCCAACCTGATGGAATTCAGCATGCCATCTCATTACAGAGTTAAACATTGTTATATTATAACCACACTTTATCATTGGAGGTCTTAGCCTAACGCAGGGATGGGCAACTTGTAGCCCTGGGCAGTCATGCACTCCCAAAATCTGAGGGAGCACAAAGTATGTGGGGATCGCTGGGAGGTGAAGACTAAGTTGACAACTGAAACAGCTTTTTCCTGCAATCTAGAGCCATAAACATTATGCTTAATTCTATGCAAAAAAATATATGTATATATTTTTTCTGCATAGCTAAGCATACCTCTTGAGCTGTCTGTATCCTGCTGACTGGTGGTTCTTACATTAAAAAAATATATATATATATTCTTCCCTGCATCTCTGCTCAAATCTGGGTAAAGGATTGAAAATAAATCTTAGTCAGTACATTTAGGCCTCGATTCAATCAGATCAAGCATTAACCGGCAATAGCAGACGCCCTCATAGCGGACGCTTTGGAGTTGTAATTGTGTTGGAGTCATTAAATCGGAGACAGCTGCGCTTGTGATCATTGTCACGAAGGTTCACCCGCCCCCACTCGCATTAGATGTAAATGACACTCAAATTGAAAATTAGGAATTATATAAATCTAATCAAGGTGTAGATTACATCTCACATTCCAGTTTTCGAACTTGGAAACATGGCTGCATGGGATTGCTGGCTGCTGGATTTCTCTTAATGCGACTCTGTGTAGCCAATGGCAATGTCCGCTTTAGGTATAATGACAGTTCCAACACCACCCAAAACAACCGCTATGCGGATGTTGGCTAAAGCGGATCTGATTGAATAGAGCTCTTAGTTATTGCTTGCTTTTCTAAAATCAACCAACTTTTCCAGCAGACATTCCAGCTAAGATAGACAAGCCAGCTGCTCTACCTTGATTAATAGCCTTAAATGGCTTTTTGGTAACTAGTTATGAGGTTGGGAGATTAGGCTAGCCAAAGTCAACTTCATGAAGTTGCTAATTGGCTAGTAGTATTACAGAAAAAAATACTTATTATTTTAAATAATGTTTTTAACAGGACACATCTTAAAGGGCACATGCCCCTGTACTCCCTATGGGCATGATAGCTCTGTTGTGACCCCCACCCCAACAAAGTTGCCCATCCCTGGCCTAGTGCATCAACCATTCTGAAATTCACTCCATACTGTGGTATGTCAGTCTTTGAGGATCATAGCATCTGCTGGTGTTCATCCCTTTCTATACTATGTACTTACTGGTAAGTGATTTAAACCTACAATACCATATTAAGATCTCACACTAAATACAGCTACTGCAGCCTGTAGAAGCTACATGTGTAGAAGCTTCCAGTTTTTACAAAGGTAAAGAGTTTGTAAGTTGCATTTTCTTCCTAATTTTAAATAGTTGTCCCTCCATTGAATAATATATTTCATCCTCTTACTACATCAGTTAGCCATATAAAAATAGTGTATTTTAAAAATGCATCAGTTTATTTCCATCACATGTTTTGTTCCAAATGTCTTTGCTAGTGAGGGAGTATGACTTTTGCATGCATACATCTATCTCCTCTGCCAGACCCTGGGCTTGTCTTAGTGACAAAGAGATGCAATTAGCTCTCATAGAATATATTGTCTGGCAGCTCCTTCAAACTCCCATGCAAGTAAGATGACCTAAGACACAATCAAATACCTTAAGAATGAGATGTTCCATTGTACTATTTAATTTCAGGTATATATTGCTTTACATTTTTAAACATTATCATTGACAAACTATACTTTGCCCACAAATACATGGGCATAGCATTATTATGCTGGTACGGTAGTTCTAAATTTGATTCACGTACTCTTGTTCTCTCTTCTTGATCCTGGTAGTAACAACATGTTAATCTCAAATATACCTGAATCAATAACAATTGTCATTAATGGCCCATCATTAATTGTCTATATTCTGTATATTACTGTACCTACAGGAAGTCAGATGTGGAGGTAAAGACAGTCAGTGTGAGGCCAGGGAGGATATTTGACCTTTCAGACTGACCTTCTCACCCAGTGGACAGACAGCTAGTGTAAGGTTATAATTTCTCTGTTACTTGGTATTCAGGAGATGTGGTAGAAGGCAGCAGACCTTATCAAACAGTCCCTCATAGACCCGCTGAATGTATCCCTGTTGGTCTCTTTGGCTCTAGTCTACACACACGCAGACGCTCACATTGGCTGCTCCACTTCAACTCATAGCTTGGTGTCCGGAAACTTGAACGCTGGAGTGAGCTACACAAGGAAAACACTGACGTTAAAAACAGAAGCATGCACAGCCAAATCATGCCACCACAATTGTGTCTGCTTGAAATAGCCTCTGCTCTTTAAAAACTTAAGGCTTTTATATGCACCCAAACCAAAACAGGTAGAATGTATTTGCATGATTTCAACACATAACAGGGAGGAACATACTTAGTGCAAGAGAAATGACAATGCTGGACAATGTAAATGAGATGAGGTGCTATATTTGTGAAACAAAGAAAAAAGTAAAACAAAACAGCAAATTATAAGATAAAACAAAACAGACACTGCTGTTACAGACACCTCAATGGGCCATCAGAGGACCAAACGCAAATACTGCCACATGCATCAGTACTGTAACAGTCAGGACAGGACAGATTGACGATGAGTCACAGCTACAGTACCGCACAGAGACTAGCATGTCTTAACAGTCATTCTCCAGTCAGCCATCCTGTATTAACCAGGTGTCGTTTGGAGAGAGGCGAAACATAACATCTCCTGCAGCAGGAGACACAGAATGAGGACAGCAGCTAGAGACAGAACAACCCATCTTCCCACGAGGACACAAACACAAGGCTACACAGCACACAGAATAGGTTGAGCAAAACACAAACAGATAGAGCCAACAGACACACTACATGACCAAAAGTATGTGGACACCTTGTTGAACATCTCTTTCCAAAATCATGGGCATTAATATGGATTTGGTTTCCTCGTTGCTGCTATAACAGCCCCCACTCTTCTGGGAAAGATTTCCACTAGATGTTAGAACATTGCTGTGCGGACCATTCAGCCACAAGAGCATTAATGAGGTTGGGCACTGATTTTGGCCGATTAGGCCTGGCTCGCAGTCGCCGTTCCAATTCACCACAAAGGTGTTCGATGGGGTTGAGGTCAGGACTCTGTGCAGGCCAGTCAAGTTCTTCCGCACCGACAAACCATTTGTGTATGGACCTCGCTTTGTGAACGGGGGCATTGTCATGCTGAAGCAGGAAGGGGCCGTCCCCAAACTGTTGCCACAAAGTTGGAAGCACAGAATTGTCTAGAATGTCATTGGAGGCTGTAGCGTTAAGATTTTCCTTCACTGGAACTTGTAGCTCGAAATATGAAAAACAGCCCCAGAACATTATTCCTCCTCCACCAAACTTGACAATTGGCACTATGCATTCTGGCAGGTAGCGTTCTCCTAGCATCCACCAAACCCAGATTAGTTTGTCGGACTGCCAGATGGTGAAGCGTGATTCATCCCTCCAGAGAACGCGTTTCCACTGCTCCAGAGTCCAATGGCGACAAACTTTACACCACTCCAGCCAACGCTTGGCATTGCGCATGGTGATCTTAGGCTTGTGTGCAGCTGCTCGGCCATGGAAACCCATTTTGTGAAGCTCCTGGCGAACAGTTATTGTGCTGATGTTGCTTCCAGAGGCAGTTTGGAAGTCGGTAGTGAGAGTTGCAACCGAGGACAGATGATTTTTACATGCTACGCGTTTCAGCACTCGGCGGTCCCGTTCTGTGGGCTTGTGTGGCCTACCACCTCACAGCTGAGCCGTTGTTGCTCCTAGACGTTTCCACTTCACAATAACAACACTTACAGTTGACCGGGGAAGCTCTAGCAGGGCAGAAATTTGACGAACTGACTTGTTGGAAAGGTGGCATCCTACAGTATGATGGTGCCACATTGAAAGTCACTGACCTCTTTAGTAAGGCCATTCTACTGCCAATGTTTGTCTATGGAGAGTGCGTGGCTGTATGCTCAATTTTACACCTGTTAGTAACGGGTGTGGCTGAAATAGCCAAATCCACTAATTATAAGGGGTGTCCACATATTTTGTATATATAGTGTAGATAACTAGACCTGCGGTATAAATCCCTGTGAAAGAAAAACAAGAATGCAGTTTCACAGATATTTTCAACCAAAAACTATTTGCACAGTGAAAGCATATCTAATTATATTTTGATCCCTCAAATGTAAAGTTCCATGAGTAAGCCTGAATCTTTGGCACTGTCGCTAACATTTTTGTGACCAATTTGTTTAAACATACTGTACCTCATGCTGAACCTATGTGCCATGGCATGGATTTACAACCCACGTAATCTTGATAAGATGCAACATAAGGAGTCCAGCAACACAAATGTGCCTTGCCTCATAAATTGTCTAAAATGAAAACAATGTTATTAGGAATATCTTGTATCCTTCACCATGAATTGGCAAATTCAATTATTGCCCTCAAATTCCTTGGACATACCCAAAACGTGACCTTCGTGACCATGGTGTTTTGGTAATTTCTCATACATTTGCACAAATTTTTTACTACGCCGATATCATTGTGGTCTTGCTTCCCTTGGTTTCTTTTACTAAATATATTCCAGGAAGCCCTGGTCTTAAAAGCATATCTTATTAAAGAAACCAACCATATCCATTTTAAAACAATATTTTTTTTTAAGGGATAGTGCCATGTTTTAACACAGTGTTCTCTGATGAGCCAAACAGTCTCTGTTGATTGTCTCTCTTGGTAATAAAATGACTGGTGAGGCACCATGCACACTGTGAAGCTACAGAGCATTATAGACAGTATAATGTAGACAGTATATCTGGACAAACCTGTACCATTACAACAACTTCATTGCAGCTCAGCCAAAGTGTTCTTGTGTTGTCAACTCAAAAGTACTGTTAGTCTTTTTAACCATGGAAGATGCATGTAGCAGTCAGCAGGTGTGGAGAGTGTGTGATTGTGGCAAGGGATGCTCAATTGATTACATTTAGATAAACTGATAGATAGCCAGATTGAAGTAATTAAGGCTACTGATCTTGGCAGATTGATGACGAAGTTGTCCTCCCATTTGTGTACAAGAAGAGCACACAGGAATTTGAGGTTCAGTTCTTGATCCATTTTGAATGGAAAGGGAAGATTCCTTGATGATCCATCAATGTATGATAAAAAAAATGCGTAGAAAAAATAGTTTTTTTTTCTTATAGATTTTTTGTCTTTCATGCATCCCAGGTGATGTGTCTCCTCACAGCGCCTCACAGTGGTAGATGCCTGGCAAGACAGGACAAGCTACAGATAGGGAAAGAAAAATATTGAACTTGCCTTTAGCGAAAAAGAAGTGAAATACAAAAATAAACATGGTATTAAAAAGACAAAATTGTTAATCCTTTTGGGAAGGGGGTAAACTATTGTTTATGGCTGAGGAGGTTGTTTGGGACATGATAATGTTCTTTGTTCCACTCTATATGGGACCAAAACGGTAAGTTGATAATATCACAAGAATAGTACTCCTTTGGCGTTAGATAAAAAGAGGTACTTGTGAAGGTTTGTTATTTTCTTGTTTACATTGGCAGTACAGCCAATGCTTATCATGTTACGATCAGGTAAAAATGCAACAGGTAGCTGAACAGAAAAAAGGTCATGCTTGTTTTGACCAAAGGGAGTCACTTGGAAAATAATGGCATGACAGGAAGAGAACAAAAATCCACAATGTCTTCAATGATGATAAACCTAATAGGGGGTGGATGCAAATGCAAGTAGTTGGGAGGAGGAGGAGGAAGATCGGTTGAGAGAGCAGTGCCATTGTAGGTTCAGTTCAGGTCCATCCACAAGTCAAGGGGCTCCATCAGTGGCTGCAGGAGGAGCAGGGTCTGCCAAGGGGTGAGTAACAGGAGAGAGCTGCAGGGATGTGTGATGTCAGAGCAGGGTGAGGTTTGTGTAGGGCAGGGCAAAGGAGAGGGGGCAGCCCTGAGGGATGCTACCATCACAGTGAGAAGGCACAGGGCTTGTGAGAGAGAGAGAGGGCGGTAGAGGTCAGGGGTCAAACTGGGTGCTAGTGCGAGGTGAGGATGGGGCAGGCGATTCAGTCTCAGAATATGGTGGTCTCGTACTTGGTGCTGACAGGGCGCTTGTTGGAGTCTCTCTGGTTGAAGAGCCAGGTGGTGCTGCCCAGGGACTGCATGTCTGTGTCCATCTCCAGAGGGTCAATCTGCCGGGGAGGGGAGGGGGGATGAGAGTTGCACACTCAAGTCCTCAGCACATGTGCAAGTGGATTAAAGGCACAGTCCAGTGATGCTAGAATCACAGACACCAGGGCTCAATCCACAACATATAGATGTCTGATAACAAAACAGGCTGCTGGAGACCTAACAGACCACACACACTCCCATCTGTCTCTTAGTCTGGGCTTCAAATTAAGTGAAAATGTGAAAACACCGTAAGGATTCAAACATGCACTCTTAAACAATAGGTTCACCAAGAAAAAAAAGTGTCTCTGTTAACACATGAACCGCCAGAAATCAACACTGATCACTACCAGGATAAACATCATATGTTATAGCTTTTCCTTATAAAATTTTTTACTTTAATTAGTAGTCCTGTATGTCTGATTACACTAAACACCACTGATAAACCCCAAATAAAGTACATTGTGGCAATGCAAAACTGAAATAAACTACTGTCTACATATTCAGTACCAGTCAAAAGTTTGGACAAACCTACTCATTCAAGGGTTTTTCTTTATTTGTACTATTCTACATTATAGAACCATAGTGAATACATCCAAACTCTGAAATAGCACATATGGAATCATGTAGTAACCAAAAAAGTGTTAAATCAAAATATATTTTATATATGAGATTCTTCAAAGTAGCCACCCTTTGCACACTCTTGGTATTTTCTCAACCAGCTTCATGAGGTAGTCACCTGGAATGCATTTCAATTAACAGGTGTGCCTTGTTAAAAGTTCATTTATGGAATTTATTTCCTTCTTAAATGTGTTTGAGACTATTAGTTGCGTTGTGACAAGGTAGGGGTGGTATACAGAAGATAGCCCTATTTGGTAAAATACCAAGTCCATATTATGGCAAGAACAGCTCAAGTAAGCGAAGAGAAACGACAGTCTATCATGAATTTAAGACATGAAGGTCAGTCAATCTGGGAAATTTCAAGAACTTTGAAATATTCTTCAAGTGCAGTCGCAAAAACCATCCAGCACTATGATGAAACTGGCTCCCATGAGGACCGCCACAGGAAAGGAAGACCCAGCGTTACCTCTGCTGTAGATGATAAGTTCATTAGAGTTAACTGCACCACAGATTGCAGTCCAAATAAATGCTTCACGCAGTTCAAGTAACAGACACATCTCAAAATCCACTGTTAGAGACTGCGTGAATCAGGCTTTCATTGTTGAATTTCTGCAAAGAAACCACTACTAAAGGACACCAAAGAGAAGAAGAAACTTTCTTCAGCTAAGAACACTAGCAATGGACATTAGACCAGTGGAAATCTGTCCTCTGGTCCGATAAGTCAAAATTTGAGATTTTTGGTTCCAACCGTCGTGTCTTTGCGAGACAAGGAGTAGGTGAACGGATGATCTCCGCATGTGTGGTTTGCACCGTGAAACATGGAGGAGGAGGTGTGATGGTATGGGGATGCTTTGCTGATGACACACTTAACCAGCATGGCTACCACAACATTCTGCAGCGATACGCCATCCCATCTGGTTTGCGCTTAGTGGGGCTATCATTTGTTTTTCAGCAGGACAATGATCCAACACACCTCCAGGCTGTGTAAGGGCTATTTGACCAAGAAGGAGAGTGATGGAGTGCTGCATCAGATGACCTGGCCTCCACAATCACCCGACCTCAACCCAATTGAGATGGTTTGGGATGAGTTGGACTGCAGAGTGAAGAAAAAGCAGCCAACGAGTGCTCAGCATATGTGGGAACTCCTTCAAAACTGTTGGAAAAGCATTCCAGGTGAATCTGGTTGAGAGAATGCCAAGAGTGTGCAAAGCTGTCATCAAGGCAACGGGTGGCTACTTTGAAGAATTAAAAAAAATATATACAGTGGGGCAAAAATGTATTTTGTCAGCCACAAATTGTGCAAGTTCTCCCACTTAAAAAGATAAGAGAGGCCTGTAATGGTCATCATAGGTACACTTCAACTATGATTGACAAAATGAGGGGAAAAAAATCCAGAAAATCACATTGTAGGATTTTCAATGAATTTATTTGCAAATTATGGTGGAAAATAAGTATTTGGTCAATAACAAAAGTTTATCTCAATACTTTGTTATATACCCTTTGTTGGCAATGACAGAGGTCAAACGTTTTCTGTAAGTCTTCACAAGGTTTTCACACACTGTTGCTGGTATTTTGGCCCATTCCTCCATGCAGATCTCCTCTAGAGCAGTGATGTTTTGGGGCTGTTGCTGGGCAACACGGACTTTCAACTCCCTCCAAAGATTTTCTATGGGGTTGAGATCTGGAGACTGGCTAGGCCACTCCAGGACCTTGAAATGCTTCTTACGAAGCCACTCCTTCGTTGCCCGGGCGGTGTGTTTGGGATCATTGTCATGCTGAAAGACCCAGCCACATTTCATCTTCAATGCCCTTGCTGATGGAAGGAGGTTTTTACTCAAAATCTCACGATACATGGCCCCATTCATTCTTTCCTTTACACGGATCAGTCGTCCTGGTCCCTTTGCAGAAAAACAGCCCCAAAGCATGATGTTTCCACCACCATCCTTCACAGTAGGTATGGTGTTCTTTGGATGCAACTCAGCATTCTTTGTCCTCCAAACACGACGAGTTGAGTTTTTACCAAAAATTTATATTTTGGTTTCATCTGAACATATGACATTCTCCCAATCTTCTTCTGGATCATCCAAATGCTCTCTAGCAAACTTCAGACGGGCCTGGACATGTACTGGCTTAAGCAGGGGGACATGTCTGGCACTGCAGGATTTGAGTCCTTGGCAGTGTATCCCTGGTGTGTTACTGATGGTAGGCTTTGTTACTTTGGTTCCAGCTCTCTGCAGGTCATTCACTAGGTTCCCCCATGTGGTTCTGGGATTTTTGCTCACCGTTCTTGTGATCATTTTGACCCCACGGGGTGAGATCTTGCCTGGAGCCCCAGATCGAGGGAGATTATCAGTGGTCTTGTATGTCTTCCATTTCCTAATAATTGCTCCCACAGTTGATTTCTTCAAACCAAGCTGCTTACCTATTGCAGATTCAGTCTTCCCAGCCTGGTGCAGGTCTACAATTTTGTTTCTGGTGTCCTTTGACAGCTCTTTGGTCTTGGCCATAGTGGAGTTTGGAGTGTGACTGTTTGAGGTTGTGGACAGGTGTCTTTTATACTGATAACAAGTTCAAACAGGTGCCATTAATACAGGTAACGAGTGGAGGACAGAGGAGCCTCTTAAAGAAGAAGTTACAGGTCTGTGAGAGCCAGAAATCTTGCTTGTTTATAGGTGACCAAATACTTATTTTCCACCATAATTTGTAAATAAATTCATTAAAAATCCTACAATGTGATTTTATGGATTTCTTTTCTCATTTTGTCTGTCATAGTTGAAGTGTACCTATGATGAACATTACAGGCCTCTCTCATCTTTTTAAGTGGGAGAACTTGCACAATTGGTGGCTGACTAAATACTTTTTGCCCCACTGTATATATTTGGATTTGTTTAACACTTTTGTGGTTACTACATGATTCCATATGTATTATTTGATTGTTCTGATGTCTTCACTATTATTCTCCAATGTAGAAAACAGTAAAAAATTATGAAAAACCCTTTAAAGAGTAGGTTTGTCCAAACCTTTGGCTGATACTGTATATAAATTATAGCTGTCCAATACCAGATTCATCTGAATCCAAAAGCTGAGTAATATTGCAGGATTAAGACTAAATAGGCCACCTCAAGCATCTTCCTATTTGTACTTATCACACTGCTATGCAATTAAAACACTAGATCATGAGCAGCACAACTCTTAAGCCATAAATCATTTGTAGCTGGTTAAATCAAATCTAAGCTATAGCCTTATTATCCTCAGGAAACAATTCATGAGAAAGAACTGCTTATCTTAAAAAAGCTCAAATGGAATGACTATGAGAAAATAGAGAATGTGACAGAAATTCAGTGTAGGCTAAGTCAAATCAAAAGGGCAAATATTCTGTAGCTACATGAAGTGCCTGGGAAAAAAACAAAAGATGGACATGGAATGACAAGAGAGAGAGAGTTAGAGGTATGTCAGGTAGGTTAGCAGATGGATGATGAAGGATAGCGGAAAGGAGGAGAGAGCAGGACCTGGACTCCAGGGCTAACAGAGTGCAACGGGAGGAAGGAGGGGCGATGTGTAGTACACGTGTGACAGTAACAGCAGCGACATTCTAGCGGAGGGGCACCCTGGGAAACAAGAGGATTAAGAAGAGAAGAGCAAAGAAATGTTAAACAGGGAAATAGAAGGACAGAGCAGGTATAGTGGCACTGAACTGACCATAGCGGTGCAAGATATCCTGTAAAGAGTGAATCATCTAGGTTGTTTATCACATCCTATTTGGTACAGACAAATAATGTTGTTAAGATTGAACTCCGAAACATTGTTTTATACTAGACAGCAGCTGGCATAGCAGGGCTTTATCTCATCTGCCAACTAGACTGGACTGTACTAGCCAGGTTCCCTTCAGTGTCTAGGCACAGCCAGTACAGTACAGGGTACACAGTGCAGTTTTTAGGAGTAGTGAACTACATATAGTTCAACTAGTAATTTAACCCCATTTTGCAGTAGATTGGTGGTAGTTAAACTAAATTCAAATATTGGTAGTGTTTCAGTAGTTAATTACATTTTTGTCATGTAGCGGTGTAGCTAACTACTGGAACTACTCACTACTTTTCTTGCTAAAATAACAGTTTCTCACTTAAAATAAAATATTCTTATTTGAAACAGTTTTTGTATTTAATATGCTAAATTAGACATTCTGTTAACATCTGAGCTGTTCTTGTAATTTGTAGTCTATGACATTTCAGATATGATAATGTATCACAAAGCAGTTTGGATATCGTCAACTACTGTTTCAAAGTTACTTTAGTTAAGTAAACTAATTAGCTTTAGTGCAGCTCAACTTTTTCCAATGTGAAGTAATTGGTAGCAAGGTAAATTATATTTTCAGAGTAGCTTCCCCAACACTGACAGTGTTCAGCTGCACAGTGATTTATGCCATAATGTACATGGGACAAAAAGAGTGCACACCTGGCAAGAATGAAATCATTTCGGAAAAAAGGAAAGGTCATCTCACAATTGTGAAATCATTGTCTACATTAACAGCTGCAAATTTAGTTCTCGTGTTTTAGATGTTCCTAAAATTCCACTGCCTAAAACTCGATCATAAATACCACCAACTTGTGCATTATGCTGCTTACTGATTACCTCATATATTATACCTAATGTATTATACCTCAAATGTTCTACCTAATATATTATACCTCAAATGTTCTACCTAATATACTATATCTCATATATTATACCTCATATATTATACCTAATATTTTATACCTCATATATTATACCTGACATATTATACCTCATATATTATACCTGACATATTATACCTCATATATTATACCTAATATTTTATACCTCATATATTATACCTGACATATTATACCTCATATATTATACCTGACATATTATACCTCATATATTATACCTGACATATTATACCTCATATATTATACCTGACATATTATACCTCATATATTATACCTGACATATTATACCTCATATATTATACCTGACATATTATACCTCATATATTATACCTGACATATTATACCTCATATATTATACCTAATATTTTATACCTCATATATTATACCTGACATATTATACCTCATATATTATACCTAATATTTTATACCTCATATATTATACCTGACATATTATACCTCATATATTATACCTACATATTATACCTCATATATTATACCTGACATATTATACCTCATATATTATACCTGAATATTTTATACCTCATATATTATACCTAATATTATACCTCATATATTATACCTGACATATTATACCTCATATATTATACCTAATATTTTATACCTCATATATTATACCTGACATATTATACCTCATATATTATACCTAATATTTTATACCTCATATATTATACCTGACATATTATACCTCATATATTATACCTAATATTTTATACCTCATATATTATACCTGACATATTATACCTCATATATTATACCTGACATATTATACCTCATATATTATACCTGACATATTATACCTCATATATTATACCTAATATTTTATACCTCATATATTATACCTGACATATTATACCTCATATATTATACCTAATATTTTATACCTCATATATTATACCTGACATATTATACCTCATATATTATACCTGACATATTATACCTCATATATTATACCTGACATATTATACCTCATATATTATACCTGACATATTATACCTCATATATTATACCTAATATTTTATATCTCATATATTATACCTGACATATTATACCTCATATATTATACCTCATATATTATACCTGACATATTATACCTCATATATTATACCTAATATTTTATACCTCATATATTATACCTGACATATTATACCTCATATATTATACCTGACATATTATACCTCATATATTATACCTGACATATTATACCTCATATATTATACCTAATATATTATACCTCATATATTATACCTGACATATTATACCTCATATATTATACCTGACATATTATACCTCATATATTATACCTAATATTTTATACCTCATATATTATACCTGACATATTATACCTCATATATTATACCTGACATATTATACCTCATATATTATACCTAATATTTTATACCTCATATATTATACCTGACATATTATACCTAATATATTATACCTAATATTTTATACCTCATATATTATACCTGACATATTATACCTCATATATTATACCTAATATTTTATACCTCATATATTATACCTGACATATTATACCTCATATATTATACCTGACATATTATTCCTCATATATTATACCTCATATATTATACCTGACATATTATACCTCATATATTATACCTAATATTTTATACCTCATATATTATACCTGACATATTATACCTCATATATTATACCTAATATTTTATACCTCATATATTATACCCAGGGGTGCAACTTTGGTTTTAGAAGTGGGGGAGACATAATGTTGTTGTTTTTTTAGCTCTAAACACCCTACCCGAACACCCGGAAGCATCCGTTTTGTCCTAAAACACACCGTTGCCTCGTTTTGTATCACATTCCAATGATAAAACTGGGGGGGACAAAAATGCAATTTCATAATGTACATTTCTCTCCCGTCCCCAGTGAAAGTTGTGCCTCTGATTATACCTTATATGTACCTATATCTTATACCTCATATATTGTACCTCATAATATATTCTGTTTGTAGTAGATAATAAAGTACAGTGATTTGTGTGGACGCATAAACATGTTGAGCCGTGTGCATACATGGTCCAGACGGTGCAGCTTTATCAGGTGACAGTGATCTCTGAGTGTTCATTATTCTGGGGCCTGAAAGGTTAATACATCCATACATGGCCTGAGGCATACGTAAACATTTACGTAACACTCTCAATCAATATACATGGAAACAGAGGAGGGGCCTGGCGACCAGTAGAGAGACACAGCTCTCCCTCTTTACTCCCATAGGAAATTATTTCCTGCCTGGAAGCAAAAAAAATAAGACTATTCATTCATCATGGTTCTTATATTGTATGGCTGCAGGAAAATCTACTCCAATCTGAGTGACTCAGAGTCGGGGAGATGAGATTGGTAGCAAAATAATGACTCATCACTTTCATCGCTCTTCAAGTCTTCCCTTGTGTGTAACAGGGTGATCAGTGGTTTAAACTCCGAAGGAACACTCTGTGAGTCATCTGGTCGTGCATATTTCTGCATACACACATACACATCTACACATACATACTGAATATACAGAAACACAGTTTGTATATACACATAATGCACGTACAGAAACACACGTGTTGTGCTACGAGTGAGATTTGTGTTTGTGCTCAGTGTGTGGTACTCACTGTTGATCTCCTCATGCTGCTCCATTGCTGTGATGTGGGCCGGCTGGATTTGGTCTCAATGACCTCTGACCCCAGAGATGGTGGGGGGACTGGGACATACTGCCTGGCTTTGGTCTGGAGAGCCAGCTGATAGGCCACCTCAAAGGCCTGACCCAGCGTCAGGATGATCTCATAGGTCTGGGTCTGTACCGAGGGAGGGAGTAAAGAATGAACAGACGGTTGAAGTAGTGACTGACAGCTACTTTGAATGAATGAGGCACTCTGAATGAGGTACTAATTACAATAAATCAGCATTTTTGTCATTGAGATGCCATTCATAGCAGGAGCACTATGTTAATCAAGGATGCAATTAGACAATCGAGATGTAGCTTTGTATCGTGTGCCAGGCCTTTTTGAAACATGGCTTTAAAAGAGACTAATCAAGATATGAAGTTATTTGCATGACAGCAGGTGCATTACTTTAATCAATACATTAAGACAATTTAATTAATCAAGATATGAAGTTGCATGCAGTTTTGTCAGCAGGTTGCCAAACTCCAATAAACCTTTTCCTATCAAACTTTTTATGATATTACTGTATATGGCATTTATAGTTAAATTAATAATAGTCAGAGTACTTTAGAGGTGGGAAATGGGTGATTGTATTTTGGCATACATATGTAGAATCTTATTTTGAGCCAGTTTGCTACAGTAGGAAAATAATCCTACAGCAACAGAAAATGTTAATTATTATGTGGATTATAATTATAATTATTTTTTTTGTAGGGGTTGATACATTTTACATTAGGGCAACTCAAGTCTGACATTTTAAAGTGGAAATTACAAAAGTTAAAAGCATTTTAAAACCTTCCTGCTGTGCAGGACAATTCTCAGCAACAAAAAAGTGATCAAATTAAGATCCTACATCTGTAGTCTTATGGAGTGATAATAATGTATGGAGTGATTGAAGGATTTGGGGTGGTGTCATCATCCTGTTCCTCACCACTTCCACAGTGCTGAAGACATGGCAGAAGTGGTGGCCACTTTTATTGTCCTTGGTGATGTAGGCGAAGGTGCAGAGTTCCTCAGGGTCCTGGGCCGCACAGGAGATGTTCCTGATCTCATGCTCAGCTACTATGGTCTGGTGAGAGGACAGAAGAACAGGATGGAACTGAGCAGCAACAGGAACAACAACATTGACCAGAAACAACAGACTTCATCGGCACCAACAGTGCTATCTTTATTTTAGGGGAATCAGTATGAGAGAGCGAAGTAGGGAAATGATGCTGCTGACATCATCATGCATCTCTCTTTGCCTGCAGGCTCCCAGTACCTTAGTGACTGCGTCGATAAACTTGACCCCTTTATAGGTGATGGAAAGGATGACAACAGGACCCTTTCTTGAATGGTCCTTTGACTTCTAGAAGTAGAAAGAAAATGACAAGGGATTATATATCAATATGGAGTGCTAGAAAAGAGTGATTGAATATTGATGACATCACGTACCCTAATTTTGGCACAGGCTTCTTGAGTTGACTCAATCCCCCGTAGATCCCTGATAATCATTGATCCTAAATACTGGAAAAGAAGCAACAAAAAAGGTTATCATCTCTGAACTATCAATTTCTGATACATCAAGCAATGATCAATATTGGATAGCTGGTGATATGTAGAACCTTAATTTGAGCCAGTTTGCTACAGTAGGAAAATAATCCTGCAGCAACAGAAAATGTTAATTATTATGTGGATTATAATGAATGGAATTTTTTTGTTGGCGACTTCTCTTCAGGGGGCATAATGACTGTAGACATGACTTACACTGGCCTCATACCCACAGGACTCTAAGATGAGTTTCTCAGGCTGGTGATGCCAAGCGGACACTGTAGCGTATGTGGCAGACTGGCTAGGCGGCCGAAGGGTCAAACTGGGCTCCCTATGTCTGTCACTCTGTCTGTCCTAGAAAGACACATACAGTAGAGACGGGTTGATTCTGTAGTGTACAGGGATGCTTATGGCATACAATTTTGTCACAAAATATTACTGGATAATAAAACTACAAAGATGCTGTAACACTTGACTGATCAATATATATTTAATAAAAGCATAGAATGACCCAATAATCTGTTAAACACATAACAGCTTCGGTTTCAGATCACCCCAGCAGCAGCTTCCTCTCTTTATGACATGACTATCCCAAGCATACCACAGAGACACATATTTCCGTCACTTTATGAGCTACAGGGAAAGACAGCATTTTGGCAGGAGAACTAACATGAGAGCGTGGTCTCTCGCTGTAGGAGCGCAGGGACACACTGCAGTCCTGGTCCATGGCTCTCCTCCTCCTGCCTGCCTCTCCCAGGGGCAGGAGCATGTCCATGGAGCGACTGGTGGACGGGTCCATCTGACTCAGAGCAGAGGTCCCTGTCTGGGACAACAAGTCCTGAAACTGACACATACAGATTGATTGATCAGATTGATGACGTGGGCGTGGAAGATTTCAAACAAAATAGTAACTCAATACATATTTCAATTAGGTATTAGAATGTTATGTAGTGTCATACAGGTGAAATTATTGTTAAAATGTGACAAGGCTCTAACTAACCCTGATCTGTGAGAGACGGTGAGATATCTGTGATTTGGTCGGGGCCTCCTCATAGGGCCGTTCTGCCAGAGACGCTATGATCCTCTTCCTGTGGCCCAGGACGCCGATTTTCAACACCTACAGAGACCGGCACAGATGGGACACAATGGTGACTAGACTGTACTAAGGCCTGTGTGCATATGAACACTAATACTGACAAAAACAAATATGAATGGAAATACACCACAGGTGGTTGGTGACGCCTTAATTGGGGAGGATGGGCTCGTGGTAATGGCTGGAGTGGAATTAGTGGAATGGTATCAAATATATGGTTTCCATGTGTTTAATGCCATTCCATTTACGTTCCAGCCATTATTATGAGCCGTCCTCCCCTCAGCAGCCTCCAATGAAATAACTAGTTGGACACCCATGCCGGCACACAACAGGCTGACAGAACGGACTCCTCAATTATTCAGCTCAAATCTGTTCTCCTTAAGCTCAGTACAGCACTGTCTCCTCCCTGAGGCACTCTATAATTCACTAACAAAACATTGGCCTCACGTTGACAATCTCCAACTCCCATAGGTTCTTCACACAGTCCAAGGTACGGTAGCCGCTAGACAGGAAATTAGGCAGGTACTCCTGCAGACCTAGCACATCCAGCCAGGTGGAGAGAGAGGTGCTGCCATCACAGCCCAGGGCCTTCACCTATAGACAGGGGCAGAAAATAGATCAAAATACATTAAAATAAAAGCAGGATTTCACAATTCCCTTCAGGATATTCCAACCATAACCAATGTCAAAGGGCTTTTTCATGGGATCTCTTTTGCCATAGCTACAGGCAAGATCCAAGCTACTTTACAATACCGGTCATCCTGTCATGATTGATAATACTATGCACAAACGTAGATAAATCCAATGCACACTCCTTGACACCTTGATGTTCTTAGATGAATGCTCATCCAGGTCAAAGGTTGCAGGTGGTGCCCTAGACTGATGATAACTACCTTGGGCAAGCTGCGTGCTGCGTGGAGGATCTTCTTTCTGTGTCCAGGGTCAGTGATTCCCATATCTCTAAGGTCCAAGTCCTCCATCACGTTACTGCCCTACACATGCACCAGCGCACGCAGTACACACACGCACGCACACAAGTTAATCACACAAACTGCAGACACACATATAATCACTTAAGCTAACTATTAACATAGACATTACAACATCTCCTACACTCTAGGTCTATATGCGTGGCCAAGCATGACTCTAACACCATCATTAAGTTTGCTGACGACACAACAGTGGTAGGCCTGATCACCGACAACGATGGAGGGAGGAGGTCAGAGACTTAGCAGGGTGGTGCAAGGACAACAACCTCTCCCTCAATGTGATCAAGACAAAGTTGCTGATCGTGGACTGCAGGAAAAGGGGGGCCGAACATGCCCCCATTCACATCGACGGAGCTGTAGTGGAGCGGGTTGAGAGTTTAAGTTCCTTGGTGTCCACATCACCAACAAACTATCATGGTCCAAACACACCAAGTCAGACGTGAAGAGGGGACGACAACGGCATTTCCCACTCAGGAGACTGAAAAGATTTAGCATGGGTCTCCAGATGCTCAAAAAGTTCTACACCATCGAGAGCATCCTGACCGGTTGCATCACTGCATGCTATGGAAACTGCTCGGCATTTGACCATAAGGTGCTACAGAAGGTAGTACGTATGGCCCAGTACATCACTATATAATAGGCGGTGTCAGAGGAAGGCCCAAAAAATCTTCAAAGACTCTAGTCACCCAAGTCATAGACTGTTTTCTCTGCTACCGCAAGGCAAACGGTACCTGAGAGTCAAGTCTATGTCCAAAAGGCTCCTTAACAGCTTCTACCCCCAAGCCATAAGACTGCTGAACAATTAATCAAATGGCCACCCTCACTATTTACATTGACCCTCTACCCTTGTTATTACACTGCGGCTGCTATCTGTTTTTAGCAACTTTTTTATTTCATAATTTTTTTAATTTAACCTTTATTTAATTAGGGAAGTCAGTTATTTACAATGACGGCCTACCAAAAGGCAAAAGGCCTCCTGCGGGGACGTGGGCTGGGATTAAAAATAAAAATGAATTAAATATAAAGATAGGAGAAAACACACATCATGATAAGAGAGACAACACAACACTACATAAAGAGAAACCTAAGACAACAACATAGCATGACAGCAACATATAACAACACATCATGGTAACAACACAACATGGCAGCAGCACAACATGGTAGCAGCACAAAACAGGGTACAAACGTTATTGGGCAAAGACAACAGTACAGAGGGCAAGAAGGTAGAGACAACAATACATTGCGCACTTTACCCCCACCTACATGTACAAATTACCTCGACAACCTATACCCCCGCACATTGACCAGTAACCGGTACCTCCTGTATATAGCCTCGTTATAGCTATTTTATTGTGTTACTTTTTATTTTATATTTTCATTTACTAAATATTTTCTATTTTCTATTTCTTTAACTTATTTTTTTTCTTTCTATTGTGTTATTGACTGTACGTTTGTTTATTCAATGTGTAACTCTGTGTTGTTGTTTGTGTCGCACTGCTTTGCTTTATCTTGGCCAGGTCGCAGTTGTAAATGAGAACTTGTTCTCAACTGGCCTACTTGGTTAAATAAAGGTGATATAATAAATAAAATTAAAATAAAAACTGCATTGTTGGTTAAGGGCTTGTAAGTAAGCATTTCATGGTAAGGTCTACTACACCTGTTGTAGTTGGCGCATGTGACAAATATAATTTGATTTGATTACACACACACACACACACACACAGAGGGACACAGACCGGCACACACACACACTGAGACACAGACATAAACACACACACACGCGCGCATGCGCTTATTTATGTCCTCAGACAAACAGGAACGGCGCGGTGAGAGGACATTGGAGTCAAATAAATTGTGCATGCCAAAGGTAATCAATCTATTATAATGCAACACCACCAAGGGAAAAGCAATCAAAACTGCAGGAGCTTTTACTTCTGAGCTACAGTGTTGCATTGAGACAAATTACATTGGGCATGAGAATTATGTATCTGTGTGTTTGTATATATGTGTGTGTGTAAAGTCATCTAAACATTTCCTATTTTCCTTTACACTAATGATTGACAACAATAGATGTTCACCATTTGTTTTACATAACTTTCCATAAGTGGCACATGCTTCGTCATCTAAATCAGCTTTATAGGGAGAAATAAAGATACAAGGAGATCCTTAAAAATGTGGAGCTCAGCATTTTCCCAGTGGACTGCTGCGGATAGATTTTTCCTGGCCAAGAATGTTAAAATGTAGCTAGTCTTTTCTAAATCTAGCCTCACTGCTTGTTTCTGGAGCACAATGCAGCAGTTACAGTAACACACTGATGATCACTAGAACAGGGATCCAAATAATGCAGTGTCTGATGTCAGGAATCGCCCAAAATAGATATTTCCAATAAATTGTTGGACGTTCCAGAAGGTCCCACTCTAGCTTGTCATTTATACTTAATCAGGAATATATGATGAAGTAATGAATAGCTATTTGTGTTGTGATTTATAAGTACCTATTACATAACTGTGACACATACAATCCCTCATCACAAAGGGGGAAGGTTCCATGAAATGAGGAGGCACCAGAAAACCCATAAGGGCAGACCGACTCCAACTTTCTGTTTTGAACAATTTGATCTATGACGCTCTTGCCTTTGGGATCAGCAGGGAAAACGGGATCTCAGATTTCTCAACTGGGCTATACTCTAAAAGAGTGTATTTTATTTAATGAAGATGACAGCTTTGTCATCGCAGCTTTCAGGCCAGATGTTCACCGACTAATGTGCGTCTCCGGCACAGTCACCATTATCTTTGCTCCTCTGGGCTTCATGACAATGTATTTATATGTGATTTGATTTAATCTACATTCATTTGATGATGGGTTTGAACAGTGTCTCACAGAGCCATCTCAACCACTCAATAAAAGTTATACCTGGCAAAACCCAGTATACCACTTCCCCTGATCTAGAGTCGGCCCACAAAGCAAATCAACAAATAAACAGAGCAGCACTGCAGTGATAACTCGATGAATCTGGCAGAAAGTTCAATGGGACACCATTCAACCTTTACAACATCTCTCTGACTGCTCTGACCTATTCAGACAGCAACCTCCAAGTCCTTGTAAGTATCTGAGGGGAATTTGTCCTGCAGAGAGCTAATCAATTATCTGGTTGGTACTTCTACTCCTCAGACATTAATGCAGAGATGAACATTAGCATCACAATGCTAATGACCCATGATCTTCATCCTATTATAACCTTATTAACACGAACACCATTGGTACAATGCTGGTTGGTACAATACACTCTACATCACTATGCTGACTATTCCCAGTCGAAACACAGTATATCAGACTTCTCCCATTGGTTATGTAACCTCTCCAACAGGTGCAGTCCGTTGCCCCTGGCCAAGCTCTCATCTGTGGCAAACTCATGTAAACAACAGTACTGAAGCAGCTGTGTCATCAGATTAGTTTGTGTTTGCTTTAAAGACCATGTTATTCACCATTTACAACATATTTTTCAAAGTTACCTAATCAGTGGAAATATCAGTGTTGTTTTGAACATTCATTGGCAAATGTTGTAACACACATCCGTGTGTTGTAACTTAAAAGGAACATGACTGCCTCTTAGTTTGACACAAAACACACAGTCATTTTAGCTGCAGCTAAACCATTTTATTAATACATAATTCCAGAGGCACAGCCTATTGAATCTGCCTATGCTTTCCAGAAACTAGAGACATACAAGACTCAAGGGATGTCATAATGATGTTATTTTGTGGCTGAAGTGGCATAAGATAACCAGAAAAAAACATCAGTATACAACTTGACCATGACATCACAAAATATGTATGAAGTCTCTACAGCAAAAAAAAATAAATCATGCCCTTAAAAAAAACTTTACTTTGCCACAAAATATCTTATAGAATTGCCAGGAATTCAAATCCATACTGTGACCTCAACAGAGTGGTTAGTTGTATCTGCTGATGATTGGGTTAGCTATACTGTGTATGCTTTCTGGCCGAGCCAGCATGGAGGTCAAGGCTATAGAACATAAATCAGCCTGACAAGATAGGGGGGATGGTGTTGACTATGGGAATTTATTGTAAATGAGATGGAATGATTGGGGATGAAGGAAAAAAGTGAATAGGTTTTGTTGTGATTCGTCTTACCATTGGTGACCTCTTCTACGCTTCAAAGGGATTTACAGAAAGCACATACAGTAAATCTGTATAGGATCATCTACTGAATAGCAAGGAGAGGTGAAGAGCAGCTATGGAAGAAAGAGAGAAACTGGGGGAGACAGAATAAGGAACAGAAACTGAAATAGAAGAGGGGGAGATGGAAAGGAGGGAGAAAGGGAGATGGAAAAGGAGGGAGAAAGGGAGATGGAAAAGGAGGGAGAAAGGGAGATGGAAAGGAGGGAGAAAGGGAGATGGAAAGGAGGGAGAAAGGGAGATGGAAAAGGAGGGAGAAAGGGAGATGGAAAGGAGGGAGAAAGGGAGATGGAAAGGAGGGAGAAAGGGAGATGGAAAGGAGGGAGAAAGGGAGATGGAAAGGAGGGAGAAAGGGAGATGGAAAAGGAGGGAGAAAGGGAGATGGAAAGGAGGGAGAAAGGGAGATGGAAAAGGAGGGAGAAAGGGAGATGGAAAGGAGGGAGAAAGGGAGATGGAAAAGGAGGGAGAAAGGGAGATGGAAAGGAGGGAGAAAGGGAGATGGAAAGGAGGGAGAAAGGGAGATGGAAAGGAGGGAGAAAGGGAGATGGAAAAGGAGGGAGAAAGGGAGATGGAAAAGGAGGGAGAAAGGGAGATGGAAAGGAGGGAGAAAGGGAGATGGAAAAGGAGGGAGAAAGGAGATGGAAAAGGAGGGAGAAAAGGAGATGGAAAGAGATGAATAGTGTAAAAGATCTTAGAAACGTTGACTCACCATGTAGCGTAGGTCGTCAAAGCCATTAAGCAGCAGCTTGCTCTCGTACTGCGGCAGCCCCACATGCTCCAGCCACTCTCCCACAGGCTGGTCCAGAGCTTTGCTGCAGGCCCCATCTGCCGAGAGAGGGAAGCGCTTCAGCAGGGAGAAGCCCTTCAGCCGGTAGCAGCGGCACTCCGAGGACGAGACATGACATTGCCACATCATCCTCGGCCAGCACAGCCGAGTGCAGGAGCACCAGCAGGGCAGAGGAGACAGGGTCCAGGTTGGGGGAGGGCGGCTCCCACAGGGCAGGAGGGGGCCCGGCTATTCTTACACTGGAGATATAGTGGTGGAACCTGCCCACCGTGGTAAACTGTACACCCACTGTTGATACAGTGAGTGTCAATGTCAGGCAAGGATAGAGGTAGAGGTGGATATGTAGATCTTTTTAATACTGATCACCACTTTCAATTAATTGAGCCAATCTGGCATCTTCTATCAAAATGTTTTGCTAATTACTGACATGGAAATTGCCAATGCCTCAAAATGTTTCATGTCCAGCACACTGTAATACGGAGCACTAAACAAAATAATTTTCCAGACCACACAAAGATGATACAGTATTACTGGATATCATATTCCACATGCTGTCTTTAAACCTGGTTAAACCATCATCAGCATCATCCTTTTTGAGATAATATTCCACAAGGGTATGGTAAACCACAGTAAGTTACAGCTCCTCTTTGTAGCATTTGGTCACCTCTGTCTCTGTCACATGGCTTTATTGGACAACCTGTCTGAGAGCTCTGACGGTAGAACCGTGAAAAGGTAAGGCTATTCGTGTAATCTGGATTATGGGATTCTCTCTAGGATTTTAGTTTTACTCCACAAACAGAATGAGAGTCCAATCTCATACACCAAAATTCAGGTTTCTCCTTTGGCTTCCGACTGTTGATGAAAAACTCCTGAAATAAAATCAGAATCCAATCACTAGCCGCTTGATAAAGCTCCAGCCGCCGGCATGCCTGCTAGCCCGAGGCTCTATGTCCTTGGTGTTCCCAGTGATCCTGGTGGAAAACCTGATGCTTCCCAACATATAGACTCCCCTCTGGAGGCTGGCTCATTCAGAGAAAGTTCTTATCATATCTCACACCAGTAAATCCAAGCTCAGCTCTAACAGAGCGCAGGTGAGCCTCTTGACTCTTGACTGAGATCTCCACAGGACCACCTTGGTTCAGCCTGCCTCTTCCCTGTGTGATAAGCCCCCTCCACCCCACCTGGTTCTCCCCCACCGTGGGTACAGCTAGCTCCTGTGCTCAGGGCAGAGGTTTGCTGCATCCCCTGTCTGATGCATGCACTGTCACAAAGCAGCTGCTCTCGGCTCACACGCTCCCCTCACCGCTTCCCTCACAGGACATAACGTCCTGATGCTGGATACTCACGAGTCCAGAAAGCAGCCTCAACCGTGTCCTTCCCGCATCCACAACAGGCAGTCTTGATGCCCATCCCCCTTCCCATTCAGACAAATCCCTCAAGCTTTCTCTCTCTTCTGCTCTCTTTCTGGCTCTTTACCTCATTCCCTTATTCACATAGTCTCTAAGTCCACTGCAGGGCTGCCGTATGCTGCCTGATGGAGAAGGGTACTGCTCCACGTATCAGCTCTTCGTTCCTCCCCCTATCTCTCTCTGCCTCTCACTCTTACTATATAAATCCCCCTCCCTCTCCCTCTACCTCACAGCCTCTCTCTCACTCCCTCTACCTCAGTCTCTCTCTCTCTCCCTCTACTCCAGTCTCTCTCTCCCTCTACCCCAGTCTCTCTCTCCCTCTACCTCACAGTCTCTCTCTCGCTCTCTCTCTCTCTCTTCCCACCATCTGCACTGATTAGAATTGCACAGAGGCACCCTGATCTTGCTAGTGCTGAAAAGACACCACCGTCAGAGGCAGGGAACAAGCACTAGGAGCCTCAAAATCACAGACCTCTCTGTATGGAATGACTAGAATATAAAAAAATATGTATGTTTCTCCCCTTCTACATGGGCAGTGATTTCAAAGCTCAGCTTCCCATTGCTTTACAAGGGACATTAAAATAAAGAAAATGTTCAAGCTTAATCACAGCTGTCCTTAATTCATTTACATCTCGCTGTGATGATTGTGCGAGTGAGGCAGCACTGACTCAAGTCAGTGCAAATCTCTCTCACACACGCACACACGCACACACACACACACACACACACACACACACACACACACACACACACACACACACACACACACACACACACACACACACACACACACACACACACACACACACACACACACACACACACACACAGTGTTTAATGGACTGTCTCTCATAACGACTCTCAAGTCCCTTTCATTGGATACACCCCTGCTACAAGATGACAGGAGAAACATTACACTCTTAGAAAAAAAGGTACTATCTAGAACCATGGAGGGTTCATCTGCAGGTTCCAGGTAGAACCCTTTTGGTTCCATGTAGAACACTTTCCTATGGGGACAGCTGAAGAACTCTTTGGGAACCCTTTTTTCTAAGAGTGTAACTCCTTTTGTTACGTCAGCACATATCACAAACTATTTTAGGATACAACAGTTGATGCGTGAAGCTTACAGTTAACTGCAGGAATCAAATGTGTGAAATGCAACAGGATAATACAAATGGGCACACAGACTTCTATTGAAATAAAACCAAATAGGCATTTGCATCCACCTATGCAGGGCTGCTTACTGCGTCCATCACTGGTGTTATCTGGATACAGCTACAGGCACAGAGTAATTATGCAGGCTTTCAGTCTGCCTGTGAACGCCTCACACATCCCATCCTCAGCCAGCTGGCCAGAGGAGGAGAAGTCATGGTTACAGAGGCAAAGTGAGGAGAGATCGATTTGAGCTCCTGCCGTAATTGGCCGGCTGTAACGAAGTTGCTCTACCTTAATGAAGGTAAAGGTCAGGTCTTTGTGACCACGCATCTGAGATAAGCTCAAGAGCTAACACTCATAATTCATAATCAAGAACAGACAGCCCTTATATTAGACATGCTTTGGGATAGAGAGAGAAAGGATGAATGTACTCACTACTGTAAGTCGCTCTAGGTTACTTGTTGGTTATTACTGCATTGTCGGAACTAGAAGCACAAGCATTTTGCTACACTCGCATTAACATCTGCTAACCATGTGTATGTGACAAATAAAATTTGATTTGATTTGATTTGATAAGAACGTCTGCTCAATGACAAAAAATAATAATCATGTGAAAAGGAAAAGGAAGACAAATGAAGCAGACAGATAAGAGATGCACATAAAAAGATGAATAGTGAAGATGATGACATGTGCATGTGGGGGAGATAAGATGGTAATAAAGAAATGGGAAAGATTGGAGCAGACTCATTACGTTTCAGTCAGACCCCTCCCTCTTCCCCCAGAGCTTTACCGATGGCAGCTTCTTTAATATATCACTCAAACAAAGCCTGTTAAAGATACCAGCCCTCCCCACCCAATTACAGCCATTAATTTAGGACAACATCAGCTCCCAGGGACCAGCAGGGCCTAATTACTGAGTGATTGTTACTGTTAGGGGGAACTGGGTTACTACCTCAGCCCACTAAATGAGTCTTCACGTCCAGTTTGGGCTAGTGGGCTTCCGAAGGGACCGAGAGAGGTACCTAGGTCTAAACTTGGCTCAGGGAAATACTTACGTAGAGTTAATGGCTCTGCTATCTAGATAAAGCACTGCCTCTTTATCAATGTGAGAGTAGCGCTAGCTCTGTCAACACATCCACAATGGCAACACTACCGAAAGGAACCGCAAAGCTAAATGAATTCACAGGAACCGAAGACGGACACTATATCTTTGAATGTCAGAGGAGTGGCAAACACATACTGAGCTGCAGGATGCCTCCTGTGTGTTGTTAGGAGAGCTCCCTCTCCCTCCCTGCTCGCTGTTTAAGTTCATTTACTCAATGCTCCTGTAACAGACAATTGAAGCACTTTCAAACCACAAATGCAAACAGCACATCGTTTAAGCATTCAATAGGCAGGGATGTTTTAAGAGGCAAAAGGGCACAGCAGTCACAAAAAAATATATTATAGTTTAGGTTTAATTAGCACAGGTCATCCCTAGGAAATAGTATCTATGGAGAAAGAGGGATGAGAGGAATAGGAGGGAGAGAGAGGGATGAAAGGGTTGGGGGATAATATAGCTCCTTTACAATGGTGGAATAATGTAGGGGAGAATAGTGACAATTTGGCTTCCCTCTCTCACACTCCCTTTTTTTCCTTTTCTTGATATCTTAATCCGGAAGGACACTTTCATTTTGTATCATTTAATTTTGTAGGAGAATACAATATCCTCATTATGCCTTTACCAAGAGGGCAAGTCAGTCAACGCATTTTGGCTAAACGTAGGGCAGCAGGTAGCCTAGCGGTTAGAGCATTGGGAAAGTAACCGAAAAGGTCGCTGGTTCAGATACCCGAGATGACAAGGTGAAAGATCTGTCAATGTGCCCTTGAGCATGGCACTTAACTCTACTTTGCTCCAGATGTGCCGTACTACTACAGCTGACCCTGTAAAACAACACATTTCAAGGCACCTATTTGGTTTATGTGACAATAAAAAATATTTTGTTGAAAAACATTTTTTCATCTCCTCTCCATGTCAAATGACAGATTAACAAGCAATCAGGTACAATCAGGTGATAAAATCAGCACAGCTATGAATCAGCTGAATCTGGGAGAGGCTCCTGCTGAGTCCTCTTTATGAAAAACTCAAAGTACTGAAATAGTATAGAAGCACCGTCTACATCAACAAACACATCAATTACCATACTTTCCAGCCACATTACGTAGAGTACAATGACATCAGCTATAAAAAGAATAGTAAATGAGTGGTAGATGAAATTGGAATAAGAAAAATATATACTTTCAGCTGAAGGAGAGGAAACCACAGTGAGTTTCATTAGTGAGTTTCATGACAGTGGTTATGACTAATCATAATATTCAATTATGCATCAAGATCCATATATGGACGTTATGACGGTGGCCTGTTCAGTGTAATGGACACACATTGTCAGAGGCTGTATGATGTCATGATGAAAAAGACCCTAGCACAGTCAGCCTGCAGTGTGGAACTATTACTGTAAATGAATAATACATATTAATAATACACATTACAACATTAAGCCAAAAGAGTGTCATTATCAATATGAGGTTGACCAAAAATCCTCATTGCACAATGACCATAATCCACTGAGGTAAATAGCTTTGTGGAATCACATTATAGAAACGTTTCTAAGGGAGATTTAGAGATCCAGTGTACCAAGTTGAGAATGTAATCGAAATAAACTGAGCATTTGTTAGTTGGCTTCTCACTGAGATCCACCTGAAGGATAGACTCGATGAATCAGAGAATAGATTCAGCCTCTATTGAGACACAGCACAGGAAAAATGATAGTCACGTGAAGTTTGAATGTGATTTATCTTAAGGTGGAAATACACTTCACACCACAAAACCCCACACAGACGACACAAGTTTCACGCAAAACCAATTACATCTTGAATTGTTATGATTAATGGGAAAAACAAATCTTCATATCTGTTATGTCTTATAATATGGTGTTGGCTTCTAAAGAGCCTGTACAGCATAGAAACAGTCTGCCTCTAACACATCTGGTTAACCCTTTACCAGTGGTGTAAATTACTTAATTAAAAATACTTTAAAGTACTACTTAAGTAGTTTTTTGGGATATTTGTACTTTACTTTGCTATACATATTTTTTGACAACTTTTACTTCACTACATTCCTAAAGACAATAATGTACTTTTTACTCCATACATTTTCCCTGAACACCAAAAGTATAGGTTACATTTTGAATGCTTGGCAGGTCAGGAAAATGATCCAATTCACTCACTTATCAAGAGAACATCATTGGTCATCCCTACTGCCTCTGATCTGGTGGAATCACTAAACACATGCTTAATGTGTAAATGATGTATGCGTGTTGTAGTGTGCCCTGGTTATAAATAAAAAATAAAATGAATTGTGCCATCTGGTTGGATTAATATAAGCAATTTTAAAAGATTTTTTTGATACTTAAGTATATTTTTGCGATTACACTTAATTTTGATACATGTGGTATATTTAAAATCAAATAGTATTTTACTGGGTGACTTTCACTTTTACTTGGGTCATTTTCTATTAAGGTATCTTTACTTTTACTCAAGTATGACAATTGGGTACTATTTCCACCACTGCCCTTTACTTTAACGCTCTGTCATAAGGCCTACATAGAGCTGTCATAAGATGGCTTACTGTTTGTATGCAACCTTTACCTACATGTAGGTATTTACCTGTGGTGCGCTGCTGGTCATTGGATGACTCGATGCCTGCTCCAATCAGGTTCATGAGCTTCTCAATCTGTGGAAGAGGAGTGAAACATTAGGACAAACCAGATATGGTTACCCCCAGGTAATGATCATCAACATGTGCTCCTAAATCTTGTTTCTGTGTGTTTACAAACAGTATACATGGATGCTGACTAAGGAGGAGGGCAGCAATGATGGATGAAGAGTAAAACAACAACGTGGTGGGTAGTGTTTTATTGGTCCTTCGCACAGGGTGTCAGGGTGAATTGCAATTTAAAGCGATTGAACCTTCAGTGCGCAGGGACAACCTGTAGGCCAAATTGCTTTAGATCTCTGCAAAATGACCTTTATAAGATTCAATAAGACTCTCTGCCCCATCTCTGAATAGAAAGTGAAAACACGCAATATACAGAGTAAAACAACAAGCCTGCGTGGAGGTTAACACAAAACAATCCAAGCACATCATGGGCCTAAAACATATGGCCTCAGAAAATAACTAATAAACATTTATCTTATGAAAGCAAAGTCAAGAAAATATTGCAGTAATATTGAACAGTTCAGCTCTGTCTGTTTGTGTGAGAACTGGTGTTGTGACATTCTCCAGTACCCTCTCCTCTTGGCAGACTGAGATTCTGGGAGGAGAACTTCTCAGAGCAATGGAGGGAGCTTACTGTACTCTAACTGTTCAGGAGGTAGCTAATGCCATAATACAGTGCTATCCAGTGATTTAGCCAGCATATTCTACTATTATAAAAGCCTGCAAAGCTGAATCCGCTTTCACAAGTGACACTGGAGACATAGAAAGGGTTATTTGACATGCGATTTAGTGTTTGAGAAGCCCTATGCACTTGTGGCATCGATGCACTTGATGCTAGTGGCATCAACACTCAGAAAAAGCCTTGATTCATTTAGAAGCCAGACACGTGGGAAGCATGGCAGCTCCCTCCAGCAATACAGACCTCACATATTCCACATCGAATTAACCCAGTTACATTCTATATCACACACGTACCATCAACACATTGCCCATATGCTATAGTGCACCTTATCTCGTCCCAAAAGCAGTTGTTTGAGGAATTCCATCTCATTACAATTAAAGAGCTAGAACATGCTGGGACTCTTTCAGCCTGAGAGTAATACAATTAAGGCTACACAACTGTTCCACATCATCACTCTTGCCAGATGTACAGGACATCAGGCGTGAACAAATCTGTGGAAAATCTGTACAAAAATCTAGTCAGTGTAGCTATCATAACGCATCACATAATATATGATTTTACAAAGTGAATTTGTGACCCCTTAAGGGGTCTGATATAGACTTTCCAGTAAGCTCTTGAGTGGCAAAGCCTTTGATTAGTGCAAAAGTGGATTGGAATAATCAGATATAGAGACCACAAAGAGATAAATGATAACACAGTTATGAAGTGAAGGGCCTGTTGGTGGACTGTTAAATCAATTGTGTTCCTCTTAAAGTGATCACGCTGCAATCAGTTGGGATCTATATGCTAATCCACTTAGTGGGCCATTCAATATCTGCTGATGATGCCATGCTGCTGTCACACTGCTCTGTTACCCACACCAAGGAGCCAGGGAGAAGACCTGTTAGAAGCTGCTTACCCCAACTGGCTCATCAACCAATAAAGCCTCCTCTCCAAACCAGGCCCTCTCATGTGTCTCTCCGACCTCTTAAGAGTCTGTGGTTACATTTGTATAGTGATGCATGACCACATTTTTTTTAATGGCAATTCAACTAAGTTGTGACAGTCAAGCTATCACTTAGCTAAGTCCCCATATAAACAAATGTAAATGTGTTAGTTATACACCCATCTATGTAGATCATGATGAATCACTGTCAGCTATATGCTTTGTGTGGGATCAACGTGGTCTCAGGGAAATTCGTATTATCCTGTTACATTTATAGATTGCGTTATGAATGGAACAGCATATGTTGTCACACCCTGACCATAGAGAGCCATTGTTTCTCTATGGTATAGTAGGTCAGGGTGTGAATATGGGGTGATCTAGTATTTCTATGTCTATGTTGGGTTCTAGTTTATTTTCTATGTTGGTGTTTTGTATGATTCCCAATTAAAGGCAGCTGGTAATAGTGGTCTCTAATTGGGGATAATATTTAAGTTGTTATTTTTCCCACCTGTGTTTGTGGGATCTTGTTTATGTTTTGTTGCCTGTTAGCACTCCATTGACTTCACGTTTCGTTCTTTATATTTTTGTGCGTTTCACTAAATAAATATGTGGAAACCATATCACGCTTCACCTTGATCCTAACAACGAACGTGACATATGTACATTATCATACGGATTATAGGACGTATTGTATCATACTTAATACACTGTATGTCCCCCAGATGCGCATACATTTTGCTGTATGTTGTTTTTGCCAGATGTCTAGTCCGCATTTACTTGACACACATATACTTCACAAAGCTGCAGAAAGGCTTGCAGCATGGGGAAGGTTGTTTTCGCTGTCTCTGGGTTCCCTACCTTGTTTGACCAAAGCGCCAGTTGCTACCGGGACCTCCATGTTAAACATGTTGCATGGAGACATATTGCTAATGCGATTGGATGACCTGGTCAGTTGAATGTGAAATAGTTTGCTGGAAAGTGGAAGCTAGGTGCTGGCAATTTCTTAGCTAAGCTATCTAGAAAAGTAGTTAGCTTTGTAGTTAGATAGTTAGCTAACTTCTGTTCATACCACCGCAAGGTAAAGCCACGCTTAAGTTGAAAATATTGAAGGCATGAGGTACACAGAACGCACCGCAGTCAGGTGCGGAAACTGATGGCACTGTGATAGACTACATCCAGTTTGCTGAGTAGAGTATTGGAGGCTATTTTATAGATGACATCGCCGAAGTCAAGGATCGTTAGGATGGTCAGTTTTACGAGGGTATGTTTGGCAGCATGAGTGAAGGAAGCTTTGTTGCAAAATAGGAAGCCGATTCTAGATGTCATTTTTGATTGGAGATGTGAGTCTGGAAGGAGAGTTTACAGTCTAGCCAGACACCTAGGTATTTGTAGTTATCCACGTATTCTAAGTCAGAGCCGTCCAGAGTAGTGATGCTGGATGTGCGGGCAGGTGCGGGCAATGATCGGTTGAATAGCATGCATTTAGTTTTATTTGCGTTTAAGAGCAGTTGGAGGCCACGGAATGAGAGTTGTATGGCATTGAAGCTCGTCTGGAGGTTGGTTAACACAGCGTCCAAAGAAGGGCCAGAAGTATACAGAATGGTGTCGTCTGCGTAGAGGTGGATCAGAGAATCACCAGCAGCAAGAGCTACATCATTGATGTATACAGAGGAGAGAGTCGGCCCGAGAATTGAACCCTGTGGCACCCCCATAGAGACTGCCAGAGGTCCGGACAACAGGCCCTCCGATTTGACACACTGAGCTCTATCAGAGAAGTAGTTGGTGAACCAGACGATGCGATCATTTGAGAAACCAAGGCTGTTGAGTCTGCCGATAAGAATGTGGTGACTGACAGAGTCGAATGCCTTGGCCAGGTCGATGAATACAGCTGCACAGTAATGTCTCTTATCGATGGCGGTTATGATATCGTTAAGGACCTTGAGCGTGGCTGAGGCTCATGACCAGCTCGGAAACCAGATTGCATAGCGGAGAAGGTACGATGTGATTCAAAATGGTCAGTAATCTGTTTGTTAACTTGGCTTTCGAAGACCTTAGAGATGCAGGGTAAGATAGAAATAGCTTTCCAATCTTTGGGAATTTCAGACGATACGAAAGAGAGGTTGAACAGGCTAGTAATAGGAGTTGCAACAATTTCGGCAGATCATTTTAGAAAGAGAGGGCCCAGATTGTCTAGCCCAGCTAATTTGTAGGGGTCCAGATTTTGCAGCTCTTTCAGAACATCAGCTATCTGGATATGGGTGAAGGAGAAATGGTGGGGGCTTGGGTGGGTTGCTGTGGAAGGTGCCGGGCAGTTGACCGGTGTAGGGGTAGCCAGGTGGAAAGCATGGCCAGCCGTAGAGAAATGCTTATTGAAATTCTCAATAATAGTGGATTTGTCGGTTGTAACAGTGTTTCCTAGCCTCAGAGCAGTGGGTAGCTGGGAGGAGGTGCTCTTATTCTCCATGGACTTTACAGTGTCCCCGGAACTTTTTTGAGTTTGTACTGCAGGATGCAAATTTCTGTTTAAAAAAGCTAGCCTTAGCTTTCCTAACTGCCTATGTATATTGGTTCCTAACTTCCCTGAAAAGTTGCATATCGCGGGGGCTATTCGATGCTACTGCAGAACGCCACAGGATGTTTTTGTGCTGGTCAAGAGCAGACAGGTCTGGAGTGAACCAAGGGCTATATATATTCCTGGTTCTACCTTTTTGAATGAGGCATGCCTATTTAAGATTGTGAGGAAGGCACTTTTAAAGAATAACCAGGCATCCTCTACTGTCGGGATGAGGTCAATGTCATTCCAGGATACCCCGGCTACGTTGCTATAATTCCAGGTGGAATTTTTGTTTCATCATCATCAAAGGATAAATATAATAGGTTCAGAGCTTGCGGTAGGAATCCGGAGATATGGAGAAGAATAAGTCCGACTAGCTCTGGTTTGAGTCGCGCTGTACAGACTGGCGAGAGTTGTCTGGGATAAAGGTAGCTGATGACCGCTAGCAAAGGATAGCTGACTGCTAGCTAGTGGCTTCGGAATGTATTCGATGGCCTCGTAAGCCAACAGTCCGTTGTGCTCTAGACAGTTAGCATTCAGGGGACGCTAGCTGCGAAGGTCGGAAGGTGATAAGGTTCAGAGCTTGTGTTAGGAATCCGGGGATATGGAGAGAAAAATAGGTCCGGTATGCTCTGGTTGAATTGCGCTGTACAAACTGGCGAGAGCTTTCCGAGCTAGAGGTTAGCTGATGACCGTTAGCTGGCTAGTTAGCTGGCTAGTTTATGTTGGAGAGATTCCAGTAATAGAGGCAAAGAAAAATACTTTAGAGAAAAAGCAGGTCCACACCACATTGGGTGAGGCAGGTTGCAGGAGAGTATTTTGAAGTGAGGGTTTAGAAAAATATAAAAAAATATGCAAAGAAAAATATATAAAAATATATATATACCTGGGACACGACAAGATGGACAAATACATCTGACTGCTACGCCATCTTGGAACTTCACCATGTCAGAGGTGGGCTAATTTGTATGGATGCTTGTTTCACCTGGTTCAATGCTGAACTACCTATTGGCTCTATCAGCTAGATGATGAGTACAGAATTTAAATCAATAGATTTTTTATGTTTAACCAAGCAGGTTTGCTCACATTCCCGCACCATAATGACAGCCTGCTCCGTGTCAATTTGATGCAGTGGGCGGGATTGGGACATCAGGCGGGAAAGTGACATGGCCTTCGTGTTTCGCTGGGTGAGATATTTTTTGTCAAACTAGATCTTATAAATAGATGTTCTCTCTGCCCTAGCTAGCCACATAAATTATGAACTGAGTTAAACCAGCATATGTGCTGAACATGTTAGTCCTCTTTCCCAGCTAAAATTATTTTCAACCAGGGCCCCAATAGACTGCAGCAATGTTAACACGATGAGAGAAATGGACGAGAGCATGCCACAACAGACTCAGACACACACACATACACACACACCACCCACTACAACCACAATCATCTCTCCGATACAAAAGGGTCATTTGAAGTGTGCTCACTAAAGAAAGGAGATATTCAAAGCATCTCTAATGGCTAGAGGTATCGATGTATGCATCTGTAACATGTCTGGTTTAGACATATGTGTCTTTAGAGAATTTAACAGATGTAAATCTGTAAAGCGTTTGATCAGTTGTCGTCATACATGTCATTAGCATACTGTATGCCAAAATGTCCTCACTATAACGCTTATATCAAATCAAATAAATGGGACAAGCATAATCAGGGTGAGATAATAACAAGGAATTACAACTATAGACAATTGTGGACAGAAATAAATGCCCAGCTGAGAATTTCAAGTTCTAACTGCTGGACATGCTGTAGTCTAAATCTGAGTGTGTCTAAGGGCTGAGAGCAAACCAATCTCAACAGGAATATGGCCTCCTCTGCAGTTACTCCAACATATTGCAGTATGCAATGTGTGTATGTGTGTCACACCTGGCTTCCTCTCCTCCTAAGTGTGTGTAATGTAGACACTAGCTCTGGACTGTCCGAGAGGGACGGAACATTGTTGATCTCCTTATGAGTAAGCCTGAGTAAGTCTTTGCCCTTGCATCCCCCCCCCCCCCCCCTGCCCCAAATGACACTAGAAAAGAAACAGACACACCGGGGCAGCTGCAAAACAGGATGCCCTTAAGAACAGAACAGGACACCCCTCCCAGCGTGGCCTGAGTAAACAGTCCTGTCAGAGAGCAGAGGGAAGAGGGAAGAGCAGAGAGGGGGCCAGGGCACCAGACAGTGCTGTCAAAGAGGGGAGAGTAGAGAGGGGGCCAGGGCACCAGACAGTCCTGTCAAAGAGGGGAGAGCAGAGAGGGGGCCAGGGCACCAGACAATCCTGTCAAAGAGGGGAGAGCAGAGAGGGGGCCAGGGCACCAGGCAGTCCTGTCAAAGAGGGAAGAGCAGAGAGGGGGCCAGGGCACCTGACAATCCTGTCAAAGAGGGGAGAGCAGAGAGGGGGCCAGGGCACCAGGCAGTCCTGTCAAAGAGGGAAGAGCAGAGAGGGGGCCAGGGCACCAGGCAGTCCTGTCAAAGAGGGGAGAGCAGAGAGGGGGCCAGGGCACCAGGCAGTCCTGTCAAAGAGGGGAGAGCAGAGAGGGGGCCAGGGCACCAGACAGTCCTGTCAAAGAGGGGAGAGTAGAGAGGGGGCCAGGGCACCAGACAATCCTGTCAAAGAGGGGAGAGCAGAGAGGGGGCCAGGGCACCAGGCAGTCCTGTCAAAGAGGGGAGAGTAGAGAGGGGGCCAGGGCACCAGGCAGTCCTGTCAAAGAGGGGAGAGCAGAGAGGGGGCCAGGGCACCTGACAATCCTGTCAAAGAGGGGAGAGCAGAGAGGGGGCCAGGGCAGTAGACAGTCCTGTCAAAGAGGGGAGAGCAGAGAGGGGGCCAGGGCACCAGGCAGTCCTGTCAAAGAGGGGAGAGTAGAGAGGGGGCCAGGGCACCAGGCAGTCCTGTCAAAGAGGGGAGAGTAGAGAGGGGGACAGGGCACCAGGCAGTCCTGTCAGAGAGGGGAGAGCAGAGAGGGGGCCAGGGCAGTAGACAGTCCTGTCAAAGAGGGGAGAGCAGAGAGGGGGCCAGGGCACCAGGCAGTCCTGTCAAAGAGGGGAGAGCAGAGAGGGGGCCAGGGCACCAGGCAGTCCTGTCAAAGAGGGGAGAGCAGAGAGGGGGCCAGGGCAGTAGACAGTCCTGTCAAAGGGGGGAGAGCAGAGAGGGGGCCAGGGCAGTAGACAGTCCTGTCAAAGAGGGGAGAGCAGAGAGGAGGCCAGGCCCACACAGTCCTGTCAGAGAGCAGATGGGAGAGCAGAGAGGGGGCCAGGGAACCAGATAGTCCTGTCAGAGAGCAGGATGGGATGAACCAGAAAATACAATAATTTCTATCTAGACTAGAGTTCAAAACAGTACAGCGTCAGACCAGGATTGAAGTAAGTGTTGGGGCTGGGGTTGTGGCATGCATAGCCTATTGGAAAGCAGGGGAAACGGGGGAACAGAAAAGATGTCAAGCCGTGCGCGGGTTGACCCATAGTAAGCAGTCTGACTGTATTAGGAGTGACAGCCCAAGCCCAATTAGCCTTGTGTGCCAGGGCTGCTATGGGGTATCGGTGGGAGTGATCAGGCCACTCATGCATTCAGCACTTGCCTGCAGGCATTCTGCAGTGACTGTATGGGTAAAAGTCAGCGCCACTACTGCCCCTTACCTCCTGTCTATCACTGTTCTTCCTTCCTCTCTTTATCACTCTTTATCACTCATTACAACTCCCACTCCTCTCCCCTCTGCCCCTAAAGGAATTAAAAGCTATATTTGAAGCCTGACTATGCATTAACTCTCCCAGTGCCAATCCCTCACCCCACCCAGAGAATCCAGTGAATTACCTCATCCCACTCGGAGGCGAAGGAGGGCGATCTCTCCATCTGTTTGTTCCCAGAACTGCAGTTAGCCACAGACTCACAGCAGCTGTTCAGACCCCCATCCTCCTCACCCAGGGGAGACACCAACAGGTCTGAGTCCAACTTGGAGAGGCTCCGGGTCAACTTCAGGTCCCCCGGAGGCTTCAGCCTGACTGGAGGGACAGCCACAGCCCCTGTCGACTCCCTGGCCTCAGCCTTGGCAGTGTGGACCACCGTGGCATAGATGGGATCAGCGCCCAGGAGGGAGGCTGACATTACTGTGGAGCTGCTTGTGTGGCAGTGTTAGGATCCTCGCCTCCCTGTACCCAGGCCTCAGGCAGCAGTCTCTCTTCTTATACCAATAGTCAGTGCAGAGAGGGCTGTAAAACACTGGAGGATCCAGCAGTCTCAGTCTGTACAGAGCTTCCTGTTGAATTCTGAGGAAAAGCCAGACAGAAGGGGTGATGTAAGAAACAGTGAGGCAGGAAATATCTCTGTCGTGACACTGATAAGAATCCGCCTACTAAATAATTTATGTTTAAAACATATTAAATCTATTCCGTTTGGTGAAACAGAGCGTGTAAGAGAGAGGATTGCTGCGTGTGTCCATAGCTCAGATACAATCATCAGGGTCCACCCACTAGTTGTATCCGGCTGCCCTCCCCTTAGTGACTGCTGCCTCCGAGTTTTTTATGCTTTCCTTCACGTCTCTCTCTTGCTTTTTCTCGCTCTCGCTCTCTTCCTCCTCTTTCTCTTTCAGCCTTCGCTTTTATTCTTGAGCAACATTCTATATTTCAAATGGTTGAATTTCAAACAAGACTGCCTAGATAGAAAGACTATTCCCAATTAGATGAAGGAATGAAACAGACACCAGTGTAGTCAAAAGGAAAATTCAGAAATGAATGTGATACACAACACACACAAACATACACACGCAAACATAACACACGCAGAAAATTATCCCAGTAAGGTACAACAGTAGAATCAGATTCTGAATATTTCAAAGGAGTCTAGCTGCTTTATACAGTTTTAAAAATAATGCCCTGTGCTTGCTTTTCAAAAATGAATCTAACACAGCAACAGTTAGTTGCAACAGCTGCTTTCAGGAACTGTAATAGCCTTAACAACGTCATGTGAAATCCCCATTGATCAGTTTTACGATACCTGCACACTTTGTCTTTGTCTGTCTGTGTTCGGAGAAGAGCTGCCGTCCTGTTCCTCATCTGTCCTCTGACTCCCTATCAGAGGACCAAGTCTGTCCTCTGACTCCCTATCGGAGGACCAAGTTTGTCCCGTCCCGTGGTGGGGATCTGAGGCCTGGCCTTATTAAGACTGACAGCTAGGGTAATCAGGTTACTGACGCAGTGGATGCCTGCCTATTCAGAGGGAGGGCTGTCTGCGAGGATTCCTCCACCACGCTCTGTGTGCTGTACCACTGGGTCTTGGATAAGCCCCTGAATGAATTCAAGTATATTTTCTGGTCAAGATATTTGCTCCATTAGGCATTTGAAGTTGACTGCCAGGCATTTCAATGGTTAAAATGGGTGAAGAGACTTGATGGCTTGACGAGAATGCAGAACGGATCCCACACACTCTCATATACTGAGCAGTCTATTCATCAGGGGTTGATTCTGACAAAAGGCTCTCTTGTAAGGCATCCTTAACCTTCCGCAGCACCCGCTGTCATGCACTGTGTACCCCTTCCCTGTAGTGCCCTCAGTCAGCCAAGTCCCTGGCCCGCCCACCTCTTCCCTTTGGGTAGTACTGGTATGTACAAGACACAAGGGATAACATCATAGCCAGGGCGAGACAGAGAGAGAGAGAGAGAGAGAGAGAGAGAGAGAGAGAGCACACTGCTCAGAAATGATGACAAAAAACTGAGGTGAAATAACCAAATTGTTCATAACTATTTAGTTCATTTTGAAAGGTTCTGGGCGTTGAATAAATGTTTACGGAGATGTAATGATGCCTTAATGGTATATTAGAGAAACTAAAAGAAGAAGGAAATATGTATGCTCCTTCATCTGGCTGCAGAGCTCCAGGGCAGAGAGAATGACTCATGAACACGGTCCTCCAACCAACCAAGCGAAGCACAGCCAGCAAACACAGCAGCACAGTGTAGTAAACACACGCAACACAAGCCACAAACCTCTCTGTGTTTCAGTGTGTTGTATGCTCTCTGACTCACAACTACATTTTAGATTTTAGGGTTCTTAGGCATTTGGTCTCTGAGGTAATTTGCACCCATGTATCCCAAGGCCCTCAATTTACATTTTCATAACACTGCAGGATTCCAGAAACACTCTGTTGTTCCATTACTTCTCTCCTGCTTGAAATCATTACTTATCTTTGCAAACCTGGTGCTTTACATCATCTCGACAAGCCCCAGATGACCTGCATTCATTCTATGAAGTGAAAGGGGGCCCATTGTGTTATAAAAATAATCAGCCATAGATGTTATTGCCTTCTGTGAAGCAAGCTGTTTGGCTCGAATACAAATCTTAGAACCAAGCGAACTCATACTAGTGAAAACGGGGAAAACAGGAAAAACACTGCCTAAGGCCTACCTCTCAGAGACACCTTGTATAAAATGAAACCACACTTTCTCTGTGTCTGATGATTGTTTTAACCCCATTTCATTGCAGTATATTAGAGGGTTATTATGCCTGTATACTAAGGATGAGAAGTCCATCCTTTAGAATCACGAGAGAACTCCATTAGCTACGTCTTACTCGGGATTTGGAGAATTTGCCTGGGCCATGACACTGACTCTCAGCCTCTTAGAACTTAGAAGCTCTTACAAAGTCAACCTGTCACATCTGCTGTATCTCAGCACTCTCGTTTATAGCCCGGAATGTGGTGCAATTGAAAAGACATGTTGGACTGTGAAACAGTAATTAAATTACAATCTGTGAGAGTTATGTAGGCTTACAGTTACTGTTTGAACTGAAACACACATTTTCAACAATGTTAAATTATTTATACCAGTTAAATGTAAGTAAATGTAATCGAAAATGTAGTCTACGTAATCCCCAAAAGTATGTATTTATCATGAGAGGGCCATGAACAATAACTAGTAATTCTGTATACTCCAAGAAAGGTTAAAATCTCAACCTTATGGTAAAAAAATATATAAATTGCTTAGGTGTAGTCACTTTTGAGCTCAAGTACACAGTACAAATATGATACAAATATGAAAATATGGAATATTTTATATGATGTATTTCCTATTCAACAAAACTGTATGAATGAGGCTTTAAATAACGTATATGCGTTCTAAATATAGTATAATCAAATGATAAAATTACTAACTATAAGATTTCACCTTCCTTATAACTGTAAAATGCATATGGTGTCCACAGATTGATTTATAAGTGAAAATGTTGGTCGGAACCGGTACCAGAACCAAGCAGGGACTTTACATCTAAGAGGCTTAACAGTGTAAGGAAAAGAGTAAGCCTATCGTCCACCTGTAAAAAATTTCAAATTACCCTAATCTACAACAACTCAGACATCCACAAAACATAAAAGATCACGGTAGTCTGCGGTCAGCACAGATACAAAACAAAAGACATCAACCAGCTCAGAGAGCTCATTCAAGATGGAAAGGCAGTCCTGTAAGAGGCTTATAACTGTCACAGTGGAGCTGACCTCCCAGCAGAGGAATATGAAGGAGAGCACGCATGGCTGAGTGAAAACCCAGCACTGAATATCTATTAGTGTACTTTCATCCCAGAGGAGAGACGAGAGACGACAACCTAACAGACCGAGACTGTATGAATGTACACCATGCTACCAATGTTTTTCCTCAATCAACAGGGACTTGGTCATCTCTGGAAAACGTGAATATGTTCAAAAACAAACAAGATGAACTGTGGAAGTGACATACAGTACTAGAGGAAATGACATCCAATGCAAAGGTAGATACACATCTTGACTATTGGTTTATTTCCCTTTCCAGTCTTAATAACTTGATAGAGATACTTTTTAAGTGGCTTACCTGGACAGGTATTGGAAGCAATGTCTTTAATTCAAATGGTACAGTAAAGCAAGATGGCCCATCACACTGGCATGTCTGGAAACTACACTAAATACTGTATTATCCCAGTAGACAATACGAGTCATAGCAATTACAGTATTTAGTCACACTAGCTACTTAGATTTTTATACAACTTGGGATCATATACACCAGTTATTGCTTCTGGCCAAATGCCGATGTAGAGTTAGCAAGCAGCTACTAAAGTAACTATCAAAGCACACCATGGAACCATACCATAATTTGGTTGCAAAAAGGGAATGAGAAGAGGAAAAATGCTATGTGAATACATGACTGTGACTGTGTTTGTATGCATGTATGTATGTATGTATGTATGTATGTATGTATGTATGTATGTATGTATGTATGTATGTATGTATTTATGTATGTATGTATGTATGTATGTATGTATGTATGTATGTATGTATGTATGTATGTATGTATGTATGTATGTATGTATGTATGTATGTATGTGTGTGTGTGTGTGTGTGTGTGTGTGTGTGTGTGTGTGTGTGTGTGTGTGTGTGTGTGTGTGTGTGTGTGTGTGCGTGCGTGCGTGCGTGCGTGCGTGCGTGCGTGCGTGTGTGTGTGTGTGTGTGTGTGTGTGTGTGTGTGTGTGTGTGTTTGTGTATGTGTGTGTAAGATCCAGCAAAGAAGAGGGTTTCCTGTGCAAGTTCATGCTTGATTTGGTGAAAACAACACTCGGCACAGTTCCATGTTTGTGGATTTCCAATTAGGAGCCAGTGATGACAATGACCAGTAAGACATTAAACATATTCACATTTTTATTGCCCTTGGCACAGATTTTGAAGAACAACACCAAAAAAGTAATCATGCAAACAGTAAAAAGTATTCTCTTTGTTGTTCTGTCAAATGCTCATGCTCTGATCTTTTTTTAAAAACATACCCATTTGAAACTGTCTATTTCTCAGCCCCAGAAACTAGAATATGCATATGATTGTCAGATTAGGATAGAAAACACTCTAACTGACTTGCCTAGTTAAATAAAATAAAAAATAAAATAAAAAAACAGTGAAGAGGTGACTACGGGATGCTGGCCTTCTAGGCAGAGTTGCAAAGAAAAGGCCACATCTCAGACTGGCCAATAAAAATAAAATATGGTATTAAGATGGTCTGAATCGCTGTGTCTCCAGCTCGCCTAGCTACTCACTGGACCCTAAGATCGCTCGGCTACACATGCCTCTCCATAATGTCAATATGCTATGTATATTGCTATCTTGGTTACTGATGTTTGTCTTATTTCACTGTCGAGCCTCCTCCCTGCTCAATATGCCTTAGCTAGCCCTTTTGTTCCACCCCACACACATGCAGTGACCTCACCTGGCTTAAATGGTGCCTCTAGAGACAAAACCTCTCTCATCGTCACTCAATGCCTAGGTTTACCTCCACTGTACTGACATCCTACCATACCATTGTCTGTTCATTATGCCTTGAATCTATTCTTCCCCACCCAGAAATCTGCTCCTTTTACTCTCTGTTCCAAACGCAATAGACAACCAGTTCTTATAGCCTTTAGCCGTACCCTTATCCTATTCCTCCTCTGTTCCTCTGAAAATGTAGAGGTTAACCCAGGCCCTGCAGCCCCCAGCATCACTCCCATTCCCCAGTCCCTATCATTTGTTGACTTCTGTAACCGTAAATGCTTGGTTTCATGCATGTTAACATTAGAAGCCGCCTCTCTAAGTTTGTTTTATTCACTGCTTGTGAGTTCATTTATTTCTTTAGGGATATGAATACCAGGTATGCATACTTCATCATCAAACCATTTTATTGGTAAACTACAGGGTAGTGTAAATGTTGTGTAATTTAACTATCCAATATGTAATACAATACACTTATCATAGTCCAGAGAGCCTAGAGGTGATCTTCAATGAGATTGTGCAGGGGTCCAGATTGTGGATTTAAGAGAACTAGAATCATTGGAATACATTGACACTTTTGTTTTTAAGCACTGGATTTCTAACCCCTTGATATTATTGTTAGATCGGATTTTAATAGCTATTTTTCAATGGCCATAACAAATATATATGTGGAGAAGGTGGACAACCTTGTTTAACTCCTCTTGACAGTTCAATACTTTCTGATAAGTAGATGATTTACTATTTTACATATGGGGGGGGGGGGTTCTATACATAACTTCAACCCATTGTATAAGACATTCATCAAAATGAATATAGTCCAGGCATTTATGTATCAATTATATATTATATTCCATAATAGATAGCTCTTTTATAAAAAACTATTACTGAACAATTTAGAAAGGTTCAAGGTTTGGGCATGAGTGTTCATTCATAAAGGACCTGTCTGTCCAAGGCTCCTCATCAATATCTGTCTCAAAGCTTCTGTCAAAAGGAAGGAAGGAAATCAATGAAATGATACAGACACTGGTGTGACATCCTCTCTCTTGCAGAGCTCTATAAAAGTAGTTTCACACATTTCGGTGAGCAAATCGCTGGTATTAAACACAATTATTCCTATGTTCAGAGGGAGATAGTTACAGATGATGAGTTTTCAATTTCACTCCAGATGGGTATTGATTGACAGAGAGTAAGAAATGCATATGCACTGCAGAACAGATGATAAATGTCGCTTAAGAATAAGAATCAGTCATCTAATGGACAGGGAAACTCAGGCAATAACTGTGTCAATGATAGTGTGTTTTTCTTGTCTTTTTATGTGGTCAATGGTAATATGACAGAGGGTTGTAATTTCTTAACCACTGACAACCAACATAATGAAAAACGGTACCATCAAGAGACGATGTGAAGTCCTCGTGAGTGGGGCAGTCGGTTTAAGGCACTGCATTGCAGTGCTAGAGGTGTTACTACAGACCCGGATTCATTTCCAGGCTGTGCCACAACCAACTGTGACCGGGAGTCCCACAGGACCTAGGACAATTGGCCAAGCGTAGTCCAGGATAGGGGAGGGTTTGGCCGGTAGGGCTTTACTTGGCTAATCACGCTCTAGCGACTCCTTGTGGTGCCTGCGGGCTGACCCCGGTCGCCAGATGAACGGTATTTCCTCCTACACATTGGTGCGGCTGGCTTCCGGGTTAAGCTGGCGGGTGTTAAGGAACGCGGTTAGGCTGGTCATGTTTCGGAGGACACATGACTCCACCTTTGCCTCTCCCGAGCCCTTTGGGGAGTTGCACCGATGAGTCAAGATCGTTGGGAAGTTGGGGAGAAAAAGGGGGTAAAATACAATTTTAAAAATGTAATCAAAAAGAGATGATGTGAGTTGGAGTTGGGGAGAAAAAGGGGGTAAAATACAATTTTAAAAATGTAATAAAAAAGAGATGATGTAAAGGTACCTCTGTTGATTCATGCATGAGTAAAAAAGGTAGGGCTAACCAGATCCTCTACTGATTCTGAAGAGAGAACCTAGGAGGCAAGTAAGTTAAGAACAAATTCTTATTTTCAATGATGGCCTAGGAACAGTGGATTAACTGCCTTGTTCAGGGGCAGAATGACAGATTTTTAACTTTTCAGCTCAGGGATTTGAACTTGCAACCTTCTGGCTACCTGTCGCCCCCCAGTCCCAGGCACTGTGGGCTAGGCTATATAACGGTGCATGTGTGTACGTCAATTGGATTGTGTGCTTGTCGTTTACATTTACATTTAAGTCATTTAGCAGACGCTCTTATCCAGAGCGACTTACAAATTGGTGAATTCACCTTCTGACATCAGTGGAACAGCCACTTTACAATAGTGCATCTAAATCATTTAAGGGGGGGGGTGAGAAGGATTGCTTTATCCTATCCTAGGTATTCCTTGAAGAGGTGGGGTTTCAGGTGTCTCCGGAAGGTGGTGATTGACTCCGCTGTCCTGGCGTCGTGAGGGAGTTTGTTCCACCATTGGGGGGCCAGAGCAGCGAACAGTTTTGACTGGGCTGAGCGGGAACTGTACTTCCTCAGTGGTAGGGAGGCGAGCAGGCCAGAGGTGGATGAACGCAGTGCCCTTGTTTGGGTGTTTGGGTGTAGGGCCTGTCGTTGTGGCCATTTCATTGCATTTCCCCTGAGGAAAACCCAAATGTGAAGTCAGAAAACGTTTTTAAATACAGGCCAAGTTCAAAAAGAAAGAATGGTTCAAATAGATGGGGTAGAGAGCACGGGAGAGGAAGGACAGGGGTAGAGAGCACGGGAGAGGAAGGACAGGGGTAGAGAGCACGGGAGAGGAAGGACAGGGGTAGAGAGCACGGGAGAAGAAGGACAGGGGTAGAGAGCATGGGAGAGGAAGGACAGAGGTGAGAACTTGAAAACTGCCATTTCCTAAATTTGCTGGTAGGAATTTGATGAGTGAAAAGGAAGTATCTGCGTGATGGCACAGGTTGGACATTTTGCAAGGCAGGGATTCACTTACAGGATGGAACTTGTCATAGCCACTTGGAAACAAAGAGTACTAAAAACATATGGCACGATGTGAAAAGGACGTTGATAAAAAATTCAGGTCCCTCCATATGACATGAGTTTATATGAAAATATAATTCAGTTGCATTGTTCCAAAATTACACTGACAATTTTGAATTGGGGACAGCAAAACACTTACAAAGCACTTACAGTTGTATGAGAAGTCAATTACTCTACAATACATTTTCCTTTCAGATGCCCATTGGCTGTTTATATCAATCAAAAATCCTCACACACTATACTGTTAAGGATTACAGATTTGATTCGAAAAATCCAAAAATCATCATCATAACAACAAATTATTTTTTACTGTGTTTATACCAACATAATATATCGGCCAAAAAATCCCCTCCACATCCACACCAACCACAAGAAGGGTTAGATAATCTTAAAGCTGACCTATCAGGCACACCCCATTTATACCTACCTCTTTGGAGAGATACAGTAGTGAAATACTAGAGCTATAAAAGCAAACTGTTTACCTGTCCCTTTGACTTTTCACAGGGTTGTGCAGTAGAAAACACTTTTCATGCAAATGTTGACTCTGAATGTTTAATGAGCACATCTATAATACATGGAGATGCACAAGGCAGAGGAGCAGGTGTAGGAGAATCACTGTTCCTTATAACGTTGCACTGGACACTCTGGTGCAAAACACTGTTCAAGAGGAATATAAATATATATAAATATATAATATAAAGCAAAAAAAATATGTTGTTTTGCTGATTGTATGGTTTCACATTCCTAATGCTGTATTGATTGCTGTTGCTTTCTTGGGCAGGTTTCCCTTGAAAAAGAGAATATGTGTCTCAATGGGCTTTTTAAATAAAAAAAAACTTAATTGGGTGGCATTGATCGTTTCCCATTTGGTGATCAGACACGGTTTAAGCATTCTGATTCTGATTCTGAAGGAATGAGGGTGCTAGTATGTGGCATTCAAACATGTGATTATAAACCCATTTTAAACCAACTCCAGACTACTTCACCGCACGCCCATGTTTGTTTAATCCAGTAACACACACGAGAGGTCACACAACACAGAGTACATGAGCGTCTGATGTAAGCTCTGTGTTCTCCTCTCATGCTCTGGTATGCAACATCTGTGTAGCCCTGCTGGCTCAGAGAAGACAGATGCCACCAGCTCATTGGCTGTTAATCCTGCCACCGTGAGAGAACGGCAAATCAAGAGGCCATCCCCAAGGCCCAGGAAAATGGGTATTGATCCCGAGCCATGCCTAAATGGATTAAATTAAAGAGTACTGTTGCTAGCAGCAGGGATGTTGAGGGAGGGCTTGAGAAGGAGGGAGAGAGGCAGGGAGAGGGTTGTGGGAGGGGGTTGGATGGTAACTTTACCAAGGCTTTGGCCACCCATGCCTGGCACTGGTAGACAGCTCACTCCCTCTTCTCCACATAATCAATACTATTATCAATCATTCCCTCTGTCTACCTGCTGCATGAAAGAGGTCTCTAGAACACTCTCAGTCTCTATAACATGTCAGTCTTCTTGGTCAAATCAAATCAAAGTTTATTTGTCACGTGCACCGAATACAACAGGAATGCAACCTTACAGTGAAATGCTTACTTACAGGCTCAAACCAATAGTGCAAAAAAGGTATTAGGTGAACAACAGGTATGGTAAAAAAATCTAAACTTGAAAATAAAAGAGAGCCGCACACTCTTGGAGCTCAGATGCAAAAATGTAATACCAACGTTTCGACAGCCAAGCTGTCTTCATCAGGGTAAAAAATAAAAACAACAGTAAAAATACAGTGAAAAATAACAGTTGCGAGGCTACATACAGACACCGGTTAGTCAGGCTGATTGAGGTAGTATGTACATGTAGATAATGGTAATGGTCAATTTGATTCAGACTGAGTGTGAAACTGTGAGGAAGGTATCGACTACATATTGGAGCGAGAAGATGCATCACAGACACAGGGGGGACTTGACTAACACCGTGTCAACATTAGTGGGCAAAGCTGGGTGGGAGGAGTCATTCACTAACCTGAAGTCATTAGTCTTCTTGTATGAGCAGTGATCCAGAGTCTTCACTCTTTCTCATTCACACCCTTTTTGTTCATGACCTGAAGAGAAGAGGGGGATACGGGTCTGAGTCTGGAGAGGATATCTAACAGAGTGCTTCCCCTGCATGTTCTGAGCTTTAATATTCTGCATAGAAATGTGTCCAATAGCATGACAGGAATATAGAAGAGGACAGTGTGAACTAACGGATAGTAATAGCAACATCAAAGGATGGCTGTGCTTTCTCACTATCATCCATATCTGGATTCATAATAGCCATGAACAATTGGAAGATATTAAAATATTTCAGTGTCTTTTTGGGTCCTGGTATTCTTCAGTAGTCATTTTCAATTGCACTTGCAATCCTTTTTGATTTTAAGAAGTCCTTTCTTTGTGTTCAGCTTTGATACCTTTGTACATCAAGGGCAACTCTATCATACTGTTGGGCCCATAGACTTATGATTGGGCCCCTATCTTTTAGGACAAGATTCCCAGACCAAGATTAGGCCTAGTCCTGGATTAAAAATCATTCTCAATGGAAATTCTCCATTGAAATCACTTTTTAGTCCAGTTCTAGGCTTAATCTATTTGTGTCTGGGAAACCAGCCCATAGATCTTCAGTCACAAACATTCTTCCCCACTCCACTTCATCCCCTTCGGGCAGTGCTCCACTTCATGGCACAATTGAATAATCATAAAGAACCCATTAGATTCCAGATGACACACGGACAACAGCACATGCTCGACATATGTAAATATAAATAAAAATGATGTCCATTTCAGTGCAGTGATGTTCCAATCCCTATGACATTATGAAGAGAATGCATCATGGGTCCTTAATGGGTCCCTGTGTCCATTAGATTGACAGTCAAGGATGTCCCACCATCAGTAATACTTCAAGAAAAACTGCTGCTGTTCTATGTACAGTACAGTTGTGACCAAAAGTTTTGAGAATGACACAAATATTAATTTTCACAAAGTTTGCTGCTTCAGTATCTTTAAATATTTTTGTCTGATGTTATTATTGAATACTGAGGTATAATTACAAACATTTCATAAGTGTCAAAGGCTTTTATTGACAATTACATGAAGTTGATGCAGAGTCAATATTTGCGGTGTTGACCCTTTTTCTTTCAAGACCTCTGCAATATGCCCTGGCATGCCCTGGCAAGCTGTCAATTATGTGAAAATTAATATTTGTGTCATTCCCAAAACTTTTGGCCAAGACTGTATATTGCTTCCCTTGATACAAGAAAATAATTGATCATTTTCAGGGAATACTGCATGCTAATTCTACATAATTCCAAAAAACATTGTCTACATAATACAGATTGCTCACCAGCACCGATAGGCCAAGATCTGTGGACTAAAGTGAAAAGGAATTTCAGGAACTTTCAGGATCGGGGGAGAGTGAAACTTGATAAAAATGCTTCTTGGTTGAAAACCAGACTACTTCGGCCCTGGGGGGTTTACAGAAAGAGAAAGTAATTAGGGATTATTACATTTAGAAATTGCCTCCTATGGGTTTGGGACCAATCACAATGCTAATGCAACACAAAACATGATGTAATTGGTAAATTAGTTGCAAAAATCTGACCAATCGGATTTGTATAGCTATTTTACAGCACTGTCAGACTGCATGAAATTTCAATATGGAGTGGCTGCGGACCCGACTTTTCTGGACCTCTATTTCGGAAGACTAAAGGTCCCAAAGCTTGTGTGGGATTCCTTACTTTACGGACAGTCTCTGGAGTAATAAATGGATCAGATGATTGTGTTTGTGACACGGACACGGTGGAAATAGTGTACCTTGTCTGTATTGTTGAACTTTGATACAGTTTCAGGTTGGGTTACATCAGCTATTCTGTGAAGGCCTTTGTTCCGAACCTGTTGCGGTTGGTTGCGGTTAGTTGCGAAGGATTCGGACATGTTGCAGCAGTGTGTTGGAGAGAGATCCCAAGATGCGAGAAGTTTACAGGAGGGTATAGTAACAGGGATTGGGAAGTTGGGGTAGAGAAAGCACAGTGAGTCAACTCTGGGGGCACCCATGCAGCTGGGGATCTGAAGTGCCCACAAGTGCTCACAAGTGAGTAGGCCTGAAGAGAGAGAGCGCGATTTAGTAAAGTATGACTTCTTGCATTTATTGCAATGGTTAGTAATTGTACTCCACTGTAGGAACTTACATCCTATGAAATAGATGTGGTAGTGGCACCTACCTAAATGAAGTCAAAGTGAGTCAAATACTGCTTTGGCGCCATCTGCTGGGCACAGCTGCAGATGAGCAAAGATGACCAAACCGGAAGCGGAAACGTAAAGGCTCGCTGGTGGTTCCACGTGCAGCAGAATTTTAGTCACAGTGCCAGAACCACAGTCCTGCAATGAAGCGCCCAGGTATGTGTAGCTGAAGTCTTTACATTTGGATTGTACAGTCGTTTATCCTTATTAATCACAAATAATATTATCTTCAGTTGAATATATGTGTACATTGCCAGTTCGACTGCTAACACTTAACTAATGACCCATGCTGGCTAGCATTAGCTTGCTAGCAAGCCAGCCCGAGACTTTCATGCGTGTTTCATGTTTTTCCAGGGTTAAAGAAAGCAAGTAAACGTGTGTCTTGCTCCAAACGTTACAAAATACAGAAAAAGGTATTGGTGAATTGTATTATTTACTGTCAATACCTAATTATATTTAGGCTACTCCTAACGGTAGCAGTTGCTGTCAAGAAGTAGCTAAGTTGGCTAGCTCGGTGGTTTTAAAACGTCTCCTGCAGGGACCTCTATACGTTTCACAATTGTGTTGTAGTCCTGAACTAGCTCACATAATTCTCCTATTCAGGGGCAGGATGAATAGTTGAATCAGGTATGCTAGCTAGCTCAGTATATTATTCTAATAAGCTATGTACTAAATACAAAATATACTATATGCGCAAATAAAGTCTTGATTTATGTAATTTGATTTTAGGTCCGGGAACACAACAGAAAACTAAAAAAAGATGCAAAAAAGAAAGGAGTAGGAAAAAAGGTGAAAAAGGATATTGGAGTTCCCAACAAAGCACCCTTCAAAGAGGATATTCTGCGGGAAGCAGAACAGAGGAGGTTAAAGGTGAGTTCATGGACTGTTTTGTGGTCCCCTCTCATTTTTGGTGGCAAAATAATTAGGCCTAGATGAACGTGCAATCTCTTTCCAACCCAGCTTGAAGAAGAAAAAGAGAAAAAAAAGTTTGCCAAGCAACAACAGCGGGCTCAGAAGAGGAAGAAGGAAAACGCTGCCAGTAGTGACACCAAAGTGAAGAAAGCCAGAAAGGTATAGGAAAATGTGAAGGGCGTCAAAAAATCATGCACTCATGTAGCTTGACAATATTTAAACTCCACATTTTAACTCCACAGGAGTTACCGTCACAGGAGGACCTGGTCAAACAGATGGTGAAACAAAGTGACCCGAGGAATTCAAAGAAGCACTTTTGTTCAGAATTAAACAAGGTAGCTAAGATTATTAAATCTACATGTCTCAATTGGTATTGGGTGCCCAAGCAAGGACCGACGCTTTAATAAAGACATGCCCTACCTGCTTGTCCCTATGGATTGATATTCAGTCTATATTTTCTTCAGGTGATTGATGCCTCTGACGTTATAATTGAAGTCCTAGACGCCAGAGATCCCCTTGGCTGCAGGTGTCCACAGCTAGAGGAAGCTGTACTGAAGAGGGGTGGAAACAAGAAACTACTATTCCTGTTGAACAAAATAGGTAATCTTATGGATAAGTCTTTAATGTCAATTATATTGAGATGTAGTGTTATCTTTATTCAAAAGGTAATTCAACTTAACCATACAATTAATTTTCCAAATCCTGCAGATCTTGTCCCTAAAGAGAATGTGGAGAAGTGGCTGCAGTGTCTTCAGCTTGAGTTCCCAGCTGTGGCGTTCAAGGCGTCCACACAACTACAGGATAAAACGGTGGTATGGACTGTACATGCAGTGCCTAAGATTTTAATGGAATTAATTTCACTGACTACTTGGGGAATCCATATTGATGACCAGGTTCGGTCACACGTGCAGAATGTAGAAAATTGGTCATTACTGTGTAGACTATTTGAATATTGATCATAAACACTTATACACATTTTTTTTGTTAAACAGCAAGAGAAGAAGGCTAGGTTTGCAACTCTTAATGGAGTAGTAGACCAGACCAAAGGAGTGGCGTGTTATGGCGGTGGCTGTCTTCTCCAGCTCCTGGGAGACTTTGCAAATGGGACAGGGAGAGGGGGCTCAGTAAAAGTGGGCTTAGTCGGTAAGGAAGCTACTCCCCTCGCCATTATTTAGACATAAACTGCATCTCCTCTTGTAATTAATATGGCTCTCGAGTGGTGGTATTAAAGTGTTGTGGTTATGAAATTATGATGATTTGTGTGAACTACTGATGTCTGTGACGACTACTACAACGCTGTTCTCATCCATAGCGATTGCAGTGTCCTGTTGTGTACCCTATATCATATTTTGTCTGATCTGTCTTGTTCGTTCAGTTTATTTTATCCAATTATATTATCGTACTGTACGCACTGTCTTGTGTTATATGACAACAAGATTATGAATTTTAAGGGTTTATCCTGAATATTATAAATGCACGTTGTCTATTACTTGAACCACTTATGCCCTCCGCTGTCCCTTCAGGGTTCCCCAACGTGGGGAAGAGCAGTTTGATCAACAGCCTAAAAGGGATGAGGGCCTGTAATGCAGGAGTCCAGAGAGGGATCACCAGGTGAGTGAAGCTGAACCATTCATGATAATGATGGAGTCCATTCTATTTGCAGATGGTGAGGAATTGTATGAAGCATGATGAAGTTGAAGATCTGACAAAACAATGGAGTCTATATTCAATCCAACACTGAGCTTCATACACCTCATCGAGGTCTTACCAATTGGGGCTGAACAGTCCAAAACCCATGGTCATGTCTGTTCACCTGAATTTGCTCAAATGCCACTTGTAGCTTAACATCTAACATACCTCATGTCTGACTCTTGCAGGTGCTTCCAAGATGTCCACATCTCTAAAAATGTCAAGATGATTGACAGCCCAGGGATAGTGGCGGCCCAGTCTAACCCAAAAGCTGCCATGGCGCTGAGGAGTCTCCAGGTAGAGGACAAGCAGGAGACTGTTCTAGAGGCCGTCAGGACCCTGCTCAAACAGTGCAACAAGCAACAGGTGAAACTGAGATCACTGGTGTGAGGAAATGTTTACTGCCAAGTCTGAGATCAAGGCCTATGTCTGCTGAGCCTACTAATAGTTAATCATGGACTTTGTGTTTCAGGTAATGCTTCAGTACAATGTTCCGGACTTCAGAAACTCGTTGGAGTTTTTATCCTTTTTTGCCAAGAAACGTGGATTTCTGCAGAAGGGTGGATTCCCTAACACAGAGCTGGCTGCCTCTACCTTCCTCAGTGATTGGACAGGGTGAGTGTTGTCATGATTTGTCACCAATCAAATTTAAAGTAGGGTGAGGCTAGCATGGAAATGAGGATAATTAACGCAATTCTTGAGTTAAAGTGAAGACTTCTAATCCAACTCTGATCCCTCTGCTGAGCCAGACTGAGCACTTCGCCTGGAAACTAGAATGAAAGGTATTTTTTGTAAATACTTAAAATGTTTATCTTTTCAGGGCAAAGCTGAGTTATCACTGCAAAGCCCCTGAAAAGCCAAGCCTTCCCCCATACCTCTCTGAAGACATTGTAACAGAGATGCAGAAGGGCTGGGACTTGGACAAGCTGAGGAAGAGCAACGAGGAGACTCTAAGAAGTGTGTTAATTTAGTATTTTCTCTAATAGAATAATTTTCTCGTTTTACATTTGTCATTTAGCAGACGCTCTTATTCATCTAGTCGGCTCGGGGATTTGAACCAGCGACCTTTCGGTTAGTGGCCCAACACTCAACTGTCAGGTTACCTTCCGCCCAGTAATGAGTTTGTTGATGTACACCAGTGTTTCCCAACTCCCATCTTCGAGTACCCCCACCAGCATACCTTTTGTTGTAGCCCCGGACAAAAACACCTTATTCTATTTGTCACAGGCTTGATGGTTAGTTGCCATGTAGAATCCGGTGGGCTTGTCCAGGGCCACAACAAAAAGGGCCACCAGATGTACTGGTGGGTGTACTGGAGGACCAGAGTTGGAAAATCCTGATGTACACTGAGGTTACAAACACCTCCTCTTTCAATGACAGACTGACCAGGTGAAAGCTATGATCTGTTATTAATGTCACTTGTTAAATCCACTTCAATCGGTGTAGATGAAGGGAAGGCGACAAGTTAAATAATGTTTACACGTTGAGACATGGTTTTCCATTCAGAGGGTGAATGGGCAAGACAAAAGATTAAATGCTTTTGAACGGGGTATGATAGGTGCCAGGTGCCCTGGTTTGAGTGTCAAATGCAAAGGCCTAGTGGTTAGAGCTTTTTACTAGTAGTCGGAAGGTTGTAAGTTCAAATCCTGAGCTGACAAGGTAAATCTGTCGTTCTACCACTGAACAGGCAGTTAACCCACTGTTCCTAGGCCGTCAATGAAAATAAGAATTTGTTCTTAACTGACTTGCCTAGTTAAATAAAGGTCCAATTTAATATATATATATATTTTAAGCTGCTGGGTTTGTCACGCTCAAGTTTCCTGTGTGTATCAAGAATGGTCCACCAGCTGACTTGACAGTGGTGGGAAGCATTGGGAGTCAACATGGGCTAGCATCCCTGTGTATTGCTTTCAACAACTTGTAGAATCCATGCCTTGACAAATTGAGGCTGTTCTGGGTGGAAATGGCTGGAACTCAATATTAGGAAGGTGTTCCTAATGTTTTGTACAATAAGTGTATGTGATGACTGACCTACTCTCCTAGGTGTAAAGTTCCCAAACCAGGCCAGCAGCATCATCCTCCTGTCTAAAGGCCCCACTGCAGGAGTGCTGAGTGACAGTGACGTGGTTGAGGACAAACCTGCTCAAGGGCCCACTGAGGAAGAGGAGATGGAGGGTAGCTGTGCAAACCAAGAGGTAGAAAATCTTTACACTTATTTCTCACCTGATAAATCAAGTTAAAGTAGGGATCAGTCTGTTCTAGCATGAAAATTAAGACAAATAACGCAAGTCTTGAGTTAATGAAGACATCTAATCCAACTGATCCCACTGCTGAGCCGATTTATTGTAAATTCCAGACAAGGCAATGTATAAAATGTCTAAACTAATCCTTTCAGGGCAGATCTGAGCTATTACTGCAAAGAAATAAAGGCCTTTTAATGGAGTATCTTTTAATTTCAGGATGATGGGGTTAAAGAGGTGTCTGATGCAGATGAAACGGATGAACCACAGATAAAGACACCAGTCACAAGTAAATCAATATTAGAGACCAGCTTCATTCCTGTTATGTTCCTTATTAATATAGGATCGGTCTGTGTGGAAATGAGGACAATAAAGCAAGTCTGACTTTAAGTGAAGACTTCTAATCCAACTCTGATCCCACTGCTGAGCCAGACTGAGAACCTTGCTTGGAATCTAGAATGAAATGGATGTATTTCATTTTCTCCTCAGGGAATAGCTTAATTCCTGTTTCATTCCCAATCAAGTCTGTCAATATCACTTAACTAATGATTTCTCCTCTTTACAGAAGAACCAGCCAAAGTGAGGTTCCAGGTTCCTGTCCCAGTCAACATTCTCTCCTCAGTCCAGACAGATGATGCCTATGACTTCAACACAGATTTTAAATGAACATCTATGACCTTCTGGCTGTGTTTGACAGGCAGCCCAATTCTGATTTGTTTTTTCACTAATTGGTCTTTAACCCAATCAGATCAGCTCTGAGAAAAATTTGGTGTGATCTGTCAAAATAACAATTGGTGGAAAGAATATTAGAATTGGGCTGCCTGTGTAAACGCAGCCTTTGTTACTCAACTCATATCTTAACCTTACTAGCTGTACTGGCACCATCTGAAGTTACTGTTTGAAGTCCTGTGTGTGTGGATGTAACCTGCAAAATGAGTTGGTACCAATGTTTTGCCTTTTAAGTAAAGGTCCAGTGGTAAATTGTTTAAGATCTGTCAATGTTCATTGTGAATTATTTGTATATAGCCTGAACACAAATAAATTGATCCATATTTTGGCTCAAGTTGTGCTTTCTCATTCGAGTTAAAATGGTGATGAATACAATAGCTCAACCCCACATATATGATCAATTTTAGTTTGCATGGTGTTCTTAGGTTGACTTATCAGGACCAAGACTCAAGGTGGTTGACTGTTTTATTAAGCTGCTTTTACAAAAGGACCATTTGAAAATGTACATTGGTTAGGTTAATCCTTTTGTACAAAGTAAAGAAATGGCAACTTACCACCATGTTCAATAATTCAGCTGAAAACCATAGGATTGTGTAAATAAGTTACTTGCAATTATCAAATTACACATGGAATAAGTAAATGTACAGTCAATAACACAATAGAAAAGTCTATAGTGTGTACAAATTAAGTAAGCTTATTGAGGTAAGGCAACAAATAGGCTGTAGTGGCTAAATAATTTCAGTTTAGCAAATTAACACGATGTGCAGAAGATGAATGCAAGTAGAGATAGTGGGGTGCAAAGGAGAAGGAAAAAAATATATAAATCAAATGATATGGGGATGAGGTAATTGGATGGGCTATGTACAGGTGCAATGATCTGTAAGCTGCTCTGATTGCTGATGCTTAAAGTTAGTGAGGGAGATATCAGTCTCCACTTCAGTGATTTTTGCAATTTGTTCCAGTCATTGGCAACAGAGAACTGGAAGGCGGCGAAAGGAGAAGTCGGCTTTGGGGATGACCAGTGAAATATACCTGCTGGAGTGCGTGCTACGGGTGGATGCTGCTATGGTGACCAGTGAGCTGAGATAAGGCGGGGCTTTACCTAGCGAAGACTTATAGATGACCTGGGGCCAGTGGGTTTGGCAACGAACATGAAGCAAGGGCCAGCCAACGAGAGCATACAGGTCACAGTGGTGGGTAGTATATGGGGCTTTAGTGACAAAACAGATGGCACTGTGATAGACTGCATCCAATTTGCTGAGTGTTTTGTAAATGACATCGCCAAATTCAAGGATCGGTAGGATAGTCAGTTTTAGAGTATGTTTGGCAGCATGAGTGAAGGATTCTTTGTTGCGAAATAGGAAGCTGATTTTAGATTTCATTTTGGATTGGAGATGCTTAATGTGAGTCTGAAAGGAGAGTTTACAGTCTAACCAGACACCTATGTATTTGTAGTTGTCCACATATACAGTGCCTTGCGAAAGTATTCGGCCCCCTTGAACTTTGCGACCTTTTGCCACATTTCAGGCTTCAAACATAAAGATATAAACTGTATTTTTTTGTGAAGAATCAACAAGTGGGACACAATCATGAAGTGGAACGACATTTATTGGATATTTCAAACTTTTTTAACAAATCAAAAACTGAAACATTGGGCGTGCAAAATTAAGGGATGGTCTCTGTCTATTCTTATGCAAATAAGACTCTTACAAATTCTTAAAAACAGACAGAGTGTATTTAATTAATGAACACATATAGGAATTATGAAATTCCTGTGACAGTAAGTAGTCAAATCTGTCTTCAGTCTGTTTCCGTAAACAAGCGCTGTAACATGGATATAGCCGTGTGGGAACGCTAAGCCTATAAAGGTGTGTAGTAATTTAACCTTTTGTTGATATACATCATATGGAACATGCCCCGTCTCTGCCTGAGATAAACAACACCACCGTACAGTAAAACGACATCACTCTGTATGGAATTGTCTTGTATCACGTTAGGTGTATGTTAGGGTTCCTGAGAAGTCACTGGAGGGCGGGCAGATGAGCTGTTGTTTGGTCACATCCCTGCTTTAGTCTACTTGTCCCCTGTAGGTTTCTGAACTGGGTGGAATTTACCCGTGGGATCCTGAATATACCACTTGTCCCAGACTTCTGTGAATGAAGAGGTCCTGAACCATGGTTTGTAATGTTTGTTCCAATGGAGGAATTTGGCAGCTTTCACAAACTGGGGAGAGTAGCGGTTTCCAGCACCAATAGCCCCAGAAAATAGAGGAATACTGAATATTTCTACGCGAACAAAGACCAACAGCTTGCTAGTTTAGAGGAGAATAAACTGTACAGGGCAATGATGATACTCTAACTATAACCTTTATTTTTACTTTTCCATGCAACATTACACTACTAAGTGTGCCAGGGCTGTCTGCAGCTCATGGTTAGGGAAACATTGACAGACAGACCATAATAGTACAATTATTACCTGATGTGCCACATGGGGTCGATGCTAGAGTGGTGTTTCTAGAAAACAATGAGCAGGGGAGGTGTGGTGATACTCTGCCAGAGTCTTACTGTACAAGTCTTCCCTGACAATTCTTTTTATACAATTAAAGCAAAATATTTTTTTACCTTTATTTTACTAGGCAAGTCAGTTAAGAACAAATTCTTATTTTCAATGACGGCCTAGGAACAGTGGGTTAACTGCCTGTTCAGGGGCAGAATGACAGATCTGTACCTTGTCAGCTTGGGGATTTGAACTTGCAACCTTTTAGGTTACTAGTCCAACGCTCTAACCACTAGGCTACCCTGCCACCCCAAATGAAAACTCAAAGGGGATGATTTTCAATTGTCTACAATGAATGTCTATTTGGATTGATTTAATTGATATACAGATATACAGATATTTTATTTCATAATAATCTCTGGAGTGCTGAGGGAATTCTGCTACCGAGAGGCTGTCTGGCTCTGCTGGTGACTTACTGTGCATTGAGCTCCATCCAGTGTTCCAGTTGGCTGGTGATGTTGTGATGCTTCCACCCCGTCAGGTTGGCCACAATCACCCCAGGATTAAAGGAACACGTGTTGGCACTCATGCCCAGCTTCTCGATGGCCTTCTTTTTAAAAGCCAATATAGTTGTTCTAAAGGAATGCATACTTGAGATAATTAAAACGTTGACATTATTTGATATGGTACCAAGTACAAATATGAAGGGAGAAAAAATGCTTTCATACCATTATGTAAAATAAGTCCCATTCTATTCATTCATTTATTATATGGAGGTTTTATTTCCTTTGTGTGTCATTGTAGCCTACAGCTTGTGTTGTGTACTTGATTCCCAGCTCCTCGAACTATGTCCTTTGTGGATGCAGAATAACTGTCATTTGACAACGCAGCTGCATGCCCTGACTTTAGGCTTGTGTCAAAAAGCCCTTGGATGTCCCCTGCAAATATATCATATTCATATGTCTAGCATTCATTCGAATCAAATGTTTATTGGTTGCATACACAGATTTTCAGGTGCAGAGAAATGCTTATGTTACTAGCACCAACAGTGCAGTAGAATGTCACTCAAATATAATAGAAATACCTGGAGACCAAGGGATGGCCCCCACTGTGTGTCTCCAGGTTTATGAAGGTGGTTTGTTGCCTGCGTCTAGCTAGGACCCGCTCAATGGCGAGCTGGGATTCGAACCGTTGGGAGTCTGCCTCCCCAAAACACCTCTCTATGAAGGTGGTTTTCATAGTAGTGATTACTTCCCTGAAGAGGGTGGGTGCTACGTTCTGAGTGCTACCGGATGGACACCGGTGGGAGAAGTATATCTCTCTGCCCCAACCCTTCATTCCTCCAGAAGGTTTTGCCAGACAAGCATGTGAACATCCCTTTTATCCTGTCTGCTTACAACCCCCCGGCCGTGGCGGGGGAGTCTGGGCCTCCCTCCAGCATGCTGTGTCCTGTGCGGGCACTGGTCACCTATTTGGAGGTGACACGGTCAGTGAGAACAACATACCGGATTTCTGGCTGCTATGGTGAAAGAGTCCTGGGGGGATGGACTATAAAGCAGAGGCTCTCTCACTGAATCGTGGACACGAATACGACAGTATATCGCCTGGCTGGCAGGCCAGTGCTGGGATCTGTGGTGGCACATTCAACATGAGGTGTGGCTGCTTCCTGGGCTCTACTGAGAGGAGTGCCCATCGCTGATATCTGTGCTACGGCCCGCTGGACTTCCTCTTGCACCTTTGCTAGGTACTATCGGGTAATGTGGCACCTCCCTCTGCGGTTGGTTGGCTGGCCAGGCTGGATGGCCGGCCAGGCCCCTATAGCACCGACTAAATCTGGTACGGGTATACCAATATATTAGAGTGATCCAATATAGTGAAACATAACGAAGGTAACGAAACACACTCCAATCCTCTACGGTGCTAGAGGCACCTCAACAATGATGTAGAGAACATGTGTCGTGGCCATGGGGTCTATATATAGGGGTGTAACCCAGCCTGTGACACAGGTGTACACGGGAGTGAATCTGTAAATCCTCACTTTGGATGTGGAGTGATACCAATATATTGGAGTGATCATATAGCTCACATAACCGTGGTTACATATGTAACCTTCAACTCTCCTTTGTTATCCTGCACAGAATGTACAAATGAAGCAAAATGTTATAATGATCCATACAGAAAACGAAGTACTTTGATTTATATAGTGATATAAACACCGTCCCACAAATAAGCACAATAACAAACCCGATGGTTACGCTATGATTTCTAAACCAAGTCAAATTGTTTCTTATTAAAACAACATAGCCATACAATCTAGGGTAAAGGAAAGGATGAGTATATGTTCTGTTACTCCAACTCAGCATCAACAAGTATGTTGCCTGTTAACTTCAATGGCCATAGTTGCTTACATATTTGCCTGTATTTAAATCGCAGTCTACTGTAGGATAATCAAAAATTACAATGGAGTTCACTAGCACAACATCACTTTGAATTGTATAAGTATTTAGCTATTTTTATAGTCGTTGAAGGGGTGGGTTAACTTAATTAGAGGACGAGATGTAGTAACGTTGTGTAGCTGCACAAGACTCGCGCAGTTCTGATGCGCTTGAATGCATCAACAGTCTGGGGTCCTTCGAAATACTACGTATGCTTTTTGAAACCGGATGTCTAACCAGACAAATTGAATACTTTTTCTTCTTTCATCTGATTATCCAACATAGCAAGATGTTGTCAATATTCAACTCCATTCCAACACACATGGTAAGAGTTTGAATTATTTGTGAACTCGCCGACTGTTACAAATAACTACCAATTTAAAAACGTTAGCCTGTTGCTACAAATATCAAGGTAACGTAGTGGTAATGTGGCAAGTGGTAATTGGCAACTAGCTAGCGAGCTACACAAGTTAGTTAGACCGATTCAGTAATCATATTGAACATGGTTAAGACTAACGCTATGGTAATTAGTTAGCTCTTCATCACAACCATAAATCCATTTCATATTTATTGTTTGGATGCTAGCCAGCTAGATGCCTATATAGCACGTCTATGAACCTGTCGTAACCAAATGTAGAAATGCATCCTCAATAACAAAGCTTAGATATAATATTCACAACCATCTTTAAGTCACCACTTCGGATGAACCTTCCTGATTTGTTTTGATTATTGACACGTCAGATATTAGTTTTCCAGTTGTGATCAACCATCTACCAGTCCTTCCTCAAAAATAAAACTTGATGTGATGTTATAGGATTATAAAGGACAGAAACTGGCGGAGCAGATCTTCCAAGGAATCATACTTGTCTCAGCGGTGAGTGGCCTGTCAAACATACCTAATAAAATTGACTTTTCATACGTGTTGTTTTTACACTAGGCTAACCCCTTGTATTACCCTCCAGGTGATTGGATTTGCTTACGGCCTCATCATTGAACAGTTTGGGTGGACTGTATACATAGTGTTAGGAGGTTTCGCTGTGTCTTGTTTGGTGAGTTAAGTTTCATTCCATTCTCCCTGTATGTTTATTTGAAATGTTTTCAGTTGTGCCAAGCAGAAAATAATGTTGCACTTGTGCAAATAGTGCACCCACAGACCCACGTTGACTCCAATCTGCTTTTACGGGACCCAAACTAACTCTTCTGATTTACATCGCTGCCTGCACCTGCCCACCTGTCCAACATCACTACTCTGGATGGTTCTGACTTAGAATATGTGGACAACTACAAATACCTAGGTGTCTGGTTTGACTGTAAACTCTCCTTCCAGACTCGCATCAAACATCTCCAATCCAAAGTTAAATTTAGAATTGGCTTCCTATTTCGCAACAAAGCATCCTTCACTCATGCTGCCAAACATACCCTCGTAAAACTGACCATCCTAGCGATCCTTGACTACGGCGATGTCATTTACAAAATAGCCTCCAATACCCTACTCAATAAATTGGATGCAGTCTATCACAGTGCCATCCGTCACCAAAGCCCCATACACTACCCACCACTGGTCACCCCCAAAGCCAATTCCTCCTTTGGCCGCCTCTCCTTACAGTTCTCTGCTGCCAATGACTGGAACTAACTACAAAAATCTCTGAAACTGGAAACACTTATCTCCCTCACTAGCTTTAAGCACCAGCTGTCAGAGCAGCTCACAGATTACACCTGTACATAGCCCATCTATAATTTAGCCCAAACAACTACCTCTTCCCACACTGTATTTATTTATTTTGCTACTTTGCACATTCTTCCACTGCAAATCTACCATTCCAGTGTTTTACGTGCTATATTGTATTTACCTCGCCCCCAAGGCCTTTTTTTTGCCTTTACCTCCATTATCTCCCCCCATTTGCTCACATTGTATATAGACTTATTTTTCTACTGTATTATTGACTGTTTGTTTTACTCCATGTGCAACTCTGTGTTGTTGAATGTGTCGAACTGCTTTGCTTTATCTTGGCCAGGTCGTAATTGTAAATGAGAACTTGTTCTCAACTTGCCTACCTGGTTTTTTTATTTATTTTTATTTCACCTTTATTTAACATCTCAATCTTTCCCTCACCACCACCTTCTGTCTCAGCTGACCCTGCCCCCCTGGCCCATGTACAGACAGAACCCCCTCTCCTGGCAGCCAGCCCTACCAGAGACTACGGGAGAAACCCAGCAAAAGCCTCAGGAGAATCTGAAGAAGAAGAAGCACAAGTAGCTCATGAATGTTTGTACCAGTTTGCCCAAGACACGTTTTGTAACTGAAAGCAACCATCATTGTTTGTCTGTACAATAAATACTTGTTTGAAGGACCAAGGGAAGGAAGTTTAAAGGAAGCCTTTATTAACAGTGACTGTTCAATCAGTGGTGGAATGTCTCATGTCAAACTAATTTCTGCTACTGTGGCTACTTTGTCGATTTCACACATGTTGATGTTGTCCCAACTGTTTAATCATGTGGATAAATCAAAACAAACAATTTTCAAAGTCAAGAGGGGTTGGAAATATCTACACTACTTCTACATCCTGCAACTTATATTATACAATCAGCAAATTAAGGATTTCCTATGTAGTATTTATAGGTACATCTCGTTTCACTAGTTTGCATTCTAAATATTAACTCATTTTATTAGTATTTTGCTACAATAATCTACCTATCTGACAGGTGGACACAGTAACAGAAGACTCAAATTCATTGCATATTGTAACCTGTACGGAAAATTAGACACAGCTGTGTGTGAAGAAAGAAAACATTACAACCATGTCCAGCTAAAAAGGACTACCATGGATGCCATGTATTTTCTAAATTTGCTTTTAAAGTGAGGTATAAAAATAGTCTACATGTACATAGAAATGGAGATATGATTGTCTATACAAAAAGTCTTACATTGCTTGTGTGTAAATGCATTTTTCATTAGCTGATCCTAACCCTTGAAAGAAACATCTTCAAAGAATTTTAGCTGCCGCACCATCAAAGCATATGACTGGTACTTGTCATCTCCCATCTGCTTCCGAAGACACAGCTGTGTGTGAAGAAAGAAAAGAAAACAAGTTACAACCATGTCTGGCTAAAAAGGACTGTATCATGGATGCCATTTTCAATCCTAACCTCTCGTTTGTCCTCGTCATCGTCCTCCATTATGTCCAGGACTCTGTCCAACAGCTTCACGCCAAGTCCCTTCACCACATCTGTTTTCAGGTGCTCAATTGCTCTGCGGATCTTTGCCGGTCCAGATGTGGTGCCTTGTAAGAGGTGGGTTGAATACAAGAAATATAAGTTTCACAGAAAACCATTTATTCCTCCATAAGAAATAAATAGATTTCTCACTGATAAGCCAGATCATGTCGACTGAGCAATTTTGCATTGAAACATGCAAGTATGTAGACAACAGATAGAATCTAATCGGGCAGAGTTTCCCAAACTCGGTCCTGGGCCTCCCCCTGGGTGTACTTTTTTCTCCAAAAGCACTACACAGCTGATTTAAATAACCAACTCATCATCAAGCTTTGACTATTTGAATTAGTGTAGTGCTAGGGCAAAAACTAAAATGTGCATCCAAGGAGGCCACAGGACTGAGTTTGGGCAACCCTGTGCTAGGGAAGCTCCGAGAGACTGTTTTGGCTGAGACTTACCGGTGGATAATTCACTGAAGTGGAACTCCTGCTCCTCTCTAGCTTTCCCATGCAGCATCAGGGTGTCCCTATACTTCCTGTTCAGCTTAAACTCAGGTAGTGGAGTAGATCTAACACCATCCAGCTCACTAACAGTATCTCTGCCATCCATTCGCAATGTCTGGGTCATCATCTGAACCAGGTCCTGCATATCACTGGATTCACTCTTTCTGCAATGTAAAAAGAAGAAAATAACAATGTGTCAGATTTAAATGTGAACATTAACAGCAACACAAAGGGGGTAATGTACTTCTATGGGTGTGGTGTGGCACTGCTCCCAAAGAGCCACAAATTGCTTTTACCCCTCTTTGCAGTCCTCCTCGGAGTGATCTGTTGAGCTGGTGGAGGAGCTGCATTCGTCTTCGTCTGATGGGCGCCCCAAAAACCTGTCCTGCTACAGGAACACACACCACTGTTATAGACTGAAGCCATATTTTGAACTTGTAGCTTACTGAAAAAGTAAGACAATGGAGATGAACCTATATTTACCTGGTTGGTTTCCTTTCCAATTTCAGATACAGAGCGAGTGACAGTGGAGTTCTGGGACTCTGGCTGCTTATTATGTAAAGAGGCAACATCATAAGACACCCTTCTTTCTGCATTGACAACTGAAAGAAGAATACTACAGTTAGCAATAGTAAGCAGAGCTACCACTTTATTGTTCAAATAGGCAGACTATACTCGACAAAATGTCCCTTGCTAATCCCTTCTGGTCCCATGGTCATATGAAATATTGACAACAGAGGTTGGAGTAGCCTGGCGGTTAGGAGCATTAGGCCAGTAAACGGAAGGTTGCTGGATTCAAACCCCGAGCCGACAAGGTACAAATATGTTGTTCTGCCCTTGAGCAAGGCAATTAACCCTAATTGCTCAAGGATCGATATCAATAATGGCTGATCCCCTGGCTGTGACCACACTCTGAGGGTGTCTCAGGGGAGTAGGATGTGCAAAATAAATAAATAATAATTCACACTTGTACATACAGTGAAACAGGACTATATAAGTGCCCCCTAATTATTATTATTTACTTGGTTGGCTGGGGTTCTGCTGGGACTGCCTCAGTCTTCTCCTCTCCCTGGCAGTCAGAGGACGCTCCTGCTAGCAGTAGAGATGTTATTAACGTTACCTGCCTATGTATCTACTGTGTAAATACATAGTATTAGGGGCACTTGTGAGTGGGACCAACACAACACACTTCTTTACAATATACATGCCAGACCTCAAGACAGTTTTTTTGTGTGCGGTAACACAAATCTACCTTGTTAATTGTTAAATCGATTTCGCCCCCCTGTGGCAGTGGAGTGTTGCCGTCCTTGGAGGAGCTAATGGTTGTGACGGAAGTTGTTGTGGTGGCCCTCTTCTTATCTGTGTTTGTCCTGCTTCTCTTCTTCACCTCCACTACCAGTGCATTAATAGGAGGAGGCGGTAGAGGTCTAGGAGCTGCTACTTTATTCCACTGTAGAAGAACAAGCAAGGGATGTGGAGCCTTTTGTTATAAAGTACAGTTTGATAGCCCAAAGCCATGATAAAAATTTCCTGACACTGTCCTCACCTTGTCCTGATCACTCTGTATCCGCCCCCTGTCCCTTTGTCTACGTTGGCAGGAGACAGAGGGTTCAGAGGAGGAGGGGGTACACAGAGGGGGCGTGTCCTGCTCTGGGACTGGGGGGAGGGGCTCCAAATGACAGGGTGCCTACATACACCGATAAAACATAAACCAGTGTCAATGACCTCTAAAATATTGTGATATCTCAATAATGTCTGGAGTCTGGTAGAGTAGACTATGCATGATCAAACACAGGTAAAATCATGTTCTTACCACAGAAGGAAGGGGCTCTAAGAGCTTTTCTGTGGATACCAAGCTCTCCTTTAAAGACAATAACACAGAGGCTTACTCTCATTCACCAAATGTATGCCGTATGTGCACTGCATGCAGCACATGATAGTATCATTCCCCATCCACAAAGCCAGGCACTTACTTTGACAACGGCAGTATGTTTGTGTGCAGGAACCTCCTTGAGAAGATTCCTGGTGTCATCCTTGTTCTCTATATTTACTTCAAACGTCTGTCCAGTGGATTCCACTTTGAGTTGTCCTGCAGACCTTAACTCAGAAAAACTGGTAGAAACACCCAGACATATACTATGTCCAGTAGCTGGGCTCTCAATGACCACATCCTTGAGTAGCTCCATTGTGTCATCGTTATCGTCCGTGTTCACAGTTCTCTCTACAGAGGTTCTGACTCGGTCTCTGGTCTTTGGGGCACCCTGCATTACAGGTCCATTGGTGGTCTTGCTCTCCTCTTCCCTGGTACTGACACTTGATAGCAGCCTGCGTGGATGAGGCAGGGAGGGGGGGGGATCCGGATTCCCTCCCATCTGCTCCTCCACAGAGCTCTGACAAAGAGTGTCATTATCTGCCCTGGCGTTGGACACGGTCTGGGGAGGATCCCCTCTCTGGGTGTTTGTCTCTTCCTGTGTCTGGAGATCAATGTCAATTTTACTGATGGTTGCCAAAGACACACCAGTGGTGTTGAGAATGTCTTGTGTAGGGGATTTGGTTGTTAGATGTGTCTGGGGTGGGGTGTCCTGTGTGATTCCATTGCGTCCTTTGTGCTCCTGTGTGTTGATCTCTTCCTTCTATGAATTATAACAAAAAAACAGAACAAACACACCGCAATGAAAAAAATCAAGACACTCGTGGGACTTGATGAGCATCGTTTTTACTTCATGGCCCCTCTCTATAAAAAAATATAGATGTTATCCACTGTATTTTAGTGCTGTTCTGTTAGCTGTTAACTCACACTTTTCCCTCTGGTGTTTGGGTCTGGCTGGGGACATTGAGGGGGGCGCTCAGGCCCTGGCTGAGACGAAACCACAAATGCTGCACTATTGGGTCTGCGACTGCCACCAACCACTTTCTTTCTGGACTTGGCAGTTTTCCTGGAGTGAATCAAACAAACAAGGCATCCAAGATGAGATCAATCCAACACACTTAATTTACTAACTCTTGGTTCAACATACATAGACGAGAGAGAGAGTACTAGCCAGGTATTACAACAGATAATGCCACCTACTCTTTGGTGGCCTCTAAAAACATGGCGATTTGTCGTTTGATGTAGGGCTGACGTAGGATGAGTTTGACATCAGGTCTGTCCTCTGGTCTCTTACACAGCATGCTCTTTATCAGAGCGCCCAGCTGAGGGTCATACTTACTCGGCATCTGAGGCAGCTGGAAAGACATAGATCAATTAATCTAGTAGCAGACAAATAATCTGTCATCATGACTAATAATTTGGGCAAGATGTAAGGGACTGACCTTTCCCTCTACAATGCGGTAAACGAGTGAGTTCATGTCCTTGGCATTGAAGGCATGTTTCAGGGTGGACATCTCGTATACACAGCAGCCCAGCGCCCACACGTCAGACTGGGAATAAAAGGAGGGTTGAGTTAGCCTAGTGCACACAACAGCATCTACCTCCTCAGATTCCTTCTGGCTCAACATAACTGGGGCTTCAACAGTGATGATCTCAAGCATGGATCTACTGTATACACACAGTACCTTGTGGTTGTAGGGTTTGTTGGAAAACAGCTCCGGGCTCATGTAGTACGGTGTTCCTATTAGAGTGCTGGCCATGTCGTTCTGATTCTCCAGAACCCGGGCGATGCCAAGGTCTCCTACTTTAATGATGTTCGTCTTGGTGAGGAAGATATTCTGGGTCTTTAGGTCCCGGTGCAAGATATGCTCCTCATGTAGATACTACAATTCAACAGAGAACATGGTGTTGTCACTGTAACCCTCCTGTAAGTAAGCCTCGGCCTACGCCAAAGGTAATGGCTGGGGGCAAAGCAGATGTTGCAGCATATCAATCGATCTGTATATAATATCTCAGCTATGATTTGATTAAATGCACTTGAATGTACCTGGAGGGCCATAGCTATCTGGACGAACCACTCCACCACCTGCCTTTCAGGTAGGAGTTCCCCCTTCTGTTGCTTGAGTCTATGGTAGAGGTCGCCTCCCTCGCAGAAGCCCATGGCGATGTAGAGTTGGCAGTCTTCTCCTTCCCACGACTCCCTGTAAGTCACGATGTTTGGGTGTCGTAGTCGCGAGAGAAGCTGAGCCTCCTGTTCCGCGGCTCGCCGCTCACGTTTCGAGGACGTGGTCAAGTTCAACTTCTTTATGACATACTAAAAAAAAATAGAAGAAACGGGTTCGACACGTGCTGCACTCTGCGAACATTCTGTCTCGATGCATTAGTGGTGAACATTCTGTCTAGCCAGTTTTGTCACAAATGCGTCTAGACAGAATGTTCACCACAAATGCCGCAGTTATTTATTTCTAAATGGTAAACATTATTTGTAGATCCCTTGGTATTGGCACTATCAAAGTTGGTTGGTTAGCTTAGCTAGCTACTTGCTAACTTGATTCATGAAAGGGAAGGAAGAAATGTATCAGAGTCGACCAAACAAAGCTATTATAACATTATTGAAACCCTGTTTTGAAGTGGATTGTTGTATTACCTGTTTACGGTCTGTTTTGTGTTTCACCAGATTCACCTCTCCATAACTCCCCTTTCCAACAACTCTGATAAACATGTAATTATTCATGACTTCAAATCGTCCAATCTCTGTAAATATTACCCCGAATTCAAAGGGTATAATCTAACTACTTAATTGAAGAAAACCTGCGAATATCTCCCATTTTCTGGACATAATAAATCCAGATATCTAACTTACTTAGCGAAGGCTAATGTACCAACAGGACGATTTTCAAAACAGGAAATCATCAGTAGCTTTTTCGTTACTAGGCAACTGGTACATCAACGTCGACGTTTGTTTGACGGGTGTACCACAGATAGAACAATGATACAGATATTTCACTGGATGTATAAATATGAAGCATCCGTTTGGCGTTTCCATTCACTACCAAATATGGTAGTGAGAGGAAGCCCACTGGCGGGTAGTGGGAGAAGATGGAACGAGGATGGATTTTGGCCTACATTCTGCAAATTTTGTCATCGATGAAACATTTGATCTCAATACACTTTTCTACTCCCAAAACTAGACTATGTTATGAACTGAGTGGACTACTTTTTGTAGACTTTAGCCTTTACCAACGTTTTTACAAATCGTGTTGTTTGGAAGGAGTGCAAAGTCGAAATAATGTTTTTGCACATGCGCATATCACAGAGTAGGCGTTCCCTAAAGGAAATATGCAGATGTATGCTAGAACGGGCCAATGGGATCTCGCTAGCTCGTGCTTGGCTTCCCACCTTGCCTGTTCTGCCCACTATGACTTTACTGTTCCCATTGAAAATGACAGGCTGCGGTCTATCTTGGTTTAGTTGGTTTAGTTATAGTTTAGTTAAAATCCCATATACGACTAGGGTCGAAAATGTGGTGACAGTTGTTGTATGGAAGGGTTCCCCGAATATTGCACAACGTTTTTTGTGTGCATCTACCTTTCACACATTCTTTTATAGCTCAATGCTGTCTGCCTTTCACACATCACTGAGTTCTATTGCAATTGCATCGATATTCAGAAAATGCTTAATTACAAATAGTATTGTTTATAGTCATGCCCCCAACGTGTATTCAATAGCCTATATTGAGTCCCTATAATGTCATGCATAAAGTCTCATGAATGAATGTGGATTTCTATTTGAGATGGATGGAAAATAATGAGTCATCTATGAGGTAACGCCACTATCATATCATCCACTAGAGGGCAGTTGATTCTAACAAAGTTGGTGGTGCAGTTTGTTTGATTTTCATCTTGCTTTAGTCATTGATAACTTATGTTGTCTATTCTTCTCACCCTGACATTGTGTATAGCCTATAGCGACAATACAGATAGGCATATTGAATACAATTCCAGTGGGAATGGATGTAGCCTACTTCTACGACATGTCATCATTGTAACACATGGCCCATCTAATGAAATATTAATTTGTTGGATGTCTTTAGTAGGCTTTATATAGCCTGTCTATCTATAGCCTAACGATGTATCTAATCATCTGGGACAATTTACAAGTCCAGATAGCCTTTTTGATTGCTACTTTCATCATTCTATATAAATTAACATAATAATAAAAAATTGAATGGTGAAAGTAAAGATGTGTCCTTGGACCGTTCATGAAGGAATGCCAAGCAAATAAAATAAACCAATTATGAAGCAGCTTGCTTACCTGTGTGCCACAAACAGGTTATTGATTGGTTGATTAACAAGAATGTTCGGCCCCTTGTGTGTTGGCCACTCCCTCCGCTCTTTGCCTGACGTCAGGAGAGTGCTGATGGGGGGTGTCGAATCCAGTTTTTCGGCGAACGCCGTGAGTCTAATTTGGAGAAGCAGTGAAGAAGGAAACGACCTTTGAGATCGTGCAATTTACAGGTATGAGTCTCTGTCATGTTGATTGTAACATTGTCTGAACAAGAGGAAAATTATTGACATAATCGAGATGTATTCGCTATATGGAAACATGCCCTAAACGCGAGAATAGTTGACATTTCTGGTCTGTTTGAAATGTTAAACGTTAGCCTAAATAGTTTATTAAGTTTATAAATATAGTTTCTTAATAGTTGAAATTAATAATGTATGGAAAGTAATAGTTTAACGGAGCTGATTGACATCACAGAATGAAACCAGGTTATGACTCTGCCGGAGAGACGGACAGTGCCCCGTCATATGGAATGTTCATTCATAATATGCATGCTAATGTATTACATTAATATTAATAATGCCCAGATAATGAAGGGCATATTTGTTTATGGCACTCTGTGTATTTCTCAGTGGATATCAGAGGGACTGATGGAGTGTGTGCAAACCAATAGAACAAAGATAAACTGAAAGCAGTGTTTAATTTCCCATCAAAATTATTATTCACATCTGAGAGTGTGTTATACTTATTGTACTTTTTGTACATACGTGTTTAGTGCCTTACTGAACTGGAATGCTTGAGGTATTTTGCATTTTCCTCTCTCTCTCTCTCTCTCTCTCTCTCTCTCTCTCTCTCTCTCTCTCTCTCTCTCTCTCTCTCTCTCATTTGTGTTCATAATTTTTTTAGAGTCAATGGTCAATGATATTCACACACATACATGCACACACACACATACACACAGACACGACACGCACACATACACCATCGCTTTCTTTCCACATGCCAGCTCGAAGGAGAAGGCGGCTTATCAATTAATAAGCTCATTTTGAAAGGGATTTGCTTAGTGTCCTGGACACCGGTGCCCCAGATGAGCTTGTGGTTCAGATCAGGATGTTATCATGACAAGGAGAATGTGATATCTGTGTATGGAAAGAGAGATGTTACTGTAACACAGAGACACTCATGTGGCAGCTCTCAATGTGGATTTATCAGTAAGGATAGCCAACGTGTTCTTGACTTCTTGTCATAGGGGGTAAAGTTATGTCAATAGGCCAAACATATAAAGGTGTGTTATCTACAGTGGATAAAAGCGACTGGGGACACAGCATGTATTTGCTCAAGGCTTGTCTGGAATGACTGTTAGGCTAGAGCAATTTTGAAAACTTATAGCATATAGAGTGGGGCAGCAGGGTAGCCTAGTGGTTAGAGCGTTGGACTAGTAACCGGAAGGTTGCAAGTTCAAACCAGCAAGCTGACAAGGTCTGTCGTTCTGCCCCTAAGCAGGAAGTTCACCCTCCGTTCCTAGGCTGTCATTGAATATAAGAATTTTTTCTTAACTGACTTGCCTAGTAAAATAAAAAATTAAATAAATGACCATGTTTTTAACCTGATTTGTTTTCTTTTTGTTATATCATACTGTTTCATTGTTCCTATGCACACCTCTGTCCCTGTTCTCTGTTGGGGGCCAATATCATGCACAAACTCACACACATAAACATACACATACACACACATCCCTGCTGCCCTTTGGCATTCTCTGCCATGCTCATATGACAGCTATGCTGCTAGGATAGTCCAGTCTAACTAGCTGTGTGTGATCAGGAAATTATCTCTATCACTAAGTGAATGATGACATTATACAATAAAGATAGATAAGCTGGAGGATCTTTACAGACAGATTGTACTCAATATGAGTTTCAGAGAAATGGCCAGGAAGTTTTTAATTTTCCATTGCATGTTACTGAGGCCTTATGAAGCAAGAGGGCTTGCCAATGGGTCTCCCCACTTCCTTTGTGTCTGTGTGTGTACGTGTGACTGTGTGTGGATGTGCATGCGTGTGGCTGTCACTATGTTTGTGTCTGTGTGTGTATGTGTGACTCTGTGTGTATGTGTGGTTGGATCTAAAAAGGGACTCCTTATCTCTTTTGCTGCAAGCCTGTGAGGTCACAGGTTTCAGAAACTCCCAGTTTGTCAAACTGCCTTCTCATATATATCAGCACTTTTCTGTATGTGTGTTTCTTCTGTCCACTGCGCAGCAATGGGAAACCAGTGAGTACAGTGCTTCTCTCAATAAGCTTAACAGGGGCGAATGCTGCATGTCAAATAGCTCTTAGGAATGTGGTTATGGTTATATCTTTTTATCCAAAAAGCCTGCACAATCCTGTTGCCTCCCGGATATGTCGCTGGGTGTCTTGACGTTTCCTGATGAATGCAAACGATCTAATCAAACAGAAAAGCTTGTTTCTCTCAGAACATTGTTGGGAGCTCTACCTGCATGTGGTCCTCTTCAACTTCCCTTTATAACTTCTCCTAACTGCTCCTGTCTGCTGTTATGCAAGTCTCAAGCCCTACTGTTTTTATATAAAATAATCCTTGTTTGGTTGAAGACACTTATCCCTTGCTCTTTTGGAACTCTTTCTATTGTTTTTGTCCCTTTTGAGAGCTCAACTTCAGCTCTATAAGCCTGAATAGGTTAATATGTACATTGTATTGTGGATCTTGGATAAATCTACAATTGTCTGTGTTCATTGGCCTGTCCTCTGTCCTGTTCAACTGAGTTACAGAAGTGTCTCAAGCATTTTGCAGCATATGCTTAAATGCATATGCTGATACTCTATACCATAGCTGAGGGAAGTAGGGGTGCTGTAGCACCCCCTGATAAAATGAAATAATGTTTTCTAAATTATATAATTACTCCTGACTGAATTTGGGCAGCACACGCTCCAAATAACGAACAACTTGCTACCATAGAAATATAATCCATAGAACCCAGCTAGCACATAATGTTCTGAGAGCCATATAATTATTAGAACTGGGTGAGAGCGTGATTGTCCTTTGATTATTTTGCATACATCCTTCCCATAACGTTTTCTACAGGTTTCCTCATGGTTTTATTTAAAGTAATATTCTCAAACTGTTCAGATAACGTTAGGAAACAATGTTCTTCTGTGGGAATTTCAGTACAGCATAACGTTTCTTCGTGGTTCTATTTAAAGTCATGTTCTCAGAACATTGAGAAACAACGTTCTTTTGTGGGAATTCCAGTACTTCAGTTTAGCGTTTTCTACAGGTTTCCCCATGGTTCAATTTAAAGTCCTGTTCTCAGAACATTAAGAAAACTTTCCATAAAAACATAAGAAAATATTATTAACGTTCTTGAATGTTATTTAAAAACATATACATTCCGTTCTCAGCATCAACAAAACTCTATCATCTATCTTGTTAAGTGTGTTCAGGTGTGTTGGCCGCGTCCACAAATTGGCTAAACCTGATCTTAATGAGTGCTTGTTTCCTTTGAAATTAGGGTCTGTTTGAACAGACAAAAATGAACAGCTTGGTATGGGTTAAAAAACAACAACATTGCATGCTAGCTCCATCCTGGTGGAGCAGTGGCCTAATTCCATGGATAAAGAGCAGAAGATCATAGGTTTGAATATCACTGACGCCATGCCACATAAAAAAATGCATTATAAATGCTTAAGCAAATGCATTTATATCTCATTTCTAATGTGTTCTGTGTTCAAAACAGTTAATCCAAACTAGCTAGCAGTGTTATTAAAAGTCTTATTTTAACATGTTCTCAGAATGTTATTTAATTACCTTCAAATAACCTATTATTTTTGCTATCAGAATGTTAATAAAATCTCATAGGAAAACTTTCAGGGAACCATAGAAAAACATTCTCAGAACCTCCCTGCAACCTAGAAATGTACATTCAAAAAAACGGACAACATTTTCACTTCTGTTCTCAGAACGTTAAAAAATGTTCAGTTTTAAAGGTCAGGAAACTTATAGCTTCGTTCCCAGAATCAATGGGAAACCAAAAATGTACATTCCCACAATTTCTAAGGAACCAAATATGCTAGCTGGGAAGGGTTTTGGAACCTCACCCTGGTAATTTAACTGGTAAATGGGTATGCTCCAAATGGCTGTTAATCCTGACTTGAATGGGTTCTATGGATTCAATTTCTCTTTGCACTGTCAGTGAATAGCGAAAGGCCTTTTGCAAATGTCATAATACCATAGCGGAAAATACCTTTGTAAAGCAAATGGCTACTGCTAAAACGAGAACACTAATTTGTCAGTAGAAGCTACCATTTATTTTGTCAACACCTCGGATGAACAGCACTTTTTTTTCAAAGTCGCTCAGGCCTATGTTGAGACCATCACCAGTACGGTGAGAGGCCTAGGCTACCCCTATTCATGCTATCTTCATCATTGGGTGAGTCAATGCCACTGGAAAGTTGATTTAGTAGCTTACTCTTGCCTATAATATTTATATATTTACTCCTATTATTGTACAATCTGTGCGTCTCCTTTTTTTAGTAAAAAAAAAATGTATTTATTTTTAGCCCTTTTTTCTCCCCAATTGGTAGTAGTTACAGTCTTGTCTCCCGTACGGACTTGGGAGAGGCCAAGGTCGAGAGCCATGCATCCTCTGAAACACAACCCAACCTAGCCGCACTGCTTCTTGACACAACACACATCCAACCCGGAAGCACCAATGTGTCAGAGGAAACACCGTACACCTGGCGACCTGGTCAGCGTGCACTGCGCATTGCCCACCACAGGAGTCACTAGTGTGCGATGAGACAGGATATCCCTGCTGGCCAAAACCTCCCGAACCCGGACGATGCTGGGTGTCATGGTCGCGGCCAGCTGCGACAGAGCCCGTGGATCAAACCCAGAGTCTCTGGTGGCACAGCTAGCACTGCGATGCAGGGCCTTAGACCACTGCGCCACCCGGGAGGCCCCTTCTCTCTTCTTTTTTTTGGCCCTGAGACAGGTCAAGACCAAGGCTCGGTTTGGCAAAAACACCTTAAAGTTCAATTAATCTCAGAACCATTGGATCCTATGGTTCTATCAATGAACTTAGCTGTTTTTGTGAAACCGGGCCCAGGGCAATTTTATTTATCCGTTTGACAGTGTCAGAGTAGCCACTCATTTTGGTCCTTTATGTAGTATTAACAAATATTCTGATAATGTCTCCTAAATGACGTATAATTGCATGAAATGTCTCTAACCTGCTAAGATTTCTCCCCCAACGTTTCTCCGTAACTGTATGCCACTAGGCAAATGAAATAGATAGAATGTGTTATTATAACAGGAAAAGAAAAACAGCACTTCCAACTCAGAACATCTTCCTGCGGCTAAGATGTATATTGTACTGTATAAAACCCATCCATTTTGCCAGCACAGTGGATAAACATATTATAATACATCACATCGACACACTTAGTGTGACAAAGTTGCGTTAGGAGGTAGGTGGAGGAGTCAGGCGCAGGAGAGCAGAGATGTCTGAGATGCGTACTTTTAATAGGCAAGTCCACCAAATACAAGTATGGCACAATCCAAAAGTCAAACGCCCTCGACAATAGAGACACCCGTTACTCACGCAAAGAGGAACAAACAAGCTCCTAAATAACACACTCTTATTAAATGCATGAAACAAAAAATCGGGCCCAACCTCACTGAGCAACATCACAAAATAAAACAATCCAGCACAAACCTAGGCAGGCAACAGGGTAAATATATACACACAGAAATGAAGGCAAATGAAACCAGGTGTGGAAGAACCAAATACAAAACAAACAGAAAAGGAAAAAAGGATCGGTGATGGTTAGTAGGCCGGCGACGCCGACCGCCGAGCGCCGCCTGAACAGGGAGAGGAACTACCTTCGTTAGAAATTGTGACACTTAGACTTTAACAGTGGTTAAGGTAGAGGTACAGTATAAGAAGACACCCTTTAATAGCAAAATTATAATCCATGCCATTGCCAACTTTAGCAGCTTTGATCTTTCTGAACAACATTGCTCTTGGCCAGTATCTCTTTGCAGTGCACCTGTGTCAACCAAGGGCACATAACACAGACACAGAGAGCATATAGGCTAGGGCTGCGTCAATACTTTCCTCTCTGCTTACTTTCCTTCAACTGCTCTGATCAATAATAAATGGACAGGTTTTAAGCGAAAATACCCTTGTACATTTCCACCATGTTACTCTCAGCTATCCCGTCTTCTCAGCTCAGTGCAGACCAGGAAGAGGAGAGCAGAGGAAGCCACTAGACTATTGAGATGCTGCACATGCTACCAGACCAGAAATGCCCAGATGACTTGTGTTACTAATGAGAGTAACTGACAGGGCTCTCTCTTTCTGTCACACATTTGACTAGACTTCCTCTTACTGCTTCCCCAAGCAGATTGCTTTCCATACTGGTCTATGATGTCTACTTCTAATTTCAGTTCCTTTTATTTGTATAGCTTTCAGTATCTAAGTTTTTTCCATCAACAACTTTTCTGCGAGTATAGTAACACCATATCAAAATCACAACAGCTGTGATAGAACAGGTTGTTTCGGTACAATTTTCTATATGATCATTTGTTCATTTGACATGGTGAGATCTTTTTGTGTCGCAAAAATTAATTATGTATGAAATATTGATATAAAAACCATCCTATCAAAGCAAACTTTCAGTCACACGATGATATGGTGTGTGGTCCTCCCACGACGACTCGGGAAACCATGCAATTTATTAGGCTATAGATGAAATAATTTATGATGAATTTACCAGGGTGGTGAAAGTGCAAGGTTATCTTGATGCTCCTTTCCAATAAATATTCAGGGTCTTATTCTGGTGACATGACGATTGATGCTTAACTGCTGGTTGACAAATACAAATATTATCCATAATAATCTCATCACAGACTAGCCTACCCGCACAGCCTACCCGTACTGTATCTACGAGCTGTTGGCTAGAGCTCACGTGCCAAGACCAGAGTAGACAATGTTTAATATTTAATGCAACATTTTTTGTGACAAACTATCGGTAGAGTTAAAAATGTGATGGAAAAACATTGAACTTTTAATTTTGAGTGCTTAATGCACTCTTGGCAATAAATCTCTTCCATTCACACAGACCTGGTGGTGTAGCAGGACATTCAAGACATTCGAGTCCCAAGTGTGCTCACAGTGAAGAATTTAACCCAAAAAATACTTTGACTAAAAGTATCAAGTTCACTCAACAAGTCGTTAAATCCAAATGTGTCAGTTTCACTTGTTGAAGTAACTTTAGATTAACTTAACTCAACATTAGATTTTGATTGTTTTCCTGCTGCTTTAAAATTAAAACTTTTTAAAGTTGACTCAACAAATCCTTATTTACAATGCAGAAAGATTGTGTCTGTGATGACTAATTGTAGTAACACAAAAATTGTATAATGTTTGACCTTGCTGTGGTTGTTTTATTGGTTGAATCATAACTGCATCTACTATCTACAGTGTTTTGGTTTAAAAGTCTAGTCTCTGATACTTCTCGTTGGTGTTCGGACTGGTAAGAATAGCAAAGCGAGATGTTGAAGGGAAGCTTAAGTTTAGTTGATTCAGGATGCTATGAGGTTAATTAAGAATAGGACTGACAACCCTTGTCACCTGAAGCAGTTTGTAAAAGTTTGTCTGTTCTGTGTGAAATATTTATGGTTGTATGTGCCTGGCTCACCTTATGAAACTTAGTTTCCAGGTAAGTCAAACAAAAAATGTCCAAAAGATGTCCAGTCCAGTGACTTTTTCAGTCATCCCTTATCACTTTGTCTTTAAATCCTTTTCAGTGTGACCCTGTAAAACAACACATTTCACTGCACCTATCTGGTATATGTGGCAATAAAGCATATATTTTACATTTTATTCTCTATCTTATCCTCAAACACAAAGAACTCTTATCGTTTAAATTTCAACTCATACCTAGACAAATATTTGGGTATGCAACTATCCAGAAAGAGTGTGTCATGTCTTAACAGTTTTTTCCCGTTGTTTAAAAAATCAGTTTCTCTCCTCTTCTCCAGTATTGTAGCCGACCGACAGAAAAGAAAGATGCCTTTGGGTGACGATGGACATTCCTGGAAGAAGAAAACATCAGATGTGAAAGAAAACTATGACTTCAAGGAGATCCTGGGGACGTAAGTGCTGAAATCATATCTAATTTTGTTGTTGACAATATGGTTCAAGAGTGTCTGAGCCTTTTTACTATCCCTCTACTCATGATGAGAACACCCGGAAGAGTTCACCAGTGTTATTCAGATGCAGGCTACAGAACTATAACTATAACTACAGAGGGACATTTGCAAGTGCTTTCTGTACCTGTACTTATTGAATTTGTATGTTTGACTTGGACTGACTTGACTACCTCTTTAGGTATAACGGTCTTGTGTAATGCAGGCCACAGTGGACAGTGTGTGGGTAGAAAGTGATTGGGGGATATCGTCTTCGCGTAAAGCCCTTAGATCAGGAATCTAGCTTGGTGATATGCCCATTGGTGGTCATTATTAATGCTGAGGTCTACTAGCCTATTGGGAAAATTGGCCATGGTTTTAGATCATTGTTTAGTTGTGTGTGCAAGTGCGTTCATGTGCGTCCGTGCGTTCCTGTGTTCGTGCGTGGGTACGTTTGTACATGCTTGCGTGCACATGCGTGTGAACGTGTGTGTGTATTTGTGTCTGTCTAGGCTCTCATGTCTCTTTTGTACGTGTCTGCCTGATCCAGTTGATAATGTATTCTAACAGCAGCTCTGGGGTATATATGCTGTATGATATAACTTGCCCTGCTCCGAGCAGAGCTTTGGCGCGTCACACGTATTTTCACTGAATTATAAACGGCCCGGGGGATTTTACACTTTTGCTTTTAATATTTAGCTTTTTATGCAGTTTCCAGAGTGTGTTGTGTTTCATGTCTTTATGTGATTATAGTGGAAATTACGGCAATGGTGTGCTAGATATTCTGTATCACATTAAGTATGAAAGTGCAAGCTAAAATAGAGATTTTATTTTTACAGAGCTGACATCAGCTGTTCTATTTTGACATACAGTGCCTTCAGAAAGTATTCACACCCCTTGACTTTTTCCACATTTAGTTATTTTACATCCTGAATTTAAAATATATTAAACTGAGATTTTGTGTCACTGGCCTAAACATAATACCCCATAATGTCAAAGTGGAATTATGTTTTTAGAAATGAATACAAAATAAAAAGTTGAAATGTGTTGAGTCAATGAATATTCAACCCATTTGTTATGGCGAGCCTAAATAAGTTCAGGAGTGAAAATATGCTTAACAAGTTACATAATAACTATAACATAATAACATATAACATAATAACTAAATATTTAACTTTCATACATTCACAAGTGCAATACACCAAATTAAAGCTTAACTTCTTGTTAACCTCTTACATCTATGGGGGCGCTATTTCATTTTTGGATGAAAAACGTTCCCGTTTTAAACAAGATATTTTGTCACAAAAAGATGCTCGACTATGCATATAATTGATACCATTCGAAAGAAAACACTCTGACGTGTCCAGAAATACCAAGATATTCTCTGTGCGTGCCCTAGAACGTGAGCTTCAGGCAAAACCAAGATGAGATGGCATCCAGGAAATGAGCAGGATTTTTGAGGCTCTGTTTTCCATTGTCTCCTTATATGGCTGTGAATGCGAGAGGAATGAGCCTGCCCTTTCTGTCGTTTCCCCAAGGTGTCTGCAGCATTGTGACGTATTTGTAGGCAGATCATTGGAAGATTGACCATAAGAGACCACATTTACCAGGTGTCCGCCCGGTGTCCTGCGCCGAAATTGGTGCGCAAAAGTCACCTGCCAGTATTTTTCCTTGGGATACAGAGAGGAAAGCAAGCTTCCACGAACTGCATATCAATGAAGAGATATGTGAAAAAACACCTTGAGGATTGATTCCAAACAACGTTTGCCATGTTTCGGTCGATATTATGTAGTTAATCCGGAAAAGTTTTACGTTGTAGGTGACTGAATTTTCGGTTCGTTTCGGTAGCCAGACGCAATGTAGAAAACGGAACGATTTTTCCTACACACAGACGCTTTCAGGAAAAACTGCGCATTTGGTATGTAACTGAGAGTCTCCTCATTGAAAACATCAGAAGCTCTTCAAAGGTAAATGATTTTATTTATTTGGTTATCTGGTTTTTGTGAAAATGTTGCGTGCTAAATGCTACTCAAAATGCTATGCTAGCTTTGCATACTCTTACACAAATTAGTCAATTTCTATGGTTCAAAAGCATATTTTGAAAATCTGAGATGACAGTGTTGTTAAGAAAAGGCTAAGCTTGAGAGCAGACGCATTATTTTCATTTTATTTGCGATTTTCAGAAATCGTTAACGTTGCGTTATGCTAATGAGCCTGAGGCTTTAGTCACAAACCCGGATCCGGGATGGGGAGTTTCAAGAAGTTAATCTATAAATCGTGTCCGATTTAAAAAAGGCTTTACAGCGAAAGCACACCATATGATTATGTTAGGTCAGAGCCGAGTCACAAAAAAACATACAGCGATTTTCCAGCCAAAGAGAGGAGTCACAAAAAGCAGAAATAGAGATTTAAACAAGATATTTTGTCATGAAAAGATGCTCGACTATGCATATAATTGACAGCTTTGGAAGGAAAACACTCTGACGTTTCCAGAACTGCAACGATATTGTCTGTGAGTGCCACAGAACTGATGTTACAGGCGAAACCCAAATAAAAATCCAACCAGGAAGTGCCGCATTTTTTGAAACCTCCTCATGCCAATGACTCCTTATATGGCTGTGAATGAGCTACGAATGAGCTTACGTTTTCCACGTAGTCCCCAAGGTGTCTACAGCATTGTGACGTCTTTTTAGGCATTTCCATTGAAGAATGGCTGTAAGGGACCATATATAGCATGTGGTCACATGGTGTCTCCCGCAGAAAATCTTGCGTAAAACACTGAGGTAGCCATTTTTCCAATCGCTTCTTATGAGAAACCAATTGCCTCGACGGATATATTATCGAATATATATGTGAAAAACACCTTGAGGATGGATCCTAAACAATGTTTGCCGTGTTTCTGTCGATATTATGGAGCAAATTTTGAAAAACGTTTGGCGTTATAGTTGTAGCATTTTACGGTCGATTTCTCAGCCAAGCATGATGAAGAAACGGGAGCTATTCCGCCTACAAAAATAATATTTTTGGAAAAAAGGAACATTTGCTATCTAACTGGGAGTCTCCTGAGTGAAAGCATCTGAAGTTCTTCAAAGGTAAATTATTTAATTTGGTTGCTTTTCTTATTTTCGTGAAAATGTTGCCTGCTGCCAGCAGAGCTAGCATAGCATTATGCCATGATAAACTTACACACATGCTTGTCAAGCGTTGGCTGTAACGCATATTTTGAAAATCTGAGATGACAGTGTTGTTAACAAAAGGCTAAGCTTGTGTTTGAATATATTTATTTAATTTCATTTGCGATTTTCATGAATAGGAAAAGTTTCTAGGGGTATTTATGTCCGCTGCGTTATGCTAATGCGTTTGAGGCTATGATTACGCTCCCGAATACGAGTTTGCTCGTCGCAAGAGGTTAAAGAGCGGGACACTAATCCGGACGCTTATAAGAAATCCCACTATGCCCTCAGACTAACCATCAAACAGGCAAAGCGTCAATACAGGACTAAGATTGAATCCTACTACACCGGCTCTGACGCTTGTCGGATGTGGCAGGGCTTGAACATATTACGGACGACAAAGGAAAACCCAGCCGCGAGCTGGCCAGTGACGCAACACTAGTAAAATAAAAATAATAAAAACTGTGTGAACACGCTCTCCATAGCCAATGTGAGCAAGACCTTTAAACAGGTCAACATTCACAAAGCTGCAGGGCCAAATGGATTACCAGGACGTGTACTCAAAGCATGCGTGGACCAACTGGCAAGTGTCTTCACTGACATGTTCAAGCTCTCCCGGACCTAGTCTGTCATACCTACATGTTTCAAACAGACCACCATAGTCCCTTTGCCCAAGAAAGCGAAGGTAACCTGCCTAAATGATTACCGCCCTGTAGCACTCACGTCAGTAGCCATGAAGTGCTTTGAACGGCTGGTAATGGCTCACATCAACACCATCATGAAGGAAACACTAAACCCACTCCAATTTGCATACCGCCCCAACAGATCCACAGATGATTTCAATCGCACTCCACACTGCCCTTTCCCTCCTGGATAAAAGGAACACCTATGTAGGAATGCTGTTCATTGACTACAGCTTAGCATTGAACACCATAGTACCTACAAATCTCATAACTAAGCTATGGACCCTAGGACAAAACACCTCCCTCTGCAACTGGATCCTGGACTCCCTGATGGGCCGCCTCCAGGTGGTAAGGGTAGGCAACAACACATCTGCCACGCTGATCCTCAACACTGGGGTCTCTCAGGGATGCGTGCTTAGTCTCCTCCTGTACTCCCTGTTCACCCACGACTGAGTGGCCAGGCACGACTCCAACACTATCATTAAGTTTGCTGACGACACAACAGTGGTAGGCCTGATCAACGACAACGATGAGACAGCCTATAGGTAGGAGGTCAGAGACCTGGCAGTGTGGTGCCAGGACAATAACCTCTCCCTCAATGTGAGCAAGACAAAGGAGCTGATCGTGAACGATACGAAAAGGAAGGCCGAACAAGCCCCCATTAACATCAACAGGGCTGAAGTGGAGCGGGTCGAGAATTTCATGTTCCTTGGTGTCCAAATCACCAAAAAACTATCATGGTCCAAACACACCAAGTCAGTCGTGAAGAGGGCACGACAAAACCTGTTCCTCCCCAGATCCTCAAAAAGTTCTATAGCTGCACAATCGAGAACATCCTGACCGGTTGCATCTCCTCCTGCTATGGCAACTGCTTGGCATCTGACCGTAAGGCGCTACAGAGGGTAATGCGTACGGCCCGGTACACCACTGCGGCCAAGCTTCCTGACATCCAGGACCTATATACTAGGCGGTGTCAGAGGAAGGCCCAAAAAATGGTCAAAGACTGCAGTCACCCAAGTCATAGACTTCTCTCTCTGCTTCTGCACGGCAAGTGGTACCAGAGCGCCAAGTCCAGAACCAACAGGCTCATTAACAGCTCCGATCCTCACACCATAACACTGCTGAACAATTAATCAAGTGCCCACCCGGAGTATTTACATTGACCCCCCTTGTTTTTACACTGCTGCTACTTGCTGTTTATTTTCTGTGCATAGTCACTTTACAAATTACCTCGACTAACCTGTACCCCTGCACATTGACTCAGTACTGGTACCCCTGTATATAGCCTCCTTATTGTTGTGACATTGTGTTGTGTTACTTTTAGATTTTTTATTTATTTTTTACTTTAGTTTATTTAGTAAACATTTTCTTAACTCTATTTCTTGAACTGCATTGTTGGTTAAGGGCTTGTAAGTAAACATTTCACGGTAAGGTCTACCTACACCTGTTGTAATTGGTGCATGTGACAAATAAAATTTGATTTGAAACCGCTCAGGGATTTCACCATGAGGTGATTTCACCATGTGTGTAGAACATTTTTTGAATTCAGGCGGTAACATAACAAGATGGGGAATAAGTCAAGGGGTATGAGTACTTTCTGAAGGTGCTGTACTCCCTGGTGGAGGATAAAATTTATCCTAATAATTGTAATAATAATAATTATTTAATTTATTTGTATTTATTTTTTATTCTTCCGTGATGTTGTTTGCCTGCTCTGTGTGTCGACGTGTCCACTGACCCCTGACCAAGGAAGTAGTTAACAGAGGGGCCCTGGTGCCCTTTCCCTGAGAGCATGGAAGAGAGAGACCGGCAGGAACCAGAAGTTACAGGAGAGGCAAACTATATTCATGCAGGAGCCAGTTCTAGTGAGGAACTTTACATTAAGAAGGCCTTGCAGTACAGTGTAAAGTGAGATAAAATTATAAATATTATATCCATATCTTCGCTTAGGTCAGGTCATTGGTAAAGAGGAATGAAAGGTTGAAAGAGACTAAATGTCTAGCATGTACAAGAAGCAAACAGAGAGAAGAGCATGAGATACATGCAGGAGGCCAGCTGTAGCTCCATCAGAGTAGTGCCTGTGTCAGTGCCAGTTGTAGCTTCATGAAGCCATTCCTTTCAACCACTTTGTGTTTAGGTTCGAGGGGGTCTGCCTTCTACACCAAAGCGTTGATTAATCCAGTCGACAGGCCCTTTCAACAGGGTCTACTCTCTTCATTTAGCCCTGAGTGGTGGATAGATAGGTTGCTCTGTTCCCCCTCACAATACCAATGGTGAGAATATTGTTCCCTGTGTGTGTGTGTGTGTGTGTGTGTGTGTGTGTGTGTGTGTGTGTGTGTGTGTGTGTGTGTGTGTGTGTGTGTGTGTGTGTGTGTGTGTGTGTGATGTAAGGAGTTTTTTTTTACAATGTTTTTAAAATTTTTATTGACATAAATGAGTGGTTAACAGATACACACCCTAATGGTCAGAGTGCGCTGGTTATTTCTTTAACATTTAGGTCAGAGGATTTCACGCTCAATTCCCCAGTAGTAGGCGTTGTAAGGAACTTTATTGTGATTCTTTTTGGTTCTCAGGTATTTGTCTCTGGCCCAGCCTGTCTTCAGACTGCTGACTACTCTGTTCTGATCTCTTCCTGGTGCCTGGATAATGGAATCAGGCTAATACCTATTGTTCAGTGGAGGTGTTTAAAAGGCTTTTGTGTACCAAACAGTGCTATTCTCTTACCAACTATTCCCCAAGCCCTTAGGGAGGCTCTCAAACTAACGCCTGTCTTTGCGTGCATTTGAAGTGAATTTACGTGGGATTATGTTGTCTCTATGCTGCTTGTCTCTTGACATTTTTTGTTATTACTTTACATTCATAGCTTCTGTCAGTTCTGGCTTGAGCCTACTCTATTTTGTGCAAAGAGTAAAACATTTTATTTTATTTTAAATGTAACCTTTATTTAACTAGCCAAGTCAGTTAAGAACAAAATCTTATTTACAGTAACACTTAACAATGAACTCTTTAAATGATACAGGATGTTTATCTAAGGTGCACTTACATTAGACACACATACATTATATGAAGTGCCTATTAAGTACACACATGGATTATTCTTAGTGAGGATTTAAACATCATCCATAACACGCTTTACATAATGTAGCCCAATGATACCTTACCAGGCTCCTGTGTTGGTGTATGTATAAGCCAGTCTGTATTTGATTGGGATAAACCTACCACAGTGCTTGTCTCATTCCTATCATTGTGATGTTTGTCAAACATTTTGGGTAAACACCATTTACATGGTAAACCACCTTTTCTCTCGGATCCCTTTGTTAGGAATGTGTTCGATATGTTTTCTTTCCCCCATATCCCATGGTCTGCCAGTTGTTGTCCACACCTGTTTATGGAAAGATCACCGGCTCACCAGATCGCTAAGCTGCAAGTTCACCGTTGGCTGGTTGTCTTGGCAACTGGAGGAGACACTTTCCATATGGACTCTAACAGTCACTATGGAAACAACGTCTTTATCTGCTATTAATAATCCTGGCCTGTGAATGTGTGAGCATTGTGAGGGGCGATTAAGTCCCCTCATTGTATACACTGTTGAATGTGGGAGCAGAGCTAAATTCCTGGAGCCTCCCTCTGACATTCTGTCACGAATAGGCCTTATGAGGGAAGAATCTGTGTGTGTGTGTCTGTTCATGTGTGGAGTTCACCATGTAGTCCCCTGTCCACACGACTCCCATCCCACCCTCCACCCCCTCATGCCATCTCTTCGTAGCAGACGTTCTCTGATCACGGCCGAAGCTTGTGTCCTCGCCTGTGTTTTCATCTTATTCAGCTCTACTCCACAGCACAATAGCTGACGGATCAATCTGCCTCTAACAAGTACAATGAATTTATGTATACATTATTTTCTCATTCATAGTAATGATGCACTCTAATGACAAACCATTTAATTAATTGAAATTCGAATTTAGGCCCTCGTCTACACTATGTTGTATTCTGTCACACAGAGAGAGGCTGAGGCATCTTGGGGAGAACCTTTTTTCTACTCACTACCTTGTCCTGTACTGACACAGGGCTGATGTGCCTCTATTTGTTAAGGATGTAATGAGTCTCTATAAGTAAATATTTTTGGACAGACTACAGACTGCACTCCTGGTTAATGAATGTGAGACTTCATGTAGTGACTTTTTGAAGGAGACTTTTTCAGAGACACATTGAAGAAGACCTTTTTTGGGCTATGAGCCCTATGATAAACATCCCAGACTGTTGCTATCATTGTGTGTGTGTGTGTGTGTGTCCTGCTTCTGCATGTGTGTCTGTAATTAAAACAGATCTGGATTAATGATGCACACACAGTCAACATCACTGCCACTGCAATCAACTCAAATCCTCTCCCCCTCACTATGTTCATCTCTCTCTTTTCCTTTCTTCCGTGCTCCTTATCTTAATTGTTCTCTTTGCTGTTGTTTCTTTATCTGTCCTTCCATCTATGTCCTCAGCTTTTATCTCTCTTTCACCTTCCCCAAACACAGCTTTATTTTAGCTCATATCCCTAGCTGCCTCTTAACTATCCTATTTGAAATCCAGCTCCATTTTGACTCTCTTCTCCCCAAGTGCCTCATAATCAGTAGCAGTTTTCACACTGGGGTTTCTATACCACTGGGCCCTGGAGTGTGTTGTGAAGCTGAAATGGGAGCTCCACTGTGCAGGCTGATGGGGGCAGTGAAACATTAAAACACATATTGATCATTTCCATAGCTGACAGACAGACTGTATGTAGGGTGAAATAGACAAGTATGATAGGCAAGGGTTCAATGGAAATAGAAGCACACTAACACACATACATACACGTGCACCAAAATGACTGTGAATGTTTAGAGCCCACAGGCAATTTTCCAAAGAGGAATATTTGACTACGCCTTGAGCAAATTTGATTAGTTAATCGCCATTTGAATTTGTTGGCAGAATGTTTTGGTTGATTATGTTTTTGGCATGTGTTGATATTTTAATAGCTGTGTATCTTTAATTGTTGTTATTGTTTTACTATTTATCAGTCTATTGCTCACACTGGGCCCACTGACTACATAGCACTTCCTAACCAGCATCACTCTCCTTGCTTAGATTGTACCGTGTAGTAGTGGTTCTCTTTTAAAAGTCCATAGCTGTGTCCAGGGAACAGGGCAGTCCTGGGTGTGTTCCAACACTCTCAGTGACCTTTGGGTAGACTAGGGTTTCTCAACAAACTGTTCATAATGTACAATCGCCTTTGCCAGTGCTATTTTGACTTCTAAATGGCCTAGTAATACATTGCAAGGACAGTCCGGGCCTCGGCAGTAAGCACAGGCCTCTGGAGGAAAATACTTTACAGCCCTTCAATACAGTTATTATGTGCAATCCCAGAATGCCTTGCAAAGCAGGGAAAGGGGGTGTGGGATGAGGAGAGGGGAAAGAGGAGAGGAGAGGGGGAGATGGGGAAAGCACTGGAATAATCTAAAATCAATAGGGCTAATGGATCAACGTTCCCCAGTGTTGACATTTAATGGTGGCCCAGTGTGCTCTGTCTCTCACTGGCTGCTATTTCTGGGATTGTTTCTGTGTGTCTGTGTCGTCTTTGTCTGTGTGAGTGTGTGTGTGTGAGAGAGAGATAGAGTAAGGCTCTGAGAAAAGCCTGTAGGCTCTGAGAAATGCCTGAAAAGCCTGAGAACACCAGCTCAGCATATTGTGCCTGTTATGGACACGGACAGACATGGGGACATTGTTTCCTCAATACCTTCATAATATTGGCTGCATATTAAATCAATAACATGCGTTTATTGTTTTGTTGCAGTATTTGGTTGTAGTGGAATTAAGTCCATAGCTATTTTTCCTTCCCTAGTCAGGGCCAGTGATCTGCCTGTTCTCTTGGACACAGGGCAGTTGTCCCACTGGACAAGCAGGCCGCAGATCTCAGAATGATGGATCAACCACCTCTTTGAAATACGGAAACTCTGGGCTCCACTCCTCCTCCTGTCTTTCTGAGATGTCCTACATTGTTCTTAACGCTTCATCTTCGGAAAACACAACGAGATGTGTTGTAAAGTGTCCTAGCCTTTTTCCAGCGGAAAATCTTTTCAAATCCATATGATTTACTATAGGATTGGATTTACTATACTAATTTTGTCCAATGAGAGAGAGAGAGAGAGCCTTTGACTTTTTGTCTTTCTTTACTGAAACCTTCTCATTTCAGATTAATTTACCCCCCCCCACACTTAAAAATAAAACACCAAAATATATCCTGTACTGCATTCATGTACCATACTCACCTTTCCATTCTGCCACCACATGATACACACCAACATCACAATACCCACTTCTACAACCGTATATCCAAAACATCTTCCCCAGCTATACAGACAGCTAAAATTAGTTAGTTAAAATCAGTTAAAATCTATCAAGTCCTCCAGACCCCCTTGCCAGTCTCCAGTCTCTGCCGTCACCTGTAGTGGCGGAAACATTGGTGCCTCCCCCCTTTGGCTGCTCAATCACCCCCCTTACTGGCTCAGACAGTGCCTCCTCGACCTCCTCCAGGAATCTCTCCAGCAGCCTTACAGACGTTATTCCTGTTAGTTGTGCCAAGACTTCCAGAGTTTTCCACCCCTTCTCTCCCAGCAGTCTCAGGTCACCCAGCCTTTGTAAACCTGCCGCCATCAGTTGCCTCTGCAGGGTGGCCGACTGAACCCGATCACAAAGGGATGGCTGGGTTGTTGAAGATCGGCTCCTCCCACAGCCCAGGCTCCACACCCCCTTCTCGTGTGGGCCTTAGCAGCTGCCAGGCACTCAGCACTGCAGAGTAAAAATCTGAGAGACTTGCTGTACTCAGCCTCTCCAGCTTCATGAGGAACAGCTGCCGGTCCAACCCTAATCCGCCAGCTCTCCTCAGCAGCGCGCATGCTGGTTCCCTCCAGCCAACATCAGTGTGGTACAGCAGTCTCTGCACCGCCTTTAGTCGGAAAGCAGCCATCCTGCTCTAGAGTTCCACCAGGCCCTGTCCTCCTTAGTGGACGGTCATGTACAACACTTCAGCCCTCAACTAGTGATGGCCCGGACAGAAAAAGTCCACCAGCTTGCTTTGCAGGTGGGGGGGGGGGTTGAGGACAGCCAGTTTATGCCACAGGGAAGATGCCACCAGGTTATTGATTATCAGCACCCTTCCTCTATATGACACTTGGGACAGGAGCCACCTCCACCTGGCCAGTCTTGACACCACTGCCTGTGACAGCCCCTCCCAGCTCTTCCTGACCCACTTCTCCAGGCCCAGGTACACCCCCAACACTTTAAGCCCTTCACAACACCACTGCAAACCCCCTGGAAACAGAGGGGCCCTATCCCCCCATGCCTCACATAACATAGCTTTGCTCTTGCCCCAGTTCAACTTAGCCGAAGAAGCTCCCTAGTACACCTTCAGACTAGACTCTAGTGCCTGCATATCCTAACCATCCCTGACCATCACATAAACATAATCTGCATATGCTGACACTGCTATGCCTGTCACCACATCCATGCCTGTCCAGCACACTCCCTGCAGTCTCCTGCGTAGCAGTCCCAAAAAAGGCTCAATGGCTAGTGTGTATAACTACCCAGATAGAGGGCATCCTTGTCTAATGCCCCGTCTCACCCAGACAGGACTACTGACCCCCCCTCCCACCTTGACCATACATGATGCCCCAGCATAAACAGCTTCACACAGGTCAAAAAACTCTTCCCAAACCCAAACATCACATTAAACAGATACTCATGGTCCACTCTCTCTCTCTTGATCTAAAGAGACCAGTCCAAAGTTCACATTAGAACCTCTCGACAATTCCAACATGTCCCTAATTAAGAACAAGTTGTCCGTGATTGAGTGTCCTGGTACACAATATGTTTGGTCCTTATGTACTATCGAGTCCAAATGGGACTTCAGTCTGTTAGAGAGGACCTTGGCAAATATCTTGTAGTCCGCACAGAGTAATGCCACAGGCCTCCAGTTCTTAAGTTCACACAAGTCCCCTTTTTTTGGGCAGGAGAGTTAGAGCCGCCCGACGCAGCTCATTGGCAACTCTCCTACCCCGACACATTCACGCAACACGCAATAAATCCTGTCCAATTATTCCCCAGAATTTTTTATAAAACTCCACTGCGAGTCCATCGACCCCTGGTGCACAACCGTGGGACATCTGGGTTACGGCCTCTGCCAGTTCATGGGACAACAGAGGAATGTCCTTTTCATCCCTCTGTGCCACAGAGAGCTTAGGGAGTCCTGTGAACAAGACCTGAGCACACATAGGATCACACACTTCTGCCCTATACAACTCAGTATAAAACTCCACAGTCCGCTCCCACATCTCCCCCACCACAGAGGTCACCCGCCCATCAGACAGCCGTAGACAATGCATACACTTAGCTTCACCGCTCTGTCTTTCCAAACCAAAGAAGGAGGAGCTGGGAGCGTCCAGCTGCTTGAGCATGGAGAACCTAGCTCTTACAAGTGCTCCCTTTGCTTTAACCTGGAAAAACTACCCAGGTCCCTACGTAATTCAGCTAAATTAGCCTGTAGGCCTACATTGCCTTGCCCCACCATCTCTACCTCCATCTCATTAATACAACACTCTAGTTCCCCCAATACTCTCCTAGCCTCTGAGAATGAGAGAGCTGTGTACTGTTGACAGAAAAGCAGAATTTTGACTTTCCCCACATCCCACCATTGACTCAGAGACTCATACTCCTCTCTTCGCTGCCCCCACCTTTCCCAAAAGGTCTGGAAACCTGAGCAAAAAGTGGCATCTTTTAAGAGCTTTACATTGAACTTCCAATAGGATGCCTGCCGGGGCCCTGGTAATATAGACAGCCGAGCCATGGCTATGTGGTGATCTGAAAACCCCATCGGAGAATGGTATCGCCCAACTGCTTATTGCTCCGATTCCTAGACATGTAAAACCGATCAAGTCGGGCTGCACTCACCCTAGCCCCAAACATCTTCACCCATGTATACTGTCTTGTGTTCTCGGTCGAACTGATTAATGATGTCCCTTAACACTCCCACTGACACTGAATGAGGCTCTTCCCCATTTCTGTCTTTTGTAAAATCCATTATATAGTTCCAGTCCCCTCCGACCACCAGCGTCTCCTCAGGCGCTACCTGTGAGAGTTCCTGCCTAAGACTCCCAGATAGAACCCCCCTCTCTCCCTGTATTAGGCGCATACACATTTATAAAGACAAAACCCATGTTGTTAATTTCTGCTTTTACAACAAGCAGCCTCCCCTTACACACCTCCTTTAAGGAGCAAATTTTTACAGACAGACCCGGTACAAAAAGGACTGCCACCCCTGCAATCAAATTTGTCCCATGGCTCAACACACCTGCCCCTTTACACCAGAGCCCCCAATCGACTTCATTTAACACATCATTATGTGTCTCCTGCAGAAACAACACCTGAACCTTTTTTTGTCTTACATATTCACCCAACACACTCCTCTTTCCCACATCTCTGGTGCCATTTATATTGAGCGAGAAGTGGGAGGAAAGCCAGCAAAGAAAGAGACCAATAGCGAAGCTCAAAAAGCCCCAGTGTCAGAAAGAAAATATACATCTAAACAATGTCTGAAGGTAAACCTTTACACACTGTTGTGACCCACTTCCTCAACCTAAACCATTTCCTGGGTGAGAGGACACCATGCTCCTCATTTTTCATAGCATGTTGTACTAATTTTACAAACTTTCTCGGATCAGAAAAAAAAGCCTCAAGATGAACTTTTTTCTCGTTAGTCTCATTCAGGAACCTTGTCAGTTCTCTCAATGTGTACTTTGACCCTCTGCTTGACTGGCTGTCAGCTCCGGGCCCATTGAAGAGGATAAAAAAAATAACTCCTCATCCTCTTCCTCACACTTTCCTCCTCATCTCTATCTCCCATTCTGACAACCTGCCCTTCCTCTCTGGTCAGGGCATTGCCCACAGCAACAGGCAAAGTTTCCATTGTGCCTTTGACCACACCCTTTTTCCTTTTCCGCTTGACACCCTCCTCCTCCCCCCTAGTCTCTTACACTTCCCCACTATACTCTCCTCAACCACTAGCATAACCTGACTAGACCCATCCTCATCTACACCACTCTCCATAGCATGACTAGGCCCAGCATCATCTACACAACCATCCATAGCATAACTAGGCCCAGCCTCAGCTACCCCACCATCTCTAGCCTGACTAGACCCATCCTCATCTACACCACCATCTATAGCATGACTAGGCCCAGCATCATCTACACAACCATCCATAGCATAACTAGGCCCAGCCTCAGCTACCCCACCATCTCTAGCCTGACTAGACCCATCCTCATCTACACCACCATCTATAGCATGACTAGGCCCAGCATCATCTACACCACTCTCCATAGCATGACTAGGCCCAGCCTCAGCTACCCCACCATCTCTAGCCTGACTAGACCCAGCCTCCACTACCACATCATCTCTAGCCTGACTAGACCCAGCCTCAGCTAACCCACCATCCATAGCATGACTAGGCCCAGCCTCATTTACACCACCATCCCTGGCATGACTAGGCCTGCATCTGCATCTCATTACCCCCTGCACGTTGCCCTCTATTTCCCCCACTGGCGCTTGTACCCTCACCCTGTCTACGGCCTTTAAACAGCTGTGCCTTTAAATAGCTTGGGACATTCCAGAAAATGATTAATTGGAGGTGTATCTGGAGGTGTATTTCAAGGCCTACCTTAAAAGTCAGTGCCTCTTTGCTTGACATCATGGGACAATCTAAAGAAATTATACAAGACCTTAGAAAAATAAATGTTTCAAGTCTGGTTCATCCTTGGGAGCAATTTCCAAATGACTGAAGGTACCATGTTCATCTGTACAAACAATAGTATGCAAGTATAAACACCATGGGATCACGCAGCCGTCATACCGCTCAGGAAGGAGACGCGTTCTGTCTCCTAGAGATGACCGTACTTTGGTGCGAAAAGTGCAAATCAATCCCAGAACAACAGCAAAGGACCTTGAGAAGATGCTGGAGGAAACAGATACAAAAGTGTCTTTTATCCACAGTAAATGAGTCATATATTGACATAACCTGAAAGGCCATTCAGCATGGAAGAAGTCATTGCTCCAAAACAACCATAAAAAAGCCACACTACGGTTTGCAACTGCACATGGGGACAAAGATCGTAAGATTGTACTTTTTGGAGAAATGTCCTCTGGTCTGATGAAACAAAAATATAAGTGTTTGGCCATAATGACAATTGTTATGTTTGGAGGAAAAAGGGGGAGGCTTGCAAGCCAAAGAACACCATTCCAACCGTGAAGCACAAGGGTGGCAGCATCATGTTGTGGGGGTGCTTTGCTGCAGGAGGGCTGGTGCACTTCACAAAATAGATGGCATCATGAGGGAGGACAATTATGTGGATATATTGAAGCAACATCTCAAGACATCAGCCAGGAAGTTAAAGCTTGGTCGCAAATGGGTCTTCCAAATGGACAATGACCCCAAGCATACTTCCAAAGTTGTGGCAAAAAAGCTTAGGGACAACAAAGTCAAGCTATTGGAGTGGCCATCACAAAGCCCTGACCTCAATCCTATAGAAATATTGTGCGAGCAAGGAGGCCTACAAACCTGACTCAGTTACACCAGCTCTGTCAGGAGTAATGGGCCAAAATTCACCCAACTTATTGTGGGAAGCTTGTGGAAGGCTACCTGAAACGTTTGACCCAAGTTAAATCATTTAAAGGCAATGCTACCAAATACTAATTGAGTGTATGAAAACTTCTGACCCACTGGGAATGTGATGAAAGAAATAAAAGCTGAAATAAATCATTCTCCCAACTATTATTCTGACATTTCACATTCCTAAAATAAAGTGATAATCCTCACTGACCTAAGATAGGGAATGTTTACTACGATTAAATATGAAATAGTGAAAAACTGAGTTTAAATGTATTTGGCTGAGGTGTAAGTAAACTTCCGACTTCAACTGTATCAGACTGCATCTTCAATTAGCACTGAGGTGTGGATTGAGAGATTGAGAGCCCTTGAGCCCAACAATGGCAGGAGAATTTCACAGCCAGGAGAATTTCACAGCCTAACTGGATGTAAAAAATGATAAGGCAAACACCTGAGAAGAGTACAAATTAACCTCCTTATGGAAAATCAACGAATACTTTTTGCTGTTTATTATAAAAATGGAACTTAATCTTCCACGCAGACCATCCCCTGGCATGATGCAGTGCTATATTTACACACTACCAATCTGTTAAGAGGAGGGTGTTAGCGATGGAAACTCAGGTATTAGACAACGATGACTCTTAGTCAGCCAATGTTAACCTGTACAATTCTGAAACAGTAATGGTACAGGGCAACCACATTGTGGACTTTCACATAATCAAAGAGAGCTCAGCAGGATAAGCTCTCTCTTGAGATGGATAACCCCACCTCGAGCGTGTCAGACCAGACCTCTTCATCATCCAATCCCACAGACGAGCAACCCCAAGCGGAAAGTCAACCTCCCAGCATAGAGTAGTACTACTCCCTCATTGAAATGAAGGATAAATTCAACCAAACCCGGAGAGCTGGAGGTGGAGAGAGACATATCTGCACTCTGGAATGTGTTGAGACAACATCAACAGGAGAAAGAGCAGAGGTAGGAGAAGAACAGAGCATTAGAGGAAAGGATCAGACTGATGGGGGTGAGGGTGATGGTGTGTGACAGAGAACCACCAATTAGAGAGCTGACCACCCCCGCAGAGAAGCCAGCAGAACAGCCCACCTCAGCCACTGACCATAGCCTCAACATCACAGCAGGACAGATAAATGAAGAACCCCAAGCCCAGGGGATCCTACCACCACTGAACCCCCGTCAGCCACCCTGATAGTCCTCCTGACAACCCCCCCCACACCCACTGAGGACATACACAAGCCACAGATTGTACTCCTTATGGACACAAATGGGAAATATATACAAGAAAATAAACATTTTCCCAAATAATCTAATTTCTGGTGTCCAAACACCCAGCTTGCCCTAGACCTTCTGTCTGAGAACCAACTAGGGTCACCCAGACACAAAATAATACACACAGGCACGAAAGACCTGAGAGCACAACAGGAAAGGGTGGCCACAGCACTCAAGGGACTGATTGATTGAAAAACCTTCTACTATCCCCAACGGTTATCTCCACCCTGCTACCACGACAATACTTTCCACCCTGCTACCATACAGCAGGTAAAAGTATTTCCTATGACTATGCCTCAAAACCAAATGTTTACCATGCCCACCACTCCACCCTAGACTTGAACAGCCTTTATGACGAGGTCCACCTATACAAGGCAGCAGTGCCCACCTTCGCACGGACCCGAAAGGACATTACTCTCAATCGCAGCCACAGCACCTCACACAAGAGCAACAGATCAATAGACACCACCCCCACCAACCAACACAGAGGACCCACACCGAGAGGACCTACATCCAGACCACAGCACCACCAGCCATATCCACCCCCCAAGTCAACCATGCCCACACCCCATTTAGGCCCCTCAGATCAGACCTATACCCTTCCTGCCCACCCCATTCCCCCCACTCCCGCAAAGAGGGCCTCAACATGAAAGTCACACATACGCCTAGGCCGGGAGCAGGCAAACAGGCCCAACCCCCACTCTTATACTAGCCGAAGCCAATGGCATGTACCAGATGCTCAACAGGCTCTGCTCACAATTACTGGTCTGAGGCCAAACTAAATGACTAATAACATTGGACACTTTATGGAACACAACGACTTCACTATGTCATCCTGGAATATCCAAGGCCTGAAGTCATCTGTCATTGGCCTAAAGAGCTGGAACCTGGACTTCACCAATGAAATCAGAAATACATACATTGTCATCCTACAAGAAACATAGTATAGAGGAGATGGACACACTGCTTTCCCTCTAGGTTACAAAGAGATGGTAGTCCCATCCACCAAACTACCAGGTGTGAAACAGGGAAGGGACTTGGGGGGTATGCTAATGTGGTATAGAGCAGACCTAACTCCTTGTATTAAATTAATCAAAACAGGTACATTTTAGATTTGGCTAGAAATTCAAAAGGAAATGATCTCAACAGAGAAAAATCTCCTCCGGTGTGCTACCTATATACCCCACTAGAATCCCCATACTTTAATGAAGACAGTTTATCCATCTTGGAGAGGGAAATCAATCATTTTCAGGCCTAGGGACATGTACTAGTCTGTGGCGACATACATGCCAGAACTGGACAAGAACCTGACACCCTCAGCACATGGACACAAACACCTACCTGGAGGTCACAGCATTCCCTCCCCCATATGCCCCACCTAGGCACAACTACAACAACATAACCAACAAAAACAGGTCACAACTCCTGCAGCTCTGTCGCATGCTTGGTATTTATATAGTAAATGGTAGGCTTTGAGGGGACTTTTACGGTAGGTACACTTATAGCTCATCTCTTGGCAGTAGTACTGTAGACTGCTTCATCACTGACTTCAACCCAGAGTCTCTCAGAGCGTTCACAGTCAGCCCACTGACACCCCTATCAGATCACAGCAAAATCACAATCTACTTGAACAGAGCAATGCTCAATCATGAGGCATCAAAGCCAAAGGAACGGAATAATATTAAGACATTCTATAGATGGAAGGAAAGTAGTGTGGAAACCTACCAAAAAACTATTAGGCAACAACAAATTAAATTCATTTTAGAAAATGCCCACTGTAATAGTGAAGGTGTAAACTTGCCAGTAGAAAACCTAAACAATATATTTGACCTCTTAGCTTCCCTATCAAATATAAAAATCTCAAACATAAAAACGAAGAAAATTAACAACAATGACAAATAGTTTGATGAAGAATGCAAAACCTAAGAAAAAAATGTAGAAACCTATCCAACCAAAAACGTAGAGACCAAGAAAACCTGAGTTATGCCGTCACTATAGTGAATCACTAAGACAATACAGAAATACACTACGGAAATTGAAGGAACAGCGTGTCAGAAATCAGCTCAGTGTAATTGAAGAATCCATGGAAAACACTAAATAAACAACACGAAGAGTTATCTATCCAAAACAGAGATGTATGGGTAAACAACTTCTACAATCTTTTGGGACCTATTTTTTATTTATTTAACTAGGCAAGTCAGTTAATAACAACTTCTTATTTTCAATATAGGCCTAGGAACAGTGGGTTAACTGCCTGTTCAGGGGCAGGATGACAGATTTGTACCTTGTCAGCTTGGGGATTTGAACTTGCAGCCTTTCAGTTACTAGTCCAACACTCTAACCACTAAGCTACCCTGCAAAGAACAAATAGCAAAAACATATACTTGATCAAATACAAATCTTAGAATAAACTATTAAAGACTACCAGAACCCATTGGATTCTCCAATTACATTGAATGAACTACAGGACAAAATACAAACCTTCCAACCCAAATAGGCCCATGGTGTTGATGGTATCCTCAATGAAATTATAAAGTATACAGACCACAAATTCCAATTGACTATACTTAAACTCCTTAACATCATCCTTGGCTCTGGCATCTTCCCCAACATTTGGAAACAAAGACCCGAATCCATAAAAGTGGGGACAAATTTGACCCTAATATCTTATGTGTCAACAGCAACCTTGGGAAAATCATCTGCATTATCATTAACAGCAGACTCGTACATTTCCTCAGTGAAAAGAATGTACTGAGAAATGTCAAATTGGCTTTTTACCAAATTACCGTACAACAGACCACATATTATCCCTGCACACAAACAAATCAAAATAAAGGCAGTCTTCTCATGCTTTGTTGATTTAAAAAAAGCTTTCGTCTCAATTTGGCATTAGGGTCTGCTATACAAATTGATGGAAAGTGGGGTTGGGGGAAAACATACAACATCATAAAATCCATGTACACAAACAACAAGTGTGCAGTTATAATTGGCAAAAAAACACATTTCTTTCAACAGGGCCGTGGGGTGAGACAGGGATGCAGCTTTAGCCCCACCCTCTTCAACATATATATCAATGAATTGGCGAGGGCACTAGAACAGCCTGCAGCACCCGGCCTCACCCTACTAGAATTTGAAATCAAATGTCTATTGTTTGCTGATGATCTGGTGCTTCAATCCCCAACCAAGGAGGGCCTACAGCAGCACCTAGATCTTCTGCACATATTCTGCCAGACCAAGGCCCTGACAGTAAATCTCAGTAAGACAAAAATAATGGTGTTCCAAAAAAGGTCCAGTTGCCAGGACCACAAATACAAATTCCATCTGTAGCCCTAGAGCACACAAAAAACTATACATGCCTCAGCCTAAACATCAGCGCCACAGGTAACTTCCACAAAGCTGTGAACGAGCTGAAAGACAAGGCAAGAAGGGCCTTCTAGGGCCATCAAAAAGAACATAAAATTTGACATACCAATTAAGATCTGGCAAAAAATACTTGAATCAGTTATATAATCTATTGCCCTTTATGGTTGTGAGGTCTGGGATCCGCTCACCAACCAAGAATTCTGTATGCAGAATCCTGCGAATCCTGCGAAAAAATCCTTGGTGTACAACGTAAAACACCAAATAATGCATGCAGAGCAGAATTAGGCCGATAACCACTAATGATCAAAATCTAGAAAAGAGCCATTAAATTCTACAACCACCTAAAAGGAAGTGATTCCCAAATCTTCCATAAAAAGCCATCACCTACAAAGAGATGAATCTGGAGAAGAATCCCCTAAGAAAGCTGGTCCTGGGGCTCTGTTCACAAACACAAACAGGCCCCACAGAGCCCCAGGACATCAACACAATTAGACCCAAACAAATCATGAGAAAACAAAAAGATAATTACTTGACACATTGGAAATAATTAGCAAAAGAAACAGAGCAGACTAAATGCTATTGGCCCTAATCAGAGAGTACACAGTGGCAGAATACCCGACCACTGGGACTGACACCGTATATTGTGATGTTTACTGTTAATTTGTATTGTTGGAGAGAGAGTGAGAGATGCCCTTTTAGTGTAAGAGCTGTTTGAAAAGACTGCCTGAAATTTCAGCCTGTTTTGATCTTCCATGGTGACATCACTATGTAGTAAATTAGTTAGTAGACCAATAAGAGTGTTCCAAATCATCTCTCCCAATAACAGCAACTTTTCAGTTTTACCCTCCCACTAAACCACTCCCAGACAGTCCTCGCACAATTCTTGTTTGTGAAATTGCTCTTTGCTAAGAATCATTTTTTTAACCATTTTAATTTAAATCAATCAAAGCAAGTTACTTATTGTTACCCATAAATTGTTATCCAGATAAAAATGTTTCCATTGGACCTTTAATAGTAAGTCAACATACTTTTTAAACTTCAAAACTATCCTAGCCCTCCTTTCATAGGTACAGCAGTTGTAGTCTTTCTCCCTGGAGGTAGTCTAGGCAAGTCTGGAGAGGCAAGGGAGCAGCTGTCTCTCCCAGCATGGGGAAAACACAGGGAGGTGTCTCACTCCATCAATTATTCAGCCTCCCCCTCGCTCCCCTCTAAACGCCATACTCACTCCCTTAGCCTCCCTCCATAGATCAGCCCTCCATACCCCTCCATACTGAACCCCACATTTCCCCCACCCACAAATTTCCATCTCTGCTTGGGAAAAAGTTCAGTTCCCCACAATGAAAGTAACAGTACACTGACTCTCTTTTGAGTGTGCCAATGTAGGCCCATATCCATCTGTAGGTCTGTACACATTCTTTGTGAACAAATGAGTCTTTACCCTCTCCAGAGACACTCTCCAGAGGACAAACACAGACAAGCATGAGAGTCCATCTCCCTGTTCATGGCACCATGTATTTAGCCCTCCCTCTGTTCCACCACTCCACTGTCCCTCAGCTCTGCTCCATACATTAAAATCAAATCAAGTACAGAGCAGCATAGGCAAGATACAGTAGATGGTATCGAGTACAGTATATACATATGAGATGAGTATGTAAACAAAGTGGCATAGTTAAAGTGGCTAGTGATACATGTATTACATAAAGATGCAGTAGATGATATAGAGTACAGTATATACGTATACATATGAGATGAATAATGTAGGGTATGTAAACATTATATTAGGTAGCATTGTTTAAAGTGGCTAGTGATATATTTTACATAATTTCCCATCAATTCCCATTATTAAAGTGGCTGGAGTTGAGTCAGTGTGTTGGCAGCAGCCACTAAAGGTTAGAGGTTGCTGTTTAACAGTCTGATGGCCTTGAGGTAGAAGCTGTTTTTCAGTCTCTCGGTCCCAGCTTTGATGCACCTGTACTGACCTCGCCTTCTGGATGATAGCGGGGTGAACAGGCAGTGGCTCGGGTGGTTGTTGTCCTTAATGATCTTTATGGCCTTCCTGTAACATCGGGTGGTGTAGGTGTCCTGGAGGGCAGGTAGTTTGCCCCCGGTGATGCGTTGTGCAGACCTCACTACCCTCTGGAGAGCCTTACGGTTGTGGGCGGAGCAGTTGCCGTACCAGGCGGTGATACAGCCCGACAGGATGCTCTCAATTGTGCATCTGTAGAAGTTTGTGAGTGCTTTTGGTGACAAGCCAAATTTCTTCAGCCTCCTGAGGTTGAAGAGGCGCTGCTGCGCCTTCTTCACGATGCTGTCTGTGTGGGTGGACCAATTCAGTTTGTCTGTGATGTGTATGCAGAGGAACTTAAAACTTACTACCCTCTCCACTACTGTTCCATCGATGTGGATAGGGGGGTGTTCCCTCTGCTGTTTCCTGAAGTCCACAATCATCTCCTTAGTTTTGTTGACGTTGAGTGTGAGGTTATTTTCCTGACACCACACTCCGAGGGCCCTCACCTCCTCCCTGTAGGCCGTCTCATCGTTGTTGGTAATCAAGCCTACCACTGTTGTGTCGTCCGCAAACTTGATGATTGAGTTGGAGGCGTGCGTGGCCACGCAGTCGTGGGTGAACAGGGAGTACAGGAGAGGGCTCAGAACGCACCCTTGTGGGGCCCCAGTGTTGAGGTTCAGCGGGGTGGAGATGTTGTTGCCTAACCTCACCACCTGGGGGCAGCCCGTCAGGAAGTCCAGTACCCAGTTGCACAGGGCGGGGTCGAGACCCAGGGTCTCGAGCTTGATGACGAGCTTGGAGGGTACTATTTAAATGCCGAGCTGTAGTCGAAGAACAGTATTCTCACATAGGTATTCCTCTTGTCCAGATGGGTTAGGGCAGTGTGCAGTGTGGTTGAGATGGCATCGTCTGTGGACCTATTTGGGCGGTAAGCAAATTGGAGTGGGTCTAGGGTGTCAGGTAGGGTGGAGGTGATATGGTCCTTGACTAGTCTCTCAAAGCACTTCATGATGACGGAAGTGAGTGCTACGGTGCGGTAGTCGTTTAGCTCAGTTACCTTAGCTTTCTTGGGAACAGGAACAATGGTGGCCCTCTTGAAGCATGTGGGAACAGCAGACTGGTATAGGGATTGATTGAATATGTCCGTAAACACACCAGCCACCTGGTCTGCGCATGCTCTGAGGGCGTGGCTGGGGATTCCGTCTGGGCCTGCAGCCTTGCGAGGGTTAACACATTTAAATGTTTTACTCACCTCGGCTGCAGTGAAGGAGAGTCCGCATGTTTTCGTTGCAGGCCGTGTCAGTGGCACTGTATTGTCCTCAAAGCGGGCAAAAAAGTTATTTAGTCTGCCTGGGAGCAAGACATCCTGGTCCCTGACTTGGCTGGTTTTCTTTTTGTTATCCGTGATTGACTGTAGACCCTGCCACATACCTCTTGTGTCTGAGCCGTTGAATTGAGATTCTACTTTGTCTCTATACTGACGCTTAGCTTGTTTGATTGCCTTGCGGAGGGAATAGCTGCACTGTTTGTATTCGGTCATGTTTCCAGTCACCTTGCCCTGATTAAAAGCAGTGGTTCACGCTTTCAGTTTCACACGAATGCTGCCATCAATCCACGGTTTCTGGTTTGGGAATGTTTTAATCGTTGCTATGGGAATGACATCTTCAATGCGCTTTCTAATGAACTCACACACCGAATCAGCGTATTCGTCAATGTTGTTGTCTGACGCAATACGAAACATATCCCAGTCCATGTGATGGAAGCAGTCTTGGAGTGTGGAATCAGCTTGGTCGGACCAGCGTTGGACAGACCTCAGCGTGGGAGCTTCTTGTTTTAGTTTCTGTCTGTAGGCAGGGATCAACAAAATGGAGTCGTGGTTAGCTTTTCCGAAAGGAGGGCGGGGCAGGGCCTTATATGCGTCACGGAAGTTAGAATAACAACAATCCAAAGTTTTGCCAGCCCTGGTTGCGCAATCGATATGCTGATACAATTTAGGGAGTCTTGTTTTCAGATTAGCCTTGTTAAAATCCCCAGCTACAATGAATGCAGCCTCAGGATGTATGGATTCCAGTTTGCAAAGAGTCAAATAAAGTTTGTTCAGAGCCATCGATGTGTCTGCTTGGGGGGGAATATATACGGCTGTGATTATAATCAAAGAGAATTCTCTTGGTAGATAATGCGGTCGACATTTGATTGTGAGGAATTCTAAATCAGGTGAACAGAAGGATTTGAGTTCCTGTATGTTTCTGTGATCACACCACGTCTCGTTAGCCATAAGGCATACGCCCCCGCCCCTCTTCTTATCCGGAAAGATGTTTGTTTCTGTCGGCGCGATGCGTGGAGAAACCAGCTGGCTGCACCGACTCCGATGGCATCTCTCCAGTGAGCCATGTTTCCGTGAAGCAAAGAACGTTACAGTCTCTGATGTCCCTCTGGAATACTACCCTTGCTCGGATTTCATCAACCTTGTTGTCAAGAGACTGGTCATTGGCGAGAAGAATGCTAGGTAGTGGTGCACGATGTGCCCGTCTCCGGAGTCTGACCAGAAGACCGCCTCGTTTCCCTCTTTTATGGAGTCGTTTTTTTGGGTCGCGGGCTGGGATCCATTCCGTTGTCCTGGGTGAAAAGCAGAACACAGGATCCACTTCGCGAAAGTCATATTCTTGGTCGTACTGATGGTGAGTTGACGCTGCTCTTATATTCAGTAGTTCTTCTCGACTGTATGTAATGAAACCTAAGATGACCTGGGGTACTAATGTAAGAAATAACACGTAAAAAACAAAAAACTGCATAGTTTCCTAGGAAAGCGAAGCGAGGCGGCCATCTCTGTCGGCGCCGGAAGTGTACTTCCATCTGTCCAGCTCTTTATCCCACCAGCTCCCCCATCTGTCTGACTCTCTGTTCTACCACATCCTGACTTATCTATCATCCCTCCATCCCATAGGTCTCCACGACAGTGTTCCATCTGTCCTCTACAGCTCAGGCTGTGGGTTCAGTGTGCTGACATAGCTCTCTGTGCTGCATGTCTGAGTTACTGACCCAGCCAGGAGATCATAACCCCTATCTATCCTGAGCCAGCTCAGACAGCACTGTGATTTGCTGTACTGGTCCCTATAGAGAGCTATCCTCTCTCCCTGCCCTCGATCTCTCACTCTCTCTTTTTCTCATTCCTTTTATCTTGTCTCCTCTCTCTTCTGCTCACTTAAACACACGCACCTACATATGCATTCACACACACACGCAGGCACACATTCACATGCATGCACTGGTTGCATCACTGCCTGGAATGGCCTCCGACCGCAAGGCACTACAGAAGGTAATGCGTACGGCCCAAGCTTCCTGCCATCCAGGACCTCTATACCAGGCGGTGTTATAGGAAGGCCCCAAAAATGGTCAGTCTCCAGCCACCCTAGTCATAGACTGTTCTCTCTGCTACCGCACGTCAAGCGGTACCGGAATGCCAGTCTATTGTCCAAGAAGCTTCTAAACAGCTTCTAACCCAAACCACAAGACTACTGAACATCTAATCAAATGGCTACCCAGACTACTTGCATTGCCCCCCGCCCCCTCCCCCTTTTAAGCTGCCGCTACTCTCTGTTATTATCTATGCATACGTCACTTTAATAACTCTACCCACATGTATATATTACTTCAATTACCTCAACTAACCGGTGCCCCCACACATTAACTCTATACCGGTACCCCTGTATATAGCCGTGCTACTTTTATTTTACTGCTGCTCTTTAATTATTTGTTACTATATTTCTTATTTTTTCAGGTATTTTTCTTAAAACTGCATTGTTGGTTTAAGGTCTTGTGAGTAAGCATTTCACTGTAAGGTGAAATACCTGTTGTATACCTGTTGTATTCATCTCATGTGACAAATACAATTTGATTTGACACACACAAACTTGATATAGTGTATCTTCTCCCTTGTTTCTCCACCACTATCTCAATATTTCCCCGTTTCTTTTTCTCACTTTTCATCTCATCTTCTCTTCCTGGTTTTTGTGCGTCTCATTATGATTTGTCTAATCATTAGAGAAAATAATGCACATATGCAAAACCACAGCAAGTACTTCAGCTTCGACTCAATCTGTTTGCATTTGCTGTTGACTGCATCACATTTGGTTTACAGATGACTAACATCTGATAGAGAGAAAGGGAAATGGAGTGTGAGAGAACCTGAGGGAGAGAAACTGAGAAAGGGTGATAGAAATAGTCACTTGTGCACATGAGAGAGGGATGTGCTAGAAAGTAGGAGAGGGTTGGATAAGTGTGAGAGAGAGAATAAGAAAGGATGAGTGCAGATACCTTGGTTGTTTACTGTGGCCCTAGGCAGCTCTTTCTGTTAGCAACATGTTTTGGTAACAGGAGGATTCTGAGGGAGAAACCTGCACATGCACACTGCAGTGACTGTATGGGCCCTGTTGTTGTGGCTTCCGAGAATTACTAATGACACCATTGCACGCAAGCATTGGGTCATGTTTAGGTTAAATAAAGAAGTCAAGTCAAGCGCTCATCTGTCCTGTGAGAGGAAACCAGTAACCCCTATCTATCCTGAGCCAGCTCAGACAGCACTGTGATTTACTGTACCGGACCCTCCAGACAGATGGCCCAGCTTCTCTATCCTCTCTCCCTGCTCTCTCTCTTTTTCTCTTTCTCTTTATCTTGTCTTCTCTCTCTTCTGCTCTCTCTCGCACACACGCACACACGTTTTGGTAACAGGAGTATTTTGTGGGAGAAACCTGCTGTATGGGGTCTGTTGTGTCTTGTGGCTTCAGAGAATCACTAATTACACCATTGCATGAAAGCAGTGGCTCATGTTTAGTTGAAATAAAGAGGTCCTGTCAACCAGTCATCTGTCCTGTGAGAGGAACCCAGTACCAATTTAGTCTCACCTTATGAAAGTGAAAGTGCGAATGGAACTATATATATACACATATATACATATGTATATATACATATATATACATATGTATATATATGTATATACACACACATACATACATATATATATACACACACATACATACATACATACATACATACATACATACACACATACATACACACATATATATATATATATTTTTTTTTTTTTAAATTTCCGCTAGCTCAATTAAAATCAAATCAAATCAAATTTATTTATATAGCCCTTTGTACATCAGCTGATATCTCAAAGTGCTGTACAGAAACCCAGCCTAAAACCCCAAACAGCAAGCAATGCAGGTGTAGAAGGTGCAGGTGTAGAAGGCACGGTGGTTAGGAAAAACTCCCTAGAAAGGCCAAAACCTAGGAAGAAACCTAGAGAGGAACCAGGCTATGTGTGGTGGCCAGTCCTCTTCTGGCTGTGCCGGGTGGAAATTATAACAGAACATGGCCAAGATGTTCAAATGTTCATAAATGACCAGCATGGTCGAATAATAATAAGGTAGAACAGTTGAAACTGGAGCAGCAGCACGGCCAGGTGGACTGGGGACAGCAAGGAGTCATCATGTCAGGTAGTCCTGGGGCATGGTCCTAGGGCTCAGGTCCTCCGAGAGAGAGAAGGAGAGAATTAGAGAACGCACACTTAGATTCACACAGGACACCGAATTGGACAGGAGAAGTACTCCAGATATAACAAACTGACCCCAGCCCCCCGACACATAAACTACTGCAGCATAAATACTGGAGGCTGAGACAGGAGGGGTCAGGAGACACTGTGGCCCCACCCGAGGACACCCCCGGACAGGGCCAAACAGGAAGGATATAACCCCACCCACTTTGCCAAAGCACAGCCCCCACACCACTAGAGGGATATCTTCAACCACCAACTTACCATCCTGTGACAAAGCTGAGTATAGCCCGCAAAGATGTCCGCCATGGCACAACCCAAGGGGGGGTGCCAACCCAGACAGGATGACCACATCAGTGAATCAACCCACTCAGGTGACGCACCCCTTCCAGGGACGGCATGAGAGAGCCCCAGTAAGCCAGTGACTCAGCCCCTGTAATAGGGTTAGAGGCAGAGAATCCCAGTGGAAAGAGGGGAACCGGCCAGGCAGAGACAGCAAGGGTGGTTCGTTGCTCCAGAGCCTTTCCGTTCACCTTCCCACTCCTGGCAATGCCATTTATATTTGTTTTGTTATTTGTTGTTGGGCAGGTTACAGGTGCATTTCATGTACCCATAGGCTTCCACTCAAAAGAAGAAAAAAACATTAAGAAATACATACAGAGTTGAATAATACAAAGTTGAATAACAAATTTAGTATTAACAAGAAAAGAAAAGAAAAGATAAGTGGGCCTGCACCCACAACCTCCTATCCCATTCCCCCAACCCCACGCAGTCAACATGTCTCCATCTAACCCCCCACTCCTGGAAACCATGTCCCCCCCAGAAACTAGGGTTGCTCATCAGTCACCCACCTGAGCGATATTGCTTTGCCATTCATCTGCCGCCTTCACCTCATGTTTCAACATGATAATGCACTGCCCTATGTCGCAAGGGTCTGTACAAAATTGCTGGAAGCTGAAAATATCCCACTTCTTCCATTGTCTGCATACTCACCACTTACCCATTGAGCATGTTTGGGACGCTCTGGATCGATGTGTTCAACAGAGTGTTTCAGTTCCCGTCAATATCCAGCAACTTTGCACAGCTATTGAAGAGGAGTGGGACAACATTCCACAGGCCACAACCAACAGCCTGATAAATTCTATGCGAAGGAAATGTATTGCACTGCATGGGGCAAATGGTGGTCACACCAGATACTGACTGCTTTTCTGATCCATACCCCTACCTTTTTTAAGGTAACCAATCCGTAGATCAGGGCCTCTTGACAGGTTTGTTGTAGTGTCATATTCTTTCCATTTTTTAATAATGTATTTAATGGTGCTCTGTGGGATGTTCAAAGTTTTGGATATTTTTTTATAACCCAACCCTGATCTGTACTTCTCCACAACTTTGTCCCTGACCTGTTTGGAAACACAAACACAATATATTACGACCAGTTGTGACAGAACCCCCCCCTAAGGTGCGGACTCCCGGACGCACATCAAAACAATAGGGGAGGGTCCGGGTGGGCGTCTGTCCATGGTGCGGCTCCGGAGCGGGACGTGGACCCTACTCTATTAATGTCTTAATCCCTCCTCCTCCCGTCCTATGATAGTCCACCCTCGCCACCGACCATGGCCTAGTAGTCCTCACCCTGAACCCCACTGAACTGAGGGGCAGCTCGGGACTGAGGGGCAGCTCGGGACTGAGAGGCAGCTCGGGACTGAGGGGCAGCTCGGGACTGAGGGGCAGCTCGGCACTGAGGGGCAGCTCGGCACTGAGAGGAAGCCCAGCACCGAGAGGAAGCCCAGCACTGAGAGGAAGCCCAGCACTGAGAGGAAGCCCAGCACTGAGAGGAAGCCCAGCACTGAGAGGAAGCTCAGGCAGGTAGTTGGATCCGGCAGATCCTGGCTGGCTGGCAGATCTGGAAGAGTCTGGCTGACTGGCAGATCTGGAAGAGTCTGGCTGACTGGCAGATCTGGAAGAGTCTGGCTGACTGGCAGATCTGGAAGAGTCTGGCTGACTGGCAGATCTGGAAGAGTCTGGCTGACTGGCGGATCCTGGCAGACTGACGGATCTGGCTGCTCCATGCTGACTGGCGGCTCTGGCTGCTCCATGCAGACTGACAGCTCTGGCGGCTTCTTGCAGACTGGCAGCTCTGGCGGCTCCTTACAGACTGGCAGCTCCTTGCAGACTGGCAGCTCCTTGCAGGCTGGCAGCTCCTTGCAGACTGGCAGCTCCTTGCAGACTGGAAGCTCCTTGCAGACTGACAGTTCTGGCTGCTCCATGCAGACTGGCAGCTCTGGCTGCTCCATGCAGACTGACAGCTCTGGCTGCTCCATGCAGACTGACAGCTCTGGCTGCTCCATGCAGACTGACGGCTCTGGCTGCTCCATGCAGACTGGCGGCTCTGGCTGCTCCATGCAGACTGGCGGCTCTGGCTGCTCCATGCAGACTGGCGGCTCTGGCTGCTCCATGCAGACTGGCAGTTCTGGCTGCTCCATGCAGACTGGCAGTTCTGGCTGCTCCATGCAGACTGGCAGTTCTGGCTGCTCCATGCAGACTGGCAGCTCTGGCTGCTCCATGCAGACTGGCAGCTCTGGCTGCTCCATGCAGACTGGCAGCTCTGGCTGCTCCATGCAGACTGGCAGCTCTGGCAGTGCTGTAGAGGAGGAAAGCTCTGGCAGCGCTGAACAGGCGGGAAACTCCGGCAGCGCAGGAGAGGAGGAAGGCTCAGGCAGCGCTGAACAGGCGGGAGACTCCGGCAGCGCAGGAGAGGAGAAAGGCTCCGGCAGCGCTGAACAGGCGGGAGACTCCGGCAGCGCAGGAGAGGAGGAAGGCTCGGGCATCGCTGAAAAGGCGGGAGACTCCTGCAGAGCTGGAGAGGTGAGGCGCACTGTAGGCCTGATACGTGGTGCTGGCACTGGTGGTACTGGGCCGAGGACATGCACAGGAAGCCTGGTGCGGGGAGCTGCCACCGGAGGGCTGGTGTGTGGAGGTGGCACAGGATGGGCTAGACCGTGAAGGCGTACTGGAGATCTTGAGAGCAGTGCTGGCACAGGACGTGCAAGGCTAGGGATGTGCACAGGAGGCCTGGTGCGTGAGGCTGGCACCAACTTCACCAGCCGACTAACACGCACCCCAGGACGAGTATGGAGCGCTGACCCAGGTGCCATCAAATCCCCGACACGCTCCGTCGGGCGAATTCCATGCAAAAAGCACCAACACAGCAACTCCCTCATTTCTCTCTCCTCCAATTTCCCCATTAACTCCTTCACAGTCTCTGCTTCGCTCACCTCCAACACCGGCTCTGGTTCTGGACTCCTCCTTGGCTCCTTACGATAACCAGGGAGAGTTGGCTCAGGTCTGACTCCTGACTCTGCCACACTCTCCCTGAGCCGCCCCCCAAGACATTTTTGGGGCTGACTCTTGGGCTTCCTTCCGCGCCGCCGTGCTTGCTTCGCCAACCTCATTCTCTCGTAACCTTCTGCACACTGCTCCATCGAATCCCAGGCGGGCTCCGGCACTCTCCCTGGGTCGACCGCCCACCTGTCTATCTCCTCCCAAGTTGTGTAGTCCAGATTTTGTTGCTCCTGCTGCCGCTGTTGCTTCTCCTGCGACTCCTTTTGCTGTTGCCTGTTACCACGCCACTTGGTCCCGTTGTGGTGGGTGATTCTGTAACGGTTCTCGTATGGTGAAAGAGAGTCGGACCAAAATGTAGCGTGGTATCTTTGATACATGTTTAATGACGACGAAAAAACGAACAATACAAAAACAACAAACGGAACGTGAAAACCTATACAGCCTATCTGGTGACAACAAACACAGAGACAGGAACAATCACCCACGAAATACTCAAAGAATATGGCTGCCTAAATATGGTTCCCAATCAGAGACAACGATAAACACCTGCCTCTGATTTGAGAAGCACTCCTGACAGCCATAGACTTTGCTAGATAACCCCACTAAGCCACACACCCAACACCCCACAAAACCCCAAGACAAAATACACCACAATAAACCCATGTCACACCCTGGCCTGACCAAATAAATGAAGACAAACACAATATATTACGACCAGGGCGTGACAGTTGCAGACTCTGGGGCCTCTCAGAACAGGTGTAAAAATACCGAGATCACGTGAGAGATCATGTGACTCTTAGATTGCGCACAGGTGGACTTTATTTAACTAATTATGTAATTGGTTGCACCAGATCTTATTTAGGGGCTTCATAACAAAGGGGGTGAATACAAATGCACCCACCACTTTTCTGTTTTTTTTATTTTTATTTTTTAAATAAGTGATTTTTTAAAATTTCACTTCACCAATTTGGACTATTTTGTGTATGTCCATTACATGCAATCCAAATAAAAATCTATTTAAATTACAGATTGTAATGCAACAAAATAGGAAAAACGCCAAGGGGGATGAATACTTTTGCAAGGTACTGTATCTGATAAGGGCAGAAAGCTTAAATTCTTGTTAATCTAACTGCACTGTCCAATTTATAGGAGATATCACAGTGAAATAATACCATGCTATTGTTTGAAGAGAGTACAGAGTTATGAACTTGAAAATGTATCAATAAACCAATTAGGCACTTTTGGGCAGACATGATACAACATTTTGATCAGAAATGCAATGGATCATTGGATCAGTCTAAAACTTTGCACATACGCTACTGCTATCTACTGGTAAAAATCGAAATTGCAATAAACCTGGAATAATACACTGTGAACTTTCTCTTTTCAAAGATTGTTTTTTTTCTCTGTATTATGTTTCACCAGAACTAATGTGTTATATTTTCCTAAATTAATTTCACATTTCCACAAACTTCAAAGTGTTTCCTTTAAAATGGTATCAAGAATATGCATATCCTTGCTTCAGGCCCTGAGCTACAGGCAGTTAGATTTGGCTATGTCATTTTAGGTGAAAACAAAAGGGCTCGATCCTTAACTTAATTCACCAATACATTTCTTGTTCGTCCAAAACATATTGCTATCAGCTGGCCTGGTACATTGTTGCTACTGCCACCCATTCAGGGTGCACTGTTTCAGTTTCAATGACTCAATATTTTGAACAAAAACGGATGACTTTAACTAAGACTGTGAATGTCATTACAATCAAACTAGCATGGGCACTTATCACAAGTCAGTCATAACGTGGCTAATAGGCTAGCTCATTTGTGTTTAACACAAGGCACGTGGGCAGAATCGGACACACATGCAAGTATAAATGCGTCAACAGCTGAGTCATCTACTTCATGAAATTACAGCCTGATGTGCATGCATCGGTGAATTCAACTTAAATTTCACTGCTTTCTTGTGCTCCTTTTACAGCAGGCAGCAGAGAGAAAGTGTACAGACACATGCCACAGTCCTAGCTAGGCTACTAAAATGTTGCTGTCTGGCTTTGGTTTTTAAAGCTTGACAATGAATAACCAAAAAACTAAACCTGCAACAAACCATCATGCAAAAGAGAAACATGTAGGCCTATTACAGCAACATTTGCAGGCAAGTTCCAATTCAATTGTCAAGCCGTGGGTTAGGACAAGCATGCATTGGTAGGCAAGCTGCAGAAGGACGAGTAGGCTACTTTTCCCCATCTTTTATCAGTGCAATTTTGACAGCCTACTAGCTGAAAAAGTTTGAGAGGGTTTATCTAATGTCCCCTCCTTAGATTTTAGCTCATCTTGCTCTGGCTAGCATTAGTTGTTGATCTGGTTGTTGTTGATGTGCATAGGCAACTGAGGGAGAGATGTAAGAGGACTCACGTGGTATTTACATATTTGCAGAAATCCATTCAGGTGTATTTTGTGCCTTTAGGTGAAAGCTTTCTAATGATCTAAGGTCAATCTGTTGCAACTGCCTGTAGACACACAGTCCAGTTCAAAGTGCATGATGGCAGGCCCATTTGGCAAATGGCTTATTTGCATATAGGCCTACTGTAGCTCTGATTGGCTATGCTACACTGGTCTGCGTAGATGCCGGTCCTGGACTGGACAGATGGTTTTTATTTCGTTGTATTTATTGCAGTGTCTATAAATTGTCCAAACGCGTGGCCGCTTTCCGACTCTATAGAATTTTCCAAAAAGCCTTACTATACGTAATTTCCAAACATTCTATGTATTTATGAAAACTTGAACATGACAATATCTAGGTGCTCGCTTGTCAGAAAATGTAAAATCTTTATATGAACAGATTTGAATACGATTTAATGTTGCTAAAATGCTGTCAGTTCCACTTGAAGCCTTGAGACAATTGAGACATGGATTGTGTATGTGTGCCATTCATAGGGTGAATGAGCAAGACAAAATATTTAAGTGCCTTTGAAAGAGGTATAGTAGTAGGTGCCAGGCACACCGGTTGTGTCAAGAACTGCAACACTGCTGGGTTTTTCACACTCAACAGTTTCCTGTGTATATCAAGAATGGTCCACCACCCTAAGGACATCCAGGCAACTTGACACAACTGTGGGAAGCATTGGAGTCAACATTGGCCAGCATCCCTGTGATATGCACTTGTAGAGTCCATGTCCTGACTAATTGAGGCTGTTCTGAGGGCAAAAGGAGGAAAGGGGTGCAACTCCATATAAGGAAGGTGTTCCTAATGTTTGGTATACTCAGTGTATGTCTTGAAACCTCACTATCAATTTTATCCCAATAGCCAGAAGGGGGAGACAAGTGAAGCTCAATGTCAATCTGTCTCATTTATTGATTTAAGTATTATGCTTTCATGTAATTTCAATGTGCCTGGAGAATTCCATTCACAGTGTCTTTAAGCCTTTTAACTTGATTATCTGACACTGGTCCCCTAACTCCATGCTAACAACTCCCAGGATGTAATCTTTCTGTGGGCACATCAGTCACTAATGGGCCGACCACCACCACCATAGATCTCTCTTTACTTTGATGTCCACCAGCGAAAGCATGGGAAGGATCAGTCAGGAGAGCAGTGTTTTGATGAATGCTTTGTGAGTTCTGACTAACTGCCACCCGATACTTTTCATGCTAGCGGGAGTGTCACGGTCTTCCTCCTCTTCATCTGAAGAGGAGAGGCGAGAAGGATCGGAGGACCAAAATGCGGCGTGGTATGTGTTCATGGTGAATATTTAATTAAAGAAAGTACTGAACACTGAATACAAAAACAATAAACCAATAACGACCGTGACGCTATAAATGAGACCTGTGCTGACACAAGCAACTTGCATAGACAATCACCCACAAACAAACAGTGCAACCCAGGCTACCTAAAGTATGATTCTCAATCAGAGACAACTAATGACACCTGCCTCTGATTGAGAACCATACTAGAACGAAAAATACAAATCCCCAAATCATAGAAAAACAAACATAGACTGCCCACCCCAACTCACGCCCTGACCATACTAAATACATACAAAACAAAGGAAATAAAGGTCAGAACGTGACAGGGAGGAAAGGGCTTTTTGGTGTCAATTTACTCACAGGTATGTCACTATTTCCGAGAACAGTGGTAAGCATGAATACTGTAACATGCGAAGCTTTTACAGATATCCGTTTTTGGATGTATCAGTTTGGACATATCAGTGTACTTCAAGTCTATGAAGGTTTTAATAAAAGCTGTAAAGTGCAACCCAAAGTAGAATGTCTCTGTGGTTTTATTTGTTTCAGGAGAACAAATGGTTCACTAGAGACATGGACAGAAGTTCAGCAGCGTACATTAACCACCGGCAGCTCTGTCCTGACCCACTTCTATTAGTATCAACCCTGCATAATAGCAGCACAGCACAGGATAGCCTGCAGTGTCTGGGCCACACACACCTGGTGTTTGTCCCTCTTACATAAGACCATCTGCTTTCAACCACTACTGAGACAGGGGTTCATGACTGATGGCCAAATATGCCAGACACTCAGTAACACACAAGGCACTTTGGACAGCTACTATAGGAAAGATGCTAACTGAGTGTTTATCAAAGAGTCTGTTTAGGTAACCTTCTGTATGTTGAACCTTTTGGTGCTTTGGTGGTAGTCTGGGACATGCACTGTTCTATTAGGTTCTTACTCTTTCAGTGATATGGCTCCCTGGCTTTCAGTTGGGTCATGATGGTACTTTGCCTTTTCTCCAGATTAGGATGACTCATGTTAAATAAATGGACATGAGGATGGTTTTATCACTTGCCAAATAGGAAAAAAGTAATCCCTATGTATTTAGCTCAGTAAGAGTTAGTGAAAGTCTGCTTTATCACTTATCAGCACATGAGTTCCTTTGGCTGAACCTTTCTGTTCCAGTAGCTTCCACACTATATGTGACTACTTCTCCCAGCTGTGTTTTGTGTGCTTGTCAGATCGTAACAGATTCTTCTTCACAGAGCTTTTGAGGAAAAGTATCCTGCTTCTGAAGAAGGCTCATGCCTAAACTTGGTCAGCCTTTTCTCTAATAACACGTCTTTATTTTTAGCCCAGTTTCCTGTACGAAACCACTCAAGGCTGGCCCAAATGTGTGCATTTCTGTCAGCCTGGGTTTACTTTCATCTTTGTTAAAGTGTTAAATAGTCAAGCACATAAAATGTGAGTTTCCCATTCCTCTCCATTCCTCTGCCACCCTAAGTGTCCGCCCCCCTTATTATTTTGTCCCACTTTCTCCTCTGTCTCAGAGAACTAGTGGTGACTCCATCACAGCATAGGCCACAAATCCTCAGCCAATCATACACAAGATGCACTGGGAATTGTGAGAAACAAGCAGAACAAATGTCCCTTTGACATCATGAATTCCATGGATGTTCCAGTTAAGTGTGCTTATTGGCCTTTATTGTCCTCATATTACCGTGTGCACTACGTAGTGTGTCCTGAGAGGAGTATGAGAGAAGTAATAGTAGGAAAGAGATGACAGAGGGGAATATTAGTGGACATGGACACACCATCGTAAGGGGATAGGGAGTAAAAATGGAGAATGAGGGGTGGAGGGTGATTCAGAGAAAAGGAGAGTGAGGGATATGAGGGGTTGTCCTCCCTCTTCTGGCCAGGCCTGCTGTTGTCACAGTAATACCAGTCTGTAATCAGTTATCATAGATAATGCTGGCCCAATGGAGAAAAGGAGGAGGATAGGATGGAGGGATGAAGAAACAGAAAATTAATGTGAGAGCGAAAGAGATGGAAGAGATCAGGAGAGGGAAAGAAGATAGAGATGTCAAGGGGAGAGAGCGTGTGAGAGAGCAGGGAGGAGATGTCGCTCCTTTGATCAGTCTTGCAGAGCGGCGGAGGATAGGATCGAGGGATGAGAGGATTGGAGAGAGGAGAGAAAGAAGGGGAATGAGAGTGGTCTCTTTAATGAGCTCACCAGGACCATTGTTTCCATTAGGCAGGTTTGCATGTTGGCAGGTTGCAAGTTCGAATCCCCGAGCCGACAAGGTACAAATCTGTCGTTCTGCCCCTGAACAGGCAGTTAACCCACTGTTCCTAGGCCGTCATTGAAAATAAGAATTTGTTCTTAACTGACTTGCCTAGTTAAATAAAGGTACAAAAAAAGGTGCTGAGGGAAGTTTGGAATGTCCACATCAGTAGGGCTATAGCAGGGGTGCCAGACAGTGGATTTCTTCTCTGTCATCACTGGCTTATGCAAGAACAGACTGGCTCCCCGGGCTAGCTGAGAGCCATCTGAGTGACCCTCAGGGGGATTAGCAATACACAGAGAAAACTGTCATTCACACTATATGCTGTTACTCATACTGATAGACACAGCTCTATCAGGGTTCTCTTAAAGAAGCGTTTGTAGTCACGGCTGTCATTTTGCACGCAAATGGTCCAACATTTTGCCAGTGTGCTCTTTGAGTTGTATTTTGACACGCGCTATCAATGGCTTTTCGGCAAGATCTCAAACTGTCATATCATAGCGTTGAAAAGAGGAATGAAGGATTTCATCACTCGTTTTTTTAATTCAAAGTAGAGAGAGCTGACCTTTCCTTCGCCTTGCTTCATTTGGCTCATACAGTATGTTCTTGTTTCCTACCTGCTGGACCAAGTCTAAGTGGTACAGATGGCTCAGTTGTTGCATGGTCCAGAAAACATGCCCATGTTCAGCAGGCAGGAAATAAGAGCAAAGGTCCAATATGGTGTATTCCTATCTCAGTTTGCCTCACTATGGGGGAGCTCTGTGTTTGCTTCCCAGAATCTTACACACCAGCAGAGACTGCTTTCATTTTAGCCTGGTACTGCTTTATATGACCTTTATTTCTTCCACACGGCAACACTCTAATGAGTGTGTGTGGATGGGTGTTTGCCTGTGTGTGTGTGTTTGTGTATGTGTTTTGTATGAGTGTGTACACCTTTTTTGTGTGCTTTTGTGTGGGAGAGTGTGTTAAGCTTTGAATTCCTTTGATGCACAGCAAAGTCATTAAAATATGAGGCAGAGAGAGAGCGAACCACACTCACAGGGGGTTGCTATTAGCAATGGAATCTAAGCAACACCAAGTCTTTATTTTAAGCGCTATTTGCAGATGGGGAAAATGTTCTAACAATCTTCTACTGCCAGAGATTTAATGGCTCGATTATTCCAATGTTTGTTTTTTGTTTCGTATAGAGCAGATACCCTTTGCTAGTCAGCGTTAATGTGTCGTAAGATCAGATAGGACAAGTATTTTAACTTCCCCTGTTTGGCAATAACAAAGCTCTGTGCACTTTCTGGCTAGTCCATAGTGTTTTAGTGTATGTCTGCTTGATTCACCTTGTTTTATTGGTGCATATTAAAGTTGCATTGGTGCATAATAAAGTTTTATTGGTAGATAATAAGGTCTTGTATGACATCATGACTGCGTGATGACTTGTGAACAACATATTCTGCAACTCTCTGACAACACGAGTCAGTCCTCCGGAACCTGTAGTCTGCATACAGACCATAGCCTTTACAAACAGTATGCTATAGTTTACATGTAGCTTATATACAGTTTGCATAAGGAGTGTGAAGCGATGAATTATACATGCACTGTATCATGGTTGTATATCGTAGGATACACTGTGTGCATTAGAGCTGGTAGTGTGTATGTGGTGTAGACCTATGTGTGGATAGGCGCTAGCTCCATGCATTACAGTATGTGTGGTGTACAAGAGGACTGGTGCTAGCCCAATGCGTACAGCAGGATGAGTGTCAGTGTCCTGTGGCTACACTCATCCAGGCCTGCCAGCCTGGTGCAGATGGAGAGCTGATTGGATTTCTACTGTAATTGTGTCTCAGAGGTGCCTGAGCAGTGAGGCCTGAAGCCCGAGGCATCAGTATGGTCACTGTGGCTGCAGCTAGCCTACATGCTGTTCTCTAGAAGTCATATCCTGGGTGCTGCCTGCCTGGGACTAGTGTATATAGTAAATACTCTTTAGTACACTTAGATTTATAGAAAAAAGCTTGAACTTTGTCCTCTGTGTCTACAAGACAAAGACGATCAACCTGTATTGAGTCAACTTGTTTTAGAGGAAATCCAATTGTAAAAGTTATTTGTAATCCAATTGTAAATGTTTCAGAGGACAATCATACACACTTTTCACTGGCCCTTAGTGTATTTTTAACTCTCTCCCTTAGGGACACTGCCTGGCCACAGAATGAATTTGGCATTGCTTATGAAAGCCTTTGATTCAAGCAGTGAGGATCTTAAGGCTCCATTGGGACACTAGACTGTCAGCATAGGGACAGACTTTCTTAAGAAGCTCTGAAGCAAAATGTTGATTTAAGAGATGGACTAAAAAGGGACAGTTGGCTGTTAAAATAACTTTCTGCTAGGATGCTTGACTATGTGAACAATTGGCTGTTTTAACTGTTGATTGACTTAAATACTAAACCTTTTGGAATTATTATCAGTATAGTTGACTGTTTGGACTGTTTGACTACACTCTTAGAAAAAAATGGTTCCAAAAGGGTTATTCGGTTAACCTCATACGAGAACTGTTTCTGGTTCCAGGTAGAAACATTTTTGGTTCCAGGTAGAATTATTTTGAGTTCCATGTAGAACCCTCTGTGGAAAGGGTTTTTACATGGAACCCAGAAGGGTTCTACCTGGAACCAAAAACGGTTCTTCAAGAGTGAAGTATGATAGTCTGTATAGAACTGCACAAAGCTGTGTACGGTTGCGATAGGAGGGTGTTTGGATAGTGTCTAAGCTGTGTACTGTTGCGATAGGTGTGTGTTTGGATAGTGTCTATCTTAGAGGAGGCTCTGTCTACTGGTATTAGTAGTATGTTGGGACTGTTTGGTGTTGGATAGTGTCAGGGCCAGGCATCTTCCCCGACCTGTGTCTCTTGGTGATGATAGGAACATCCTGTTAGGATCAGCTCAGTAAACACCCACCCCCCGGCTCTGCTCCATCCCAGTCAAAACCCACAGCACAGCACAGCACGTCACTGAACCAAAACCACTCACCCTGTTCCTAATAAATATTAAGAAGACTGCATAGTATATTTTCTTAACATCCCTCAGGATGTCAAGGGGATTTTTTCAGCATTAGTCAGAAGGATCTATGTGGTTTGTTATGAAAACAAACTGGAGGTGATTTAAAGCCTCCAAGATGTTTTATAAGGCATCATTATCAGTCAAACATCTATATGTACTGTAGAGCATGTTTACTGTCTGTTATCACATATCTTTTGTGTAAATACAGCAGGTCTGTGAAAACAGGACACATTGGCACGTGAGAGGATGTGGTACTGTCATGTTTGATCTTTGGTCTTTCTGGAGGCAGCTTCAGAGTTCAGAATTGCATTTGCTCCAGATTCTAGAGTGGAATTTGAACTGGTGACCTCCCCACTATCTGCTGCAGGGCTGGATTTGGGCCCAGAGTCGCAATGACCAGTATAGAGCCATGTTTCCTAATGGTGAACTGTGGCCAGCAGTGGCGTGTATTCATGGAGGCAAAGGGAAGCTAGGTTTCCCCCAAAAATGTACCAAGATTCTTTTTAAAATATATTTTGTCTCTCTGTGTTTCACAATTTTCCTTTAATTATCAAGAGGCTGAATGTATCTCACCAGAGAAAGCATCCGAGTGAAACAGCGCTCCTCTGTCTCAGGATGTTTAGGCCATCTATCTGATGCTGTCTGGTCAAAAAGAGTATGCCATTGTTGCTGCCTGTAGCATTGATTGCAAGGGAAGCCAGTAAACATTTGGCTTCTCTTGATAAAAAATTAATAATAATAATAGCCAATCGGCTTTTAGCTGAACTGAGTGAGCTCAACTGTGAATGGTCCTGGCGCACCAAAAACAAAAGTGTCAAGGGAAGCCAGTTTAGATTTGGCTTCACACCAATCACAAGCCAAACGTCATTTAGATAAACGTCATTTAGATAAAAAAATTGAATTGTTGCATCTCATCGTGTCGTTGTCCTACGGTGGCTAGCTATCTAAAATTGTCCCATTGCTAAATTAGCCATAGATGGAGATAGGGATTTGGACTTGTGGTTTTACTTAATTCTATTTACTGGCCAATGATTAAAACAGTGATTCTGATCTAACCATAAATTCATACATTTTTTTCCCTGACCTGAGAGGATGGAAGTTCAAAATGTAGATGTGGTATGATAATGTCTACTAGCTGGCCAGATGCATCATTGCGCATGCAAGGAAGTTGGGCTAGTGAGTTAGAATTTTAGCCAGGTAGCTTAGGACAACAAAAACTTAAAGCGTGTACTGTATGACAAGAGTCATGAAAGAGAGGAGGGTGGCATTTCTGGGTGAGACAACTTTTTTTTTAAACTTACACACACACACACAGATATCATATTTAGCTCACGTTGATTAGTCTAAATAGTTTTTGGTATATTAGTTCTCACTGTATTAGACTAATCATAGGTGATTTTATTATTCTGAACAATTGAAGTTGAATTGGTGCTTGAATAATAAATGCAGCTCCTGTTTTCTTTGCGACTTGTGGGAACTCTCTGTCTGAAAATGTTGAAAACAGTAACTTGCTTGACCATGTTGTAGGTCAGGGTTACCCAACTGATGACCAAATTTGGCCCGTGGGGGGTCTCATTTGGACCCCGAAGTTTTCTGACCAACCCCCCCCCCCCCAAAAAATGTTTTTATTTCATTGTAGGACATAAAAGACTGTAAAAACACCAGGAAACCAGCTCCAAGTGATTTAATTTAAGAAATCTATTTCCAAGGATTCCCACGCATAATGGAGAGACACTTGATCGTATACAAATGTGAAATTAATATGTTTTAGTCAAGCATTATATCTGTTTGGAATTTTACAGTCAATTTGCAGTCTAGAAATTATTTATAGTTATGTTCCCGGCCCCCTGACCATCCACTCAACAAAAAATCGTAACGCGACTGAATCTATATAGTTGATGATCCCTGCTGTAGGTCATGTAACTGTTTGTTGTGTGGACTTCACCAGGCAGATGTTGCTCTCCAGTTTTGTGATGAAACAAAGGTGCGGTTGAATTTATTCTGCCACTGTCTTCTTATTGTCTCGGCCTTAGGCCTATATCTGACGGTGGCAAGGGATATGAACTAACAGGTTATAGAGCAAACAACGCAATTATCACAACACAGGTTGTAATCTGGATTTCTTTTCTGGCTTGGCTTCTTCAGTGAATTTACCCAGACACCGCTACTGGTGGCCAGTCCCCTTGGGTCGTAGCTGGGTTGAGACAAGAAACATTTCTATTTAGTGAGTCACAAGAATACTAAAACGTTCCGTTTCCACAGTGAATTAGATGAGATAATATGTTTACACTTTGTCTTAGCAAGAGCAGGAAGATCACTCAACAACAATAACCATATACCAAATTCAAGACTTTGCACGACATTGAGGAATTACCATTGAAAACCCGGTTTCGTCAAATTGACAATTTATAGAATATTTGTCTCTTTTGTTTTCCTGCTTGTTGTTGGTGTGAAATAACCCGGTGAGCACAATCATTCCCATTGTGGTTTAAGGTCAGTGATTGGCTTGACTCCTGAATGTTAAGCGTTTGATGCTGTTTTGCAGGGTTATAAATAGCATGCAAACGTTTTTTTTTCTTTTCTGTCCTTTCAAGTGAATGAACCAGTCCCGAGGGTCAAAACACAAATCAAACACATCCTTTGTTGTCGTTACGTGTAACACCTGTGCCCATGTGTACCAAACACACAAACAATAACACGTGTTGTCCAACAGCCATTATGTCCTACTTTAATTCCAGGAAGTTAGAATCAGATGGAGCAGGTTGACCACAATAACTCCTCAGTTCCATCTCAGGTGTGCCTGAGAGCATGCGTCATCATTATCCAAAGCCAAACATATGGCTGGCCTTTGGGATTTGATAACTTGTATTGGAAAATTCTAATTTCATGTAATTTTAGTAAAATAGTTTTATTCTCTGACTGTGTATTTCACCTACGGCTTGCCATTAGTGAAGAAGAGGCTTTCACCATTTTGTTACGCAGCGTCTTCTCTGAGACCCTGGCATGGTGCCATCGTGCCATGCCTTGTCTTAATGTAGATTATGTTTGTATAAAACCTGCCCTCTGGGGCTTAAGGCTCAGCAATGTCCATGTCCTGCACACAGCTACCAGCAACCTAGAGAGAGATAAGACTGAGTGTGGCTGGGGAGTGTTACCACTGCATAACACACACATATGTACATAAACCACACACATGCACACATACGTCCTCAGACATGTACGCAAGTTACAACACTTGAGGAAATAAGCCAACCCATATGCTCCCAGTCCAGTTTCCTCAGTATTCGTTTAGAGGATAAATAAATAAAAGTGAAACTTGTTTGATGTAGGCCACTTCATAAAATCTAGAATGTTCCAAAATTAAGTGAGCTACCCCTGTAGAGTTGCTTCTGGTTCATAAACTTTAATAAGGAGTTTTTCCTTGCCATTGTTACAGTACCTCTGCTTGCTCCTTTGGAGTGTTTGTCCTGGGTTACTAATAAAAACGATTGCAGATGAAAATACATGTGATTGGCAGTATGTGTTGTCTTTGGCTGACCTGTCTTGTTTTTGTTTCAGGGGGGCTTTCTCCGAGGTGGTCCTAGCAGAAGAGAAAAGGACCCAGAAACTGGTGGCCATCAAATGCATCCCTAAAAAAGCCCTGGAGGGCAAAGAGAACAGCATTGAGAACGAGATTGCTGTCCTACACAAGTGAGTGACACGCACACACACACACCCACATGTTGCTCATCAATTTTAGGGGAGGAGGAGATTTAACTCTGAGTCAGATAGTGACTACAATTGCGGTAATGACAGTCTGGTTAAAATACCTCACTTTAAAACAGGGGAATTACGTACCAAGTCGGAAACAACGGAACTAGAGGGGCCTAAGCTATTTATAGTGCTCTTGTTGCCTGGGTTACAGGAGACACATAGGCCTAGTGAATATACAGGGATCCTTCAAGAGGTGAGGATTGGGGTTCGATAGGGAGAGAGTGAGACATAAAGAGAGAAAGACAGAAAGAGAAAGAAGAGACATACATAGACCATAGATTAAACTACTAAAAGTAAAAATAAGCCAACATTTCTTTGAGTACTGTTAGAGGATGTTACTACTGCCCCCAGGACAGAGCTGCTTAGTCACCGAAAGTGTCATCAGATAGCAAGGAGGTAGTTAGAAGACAACATCAGTGATCAAGATTGTGGATGTAGTTAACATCATTGTAGAAGTCAGCGGGTAGTTACTATCAGTGTGAAGGGTTGTGGATACAGTTATCTGTTGAGAGAGAGAGTAAACCCTTTATAGAGGGGCTGCACTAATCTTCCTTACTGTATTGTACTGAGAGAGAGATCATAGCTTTCACCTGGTCAGTCTGTCATGGAAAGAGCAGGTGTTCATAATGTTTTGTGAAAATGATTATAATGCCCTTTTAGTGTAAGAGCTGTAGCCTAATATAGTGTACTGTACTGTACTGTATCCCCATGAAACCATTAGTCAGCCCCTGTATGGAGCAATTCATTACCTCCGCTCACTCTCTCCACTCAATAAAACATACTTTACTGAGACCATAATGAAATCAAAGGGCTTTTATAATCTCCCTCTTGTCTCAGTTGGATCACTGCCAATGACAAAGTGTTGTGTTTTCCCCCAGACAACAGTGTTTCGGAAAGGGCATAGTTACACACGTGATACTAGATTAATACTGCGGTGCGGTTCCATGTTTGATCTGTCCGCTCTCCGAGCCTCGTCAGTGTGACAAGTGTCTGTCATCAATGAGGTGCTGTTCGTTTCTCTGATTGTCTGGCTATCTGTTGGTCAGTCTCAATACGACTCCTATACACTGAGTGTACTAAACATTAGGAATCAGTGTAGATGAAGGGGAGGAGGCATATTAAAGAAAGATTTTTAAGCCTTGAGACATGGATTGTGTATGTGTTTCATTCAAAGGGTGAATGGGCAAGACAAAATATTTAAGTGCCTTTGAACAGGGTATGATAGTGCGTACCAGATTCACCGGTTTGTGTCAAGAACTGCTACGCTGCTGGGTTTATCACACTCCCTTGTGTGTCAAAAATGGTCCACCACCCAAAGTACATCCAGCCAACTTGACATAATTGTGGGAATCATTGGAGTCAACATGGGCCAGTAGTTACCCGTCTGCTTAAATTCCATGGGAAGAATGACTAATGTTGGCTCTCCCTGTAAGTGTCAGTTGCTGCTATACTGAAGGCTTAGGCCATTTTTTTTCCATTTAACCTTTATTTAACGAGGCAGGTTAGTTAAGAACAAATTCCTATTTACAATGACGTCCTACCCCGGCCAAACCGGGAAGATGCTGGGCCAATTGTGCGCCGCCCTATGGGCCAGATGTGATGCATCCTGGATTCGAACCAGGAACTGCAGTGAGGCCTCTTGCACTGAGATGCAGTGCCTTCACGTAATATCATTCTTTATGGGCAGGTCTTCTCAAAATGTAGTGACACAGATGGATGAATTATCGGTAGTTTAAGGGGAAAGCAATGTATTCTACCTGTGCTCTGCCATGCTACTTTGGTGTAGAGAGACCTAGAGATAGAGTAGGAGCTACTCTTGCAGTCATAGGAGGACTCAGCCTTGTGTCAGAGCATTGTTAGCTTTCTACCCCATGAATGGTTCTGCACTCCTGCAGAGCAAATACCAAATATAGAAAAATAGCAGTGAAGAAGATGTGTGAGTGTTCTGTAAGGTGAGGAGTGTCTAAGAGGGATTGAGAGATTGTGTGTGTTTGTAGGCGAGAATGGGGCTGATGGTAGAAAACCGCCTCCAGAGCAGTGAATCACCAGGGTTCTGTCACCATGCCAACGACTCTCAGGGCCGACGGAATACACTGCTCAACCAATTAGAGAGCTGTGTGCCACCACACAGTCTGACCACTCGTGATAAAACTCTTCCTCCAGATAACTAATATTACCTTTTTAATATATATTTTTTTATTTTTCTTATAGTGCTCCCTATGAAGTTGATATATATACAAAAATGATCTAAATGATCTGAGAGAAAATTGAAATGCTATTTTTAACAATCACACTGTGTCAAGAAAAATACTTCTGTATTTCTCATGGTAACGTAGACTTGCACCACCCACTTTTACCCTCAGAACAGCCTCAATTCGTTGGGCATGGACTCTACAAGGTGTCGAAAGCGTTCCACAGGGATCCTGGTCCATGTCGATTCCAATTCATCCCACAGTTTTGTCAAGTTGGTTGGATGTCCTTTGGGTGGTGGACCTAGGCCTGTTGTGGTGACCCTATTACCGCCACACCGGCAGTCACGAGTCATGAAGGCAGTCAAATTCCCCGGGACCATTTAGTCACGGTAATTAGGCTTCTCCAAGCTCTGATGTTGCTGCTGGTCATTAGTAGCCTACCAAACTTGCTAACTGCCTGGTACTCAGCACTCTATTGCCCCTCTAATAACTCTGACATAAATGCAAATGTTTTCGAAAATCTAATCAAATACTTCATGAGAGCCCATGAGCTCATGTTGGGCAACATTTCTATAGGCTATGCAGTCATGACCTCTACTAAAAAAAAGGAGGTTCCCATCAGCATTCTATAGACGAGGCCAACTATTTTTACTTCTCAACTGTCCTAATATTAAGGCCATTGTTTACCTTTACAACAGGACTATCTGGCTGGCATGAAAATGAACCACAGGGAAGAATCCTCCATTCGCTATTTAAGTGCATAGATGACATGTCTTTTTTCCCAGTGCCCCTGTTCCCGAGACAGCTCCATGATAATGGTACATTATAAATCAAAACAAATTTCACACATGTATTATTTAGTATATGTAAAGAAAAGATTAAATCAAAAATAGTCTGATGGGTGTCAATATTATCCTAGCACTTGTGAATTATATATTGTCACTTGTGAATGATGCCCAGCATAAGAAACTTTCATTTTTTTGGTGACTTTTTCAAATCATAGTTACACATCTCATGTAGCCTAACCCACAGGCCTATGTGTTTTTATATGGTTTGCATCACAACTGAAGTGGCCAAATAACTTCTTGAAATGAAGCACATTAATACGCTTTACAAGGGGTTTAGAGCCTAACTGGCATACATAAGCAGCACGTGAGGTTCAAGTTTGGGGAAGATCAAAAGTGACTGCAAAATCACATTTGCAGTCACTTTTGATAGTGGTGTTTTCCCGTTAATGGCACATTTGCGCTTATAGTCTACTGCCATGCGCGCATTGCAGCGCTTCTAATGTGGAGAAATGGCCTAATAGTTTATCAACATTTTAAGCTAAACATTTTGATCTCTTGTCAGCCACATTGCTTATAAAATATTTTTTTGATGCTAGTGGTTGTATTGATCTATTGCACCCCACAACTGTCCCAGACTATGTTTGGAATATTTATTTCTTGCACAGAATAGAATAGGTCAACTTTTGTACTATGGGTGATAGTAGATTGCTGTTCGTTAGGCCTATTCATCTGGTTGGCTGATGAAAAGTAAATGTGGACAGTTCTTCCAATATCTTCAATATGCACCTCGGAATTGGATAAGGACTTGTAGCCTGTGAGAAAGACCTGATCACGTGATGAAGAGCCTTGTGAGTGAGAGGCGCTTCAGATTGCGCAGCAATCAGGAAGAAGGGAACAACGCTGCACTCCAGACCGCAAAAGGCATGGATTTTTTTGGTGCATTACGGCCACAAAGGGGATACTGCTGTGAAATTTGAGGCATTATCAAGTGCTTGCTAAATTGTGATTGAGAGACCATTGAAGTGTGTACAGCCTGCAAAAAAAAATAAAGCGAGCTACCTTTCAAGCAACTTTTTTCAAATCATCATTTGTCTCATCATGCAGTCTCATCATGCAGCCTTACAATGTATAAAAAAATCAAAACATATAGCCCAATGTTTGTACAACAACTAAAGTTACTTTAAAACTCTAAATTAAGTATATAGGACTACCTACTTACTTGTTAACCACTCAACACAGAATAGTCTCATGTGCGCACTCACTCAAATCGTTTGGAGAAAATATTTATATTTTATTCAGCTTTGTTCAATTGTATTCTTCATACTCTAAAATAATGTGACGGAATTCAAAGCAAATCTTGTCTGCTAAATGGACTAGTGTAGCCCACAGCCATTTGGCATAGCCACATCAGGACCTAAAATAAGGACAACTCAGAGTATGCTGTTCTTTTCTTCTGAAATAGACTACATTTTCTTCATATCATGCTTCTTTAGACCTGTCTAAATTAAATAATGGATTTATTGTGATGGTGTAGGCTATATTATATGGATTTATTAGACTTTTTAAAATGTAGATGTTCCCAAGGTCTGCATCAGTGGCTTGTATGCTATGTGTGAATGCCAGGAGATGCTAATGTGTTAATTAACGCTCAATTACCATGAGACCGACAGTTATTTGCTTGACAATCACCGGCTGACAACATTTTGTGACCGCCACAACCCTAGGTAGACCATTCTTGAGATGCACAGGAAACTACTGAGCATGAAAAACCCAGCAGCATTTAAATTCTTGACACAAACAAGTACCTACTACTATACCCCATTCAAATGCACTTAAATATTTTGTCTTGCCCATTCACCCTCTGAATGGCACACGTACACAATCCATGTCTCAAGGCTTAAAAATCATTATTTAACCTGTCTCCTCCCCTTCATCTCCACTGATTTGAAGTGACATCAATAAGGGATCATAGCTTTCACCTGGATTCACCTGGCCAGTCTAGGTCATGGTAAGAGCAGGTGTTCATAATGTTTTGTGTTTGTAACTATGACTCTAAAGTTCTCTCCCTCTCTTTAGGTTAAAACATGCCAACATTGTTTCCCTGGAGGACATCTTTGAGAGTAAAACCCACCTCTACTTGATTATGCAGCTGTGAGTGACCATCTAGCTGTCTTTATTTTGTCCTTCTTTCTGCTATCTCTCTCTGTTCTCCAATTCTACCCATGTCAACACTTTCTGTCCCTAAATCGACTCACTCTCTGCAGCCTTCAGTTTAAAAACTTTCAGGATTATGCCTCTGCAATGTGTGTGTGTGTTTCAGGCTCCCTGCCTGTGCTCTCTCCCACGCACAGTGTCATTCTCCATTAATTACTCTCTGAGCTCAGGGGCCTTTCTGTTCACTGATCTCAAGAGAAGCCCCCCTCCCACACACATACAGACATACACTCGCAGCATCGTGCCTGCTGACAACCACTGGGGAATATGCCCTCACACAGTAACTTTGCTCTCTCCCACCCATCTCACTTCCTGAAATGTCAGAAGGTGTGGAGCAAGTTAGAGACAGAGAGAAAGGAGGAGAGAGAGTTTTTTTGCTGTAGAAAAGAGTGGGTGGTGTGATGACAGAGGGATGTTGTGTTCACTTTAGCAACACTGCCGTAAGGGCAGTCAGATTTAACCAAAGAACAGTTGTGGGTTTGCACACATACAAATCCCCTCTCTCTAACTCTTTCTCTCACTCTTCCTCTTTTTCTCTCCCCCTTTCTTTGGGAGGCAGCTTGACAAAGCTTTAGCTTGTTGTTAGTGCTGAATCATAGAGAGCAGTGGTGGGTACATCTAGGAAGAAGTGATGCCTCCACCTAGTGGTGATGTAGGTTGGAGATAGATAAGGTTGAAGACAGATAAAGCAGGTTTAAATTAGACAACATATAATCAAATCAAATTGTATTGGTCACATACACATAGTAAGCAGATGTTATTGCGAGAGTTTCTAAATGCTTATGTTTCTAGATCCGACAGTGCAGCAGTGTCTAAGAGGTAATATCTAACAATTCCACAACAAAATCTAATATCTAACAAATTACACAACAAAACCTAATATCTAACGAATTCCACAAAGAAACGTAATACACACAATCTAGTAAAGGGATGGGATAAGAATATATAAGTAAATAATATATGGATGAGCAGTGACCGAGCTGCTGCTAAGATCCAATAGATCATAAAGAATAGATAGTGAAGGATACGGTATACATTATATACATATGAGATGAGTAATGCAAGATATGTAAACATTCTTGAAGTGGCATTATTAAAGTGACTAGTGTTTCATTTGTTAAAGTGACCAATGATGTCAAGTCTGTAGGTAGGCAGCCGCCTCCCTGTAGCAGTTAGGCGGCAATATATAGCAGTTGGTTGGCCGGATGTAGCAGTAAGATGGCCATATGTAGCAGTTAGATGGCCATATGTATATCAAAATCGTTCCTCTTCTCTATCCAGGGTGTCTGGTGGGGAGCTGTTTGATAGGATTGTGGAGAAGGGATTTTACACAGAGAAAGATGCCAGCAAGCTCATTCAGCAGATCCTGGATGCTGTCAAATACCTCCATGACATGGGCATCGTACACCGCGACCTGAAGGTGAGCCTGAGTCAAGGGTCAGGTGGTGAGGACGATATTTAGGTGGGCATTTAGGCGCTCCAGAGTGGCGCAGTGGTCTAAGGCACTGCATCGCAGTGCTAGAGGCATCACTACAGACCCAGGTTCGATTCCAGGCTGTATCACAACAGGCCGTGATTGGGAGTAAGGGAAGGACAAAGGGCATGAATGACGAGATTTCAGAGTCTTTAACAATGGAGTCCTTTACCTTCTCGTTTCTGTCCAATGACTGAATAGTCACAAGACTGGATGAGTGATATAGGTATCCCCACTATGAAAACTGCAATGTTGGATTTTTACCTTTTAGTAATTAGTGTTTTATTAATTACGAGAGGTTAAAGGGTGACCTTGTAGTATAGAAAATGTTTGTTTCCTATGCTAGTGTTTTGCCCCAAGCATTTTGCAGTGCCTGCAAATTAGATTAATTAACTATAATTTGTTTACAGGCAGTTCAGCAGAGTGTAAACTAATTGATCATTAGTTTGGATAACTAATTATTTCCCAGTGTGTGCATGTGTGTGTTAAATGTTTGTGACAATAAAGTTGATTGATTTCTCTGTCTTTCCCAGCCGGAGAACCTTCTGTACGACAGTATGGAGGAGGACTCTAAGATCATGATCAGTGACTTTGGCCTGTCCAAGATCGAGGGATCTGGAAGTGTCATGTCCACAGCCTGCGGAACACCAGGATACGTGGGTAAGGAGGACTGGTACTGATCAGTGCATGCCTGTGTGTGTCTTTATCTATGTGTGAAGAGCATGTGTTTTGTATGATTTTAGTCTGTTTGAGAGCAAGCACACACACAGTGATCATGTCAGACTACATGTGTAATGATGCTGATGAAAACACTGCTCTGATGTCTTGCAGCCCCTGAAGTGTTGGCCCAGAAACCCTACAGCAAGGCGGTGGACTGCTGGTCTATCGGGGTCATCGCCTACATCCTGTGAGTTATGGGCTTGGAATGACTCTTTAACTTTAGTCTTTCTCCTACCAGTCTTAAAACATAATTTCTGTGTTACATTTCTTTTCACTACATTGTTTTCAACAATCAACTCATACCAGATCAATGACAACTTCATGGATGAATTTTGAAGTATGAAAGCACTACAACAGGTCTCCTAACTCTCCTGTGATGCCTTTACTCTCTTATTCTGACACAGTTTGTGTGGATACCCTCCGTTCTATGATGAGAATGACGCCAAGCTCTTTGAGCAGATCCTGAAGGCTGACTATGAGTTTGACTCTCCGTACTGGGACGATATCTCCGACTCAGGTACAGTAATCCTCTCCTTTCTCTGCTCCCTGAAGAGAGAAACAAAACCTGGACACTACAGCATAGTGCAATACAGTATGTATAACATTATGTTGCCATTATTAGTTCCCCTTGTCAGCAGTTTCATATTAATGGAAATTACTCCCTAGCTCTAGGGTTTGTTATGCTTTGAGTGTCTGCCAAGCTGTCAGTGTGTATGGGATTAACCATAAGACACTCACTGACCATAGAACGATCACTGAGGCCCTGTGAGATCACAATTTCTTAGTCCTGTAGGGAGTTTCTGAAGTCAAGTCAAAGGCATGTGGACAGTTTTTCTTTTTACTGTCAGTCTGGACAGTGTTTCTGATGCAGTGAAGCTTCTTGTACTATAATAACCTGGGAGCTAGTCTATTTCTACTTTAGCTACCTTTCTTTTGTCATCTGTAAGTAGCATTATTAGTTACTGTATATCTCATGTAAATTAAGAAAAAAGGCATTGTTTTTGGGTGAAATATGTGAGTTGTAAATGTGTGTCTGTTCACGTGTTGTTTTCAGCCAAAGACTTCATAGTTCACTTGATGGAGAAGGACCCCAGGATACGCTACACATGTGACCAGGCTTTGCAGCACCCCTGGTAGTGTACACCATATTCTCCTTCACACACACACAGGCATGCACATAACACAACTTTATCATAATCTACTACATTTGTGCTTTTGTCTAGTTTTCACCTGTTCTTGTGACAACCAGCTAAACTTGTCCCCTCATGTCTTTCTCTGTTCCTCAGGATCGCTGGTGACACAGCTCTAGATAAGAACATCCATGAGTCTGTCAGTGCCCAGATCAAGAAGAACTTTGCCAAGAGCAAGTGGAGGGTGAGTTACTGTTTCTGTGCACCTGGCCAGACATTTTTGCTTTGTTTAGTATATAAGTAGATTCCTGCAGCATTCAGCTGTCTGTCATTGTCAGTACAGTTTTCTATGGCAGTTATTATGTATCACTTTTAAACATTTTGATTTGAATGTGCTCCCTCCCGCAGCAAGCATTTAACGCCACGGCAGTGGTGCGTCACATGAGGCGTCTGCAGCTGGGCACTAGTCAGGAGGGCCCCAGCCAGACCACCCTGCCCAGCACCCTCCGAGCCCACCTACTGCTGCCCGAGGCCACAGAGACAGAGCACACCACCGGTCAGTGGGGCAAACCTCCATCACACAACACAAGTTAGGACTAAGTGTAGCAAAACATAATTGAATAACTGGAGACACGACATAACCCCCCCCCCCCCCCGCCCCCTCAAAAGGCTTAATTTAGCTGTTCTGTTTTGTTGTTCATCCCCCGTATGTCTTGTTGCTATGTACAGTATGTTGTTAGTGAATAACCAATCCCTTTCACAGTGTATTAGGCTCAGGCTTACGTACTTCTCAAACACAATCAGTTATACTGTCTCACTCATTAACACTTTGATATGTAAATCCTTGTCTAATGCCCAATAGGGTACTGTTTGAAATAAGTGGTAGATTTATAGTGTAGATAGAAGCGTCCTGAGTTTCCAGATTTCTGTGTGGTGATCATCCACTCTCACTCTGTGTTCCAGAGTCTCCCTGCGAGGGATGCTGCTCCCAGAGTGCTGATGGGGGGGCTGAGCGCGACCCCCTCTCCAACTGCACCTACCGCTGCCATCCAACCAGTCTGGTCTGATCCCTGCCCAGCAATGGCTTTCCCATGTATTTACCTCTGGACACCAGCAAACTCCCCAGTCAGGCCAGGAGTACAGGGTTGTTCCAGTGCCCTGCCAACAGGGGGGGCAGGTGGGTTATGAATTCAGGTTGGGGAGGAGGGACTTGATGCCAACAAGAGGAGGTAATTTGAACGGATTGGGGGAGATGAGGAGAACAAAGAGGAAGAGAGGTGTGGTGCCCAGAGTAATCCTGGGTATTATTTTTTGAGGTGCGGGACAAACTGCTTTTAAAATGTGTGTCTGCTTTTTACATTTCTGCATTTATGTACATGTTGTTTTCTATCTTAATTATCCTTCCCCTTTGACAACTTCTAGAAAGAGAATCCACTAATGATATCTGCATGGTCAGAAGACAGGTCCCTATTGGAAACGTGTTTTATAGCATGAAAGTTCTATTGCACAATCATGTATGGTGGTAACCACTGTGTTATAGTTCCTGTACTGCAGATACACATCTTTATGACGATAATAAGTCTAGCCCCTCAGAATTATAATTGTATGGCTTTGTTGTATTTTATATTTGTATAAATGTAGCCTTACAATACACAGATGCATTCACCTAATACCACTGCTGGAGAATCCACGTGGGAATACTCCATCTATTGGACTATATCTTTTCTTTTTTTTTCTCAGCATGTTTGTGCTTCACCACTGTAAGTTTGTGGTTGTGCTCCCCAGGCTTGTAACAGAACAAGGCTTTCTGATTTGAAGTAATTCAGCACAGGGACTTCCTCTCTATGCCTTTAGGACAACGTCAAAGTTTATTTTCTGGTAGCTTTTACACATTTTAAGATACACCTATATCTCTGTACAGTTAATGCAGCATTAGAGGCGATTTTCATTTCTATCATTGTATTGTTGTATATATTTCATTGTGGTAATTGAATCATTAAAATACAGACTTTTCTCTTCTGTCTAGATCTCTTTCCCACTTGAGAAGTGTAATACCTCATGGGAGATAGACTTACATACACAGCCATTCCTCTTAGTACTAAGAATAGGTCTCAGTTAACCCACAGGTTTTACTCCTTTGATGTTTCTTAAAAGCCACACTCTTCCCTATGGGGGGAATATGATCCCGTTGATAAAGCTGCTCAAGGCTTAATCCATTATAGATATTACTGTAAGACCATCTAGAATGAAATGAGGTCCAGCCTTTCCTCAACCCAAAGCAGGGTGTGGATGTTTTTAACTAAAGACACATTTGTAAGTGTAGATACTTATCTGACCATGTAGATACTACTAACGTTCCCACTTTGACTACTCTTCCATGGATCTTACCTCCATTGATATGTTGGTTGTTTTCCGAGCCAATGTATCTGTACAGAGAGAATTTGAATTAAAGAATGTAAATATACATCTCATGGTCTCACCTCATCATTTCTTCTATCTCACTCATCTTAAGGTTATTTAGATCTAAAAGAGATGTAGAGGACTTTACTATACCATTTTTCCCCCACAGTTCCATGACCTTTCCATCATCTTCATACATTTACTGTACACAGCACTACTTGACAATAGAACAGATATGCCATATTGTACTCGCACTTTGATTAATGAACACATACTCACTTGATTTAATTATCTGATGAGAAGGGCACAATGTGTTTCCATCACCAGGACAGTCCAGTCCAGTGGGTTGTAGCTCCTACTGTAAGTACGTTTTAGGGCTTTCTAACTTTAATTCCAATAGCCAAGTGAACAAGACTTGGAAGTGAGGCAACGCGAGACTAGAGGGGAGAGGGACGTGATCCTATTCTCACTGTCTCAGAAGAGGCTAGTGGGAGGAGCTATAGGAGGAAGGGCTCATTGTACTGGCTAGAATGGAAAAAATGGAATGGTATGAAACATGGAAACACGTTTGACTTCAATCCATTAATTTCATTCCAGCCCTTACAATGAGCCCGTCTTCCTATAGCTCTTCCCACCAGCCTCCTATGTGTCCTTACTGCCTCTAGTCCAACGCACAGGCATTGACTCTACAGACCTTCTGGCCATAGCCTGCATTGCATTTAAAGCTAATTGATTGACATATTTGCCTTGGCGTGGTGGCAGCATCATGCTGTGGGGATGAAACTGGTCAGAATTGAAGGAATGATGGATGGCGCTAAATACATGGCAATTCTTGAGGGAAACCTGTTTCAGTCTTCCAAAGATTTGAGACTGGGATGGAGGGTCACCTTCCAGCAGGACAATGACCCTAAGCATACTGCTAAAGCAACACTCGAGTGGTTTAAGGGGAAACATTTAAAGTCTTGGAATGGCCTCGTCAAAGCCCAAACCTCAATCCAATTGAGAATCTGTGGTATGAGTTAAAGATTGCTGTACACCAGCAGAACCCATCCAATTTGAAGGAGCTGGAGCAGTTTTGCCTTGAAGAACGGGCAAAAATCGCAGTGGCTAGATGTGCCAAGCTTATAGAGACATACCCCAAGAAACTTGCAGCTGTAATTGCTGCGAAAGGTGGCTCTACAAAGTATTGAATTTGGGGGGGGTGAATAGTTATGCACGCTCAAGTTTTCTGTTTTTTTTGGTCTTATTTCTTGTTTGTTTCACTGGGAAAATATTTTGCATCTTCAAAGTGGTAGGCATATTGTGTAAATCAAATGATACAAACCCCCAAAAATCAATTTTCATTCCAGGTTGTAAGGCAACAATATAGCAAAAATGCCAAGGGGGTGAATACTTCCACAAGCCGCTGTACACATTGACATTTGTTTACTCCAATTTAACAATCTGAACAAATCCTTTGATAAGAAAAGTATGGTAAGTTGTATTATCTGTTCTTTATATTTTTTTCAAAGTAATTAGTACAAATTAATATTTGTATGTATATACAGTTGAAGTCGGAAGTTTACATACACTTAGGTTGGAGTCCACTCCACAAATTTCCTGTTAACAAACTAGAGCTTTGGCAAGTTGATTAGGACATCTAGTTTGCGCATGACACAAGTAATTTTTCCAACAATTGTTGACAGACAGATTATTTCACTTATAATTCACTGTATCACAATTCCAGTGGGTCAGAAGCTTACATACACTAAGTTGCCTGTGCCTTTAAACAGCTTGGAAAATTCCAGAAAATTATGTCATGGCTTTAGAAGCTTCTGATAGGCTAATTGACATAATTTGAGTCAATTTGAGGTGTACCTGTGGATTTATTTCAAGGCCTACCTTCAAACCCAGTGCCTCTTCGCTTGACATCATGGGAAACTCAAAATAAATCAGCCAAGACCTCAGAAAAAAATCTGGTTCATCCTTGGGAGTCATTTTCAAATGCCTGAAGGTACCACATTCATCTGTACAAACAATAGTACGCAGTACCGCTCAGGAAGGAGACGGAAGATGTCTCCTAGAGTTGAACGTACTTTGGTACGAAAAGGGCAAATCAATCCCAGAACAACAGCAAAGGACCTTGTGAAGATGCTGGAGGAAACAGGTACAAAACTATATTTTATCCACAGTAAAACGAGTCCTATATTGACATAACCTGAAAGGCCGCTCAGCAAGGAAGAAGCCACTGCTCCAAAACCGCCATAAAAAAGCCAGACTACTGTTTGTAACTGCACATGGGGACAAAGATCGCACTTTTTGGAGAAATGTCCACTGGTCTGATGTAACAAATATAGAACTGTTTAGCCATAATGACCACCATTATGTTTGGAGGAAAAAGGGGGAGGCTTGCAAGCCGAAGAACACCATCCCAGCCGTGAAGCACGAGGGTGGCAGCATCATGTTGTAGGGGTGCATTGCTGCAGGAGGGACTGGTGCACTTTAAAAAATAAGTGGCATCATGAAGAAGGAAAAGTATGTGGATATATTGAAGCAACATCTCAAGACATCAGTCAGGATGTTAAAGCTTAGTCACAAAAGGGTCTTTCAAATGTACAATGACCCCAAGCATACTTCCAAAATTGTGGCAAAATGGCTTAAAGACAACAAAGTCAAGGTATTGGAGTGGCCATCACAAAGCTCTGGCCTCAATCCTATAGAAAATTTGCGGGCAGAACTGAAAAAGTGTGTGTGAGGAAGGAGGCCTACAAACCTGTCTCAGTTACACCAGCTCTTTCAGGAGTAATGGATCAAAATTCACCCAACTTACTGTGGGAAGCTTGTGGAAGGCAACCTAAAACGTTTGACCCAATTTAAACAATTTCAAGGCAAAGCTACCAAATACTAACTTCTGACCCACTGGGAATGTGATGAAAGAAATATAACTGAAATAAATAATTCTCTCTACTATTATTTTGACATTTCACATTCTTAAAATAAAGTGGTGATCCTATCTGACCTAAGACAGGGAATTTTTACTAAGATTAAATGTCAGGAATTGTGAAAAACCGAGTTTAAATTTGGCTGAGGTGTATGTAAACTTCCGACTTCAATTGTCCCTAATATTGTGTTTTGCAAAAGCTACAGTGCTAATGTATGGATGCAATGCATTGTGAGTTATTGAGTATTAACTATGGAGCATTGTTAAGTATCAAAGCCAATGATTTGTTTTTTGAACACATTTGCAAATGGATGGTATATTAAAACGTCTCTGTCTATGCATTATGTGTCTGACTGTCCTGCCTTATAGACTCTTGAGCCCTTGAAGCCCAGCTTGATACTCATGCTGTGTCCTAAGTCTGATATGATGCTTTTGTTGCAGATAAACTGCACCAGGATACTGAATTTATACATGAAAATGTGAAAAGTTCCACTCACTCTGGTGATGAGTAGGGGCTTAGTGGTTTGGATGTCTGGATTCCCTGCATAACCAGCCATGTAACTTTTCCTAATATGTTAGTGGTTTATACCCCACTAACCCCAGCCTTCTGAAAGTAATCTCTCCTCCCTTTAGAAGGGATGGAGAGACTTGGTGGCTTGGATGAAAACCATAGATAAATGTCAGCAATGTGATAAGTGTCTGCGGCCGAGCTGGGAAGCTGAATCAGAAGGAAGGAGGAAGGAAAGTGAGAGGGAGTGGGGTGTGGTAACTCTCAGCAAAATCAAATGACCATTCAACAAATCAATTCAATTTCAAATAATGTAAAGTGCTCAATGGCAACTTGGCAAAGACAAATATTGGATAGAACCAAAGAGTGGTATTCATCCATTTCTGACCCATCCACTTTCTTTGTGGTCTCACCCTAAACATCCAGCTCTGCCTTCTCTCATTCCCTCTCTGCATCTTTCCACTCTCTCCTTCATCATCCACATAGTCCCTCTCTATATTTTCAATCAGTCTAATTTTCCTGTTAATACCACATAATTCCTACCCTGTGTGTTTTCTCCTGAGTGAGACCACTAGACTCCTACTTTCTATTTGCAGTAGTCTCCCCCTGCCTTAGTTCACCACAGCCTCATTTACCCAGCATTCCTCTTGTCTGGGGGAGAGAGATTGACAATGAGAGAGACTGAGAGGTAGAGAGAAAATAGAGGCCACTTCACCCAGTAGTATCCAGCTGCAGCCCCGCAACAACCTGTGACGAAAACTGGCCTGTCACTAAAACCAATACTATCGCCATCTACTGGCTGTGCTGAATCCTACCACATACACTTGAACTCCTTTTCTTTCCCCGATTCCTTTCTTTGCTTCCTTTCATTTCCTCCTTTCCTAGCGTCCTTTACTTTCCTCCATTCTTAGAACCCTTTCCTAGCTTTCCGTTCCACTCAACTAGCCATGGTTCTTTCCCTACCACATACATGTGAACTCTTCCTTTTCTTTCCTAGATTCTATTCCTCTCCCCCGTTCCTTTCCTCCTTTCATAGATCCCTTTCTTTTCCTTCTTTCCTAGCTTCCTTCCCTCTCCCCTAGATAATTCCCTCCTTTCATAGCTCCATTTTTCTAGCTTCCTTTCCTTAAACATGTCCTTTCCTCATTGTATATCCTATATTCCTTTCCTCCTTTCCTCACTCCCTTTTGTTTTCTCCTTTCCTCCTTTCCCAGAACATTCCTTTGCTTCCCCCGCTTCCTTTCCTCCTTACCTTGCTTCTTGTCCTTCTTCCTTTCATTTCCTCCTGTTCTTTCCTAAAATCCTTTCCTTCTTTCCTCACTCCCTTTTCTTACATTATTTCCTAGCTAAATTTCTTTTTCTACTTTCTTAGCCTACTTTACTTTTTTAGCCGACTTTCCTCCTTTCCTAGATTATTTTCCTTCTATGCCTCCATTTCCTAGCCTCAAACCCTATTTTCCTTTTCTTTCCTATCTAATTTCCTAGCTCCCTTTCCTTATTAATTTAATTTCCTGTTTTATTTTTTAGATTCCTTTCGTCCTTTTTGCCTTTCTTTCCACCTTTCATAGCTTCCTTTTCTATCCTCCTTTCCTAGGATTCACCAAGGCCAGTAAAGAGGAAAGGAAAGGAGATAGGAAAGGGCGCTAGGGAAGAAGGAGAGGAGCTGGGAATGGAAAGAAGATAAAGAAAGGGAGATAAGGAAAGGGAGTTAGGAAAGGAAAGGAAGCTAGAAAAGGAGGAATGGAAGCTAGGAAAAGAGGAAAGGAATGGAAGCTAGGGAAGGAGGAAAAGAAAGGGAGCTAGGACATAAGGAAAGGAAAGGGAGTGAGGAAAGGAGGAAAGGAATCCAGGAAAGAAAAGGATGAAAGGAAAAAAATAAGGAAAGTAAGCTAAGGAGCAGAGGAAAGGGTGGTAAGGAAGGAAAGGAAGGAATTTAAGAAAGGAGGAAATTAAGCTGGTAAAGGAGGAAAAGAAGCTCTGAAAAGAGGAATGGAATCTAGGAAAGTAAGGAGAAGTTCACATGTCTGTGGCAGGGATGAACCACAGCCAGTAGAGAGGAAAGGAAGTTAGGAAAGGAAGCTATGAAAGAAGGAAAGGAAAGGGAACTAGGAAAGGAGGAAATTAAAGCGAGCAAGGATAGTAGGAAAGGAATCTAGGAAAGAAAAGGAGGTTCACATGTATATGGTAAGGATTCACCACAGCCAGTAGAGAGGATAGGAAAGGAAGAAGGAAGAGAAGTTAGGAAAGGATGAAAGGAAGATAGGAAAGGAGTAAAGGAAAGGGAGCGACAAAAGTAGGAAAGGAATATAGGAAAGAAAAGGAAAAGTTCACATGTACAGTATGTGGTAAGGATTAACCTCTTGAATCTATAGGGGCGCTATTTCATTATTGGATAAAAAAACGTGCCCGTTTTAAGCGCAATATTTTCTCACAAAAAGATGCTCGACTATGCATATAATTGACAGCTTTGGAAAGAAAACACTCTGACGTTTCCAAAACTGCAAAGACATTATCTGTGAGTGCCCCAGAACTGATGCTACAGGCGAAACCAAGATGAAACTTCAAACAGGAAATGAGCAGGATTTTTGAGGCTCTGTTTTTCATTGTCTCCTTATATGGCTGTGAATGCGCAAGGAATGAGCCTGCCCGATCTATCGTTTCCCCAAGGTGTCTGCAGCATTGTGACGTATTTGTAGGCATATCATTGGAAGATTGATCATAAGAGACCACATGTACCAGGTGTCCGCCAGGTGTCCTGCGCCGAAATTGGTGCGCAAACCTCAGCTGCAAGTATTTTTCCATGGGATTCAGAGAAGAAAGCAGGCTTCCATGAACGATATATCAATGAAGAGATATGTGAAAAACACCTTGAGGATTGATTCTAAACAGCGTTTGCCGTGTTTCAGTCGATATTATGGAGTTAATTTGGAAAAAAGTTTGCCGTTTTGATGACTGCATTTTCGTTTTTTTTTGGTACCCAAACGTGATGTACAAAACGGAGCGATTTCTCCTACACAAAGAATCTTTCAGGAAAAACTGAACATTTGCTATGTAACTGAGAGTCTCCTCATTGAAAACATCCAAAGTTCTTCAAAGGTAAATGATTTTATTTGAATCCTTTTCTGGTTTTTGTGCAAATGTTGCCCGCTAAATGCTACGCTAAATGCTAAGCTAGCTATCAATACTCTTACACAAATGCTTGTTTTGCTATGGTTGAAAAGCATATTTTGAAAATCTGAGATGACAGTGTTGTTAAGAAAAGGCTAAGCTTGAGAGATAGCATATTTATTTCATTTGCGATTTTCATAAATAGTTAACGTTACGTTATGCTAATGAGCTTGAGGCTATAACTGGATACAGGTTTTTTTCATAGCCAGACGTGAACAAAACAGAACGATTTGTCCTACACAAATAATATTTTTTGAAAAACTGAACATTTGCTATCTAACTAAGAGTCTCCTCATTGAAAACATCTGAAGTTCTTCAAAGGTAAATGATTTTATTTGAATAATTTTCTTGTTTTTGTGAAAATGTTGCTGGCTGAATTCTAGGCTTATAGCTATGCTAGCTATCAATACTCTTACACAAATGCTTGTTTAGCTATGGTTGAAAAGCATATTTTGAAAATCTGAGATGACAGTTTTGTTAACAAAAGTCTAAGCTTGAGAGCTAATATATTTATTTCATTTCATTTGCGATTTTCATGAATAGTTAACGTTGCGTTATGCTAATGAGCTTGAGGCTATAAATAGGATCCCGGATCCGGGATTGCTCGACGCAAGAAGTTAACCATGGCCAGTAGATGGTGGTAGTATTGGTTTTAGTGACAGGCTAGTTTTAGTCACAGGCTGCTGCGTGGCTACAGCTGGATGCATCTCACTTCACCATCTCAAGTCTCCAGTCACCCAGTAGGAACAACAAAATTAAAGCTCCCATCCAAGCCCCTACTTGGGGCCCAATTCAATTGTCTATTATATTGACAAGATAGACAACAGGCCATAGAGATACAGATACAGCACTCATCTTTGTATATGTGCAAGTATAGTGTCTGTGTCACGCCCTGATCTGTTTCCCCTGTCTTGTGCTTGTCTCCACCCCCCACCAGGTGTCTCCCATTTGTCTTCATTATGTCCTGTGTATTTATACCAGTGTTTTCTGTTTGTCTGTTGCCAGTTCATCTTGTCCCGTCAAGTGTTACCAGCGTGTTTTTTCCGTTTTCCAGTCTGTCTAGTGTCTGTTTTCTAGTCTTCTCGGTTCTGACCGCCGTTCTGTACCTCTGACTCTGCATTGGATTACTGACCTCTGCCTGCCCTCGACCTGCCCTGGCCTGTCCCCTTGTATAATAAATATTACGAGAACTGTACCATCCACCTCCTGTGTCTTCATCTGGGTCATCCTGAGTCGTGATAGAATGAACTGGCCATGACTGACCCAACAGACTCGGACTAGCTCTGCAACACTGTCTCCTCACAAGGAGCCACCATTGGAAGACCAAAGGAGTTGCTACAAAACCTTATGGAAGGATTCCACACCGTGGCAGAACGCCATGACCAAACCCTCCACACCTTACTGGAGCAATTCTGCGGGCTTTCTAATAAGCAGCCAGCCACAACGGTACCCACCCAGACTCTCTGTAACCCCGCTACTAGCGGTTCTTCTCCCCTTCCTACCCCGGCTCTCCGAGAACCCCACTTACCTCCTCTGGAGCGCTATGCTGGGGATCCTGAAACATGCCGGGTGTTTCTCTCCCAGTCCTCCCTCATCTTCGAGCCGCAGCCCTCTTCGTTTCTTTCGGATTGCTTGAAGATAGTGTATCTTAAAACGCTGATGTCTGGGAGGGCGCTCACCTGGGAGGGCACTTGTCTGGGCTACGGTGGTGTGGGAGCAACAAACTTCAGTGCGCCATAATCTGGAGGCATTCGTGGTGGAGGTAAGGAAGATATTAGATTCTCAGAAGCCACTGCAACTGAATCATGATTCCCGTGTAGCTGACTACGTGGTAGACTTTCGCACGTTGGCCGTCGAGAATGCCTGGAATCTGGTGTCCCTTTTCGACACCTTCCTTCATGGATTATCTGAGAGGATTAAAGACGAGCTGACAGCCCGGGAGTTACCCATGGACCTCGACTCCCTCAAAGTCCTGACCATAAAGATTGATGGGTGATTACGAAAATGCAGGAGGGAGAGGAAGTCTGTTCCCGACCACCCTCGCTTGTCCTCTGTTTTTCCCTCGCCTCAAAAAATCCCGAAAGTCCCCGACTCCTACACTCCCGAAAGTATCTGAAGTTACCAGAGCTCCATCTGGAATCATCGAGGACTGTCAACTCGTCTCCTCTGGCGCACATGCAACTGGGCAAGGCTAGATTATCCCCTGAGGAACGTTCAAGCAGACTGAGCTCTAATACCTGTCAGTATTGTGATATTTCGGGACATTACATTTCCACCTGTCCAATAAAAAGCCCAGGCCCATCAGTAGGTACGGGAACACTGGTGGGCCATACAGGGAGTCTCCCATTTCCCTTTACTCGTACTCCTCTCCATGCTATCCTGTTGTGGGGTGACCGGTCTAAATCTCTCCGGGTGCTCCTGGACACTGTCCTAGTGTCGGAGCTGCGGATCTCCACACAACCTCCCTCTGTTCCCATGGACGCCAGAGTATTGGACGGGTGCTCAATTGACAGGATAAATCATAGAACTATTCCTATCAACCTAAGAGTGTCAGGGAATCACAGTGAGTCCATGCAGTTCCTGCTCATTGAATCTCCTCATGCATTACTGACCTCTGCCTTCCCTCATCCTGCCCTGGCCTGTCTCCTTGTGTAATAAATATTATTAGAACTGTACTATCTGCCTCCTGTGTCTGCATCTGGGTCATATCCTGATACGTGATAGTCTGTGACAGCATTGGCAGTGCCATTGAGGCGATGACCATTTTATAGTAGACTAATTTCTTAATTTTCATTGGCTGATCACTCATGACTAATAGGAATACCCACCCAGTTGATTACTTTAAAATGGTGGAAGCCCTCAATGGCAATATCCATGCTTAAATGGGTTATATACATGTTGAGCCACTATTTATGTCTATGACAGACACAACTACGATATAAAGTCATTGTTTCAAAGTTGCAGAAATGCCATGTTTTTTTGTGTTTTTTATTTATTTTTTAATTTCACCTTTATTTAACCAGGTAGGCAAGTTGAGAACAAGTTCTCATTTACAATTGCGACCTGGCCAGGATAAAGCAAGGCAGTTCGACACATACAACGACACAGAGAGTAGACACATGGCGTAAAACAAACATACAGCCAATAATACAGTATAAACAAGTCTATATACGATGTGAGCAAATGAGGTGAGATAAGGGAGGTAAAGGCAAAAAAAGGCCATGGTGGCAAAGTAAATACAATATAGACACTGGAATGGTAGATTTGCAATGGAAGAATGTGCAAAGTAGAAATAAAAATAATGGGGTGCAAAGGAGCAAAATAAATAAATAAATTAAATACAGTAGGGAAAGAGGTAGTTGTTTGGGCTAAAATATAGGTGGGCTATGTACAGGTGCAGTAATCTGTGAGTTGCTCTGACAGTTGGTGCTTAAAGCTAGTGAGGGAGATAAGTGTTTCCAGTTTCAGAGATTTTCGTAGTTCGTTCCAGTCATTGGCAGCATAGAACTGTAAGGAGAGGCGGCCAAAGAAAGAATTGGTTTTGGGGGTGACTAGAGAGATATACCTGCTGGAGTGTGTGCTACAGGTGGGAGATGCTATGGTGACCAGCGAGCTGAGATAAGGGGGGACTTTACCTAGCAGGGTCTTGTAGATGACATGGAGCCAGTGGGTTTGGCGACGAGTATGAAGCGAGGGCCAGCCAACGAGACCGTACAGGTCGCAATGGTGGGTAGTATATGGGGCTTTGCTGACAAAACGGATTGCACTGTGATAGACTGCATCCAATTTGTTGAGTAGGGTATTGGAGGCTATTTTGTAAGTCGAGGATTGGTAGGATGGTCAGTTTTACAAGGGTATGTTTGGCAGCATGAGTGAAGGATGCTTTGTTGCGAAATAGGAAGCCAATTCTAGATTTAACTTTGGATTGGAGATATTTGATATGGGTCTGGAAGGAGAGTTTACAGTCTAACCAGACACCTAAGTATTTGTAGTTGTCCACGTATTCTAAGTCAGAGCCGTCCAGAGTAGTGATGTTGGACAGGCGGGCAGGTGCGGGTAGCGATCGGTTGAAGAGCATGCATTTAGTTTTACTTGTATTTAAGAGCAATTGGAGGCCATGGAAGGAGAGTTGTATGGCATTGAAGCTTGCCTGGAGGGTAGTTGACACAGTGTCCAAAGAAGGGCCAGAAGTATACAGAATGGTGTCGTCTGCGTAGAGGTGGATCAGAGACTCACCAGCAGCAAGAGCGACCTCATTGATGTATACAGAGAAGAGAGTCGGTCCAAGAATTGAACCCTGTGGCACCCCCATAGAGACTGCCAGAGGTCCGTAGAGCAGACCCTCCGATTTGACACACTGAACTCTATCAGAGAAGTAGTTGGTGAACCAGGCGAGGCAATCATTTGAGAAACCAAGGCTGTCGAGTCTGCCGATGAGGATGTGGTGATTGACAGAGTCGAAAGCCTTGGCCAGATCAATGAACACGGCTGCACAGTAATGTTTCTTATCGATGGCGGTTAAGATATCGTTTAGGACCTTGAGCGTGGCTGAGGTGCACCCATGACCAGCTCTGAAACCAGATTGCATAGCAGAGAAGGTATGGTGAGATTCGAAATGGTCGGTAATCTGTTTGTTGACTTGGCTTTCGAAGACCTTAGAAAGGCATGGTAGGATAGATATAGGTATGTAGCAGTTTGGGTCAAGAGTGTGCCCCCCTTTGAAGAGGGGGATAACCGCAGCTGCTTTCCAATCTTTGGGAATCTCAGACGACACGAAAGAGAGGTTGAACAGGCTAGTAATAGGGGTGGCAACAATTTCAGCAGATCATTTTAGAAAGAAAAGGTCCAGATTGTCTAGCCCGGCTGATTTGTAGGGGTCCAGATTTTGCAGCTCTTTCAGAACATCAGCTGAACGGATTTGGGAGAAGGAGAAATGGGGAAGGCTTGGGCGAGTTGCTGTGGGGGGTGCAGTGCTGTTGACCGGGGTAGGAGTAGCCAGGTGGAAAGCATGGCCAGCCGTAGAAAAATGCTTATTGAAATTCTCCATTATGGTGGATTTATCAGTGGTGACAGTGTTTCCTATCTTCAGTGCAGTGGGCAGCTGGGAGGAGGTGTTCTTATTCTCCATGGACTTTACAGTGTCCCAGAACTTTTTTGAGTTAGTGTTTCAGGAAGCAAATTTCTGCTTGAAAAAGCTAGCCTTGGCTTTTCTAACTGCCTGTGTATAATGGTTTCTAGCTTCCATGAACAGCTGCATATCACGGGGGCTGTTCTGCTAATGCAGAACGCCATAGATTGTTTTTGTGTTGCTTAAGGGCAGGGGAGAACCAAGGGCTATATGGGGAGAACCAAGGGCTATATCTGTTCCTGGTTCTAAATTTCTTGAATGGGGCATGTTTATTTAAGATAGTTGGAAGGCATTTAAAAAAAATATCCAGGCATCCTCTACTGACGGATGAGATCAATATCCTTCCAGGATACCCCGGCCAGGTCGATTAGAAAGGCCTGCTCGCTGAAGTGTTTCGGGGAGCGTTTTACAGTGATGAGAGGAGGTCGTTTGACCGCTGACCCATTACGGATGCAGGCAATGAGGCAGTGATCGGTGAGATCTTGGTTGAAGACAGCAGAGGTGTATTGAGAGGGCAAGTTGGTTAGGATGATATCTATGAGGGTGCCCGTGTTTAAGGCTTTGGGGAGGTACCTGGTAGGTTCATTGATCATTTGTGTGAGATTGAGGATATCAAGTTTAGATTGTAGGATGGCTGGGGTGTTAAGCATGTTCCAGTTTAGGTTGCCTAGCAGCACGAGCTCTGAAGATAGATGGGGGGCAATCAGTTCACATATGGTGTCCAGAGCACAGCTGGGGGCAGAGGGTGGTCTATAGCAGGCTGCAACGGTGAGAGACTTGTTTTTAGAGAGGTGGATTTTTAAAAGTAGAAGTTCAAATTGTTTGGGTACAGACCTGGATAGTAGGACAGAACTCTGCAGGCTATCTTTGCAGTAGATTGCAACACCGCCCCTTTGGCAGTTCTATCTTGTCTGAAAATGTTGTAATTTGGAATTAAAATTTCAGAATTTTTGGTAGTCTTCCTAAGCCAGGATTCAGACACAGCTAGAACATTCGGGTTGGCAGAGTGTGCTAAAGCAGTGAATAGAACAAACTTAGGGAGGAGGCTTCTAATGTTAACATGCATGAAACCAAGGCTATTACGGTTACAGAAGTCGTCAAAAGAGAGTGCCTGGGGAATAGGAGTGGAGCTAGGCACTGTAGGGCCTGGATTCACCTCTACATCGCCAGAGGAACAGAGGAGGAGTAGTATAAGGGTGCGGCTAAAAGCAATAAGAATTGGTCGTCTAGAACGTCTGGAACAGAGAGTAAAAGGAGGTTTCTGGGGGCAATAAAATAGCATCAAGGTATAATGTACAGACAAAGGTATGGTAGGATGTGAATACAGTGGAGGTAAACCTAGGTATTGAGTGATGAAGAGAGAGATATTGTCTCTAGAAACATCATTGAAACCAGGAGATGTCATTGCATGTGTGGGTGGTGGAACTAATAGGTTGGATAAGGTATAGTGAGCAGGACTAGAGGCTCTACAGTTAAATAAGCCAATAAACACTAACCAGAACAGCAATGGACAAGGCATATTGACATTAAGGAGAGGCATGCTTAGTCGAGTGATCAAAAGGGTCCGGAGAGTGGAGAGGTTGGTTGGGGGTCACGGCGATTTAGACAGCTCGCCAGGCCATCGGTAGCATGCTAGCATAGGATGGACGTCTGTTATTAGCCACCTCTTGCGTTCCGTCAGTAGATTAGTGGGGTTCCGTGGGGATTAATCCAAATCACACAACAACAACAAAAATAAAAACAATAGATATAGTTAGAGGCCCAAGAAGAAAAAATAAAATAATAATAAATAATAATAAAAATAAATAAATAAATTGTCAGCTAACAGTTAGCAGGCCGCAGATGGGCGTTCAGGTAACGTCGCGACGGAGGAGCCAGCCGGATAACTCCTTCGGGTAGATAGCGTCGGCAGTCCAGTTGTGAAGGCCCGGTGGGGCTCCGCGTAGGCAGTAAAATGGGTCCGGATAGGTGACTGCAGCCCAGGAGTGATTGATGGAACTCTTCAGCTGGCTAGCTCCGGAATAATTGATGTTTGCTCTGGAATCGACGAAAGCTTTAACTAGCTTCTGATTAGCTTCTGGATTAGCTTCTGGCAAGCTCCTGGCTAGCTCCTGGCTAGCTTCTGGCTAGCTTCTGACCTAGCTTCTGATTAGCTTCTTGGAGTTTCTGGCTAGCTTCTTGGAGGATTACAGATTTAAGGTAAATAATACTTTTTTATAAACATAAATTGGTGAGGCGGGTTGCAGGAGAGTGTTTTGAAGAAGAGTTTATGGAAAATGTAAAAAAAAAATGTATGAAAAAAGTTGTAAATATATATATATATATATACGGGACAAGACGAGGACAGAAGACGTCTGAACTGCTATGCCATCTTGGTATCTGCGTATGTGCGTCCACTTATAATTACAGTTGAAGTTGGAAGTTTACATACACCTTAGCCAAATTAATTTAAACTCAGTTTTTCACAATTCCTGACATTTAATCTAGGATCACCACTTTAATAGTCAGAATAACAGTAGAGAATGATTTCTTTCAGCTTATATTTCTTTCATCACATTCCCAGTGGGTCAGAAATTTACATGCTACCAAATACTAATTGAGTGTATTGCCATTAAATTGTTTAACTGGGGTCAAACGTTCAGGTAGCCTTCCACAAGCTTCCCACAATAAATTGGGTGAATTTTGGCCCATTCCTCCTGACAGTGCTGGTGTAACTGAGTCAGGTTTTTAGGCCTCCTTGCTCGCACACACTTTTCCAGTTCTGCCCACACATTTTCTATAGGATTGAGGCCAGAGCTTTGTGATGGCCACTCCAATACCTTGACTTTGTTGTCCTTAGGCCATTTTGCCACAACTTTGGAAGTATGCTTGGGGTCATTGTACATTTGGAAGACCCATTTGCGACCAAGCTTTAACTTCCTGACTGATGTCTTGAGATGTTGCTTCAATATATCCACGTACCTTTCCTGCCTCATGATGCCATTTATTTTGTGAAGTGCACCAGTCCCTCCTGCAGCAATGCACCCCCACGACATGATGCTGCCACCCCCGTGTTGGGATGGTGTTCTTCGGCTTGCAAGCATCCCGCTTTTCCCTCCAAACATGAAAATGATAATTATGGCCAAACAGTTCTATTTTTGTTTCATCAGACCAGAGGACATTTCTCAAAAAAGTACAATATTTTTCCCCATTTGCAGTTGCAAACCATAGTCTGTTTTTTTATGATGGTTTTGGAGCAGTGGCTTCTTCCTTGCTGAGCGGCATTTCAGGTTACGTCAATATAGGACTCGTTTTACTGTGGATAAAATACACTTTTGTGCCCGTTTCCTCCAGCATCTTTACAAGGTCCTTTGCTGTTGTTCTGGGATTTATTTGCACTTTTCGCACCAAAGTACGGTCTTCTCTATGAGACAGAACGCGTCTCCTTCCTGAGCGGTATGACGGCTGCGTGATCCCATGGTGTTTATACTTGCATACTATTGTTTGTACAGATGAACATGGTACCTTCAGTCATTTGGAAATTGCTCCCAAGAATGAACCAGACTTGAAACAATTTTTTTCTAAAGTCTTGTCTAATTTCAATAGATTTTCCCATGATGTCAAGCAAAGAGGCACTGAGTTTGAAGGTAGGCCTTGGAATAAATCCACAGGTACACCTCCAATTGACTCAAATTATGTCAATTAGCCTATCAGAAGCTTCTATAGCCATGACATCATTTTCTGGAATTTTCCAAGCTGTTTATAGGCACAGTCAACTTAGTGTATGTAAACTTCTGACACACTGGAATTGTGATACAGTGAATTATAAGGGAAATAATCTGCCTGTAAACTATTGTTGGAAAAATTACTTGTGTCATGCGCAAAGCAGATGTCCTAACCAACTTGCCAAAACTCTAGTTTGTTAACAGGAAATTTGTGGAGTGGTTGAAAAACGAGTTTTAATGACTCCAAAATAAGTGTGTGTAAACTTCCGACTTCAACTGTATATGCATACAAATATTCATTTATACAATATACATTGAAAAAATGTAAAGAACAGATGATACAACTTAACATACCTTTCTTATCAAAGGATTTGTTCAGATTGTTAAATTGGAGTAAACAAATGTCAATGTGTACAGCGGCTTGTGGAAGTATTCACCCCCCTTGGCATTTTTTTAAATATTGTTGCCTTACAACCTGGAATGAAAATTGATTTTTGGGGGGTTTGTATCATTTGATATACACAACATGCCTACCACTTTGAAGATGCAAAATATATGAAACAAACAAGACATAAGACGAAAACTTGAGGGTGCATAACTATTCACCCCCCCAAATTCAATACTTTGTAGAGCCACCTTTTGCAGCTGTTACAGCTGCAATTTTCTTGGGGTATGTCTCTATAAGCGTGGCACATCTAGCCACTGGGATTTTTGCCCATTCTTCAAGGCAAAACTGCTCCAGCTCCTTCAAAATGGATGGGTTCTGCTGGTGTACAGCGATCTTTAAGTCATACCACAGATTCTCAATTGGATTGAGGTTTGGGCTTTGACCAGGCCATTCCAAGACATTTAAATGTTTCCCCTTAAACCACTCAAGTGTTGCTTTAGCAGTATGCTAAGGGTCATTGTCCTGCTGGAAGGTGAACCTCCGTCCCAGTCTCAAATCTTTGAAAGACTGAAACAGGTTTCCCTCAAGAATTGCCCTGTATTTAGCACCATCCATCATTCCTTCAATTCTGACCAGTTTCATCCCCACAGCATGATGCTGCCACCACCCTGGATGGTGTTCTAGGGGTAATGAGAGGTGTTGGGTTTGCACCAGACATAGCATTTTCCTTGATGGCCAAAAAGCATTTCACTTCACCAATTTGTAGTATTTTGTGTATGTCCTTTACATGAAATCTAAATTAAATCCATTTAAATTACAGGTTGTAGTGCAGCAAAATAGGAAAAACACCAAGGGGGGTGAATACTTTTGCAGGCACTGTAAGCTCATTAAATAACCATCAGCTATCAAACAATAATCAGCTTTTCAGATACAGTGTAAGCCCTTCTCATACATTTTGCATATAGAATGTTTTCCACTTTAGGTAAGGATAGAATGTCTTGTCATGTGTAGATATAATCCTCTCTAAAAGACCACTAGTGCTCACTCACACACTCTAGGGAAATTTTTACTGCATCACAAACTACTTCGCTTTCCAAACAGATGTGTGGATTTCAAATAGAAGATAAAGCCAATCATCAATTGTTACTGTTACTCAGACTTGAACAGATATGACAACTTGCACTGCCCTTGTCCCCGTCCACATGTCAACTGTCCGATTTGGTGAATATAATTTACCTAAAATAAAACTATTGGTATGAAGATTACAGAATAAAGGTAGCTATTTTATGTGTGTAGCTTACAATTAGTGCTGTGTTTATACAATACATGTTTTATCCTCTCCCTCACATTTTGAATCACACCATGCAATCACTGGACAAGCTACACTTAATCATGTTAAATGTCTTTAACAAATGCCACTCACTATTACTTTAGTTTAACAAAGTAAACAAAAATGTACAATATAATCAAAAGACTCATTCAAGGGGAAAGCCAGGGTTGGAGAAGAGTTAGTGTCTACATGGTCTTTTAATTCTCACACACTATATAATAACATCACTGAGCAGAAAGAGACACAGTCATTAGTCCCTGTCCTGGTTCACCTCTACTTTATCTGGAAGACCTCAACATCTAGTCTATCTCAATGATAATCTCAGCTCAGGAAACCAAATGTTGCCTCCTTTTTAGTGATAAGTACACAACATTTCTGCTGAGTACACAACATTGACAGAAACAGTGAATCAAAAGGCCTATATTTTGACTGTAAGAAACAATCAATCACAGCTCAATATCAATAAGGGGAACAGCACAGTCAATGATCAGCATTTAGACCAGCACAGTACACAAAAGTGTATGCAAACTTCCGACTTCAAGTGTAGATCAGTGCATTCACAACAACATAATCATTATGAAACCTCTATTCGATCAAATAATCCTCACGTAGCAAATGAGCAATTACATTTTCTGTTGACTAAATTCGACACTCACTGCCCTCCATACAAAAATTCCTTACTTTGTGGGCTTACTTTCAAGGACAGACTTTATGCTGAGTAAAACCTCTCCCTTCGCCTCTTGGTTTACTGGAAATGGAGGGTTCCATTCACATCGACAGGGTTTTTTTGGAGCAGGTTGAGAGCTTCAAGTTCCTCTGTGTCTTCCACCGCCAAGCCATCACTGGCTCCCAATGGGAAATCCACAAAAATGGAACTGTGCCTAGTATTGTTTTCATCGGGCACAGAATCAAGTATTAACTTGCACAGGAAACCCTCCTCTTTGCTGTCTCTTTCACACACACACACACACACACACACACACACACACACACACACACACACACACACACACACACACACACACACACACGCACACACGCACACACGCACACACACACACGCACACACTCGTTATACACACTGCTTCCACTCTGTTTATTATCTATCCTTATTGCCTAGTCACTTTTACCTCCCTGTAAATATTACCTCATTCACCTCAACTATGTTGAACCCTGCACATTGACTTGGTACCGCTACTCTTTTTTACATAGTCTCATTATCGTTATTTTATTACTATCAAATTTTTTGTTCCTACTTTTTAACTGCATTGTTGCGAAAAAAGGCTCATAAGTAAGCATTTCACATAAAGTCTACACCTGTTGTATTCAGTGCATGTGACAAATACAAATTAAATTACTTTAAACTGCATCACAACTCTCAAATCCACAAGTGGCTCCCGGCATTATACCTAAAGCAGACATTGCCATTGGCTGCACGGAGTCCCATTAAGCCTTTTTAACAGCACTGGAATTTGAGATGTAATTTACACCTTGATAGAAATTTGAATTACTTAATTTGAGCGTCATTATTTCTTAGCCTACACTTTCTTGTTCTGAACTTCTAATGAGAGTGGGACGGGTGTGCCAGCTGCTCACCGATTTGACAGCTCCAATGCAGTTCCACCTCCAACACTGCCAAAACATCAGCTATTCAGGTGTCGGCTGTCGGCTATCGCCAATTTAACACTTGATTTGATTGAATCTAGGTCTAGGACTCTCTCCAATCTCTCAATTGTTCTTTAATACATTGTACAGCAATAACCCTAGCTGTAAGTAGCCCTAACCCTAGTTTCATGTCCACATCCCGGTTCAACCCTAACCCTTGCCTCAACTCTAACCCCCCCAAGTATGGCTCCCCTACCTCCGAATTCCCAATTTAACCTGTGGATATCAAATCAAATTTATTCATAAAGGACTTCTTACATCAGCTGATATCTCAAAGTGCTGTACAGAAACCCAGCCTAAAACCCCAAACAGCAAGCAATGCAGGTGTAGAAGCACGGTGGCTAGGAAGAACTTCCTAGAAAGGCCAGAAAAAACCTTCGGAAGAAACCTAGAGAGGAACCAGGCTATGAGGGGTGGCCAGTCCTCTTCTGGCTGTGCCGGCTGGAGATTATAACAGAACATGCCAAGATGTTCAAATGTTCATCGATGACCAGCAGGGTCAAATAATAATAATCATAGTGGTTGTTGAGGGTGCAACAGGTCAGCATCTCAGGAGTAAATGCCAGTCGGCTTTTCATAGCCGACCATTCAGAGTATCTCTACCGCTCCTGCTGTCTCTAGAGTTGAAAACAGCAGGTCTGGGACAGGTAGCACGTCCGGTGAACAGGTCAGGATTCCATAGCCGCAGGCAGCACAGTTGAAATTGGATATCCAGTTACAACTTCCTCGTGAATCTACTACTCTCCAGACAGAAACTTGTGGTTGGGGTTTTGGAGTGACGGGATCAATTTTAAGGCCCTCGGCTCCCTCTCTTGATATTTGGTTAGTAGAGACATAGGACCTCTTCTAACAGGGAAGGCTTTATCACCTGTGTGCGAGCCAAGTCCTAGGGGAAAGTTGACATTAATAAGCGTGTTTTGTTTCACCCGCTGACCTGATGGACTGACGATTTGACCTTTGAACTCTCCAACATCTGTAAGTCTGAAATAAACTCTGACCAATGACTCATCAGTCAAGCACAAGGTCAAGCCCTGGGGATATGAGTATGCATCACAAGGTCATTTGAGTGGATTTGGAACTTTATGTGGGAAAATGAGCCGAGGTACCAGTCTCATAACAAACCTTATCTATTATTTGCCTCATTCAAATGTTATAATTAGAAACTGTTACTGTTCAATATCCAAGGTTATCTTGCTCAGCGTACATATGTCAAAGGGCTGAGTCTGGAGTGTACTGGACTAAATGAAATATTTTCACACACACAGTCATGCGCACGTCCCATACGGCTGTCGTCAGCACCCCATTGTGTCCGTGTCTGTCAGTGTTGCCGGGAGTTACTTGTGCCCGCGGTGTCAATCAGCACCTTCCCCATTCTCTTTCTTTTGACTTGTTCTACCTTTACCACTACCCTATTAACTGACCATAACTGTAACTGTAAATGACCCTAAATACCCAAATGTGTTGTTACTTCACTGACACACTAATCAAAAATATTATGCTTATTTTAAATAGAAAGGTTATAAAGACACATAGCAGAAGTCACAGGGTTAGAGCTGTGTCATCGTGCAGCCACGTCACCTCAATTCCCCAGGTACTATAAAGTCACCACAAGGTCCAATGTGTGTTCACAGGGGTGTTGAATAGGACAGGGTCATGTTTTGGCTGAACTTGTAATTCACTGACACACACATTCAGATATCTGAGCCTACACACAATAAGATCACTGACGTGAGATCACTGACTCAAAGACATGCCTACTCATCTCAGTTAGCCTAGTAGTTTCTATTTTGATGAGTCCATAGAGATTGATGTTTTGTTATTTTCTATGCTTGAAATGTTAGACCACAGAGTTTTATTAGCTTTGTTATATTAGCAAACACTGAAGCAGGTGGAATCAGTTTGGTTTCACTGTATTGTGCTCTATACTCTCAAAAGCTCACGTTTAACAAAGTCTAGAAACGTAATGTTCAAACCATGTGTTATCAATGATTGTGACCAGGGACAGGTTTCCCGATAACATTTAGGCTTACAAGTGTTTTAACGATGCATCGTTCCTACAACGGCTGAAGATGTAACATGGGTTTCCCAAAACACCACGCAAAAAGTTGTTTATAGGTATGTTGTTAGAGCATATGTTGATACTGATAGGATTGAAAGAAAGTCAGCTCTGCTATCGGAACAGCTTTCTTCATTAAAATCTTACCTTAACATTAGAATTATACCACAATGCTGACGATGGATCAGCTCCTTGAGAGATATTATCACATACGGCTGCAAATGTTGAGGCGGCTTATTCTAACTCTTACTCAATAAAAATAAATAATCGCTTACATGATAATGTAGCCGACAAGTATCAAAATAGAACTCGATTGAACATAAAATCTATTTCAAAAGGATTGAAATAGGCCCATGGTAACGCCGGGAGAGTGATGGGTGTGGAGTCAGACGCAGAGAGCAGAAGGTAAACGGGAAAACCGCTTTAATGTCCTCCGTAACAGGAACAGGTACAAAATAGGGTGAAGCCCAAAACACAGGCTCAAACAACAACCCAAAACCACTGTTACAAATACCGGACAGTGAAAACCCCAAATCAACTATACACCATTAACGTTCAATAACAACAAGCCCGCACAAACACCAGCGGACTAAACTAACTTAAATAACACCCATCCCAAAACCCCAACAAGGAACAGGTGAAAACAATTAGACCAAAACAAACTAAAAGGAAAAAGGGATCGGTGGCAGCTAGGAGACCGCAACAGCGACCACCGAGGACCACCCGAACAGGAAGGGGAGCCACCTTCGGTAGTATTCGTGACACCCATAGCCTCGGCCTACTGTATTTATACTGTAATACAGTCATCTCGGTTTTAATTTTAAGCATTTTATTATACGTCGCTTGTTTGTATCAATTGCAAAGACACTGAGAACATTGTATTTGTAGTCAACTTTGTCAGAAGTTTCCAGTGGTCACACAGAGACAAATAAACCATGTGATTATATGTTTAGTGAAGATAAAGTGTATAAAGTGACGTGGGAGGGCAAAAAAGCATCTAACACTGTTCTACGAGTGGTCTGTGGCAGGCGGTAGATTACGTTAGATTAAGCTTTTTCAAGTGCAACGTTAATAACAATGGTTTTGGGAAACAGTTTAAAAAATCAAATCAAATCAAATTTATTTGTCACATACACATGGTTAGCAGATGTTAATGCGAGTGTAGCGAAATGCTTGTGCTTCTAGTTCCAACAATGCAGTAATAACCAACAAGTAATCTAACTAACAATTCCTAAACTACTGTCTTATACACAGTGTACGGGGATAAAGAATATGTACATAAGGATATATGAACGAGTGATGGTACAGAGCAGCATAGGCAAGATACAGTAGATGGTTTCGAGTACAGTATATATATATGAGATGAGTATGTAAACAAAGTGGCATAGTTAAAGTGGCTAGTGATACATGTATTACATAAGGATGCAGTCGATGATATAGAGTACAGTATATACGTATGCATATGAGATGAATAATGTAGGGTAAGTAACATTATATAAGGTAGCATTGTTTAAAGTGGCTAGTGATATATTTTACATCATTTCCCATCAATTCCCATTATTAAAGTGGCTGGAGTTGAGTTAGTGTCAGTGTGTTGGCAGCAGCCACTCAATGTTAGTGGTGGCTGTTTAACAGTCTGATGGCCTTGAGATAGAAGCTGTTTTTCAGTCTCTCGGTCCCAGCTTTGATGCACCTGTACTGACCTCGCCTTCTGGATGATAGCGGGGTGAACAGGCAGTGGCTCGGGTGGTTGATGTCCTTGATGATCTTTATGGCCTTCCTGTAACATCGGGTGGTGTAGGTGTCCTGGAGGGCAGGTAGTTTGCCCCCGGTGATGCGTTGTGCAGACCTCACTACCCTCTGGAGAGCCTTACGGTTGAGGGCGGAGCAGTTGCCGTACCAGGCGGTGACACAGCCCGCCAGGATGCTCTCGATTGTGCATCTGTAGAAGTTTATGAGTGCTTTTGGTGACAAGCCGAATTTAATCAGCCTCCTGAGGTTGAAGAGGCGCTGCTGCGCACGATGCTGTCTGTGTGAGTGGACCAATTCGGTTTGTCTGTGATGTGTATGCCGAGGAACTTAAAACTTGCTACTCTCTCCACTACTGTTCCATCGATGTGGATAGGGGGGTGTTCCCTCTGCTGTTTCCTGAAGTCCACAATCATCTCCTTAGTTTTGTTGACGTTGAGTGTGAGGTTATTTTCCTGACACCACACTCCGAGGGCCCTCACCTCCTCCCTGTAGGCCGCCTCGTCGTTGTTGGTAATCAAGCCTACCACTGTTGTGTCGTCCGCAAACTTGATGATTGAGTTGGAGGTGTGCGTGGCCATGCAGTCGTGGGTGAACAGGGAGTACAGGAGAGGGCTCAGAACGCACCCTTGTGGGGCCCCAGTGTTGAGGATCAGCGGGGAGGAGATGTTGTTACCTACCCTCACCACCTGGGGGCGGCCCGTCAGGAAGTCCAGTACCCAGTTGCACAGGGCGGAGTCGAGACCCAGGGTCTTGAGCTTGATGACGAGCTTGGAGGGTACTATGGTGTTGAATGCCGAGCTGTAGTCGATGAACAGCATTCTCACATAGGTATTCCTCTTGTCCAGATGGGTTAGGGCAGTGTGCAGTGTGGTTGAGATGGCATCGTCTGTGGACCTATTTGGGCAGTAAGCAAATTGGAGTGGGTCTAGGGTGTCAGGTAGGGTGGAGGTGATATGGTCCTTGACTAGTCTCTCAAAGCACTTCATGATGACGGAAGTGAGTGCTACGGGGCGGTAGTCGTTTAGCTCAGTTACCTTAGCTTTCTTGGGAACAGGAACAATGGTGGCCCACTTGAAGCATGTGGGAACAGCAGACTGGTATAGGGATTGATTGAATATGTCCGTAAACACACCAGCCAGCTGGTCTGCGCATGCTCTGAGGGCGCGGCTGGGGATGCTATCTGGGCCTGCAGCCTTGCGAGGGTTAACACGTTTAAATGTTTTACTCACCTCGGCTGCAGTGAAGGAGAGACCGCATGTTTCTGTTGCAGGCCGTGTCAGTGGCACTGTATTGTCCTCAAAGCGGGCAAAAAAGTTATTTAGTCTGCCTGGGAGCAAGACATCCTGGTCCGTGACTGGGCTGGATTTCTTCCTGTAGTCCGTGATTGACTGTAGACCCTGCCACATGCCTCTTGTGTCTGAGCCGTTGAATTGAGATTCTACTTTGTCTCTGTACTGACGCTTAGCTTGTTTGATAGCCTTGCGGAGGGAATAGCTGCACTGTTTGTATTCAGTCATGTTACCAGACACCTTGCCCTGATTGAAAGCAGTGGTTCGCGCTTTCAGTTTCACGCGAATGCTGCCATCAATCCACGGTTTCTGGTTAGGGAAGGTTTTAATCGTTGCTATGGGAACGACATCTTCAACGCAGGTTCTAATGAACTCGCACACCGAATCAGCGTATTCGTCAATGTTGTTATCTGACGCAATTAGAAACATGTCCCAGTCCACGTGATGGAAGCAGTCCTGGAGTGTGGAGTCAGCTTGGTCGGACCAGCGTTGGACAGACCTCAGCGTGGGAGCTTCTTTTTTTGTTTTTGTCTGTAGGCAGGTATCAGCAAAATGGAGTCGTGGTCAGCTTTTCCGAAAGGGGGGCGGGGCAGGGCCTTATATGCGTCGCGGAAGTTAGAGTAACAGTGATCCAAGGTTTTTCCGCCCCTGGTTGCGCAATCGATATGCTGATAAAATTTAGGGAGTCTTGTTTTCAGATTAGCCTTGTTAAAATCCCCAGCAACAATGAATGCAGCCTCTGGATAAATGGTTTCCAGTTTGCAAAGAGTTAAATAAAGTTCGTTCAGAGCCATCGATGTGTCTGCTTGGGGGAGGATATATACGGCTGTGATTATAATCGAAGAGAATTCTCTTGGTAGATAATGCGGTCTACATTTGATTGTGAGGAATTCTAAATCAGGTGAACAGAAGGTTTTGAGTTCCTGTATGTTTCTTTCATCGCACCATGCCTCGTTAGCCATAAGGCATACACCCCCACCCCTCCTTACCAGAAAGGTGTTTGTTTCTGTCGGCGCGATGCGTGGAGAAACCCGTTGGCTGCACCGCTTCGGATAGCGTCTCTCCAGTGAGCCATGTTTCCGTGAAGCACAGAACGTTACAGTCTCTGATGTCCCTCTGGAATGCTACCCTTGCTCGGATTTCATCAACCTTGTTGTCAAGAGACTGGACATTGGCAAGAAGAATGCTAGGAAGTGGGGCACGATGTGCCCGTCTCCGTAGTCTGACCAGAAGACCGCCTCGTTTCCCTCTTTTTCGGAGTCGTTTTTTTGGGTCGCTGCATGCGATCCATTCCGTTGTCCTGTTTGTAAGGCAGAACACAGGATCCGCGTCGCGAAAAACATATTCTTGGTCGTACTGATGGTGAGTTGACGCTGATCTTATATACAGTAGTTCTTCTCGACTGTATGTAATGAAACCTAAGATGACCTGGGGTACTAATGTAAGAAATAACACGTAGAAAAACAAAAAACTGCATAGTTTCCTAGGAACGCGAAGCGAGGCGGCCATCTCTGTCGGCGCCGGAAGTACATGAAGATGGAGATTTAACGATGATGGTCCTACGAAGGTTCTAAAAATGAACATAGCCTTAAGATTTGTTTTGGGAAACCGGGTCCATACCCTTACACTAGAGACACTGTGTATGAAGAGCATGCCAAGTTGTAATAATGATTATAGTAGTAGAGCTGAATGAAGTCTTCACGTTACACTCCAGCTCCCCTCACCTCCAGCTCCCCTCACCTCCACAGCACCTCCCTCGCCTCCCATCTGATTCCAGATCTTGCAATGAAGGGTGTTTCAAGGTGCCAGAGGATCAGTGAACAGAAAATGTTGCTCATTAATAAATGTGCCTCCAGACAAAAAACAGTTTGGACGTCTGAGAACATTGAGGCCAATGTTGTATCGAAAAATACATCCAGAACTTTTAGAAGCGGGTTTCTAAAAGGAGAATATGGAGTATGGGGGCCTGTCTGCCTGCTATGATGAGTATGTCTGTCTCTCAGTCTACACATTAAACTTTCAGCCTGCTTGCATTCTAGTCTGTCAATCTGCAGGCTGATGTCTGTTTGTAAATCTAACAGCAGCCATCTATCAGGCTACATGTTGCCTTTGAAATAGATGGATGTGACACTGATGAGAGAGAGAGAGAGAGAGAGAGAGAGAGAGGGAGAGAGAGAGAGAGGGAGAGAGGGAGAGAGGGAGAGAGGGAGAGAGGGAGAGAGAGAGAGAGAGAGAGAGAGAGAGAGAGAGAGAGAGAGCGAGAACACTTTCAGTGGTCTGTGTCCCATCAGAGTAGATCAAACTCTGCCAGACACTTGACATACATGCTATTTGTATTACTGACAGGTTTTATACCTTACTCTTTATGCAAAGTGTTTGGAATTATTACAAAACTCTCCCATACACAGGCAGACAGCCCAGTTCTGTCAGAAATGGAGGGGAAAATGTGAGGTTATGAAGAGAGCATGGAAAGAGAGTGAAAGAAAGAGAATTGTGAATGAGTGGTTTTGTGTACAGGTGTCCCCTGTGTACACAATAGTGACACCTCATTGACTGGACAAGTTGGGTTATACACACTGTATACAGTACACACACACACACACACACACACACAAACACATTTAGCTATGACAAATATAATTACTAATAACACTTTAGTCTTGACATGATGTTTGCTCTGAGACCAACACAAACACAGTAACAAACAGTCGTTTACATTCACATCCATCTTCATTTACAATATGTGTTTAAATAACCCTATCCCAAACAGAATTCTTCCTTTACCTTGTCTTCACATTGTTCTGTATCTATAGGCCATTCAGACCTTTTTCTTGGGGAACTTTTACGGTTGATATAGAGAGGGGAAAGGGAGTTTCCCAGACCCTAACCGATCAGCATTCACAAAGGCAGGCGAGACAGACGGCCTGCTGTTTGTGAGTGTGTATATGTATGTGAACGCGCGATCGAGAGAGTGTGTGCGTGAGCGTGTGAGCGAGGTGGTCTGGGATTTATGTCTGGGATATGGGAAAAGAGAGGTGCTGCTGCCAACCGTCCTGTGGAAGAGTATTTATGTGGCGTTCAGGACTCATTAACACCCAGAAATTCTGGGAGAGCTACAGAGAAGCTGCATATAATAGCACATTGTGTGTGTGTGTGTGTGTGTGTTGAATATAAAGTAGGTTTCTCAATGTTTCTCTTGGACATTTCTACATTATGTAATCAAAATAGATCACTGATGAAGTGGCTGTGTTTATCATTCTTAACCGTGTTTCCTGTTTTCTAATGAGTCAGATGGCCAGGTCTTTATCACAAATTACAAATCCTTTGTTGACAATGGTCTGAATAAAAAGTTGAACAGGCATTGTAGATTTTATTTGTACTTTTTTTATTTAACCTTTATTTAACTGGGCAAGTCAGTTAAGAACTAATTCTTACCCTACCCTGGTCAACAGCCCTGCAACCCTTCACAGCAACTCGCCCAAACTGCTACATTCCTATATCTATCCTACCCTTTCTAAATTCTTGGAAAGCTAAGTTAACAAACAGATCACGGACCATTTCGAATCCCACTGTACCTTCTCTGCTATGCAATCTGGTCATGGGTGCACCTCAGCCACACTCAAGGTCCTAAACGATATAATAACCTCCATCGATAAGAGACAATACTGTGCAGCTGCATTCATAGACCTGGCCAAGGCTTTCGACTCAATCACCACATTCTTATTGGCAGACTCACCAGCCTTGGTTTCTCAAATAACTGCCTTGCCTGGTTTACCAACTCTTTCTCAGACAGAGTTCCGCGTGTTCAATTGGAGGGCCTTTTGTCCGGACCCCTGGCAGTCTCTATGGGGGTGCCACAGGGTTAAATTCTCGGGCCGACTCTTTTTGCTGCATACGTCAATGATGTTGCTCTTGCTGCTGGTGATTCTCTGATCCACCTCTACGCAGAAGACACCATTCTGTATAGTTCTGGCCCTTCTTTGGACACCGTGTTAACTAACCTCCAGACGAGCTTCAATGCCATACAACTCTCCTTGGCTGCAACTGCTCTTATATGCAAGTAAATATAAATGCATGCTCTTCAACCGATCGCTACCAGCACCTGGACGGTTCTGACTTAGAATATGTGGACATCAACAAATACCTAGGTGTCTGGCTAGACTGTAAATTCTCCTTCCAGACTCATATTAAGCATCTCCAATCCAAAATTGAATCTAGAATCGGCTTCCTATTTCGCAACAAAGCATCCTTCACTCATGCTGCCAAACATACCCTCGTAAAACTGACTATCCTACCGATCCTTGACTTCGGCGATGTCATTTACAAAATAGCCTCCAAGACTCTACTCAGCAAATCGGATGCAGTCTATCACAGTGCCATCCATTTGTCACCAAATCCCCATATACTACCCACCACTGCGACCTGTATGCTCTCGTTGGCTGGCGCTCGCTACATATTCGTTGACAAACCCACTGGCTCCAGCTCATCTACAAGTCTTTGCTAAGTAAAGCCCCACTTTAGCTCACTGGTCACCATAGCAGCACCCACCTGAAGCATGCGCTCCAGCAGGTATATTTCACTGGTCACCCACAAAAGCCAATTGGCCGCCTTTCCTTCCAGTTCTCTGCTGCCAATGACTGGAACAAATTGCAAAAATCACTAAAGCTGGAGACTCATATCTCCCTCACTAACTTGACGCACCAGCTGTAAGAGCAGCTCACAGATCACTGCACTTGTTCATAGCCCATCTGTAAATAGTCCATGCAACTACCTCATCCCCATACTGTTCTTTTTATTTGCTCCTTTGCACCCCAGTATCTCTAATTGCACATTCATCTTCTGCACATCTATCACTCCAGTCTATCACTCCAGTGTTTAATTGCTAAATTGTAATTATTTTGCCACTATGGCCTATTTATTGCCTTACCTCCCTTATCTTTCCTCATTTGCACACACTGTATATAGACTTTTTTTCTATTGTGTTATTGACTGTATGTTTTGTTTATTCCATGTGTAACTCTGTGTTGTTGTTTGTCTCGCACTGCTTTGCTTTATCTTGGCCAGGTCACAGTTGTGAATGAGGACTTGTTCTCAACTAGCCTACCTGGTTAAATAAAGGTGAAATAACATTTTTCTTTTTTAAAGAACAATGACAGCCTACACCAACCAAACCTGGACGACGCTAGGCAAAATGTGCACCGCCCTATGGGACTCCCAATCACAGCCAGTTGTGATACAGCCTAGATTCGAACCAGGGTGTCTGTAGTGATGCCTCTAGCACTGAGATGTAGTACCTTAGACCACTGAGTCACTCGGGAGCCCGGTTAGTAGATTTAATTGATGGACCAATACACATTTGAATGAATAAATAAGGCAGAATCTCAAAATGTTGGGAAAGAGCACATAGTCAGGAGTTCAGTGTGTCCGGTCAGAGTCCCATGTCTCCTCTCTGGCTCAAGCTCTGGCCTTCCGGGTCCACAATCCAGCAGATCTGATTGCCATTACCTCACCAGCCTGGCCAGGGTGAATGACAGTTGGCTGATTGGGCTGAGAAACTGTGATGGGGTGAGGTTGGACCCAGGTGCAGGGAAGAGACCAGAAGAGGAATCAGTGGTGAAGGATAAACATAAATACTTTAATGATAAAGAGTAGCCGCAGGATCACAGTACACTAAGTCTCCAAAACTCACTCAGGAAACAAGACACACATGGTAAACAATTCAAGCTTCTGCAAAGGACAACAGAAAACACACAGGGAAATCATAATGAGTAAATAGGACGCACCTGAGTGTCATTGTCTCTAGGACGGTCTCTGCTGCCCTTTGGTGACAAGTGGAACCATGACAGTACCCCCCCTATTTCGTCACCAAGCATGATACACAACTCTAAACATTATTGAGGGATAAGTGTATGTAGGACCTGGACATGTGTTTTGTTTGATTATGCTCTTGATCAGACAGTCCTCTGCACACTGTGTGATGATTGGTAAGATATTGTAACAGGAACAGTGAGTTTGTTTTGATTTGAGTTCCTGGCATTCACACCAGGCCTGAGATATACGCCATTAGTGGTTGAGGAGGTGTCGATGAAGGCCCAGAGGGAAAAAAGGATTGGACATTGAGCTGAACATTAGTAATCAGGAATGACACTGTCCAAAATCCATCAACGAAGGCTTTCTGGTCTGTGCTATGAAAACGTGAGCAGCACAATATCTCATGAGCTCTATAAACAACAGGGGTGGAGGATATGGGAATGTAAACATAATTTGTCCAAATATATTTAAAACACAATTATGCACTGCTAACAACAAACACATGAAGTCATGATCCTTCTGATTTTGTGGTGGCCTCTGCCAGTGGCAGAGAAAATTAAACAGAAGAGAGCAGTAAAAGCGAGGGAAGAGGGAGGGAAGGAAGAGGGTTGATGGAAGGAGGTCAATGAAGTTTTGGGAGAAGGCTGGGTTAATCATGTCAACATGGGACTGTTCGATAATTGGATAGAAATCAGAGATGGAAAAGGGGAAACTTCTGAACTCTCACAGTACACTAACTCTTACACAGATGAATGGCTACACATGTAAGCAAAATAGTACAAAACTATATTTGAAGCAATTGCTACAATACAGACTGTGCTTTAGAAGTAATTACTATCTCTATCATATCCTTAACCCATCGTAATCAAGTTCTCTCAATCATTGTGCATAAAACTACTCCACAGCAGCCAGTAGCTTTGTTTGGATATCTCCCATAGACGACACTCCTCATTGTAAGGGCTTGTTGCTGCGGAACAGAGAACCTCAGAGAACCTCTGTCTTCTGCATCATCTTAAGAGTTTAGGCAGAGACGCAACAAAATGAAAATGGATGTCATCTTCAAAATGTTATTGGCTCAAGTTAATGTTAGGGATCCATTTGAGCAAGTGACCAATACTAACAAACCAATCAATACCAAAAACAAAATTGGAATTTAAAGTACACAAACAAATAAAAACAAATCAATGCACCCGACCAATACCTCTCAATATTTTCAACATCTAATAATGTGCTGAGATGTGAAACAACATTCACATTACAGACCAGTCATCAGCATAAAAGATTCCCCCTCCCCCTCCAACAGGAGGGCTGTTGTGGCATTGCACTGGACCATCCCTTCATTAGAACTTTCATTAGTAGAGTGTGTTGTCCTTAACACTGCCTGCAGCTCACCATTTAACATGCAGCCAGCTTCGCTTTCCTTGGGAGTGCAGTGCTTTTATTGTCTACAGGAGAGATGACTGGCAGCCTGAAGTTGAACTGTGTAGTCAAAGTCCAAAGAACACACAAACATTTTTACATTTGAGAGTTAGTTAAGATACTTCAAAGAGGTAGGGTTTCAGACATTTATGCAAGTTGGTCAGGGACTTCGCTGTCCTGACTAGGGGGAAGCTTGTTCCACCATTGGGGTGCCAGGACAGAGAAGAGCTGAGTGCTAGCTGACCTCCCGTAGTGGTGGGAGGTCCAAGGGACCACAGGTGGCTCGGGTTGGGTTGTAGGGTTTGAGCATAACCTGAAGGTAAGGAGGTGCAGGTCATCTTGCTGCTCCGTAGGCAAGCACCAGGGTTTTGAAGATGATGCAAGCTTCGACTGGAAGCCAGTGGAGTTTGTGGTGGAGCGGGATGACATGGGAGAATTTAGGATGGTTGAACACCGGGTGGGCTGCGACATTCTAGATAAATTACAGGGTTTTGGTTCCCGGCCAACAGAGAATTGGTGTCTAGACGGGAGAAGACAAGGGCTTGGATTAGGACCTGCGCTGCTTCCTGTGTGAGGAAAGGTCATACTCTACAGATGTTGTAGAGCATGAACTTGCAGGGGCAAGTCACTGCTTTGATGTTTGCAGAGAACAACAGGGTCTTGTCCAGGGTCATGCAAAGGTTATTTGCACTCTGGGAGGGGGACACCGTGGAGTTGTCAACCATGATGAAGAAGTCTTGGAGCAGGTAGGCCTTTCCCGGGAGGAAGAGCATTTCCATTTTGTTGAGGTTGAAGAGTAGTTGAGTGTCATCCACATAGCAATGATAGGAAAGATCATGTGAGGATATGACAGAGCTGAGTGACTTTGCGTAAAAAGAGGAGAGGGCCTAGAACCAAGCCCTGGGGGACACCAGTAGTGAGAGCATGTGGTACAGATGCAGATCCTGTCCACGCTGTAGCGGTATTGTTAGAGAGTGGTAAAGATTTTGTTCGGGGGCCAGACAGGTATTAACCCTGCCGAAAGGAAAATAGTAGGAGAGAGAGTGTACCACTACCACACACACCAGCAGAAAAGACTGCCTAGAGTTTAGCATGTTTGCCAGAGGAGATAAAAGATAAGACACACCATAGCACAGGGGTAACCCAACCAATAATACCTCATACAATAAAAATGGTAGAGCAATTTAACGGCAACTTCATAGAAACAATTCACAAGAAAGAACAGAGAGAGAGAGAGAGGAGAGAGAGAGAGACTTAGCTGTTGACTTCAGGATTGCAGTTGCACTGTCTGTCCATCTGATGGTTTGTTTGTATGTCAAACCTTCGCCCCAATGTTGCTACTAATCCATGCGATCAATAACTGGTGCGTTCCCAAAAGATAACAACCCCAATCTAGAGCAGTAACACCGATGATCGAGTTAAACACTTTACAAACTAATCACTCAGAAAATAAACAAGACTTCTGCAGCATTGCACACCCCAATCAAACTGCCGCACCAACCGAGAGCTACCTCCCAGAGAGCCGGAAGAGCTATCTTCATTTCCTCCTTTATGACTGCTGATGTGCTCTTGAAGTGGCAGCGCACAGTAAAGGCTCCATGCAGGATTTTGCCACAACACCACCTAGCAGAAGCGACCTGCAAAGGTAGGATGAAATCAGGAGTCTGCAGAGCCAGAGACACCCAACCCTGAGAGGGTGGAGAGGAAGATCTGATGGTTCCTAGTGTCAAAGACAGACACAGAAAGACACACACACACATACACACACACACACACCCCCATACAAGCACTCATGCACAAATGGTGGACAAAGTCCTCAACATCCCAGTCAATAACCACGGTCCTCAAGCCCCCCAGTCATAGACAGCCTCACACTTGCATAATAATCTCCCATTTATTATATCCTGTTTCTGAACAACTATACTGAACAAAAATATGAACACAACATGCAAATTATTGGTCCCATGTTTCATGAGCTGACATTAAAGACCCCAGCAACGTCCATATGCACAAAAAGCATATCTCTGTCAAATGTTTTGCACAAATTGGTTTACATCCCTGTTACTGAGTGTTTCTCCTTTGCCAAGATAATCCATCCACTGACAGGTGTGGCATTAAACAGCATGACCATTATACAGGTGCACCTTGGGCTGGGGCCATTAAAAGGCCACTATAAAATGTGCAGTTTTGTCACACAACTCAATGCCACAGATATCTCAAGTTTTGAAGGAGAGTGAAATTGGCCTGCTGACTGCAAGAATGTCCACCAGAGCGGTTGCCAGATAATTAATGTTAATTTCTTTACCAACGCTGTTTTCGAAAAATTCTGCAATACATACAAACGGATTTACAACCGCAGACCATGTGTAACAACACCAACCCAGGACCTCCACATCCGGCTTCCTCACCTGTGGGATCGTCTGAGACCAGCCACCTGGACAGCTGATGAAACTGAGGAGTATTTCTGTCTGTAATAAAGCCTTTTGGGGGGGGCAGTGAAAATATTGCACACTTCCTCCCATGGTTACATTAACCCCCCCCCCCCCCCCTCCTAGCTCCAATTGCGGTGCTCCTCTGAAGTTTAGCATACATTAATTACAGTTCTTCTCAATTGCTTGAGCACATTTGGCCAAACATAATTCACTTTTTCAAAACAGTTAACATGCAAGCCCCAAACTGACACACGTTGCCCAAAATGACACATTTCAGTTGCAAAATGCATTAAGACTCTGAAAACATGAAATACATGACACAAAATCAATTACCTCCATCAAAACATAAAACTTGTTATCTAATGAAAAGTCGTTTCAGTCAGTCAGTACACAATGGCCCAATAAATACTAACTACAACTATCAATATACCCTAACATGGTTAACCCTCTTCAATTTTGTCTGTGCCATTTGTTGGTACAACAGTATAATCATAGTATGCACCATAAAAGACAAGTAAACATATTATCAGAGCATAGGCTGTATTATTTTTTTCCTAAAATTATTTGACCAAATACAGAATGAATGTCGCTCAAGAGCATGAATATTCAGAAACAGAAGGTTTAATTGAACCTTTTTCCGGTTTAGCAGAGCTGAACCACACTATCCTCCTCTACACACCCCTCTACCTGTCCTTTGCCCGTTCCCTCAGCCTCTTACTTGGTTCATTCTTGCAAACAACAACTAAGAGACCTCTTTTATGCATGAATAAGGACTGATATCAGCTGTGACCAAATGTTTTAATTTGGTTTCTCATGATTTACTCAACTGAGTTTTGCGTCTTCTGTAGAGAGTTGTGTTTACTGTTTTGCAAAAATGTGCTTAGCATTTACATGGTGTGTGAAAGCAATGAGAAATGACTTACAGTTTTGTAAAAGAAAACTGTTGTGTTCATTAGGTTATGGTGGAGATGAAGTGGACCCCAGTTTATTAAAAGTGTCTTAGCAATTGAGAAAAACTAACTCTTAACAGTTTTAATTGTAGAACCTTGAAAAGCAAGGAAAGCAAGGGCATTTTTACATGTTGTACATGGACCTTCACAATACAGAACAACACACACAAAGACAATATACAATATAAGCGGAATATGATCTATAATGAAAACATTCCTGATGCTGAGTGTACTGTATATAGATATTTTGGGTAGTAATCTGACAGATGTTATATAAAGCGAGAAGGGATGAGTGCTGAGAAAACAACCGGCATGAGTCATTTTCCGATGCAGGACTGAACTGAGCTGACCTGTGCTGCTCCCTCCCTCCATGTCAATAGCTATCACACAAGTTCACGGTGTATTTTACTGCTATGTGCTGAGCATACCAACACCAATGTGTTGGGTCTGTGTGTCTGAGACTGGTGTGTACTTTGAAGGTGTGTACTATGCCAGAGTTCTCTATGACTGTCCCAGATGTGAGCGTGTGTGTTTCTCTATGAGTGTGTGATATTTTCACGCAAAGGCACTGTAACTGTCTTCACTGTCTGACTTGTATTGTCATGAGAGAGCACCTGTATCCTACTCTGTAAAGAGAGATACAGCTCAGCACAGAGCAGCTTTTGGCTCGGCCTGATGGGTATTGTTGTTCTTTCCTTTTTGGGGGACACTGCATATGACACGTGAGGAGGCCTGGTATTGTAATCATTGTCAGACAGAGAACTAGAGGAACGACAGCAGCCTCAGAGGAAAAATACACACTTCCCTCCTCCTTATTGACACAGACATAGACAAGCAATGATGGAAATCACCTAGTCCTCGCTGAAACGCACACAGCTGGAAAAGTACTGAGATGCAGACACAGTCATGCGTGCACTTCAAATCTAAGCTGACCTTGTTACGGTTAGGGTTACCATAATACACATTTTAGTTTGTTTTATTTGTTGTTGTTTCACCAAACCGTGCACTGTAGCCAAAGCGTTTCATAGAATATCTTCAGGAGGTGATGTATCACAGGTTCAATCATTAAACAATGAAACATGTATTATACAACTTTGGAGCTGTACAAGCTGCTTACCAGCACTGCTTTAAGGAATGTAGGATAATCACACTGGAATGCCAAATGCATATCTTCTGGGTTTTCATTGTAGGGTGAGAGATTAAAAACATAAAGGAGATGGGATTCCTGTGCTTAAAAGGAAGTGCTGGCTCATATGGGACATATTTGAGTAATTACCAACAGAAGCAGAAGTGACCCAGGCCCGAGACTGTTCATGTTTATAATGGTAGATCTAGCTTACGTTGAATTAATAAAATAATTGTTAGAATGAGTTAATATACTTTATACTGTATGAAATACAGGACGGTTCTAACCTAGAATGCGTGGACAACTACAAATACCTACGTGTCTGGCTAGACTGTAAACTCTCCTTCCAGACTCATATCAAACATCTCCAATCCAAAATCAAATCTAGAATCGTCTTTCTATTCCGCAACAAAGTTTCCTTCACTTATGTCGCCAAACTTACCCTAGTAAAACTGACTGTCCTACCGATCCTCGACTTCGGCGATGTCATCTACAAAATAGCTTCCAATACTCTACTCAGCAAATTGCAAATCACAGTGCCATCCATTTTGTTACCAAAGCGCCTTATACCACCCACCACTGTGACCTGTATGCTCTAGTTGGCTGGCCCTCGCTAGATATTCATCGCCAGACCCACTGGCTCCAGGTCATCTATAAGTCTATGCTAGGTAAAGCTCCGCCTTATGTCAGCTCACTGGTCACGATAACAACACCCACACATAGCACGCGCTCCGGCAGGTATATCTCACTGGTCATCCCCAAAGCCAACACCTCCTTTTGGCCGCCTTTCCTTCCAGTTCTCTGCTGCCAGTGACTGGAACGAATTGCAAAAATTGCTGAAGCTGGAGACTTATGTTTCCCTCACTAACTTTAAACATCAGCTATCTGAGGAGCTAACCGATCGCTGCAGCTGTACATGGTTCATCTGTAAATAGCCCACCCAATCTACCTACCTCATCCCCATATTGTTTTTATTTACTTTGCTGCTCTTTTGCACACCAGTATCACTACTTACACAACATCATCTGCTCATCATCATCTGCTCATCTATCACTCCAGTGTTAATCTGCTAAATTGTAATTACTTTGCTACTATGGCCTATTTATTGCCTTACCACCTCATGCCATTTGCACACACGGTATACAGTGCCTTGTGAAAGTATTCGGCCCCCTTGAACTTTGTGACCTTTTGCCACATTTCAGGCTTCAAACATAAAGATATAAAACTGTATTTTTTTGTGAAGAATCAACAACAAGTGGGACACAATCATGAAGTGGAACGACATTTATTGGATATTTCAAACTTTTTTAACAAATCAAAAACTGAAAAATTGGGCGTGCAAAATTATTCAGCCCCTTTACTTTCAGTGCAGCAAACTCTCTCCAGAAGTTCAGTGAGGATCTCTGAATGATCCAATGTTGACCTAAATGACTAATGATGATAAATTGTATTTTACATGAAATTTGGCAGGGATTCAAACCAATCACGGGTTATAGACATTGCAGGTTTTAAAGGCAATTTCCAATTGAGCCAACATAAGCAGTGTTTACCACGAACGTGGGAACATTGCTTTTAAGAACGGCAATGCTTATAACCCCTACAGTGTATATCCCGGCCTTAGTACTTTACATAGATAATTAATGCAACATTTTCAAGGGAAAACTGACAGTTGAATATTCCTAAATCCCTTTACCGTTTATTATCCCAGCAATCAGAATACTCCAACATTTAAATTATATGAAAACAACAACATCCAAAAACACATAAATAAAATAAGACCAGGTCTATAATTAGACTGAATGCACCAGGGAGGACCACCACAAATGCGGCCGTATTATCTGACATCTGTTTTGCAGCTTGTCGGTGCGCGCAGGGTTTATGTTGAGAAGGCAGCGTGAGTATATCATTTTTGGCCCACTTCCACAGGGCTATGGCAGATTCCTGCAGGCAAAGCCGTCTGATGTAGTGCTTTGGGAGAGGGGGGATGGAGAGAGTTATATTCTGCAACTGTCTCCCCTTCGGAGGTCAACCAAAGCCTGCCAGAGGCCCCAAACACAGAGACAAGGCTCGTAAATGTCCCTCACACTCACCCATACTCATATTCTCTGTGATATGTCTCCCTTTTCACGACTGGAAGAGGCTTACACACCGTAAAATGTGGTCATTTCTGAGTTTTACTCCCCCTTCTCCCTTTATTCTTTTTATGAAATAGCCCCATATGGAAGAGTTTGGGTTCAGTTCTCTCCTGGAAATCATACAGAAAATTGAGAATGGCCTGAAAGAGTATTCCAGATAGGAAATTATCCTTTCACCATCGCTATGCCCAACTATGTACAAGCTCTTGGGAAGAGGTCAAAATATGGGCTGGCTATTTATAATCCTGCTTTATATTCATGGAGAGGAGAGTGATTTATTCATTTTGTATCACATTGAAGATATCATAAATGCCAGAAGTAATCTATCACATGCCGTCACAGAGGAGAACAGAGGAAACATCTTGTCTGTTTTTGATTTGAGTCCTGTTTGAAAACAACAAGTCTGTTCTGCATGCTCTCTTTGCAACTAAATTCTCCCGGTGTTTGCTCTGACATTTGGCTGTACTCATCTATGTTGAAATACCAGAGCCATAGATAAAACGAGTTTGGCAAACTATTCCTGATGGCACCAAACATTCCATGACAATTTGAATGTAATCGATTCGTAACCTTTGGTGCTAATATGGCACCCCTTGGAATTTTAAATCCCAAACAAATTCTCCTCAACATCTTACCAATGGCTCTGGGAACTCTCATGGATTCAAAGATCCTCCAGTCTATTTCAAGGGTAAACTATACAACACAAATCTACTCCAAGTGGTGGGGGAGTAGAGGGAAGAAACTGCTTTCACACCTCAGCCTAATGTGGAACTAATTTCAGTTGATCTCTGTGCTGAAAGCTCTTTGGCTGACTGGGTTATCTGTATATCAGCCCTGTCCCATGTAACTCTCTGGGAAAAGGAGGTGGTAATCTGTAGATTTATCTGGTAACTTCTCTATAATATTTGTTCGAACTTTCTCGCCTTCCAAACCACATGTGAGAAAAGTGCAGGTTTGGCCTACCAAACACAGAACATAATGTGAAGTGACATTGATCTGAACGGTGCCAAATACTAATGTTCAGCAGACTACTTTGGTAGAATATGAAGACCTTGTTCCATCGGGATACAGAGCTTCACACCAGTGACCTGGATGTTGCTAATGAGCGCTGGTCTATAATGAGATTCTGACCAGGTTCAGATTGTGGAATGGTCAGTGTTGATCTTTGCGGTGCTACACCTGCATCTATAGAAGGCAATCACAACAGTTTTGCTAATAATATGCTGAAGGTTCCTACTATTGAGAAATTGCAAGATGACGAAACAAACTTTGTAACAATGAAAGTTTATTTTTGTCATTATTTGCTATCATACATGAATTAAAGGTTAAAGGCAACCAGATGCTTATTGTTTGAAAAGGAAATCAACATACAAGCCAAGTACAAAACATAATAGGAGACGAGGGATGCCTCTCAGTTCGGACACAGGAAAAGATTTTACGGTACCCCATCATGCCTCATTGGCTAGTGGTTGTATTTATTGAGTGCTCAGCACTCTGTTTTCCAACATAAAAACTAAATTTTCCCTCAGTATACTGTAACTGTATAAAACTATCCACAAAAAGCTGGAATCTTAAACAAATTAACAATAAATGTGGAAGTCCTTGTAGTTATTCTTGGTTAATAATTCCCATATAAAAATAGCTGAATTTGTACAGAATTTGGGGGATTTCAACTGAATTTAAAACCCCTAGGTATCCTTGCTAATACGAGTCTGGGCATGTTAGTTAATATCATATTAATATTATTTAATATAAGATGAGGAGTGTGTTTACCTGTTCTTATGGCCAACAATACACTATCCCTGTGTTTATAACCCTCGGTCCTGAAAATTGGTTTCCTCTAAGTAATGTAACGGTGTTGAGTGTGCTGTGTTAAAAAAGGAGGGTTCCATACATTCTGTCCTAACTGGTCCAAGGCAGCTCTTGTTGTTTGGTGTGAAATGGTTATGGCTGGGACTGCTGAGGGAAGGGAGAGCTGATCAGAGCCATAGATATTAAGAGTTCAGCAGACTATTGCCTGTGTTGTCATTAAATCAAACTCCCTGTACTCTGTTAGCTTCGCAAAGCCGACTGATCCTGTGAGCTTACACAAATGTTGCTGTATGGATATCAGTCCGGTATTTACGAGGCTAGTACTCTGTGACTCTGGATCTGATCCATCATTAGTTGTTAAGGACAGAATTAACCTTTTACATGTAACACAATGTAAAAGGTGAAGCAGGTGTTCTTAGCCAGCAGGCCTATGACTGGTTTAAGTTCAGCATCCTCAAGTCAGCAGCGTGAGGTCCCTGGCATGGTATTGGCATCACACCTGTAGCCCTTGCCTTGACTTTCCCACTAGTTCTCCAAAAGGTGTCAGCTACTACGACAGCATTTCACCTGGCATTGAAATGGCATGGAACTCCACTCTGGGGAAAAACCTGCCAGCAGGAAGGCCTGGGCATGTTAGGGATGTGCGAGGTGGGTAGAAATGACAGGGTGAGACTTTATTGACCTAATTGAGCTGGGACCAGCATTGAGCTATTTACAATTGGTTCAGTTTTCAATATTATATCCTCACAGGATAAGACTTCATAGAGCAGCACGGATCTCTACTGTATGGTATTGAGGTGAGGGGAACTAGGAAAGGGGGGATATGGGCGCGAGGTTGGGATTGGATATGGGGTTAGGAAGGACCTGGTTGTATGAGATGGGGAATTTGTGATTACCATATATCCCCCAGCATGCATTTTTGTAAGGAAGCAGTTGTATAACCAGTGAGTCATAATGAAGCATGAGCACTATCTCAGTCTGTGGTTGGAAATCACATTTGATCCAAGCCAACGTTCCCATCAAATTGTCCTGCTACTCTTTCTGTGGTAAGAACAGTGACACAATGTTATTGCTATGACAAGAAATGCTTATCACATTGTAGTGTAGGCATTTCACATAGATCTAAACAAAGTGTATGTGTGTGAAATAGGTGTGAAATGACTGCATTCATATGTAGAAATGTTGAAGACTATTCTATAGCATTTTATTAATGTACGGAAAAATACGAAAATTCTGAAGAATACAAAACATTTTTGATTTGCTCAAAGCACTTTCTTCTAAAGGTGTGACTAGTCTGCATCACATTAAGGGTATGCAAATCCTCTATCTCCTTAACTTGTGACATGATACAGTATTACATACAGTACCTATCTTTAGCATACCTATCTTTCCCCTGATGTCACATACTATACAATCCTTATGTCCTTTTATACCGCCTGTTCATGTCTGCAGTGCAACAGGTGGTGGTGGTGGCTGGTTAGGGTTCAGTTTTTTATCATCTTGGTGAGGATCTTTTTGAGTGCGGGTCTCTTCTGGTCCTGTGTGGTGTCTTGGTGTGGGTGGGAGGGCTTGGCGTGGTGCAGCTGTTTCAGGGGGAGGGTCTGCTGGTCCTTAGTGTCTCGTTTGGCCTGGCGTAGGAGGCGCTTCATGTTCTTCACCTTGTCCCGCAGGTGGCTGTTGGCCTTCTCCAAAGATCGCACCTTCTGGGAGAGAGTCTTCACCCTCTCCTCCTCCTCAAACAGGGCCTTCTGCACCGTTGAACACAGCAGCTGGAGGAAACAGGAATGTTGGTCAACAGGAAGTGGGCAAAATGCTAATGTGCACCACAGATTGAGGTTAAAAATTGTTAATAGATTCAGATAATGAGTTCAGAGAATAAGTTCTCAGGCTGTTGTTTAACATGATAACCACATCCTTATTTTAGACTTTTGATGATCCATTACACAAACCCCAAGTTGTTACACTAATTCAGCCCTGATTCTTTGGATCATCTGGTTACTCAAGTTCCTGATCCAGTCTTAATGTTTGGAAATCTATCATTTACTTCAAAAGGCAAAGATATTCATCTCAAAACCTCTTTTCTTTGAAACACATTTCAGAAAACAAATGCTTGTCTTGTGTGAATATGCTAAAATGGTAATGATGTCAATCCACATGAATTTATTAGAGATAAAAAAATATGTAAGTTTATAAACTGTTCCACTTCAATGATGGAAGGTCTGAGACAGATTCTAATTTTTTGTTTTATTTATTGTCATGATCGTCATAAGGAGTAGACCAAAGCACAGCATGAATCCATTCTTTTATTGAATGACAAAAAACAAGAAGAACACTTAAACAAAAAACGCTATGAAACCGAGTCCCAACACAGGCAACTAACACATAGACAATAACCCACAAAATAGCCAAAGAAGATGGCTGCCTAAATATGGTTCCCAATCAGAGACACCGATAAACACCTGCCTCTAATTGAGAACCAATCTAGGCAACCATAGACCTACAAAAACACCTAGATGTAAACAACTCCATAAATCTACAAAACCCAGAGACAGTGCAAAAACCCTAGATGAGACAAAACACACATACCACCCTCGTCACACCCTGACCTAACCAAAATATATAAAGAAAACAAAGAATACTCAGGTCAGGGCGTGTCACTTATATCATATGTCACGAATTAGACCTAAATCCTTTGAAAGATAATACATTGAGATTAAGGAGGAAAGACATTGGCTAATTTACTGTCCATGTGTTTCTACTTGAATGCAAAATTACATTTTTATTTGTTCAAACATCTTTTTCATGTTGCTAGGAGATAAAGTACAATATGTACTTATTTAATGGACAAAAATTGTGGTTTTCTTTCAAAAACAAGGACATTTCTAAGTGATCCCAAACTTTTGAACGATAGTGTACATTTCAAAAAAACTGAGTGAGAAACCTCTTATGTCCAACATACTAGCCAACTGCCATTTAGTATACACATCATCAACCCAAATAAGGAATATTCCCTTCATTCAAATAAGTACGTCGCACAACTTCAATGATTAACAGTAAACACAAGGTAAGGTCTTCAGAATGATAACATGTGTCATCATTTAACAGTGGTAGCACTGAGGAGAGTAACCTAGCATGTTTGTTGATAGTGTTAAATCATCTAAGACAAACAGCTACGTCTACTTGTATTTCATTCACAGGCGGCTTGTTGCACATTATTTGGGGGCTCATAGTAAAGGCTGGAACGGAATGGACATGGAATGGTATCAAACACATCAAACACGTGGTTTCAATGTCGTTGATACCATACCATTTACTCCATTCCAGTCATTATTATGAGCCGTCCTCCCCTCAGCAGCCTCCTGTGATTTCGATAATCTCTTTCCCTTTTGAAAGAGTTTAAAACCATTTGTTATATCCTGTGTTATTTTCAGTCCTGCTGTTTTTGATAAGTGATGGAACCCCATGTCACACCCTGACCTTAGAGATCCTTTTATTCTCTATGTTTGGTTAGGTCAGGGTGTGACTCGGGTGGTAAAGTCTGTTTTTTATTTCTTTGTTTTTGGCTGTGTGTGTGTGGTTCCCAATCAGAGGCAGCTGTCTATCGTTGTCTCTGATTGGGGATCACATATAAGTTGTCATTTTCCTTTTGGGTTTTGTGGGATGTTGTTTTCTGTTTATTTTCTGTACCTGACAGAACTGTGCACTTAGGTTTTCACTTTTATTTTGAGTGTTTTTTGAAAATAACAATCATGAACACTTTCAACGCTGCGCTCTGGTCCTCTCCTTTGGACGAGAGCCGTTACACCCCATGTACAGGGGCTTTGTCTAACGTGCAGGAGTTGTGGAACATAGCATTCCTTGGCCTGTCCAGCAGAAACAACAGCTCATATATATGTCTTTCAGTGTATTCCGGGCTTTTATTATGAGTGAGCCACAAGAGGTTGCATTTTATCCGTTAGCAGCAGGCGTGCATGTGGCCAGAGAAGGAACGAAAAGGAAAAATAGAAAACATGTAATTTAAACAGAACTAATCTGGTGGTGGGGGGGGGGTTCTCTCCAGGGAGCGGCCTAAGGACATGTGGAAATATGAAAGTGGTTGGTAGAAAGATGCGTGGCAAATGCCTTGTGCCTTAGAAATGTGGTCAGAGTGGTGGGTGAGCTGTCCCTTATGGCCCTAAGTAGCAGCCCCCAACACAGAGCTGAAACCAAACAGTGTTAACAAAAAACATTTATTTATTTATTTATTTGACCTTTATTTAACCAAGCAAGTAATACTGGGGTCTTGGTCACACTTTATTTGGATAGTCTGGATAATCCATCTGTAGATGCTCTACAGATGATCATGCTATCAACAAACTTTCTGTTGATAAGCAACTGCTTGCTAAGGTTAGGGTTAGGTTTAGAATAAGGGTTAAGATTAGCATTGGGGTAAGGGTAAAGTTCAGGGTTAGAATAAGGTTTAATGTTAGGGTAAGGTTTAAGTTAGGGTTAGGAAAAGGGTTAAGGTTAGGGTTATGGTAAGGTTTAAGTTTAGGGTTAGGATTAGTTAGATTAAATGTTACTGATAAAGCGTCTACAGATGGGCTATCCATACAAAGTGCTACCAGGGTCTTTCCTGGGAGAAGCATACAGTGGCTTGCGAAGGTATTCACCCCCTTGGCATTTTTTCAATGTTTTGTGGAGTTTGTATCATTTGATTTACACAACATGCCTACCACTTTGAAGATGCAAAATATTTTTCTTGTGAAACAAACAAGAAATAAGACAAGAAAACAGAAAAAGCCACCGTTGGCAGCAATTACGTCTGCAAATCTCTTGGGGTATGTCTCTATAAGCTTGGCACATCTAGCTGCTAAGATTGGTGTACAGCAATCATTAAGTCATACCACAGATTCTCAATTTAATTGAGGTCTGGGCTTTGACTAGGCAATTCCAAGACATTTAAATGTTTCCCCTTAAACCACTCGAGCGTTGCTTTAGCACTATGCTTAGGGTCATTCTCCTGCTGGAAGGTGAACCTCCATCCCAGTCTCAAATCTCTGGAAGACTGAAGCAGGTTTCCCTCAAGAATGTCCCTGTATTTAGAGCCATCCATCATCCTTCAATTCTGACCAGTTTCCCAGTCCCTGCTGATGAAAAACATCCCCACAGCATCCTCCACCACAATGCTTCACTATGGGGATGATGTTCTCAGGGTGATGTGAGGTGTTGGGTTTGAGCCAGACAGTGTTTTCCTTGATGGCCAAAAAGCTACATTTTAGTCTCATCTGACCAGAGTACCTTCTTCTTTATGCTTGGGGAGTCTCCCACATGCCTTTTGGCGAACACCAAACGTGTTGGCTTCTTTTTTTTTAAGCAATGGCTTTTTCTGGCCACTCTTCCGTAAAGCCCAGCTCTGTGGAGTGCATGGCTTAAAGTGGTCCCATGGACAGGTACTCCGTTCTCCACTGTGACCTTTTCAGCTCCTTCAGGGTTATCTTTGGTCTCTTTGTTGCCTCTCTGATTAACCTGTCTGGCCCACCCGGGACGCAACCGCACCCCCTGCCAACAATAACTGCAAATGCGCTACGCCAAATGCTAATAGCACTCGTTAAAACTCAAACGTTCATTAAAATTCACATGCAGGGTACTCAATTCAAGCTACACTCGTTGTGAATCTAGCCAACGAGTCAGATTTGCAAAATGCTTTTCGGCGAAAGCATGAGTAGCTATTATCTGATAGCAGGCAACACGCCGAAATACCAGAAGGGGACGTAAACAAAGGAATTAGCGTAGCCGGCGCTTCACAAAACGCAGAAATAAAATATAAAACATTCGTTACCTTTGACGAGATTCTTTGTTGGCACTCCTATATGTCCCATAAACATCACAATTGGGTCTTTTTTTTCGATTAAATCGGTCCTTGTGTACCAAAATGTCCATTTATGAAGACCATCAGATCCAGGAAAAACACATTTTTTAAACGCGACGTTATTTTTTTAAATTAAAAAAGTTGCCTATAAACTTTGACAAAACACTTCAAACTACTTCTGTAATCCAACTTTAGGTATTACTAAACGTTAATAAACGATCAAATTGATCACGGAGCGATCTGTATTCAATAGGCACAAGTTTGGGAAACGTAGTCAACTTTTCCGGTTCCATTGTTTACAGCTGTGGACTTGACAACCGGATGTGGCTATTACTCAGATGACCAACGATTTAGTTGAATCGAAATCACAACACTGGCGACATCGTGTGGAAGCTATAGGAACTGTATTCTCAGCCTTAAGTATTTTTCCTTCCAATAGACAATACATGGACTGGCGGATTGATTTTTTCTCTGTCGTTTTAGTGACCAGGTTTTCTGGCGATTTTGACCACGGAACTCGTTTCTTTATAGTCACAGACACCATTGAACCAGTTCTAGAAACTTCAGAGTGTTTTCTATGCACACATACTAATCATATGCATATACTATATTCCTGCCATGTGTAGCAGGACGTTGAAATGTTGCGCGATTTTTAACAGAATGTTGAAAAAAGTAACCCGATCTCTAAGAGGTTTTAATGACCTCCTTGCCTGGTCCGTGAGCATTGGTGGGCGACCCTCTTTGTCAGTTTGTTGTGGTGCCATATTCTTTCCATTTTTTAAATAATGGATTTAATGGTGCTCCTTGGGATATTCAAAGTTTCAGATATTTATTTTTAACCCAACCCTGATCTGTACCACAACTTTGTCCCTGACCTGTTTGGAGAGCTCCTTGGTCTTCATAGTGCTGCTTGCTTGGTGGTGCCGCTTGCTTAGTGGTGTTGCAGTCTCTGGGGCCTTTCAGAACAGGTGCATATATACTGAGATCATGTGACAGATCATGAAACACTTAGATTGCACACAGGTGGACTTTATTTAACTAATTATATGACTTCTGAGGGTATTTGGTTGCACCAGATCTTATTTATGGGCTTCATTGCAAAGGGGGTGAATACATATGCACCCACCACTTTTCAGTTTTTGAATTTTGTAGAATTTTTTAAAACAAGTAATTTTTTTCACTTCACTTCACCAATTTGGACTATTTTGTGTATGTCCATTACATGAAATAAAAATAAAAATACATTTAAATTACAAGTTGTAATGCAACAAAATAGGAAAAACGCCAATGGGGGTGAATACTTTTGCAAGGCACTGTACATCAACGACAGACTTAAATCAGCCATAGGTGAGCTTCAATACGTCCATCTCCTAAAACATTGATTCCCTGCTCCGATCCTAATGCTTACACATGGAGCTGAGTAAAACATTGATTCCCTGCTCCGATCCTAATGCTTACACATGGAGCTGAGTAAAACATTGACGTAAATGCACTGCCATCTCTGATAGGACTGTGTGGTGGGGGTTTTATGAAATTCCAAAAATGTGATGGCTGCTGCCATCCTGCATCACCAATTAGTGTGTCACTTTATGTTATATTATTCAGTGTGGTTTCTTCTGCAGCTCTGCCACAGGGCATTCTATCAGCTGCAAATCAAATTAAATGTTATTGGTCACATACACATGGTTAGCATGTTATTGTGAGTAGTGAAATGCTTGTGCTTCTAGTTATGACAGTGCAGCAATATCTAACAAGTAATCTAACAATTCCACAACAACTACCTAATACACAGACATCTAAGTAAAGGAATGCAATAAGAATATATACATATAAATATATGGATGAGCAATGACACAGTAGCATAGGCAAGATGCAATAGATGGTATAAAATACAGTATACACATATGAGATGAGTAATGAAAGATATGTAAACATTATTAAAGTGGCATTATTAAAGTGACTAGTGATCCATTTATTGAAGTGGCCAATGATTTCTAGTCTGTATGTAGGCAGCAGCCTCTCTGTGTTAGTGATGGCTGTTTAACAGTCTGATGGTCTTGAGATAGAAAATGTTTTTCAGTCTCTCGGTCCTAGTTTTGATGCAGGGTGAACAGGCAGTGGCTCAGGTGGTTGTTGTCCTTGATGATCTTTTCGGCCTTCCTGTGACATCAGGTGCTGTAGGTGTCCTGGATGGCAGGTAGTTTGCCCCCGGTGATGCGCTGTCCAGACGGCACTACCCTCTGGAGAGTCCTGTGGTTGTGGGCGGTGCAGTTGCCGTACCAGGCGGTGATACAGCCCGACAGGATGCTCTCAATTGTGCATCTGTAAAAGTGAGTGAGGTTTTGATGCGCTGTTGCACCTTCTTCACCACACTGGCACCCTTTATTTGAATTTTATTTATTACATTTTTTGAAAATGTACTGTTGGTTAGGGGCTCGTAAGTAAGCATTTCACTGGAAGGTCTACACCTGTTGTATTCAGAGCATGTAACTAATAACATTTGATTTGATTTGTCTGTGTGAGTGGACCATTTTAAATAGTCTGTGATGTGTACGCGGAGGAACTTAACTTTCTACCTTCTCCACTACTGTCCTGTCGATGGGGATAGGGGGCTGCTTCCTCTGCTGTTTCTTGAAGTCCAGTGGACTCCTTTGTTTTGCTGATGTTGAGTGAGAGGTTGTTTTCCTGACCCCACACTCCGAGTGCCCTCACCTCCTCAATGTAGGCTGTCTCATCGTTGTTGATAATCAAACCTACTAAGGTTGTGTCGTCTGCAAACTTGATGATTGAGTTGGAGAAGTGCATGGACATGCAGTCATGAGTAAAAAGGGAGTACAGGAGGGGACTGAGCATGCACCCTTACGGGGCCCCAGTTTTGAGGATCAGCGAAGTGTAGATGTTGTTTCCTACCTTCAACACCTGGGGGCAGCCCGTCAGGAAGTCCAGGACCCAATTGCACAGGGCGGGGTTGAGACCCAGGGCCTCAAGCTTAATGATGAGCTTGGAGGGTACTATGGTGTTGAATGCTGAACTAGAGTCAATGACCAGCATTCTTACATAGATACTCCTCTTGTCCAGATGGGACATCGCATTGTGCAGTGTGATGGCGATTGCATCGTCTGTGGACCTATTGGGGCGGTAAGCAAATTGAAGTGGGTCTCAGGTGACAGGTAAGATGGAGGTGATATGATCCTTGACTAGTCTCTTAAAGTACTTCATGATGATAGAAGTGAGTGTTACGGGGTGATAGCCATTTGGTTCAGTTTCCTTTGCATTCTTGGGTACAGGAACAATGATGGCCATCTTGAAGCATGTTGGGACATCAGACTGAGATAGGGAGCGAATATCTCCGTAAACACACCAGCCAGCTGGTCTGCGCATGATCTGAGGACGTGGCTAGGGATGCCATCTGGGGCCGGCAGCCTTGCGAGGGTTGACACGTTTAAATGTCTAACTCAAGTCAACCTCGGAGAAAGAGAGCCCACAGTCCTTGGTAGTGGGCCGCGTATGTGGCACTCAAAGCGGGCAAAGAAGGTGTTTAGTTTGTCTGGAAGTAGGACGTCGGTGTCCGTGACACTGTGGTTTTCCTTTAGTGATTGTCTGTAGACCACATACGTCTCGTGTCTGAGCAGTTGAATTGCGGGGAGGACCTTGTATGCATCGTGGAAGTTAGAGTAGCAGTGATCCAGTTTTTTTTCCAGCGCAAGTGCTACAGTCAATATCCTTATAGAAATAAGGTTAGCCTTGTTCTGAAATTTGCTTTGCTAAAGTCCCCAGCTACAATGAATGCAGCCCCAGGATATATGGTCCAGTGAAGTTCCTTGAGGGCCGTCATTGTATGGCCTTGACGGGTGATATACACGGCTGTGAAAATAACCAAAGAGAATTCTCATGGGAATTCTCACGGTCGGCATTTGATTGTGAGGAATGCTAGGTTAGGTGAACAAAAGGATTTGAGTTCCTGTATGTTGTTACAATTACACCATGAGTCATTAATCATGAAACATACACCCCTGCCCTTCTTCTTCCTGGAGAGATGTTTATTCCTGTCGGCGCAACACACAAAGAATCCAGGTGGCTGTACTAACTCCAACAGCATATCCCGAGAGAGCCATGTTTCTGTGAAACAAAGTATGTTACAATCCCTGATGTTTCTCTGGAAAGCAACCCTTGCCCTGATTTTGTCGACCTTGTTATCTATAGAGACTGGACATTAGTGAGTAATATACTCGGAAGCAGTGGGTGGTGTGTACGCCTCCGAAGTCTGACCAGAAGACCGCTGGCATCTTCCTCTTCTACGGTGGCATTGTTTTGAGTCAGCCTCTGGAATCAGTTCAAATGCCCTGGGTGGTTCAGACAAAGAATGTGGACTGTGCAGTTGCCATAACAGGCGGTTACAGCCTGACAGGATGCTCTCAATTGTGCATCTGTAAAGGTTTGTGAGGATTTTAGGTGACGTCGTTCTGATATCCATAGTTCTTCCCGGCTTTATGAAAAAACACTTGGGCTAACAATGTAAGAAATACTACATAAAAAACAAAAATAATGCACATTTTCCTAAGGACCAGAAGCGAGGCAGCCTTCTCTGTCGGCACCATCTTGTTACAGAAAAAGAATAGGCAGACAATAGGCAGACCGCCCCAGGTAGTAGAGCAGTGGTCACCAACCGGTCGCTCGTCAAGGCATTCCTAGACGATCACCAAACATTTCTGTAGAAAAGGCAAGGATAAAGGCTTGTGCTCCTTTTCTTTCGTTATGCATGTTGCGCTGTTGCTAGCAGGTGCACTTGATTCAGAAGCCCTATACACTGGGTAAGGAAAGTGTTTCCATTTTGAACCATTTCATTTGTCTGAAAAGACTAACTCTGCCTACAATGCGTACTGGGAGATCTGGGGCTCAATCGAGTGTGCCTACTGAGTTGGCCAATCGGATAGCCGTACCTCCAGCTTCCACGACCCCGGACACAACAAGGTTTGATAGTAGCCTATGTGAGATTTCCTAACTTTTAAAACCAAGACCACAGAGAGACTGTCAAAGAAAACAGCAAAGAGCTCCTGTTTTAATGAGTGAGTTCATGTTTAAGTTTTTATTCAGCACTGTCCACACTGTTTTTATTCAACCCTATTACAAAACACACTTCTCCCTACTTCCACTCCCTCTGCAGCTGAAATGAATGAGTACGCAAGTGTATCGATAGCCCTGTGTTTTGATGATTATTAGTAGCTCGTTGTGTATTTTAATATCAAGGAATATTGCACTTTCTCTGGTCATAGGAACATCATGAATTAGTGCATGAGGCAGATGCGGTATGACTGGAGTTTCCCCATGAGGTGGAAGATGATGTCTCCTGTTTTTCTGGTCAGTCTCAACAGAGGAAAGGAAGGAGAGAGCAGGGACTGTGAGAGGCGGACCCTCTGCTGTTCTCTCCCTCCCTCCACTGAGACTAATGCTGGGTTCTAAACAACAGAAATCTCAGACTTCTGACTTCAGCGCATTCGAGACAACTGGAAACTCTGAAAAAAACTAGATCCAACTAGAAAAAAATGTTTTGAACGACCATCCAACTTGGAATTGCAAGTCGGAAACTTGGATACCGTCTCTTATGACTGAAAAAAGCTTCTGGATATCAGAAGAGTGATTACTCACCTCGAACTGGATAAAGAATTTTCATTAAATAGTCCGACGCAAAGGATCTACTGTTTCTCAGAGTCCAGGCCCAAATCCCCATCATTCCCGTGAGGAAAAGACAGAAATAGATGGGGCAGAGATCGGTGTGCCATGTTAGAATTAATCGGCGAGTGTGCAACCCGCCTCTACCATCCGTTCTATTGGCCAACGTGCAATCACTAGAAAATAAATTGGATGATCTCCGTTCGAGACTATCCTACCAACTGGACATTAAAAACTGTAATACCTATGTTTCACCAAGTTGTGGCTGAATGACAACACGGATAATATACATTTGGCTGGGGTTTCTGTGCATCAGCAGGACAGAACAGCTACGTATGGTAAAATGGGGGTTGGGGGTGTTTGTCTACTTGTCAATAACAGTTGTAGCGTGATGTCTAATATCAAGGAAATCTCAAGGTATCACTCACCCGAGGAAGAGTACATCATGATAAACTGTAGACCAAACTATCTACCAAGAGTTTTTATTTATATTTTTTGTATCCGTATATTTACCACTTCAAACCGATTCTGGCACTAAGACTGCACTCAACAAGCTGTATAAGGCCATAAGCAAATAAGAAAATGCCAAAACAGAAGCGACGCTCTGAGTGGCCAGGGACTTTAATGCAGGCAAACTTAACTCAGTTTTACCTTATTTCTACCTGCATGTCAAATGTGCAACCAGAGAGAAAAAAAACTCTAGACCTTTACTCCACACAAAGAGACGCATACAAAGCTCTCCCACGCCCTCCATTTGGCAAATCTGACCATAATTATATCATCCTGATTCCTTCTTACAAGCAAAAACTAAAGAAGTACCAGTGACTCGCTCAATACAGAAGTGGTCAAAGAGCGGTACACTAATGCGGACGCTTATAAGAAATCCTGATATGCCCTCAGACAACATCAAACAGGCAAAGCATCAATACAGGACTAAGATTGAATCCTACTACAACGGCTCAGACCCTCGTCATACAGTATGTGGCAGGGCAAGCAAACTATTACGGACTACAAAGGGAAAGTTGCCCAGTAATGCGAGCCTACCAGACGAGCTAAATGCCTTTTATGCTTGCTTCGAGGCAAGCAACACTGAAGCATGCATGAGAGCACCAGCTATTGCAGACAACTGTGTGATCACGCTCTCCGTAACCACTTTAAACAGGTCAACATTTACAAAGCTGCAGGGCCAAATGGATTACCAGGACGTGTACTCAAAGCATGTGTGGACCAACTGGCAAGTGTCTTCACTGACATGTTCAAGCTCTCCATGACTGAGTCTGCAATACCTACATGTTTCAAGCAGACCACCATAGTCCCTGTGCCCAAGAAAGCGAAGGTAACCTGCCTAAATGACTAGCACCTGGTAGCACTCACGTCGGTATTCATGAAGTGCTTTGAAAGGCTGGTCATGGCTCACATCAACACCATAATCCGAGAAACCCTAGATCCACTCCAATTCGCATACCGCCTCAACAGATCCACAGATGATACAATCTCAATCACACTCCACATTGCACTTTCCCACCTGGACAAACGGAACACCTACGTGAGAATGCTGTTCATTGACTACAGCTCAGTGTTCAACACCATAGTACCCACAAAGCTCATCAATAAGCTCAGGACCCTGGGACTAAACACCTCCCACTGCAACTGGAGCCTGGACTTCCTGACGGGCCGCTCCCAGGTGGTGAGGGTAGGCAACACCACATTGCCACACTGATCCTCAACACGGGGGCACCTCAGGGGTTCGTGTTTAGTCCTCTCCTGTACTCCCTGTCCACCCATGACTGCGTGGCTAAGCACGAATCCAAAACCATCATTACGTTTGCTGACGACAGCCTCTAGGGAGGAGGTCAGAGACCTGGCAGTGTGATGCCAGGACAACCCCTCCCTCAACATGAGCAAGACGAAGGAGCTGATCGTCAACTACAGGAAAAGGATGGCCGAGAATTCCCAGATTCACATCGACGGGGCTGTAGTGGAATGTTCTACAGCTGCACCATCGACGGGTTGCATCACCGTCTGGTATGGCAACTGCTCGGCATCCGACCGTAAGACTCTACAGATGGTTGTGCGTACGGCCCAGTACATCACTGGGGCCAGGCTTCCTGCCATCCAGGAGGAAGGCCCAAAATATTGTCAAAGAGTCCAGCCCACCAAGTCATAGAGTGTTCTCTCTGCTTCCGCAAGCAGTCCCGGAGCGCCACATCGAGGATCAAAAGGCTCCTTAACAGCTTCTACCACCAAGCCATAAGACTGCTGAACAATTAATCATGTGGCCACCCGGACTATTTACATTGACACCCCCTCCCTTTATTTTTACACTGCTGCTACTTACTGTTTATTATCTATGCATAGTCACTTTACCCCTACCTACATGTACAAATTACCTCAACTAACCTATATCCCCACATATTGATTCTGTACTGGTACCACCTATATATAGCCTTGTTATTTTATTGTGTTGCTTTTTATTTTCGTTTTTTACTTTAGTTTATTTTGTAAATATTTTCTTAACTTGAACTGCATTGTTGGTTAAGGGCTTGTAAGTAAGCATTTCACGGTAAAGTCTACACCTGTTGTATTCGGCGCATGTAACAAATACAATTTTATTTTATTTGATTGAATATATTAGGCTAACTTCACAAACCTCGCTTCTACAGAACTGGTTTCATTATGTTATTGTTTAAAAAATGTAGATTATTATCATGTTTAAAAAAAAAATCTTAGCGTTAGATTGCGATAGTGATATTGACTCAGAAAGGTTGTAGCGGCTCAGCAGGTAACCATTTTGTAAAAATATTTAAGGTATTTTCTGACTTTATTGAACATATAGAGGGAGAGGATGGCCGTCGGGAAAGATGGAGAAAGGTTGTGTGAAAGGGCAGTAAGCCGGATTCAAACCTATGCCGACACTGTAGATACAGTATGTGTGTCGGCGGCTGCGGTATTACCTCAAGACCAACCAGGCCACTCAGCAGATAACCCTAAACAACAAATTCTGGTTAACAAAACTAGATGGAAGGAGAGGTGGAGCTGTTTTTTTTAACTGGGTATGTGTTTCACTCAGACCAGAGTTACCTATAGTAAAGTCCCTATCTCTACATCTCCCTACCATTGTTATGAGACCGACCATGGTTTCCTAAACCAAGCTCCACTGTGGACACATACCTATTTAATTGCCCTTGAACATGTCTGGAGTTTTGAATATATCTGGACTGTGATCTGAGCATCTACCTCCCACGTATGGTCCACACCTGCACCATAGCTACGGAGTTGGTGTGCTTGCTTCCAAAGTCTGAATGCTATCCCTATCATATCTTTCCTATGGCAGACAACCCAGTTTTAAAAATAATAATACATTCAACTGTTTACACAAACAAACCAACAAACTAATCTGAAGTGGCAGATGGACGATTTATCACTGTGGTCATAATGGTAGAGACCCAGGCTCAACAGAAACATAGACACAACATGCAATTTTGACACGCATCCAGTAAGAAATATATTTTAGTAAGAAATATATTTCCAGTCTTACTGGGACATTTTCCCACGTTAGCAGAGGGACATCTTCAAGGTTTTTGAGGGAAAACAGCTGTGTGCCCCAGTTAAGAGTATCCCAGTGGGCATATGAGAATTTCAGTCTAACCCAGGAAATCTACGACTATAATCATGACAGTATGTGTGTTGGGTAATTTCCATTAGTTTTACATGTGAAGGCCCTAGACTGTCACTCTTACACAACAGTCACAGTCATGTCTGTGTGGCATGATGACAATATGACTGCGTTATGCTGTCCAGCAGTCCAGCCTGTGGGCCTAGCCATTCCATTCAGATATTTAGTAATAAGAGTGTAATCATACAAATTACTTTGTGCATTACCTTGGCTTTGCCTCTGATTACAGATTTGAGCTGAGATGTGGTCTTTAATGGAAACATAAGCCCATTCTTATTCTGTCAGAGAGACAGAAGGCTTTTATGTGTAGTCAGCACATGATTGGAAACAGAGAAGACTGGGGTAAATCATGAGTTCAATGAATGGAATCCAGATTATTAGTAACTATTGAGGGACTATGCATGACACTATGACGTGATCACAAGTGTTTATCTTGCAAATTGACACTGAAATGTTGAGTTGAGCCATGGATATGTTACGTAGAAATGTGTAGACTTCATACTCATTGGTATGTTAATTAGCATTTAGGTATTTTACAATGTGTATGAGGCAAACTTTGCCCACAAACTACTTCAATCTGGATTTTATGAGCAACAATGTCCCGCCAACCACGAGACAGGGCTTTGAAACTGATCCAATAATTTCTACCTATGTAAACAGTCATCACTAAACTGATGGCTGCCCACCTACCATAACATCGGTATGAAACGCTCAGGTACAGGCAGTACAGTCTAATGAATGTAAGTTCTGTGCTCATAGTAGAAAACCTCATAGATGGTTAAAAAGCCTGCTGCTCCCTGTCTCTCAGCCACATCCCACATCCTGCTCTACAGCCAACATACTCTACCCTGCATTGACACACATGAAAGAGAAGCACAAACCAAGGGGATTCTGACTGCCTGGACCAACTACTGATCAGAGCAGGGCCTCTATCCACCACCCAAATAATTCTGGTCTCCCAGACACCAAGAACATATTACACTTACAAGCCTCTCCTCACTGGACCTTTGCAGACTGTGGTTAGCCCTAACCACAAGCCACCATTAGCAGAATGATTTCTGGATAGCATGCATTTCCATCCCCTGTGAAGTGGGGGCTCCTATTGAGATCCCTTTCATGATAGGCAAAGTTCCCTGATTGGGGGTTAAGTGTAGGTTAAGGATAACATAAAATACTCTGCAGCACTGCCCTTTAGTTAATCCTTACTGGGCTCTCAAGTGCAAGTGATCATGGAGGACTTGCTAGGACATAGTACGCTGAATGCTACCTCAGCCATGGAGGGACCAAACCATGGATTACACCCCGGGGGTCAATAGCATCTCTCCCAAGGAAAATTGATCAGCTGTCACAGTATTAGTGTCCAGGCTGTCATCAAGGTTTGCCTGAATGTGTTTTTAACCTCCCCACGATGACTCATTCCTCTCTGCCTCCTTCTTTCCATCCTCTCCTCTTTTGACCTCACCCTCTCACCTTCCCCCCTACTCACAAGGCAGGCAATACGCAATCTTTACTAGATGCTGTTCTTCCACTAACCTCACTGTTCCTTTTCCCTCTCGCTCTCATCCAACACTTCCCACACTGCCCCTACTCGGATGGTATCGCGCCGTCCCAACCTTCGCTCTCTCTCCCCCGCTACTCTTTCCTCTTCCATCCTTTCATCTCTTCCCTCTGCTTCCTCAACCCTCCTCTCTTCCCTTTCTGCATCCTTTGACTCTCTATGTCCCCTATCCTCCAGGCCGGCTTGACTCATTGCGAGCTCACAGAACAGAGCTCCGTGGAGGAAAACTCGCCTCCTGCGGACCTGGCATCCTTTCACTCCCTCCTCTCTACATTTTCCTCCTCTGTCTCTGCTGCTAAAGCCACTTGCATCTGCCTCTAACCCTAGGAAGCTCTTTGCCACCTTCTCCTCCCTCCTGAATCCTCCTCCCCCTCCCCCCTCCTCCCTCTCTGCAGATGACTAAAATACTCTCCTCTCTCCTCCAGACCATTTCCGGGGACCTTCTCCCTTACCTCACCTCGCTCATCAACTCATCCCTGACCGCAGCTCTCCCGCTATCTCTCTCATGGAGGCGCTCCGCACTGCTAAAGCTAACTCTGCCTCCCATTTTGAAAACCTTTTCTCCTGAAGGTCCTTTGAAGCTCACAGAAACTGCTACTGCTGCTCTGACCTCTTTCTCCCTCCTCTCCAGATGAAATCTCGCTTCTTGTGACAACCTGTTTAGGACCCAGATCTCTCAACTCATCTGACTCTTCCGTCTTCAAAACTTGCCCTAGGGGAATAAACCTTCTTGATCCAAATCAGTCAGGTTTCAAGACTAGCCATTCACTGGAACTGCTGACAGGTCTATGTTGGTCCCTACCTGACAAAATGGATGTAACGCTCTCACCACTGCCCCCAGGGCTCTGTTCCTAGGCCCTCTCCTAGCTATGTCACTTGGCTCTGTCATAACCTCACATGGTCTCTCCTATCATTGCTATGCAGACGACACACAATTAATCTTCTCCTTTCCCCCTTCTGATGACCAGGTGGCAATCGCATCTCTGCATGTCTGGCAGACATATCAGTGTGGATGACGGATCACCACCTCAAGCTGAACCTCGGCAAGACGGAGCTGCTCTTCCTCCCGGGGAAGGACTGCCCGTTCCATGATCTCGCCATCACGGTTGACAACTCCATTGTGTCCTCCTCCCAGAGCGCTAAGAACCTTGGCGTGATCCTGGACAACACCCTGTCGTTCTCAACCAACATCATGGCGGTGGCCCGTTCCTGTAGGTTCATGCTCTACAACATCCGCATGTGACCCTGCCTCACACAGGAAGCGGCGCAGGTCCTAATCCAGGCACTTGTCATCTCCCGTCTGGATTACTGCAACTCGCTGCTGGCTGGGCTCCCTGCCTGTGCCATTAAACCCCTACAACTCATCCAGAACGCCGCAGCCCGTCTGGTGTTCAACCTTCCCAAGTTCTCTCCACGTCACCCCGCTCCTCCGCTCTCTCCACTGGCTTCCAGTTGAAGCTGGTGCTTGCCTACGGAGCTGTGAGGGGACCAGGCTCTGATCAGGCCCTACACCCAAGCAAGGGCACTGCGTTCATCCACCTCTGGCCTGCTCGCCTCCCTACCATTGAGGAAGTACAGTTCCCGCTCAGCCCAGTCAAAACTGTTCGCTGCTCTGGCCCCCAATGGTGGAACAAACTCCCTCACGACGCCAGGACAGCGGAGTCAATCACCACCTTCCGGAGACACCTGAAACCCCACCTCTTCAAGGAATACCTAGGATAGGATAAGTAATCCTTCTCACCCCCCCCCCCCCCCCTTAATGATTTAGATGCACTATTGTAAAGTTGTTCCACTGGATGTCTGAATTCACCAATGTTTCTGGATAAGAGAAATGACTTAAATGTAAATGTAAATTCTTCCAACCTTGGCAGTTTTTCTTGCCAGTCTTGCTCTTTGGTGGTTTAGGAGCTGCTGTTTAGGAGTTGCTGTTTCTGACTTTCTTAACAACGGCACATAAAAACCGGAGTGATAGGTTAGTTGAATTCGTACCCGGCTGTCCTCCTGAGCCTCCCACTCTGGGGTGTAGCTGTGGACCATGGTTCCGGCCGTGCAGTTGGAGAACTGGAAGAGGCTGGCGAACATGCGGTGGTTCTCAGGTGTGTCTGGGAAGATTGGGTCTTGGAAGTTAACCCCGTGGGGGATAATGCTGTAGTTCTCATCCATCCTGGGGAACACAGATAGACAGGAGATTAAGATGCAATTTTTGAATTTCACACACACACACACACACACACACACACACACACACACACACACACACACACACACACACACACACACACACACACACACACACACACACACACACACACACACACACACACACACAGAAAACCCTCATGCAGTCTTATAGCTGTTATTTTTAATGTTGTTCGAGTAAAACTGGAATGGACCTTCAATCCACCCGGGTCATATTTTCTCCAGCTATTAGAAGTGTGTCAGACTGAGGCGGAAGTGTTAGCTTGGAGGTTGACCCTCGACAGCAGGCAGTCCATACATCTGGACTCCATCTTGTCTCCCTTGTGGGACATCAAAAGCTTGCTTATTGTTTCTCTGTCCATCAAAACGTCGGTCAGTGGCAGCATACGTGTTTGCATACTTGGGGTTTTGGGGGTGATGAACGAAAAATGAGGATGGCACAAAAATGCAAAATTAAAAGGTACCTCATGAGTGTTTGTGTGTTGTCAGCTCTACACTGTAAAAGGTTGGATGGCTTTTACTGATTGGTATAATCTAAAATTACGTTTTGTTTCATTCAACCTATTCTATTTAATTTGTCTGGAATAAAAAAATAAAAAATAATTTTTTTAAATTTATTTTCTATTGTGTTATTGACTATGTTTGTTTATGCGTAACTCTGTGTCGTTGTTTTCGTCGCACTGCTTTTCTTTATCTTGGCCAGGTCGCAGTTGTAAATGAGAACTTGTTGTCAACTGGCCTACCTGGTTAAATAAAGGTGAAATAAACATTTTCAAAATAAATTGTTATTAATTTGACAGATCAATGTGATTTTTTTAATAGAATGAATGCTTCTAAATTGCTTTCAACACCTCATGCAGATACACATTGCATAGCGGTGGCAGCAATGTTGCAGCAGCAGTCTATCAGAAGAGTTGGGGGTGTGGCTTATTGGGGGCGTGGCTTTCAGGCTGTTCTTTTCAGACACCCGTGAGAGTGAATGTCATTGAAATTAATCTGTTATGTTGTATTCTCTATGTGAATGTCACGGTGTGCCCTGGGGGAGTGTGCTATCTTCCCACAGTTTGTGACTTTATGACAGGTCATAAGTACTGATGAAGGATGGGAAACACACATAATGGTATCTCTTAAAGTGTATATTTCCAAGCTGTCAGGTTTACATCTAAATATTGTGCAACATATGTAATTAAATATTTAACTATTTGTGAAAAGATGTAATGTGATGTTAACCTTCTAAATGACAGGATGGATTTTCATATAAAGATGAACTAGTCAGTGGCCACTCCCACGTGAGCATAGACATTACGTCAGCGTCATGGAACCGCCCTTTTCTACTGAAACGTATAAAACCCCAGTGTAAGCTAAGTTTGCAAATGGTTGAATTTCTAAGACCAAAGCATACTGGGTGACACTGGTGTGTGAAGTGGTTTAAACTACAACTCTACCAAAGGACAAGACTATACGTGGAGCATTGGCTAGACGGCTGGAAATGGTTAAATTCTGAGATTATCGATCCCCACAGAATAAGAGCAAATCTTAGACGTATAATTACTAGTCTGCAGCTAGAAATTACATAAATCTAGAACGAGAATACTGACAACTGCCGAAGCATCTATTCTATGACAACATTTCTGAATGATACTCTGAAGTATCATTCTTCAACCATAAAAAGCAGAGACTCTGAATAATCCTACAGGATGATCGAGCATTCCAACAGAGAAGACAACAACGACATACAGGCGTAAATATATATACATTACAATTATTCTTGGATGAGCGGCCGTTAATGTGCAAAGGATTAGCATTTCAATTAATATACTTATAGACTGTGTGTACTGAATCCATTTTGTATTTCCCACTCTTTCTCAGTCCCACCCCTTTCCTTTTGTCCACCAAGCTGTCATATCGGGGTTAGCCCACTAGGGGACTTTTCCATCATTGTTATTAACCAATATCTAGTGTTTGTTTTATGTATTTCTGTGATTATTTAGTTAGTAAGTAAATAAATAATTAAGCCAATTTGTACATATGTTGCAGATTCATAATTTATGCTAGGGTTCATGCAGATAACCAAGAATATTAGAATGAGAGTTTAGAATGAGACTGACAGAAGACTGATAGAAGACTGTACTCGATAAGAAATGAAAAATGAAAATATAGTGTCACGTATACTCCCTCTCTGGCCTCTAGGTCATCAGGCTGCTGATTATCCCGCACACTTTTCACCATCGTCTCGCGCACCTGCACCTCATGACACTCACCTGGACTCCATCACCTCCCCTTGGTTTTTCCCTCAGGTGTTATTGGCTCTGTTTTCATGTCGGTGTGTTGTTTATGTTTTGTGTTCATTGTTTATCTTACTTATTAAAACACTCACTCCCTGAACTTGCTTCCCGACTCTCAGTGCACTCATTACATGAAGAGTCGATTTGGGAAGTAGAGACTATAAACATTTTCCCGTGGTGCCCCGACTTCCTAGTTGATTAGTTTACCTGATTCGTTTAATCACATAATAATAATTATACATAGAGAATTGATTTGATAAAATAACAGTCTTCACATGTAATGATAGTAACAACAAGACACAAAGTAGAACATGTGCACTGCCAGCACTGAATCTGTTATGATACTTGCTTGCAATGATACTAAAGAAATTGGTAATGTTTTCATTGGTAAGCTAGCTACCATTTGATTACACTATTGAAGTCAATAAATGTGAAAGTCTATGGAAAGAATGTGATATGAGTAATGATTTCATGTTATTGTACCACCTGAATTTATTGATACAGGAAATGTATTTAATTGCCTGTAACCCAATTTGTATAGGTAATATCAAATGGAAAAATCTACTTGGAACAATATGAAAAAATTGGTTGTATTTACATTAAATATTAGTTTGGATTTAGGTTATTTATTAGGTTTTACCAAAGGGGAAAAGTAAGTTGAGCTTTGAAAGAAATGGTTTGCAACTTGAAATGTTTTTTTTTTGGTTGATCCAAAGAGTATTTTTTTACAGTGTATGTTTTTGTCTGACCCAGACGGCCTGATGTTTTGTCCCTACAGTGGGGGGTCACTCATAATGTTGATAATGATGAACTACTGTGGCACTGGAATGTAAGCAGGGGCAACACAAGGTTAACCCTGAGAATTATGTGTATGGGGAGAGAGGATCCGGAGGGAATAACACTCTGTGTTGTACTGTTGGCCCCAAAAATGCGCATGGTTCTAATTACCAGACTATTTAGCACAGACACAAGATAATACTCACAATGGACATGACCACTGATAATGGCTGTGTGTGTGTGTTCATTTCAATGGCTTTGAAATTAATTTCACTGCATATTTTGAGGGACACTGGAACCAATATCTTCCTCAAAACAATAACTGATGCACTGGTTTTTATTAATTCCATGCTCCTGAGACATGAATCCTTCCCCATCCTGACAAGCATGGCTTTGTGGATTGTTTTATATATTTCATAAACAGTATGTTTTGTCCCTCTTTCTTTTTCTCTACCTTCCTCCATCCCTCACTCAATTTTTCTCGCCCTCCCTCAATCCCTTCCTTTCTCACTCTCTGTCTCTCTCTGCTCTGTTGCATGTTGAGGGTTGTGGCCAGTGTTTTCCCTACTTCACAAGTCTAGCATGTAAGTTTCGAGACTTTTGGTCCCTATAGGATTACAACTCGATGTATAAACCAACCAAATACTCCCAGATGGCGCAGTAATGTCAACCAGCACTAGTAAATGCAGTTTAACGGCCAATGTTTCCACTGGTTTCAATTTCTTCTCAGCTTCTACAAATTCCATGGCACTTAGCAGACACATAATTATGTCCTAACCACTTGACGTATACATTCCCAAACAGTTCCTCAGTCAATGGTTGTAGAAAAAACTATCTCTTAAGAAAAAGAATGTCTATGCTGGTTTAGCTATCCTGGATGCTGTGTCTGTATTAGCCAGCTATATTGTAAAAGTTCTGCCAAACCAACATAGTATCTCCATTACACTCTCAGCATAAGGTATCAACTGCATACAGTACAGTCAATGGGACAGCAGTTATAGGGATTATCCTGTGTTTCAAACCCTAATGGCTTCCAGAGAGCGTACACGTCTGCTGGTTATCAGACCCTTTTTCACATCCACTCTCAAATTCCCCAACTTTAAACAGAGCTCACTTCCCTCTCTCTCCCATTCCTCCACACAAAAAAACTGGTCCTCCCTAGGAAAGCTTGTCATCTAGTCTTAACCTTGTTTAGTCAAGAGCATGTTGGTTTAATTAATGTTTCCATGCAGCCTGTCTCCTATTTCTTTGCTTTTCTGTGACGGTTTGACTGGTGAGTTTTGCCCTGTCAAAATGGAACCAGCTGGCTGGTTGGTTCATGATTCAGACACACACCAAAGAGTCAAAGGAGGAAGTAAACAAAAGGGGAACCGCTGGGATGTGCAATATACCTGAGCCAAATACCAAGCTCTCTCCATGGCAATGGAGACTAAGGCAGACACTCTGGAGTCAATTCCCCCAGTAGCACTATGCTGTTTCTCTCAGTTATTCAAGCAAGCATCCTTTCTTGTCCTGCTTACAGTACATAAGTGAACTGAACACAATAGAGAGATTATAGCTATTGTTTATTGTTCTCAGTACTTTCACCTAGTCTATCTTTTCAGATTGGTGATTCTTGGAATTAAAATATAAGGAAGGAGGCTTCTTCCAAATTAAAGTAGCCCTCTCTAGGGGCAGGCAGCTGAGTGTCTTGAGGCTTAAAGCTCGCCAGAGCACCACCACTGCATTGAGATTTATTGACTGAACTTGTGGAGACATCCTTGAGAGTTCAGAATGAATGGCTGTCATGACCCCTTCACTCCATTTGGCTAGATGAAAGCAAGTGATGAACTATTAAGTCATAACCGAGACATGAACTGTAAAGCCTTAACCCACAAATTCTACTCACAGAATCACCAAGAATAATAATCTGTCCTTCACTTTCTTTAACAGCAGACAAGCAACAATGTTATGGGATTGAGATGACTACATTTGGCACAGACAGGCAGACCAATCAACAAGTCTACAGTTTTGGTCCTGTGGGAGACTCCTTGTTGCATTTCTTCATATACGAAACTCCCCTTTGTCCTGTCCTGAGCACTCATAGTCATGATTGATTGGGGAGGCTGTTTCAGACTGTGTCGTTTGGGGGGCTTTAACAGGAAATGGGAGCTCACTGGAGACTCTGATGGAAACTTTTCAGCATTAGCTTGCTGATTCAGCGCCTGAGAGTGCCAGCGTTGCAGAACAACGAGAACAATGCTTTCTGGAACTGGAGACTCCTCTGTTAAATGTTTACGACGGAGCTCTAAGATTAGCTGAGAAGCTGCAGAGCAACACTAGGGGCTCAGACAGACCCCCCCCACATCCCGGCATCCTAATGGAGGGAGGTAGTACAGAGATGCATCAGAGGAGGCATGTTCTAATATAGGCTTTTTATGTAACTTTGAGTGACAGTTTAACACACTTTTCATGTATACGTAGGATTTTTTATTCTAGTTTTCATGGCACACTGAATCCTTGGACCCGTATGTCTGTGTCTTATTGTGATCCTTATTAGGTATTTTCCTTCCAGGGCCTCCTGGCTGATTGCAGGGCTAATCCCTATGGTTTGTAGTTTCAGGATGAGGAGACTTTCAGATCAGCAAAAACCCCAAGGCCTGATGGGTTTCCCAGTGATGGAGAACGGCTACATAGTGACACCATCAACCTTTCCTCTCAAACAGAACACACAAGTTCCTGTGTGTGTGTGTGTGTGTGTGTGTGTGTGTGTGTGTGTGTGTGTGTGTGTGTGTGTGTGTGTGTGTGTGTGTGTGTGTGTGTGTGTGTGTGTGTGTGTGTGTGTGTGTGTGTGTGTGTGTGTGTTGACGGGCAGCAGGGTGCCTGTGAACCTGGGGTCTTCAAAAAAACAATACAAAATGTAGCTGGCCATCCAACTCATCAACAAAACACACATATATACACACACTCCCCCTGACTATGTAAACACACAGTCATTACTGTACTTGGCCGTGAACCTCCATACGGAAAAGCTGAAAACTCCACACTGGAATTCCTTTGAAATACTCTTTGATAGAATGTGCACTTAAATGTTCTAGGTGCTGAGAATGAAAGAAACACAGGACATGATACAAGTTAAACCTGTCGGCACAAGTTCATCTCTCAGAACAGAAGGCCTGGTGTCATTCATCAAGGTTGTTCTGTGGTTGGGATACTAAGGGCTTCCCATCCAGCCTGTGGTTGGTGTGGAGATAATACCCTCAGCCTAAACTTCCAGCTTTAAGGGTCTCCCCTAAGCTGTTGGGAACTGTCAGACTCTGTAATTATAGAAGCTGGAATGCCATGGGCACTTTTTCAAAGACTGATGTGTTGTTCCATTCTAAAACCAAGGGAGATAAGTATTAAGGTGTCAATCATCTCACATTATGAAACCTGCCTTTGTGGAAACAAATCTACTGATATGCTGTAAATTGTGTAAGGCATTTTAACTATCACAAAGTAGAACAGATGTTTTACCTATAATATGTGAGACAAAGTTAACTTTGGGTCAAATTCACTGGTGGTGCTTGTGCTGAGTCTCTCTCTCTCTCTCTCTCTCTCTCTCTCTCTCTCTCTCCATCTGTTTCTCCATCTGTTTCTCCATCTGTTTCCCCATCTGTTTCCCCCACATTAGGACCTGTGACAGGTGTGACATCTGAGCAAATGTGCATCATGCATCTGTCCATGGTAGACATTGTAGTATCATTACAGGCGTAACTTCAGAATGACTGGTACCTGATCCTCTTTTCAATCTGTTGCTTTTAACCTCACAATCTAGCTACTCCATATAACATGCTTCATATTATACACACACACACAGACACACAGACACACACAAACAGCAGGTTTGGGTTATTATTCTTGCTGTGTTTGCATCCCAAGAGAATCCTAAGGGCCAGAACATCACTCTCAACTCTATTTCACCAAGTATTCATCGAACACAAGTTTCTCATTGTGACTGTAAAAAAGAATAACAGCTGGAAATGTAAGGGTTATAGTGTATCTCGACAGAAGTTCAGGCAATTACACAACCAAATCACTGTATGTCTATTTTCTGTTGAATTATGATTGTGTCATTTCTGTCTTACAACACCGCCACACTTGACAGTGATAAACGCACCTCCAACACCAGGATGTCAATGTATCTTACCTCAAAAAGAAATAGTAAGAGTTGTTCTCCACTGCGCTATAGGAGTAACAGGGGAAGTAGCCCAGCCCGGTGACATTGAACCGGGAACCAGCAGGGACCTCCAGCATGCTGCCCCACGCCTGGTCGCATTGCAGCTCGATCTCGGCAGAGAAGAAGAGGTCTGTGTCATACTGCCAAGGTAAGTAGTTGTACACACTGTATGAGTCCTTGTGCAACGCAAGCACCTTGGCAAAAACGATAATCTCTGCGAGCTCCGCGCGGCACGCCTCCGTCTGTGGTCTCCAGTCATGGGGCAACTGGCATCCCCAAACTCCGCTCAAACAGGTCGCCAGAATCAAAGCCAAAATAGCACCCATGGCAGGCAACTGCGGGTCTCGATTGCAGCTTCTATGAAACGTAATTCTGTGGCAGTGATGGGTGAGCGCTACAGGACCAGTGACTTCTCATCAAACTGTCCGACAGGACTGTATTCCATGGGCTTGTGTGCAAATGCGCAGCACCAATGTGACATATAGTCACTCAGTTGTTGCAGTCAAATATAATAGCTCCGCAGCAGTTTATTGATTCAGTTCTCTCATGCAAACCCCTCTGTCCTCCCCCATCCCCTCCTGCACGCTAGACTACACTCTGTGAGTGATGATCTAATATTACGCGCAGCTCTCCTGTATCCTGTGGGATAGAATGAGGCGCTCAGCGCGCTTTGTATCTGACACTCTATTCTAACCTAACGTAGCAGGCGTAAAATGACGTCTGAACGGAGGGCCCACATCTGGTTTCCTGCTGAAGATGAAGCTAGGTCGAAGTGGATGTATGCCTGAAAACCTGATGCATCCGTTTGTTGGCAACTCCGCTAAGGGTGCACCATTCTGACAGCCTTCATAGAGAACATTCTCCACTTTGTCTATTACCTAACACTTTATATTACTTAACCTCTCTCGATCAGACATCCAGGGGGTCATCAGGCGTTATCGACAGTGTCATCATGTTTAAACACTGAGAGCCTATAAAAAAATGGTATGCCCATTTACAATCCTCCAAATGTGCAATTTGCAGACCATTGTCTAGTATAGGCTATTTCTATACATTTCCAATGTTACATAATATTGGGTGTATTTCTATATTCCTCTTATATTTCTTTGGTAATAAGCACCTGCAATGTACAACTTAATGATCAGCAAATCCTGCAACAGCTAACTTATCCTTCTCACAGAGACAAACGATGTCCCCCTGGGGACATGACTTCTGAGACACAAGGAGGTGGGAAGTGGCCCACAAATTACACCACCAGAAGCTGATAGAAATACAATATTTGACCACTTTCTAATCACTCTGGTGTCTGAAAGATAGATGAGTTGCTGCTAACATTAGGTCAGAGTTCAATAATACATTTCCTAAATGTCTCAGACTCAAGAGACCCTAGGCTGGAAAGTAGGCCTGCTACAATGACATGTAACATCATGCCTTTATCCCAGCATTGCACCTCTGTCATGAGCAGTGATGTAAAAAATAATATTCAATTGTCATACTTGAGTAAAAGTAAAGATACCATTAAAATACTACTTGAGGAAAAGTCCAAAAGTATCAGGTTTTAAATGTACATAAGTACAGTGGTGGGAAAAGTACTCAATTTTCATACTTGAGTAAAGTTAATAAGTTAAAGTAATTGCCATACATCAAATCAGAAGCCACAATTTTCTTGTTTATCTAATTTATTTACGGACAGCCAGGGGCACACTCCAACACTCAGACATAATTTACGAACACAATATTTGAGCAGGCGCCATTACCTTAGCTCAGGGATCATCAACTAGATTCAGTCGCAGGCCAATTCTTTTCTTGAGCAGATGGTCAAGGGGCCAGAACATAATAAAAAATAATATATATTTTGCAAATTGACCGCAAGAAGCCCAAACAGATAAAATAAGTGACGAAAAAATTATGATTTCAAACCTTGCTTGCATTTGTATACGATCACATATATCTCTTTATTATGTGTGGGAATACTTCGGAAAATATTTCTGAAATTAAAATCACATACTGTAGAGCTGATTTGCTGGCGTTTTTATATCCTTTTATGTCCCCCCAAAAATAAAAGTTACCTTGGTGGGCCAAGTAAAATCAATTGGGGATCCACCAACAATTTGAAATAGGGTACTGAAATCATTCCAATTCCGATTAAAAGGCAAATGCAGTTCAGCAGTATTAAAAGGCTGACTTTAGGACCATGCATACACCTGGGAGCAGGAGAGAAGGCTGTTTACATGGCTGGCCTACTTTATGGAGAGCTCATAATGCAGATGCAGGGAATAGTGCAACTTTTTCTCGAAAATAGTGCAGAGGTAAAGATGGCTGTAGTAGATTGTGTTGGCTAGGTAACTGCTGTTTGACATGACATGACACATACCAGCTAATTCTTGTTTAACATGTGTTTGTAGAATGTTAAGTCCCATATTGACTGAGATGAATGAAGCTTCAGCAACACAAAGTGATAATGGCTGCAGTGAATTTATCTGGTTTTTGCTGTTCTTCAAATTGCATTTTGGAATTGTAAAATTCTGTAAAAATGCAGTAAATGAGCTTCAATTTGATAAAATAAAAATCCACTTTGCTATACCCTAGGTTTAGATGAAATGATGCCCCTGATGGGAATTTGACCATTTGGCTGTCCTCCCTGAGCATTCGAAATGCAACATGTACTTTTGGGTGTCAGGGAATATGTATGGGAGTAAAAAGTCCATGTTTTCTTTACAAATGCAGTGGAGTAAAAGTTGTAAAAAATACAGATGCTCCAAAAAAATAGTACTTCAAAGTATATTTTATTTAGGCTGTATTCCCTTTTACACTGCCGTCACTCTCTGTTTATTATCTATGCATAATCACGTTAACTCTACCTACATGTACATATTACCTCAATTTTCTCAACTAACCGGTGCCCCCACACATTGACTCTGTATCGGTACCCTCTGTATATAGCCTCACTACTGTTATTTTACTGCTGCTCTTTAAAACCTGTTAAAGATAGGGCTGTCTGCTGCCCCCTTTGGAGTAATTGCGTGCCCATATTAAACAGAAAACAAATCTTTCAAAAATTGCTAATATATGCATATAAAAATATTATTGAATAGAAAACACTCTAAAGTTTCTAAAACCGTTGAAATTATGTCTGTATGTAAAGCAGAACTCTCAGGGCAGTCATTCTCCCAAACTCTCTCTTGTCATCATAAAAGTTGGCCCAACTTTGACGTCATCGCCCCCACCCTTCCCAAGCGCCTACAGACCTGGGAACAGTTTCTATGTCTTCAGCGCGATGTCTGCTTTAAATGGGGCTTCTCATTGTGAGAATAGCTCGCTCACAAGAGTTTTGGCAGCCCGAAACTTTTCGGTCACGCGAAAAAAAGGTCACATTCATGGGCGCTCTTCTCCGGTGCTCTCTCTCTTCCAGGAATGATTAAACGACGCGTGTGTTTCTGTTCGTCCTGAGAATTGTTGTGCACCTTTATAACATGCTAAAGCTTGGTTATGAACATAGTTTAACAAGTTTAGTCGACATATAATATGTAAATTCGACGTTTTGGTGCGCATCCACTTGACTTTTGGCTGCATTTCAACCGAAATATGCCGTGTTTGATAACCGAAAGACACAGACTTCACAACTAAACGATGTTTTTGGTGAGTATAATTTCTTCCAAGTCTTCTGATGGAAGAACAGCAAAGGTAAGGGAATATTTATGTGTTAAATTTGGGTTTCTGTGGACTCCAAGATAGAGGAGCCATCATGCTAATTTCTGAGCGCCGACTCATATTATAGCATAGTGAACGAATTCTGTAACGTTAAAAATAAATGTAACACAGCGATTGCATTTAGAAGAAGTGTATCTTTCTATATATATGTAGAACATGCATATTTAGTTAAAGTTTATGATGTGTATTGCTTGTTATCTGACGTTATCTGCCGGAGCTATCGTCATTTCTCCGGACATTTGAGTAGCATTTTTTGAACAATGCGTAATTGTAAACAGAGATTTATGGATATATATAGCATATTATTGAAAAAAACATAAATGTACTGTGTAACATGTTATATTACTGTCATCTGATGAAGATTTCAAAAGGTTAGTGATTTATTTTTCTTTTAATCCTGCGTTTGTTGATTGCATATTTTGTTCAACTTGGCTTTGCAAATTAGCTGTGTCTAATTTGGTGGTGGTTTGACATAAATATGTGCTATGTTTTCGCCGTAAAACATTTTAGAAATCTGACTTGCTGGGTAGATAAACAAGGTGTTTATCTTTCATTTAAGCTATTGGACTTGTTAATGTGTGGAGGTTAAATATTTTTAAGAATATTTTTGCGTTCCATGCGCCACATTCCAGCTGAGAATGTTAGGGAAAGTTCCCAAAGGGGGATCAACATCCACAAAAGGATTTATTAATTATTTGTTACCTTAATTTTTTATTTATTACTTATCTATTTTTTTTACTTAACATTTATTTTTCTTAAAACTGCATTGTTGGTTAAGGGCTTGTAAGTAAGCATTTCACTGTAAGGTCTCCACCTGTTGTATTCGACGCATGTGACAAATACAATTTGATTTGATTTGAAGGAGAGTCTGAGGAGCAAGAGACAACTCTACTTTCAATTTCCATTCAATCTTTGCCTTACCTTTCGTCGTGTCTGGCAACGTGGCATTCTTGGTCGGCAGTTCAAATTTACAGTAAATATCACAGTAGCCACCAGCCAGTAGTCACAAACGATTCAACAATAGATGCGGTTAAGTGGTCAATGGAACGCAGATAATCCCATTGTTCAGATTGGCACACATTCAAATCTGATCTAACAAAGTGGATACTTGTCAAATCCGTCACGATTTATGTATTGTAATAGGCCCACAATGTGGTTACTTAAGTCTGATTTGGATATAAACTCAGCAAAAAAAGAAACGTCCCTTTTTCAGGACCCTGTCTTTCAAAGATAATTTGTAAAAATCAAAATATCTTTCCAGATCTTCATTGTAAAGGGTTTTAACACTGTTTCCCATGCTTGTTCAATGAACCCTAAACAATTAATGAACATGCACCTGTGCAACGGTTGTTAATATCCTGTCTAGGACACACATTCCGCTAACGGAACCCCCCCAACATTCCGCTGAAGAGGTGGCGCGGGAAATTCAAAAATATTTTTTTAAATATTTAACTTTCACACATTAACAAGTCCAATACAGCAAATGAAAGATAAACATCTTGTTAATCTACCCACCGTGTCCGATTTTTAAAAATGTTTTACAGCGAAAACACAACATATATTTATGTTAGATCACCACCAAATCCAAAAAAAACACAGCCATTTTTCCCAGCCAAAGATAGTCACAAACACAGAATTAGAGATAAAATTAATCACTAACCTTTGATAATCTTCAACAGATGACACTCATATGACATCATGTTACACAATACATTTGTGTTTTGTTCGATAATATGCATATTTATATCCACAAATCTCGGTTTACATTGGCGCCATGTTCAGAAATGCCTTCAAAACATCCGGAGTAATTTCAGAGAGCTACGTCAGATAACAGAAATACTCATCATAAACTTTGACGAAAGATACATGTTTTACATATAATTAAAGATACAGTGGTTCTTAATGCAACCGCTGTCAGATTTTTAAAAAACGTTACGAAAAAAGCATACCATGCAATAATCTGAGACGGCGCTCAGAGGTACACAATATTTCTCCACCATGTTGGAGTCAACAGAAATATGAAATTACGTCATAAATATTCCCTTACCTTTGGTGATCTTTAATCAGAATGCATTGCAAGGAGTCCTAGTTCCACAATAAATCATTGTTTTGTTCCATAATGTCCATTACTAGTGTCCAATTAGCTGCTTTTGCTAGCACGTTTAAATCACATGTCCAAAAGCTGGCGCTGGTCCAGGCGAACGCGGACGAAAACTTCAAGAAGTTATATTCCAGGTCTAATAAACTGGTCAAACTAAGAAGAGAATCAATCTTCAGGATGTTATTTTCATATATATCCAATAAAGTTCAAGCAGGAGCATTCGTTTTTGTCTACAGAGTCATGGAACGCAGGCGATATCAACAGAAAATTGCGCAACCAAGAAATGGCATTCTGCCAGGCCAGTGACTCATTCCCCTCCCATTCGGTCAAACATCACACGAGGGACTTCATTCCATGCCCTACTGACTGTTGACATCAAGTGGAAGGCGTAGGAAGTAGAAACATATCCATATCTTGTTTGGATGTGGATAGGCGATGACTTCACATTCGAGCAGCCTCAGAATTTCCACTTCCTGTTTGGAAGTTTGCCTGCCCTATGAGTTCTGTCATACTCACAGACATAATTCAAACAGTTTTAGAAACTTCAGAGTGTTTTCTAACAGGTTTTAAGAGACTAACAGCTTACAGATGGAAGGCAATTGAGGTCACAGTTATGAAAACATAGGACACTCAAGAGGCCTTTCTACTGACTATGAAAACCACCAAAAGAAAGATGCCTAGGGTCCCTGCTCATCTGCGTGAACGTGCCTTAGGCTTGCTGCAAGGAGGCATGAGGACTGCAGATGTGGCCAAGGCAATAAATTGCAAGATCCATACTGTGAGACGCCTAAGATAGTGCTACAGGGAGAAAGGACGGACAGCTGATCGTCCTTGCAGTGGCAGACCACATGTAACAACACCTGCACAGGATCGGTACATCCAAATATCACACCTACGGGACAGGTACAGGATGGCAACAGCCCGAGTTACACCAGGAACGTACAATCCCTCCATCAGTGCTCAGACTGCCCTCAATAGGCTGAGAGAGGCTGGACTGAGGGCTTGTCGGCCTGCTGTAAGGCAGGTCATCACCAGACATCACCGGCAACAATGTCGCTTATGGGCACAAACCCACCGTCGCTGGACCAGACAGGACTGGCAAAAAGTGCTCTTCACTGGCGAGTTGCGGTTTTGTCTCCCCAGGGGTGATGGTCGGATTCACATTTATCGTTGAAGGAATGAGTGTTACACCGAGGCCTGTACTCTGGAGCGGGATTGATTTGGAGGTGGAGGGTCCATCATGGTCTGGGGCGGTGTGGTCTGGGGCCGTCATGGTCTGGGGCCATCATGGTCTGGGGCGGTGCATCATCGGACTGAGCTTGTTGTCATTGCAGGCAATCTCAACGCTGTGCGTTACAGGGAAGACATCCTCCTCCCTCATGTTGTACCCTTCCTGCAGGCTCATCCTGACACGACCCTCCAGCATGACAATGCCACCAACCATACTGCTCATTCTGTGCATGATTTCCTGCAAGACAGGAATGTCAGTGTTCTGCCATGGCCAGCGAAGAGCCTGGATCTCAATCCCGTTGAGCACGTCTGGGACCTGTTGGATAAGGGTTTCGGGCTAGGGCCATTCCCCCCAGAAATGTTTGGGAACTTGCAGGTGCCTTTGTGGAAGAGTGGGGTAACATCTCACAGCAAGAATTTTGACCCCCCTTTGTTCAGTGACACATTATTCCATTTCTGTTAGTCACATGTCTGCGGAACTTGTTCAGTTGTTGAATCTTGTTACGTTCATACAAATATTTACATATTAAGTTTGCTGAAAAATAAATGCAGTGGACAGTGAGAGGACGTTTCTTTTTTGTTGAGTTTATTTGGCTGTTTTCGCGGCATAATATGTAGTAGTCCCTTTTCAGGTTTAGAAGATTTGACTGCTAAATGCTAACTCTCGTTTGTATAGCGGGGTAGCATAGCTACAGTAGCATACAGAAATCGTGGTGGTAATCAAAGTCGTTTTTAACTATAATGCAGTTGATTTGTAACAATGACAAGAACATGTGTTAGGATTGACGTTTCCACAAGCATTATACTCACATTTTTACCTCAACATAGTGGGAAATACACATGAATATAAACCTAAATGTGGGCACATTTTGCTGGGGGGCAATGAGGAGACTCGGGATCTTTGCCCCAATGCCCTTTCCCTTATGTTTCCATGGCAATTCTATTGCGTTGGTCGAGTTCTATTGACCTTTTCTTCTAAAATATTACACTAATGAATAATGCGACCAAAACATATTGCACTTTTGAATAATGCAACAATTCACAATTATGTGGATAAAATTATAGGGTTTATTTTCTTGGCTATAGGCTACACTCATTACATTTTAGCTTCAAGACAAAATCACAGTTACTAACAGCATGTCTTCATCAAGTAACATGAGCCTATCAAAAATGTACCATTAACCCTCTCATACTAAGATAAGTACAGTAGGCCGACCTTATAACATTACAAGAAACCACACTTCGTGTTTTAAATATCAATATCAAATTGGACTGAAAACATGGGTATAAGTGAATTCACTGCGAGGAGCTGTTATATGGAAACCCATAGCCGACCACAATTAGTCTGATCAACTGTAGCCTACTGATAACAACCACAGCTGCAGGGAGCTTAGAGAAGCCTATGCGCTCTGATCCCATCTGGGCCTGGCCAGGGGAAATGTAATGTTTTTATAGTGAAAGCTATGTATTCATAGCCTAAAATATTTGTGTTCTGAGAAATGTGAACGTTATCAAATTTGTTTCATACTCAAACTTCGGGTGGCTAAGATACCTAGGCCTTTTTAATCCACAATTATTGACTGGAATTAATCAATCAACACAGTAGTGATGACATACAGTACGGGTATCTTTTTAATTACAGATGCAAAAGGCCTGCATGATGCAACCATGCATACAACAAGCTCAGCCCTGTTAAAACAAATTAACCCCCACAACTCTGGGACCTGTGGTGCCACCTCTGTAATCACCACACAATGTTATACATTTTTTAAAAACATATCCCATTTGTATGATCTACATTTTACATGTTTTTGGTGGTGGGGATCGGCTTCCATAGTTTTACACGGCTCAGTGCAGCCAGCGACAACAGGCTGTTACTGCAATGTATTGTGGTTAAGTGGTTAAGTGGTATAGTGGTTAAGACGTAGCAAGCTGCCTATTCAAGTTTACAATATTTATAATATGTAATATGTGTAGCCAACGGTATGTTTTATGCAAATTGTAAAAGAAGCGCTTAGTTACTTTACAAGACTGATCATGGGAATGTCCTTCCCAGTAGAACAGCTCCCCAGTTGTCTCCTCTTTAGTAATCTCTTCCAAGAGGAGGCAGGTAGCCTAGCGGTTAAGTGCATTGGGACAGTAAAGGTTGCTGATCTGGATCCCAGAGCTGGCAAGGTGGAAAAATCGACCGTTTTGTCCTTGAGCAAGGCAATTAACCTCCAACAACAACTGCTCCCTGGGCGCCGATGACGTGGACATTTATTAAGACAGCCCCCACACCTCTCTGATTCAGAGGGTTTGGGTTAAATGCGGAAGACACATTTAGGTTGAATGCATTAAGTTGTGTAGCTGACTAGGTTTCCCCCTTCCTGGGTACAAGATTACCTCATTAGAGTTGAGTGATGAATTAACCCATGCCAGCCATGCAGAAAAATAGTAGGCCTAGGCAAAGATGGCTTAAAGGGTCTACATTTTTCCTTTTGGCAGATCTAATGCCTGAGGCAGGCCTTTACACCAATAGGCCTAGGCCATGTTTTTAAAATTATACTAGAGTCTGCTGTTGTATAATGTTACTAAGGGTTTATATTTTCAACATGCATTACCCGGTTTAAACCTCAGGCTTTTTGGTGTTGATATAGGAGTGTGAACATCAGTGAGTCCCCTCTTCGTCTCTAATCCTCCAAAATCAAGCCACAATAAGCATGTGGATTCCTGTCGCTTTTAATGTCGAGTGACACAAAAAGAGAGCCGTTTGATCAGCCACGTGACTCCTTCAGTTCAATCAGCAGTCAAAAAATCCGTGCCACTCAATTTAGTGTGATATGTTACTTTTCTGGTAACATTTGGCCTACGTAAACCCAGGACACTGAAATTAGTATGACAGTAGTTTACTAATAGATAGAGAGATGAAACCAGAGTACCGGTAGGCCTAGAGAAAAAATCCTCTGCAACTTCTTACACTGGAGAATTCCACCATCACAATAATTTCTTAAAGGGGAATTTCACCCTGGCTCTGCCACGGCATATAGCCATTACTATATTAAACACAATAAGTTTTTATCATAAACATCAACATTATTCTCCCTCCCTGCATGCCTCCTACACAACATCACTTCCTGTTGAATGAGGAATGAGGCAGTGCTCGGTTTGTTGGTTTAGAACATTTTAAAAGTGTTTGAAAAAGTGTTCTATTTGAAAGGTTTATTTACTAGCTAGCTATATTTTGATTTTGGATCGCACAACGCAGTTGCCATCAGTTGCTGGGACCTCTGCTATCTGTCCAGGGATCCTGTCAATCGAGGGTCTGATGATGAGTTACTCTCGGTCCCAGCTTTGATGCACCTGTACTGACCTTGTCTACATGACAGTGGGACGAACAGGCCGTGGCTCGGGTGATGTCCTTGGTTATCTTTTTGGCCTTGCTGTCACAGGTGAAGGATCTTTGAAACAAACAAAAATCTTTCTGCAAGCAGTTCTTACAGCAACCACAAAAAACTTCAACTGTTGTGTTCAAATACTTGTGGAGTTAACTAATAAAATAATGGACAAACTGACAAGAGAAGTCCAGGACCTGAAGGACAGTTTGCATTTCTCCCAGGGTCAGCACAATGAGTTTAAACAGGAAAACAACAGGATGACAACAATCTGTAAGTCATTGAAAGAGGACATTAATGCTGTATGTGAATTGAACAACATCATTGTAGACAGAATTGCAGAATCTCCACATGAGACTTGGACGGAGTCTGAGGAGCTCCGTTTGAGACTATCTGACCAACGGAACATTAAAAACTGTAATATCTCGTGACTGAATGACGACACAGATAATATACAGTTGGCTGGGTTTTCCGTGCATCGACAGGACAGAACACCTGTTAAGAAACTGACTGTTAGAACTGTTAAGGCTCCATGGATTGATGAGGAATTGAAAAACTGTTATCTATGCAAATTCACTTTACCACCTACATGCAGTAAATGGCAACAACAAACAGTGATCCATCGTATTCATGCATAAAAAATAATAATGAAAGAGAAGCATCGTAAGTTTGAAGTTAGTTATTGTTATCGATCAATAATAACAAACCTCCTGGCAATGACAACTTAGATGGAAGGCTACTGAGGATGACAGCTAACTCTATGGCCACTCCTGTCATATCTTTAATCTGAATCTAGAGGAAGGTGTTTGTCCTCAGGCCTGGACGGAAGCCAAAGTCATTCCGCTACCCAAGAGTGGTAAAGTGGCCTTTACTGGTTCTAACAGCAGACCAATCAGTTCACTGCTCTTAGCAAACTGTTGTGAAAAACTGTTTAACCAAATACAATGCTATTTCTCTAAACAAATTGACAACAGACTTTCAGCATGCTTCTAGAGAAGGGCACTCAACATTTACCTCACTGACACATATTACTGATGATTGGTTGAAAGAAATTGATAATAAGAAGATTGTGGGAGCTGTACTGTTAGATTTCAGTGCAGCCTTTGATATTATTGACCAAAACCTGTTGTTGAGAAAACGTTTTTTGTTTTATGGCTTTTCAACCTTTTCAGCCATATTGGGATTAAGAGCTATCTATCTTTAATGGAAGCTTCACTAATGTCAAACATGTAGGGTGTGGTGTACTGCAGGGCAGTTCTCTAGGCCCTCTACTTTTTTCTATTTTTACCAATGACATGCCACTGGCATTAAAAAAAATCTGTGTCCATGTATGCTGATTATTCAACCATATACATGTGTGGAAGCAATTCTATAGGAAGAGAGACTGCAGATTCTTTCAAACAACACTTTATTATAAGATTGGAGCAGTTAACTATGCACTTCAACAGTTGCGCAGTTAAGGCCCAACGAACAGTGTTGCACCTCAGCTTTTATAGAGAAGCACATCCTTTGTGTATACGTGGCAGTCAGCAGATAGTGTGTAAAAGGCTATTCGTTTTCTGTGCAGATTTAAGATAGCACTAGGTTGATAGCCTGGCGGCTTAACCGTCTAACTGCATTCACAACAGCACACACTATAATGTGCTCCTTTCTGCATGTTTCCATACATGTGAATTTCTGTAGATAGCAAACCCACGGGATGTCACATGCTGAGGTCGCAACTAAATTAACCTTAACTATACAAAGACAAGTTTGTATCAGGTTTGAAAAAAACACTAGCATATAACAAGAGACAGTTCTTTAAACTTTAAAACATAGGATCGCATGACATGTCATTATGTCATTTTCTCCCTTTTGAGAACATTACTTACAAGCATTTTCATTAAACAAAGATTAACATGAGGAAAAAGAGGGAAAAGGAAAGACTTTCTTACACTTAGTACAATACAATTGTAAATGTCCTCCATTGTCATTGAGTTTTAACCCTTCACATAGTGCAATTCATTCTCAGAAGGGGGAAAGGAACATATGAATTTAAACATCAGTACCTATTACATACTTCGCTTCATTGAGACTGTCCATATTGCCACAGGGTCACCATGACGGTAGGCCCTTAAATCTACCTTGGGAGCATTATTCACACAACCCTCGCCGTGAGCATGTCCTATGGACATGCTGCACCATTAACTCAATGTTTTTACCTTGGTGTTATGGATTGTTATCGTCTTCATCAGACATGTAATCAGACATAGTAAATAAATCAGGTAAATAGGGTTCATTACTCCCTCAGGGGTCAGTAATGGCATGGCTGCACAATTCCTTAACACAAGTTATAATGCACATTATTGTAAAAAAATAACTAAGCCATAAATCAACCAATTAAATATTGTAGCTCCCATTACACAAAATAATTACTGAACCCATCCAAATGGATTCCAATCGTTATCTGGTTGGTGTTCTTTTGCGAGATCACCACTAAGCTTTTTCAGATGTTCCACTACAATAGTAAAGTTACCCTCACCCTGGGGTATGAATGTACAGCAATGGTCACCTATCATTTGGCACACTCTTATGCAAACATTCTGTCCCCGTATGCACTTAGCCTCCGGCTACAAATACATTTTGCACAGTTATTCATTCTACCTGACCCATAACACGTTAGTCACTACTCCTAGTCCACTTACATAGTTATTAACATACTAAAACATGTTCAAGTCAATTGTACTGTATTATCCAGAAAGCCATATGTATTGATGCGATTTAACATTGGAATTCTGATGGTAAAACAAAACCCCTAATATTAATGACAGTCTTCAATGCTCCATGTTGAGTCTATCACTCAAATTCAACACCAACACAGTTAGAATGTGTATTTACAAACAGGGGACCATACAGTTTGTACTACTTATTACCAGTATTAACTTTTCTCATTACAGCCCCCGTCTATCCCCGTCTTACACTGTCATTAGTGGCATGTTACTGACAGATTGTTAGCTCAATGCATTCTTAGTCTAAATTACTATACATTTTGCAGTCTGCAGACCTCCCTAATCAACCTGATACCCCAAATAAACAATTATGGGCACGGTTGACCACCCCCCCTCCTCCTCCCGGCACTTCTCCTTTTGTCGTGTCTTCATGTTCTTCTTCAGATAGTGTTTCAGTCCTTCCAATGGCACATTGGTACAAAGTGGATGGCACTTGATAATGCTTCACACCTGAGCCGCCACTGTCCTTTACAGTCCATTATGTCATGTCCATTTTGCTAACAGTACACCAGCAGCATGAGAGAAGTTTACAGGATCTCTCTCCATGCTCACTCCATGTGGACTCATGTTGCAGTCCTGAGAGAAAAAGCATGAGAGAAAAGGCAGATGATAGCTTTGACTGGATGCTGTGTAAAGGTTGCTGGGTCGGTTTCAAGGTAGGAGTGGCGCAGGACCATACTGAATGCCATTGTCAACATTGCTTCAGCCAGTTAGGGAGGTTTGAAGTTCACACTGTTCTTGGTACTATCTATTTATCCCTTCCAAGCATCTAGACACCATCTGTGGTCACATTTGCCACAACCTCGAGGATAGACCCGAACGAACAGCAGTTTAGTTTAGGGCACTTCTGATTCAGGAAATCCAAATATTTCTGCATGACAAATTTTTACTACTAGCAATATTCTTAATACAGATTTCTAAAACAAATGTCAAAGAGAATAAGAATACACAGTTTAAACAATTTTCCCCCAAATTGGCTTATCTATCATCTTGGTGATCTCACAGCAAAGTTACAGGGTCAGGGAGTTTGAGGGCCAATCCTTAGGGAGTCATCCCGACCATACAGCAAACCCAATCTGATGAGATTTGTTATGGAAGCAAGACAACAACAAACAACACAGGAAGAGCAATACACTTATTCATATTAAACTAAAGGTGGGAAAAACGTTTCTTCCTTTCATAGGCAGACATGTGAAGAAACAAATTTGCATATTTACCAAAGGTCCCAGTGGACGGTAATTAAAAACAACAACACCGACTGTTAAATCAAAAATAAACAAATTAGAATAACAAATAAAATTTGAATTACAACTCTTGATAACTCCATAAGGCAATAATTGTATTCCATAAGGTAATGGTATAATAGACTAGAGACAGGTGTCCCTCATTCAGGAGCAACGCCCTCTCTCTATCTCCTTCTCGTGTTCCAAATCACACATAGGACTACTGCTAAATTATAAACTTCTTCCTAATTATTATTGTTTACATAGCCCATTTAAATCTCAACCAATCTCTTCAGTCTTTCTAGTGAGGGTGATCAGGCATCACTAGAAAGTCATAACAAAGGTCATTCAACCCCATTAAGTGTTTTCTTTCCCTATTCTTTCGAACCCATTTAAAACCATTTCCATCATTCTGCATACCCAATAAACAACTGCTCCCCCCCCAAAAAAAATACACAATAAATCAAACATGGTAATAACACCACTTAACACATATTCATAACCAGTGAGTTGTGTGTGCATGTGCTGGTATAATATGTGTGGTAAAACAAACAAACCAAATGCCAGGTCTTACTTATTTGGGAGCTCCCTCTACGTCCGGATCTGATAACTTTACACTTTTATAGAACTGCAGAATTTCACTAACTACCCTCCCAAATGCAACAGCCTCTGGAAACATTTCAAAGGGAGAGAAAATAAACATTTAGTTAATATCCATTTTGCTAAATCTTAATCAGTCCAAACAATTCAAATTAGAAATTCTTACTTTCTAATTAACTTTGTTACCGTCACTAGTCTACATCTCTGTTTCCTTTAACTCAGAAGCCCTCTCAATCTCTACTACAGTATACTCTACCTCTGTCTTTCCTTCTAACTTTACTTTACCAGGTGAACAAAAGGTTTAAATTACAGACAAAACAAAACATCTCTTCAGCGGGAGTCCACTTTAATTACTCGTGACCCCCCTCTTCCCTTTCATCAATTCTATAAATCTATTTTCTAAATCAAATTTCAGAATAAGTCTCACGAGATTAAAACCTCTAAATATGTTAACTCTTGTTTCAATAGTTGTGCTTTCACATATAACACGGATCTATCGCCCTACGCTTCGATATTTTTCTGCTAACCCCCCAATATCCATTTTGATAACAGGTTTCAAACCTGCCATCAAAACATATGTACACATTTAATCAATATACTCGCATACTATTATACGATATACTATATCATTATTGAGTATATACTTTATACTTTTAATTCATTTTATCCTAGTCTAAGTCTCAAGGTGTAACGGCTGTTGGTGGAAGAAGGTGAGGACCAAGGTGCAGCGTGGTATACTATATCATTATTGAGTATATACTTTATACTTTTAATTCATTTTATCCTAGTCTAATTCTCAAGGTGTAACGGCTGTTGGTGGAAGAAGGTGAGGACCAAGGTGCAGCGTGGTACGTGTTCATGACACAAAACAGAAAACAACTACCCACAAACCCATGTGGGAAAAGCTACCTAAGTATGGTCCTCAAACAGAGACAACGATAGACAGCTGCCTCTGATTGAGAACCACACCGGCCAAACAACAAAGAAATACAAAACATAGAAACTGAACATAGGATGCACACACTAGTCACACCCTGGCCTAACCAAAATAGAGAATAAAAGCCTCTCTATGGCCAGGGCGTGACACAAGGGAGATACATTTTTCAGATAGTGTAAGAAATTAGAAAGCAGCAACTGCATAAAGGAAGGCATTATCTCTGTGATTTCTGAGACCAGTGTGACTGTTTAATCCTATTCTCAGATTATTTTAACAATGCAATCTCCTCAGAATAGATTTCTGCTACTTAAAAGACTGCAAACAAACGGTAACCTTTCAGTTGAGCTTTGCATGTCTACCGGAGGTTGATGCTGTTGCTATGCAGCCTCTTGCTAGCTTGTTAGAAGTTTTTTTGTTAGACATTTTACAACTTCGGGTGTTTTAGAAATTCAGAATGGTCAGAGCGAACACTGCCCGCCCTGGACGAGGAGCAGGGTTGATCAGAGCGTTCTGACCTTACAATGGCAGTAAAACACCCAAGATAACTGGCTTAAGTTGACGAGCTTGCGGGGTTCTCAGCAAGGAAGAAGCCACTGCTCCAAAACCGCCATAAAAAAAGCCAGACTACGGTTTGCAACTGCACATGGAGACAATGATTGTACTTTTTGGAGAAATGTCTTCTGGTCTGATGAAACAAAAATAGAAGTGTTTGGCCATAATGACCATCGTTATGTTTGGAGGAAAAAGGGGGATGCTTTTCAGTCAGGAAGTTAAAGCTTGGTCGCAAATTGGTCTTCCAAATGGACAATGACCCCAAGCATACTTGCAAAGTTGTGGCAAAATTGCTTAAGGACAACAAAGTCTAGGTATTGGAGTGGCCATCACAAAACCCTGACTGCAATCCTATAGAAAATATGTGGGCAGAACTGAAAAAGCGTGTGCGAGCAAGGAGGCCTGCAAACCTGACTCAGTTACACCACCTCTGTCAGGAGGAATGGAACAAAATTCACCCAACTTATTTTGGGAAGCTTGTGGAAGGCTACCCAAAATGTTTGACCCAAGTTAATTAAACAATTTAAAGGCAATGCTACCGAATACTAATCGAGTGTATGTACACTTCTGAACCACTGGGAATGTGATGAAAGAAATAAAAGCTGAAATAAATCACTCTCTACTATTATTCTGACATTTCACATTCTTAAATTAAAGTGGTGATCCTAACTTACCTAAGACAGGGAATTTTTACTAGGAATTAAATGTTGGGAATTGTGAAAAACGGAGTTTAAATGTATTTGGCTAAGATGCATGTAAACTTCTGACTTCAATTGTAGTTAATATACTAGAAAGTTTGATGTATTAGTAGCCAACTAGCGTTAGGTAGCTAGCTAACATATACAACCAGTACATATTGCTGTAACGATTTGCTATGCGGTTCATAAGGATAGCGTAATTAACAAATTGCCATAATTGGTTAAAGCAATACATTTATATCTGCTCTCGAATATTTCCCATCAGTAGGGAAATGCTGCCCAATTTTATCCATGATTGGAATTTTTTCATATTCGAGCCAAATTACTAGAATACCTTTGCGCTTCTTTTACTGCCTCTATGGCTTTTTTATATTTGACCTCTTCCTGACCGTGGCCAGAGTGTTTAGATTTACTCACTCATGGCTCTAATATATGTCAATTAAAAATGTTCTAAGTTAGTGATACCCAATTCCCCGGAGAGTCGTTATAGTATTTGTGCCTTTTAATTGGCAACAGTTTTGATACCTTGTATTAGAACCAGTACCGGAACGTCTGCCAATTTACTACTGGAGAATATGTCCTTCTTTATTCAATCACCCAGTGCAGCCAGTCAGGCTGATAGGGTACATCATCCATTCATAATATAAATCTCTCGTCAGTACACCCACTTGGGAACAAAAACAGACACACAAAACAAACCGTATTTGGTTAGGAAGGTCTTCCTTCCTTATAATTTGAAAATAGTCATCAAAATGTTTTTAAAATGACTCTATGTAATTTTAAATGTTGTACCCACATGGTAGTTCCTCTTATTTACATTTTCATGTAGGGTTTAAATGTATAGCTGGTTTCCCAATCATAACCAAATGTTTTACCAGTACACTGACTCATTTATTTTCTTTTACAATGTTTATTATATGTATATATTTTTTTAACAGCAGGAATGTTTAAATGTTTTCTCTCTTTGTATTCTTCTGCTCAATGTACAGCATTCATAGCAAATGCAGATACTGCCCCACTAGGCATGCCAACAAACTTGGTTGATGGTGTTGTTTACTTCGAATGACCAACACACAGTAATCTCATAACTTCTCTATTAAAATTATTTTGAAAAAGGTTGTTTTACACTGTTTGTCATCATTCCCGTGTGGTGTTCTGCATGTCTGTGCTAAATGAGTTATCTTTCACCTTTTCACAATTCTACCTACCAGAGATGAACCCTGATGTTGCCAGTAGTTTGCGGATATCAAGAATGATATTTATGGTGACCAAAGATTATCAGAGGGATTTTAAAACATCTTGGTGCCAGGGGGCAGTATTTTCACATCCGGATGAAATGCATGCCCAAATTCAACTGCCTGCTACTCATCCCCAGAAGATAAGATATGCATATTATTAGTAGATGTGGATAATATATAATAATAATAATAATAATAATAATAATAATAATATATCCCATTTAGCAGACGCTTTTGTCCAAAGCGACTTACAAGTCGGCTGGGGCCACTACTTTTACATATGGGTGACCCCAGCGGAAATCGAACCCACGACGCTTGGCGTTGCAAGCGCCATGCTCTACCAACTGAGCCACACAGGACCCAATAGAATACACTCTGGAGTTTCTACAACTGTTTGAATCATGTCTGTGAGTATAATATAATTTATGTAGAAGACGAAACCCCGAGGACAAACCATTCAGAATTATTTTTTGAGGTCACTCTCTTTTCAATTGATTTTCATTAGGAATCCAGATTTCTAAGGGACCTTCTTGCAGTTCCTACCGCTTCCACTGGATGTCACCAGTCTTTAGAAATTGGTTGAGGTTTTTTCTTTGTGTAATGAAGAAGTAGCCCTGTTCAAAACGAGGGTCACTTCAAGTGTACTGTTGGATAGAGGCGCGTGACCAGAAAGGTAGCGTCAGTTTGTTTTCTTCCTGTATTGAACACAGATCATCCCGTCTTCAATTTTATTGATTATTTACTTTAAAAAAGACCTAAATTTGTATTACAAAAGTAGTTTGAAATGTTTTGGCAAAGTTTACAGGTAACCTTTGAGATATTTTATAGTCACGTTGCGCAAGTTGGAACCGGTGTTTTTCTGGATCAAAAGCGCCAAATAAATGGACATTTTGGATATATATCGACAGAATTAATCGAACAAAAGGACCATTTGTGATGTTTATGGGACATATTGGAGTGCCAACAACAAGAAGCTCATCAAAGGTAAGGCATGATTTATATTTTTATTTCTGCATTTTGTGTCGCGCCTTCGGGATTGAAATATGCTTTCTCTCTTTGTTTACAGAGGTGCTATCCTCAGATAATAGCATCGTTTGCTTTCGCCGAAAATCCCTTTTGAAATCTGACATGTTGGCTGGATTCACAACAAGTGTAGCTTTAATTTGGTATCTTACATGTGTGATTTCATGAAAGTTTGATTTTTATAGTAATTTATTTGAATTTGGCGCACTGCATTTTCACTGGCTTTTGGCCAGGTGGTGTCACACATATCCCAGAGAGGTTAACCTCTAGTGACACCCCATCCCGTGAACGGGACCGCATAACGCAACGGACATAAATCTTCCTAGAAAATCTTCCTATTCATGAAAATCACAAGTGAAATATATTGGAACACAGCTTAGCCTTTTGTTAATCACCCTGTCATCTCAGATTTTCAAAAGATGCTTTACAGCCAAAGCTAGACAAGCATTTGTGTAAGTTTATCGATAGCCTAGCATAGGATTATGCCTTGCTAGCAGCAGCAACCTTGTCACGAAAATCAGAAAAGCAATCAAATTAAATCGTTTACCTTTGATGAACTTCGGATGTTTTCACTCACGAGACTCCCAGGTAGATAGCCAATGTTCATTTTTTCCCAAAATATTTTTTTTGTAGGCGAAATAGCTCCGACAAAGCTGAAAAATATTCCAAATTAGCTTCATAATATCGACAGAAACATGGCAAACGTTGTTTAGAATCAATCCTCAAGGTGTTTTTCAAATATCTATTCGATAATATATCCACCGGGACAATTGGTTTCTCAGTAGAAGCGATTGGAATAATGGCTACCTCTGTGCTTTACGAAAGATTTTCTCCGGGAGCATCATGTGACCACTTGCGCAATGTAGCCCCCTACGGGTATTCTTCAACATAAATGCATAAAACTATGTCACAATGCTGTAGACACCTTGGGGAATACGTAGAAAGCATAAGCTGGTTCATAGCACATTCACAGCTCAATGGGGACTCATTGGCACGCAGCGCTTTCAAAATATGGGGCACTTCCGGATTGGATTTTTCTCAGGCTTTCGCCTGCAACCTCAGTTCTGTTATACTCACAGACAATATCTTTAGTTTTGGAAACGTTAGAGTGTTTTCTATCCAAAGCTGTCAATTATATGCATATTCTAGCATCTTGTCCTGACAAAATATCCCATTTAAAACGGGAACGTTTTTTTCCCCAAAAATGAAAATACTGCCGCTAGAGTCGCAACAGGTTTTAATTGGTCACATACACATGGTTAGCAGATGTTAATACGCATGTAGCAAAATGCTTGTGCTTCCAGTTCCGACCGTGTAGTAATATCTAACAAGCAATCTAACAATTTCACAACAAATACCTTATACACACAAGTGTAAAGGAATTATTAAGAATATGTACATATAAATATATGAATGAGCAATGGCCGAACGGCATAGGCAAGATGCAGTAGATGGTATAGAGTACAGTATATACATAAGAGATGAGTAATGTAGGGTATGTAAACATTATATAAAGTGGCATTGTTTATGTGACTAGTGATACATTTATTTCATCCATTTATGAATTATTAAAATGGCTAGATTTAGTCTGTATGTTGGTAGAAACCACTCAATGTTAGTGATGGCTGTTTAACAGTCTGCTGGCCTTGAGGTAGAAGTTGTTTTTCAGTCTCGGTCCCAGCTTTGATGCACCTGTACTGAACTCGTCTTCTGGATGATAACGGTGTGAACAGGCAGTGGCTCAGGTGGTTGTTGTCCTTGATGATCTTTTTGGCCTTCCTGTGACTTTGGGCGGTGTAGGTGTCCTGGAGGGCAGGTAGTTTGCCCCCGGAGTTGCGTTGTGCTGACCTCACTACCCTCTGGAGAGTCTTACGGTTGTGGGCGGAGAAGTTGCTGTACCAGGCGGTGATACAGCTCGACAGGATGCTCTCGATTGTGCATCTGTAAAGGTGTGTGAGTGTTTTTGGTGACAAGCCAAATTTCTTCAGCCTCCTGAGGTCGAAGAGGCGCTGTTGCGCCTTTTTCACTACGCTGTCTGTGTGGGTGGACCATTTCAGTTTGTCCGTGATGTGCACGCCAATGAACTTAAAACTTTCCACCTTCTCCACTACTGTCCCTAACTTTGCACAAGATTACACAAATATTTACAAGCTGACAGCTACTGTAATTACAGTAAGCATGGGATAAGTATGAATTAGGTTGTGTTTGTATGGGTTTCTGTTATGGGGTTACATGTGGTTAGAGGAAACTCCCCATCCCGGATCCGGGATCGTGACTAAAGCCTCAGGCTCATTAGCATAATGCAACGTTAACGATTTCTGAAAATCGCAAATAAAATGAAAATAATGCGCCTACTCTCAAGCTTAGCCTTTTCTTAACAACACTGTCATCTCAGATTTTCAAAATATACTTTTGAACCCTAGCAATTGACTAATTTGTGTAAGAGTATGCTAAGCTAGCTTAGCATTTTGAGTAGCATTTAGCATGCAACATTTTCACAAAAACCAGATAACCAAATAAATAAAATCATTTACCTTTGAAGAGCTTCGGATGTTTTCAATGAGGAGACTCTCAGTTACATAGCAAATGTGCAGTTTTTCCTGAAAGCGTCTGTGTGTGTAGGAGAAATCGCTCCATTTTGTACATCACATTTGGCTACCGAAACGAACCGAAAATTCAGTCACCTACAACGTCAAACTTTTTCCGAATTAACTCCATAATATCGACCGAAACATGGCAAACGTTGTTTGGAATCAATCCTCAAGGTGTTTTTTCACATATCTCTTCATTGATATATCGTTCGTGGAAGCCTGCATTCTTCTCTGAATTCTGTGGAAAAATACTTGCAGCTGACTTTTGCGCACCAATTTCGGCGCAGGACACCGGGCGGACACGTGGTAAATGTGGTCTCTTATGGTCAATCTTCCAATGATATGCCTACAAATACGTCACAATGCTGCAGACACCTTGGGGAAACGACAGAAAGGGCAGACTTACTCCTCTCGCATTCACAGCCATATAAAGGAGACAATGGAAAACAGAGCCTCAAAAATCCTGCTCATTTCCTGGATGCCGTCTCATCTTGGTTTTGCCTGTAGCTCACGTTCTAGGGCACGCACAGAGAATATCTTTGCAGTTCTGGACACGTCAGAGTGTTTTCTTTCCAAAGCTACCAATTATATGCATAGTCGAGCATCTTTTTGTGACAAAATATTGCGCTTAAAATGGGCACGTCTTTTTATCCAAAAATGAAATAGCGCCCCCATAGCATCAAGAGGTTAACTGACTTGCCTAGTTAAATAAAGGTAAAATACAACATTAAAATAAGGAAGGGGGTTTTGGTTTTACTTAGAGACAGTAAATGTATTGTTGTGTATGAGAACAAATTAAAGGTGCCATTTCTCCTCAATATCCCATACACAACAATACATATGGTATAAGACATCTTTTCACACCTTCTGCAGCCCCCCAGCCCATTCACTTAGTTGACTGATCTTTCCTCTGGAAGGGACTACCTCAATATACCATACACAACAATACATACTGTATAAGAAGTCTTTTCACACCTTCTGCAGTCCCCCAGCCCATTCACTTAGTTGACTGATCTTTCCTCTGGAAGGGACTACCTCAATATACCATACACAACAAAACATACTGTATAAGAAGTCTTTTCACACCTTCTGCAGCCCCCCAGCCCATTCACTTAGTTGACTGATCTTTCCTCTCAAAAGCAGCTCCTAATGTCCCTCGTTGTCCCTAAACAATACACTAGTCTGCCTCCAAACACTTAGGTCCCAATCGGTTGACATCTTTACAACAAAGGCGTGTTGCCCTACATTCCTTCCACAAAAAGTGGTGCTGACGTCTGTGCCCAATAATGGCACCAGAAGAAATGGCAGCCGTTTTAAGGATCCGCCGACGGCGAGTGGGAAATCTGCCCTAGCTATCAATATTACTTGCCAACGTACAATCATTGGACAATAAACTAGACGAGGTACGATCACAAATATCCTACCAACAGGACATCAAGAACGGTAAAATCTTACGTTTCACCGAATCAAGGCTGAATGGCGACATGGAAAACATTCAGCTGGCGGGATATACGGGGTTTATGTGTACGCTGCACTGGCTAGATAAAGCAGCACACTCCGGTAAGACAAGGAGGGTGGAGGGGGGGGGTCGCTCTGTGTATATTTGTAAACAACAGCTGGTGCACGAAATCTAAGGAAGTCTCTAGCCTGAAGTAGAGTATGTCATTATAAGCTGTAGACCACACTATTTGCCAAGTGAGTTCTCATATTTTTTCCCGCAGCTGTTTATTTACCGCCACAGACGGATGCTGGCACTAAGCACGCACGCAGTCAGCTGTAAAAGGAAATTAGCAAACAGGAAACTGCTCACCCAGAGGTGGTGCTCCTAGTGGCCGGGGACTTTAATGCAGGGAAACTTAAATCAGTTTTACCTAATTTCTATCAGCATGTTCAATGCGCAACCAGGGGGGAAAAATCTAGATCACCTTTACTCTACACACAGAGACGTGTACAAAGCACTCCTTTGCCCTCCATTTGGCAAATCTGCCCATAGTTCTATCCTCCTGATTCCTGCTTACAAGCAAAAATGAAAGCAGATCACGCTCTCCGTAGCCGACGTGAGTAAGACCTTTAATTAAACAGGTCAATATTCACAAGGCCGCTGGGCCAGATGGATTACCAGGACGGGTGCTCCGGGCATGTGCTGACCAACTGGCTGGTGTCTTCACTGACATTTTCAACATGTCCCTGATTGAGTCTAACACCAGTAAGCTTCAAACAGACCACCATAGTCCCTGTGCCCAAGAACACTAATGTATCCTGCCTAAATGACTACTGACCCGTAGCACTCACGTCCATAGCCATGAATTGCTTTGAAAGGCTGGTAATGGCTCACATTACACCATTATCCCAGAAACCCTAGATCCACTCCAATTTGCATACCGCTCAAACAGATACACAGATGATGCAATCTCTATTGCACTCCACACTGCCCTTTCCCACCTGGACAAAAGGAATACCTATGGGAGAATGCTATTAATTGACTACAGCTCAGCGTTCAACACCATAGTGCCCTCAAAGCTCATCACTAAGCTAAGGATCCTGGGACTAAACACCTCCCTCAGCAACTGGATCCTGGATTTCCTGATGGTCCACCCCCAGGTGGTGAGGGTAGGTTGCAACACATCTGCCACGCTGATCCTCAACACTGGAGCACCTCAGGGGTGCGTGCTCAGTCCCCTCCTGTACTCCCTGTTCATCCATGACTGCATGGCCAGGCACGCCTCCAACACCATCATTAAGTTTGCAGACGACACAACAGTGGTAGGCCTGATCACCGACAAAGACGAGACAGCCTATAGGGAGGAGGTCAGAGACCTGGCCGGGTGGTGCCAGAATAAGAAGCTATCCCTCAACGTAATCAAGACAAAGGAGATGATTGTGGACTACAGGAAAAGGGGGACCAAGCACACCCCCATTCTCATCGACGGGGCTGTAGTGGAGCAGGTTGAGAGCTTCAATTTCCTTCCAATCACCAACAAACTAGAATTGTCCAAACACACCAAGACAGTCATGAAAAATCTATTTCCTCTCAGGAGACTTAAAAGATTTGGCATGGGTCCTCAGATCCTCAAATGGTTCTACAGCTGCAACATCGAGAGCATCCTGACTGGTTGCATTACTGCTTGGTACGGCAACTGCTCGGCATCCGACCGCAAGGCACTACAGAGGTAGTGTGTACGGACCAGTCCATCACTGGGGCTAAATTGCCTGCCATCCAGGACCTCTACACCAGGCGATGTCAGAGGATGGCCCTAAAAATTGTCAAAGACCCCAGCCACCCCAGTCATAAACTGTTCTCTCTGCTAGTGCATGGCAAGTGGTACTGGAGCGCCAAGTCTAGGACCAAAAGGTTTCTCAACAGCTTTTACCACAAGCCATAAGACTCCTGAACAGATAATCAAATTGTTACCCGGACTATTTACACTGTGTCACGCCACCCCCACCTGCCAAATCCCTCTTTTATGCTGCTGCTACTCTTTGTTTATCATCTATGCATAGTCACTTTAACTATACCTACATGTACATATTACCTCAATTAGCCCGACTAACCGCATTGACTCTGTACCGGTACCACGTGTATATAGCCTCGCTACTTTTTTTCAATGTCATTTTACTGTTTTTAATTTTTAATTTCTTTACTTATCTATTGTTTACCAAATACCTATTTTTTTAGTTGAAAATTGAACTGTTGGTTTGGGCTTGTAAGCATTTCACTGTAAGGTCTACACCTGTTGTATTTGGCACACGTGACAAATAAAGTTTGATTTGATACCATGTTTTGAGCTGCTACCATGTTATGTTGCTAACATGTTGTTGTCATGTTGTGTTGCTACCATACTGTGTTGTCATGTGTTGCTGCTATGTTGTTGTCTTCGGTCTCTCTTTATGTAGTGTTGTGTTGTCTCCCTTGTCGTGATGTGTGTTTTGTCCTATATTTGTTTTTATTTGTATTTATTTTTTAAATCCCAGCCCCCGTCCCCACAGGAGGCCTTTTGCCTTTTGGTAGGCTGTCATTGTAAATAAGAATTTGTTCTTAACTGACTTGCCTAGTTAAATTTAAAAATATATATAAAAAGAGTTACAGGATAGGTACTGTTTGGTGTAGCTCAGGGAATTTTGTAACAACCTTAGCTTGGCGATGCTGTCTTTGTTCTCAATTCGTGGAAACAGGAGTCTCAAAATGTCTGTGTCCAGTAGAAGGGGGTCCGTTTAAATGTTTAAAATACTCCGTTATGAAAAGAAAAACGTTTTTGCTCCATGAAGTAATCCAACAAAGTGTACGCTGCCATCTAATCTGTTTCAAGTCTTTTCTCATTGAGTGTCAATTCCAAAGTGCTGTATGTCATGATAACAGACATCTCTCTCAGACATTGTTGGACAACTGCATGGAACGAAAAAAGTATTTTGTTGACACAGCTTCTAAAATGGACTATAATGTCAAGCATTTCATTAACTGCAAAACCACTCATGCCATCTACAGATTGGAATGTCCACAGTGCAAGGTGTTCTACATTGGACGGACAAAGAGAAGCCTCCAAGACCGCTTAGTAGAACAGAAGTACGCCATAAGTGTAGGCAATGAAGACTACCCCATGGCCAGGCACTGCAAGACCTTACACCATGGCAACCCTGCCTCCCTATGGGTATTGATCATGTTCCGGCCTCAATTAGAAAAGGGGACCGTCTTAAACAGTTAAACTAAAGGGAAAGTTTTTGGATTTACAAACTACAGGCCACTAAGTACCCCGATTTAAATGAAGATATGGATTTCTCACCCTTCCTGTAGGGTTGTGATAAGTCCATTTGCTGTCATCTAGTGGACATTTTGCTCAATTGCCCTCAGCTATGTTTAGACTGTTTTTGTCCATGTTTTCTGTGTTCTAGTGTACTACGGAATATATTGCTTTCTTATTCTTGACACTTCTCCCAGTCATATTTAACGTTAGAACTACCTTCTGCATTCTGATATTTCAACTCGTAGTTGAATTTTTTGATAACATACTTTTCTCTTTTTAATGTGTATAGTATTGCTTACACGGTGTGTCCAATCAATTTTGCAACCACTCCCTCTTCAATTTAGGGATCACTGGAAAAGCTGTTCAAAAGAGGACATTGTATTTTTTCCTTGTACTCCCTGACGAAGGCCATGCAGCCGAAAAGCGTCAGATTTTTAAAACTTTGATTCTATTGAACATGCCATACAAATAAAGGCATTTTAATTAATTATATGAAGAGTGCCTTGGTCCTCCTTTCTTTTTGATGACCAATTCACCCCTTTTACCAAAGAGCACCTTCTGTCCAAAATGTACTATTGTGTACCTTAGTAGAGTGTCCCTTCCTCCTCTTTCGACAAAAAAGTATTTATTTTAATAACTGAGCATTTTCTAAATTCAATGCTGACTCCCTGCAGCTGGACACATTTTATGAGACTCCTGTCTCTACTAATTTTTGCCAAAATCTCGCACTATCCCTTTAAGGTGAGGTTTATTAGCCCTATGTCCAGGTAAGGTTTATTAAGCCTACTTAACCTAATATGTACTGTAGGACTATCTAACCTAGCCCTTGGCATATTTCAGGCTATAGTACTCTCAAATTAAAATCTGGACCTCAAAGCCAGTTCCAATGTTTTTTTTCTGCTTTAATGTAGGACTGATTTAGACCTGACAACAAGTGGGTGCAATTAATTATCAGGTAAAACAGAAAACCAGGAGTAAATTACTTCAGCTCTTCAGGGGTAAGATTTAAACATCAATGCTATAGTGCAGTGTCTCCCAACTCCAAACCCACTGTGGCTACAACAAAAATGTGTGCTTTTGGTACTTTCGGACTGGAGTTGGGTAACACTACTATAGAGTGTCAAGTTGTCAACAGTAGCATTTCATGGAGCCACTAAAATAAAAGTTCCAATCTCTCATTTCTTGGTGAATAGTCTAGCCTAGTTTAAAACATATACTTTTTTTAGATTCAGCAAATTAATATTTATGTGGATGGAGTTGCCTAGGCCAACTGTCACGGTTTTCGTCTGTAGAAGGAGGAGCGGACCAAAATGCAGCGTGGTTGTTATTCATTTTTACTTTAATAAAGAAAATGTACACGAATAAACTAACAAAACAACAAACGTGCGAAAACCTAAAACAGTCCTATCTGGTGCGAAACACAGAGACAGGAACAATCACCCACAAACACACAGTGAAACCCAGGCTACCTAAATATGGTTCCTAAGAGTAACTTCCTCACCATTTTAGATAAGCATGCTCCGTTCAAAAAATGCAGAACTAAGAACAGATACAACCCTTGGTTCACTCCAGACCTGACTGCCCTCGACCAGCACAAAAACATCCTGTGGCGGACTGCAATAGCATCGAACAGTCCCCGCGATATGCAACTGTTCAGGGAAGTCAGGAACCAATACACGCAGTCAGTCAGGAAAGCTAAGGCCAGCTTCTTCAGGCAGAAGTTTGCATCCTGTAGCTCCAACTCCAAAAAGTTCTGGGACACTGTGAAGTCCATGGAGAACAAGAGCACCTCCTCCCAGCTGCCCACTGAGGCTAGGGAACACGGTCACCACCGACAAATCCATGATTATTGAAAACCTCAACAAGCATTTCTCAACGGCTGGCCATGCCTTCCGCCTGGCTACTCCAACCTCGACCAACAGCTCCTGCCCCCCCGCAGCTCCTCGCCCAAGCCTCTCCAGGTTCTCCTTTACCCAAATCCAGATAGCAGATGTTCTGAAAGAGCTGCAAAACCTGGACCCGTATAAATCAGCTGGGCTTGACAATCTGGACCCTCTATTTCTGAAACTATCCGCCGCCATTGTCGCAACCCCTATTACCAGCCTGTTCAACCTCTCTTTCATATCGTCTGAGATCCCCAAGGATTGAAAGCTGCCGCAGTCATCCCCCTCTTCAAAGGGGGAGACACCCTGGACCCAAACTGTTACAGACCTATATCCATTCTGCCTTGCCTATCTAAGGTCTTCGAAAGCCAAGTCAACAAACAGGTCACTGACCATTTCGAATCCCACCGTACCTTCTCCGCTATGCAATCTGGTTTCCGAGCCGGTCACGGGTGCACCTCAGCCACACTCAAGGTACTAAACGACATCATAACCGCCATCGATAAAAGACAGTACTGTGCAGCCGTCTTCATCGACCTTGCCAAGGCTTTCGACTCTGTCAATCACCATATTCTTATCGGCAGACTCAGTAGCCTCGGTTTTTCAGATGACTGCCTTGCCTGGTTCACCAATTACTTTGCAGACAGAGTTCAGTGTGTCAAATCGGAGGGCATGCTGTCCGGTCCTCTGGCAGTCTCTATGGGGGTGCCACAGGGTTCAATTCTCGGGCCGACTCTTTTCTCTGTATATATCAATGATGTTGCTCTTGCTGCGGGTGATTCCCTGACCCACCTCTACGCAGACAACACCATTCTATATACTTTCGGCCCGTCATTGGACACTGTGCTATCTAACCTCCAAACGAGCTCCAATGCCATACAACACTCCTTCCGTGGCCTCCAACTGCTCTTAAACGCTAGTAAAACCAAATGCATGCTTTTCAACCGATCGCTGCCTGCACCCGCATGCCCGACTTATCTATAATGAATGACACAATGGAAGGCCAAATATTCCACTTTATTCATCATTATCTCTTGGGGTGGGAGGAATCATTAAACATTTAAATACAGGAAGTATATAACTACAAGGTCTTTGTGAAATATGGATGTATTCTAATATTGTTATTCTATCTGCTTTGTCAAACCATTTGATTTATGATTTGTGAGTTTTCAAAGTATTTTTTTTATTTCAACAAAATAACTTTTAACACTTGTTTTATTTATTTATACTATGTTTTATTAGTTAACCTTAGAAAGGATTATATAAATGCCTACTTTCATATTGGTGCTTTGTAAGAATGGTGCTCACTTAATTTATTTAGCAAGTTATCATTGTATCATCATAGATCTTAAATTGCATACGTACAATTCTTTAGAAGCCATGCATTGTCCAAAGAAATATATTTTTCCCTTTGAAAGTTAAGTGGTAAAACGTGATCGATGAGAGGCAACTTGAAGTGCAATAATAATGTTATGTGATGCATTGGAAAATGTTGTTTTTGCAGATTTTGCTAAACATTTTTTGTAGAGTAATGTTTTGGAATGACCCAACTCCCGAGTAAAATTGTTTACTTATGGGAATTTATCATGTACAATTAAATTCACCCTAGACTGTATTACCTGTACTTAAACATCCAGCTTACTGATTTAGAAATAAATAGGCAGGCCTACCTTGATATGTCTGTGTCAAGATCTCAATAAATTAATATTTTAACCAATTGCTGTCATTTGTCTCAGCCTCCAGTATTTATGCTGCAGTAGTTTATGTGTCGGGGGGCTAGGGTCAGTTTGTTATATCTGGAGTACTTCTCCTGTCCTATTCGGTGTCCTGTGTGAATTTAAGTGTGCTCTCTCTATTTCTCTCTTTCTCTCTTTCTTTCTCTCTTTTGGAGGACCTGAGCCCTAGGACCATGCCTCAGGACTACCTGACATGATGACTCCTTGCTATCCCCAGTCCACCTGGCCGTGCTGCTGCTCCAGTTTCAACTGTTCTGCCTTATTATTATTGGACCATGCTGGTCATTTATGAACATTTGAACATCTTGGCCATGTTCTGTTATAATCTCCACCCGGCACAGCCAGAAGAGGACTGGCCACCCCACATAGCCTGGTTCCTCTCTAGGTTTCTTCCTAAGTTTTGGCCTTTCTAGGGAGTTTTTTCTAGCCACCGTGCTTCTACACCTGCATTGCTTGCTGTTTGGGGTTTTAGGCTGGGTTTCTGTACAGCACTTTGAGATAGCAGCTGATGTACGAAGGGCTATATAAATACATTTGATTTGATTTGATTTTGATTTGTATGTGGTGTCTAAGATAATAGCATTCCCCCAATCTACATAACTAATTAAGTGCAAGGCAATATTAGTTCACATGAAGAGAGCAATGGAAAGAGCTATGTAAGCTTGTAAAGAGGAAAACACAATATCTGCAATATAGAATGAAACATCAGCACCTCAGAAGGCAAATTCCCTTTTTGAGAAATCAGTAAATGAGAAGAATATGTGTAAATCTAAACTCTGCTGCCATCATCAGGCAAAAGATGAAACCGTGCTTAGAACCATGAACCAGAAAGGAACATCCCAGATTTCTGAAAAGATAGAATTACTATCCTAAACAATACATAATTCATTCTCACTGGAAATTCCGTTTCCTACCAGGAGAGAGAAACCACATGTGAATCCAACCTACCTGCATCTGTTCATTGTTGTCCCCAGCTCAGTGAATGAGATTATGTACATTATGTATTTTATTTGTTTTGTTTCCTGTTTGGATCACAGGAAGAGTAGCCAGCAGCTAATTGAGGATCCCAATAAAATACTAAATACAAAAAATACTAAAACATGTTGACAGGGGGGCTTGGCAGGTCCAGACAAGGATATCAGGGAGAACTACAGTATAGACACCAAACACTGTGTTCTGACACTGTCCCTACTTGTTGCTGGTGAGATGTTCCTAGGAGAAGCCATCCAGGATTGTATGGAGGCTTGTCAGCTATACTGTGGGAGAAGAAACGCTCTAGAGAGCTGGGAAAGGGACCAAGTCCGGAGTTGGGCTGGGCTGGGAATGGGAGAGGAGTTGTAAGGTTGGAGGTCTGAGAAATAGCAACACCACAAAAACAAACAGGAAGCACAAAAGGTAAGCAGCTCCCAATGTCCCTCGTTGTCCCTAAACAATACACTAGTCTGCCTCCAAACACTTAGGTCCCAATCGGTTGACATCTTTACAACAAAGGCGTGTTGCCCTACATCCCTTCCACAAAAAGTGGTGCTGACGTCTGTGCCCAATAATGGCACCAGAAGAAATGGCAGCCGTTTTAAGGATCCGCCGACGGCGAGTGGGAAATCTGCCCTAGCTATCAATATTACTTGCCAACGTACAATCATTGGACAATAAACTAGACGAGGTACGATCACAAATATCCTACCAACAGGACATCAAGAACGGTAAAATCTTACGTTTCACCGAATCAAGGCTGAATGGCGACATGGAAAACATTCAGCTGGCGGGATATACGGGGTTTATGTGTACGCTGCACTGGCTAGATAAAGCAGCACACTCCGGTAAGACAAGGAGGGTGGAGGGGGGGGTCGCTCTGTGTATATTTGTAAACAACAGCTGGTGCACGAAATCTAAGGAAGTCTCTAGCCTGAAGTAGAGTATGTCATTATAAGCTGTAGACCACACTATTTGCCAAGTGAGTTCTCATATTTTTTCCCGCAGCTGTTTATTTACCGCCACAGACGGATGCTGGCACTAAGCACGCACTCAGTCAGCTGTAAAAGGAAATTAGCAAACAGGAAACTGCTCACCCAGAGGTGGTGCTCCTAGTGGCCGGGGACTTTAATGCAGGGAAACTTAAATCAGTTTTACCTAATTTCTATCAGCATGTTCAATGCACAACCAGGGGGGAAAAATCTAGATCACCTTTACTCTACACACAGAGACGTGTACAAAGCACTCCTTTGCCCTCCATTTGGCAAATCTGCCCATAGTTCTATCCTCCTGATTCCTGCTTACAAGCAAAAATGAAAGCAGATCACGCTCTCCGTAGCCGACGTGAGTAAGACCTTTAATTAAACAGGTCAATATTCACAAGGCCGCTGGGCCAGATGGATTACCAGGACGTGTGCTCCGGGCATGTGCTGACCAACTGGCTGGTGTCTTCACTGACATTTTCAACATGTCCCTGATTGAGTCTAATACCAGTAAGCTTCAAACAGACCACCATAGTCCCTGTGCCCAAGAACACTAATGTATCCTGCCTAAATGACTACTGACCCGTAGCACTCACGTCCATAGCCATGAATTGCTTTGAAAGGCTGGTAATGGCTCACATTACACCATTATCCCAGAAACCCTAGATCCACTCCAATTTGCATACCGCTCAAACAGATACACAGATGATGCAATCTCTATTGCACTCCACACTGCCCTTTCCCACCTGGACAAAAGGAATACCTATGGGAGAATGCTATTAATTGACTACAGCTCAGCGTTCAACACCATAGTGCCCTCAAAGCTCATCACTAAGCTAAGGATCCTGGGACTAAACACCTCCCTCAGCAACTGGATCCTGGATTTCCTGACGGTCCACCCCCAGGTGGTGAAGGTAGGTTGCAACACATCTGCCACGCTGATCCTCAACACTGGAGCACCTCAGGGGTGCGTGCTCAGTCCCCTCCTGTACTCCCTGTTCATCCATGACTGCATGGCCAGGCACGCCTCCAACACCATCATTAAGTTTGCAGACGACACAACAGTGGTAGGCCTGATCACCGACAAAGACGAGACAGCCTATAGGGAGGAGGTCAGAGACCTGGCCGGGTGGTGCCAGAATAAGAAGCTATCCCTCAACGTAATCAAGACAAAGGAGATGATTGTGGACTACAGGAAAAGGGGGACCAAGCACACCCCCATTCTCATCGACGGGGCTGTAGTGGAGCAGGTTGAGAGCTTCAATTTCCTTCCAATCACCAACAAACTAGAATTGTCCAAACACACCAAGACAGTCATGAAAAATCTATTTCCTCTCAGGAGACTTAAAAGATTTGGCATGGGTCCTCAGATCCTCAAATGGTTCTACAGCTGCAACATCGAGAGCATCCTGACTGGTTGCATTACTGCTTGGTACGGCAACTGCTCGGCATCCGACCGCAAGGCACTACAGAGGTAGTGTGTACGGCCCAGTGCATCACTGGGGCTAAATTGCCTGCCATCCAGGACCTCTACACCAGGCGATGTCAGAGGATGGCCCTAAAAATTGTCAAAGACCCCAGCCACCCCAGTCATAAACTGTTCTCTCTGCTAGTGCATGGCAAGTGGTACTGGAGCGCCAAGTCTAGGACCAAAAGGTTTCTCAACAGCTTTTACCACAAGCCATAAGACTCCTGAACAGATAATCAAATTGTTACCCGGACTATTTACACTGTGTCACGCCACCCCCCACCTGCCAAATCCCTCTTTTATGCTGCTGCTACTCTTTGTTTATCATCTATGCATAGTCACTTTAACTATACCTACATGTACATATTACCTCAATTAGCCCGACTAACCGCATTGACTCTGTACCGGTACCACGTGTATATAGCCTCGCTACTTTTTTTCAATGTCATTTTACTGTTTTTAATTTTTAATTTCTTTACTTATCTATTGTTTACCAAATACCTATTTTTTTAGTTGAAAATTTAACTGTTGGTTTGGGCTTGTAAGCATTTCACTGTAAGGTCTACACCTGTTGTATTTGGCACACGTGACAAATAAAGTTTGATTTGATACCATGTTTTGAGCTGCTACCATGTTATGTTGCTAACATGTTGTTGTCATGTTGTGTTGCTACCATACTGTGTTGTCATGTGTTGCTGCTATGTTGTTGTCTTCGGTCTCTCTTTATGTAGTGTTGTGTTGTCTCCCTTGTCGTGATGTGTGTTTTGTCCTATATTTGTTTTTATTTGTATTTATTTTTTAAATCCCAGCCCCCGTCGCCACAGGAGGCCTTTTGCCTTTTGGTAGGCCGTCATTGTAAATAAGAATTTGTTCTTAACTGACTTGCCTAGTTAAATTTAAAAATATATATAAAAAGAGTTACAGGATAGGTACTGTTTGCTGTAGCTCAGGGAATTTTGTAACAACCTTAGCTTGGCGATGCTGTCTTTGTCCTCAATTCGTGGAAACAGGAGTCTCAAAATGTCTGTGTCCAGTAGAAGGGGGTCCGTTTAAATGTTTAAAATACTCCGTTATGAAAAGAAAAACGTTTTTGCTCCATGAAGTAATCCAACAAAGTGTACGCTGCCATCTTATCTGTTTCAAGTCTTTTCTCATTGAGTGTCAATTCCAAAGTGCTGTATGTCATGATAACAGACATCTCTCTCAGACATTGTTGGACGACTGCATGGAACGAAAAAAGTATTTTGTTGACACAGCTTCTAAAATGGACTATAATGTCAAGCATTTCATTAACTGCAAAACCACTCATGCCATCTACAGATTGGAATGTCCACAGTGCAAGGTGTTCTACATTGGACGGACAAAGAGAAGCCTCCAAGACCGCTTAGTAGAACAGAAGTACGCCATAAGTGTAGGCAATGAAGACTACCCCATGGCCAGGCACTGCAAGACCTTACACCATGGCAACCCTGCCTCCCTATGGGTATTGATCATGTTCCGGCCTCAATTAGAAAAGGGGACCGTCTTAAACAGTTAAACTAAAGGGAAAGTTTTTGGATTTACAAACTACAGGCCACTAAGTACCCCGATTTAAATGAAGATATGGATTTCTCACCCTTCCTGTAGGGTTGTGATAAGTCCATTTGCTGTCATCTAGTGGACATTTTGCTCAATTGCCCTCAGCTATGTTTAGACTGTTTTTGTCCATGTTTTCTGTGTTCTAGTGTACTACGGAATATATTGCTTTCTTATTCTTGACACTTCTCCCAGTCATATTTAACGTTAGAACTACCTTCTGCATTCTGATATTTCAACTCGTAGTTGAATTTTTTGATAACATACTTTTCTCTTTTTAATGTGTATAGTATTGCTTACACGGTGTGTCCAATCAATTTTGCAACCACTCCCTCTTCAATTTAGGGATCACTGGAAAAGCTGTTCAAAAGAGGACATTGTATTTTTTCCTTGTACTCCCTGACGAAGGCCATGCAGCCGAAAAGCGTCAGATTTTTAAAACTTTGATTCTATTGAACATGCCATACAAATAAAGGCATTTTAATTAATTATATGAAGAGTGCCTTGGTCCTCCTTTCTTTTTGATGACCAATTCACCCCTTTTACCAAAGAGCACCTTCTGTCTACCAAAATGTACTATTGTGTACCTTAGTAGCGCCTCCCTTCCTCCTCTTTCGACAAAAAAAGTATTTATTTTAATAACTGAGCATTTTCTAAATTCAATGCTGACTCCCTGCAGCTGGACACATTTTATGAGACTCCTGTCTCTACTAATTTTTGCCAAAATCTCGCACTATCCCTTTAAGGTGAGGTTTATTAGCCCTATGTCCAGGTAAGGTTTATTAAGCCTACTTAACCTAATATGTACTGTAGGACTATCTAACCTAGCCCTTGGCATATTTCAGGCTATAGTACTCTCAAATTAAAATCTGGACCTCAAAGCCAGTTCCAATGTTTTTTTTCTGCTTTAATGTAGGACTGATTTAGACCTGACAACAAGTGGGTGCAATTAATTATCAGGTAAAACAGAAAACCAGGAGTAAATTACTTCAGCTCTTCAGGGGTAAGATTTAAACATCAATGCTATAGTGCAGTGTCTCCCAACTCCAAACCCACTGTGGCTACAACAAAAATGTGTGCTTTTGGTACTTTCGGACTGGAGTTGGGTAACACTACTATAGAGTGTCAAGTTGTCAACAGTAGCATTTCATGGAGCCACTAAAATAAAAGTTCCAATCTCTCATTTCTTGGTGAATAGTCTAGCCTAGTTTAAAACATATACTTTTTTTAGATTCAGCAAATTAATATTTATGTGGATGGAGTTGCCTAGGCCAACTGTCACGGTTTTCGTCTGTAGAAGGAGGAGCGGACCAAAATGCAGCGTGGTTGTTATTCATTTGTACTTTAATAAAGAAAATGTACACGAATAAACTAACAAAACAACAAACGTGCGAAAACCTAAAACAGTCCTATCTGGTGCGAAACACAGAGACAGGAACAATCACCCACAAACACACAGTGAAACCCAGGCTACCTAAATATGGTTCCTAAGAGTAACTTCCTCACCATTTTAGATAAGCATGCTACGTTCAAAAAATGCAGAACTAAGAACAGATACAGCCCTTGGTTCACTCCAGACCTGACTGCCCTCGACCAGCACAAAAACATCCTGTGGCGGACTGCAATAGCATCGAACAGTCCCCGCGATATGCAACTGTTCAGGGAAGTCAGGAACCAATACACGCAGTCAGTCAGGAAAGCTAAGGCCAGCTTCTTCAGGCAGAAGTGTGCATCCTGTAGCTCCAACTCCAAAAAGTTCTGGGACACTGTGAAGTCCATGGAGAACAAGAGCACCTCCTCCCAGCTGCCCACTGCACTGAGGCTAGGGAACACGGTCACCACCGACAAATCCATGATTATTGAAAACCTCAACAAGCATTTCTCAACGGCTGGCCATGCCTTCCGCCTGGCTACTCCAACCTCGACCAACAGCTCCTGCCCCCCCGCAGCTCCTCGCCCAAGCCTCTCCAGGTTCTCCTTTACCCAAATCCAGATAGCAGATGTTCTGAAAGAGCTGCAAAACCTGGACCCGTATAAATCAGCTGGGCTTGACAATCTGGACCCTCTATTTCTGAAACTATCCGCCGCCATTGTCGCAACCCCTATTACCAGCCTGTTCAACCTCTCTTTCATATCGTCTGAGATCCCCAAGGATTGGAAAGCTGCCGCAGTCATCCCCCTCTTCAAAGGGGGAGACACCCTGGACCCAAACTATTACAGACCTATATCCATTCTGCCTTGCCTATCTAAGGTCTTCGAAAGCCAAGTCAACAAACAGGTCACTGACCATCTCGAATCCCACCGTACCTTCTCCGCTATGCAATCTGGTTTCCGAGCCGGTCACGGGTGCACCTCAGCCACACTCAAGGTACTAAACGACATCATAACCGCCATCGATAAAAGACAGTACTGTGCAGCCGTCTTCATCGACCTTGCCAAGGCTTTCGACTCTGTCAATCACCATATTCTTATCGGCAGACTCAGTAGCCTCGGTTTTTCAGATGACTGCCTTGCCTGGTTCACCAATTACTTTGCAGACAGAGTTCAGTGTGTCAAATCGGAGGGCATGCTGTCCGGTCCTCTGGCAGTCTCTATGGGGGTGCCACAGGGTTCAATTCTCGGGCCAACTCTTTTCTCTGTATATATCAATGATGTTGCTCTTGCTGCGGGCGATTCCCTGACCCACCTCTACGCAGACGACACCATTCTATATACTTTCGGCCCGTCATTGGACACTGTGCTATCTAACCTCCAAACGAGCTTCAATGCCATACAACACTCCTTCCGTGGCCTCCAACTGCTCTTAAACGCTAGTAAAACCAAATGCATGCTTTTCAACCGATCGCTGCCTGCACCCGCATGCCCGACTAGCATCACCACACTGGATGGTTCCGACCTTGAATATGTGGACACCTATAAGTACCTAGGTGTCTGGCTAGACTGCAAACTCTCCTTCCAGACCCATATCAAACATCTCCAATCGAAAATCAAATCAAGAGTCGGCTTTCTATTCCGTAACAAAGCCTCCTTCACTCACGCTGCCAAGCTTACCCTAGTAAAACTGACTATCCTACCGATCCTCGACTTCGGCGATGTCATCTACAAAATTGCTTCCAACACTCTTCTCAGCAAACTGGATGCAGTTTATCACAGTGCCATCCGTTTTGTCACTAAAGCACCTTATACTACCCACCACTGCGACTTGTATGCTCTAGTCGGCTGGCCCTCGCTACATATTCGTCGCAAGACCCACTGGCTCCAGGTCGTCTACAAGGCCATGCTAGGTAAAGCTCCGCCTTATCTCAGTTCACTGGTCACGATGGCAACACCCATCCGTAGCACGCGCTCCAGCAGGTGTATCTCACTGATCATCCCTAAAGCCAACACCTCATTCGGCCGCCTTTCGTTCCAGTACTCTGCTGCCTGTGACTGGAACGAATTGCAAAAATCGCTGAAGTTGGAGACCTTTATCTCCCTCACCAACTTCAAACATCAGCTATCTGAGCAGCTAACCGATCGCTGCAGCTGTACATAATCTATTGGTAAATAGCCCACCCATTTTCACCTACCTCATCCCCACAGTTTTTATTTATTTACTTTTCTGCTCTTTTGCACACCAATATCTCTATCTCTACCTGTACATGATCATTTATCAATCCAGTGTTAATCTGCAATATTGTAATTATTCGCATACCTCCTCATGCCTTTTGCACACATTGTATATAGACTCCCCTTTTTTTCTACTGTGTTATTGACTTGTTAATTGTTTACTCCATGTGTAACTCTGTGTTGTCTGTTCACACTGCTATGCTTTATCTTGGCCAGGTCGCAGTTGTAAATGAGAACTTGTTCTCACTAGCCTACCTGGTTAAATAAAGGTGAAATAAATAAAAATAAAATAAAAATCAGAGACAATGACTAACACCTGCCTCTGATTGAGAACCATATCCGGCCAGACATAGAAATAGACAAACAAGACATCCAACATAGAATGCCCACTCAGATCACACCCTGACCAACCAAAACATATAAACATACATAGTAAACTATGGTCAGGGTGTGACACCAACAGGTTAGGTCATTGGCTGTCAATAATGTCACGTGGCATTTTTGGTTGTGTTCCAATATGCAATCTGGTGCCTGACGGCACAGTCGATGACGTGTCACACAACCATTGGTTAAAGCATGCAATGTCTGTGCAGGTTAACAACTTTTGAGTTTGAATCGAGATAAACCTATGTCCAGTGGCTTTGGACCCTTGCCGGGTCTGTGGGGTGAGTGGTATGCCAGTGGCCCGAAAATATTGTAGACGCTTTCCAGATCTCATAATGGCAGGATAGGTGTATAGCAATTTGATGTCAGACTGCACAGTTGATGACGTGGCACGGAACCTTTGGTTGATACATATGGAACACCGTTTGGGTCTTTGCATGTCAAAAAATATACAAGTCAAATAACACTATTTGACGCATCAAATAAGCTTGTTGACCAATCAGGACCTGAATATGGCTGCACTTCACATAATAATTTAACACGTCCATGAATTTTTTTGACGTAATATTACACATTGATAATACCATCACTCATATTTCATGCAAACACATCCCAAAGCTCTGGACAGTGCTGGTTATAAATAAACTAGCTAGTTGATGGATGCAAACAATGTTCTTCCCCAAAAACATAGCAAAACGACAATCTCTTTCAGTAGCTATAGTTAGCTAGCTAGGCGTCATCATCTAAAATACCCTTACTTTATAAGACAGTCCTTATTTGATTAATAGTGATCTGACCCACCTATGTGAAGCTAGCCACAATAAGGAGTATCCATAATAGTGGAATTTGCAGTTCGCCTTCAAAATAAGTCTCATTGAAAATGATGCAAATGAATACAAATTGTGGAATCATGCCATAATGGAGAATGGAATAAATCATGCTAAACAAGGTTGGAATGTTCTTATATACATTCAACAAAATACAATAAGTTGTTAATATGAAAAAATCTGTTAATCACACTGGATGTATTAGATTTTAGAATTGCATTGGGGACATACTTTATTTCACTGTACAGCCTGACTTATGGTGACACCAAGAGGACATTAGTGTCGTAGCTCTTACTGCGGGACTCTGAAACCACTGTGAATTGAACCACATTTATTGTACCAGTCAACCTACTATGTGTACTGAACACTATTCCAGAGGAAAAACAATACGACCTGGATGTTTGGGAACCTGATAACTCTTGAGGAGGACTTTGGGAGAAAAAAGCACTTGGGTACTGAGTAGACTGATACCTAAGGATTGGGGATCAATGAAATGGGGTAAGGCTGTCCAGTGAAATATAAATGTCAATACAAACAATAGGCTGATTGGGGAGGTGATTTCCCACAGTCAAAGTCCCAAAATAAGAGTTCCTACGACGCAAATATGTGCGTAAACTCTTCACAGGTGTGTTCTGTGGGTGAGGAAAAGGGTATACCTAGTCAGTTGTACCACTGCATGCATTCAACTGAAATGTGTCTTCCGCATTTAACCCAACCCTTCTGAATCGTTCCATACATACAATACAATGCGTGCACATCTAATCTGTCAGGAATTCGACCTTACACTTCACTGTTCCATTACTAGACAGCAACATCTGAAAATACATCATTTGAGAGTTGAGAGCAATTATAGCGGCAAATACTTACAGCGTGTTTCTGCCCCCTTGTGGCAGTAGCGTAGTAGATAGCGGCAGCCAACCGTGTTATATGTTATTTTCCAACCGACAGACGACACACTCATTAGAAAATTAATGTACAACATCCTTTTGAGTGCTCTGGTCCATAGTACTGTTTTACATGTTTATCTCATGGGACTAACACCCTAACTCAATAAAATTAAACAGAGGGCTAACAATGGCGCCAGTAGTTTACATTCTAGAAAATCAAAGTACCTTTTGTGCTTCCTGTTTGTTTTTGTGGTGTTCCTATTTCTCAGACCTCCAACCTTACAACTCCTCTCCCATTCCCAGCCCAGCCCAACTCCGGACTTGGTCCCTTTCCCAGCTCTCTAGAGCGTTTCTTCTCCCACAGTATAGCTGACAAGCCTCCATACAATCCTGGATGGCTTCTCCTAGGAACATCTCACCAGCAACAAGTAGGGACAGTGTCAGAACACAGTGTTTGGTGTCTATACTGTAGTTCTCCCTGATATCATTGTCTGGACCTGCCAAGCCCCCCTGTCAACATGTTTTAGTATTTTTTGTATTTAGTATTTTATTGGGATCCTCAATTAGCTGCTGGCTACTCTTCCTGTGATCCAAACAGGAAACAAAACAAATAAAATACATAATGTACATAATCTCATTCACTGAGCTGGGGACAACAATGAACAGATGCAGGTAGGTTGGATTCACATGTGGTTTCTCTCTCCTGGTAGGAAACGGAATTTCCAGTGAGAATGAATTATGTATTGTTTAGGATAGTAATTCTATCTTTTCAGAAATCTGGGATGTTCCTTTCTGGTTCATGTTTCTAAGCACGGTTTCATCTTTTGCCTGATGATGGCAGCAGAGTTTAGATTTACACATATTCTTCTCATTTACTGATTTCTCAAAAAGGGAATTTGCCTTCTGAGGTGCTGATGTTTCATTCTATATTGCAGATATTGTGTTTTCCTCTTTACAAGCTTACATAGCTCTTTCCATTGCTCTCTTCATGTGAACTAATATTGCCTTGCACTTAATTAGTTATGTAGATTGGGGGAATGCTATTATCTTAGACACCACATACAAATCAAAATCAAATCAAATCAAATGTATTTATATAGCCCTTCGTACATCAGCTGCTATCTCAAAGTGCTGTACAGAAACCCAGCCTAAAACCCCAAACAGCAAGCAATGCAGGTGTAGAAGCACGGTGGCTAGAAAAAACTCCCTAGAAAGGCCAAAACTTAGGAAGAAACCTAGAGAGGAACCAGGCTATGTGGGGTGGCCAGTCCTCTTCTGGCTGTGCCGGGTGGAGATTATAACAGAACATGGCCAAGATGTTCAAATGTTCATAAATGACCAGCATGGTCCAATAATAATAAGGCAGAACAGTTGAAACTGGAGCAGCAGCACGGCCAGGTGGACTGGGGATAGCAAGGAGTCATCATGTCAGGTAGTCCTGAGGCATGGTCCTAGGGCTCAGGTCCTCCAAAAGAGAGAAAGAAAGAGAGAAAGAGAGAAATAGAGAGAGCACACTTAAATTCACACAGGACACCGAATAGGACAGGAGAAGTACTCCAGATATAACAAACTGACCCTAGCCCCCCGACACATAAACTACTGCAGCATAAATACTGGAGGCTGAGACAAATGACAGCAATTGGTTAAAATATTAATTTATTGAGATCTTGACACAGACATATCAAGGTAGGCCTGCCTATTTATTTCTAAATCAGTAAGCTGGATGTTTAAGTACAGGTAATACAGTCTAGGGTGAATTTAATTGTACATGATAAATTCCCATAAGTAAACAATTTTACTCGGGAGTTGGGTCATTCCAAAACATTACTCTACAAAAAATGTTTAGCAAAATCTGCAAAAACAACATTTTCCAATGCATCACATAACATTATTATTGCACTTCAAGTTGCCTCTCATCGATCACGTTTTACCACTTAACTTTCAAAGGGAAAAATATATTTCTTTGGACAATGCATGGCTTCTAAAGAATTGTACGTATGCAATTTAAGATCTATGATGATACAATGATAACTTGCTAAATAAATTAAGTGAGCACCATTCTTACAAAGCACCAATATGAAAGTAGGCATTTATATAATCCTTTCTAAGGTTAACTAATAAAACATAGTATAAATAAATAAAACAAGTGTTAAAAGTTATTTTGTTGAAATAAAAAAAATACTTTGAAAACTCACAAATCATAAATCAAATGGTTTGACAAAGCAGATAGAATAACAATATTAGAATACATCCATATTTCACAAAGACCTTGTAGTTATATACTTCCTGTATTTAAATGTTTAATGATTCCTCCCACCCCAAGAGATAATGATGAATAAAGTGGAATATTTGGCCTTCCATTGTGTCATTCATTATAGATAAGACCCATGCTTCTCCTCTCTCTCTCTCTCCGCTCCAGCTCTCCTGGCCTTGGCCTGGCCTGATTATGCTACATTACACCCCAGGGCTTCATCTCTGAGCCTTCCAGCATAGCCCCACTGCTTGGGCTCTGAAAAAATAGACACAGAAAACAAAATTATGGACTGTGCACCTTCTTTTCAATCAAAAGTTTGAAAAACTTGTAACTTACCGATTTCACCACTGCCACAGTATCGCCATTCAACAGCATCTTTGAACTGTCCTCCTGTGAATTGAAAAAGTAATGTAATCCTCACAAATTGTGCTACACATAGCAGGCTTTACTGTATTACAGAATGTGAAGTACTCCATATTACTACTGTCTGTTGAGTTAGCCACAGTTGTTCAAGTTCAGGACTAGTAACAATTCTCATACTAGAAATCTAATGTGATATTTGAGGCGGGTGCAAATGAAACAGATTGTAACAACGTCAGGGTCAATGTCCTGAGCTGTCTTTGTTCCCCTGTATGTCAGAGCATGGTAGTGGGAGCTGCACCACTGCCCTGGAGGTTCATCTTCCAGAGTAATGTTTGTCAGTCTAGCTTGACCTCATAGACTAGACAACATAGTAAATGAAAATCTGGGACACTCAAATTAGTATGATATGTTATGTTAGGTATGGTTACATAAGACAGAAGGTTACTTATTAATGCAAAAACAAAAGGAGGGAGGGTAGTTGGTTGGTGTGGATGGGTGGGCTATAATGCAAACTTCAAGTAACCCAAAGGTTGTGTGATCAAGTCTCCTCACGGACAACTTTAGCATTTTAGCAACTACTTACTACTTGTTTTGTTACTTTGCAACTACTTAGCATGTTAGCTAACCCTTCCCTTAACTCTAGACATTTAACCTAACTCCTAACCCTAACCCTTACCCATAGTCTAGCTAATGTTAGCCAACTAGCTAGCGTTAGCTACCTAGCTAACATTAGCCACAACAAATTCCAACTTTTGAACATATTGTAATCCGTAACATATCATATGGATTGTGCTCTCGAGTGGCGCAGCTGTCTAAGGCACTGCACTTCAGTGCTAGAGGTGTCACTACAGACCCTGGTTCGATTCAAGGCTGTATCACAACCGGCCGTGATTGGGAGTCCCATAGGGTGCCACACAATTGGCCCAGCATTGTTAGGGTTTGGCCGGGGTAGGCCGTCGTTGTAAATAAGAATTTGTTAACTGACTTGTCTAATTAAATAAAGGTTAAATAAAAATACATGTATTATCCACAAATGAATACATACTATACCAAATGTAACATATTACGCTCATTTGTGTGTCCTTGATTTTACCTGAGTCCAGGTTGCAGTGTTTATGGCCAATATAGTTACAGAGATAAACATCTATTTTTCAGGAGAGACCCAGTTAGCTGAAACAGATTTGATTAGTTCTAGCTTTAACTAAGCCATTCTAAAAGGAGGAACACCATAGCATGCTGGTCTCAAGTGCAGTATTTTGAAATTTGAGTAATACTATGATGTAGAGTGACCCATATGTACTGTCTATACTTCAATGTGTGTCTGCCAGTCTGAACTCAAGAAGTCGGCCTCCACTAGCTCCTCAGCCTCATTTTCCTCCATACTGTAGCGTGCAGGGAAACACCATGCAGCACACTTTTCTCTCACTGGTCTCAGGAAGTCAGCAGCTGTGTATTTCCTCAGCAGAGCTAACAAAAAGAAAAACACAGTACTTAATATGCAATCAGCAAAAAAATAAACGTCCTCTCACTGTCAACTGCGTTTATTTTCAGCAAACTTAACGTGTGTAAATATTTGTATGAACATAACAAGACTCAACAACTGAGACAAAACTGAACAAAGGTAAATATCAAAAGTAACAGTCAGTATCTGGTGTGGCCACCAGCTGCATTAAACACCACAGTGCATCTCCTCCTCATGGACTGCACCAGATTTGACAGTTCTTGCTGTGAGATGTTACCCTACTCTTCCACCAAGGCACATGCAAATTCCTGGACATTTCTGGGGGCCCTAGCCCTCACCCTCTGATCCAACAGGTTCCAGATGTGCTCAATGGGATTGAGATTCAGGCTCGTCCCTGGCCATGGGAGAACACTGACATTTCTGTCTTGCAGGAAATCACGCACAGAACGAGCAGTATGGCTGGTGGCATTGTCATGCTGGAGGGTCCTGTCAGGATGAGCCTGCAGGAAGGGTACCACATGAGGGAGGAGGATGTCTTCCCTGTAACGCACAGCGTTGAGATTGCCTGCAATGACAACAAGCTCAGTCTGATGATGCTGTGACATACCGCCCCAGACCACAAATTATCTTTGAAAGACAGGGTCCTGAAAAAGGGCCGTTTCTTTTTTTGCTGTGTTTATCTAGGAATAATATCTTAAGTTACTTAACTATCAAATGTATTATTCGATGACAACAAATAACAAGTCCACTATTGATAGTGATAGAACTAAGTAAAATAGTATTCGATTATACTCCACAGCTTTTTTCAAAAGTCTCTCTCTCTTGGTCTGAGATCCCTTTAGGTGCCTTTTGGCAAACTCCAAGCGGCCTTTTACTGAGGAGCGGCTTCCGTCTGGCCACACTATCATAAAGGCCTGATTGGTGGAGTTCTGCAGAGATGGTTGTCCTTCTTTGAAGGTTCTCCCATCTCCACAGTGTGAGCTTTGGATTCTTGGTTACCTCCCTGACCAAGGCCCTTCTCCCCTGATTGCTCAGTTTGGAAGAGTCTTGGGGGTTCCAAACTTCTTCCATCTAAAAATAGAGACCACTGTGTTCTTGGGGACCTTCAAAACTGCATAATTTTCTTTGGTAACCTTCCCCAGATCTGTGCCTCGACACAATCCTGTCTCGGAGCTCTATGGACAATTCCTTCGACCTCATGGCTTGGTTTTGCTCTAACATGCACTGTCAACTGTGGGACCTTATATAGACAGGTGTGTGCCTTTCCAAAGCATGTCCAATCAATTTAGTTGACCACAGGTGGACTCCAATCAAGTTGTAAAAACCTTTCGTGGATCAATGGAAACAGCATGCACCTGAGCTCAATTTTCGAGTCTCATAGCAAAGCGTCTGAATTCTTAGGTATTTTTTTATATACATTTGCAAACATTTCTGTTTTGGCTTTGTCATCATGGAGTATTGTGTGTAGATTGATGAGGAAATTGTTTTATTTATCCATTTTAGAATAATGCTGTAACGTAACAAAATGTGGAAAAAGTCAAGAGGTCTGAATGCACTATGTATTATACATTGTCCAACAAAATGCTTACTTGCAGGTTCCTTCTCGATAATGCATCAACATTAAGACATAAACAAAAATACGAATATGAACATAATGTAAATGGCAGTAGAATAAAATAAACATTTTAGCATAAGTATAAAACAGGAAGGCACTATTTATATTCCAATATTTACATGTGTATTGGGGAAGGGGGGATGGGGGGGCAAGTGTATAAATTGAGCAGTATAATAAGAGTCTGGTAGGATCAGTTGTGATGTGTGTGTAGTATGAATCTATGCTGAGTGTACAAAGCATTAAGATCACCTCCTCTTTCTATGACATAGACTGACCAAGGGAATCCAGGTGAAAGCTATGATCCCTTATTGATGTCACTCAGACAGGTTAACTCACTATTAGGAATTGGTTTGTTACCTGTTCAGGTGTGACCCGTTCAGAATTCCAGCCTTGACACTGCTACTCACGTATCAATTTCTGGTTTGTAACATTATATAGGAAGTGGAATGAGTGCACTGTGTTCAGGTTGTTTGGCAAAAGAGACAGCTCCCTGGCTCTCCCTAAATGGACCCAATAGGGATGCTAAACTCAATACGCTGTTGCAAACTCACTGATGATGCATACTGATGGAACGTTGTTTGCTAAAACTTTCTAGAACTTTGTGTGTTTGTCTCTGTAACTTAGCTCACCAAATAATATTATTAATCTCCTGTTCAACATCATTCAGTAAACAATCGATGAGTCTAGACGGGTTGTTCTATTATTGATTTATTTTGACTTAGATAATAATAAGCCCCTTTATCAACATAAATTAAATCTTAATGTATTTTTATATTTTTACTACATTACATTTTAAAAATGATTGTGTTGCCTTGTGTTACCTACTGTATATTTTAATGACAATTCAGGCTTTCCAGAAAGTAATTTGACTATTTACTTTGCATATATAATTAAGACAGAAAAGGTCATTGATAATATAGATTTTTTTAAATTAGTAATAATTTACTTTAAACAAAACACATTTTTCTATAATAGCACCATTGACAGTATCCTCAGACTATTCTATTACATCCAGCAGGAACAGTAACACCAGGGACAAATCTGCAGAAAATATATAATATCTAAAATGGCGGCCACAGTTGTTCAAACCACAGTCCTTAAATTGTAAATAAATGACTTAATCATGTGATTTGATAAATTAGTTGAATCAAATTTCCTGTTCCCTTTAGTATAAACTGTGTAACACCAGTGACACATCTTAATGCTTCTCATGGAATTACCAAATTAATAATCAAGTTGCTAACATATGAAGAGAGAGTGCAGACTCACCATGTGCTTTTCATAACAGCACCACCTCCAATGAACCTTTGACCCAGGAATTAGTTGGAAAGGATGTTATTTTTTTTAAATGGCTGTTTTTATAATGGGTGTACCACCAGTGGCATGAAATTGAGGGACAACTATTCCCTGTAAATTATTTACAATATTTAGTTGATCTTTTAGTTTTTCAGGTAATCTACTAAATAACTGTAATACTTTCCTTTTGTATTATGACATAAAACAATATATTTTAACTCAATACTATGTCACTAAACCACGACTCATGACCCGAGGGACAAGCCATTTTCATGATACTGACCGTGTTCTACGACAGGGTTTACCAAACTCTGTCCTGGGGCCCCACCTGGGTGTACGTTTTGGTTTTTGCCCTATCACTACAGAGCCGATTCAAATAACCTGATTATTTTAATCAGCTGTGTAGTGCTGGGGCAAAAACCAAAACAAACGTACACCCAGGCGGGGCCCAGGACCGAGCTTGGGAAACCCTGTTCTACGATGTATACAATAATGTTTTGCAATGTAACTGTCTTACATATGTTTTATTAACAATAATACACTAAAATTAAAACAAAAATATGTATTTTGTGTTATTATCTGACCTTTTTAAGTGATTTTCCAGGTGGTTCAAGGCGGCCGACAGGAAAGCCACTGTTTTTGTGGAATGATCAAGACATTATCAGACCAAATGAATGGTCACAGTGCAACTATCAATGCAGTGTTTGTCCTTTATTTATTTTCTTAGAAAGGAATACAATTTTCTCCAGCTCTTTGTACCTCTCTTCTCAAACATGTACCATAGTAATTTGAAGTACAAACCTTTGTTATTCATAACAATCATTCTGTCATTGTGAAAGCTATTGAAATATTCATACATTAATATATTCATGCTTCTATGCAATGAAGAGACTGAAAAAGAAATTAGATAATGTATTCATGTTTATAACATGTACAGTTTTGTAATATTAAACATCTTAAGTGGCTTCAGGAGTCAGTAAAGGCAGATATTTCATACAAGTAGAACAATATTTGGTGCAAAAAACACCAAAATACAAATGGCCATCTATATGCAATTAGGATAAAAACATATTAAAGACATTTAAAAAATGACAGATGCATAATTGATTGGTAAAATAAATGTTCAGATACATAATTTCAATGTTCTAAAGTGCCTTATGGAAATAAGATTCAAATGATTGCATTTGATTTTGTATCGCTACATAATACTATTTAAAAAGCGCTGTGATACAATTACAAATGTGAGAATATCTACCTGGTCTCAGACCTTAAGCACAAAACATAAATATCCCTTTTCAAAACATGTATATGTTACAAAAAAATTGTGAAATGGGGTTAGAGAAAAATCTTTAATATAACGTATGCCATTTAGCAGATGCTTTTATACAATCTCACACGCACATACATTGTACGTATGGGTGGTCTCAGGAATTAAACGACCCTGCTCTACCAACTGAGCTACAAAGGACCGCCATATCTGTCAGTCTCTTGTGTCTTCAACATGCATTCACACAACCACTCACACTCACCTACATACTGTACAAATACTCTGATCTGATTCCTTCGATCATGTGGTTTGATAGTATACCGTTGGTATAAGCGATACACGCACCACCATTTCATAAAGATAGCGTTGGTTTGAACTTTTTGATTAGGATGACATGCAGCTAGAGGTAGGAAGGCACTGTTAGAGATAGGTATCTTTCTCAGTGAGAGATTTCACATTGAGACTTGTGACCTTGAATTGCAGATAAATGCCATTAGTAGGAGGAACATTTGATTGTTTACTGTTATTAACAATCTGTACTGATTGTGTGTGCAGGTACAGTGTGCTTCTTATATGGTAACCTAGAGAATTACTACTGGATATACTCAGCCTAAGATGAAAAGTAAACACTGCTTTGTGACACACTTGAGAAAAACAACCAACTTTGGCTTTGTCTCTTAACATCTTATGTGTCCTTGTTTCTAGAGTCATTGCAGTACGGAACACTACATCCACTAGTGAATAGCTTCTCCCCTCTTCTTCAGCCTGGTCTTATAGACTAGAAGTAACATAGTAAACGTACATTTGACACTTGTATGATATGTTATGTTTGGTATGGTATGGTTACATAAGACAGAAGGTTACTTAAGGTAAAAACAAAAGTAGGGTGGTTGGTCGGGATGCATGAGTAGGCCTATAACACGGATGTATAGCAACCCAAAGGTTGTGTATTCAAATCTCATCACGGGCAACATTTAGCATTTTAGCTAATTAACAACTTTGCAGCTATTTACTACTTTTTAGCTACTTTGCAACTACTTAGCATGTTAGCTAACCCTTCCCATAACCCAAACCCTTTAACCTAACTCCTAAAGCTTTCCTTAACCCCTAACCCTAACCGTTAGCTTAGTTAACGCTAGCCACCTAGCTAACGTTAGCGAGAACTAATTGGAATTCGTATCATATCATATGTTCAGCAAATTCTTAACATATTGTACAAATTACAATCCGTAACATATCGTATGAATTGTCATTCGTAATATATCATACGAAATGCATGACGGACATCCACAAACTAATTCATACCATACGAAATGTAACATATCATACTATTTGGAGTGTCTCAGAATTACATTTACTATGTTATGTCTACCCCCGACTTCAGGTTGTCCTTTTTGACCCTAACACTCACTCTCATGTCAGCTACTCTGGATTGAGATATCACAGATACAGTTTGACCTATCCCTGTAACAGTAGCCCATTGCAGAGTCAACCTTCCTTCTCTGTCTCTCCTGCTGTGTCTCTGCTCTGAGTGGGTTAGTGAAGGCATTGTGTCATGGCTTGCCGACCAGTCCTTGTAGGTAGAAGTTCCTTGTTGTTGTCTTGAGTGGTGCAGTCAGAGCAACACAACACAGCTTTTCTGTGTCCACTCACGCGCATAATACACACAAGTGTACAAACTCCAGCAGATTCCAACTCAATGGTATACTTGGACTGGTTTGTCCCTACACCTCTTTCTCTCCATTATTGTGAAAGGACGTCCGTCTCAAGTTCTGCTTGACCTTGACGAACTCTGGGGCTCTCACGGTCTCCTCTTTTTTCCCCTGCTCCTTCTCCAGCTGAATCAGAAACAAAAGGGAGTTTATTCAATCAATTTCGATTAGATTAAATTGTAAAAAGCTCAATAGCAATATAATTGTATTGACCGATTCATGATCTCTCCTACCTCTTCTAGCTTTTCCTTCCTCTTGATGAGCTCTTGTTCCAGAGGGGAGATCTTCTTTCTGGCCTCATCTTCCTCCTTCCTCTGCTTGATGATCTGTTCCCTCTTCCTGGCCTCCAAAACACGCTGCAGCTCCGGCTTAGACTCCATCCCAACACCGCCACTCCTGAGAGACCGAGAGAGAAGGTATTTACTAAGGTCATCTGCATTTTAATTTAACTTCAGTGTTTTCCTCTTGTCTCCAGCAGAGGGAACTCTAATCATGCTAAATGCTATGTTCTGATTTTGCTCTCTCAAACAATATCCTTTCCTCACCCAAAGCAGTGGTGTGTGGTTAAAATCACTGGGGGAAAAAAGCCATATTATAACCTATGTGTAGTGATAATTGCGTTGGTTGCTGTATCGTGTTAGTTAATATTGCTTGGCAACCTGATATACAGTTGAAGTCGGAAGTTTACATATACCTTAGCCAAATACATGTAAACTCAGTTTTTCACAATTCCTGACATTTAATCCTAGTAAAAATCCCCTGTTTTAGGTAAGTTAGGATCACCACTTTATTTTAAGAATGTGAAAAGTCAGAAAAATAGAGAGAATGATTTATTTCAGCTTTTATTTCTTTCATCACATTCCCAGTGGGTCAGAAGTTTACATACACTCAATTAGTATTTGGTAGCAATGCCTTTAAATTGTTTAACTGGGTCAAACATTTTGGGTAGCCATCCACAAGCTTCCCACAATAATTTGGGTGAATTTTGGCCCATTCCTCCTGACAGAGCTGGCATAACTGAGTCAAGTTTGTAGGCCTCCTTGCTCGCACACGCTTTTTCAGTTCTACCCACAAATTTTCTATGGGATTGACGTCAGGGCTTTGTGATGGCCACTCCAATACCTTGACTTTGTTGAATCCTTAAGCCATTTTGCCACAACTTTGGAAGTATGTTTGGGGTCATTGTCCATTTGGAAGTCCCATTTGCGACCAAGCTTTAACTTCCTGACCAATGTCTTGAGATGTTGCTTCAATATATCCACATAATTTTCCCTCCTCATGAAGCCATCTATTTTGTGAAGTGCACCAGTCCCACCTGCAGCAAAGCACCCCCACAACATGATGCTGCCACCCCCGTATTTCACAGTTGGGATGGTTTTCTTCGGCTTGCAAGCCTCCCCCAATTCTATTTTTGTTTCATCAGACCAGAGGACATTTCTCCAAAAAGTGCAATCTTTGTCCCCATGTGCAGTTGCAAACCTAAGTCTGGCTTTTTTATGGCAGTTTTAGAACAGTGGCTTCTTTCTTGCTGAGCGGTCTTTCAGGTTAGGTCGATATAGGACTCGTTTTACTGTGGATATAGATACTTTTCTACCTGTTTCCCCCAGCATCTTCACAAGGTCCTTTGCTGTTGTTCTGGGATTTATTTGCACTTTTCGCACCAAAGTACGTTCATCTCTAGGAGACAGAACGCATCTCCTTCCTGAGCGGTATGACAGCTGCGTGGTCCCATGGTGTTTATACTTGCGTACTATTGTTTGTACAGATGAACGTGGTACCTTCAGGCGTTTGGAAATTGCTCCCAAGGATGAACCAGACTTGTGAAGGTCTACAATTTTTTTCTGAGGTCTTGGCTGATTTCTTTCATTTTTCTCATCCTGTCAAGCAAATAGGCCTTGAAATGCATCCACAGGTACACCTCAAATTGAATCAAATTATGTCAATTAGCCTATCAGAAGCTTATAAAGCCATGACATCATTTGATGGAGTTTTCTAAGCTCTTTAAAGGCACAGTCAACTTAGTGTATGTAAACTTCTGACCCACTGGAATTGTGATACAGTGAATTGTAAGTTAAATAATCTGTCTTTAAACAATTGTTGGAATAATTACTTGTGTCATGCACAAAGTAGATGCCCTAACCAACTTGCCAAAAGTGTAGTTTGTTAAGGGTATAGGGGACGCTTGCGTCCCACTTGTCCAAAAGCCAGGGAAAATGCAGAGCGGCAAATTCAAATAAAATGATATAAAAATCAAACTTTCATTAAATCACACATATACAGTAAGATACTAAATTAAAGCTACACTCGTTGTGAATCCAGCCAACATGTCAGATTTTAAAAAGACTTTTCGCTGAAAGTATAAGAAGCTATTATCTGATGATAGCACAACAGTAAACAAAGAGGGTAGCATATTTCATCCCTGCAGGCGCTACACAAAATGCAGAAATAAAATATAAAACATGCCTTACCTTTGACGAGCTTCTTTTGTTGGCACTCCAATATGTCCCATAAACATCACAATTGGTCCTTTTGTTCGATTAATTCCATCCATATATATCCAAAATGTCCATTTATTTGGCGCGTTTGATCCAGAAAAAACAGCTTCCAAATCTTTATTTCTTTTTCCTTTATTTAACTATGCAAGTCAGTTAAGAACAAATTCTTATTTTCAATGACGGCCTAGGAACAGTGGGTTAACTGCCTGTTCAAGGGCAGAATGACATATTTGTACCTTGTCAGCTTTGGGATTTGAACTTGCAACCTTCCGGTTACTAGTCCAACGCTCTTTCCACTAGGCTACCCTGCCTAGTTGCGCAATGTCACTACAAAATATTTCAAAAGTTGTCTGTAAACTTTGCCAAAACATTTCAAACTGCATTTGTAAGTATTTTTAAACGTTAATAATCGATCAAATTGAAGATGGGTCTATCTGTGTTCAATACAGGAAGACAACAAACCAAGCTACTTTTCAAGTCTTGCGCAACTCTCAACAGTATTACGCAGTTCCTAGATGGCCGTACTTCTTCATTGCACAAAGGAATAACCTCAACCAAATTCCAAAGACTGGTGACATCCAGTGGAAGCGGTAGGAACTGAAAACAAGTTCCTAAGAAATATCGTTTCCCAATGAGAACTCACTGAACAGACAGAGACCTCAAAAACAAAAAATCTGAACGGATAGTCTTCAGGGTTTTGCCTGCTACATAAGTACTGTTTTACTCACAGACATGATTCAAACAGTTTCAGAAACTTCAGAGGGTTTTCTATCCAAATCTACTAATAATATGCATATCTTATATTCTTGGCATGAGTAGCAGGAGGCTGAAATTACTGCCCCCTATACCTTAAGAAGTTAACAAGAATTTTGTGGAGTGGTTGAAAAACTAGTTTTAATGACTCCAACATATGTGTATGTTAACTTCCGACTTCAACTGTATAGGCCTATGGCTGAGACAATAAGAAGACACAGTGAGCGGAATAAATTCAACATCTGTCCGGTGAAGTCCACAAAGAGTTACGTGACATACAGCATGGTAGAGCAAGTTAATGTTTCAGACATTTTCAAACCACTAAATAACTATTGATTATAGAACCACAGAGAGTTACCGCAAGTTGCAAAGAAAACAGGAGCTGCCGCCACTCTTCCAGCACCATGACAACGTTTCAACATCATCTAAACACCCATGCTTAGTCTTATACAGTTACAACTAAAAGATACCAATAACGATTTACTCCAATCAACGTAAGCTAAATATGATGTGGCTGTCCATGTTACTGATTTCTCTCTCTGTGTGTGTGTGTGTGTGTGTGTGTGTGTGTGTGTGTGTGTGTGTGTGTGTGTGTGTGTGTTTGTGCAAAGAAAAAACATGTTGACTCAGCCTAATTGTAGAGAAACGCCAACACCATCCTCCTCTTTTATGTTCCCTAAACGGCAGTGGTGAAAAAAGTATCCAATTGTTATAGTTGAGTAAAAGTAAAGATATCTTAATAGAAAATGACTCAAGTAAAAGTGTCCCAGTAAAATACTACTTGAGTAAAAGTCTAAAAGTATCTGGTTTTAAATATACTTAAGTATCAAAAGTAAATGTAATTGCTAAAATAAGTGTCAAAGTCAAAGTAAAAGTATAAATCATTACAAATTCCTTCTTAAGCAAACCAGATAGCCAGGGGAACACCCCAACACATAATTTACAAACTAAGGATTTGTGTTGAGTGAGTACGCCAGATCAGAGGCAATATGAATGACCAGGGATGTTCTCTTGATAAGTGCGTGAATTTGACCATTTTCCTGTCCTGCCAAGCATTGAAAATGTAACGAGTACTTTTGGGTGTCAGGAAAAATGAATGGAGTTAAAGTACATTATTTTATTTTGAAATGTAGTGATGTAAAAGTAAAAATGGTCAAAAATATAAATATTAAAGTACAAATACCCCAAAAACTACTTAATTGGTACTTTAAAGTATTTTAACTTAAGTACTTTACACCACTGCTAAATGGTCTGTAACTCGGTCACACAGTACATACTTTTAGTTTTTGTTTTCCTACGCTTGCTCGCTAGCCTAACTGCCTTTAATGTGCAACGATGGCCCAGCCCAGCTAGGTAACATTTGCCTAGTACATCTAACCACATGTTGCACTTCCATCCTCTCTGGCCAGGGGCACAATGTATGAATTAATGGTTTGATCAGAATCTGCGTTACAAATCACATGTAGATGCTACTATGGAGAATTAGGTAAAACCACAAGTCCAAATCCCTATATATATTCCTGTCTAATTTAAGAAAAGGCCGATTTTAGCTAGCTTGCTAGCCACCTGAGGATAGCAACAAAACGAGACGCAACAATTCAAGATTTTTTCTGTCAATGACATTTGGCTTCAGATGTAATGTGACTGGTGTGAAGCCAAATCCAAACTGGCTTCCCTTTTTTTTGGTGTGCCAGGACTATTCACAGCTGAGCTCACTCAGTTTAGCTCAACGCTGATTGGCTATATTTGATATATTTTGTTTTCAAGGGAGGCCAAATGCTTGCTGACAACAGTGTCATACCCTTTTTGACCTGACGGCGTCAGCTAGATGGGCTACACATACTGAGACAGAGGGGGCACAGTTTTGTTAGTTCGGATGCTTTCTCCGGTGAGATACTGTATATTCAGCCTCTTGCGATTTGAAGGACATTTATAAAACTCAGAGAGATCAAAAAAATGATTGTGTATGTTTTTTAAGATACTTTCTTCCTTGGTCAAATTTTAGGGGAAACCTGGCTCCCCTTGACATCCATAAATACACACCACTGCTCACCCATTGATTTTTTTCAGGATTCAATTATATTAATATGACAAAAATAAAATGAAAAAGGATTATGTTGCATTTTAGCAAATAACAATTGCATAGAAGTAAAGCTTATTTCCCTGCTCATAAATGCTCCTGTAGTCCTAACCAGGGCTACGGGACTTGTGATCCACAGACCGGTGTTTGTCTCTGAATATCTATGGTGATGCCAGATTAATTAGGATCCTGTTTTCTCATTAGACAGAAAAAGACAGCAGGAAGCACACCGCTGAGGTTTGGTGGTGGGACCCTTGTTTTGTTTTATCCGAAAGGAAGAAAACCATCTTTCTCAATTGTTAATCAACTTTGAGTTTATTCAATCACAGTATATGGCCTCTAAAACTCAATACTCCCCCCAATATCTCACATCAGACCTCTTCAGAGTGAAATGCCATTATACTCAGGATAAGATAGAAAGTGTTGAGCTCACTTTGTAACCCTCCTCTCACCTCTCCTCTTTGAGACTGCTAATTCAATTCATGTAGTGCCTTTAGCCCCCTTAGGGAGGTGCAGTCACCGTAGTTTTTGTTTGGTAGAGAGAGGGAGGGCTGCTATTGAGGTGTGATTAGTGTTTTTGTTAATTTTGTCTCTGTTCATCAAATAAGTCCGAGCGGTGTACACACACACACACACACACACACACACACACACACACACACACACACACACACACACACACACACACACACACACACACACACACACACACACACACACACACACACACACACACACACACACACACACACACACACACACACACACAGTTTATAGCAGTAGCCTGTGTACTGTAGATAGTTTATGAAAGAAACACACTACCAAAAAATCTGTAGAAGGTATAGTTTGATCGCCAAGCACAGGACAAGAATAGCACAGTGAAAGGGCTAATATTTGACTCCACTATATTACTTTCTGGTTGCTGTCATCCATAGTCCTATTCATAACATACTCTGGGACCTCTGACTCCTCTATACCTTCTCACTGCTCAAAAATCAATATACAGTCCTTTCTTACTACTCAGCATTGTAAACGGCATTGACATTTGAAACAAAACATGTTTTTTTCTGTGTTGTGGTCCATGCTTTTTTCCCTCTTTCATCTTACATCTTTCACCTCAGACATCAATGCTCAATGACACAAAAATACTTATCTAGAGTGAGAGAGTGAACGAGAGAGGTAGCGAAACAGCAATCAGAGAAAATGGAGACCACTCAGTAAGAATGAGAAAGACTGTTCAAGTTGATGACCTGCACTCCCATCACAGTGGTGTGGCAGATCTCCCAGCGCTGTAAGGGCTCTCTCTCTCTGTCATGGTGCCCAACACAGATGGCCTGTTCTGGGCTTTGACTCTCATAGCCATACCCCTCTTAGCACTAGTAGCAGTGCCAACCCAAGCCCAGCAGATACACGTAGATGCTTAATTGAAAGCATGACACAATGCCAGCTTACCTCTGAATGCGTGTGTGTAGGTTGTACAGTTTAAACTACGGTCCTATTCAATGTTGACTTAATATCTATCAATGTGCTCAATTTCATAAAAAGGTAAATGAATAACATTAATGAAAATTAATTTCACTATAATTTCAAGTACATGTGATGGTGAATGCATGCTAAAAATATTTACACCAAGTGTGATGTTTAATTTTTTTTTTAACTCAGAAGGAAATATCAAGAGGATCAGGTAAGTGATAAAACAGTAAAATAACAATATCCAAATGTCACTATCAATCATGTTACTAGTATGCAAATCAGACACCTTTCAGCATGGAATAAACATCAAGGTAGGAATTCTGATAAGAATCATGTAAGTAATAAATAAATAATCATAATTTGGCAGTACGTCTAACCGGCCTCACAACTACAGACCATGTGTAACCACGCCAGCCCAGGACCTCCACATCCAGCTTCTTCACCTGCGGGATTGTCTGACCAGCCACCCGGACAGCTGATGAAACTATGGATTTGCACAACTGAAGAATTTCTGCACAAACTGTCAGGAACAGACTCAGGGAAACTCATCTGCATGCTTGTCGTCCGTATGGCATTGTGTAGGCGAGCAGTTTGCTGATATCAACTATGTGAACAGAGTGCCACATGGTGGCATTGGGGTTATGGTATGGGCAGGCAAAAGCTACGGACAACGAACACAATTGCATTTTATCGATGGCAATTTGAATGCACAGAGATACCGTGACGAGATCATGAGGACCATTGCTGTGCCATTCATCCACCACTATCTCCTCATGTTTGCACCGCCCCATGTCACAAGGATCAGTATACAATTCCCGGAAGCTGAAAATGTCCCAGTTCTTCCATGGCTTGCATACTTAGACATTTCACCCATTGAGCATGTTTGGAATGCTCTGGATTGATGTGCATTGCCAGTTCCTGCCAATATCTAGCAACTTCGCACAGCCACTGAAGAGGAATGGGACAACATTCCACGGGACAACATTCCACAGGCCACAATCAACAGCCTGATCAAATCTTTGCGAAAGAGATGTGTTGCGCTGCATGAGGCAAATGGTTTTCACACCAGCTAGTGACTGCTTTTCTGATCCATGCTCCTACCTTTTTTTTAAGGTATCTTTGACCAGCATATCTGTATTCCCAGTCATGTGAAATCCATAGATTAGGGCCTAATTTATTTAAAATCTCTGATTTACTTACATGAAGTGTAACTGAGTAAAATCTTAGAAATTGTTTCAAGTTGCGTTTATATTTTTTCTTTAGTGTATTTGAGAAATATTTATCTTTCTCCAAAAATATATAATATTACAAAGGCAAAGGTAATAAAGTGCAACTTACCTCTGATCGCATCTGGCTAAGAACCTACGAACAAAAATCTCCTCAATAGTGAAGACGTGCACTTCACTTCAAGAGCCGTGGTTGAGATACGGGGTTTGACAGACAACTTTGAAAGCCAATGGACTATTTTGAATGGTCAAGGGGTCGTGAAACGTTCATAAAGACATAAAGGGGAACCAATGGTATCGATTCATGTAAAAAATAATATTAAGGTAAATCACAAAATTTGAAGTTACGAGGTTTTCATCCGACAGCGACTATATCATAATATAAATCCATATAACTGAAGTGATATGGTAAAATGTAACGGAGTAAAAAGTAAGTTACTTCCTTCAGATATTACTTGAGTAAGAGTGCAAGTGCAGCCCACAGAGAGTAACTAGAAAAGTATTAGATCCTCCAAGAATATACTTAAGTACATGTAACCACCTCTGGCTAGCAGCTAGCAATAAAGCTGGCTAGCAGTCCAATCGATCAAAACATTCTAAAGTAAGCACTACGTGATCAAGGGATACCACAGTGTGTAGTATAGTATTCTACAGTAAACTAAAACATTCTATATTAAGCACTACACAATTGAGGGGCATACTACAATGTGTAGTATAGGGATACTACAGTGTATAGTATTCTCCAGTATACTACTAAATTCTATAGTAAGCACCACACAATCGAGGGATACTACAGCGTGTAATAAAGTATTCTACAGTATACTACACAATTCTAAAGTAAGCAGCACTACATGATCGAGGGATACTAGAGTGTGTAGTATAGTACACTACAGTATACTACAAAAGTCTGTAGTATGCACTACATGTTTGAGGGATACTACAGTGTGGAGTATCGGATTCTACGGTGTACTACAGTTTTACTACAGAATTCTATAGAATTCTAAATAAAGTACTATAGTGTTCTATAGTAAACTGTAGTATTTGTTATGTGGGAAGATATTGGATACTGTAAATTAGACTTGAATGTTCTGCTATATTTATCTATTAACATTTATGTTTTATATTCTTCCCATTTCTCACACTAATTACACTCCAGGTTTTAGTGTACTGTGTCTTTCTCTCTGTCAGATCAATACTAGGATGTGGATATATTCGATAAGAGTCATATTACTAGAAGATAGACAGACAGCAGACGTGACATGCATGTCCTTTTCTACCAGATTTGCTTCACAATGAATTATTTATTAGTAGACTAGTGGGTTATGACTGATTGGTCTGGCTCTTCTGTAGGATATTGTTATTATAACCTATTTAGCGCCTGACTGATTAACTGACCAATGCTACAGAGTAAACAAGTTCAGATACAGGTCAGACACACCACACAGATAAGACGGGAAATTATCATACTGTAGAGAGATTACAGAAAGGGAAGTTAAGAGCAGATAAGGGAGATATTTGCCTGTTGTATACTGCATTCCATATTCCTGGAAATTGGGTTTCCGCGCAATGACAATCTTTGACATTCTGTGGCATTCTACAGCATTTTACGGCATTCTACAATGACATTTTTCTTACGTATTGGAGAATATTAGGATTCATGTTTATGATCACTGAAAACCAAAATTATAAAGATAAATCCGACTGCATAATGACACAAACAAGAAGAACACTAGAAGAATGTCATTTTTACTTCCAGAGCCTGGTTTTCTATGGGCCTACTCTTCAATGGCAGTGAAACAGCAGGGCATAAACGGTCCTCTGTTGCCCACTCTCTTAAGGGAGTGGGCAACAGTTCCCACTGTCACCTCATGGAGGGTTAGAGTACTGGAGCCATGGGGATTTGCCCAGATCTCAAAAACTCAGTGATAGGGACAGGATCGTGGTGGGCTGTCACCTAGCAACAACTGGCTTCTAATGGGCCTGCTAATTAGGATTGGTTAAAACATTGGGTGTTAACACAAATATGAACTATATATGATCACTGGCTTGTTTTGCCATAGCTTAGCAGCAGTATAAAGTTGAACCACACTTTTCTGTTCACCCCACCACTATTGCAATCACAGCTGGACTTGTGATGAACTTGCAAATTTTTTCTAAATGCTGGCATGTTTTTCTTCATATCAAACTCCAAACAGAGCTGATTCTTTGTAGCCCATTTAGAATTCCTATTTGAGACATTTTAAATAGGGGGTGTTTTTCCCTTCCATCCCCCATACCCAAACCTGGCATGCTGAAAATATCCTGCTTCCTTAGTTTAAAGGTAGGCATCTGCTGCTTTGAACAATCCTCTTACTTCCAGTGCTGCAGTAGCTCGCTAAATATTTCTGGGACTTTTAAGTGTACTTACTAGCCTATGTTGTGAGTGGATGACCAATACCACTTTCAGAAAGCATTTTAGAGGGGCAGTGTAAGAGAGAGGGTAAATGGGAATGCTGCCTACGATCACACTTTGTTTAGATCATTATGACCCTTTTTAAACCGATCCTTTCTGTTTGTTATGCTGTTACAATACAGTACCTTTGGCTTATAGAAATGAGAAGCTAGATTACACCTTTGTCATCTGACCTTTCATGACTGATGTTTATGTTTTAGGATGTACTTCTCCTTTTATGTAAATCCATACATGTTGAGGCATGTACAGTGGTCACTAGAAATCCTGTATTTCTTTATTTACGTAATGCCATGATATGGGTATGTGCCTAAAATATCATATCATATGAATCTATAATTGGGAATTACGGTCGGAAATATCCATCCTCTGTGATATAATATAAGTATATGTGAGGCAAAACATTACAGAGGGCTTGGCTGAGAATTCTGAATGACTTGTCAGGTTGACTGTCTGTGTGCTCACACAGATGCATAAACATGCAAACAAGCACAGTGTAAGTGTTGAAACCATACCAATAGCTAGATTGCTGGATAATAAGCTAAATCAGCTGTTAGTTTTAGATCTCGTATGGGACTCTGTTGGGTGGGAGTTGTACCGTTTCTGGCTCATGAGCAGCTCTCGGTGGAGCTCCTGGTGGCTTTTGGAGGCTTTCACTGGATTAAGGAGCTTTTTGGGCTTGATGAGATCATCATCTCCCTCCATGTAATCTGGCTGGGGGACATAGCCAGCCACGGGGGGCTGGTCCCTGTGAGGGTAGTCCTGAGGTGGGTGGCTCCCATCCTGCCTGGGCTGCTGCTCCCACTGCAGGTCCGCATAGGCTGACGCTGAATGACAGAGAGGAGGAGAGAGGGTGGGACAGGAGAAATGGACAGAGAAAGACACCAGTGTTAGTGATTAAGAAATAAACAGTGGAAACGTATCCTAGAAATTGAGGCGTGACTGAAGGTAACAGGAAGGTGCCCATAGCAGAGGTTCCAAAGTCCCATCATGGGGAAATCTCTGGATCCTGCTCATTTTCACACAGTAGCTGGGCAGCAGCTGAGCAAGGGCAGATGAGCCGCCAGGCACTTGGCTCCGGTTGTGTTTTTTAGAGCTAGAGGAAATTCCATATCCCCTTTCCCCTCTCTGCTGTGGGTTGAGATGCTGACACACTAGGATACACCTTCTTTGCTCACTGTAAACCATACACGCAAGCAACCCCCTTTGGGAATGTCATGTTCACCGAGCTTTAACTTTCTGCGTCAATTATTAGGTAATCCATAAAGGTGGGGCAACTACCACTCATTCCCTCAGTGACATCTGTGATGTGCATGGGATTTAGTCATTCTGCAGCACTCTCAATGGAAGTGATAGGATCATTCATAGAATGCTGGTTCCGTCGTTCGGATGTGAATGGTCCCTTCAGAACATACAAAGATACATTCAAGCATAGACATGGTTTCGTAATGTCTGTACCAAATGTCCCAGCCCATTGTTTTTCCCATTGTATTTTCCATATTTCAGTGGGTTTTGTTCCATCAGAACAGACAGATTAAGAGGCACCTGATCTGTGCTAGAGTGTTTCTGGAGAGAGATCAGATGTCATACGCAAGCAGGCCAGCTCAGAACAATGACTCTTTCTCAAGTGCAACCAGATACCATCTCTGCTACTTAATATTTCAGAAAAATGAAATGAGCTGTGGTTGTCTTGTCCCAGCTCTTCCCAATCAGGGCTAGTGACAGGTTGTTGATAGGCTGGAGCCAACAGGAGATGATTTGGGCATTGGAAACAGTAACAAACACATCATCACATTTTAGATGGAAAAATACATCTGGTTCCTGTGTTGCATTAGCAAATACAGGTAATTGAATTCAGGCCATTGCTTGAAATGCTAGTTGGGCCATTTTGTTTATCTGCCTCATTCTCATTCTGACAGAATGCACTAACAGCAGATTGACAACTACAGTACAATTATTGCTTTTTAGCCATGTACAGTGCAGTAACTTGCAGTAACTCTGAAGGAACAACAGCAGCAACATGTGATCCAGGCTGTGTCATTTGTCTGAGGATTAATAGGGCATTAGGGAGAGCACATGGAGAACACAATTCATAGAGAGGGAAAGATAGAAAGTAATAGAAAGAGAGAAAGCAATACAGAGGAGGAAATAAAAGAGAAAGTAATCAAAAGAAAGAGAGCAATACACAGAGAGCTGGAGATAACAGAGGTATTACAATGAAAGAGACAGGGGAACGGAGAGAGACAGGATAAAAAGGTCATGAAAGAAAGTGAGCAACAGAAAGGGAGGGACACATAGAAAGAAATAGAACGGGAGAGAGAGAAAGAGAAGCCAAGGGTAACTGTTTTTTTTATGAGCGCTGGTCCAGCAATGCAGACTCACTGTAATCACAGATGCCTTCTAATGCCTTGGAGGTAAATGAAGGGAGAGGTTTCTAAAGCAGTAGCAATGTCTAAAGCAGCTTACTGTGCTGCAGCTCTCTGCTGGATCCCTGCACAATCACTAATACTCATACCCTCTCTATGGCTATACTGTAACACTTACAGGACATACTAATGAACATGCATGCTGGGAGTATGTATGGTACTGTTTGGGTGTACATTCACATCTGTATGTGCAACATATTGTGCTGGTCTTGTTTTCCTGTGCATGCGTTTTGACCAGCAACAACAATCTGGTCTCCGAGAATTTCGTATTGTTACATACGTAATTCCGGGACACTCTATTTAGTATGATATGTTACGTTTCGTATGGTATGTATTCATTTGTGTTTGTCGAAGACCCATTTCGTATGATATGTTCGTATGATACGAATTACAATTTTTATTATATGTTACGAATTTGCTGAATTTACAATATGTTACAAATTCTGGCTAACGTTAGCTAGGCTAGGGGTTAAGGTTAGGGTTAAGTTCAGGAGTTATGTTAGGGTTAGAAAAGGGTTAGCTAAAAAGGTTAAAATCAAATCAAATATTATTTGTCACGTGCATATTCGCCTTATAGTGAAATGCTTACTTACAAACTGACAGTCCTCAACTGGCAGCTTCATTAAATTGTACCCACAAAACACCAGTCTCAACATCAACAGTGAAGAGGCGACTCCGGGATGCTGGCCTTCTCGGCAGAGTTCCTCTGTCCAGTATCTGTGTTCTTTTGCCCATTTTAATCCTTTATTTTTATTGGCCAGTCTGAGATATGGCTTTTTCTTTGCAACTCTGCCAATAAGGCCAGCATCCCAGAGTCGCCTCGTCACTGTTGACATTGAGACTGGTGTTTTGGTGGTACAATTTAATGAAGCTGCCAGTTGAGGACTTGTGAGGTGTCTGTTTCTCAAACTAGACAGTTGTGCACTGGGGCCTCCCACTCCTCTTTCTTTTCTTGTTAGAGACAGTTTGCGCTGTTCTGTGAAGGGAGTAGTACACAGCGTTGCATGAGATCTTCAGTTTCCTGGTAATTTTTCTCATGGAATAGCCTTAATTTCTCAGAACAAGAATAGACAAATGAGTTCCAGAAGAAAGTGCTTTGTTTCTGGACATTTTTAGCCTGTAATCGAACCCACAAATGCTGATGTTCCAGATACTCGACTTGTCTAAAGAAGGCCAGTTTTATTGCTTCTTTAATCAGGACCACAGTTTTCAGCTGTGCTAACATAATTGCAAAAGGGTTTTCTAATGATCAATTCGCCTTTTAAAATTATAAACTTGGCTTAGCTAACACAACGTGCCATTGGAACAAAGGAGTGATGGTTGCTGATAATGGGCCTCTGTACGCCTATGTAGATATTCCATAAAAAATCAGCTGTTTCAAGCTACAATAGTCATTTATCAGTTCATACTGTAAGGTGACCTAAACTGGGATATGCTTAACACCCCGGCCATCCTACAATCTAAGCTAGATGCCCTCAGTCTCACACAAATTAAAACACTTTAGCGAGCAGGCCTTTCTAATCGACCTGGCCCTGGTATCCTGGAAGGATATTGACCGCATCCCGTCAGTAGAGGATGCCTGGTTGCTCTTTAAAAGTGCTTTCCTAACCATCATAAATTAATAAGCATGCCCCATTTAAAAATCATAGAACTAAGAACATATATAGCCCTTGGTTCACCCCAGACTTAACTGCCCTTGACCAGCACAAAAACATTCTGTGGCATTCTGCATAAGCATTGAATAGCCCCTGCGATATGCAACTTTTCAGGGAAGTCAGGAACCAATATACATACTCAGTTAGGAAAGCTAAGGCTAGCTTTTTCAAACAGAAATGTGCATCCTGTAGCACTAATTCCAAAAAGTTTTGGTACACTGTCAAGTCCGTGAAGAATAAGAGCACCTCCTCCCAGCTGCCCACTACACTGAGGCTAGTAAACACTGTCACCACCTACGATAATCAATAAATTCAATAAGCCATGCTTTCCACTTGGCTACCCCTACCCCGGCTAACAGCTCTGCACCCCCAGCAGCAAAATGTCGAAGGCCCTTCCGCTTCTCCTTCACCCAAATCCAGACAGCTGATGTTCTGAAAGAGCTGCAAAATCTGGATCCCTACAAATCAGCTGGGCTAGACAAACTGGACCCTGTCTTTCTAAAATTATCCGGCAAAATTGTTGAAACCCCTATTACTAGCCTGTTCAACCTCTCTTTCATATCGTCTGAGATCCCCAAAGATTGGAATGCTACCGTTGTCATCCCCCTCTTCAAACTGTTACAGACCTATATTCATCCTGCTCTGACTTTCTAAAATATTCTTAAGCCATGTTAACAAACAGATCACAGACCATTTCGAATCCCACCGTACCTTCTCCACAATGCAATCTGGTTTCCGAGCTGGTCAAGGGTGCACCTCAGCCACGCTCAGGGTCCTAAATAATATCATTACCGCCATCAATAAAAGACAGTACTGTGCAGCCGTCTTCATCGACCTGGCCAAGGCTTTCGACTTTGTCAATCACCATATTCTTATCGGCAGACTCAACAGCCTTGGTTTCTCAAATGATTGCCTCGCCTGGTTCACCAACTACTTCTCAGATAGAGTTCAGTGTGTCAAATTGGAGGACCTGTTGTACGGACCTCTGGCAGTCTCTATGGGTGTGCCACAGGGTTCAATTCTCTGGCCGACTCTTTTCTATGTATACTGTATATCAATGATGTTGCTCTTGCTGCTGGTGATTCTCTGATCCACCTCTACGCAGACGACACCATTCTGTATACTTCTGGCCCTTCTTTGGACACTGTGTTAACTAACCTCCAGACGAGCTTCAATGCCATACAACTCTCCTTCCGTGGCCTCCAACTGCTCTTAAACGCAAATAAAACTAAATGCATGCTATTCAACCGATCATTGCCCGCACCTGCCGCCCATCCAGCATCACTACTCTGGACGGCTCTGACTTAGAATACGTGGATAACTACAAATACCTAGGTGTCTGCACAGACTGTAAACTCTCCTTCCAGACTCACATTAAGCATCTCCAATCAAAAATCAAATCTAGAATTGGCTTCCTGTTTCGCAACAAAGCTTCCTTCACTCATGCTGCCAAACATACCCTCCTAAAACTGACCATTCTACCAATCCTTGACTTCAGCGATGTCATCTATAAAATAGCCTCCAACACTACTGGATGTAGTCCATCACAGTGCCATCCGTTTTGTCACCAAAGCCCCATATACTACCCACCACTGCGACCTTTATGCTCTCGTTGGCTGGCCCTCGTTTCATACTCGTCGCCAAACCCACTGGCTACAGGTTATCTACAAATCTCTGCTCGGTAAAGCCCCGCCCTATCTCAGCTCGCTGGTCACCATAGCAGCACCCACTCGTAGCACACGCTCCAGCAGGTATATCTCACTGGTCACCCCCAAAGCCAATTCCTCCTTTGGTCGTCTTTCTTTCCAGTTCTCTGCTGCCACTGACTGGAACGAACTGCAAAAATCACTGAAGCTGGAGATTCCCATCTCCCTCACTAGCTTTAAGAACCAGCTGTCAGAGCAGCTCACAGATCACTGCACCTGTTCATAGCCCATCTGTATACAGACCATCTATCTACCTCATTCCCTAACTGTATTTATTTATTTTGTTCCTTTTGCACCACAGTATCTCTTCTTGAACATCCATCTTTTGCACATCTACCATTCCAGTTTTAATTTCCATATTGTAATTACTTCGCCACCATCGCCTATTTATTGCCTTAACTCCCTTATGTGACCTTATTTGCTCTCACTGTATATAGACCTTGTTTACTTTTTGCTACTGTATTATTGACTGTATGTTTTGTTCATTCCATGTGTACCTCTGTGTTGTTGTATGTGTCGAACTGCTATGCTTTATCTTGGCCAGGTTGCAGTTGCAAATGAGAACTTGTTCTCAACTAGCTTACTTGGTTAAATAAAGGTTAAATTAAAAAAATAATAAAAAATGTGGATACACTGGAACTTGAAGCTCTCAACCAGCTCCACTACAGCCCTGTCGATGACAATGGGGGCGTGCTCGGTCCTCCTTTTCCTGTAGTCCACAATCATCTCCTTTGTCTTGATAATTTTGAGGGAGCAGTTGTTATCCTGGCACCACATGGCCAGATCTCTGACCTCCTCCCTATAGGCTGTCTCATTGTTGTCGGTGATCAGGCCTACCACTGTTGTGTCATCTGCAAATGTAATGATGGTGTTGGAGTCGTTCCTGGCCATGCAGTCAAGAGTGAACAGGGAGTACAGGAGGGGTCTGAGCACGCACCCCTGAGGGGCCCCCGTGTTGAGGATCAGCATGGCAGATGTGTTATTATCTACCCTTACCAACAGAGGGTGGTCTGTCAGGAAGTCCAGGATCCAGTTGCAGAGGGAGGTGTTTAGTCCCAGGGTCCTTAGCTTAGAGATGAGCTTTGAGGGCACTATGGTGTTGAACGCTGAACTGTTGTCAATGAATAGCATTCTCACATAGGTGTTCATTTTGTCCAGGTGGGAAAGGGCAGTGTGGAGTGCAATAGAAATTGCATCATCTGTGGATCTGTTGGGGCAGTATGCAAATTGGAGTTGGTCTAGGGTTTCTGGGATAATGATGTTGATGTGAGCCATGACCAGCCTTTCAAAGCACTTTGTGGCTACAGATGTGAGTCCTACGGGTCGGTAGTCATTTAGGCAGGTTACCTTAGTGTTCTTGGGCACAGGGACTATGGTGGTCTTTTTGAAACCTGTTGGTATTACAGACTCAGTCACGGACAGGTTGAAAATGTCAGTGAAGACACTTGCAAGTTGGTCAGCGCATGCTCGGAGTACAAGTCCTGGTAATCCGTCTTGCCCTGCGGCCTTGTGAATGTTGACCTGTTTAAAGGTCTTACTCACATCGCTTATGGAGAGTGTGCTTCAGTGTTATTTGCCTCGAAGAGAGCATAGAATTAATTTAGTTTGTCTGGTACTCTTGTGTCACTGGGCATTGCGTGGCTGTGCTTCCCTTTGTAGTCAGTAATAGTTTGCTTGCCCTGCCACATCCGACGAGCGTTGGAGCCGGTGTAGTACAATTCAATCTTAGTCCTGTATTGATGGTTCATCGAAGGGCGTAGCGGGGTTTCCTTCAAACTGCTTGAGTCACTCTCCTTCAAATCGGCAGCGCTACCCTTTAGCTAGGGGCGGATGTTGCCTGTAGTCCATGGCTTTTAGTTGGGGTATGTACATACATTCACTGTGGGGACAACATCATCGATGCACTTATTTATGAAGCCAGTGACTGATGTGGTGTACTCAATGCCATTGGAAGAATTCCGTAACATATTCCAGTCTGTGCTAGCAAAACAGTCCTGTATATTAGAATCTGACCACTTATTTATTGACCAAGTCACTGGTGCTTCCAAACCCTAAGGTGCTAAAATGCTAAAGTTGCTAAAATGCTAACGTTGTCCATGATGAGATTCATACTCCCAACCTTCGGGTTGCTAGACATTCGCTTTATACTCTCACCCAACTTCAGTTTTTGACTTCAGTAACCATCTGTCTTATGTAACCATACCAAACGTTACATATCATACTAATTTGAGTGTCCCGGATTTACATTTACTATGTTACGACTAGTCTATGAGACCAGGCTGGCAACAAACATAAAAGGAAGGCCAGTTGTATCATTTGTTATGCAATGAAAGTCCACAAAGTTCTGTGTGGAATGTTTGCTTATCCTTCATAAAAATAGACAAGTCTCCCTCAAAAGATCAACACAGACATGCATTGTCACATATAGAGTTGCAAAGCTACCTGTAGTTTATCAATGTTACCGGACTCTTCAGTCATTTTGGTAACTAACAGAAATCGATGACAATCTATCGTAAATTTGGTCATTCATACTTGAATAACTTTTAAATCTGTCTCCGTCCATTCGTTCATACATTTTTTTCGTTAGTAACGCGCGTTATCTCAGACACTATTGGGCCGATTTTTACTAAACTTGAGTGAATGATGTATCTTGCCATAGAGATCCGACATTTACAAAATTAAACTCATTGGCCCAAGACAGGAGCTATAGTAATGATCTTTAACTATTTAGTCACACACGATATCTCAGCCGACTCATCGGGCTCCCACGCCTCAGCCGGCTCGTCGGGCATCCACGCCTCAGCCAGCTCTCATGTCTCGGCAAGCCCATCAGGCTCACCCAGGGTGGCGCCACTAGCGGCGGGGTACTGTCACGCCTGCTCCTCCTCCCCCTCCCTGGCGCTCGAGGGCACTAAGCTGCCCATTGTCATGACGTTTCCCTCTTTGGGTACAGCAAGCCCCATCCCCCTCTCCATGTCTCCTTCACCCAGGCTACTGTGGTCAGAGTGAGGTCGTAAAATCCTGGAGGAGATGATCTCTACATGGCCACAGTATAGAGAGAGAGTAGAGTTTTCCTAGAAGAGAATAAAGGAATTTCTTCCACCTCACAGAACTTGAGGTCCGACCAACATTTAGGTTCTGGAGAAGGTATAAAAGATTGGTGAAGAATCCAGCTATGAACTGGTCCGTTTGGTACAATTTTGTGAAACTCATGGGAGGCAATACGGCCACATTACCATAACGCTGTTTATATAATAGCCTCAGATATGAGGTTTACATCTAATTGTTGTATAAGATGAATGACTGAGGATGATACTGTTTGTAAAATTGTGTAATGTGATTTTGGACTGTTTAATGAAGGAAACTCCAATTCCCTTTTGAGTTGAACTAAATCAGAGGACCGCCCATGAGCACATTTAGGACCTGATGTCATGAGACAGCTTTTTCTGTAATTCCGAATAAAACCCCCACCTTGAGAATTTCTCAACAGACCATGTTGCTCTCAATTACGAGAGGACAAAGGTTGCAGACCAGCTTACCTCGATAACGAGAGGACCAAGGTTTGAGACCAGACTGCTGAATCTTTTAACCATCCCACGTGGTTAAACTCTTAGACTATTGATACCAACAGACTAAGAACAAGTCTTTGATATTAATTACTAGACTGCAGCTAGGAATTCGGTATCATTGAACGCGAAGACCGACAACCGCCGAACCATCTATTCTATAACGACATGAATGAATGTCACTCTGAACTATCCATTCTAACCACAACAGAGAGGGAGGACAAACTCTCCAACAGAAACAAACTTTTCAGCGGAGATCCCGACGACCCACTGAGAGCATAAATATATTGATTGATTGCAATTGTTCCCGAATGAGTGAGCGTTCATGTGCAAAGTATTAGCATTTCAATTGTTAGAATTATCAACTGTGTGTTGTCTTATCTCAGTCGACCCCCACTTCCCTTTTGTACACCAAGCCATGATGCCGGTTTATCCCACTAGGGAAACTCCGTTATCATTTCCTTATAACTATCTACTGTTTGTTTATGCATTTCTGTGAATTACTAAGTTAGTAAATAAATGATTTAAGACAATTGATGTATGGATGACTCATAGTGAAGACTTGGTTTGTGCAGATAGCCAACAATTTATGACGTTTGGAATGAGACTAACGTGAGGTAAAATTAATAATTCATTAATTAAGAAGACTAATTGATCAGATATTAAAATATCTGAAAAGTTGTACTAGGAAAATTATAACTTTGTAATCGGAATATTTTCCTTGGTGCCCTGACTTTCTAGTTATTTACATTTGCCTGATTAGTTAATCACGAAATGCTAACTACAGAGAATCTTTGATAAAAAAACTAAAAGTCTTCAGTTAACGATTGTAAAGACACGACACCATTATTACGCGTACCAGCACATCTTTGGACTCACCTGGACTCCATTACTTTGCCCCTACTATATCTGTCTGTTCCTCGGTTTGATACCGTGTCAGCATTATTGACGTTATGCTTCCAATCAAGATGCTGTCCTTGTTTGTTTCATGTCGGTTATTTATTTAACGTCCCCTCCCTGTACTTGCTTCTTGTCTCCCAGCATCTGTCCTTACAAAAAATAAATAAAATGGTGTACATTTTCTATATTTCATGCTGAAAGACTCATATTAAATACCAATGGTATTCACTAAGTTCATGGTTTATATTTAGGATAATGTTTTACAGCTTTGTAATTCTATTTTTTTCTATTCTTATTGAATTATTTTGTAGAGGACCAAAGATAATTACGAACAACTGTAAAAATCTGAAGTTCCCAAAAAGGCCACTAGATGTGATAGATTGAACATTTACAAATTTCTGGTAGTTTACTGGTAAATGTAAAAAGTTTATTTCCAGTAAAATACCCTCCCTTTACAACCCTAGTCACATAAGAGACAGACATGTACAATAATTCAGTAGTTCTTGAGTCATATAATCCTGGCTGTGGTTGTATTGATTTGACATTTAGGACATGCTAGATGTCATCTCAGTGCACCCTGGGTAAATTAGTAATATCTGTGTGCACTGAGTCCATCATCCAGTTACATTGGCACAATGCATTTAGATGGATCTCTTATAACCCTGGAGGAGTATGGCAAATCATATTTTCCTCTGGGTGTCTATGACAGGGGATGAGGCTCAGGCTACAGCAGAGTGGCTAGAGAAACAGGAGCCTTTTCAATCTTCATTATCCCACAATCTTTGCAGTAAACCATTTTAAGGTAAAATGCCATTTGAGTCGCTGTTTGTTCTTTGAAATGCTTTATAATGTCACTATTAGGTTCTGTTTGCATATTCTGAGTAAGTGGTTATTGGAGTCAAAGCAGGCTACACATTGTTTGATTATAAATGAGTATGGGAAATTATGGTGAAATAGCTGGGTCTGTCAACCAACTATTTCCTTTTGACTTTTGCCAAAGCACATTCACATTTGTTATGTGATATTTACTTCACTGCTACCCCAACAGGTGAATGCAGATGGGTAGGGAAATTATTTAATTCCTGTCTCATTTTATGACGCTATGCACCTCGGGAGGAAACATCTGAGAGTGAAAGGGTTCTCAGATTGTATACAAACAGAACACTGGTTGTCGTCATGGCAACGCAGGCTTAGCCCCTAAGATGACCAAAGCACCCAGTCTCCCAAGGGACAGGGTGGGGGAGTTGTTTTCCCAGAATACACTGTGAATACAGATTGTTGACACACCATGAAATTCAGACTGAGGCTTCATGAAGTCATTATCATTCAAATAGGCAACGGTCTAACATAACAGCAGAAGCCAATGAGGACGCACGTTAGGCCACTAACCAGACATGCCATCAGAATCATACAGAACATATAGTAAACTTCATGGAATTGAATGAATCAGTTATACAGACAGAACAGTACAGACATGCTGCTTGAATAAGGGACCCCGGTACATGGTGTGCTTGTTTAAGTACAGTATTTGACTGTTTCTGTACTCAGGACAGTCAGTCACAATCCCCTAATAACTGTTCAAACATGTCCGGCAGGCAGCACAGTTTATTTGACTTGATCACAACTCAGCCATACCACAGAGGTGAACCAGGTGTTATACTATTTAAATAAACAAGACATCCAGATAATGCAAGTGAACACACATAATTTGCAAATGTGGCTCAATAAGTTTGAGATATATGACAACAGAGCTGCCATTGATCAGTTTAAAATGCACATGCAAGTCGGAAATCTACATACACTTAGGTTGGAGTCATTAAATCTAGTTTTTTCAACCACTCCACAAATTTCTTGTTAACAAACTATAGTTTTGACAAGTGTTAGGATATCTACTTTGTGCATGACACAAGTATTTTTTCCAACAATTGTTTACAGACAAATTATTTAATTTATAATTCACTGTATCACAATTCCAGTGGGTCAGAAGTTCACATACATTAAGTTGACTGTGCCTTTAAACAGCTTGGATCAGCCAAGATCTCAGAAAAAGAATTGTAGACCTCCACAAGTCTGGTTCATCCTTGGGAGCAATTTCCAAACATCTGAAGGTACCTCGTTTATCTGTACAGACAATAGTACACAAGTATAAACACAATGGGACCACGCATCTGTCATACCGAGCTGACAAGGTACAAATCTGTCGTTCTGCCCCTGAACAGGCAGTTAACCCACTGTTCCTAGGCCGTCATTGAAAATAAGAATTGGTTCTTAACTGACTTGCCTAGTTAAATAAAGGTAAAATAAAATAAAAAATACCGCTCAGGAAGGAGACACATTCTATCTCCTAGAGATTAATGTACTTTGGTGCAAAAAGTGCAAATCAATCCCAGAACAACAGCAACTGACCTTGTGAAGATGCTGGAGGAAACAGGTACAAAAGTATCTATATCCACAGTAAAATTAATCCTATACCGACATAACCTGAAAGGCCGCTCAGCAAAACCGCCATAAAAAAGCCAGACAAAGGTCTGTAACTGCACATGGGGACAAAGATCTTACTTTTTGGAGAATTGTCCTCTGGTCTAATGAAACAAAAATAGAAGTGTTTGGCCATAATGACAATCGTTATGTTTGGAGGAAAAAGGGGGAGGCTTGCAAGCCGAAGAACACCATCCCAACCGTGAAACACGGGGGTGGCAGCATCATGTTGTGGGGGTGATTTGCTGCAGGAGGGACTGGTGCACTTCACAAAAAAGATGGCTTCATGAGGCTATATTGAAGCAACATCTCTAGACATTTTTCTTTATTTAACTGGGCAACTCAGTTAAGAACACATTCTTATTTTCAATGACAGCCTAGGAGCAGTGTGCTAACTGTCTTGTTCAGGGGAAGAACAACATGTTTTTTACCTTGTCAGCTTAGGGATTTGATCTTGCAACCTTTCAGTTACTAGTCTAATGCTCTAACCACTAAGCTACCCTGCCATCCCTGACATCAGTCAGGAAGTTAAAGCTTGGTCACAAATGGGTCTTCATAATGGACAATGACCCCAAGCATACTTCCAAAGTTTGTGGCAAATGGCTTAAGGGCAACAAAGTCAAGGTATTGGAGTGGCCATCACAAAGCCCTGACCTCAATCCCATATAAAATATGTGGGCAGAACTGAAAAAGCTTGTGCGAGCAAGAAGACAACAAACCTGAATCAGTTACACCAGCTCTGTTAGGAGGAATGGGCCAAAATTCACCCAACTTATTGTGGGAAGCTTGTGGGAGGCTACCTGAAACGTTTGACCCAAGTTAAACAATTTAAAGGCAATGCTTCCAATTACTAATTGAGTGTATGTAAACGTCTGACCCACTGGGAATGTGATGAAAGAAATAAAAGCTGAAATAAATAATTCTCTCTACTGTTATAGTGACATTTCACATTCTTAAATAAAGTGGTTATCCTAACTGACCTAAGACAGGGCATTTTTACTATGAGTAAATGTCAGGAATTGTGAAAAACTGAGTTTAAATGTATTTGGCTAAGGTGTATGTAAACTTTTGAATTCAACTGTAAGTGGTCCTGTATTGTCCAATTGAAGGACAGATGACTCTTCTACACAAAGAACATGTAATGTCCCAAGACTCAAGAGTACAAAACAAGAAAATTCTGCTTAAGCATTATAATTACATTAACTGAATTATTATTGCTATGTGAAGTCATTGTGCTTGGTGTGTCCAGCACATTGTTCCCAAACTGTTTACATGACAATCTGTGCTGCTGTACCAATGCATAAGTTATAGACATAGCTACCTGTCCTCAGTGGATTTTTCTATGAAACTGATCTTTTTTTTTCTTTCTACCTTTATTTAACTAGGCAAGTCAGTTAAGAACAAATTCTTATTTTCAATGACAGCCTAGGAATAGTGGGTTAACTGCCTGTTCAGGGGCAGAATGACAGATTTGTACCTTGTCAGCTCGGGGATTTGAGCTTGCAACCTTCTGGTTACTAGCCCAACACTCTGACCACTAGGCTACCCTGCCTCCCCAGGTGCCCCCTGCTTCCCCTGCCGCCCTCTGTGTCTCAAGTACACATATATGTACAGTACATTTCAGTTCATGTTTGTCTGTTCCAGGCCCAAACAATGAGCCATCCTAAATTTGTCTAAAATACCTTCTCCCCCATAAGCAGAGACAATTGTAGCAGATAACAACATCTAGTATCTACAAAGTTCCCTCCTGTTCCCTCACCTTCTCTCTACTTGCACAATTTCCCTTTCCCATAAATAAACAGAGCCTGTAACATATTAAACACTGTCCTGCGAAATCTGGCTTCTGCTGAAGCCTCTGTGTCAGCCCTGCTGTTCTGTCATAGTGACAGAGTGGAGCATAGCTCTGCATGGGTCTTACCTGACTTGACCAGTACGTCCCTGGTCTTCTCAGCCTGGCCAGAAGGGAACAGGCTGTGACTGTGGGTGACTCTCTGTGCCATGCCTCTCTTGGTGTCTGTCTGTCTGTCTGTCTGTCTCCCTCTCTGTGTCCGGGTGTATCTGTGTGTGTCCTGCTTCAGCACTCCTTTAAGCATGCTTCTCTGCCCAGGCTAGAGTAAACAGTCACATGACCCCCAGGCATTCCACTGCCCGCCCCTCCCTCTCTCACACCCCTCGCACTCTCTCTCTCTCTCTCTCTCTCTCACACTCTTTATCTCTAATATTATTACTCTATCTATTGCCTCTCCCCTCTGTCTCCAGCCTGCTGTTAGATACTCTCTCTCCCTATTTTTCTTTTGTCTTTTTCTCTATGCTCTCACTTTCCCTCTCTCCCCTACTCTCAATCTCTCTAGTTCTCTCCTCCATTCTTTCTTTCTTTGTTTCTTTTTTTCCTTCCCTCTCTTTTCTCTCTCAATCTTCTACTCTATCCCCTCTTTCTCACTCACACTATCACTCCTCTCTCTCTCCCTCTCTCTGATCCTCAGTGGTCTGTAGCTGGTAGGATTAGCAGAGGGCTTAAGCTCTCTCGCCTAATGCTCATATTAACCATAAATCATCTGGGTGCTTTCATACTCAGCAGTGTAGTACAGTAGCCAGGCTGGCAGTACTGGGAGAGAGCACACTGGGCTGTTCATCTACACATGGCTTTCCCAATGCCTCTGCTTTAAGGGGATGTAGAATGTATACAGTGTTAGCTAGATAGAGATTATGAGGGATGTCAGTATCAATGTGATATTTTTTTCCTGACAAAGAGAGGTGCACTTACCACTATAGAAAATAACTGAGTGACAAGTGACAAGGTGTTCACTGACTTATTTGTTAGTTATAAATAATGCTTTTGATAAAAAATATCCTAAATTTGTCATCAAAGTAAGACATGGGATTAGGAAGAAATGTAAATCTCTTCAGCACTCTGATGAAAACTCTCCAAGACATGTTGATCTCAAAGTTGGACATTTTAGTTTATGTCGAGTACCACGAAATCCCTTTCACAAAATCAACATAATCAGAGTTTATCATGTTAGCACAGGCACTAAATTGTAAGACTCTTTTAAGACTCTTAAGGTTCTTACTGGATGCTTTGAGCCCTTTAAAAAACATTTTTTTATAAATAACACAAACAAGTGTAACCAGACCAGTGGACAGCCAAACGTGCCAAGTGTGCGGAAGTACTTCTACCTGGCTGGTATGGTCACAGTGATTGGAGGGCCAGGTCCATTACTCCGCTGTGTACAATGAGAGGCAGTGATAACACAAGATGGTAACTCAGAATTGCTTGGCTTTACTTCCCAGGCATGTTATTGTTCCATGAGACAGTAACCGGAGAGGGCCAGACGTACCTCTGCCATTCCTGTGCTTTCCGTTTTTCACACACTGCTGCTGCTGCTGCTGTTGGTTGATGTTATACGTCTTCTGTAGAGAGAGGGAAAGAAGAAAAGAGAGAGATGGGTGAGATGGGAGAGAAATAGAAATGGGTTCAGACGATACATCAGACCCTGATCATTGCCATTTCTCACATCCGCCCAGCATGCTTGTGATGTCATTAGTGTCTCCTCATTGATTTTAAATGGACATTACCGGTTAGGGGGCTATAAACAGCTAAAGGCCACTGGCACACAGTGACAACAGGCATTAAACTGGCCCTCTCACCCTTCCATTCTTCCTCCATCTCTCAATTCTACTCCTCTTACTCCTTTTACTTCTATCCATTCCTCTCATCATCCTCCTCCTCCATCCTATCTCCCTTCTCCTCCTCACCTGTATCCCTCCTCTTCCTCATACCTCTACACTCCTTCTGTTACTGCTCCTCCCCTTTCCTTCTGCTCTCCACATCCCTTCCTGTTCATCCTCCTCCTCCATCCTCTCTCCCTTCTCCTCCTCACCTGTATCCCTCCTCTTCCCCATACCTCTACACCCGTTTTGTTACTGCTCCTCCTCCTTTCCTTCTGCTCCCCACATCCCTTCCTGTTCATCATTCTCCTCCCTCTCTCTCTCTTTCTCTCTCTCTCTCTCCCTCCCCCTCCATCTCTCCCCCTCCCCATCCCTCTCTCTCTGACAGGGCCCCAGAGGCCTGGTTGTCCATACTGAAGCCTTGCAGCACAGCCTCTTCACAGGGGTGAGCTGAGCTCCATTCAAAGGTCCTTTTGGACGCCCTCTCGGCTGTGTGAAAGGATATTGTGTTGCCGTCTACGGTTGCTAGGAGAGGCTTTCTCAGGCTTGGTTTGGTGACAAGGCCCTTACTGTCTTGAGTCCCCCCCATCCCCTACCTCCCTGGCATTACTGGGGGTGGGGGCATTTCTGTTAATCCACTGGTGGGGTACAGGGTAAATTCTGTGTCATGCATGGACATGGAGAGTTTGGGGGAATGGAGGTTTGGGGAGGGCAGTGTTTTAATGAATGATCTCTTTCTCCTAAATGTGTCTCTGTCACTGTGTTGGGACAGGGTGTTCCTCATGTACTCTAAAAATGTTCTGTAAATATGACAAACAGCAACAAACATGAATAATACATGACCTCAAATGGAAAATACCTAAACTCTGTTGATTGTATCATGTACTATTATGCATGTTATTTTTTCTAACATGATCAAAATAGAGGCTTCAGTCATGATAATGTCAAGAGGCTAGTTTTTAAATTGGTAAATGGAATACATTTATGTTGTGTAAAATGTAATAGTAATAATGGAAATAATCGATTTTTTCTACAACACATTGCTCCTAATATTCATGCTCTCTCTCGTTGCTTTAAAGTACAACATAGTTGCTCTAAGCAGTATTATGATTACCAGGGGCTCACTAAGAAGATATAAGAAGCAAAGCCTGTTCTAATAACACTTGAGTCAAGTTTTAAATGAGCTTAGAGGGAATAAAAACTCCATATTTACAGCCACACTGCATAAACCCCTCTCTCATTGATGAGTCACCTCACAACGTCTATGAGCTGTGTGAATAAAGAACAGTAAGCTCCGTATTGATCTCGGTGATTATGAGTGTCCATAACTTTATCCTCTTAATTTTCCTGCCCCAGGAGTGTATCAAGGTTCGTGGCTTGCCTCTGCAAGTGGACAATCAAATCCAAACAGGTCTGTTTCGTGGCTTGCTTCTGTAAGTGGACATTTAAATCCAAACAGGTCTCATTAGGGCTGCAAAATTCTGCTAACTTTCCAGAAATCCCAGTTGGAGGATTCCTGGTCTAAATCCGTTCTGGAAGCACTGAACCAAGTCCCTACTGTGCAGGCTGGCTGACATGGGTCTAGAATGTGTTTGTTGTGTTGTGTTTTTCGCTGGCCCAGTGTCTCATTACCATTAGTGGTCATTTGACCTTTCCAATCAGAGTCCTGTTTGATTTCCCTCATGTTTTATTAAGCAGACTCAGAAAGTGATTCTATACCTCTAACCCTATAATAAGGGGTGAGACAAAGAGGTTTGACCTTTTTTTGTCAAATCAATTTGGACCCTGTTGCGGTGATCTGGTGCTCTGGTTTCACCCCTCAGGGTAGTCAGGTTACCCAGACGACACAGGCTGTTAGCAGAGGCTGTGGACAAGAGAGTAGAGTTGCTAGAAAAGTATACACGCAATGCACCTTACCACTACTAACTCTAACTTGAACCCGCACCTTAACCATAACCTTGATATTGTCTGATTACCCGCTCACGCCCAGTTACACACTCGCAAACATGTATGCAGGCACACATGCACCCACACAAAATGTGAGTATATCATGATAATTACACAAAGTTATGATTATGTTTGGATTATCCATTTGAATAGAGTCTTACTGAATATTTGAATATTGGGCACTGTGTCAACACAAGTAATTTCAAACATGGATATAAATAAATACATTTAAATATATATGTCTCTAATTACAAAATCAAGTCTTGTAGCTGACACTGCCTCAGTACAGTACACTGTGCTCCCTACATAAGGGATTTTGACGTTTTACTGTCCCCAATGAGAACGTAAAACCCACACTCACTGAAATATTCTTTAGCTTTCGATGTATTTTTTTAGCAGCAGAGGTCAGAGCAAACAGACAGATGTAGGCGACATCCTTCACCAACCGTTTTTGTTTTACGCCCCCCTGAGTCATATGAGCCCCTTAACGTAGTGCTCTCCTAGTGGGATGAAAGTGCAGTAAAAGCAGAGAGCTTGTCAGTGGCATTCAGGACACTACCATTAGATGAGACAGAGGGAACTACTGCCCCAGAGATTGTTGGATTGACATACTCTCCAAAATGCAGATTTAGAACCTGACACCTGTAGTAAGACAAAGGCGCAACGCTCACTCACCATAACAAATGCATTGTTTACTTAAAAGGTGCAAAGCACGATCGGTTTGAATCCCACCCCAAGTTTTCATTAAACAAAAACAGTCGGGACCCTGTAAATAGAGACCCAGTTAGCAACCCAAAACAAACCTCATGTAGATCCTGACTTACCAAGGAACTAACACAGCTTTTCCAAATCCTAACTGGAGTAATCAGTGGGCAAACTGAAACACTGACCATGTTGTACACTGCTGAAGGGCCTGTCACCAGCATGTGTCTGTGCTACTAAATACACTTTTCCATGCCCCTCTCTGTCCTTATCTTTTCCTAAATAAGTCTATAAGACAATGTTCCCAAATTCACGGAGACTGCAATCACAAATGCTGCATAAGTCGGCTCAATTGGAAATTACCGTTAAATGCCAAGTGCGCTGTAACGCAGATTTGTATTTTTTTTTTTTTTTTTATTTAACTAGGCAAGTCAGTTAAGAACAAATTCTTATTTACAATAACTGCCTAGGAACAGTGGGTTAACTGCCTTGATCGGTGGCAGAACAACAGATTTTACAACAGAGTTACTGGCCCAACTCTCTAACCACTAGGCTACCTGCTGCCCCAGATCTACTGCCGGTCGGATTGAATCCCAGCCTTCGATGGTCACAGCACAACAAAGATGGGAACCATGCCATGAAGCGGATCCAAGATCAGTTCTTAGGGACAGTGCCCACCTCAGGCCAGTACATTAGTCACTCTCACTTCCCCCTGTCCTTAATCTCAGGAAGGCAGATTCTGCACCACAGGTCATCACAGCTCATCATGAACCATGTTCCACTATTCCAGCTACCCTCCAGGAAGGAAAAGTAATGCACTTAGACAGGACACAATGTTTTACAGATGGTTTTAAGATGTAACTTTCAGATCTGGGAGGCCTTGTAAACTACAAAGCTTTCCCTTTCCTGCAACAGGCTTTAACATGCACGACACACACACACACACACACACACACACACACACACACACACGCACACGCACACGCACACGCACACGCACACGCACACGCACACGCACACGCACACGCACACGCACACGCACTCTCACACGCACACGCACTCTCACACGCACACACACAGACACGCACAGACACTCAACAACAACACACAATAAACCCAATAGTACTGATTCAGATTCTTACATGATCAGATTGAGTTGAGTCTGCCACCTAGTGGAGCAACAGGTATACTTCTCTGCTCTCTTCAGATCGTGGTGGCAGTAATTAACTTCAGAGCAAGGCACGCTAAAGATAACTAAGCTCATCACAGCTACAGTACAATTTCAGGTCATGTAATTGTCGGGCACTAACCATATGCTTCAGTGAATAAACAGATCTCTGAGGGATTTGAACTGTTTTCAGTATAATGTCCTATATGGTGGAGCCAGAAGAGCTTGTTATGAGGACAGGGCCATGCAGGTAAACACAAACACCATCTGGTCCTATAAATATGCAGCTGGGCCCCTGTAGGTCACATCAGTGTTGTGTTCAAGACCACCTAAAGCAAGACCAATTCAAGACCGAGACCAGGAGGGGGACAAGGGGTTCGAGACTGAGGCAAGACAGAGACCAGAAAAATGAGAGTCCATGACTGTAATTTTGTCAAATCACCACCATAACAGAGTTCAACATGTCCAATATTTCTGTGTTCATATTTCAGAACAATGTATGGATTCTTCAGACATTCAGAATAGTGAAAAAATGTATGCTAAGGGAAAATAGAGCAAGTCTACAAATTATTACTAACACAAACACAGTGGGGAACAATGGGCCTACTACACCTTCAGAGAAGGTTTAAGGATTTCTACATTAATTATAATAATTATATTATTATTTTTCAATGATCTGATTTAATCTGTTCAGTTTTTGTTGCAAAGGAAAGGGTTAACACTGAATAGAAAATAATATCCAATCAGGATTTTTCTTTGCTGGTCACTGAGGAGATAAATCGAGCTAGCAATGTCAGCCATTGGCTAGCTATATAAAGACATCTGCCATTCAACTATATTAGGGCAACATTTTGGAGTGACTGTGGAATCAACCTATCACATTTTGACTTAATGGGTGGGATTGCTTTTACAAAAACATATGGAAACTTCTAGCTAGCTTTTGTTGTTGGCTAGTTTGCAGCGGCTGCAGCAGGTGTTATCAAAGAGGATATTGTTGCAAATTTGCTAGCAACTGCCTTTTCAAGAATAACTTTCAACAAGAAGTTATGTTTCAAATGATCGACATCTGGTGAGTGAAACTGTGTTTTTTTATTACAGCGTGCTTACTGTTGTTCGCTATCTCTTTGAAAATAACTTATGTGCGTGAAACATTGTAGTATTTAAAGTGGAACTGACAGCATTTTAGCAACTTGAAATCTCATTAAAATCTTTTTATTTACACCACTGGGAAGAATATGACACTTTTTTAAAACATTTTCTGACAACCGACCACTAAGATGTGACTGGTTTCAGGAAACTAGGCGTATGTTGCACATCACTACTTTACAGGAGCGGCATTTGAACGTAAATGTCTAGACAATAGTGACCCATATACAGCTAGATGTGGCTGGGGGATGATTAAAGCATTTCCTTCACACGTCCCATCAATTTAGAGACGTGTTTAGGGTAAGCGTCATATAATAATTATCTCCTGCCATGTCACTGTTGCGTCGTAAAACAGTGTTGTTTGAAGAAGACCCTGTCTGTATAGTTTTTTTGCCTTTCCCCCCAGCATTGTCCCCCCATATCCACCATATCCATGGCAGCAGGAAGACTTAAGTCCTTCACAGTTGTATGGGGCTTGCATGTCCGAGCCGCACGGTAGCTCACCATATAAGACACTTCTAGTCCCTTCTTATTAATGGTATCTGTTGCTTTTATACATGTCTTACTACTCGAAAGTCGTCTTTATTCTCGCTCAAAAAACTTGCGTGGCTTATTTTTCAAATTGTCATGTTTTGTTTCTAAATGTCTGTGCAAGAGTGAATGTTTCCCACGAGAAAGTAACGGTTAATGTGACTGGATGTAAATTATTTGACTAGGTTACCTATATTTTACATTGTGTTGTTATTTCGCTGAACACTAGATGGTTTAATTTTATTTTTGGCAGTGAAACGATGCTACTCAGGTGAGAAAAAAACTCACCCAAACGTATAGCCCTGTTGGAAAAAATAAATGTACTGTTTGAAAATGCCCAACGGAATTGCGCGTTCCCTGGGGCAAAACCTGTACTAAGGCATTTGTGAAAATTCTATAGCAATATAGAGTGGGAAAGTGGCCGTGCGTTTGGACAATTAATAGACACTGCAGGAAATAAAACCGGAGTTTACACAGACCGGTGCGCTATAGCCAATCAGAGCTACAGTAGGGCTTTATACAAACAAGTCATTTGCCACTGGGCCTTCCATAATTCACTTTGAACTGGACTGTGTGTTTACAAGCAGTTGCAACAGTGCGACTTTAGATCATTAGAACGCATTCACCAAAAAAATCACCTGAATGGATTTCTGCATATATGTAAACACCATGGAAGTCCTCTTATATGTGGAAGTCATCTTTACAGTCCTATTGATGAAACGACTATGAAAAGGTAGGCTCTCTCTCTCCCTCAGTTATGCACATCAACAACAAGTTAAACAACTAATGCTAGCCAAAGCAAGATGAGCTAAAATCTAACAAAGGAACATTAGATAAATACTCAAACTTTTTCAGCTGGTTGGCTGTCAATATTGCACTGATAAACAATGGGGAATTGTAGCCTCCCCGTCCTTCTGCAGCTTGTCTGCTAATGCATGCTTGTCCCAACCAAGCACCCAAGCTCACTGGCTAACGTTGGCTAGCTTGCTAGATAGCTTCTTCCAGACACAAATGAGACCTCACTACCCATTTTACTCGCTGTAGCAGAGCTGGTTAGTCTGTTTACATGTTATATAGAGATTTCTTGACTAACTATTACTTATTTTGCCTACGTTTACTGACACCAGTCATATTAAACTGGGTTTCGCTAGTTTGTAAATTCATCAGCTCCTCTGCTCTCTGGCACACTCTGACGAAAGTGCTCTGAGATTGGAGTAGATAACCAGAGTGAATTTGCAAACCCAAGAGATATGATAACTGAATAATAGTCGTTCAAGCTCTTGCTAGCTAAACAAATGACACCTGCATCTTTAGCTGTGTATAGCCACTGAAAACGATATGAGGGGAAAAAGTCAGTCACTCACCCACTCCTCCAATGGCATCTCCGTGTTTTTAGCTTGCTACATAAATAGATAGGCTAGCCTATTAGCCACGTTATGACTGGCTTGTGATCATTGCCCATGCTAGTTTGATCATCCGTATTGAGCATCCGTATTGAGTGTCTCAGTGAGACCGGTCTTGAGTACTACAACACTGGGTCACATGCCAGGTACAGATGTCTGACAGCAAGGACGGATGACATAGGACATGTTGTAGTTCCATCACAGGCTGCACTGACACCAGCCTCAGCCTGGCATGGTCTGGGATCAAAGTGTGACCCACAGGTGAAAGGTGAGTGACCTGGCCTGGCTGGTACAGCCTTCTGTCTAGGTTTGCTGCTCTGCCAGCCTCTTATCAATTGCCTGTCCATCAGGGTTGGACTCAATTTGATTTACAGTAGATGTGGTAAATAGGTCAATGGAACTCGACCCAAACAATAGAAATGCCATGGAAACGTGTGGGGGGAATATGCCGTGGGAGAAAGATCCCAAATCTTCTCATTGCCCCCCAGCAAAATGAACCCACATTTAGGCTATTGTTTACATGTGTATTTCACAATCTGAGGTAACAATCTGAGTATAATGCTTGTATGGATGTCAACCTAAACACATGTCATCGTCACCAATCAACTTCTTTGCAGTTAAAAAACGACTTTGACTACCACCACCGATTTCTGTATGCTAGCGATGCTACCAGCTTACACTAACAAGAGTTAGTATTTAGCATGCACTTCTAAATGTTATGAATAGAAAACAGACAAATATATCCAAATTGGACTTAGTAACCACATTGTAGGCCTGTTGCAATACATCAATCATGACAGATTTGATAATTATCTACTTTGCTAGATCAGATTTGCTGAATGTGCACCAATCTAGCGTCCTTCTATCACCCACGGTCTGTATTCCATTGACCTCTTTACCACATCTATCGGAATCTTTGGGTACTCCACTTTTTATATCTTTTCACTATTGCCATGATACAGACATCATTCTCCTCTGTTGGTGCATATTCTAGACGGCTCTAATGATCTCAAGGACAGACAGTCATTGTAATGTTCTCATGTCATGTGAAAGATGTTTAATCAGCACAGTAATGATTACTGTTACCATAACATAAGGCAGAGTGCCATTTAGTTTGTTGCAAAAACAGACTGAAATGGATGATTTCAGTCTGCTTGATAACAATAACAGTAATTATAGTTTATTGAAGAAGTAGTTAGATTAGTTTTTGTTCCATTACCCTCTGCAGCTTTACAAGATATAAAAGCAAAGCACAGATACAGCACAAGCTGTTCAGCCCAGTTCAGTCACTCACAGCTACATTGTATGGTTCTCTCTGTTGTCTCTCCCTGTGGTAATTATTATGAAGGCTATGAGTCTCCTGCTTCGAGTCTTATACAGTACCAGACACTGTTGGCGTCATGGTTGAGGGATTGACTGGTGATTGGACTTCAGGACCCAGAGGGCAAAGGTCAACCCTTCCTTTTTAAACATTCAGTGACACCTAACAACAGATGCAGATACCTCAAATTCTCCTCATTCACTTTTGACAAGTGTCTACCTCGGTGTATTATTATATTTTCCAAATTGCCTTATAAGGAAATTCACAGGGACACAACCTACTGTTTTGGACATATTTAAACCCATTATCCACAGATATCTCTGTAGCTCACTGAGACTGATCCTAAATTCCTCCTGTTTAATGAAGTCTTACGGACACTGCCAGGGCAAGCTGTGTCTGAGGTGTTCTCAACCCTTTCCTCCCTCACCACAACACATCCAACAGGACACACTCAACACCATGTGCAAATCCCTCAAGGGGGCTGTGTACGTTACATGCCCTAAAGAGGGCTGAACTCACTCATGCCTTCTCATGTGTCTTTCTCACTGTATCACAAAGGGTCATGGGTCAGGGAAAGGTTAGTGTGTGGCTTACTCTTTAACCTTAATCTTGAGAATGGCCTGTGTTCAGTTGAAGTAGTAAGTACTAGTTTCCTGTCTCAGTTTTCAACATATACAGTGGGGCAATAAAGTATTTAGTCAGTCACCAATTCTGCAAGTTCTCCCACTTAAAAAGAGAGACGCCTGTAATTTTCATCATAGGTACACTTCAACTATGACAGACAAAATGAGAAAAAAAATCCAGAAAATCACATTGTAGGATTTTTAATGAATTTATTTGCAAATTATGGTGGAAAATACGTAATTGGTCACCAACAAATAATCAAGATTTCTGGCTCTCACAGACCTTTAAGATGCTCCTCTGTCCTCCACTCGTTACCTATATTAATGGCACCTGTTTGAACTTGTTATCAGTATAAAAGACACCTGTCCACAACCTCAAACAGTCACACTCCAAACTCCACTATGGCCAAGACCAAAGAGCTGTCAAAGGACACCAGAAACAAAATTGTAGACCTGCACCAGGCTGGGAAGACTGAATTTGCAATAGGTAAGCAGCTTGGTTTGAAGAAATCAACAGTGGGAGCAATTATTAGGAAATGGAAGACATACAAGACCACTGATAATCTCCCTCGATCTGGGGCTCCACGCAAGATCTCACCCCGTGGGGTCAAAATGATCACAAGAACGGTGAGCAAAAATCCCAGAACCACCTAGTGAATGACCTGCAGAGAGCTGGGACCAAAGTAACAAAGCCTACCATCAGTAACACACTACGCCGCCAGGGACTCAAATCCTGCAGTGCCAGACGTGTCCCCCTGCTTAAACCAGTACATGTCCAGGCCCGTCTGAAGTTTGCTAGAGAGCACTTGGATGATCCAGAAGAAGATTGGGAGAATGTCATATGGTCAGATGAAACAAAAATAGAACTTATTGGTAAAAACTCAACTCGTCGTGTTTGGAGGACAAAGAATGCTGAGTTGCATCCAAAGAACACCGTACCTACTGTGAAGCATGGGGGTGGAAACCTCATGCTTTGGGGCTGTTTTTCTGCAAAGGGACCAGGACGACTGATCCATGTAAAGGAAAGAATGAATGGGGCCATGTATCGTGAGATTTTGAGTGAAAACCTCCTTCCATCAGCAAGGGCATTGAAGATGAAACATGGCTGGGTCTTTCAGCATGACAATGATCCCAAACACACCGCCGGGCAACGAAGGAGTGGTAAGAAGCATTTCAAGGTCCTGGAGTGGTCTCGCCAGTCTCCAGATCTCAACCCCATAGAAAATCTTTGGAGGGAGTTGAAAGTCCGTGTTGCCCAGCAACAGCCCCAAAACATCACTGCTCTAGAGGAGATCTGCATGGAGGAATGGGCCAAAATACCAGCAACAGTGTGTGAAAACCTTGTGAAGACTTACAGAAAACGTTTGACCTCTGTCATTGCCAACAAAGGGTATATAACAAAGTATTGGGATAAACTTTTGTTATTGACCAAATACTTATTTTCCACCATAATATGCAAATAAATTAATTAAAAATCCTACAATGTGATTTTCTGGATTTTTTTTTCTCATTTTGTCTATCATAGTTGAGTGTACCTATGATGAAAATTACAGGCCTCTCTCATTGTTTGAAGTGGGAGAACTTGCACAATTGGTGGCTAAATACTAAATACTTTTTTGCCCCACTGTTGCTCATGTTGGTTTTCAAGCATGGAATTTGTCCTGGTCTTCTGAGCGTCTTGAACATTATATGGTGTTACAGTAAACCGTTGCATTACAGAATCTGAGGTTATTGTTGGTCTTGAGGGGTTTAGTCAGAAGTCCTAGCGTCATTACCATCTCTGTGTGAGTAATACGTAAACAGTATATCTGGTGTGCCAAACTTAACTAATGGATGTTTCCTAAGTCGGTGTAGCCATCTGCCTACGATAACCTACCCCTTACTTTCTCACTACAGCCAGATCAATACAGATGTTAAACATACCGTGCTTCACCTCAACCATGCCCTGATTTACTCCCAAAGCTCTCAATCAGAATGGTGTGACTTTTACATAAACTCCACAACTGATCTAATGGTACTTATGGAAAATAAAATTGAGATTAGTGAGTACATTTCAAAATAGATTGTTAATGTTTTCTTTTGTACCCTGTGTACTCCAGTTCAATTGTGCATTGACTGTCAACTGTTTGGGGATTCAGAATACTTTCTGTTATGTTCTGTTAATTACTGATGTCCCCTTTAAGAATGGGGCACCCTTGGTCATGCCCAGTGTTCTATGTTATTCTGGTACTAACTCGTTTTAGTAAATGTGAAGCTCCAGTTCAATTCCTTGTATTCAGAGTATTTCTTATTGCATTGTATTATAAGAGCTAAGACACTACACTTTCCTTTATTAAACACTCGTAGCACATACACACATGTACTTAGCCATGACCCAGCACTTTAAGGACCTGTAGGCTACTAACCACCTTCTACTTGCATCTCCCTCAAACATCTCTCTCCCTCCCTGATTTAGACAGTGTTGGTGGTCACAGACAATAGTGACTAAAGAACCACTTTGATGAGCCAGACAGTTGAATAGAAAAGCATTCCAAATAGCTGCATGGGTCTGTTCTTATGTCTGGAAGTCTAATTAAACAGTTATGCAACAAATACCTACACATAACCTACACTTCTGGTTGTGTAGTAGGAAATGTAACAGAGGAATGGTTGTTATTCGGCATTCTTATAGTGCTGTTATATCACATACATTACTTTGCAATTAAGTCTGAAAAGAAGATGGCAAGATTTAGGATAACTTTAGATCCTTGAGGAAACAAATCACTGATACTGTATCGTTTCTCTGCATGCCTGAGACCATAACACCAGGTACTTCACAGTAAAACTCTTTCTAAGAGGTAACCAGTATTTTTAGCCTGTCCGTTGGGTAATGTAGACAGGGATTTTCTCTGATTGCCTTAATCTGCCTCAGTGGGTCTTTGGCACAAGATGGATTGAACTCTACTTGATGTCCCAGATAGCAGTAGAGCAATCACAGTATTATCAGTGCAGACACAGAGTGCCATAACTATGCTGCTCTCTCATCATGGGTGCAGCCAAATCAAATATCCTGGTGTTACATCAATCTCTTCCCCATGGTGTTACATCCATCTCGTCCCCTCTGTGATTAAGAGGAGTTTGTTATGGTTCCTGAGACAGATTTATAAAACTATAACCTATAAGAACCTAAGCCAGCCATCCAATGGGAGAGATGAAAAAAAAATAGTTTCTCACGTTACAGCTTTCTATTACATAATATTCTATTACATTAAATAACCAGAAATTGTTATGAAAATTAATCAGAGCAAAATTTCCTCATTATAATTACAGCCTCCTTTAGCTGGTGTAGCGAAGCATGTGAGTATGATTCTTAACGCCTCACTTCTTACGTTGTTTATGCTTGCTACATTTAGGCCATACCACCCAAACACCCACCCATCCCAGCAACACAAGAAGAGGGGAAGCACCAGCCAAATAGTTTCCTCCTCCATTCCCCTCCGGTCTCTGTGCTAGTCGCAGTGAAAGGGAGTGTTGTTTTGTGCTAGTGGGGCTGATGGCTGGTACCGGCGCTGTTTTGTGAGGTCCAGGCTGACCGGGTATTCACATGGTGCCAAGCGGGGCCCGGAAACTGGCAGAGGGGATGAAATTACAGCCTGGTCGTGCAGTGACATTTTCACTGTTCTGAGAGCCTAGTGCTCTTTCTCTCTCTCACTCGATCACTCAGTGCTCTTTCCCTCTATCTCTCCATCCTCCCCTCCACTAATGGATGTGTGGGGCAAAAAGAGAGCGCATATGCCTCCTCATATTTACCCATGGGGGTAATTCTGATTTGGACTTTGTAGTTGAAATGGTGGTGGTGTTGGGCAAGGTTGAGTCATTTCATTGGTGAAAATGGCAAGAGATACCTGAAGATACAGTCACACTGTGTTGAGATCCGTGAATGTCATGCTGGTTGTATTTCATAACATAACAGACAATGGCATGGTAAACAAAGCAATGCAAAAAAATCTGCAGCCAACTGCAGTGAATCTATATCAATGAGGGTAAAGCACCTGCAGGTGTCTGATGTAGGTGATATTGTAATGTGTTCTCTTTTAACAAAATTCTTAACTTCACAGCTCATTCAAATTAACACTTGTTGACTCCAGGCTGGCTTCACCATAGCACAGAAATATATGTTGTATGAATCAGAGTCAGATATACTCCCATTAATCTGACTGTCATAAATTCCCCTCAGATATAACACAAGACCCCTGATGAGAAGATGCATGCATCCCATGCATCCCATAATGCCCTAGTAACCCTCTGGGAACCCCAGCTGTCAGCTCACATTCGGTGGCTCCATGGTGTCAACACACCCCGATCCACACCCTTAAACAGGCGTGTCCCACCCCATAGCTCAAATATTTGTGAATGCAGCAGTGTGCATACTCTGTTGGACATTATCTGCCTGATCAACAGCCAACAATGAGGTTCCCTGGATAATGAGAAATCTCTGGAGTATTTGCAGAATTTACATTCTCTATAAATGCCTTCATACCCAGCATTATGCACAGTTACATTCATGCATGGCTGCGTGATGGGAAACAATGGGAAGGTCAAGGTTGGTAATCCTGCCATTCAAACCGCTAATATAACAAGTGTCAAGACAGAGTAATACAAGTTGTTATGTTCTGTGTGAAGTTCAGCCAAGTGATTACGTTATATTGTTAGTCTGTAATGTCCACAGTTACCATACACTGAATATAGTATTATTGTAAACAGACACAGGTTTCTCTGTCTATTTTAAGCCAAAAGGTGTTCTTGGTTCTTTGAGTCTTCAAATAAATCCTAAGTATTCGGCAAATTAGATAACAGCTTATTTATAAGTTGTAGTCTAGCACAAAGGCCCACTCATGTGACTCCCCCTTATACCTAAACTACACCATCAACAAGTAAATAAATAAATATGCAAACATATATATATATATATATATATATATATATATATATATATATATGGTTAACAAGATGTATTTGGGCAGAATAGTATGACAAATTAACAGTGTTGAACAGCAACTCCAACCTGTCTTAGAATAGGAAGCCGACTTACCTTCTTTGAATAAGATGCCCCCATACTGCTGGATGTGCTGGTCGCTCTACTCCGTATGCCTGCTCAGGTGTAGTTCCTCTAAGTCCCTCCACTCCTCTAGGCAGGGCCAGGCTCCAGGCTCTCCCTCAGCTCAGCTCTGATCTGTCCACCCTTCCTGCATGCTCCAGGGAGGGGGCAGACGGACGGGGGCGAAGAGGAGCCTCCTAGCTCTCCCTCTGGCACCGTGACAACAACAGACAGGGGTGCTGTACTGTACTCCAGACAATACTAGTTTACAAGGTGTTCCTTAAGACTGGCTGTCCTGGCTGGTTGAGGAGGGATCCATAACGCCACAAATCAAACCTCAACTATTGCAAGGTCATGCTATGAGTCAGATTGTATAAAGAGAGGGAGAGAAAGAAGGCTGGGTTGTGTGTGTGTGTGTGTGTGTGTGTGTGTGTGTGTGTGTGTGTGTGTGTGTGTGTGTGTGTGTGTGTGTGTGTGTGAGAGAGAGAGATAGGAGTGTGTGTGAGTGAGGGGAAGGACTTCTGAGCATGGCCATTGTAGAAGAGCTGACCCTTTTCAGCCACCTGTTGCTGGCTGACTCCCCACTCTTAGCGGACTTAAGGACAGAAGGGGGATTATGGTAATTGGGCCTGACAGAGCAGGAAGCCAGGAAGAGAGCACACTGTGTCATGGCTGTCACTGTCACCAGTCACCACCCTGGCTACATCCAGGAGCTGGACATCGCTGGGCTGGACGGACTATACCTAGGTGTGTGTGTGTGTGTGTGTGGGGGGGGAGTTTCTAGCTGTTTGTTATGGTCTTTTTGTCTTCTCACCTTCTCAGGCTCTGCTAGGGCTGCATTTCATTCCAGAAAGTTGCTCCATTGCTCATGCCCTTGCTTACTCCCTTTGAATTTGGCCACTAGAAGCAGATGCCACAGATCGGGCAAGCTTATGAAATCACAGAGCTCTGGAGTCACAGCTAAGGCAGCCCACAGAGAGTTCAAAGGCCACCTTTGGTTTGGTTCACTCCTACTGTACACACAATGTCTTTGTTCTTGTTCTCATTCCCTCGCTCCATCTTACTTGCGTTCCTAAGTTTACATGTAGCTCTGAAACTTTAACTCCCAACTTTGCTTCTACCATTTGCTTAACAGCCTCTAGGGTAAGACAGGTGGAGAAAGAGAAGTCCCTTTGTACATCTATAATCTTTGATAGATAATGTACAATCAATAGATTTATTCTACACGAGTATTCTAAAATCATACATCAATTCTAAAAGGATAAATAAACTGATAGAGTTGAAGTAAACTAGAACTAGACATCAACAAGTAATATTTTACATATCAAATAATGAGGACAGCTCTGTAAAGGAACTCTTTCGTGCAACCATCATATTCCTTACTCTCTGCTCCTCCTCGGGATGCAGCCTCCCACCTCCACCACACCTGGCCAGCCATCATACACATTGGTCTCAACATTGTTCTTCACAACCTATATGGAGGATGTACACCAACGAACAAGAAAATGCATGATTAACTGACACAAAATGCATACAATTAGCTTTTTTTCAACTTTATAACCTTGAAATGAAAAGTACGTTCTTACTGTACCTTCTCAAAGGGGCTCTGTCCATTCATATCACCTGCTCTGACAGTGACATCACCCCAGTGCTCCCCAGACTGACAAACGTCTCCCTGATCGCATCAGTCATCCTGAGAGACAGCATCAAACAGTTTTAGATTTTGTCTAATTGGGTTGTTAATGGGATGCTGGTCAGAAAAGTCCTTTGATTATTTCCCGATCCAGAGTTGGAGTTACTGTGAAGGGTTGGGATCAATTTCATATCAATTAAGTCAATTCAACTTACTTTGTCGCTGATCATCTGAGGCCACCAGAACAATTATTTGGAGTTTAATCTCCCTCAGGAAACACCAACGAGTCCTCACCTAAATGCAGGAAGCATTTTTTTATGCATGGTTTTACAGTGCACTATTTACCGGGTACCTACGAATTCCAATGTAAAATGTTAATTACCTATAGCTTATTTCTTTAGGATGCACCAAAATAGTACCAGTAAGTAACATTGTGTTTTTTTTATTATGTTGAATTCCTGTTTTATATGCAGAGACCAGAGACACTTACTTTCAGAATATATGTTTACGGAATCAATCTTTTCAATCTCCCCACTTTCACCTTGAAAGAAACAACCAATTTGAATTAACTTACTGAAAAACTATTCAAAAGTTGTCAGTGTCTTTAAGTGTCTTTAAAGTGTATACCGTTTCTATTACACAGAAGGGCTTCTATAATGAAACTCACCATTCACAAGGACAATATTCAGCTCGACCATGATGTTGTTGTAAACGCTACTCGTGCTGCTAAAATGAATAAAATGTGTCACATTGCGCTATTACACACTGTTTCAAACTGTACAGTATACATTTCCAGACGGTGTCCCAATACTTTGGAATACTGTAGTATTCTTTCCCTGTGCTGCTCCCTTACGGAATGGGTGAGTGGCCTTGACCTTGAATTATATTTGATTGTTTCATTCATTTTCAGATTAGAAGTCATGCAGAATGAGAGGCAAGAAAATTCAGCTAGATAAGACTGTTAAGACTGTTAGGGCACAGCCTCTTATACATATTTAGACTTTCTATTCAATTGTAGTAATCTCTGCTATCTCAGTGCAACAGACTGGGCAACCATGTCACATAGTGAGTTTCTACTGCCATCTGTAGGCTGTGTGCTCAATTCAGCTCTTTCACAGACACTGCAGTTAAATTGTGACTCCTTTCAGGAAACTATGGTATGGCGCATTCACATTTTTGAACATAAAAAGTCAATAATTTAAACAAGATATTTTGTCACAGAAATGCTCAACATGCATAAATTGCTACTGTTCTTAATAACAAACTTGTGTTTCATCCATAAAGACAAGAAATACAAATATCTTCTCTGTGCTGCCTTTTATTGGCTGTGATAATGGATGGCAAAACCAGAGATTTGACTTGGCATCCAGGAAATGACAAGGATTTTTGAGGCTCTGTCTTTCATGGACAGTCTCTTTATATGGCTGTTTGAAAGATATAACATTAGCCATTGAGAACTACAAACTTTTTTGCTATTTTTTCTCCAAGGTGTCTGATTGCCCGTGATTTAGCAGGCAGATCATTAATATTGAAAAAATCTTTATAAGAGACCACATTTACCAAACAAATCCGGGAACACTGTCCATCCGATCTGAATGAATGAAATATTCAAATTAAATACTATTTTTTTACATGGGAAAAGAGACAACAAAATCACACAACTGCATGTCAATGAAGAATATGTGAAAAAACACCTTGAGGATTGATTCCAAACAACGTTTGCCATGTTTGATCCATATTATGTAGTCCTTAATCCGGTTTTCACGTTGTAGGTGACTTCATTTTTGGATAAAAAAGACGTTTCCCATTTAGCCAGGCGCAATGTCACAAAAAGATGCTTGACTATTCTATAATTGATAGCTTTGGAAAGAAACACTCTGATTTCCAGAACTGCAAAGATATTGTCTGGAGTGCCCCAGAACAGATGCACAGAAAACATCAAGATGAAACTTCAAAAATGAAAGGATTTTATTTATTTGGTTATCTGGCTTTTGTGCTGTGAATGCGTGCTAATGAGCCTGCCCGATCTAAATGCTATGTCTGCAGCATTTGACATAGGCTATCTTGGAAGATTGACACAAAGAGTCAATTTCTATGGTTCAAAAGCATATTTTGAAAATCTGAGATGACAGTGTTGTTAAGAAAAGGCTAAAGTAGACATCAAATTATTATATATATAAATGTAGCATTATTTAAATTTTATTTGCGATTTTCGATATTATGGAGTTAATTTGCGTTATGCTAATGAGCCTGAGGCTTAGGTCACCCAAATCCGGATGGGGAAAACGTTTCAAGAGGTTAAAAAGAATCTTTCAGGAAAAACTGAACATTTGTATGTTACTGAGAGTCACTACTTCACAAGAGTGGCATTTGAACATAAATAAAGTCAATAATAATTGAATATTTTCTGGCAGAAATGCCTTCTGGAACATGTGAACTTTCAAGTGCCTTAATAACAAACTTGTGTTTCATCCATAAAGACAAAGGAAAATCTGACATGAACCTTTCCCGAAAAGGCTAGCCTTGATTGGCTGTGATAATGGATGGGCTGGACATTTTCGGGAGATGAGTTAACGGTTACATTATGGAGAATGCTTCTGTCTATAACTGTAGCTTTTCAGTATGTGTTGACAGTCCTTTCTACACAAATAATACGTTTTTGAAAGATATAACATTAGCCATTGAGAACTACAAACTTTTTGCTATTTTTCTCAACAATATTGATGCCCTGATTTAGCAGGCACTATCATCATCTAATAATGAAAAAAATCTTTATAAAATATACACTGCTCAAACAAATAAAGGGAACACTAAAATAACACATCCTAGATCTGAATGAATGAAATATTCTTATTAAATACTTTTTTATTTACATAGTTGAATGTGCTGACAACTCGAAAAGAAGTTAACAAATGATCAATGGAAATTAAATTTACCAACCACATGGAGGTCTGGTCACTCTCACAATTAAAGTGGCAAACCACACTACAGGCTGATCCAACTTTGATGTAATGTCCCTAACCTGTTACTATGGGGGTGCTATTTCATTTTGGATAAAAAGACATTATTTTAAGCACAATATTTTGTCACAAAAAGATGCTTGACTATGCATATAATAGATAGCTTTGGAAAGAAAACACCCTGACGTTTCCAGAACTGCAAAGATATTGTCTGTGCATTGTCCCAGAACAGATGCTACAGGCAAAACCAAGATGGTCTCAAATGAGGGATTTTTGAGGCTCTGTTTTTCATTGTCTCCTTATATGGCTGTGAATGCACAAGGAATGAGCCTGCCCGATCTATCGCAACCCCAAGGTGTCTGCAGCATTGTGACGTATTTGTAGGCATATCATTGGAAGATTGACCATAAGAGACCACATTTACCAGGTGTCCGCGTGTCCTGCGCCATTGGTGCGCAAAACTCAGCTGCAAGTATTTTTCCATGGAATTTAGAGAAGAAAGCGTCTTCCACGGATATATCAATGAAGAGATATGTGAAAAAACACCTTGAGGATTGATTCCAAACAACATTTGCCATGTTTCGAGTCGATATTATGGAGTTAATTCGGAAAAGTTTGACGTTGTAGGTGACTGAATTTTGCAGGGCTTGACAGTGCTTCCTAGCCAAATGTGATGTACAAAACGGAGGTGGCGATTCCTCCTACACAAAGACGCTTTCAGGAAAAACTGCACATTTGCTATGTAACTGAGAGTCTCCTCATTGAAAACATCCTGTAACTCTTCAAAGGTAAATTATTTTATTTGGTTCTGGTTTGTGAAAATGTTGGATGCAAATGCTACTCAAAATGCTAAGCTAGCTTAGCATACTCTTACACAAATTAGTGAATTGCTATGGTTCAAAAGCATATTTTGAAAATCTGAGATGACAGTGTTGTTAAGAAAAGGCTAAGCTTGAGAGTAGGCGCATTATTTTCATTTTATTTGCGATTTTCAGAAATTGTTAACGTTGCGTTATGCTAATGAGCATGAGGCTTTAGTCATGATCCCAGATCCGGGATGGGGAGTTTCAAGACCCTGACTTGCCTAGTTAAATAAAGGTAAAAAAGGAATTGAGAAGTTGTCTGTGGTCACCACCTGCAGAACCACTCCTTTATTGGAGTGTCTTGCTAATTGCCACCTGTTGTCTATTCCATTTGCACAACAGCATGTGAAATGTATTGTCAATCAGTGTTGCTTCCTAAGTGGACAGTTTGATTTCACAGAAGTGTGATTTACTTGGAGTTGCATTGTGTTGTTTTAGTGTTCCCTTTATATTTTGATATTGCTACTATGCAAGTAACCACTTCACTGTACCGTTTACACCTTCTGCATCCTGTGCATGTCACAAATAAACATAGATTTTATTTGATATAGGGTGTGTTTACCACATGGCCTCTAATGTGAATCCTTAAAGAGATAGGGCTAATACTTAAGAGTGTGTGAATGATGCTGAATGGGTGTAGACAAAGAAGAGCTCTCCAGTAGGTGTACCAAAATATTCAATGGCCATTTTCTCAAAAGTGGGGTTACAAGTTTATCAACTTTCAAAGTATAATTACTTTTTTTGGAGGGTCCGTCATGGTCTGGGGCGGTGTGTCACAGCATCATCGGACTGAGCCTGTTGTCATTACAGGCAATATCAACACTGTGCGTTACAGGGAAGACATCATCCTCCCTCATGTGGTACCCTTCCTGCAGGCTCATCCTACCATGACCCTCCAGCATGACAATGTCACCAGCCATAATGCTCGTTCTGTGCGTGACTTCCTGCAAGACAGGAATGTCAGTGTTCTGCCATGGCCAGCGAAGAGCCCGGATCTCAATCCCATTGAACACGTCTGGGACCTGTTGGATCGGAGGGTGAGGGCCTGTAACGCATTCCCCCCAGAAATGTCTGGGAACTTGCAGGTGCCTTTGGAAGAGTGGGGTAACATCTCACAGCAAGAACTGGCAAATTTGGTACAATCCATGAGGAGGAGATACACTGCAGTACTTAATTCAGCTGGTGGCCACACCAGACACTGACTGTTACTTTTGATTTTGATCCCCCCCCTTTTTTTCAGGGACACATTATTCAATTTCTGCTAGTCACATGTCTATGGAACTTGTTCAGTTTGTTTAAGTTTTTGAATCCTGTTATGTTCATTCAAATATTTACACGATAAATTTGCTGAAAATAAACACCATTGACAGTGAGAGGACATTTCTTTTTTGCTGAGTTTAGTAACACAGTAAAATAACAATAATGAGGCTACAGAAAAGGAGTACTGGTACCGAGTCAATGTGCAGGGGTATGGTAATTGAGGTAATATGTACAGTACCAGTCAAAAGTCTGAACACACCTTCTCATTTCAGGGTTTTTCTTTATTTTTAATATTTTCTACTATGTAGAATAATAGTGAAGACATCAAACTATGAAATAACACATATTGAATAATTACATTTTATTTCACCTTTATTGAACCAGGTAGACCAGTTGAGAACAAGTTCTCATTTACAACTGCGACCTTGCCAAGATAAAGCAAAGCAATGCGACACAAACATCAGTTACACATGGGATAAACAAACGTACAGTCAATAACACAATAGAAAATATCTATATATAGTGTGTGCAAATGTAGTAAGATTAGGGAGGTAAGGCAATAAATAGCCATAGTGGCAAAATAATTACAATATAGCATTAACACTGGCGTGATAGATGAGCAGATGATGATGTGCAAGTACAGATACTGGGGTGCAAAAGAGCAAAAATAAATAACAATATGGGGATGAGGTAGTTGTGTGGGCTATTTACAGATGGGCTGTGTACAGGTGCAATGATCGGTAAACTGCTCTGACAGCTGATGCTTAAAGTTAGTGAGGGGGATATAAGTCTTCAGCTTCAGTGATTTTTGCAATTCGTTCCAGTCATTGGCAGCAGAGAACTGGAAGGAAAGGCGGTCAAAAGAGGAGTTGGCTTTGGGGATGACCAGTTGTCGGAAGTTTACATACACTTAGGTTGGAGTCATTAAAATTAGCTTTTCAACCACTGTTAACAAACTATAGTTTTGGCAAGTCGGTTAGGACATCTACTTTGTGCATACACAAGTAATTTTTTTTCAACAATTGTTTACAGACAGATTATTTCACTTATCATTCACTGTATCACAATTCCAGTGGGACAGAAGTTTACATACATTAAGTTGACAGTGCCTTTAAACTGCTTGTAAAATTCCAGAAAATGATGTCATGGCTTTAGAAGCTTCTGATAGGCTAAGTCTGGTTCATCCTTGGGAGCAATTTCCAAATGCCTGAAGGTTCCATGTTCATCTATACAAACAATAGAAGGCAAGTATAAACACCATGGGACCACGTAGCCGTCATACCACTCAGGAAGGAGACGCGTTCTGTCTCCTAGAGATGAACGTACTTTGGTGCGAAAAGGGCAAATCAACAAAAATAGAACTGGGGAGGCTTGCAAGCCGAAGAACACCATCCCAACTGTGAAGCATGGGGGTGGCAGCATCATGTTGTGGGGGTGCTTTGCTGCAGGAGGGACTGGTGCACTTCACAAAATAGATGACTCCATGAGGGAGGAAAATTACGTGGATATATTGAAGCAACATCTCAAGACATCAGTCAGGAAGTTAAAGCTGGGTCGCAAATGGGTCTTCCAAATGGACAATGACCCAAGCATACTTCCAAAGTTGTGGCAAAATGGCTTAAGGACAACAAAGTGGCCATCACAAAGCCCTGACCTCAATCCCATAGAACATTTGTGGCCAGATCTGAAAAAGCATGGAGGCCTACAAACCTGACTCAGTTACACCATCTCAGTCAGGAGAAATGGGCCAAAATTCACCCAACTTATTGTGGGAAGCTTGTGGAAGGCTACCCAAAACGTTTGACCCAAGTTAAACAATTTAAAGGCAATGCTACCAAGTACTAATTGAGTGTATGTAAACTTCTGACCCACTGGGAATGTGATGAAAAAAAAAGCTGAAATAAATCATTCTCTACTATTATTCTGACATTTCACATTCTGAAAATAAAGTGGTGATCCTAACTTACTTAAGACAGGTAATTTTTACAAGGATTAAATGTCAGGAATTGTGAAATACTGAGTTTAAGTGTATTTGTCTAAGTTGTATGTCAACTTCCGACTTCCGCTGTATCTGCTTGAGCACGAGCTTCTGGTGGGTGTTGCTATGGTGACCAGTGAGCTGAGATAAGGCGGTGCTTTACCTAGCAAAGATTTATAGATGACCTGGAGACAGTGGGTTTGGTGATGAATATAAAGCGAGGGTCAGCCAACGAGAGCATACAGGTCACAGTTGTGGGACTTTGGTGACAAAACGGATGACACTTTGATACACTCTACTCAGCAAATTGGATGTAGTCTAAGAGGCAATATTTAATTGACATCGCCGAAGTCAAGAATCGATAGGATGGTCAGTTTTACGAGGGTTTAGCAGTGTAAGTGAAAGAGGCTTTGTTGCGAAATAGGAGGCTGATTCTAGATTTAATTTTGGATTGGAGATGCTTAATATGAGTCTGAAAGGAGAGCTTACAGTCTAACCAGACACCTAGAATATGTGGACAACTACAAATACCTAAGTCACAACCGTCCAGAGTATTGAAGCCAGTCAGGCAGGCGAGTGCGAGCAGGAAACGGTTGAAGAGCATGCATTTAGTTTTACTTGCAATTAAGAGCAATTGGAGGCCATGGAAGGAGTGTTGAATGGCATTGAAGATCATCTGGAGGTTTGTTAACATTGTGTCCAAAGAAGGGCCAGATGTATACAGAATGATGTCGTCTGCATAGAGGTGGATCAGAAAATCACCAGCAGCTAGAGCGACATTATTGATATATACAGAAAACAGAGTCGGCCCGAGTATTGAACCCTGTGGCACCCCCATAAAGACTGCCAGAGGTCCGGACAACAGGCCCTCCGATTTGACACACTGAACTCTGAGAAGTAGTTGGCGAATCAGGCGAGGCAGTCATTTGAGAAACCAAGGCTGTTGAGTCTGCCGATAAGAATGAGGTGATTGACAGAGTCGAAAGCCTTGGCCAGGTCAATGAAGACAGCTGCACAGGACTGTCTTTTATGGATGGCGGTTTTGATATTGTTTAGGACCCTGAGCATGGCTGAGGTGCACCCATGACAAGCTCGGAAACCAGATTTCATAGCGGAGAAGGTATTGTGGGATTCGAAATGGTCAGTGATGTTTGTTAACTTGGCCTAAGAAGACTTTAGAAAGGCAGGGCAGGATAGATATAGTCTGTAAGAGTTTGGGTCTAGAGTGTCACCCCCTTTGAAGAGGGGGATGACTGATGCAGCTTTCCAATCTTTTGGGATCTCAGACGACACAAAAGAGAGGTTGAATAGGCTAGTAATAGGGGTTGCAACAACAGATAATTTTACAAAGAGAGGGTCCAGATTGTCTAGCCCAGCTGATTTTATAGGGGCTGAGATTTTTCAGCTCTTTCAGAACATCAGCTATCTGGATTTGGGTGAAGGAGAAGCAGGGCAGGCTTGGGCAAGTTGCTATGGGTGGTGCTGAGCCGTTGGCCGGGGTAGGGGTAGCCAGGAGGAAAGCATGGCCTGCCGTAGAAAAATGCTTATTGAAATTATCATAGATTTTTTGGTGGTGACGACAGTGTTTCCTAGCCTCAGTGCAGTGTGCAGCTGGGAGGAGGTGCTCTTATTCTCCATGGAATTTACAGTGTCCCAAAATCTTTGGGAGTTTGTGCTACAGGAGGTAAATTTATTTTTGAAAAAGCTAGCCTTTGCTTTCCTAACTGACTGTGTATATTGGTTCTTAATAATTTCCCTGAAAAGCTGCATATTGCGGGGGCTGTTCGATGCTAATGCAGTACGCCACAGGATGTTTTTGTACTGGTCAAGGGCAGTCAAGTCTGGAGTAAACCAAGGGCTTCATTTTTTGAATAGGGCATGCTTATTTAAGATTTTGAGGGAAGCACTTTTAAATAATATCTAGGCATCCTCTACTGACGGGATGAGGTCAATATCCTTCCAGGATACCCGGGCCAGGTTGATTAGAAATGCCTGCTCACTGAAGTGTTTTAGGGAGTGTTTGACAGTGATGAGGGGTGATCTTTTGACCACGGACCAATTACGGACACAGGCAATGAGGCAGTGATCGCTGAGATCCTGGTTGAAGACAGCAGAAGTGTATTTAGAGGGCAGGTTGTTCAGGATGATATCTATGAGGGTGCCCATGTCTACGGTTTTAGGGTTGTACCTGGTAGGCTCCTTGATAATTTGTGTGAGATTGAGGGCATCTATCTTAGATTGTAGGACTGCCGGGTTGTTAAGCATATCCCAGTTTAGGTCACCTAACAGTACAAACTATGAAGATAAATGGGGGGCAATCAATTCACATATGGTGCCCAGGGCACAGCTGGGGGCTGAGGGGGGTCTATAACGAGCGGCAACAGTGAGAGACTTATTTCTGGAAAGGTGGATTTTTAAAAGTAGAAGCTCAAACTGTTTCGACACAGACCTGGATAGCATGACAGAACTCTGCAGAGTTCTATCTCTGCTAAAGCAGTGAATAAAAAAGCAGTGAATAAAACAAACTTAGGGAGGAGGCTTCTGATGTTAAAAAACCTCTTGGAACTACCCATCCCGGATCCGGGAGAATTGTCATCAACTACACTATTTGGCCGTTGCGCTATGCTAATTAATCTTACTAGAAAATATTAATATTCATGAAATCACAAGTGAAATATAGCGAATCACAGCTTAGCCTTTTGTTAATCACCCTGTCGTCTCAGATTTTGAAATTATGCTTAACAGCCAAAGCAAGACAAGCGGTTGTGTAAGTTTATCGATAGCCTAGCATAGCATTATGTCCAGCTAGCAGCAGGAAGCTTGGTCAAGAAAATCAGAAAAGCAATCAAATTAACAGTTTATCTTTGATCTTCAGATGTTTTCACTGACGAGACTCCCAGTTAGACAGCAAATGTTCCTTTTCTTCCATAAAGATTATTTTTATACCCAAAATACCTCCGTTTGTTTGTCATGTTATGTTGATCCACCGGAAATAGCGGTCACGACAACGACGGAAAAAATTCAAAATTATATCCATAATATCGACAGAAACATGGCAACGTTTTTTATAATCAATCCTCAAGGTGTTTTTCACATATCTATTCGATAATATATCAACCGGGACAATTGGCTTTTCAGTAGGACCGAGAGGAAAAATGGCTACCTCTGTCTTTTACGCAAGAATGAGAGCGGAGAGCCCTCAGCTGACCACTGACGCAATGTAGTCGTTTACGATCATTCTTCCAAATAAAGGCCTGAAACTACGTCTAAAGGCTGTAGACACCTCAGGGAAGCCACAGAAAAAGGAATCTGGTTAATATCCCTTTCAATGGCCAATAGGGATGCATAGGAACACAACGGTTTCAAAATACGAGTCACTTCCTGATTGGATTTTTCTTAGGCTTTCGCCTGCAATATCAGTTCTGTTATACTCACAGACAGTATTTTTACAGTTTTGAAAACTTTAGAGTGTTTTCTATCCTAAGCTGTCAAATATAGTGGGGCAAAAAAGTATTTAGTCAGCCACCAATTGCAAGTTCTCCCACTTAAAAAGATGAGAGGCCTGTAATTTTCATCATAGGTACTGTGCTGTCATAGTTGAAGTGTACCTGTGCACTTCAACTATGACAGAGAAAATGAGAAAGAAAATCCAGAAAATCACATTGTAGGATTTTTAATGAATTTATTTGCAAATTATGGTGGAAATAAGTATTTGGTCACCTACAAACAAGCAAGATTTCTGGCACTCACAGACCTGTAACTTCTTCTTTAAGAGGCTCCTCTGTCCTCCACTCGTTACCTGTATGAACTTGTTATCAGTATAAAAGACACCTGTCCACAACCTCAAACAGTCACACTCCAAACTCCACTATGGCCAAGACCAAAGAGCTGTCAAAGGACACAAGAAACAAAATTGTAGACCTGCACCAGGCTGGGAAGACTGAATCTGCAATAGGTAAGCAGCTTGGTTTGAAGAAATCAACAGTGGGAGCAATTATTAGGAAATGGAAGACATACAAAACCACTGATAATCTCCCTCGATCTGGGGCTCCACGCAAGATCTCACCCCGTGGGGTCAAAATGATCACAAGAACGGTGAGCAAAAATCCCAGAACCACCTAGTGAATGACCTGCAGAGAGCTGGGACCAAAGTAAAAAAGCCTACCATCAGTAACACACTACGCCACAAGGGACTCAAATCCTGCAGTGCCAGACATGCCTCCCTGCTTAAGCCTGTACATGTCCAGGCCCATCTGAAGTTTGCCAGAGAGCATTTGGACGATCCAGAAGAAGATTGGGAGAATGTCATATGGTCAGATGAAACCAAAATAACTTTTTGGTATAAACTCAACTCGTCGTGTTTGGAGGACAAAGAATGCAGAGTTGCATCCAAAGAACATCATACCTACTGTGAAGCATGGGGGTGGAAACATCATGCTATGGGGGTGTTTTTCTGCAAAGGGACCAGGACGACTGATCCGTGTAAAGGAAAGAATGAATGGGGACATGTATCGTGAGATTTTGAGTGAAAACCTCCTTCCATCAGCAAGGGTATTGAAGACGAAACGTTGCTGGGTCTTTCAGTATGACAATGATCCCAAACACACCGCCTGGGTAACGAAGAAGTGGCTTCTTAAGAAGCATTTCAAGGTCCTGGAGTGGCCTCGCCAGTCTCCAGATCTCAACCCCATAGAAAATCTTTGAAGGGAGTGGAAAGTCCGTGTTGTCCAGCAACAGCCCCAAAACATCACTGCTCTAGAGGAGATCTGCGTGGAGGAATGGGCCAAAATACCAGCAACATTGTGTGAAAATCTTGTGAAGACTTACAGAAAACGTTTGACCTCTGTCATTGCCAACAAAGGGTATATAGCAAAGTATTGAGAAACCTTTGTTATTGACCAAATACTTATTTTCCACCATAATTTGCAAATTAATTAATTAAAAATCCTACTTGATTTTCTGGATTTTTTTTCTTTCTAATTTTGTCTGTCATAGTTGAAGTGTACCTAGGATGAAAATTACAGGCCTCATCTTTTTAAGTGGGAGAACTTGCACAATTGGTGCCTGTCTAAATACTTCTTTGCCCCACTGTATATGCATATTCTAGCATCTGGTCCTGAGAAATGGGTTGTTTACTATGGGAACGTTATTTTTCCAAAAATAAAAATAGTGCCCCTAGCTTCAAGAGATTTTAACATATATGAAACCAAGGCTTTTACGGTTACAGAAGTCAACAAATGATAGCGCTGGGGGATTAGGAGTGGAACTGTAGGCTACAGGGCCTGGGTTAACAGAGGAGGAGTAGGATAAGAGTATGGCTACAGGCTATAAGAACTGGTTGTCTAGTGCGTTGGGAACAGAGATCAAATGGAGCAGATTTCTGGGCGTGGTAGAATAGATTCAGGGCATAATGTACAGACAAGGGTATGGTAGGATGTGTGTACAGTGGAGGTAAACCTAGGCGTTGCGTGACGATGAGAGAGGTTTAGTCTCTGGAGGCACCATTTGTTTAACACTTTTTTGGTTAATACATGATTCCATGTGTTATTTCACAATGTTGATGTATTCGCTATTATTGTACAATGATGTAGAAAATAGTAAAAACAAAGATAACCCTTTGCATGAGTAGGTGTGTCCAAACTTTTGACTGTACATGTAGGTATGGGTAAAAAAATCTGGATAAATAATAAACAGAGGAGCAGCAATGTGTGTGTGTGGCGTCTATATGCATGTGTGTGTTTTTTGTTGTTGTGTGTGTTGGAGTGTCAGTGTAGTATGTGTGAATGTCTGGGTAGAATTTAGTGAGTGTGTTTTGAGCCAGTGCAAGAATGTCAGTGCAAAAAATGTATGATAAAAAAGGGGGTCAATGCAAATAGTCTGGATAGCCATTTGATTAACTGTTGAGCAGTCTTATGGCTTGGAGGTAGAATCTGTTGAGAAGCCTTTTGGTCCCAGACTTGGCTCTCCGGTAGTGTTTGCCGTGTGGTTGCAGAGAGAACATTCTATGACTTGGATGGATTAAATTTTTTTTACGGCCTTCCTCTGACACCCCCTGGTTTTGAGGTCCTGGATGGCAGGGAGCTCAGCCCCAGTGATTTACTGGGCCATACGCACTACCCTCCACAGCGCATTGCGGTCGGATGCCAAGCAGTTGCCATACCAAGCATGATGCAGCCAGTCAAGATGCTCACAATGATGGAACTGTATAACTTTTTGAGGATCTAAGGACCCATGCCATATCTTTTCAGTCTCCTGAGGGGGAATAGGCATTGTCATGCACTCTTCACGACTGTCTTGGTGTGTTTGGACCATGATAGGTCCTTAGTGACGTGGACACCGGGGAACATGAAGCTTTCGGCCCGCTCCACTCTAGCCCCATCGATGTGAATGGGGGAATGCTCGGCCCTCCATTTCTTGTAGTCTACGATCAGCTCCTTTGTCTTGCTGTTCAACTTGGTCTGGTAATTGAGATGGAAAATAATGTATTAATAACAATTAAGGGCTTATTAAATATGAAACATGTTATTTTAACATGCAATGCCATTAATGTCTAAGCTATAGGCGGAAGCTTTTTAACTGGATAGCCTTGCCATACATGTTTAGACTTCTCCTGGATCTACCGGTAAGAAGACATTCGACTATTTTCCCCACAGATACAACAGTAATGTGCCGTTATGAGACTCAAATGTTTTTTCATGTCACCCTGAAGTATTGATGTACAGTGGGGTCAATTTATCGACACCCTTGAAAAAGATGAGCAATAATGACTGTTTAAAATCCATTTTTTTTATCCATTTACTATATTATTTTATACTAATACAATTATTCAGAGAAAGAGATTTTGTTGAACAAGTAATAATTGTTTTCTCAAAAAGGTAGGGGTCAACATTGACACAACTAAAGATTGTTATAAATAAAATAGTCAGAAGTGTGGTATTTGGTGTGATATTCCAAGCACGCAATGACTGCATAAAGCTTGTGACTCTAAAAACTTGTTGGATGTATTTGCAGTTTGCAATGACTGTGTAAAGCTTGTGACTCTAAAAACTTGTTGGATGTATTTGCAGTTTGCAATGACTGTGTAAAGCTTGTGACTCTAAAAACTTGTTGGATGTAAATGACTGCATAAAGCTTGTGACTCTAAACTTGTTGGATGTATTTGCAGTTTGCAATGACTGCGTAAAGCTTGTGACTCTAAAAACTTGTTGGATGTATTTGCAGTTTGCAATGACTGCGTAAAGCTTGTGACTCTAAAAACTTGTTGGATGTAAATGACTGCATAAAGCTTGTGACTCTAAAAACTTGTTGGATGTATTTGCAGTTTGCAATGACTGCGTAAAGCTTGTGACTCTAAAAACTTGTTGGATGTAAATGACTGCATAAAGCTTGTGACTCTAAAAACTTGTTGGATGTAAATGACTGCATAAAGCTTGTGACTCTAAAAACTTGTTGGATGTATTTGCAGTTTGCTCTAAAAACTGACTGCGTGACTCTAAAGCTTGTGACTCTAAAAACTTGTTGGATGTATTTGCAGTTTGCAATGACTGCGTAAAGCTTGTGACTCTAAAAACTTGTTGGATGTATTTGCAGTTTGCAATGACTGCATAAAGCTTGTGACTCTAAAAACTTGTTGGATGTAAATGACTGCATAAAGCTTGTGACTCTAAAAACTTGTTGGATGTAAATGACTGCATAAAGCTTGTGACTCTAAAAACTTGTTGGATGTATTTGCAGTTTGCAATGACTGCGTAAAGCTTGTGACTCTAAAAACTTGTTGGATGTATTTGCAGTTTGCAATGACTGCGTAAAGCTTGTGACTCTAAAAACTTGTTGGATGTAAATGACTGCATAAAGCTTGTGACTCTAAAAACTTGTTGGATGTAAATGACTGCATAAAGCTTGTGACTCTAAAAACTTGTTGGATGTATTTGCAGTTTGCAATGACTGCGTAAAGCTTGTGACTCTAAAAACTTGTTGGATGTAAATGACTGCATAAAGCTTGTGACTCTAAAAACTTGTTGGATGTAAATGACTGCATAAAGCTTGTGACTCTAAAAACTTGTTGGATGTAAATGACTTGTTGGATGTATTTGCAGTTTGCAATGACTGCGTAAAGCTTGTGACTCTAAAAACTTGTTGGATGTATTTGCAGTTTGCAATGACTGCGTAAAGCTTGTGACTCTAAAAACTTGTTGGATGTATTTGCAGTTTGCAATGACTGCATAAATGACTCTAAAAACTTGTTGGATGTGACTGCATAAAGCTTGTGACTCTAAAAACTTGTTGGATGTTTGCAGTTTGCAATGACTGCGTAAAGACTCTAAAAACTTGTTGGATGTATTTGCAGTTTGCAATGACTGCGTAAAGCTTGTGACTCTAAAAACTTGTTGGATGCATTTGCAGTTTGCAATGACTGCGTAAAGCTTGTGACTCTAAAAACTTGTTGGATGTAAATGACTGCATAAAGCTTGTGACTCTAAAAACTTGTTGGATGTAAATGACTGCATAAAGCTTGTGACTCTAAAAACTTGTTGGATGTATTTGCAGTTTGCAATGACTGCGTAAAGCTTGTGACTCTAAAAACTTGTTGGATGTATTTGCAGTTTGCAATGACTGCGTAAAGCTTGTGACTCTAAAAACTTGTTGGATGTATTTGCAGTTTGCAATGACTGCATAAAGCTTGTGACTCTAAAAACTTGTTGGATGGCAATGACTGCATAAAGCTTGTGACTCTAAAAACTTGTTGGATGTAAATGACTGCATAAAGCTTGTGACTCTAAAAACTTGTTGGATGTAAATGACTGCATAAAGCTTGTGACTCTAAAAACTTGTTGGATGTATTTGCAGTTTGCAATGACTGCGTAAAGCTTGTGACTCTAAAAACTTGTTGGATGTATTTGCAGTTTGCAATGACTGCGTAAAGCTTGTGACTCTAAAAACTTGTTGGATGTAAAGGACTGCATAAAGCTTGTGACTCTAAAAACTTGTTGGATGTAAATGACTGCATAAAGCTTGTGACTCTAAAAACTTGTTGGATGTATTTGCAGTTTGCAATGACTGCGTAAAGCTTGTGACTCTAAAAACTTGTTGGATGTATTTGCAGTTTGCAATGACTGCGTAAAGCTTGTGACTCTAAAAACTTGTTGGATGTATTTGCAGTTTGCAATGACTGCGTAAAGCTTGTGACTCTAAAAACTTGTTGGATGTAAATGACTGCATAAAGCTTGTGACTCTAAAAACTTGTTGGATGTAAATGACTGCATAAAGCTTGTGACTCTAAAAACTTGTTGGATGTAAATGACTGCATAAAGCTTGTGACTCTAAAAGCTTGTTGGATGCATTTGCAGGTTGTTTTTCAGATAATTTTTCAGGTTATAAATAAGCAATGATTATGTGTTTAGGTGAATTTCAATTGTGAGGGAATTACTGTGCTCATTAGTGACAGATTAGGACAGCTGCTTTAAACATTGCCGTTACATTCATTTAATTGTTTAATTAAATGTTAATTAAATAACAAATTATTGCTGTGATTATTGTGAGTGAGTTACCTTCAGCGATGGGAGAGCATCAAAGCACTGAGTATATTGACAAGAAAGAGGATGCATTTATTAATGGTTGTGCTATAAACCCCACTTTGTCCATGAGGGTATGATGATAGGTTGCATTACTGGAAAACCAGTGAAAAAGGGTCAATAATGGGCAACTTAAAGCAACAGTCTCAGTTCAATTAACTATTTGAATCATTAACTAAAAGTGAAAATGTTCCAGTATGTCATTAGAAGGTTTGTGAACCTCATCATTCTAATTTCTTTCCGAACATGTCTGGTTAATCAAATTCATTAGTGTCTGTATTGTAGGTGTCGTACTTACTTGCGTTTGATTGAGTTTGTTCACTCTTCAATAAACCTAAACATTTTTAATGGTAGAGAAGACAAGAAGAAAAATATTGTTGACCATGCTATGTTCCTCGAAGTTTGCATTTGAAACTAAAATGAGTCTAATAAAATAATCCTGTACACAGACACTTTGGAATGGCTTTGGCTGTACCATGGAGGGCTTGGACCAGGTGAAGCACAGAAAAAGGAGTTTGGCCAACAGCACCCTAACATACACAGCTTCTGTCAACACTGGGAGACATCAGGAATGATCAACACATAGATTAAACAATATCTGGCTGCATGTCAGGGGTTAAAATGGAATTTTGTTGATGGTAGACAAATTCTAGGCATTCAATGCAGAATCCTTATATGTGGAGTAAAACTCTGTGCCATTCACCCTGTCTGCTGAATGGCTAAATACATTATGTACAGATACATTATGTACAGCCATATACCACAGACATTAGTAATGGTGCATCTCACCTTTTAACCTCATCTCGACTGTTTCGTCACGTGAGAATGTTCTGTTCTGACTGAGGGATTGAATGAACACAAGGATGAATATACGATAGATAGATAAACTCCAGGCTGCCAAAATATGCCCTAACTTCTTTAACACACCAGAGAATACCACATTTCTGAAACTGCCCTCTTAAACTGCCATCATGCACAGCCTAATCCTAATCATAGTTAAAAGAGCTCTGCAGCAATTCATGAATGTAAGTTCACCGTATGCCGTATAGTAACTCTCATTACTTTGTTTATCAATTACACAGCTGTACAGTAAGTGATTGGATTGTAATGCAATGATTTAATTTTAGACAACTGGACAAAGGCTTATTTACCTGGCCAGAGGAGATGGTTATCCAGTGCAGTCTGCCTGAAACTGAAGCCTTATCCACAGTCCTGTCATGTCTTTACTATCATTAAACTGAAGACGTATAGTTTTATCAAAGATTCTCTGTAATTGGTATTACGCGATTAAACTGATTAATAATGTAACTGTAATTAACTAGGAAGTCGGGGCACCAAGGAAAAATATTCAGATTACAAAGTTATAATTTCCTAATACCTTTTCAAATATTTTATATCTGATCAATTAGTCTTCGAATTAATGAATTATTTACTTTACCTCACGTTAGTCTCATTCCAAACATCGTACATCTGCACAAACCCAGTCTTCACTTTGAGTCATCCATATATCAATTGTCTTAAATAATTTATTGACTAACTAAGTAATTCACAGAAATGCATAAACACAGAAATGCATAAACAAACAGTAGATAGTTACAAGGAAATGATAACGGAGTTTCCCTAGTGGGATAAACCAGTATCGCGGCTTGGTGGACAAAAAGGGAAGTGGGGGTTAGCTGAGAAGTCACTACAGAGTTAATAATTATAACAATTGAAATGCTAATCCTTTGCACATGAACGCTCACTCATTCGGGAACAACTGCAATCAATATATATATTTACGCTCAGTGTGTCGTCTTGATCGCTGTTGAAAAGTCTGTTTCTTTTGTAGAATGTCCGTCCTCTCTGTCATGGTTAGGATGGATTGTTCAAAGTGACATTCATTCATTTCGTTATAGAATAGATGTTTCGGCGGTTGTCATTCTTCGAGTTCAATGATTCCGAATTCCTAGTTGCAGACTAGTAATTAATATGAAAGACTTGTTCTTATTCTGTCGGTATCGATAGTCTAAGAGTTTTTAACCATGTGGTATGGTTAAAAGATTCAGCAATGGTCTGCAATCTTTGTCCCCTCGTAATGGAGAAAAACATGGTCTACTGAGCACTTCTCAAAGTTGGGGTTTTATTCGGAATTGCAGAAAAGTGGCTGTCCCAGGATGCCTGACCCTAACTGGGCTCATGGGCGGTCCTCTGATTTAGTTCGACTCAAAAGGGAATTGGAGTTTCCTTCATTAAACAGTCCAAAATCACATTACACAATTTTACAAACAGTATCATCTCACTCATTCATCTTATACAACAATTAGATGTAAACCTCATATCTGAGGCTATTATAATAACAGTGCTATGGTAATGTGGCCGCACCGTCTCCCATAAGCCTCACCAAAATGTAACAAACGGACCAGTTCGTAGCTAGATTCTTCACCAATCTTTTATACTTTCTCCGGAACATAAATGTTGTTCGGACCTCAAGTTCTGTGAGGTGGAAGAAATTCCTTTGTTCTCTATGAAAATTCACCCTGTCGTTATACTGTGTGGCCATGAGGCAGGGTCTTCCCTAGGAATTTACGACCTCTATGACCACAGCAGCCTAGTTGAAGGAGGCAGGGAGAGGGGGATGGGGCTTGCTGTACCCAAAGAGGGCAACGTCATGACAGTCCTATCCAAGCTCAACTAGGGTAAGTGAAACAGGATGTATACTACTGTGCCCACATGCCACTCCTCAATAACAGAGTGTCAGCTAAGCTATGTCCACAACTCATACTGCCCCAAATGACTTTTGATGGAGATATGGCAGTTGTTGTTTCACTAAGAGTTTATGCATATTAAGAGTTGCTTCAACTCCATTCATAACTTCCCCGAGACCGTCTTTGAATATACTACCTCTAGAGGTGTGATACTGCTACCTGTTGAACTTGTACTACCTGTCTGAGCTGGTGGTCAAAGGGACAGTAGGTGACCGGTATATCATGGTACCAGTGAGATGCGTGTATACATCTAACCGCGCTCTCGTTTTTATGGGCAAAATGGAAGTAAACTGATTCTGGCATGGAAGAGAATCTTGTCACATGATTAGTCAGCTGACAGCTCCAGCTGAGCTTCACATCCAATCATTTTAACAACAAACATACAGTTGAAGTCGGAAGTTTACATACACCTTAGCCAAATACATTTAAACTCAGTTTTTCACAACTCTTGACATTTAATCCTAGTATAAAATTCCCTGTCTTAGGTCACTTAGGACTTTATTTTCAGAATGTGAAATGTCAGAATAATAGTAGAGTGATTTATTTCAGCTTTTCTTTCATCACATTTCCAGTGGTTCATAAGTGTACATACACTCAATTAGTATTTGGTAGCAATACCTTTAAACGTTAAACATTTGGGTAGCCTTCCACAAGCTTCCCACAATAAGTTGGGTGAATTTTGTCCCATTCCTACTGACAGAGCTGGCGTAACGGAGTCAGGTTTGTAGGCCTCCTTGCTCACACACGCTTTTTCAGTTCTACCCACACATTTTCCATGGGATTGATGTCAGGGCTTTGCGATGGCCAATACCTTGACTTTGTTCCCCTTAAGCCATTTTGCCACAACTTTGGAAGTACAGTTGTGTCATTCTCAACTTTTGGCCACAAATATGAATTTTCACAAAGTCTGCTGCCTCAGTTTGTATGATGGAAATTTGTATATAGTCCAGAATGTTATGAAGAGTGATCAGATGAATTGCAATTAATTGCAAAGTCCCTCTTTGCCATGCAAATGAACTGAATCCCAAAAACATTTCCACTGCATTTCAGCTCTGCCACAAAAGGACCAACTGACATGTCAGTGATTCTCTCGTTAACACAGGTGTTCGAATAACAGACTAGAAGCTTCAAAAGGAGGGTGGTGCGTGGAATCATTGTTCTTCCTCTGTCAATCATGGTTAACTGCAAGGAAACACGTGGCGTCATCATTGCTTTGCACAAAAAGGGCTTCACAGGCAAGAATATTGCTGCCAGTAAGATTGAACCTAAATCAACCATTTATTGGATCATCAAGAACTTCAAGGAGAGCGGTTCAATTGTTGTGAAGAAGGCTTCAGAGCGCCCAAGAAAGTCCAGCAAGCACCAGGACCATCTCCTAAATTTGATTCAGCTGCGGGATCGGGGCACCACCAGTACAGAGCTTGCTCAGGAATGGCAGCAGGCAGATGTCAGTGCATCTGCACGCACAGTGAGGTGAAGACTTTTGGAGGATGGCCTGGTGTCAAGAAGAGCAGCAAAGAAGCCACTTCTCTCTAGGAAGAACATCAGGGACAGACTGATATTCTGCAAAATGTAAAGGGATTGGACTGCTGAGGATTGGGGTAAAGTCATTTTCTCTGATGAATCCCCTTTCCGATTGTTTGGGGCATCCGGAAAAAAGCTTGTGCGGAGAAGACAAGGTGAGCGCTACCATCAGTCATGCCAACAGTAAAGCATCCTGAGACCATTCATGTGTGGGGTTGCTTCTCAGCCAAGGGAGTGGGCTCACTCACAATTTTTCCCAAGAACACAGCTGTGAATCAAGAATGGTACCAACACAACCTCTGGGAGCAACTTCTCCTAACCATCCAGGAACAGTTTGGTGAATTTTCCAAGCTGTTTCAAAGCACAATCAACTTTGTGTATGTAAACGTCTGACCCACTGGAATTGTGATTAAATTAATTATAAGTGAAATCATCTGTCTGTAAACAATTGTTGGAAAAATTACTTGTCATGCACAAAGTAGATGTCCTAACCGACTTGCCAAATCTATAGTTTGTTAACAAGAAATTTGTGAAGTGGTTGAAAAAGTTTTAATGACTCCAACCTAAGTGTATGTAAACTTCCGTCTTTAACTGTATTTTGTAGTCCATTCAATCGGATCTTCAGCAGTATTTGGGCAAACGTTGTTGCTGCTGAGCCTTTTCCCTACCACCACCCCACCCTCCACCTGCTTTTGGTTCTGCTCGTCTGTCTATCTATAGCTTAGCTTGATCAGGTTAAATACTTCAGCACTTCTTCTTTTGGAAAGCACCCCGAAGAACAGATCCTAATTGCTCAGACCAGATATATTAGAATTCCCATTTTATATTCAAAGAAATGTGATGTCACCAAATACACAAGTCTCTCATAACAGAAACATTTTATTCATCTCAAATTATTTAGTTAATTGTGGGGAACAATGTTCCATGCTCTCAAAACAGTTTGTAGTCTAATTTCACTATTACTCTCTGTTATTATAATAGTCTCATTTATTTACATATTACTCTAACACTTATGTCTCCAAATCCCAGGTAAGGTTACCCAGGGCATGATTCTTGCCTTGAACTTAATTTGCCTAAAAGTTCATTTACCTTTAGTTTATTTGCCTTTAAGTCCACACTGCGAGAAGCATATTTCAGTACAGTCACAGTCAACACAACATGTTTAGGCTCACCACTCACATGGGAAAACTGTGGCAGAGAATGTCCATGTTTTGCCATGATGGCTCTGTTAAGACACTGAAACAAGGGTTTTTCATTTCAGGGATGGCACCTTAAATGACACACACACACACACACACACACACACACACACACACACACAAAGGTGCTAAAACACAGAGCGGATAACAGTTCCACAAGGAGAGGTTTTTAGTCTTAAAAGACAAAGTATATAGATGTTGTATGTTAAAGCAGGTCTCAGCAGAGCTATATAGATCCAGGGATATCTGGGCTGTGCTCTTGGCCTACATAACGATTTGTTGAGCTAATAGAGTCCCTCTGGGCATTGGATGTCAAACACCAACTGCTGCTCTGGCTGGCTTTTCACTCCTCAAATGAGCTCTCTGTAAGAAAGAAGGCCTATGAGACCATACAGTACTGTTTTTAACTGAAAAAGGCTTCAAATAGATTTGGTTTGAGTATATGGATGGGGAACAGACATGCATAGTGAATTTGCACACACCTTTGTGCATGGACACATTAGTCTCCATACTATGTATACTGTATCATTTTTAGATAAGACCGAAGGTTAAAAACACAGCCTTTCTGAAGTGCAGGGGTGAGGGAATAATTAACCTAGCTGACGGCTGTGGAGATGTACAGAGTGAAAAAGGGGCCTTTAAGAAAGGAGACGAGGGAATGTTTCAGCCCACCAAGTATAACATTTTAATGGTTGACCAGGTCTACATCCTGTCTTTTTAACCCTTGATTAAATGCACCTTTACAAGCCCTCCAGCATGGTGTGGGGTTTAACTAAACTGGGTTAAACTAAACTCTCCTCAAATCAGGTCTCTTGTTAGAGAATCCTATGTTCCTCAATAAAAAAATGTATTATAATGCTGATCCAGAGTTATGTTCATAGTCATAACTGTGATCTGAGGTAGAGATAAGAACACAACTATACAGTAATGTCAATTGTATTGTACACACGCTGGTTTACCACAATTATCACATGTTGAGGATGGAATTTGCTATGAATTGTAACTTTGTCATGAATGTGGCATGGGAAGAGTAATAAATTGTGACACGTTATTCCTCTTTCTGGGAGACTGGAGTAAAACAGGAGATTTGTTGATCACCCTCTTATGGTGTCTCAACTACCTCTCTTCTTCTCCACCTCTCCCCTCATGTTCACTATGTCTTACACCTACCAAACAGCATAATCATGTTACTGCGGGTGAGGAAAACCGCTTATGCGAAAAGTTTGGATGGCTTTATAAATAGAGATTATAACTGAGTGTATACAGGTACAGAGTATGAATCAGTACTCCGTTATGAAGCATCCAATGTTGCCTGATGTACAGTGTGAGAGTCTTAGTTTTCACAATGACCAGTGTAGAAGTGTATTATCTCGCTTTGAGATTCCATAAGCAGTATGTGTCCATTAGTTATTGTGAAAGAAAAACACTGCTGGAGACAACAATGTGTTTTTAGGGTACTGTGAAACTTTAATATTTGGAAGACGTGGATGTGAACAGTATTTTGAATATTTGGAAGACGTGGATGTGAACAGTATTTTGAATATTTGGAAGGACGTGGATGTGAACAGTATTTTGAATATTTGGAAGACGTGGATGTGAACAGTATTTTGAATATTTGGAAGACGTCGATGTGAACAGTATTTTGAATATTTGGAAGGACGTGGATGTGAACAGTATTTTGAATATTTGGAAGGACGTGGATGTGAACAGTATTTTGAATATTTGGAAGACGTGGATGTGAACAGTATTTTGAATATTTGGAAGGACGTGGATGTGAACAGTATTTTGAATATTTGGAAGACGTGGATGTGAACAGTATTTTGAATATTTGGAAGACGTCGATGTGAACAGTATTTTGAATATTTGGAAGGACGTGGATGTGAACAGTATTTTGAATATTTGGAAGGACGTGGATGTGAACAGTATTTTGAATATTTGGAAGGACGTGGATGTGAACAGTATTTTGAATATTTGGAAGACGTGGATGTGAACAGTATTTTGAATATTTGGAAGGACGTGGATGTGAACAGTATTTTGAATATTTGGAAGACGTGGATGTGAACAGTATTTTGAATATTTGGAAGGACGTGGATGTGAACAGTATTTTGAATATTTGGAAGGACGTGGATGTGAACAGTATTTTGAATATTTGGAAGGACGTGGATGTGAACAGTATTTTGTCACAACCAAAATGAGATTAAAATGCAAATGAAAATGCTTCTCATCTGAAGTAACTCCAACTGCAGGATATTTCAGTTTAATGAGCTCTGTGTGTAGCTGGTTAGGAGTCAGGCACAGGACAGCAGATATGAGTAAATAAACGTACTTTACTCAACATGAATCAAATGAGATACAAAAGAGTCCACATAAACGGACCTTACTACATACAAAACAGTTACTCACAAAACCCCATGGGGGAACAGAGGGTTAAATAATGAACAAGTTATTGGGGGATTGAAACCAGGTGTGAAAAACAAAGACAAAACAAATGGAAAATTAAAAGTGGGTCGGCGATGGCTAGAAGGACGGTGACGTCGACCGCCGAACGCCGCCTGAACAAGGAGAGGGACCGACTTTGGCGGAAGTCGTGACACAGTGTCACGTTCTGACCTTTATTTCCTTTGTTTTGTCTTTATTTAGTATGGTCAGGGCATGAGTTGGGTGGGCAGTCTTTGTTTGTTCTATGATTTGGGTATTTCTATGTTTCGGCCTAGTATGGTTCTCAATCAGAGGCAGGTGTCATTAGTTGTCTCTGATTGAGAATCATACTTGGGTAGCCTGGGTTTCACTGTGTGTTTGTGGGTGATTGTTCCTGTCACTGTGTCTGCACCAGATAGGACTGTTTGGGGTTTTTCACATTTCTTGTTTTTGTAGTCAGTTGTTCATGTGTACCTTTACGTATTAAAAAGAACCATGGACACTTACCATGCCGCATATTGGTCCTCTGATCCTTTTCGCCTCTCCTCTTCGGAAGAAGAGGAGGAAATCCCTTACACACAGATTCGAGTTATTTTTATTTTGTATTATTTGTGAGGAAGTGCAGGGGAGTTGAGGATGGTTCCCTGTTGAGTAAACACACTATAACGGCTTATTTTGAAATGGACACAAATGACTTATTCAAAAGTAATGACTGGCACACTTTTTTGTGTGTGTTACACTATTTCCTTTCGTCATAACGCATTTGTGTATATTACACATTCTGGTAGCTAGGGTAGCTAACTTTAGCTAGGCCAGGAATTAGGGTTAGGGGTTATGGTTAGGTTTAGGGATTAGGGTTAAGGTTAGGTTTAGGTAACATGCTAGCTAAGTAGTTGAAGGGTTAAGGTTAGGTTAAAGGGGAAGGGTTAGCTAACATGCTAAGTAGTTGCAAAGTAGCTTAGCAGTAATAAGTAGTTGCAAAGTTGCCTTTAGCTAAAATACTAAAATTGTCCATGATGAGATTATAACACGCAACCTTTGGGTTAATAGACATTTCCGTTATACACCCACTCATCCTCCCTGACCAATCTCCCTCCTATCATTTATGTAACCTACGGTTGATATCTGTGATTGAAATGCACTGTACACAAAATTGTGTACTGCACATGAAAAAAGTATTTTTCGTGTGCCTGTCGCAAATTTCCAATAAGCAATTTGTGTCTATCACAATAATCTGTGATACTGGGTTGGTTGAGTCCCCTCAATGTTCTACTCAGGTCACTGCTTACAGCCAGAGACACACTGACTATGACTTAATAATAGTGGAATTATACTATGGATTGATTACTCTCTCTCCTATTTCTCTGGGTTTGTGTATGTGAACATGTGTATGATATGGTAGCCTGGAGGTGATTTGAGTCTGAGCAACAGCAGGTAGATTTTTAGTCTCTTTTGAGCTCATAGAAAAACAATTTTGCTGTGGTCTGGCTAGGTGCACAGCCAGTGTGCATTAGCTTTTTCCAAACATTGCCACAGCCATTTGTGAAACAACTTCACCCAGCCATTCTCCCACTCAGCGGTGTGAAAGGAGTGCTCCGCCAATCAATACTACTCTGCTTACTGGGGAAATACCAGAGTCCTGCTGATGGTAACAACTTGTGACATGTTACTAGAGTGAAGACTGCATTCTGATCTCAAGGTCACTTTCGTTTCTATAGCTCTAAAAGAGCGACTTTTACAGAGCTTCACATCCAATATTTGGACTGTAAAAACATTTGGTTGATTTTCCAGCAACTGAAGAAGAGATCCTTTTGTACAACGAGTGCTGGACATTTATAGGAGCTTTTAGGTTCAGGTGATGAGCTTTGGTTGTTTGCTCCAGCTTCAAATCTTTGGACATGATAAATCAGTTATGTTTTTTGTACTATCCCTGAAAGTCAAAATAACAACATAAGCACACCTCTCACAACCTCTGTCATATCAACATGCTCTTAATGACATCAAAAAAGCAAACACAAACAGGACATTTGTTTCCTGACCGGTTGTTGACATGAATCCTGAATGTGACACAATAGTTTTCCATAGCTGCTTGATTTCTTTAACAAAAGTACCAATTCATCAATGAAGATTAATACATATCAGTGGCAGCACATTTTTCACACATAGTCACAGTCTGACGTTGGGTAATCTATTAATTTCTTTCTCACTGTGCAATTTGTCAGATGTTCTCCCTCCGCATCTCCAGACATTATCTTCATTTGCACCAAGGTTCACACTTTTTTTCTTCTAAATAACATTTTCCGGTTGAGGATTTGAATGAGGAGAGCGAGGTTGGGGAAGATTAAGAGTTGAAGGGTTATTTCAAGGCTGTTCTGTGAAAATGTAATGTATTAGGTCTGTTTATAAGAAGTTGATCAACTCTCCAGTAGGAGGAGATGATGTGCCATCCTGCTGTTTCTGTAGCTCACAGAAAACAACCTATACAATGTAGACAATCACGCCTTTGTTTCAGCCTAATGCCTCGATCACACTGATAGCGACATTGCGTTTTGATACACCGTAAGTACATTCATTTCCAATGGTACGCTGCGTTAGCCTTGCAGCATTGCATTGCAGAGGCAGTTGCAGTGCGTTCTATGTGGTGCATACTTTGGATTATCAAATTATATGCGCAGACGGCTGGATAGAAATGGCAGAAGGTGAATGTTGAACTTTTTTTTGCACACATATCCAGATGATGTAGCATACCATTTTGTGCATTGCCGCTGTTGGTGTGATCGAGACATTATCACATTACTCTCTCTACTTTTGCTGATTTACAACAGGGAAATGAAGATGCAGCATATGGCTGCTCCTGACCTGTCAGCTTGTCTTCCACAACAGGGACCGTCACTGCCCACGCCTCAGTTATAACAAAACAACATCGACATCATCAAGCTCAACAGATCAGTCAGAAACTGAATAAACAGCAATTAGAGAAGATTATATGATTTATGATAAATCCTCAATGCTTTATTTAGGGTTTTATAGACTTTGATATAACTTCCCCACAATGGCACCAAGCTTCTTTAGATGTTGAACATGTGTGAATAGGGGCAAATTAACATATATATATATATAAGTAGTGTAAGTTACCAGTATACTGACAAGTGTGGAATGAGTACAAGATGACAGTCATACTGGAAGGCACACACACAAACATACAGAGATAAAGAGAATGAGAGAGTGAGAAACAGTGAACAAATTGTTGTACTATAGATTTTGGGTGCTTCTTTAAATGAAGTGGAGTACTGAGACAATATAACCTTTTTATGATGGTGGCTTTGTCCGAATAACAGTACTTGAATACCCATACTTACTTCCTAAATAGTAGGGTGTTTGATTATGCAAAAAAATACAGTTTAATAGTATGCAACATTTTGAAAATCTAGCACACGTTAAAAGCCCAGATGTCATACACATTTTGGCTTTGACAACAGCTGATGAATTAGATATGGGGATGCGCTACTGAAATCAACAAATAGCTGGAAACGACACAATCGCATTATGCGTTCTCAGTATGCAAAAATATAATGTTTTATAGTAGGCCTATGTGAATTTTCGAAAAACCGAGTATGGTTAAAATGCCATGATGTTATTCTCATTTCGGCTCTTAATGTAGTAGAATTTGATGCACACTTTACCACAATACACTGAAAAGGTGGACTGCGAGTGATAGGCCCCAGTTCTATTCAAGAAGCCGAACAACAATACTAGGCTACTTAATATGATCACGAGTATTGCATTGTATGCTGCATTTTTTAAAACAGAAATCTTTAAAAATATACATTTTTGTCCAGAGTGAATTTCTGTTTTCTCATTGAAAATGTCTTGTTCTCTTGGCCTTCGTCAGAGCTTTTAAATTAAATCTAAACCCTTTTGATTTCTGAATGTGCTGGCACAGGGGACTCGGGATGTTGCTGAGTTATGGATGTCATGTTAATCAGGGACTTTGATTTAAACATAAGGATTGTTTTAGTTTTGTCGGCTAGGCTACCTAATTAAATTTTTAAATTATGGATCAAGCCTTAGCAGTCATTCTTATCTCGTTCCCAATGATCAGTTATTTAGCTTATTATGTTGCGGTCCAGCTGTTCTGAATTTGCGATGCACCCAACTGTCTATGTTTTTCTGTGCAATAGCCTTTTGATTTGAACATTTGAAAAGTTTTGGTGTGTACTAGGCTATTTGATTTCATTTATATACACTGAACAAAAATATAAACACAACATGTAAAGTGTTGGTCCCATGTTTCATGATCTGAAATTAAAGATCCCAGAAATGTTCCATATGCACAAAAAGCTTATTTCTCTCAAATGTTGTGCACAAATTTGTTTACATCCCTGTTAGTGAGCATTTATCATTTGCTAAGGTAATCCATCCACCTGACAGGTGTCATATCAAGAAGCTGATTAAACAGCATGACACAGGTACACCTTGATCTGGGTACAATAAAACGCTACTCTGCAATGTGCAGTTTTGTCACACAACACAATGCCACAGATATCTCAAATGTTGAGGTAGCTTGCAATTGGCATGCTGACTGCAGGAATGTCCACCAGAGCTGTTGCCAGAGATTGTAATGTTAATTTCTCTACCATAAGCTTATATGAACTGGAACTCAGTAAAATCATTGAAATTGTTGCATGTTGCTTTTATAATTTTGTTCAGTATATTTTAAAGCACTTTGGTTTCACTAATAAATATGATGAAATAGAACCAAGTCCTGGGCTACAGGTATAGGTTGAATGTGATAGTCTGTCTATAACCAGTCTGAGTAGGCATGTAACTCCATTCTTATTATATTCAGAGTCCAGAGAAATCAATCGTATTGGAAATGAGCTATTATCAGACTGGTTAATCGATGTATGTCTGTTGAATTTGGAAAAATTCACCCACACCTGGACCTACTCAGCCAGTCAGGAGCCGCTACTGCGTTCGGCCATGGCATACTACTTTTTACTAAACGGTATATGCTAAATAGTATGCAACGATGAGTACATAGTATGCAGTTTAAGTATGTAGTACGCTAGTATGGGTATTTGGACATGACCACTGTCTTTAGGAGATTTCAAAGCATGTTAAGGCATGTTAAGGCCTACAAACTAGAGGCAGAGGAGATAGGCGACACATGGCTGAAATCATCCTGCACTCAAAGAGAGAAGAGATGCATTTAATGAGTTGCACAACAGGGAGACGAAGTTGCTGGAAAAAATGTTTGTTAGATGTTTACATATCAGGCAACAGCGCTGTGTTGTGCCTTCCAGAGGGATGAACTACCCACTAGGCACACTCTTTCTTTTCAAAGTGGATAATTGGGTAATATTTGGTTGATGTTGGTCATGAGATTACAACCTATATTTACCCACTCAAAAAGACAGCCAAAAGTTAGTTGAATTTCCAATGTGTTATCACTATACCATCTAAAAGCATAACCAAATTCCAATTTAAAAAAATATGTCTGAATTTTTGGTTTAGTTGTCACCCTAATGTCAGTCCAGAGGATAGGCTAAACAGAGCTAATTTAACGTGACTATAATTTATCACTCATATGTCATCAAGGATGATTTTTAGGCCTACATAGCATTTTCAAAGTAATCAACCGTTATTGGAGTGGCAGGGTAGCCTAGTGGTTAGAGCGTTGGACTAGTAACCGGAAGGTTGCAAGTTCAAACCCCCGAGCTGACAAGGTACAAATCTGTCGTTCTGCCCCTGAACAGGCAGTTAACCCACTGTTCCTAGGCCATCATTGAAAATAAATAAGAATTTGTTCTTAACTGACTTATCTGGTAAAATAAAAAAAAATTGCTTCAAATCAACCCAGAATTCAACTAAAAATAGACATACAAAAGGCCTAGGTTTTCAAGTTCTGGTTGATTTCCTTCAAACATTTGCTCACCTTCAAATGTTGATATTTGCTTGACAACCAAACACAATTCAACATCAATAAATATTACATTTGAAGGTGCTGTGCAGCCTATAGTTTTTTTCTGATAATTTATATAAAGTTGAAGATCTGAGGTTATTTATGCTGAAATTTAGTTACCAAGATGACATCATCCTGTGGTCTCCATTTTCAAAAACAATGTTTTCTCAACGTAGATTCCCCGTCACATTATTTTGGTAAATTAGGTTGAAACAACATTGATTCATTCAGTTTGTGCCCAGTTGTAAGGGGTGCGTAACTGGGAAGTCAGACGCAGGAGAGCAGAACTAGGTAACAGCCAGAGCAGTTCAATTGCAAAATCAACGGCATAAAGAAATAACCAACATGGGTACAAAACCCGACATGCACCAGTAAACATGTGCACAAGCACTTACAACAAACAATTCCACACAAAGACATGGGGGGAACAGAGGGTTAAATACACAACAATTAATGAGGGAAATGAAAACCAGGTGTGTAGGAAAACAAGACAAAACAAATGGAAAATGAAAAGTGGATCGACGATGGCTGGAAGACCGGTGACGCCGAACGCCGCCCGAACAAGGAGAGGAACCGACTTCGGTGGAAGTCGTGACACCAGTGGGTAGCTTCTTACTCAGATGGGACTGAAAGTGGGATAAGCAGACATTACAAGAAAAAAAAAAAAAAAGAATGTCAACCAACTAGTGAGTGCAGCCATGTACAGGCCCAGATCTAGTGTTGTACTGATGAGAAAGTCAAAGGCATTGGTGACTCCTCCAGTTGCTGACTGTGAAAAATAAATCTAGCTGTTGGTAATGCACGACAAACAAAAATACATTGCAACCATCCATTCATCTCTTGGAGCAAGTACCAAAATCACCCTGCAAGTGGTTGGAAGAGGCTTCATCTGACATTTCTAAACAAATCTTCACTCTGCTGTTCGGCCTAATTTCCCAAGTATCCTCCCTGGTAGGCAACCTTGGTCAAGGGCACAGGGAGAGTGGTTTGGGCCTCTGAGATTTAACCTGCTGACACTGTGGTCAAGCTTCCAGAGCCTTTCTGCCTACCTGAAAGTGCACTCAATTCATTCCACATGGCCAGCAACCTCCTCAGAGGACACACTCATATTTTTGCTGCTAACAATAAAGGATTGATGTCATGGGTTATATGTACTAAATCTATTTTTAGAAATACTCTATGTGATATTATCAGTAGCGCAATATATTATGTATTTTACCACTATACTACTATCACTTCTGCTGTAGTTATAGAACTATTAACACTTACTACAACTACTACAGTACTACTCCTACTACTACGACGATGACTACTTCTACTGCTACTAATTCTACTACTAATACTACTACTACTACTACTACTACTACTTCTATTACTCCTACTATACTATGCTACTTCTACACTAATACTACTTCTACTACTACCTTTTTAATTGACTACTACATTGCATTATACCATCAATTAATGATCAGTACATTATAGCACTACTGCCTTTTAATATTACAATTGTGCTTGGTGTACAGTAGCACTGCCACTTCCACTTTGCTGTGGATAAATATGATACATTGTCTCTTGATGGGGCCAGACTTGGTTCAACCCTCTACATTAACTGGAAAGAGAGAGTTTAATATGCGACCTGTATCCTTAGTAATACTCTGCAGTGCAGTGATGCAGTGAGCAATTACAATGGGAGAATCACAGCGCTCAAAAGTAATTGCAAATACTGCAGGATAAAAGACAGAATAGGTGATTTTCCATATCTCCCCAAAAATATATAATGGTTTTTCTGATGTCAGACTCATCAGTACAAACACGTCACATTTTCCGAGAAGAAGAGAGAGACCACACTAACCCAAACATCCTCATCCCCACATCCTGTTCCATGATTAATATCGTAATATTATTTCATGCTGATAACAACAACAGAAAGAGATAGCTGGAGATTGTTTTCATCAGATAGCTTTCATCCCTAAACCCTCCCCTGCACCAACATTTACTGGAGAATAATAGGAGTGAATGTCATTGGGAAAATAGGAAGTGTTACATTATTAAGATAGCGAGTGCTTATATGGGCAGAGAGATCATTTAAGAACTGTGTGTCTGTGTGTGTGTGTGTGTGTGTGTTTGCTTGGCTTAGAGAGCCACCAAACATGCCTTAGGAGACAGTGTACTACTAGAGCTCAGGACTGAAACAGTACTGAAATGTAAAACAGTACCAATACTATTACGATACCACAGAAGACTGCCATACAAAACCATGGTAGTACCAAACAGCACTGGTGACTTCTTCTGGGAACATATATTAATCTACAGATCAAATAAGGGTAAGAAGTGGAATGGCTCTTGACTCCAATATTCAAGATTGCTGCACATTCTTTTCAAACACACAATGAGGAGAAAACCCTACGTAATATCCATATTAGAGTGAGTGTATGGAGTTGTTTTATCCTGGACTTTGATTTGAGTGGCTGTGATAACAGCTGCTTTAGCTAGCCTGTCAGTAAGGTGACACCAGGCCAGTGAAAGATGGCCGCTGGTGCCCTGGTAGGGTGAAGCCGCCACTGAGATAATGAACAGAGGGTGACTCATTTTAGGGCTAGCCAGCAGCCACAATGTATTAATCAAACCCAATGAGCAATGGGTAATTACCAGAGCTAAAGACCTCGATGACGTGCTCTGCCACAGAAGAGGGAAGGTCCGGGCAGAATCAGTGATGTAATCAGATGCATGTGCACGACCGGGAGAATAAAATACAGATGGACTTGTCCGTTGCCAAACGAGCCATGGGAGTTAAGGTCAGGGGAGCCGTGCACAATGCGACCTCAGAGAACATCAGCGTGAAACAGATATAGTGTGTGCGTAGCAGCTCCAAAACATCATTGTGAAGGAAAAGATATATGCTGTGCGTATCACTCACAAACATAACAGATTAGTGTGCATAGCTCCAAATATATCACAGTAAAGAATACATAGTTTAGTGTAGCTCAAAAACAACAGATAGGCTGTGGAGAGAGAGAGAGAGAGAGATTACATTGAATGAACTACAGGGCAAAATACTAACACTTCAACCCAAAAATGACTGTGGTGTTGATGGTATCCTAAATTAAATTATAAAATATACAGACCACAAATTCCAATTGGCTATACTTAAACTCTTTAACATATGCCTTTGCTCTGGAATCTTCTCTAATATTTGGAACCAAGGACTGATCACCCCAATCCACAAAAGTGGAGACGAATTTGACCCCAATAAATACTGTGGGATATGCGTCAACGGCATATCATATCATATTTATGTTTCTCTGTATACATCAATGAGGTCGCTCTTGCTGCTGGTGAGTCTCTGATCCACCTCTACGCAGACGACACCATTCTGTATACTTCTGGCCCTTCTTTGGACACTGTGTTAACAACCCTCCAGGCAAGCTTCAATGCCATACAACTCTCCTTCCGTGGCCTCCAATTGCTCTGAGATACAAGTTAAAACTAAATGCATGCTCTTCAACCGATCGCTACCCGCACCTGCCCGCCTGTCCAACATCACTACTCTGGACGGCTCTGACTTAGAATATATGGACAACTACAAATACTTAGGTGTCTGGTTAGACTGTAAACTCTCCTTCCAGACCCATATCAAACATCTCCAATCCAAAGTTAAATCTAGAATTGGCTTCCTATTTCGCAACAAAGCATCCTTCACTTATGCTGACAAACATATCCTTGTAAAACTGACCATCCTACCAATCCTCGACTTTGGCAATGTCATTTACAAAATAGCCTCCAATACCCTACTCAACAAATTGGATGCAGTCTATCACAGTGCAATCTGTTTTGTCACCAAAGCCCCATATACTACCCACCATTGCGACCTGTACGGTCTCATTGGCTGGCCCTCTCTTCATACTCGTCACCAAACCCACTGGCTCCATGTCATCTACAAGACCCTGCTAGGTAAAGTCCCCCATTATCTCAGCTCGCTGGTCACCATAGCATCTCCCACCTGTAGCACACGCTCCAGCAGGTATATCTCTCTAGTCACCCCCAAAACCAATTCTTTCTTTGGCCGCCTCTCCTTCCAGTTCTCTGCTGCCAATGACTGGAACGAACTACGAAAATCTCTGAAACTGGAAACACTTATCTCCCTCACTAGCTTTAAGCACCAACTGTCAGAGCAGCTCACAGATTACTGCACCTGTACATAGCCCACCTATATATTTTAGACCAAACAACTACCTCTTTCCCTACTGTATTTAATTTATTTATTTTGCTCCTTTGCACCAAATTATTTTTATTTCTACTTTGCACATTCTTCCATTGCAAATCTACCATTCCAGTGTTTTACTTGCTATATTGTATTTACTTTGCCACCATGGCCTTCTTTTGCTTTTACCTCCCTTATCTCACCTCATTTGCTCACATCATATATAGACTTGTTGATACTGTATTATTGACTGTATGTTTGTTTTACTCCATGTGTAACTCTGTGTCGTTGTATGTGTCAAACTGCTTTGCTTTATCTTGGCCAGGTCGCAATTGTAAATGAGAACTTGTTCTCAACTTGCCTACCTAGTTAAATAAAGGTGAAATAAATAAATAAATAAAAAACGGCAATCTTGGGAAAATCCTCTGCATTTTCATTAACCTCCGACTCGTACATTTCCTCAGTGAAAACAATGTACTGAGCAAATGTCAAATGGGCTTTTTACCAAATTACCATACAGACCATGTATTCACCCTGCACATCCTAATTGACAAAGAAACAAATCAAAACAAAGGAAAAGTCTTCTCATGCTTTGTTGATTTCAAAAAAGCTTTTGATTCAATTTGGCAGGAGGGTTTGCTATACAAATTGATGGAAAGTGGTGTTGTGTGAAAAAACATACAACATTATAAAATCTATGTACACAAACAAGTGTGTGGTTAAAATGGGCAAAAATCACACACATTTCTTTCCACAGGGCCGTGGGGTGAGACAAGGATGCAGCTTAAGCCCCACCCTCTTCAACATATATATCAACAAATTGGCAAGGGCACGAGAGCAGCTTGCAACACCCGGCCTCACCCTACTAGAATCTGAAGTCAAATGTCTACTATTTGCTGATGATCTGGTGCTTCTGTCCTCAACGAAGGATGGCCTACAGCAGCACATTAATATTCTGCACAGATTCAGTCAGACTATACACCGTTGCCCTAGAGCACACAAACAACTATTCATACCTCAGCCTAAACATCAGCACCACAGGTAACTTCCACAAAGCTGTGAGTAAAAGTGACCGAAACCTAAGGAAAGGTTTGACTATGTACAGACTCAGTGTGCATAGCCTTGCTATTGAGAAAGGCCCCTGTAGGAAGACCTGGCTCTCAAGAGAAGACAGGTTATGCGCACACTGCCCACAAAATAAGGTGGAAACTGAGATGCACTTCCTAACCTCCTGCCAAATGTCTGACACATATTTCCCTCCGATTACACAGACCCACAAAGAGTTCAAAAACAAACACAATTTTGATAAACTCCCATATCTGTTGGGTGAAATACCACAGTGTGCCATCACAGCAGCAATATATGTGACCTGTTGCCACAAAAGAAGGGCAACCAGTAAAGAACAAACACCATTGTAAATGCAACCCATATTTATGTTTATTTATTTTCCTTTTTGTACTTTAACTATTTGCACATAATATGATGTGGGAAATATCTTTATTAATTTGGAATTTTTGTGAGTGTAATGTTTACTGTTTATTTTTGTATTGTTTATTTCACTTTAGTTTATCTATTTCACTTGCTTCGACAATGTAAACCTATGTTTCCCATGCCAATAAAGCCCTTACATTGAAATTGAATTGAATTGAATAGAGAGAACGAGAGACATTGGGACAATGACAGAGATACAGACTGACTAAGAGTAATAAAGAGAAGTAATAAGAGATTGATAGTTGAGTGTCCTCTGTCTCTCTGCCCTTACACTTTCTATGATATCAAGAGAATTTGCTACAGTGGGGCAGTATGACCCTAAAGCCTTTGTTTGAGAGAAGCAATGCAAAGCCTTCATTACATCTGAGAGGCAGTCTGGGGAGCGAGACAATAGCATGTCTGTGTGACATTTATCCATACTTTGTTGGTTTTTCTTTTAGCTACTTGTATCCTCTTCATGTTTCTAGCTACTGAGAGTCCTTTCACTTGGAGCTTCATCTGGATCAATGCATGAATACATTTTTATTGTCCTCCTCTGGAGAGCACCGCTTGCAATGGCGTGTTCAAATTCACAACATTTTTCAGGGGCAAACACATTTATTTATAAAGCCAGACAGACAACATTCATGAAGACAGATAATGACAATATGTTACAAACAACAACTGTGCCTCAGTGTTTCAGGTTAATAAAGTTTTCAGACTATGATCTTGGGAGAAATATAAGGTTACTTATATTTTCACTCATCACAATGGGATTCTGTTCAGACACAGATGGGTACTGAGATGTAGAATCTGCTTTAAATAAACCTTGCAGATGAAGGACAACTCCTATCCCGCCGTTCACCCAGATGAAACCATTGAGCAATAGAAAAGTGCTGCGGCTTTGTGCGTGCGTGTGTATGTGTCTGTCTGTCTGTCTGTGTAGTCTATAGAATTGTAAGGCATGAAAACATGTTTTTTAAGGCATAAACATAAAAAGCAATTGAATTGGTAGTCTTTGTGGAACACATTTGCAAGCATTAGACATTACAGCAGTATGGACAAAGGACATCTAAAACCCTCACAAACTTTTACAGATGCACAATTGAGAGCATCCTGTTGGGCTGTATCACCGCCTGGTACTGCAACTGCACCTCCCGCAACCTTAGGGCCCTACAGAGGGTGGTGCCGTCTGCCCAAAAGCATCATTGTGGGCAAACTAGCTGTCCTCCAGGACACCTACAACACCCGATGTCACAGAAAGGCCAACAAGATGATCAAGGACAACAACCGCCCAAGCCACTGCCTGTTCACTCCGCTATCATCCAGAAGGTGAGGTCAGTATAGGTTCATCAAAGCTTGGACCGAGAGGCTGAAAAGCATCTTCTATCTCAATACCATCAGACCTTTAAATAGCCATCATTAGCACATTCGAGGCTGCTACCCTATTTACATAGACTTGAAATCACTGGCCACTTTAATAATGGAACACTAGTCACTTTAATAATGTTTACATATTTTTCATTACTCATCTCATACTGTATGTATAGACTAGGATGTTCCGAATGCTCTGTGAGTGTCATGGTTCCTGCCATGTCATACACAATGGTCATAATAAACCACAACATTATACCACCTCCCCTCCTCACCACACACAGACACACACACACACATACATAAAATACCCTCAAATGTAATGCAGAGGTCACCCTACAACCACTATGTTCTCTCTCTCTCTCTCTCTCTCTCTCTCTCTCTCTCTCTCTCTCTCTCTCTCTCTCTCTCTCTCTCTGTCTCTCTGTGTACAAGGTCCTGTCGTGGAACTGAGGGGCACGGCATTAGGCACAGTCCAACAGTGTAATTCACTCTGCCACAGCCCCAGAAACCAATTCGGGCTGGAAGGCTGAACTCTATCTCTCCCGTCCGAGATCTCTTCCTCGCACTTTACGCACAATCAATATTTATTCATTATTTCTTTGTGACCACGTCTCATCTTGGGTGGTGGAAGAGGTTCCATTTCAGCACACCACTGGAGCAATTCCATCACATCCCAACACCTCAAAGCAAAACAATGGAGGAAGCTGGTGTGTATAAACCAACAACAACATGGTCTTTCTGCCATCATCAATAAAGAAAATCATCTTCAACACACTCTACCAAAAGCTTATCTCTGTCTGTTAGCACACTGAATATTTATTTAATTAGTAAGTGATTTAATAAATCATGAGATCTGACTGATGCTCCACTTACAAGATAAGGAGATGGAGGAAAGATGGATGACAATGAATTCCACTCAGAATAACAGCGATTCATCCTTGTGCAATCATCGGAGATTGTCCCTTTAATCTAAGTCAGAGGTAGGCTACACACATTACTGTGAGAAGAGACGCAGGCTGACAGCTCAGAGGCCTAAAGTTTGTTGAGGTATGTTTGATTTACAAAAATGTCTTTGCTATTTAAAAAAATCAGACTCATAGTATTCAGACTCATTAAATCTGCCTTTATGTTCACTGTGATAAATTAATCTGCAATAAATTAATAAATACATCTGCCTGTCTAATGGTGGCACTGTTGGTACACCTTAGACACCACAGAGCGATTTGTTTCCACACTTTGCCAGTCTATGATGTAGACCTAGCGTCGAACGGACAGAAACTGAAGGACAACAGCTAATGGGTTCATCAGGACGAGGAGAAGACATTGGAGAGAGAATGGACACTGATTGTTTATAGTAAGAGATCTATGATTGCAAGATATGGTTCATGTAGTCCAGTTTATTGCGTTTGTTTTTCAGTGTTTATGTTATCATCATCGTCTGTTGCTATTACATTCATATGAATATCTGCATGCTTAGTGGTGCAAAGAGCCTGTTTGAATTGAGAAAGTTAAAAGCTCTGTGAATAGGCCATGTGTTTCTGTGTGTGTGTGTGTGTGTGTGTGTGTGTGTGTGTGTGTGTGTGTGTGTGTGTGTGTGTGTGTGTGTGTGTGTGTGTGTTCGTGCTCGCACATGTGCGTGTGTGTGAGCATATACACTAAAAAAAATTATGTTTCAAGTAATTATTATTAAGTAACTGGTTCCACAGACATTTCTTCTGTTAACTCAACTTATCATTCCAAGTGTTACCTGAACTAAAAAAAATAAGTGTTGGCCCAAACGTAGATCAACTTACATAGTTTATAAAGCCCCACAGTGGAGGTGTCATAATACCCATAAAACCTAGCGGTCAAACAAACCTAGCGGTCAAACAAGGAAATGGTTCAAATTCTTTTTCCACCATTCATTTTCCCATAGGTGATTTTAGAAACACCTAAAATGAGGGCTGTGTTTTTGTGTAGAATTACCCTGTCATGACCTTTTGATAACCAGCAGTCTCAGCTCTGAAAACATATTTTATTCATCATAGTGATTAAGGATAACATTAAAACAAAGTAATATGCCCCACCAACATTAGACAATTATAGAGAAAAAACTAAAATTGCTGAAATATGTAAGTCAAATTAACGAGGAGAGAATAGTCAATTTAACTAATAATTGACACTGACATGGAGGTGTAGTAGGACAATTGGAGTGTTGGAATGCCATCAACCAAGAGTGAGGACATAATAATAATTAATAATTATAAATGAACATGCACAATGTAATCATGTTGGAGTGAAATTTGGGCCAAAACATTTTCTTTGGTTCATGTAACACTTGAGTAGTACCCCCCCAGAACCCATTGTGTAGGGTTCTGTCTTTCGGATTGGACTTCAACGGGTGTCTTGACTCTCTGTGGTCACTAAAGATCCCATGGCACTTACTGTAGGAGTAGGGGTGTTAACACCGGTGTCCTGACTCTCTGTGGTCACTAAAGATCCCATGGCACTTACTGTAGGAGTAGGGGTGTTAACACCGGTGTCCTGACTCTCTGTGGTCACTAAAGATCCCATGGCACTTACTGTAGGAGTAGGGGTGTTAACACCGGTGTCCTGACTCTCTGTGGTCACTAAAGATCCCATGGCACTTACTGTAGGAGTAGGGGTGTTAACACCGGTGTCCTGACTCTCTGTGGTCACTAAAGATCCCATGGCACTTACTGTAGGAGTAGGGGTGTTAACACCGGTGTCCTGGCTAAATTTCCAATCTGGCCCTCATATTGTCATGGCCACCTAATCATCCCCAGTTTCCAATTGGCCCATTTATTCCCCTTCCTCTCCCCTGTAACTATTCCACAGGTCATTGCTGTAAATGAGAATGTGTTCTCAGTCAACTTACCTGGTAAAATTATTGTAAAATATAAAACTACAACTACATCTGCGAACCTGTGCATGTGATAATCCAATTGTATTATTACGAATTTGTTACTCAGTGTTCAATTTCACAATAACAAAGAAGAGAGACTGTCCATGCACCATATACAAGCCTGTGTTGATTATAGTTAGGGGACTGGGCCAGGAATTTGAAAAATACTTAACAGGACAAGATGATAAGATGATACTTAATATTAATAATTATTATTATTTGTTCATTGTGTATCTTGGTTACACAGTAGAGCAATTTTTGAAAAGCTGTTGATATCTTTTAGATTGTTAATACTTACAATAAATATAGTTCTGTGCATCTGCAATAAAAGCAATCGAACTATAGTGACATTGCTCATACAGCATTGCTCTCTACTGTATAGATCCCATGTTACTGTAGGAGTAGGGGTGTTACACCGGTGACATTGCTCATACAGCATTGCTTACTCTATAGTGACATTGCTCATACAGCATTGCTCTCTATAGTGACATTGCTCATACAGCATTGCTCTCTATAGTGACATTGCTCATACAGCATTGCTCTCTATAGTGACATTGCTCATACAGCATTGCTCTCTATAGTGACATTGCTCATACAGCATTGCTCTCTATAGTGACATTGCTCATACAGCATTGCTCTCCATAGTGACATTGCTCATACAGCATTGCTCTCTATAGTGACATTGCTCATACAGCATTGCTCTCTATAGTGACATTGCTCATACAGCATTGCTCTCTATAGTGACATTGCTCATACAGCATTGCTCTCTATAGTGACATTGCTCATACAGCATTGCTCTCTATAGTGACATTGCTCATACAGCATTGCTCTCTATAGTGACATTGCTCATACAGCATTGCTCTCTATAGTGACATTGCTCATACAGCATTGCTCTCTATAGTGACATTGCTCATACAGCATTGCTCTCTATAGTGACATTGCTCATACAGCATTGCTCTCTATAGTGACATTGCTCATACAGCATTGCTCTCTATAGTGACATTGCTCATAGTGACAATTCCCCCTTTCACTTTTGTTACAGGATACACTCTTTCTTTCTTTCTTTCTTTCTTTCTTTCTTTCTTTCTTTTTCTTTCTTTTTTCTCCCTCTCTCGCTACCTCCATCTCTCACTCTTGTTGTCTCTCTCTAATGCTCTCCCTCCTCCCTAAACTCAATGCTACTGTCCTGGAGGGAAGGAGACATAAAGCTATCTGCCGATCCCATCAGTGCCCCACTCTGTCTAGGTCCTGTGAGAGTATTATTGCCCATGCCATGGGGCTCCTCAGCGTCCCAGCAGAGATTAAAAAGCTATGAGGGTCTTGGCTACAAGATACTGCAACCACACACATGCACACGCACACATACCAGAATAATAATTTCTTTATAGTTGATTTATGCAACAATACATCCACAATGACAACAAAAACATTTTCTGGGTGACCTTAAGTCTGTTATCTATTTCTACATCTTGCAGAATGCAGATTTGTTGTTCAATATGTATTGTGTAATAAATTGTTACACAATACATATTACACAACAAATGCAGAGATTGTCTTCAAGTGCCTGTAGTTGAAACTTTTTCAAAGTTATTGGAGCTTATGTGAAGATACAGATGGACAGAATAGCTCTGAGAAGGCTGCCAGATTCTTCTTTTACATGAAATGTAGCACGAAAGGTGACTGTAGAGGTGATATGCAAACAAACACAATATTGAATTTCCATTAATAATGAAATAAAAATATATTTCATGATAAAACAAGCCTTTAGGGGTATGACATCAAACCACCTCGTGAAATACAGTTCTCTTTTGCTTTATTTGTGTGTTCTTTTTAAAATACAGGATTGCATTTTTGTGTGTACACATGCATAAGCTTGCACAATCTTTCTCCTCCCTTCTTTCTCTATATTCCTTCCTCCCTCTCAGGGTCTGACCCTGACCACCGTCTGTGGGGCGGAAACAACCAGATGATTCTGGTTTTCAGGGAAAATGGAAAGAGAGCATTTGATGCAACTTTTGATGCAACACTCCATTTTAACTCCTCCTCCATATTTATTGGATTGGTTCAACAGTGCAGGTGAGAACCTCCACACCCCTCCCTCCCCAACAGCATTTATTTTACGCCTGCTACGTGAGGTTAGACCCTGACTTGTTTGATCCTTTCAGGTGGAGTTCAGTGATTTTGGCATAAACACAGTTCATCCCCTGACACTTTTGATACATCCCTTTCATCTACCACTTCCTCCCTTCTCCCTCATACATCAAATACTTCTCTCATGCACCAACGGATAGATAGAGGGAGAAAGGAGAAAAAATAGGCACGATGTCATCAGCTCCTGAGTACCTTGCCAACGTTTTAGAAGCTTCCTCCTCTCTTTGGCTCATTCAGAGGCATGTTGGCATCATTTTGCGATTACATTTGCAAAGCACAGGGCTTGTCTTCTGTACCGTAGTGTGCTTGCACTTTGTCAGGGGAACATTTTTCTGGCTGCTCCACTCTCTCTGTGAAAAGGGGTCTCAGTGGCTCTGTCTGTCCGCTGTTAATTACTGTATCAGCACTGTTTGTAGGGTCAGAGGGAAGTTGCCCCCCTCACAAAGAAGAGAGGCCATTCTGAATACCTCATTATTCAGTGTTGCCTCATTCTCCACCACATAATAATGGTCAGCCAGCTTCCTCTATAATCCTATGTAGTCTTATGGAGTCTATAGTGTGTTCATAATCTTTGGGGTTCTCCAGTATGAACAGTCAGCCCTGTAGACCTGCACATGATGGATATCAAAATGGTTGCAAAGAATGTATTAATTTGATGGACTGCTCCCCTGCATCCACTTACATCATCCCCATTATTTATCTTCTTAGAACAGTGTTAGATCAAAGCACACTCTACAACTTTCCCTAGATGACATAGATTGTTGGATCAAGCTAACATGTGAGACATGCAGCATGCTAGCGGTAGATTTAAACTCCATTGATGCTGGATGAACACAGCTCAAAGTAAAAGGTGCCCTCAAATCATCAAAGCCACTATGCACTGAGAGACAGATATATGGCATTCATTAGAGACACTGATGGAACCAAAGTTACAAATCAAAGTGATTTTTGGACTGAACCAAACTAACTGAAAAATGAATAATATTCTGGAGATGGTATCATATTGGACAGGGATCGTTGTTAGGCAAACTTTGATCTTTTCCCCCCAATTTTGGGGGAAATTGCAACCAAATTGTTAAGGTGATTTTAACCTTCAAAGTAAACATTTTTTAGAATATACATAGCCTACAAACTTTGAAGGCAACCAAAAGAAATGCATGAAACTGATGTTTGTCAGCTTGGTCACATTTACAGTATGCATATTTCTTACGGTTCAAATACACAGGCCCATCTTACTTCTGGTTCATGTACTGATGGCCAACATTTACTTTGATGTGGTAAGATAACGAAGACAATATCACACAGCAAGTTAACAAATAATGGCCACAATCATTAAGTATTTCCCTACTTGAGCATGTGACACTCTCACAATTCAAAGTGTGGAACAACTGGATTGTAGCATACTTAGGAAAGAGACACAGATGCACAAAGATATATTTTTCAAAAACTTGTCTTGTGATAGAAATCAATGAGTGTTAGAGGTGTTTGACCTCTGCTCTCTGTAAGATCACAAGGGTGCTAATGAGAACTTTAAGGAGATGGATTACTCTTTCAGGCTGTTATATAACACGATACATGAAATGTCACATTCAAGCAATTATGCTTTTGGCACTTTATAATGATTCCAAACTGCTGTGATTAAACACACAGCAGTAGTGTCACTTGAGACTGAGCTCTCAGCATGACCCCTCTTGAGATATTGGAGGTTTTTGGGGACTTGTGACAAACACTTTGCATATTTTAACCAGTAACTGTTGTGCTGGGTCCAGGATGGAGAGCTGTGTCAACAATGTTGACCGTCAGGTTTCGATAAGAGTGGAGAGTAGCAGCCATGTGCCCTTGACACAGGCACAACATTTCCGATTCCGGAAGCAATCTCTTCCAGGAACTGATCCAATCTGTGGCCACTTGAACAAAAGGTTACGGAATTGAAATGTGGTTAAAATGTGAGGCTCTATTGAACTACTATGACGGCCAACGTTTTTTTACAGCCGATTGCAGCCCGTCTGATCCCAACGTGGGCCTCCAAGGTCAATATCGTGGCATTTTGGTTGGAGAGAGCTGGAGTCAATGAGGTAGTGAAAACAGCATTAACATAGTTTTTTTCCGTAGCTTCTGTGATGTCACATTGATTTGGATAAGCATATTGTTAGCAGAATAACAGTCTATATCAAGAATTTGTTTTACTCAAACCACCTGTGGGATGCATTGAATAGGCTCATAGAGCCATATGTTTGACACCCCTATTTTAGACAGGGCCGGACTACCGCATTTGGGGCCTTGGGGCACCTACCTCTAATATTGGTGGGAGTTTTCTATTAGTTTTTAGATTTTTATTTGTTAGTTTGTTAGTTTTAAGACTTGATTTACTAGTTTTTATTTAGTTTCAGTTTGATAAAAACATTTCTATTTGGTTTGTAGATTATTTAGTTTTAGTTTTAGTGTTGGGGACAGAAAGTAGCCTATACGTGGGAGGCGAGGAGCCATTTATGTGTTGTAAGCCTACAGTTTTTTGGGGGATGTCACTTGTTTCCATTAGGCAGTAGTACATACGGGGATGGATGAGGACCATAGGCATCTCCGTATCTGTGTCATGATGGCATCTGTGAGAGCATGGGCAACACCATTGAGGCCTTCTACATCTTGAAATAGTACATTTTCTTCTTCACAAGTAAGATTCATTGGCTGATCACTCCTGAAGACCTGGCTGTCATAACTCCAACCGGGTCATCAGGAGGGATCAGCAAATGAAGTTGGATGTTCCGCCCAGTTGACGATATCAAAATGGCGAAAGTCCTCAATAGAGCTGCCTATGCTAAGACAGGCTTTCGGCCACTAGAGGACTCTATACAACTCCATGGCCAGGTTTGGTTAGGTTTAAATTATAAATCAATCCTATGACTTAGATTTAAAGGATGAGCTCCTAGACTGGTGCAAGAAAGATGCAACTTGTTTCAAGAACCAAGGCGTATGTCAAACATCACTACCTTTTTTACCAGGTAAGTTGACTGAGAAGATGTTCTCATTTACAGCAACAACCTGGGGAATAGTTACAGGAGGGGGATGAATGAGCCAATTGTAAGCTGGGGATGATTAGGTAACAGCTGGGGAATTCAGCCAGGCCAGCAGGGTGAACACCCCTACTCTGACAATAAGTGCCATGGATCTTTAATGACCTCAGAGAGTCAGGACACCCACTTAACATCCCACCCAAAAGACAGCACCCTGCACAGGGTTAGTGCTGCCCTGGGATATTTTTTAGACCAGAGGAAAGAGTGCCTCCTACTGGCCCTCCAACACCACTTCCAGCAGCATCTGGTCTCCCATCCAGGGTCTGACCAGGACCAACCCTGCTGAGCTTCAGAAGTTTTGCTACTTTTCACAACTACATTGATGCCCTGAATTTAGCAGGGACTATCGACAGATCAGTAGGAAAATGTGATGGGCTACTTTCTGCACACACCATGGTCAGTGTGAACTGGAGTGACGTAACACAAAGCTGGCCAAACAAGATGTAGCTACAAAATAAAACAGAGTTAAATGGTTCCAGTCTGCAGTGAAGTGTTCATCCATGCATATGGGTTAGAGTCTAGCTACATTTTTCAGATATAAGTTTCTAATTTGGTCAGAAAGTCATTTTTATTGTAAGTTAAAGCATACGGTTAGTTAGATAGCAAATCGCTGGCTCGCTAGCTAACGTTACATGCATGATCTATGTAGTAATATTATTAGAATCAGAAATCCATTTGCATTGCTAGTTATAGCCTAATGTTAGCTAGTTAACATTTCAAATCAAATCAACGTGTATTTGTCACGTGCGCTGAATACAACAGGTTTAGCATTTCACCTTACAGTGAAATGCTTACTTACAGGCTCTAACCAATAGTGCAAAAAAAGTAAACTGCTCAAAAAAAATAAAGGGAACACTTAAAAAACACAATGTAACTCCAAGTCAATCACACTTCTGTGAAATCAAACTGTCCACTTAGGAAGCAACACTGATTGACAATAAATTTCACATGCTGTTGTGCAAATGGAATAGACAACAGGTGGAAATTATAGGCAATTAGCAAGACCCCCCCCAATAAAGGAGTGGTTCTGCAGGTGGTGACCACAGCCCACTTCTCAGTTCCTATGCTTCCTGGCTGATGTTTTGGTCACTTTTTAATGCTGGCGGTGCTTTCACTCTAGTGGTAGCATGAGACGGAGTCTACAACCCACACAAGTGGCAGCGCTCTGGTAGTGCAGCTCATCCAGGATGGAACATCAATGCGAGCTGTGGCAAGAAGGTCTGCTGTGTCTGTCAGCGTAGTGTCCAGAGCATGGAGGCACTACCAGTAGACAGGCCAGTACATCAGGAGATGTGGAGGAGGCCGTAGGATGGCAACAACCCAGTATTAGGACCGCTACCTCCGCCTTTGTGCAAGGAGGAGCAGGAGGAGCACTGTCAGAGCGCTGCAAAATGACCTCCAGCAGGCCACAAATGTGCATGTGTCTGCTCAAACGGTCAGAAACAGACTCCATGAGGGTGGTATGAGGGCCCGACATCCACAGGTGGGGGTTGTGCTTACATCCCAACGCTGTGTAGGACTTTTGGCATTTGCCAGAGAACACCAAGATTGGCAAATTCGCCACTGGCGCCCTGTGCTCTTCACAGATGAATGCAGGTTCACACTGAGCACATGTGACAGATGTGACAGAGTCTGGAGACGCCGTGGAGAACGTTCTGCTGCCTGCAACATCCTCCAGCATGACCGGTTTGGCGGTGGGTCAGTCATGGTGTGGGGTGGCATTTCTTTGGGGGGCCGCACAGCCCTCCATGTGCTCGCCAGAGGTAGCCTGACTGCCATTAGGTACCGAGATGAGATCCTCAGACCCCTTGTGAGACCAAATGCTGGTGCGGTTGGCCCTGTGTTCCTCCTAATGCAAAACAATGGTAGACCTCATGTGGCTGGAGTGTGTCAGCAGTTCCTGCAAGAGGAAGGCATTGATGCTATGGACTGGCCCGCCCGTTCCCCAGACCTGAATCCAATTGAGCACATCTGGGACATCATTTCTCGCTCCATCCACCAACACCACGTTGCACCACAGACTGTCCAGAAGTTGGCAGACGCTTTAGTCCAGGTCTGGGAGGAGATCCCTCAGGAGACCATCCGCCACCTCATCAGGAGCATGCCCAGGCGTTGTAGGGAAGTCATACAGGCATGTGGAGGCCACACACACTACTGAGCCTCATTTTGACTTGTTTTAAGGACATTACATCAAAGTTGGATCAGCCTGTAGTGTGGTTTTCCACTTTAATTTTGAGTGTGACTCCAAATCCAGACCTCCATGGGTTGATAAATTTGATTTCCATTGATCATTTTTGTGTGATTTTGTTGTCAGCACATTCAACTTTGTAAAGAAAAAAGTATTCAATAAGAATATTTCATTCATTCAGATCTAGGATGTGTTATTTTAGTGTTCCCTTTTATTTTTTGAGCAGTGTATTTGGTGAACAATAGGTAGGTAAAGAAATGTAACAACAGTAAAAAGACAGGCTATGTACAGTAGCGAGGCCACACACAGACATCGGTTAGTCAGGCAGATTGAGGTAGTATGTACATGTAGATATGGTTAAAGTGACTATGCATATATGATGAACAGAGAGTAGCAGTAGTGTAAAAGAGGGGTTGGTGGGTGGAGGGTGAGACACAATGCAGATAGCCCAGGTAGCCATTTGATTACCTGTTCAGGTGTCTTATGGCTTGGGGGTAAAAACTGTTGAGAAGCCTTTTTGTCATAGACTTGGCACTCCGGTACCGCTTGCCATGCGATAGTAGAGAGAACAGTCTATGACTGGGGTGGCTGTGGTCTTTGACAATTTTTTGTGCCTTCCTCTGACACTGTCTGGTGTAGAGGTCCTGGATGGCAGGCAGCTTAGCCCTAGTGATGTACTGGGCCGTACGCACTACCCTCTGTAGTGCCTTGCAGTCGGAGGCCGAGCAGATGCCGTACCAGACAGTGATGCAACCAATGCTCTCAATGTTGCAGCTGTAGAACCTTTTGAGGATCTCAGGACCATTCTAGTTTGTTGTTGATGTGGACACCAAGGAACATGAAGCTCTCAACCTGCTCCACGACAGCCCCGTCGATGAGAAAGGGGGTGTGCTCGGTCCTCCTTTTCCTGTAGTCCACAATGATTTCCTTAGTCTTGGTTACGTTGAGGGATAGGTTGTCATTCTGGCACCACCCGGCCAGGTCTCTGACATCCTCCCTATAGACTGTCTCATCATTGTCGGTGATCAGGCCTACCACTGTTGTGTCATCTGCAAACTTGATGGTGTTGGAGTTGTGCCTAGCCATGCAGTCGTGTGTGAACTGGGAGTACAGGAGGGGACTGAGCACGCACCCCTGGGGAGCTCCAGTGTTGAGGATCAGCATGGCAGATGTGTTGCTACCTACCCTCACCACCTGGGGGCGGCCTGTCAGGAAGTCCAGGATCCAGTTGCAGAGGGAGGTGTTTAGTTCCAAGATCCTTAGCTTAGTGATGATCTTTGAGGGTACTATAGTGTTGAACGCTGATCTGTAGTCAATGAATTGCATTCTCACGTAAGTGTTCCTTTTGTCCAGGTGGGAAAGGGCAGTGTGGAGTGCAATAGAGATTGCATCATCATTGATCTGTTTGGGCAGTATGCAAATTGGTGTGGGTTTAGGGTTTCAGGGATCATGGTGTTGGTGTGAGCCATGACCATGCTTTTAAAGCACTTCATGGCTACAGATGTGAGTGCTACGGGTCTGTAGTCATTTAGGCAGGTTGCCTTTGCGTTCTTGGGCACAGGGACTATGGTGGTCTGCTTGAAACATGTTGATATTACCGACTCAATCGGGGACATGTTGAAAATGTCAGTGAAGACAGCTGCCAGTTGGTCAGCACATGCCCGGAGCACACATCCTGGTAATCTGTCTGGCCCCGCAGCCTTGTGTATGTTGACCTGTTTAAAGGTCTTACTCACGTCAGCTACGGAGAGTGTGATCACATAGTCGCCTGGAACAGTTGATGCTCTTGTGCATGCCTGAGTGTTGCTTGCCTCGAAGCGATCATATAAGTGATTTAGCTCGTCTGGTAGGCTCGTGTCACTGGGCAGCTTGCGGCTGTGCTTCCCTTTGTAGTCTGTAATAGTTTGCAAGCCCTGCCGCATAAAACGAGCGTCGGAGTCAGTGTAGTATGATTCAATCTTAGCCCTGTATTGACGCTTTGCCTATTTCATGGTTCGTCGCAGGGCATAGCGGGATTTCTTGTAAGCTTCTGAGTTAGAGTCCCGCACCTTGAAAGCGGCAGCTCTACCCTTTAGCTCAGTGCGAATGTTGCCTGTAATCCATGGCTTCGCGTTGGGGTATGTACGTACAGGCACTGTGGGCACGACGTCCTCAATGCACTTATTGATAAAGCCACTTATTGATAAAGCGGAACATGTTCAAGTATGTGATAATAAAGTTGTCCTGTAGTTTAGCATCTGCTTTGTCTGACCACTTTTTTCTTGACTTCCTGCTTTAATTTTGTCACAGGAGGGTGGTGTTTAAGTCTTCCTGAGCGACTTTAATTTTCTGACATCCAGTGGAACAGCCACTTTACAATAGTGCATCTAAATCATTAAGGAATCATCTTATCCTAGGATTCCTTGGATGGGGTTTCAGGTGTCTCCGGAAGTTGATTGACTCCGCTGTCCTGGCGTCGTGAGGGAGTTTGTTCCACCATTGGGGGGCCAATGGACGTCGGTAGGATTTACCAAATGAGCTTTAGTGCAGTTTCCCTGCATTAAAGTCTCCAGCCACTCGGAGCGCCGCCTCTGGGTGAGTGGTTTCCTGTTTGCTTCTTTCCATATAGAGCTGACTGAGTGCGGTCTTAGTGCCAGCATCTGTCTGTGGTGGTAAATAAACAGCCACGAAAAGTATAGCTGAAATCTCTCAAGGCAAGTAGTGTGGCCTGCAATTTATCACAATATAGTCTACTTCAGGCGAGCAAAATCTAGATGCTTCCTTAGATTTCCAAATATGCACAGCCCCCCCTTGTCTTACCGGAGTGTGCTGTTCTATCCTGCCAGTGCAGCGTGTATCCCGCTAGCTGAATATCCATATCGTCATTCAGCCAAGATATTACAGTTTGTTATGTCCTGTTGGTAGGATATTCGTGATCGTACCTCGTCTAGTTTATTGTCCAATGATTGCACGTTGGCGAGTAGTATTGACGGTAACGGCAGCTTTCACACTCGCCTTCTCCGGGTCCTCACGAGGCATCCGGCTCTTTGTCCTCTGTACCTGCGTCGCTTCCTCTTGCAAATAACGTGGATGTCGGCCCTGTCGGGTGTTTGGAGGATGTCTTGTGCGCCTTGTATGTTGAAGAAAAACCTTTGTCTAATCCGAGGTGATTGATCGCTGTCCTGATATCCAGAAGCTCTTTTGTACCGTAAGATACGGTTGCAGAAACATTAAGTACAAAATAAGTTAAAAATAACGCAAAGAATAACACATAATAGCACAAGTGGTTCGGCACCCGTAAAACTCCTGCCATTTCTTCCGGCGCCATTTTCGTTTCTTAGCTTCAGCTACCTGCAGATTCATACTACAGCTATGACAATGTTTGTATTGTTCACCGAATGTGTTACCTGTCCCAGACCTGCTTTTTTCAACTCTCTAGAGCCAGCAAGAGTGGTAGAGATACTTTGAATGATCGGCTATGAAAAGCCAACTGACATTTACTTCTGAGGTGCTGACCTGTTGCACCCTCAACAACCACTGTGATTATTATTATTTGACCCTGCTGGTCATCTATGAACATTTGAACATCTTGGCCATGTTCTGCTATAAGCCAAAAGAGGACTGGTCACCCCTCATAGCCTGGTTCCTCTATAGATTTCTTCCTAGGTTCTGGCCTTTTTAGGGTGTTTTTCCTAGCCACCGTACTTCTACACCTGCGTTGCTTGCTGTTTGGGGTTTTAGGCTGGGTTTCTGTACAGCTTTCTGTGACATCAGCTGATGTAAGAAGGGCTTTATAAATACATTTGATAGATTGATTGATTATTGGTAGTGGTATGAGTTGGGGTTATGCCGGTTCATTGTTTAGCTAGCTACCTAGATAGCTACATGTTTAAACAAAAGACTCCACTTTGGCAGGATTATTACATGACCTATCAAATTAACAGTTGTGTCTGGGGGTGATTACGTCCATTGATTGCATAGCGGATGTTCATGAAAAACAATCTGGTTTCCGAGCTGGTCATGGGTCCTAAACTATATCATAATCGCCATCGACAAAAGACAATACTGTGCATCCATATTCATTGACCTGTCCAAGGCTGTCGACTCTGTCAATCACCACATCCTTATCGGCAGACTCAACAGCCTTAGTTTCTCAAATGACTGCCTCGCCTGGTTCACCAACTACTTCTCAGATAGGGTTCAGTGTGTCAAATCAGAGGGCCTGTTGTCCGGACCTCTGGAAGTCTCCAGAGGGGGTGCCACAGAGTTAAATTCTTGGGCCGACTCTTTGCTCTGTATACATCAATAATGTCACTCTTGAGGCAGGTGATTCTCTGATCCACCTCTACACAGACGACACCATTCTGTATACTTCTGGCCCTTCTTTGGACACTGTGTTAACTAACCTCCAGACGAGTTTTAGTGCCATACAACTCTCCTTCCGTGGCCTCCAACTGCTCTTAAATGCAACTAAAAAATAAATGCATGCTCTTCAACCGATCGCTGCCCACACCTGCCCTCTCACCTAGCATCACTACTCTGGACGGTTCTGACTTATATGTGGACAATTAGAAATACCTAGGTGTCTACCTAGGTGTCTGGTTAGATTACAAACTCCCCTTCCAGACTCATATTAAGCATTCCCAATCCAAAATTAAATCTAGAATCAGATTCCTATTTCGCAACAAAGCATCATTCACTCACGCTGCCAAACATACCCTCGTAAAACTGACCATCCTACCGATCCTTGACTTTGGCGATGTCATTTACAAAATAGCCTCCTATCACAGTGCCATCCGCTTCGTCACCAAAGCCCCATATACTACCCACCTGCGACCTGTATGCTCTTGTTGTCTGGCCCTCGCTAGGTAAAGCCCCACCTAATCTCAGCTCACTCGTCACTATAGCAGCACGCGCTCCAGCAGGTATATTTCGCTGGTCACCCCCAAAATCAATTCCTACGTTGGCCTTTCCTTCCAGTTCTCTGCTGCCAATGACTGGAACGAATTGCAAAAATCACTGAAGCTGGAGACTCATATCTCCCTCAATAACTTTAAGCATCAGCTATCAGAGTAGCTTGCAGATAATTGCACTTGTACATAGCCCATCATGTAGGTAGCCCATCCAACTACCTCATCCCCATATTGTTATTTATATATATATATATTGCTCCTTTGCACCCCAGTATCTCTACTTGCACGTCTATCACTCCAGTGGTTTTTTGTGGAATTGTAAATATTTCATCACTACGACTTATTTATTTCCTTACTTCTCTAATCGTATTTAATTTGCACACACTGTATATAGACTTTTCTATTGTGTTATTGACTGTACGTCTGTTGATTCCATGTGTAACTCTGTGTTGTTGTTTGTGCCACACTGCTTTGCTTTATCTTGGCTAGGTCACAGTTGTAAATGAGAACTTGTTCTCAACTGGCTTACCTGGTTAAATAAAGGTGAAATAAAAGTAAATAAATGTACTTGTTAAGACAATAGTAACCCATCCACTTAGCTACTGTAGATGTGAGTGAGGGATGGTGATAGCATTTCCTTCACATGACCCATCAATTTAGACAAGTGTGTTGGGAAAGCGTCATCTAATCACAATAAAATATTTTAATCTGTACACTTTCTGTTTTAATATTGCTACTATGCATGAATGGGTTACCGGTCTCAGTCTGTAGCTGAGGTGGCCTGTAATGGAAAAAAGAACACGTTTACATATGCAAAGTTCAGGACTTTTTTCTCTCTTGTTCAATTGTCTATTTTCTTGTTCATAATTTTAAAACATTCATATCAAACAAGTGCACACTTTAAATTACACAACATAAATGCACTTTACCCAAAGCATAATTCAAAAATGTTCCACAAATAATAATAGTAATAATAACTGTTTGATTTCACATGAAAGCCATAATGTATCACATTCATACAATAGAAACACATATATTAAGAAAAAAATTGCTAAATGTTTTTCTATATACTGCTACCAATATAGAAAACTGACAACAATACATTCAGCTTTAAGATAGTGGCACCTCCATAAAATCGTCTCTCTCTCATGCACCCCACACTGTATGTGCTAAAAGTCGACCCTCCAGACTGAACGTGCGCAGCCAGTTTACCAGCTCGTGAGCACAATTTTACATAAAACCAATAACATGAAACATACTCAGAAATTCCTACAAATGGATTCTTTATAAAAATCTCCTAGACATAATCCAGTACAAGTAAGCTACTCAGTAAACATAGTCTCTGAATTGTAAATTGTTTTTACCTCAGCTAGCATATACTTTCACTGATTGTAAATCACGTTCTTCTCTCACTCAGTTCAACACTGTCACGATTGTCGTAGTGAGGAGACCAAAGCACAGCGTGGTGTGAATACATCTTCTATTTATTAATGAAGACAAACACTAAACAAACCATACAAAATAACAAGACGAATGTGCCGGCCAAAGAAAGTGCTAACATGCAACATCACATAGACAATAACCCACCAACCACAATACAAAACAGGCTACCTAAATATGGTTCCCAATCAGAGACAACAACAAACACCTGCCACTGATTGAGAATCATATCAGGCCAAAACACATAGAAACAGACTAACTAGACATGCAAAATAGAATGCCCACTCATATCACACCCTGACCAAACAAAACATAGAAACAAACAACGCAAATAATGGTCAGAGTGTGACAGACACAAAAACATTAAAGGTTAAAGAAAGGTTAAATAGAAATAAAAAAGACACAAAAACAAGCCCAACGACAGTTGTCCACAGACATAGAATATTTTCTCCATGAATGCTTGGGATGCAGGGGTAGAAAACAAATGCAGTGCCATAAAGCACAGCTTTGGATCAACAGCCATCCTTGCCTCCCAGAACTAGAGAGATGACTCCCCTTTTTACCGCTTCCAGGTATTTCCACAGCTCACACGGGGCACTTAATGCCCTGCCAGGTTGACCCTGCTGCTGGACAGTGACCTTAAACACAATCTTTGATGCGAGGAAGCTATGTTTCTGAAGCACTGTGGTCGAGATGCTTGCTGGATTCATCGTGCATCCACGGCTGTACTCTCTGATTTGCTGAAGAACAGTGGCTCCACCTCTATTGAGCAAATTGCCAGAGACACACTTGGGTCCATCAGAAAAGCTGCTGCAGGGGTTGAATCAAAGTTGGCTCCCCGAGGATTCAGTATGCATCCAAAGCTTTCAGACAGCGACTTCTGGAGGACCTCAACCAACTGTTTTGCAACAGTAGTTGACTGCAAGTGTGCCTCAAGGTTGAGAAGGCAAGGCACCACATCAGACAGCTACTGGCTGTCAGTTTGAAGTTGGTCGGTGTGGATTGCGATCAGCTCCAGCAACTACACAAGCTGTTCTAGCTTGGCCCAGTCACACTCCGTGCTCGCCCTCGGATTTATTTCCTGTTACCTAGTGATAGCTAGTGATAGTGATGCACAAGCTAGGCCTATCTACTGGCAGCATATACCCGCCAGATTCAGAAGTTCCAAAAATCATTAGAATAAAAGCTTGAAAACTCCATTTGATTTTTGAAAAACTCAAACTAAACCGAATTTATGGTATTTGTTTTAGTTTTGCAATCAAAGACAATTGTTTAAAAAAAAATACAATTTTTTTTCTTTTTTTTCGGTTTTCATGTGCTTGTCATAAACTTGTCCTGTAGTATTTTTCTAAGTAGTGTCACATTCTGACCATAGTTCTGTTATTTTATTCTTTGTTTTAGTATGGTCAGGGCGTAAGTTGGGGTGGGCAGACTGTTTGTTTTTCTATGTTGGTTTTTGTGTTCGGCCTAGTATGGTTCTCAATCAGAGGCAGGTGTCGTTCGTTGTCTCTGATTGAGAATCATACTTAGGTAGCATGGGTTTCACTTTTGGTTTGTGGGTGTTTGTTTCCGTGTGAGTGTTTGGGACACACGGTACTGTTTCGGTTTTGTATATTTCACGTTTATTATTTTATTCCAGTGTTCAGTTGTGGTTTTGAATAAATCAATATGGACACTTACCATGCTGCGTTTTGCTCCGATCCTTACTCCTCCTCAGACGAAGAGTAGGAAATCCGTTACAAGTAGTTTAATATGAGTAATGTGAGCGTACCTAAAAGACAACCCAGACCAGTTGTCTGAAGCATGACTTCACTATCAGCATTTTATTTTTGTTGTTAGAAGGTGCTACATAAATTAAAGGTAGAGTAGGTCATAGGGGAGGAGTTTATATGTGCACATGGAAGGTGTAGAAGGTACACTGACAGATCAGATGGCTGGAGTATGGATTGAGTAAAGACAGACAGAGTGGTGAATAGCTTTTGCACTAGTCAGCAGCCATTACATATGGGGGATGTAAAGGTGCTCTGTCCCCCTCAGTGCCCCTGAGATCCCTTCTTTGGTTAATCAGGCTGATTGGAACAGCTGGTTAGACTGTAGGACAGGAGATACGCGTTGGGACTGAGGATTCCACCCCAGAGGAAGGAAAAGAGGTGACATTGAGAGAGAGAGTAGTAAACAGGATATTCATGTCTAGTCCAAACTGTGGAGTCAAGGGGCACTGGTCCTGCAAACATCACTACATCTGTCTAGCATAGTGTGAGGATCAGCTGAGAGATTCCATGTAAAGCTTTATTGAGGTGAAGTCTACAGAGAACACAGACCTGCAAACAGAGTAACAGGATGCTAAAGATTAAGAAAAACAACACTATCCGCAGGCACAACATCTCATCTGGTACGATGGTATGACAAGCCCAATGTGTACTAATGCAACGGATTGTGCTATAATAGGAGGACAATGTTTTTAAATGTTCAAAAACAATTTTCAAATGTGTAAACTCTGCCCAGGTAGGTCACACAAGTGCTTTGGCACTTGAGAGTTTAAGTGTCTGTGAAAAAAGTAATAGTTGATTAAATCAGAAAAATATCAGAGCACTTATTAATGAATTTCTGCTGTGAATGACATCTAGGCATACAGCTTCACCATTCAGAGGGTTGCATTGTGGCACTAGAATGTTGCAATTCGAAAGAGCAATCTGAACCCGTCATAGTACTTTGTATGTAAAGTGACTGGCAGGGCATATTAAAGGTCTTCAAATGGAAAAGGAAAAGTGAAATGATTTTATGGTTCAGATATTTTCATCCTTCTAAGCAAACTACTGAAAATTGTACATCTGAATAATATATTCACTGGTTAAAATTAGAGCCAGTTGAGAAATTGTGTTTCGTACTTTACCTTTAAAACAAATATATATATATATATATATATTAATCTTAATTCATGAGGGTCTCCCCCAAAAATGTTTTTATGTAATTGTATTTACCAGATATTTATGAGTGAATTATCACCTGTAAGTATCCCTTTTTCAGTTCCAACCTTCTGTGAGCACTGATGTGTGCAAAAACCAATAAGAAAAAAATATGTTCAATTCTGTTCTCTTATGAACGGCTAACCACAATTTGAGACAACTAGCAAACGTCACACCAGAGTTTCCTTGGAAGAAACAACACTATATTATTCCTAACTAGACATATTGCATATTCTACTTCAGTAGAGAATACCCTCACCTTGTCGTAGTTGTACCACATGGGTAGATCTAGTCCTGTCCTGTGGATGTGATAAGTGTATTGTGGTGTGTTGTATAGTATGTGGACATTGTGTATCTCATAACCCTAACTGGAGATGTATTTCAACATCTAATTTGTTGTCCTGTTTCACTGGTGCCTGCTAAGGCTAAAATCCCCTTCAGTTGTTTGCCCAGAACATCTAATGTGTTTGTTTCAATGCTTTTTAAGTCAACAAACACTTCTGATTGGACATGGGCCAGTGGTCACAGAGACACACCTGCAGCAAAGCAAACAGGCTGTCACTCCACACAAAACAAACACTATTCTACATTTACTCCTTAGTGGTCATCACATTATATTTTCTATATGACAAAAATAACTTAAAATGACATTCTTATGCTTGAAAGGGAGTTAAAGATAGCCTGTGTACCAGTCTGCTTAGCTACCTTTCCACTCCTTATTCCATGTCATATGTTTAGCATGACAGGAGTGGCAAGGTGGGGAGTGAGCTAAATAGACTGGTACCCAGACTAAGTTAATGAAATAAAAAAAACAGAGCCATTTTTTAATTCAATTAAAATATTCACTGAACAGGATTGCAAGTTTCACACATTGTTGGTATAATAAAATATTTTGTTTATACAGTGACGTTATATAGTGAAGGCTGAAGGGTTGTAGAAGGAGAAAAACAGAGCTTAGGTCCAGACAGAAAGAGCTGAGTCTGTACTACCTCTCAGAACTGGGCCTAGACAGAAAATAGCCATGTTTACTCAGCTCTGCAGAAGACAACAAGGACAGAGGTAAATAACCATGTTTGGAGCTGGGGCATGGAGTAAATGGCACCATCTAACGACTATTATTTTCTTTCTTTTGTGTTTGAAAGAGATAACCACAACACAGATATAGGTGTCTGCAAGGTGGAGGATCCTCCTATGAAACATCAGCTTCCCATGATAGACATGCAATTTGGTAAACTTGAAAACAAATAATTAGAGAGATAAACAAGGCAACATGAGTAAACGTATTTGAGAATGAATGAATAGATAGAGCACATGCATCCAATGTGATATGAATGCTCTGGGTGGCTGTTTCAGGCAACGTTTATCAGTGCTTGATTACGGTGGTAAAGCCATCATTAGGGACGGCTGTCTTTTTTATTTGGCGTGTGGGGATGAGAGGCTTGTTGAGACTCACATCTCTTAGGCTTGTAATCTTGTGAAGTATCACTCTGTAGGGTTATTTATGGCTGCTTGCCCAGGGATACAAACTCAAAAGGCTCCCACATAAAAAACACCAGATGAGTTCAAGGGGCTGAGGAGAAGAAAAGGACTTTCTGGAGATGAGGGTCAGTGAATGGATCTTGGTTCTTTGCAGTTGTATAAGACTTGCACCATCAAATGACAAATCAGAGGGATGCAATGTATCTAATGGCTTGTCTTTCAGTGCATTCAGTTGGGAAATATACAATCAACCACAAAATGAAACATGCCCCTCCCCATTTTCCTTATTGGATGGAAATTAAGAGGTTGGTACTGCATAAAACAAATTGGCACAATTTTGCCACAACGTCAATTACAGAGTTTCACGTGACTTCACATGAGTCAATGTCATTCAATAAAGTTAGATAACTCAATTCTCTCAAGTTCATGGTGAGGCTTTAGTCTAAGCCGATCCCAGAAGAGAGTTCCAGAGCAGTTTATGGCTAATTGCAGAGTCGTCCCTTCACTTCACTTCCTTAGCACCGAAATATGCAAATGGCCACACAATCACAATACTGTAGGATAAGATAAATCCATGAATGATCATTGAGGCCCCTAATCAACATCCCCTCACAGATAGATTTACTCTGGCTCCTTTAATTATAGCCTCTATCACTTTAATGAGCATCTCACTACTACATAAATAAACATGACAAAAGTGAATACAATACACATTAGTTTCCCTTCTCAGCAGCAGTCAGATATAGGAAGAGAAGACCCCACTGGTGAATGGGTTGTTATGGTACACCTGTGGAGACACCAATGACATCATTAGCAGAAGATGGGCCAGCGCTGATCAAATCAAAGTTTATTGGTCGTGTATACAGACTTGCAGATGTTATCGCAAGTGCAGCAAAAGGCATATGGTTCTAGCTCCAACAGTGCAGTAATATCTAGCAACACAATAACCAAAAAGTAAAAATATAAAATAATAAAGAAAGACATGAGCAATGTCAGAGTCTGGAATATATAAATAGTGTGTATAGACAGTATATTAATAGAAGTGTGTACAGCAGTAGTTATATAGGATGAGCCATGACTAGAATACAGTATTATTGTGGGGGCGAATCAATTCGCAAATCAACTTGATTGAAGGTACACAACACATGATGGCTCTTGTCATGAGCTGTCAAGCCATTACCAAGAACCACATACCAGATTTTTAAAAGTGCCTATTTCTCACCTGAAACATAAAACAGTATGTTAACATGATTAAAGTGACCAGTGTTCAATGACTCTATGTACATAGGGCAGCAGTCTCTAAGGTTCAGGGCAGTGTTCTCGGGCGGAGGCCGACAAGTGATGACTGTTAAAGTGTTTTTCAGTCTCTCAGTCCCAGCTGTGATGCACCTGTACTGTCTCTGCCTTCTAGATGGTAGTGGGGTGAACACCCACCATGCTTTGGAGAGCCCTGCGGTTGCGGGCGGCGCAGTTGCCGTAACAGGCGGTGAGACATGCAGCTCGACAGAATGCTCTCAATGATTGATGAGAACTTACACATAGCTGAACTTACCCACAAATAATTATTCATATATGAACAGTACAAGTTCTGTTCTTTCCGTTCTTACACAATGACCTTGCTGATCTCCTACAAATGAGATGAAAATACACTCAAGGACATGAAAACTTACGGAAGAGCTGGGAAAACAAAAGATGACCGTGATACTTAAGTTCTAAAACAGTCACAGTATTTAAAAAGGAATAAATTAACGACCTCAAAGAGGTGGTTTCAATGTACTAATAGGTACACTATGTATACCAAACATTAGGAACACCTTCCTAATATTGAGTTGAACCCCCCGTTTTGCACTCAGAACAGCCTCAATTCATCAGGGTATGGACTGTACAAGATGTTGAAAGTGTTCCACAGGGATGCTGGCCCATGTTGACTCCAATGTTTCCCACAGTTGTGTCAAGTTGGCTGTAAGTACTTTGGGTGGTGGACCATTCTTTATACACACGGGAAACTGTTGAGTGTGAAAACCCCAGCAGCGTTGCAGTTCTTGACACAATCTGGTGCGTCTGGCACCTACTACCACTTAAATCCTTCGTATTGCCCATTCACCCTATGATTGGCACATGCACACAATCAATGTCTCAATTGTCTCAAGGCTTAAAAATCCTCCTCTATCCTGTCTCCTCTCCTTCATCTACACTGATTGAAGTAGATTTAACAAGTGACGTCAATAAGGGATCATAGCTTTCACCTGGATTCACCTGGTCAGTCTGTCATGTAAAAAGTAGTTTTTTCAAATGTTTTGTATGTCTACGAAACTGAAGAGGGCAGGAAAGAATGTCCAGATTACGCTGTTGATCTATTCTGTCACTGTATTATACAATAGCTTTCAATCAATCAATAACGTGAGCGATTGCAATCATCATATACAACACCACAAAATCAGACTCCCCTGTAATACAATAACTACAGTGAAGCCACCGGGAAACTCATTCAGTTGATTGGAAAGTAGCATACTCCTAATAGTGTCTGATGACCTGATAATACAAATTGAGGTTATAAAACGCTTGTGTTAAAATAAACAACAGTCTTATCTCTGTACAAATGGGATTACCTGCTTTGCATTACAAAACAACAACACATAAATGAAATTTCCTAAGTGTACAGTATACAAACCACCCTGAATGATGCTGCCTGCCTGGGTGATTTATTAGTTATTTAATAAATGAAAAGGAGCCCCCCTGCTGCTCAGTCAGACACACTGTGCCTGAGGTGATGGACTTCAGGGGGGAGGGTTGGTGGGGCATGGTGGCTAGGGGTTGTATATGAGTGAATATTCAATGCACGTTAGTGCAGCTTTTATGGCATGATCGCTCGTTTTAATTGCCCTTCCTGGTGCTGAAGACCCTGGGGCCTGGGAGATTTCCCCCTGACTTTTATTTAATGTCCCATTAGAGATAATGAACCTCTCTCTCTTTTTCGCTCTCTCTCTCTCTCTCTCTCTCTCTCTCTCTCTCTCACACACACACACACACACACACACACACACACACACACACACACACACACACACACACACACACACACACACACACACACACACACACACACACACACACACACACACACATACACACAGAAGGTTCTAGGAGCATGTGTCTTTTGGTGTACTGTGCTACTGACCAAGAGAGACTCTGTAGTGTGTGAATGATCTCACATGATGATTTGAAGGTAGTTCTACTAAAGCCTCCATCATGGCCTCGGTCCCTGATCACCTAGCCTTATAGCTGTGATCAGTGAGGGAAGCGCTTCAGTCAGTCAGGACACTTGACTATACATTAGATTAATTAGAAGCATCATCCCACGAAAACAATGTATATCTCATGAACAACCTTGCAGAGATTTGAAAGCTTATGGAATATGTGTCCAGTGTTTTAATGAAAATCGGTTGTTGTTTATCAACTGACCATTCTCCAGCGAAAGACGGTTAACAACCCAATCCATTCAAAAGTAATGTATAATATAAAACATCAGGCAACAGACTTTAAAACTGAATTATTGGGATTGGTACTGTATATTCTAAAATATTTTAGCTGTCAAAAGTTTGGATACCTACTCATTCAAGGGTTTTTCTTTATTTGTTCTATTTTCTACAAAGTGAAGACATCAAAACTATGAAATAACACATATGGAATCATGTAGTAACCAAAAAAGTTTTAAACAAATCTAAATCTATTTTACATATGAGATTCTTCAAAGTAGCCACCCTTTGCCTTGTTGACAGCTTTACACACTTGGCATTCTCTCAACCAGCTTCACCTGGAATGCTTTTCCAATGGTCTTGAAGGAGTTCCCATATGTTGAGCACTTGTTGGCTGCTTTTCCTTCACTCTGTGTTCCAACTCATCCCAAATCATCTCAATTGGGTTGAGGTCGGGTGATTGTGGAGGCCAGATCACCTGATGCAGCACGCCATCGCTCTCCTTCTTGGTAAAATATCCCTTACACAGCCTGGAGGTATGTTGGGTCATTGTCCTGTTGAATTTTTTTTTACTGTGCATATGAACCATGCTAATAATATGTATTTTGGAAGGTTACTTTTTATAAAATGTGTAAATAATGGTAGCATGCTAATTGCTAAGGACTAGCTAGCTTAGTGTAATGCAATAGTTAGCCTTCCATTTCATGCTAACTATCTATTTTTAACTTCTGTTATTGTTAGCTGTCCATTGGTTTTTGTTACATTTAATACACATGTCTAAAAGGGATTTTAATTTATTTGAAAATGTGTGAATGTGTTTGATATTGGAATGGGATGAAAGCATATACTTTTCTACGAAGAGATTATTTTTAATTAGTGCTTTTTGTAATTTTATTGCACCAATTTCTTTTACACTGAAAACATCCAAAATAGATCATCTATACAGCTAAAAACAACAATGCGATGTCAAAACAAACTGGCATTGAGGTTAAAGAAAGTGTGCTTTATCAATTTACCTAAATTTGCTAACTCTTACTTTGGACAAAATCAAAACGTCAATATTAAAATTGAGTATTTGCAATTAATCAGGATTAATCACAGGAAATCCTGTGATTAACTTGTTAAAAATGTTGTGTTTGACAGCCCTGTTTGGAATTGAACAGTCAATATTCTGAGTTTGAGAGAAATTGATAATACATACACAGTACCTTGGAAGAGAAACCCAGTGTCGTCCCTCTTGGTTTAATGGTCATAACATTGGCTTAGATCAGGTTAGACTCCTGCAGGTTACAAAGCACACGTGAAACTTGTTGGGAATGTTGGGAAACCACGTGTCATGTGAAACTTGTTGGGAATGTTGGGAAACCACGTGTCATGTGAAACTTGTTGGGAATGTTGGGAAACCACGTGTCATGTGAAACTTGACACGTGTCCGAAAACCGTGTCTTTTTTTTGTGTTCACAAATTTTACAATCCATGTGCAGCTTCACACATGTCCGAAAATCACATCGGACTCATTTTTTATTATAAAGGAATGTACGTCACATATTTCATTGTTCAAATGTGTGTTCATACATGTCACTAAAGCTCTCCTTATTTTGTAAGGGCGCGCGCACACACACACACACACACACGCACACGCACACACACACACACACACACACACACACACACACACACACACACACACACACACACACACACACACACACACACACACACACACACACACACACATAGGGAATGAGCTGTTCCTCCATGGTTAAGGGACCAGATTAAAATGGCACAATGGCACACAGTCCCATAAAGAGATCGATAGCAATCTCAGTGGAGATCACTCAGGAAAAGATCGCTTTCGCTTGACTCCTGATCACAGCAGAGAAATCCTAGTCGTTTCTGATTATGCTGATTTGACTCAGGCCTAACTGGTGCAGTGGTTTCATTTAATAACAGGGCTATTCATCAACTATGCACACTGCAGAGTGGGCTCTGTGCGGAGAGGGAAGGGCTCATTAAGATGCATGCTAAATGCCACTCCATCTCATCACCAGTGTTTCTTTGAGCAGGAGACTTGCTCTATTACTAATGTCCAGGTAATCAAACATAACAGCCAAGCGTTTCCCTTTCACACTTCTTTTGGGGCACACGCTGACAAGGGTTATAGATGGTGAACAATAACACTATTTAATGGAGCTAGTGACAATCAAAAGGCCATGTATGCGTACTGGACTCTGCCATACAGGACAGAGCTAAAGGTAAGCTTTAATAAAGTCAGACAAATAAAGATTTGAAGACAGTGAACATGTCCTCAGGGGAGTAATTTAATGATGTCACCACTAAAGTGTGTCCATTGATGATGTTCTATTCAAAGTCTGTAATGTAATTCAAGAACAGATTGTCATGCCATGTACACAAAGGTAAGCAGTATTTTTTTATAGCTTCATGAGATGAATGTCTTTCCCATGGTTCAGGAAATAATATCACATGTCTTTCAGAATGGTAGAACTCCTGGAGATATACAGCAAATAAGCTGTATATCTCCAGGAGTTCTACCATTCTGAAAGACATACAGTGCATTTGGAAAGTTTTCAGACCCCTTGACTTTTTCCACATTTTGTTACGGTACAGCCTGGTTCTAAAATTGATTAAATCTAAACACAATAACCCATAATGACAAGGCAAAAACAGGTTTTTCAAATATTTTTAAAAATGTATTACAACTAAAAAACTAAAATATCACATTTACATAAATATTCAGACCCTTTACTCAGTGCTGAAGGTGCTTCAACAAAGTAATGATTACAGCCTCGAGTCTTCTTGGGTTTGACGCCACAAGCTTGTACATCTGATGTGGAGAGTTTCTCCCATTCTTCTCTCAAGCTCTGTTAGGTTGGATGAGGAGCGTTGCTGCACAGCTATTTTCAGGTCTCTCCGAAGATGTATGATCATGTTCAAGTCCGGGCTCTGGTTGGGCCACTCAAGAACATTCAGAGACTTGTCCAGAAGCCAATCCTGCGTTGTCTTGGCTGTGTGCTTAGGGTTGTTGTCCTGTTGGAAGGTGAACCTTTGCCCCAGTCTGAGGTCCTGAGCGCTTTGGAACAGGTTTTCATCAAGGCTCGCTCTGTACTTTGCTCCGTTCATCTTTCCCTTGATCCTGACAAGTCTCCATGCCACTGAAAAACATCCTCACAGCATGATGCTGCCACCACCATGTTTCACCGTAGGGATGGTGCCAGGTTTCCTCCAGATGTGACGCTTGGCATACAGGCCAAAGAGTTCAATCTTGGTTTCATCAGACCAGATAATCTGGTTTCTCATATTCTGAGAGACCTTCAGGTGACTTTTGGCAAACTCCAAGTGGGCTGTCATGTGTCTTTTATTGAGGAGTGGCTTCCGTCTGGCCACTCTACCATAAAGGCCTGATTGGTGGAGTGCTGCAAAGATGGTTGTCCTTTGGGAAGGTTCTCCCATCTTCACAGAGGAACTCTGGAGCTCTGTCAGAGTGGCCATCAAATTCTTGGTCACTTTCATGACCAAGGCCCTTCTCTGCCGATTGCTCAATCTTGCCAAGTTGCCTGCTCTCGGAAGAGTCTTGGTGGTTCCAAACTTTTCCCATTTAAGAATGCTGCTGTGTTGGTACCCTTCCCTAGGTCTGCGCCTCGACACAATCCTGCGTTGGAGCTATACGGACAATTCCTTCAACCTCACTGCTTGTTTTTTTCTCTGATATGCACTGTCAACTGTGGGACTTTAGATAGACAGGTGTGTGCTTTTCAAATCATGTCCAATCAATTGAATTTACCCCAGGTGGACACATAACAAAGGGTCTGAAAACTTAGGTAAATAAGGTATTTGTTTTTATTTTTTATAAATGTGCTAACATTTATAAAAAACTGTGTCCCATCATAACACTACTACTGCTCTGAGTGAAATGAGTGCGGAGAAAGCATACAACACGTTATCAAGCTGGGGCTGAGAACATTAACCAGCGCTGAGAACATTACTTGAATCTGAACACTGATTCCACTCTCAATCTCCTGTTGTTCAAAATCTGCTGAAACTCCCTCTGGCACACACACGTTATCCTATGCACGTCTCGGATCATTATGTAACTGCTGGTGGAGGAGAGTGGGACCATCTTGTGGGAGAAGAGATGGATATATCATTCACCTAAAAACAGATCATGTGGGGGGGATGTGATCTGCATTTTTTTTTTGAGAGAGAGCTTTTTTATTTTGTAAATTGACTTTTTCTCACACTTTATTGAACCTTTATTTAACTAGGCAAGTCAGTTAAGAACATATTCTTATTTACAATGATGGCCTACCCCGGCCAAACCCGGACGACGCTGTGCTCCACCCTATGCGACTTCCAATCACAGCCGGATGTGATGCAGCCTGACTGTGAATATCTAGCCACACAGAGAATATAAGTTGAATTAAGGTGGTCTCTTCATTATTAAAAAACACTTTGTTTCAGTATCATAGTTCTCATCAGGGTACTTTCGGGAAAGGTTTTAATGCTACAGTATGTTTCCTACAGACCGATGGGAAGGAAGACACAGGAATGTTTTATTTTGAATGGAATGAATTACACTCAAGCTCACCAAATATAATCCATAAAGATATGGTTTGACAAATGGAGGGTATGTACCTATTATCATAGTCTAGTCTCCATGTCTTCCACATGATAACTCTATATTACTGTCCCCTTAGGCCCTTCATTGCCCAGTGAACATACCCTGGCTCTGAGTGGGATTTAAGAGAGCAGTGCTGGCATTGTGGAGGAAAGGAGTGTTGATTAACACAGTTATAGAATCACAACCGGGGGCTTGAGGCACATCTGGACTCACAGAATGATCCCCCTTTCAGCACCATAAGGCCGAAACTAAATTAGTGAATCATCCCCGGGTCTGTGGCCACGATCGAGTGGAGATTAGCAGCAAATTTGTCATCCAATCTTCATAACTTAATTACAGATGCACATAGGAATCATCAATGCTAATTAGAGATAGATACCTAGGGGCCGAATTTGATCTTTAAATTAGAAAATTAAGAGCATGATTTAGCTGGATGGTGCAAATCAATGCTCCAGTCACTTCTGTGGTGGGGACTGGAGAGTAGCTGCAATGTTCAGTAAGGCCAATTTGACAATAACTGCAGGTGAGGCTAAGCATGCTCATTTTAATCAGAATGTAATTTTTTATAACATTGCTAATGGCTTCCCCCGTGGTGTGAAGAAAACAGATGAATTAGTGAATGAAGTGTGTGTGTGTTTACATTGCAGAGGCAGTTCATAAATTTACCCAACCTTGAAAATGTGCAATAATGTATGATTTATATTGCCAGTATTATGGTGAAACATTGAAAAGAAAAAGTTTAAAATTCAATGAAACTTACCTTGATCTAAGGCTGTAGCACAATATATAGATTCCCAGGAATTGATGCAAAATGAGACCATATGCATTATAAATGCGAAATTATCCCCTTGGCTACTTAAACAGCCAACCCCATTCACCATGTCAACCCCCAAAACACACAAAGCTGCACCTCCCAGCCCCCTCAAAAAAGAAAATGAAAAATCTACCACCACCACCAGTGATTCCATGATGGTGTGGCCATCTGCCCCAGCTACAAATGGAGTGTGAGTTCTCTTTGACCGCAAGCAAGATGCTCAGCCTAATGGGGGCCTGGCATCTGCATTCATCTCCACTGCCAGAACTCGTTAGGAAAACCACCTGCAACATCACATGGACATAGAGGCTTCGCCTGTGATCTCTATCACTATGGACATACAGTACAGCTCGCCCCCACATTCAGCATCTGCATCTTGGACAGAACATATGGGTCATGTGATATGTGTGTGTTCCTTTTCATAGTTTAGCAATTCTAAAATGGAATGCAAATAGAGCAAATCACCTCAATTGACCTTACCAACGTAGATATCTGCCACTGTTTTGTAAATTCAATGTGATGATATATTGAGCCTTGCAACCACATAATCAAGTGTTATTATGATCATGTTTATTCTAAACAACTACTGCTGAAAAATGTAGCAATTCATTTAATCTAAATACCTTGAAGGATAAATATATCCACTTCCCCTAGCTGTTACTCTGCATTCTGGCTTAAGAATGGTATGTGTCATTTGCCCGGGTTTATTAATGAGAAGAAGATGGCGTTTGGTAAACAATGTGAAAAATGATTCCCACAGCTATACCTTAATTACTAGGCAGAGGTACCTAGGATGAATGATTCAGTCATTTTAGCATTGCTTTGCTGAACACATATGCACACACACACACACACACACACACGCACGTCCACACACACACACACACACACACACACACACACACACACACACACACACACACACACACACACACACACACACACACACACACACACACGTCGATTGCTTGATGATAATTGGAAGAATGCAATGGCAGAGACTTGCACCCCATTGGTTAGCAGATTACCTGAAATTGCTGTACTGCCTAAAATAATGAGATATTCGTATGAGGCAAATGTACTGTGATAATGTCAATTTGACACAGCCTGTTTGTATTATTAGATCCAGGGTCTCTGTGAATATCAATCCTCTTTAATTGTTATTAGGTTTGTAATGCTAATAGCACAGGACAGAAACTCATTTACATAAAAATACACTCACTGTGATCGGTGAGTATTTTTTTTTGGCAAGGTTGGATAGGTTTCATTTTCAACCTACCAGACAGCTGTCAGGATGGATTAAAAAGGACTTGAAGTGTAAAGTAAAATATTTATTTTTGTATGTCTGTAATTTTAAATGTATTAATTGCATTATATTAAAAGTTGTACTATTACAAACCAATGAATAATATTGAATCTTACAGAATTAGCACATCTTGGAGGGGTTCAGGATCCAAACAATCTCGATTAAGTTTTAAATTGAAACAGATAACCAGCATTCTAAATCAAAACTACACTGGAAAATCATGCATTGGATTTCCAGTCGTAATGTGCTATGTGGTATCTCATGAATCCCCTACATAATGACCCCTTTCCTCTGAGTCGTGCCTGGGTTTAATATCCCACTGTCTAATGGAAGCATAATTTCCTCATTCCCTTCCCATCTGCACACACTTGAGGAGAAATCTGACAGTGAAATCACCAACAGGTAGCGAGAGTGGGAGGGACACACATAGTGTGTTAGTGTTAGCTTCTAAATAACAGGGTAAAAACTGACGGACAACTATACAAAGCTCAAACAAAATGTATTCACCCAATGGGTCAGACAGCTGAACAGACAAAGACGTATTCCCACCAACACACGTATATATACCACAATTTAGGTGAAGTATCCTCCTTCCTTCTATACATTACATCTTTATTGCTAGGCAGGAAGTTAAGTGATGTTGGTAATAAACTGTTCCTTCTCCCTTAATGTGACCTGATCCAACCTCGGCCCCCATTCCTCACTACTCCACAGATCTCCACCCTTCTCAGTGACCGTAACCTTGTGATTGCCTTTCCGTTACTCAGTAACATTCCAAGCCCCTGGCTCATATCCAACCTTAATTGACTCCACCACATCCATTCCTCCTACAGACCCCCATTAACTTCTGTTGTAGCAACCAGACTGTGGCCCTTCTCCTTCCATAGGATACCTGATGTCTAACAAGAACATGTTCTGCCAGAATGTAAACGTTCAAGTTTATAAGTCAGAACCCATCAGTAGTCAGTAACAATAGAACATATTTTCATTCCTTCCCTGACCAGCATCCATTTAAAAATGATGGGTCATTGAATATAATGGAGTTTCATTCTTCTAACTGTGGGAATTTAACCTAAGATCAGGACAGGAATAACACAAGCAAGACACTAGGGTCACCAAGGAACAACATTGTAAGGGCATGCTCAAATTAAACTGTGCATCTCTCAGTCCACTGCGTTTCACAGACTTCACTCAGCCTCTCACAGACTACCATTAACGGCACCAAAGCTCAGGTCCCCTTCGGTTGTTGGCATGGCAACACTTGCTATCATCATCCTTTCCAAAGGATTTGTGTGTGTGTGTGTGTGTGTGTGTGTGTGTGTGTGTGTGTGTGTGTGTGTGTGTGTGTGTGTGTGTGTGTGTGTGTGTGTGTGTGTGTGTGTCCAGGAGTTGAACAAATGCTCACTCAAGAAACTGACAGAAAACTCCAAATAGTTACAAAATTGTATTCTTCTAACACATGCTGGAGAGAAACCCTGAAGGGGGTGGTGGATGATAGTACCTGTGTCTAGAGAAACTGGCTATTTCATTTCTGGCAAAAGTCCTCTCAGGTGTGATGGACTACATTCAGTCCCTCTGGCTCTGGAGAAGAGCTTTATGTGGACCCCACGCTGACAGCTCAAACACTCTCACACTGCTCTCATCGCTTTCCATCCAACACTGGGCCTGCTTTCACCTGGGGAGCCAACACATTAGGCTTCCACGTCATTAGCACCCTTTACAGAATTATGCCCTGCGAGGATAAGAAGGGGGAGGGAAAGCTGCCAACCTGCTCCCATCTGCTTCCTAACAATACCAGGCCATTTCAGTCACACACTTTATTAGGCTGTGGGCAGTTGAGTGTTAGAAACACCACAAATTACACCCCAAAAAGATGTTAGAGCAGAACAGGTACTTTTGGTAGATTAAGCCTGGCTATATTTAATGATTTAATGGAAAGATGTATTTTTTGCAGAGGGCACTTGTGCTTTGAGTCGGACATGAGTGCCTCTGGAAGGGGTTTCATTTGCTGAACGGCCAAGAGGAGAGAGGGAGGAAGGGGATGATGGCTACCTTGTATGAGAGTGGCTAATTTGACAGTCAGTCCATTTCCCACTTGGGCTGGGGCTCAGCATGGTCCTAGAGTCCTGTTCCTAGGTGACCAATGCTCACAAATGCACTCTGGTTTATACATGTGGAAAATGGTTGGTCTTTTTGCCAACTTTCATCCAAGCCATGTTGCAGTGTGAGAGAGTGTTAATTGTAATGGACGCTGTAGGTACAGAAAAGTTTCCAAAAGTGAGACAACATTCACTAAAACACCTAACAACTTCAACACTTTGATACAATTGCCTGGCATTAACATGGCTTCAAGCTGATTCGGCTGGGAGTTCAATAAGGGTCTGCAGCCTCATACTAGCCTGGTAATCCATTCAAATTAAGCCAATGGACCCCATCTCACAGAGGTTAAGGCCCAAGTAATTAACACAACACTCTGTTATCACGCCTACAGTCCTGCATTGACTTTCCCTCAACTGCTAATGCGAATAATGATAAGATGTCTGGAGAAAGGTGTGCAAAGTGCAAGCACCACAATTATTTCTGCATTAATTTCTCTGAACATACAGCGCTTGTTGTGATTTATGGGAATTCACAGCCCATCATTAAAATACACTCATAAGCCATGTGTTGGCAATCACCTTAAAAGTGTCAGAGATAGATTTTTTTTTATTAAAGTGAGAGCTTATGCACACAATTTGAACACGCATCAAACCCATTTCACATAGTTCATGCTCAGAGATGGTCTGACACATACAGTGCCTTCAGAAAGTATTCATATCCCTTGACTTTTTCAACATTTTGCAAAGTGGGATTCCAATGGATTTTATTGTCTTTTTTTTGTCAACGATCTACACAAAATACACTGTAAAGTCAAAGTGGAAGAACAATTGTAACATTAGTTTAAAAATAAAATAAATAATTAATTTAAATTAATTTAAAAAACACTGATATATCTTGATTATATACTGTAAGTATTCAACCCCCTGAGTAAGTATTCAACCCCCTTCAACCCCCAATACATGTTAAAATCACGTTTGGCAGAGATTATAGCTGTGAATCTCTCAAGGTAAATCAAACCGCGTCGCTGACACCCGCCCGCTTAACCCATAAGCCAGCCACACCAATGTGTCGAAGGAAACACTGTTTCAACTGGCAACCAAAGTCAGCATGCAGGCACCCAGCCTGCCACGAGGATTGGCTAGAGCGTGATGAGCCAAGTAAAACCCCCCCGGCCAAACCCTCCCCTCACCAAGTAAAACCCCCCCGGCCAAACCGAGCCAAGTAAAACCCCCCCGGCCAAACCCTCCCCTCACGAGGCTGGGACAATTGTGCGCTGCCCCATGGGACTCTGGGTCACGGACGGTTGTGACACAGCCTGCGATCGAACCCGAGTGACTCCTCAAGCACTGAACATTTGGACTAAATGTAATAGACTATAAGTAGATTTGTCCAAATGCTTATGGCACCTTCAAATGATGGGACTATACACATAGAGTGCATTCATTTCTAAATGGTAAAACAGACAGTAGAGGCTCCTCAGAGCAGGAAAGGGAGGACCTCTGTCCTCTGGTTGTCTTGCTTGCTAATGTTACATGACTGACCTCTGCATTCATCCATGCATGCTGGCTAGATAGCCAATGGAATGCCAATCACTGAGTCAGGGATATCTAGCTAGCTCGCGCACAAAGTGTCAGGCAGCTTGTGGTCATTTGGTCATTTGGTGTTCAAACAAGACAGCTGAAAAATAATGAGACAATAACTGGAACAAAAACTGGAACTAGCTAATGTTACCGAGCTACTGTTTTTGCATACATGCAGGCTGCACAGTGCTAGTGGAACATTTGGAAAAGGTAAAATAAGAGAGAGTTTAGTTGTCGCTATTTTACTAAATGAAACAGATTAGCTATTTATCAAACATTGCAATTAGAGATAGCTGGCTATATTTGTTGAAAAAAATACATACAAATATGGGCCTCTGGCTAGCATACAGGTCAGCTGCAATCAAGGCAATCTACAAAATAGCTTCCAATACTCTACTCAGCAAACTGGATGCAGTCTATCACAGTGCCATCCGTTTTGTCACCAAAGCCCCATATACCACCCACCACTGAGACCTGTATGCTCTAGTCGGCTGGCCCTCGCTACATATTCATCGCCAGACCCACTGACTCCAGGTCATCTATAAGTCTATGCTAGGTAAAGCTCCGCCTTATGTTAGCTCACTGGTCACGATAACAACACCCACCCGTAGCACGCGCTCCAGCAGGTATATCTCACTGGTCATCCCCAAAGCCAACACCTCCTTTGGCCGCCTTTCCTTCCAGTTCTCTGCTGCCAGTGACTGGAACGAATTGCAAAAATCTCTGAAGCTGAAGACTTATGTTTCCCTCACTAACTTTAAACATCAGCTATCTGAGCAGCTGCACATAGTCCATCTGTAAATAGTCCACCCAATCTTCCTACCTCATCCCCATATTGTTTTTATTTACTGATGCTCTTTTGCACACCAGTATCTCTACTTGAACATCATCATCTGTTCATCTATCACTCCAGTGTTAATCTGCTAAATTGTAATTACGTCGCTACTATGGCCTATTTATTGCCTTACCTCCTCATGCCATTTGCACACACTGTATATAGACTTAAAAAATATTCTATTGTGTTATTGACTGTACGCTTGTTTATTCCATGTGTAACTCTATGTTGTTGTTTGTGTCGCACTGCTTTGCTTTATCTTGGTCAGGTCGCAGTTGTAAATGAGAACTTGTTCTCAACTAGCTTACCTGGTTAAATAAAGGTTAAATAAAAATAAAATAATAAATAAAAGGTAGAGTAGCTTCGTAGCTAGCTAGCATATCCTCCATGTACAAAGCAAACTAGCTATCTAGCTACCAACCTAGAAAAAGGGAAGCTTGATAACAAGAGAGTAGTGTTAATGATTTCATAGAAATGTTATAAAACTGAGTATATTCATTATTAATTAGATATTCTAGCTAGTATGGTGGTGGTCTGCATATGGTTTCCTGTGCATTTTTGAGTCCAGCTTTCAGACGTTTACTACCAGAATGGCTTTGTTTATAAGCACTCTGATCAGGACTATAGAAAACCTAGGAGGCTCATGGTTCTCACCCCATTCCAAAGCCTGACACAATAATTATAACGACTTCCGGAGGACATCCTCCAATCTATCAGCTCTGGCAATACAAACTGATATGTTGTCCATCCAATCAAAGCATCAGAGAATGAATCTAGTACCAGAACCATAAGCTACAGCTAGCTAGCACTGCAGTGCATTAAGTGTTGTAAGTAGTTGACTAAAAAATAGAGGACAGTTTTGAATTAAGTAAAAGCAGCAGAGAAAGGAGAGAGAGCTAGCTATTTTTCATTCTAATTTTTTCTTCTTAGCTTATCTTATAGGTACTTAGCTACCTAATTCAGCCTACTCAACAACCTGAGTCAAACAGAGAGGAATGCTATTTATGTTAGCTAGTTGACTAAGTCTATCCAACATTGCAACTTCTCCATGTCTAGCTGTATTAATGTATTGCCACAGGGCCTGCCAGTGTAACTACTTACTGTACACTGTACTGCGTGTTTGTACACATTGATTGGATTGTGGCTTTACTAATGCGCTAGTTCTAGTTTATTGAATGTAACGTTAATATGGTGAAAATGATGTATGCTGTGTAGGAGTTAGAGGTTATGTTATGACGTTTTTATTACATTTTTTTATTTTCTTAATTTTGGGGGGACTGGGGGGGAAAAGTTTTGGCTTGGAGTGTTTTTTTTGCGCCTGGTCACGGACAGCTATTGTGTTGTGCACTGAAATCCACAAACAAAGGGGAAAGGTGAGAGGTGGAGAGCACTTAGATCCGAGAAGGAATTATACAATGAGCATAGTGATGATGCTGTATGTGGCTGTTGTGAAAGTGTATGCAGGTGATCAGGGGTGTATTAATTCTAAAACATTACAAAACGTTTCTTCAAAAAGCCTAGGCGTCCCGCTAGCGGGACAACTTCTGGTGAGATTGGAGGGCGCGCAATTTAAATAAATAATCATAAAAATTATGGATAAACATTTAGGTACATATAAGTGTCCTATATCGTTTGAAAGCTTAAATTCTTGTTAATCTAACTACACTGTCCAATTTACAGTAGCTATTACACCGAAAACAGGCCATGCGATTATTTGAGGACAACACCGCACATCAAAATAATTTTTCCACCTGCACAGGTTTCATAAATTCACAAATAGCGATTAAATATTCACTTACTTTTTGAAAATCTTCCTCTGATTTGTCATCCAAAGGGTCCCAGCTATAACATGTAGTGTTGTTTTGTTAGATAAAATCATAATTTTTATCCCAAAAAGTCAGTTTAGTTGGCGCCATCGATTTGAGTAATCGACTCGTTCAACATGCAGAGAAAGGAATCCGAAAATCTACCCTTAAATTTTCAAAATAAAAATACACACAAACACAAATACAAAAATCTACTCCTCAGATACCCTAAAATGTATTCAAACTATAATATTTCTTATGGAAAGAAGTATGTTCAATAGGAAACCGCTTTTAGCAGGTGCGTCTTGTCTTCATAGCGTGCAAACACGAATTTCCAAGACTGTGTCCCTGTACTAAAACTGATATTTTTGGAAGTTACAAGCCTGAAACCTTTAACATTGACTGCTGACACCCTGTGGAAGCCATAAGAATTGCATCCTGGGAGCTAATTTTCATTGAGAGAAAAAAGGGACCTAGCCCAACGAAGTTAAATGTAAGCAAACAGAACAAAACGGGGAGGGACCTACCTGAATCTGTCCAATAGATACTGTTATTTGGACTAATGTTTACATCCTGTCATCTTGATTACTCCAAAATGTTCTCTCAACATAGTTAGTTTGGAGCAGCCCCATGATGGGTATGGAGCAAATTAGAGTATCATGCAGTAGCCTAAACCTATCATTGTTACATTGAGCTGGGATAATAGAATATGAATGACAGTCATCCAATTTGCTGTAATAGAAATAAGGCCATGCTTATAAAAAACAAAACTCCTCCCTAATCTTAAACAGTACCAACGGCCACTGAAAACAGATATGCATGAAAATACCCTAAAATAAGAGGTGACATTCTGTACTGTCTCCTCATATAAAACATTTGATCTCAAATCCAAAATGTTGGCGTATAGAGCCAAATTAAAAGTTTTAGCTTCACTTTCCAAATCAATACGTCAGGGAGAGTACATCTCCCACACACTTGCTCTGCTGCTCTTTCTTTATCCCTCTTTTCCCTCCTCCCTCCCTTCCTCCCTCCCTCTGCCCATCAGACATACACTGACACCCACAAAGAAAAGAAGAAAAGATGTTGAACGCTGCCGGGAGGCCACATGATACCAAAGAGCCCTGGTTGTCAGAATCAATATTGGCATGTATGACAAAGACGGAGTGTCTCCAAAGAAAACTGCTATATTGAATATGGTGCTAAAAATGACAAGTGACAACGGAGGCTCTGTCTGGAGCTGACAGACAAGCTAAAGACCAGAGACCTCCATGACAGATGCTCCCCAACATGTCAAGGAAAGAGAGGACGCTGGGGGGCAGGACCACAAGACCCACCAGTAGATTCATTATTTCCTAAATAACAATTGGTTGCCAGAAAAAAGTAAACTCCTGGTTTTCCTCTCTGACATAGCTTTCAGAGAACAAAGACACTCTCTGCTCTTTGTTTCACTGGTCTCTCTCTGTAACATGCGAAAGCACAATTTTCAGAAAGTCAGGAAATCTCTTGGATTAATATTCTTTTCTCGCAATACTCATTCTAATTCAGTGCAGATTTTTTTTAAATGCTGCATGCAGGCTTTAAGATAGCTTCTAAGAAAAGGAAAAATTGTTGGCTGGTTCATTGCTTTTTCTGCTATATCTTGGCTGACAAACACAATGATGAGAAATTACCCAACATTGGAAAAAAAACCTAGACAACCAAATACAAATGGTTTAGGAAGTGAATACTCATTATCATTCCAAATAAATCATCTGAAAAACAAAATCAATTTGAAACAGAGGGCTACATCATTGGTTATTGTTATCTCCACAGGGTTTTACATGCAATAAGAAGAAACCAAATGAAATATTGGGAAGAATCTATTATGGAACACATCCATTTGGCTTATGCCGCCTGAAGATAAATTACATTTGGCCCACCAAACATGGTCATTACATTTATGTACAACAGGCACAGTCTTTATTACGCATACAGTTGTCTATGTAATATCATAGGTGAGAGTTGAAACATGAGGTGTACGATATAGGTTGCATTTAATTATTGTTCTTAATGTGACTCTAGAGGTTGTTTATTGAAGTAAACACACTGAACTGAAGTGAACAGCTGTACATGGAGACAATTAGCTTAGTTTACAAAAATATTTACATATTCTAATTTCCACTATGATAATAGAATTATATATTTTAGAATATTATCTTTAAGCATTTAGCTCAGACATTTGCAGGTGTGCCTTTTAACCAAATTGTCACATCATACAGGCTGATCACTTAGAGGCCTCTATTTAGATCAAATTAGCTATACTGAACAGTTTACTCTTTTTATTTTCTTCTTACAGATAGTCGCAGTGTAACAATAATTAGATTAGATTCACAGTGCTTTGTTACATGCAGATACTTTTAATTCAGCTCTCCCTGAAAGCTCTTAAACATGTTAGAACTTGTGGACCTTTGAAATGTCTGCACATATCACTATGGAGTGGCAATCATACTGAAGTACCCTAATGGTCTTCAACTTCAACAAACCCTGATTTCCATTCAATCTCAAATTGTGAGAGAGCTGGCCCGTTAATTTCAGCTTGGAGAGGGGCAATTATCTTAAATAGGCACATTGTAGAAAAACAACCGAAAAAAGGACAATTGTAAAAGTTGTCTTTTTTACGCCACATCAGTGCAAAAAAACACATATTTGTTCATCGTGTGCATGACAAGTTAGTCTTTAAATAATAAGCAGAGTTGGACTGTAAATACTAGAGTACAATAGGATATCCTGTAATAATACACAGAACAGCTTGCAGCAATTTCTTCAGGTCATAAACTGCTCAAATGGGGAACAAAATTAAACCTGTAGCTTAAGCAACTCAAGCAGGTGACACATAGTAATGATAGAATGGGGTGGTGGTATTCACAGAATACCTTCTGAATGCATGATTAATTCCATTTCAAATGAGGTATACATTTGATTGCGCACATAGATGTTACACCAGACACTGTATGGGGGATAATAACATCTTAAGGGTCACCTCAATGTTTAATCCTTTAGGGAATGCACCAATGACTTTAGTAAACATTATGCACGGTAGATTTGACCAATTCATAAACTAGACCTATTCAGGAGAAAAAGGTCTTTAAGGTCGCTGGCGGTGAAGAAGGATTTTTCTCTCACTAGATGTAAAGATGGAGGTCAGAGAGACGGCACATTGAGAACATACTTAGTATGCTGATTTATTGGAACCCTCTCCACCAGGCCCTAACAGCCTCTCTGCCTCCCCATTAAGGATTTCAATTCCCGGGAAGAGAGGGGGCCTGCAATATCATGGTAGTTCGGAATCCCTTAAACTCATGTTATGATGAAGGCAAACTGTCAACCGCTAAATAGAAAAACACGATGGTCTTTCTCTCCAGGAAATGCACCTGTCATTCCATATAGGTTGCATATCTTCAAGAAGGCCACAAAACATTATCTGTCACTTTTCGTCTCCGAACACATATCTCTTAAAGAGTAGAAAAATAACTCACTACATTGCATGGTGTTCGGGTCATGGCATAGCGCTAGCAAGGTTTCTGTTTTTTCCCCATCTGTCTCCCTCAAACCACTGGGATTAGAAAAAACCAGGGATGCCCAACCGGTGAGTTTGAAATCCATGATTACAAGAGATTAGAGAGGCTTAAAACCAGGATGCCCAACCGAGAGAGAGAGAGAAGAGCAACTCTCTTGCAATTTGAAATCTCACTGGATGGCTTGAGAGAGAGAGAGAGAGAGAGAGAGAGAGAGAGAGAGAGAGAGAGAGAGAGAGAGAGAGAGAGAGAGAGAGAGAGAGAGAGAGAGAGAGAGAGAGAGAGAGAGAGAGAGAGAGAGAGAGAGAGAGAGAGAGAGAGAGAGAGAGAGAGAGAGAGAGAGAGAGAGAGAGAGAGAGAGAGAGAGAGAGAGAGAGAGAGAGAGAGAGAGAGAGAGAGAGAGAGAGATAGCCTTGGCATCTTTGAATAAGGATTTCACTGTGAGCACAGCCAAGTCAACTGTGAATAATATCATTTAGTGCTGCAGGACAACAGTCTTTGGAGCCCAGCCGAGAGCCCTTCTACGCGAGCACTGCACCGCAAGCCCCTGATGAACTTCAGAAAAACACTGGTTAGTCAATGGTGCATTTCAGCTCTTAATTAGAGTAAAGCAAACTCTTCTAATTAGTCTAATTTCCCCTAGATTAAATTATAGCTCTGCCGAGAAATCTCCATCCAAAGAATGTAGAAATTACTTATGTAGTTTCAGCACTCTGTTGACAAATTATTTAAGTCTCTTTTATTTTTTTTACAGAAGCTGAGCTATTTGTTTACCCTAATGCTGATTCACAGTCCTGTGGTTTGATGTATAATCAAGCCACAGGCTAGCCAAAAAGCATTATACCATGAAACCAACTCGTTCCTCTTTATGGTACCTGTCCCTCACATGGACTTAAATACACAGAATTATGGAGGACAGAGCGACCATAAATTGTCTTTCCGGATGTGTCCTAGTGTTTAAGTTTCTGCCTATTTCCTGGCTCTCAGCATGGCATACACTGGCAGCTATACCATCCTTATTATCAGAGCTCACCTGTTCCCATTGCCATGCCAGACATAATTAGGGCTCAGGGAGAGGTGGAGATTGGGTTGCTGTGCCAAGTAGAGAAAGCAAGGATGTTACGGAGGAGGGTCGCTGGCCCATAAAGAGGAATGAAGTTATAGGAGGAGAGAAATACAGGAAATATAGGTAAGTAGGTGCATTAGTTTTGATGTCTTCACTATTATTCTAAATAGTAAAAATAAAGAAAAAATGTTGAATGAGTAGGTGTGTCCAAATGTCGCCCTGTACTGTATATACAAAAGTATGTGGACACCCTTTCAAATTAGTGTATATGGCTATTTTAGCCACACCCGTTGCTGACAGGTGTATAAAATCGAGCCATGCAATCTCAAAAGACAAACATTTGCAGTACAATGGCCTTACTGAAGAGCTCAGTGACATTCAACGAGGCACCGTCATAGGATACCACCTTGCCAACAATTCAGTTCAGTAAATTTCTGCTCTGCTAGAGCTGTCCCGGTCAACTGTAAGTGCTGTTACTGTGAGGTGGAAATGTCTAGGTGCAACAACAGCTCAGCCGTGAAGTGGTAGGTCACCTAATCTCACAGAATGGGACCATTGAGTGCTGAAGAGTGGAAAAAACATCTGTCCTTGTTTGCAACACTTACTACCGAGTTCCAAACTGCCTCTGGAAGCAATCTCAGGACAATAACTGTTCATCCCGAGCTTCATGAAATCGGTTTCCATGGCCCGAGCAGCCGCACACAAGCCTAAGATCACCATGTGCTTTGCCTAGCATTGGCTGGGGTAGTGTAAAGCTCACCACTATCGACTCTGGAGCAGTGGAAACGCGTTCTCTGGAGTGATGAATCACATTTCACCATCTGGCAGTCTGACGGACAAATCTGGGTTTGGCGGCTGTCAGGAAAACTCTACCTGCCCCAATGCATAGCGTCAACTGTAAGGTTTGGTGGAGAATGAATAATGGTCTAGTGCTGTTTTTCATGGTTCGGGCTAGGCCCCTTAGTTCCAGTGAAGGGAAATCTTAACTCCACAGTATACAATAACATTCAAGACGATTCTTTGCTTCCAACTTTGTGGCAACAGTTTGGGGAAGGCACTTTCCTGTTTCATTATGACAATGCCCCCGTGCACAAAACAAGGTCCATACAGAAATGGTTTGTCGAAATCGGTGTGAAAGAACTTGACTGGCTTGCACAGAGCCCTGACCTCAACCCCATCGCACACCTTTGGGATGAATTGGAATGCTGACTATGAGCCAGGCCTAATCGCCAGACATCAATGCCTACCTCACTAATGCTCTTGTGACTGAATGGAAGCACGTCCCCGCAACAATGTTCCACCATCTAGTGGAGAGCCTTCCCGGAAGTGGAGTCTGTCATAGCAGCAATGGGGGGACCAACTCCATATTAATGCTCATGATTTTGGAATGAGATGGTCATGTAGTGTAAGTAGGTAGGTAGGTAGTAGGTAGGTTGCCATGCTGTTATTTTTAACCAAGACTGATTCTGAGGAGTTGGTGGTGGAATTTGAAATGAAAGGACAAATTAATTCATATACAATACGTCTTGGGATCTTAATATAATGACAGCCAACATTGTTAGTGACAAAACAACAACAGTATAATACATTACTGAAAAACAAATGACCTCTAAATCAAACCTAGAGGGAAAACATCAACACAACTTCATCATCCAGGTAATGAGGCAATGCATTGGGATAATAACCTGTATTCCATCATTCCAAAATAGTTGGGATAGAATAGTCGGAAAAGTCGGGATAGAAGGCCGTTTGTTGAATGCACCTCAATGAGACTAAGAAGTTGTTAAACACATATTTCACCTGCAATATGCCATTGTCTTTTTAAACTTTCTAATATCAATTTGGATTATTCAGCAATTGTTCTGCTTCAAGCAGCAAAGCCACAGTAAGCCACAGTGACGTAGACTTTGACACCACCTGTAAACATCTCCCAGGAAATTACAGACAGGAAATTAGTACATTTCCCAGACCTCCAAAATAAACCAAAGCAATTCAGCAGATTAGTGTAAAGCTGGTGAAATAATAGTAATGTCACCCCTTCAGAATATGTTTGTATAACATTTGCTGCTTTGTTAGAAAATCACCAAACAATGTCGTCCTGGCATGAAGGAACAATCAAATACAGAGATGAGTAGAAATAAATTGAGTAAGCCTTATGTCAACATAGAGCATCATGCACTTCTGACAATTAGAGGGCTTTAAATACAAAAGTACTTTCGTGGAGGAAACATTTGTATGGGAGAACATGTTTTGAGACAAAAAAATGAAAATGTATCACACAGGATATCTTGTCATGGTAATGGGTGATGATAATGGCATGACAGAAAATTACAGACTTTGAATACAATCATCTGTCTACTCGTCCTAATCCGATGGTGACATTCTGCAGCACAATTCGGTTCTCAATACTCTGAATTGATCCTTTCAATTAATTATCACAACACTCGGATGAGGCACTGTAAAGTCCATGGAGAATAAGAGCACCTCCTCCCAGCCGCCCACTGCACTGAGGCTAGGAAACACTGTCACCACCGATAAATCCATGATAATCGAGAATTTCAATAAGCATTTCTCCACGGCTGGCCATGCTTTCCTCCTTGCTACCCCAACCCCGGCCAACAGCCCCCCCCCCCCCCGCAGCTACTTGCCCCCCGCCTCCCCTGCTTCTCTTTCACCCAAATCTAGATAGCAGATGTTCTGAAAGAGCTGCAAAACCTGGATCCGTACAAATCAGCTGGGCTAGACAATCTGGACCCTCTTTTTCTAAAATTACCCGCCGCAATCTGGTTTCCGAGCTGGTCACGGGTGCACCTCAGCCACGCTCAAGGTATTAAACGATATCATAACCACCACCGATAAAGGACAGTACTGTGCAGCTGTATTCATTGACCTGTCCAAGGATTTCGACTCTGTCAATCACTGTATTCTTACCGGCAGACTCACCAGCCTCGGTCTCTTAAATTAATGCCTCGCCTGGTTCACCAACTACTTCTCAGATAGAGTTCAGTGTGTCAAATCGGAGGGCCTGTTGTCCGGACCTCTGGCAGTCTCTATGGGGGTACCACAGGGTTCTCTCTGGCCGACTCTTTTCTCTGTATATATCAATAATGTTGCTCTTGCTGCGGGTGATTCTTTGATCCACCTCTACGCAGACGACACCATTCTGTATACATCTGGCCCTTCTTTGGACACTGTGTTAACAAACCTCCAAACGAGCTTCTATGCCATACAACACTCCTTCCGTGGCCTCCAACTGCTCTTAAACGCTAGTAAAACTAAATGTATGCTCTTCAACCGATGGCTGCCCGCACCTGTCCGCCCGTCCAGCATCACTACTCTGGACGGTTCTGACTTAGAATATGTGGACAACTACAAATACCTAGGTGTCTGACTAGACTGCAAACTCTCCTTCCAGACTCATATTAAGCATCTCCAATCCAAAATTAAATATAGAATCGGCTTCCCATTTCGCAACAAAGCCTCCTTCACTCACGCTGCCAAACATACCCTCGTAAAACTGACTATCCTACCGATCCTCAACTTTGGCGATGTCATTTACAAAGTAGCCTCCAACACTACTCAGGAAAGTGGATGCAGTCTATCACAGTGCCATCTGTTTTGTCACCAAAGCCCCATATACCACCCACCACTGCGACCTGTATGCTCTCGTTGGCTAGCCCTCTCTATATATTTGTCGCCAGACCCACTGGCTTCAGGTCCTCTATAAGTCTTTGCTCGGTAAAGCTCCGCCTTATCTCAGCTCAATCATCACCTTAACCAAACCAACCCGAAGCACGTGCTCCAGCACGTATATGTCACTGATCATCCCCAAAGCCAACACCTCCTTCGGCCACCTTCCCCACTGTCAAACATGGTGGTGACAGCATCATGGGCTGGGCCTGCTTTTCTTCAGCAGGGACAGGGAAGATGGTTAAAATTGATGGGAAGATGGATGGAGCCAAATACAGGACCATTCTGGAAGAAAACCTGATGGAGTCTGCAAAAGACCTGAGACTGGGACGGAGATTTGTCTTCCAACAAGACAATGATCCAAAACATAAAGCAAAATCTACAATGGAATGGTTCAAAAATAAACATATCCAGGTGTTAGAATGGCCAAGTCAAAGTCCAGATCTGAATCCAATCGAGAATCTGTGGAAAGAACTGAAAACTGCTGTTCACAAATGCTCTCCATCCAACCTCACTGAGCTCGAGCTGTTTTGCAAGGAGGAATGGGAAAGAGACATACCCCAAGCGACTTACAGCTGTAATCGCAGCAAAAGGTGGCGCTACAAAGTATTAATTTAAGGGGGCTGAATAATTTTGCACGCCCAATTTTTCAGTTTTTGATTTGTTAAAAAAGTTTGAAATATCCAATAAATGTCGTTCCACTTCATGATTGTGTCCCACTTGTTGTTAATCCTTCACAAAAAAATACAGTTTTATATCTTTATGTTTGAAGCCTGAAATGTGGCAAAAGGTCGCAAAGTTCAAGGGGGCCGAATACTTTCGCAAGGCACTGTACCTACCTCACCCCATATTGTTTTTTTGTTGTTGTTTTTTATGCTCTTTGCACACCAGTATTTCTACTTGCACATCATCATCTGCACATCTATCACTCCAGTGTTCATTTGCTAAATTTTAATTACTTCACTACTATGGCCTATTTATTGCCTTACCTCCTTACTCCATTTGCACACACTGTATATAGATTTTTCTATTGTATTATTGACTGTACGTTTGTTTAACTCTGTCTTGTTGTTTTTGTCGCAGTTGTACATGAGAACTTGTTCTCAACTGGCCTACATGGTTAAATAAAGGTGAAATATAAATTTATTTCTTAAATAAAAAACATTATCATCTTGTTTTGTTGAGCACAAATCGACACATATAAGATATAATTATGAGTTTTTACATTTATCTTAAAGCACAGGAACAATGTAACTCAAACCCAGAGGAGTTTTCTGCACATACATAAAATATTCTTATTTCCGTCATTATTTTTTCAGGGTTAGGTAATGCTGCAAAATGATAAATACTGTACATAGATAACCACTGTATAATGAATGACCTAAGATTTATAATAGAAACATACATTAAAAACATGAAACATAATACATTGTACTGTCGTTGTACGCTCATTGTGTTGGCATGTGATGAACTCTTTATGAACATTTATCACTTAAAGGGACATGTTCATGCCTTGACCTGCAACGGAAAAACAGGCTATTTCATATCCAGTTGAGTAAATTGAAATGCGGATATTTCTTTTGACATTTACTTACATTATACATCAGCGATGGCAAACCCAGGTCCCGGAGGGGCTGCAGTGTGCAAAGTTTGGTAGCAAGTTTTATCCACACCCCACACTGACACAACTGATTCAAATAACCAACTAATCCTGGTCCTCAATCTATTTAAGTGTTGGGTTAAAACAAAAGCATGCACACTGTATTGCCACCGCTACTACGTACGATCGACTGTATGTGTTGTTGTTTTGGGTCTATCGATGTTTGAATGTAACTCCTGGGAATCTGCCGTATGTTACATTTTTGGCCTGGGTCTTTGTAGCTGCCGGTATTCATAACCCGCAGAGAACGTTTTCCAAAAACTTGAACTTTAAAGCCATATCATGTTGTTTTTTGTGATTTTGACTGGAATATAACAGAACCAACATATAAATGATTCAAAAGGTGTACTGTGTTCACCCAACACTCCTGTCATCCCCTCTAAAGTTAGGATTGCAAGACGTCAGACAACTTGAACATTTTTTTGAGAAAGAAGAGTGACTAACATAAAGCTGAAGGGGACAAGGGAGGGATAGAGGAATTCACTGTTTTTGATACACACGTGTCACATGGACACACAAACACACAAAGGCATTTTATGAACGTGTGCATGCAAACATTCATGAACGCATGTGCACGCACAAACACACACACACAAACACACTCACACACACAAAGGGGTTCAGCTGTTGATCCCCTTATGTCCAGCTGTCTCACGCTCAAGGGGAGACCGAGGCAACACCTCGGTGCCTCCTCTGTGACTCCTCGACAATTCGTCTGTGACACCGTGACCTAAATCTGTCCCCAGTTGTCTCATCACAGGACTGTGAGCCTGTTTTGATAGCGCCTGCAGTCATCTTTACTCGCCTGTCTGCTTTGTGGTTACTCTGAGCACCTGTGATAACACGGTCCTTTGACTTTCCTTTTTATATGTGTTTTTCAAGCACAGACGGGTCGAAGGTTAAATAAAAGCTTGGCAACATTTTCCTTTTGCCCTGGAGGGTAGCCTAAGGATATAAATCTTGGTCCTTCATAACCAATGCCACTTACATTGGCCTGCAGTCTGGCCTGTGTTTTCTGCATGACAGAGAATCTTTATACTTCTAAATCAGTGCTTACATTCCTATTAAGCCTGGGTTTGTAGATTTACAATCTGATTTAATGTACACATACATTGAGGTCATTTTTTTACATCCAGGATGTAGAAACAATTCTTAACCTAAGATGAACAATGATTACCATCTCGGACGTAGCAATGTTGAGCCCTATACACAACCCAATCTTTCTTATTTTCCACATTTTGATCTTTTATGTTTCCACCTACCTACATCAACACATCTATTTTCTGCCACATCAAAGCACCATCTGCCCTGCTGTTATCCTTTCATACAGAAAGGTCTTTGTCATTCAAGTGACAAGTGAGTGGTTGAAGTTGCCTATTAGGGGGAAATACATTTGGACCATCCCACATTCTAAGAAATAAAATAACAGGTTCAACCATCCTTCCGCCTCAATAATCACAAGTACATTTTATTTTTCAAGTTAAATTTAACAACTCTATCCTTTCAACCATCGCTCACACACATGCACACACATACACATCTCGGCCAGAAAAGTATTTTTGTTTTTTGTTTTCTTGCTCAATATCTTTCAGATAAGAAAAGGTGTGAAGTGTTGGCATTACAGATTCAGAAGTCCTCCTTCAGAGAATTCATAATCAGTCAAAGCCTACTCACTTCCATACATCCACTAAAAAAAGTGCCCTGCTGTCACGACTTCCGCCGAAGTCGGCTCCTCTCCTTGTTCGGGCGGAGTTCGGCGATCGAAGTCACCAGCTTTCTAGCCATCGCCGCTCCATTTTTCATATATCCATTTGTATTGTCTTGTTTTCATACACACCTGGTTTTCATTTCCCCAATCAATCTACTTGTATTTAACTCTTTGTTTCCCATCATGTTTTGTGTGTAATTGTTTTCATGTCTAGTGATGTTCGTTAAGCGCTTTTATTTTATTGTTCCGTTTTTTGAGCGTGTTTGTTGTGCTCCCGGTTTGGAACTATAATAAAGTGTGCTTTATTTAATCATACTCTGCTCTCCTGCACCTGACTTCGCCTTTATACACATCTTGACAACTGCCTTGAATGTTCTCTTTCTGATCCCAAAGTAAAATGTTTCTTGCTTCTCTACGACCTAAAACATGGGCCTTTCTGCCAATGTGTGGTAAATGGAGATGTTGTTCATGTTTCTGGGCTGCCCCTGGGAGATGATGGATGGTGTCTGAATAATGTCTCATTTGTTGATCAGATCAATCAGGCCACAGTTGGTTTTAATAACATCTCCATCTCTAAGAGACAAACCTGACAGGGAGAAATGTACCATGAAACCTAATGCTCAACCAACAGGAACAGGAGTGATCTCTCTCTCTCACACTGTCACGATCTCGCGCTCTCTCTTTTTTTCTACCCTCTCTCTCTCTCTCTCTTGCTTTCCTTCTTTCTGTAAATTAAATTGTTATTTTACATCAACCTTAGTCATTCAATATGTATGCTCATATTGATTGGCATTATGCTGAAAAACATGAAAAGTGCTTAGTGAAGTAGCTTGTGAATGTGACTTGAGGAACACTATCAACATATACAGTGTAACCGTTAAGGATAAAACATGCTGTCTAAAAGTGACAGTCTGGGCAAGAAAGAAATGTCAATCTAGCTGACTGAGATATCTTGTATCCCCGGAGCTATGACTTAAAATGTGATTTCCAATATCACCATTACAGCAAAACTGTCTGTAAGATCATAAAATAAATCATGTTATTTTTAATTAACTTCCATTTTTTGTGTGTGTGTATAATGATACCATAGTAATTTCAATCACAGGCACCACTGTAAAGTTCCTCCATCCATTTTCCTCCTTCCTTGTTCAATTAAACATTTACACAGCCTCAACCTCAGAGGTCAGCCCCTTCAGGGAATGGAAGTTTCTCAAGCACATTCTTCTCACAGTCACTGTACTAGTTCACATTTCCCTAGGATATGAAAAATGGAGAGTAAAACAGTTTATACTTAATTAAAAGTTCCTAATGAAAAACTGAAATGACTGATATTTTCGAGCCAAATCATTGGCTATTTGCAGATGTGGTGAAAGAAAATATCAGTGGATCTATCGTGATCTGGGATATCAGGGATTAAGATGACATGCATGGGCAGTAATGACATTGACTCGTCAAACTCAGCAAACAATTTGTGGGGCCCACAATGTTTCTGTTAGGTTAGTTAATTTCCATTACCTTTATCCTTCTATATCCAGTTCTCACAACATTCCAAATGGGAATCATGAGAAATTGTTTGCTTATAGTTTGATCACCTTTCCTGTTAAAATTCAAATTGAAGTGAAAGTAAAATATTAAGCAATACAAATTTAATTATCCATAGTATTTCATGGCAACAGTCCTCCAAAAAGAGATAATCAAAAATGCATTGCTTTAAGGAGCAAAATATGCAGCTATGATTGCAACAAACAATTTTCTGTTGTCATCTACATTAATCTATCATTTTGAATGGAATAATATTCCACAGCCTTGATATGATTTCACAGACTTGCATTATGCCCATGTTGTCATACTCTGATCTGTTTCACCTGTCTTTGTGCTAGTTTCCACCCCCCAACAAGTGTCTCCCATCTTCCCTCATTATCCCCTGTGTACTTATACCTGTGTTCTCTGTTTGTCTGTTGCCAGTTTGTTTTGTTCGCCAAGCTTACCAGCGGTTTTCCCTTGCGCCTATCTTTTCTAAAGTTCCTGTTTTCTAGTTTTCCTGGTTTTGACCATTCTGCCTGCCCTGAGCCTGCCTGCCGTCCTGTGTCTTGTCCCACCACACTGGATTATTGACCTCTGCCTGCCCTGACCCTGAGACTGCTTGCCGTTCTATACCTTTTGGAATCTGATCTGGAGTACTGACCTCTGCCTGCCCTTGACCTGGCATTTTGCCTGCCTCCGGTTCTAGTGATAAACTTTTGTTACTTCGACACGATCTGCATTTGGACCTTAAATCACACCAACCAACAACATTTTAGCATTGCAAATTTGTGTCAATATATTTTACCCAGAGTCCTGTCACAGTAATTCTATTTGAAATGAATGCCATTCATTGGATATAACCCAGTGCATGGTATTTGGAATGCAACATAAGGAATTTTCAGTAAAGAACTCAAACCTAACAATGACTGTCGCCCATGTGCATTCATGACATGATGTCAGAACAAAACGGCAAGGAAAATAGAGAAATCACTGACTAAAATGTGAATAGTTAGCTTAAGATGGAGGCGCTAAGTAGGGCACACGTCCTGCTGGTTCCTGCTTGCTTTTTATGGCTATTTTTCGGATAAATATTACTGTGTTTGCTCAGAATGATCCTGCAATAATTTCCTAAGACCGGAAAACACTTCTGGATAATAAATTGGAAGCTACACACTTATCTCTCATCTTCCCAGATCTTGAATAATACATTCGCTCCCTTGTTCCCCGTGCAGTAGGGCTTAACTGCTGTTGCTGGCCGAGATGACCTAAGGCAATGCCGACGACGAAGGAGAGGAAGGAAAGGGGGATTCCAAACTAGGCTGAAAAGACAGGCTACGCGGCCTCCTCTTCCTAGTATCCTGATGGCTATTGTCCAATCACTGGAAAATAAACATTTAATCGCAGAGAGACATCCGGGAATGTTGTGGCTTTGTTTTTACTGAGACGTGGCTCATGAACAATACACTCGACTCTGCTATTCAAGCAGATGGCGTCTCCATATTCCGAATGGATCGAAAGGCGGTTTCTGGTAAGAGTCGGGGGAGAGGGCTGTGTTTCCTCATAAACAATTCCTGATGTACCGAAGTTCAAAACATCACAAGCTCCTGTTCACCCGACCTGGAGTTTCTGATGCTTAAAGGCCGATCCCACTATATGCCGAGGGAATTCACGTGTATTGTTATCACAGCAGTGCACATACCGGTACAAGCAAACACTAAGGTGGCCCTCAGCGAACTGTACAAGATTATTAGCTAGCAAGAATCCTCTCACCCAGAAGCAGTCTTTATTATTGCTGGTGACTTTAACCAAGCCCGTCTAAAACACATTTTCTCAAAATATTACCAACATGTATCCTGTCACACAAGAAGATGTATATATAAACATGTATACACAAACATCCATGTATACACAAACATCCGTGATGCGTACAAAGCCACCCCCCACCCTCACTTCAGCCAATCAGATCACGTCTCTGTTCCTACTCACTGCCGACAAACAGCAATTCAAGAGGGTGCCACCAACACAGAAAACAGTGAGGCGCTGGACAAAGGAGGCAGACACAATGCTGCAGGATTGTTTTGAGAATTCTGATTGGAATATGTTCAAAGATTCATCCACCCAAGACTCATAGATCAACATTGACGATTTATATTTCCTCGGTCACAGGCTTCATTAGAAAATGTGTTTATGACGTTGTACCCACAATAACAATCTGGATATACACCAAACCAAAACCATGGATTAAAGAAGATATCCATACAATGCTGAGAGCCAGTACTGCCGCATTCATTGTCAGCAGAACAAACCCCCATGACTTATGACGTGTACAAGGTATGCAGGTTCAGGCTCCGTAAATCCATTAAGGATGCAAAAAGACAATACAAACTCAAACTTCAATTGATGTTTGACAACTCAGACTTGCGTCACATGTGGCAAGGACTATAGACTGTCACAGACAACAAAGGCCAATCCAGCTGTGCGGTGCCCACTGACGCCTCCCCCGGACGAGCTTAAAAAATTCTATGCTCGCTTCGAGCCAGATAATACCGAGCCATCCAGCAAGACTCTCGCTGCTCCGGTTGCCAGGCACACTGGATCCACTCCAAATTGCTTACCGCTCCAACATATTCACGGAAGATACCATTTCCATCGCATTCACATGGCCGTAGCAAACTGGACAAGAGGAACACCTACGTGAGAAGGCTGTTCATTCAAACTATTGTTCCCTCCAAGTTCAACACCAAGCTCAGAGCTCTGGATCTGGACACTATACTCTGCAACTGGATTCTGTACTTCCTGACGTGCAGACCACAGGCTGTGAGGATTGGCAACAACACCTCCTCCACACTGACTCCCAGGGTCAGGGTCCCCCCAGGGTCATGTCGGCAGTCCTCTGCTGTACTTCCTGTTCACCCACGATTGCGTGGCTTTATACGACACCAACTCCATCATCAGGTTTGATGACGAAACCATGGTTGTAGGCCTAACCAAGAATGACAGGTCAGCCTATAGGGAGGAAGTAAGTGAACTGACATTATGGTGCAAAACAAAGACGTTGATTGTTGACTTCAGGAAGCAGAGTAGGGAACATGACCCAATCCATATCAACAGGACAGCAGTAGAGAGAGTCATGAGTATTAAGTTCCTTGGTGTCCACAACACCGAGGACTTGTCATGGACCAACAACACTACCACGCTTGTCAAGAGGGTGCAACATCTTCTCTACTTCCTAAGGAGTCCTGACCGGTTGCATCTCGGCCTGTTATAGAAATTGCTCCGCTCATGACCACAAGGCCTTTCAGTGGGTGACGATGGCCCAGTACATCACTGGGTCCGTGCTCACACCCATCCAGGACATATACTCGAAACGGTGCCTGAGGAAGGCATGCAGCATCATCAAGAACCCCACAAACCCCAGCCTCAAGCTGTTCTCTCCCTTACCGTCAGGCAGATGGTATAGGAGCCTGATCACAACAGGCTCAGAGACAGTTTGTATTCGAAGGTGTGGAGAATCAGTGCAGGTGGTCAGTCCAGTAAACTTGCAGTTTATCACAGTGCCATCCGTATTGTTACTAAAGCACCTTATACCACCCACCACTGCGACCTGTATGCTCTAGTCGGCTGGCCCTCGCTACATATTCGTCGCCAGACACACTGGCTCCAGGTCATCTACAAGTCCATGCTAAGTAAAGCTCCGCCTTATCTCAGTTCACTGGTCACGATGGCAACACCCACCCGTATCACACGCTCCAGCAGGTGTATCTCACTGATCATCCCTAAAGCCAACACCTCATTTGGCTGTCTTTCCTTCCAGTTCTCTGCTGCCTGTTACTGGAACGAATTGCAAAAATCGTTGAAGTTGGAGACTTTTATCTCCCTCACCAACTTTAAACATCTGCTATCTGAGTAGCTAGCCGATCGCTGCAGCTGTGTATAGTCCATCGGTAAAAAGCCCACCCAATTTACCTACCTCATCCCCATACTGTTTTTATTTATTTCCTTTTCTGCTCTTTTGCACACCAGTATCTCTACCTGCACATGACCATCTGATCATGTATCACTCCAGTGTTAATCTGCTAAATTGTAATTATTTGCCTACCTCCACATGCCTTTTGCACACAATGTATATAGACTCTTTTTTTTAATATATATAAAAAAATGTTCTACTGTGTTATTGACTTGTTTATTGTTTACTCAATGTGTAACTCTGTGTTGCGGTCTGTTCACACTGCTATGCTTGATCTTGGCCAGGTCGCAGTTGTAAATGAGAAGTTGTTCTCAACTAGCCTACCTGGTTAAATAAAGGTTAAAAAAAAAACTTAAAAAAACAGTTCTAGTGTTCAGCAGCCTGATGGTTTGTAGATAGAAACTCACTCATGCATACACCCACACAGACACACGCACACACACACACACACACACACACACACACACACACACACACACACACACACACACACACACACACACACACACACACACACACACGCACACACACGCACACACACACATACAGTGCCTTTGAAAAGTATTCAGACCCCTTCACTTTTTCCACATTTTGTTACGTTATAGCCTTATTCTAAAATCTATTTTTTTAAGTAATCAATCTACACACAATGCCCAGTAATGACAAAGCAAAAAAAGGTTTTTATAAATGCAATTTAAAAAATAAAAAAAACGGAATAATCACATTTACATATTCAGACCCTTTACTCAGTACTTTGTTGAAGAACTTTTGGTAGTGATTATAGCATCGAGTCTCCTTGGGTATGATGCTACAAGCATGGCACACCTGTATTTGGGGAGTTTCTCCCATTCTTCTCTGCAGTTCCTCTCAAGCTCTGTCAGGTTGGATGGGGAGCGTTGCTGTACAGCTATTTTCAGGCCACTCAAGGACATTCAGAGGCTTGTTCTGAAGCCACTCCTGCATTGTCTTAGCTGTGTGCTTTGGGTCGTTGTCCTGTTGGAATGTGAACCTTCTCCCCCAGTCTGAGGTCCTGAGTGCACTGGAGCATGTTTTTATCAAGGATCTCTCTTTCCTTTGCTCTCTTCATCTTCCTTCAATCCTGATTAGTCTTCCAGTCCCTGCCACTGAAAAACATCCACACAGCATGATAATGCCACCCCCATGCTTAACCGTAGAGATGGTGCTAGGTTTCTCCTGTCACGTTCGCAAGAATAAATGTGGGACCAAGGCGCAGCAGATGTTGAGTTCCACATTATTTTAATGATAAAGTGAAACTAAGCAAAGACAAAAACAAATAAACAATAAACTAACAACGAACCGTAACAACAGAGATGCTATGTGCAATAACTCAAAACAATATCCCAGAAACACAGGTGAGAAAAACAGCTACTTATATATGATCAACGATTACCAGCTGCCTCTAATTGGGAATCATACACAATCACCAACATAGACCTTCAATTCTGCAGAATTGTTTTGCTACCCTTCCCCAGATCTGTGCCTTGACACAGTCTTGTCTTGAAGCTCTACGGACAATTCCTTTGACCTCATGGCTTGCTTTTTGCTCTGACATGCACTGTCAATTGTGGGACCCAATATACAGTGGGGCAAAAAAGTATTTAGTCAGCCACCAATTGTGCAAGTTCTCCCACTTAAAAAGATGAGAGAGGCCTGTAAATATTTTTGAGAGACGCTATCGGAGTCGGTGCAGCCAGCTGGTTTCTCCACGCATCGTGCCAACAGAAACAAACATCTTTCTGGTAAGAAGAGGGGCGGGGGCGTATGCCTTATGGCTAACGAGACGTGGTGTGATCACAAAAACATACAGGAACTCAAATCCTTCTGTTCACCTGATTTAGAATTCCTCACAATCAAATGTCGACCGCATTATCTACCATAATACCCTCCAAGCTCGTCATCAAGCTCGAAACCCTGGGTCTCGACCCCGCCCTGTGCAACTGGATACTGGACTTCCTGACGGGCCGCCCCGACGAAACGGCCTACAGGGAGGAGGTGAGGGCCCTCGGAGTGTGGTGTCAGGATAATAACCTCAAACTCAACGTCAACAAAACTAAGGAGATGATTGTGGACTTCAGGAAACAGCAGAGGGAACACCCCCCTATCCACATCAATGGAACAGTAGTGGAGAGGGTAGTAAGTTTTAAGTTCCTTGGCATACACATCACAGACAAACTGAATTGGTCCACCCACACAGACAGCATCGTGAAGAAGGCGCAGCAGCGCCTCTTCAACCTTAGGAGGCTGAAGAAATTCGGCTTGCCACCAAAAGCACTCACAAACCTCTACAGATGCACAATCGAGAGCATCCTGGCGGGCTGTATCACCGCTTGGTACGGCAACTGCTCCGCCCACAACCGTAAAGCTCTCCAGAGGGTAGTGAGGTAAACTACCTGCCCTCCAGGACACCAACACCACCCGATGTTATAGGAAGGCCATAAAGATCATCATGGACAACAACCACCCGAGCCACTGCCTGTTCACCCCGCTATCATCCAGAAGGCGAGGTCAGTACAGGTGCATCAAAGCTGGGACCGAGAGACTGAAAAACAGCTTCTATCTCAAGGCCATCAGGCTGTTAAACAGCCACCACTAACATTGAGTGGCTGCTGCCAACACACTGACTCAACTCCAGCCACTTTAATAATGGGAATTGATGGGAAATGATGTAAAATATATCACTAGCCACTTTAAACAATGCTACCTAATATAATGTTTACATACCATACATTATTCATCTCATATGTATACGTACATACTGTACTCTATATCATCTACTGCATCTTTATGTAATACATGTATCACTTGCCACTTTAACTATGCCACTTTGTTTACATACTCATCTCATATGTATATACTGTACTCGATACCATCTACTGTATCTTGCCTATGCTGCTCTGTACCATCACTCATTCATATATCTTTATGTACATATTCTTTATCCCCTTACACTTGTGTGTATAAGACAGTAGTTTTGGAATTGTTAGTTAGATTACTTGTTGGTTATTACTGCATTGTCGGAACGAGAAGCACAAGCATTTCGCTACACTCACATTAACATCTGCTAACCATGTGTATGTGACAAATAAAATTTGATTTGATTTGATCATAGGTACACTTCAACTATGACAGACAAAATGAGAAAAAAAAATCCAGAAAATCACATTGTACGATTTTCTATGAATTTATTTGCAAATATTGTGCGTATATTGCTGGGGATTTGTTTTTTAATCCATTTGAGAACAAGGCTGTAACGTAACAAAGGACACTCTTGGTATTCTCTCAACCATCACAACTGCTCCCACCAGACTCTTATTATACTGCTAAATTTATACACTTGCCTCCCATCCCCCCTTCCCCAATATGTGTGTAAATATTGGACTATAAGTTGTGCCTTCCTGTATTATACTTATGCTAACATATATTATTCTATTCTTCTTCCATTTACTTAATGTTTGTATTCTTGTCTTGTATTATTTCTTATTGTTGTTGCATTGTCAAGGAACCTGCAAGTTAGTCTTTTGTTGAAAAATATATACCATGCGTACAGACTAAGGAAACTTGAAAGTTAGCTTCGTTTGGTAGCGAGAATATCCTTGAGAGTTAAAAATGTAAAAGTTCCCACCCCTAGAGAGCTTTCACATCGAGAAGCCAAGTGAATGACCCGAGTGGAAACAGTGTTTCATGCACTACCAGAAAGCTTCAAAGCTAACACAAGAAGATGGTGACATTCAGGTCAGCTCGTTGACATCCGCCATGGGCAAAGAGGTGGAGAATATCTACAAGTCCTTTGTATTCCGGGACAATGATGACAAAGTGGATTTCGACATGGTCATTGAGACGTTTGAACAGGACTTCATCCCAAGGAGGAATGTAATATATAAACGTGCACATTTTCACCAGAAAAACTGACGAGAGCGTGAGTCAATTTAAACTTTTATAAGGGGACTCTACAAACTTTCTGAACACTGTGATTTTGTGGGAACTAAGGATCCTGTGATGGGATTGTCATAGGACCGAGAGAGACATTTTTGTCCGAAAAATTGCAAATGCACAGGAATTTAAAGCTAACTAGAGCAATCGAAATGACACAAAACCATTAGCTCTTTAAGAGTCAGAACACAGAGCAGTCATGTGACAAGCAAGTGGAAGAGGTGTTCTCTCACTGTAAAAGAGACAGAGGTTTTAAACAAGGAACATTCAAACAAAGAAAGGCACGGTACAATGATGATAAGAGTAGATGACCTAGATGAAGAGCACAGTCAGAAGGAATAGTGCCCAAATAGAAATGCTGAATGTCTCTTGAAATGCAAGAGAAGGGGGCATTTCCCTGCTGTTTGCCATTCAAAAGTGATGCATGAAGTGACAACACATGTAGACACATAGATGGAAACAGTCTTTCTTTGATCAGTTCAGTGTGAAAGTCAGACGACACCACCTTGGAGAGTTAATTTAGAGATTCAAAAGTGTTGATTTTCAAGATAGATTCAGGGGCAGATGCTACTGTCATATCAGAGGCAAGCTACAATAGCCTGGAAAACAAGCCAGAGCTCGGCAAAACTAATGTAATTCTAAGAAGCACAGGTGGAGTACTACAGTGTGTAGGCCAGATGAAAACTCCAAGTGAAAAATAAGATTCAACATGAACATCTTCGTGGTCAGAGGGGCCATGGGAGACAACCTCATGTGTCGCGGCACAGAGATATCAATGGGCCTGATCAAGAGGATTGGGGAAGTGAGAGCATGTGTTTGGGTTCAGTGGGATTCTTGAAATGCGAGCCAGTTAAAATAGTACTGAACAACACAGTAGAACAATACAGTGTCAAAGTGACCTGGAGAGTACACATTCCATTGCTCCGAAAGGTTGAAAATGAGTTGTATAGAATAGAAACGCTTGAAGTGAGTAAATTTATATTCAAATCTAAACAAATCAAGCTTTATTTATACAGCACATTTTAGACATGGAATGCAACACAATGTGCTTCACAGGAAAAAAATGAATAAAAACAATGAAAATAAAAACTGAAATATTTACTACACAACAAACATAAGAGGATAAAAACAAAATAATAATAAAAACGGAATGACTAAAAAGGACCCTATGGAAAAGCAGGGCTGAATTGTCTTTTAACAATGTCCACAGTTTCAGTCTCAGGTTATCTGGCAGGCTATTCTAGAGGCTGGGGGCATGGTAACTAAAGGCTGCCTCTCCATGCCTCTTGGTCCTAGGCTATGGGATATTTGAAAGGCCAGTGCCCGAGGACCTGAAAGACCTACTGGGTACATCATTTAAAACCATATCTGACATGTAATGGGGTGCACAATCATGGATTGATTTAAAAAGCAATAGAATTATATTAAAATGTATTCTAAAACTCACAGGCAGCCAGTGCAGAGACCTCAAAACTGGTGTAATGTGTGCTTTCCGTCTGATCTTGGTCATGACCCGTGCTGCAGCATTCTGTATGTTTTGCAGTTGACCAATGGCTTTTTTGGGTAGACCAGACAGGAGAGCATTACAGTAGTCAAGCCTGCTTGTAATAAAAGCATGAGTGAGTCTCTCTGTTTCATCTTGAGAGAGAAACGACCACACCTTGGCAATGATCCTCAAGTGGTAAAAGCTATTTTTTCACATTCCTGATGTGTGATTCGAAATTAAGTTTAGAATCTAAAATAACACCTCCGTTTTTTTACCTTTATTGCCCATTAATTAAAATGTGCTTTGGCTTCAACAGTACGTGCCTCGGTCTTGTTTTGATTTAGCTGGAGGAAGTTGTGAGCCACCAAAGAATTGAAATCACTGATACAGTCTAATAATTTATCCGTGGAGCTAAAATCCTCTGGTGACAAGGAAATGTAAAGTTGTGGTTCATCTGCGTAGCAGTGAAAATCAATGCTGTGCTTTCTGATAACACTGCCAATGGGTAACATATATAAACTGAAAGGTACCGGACCCAAAATCAAAACTTGTGGAACGCCACATGTGATATGTATTTTATGTTCAAAAAGGGTGGCAAAAAACTCTTGACAGGTTAAATAGGTCCTAAACCAATTTAGAACTGGACCGGAGAGGCCCATCCCACCTCTCCAGTCTGTCCAGATAAACATCATGGTCAACAGTGTCAAATGCAGGACTTAAATCCAAGAGAACCAGGACATGGAACTGTTTGGCATCTGTGTTGGCTCTAAGATCATTTACCACTTTAACTAAAGCTGCCTCTGTGCTGAGGTGGACCCGAAAACCCGAAAACCAAATACAGTTGGCACTTAAAAATGTGTTTTGAAAACCAATTTCTCTAAAATTTTGCTTAACAGTGGAAGGTGGCGGATCGGCCATAAATTTCTATGAGCTGAAGAATCACAACGGACAATATACATAATACCTCATATCACAATTTTTCAATATAGCAGTTTTTATTGCAGTGGGGAAAGTGCCTGTGAACAGGGATTGATTAACATTAGCTTGCACTTCTTCAGATTTGCAATTAAAAACTGTTTTGAAGAAGGTAGTGGGGATAGAATTGAGAAGGTAGGTAGAAGGCTTAAGTGATGATATCACTTTCCTGAGCATGTCTGTGTCAACCATGCAAAGTAAATCCATAGTGCCTTTGCATGGTAGGCTAGGGCATATATCATCAAACCTCTCATCGGATCTTGCTTGACTGACATCCAGCCGAATGTTTGTTATTTTATATCTAAAATATGCTACAAACTCATCACATTTAGATGTGTAGGAAAGTTCACATACAGTAGGTTAGCGGGGGTAGGATTTAACAGGCCCTCAATGGCCGAGAAGAGCACTCTCAATTTATTCTGATTATTTGTGATCAAGTTAGAAAAATGAGCCCATCTGGCATTTCTAATTGCCTTGTTATATATCATAATGGACCAGCAACTTCAACTTATACTTGTCATGATTATCTATCTATGCAGTTAATATATACCCAGATGGAGGAGTGCTTGGCATCAGTTCGGGCTTGTGAGAAGTTCACACGTTACCTGTGTGGCCTGTATTCATTCAAACTGCATATAGACCACACACTGTTGATGCCATTGTTTAACTACAAACACCTGAATGAAGTCTCTCTGTGCTGCAAGCGGCTGCTTATCAGAATTATGAGGTTCAGCCCTAAAGCTGAATATACCCTGGGCAAAACGCTGCTCATTGCCGACACAACTTTGGAAAGAAAACACTCTGACGTTTCCAGAACTGCAAAGATATTTTCTGTCGTGCCTAGAACGTGAGCTTCAGGCAAAACCAAGATGAGACGGCATCCAGGAAATGAGCAGGATTTTTGAGGCTCTGTTTTCCATTGTCTCCTTATATGGCTGTGAATGCGAGAGGAGTAAGTCTGCCCTTTCTGTCGTTTCCCCAAGGTGTCTGCAGCATTGTGACGTATTTGTAGGCATATCATTGGAAGATTGACCATAAGAGACCACATTTACCAGGTGTCCGCCCGGTGTCCTGCGCAGAAATTGGTGCGCAAAAGTCAGCTGCAAGTATTTTTCCATGGAATTTAGAGAAGAATGCAGGCTTCCACGAACGACATATCAATGAAGAGATATGTGAAAAAACACCTTGAGGATTGATTCCAAACAACGTTTGCCATGTTTTCGTCGATATTATGGAGTTAATTTGGAAAAAGTTTGACGTTGTAGGTGACTGAATTTTCGGTTCGTTTCGGTAGCCAAATGTGATGTACAAAACGGAGCGATTTCTCCTACACACAGACGCTTTCAGGAAAAACTGCGCATTTGGTATGTAACTGAGAGTCTCCTCATTGAAAACATCCGAAGCTCTTCAAAGGTAAATTATTTTATTTATTTGGTTATCTGGTTTTTGTGAAAATGTTGCGTGCTAAATGCTACTCAAAATGCTAAGCTAGCTTAGCATACTCTTACACAAATTAGTCAATTGCTATGGTTCAAAAGCATATTTTGAAAATCTGAGATGACAGTGTTGTTAAGAAAAGGCTAAGCTTGAGAGCAGGCGCATTATTTTCATTTTATTTGCGATTTTCAGAAATCGTTAACGTTGCGTTATGCTAATGAGCCTGAGGCTTTAGTCACGATCCCGGATCCGGGATGGGGAGTTTCAAGAAGTTAAAGGTATTTAGTAAATAAATAATTAAACCCAATTTTGTATTGCTGATTTAACTTGTTAACCAGGGTTCTTGCAGATATCTAAGAATTTATAACTTTCAGATGAGACTGAATTAAGATGGCGATTAATATTGACTGCTATTGATGTAAAATATTACTAGGTCTTTAAGAGTTTATTCGGAAGATAACAGCTCTATAAATATTCTTCCGTGGTGCCAGACTCTCTAGTTAATTACATTTACATGATTAGATCAATCAGGTAATATTAATTATGGATAAATTATTTTATAGAATAGCATGTCATATCACTTAATCCAGCATAGCCAAAGACACAACACTGTATACCACGGGTTTGACAAAACATTTATTTTGACTGCTCTAATTACGTTGGTAACCAGTTTATAACAGCAATAAGGCACATTGGGGTGCCTGTTTGTGAGTATAACTGCTTATACCAATAGCTCTAGGCGCATGCATGATATATTTAAGCAATAAGGCACGAGGGGGTGTGGTATTATGGCCAATTTCCCACAGCTAAGGGCAGTTCTTTTCTCCGCACGATGCAATGTGGAGTGCCTGGATACAGCTCTTAGCCGTAGTTTAAGCAGTTATACTCACAAACAGGCAACACTATGAGCATCTGGTTCGTAGTGGGAAAGAAGACCAAAAAAAGTTATTTCAGAGAACCTTCTTTTATCTGTCCAATTCTTTAAGGTTAGTCTGGATAAAGGCAATGAGATGAAGAAAGGAAGGCACTTTGGACCATTGAGACGCAGTACTTTAGTTTCCTACGCTCCATTTAAAGGGCCAGTCACAGGTGACCACGGGTTTGCCAACTGTGCAGGGGAAACACTCTAGTCTCTGCTGCTTTCATTGGCAGTCTTACCCATGGCCCAGCACCTCCAGATCGTCCCTCGGGCCTTCCCTCTACAGGACGAGCGTTTAACAGTGAGACGTAACCCTCTTTGCCTGACAGGCGCCACATGTCCTCATAGAGGGATTGTAAAAAGAGGAGGAAATTATTCTTTTATGATGCCTGCTGCCTCACCGTTCTGGAGAAATTAATTAATCAAACAACATACTTTGTTATCATTAGCCTCAAACTGAAATAATCTAATTCCGCTTGTACCGTTTGTAATCCCAAAAGGTCTGTTTTATATTCCCTCTAGCACTGCTGGGGCAAGAGAGGCCGCAACAGATTAAAGTAACTATAACGCACATTAATGAATACATTTCACGGACAATGCACAGTCCTCTAGGATTCCTTAAGTAACAATACTGCACATCCCTCTTGAATATATATCGATTTCCACTGAGCTCAATACATGCAGTGTTAATCTCAATTTAAAGTGTCTTGTAGGTCTATGGAATAAGACATAATGCGGGGGAGAAATAACATGGGGAAATTAAAGTTTTAACTCATATTGATGGCTCTGCATGACTGAAACAAACGTACAGACAATGAGAAGTGACATAGTGTGTTCTGTTGTTCCCGTGGCGGCACACGTGTGAGACAGATAAAGGCGGTCTCGCTCCACCTCTGCTCCATGCTGGGAAAACACATAAGGCAAATGGAAGATGTCAACATACAGTTCCATTTGGAAGATATACTCATCTATTGAAGATATTACATTCACTCTGGCACTCTAACTCCAGGCCATCAAACAATAAAGGAATAGAAAATAGCTATGAATGATGTTGTTATACAGCACAAAAAAATGTAATACCCATTGAATGATACATCAATGAACGATAGCTGGAAGATACAGACGATTAAGATGCTGAGCAATGAAGAGAGTGTTCATGCAAAGTAAGACTTCTCAGCTGGAAGGGGATACCGAGTACAGTAGTCATCAGGAATTCCTTTTCTTTGAGATGAGAAGAAAAACACCTTTTAGATATACATACCATAGCCCCACAGGCAAGAATATATCTTAAATACAGTCAGGGGGGACTTTCTATCTCAATTAATTGCAGGTCAGGCAGGTGAAGGATTCAGGCACAGTCAGGTCTAATTAATGTGGAGGTGGACATGTAGACTTGATTGGATTGGAGAGCACTGGGAGCTCAGGGAAAAGCAGGGAGGGGGTTCTCTCACAGGGCACTTATACGCACAGGCACACACACATACACACTCCCTTGCTGTTATCACCTGTATATGTCCTTGTCAAGCTTTCTCTCTATCCATGTCACTCTCTCGCTCTTACAAATATTACACTTTATGAAGTCATACCTCGTTCAGTTTGGGTGTAAGGTGCATTGCATGAACTCTCCGTAAAGTGCCAGAAACGTGTTCCATAATGGGTTGTATTCTGTGGGGTTGTCATGGCAACAACAGTTGCCTCCTTTCAGTGGCTTTGATGTTGTTCCTGTTGTGTTTCAGAACAAATGGATTGTGAAGGAACATAATCAGCATGCTATGAGTGCTATGTGAAAGAATACAACATGGCCTTACCATACCCTACTGAAAATTAAAGGCCTAAACTATGCTCTGTTGCCTATGCTTGCTAAGTAAATCTGTCCCAAAGTATTGAATACTAAACTGACTTCTTAACAGCTTCTAACCCCAAGCCATAAGACTCCTGAAAAGCTAATCAAAGGGCTACTCAGACCCCTCTTTTATGCTGCTGCTACTCTCCGTTTATTATCTATGCATAGTCACTTTAACTCTACCTACATGTACATATTACCTCAATTGCCTCGACTAACTGGTGCCCCTACACATGGAGTCTGTACTGGTACCCCCTGTATACAGCCTCGCTATTGTTATTTTACTGCTGCTCTTTAATTATTTGTTACTTTTATTTTCTATTTTCTACTTACCTATTTTTTACTTAACACTTATTTTTCTTAAAACTGCATTGTTGGTTAAGGGCTTGCAAGTAAGCATTTCACTGTAAGGTCTACACCGGTTGTATTCGGCGCATGTGACAAATAACATGTGATTTGATCTGATTTGACATTATAGCTGCAGCAGAGAAAGCCCTGCTCTCCGTTCAGAACCCCCAGGGATTCTGAGGTGTCGGGACCATGGACAGCACCAGGCCAGAAAAACTATTGGCGCATAATTGCCCAACATAGGCACATTAAATTAAGAAGAACCTGATGTTTAAAAAGAAGAATCATGTCTTAGTCTGACTGAGAACACATTTGTAAAAACACCTGCTGGAAAATGTACCACTTGAAAGTAAAATATTAGCTTTTAGGTGAATACAAGTTATAAATGACAGATACTCATTATCATAATGTATAAATATAACAAGGGTACTGACTTCTCTCCACACATTACCCTGGTTCTTCACAGGCCATGCAGCAGCATATTTCCCCAGTAGCAGTGTTGATATGCAGTGATCAATAGCTAGCTCAATAGCAGCTATTTAGAAAACAATCTTGTTTCCTTGGGGGAGCCAACCCAGGGAAAGCCACCGGAATGCTAATCTGGCACATAATTTATTCACATTAGTTTAAGCAATAATTTTGTACTTTTATCCGGAATAGTGGAATTTAACCAGTATTGAGGAGAGTGCTGGAGTTCCACTGACTCGGTGTGCATGGAGGGAAAACGCAATTAGACCACATTTCGGGTTGAGCAAAAGGTGTAAATTATCATATTTCTCTATTACTATATGCCTCGAAGCAGTCAATTAAAAGATGAATGATGTACCTATAATGTCAGCATATGAACTTGCTCTGAGAACTTTGACTGCAGTGATTTGTCCACTAGTTAAATGGGATTCAAACTGTAGTGCGGCTCCATGAAGATTAGAATTAAAAAGTCCTTCATATCTATTATCCCAGCATAAATGGCTGTTTTGAATAAATCTTTGTTCAGAGGACATCCTTCAAGAGAGGTACAATGCCAAACAGATGGGCTGAAGAGAGACAGAAATCTGAATTCTGCCATTTTGAAGTTTCTATTTGGTTGGAAGTAGTGCCAGATGTAAGGATATCTTTGGTACAACAAAATACCACCCTCATAAGAAAATGACACAGGGGCCGTAATGTTTTTATTTTTTGAACCGTTACTTAATAGGGCAAGTCAGCTAAGAACAAATTCTTATTTTACAATGACGTCCTACCCCGGCCAAACCCTCCCCTAACCCAGACGACGCTGGGCCAATTGTGCGCCATCTTATGGGATTCCCGATCATGGTCAGTTGTGATACAGCCGGGATTGAACCAAGGTCTGTAATGACGCCTCTAGCACTGTGATGCAGTGCCTTAGACCTCTGCGCCACTCGGGAGACCAGTGGTGCAGCTTAACTTTATAGATTTAGCCGGATGCTTTATAGATTTAGATGGAATGGACAAGCTGTTTCAGAGACAGAGTATTTGTCACCATGGTTACCTGAGGAATTTGCTCCAACGAGGTGATGTTTTAGCATGGATGTGGTCTCTGTGATGCGCGTGCATAGCCTCCTGATATTCAGTATAGCACTTTGGTTTCCTCAGGCCTCCTGTTGAGAGGTAGGCCCTCAATGTTTTCCCTCTTGGTTGCATATTTCGCTGTGAGGGGTCTGCCAGAACAGTAACTGTGTTAGAGATATGAATTACCCCTATAACCCAAGGACCTAAACATAATGCATTTATGTATGCAAATGAGACTAAGGAGACAGCCAACAGTCATCGTGCTGGAATAAGAGAGGAGAAAGAATGCTGGGGAAATGGATGTTTCACCAATAGTAATTTTTTGCTTCAACATACACCTACGCCCCAAATTGTTTTCATTCCAACCTGGCACAAAAACAAAACAATGATAATGACTTTTCTGGCAAGTAAACTAATGGACTGGTTCAACTAGTGCACTGAATCCAGGAGGATGGATTCAGTTTTCGCTGTAACACAGAGTGTGATCCAAGTAGCATAAATTGATATTATGGCAGGATCTTTCACAGAACCATTCCTTGTTTCAATTTAAACAGAAAAGGGCTTATCTTGCAGATTAGTAAGAATGTCTTACCCCGTGTTCAAGAATTGCCTTTTTTCCCTTTATTCAGATTTCAAGCTCTCACTTTCAGTTATTTTAAAATGAAATAATCTCCAAAATATCGCTATTTTAAAAACAAGCCATAGAAAATTGGTTGCAATTGCAGTTTAATCCACCAGAAAATACAGAACAAATATTACAACACGTATTATGGTTAAACTCCAATATACTAATTGCAACAACAAAAAACATTATTTTTGGAATAATAAAAAAAACAAGTATAATCTTTGTAAATTATATCATAAATATGACTGGTGGAGTTATGTCACATATGCAGCTAACAAAAATATATGGAAATGTCTGCACTACCCAACAGTACAACCAACGAATTTCAGCATTACCGCAAAAATGGAAAAGACAAGTGGAAGGGGGGAAGTAAGGAACTTCTCTGTCAACCCTGCAATACAGATCAAATTTGGTTTAAGGAAATTGTGATATTAAAAAAATTCTACCAGTTTCATTTAAGGACCAAAGAATGGACAGCTGTGCCATATAGACTGCAAAACAGTTGTGAAGAGATTTTCGATGTACCGATTCCATGGCTCATGGTTTATGATCTGACACGCAAAAGGACGCCGGATTCGAACTTTGCATTTTTCAATTTAAATTATTCATAGAATGTTATATATATGGGGGATACAACCACACCAGCTCTGCAGATTTGGCTGTTAAGAGACTATGTCATGAGATAATTTGTTTTCATACTGTCCATATGTAGCTAGTTTTTGGTCCCAGGTCCAGGAATGGCTGAAGAATTGCAACATTTACCTGGAGCTAACTCTGTAAATAGCACTGATGGGTGATTTGAAGTAAAGGTCAATTGACCAATAATTTAATAATGATTTTAGCAAAAAATGTTAATCTTTAATTTACAATCTGTAGAAACTATGAGAATAGAACGGTTCAGAACTTTTGTGAAATATCACAGTACAGTTGAAAAATATATATGGCAAATAGAAAACTGGATGGTGTTAAGATATACGTAGATGGGAGGGGTTAAGGTTAGCTGAAGGACAAACAAAAGATGTACACTAGCATTAAAAAGTTTGAGGTGACTTAGAAATGTCCTCATTTTTGAAAGAAAAGCACAATTTTGTCCATTAAAATAACATAAAATTGATCAGAAATATAGTGTAAACATTGTTAATGTTGTAATTTACTATTGTAGCTTGAAAGGGAAGATTTTGTATGGAATATCTACATAGGCATACAGAGGACCATTATCAGCAACCATCACTCCTGTTTTCCAATGGCACATTGTGTTAGCTAATCCAAGTTTATCATTTAAAAGGCTAATTGATCATTAGAAAACCCTTTCACAATTATGTTAGCACAGCTGAAAACTGTTGTGTTGATTAAAGAAACAATAAAACTGGCCTTCTTTAGGCTAGCTGAGTATCTGGAGCATCAACATTTGTGCGTTCGATTACAGGCTGAAAATGGCCAGAAACAAAGAACTTTCTTCCAAAACTCGTCAGTCTATTCTTTTTCTGGGGAATGATGGCAATTCCATGTGAGAAATTGCCAAGAAACTGAAGATCTCGTACAACGCTGTGTACTACTCCATCTACAGAACAACTACAGTAAACTGGCTCTAACCAGAATAGAAAGAGGAGTGGGAGGCCCCGGTGCACAACTGAGCAATAGGACTGGTGTTTTGTGGGTACTATTTAATGAAGCTGCCAGTTGAGTACTTGTGAAGCGTCTGTTTCTGAAACTAGACATTCTAATGTACTTGTCCTCTTGCTCAGTCATGCACCGGGGCCTCCCCTCCTCTTTCCATTCTTGTTAGAGACAGTTTGTGCTGTTCTGTGGCGGGAGTAGCACACAGCGTTGTACGAGATCTTCCGTTTCTTGGCAATTTCTTGCATGGAATAGCCTTCTTCATTTCTCAGAACAAGAAATAGACAGCTGAGTTTCAGGAGAAAGTTCTTTGTTTCTGTCCATTTTGAGCCTGTAATCAAACCCACAAATTCTGATTCTCCAGATACTCAACTAGTGCATTGGCAGTGCATTGGAAATTATTCAGACCCCTTGACTTTTTCCACATTTTGTTACGTTACAGCCCTCTTCTAAAATGAATTAAATATTTGTTTCCCCTCATCAACCTACACACAATACCCCATAATGAGAAAGCAAAAAACCGTTTAGAAATTTTAGCAAATTTATTAAGAGTAAAAAAATAGAAAAAGAATTCTGGCTCTTTACTCAGTACTTTGTGGAAGCACCTTTGGCAGCAATTACAGCCTCAAATCTTCTTGGGTATGACGCTACAAGCTTGGTACACCCGTATTAGGGGAGTTTTACCCATTCCCCTCTGCAGATCCTCTCAAGCTCTGTCAGGTTGGATGGAGAGCATCGCTGCACAGCTATTTTCAGGTCTTCCCAGAGATGTTTCATCGGGTGCAAGTCCGGGCTCTGGCTGGGCCATTCAAGGACATTCAGATACTTGTCCCAAAGTCACTCCTGCGTTGTCTTGGCTGTGGGCTTAGGGTTGTTGTCCTGTTGGAAGGTGAACCTTCGCCCCAGTCTGAGGTCCTGAGACCCCTGGAGCAGTTTTCATCAAGGATATCTCTGTACTTTGCTCTGCTCATCTTTCCCTCTATCCTGACAAGTCTCCATGCCGCTGAAAAACATACCCACAGCATAATGAAGCCACCACCATGCTTCACCGTAGGTTTCCAGATTTCCTCCAGACGTGACGCTTGGCATTCAGGCCGAAGAGTTCAAATTTGGTTTCATCAGACCAGAGAATGATGTTTCTCATGGTGTGAGAGTTCTTTAGGTGCCTTTTGAAAAATCCAAGTGGGCTGTCATGTGCCTTTTACTGAGGAGTGATTTCCATCTGGCCACTCTACCATAAAGGCCTGATTGGTGGAGTGCTGCAGAGATGGTTGTCCTTCTGGAAGGTTCTCCCATCTCCACAGAGGAACTCTGCAGCTCTGTCAGAGTGACCATCTTCTCCCCCGATTGCTCAGTTTGGCAGGGCGCCCATCTCTAGGAAGAGTCTTGGTTTTTCTGAACTTCTTCCATTTGAGAATTATGGAGGCCACAGTGTTCGTGGGGACCTTTAATGCTGCAGACATTTTTTGGGGCTCTACGGAAAATTCCTTCGACCTCATGGCTTGGTTTTTGCTCTGACATGCACTGTCAACAACCTTATATAAACAGGTGTGTGCCTTTCCAAATCATGTCCAATCAATAGAATTTACCACAGGTGGACTCCAATCAAGTTGTAGAAACATCTCAAGGATGATCAATGGAAACAGGATGCATCTGAGCTCAATTTCGATTCTCATAGCAAAGGGTCTGAATACTTATGTAAGTAAGGTATTTCTGTTTTTTATTTTTAACCTCTTACACTTATGGTGGCGCTATTTCATTTTTGGAAGAAAAACGTTCCCGTTTTAAACAAGATATTTTGTCACAAAAAGATGCTCGACTATGCATATAATTGCTACTGTTCGAAAGAAAACACTCTGACGTGTCCAGAAATACAAATATCTTCTCTGTGCGTGCCCTTTAACGTGAGCTTCAGGCAAAACCAAGATGACTTGGCATCCAGGAAATGACAAGGATTTTTGAGGCTCTGTCTTTCATGATCTCCTTATATGGCTGTGAACGCAAGAGGAATGAGTCTGCCCTTTCTGTCGTTTCCCCAAGGTGTCTGCAGCATTGTGACGTATTTGTAGGCAGATCGTTGGAAGATTGACCATAAGAGACCACATTTACCACGTGTCCGCCCGGTGTCCTGCGCCGAAATTGGTGCGCAAAAGTCACCTGCCAGTATTTTTCCATGGGGCACAGAGAGAGAAGCAAGCTTCCACGAACTGCATGTCAATGAAGAGATATGTGAAAAAACACCTTGAGGATTGATTCCAAACAACGTTTGCCATGTTTCGGTCGATATTATGTAGTTAATCCGGAAAAAGTTTCACGTTGTAGGTGACTGCATTTTCGGTTCGTTTCGGTAGCCAGGCGCAATGTAGAAAACGGAACGATTTCTCCTACACACAGACGCTTTCAGGAAACACTGCGCATCTGGTATGTGGCTGGGAGTCTCCTCATTGAAAACATCAGAAGCTCTTCAAAGGTAAATGATTTTATTTATTTGGTTATCTGGCTTTTGTGAAAATGTTGCGTGCTACATGCTACACAAAATGCTATGCTAGCTTTGCATACTCTTACACAAATTAGTCAATTTCTATGGTTCAAAAGCATATTTTGAAAATCTGAGATGACAGTGTTGTTAAGAAAAGGCTAAGCTTGAGAGCAAACGCATTATTTTAATTTTATTTGCGATTTTCAGAAATCGTTAACGTTGCGTTATGCTAATGAGCCTGAGGCTTAGTCACAATCCCGGATCCGGGATGGGGAGTTTCAAGAGGTTAATACCTTCGCTAAAACTTCTAAAACCCTGTTTTCGCTTTGACATTATGGGGAATTGTGTGTAGATTGATTAGGAAAAATTGTGCTTTAGAATAAGTTTGTAATGCAACTATGTGGAAAATGGGAAGGGTTCAGAATACTTATCAAATGCACTGTATATGTTTTGAAAAAAATGTATATGGGATGGAAATGATGCAGACAATTACATTGATGGAAGCTACAATCTATCTGCAATATTAAAGTTGATGTAGAAAAGTGACCTGTATCCATCGAGGAAATGGCCCAATTGAAATAATAGCCGAGATTAAGGTGTCAGTTACTCTTCTCAAATTTCCCTTTCTCTTTCTGTTGCTGTCTACCCCTCCTCTTTTCACACACAAGTGTATCCAGACATGCGTGTAACACACGCGAAAGCACAACACACACACACACCTTGTCTGTCAGTCTCATTCTCAGAGTAATCTATTTTTGCCATGGCTGGCCGGTCGGGTCCAACTTTCTCATCAACTCCTACATGCAGCTTGCCTCCCAGACAGACAGTCTGGCAGAGCTGGAGCAGGAGTTGTGAAATTTTACTGAGAGGCAGGCTGGGAGAAGGACACAGTGGGTGTTTCTCAATAGCATACATCCGTGCTCCTAGCACGCAAATTGTAGCACGCATCAGTCGGAGTATGGAGGGCACGTCTCGGATGTGCAATCCACTTGTACACATTTCGAAGCATGCATTGATGCAAGGTTCAATGGAAAGTATGCACAAATATATGAAGCAACCAGATGAGCAGCCAACATGTTAATAGCGCAAAAAAGGTCTCTAAAAGGTCAAAGGTAATGCAGTAGCATGGGACTGTGCAATGTTTCTCAAATGCAAAATGTATGTGTTTTCCACACTCTCATCCTAATAAGAACACTGCCATGACGTTGGCCTGTGGGTAAGGTTTTTGACCCCCACATAAACACTTTTCTCCCTTCCCTCTCTCTCTGACTCTACTGAAGGACTCTTGAATAGCCTTTGTTAACTTCTTGGTGACTGGGGGGCAGTATTGAGTAGCTTGGATGAATAAGGTGTCCAGAGTAAACTGCCTGCTACTCAGCCATAAAAGCTAGATAATTAGTATATTAGGATAGAAAACACTCTGAAGTTTCTAAAACTGTTTGAATGATGTCTATAACCGAACTCATATGGCAGTCGAAAACTTGAGAAAAATCCAACCAGGAAGTGGGAAATCTGAGGTTTGTAGGTTTTCAACTCATAGCCTATTGAAGATACAGGGGGATATTGGTCATGTTGCACTTCCTAAGGCTTCCACTAGATGTCGACAGTCTTTAGAACCTTGTTTGATGCTTCTACTGTGAAGTGGGGCCGAATGAGAGGGAATTGAGCCAGGTGTCTGGCAGATTGCCACGAGCTCGTGAATGCGCGGTCATGTGAAAGTTAGCTTGTGTTCCATTGCTTTTCTCCAGACAAAGGAATTCTCCGATTGGAACATTATGATAAAAACATCCTAAAGATTGATTCTATACTTCATTTGACATGTTTCTTCAACCTGTAATATAACTTTTTTGACTTTTCGTCTGACCTTTCGGCTGGACTTGCACGCACGTTTGGATTTGTTAACCAAATGCCCTAACAAAATGAGCTATTTGGACATGAATTATGAATTTTAATGAACAAATCAAACATTTATTGTGGAACCGGGATTCCTGGGAGTGCATTCTGATGAAGATCATCAAAGGTAAGTGAATATTTATAAGGTTATTTCTGACTTCTGTTGACTGCACAATATGGCAGATATCTTTTTGGCTTGTTTGGTCTCTGAGCGCCGTACTCAGATTATTGCATGGTATGCATTTTCCATAAAGTTCTTTTGAAATCTGACACAGCGGTTGCATTAAGGAGAAGTTAATCTAAAGTTCCATGTGGAATAGTTGTATCTTTTATCAATGTTTATTATGAGTATTTCTGTAAATTGATGTGGCTCTCTGCAAAATCCCTGCATGTTTTGGAACTACTGAACATAACACGGCAATGTAAAATGAGATTTCTGGATATAAATATGCACTTTAATGAACAAAATATACATGTATTGTGTAACATGAAGTCCTATGAGTGTCATCTGATGAAGATCATCAAAGGTTAGTGATTCATTTCATCTATATTTCTGCTTTTTGTGACTCCTCTCTTTGGCCGGAAAAATTGCTGTGTTTTGTTGTTTTGAATTTGGCGCCCTGCACTTTCATTGGCTGTTGGCGGGGTGGGACGCTAACGTCCCGAATATCCCAGAGAGGTTAAACATAGAGAGTCTGGGAATATCAAACAAGTGGGGGAAAGGAACCATATTTTGGTAATAGAACCAGTTGAAAATATGTGTTGGTACTTAATGAATATGATGTCAGTTCGGTTGTCATCTGAGACATTATGACTGATGACAGGACGACATAAACTGTAATCTGGGAAAGTCTACACATTCTAGTTATCAGATTCACATGGAATTGTTGTGCAATTTAAATGTTTAAATATGACACTATTTGTGAAAAGATGAAATGTAATTTTAGCTTCCAAATGAGAGATTTTGGTTTTCATAAATTTAGAGCTCTGCTCAAACAGTGGCCCACCCCTGTGAAGAGACATGGGTTATAAATTATGAAACACACACTTCTCTCCCTCCACTATATAAGCCCTTGGCGAAAATGTAACTATCTGTTCTGAGGATGATAGGACGACGGTCCATACGTTGAAAAGGACTAACAATGCAACTACAGATCTAAGCCAACCTCAGCGTGTACTTTGGTTGTGAATGGTATAAACTTTGAACTCTTATTCACTAAAGAAGTGAGACATCCAAGCTGTTGAGTTAGCAACAGCAGCTGTAAACATGGGCTAGGAAAGGACGGACGACTTATTCTGTCTAACACATAACGACGATACTACAACGTATCCAATTTACCACCAGTGACATTCTCCCGAGGACAGGAAGATCTCTGTTGGCCAACATGGCCAGCATCTACGACCAACCTACCGAAGCACAGCTCAGAGTAAATATTTATTGCATTCCTTTTCCAAATGGGCAGAAATTTAGAATGCATAAGATACTGTATTTACGATAACATTGCTTCTCCCTTTGTTCCTCAGTCTTTCACTCAAATCCAACACCCTTTCCTTTGTGTAACCAGAAATTATGTTGGCTCCGTCCAACAGGGACGTTTTCTGTATGACATAATTTGCATTTTGTGCATATGTAATTCTGTGTGATTAGTTAGGTATTTAGTAAATAAATAGTTAAACCAAATTCTGTATTGCTGACTTGTTAGCCAGGGTTCGTGAAGATAACCAAGAATTTACAACTTTCAGATGAGACTGAAGTAAGGTGGCGATCAATATTTACTGCGATTGATGTAAAATATTACTAGGTCTTTAAGAGTTTATTCGGAAGATAACAGCTCTATAAACACTCTTTCGTGGTGCCCTGACTTTCTAGTTAATTACATTTACATGATTAGCTCAATCAGGTAATATTAATTACAGAGAAAGGCTTTTATAGAATAGCATATCATATCACTTAATCCGGCATAGCCAAAGACATGACAACATACTCAAGAGAACGCCCTCGAAAAATGCACCAGGAACATGATAGTATGGATTACGGTAGTATGCATATTGAGAAACACCCACGGTTTTGCTTTGTAGGCCAAATTCTCGATTGAGATACGTGTCTGTGTCTCTCTTACAGTACACGACCCTGACAGCAGGATTGATGAGTTAGCCAGCGAAGCAACTAGAAATATCTATAGATTTTCTGGTATCATAAAAAAATGCTAAACTTAGATATTTGTTTTTATATGTTGAATCAACTAGACCATGCCCATTTCTGTCACAGGTCAGATGTCATCTTGGGGTGTACTCCCTGAGGGTGCCACTGGAGGGCACCCTTATGTTTTCCAGTGTCCAGGTGAGCCTTATTGGGCTTATTGGGTTCGCCTGGTGTATGGACTATTTAGGTCCTCTGTGGACTAGGCCGGTTGCTCAGGTCTCTTGTTTTGTTTAGTGATTAATGTGCTAGTGCTTTGTTGTTTTGCTCTGTAAGCTTCAGTACATGTTCTGGATTTATCCTCACCTCTGCTTGCTGTGTTTCTCTGCGCCTGGGTTCAAGTTTGTACGAGACTGACTGTCACAGTAGACCTGAGCCTAAAATGACCCAGCAGAGATTTCTCAAATTGTCCTAGGGACACCCCGAGCTCCACCACGTACGGTCTGCTCTCACTCACCATGGAACTGTGATTGGCTGCCATGAGGAGCGGCTGAAGACATTATCGGAGGATTAAGGAACTCTTGCATTCACTCTGCAGAATGGACAGACGGGAGTAATGGTTGCTGCACCTGTGGTGGTTCCTAACCCTCCACTTTCTACCAGCTCATCATCTTCCTCCCCTCGGGAGCCGCATCTCCCTGCACAGGAGCGCTATGAGGGGCATCCTGGCAGGTGTTGTGGGTTCCTGCTCCAATGTTCGCTGGTCTTCGAGCTGCAGGTATCAACGTTTCCCACCGATCGTGCCAGAGTGGCATATGTCATGTCATTGCTCTCAGGACAGGCTCTGGCCTGGGCCACGGCCATATGGGAGCAGCAAGCAGACATTTTTTTCAATTGGCAAAGCTTCATCCAGGAGATGAGGAGGGTGTTTGATCACTCCATCACTGGCAGGAATGCTGCTCAAAAGACTCATTGCTCTTCGGCAGGACAGCTGGAGCGTAGTAGATTACGCCATTGATTTTTGGACTCTCGCTGCTGAGAGAGGTTGGAATACAGAGGCACTTCACTCAGTCTTTTAGAACAGATTCTGAGGTTCTCAAGGATGAACTGGATTCCCGGGACAACCCTGACACTCTGGAGGAGCTTATCGTTCTGGCCATCCGGATTAACAACCTGCTTCAAGGAAACTTTATCATGAGAGGACGGAGGGATTCTATGTTGGGTCTAGTGTTTTGGGCTCCTCTAAGGGAGTCAAATCTTCAATTGGGCCATTGCCGAATGCTGGGCCTGCTTGTTCCATGTCCCGTCAGGGTTCTCAAGTCGGTTATGGTGCTCCTTCATATCCGTTAGAGGAGCCGATGTAATTGGGAAGCACCAGACTTTCCGCTTTGGAGAGGCGTAGGATTAACGAGCAACAATGTCCTCACTGTGGACAGTCTGGACATTTCCGTGCCTCCCGTCCCAAGCTGACGGGAAACGGGATGACTCGTCAGTAGATGGGAGAAGGATTTCTTCTTTGTTGGGAAGAAGGATGGGGGATTGCGTCCTTGTATTGATTTACCAGGGGCTAAATAACATTACCATCAAGAACCGTTACCCCCTTCCTTTTATGTCATCAGCTTTTGAAAGACTTCAGGGAGCTGCGGTTTTCTCTAAATTTGATTTACAGAACACGTACAATCTGGTGCGCAGCAGACAGTGAGGCGAGTGGAAGACAGCATTCAAAACTTCCAACGGACATTATGAGTACCGGGTCATGCCGTTTGGCATTTCTAATGCTCCAGCCGTTCTCCAGGCCCTGTTTAATGATGTGCTACGCGACTTCCTTCACCAGTTTGTATTTGTGTACCTGGATGACATCCTCAACTTCTCCAAGTCCATGGTTGAACACGTCCAACATGTCCGGCAGATTCGTTGCTCATCACTTATTCATGAAGGCTGAAAAGTTTGAGTTTCACGTTCCTCAGATCTCCTTCCTGTTGTACATCTTGTCTCAGGGCTGTGTGCAGATGAACTCCCAAAAGGTAGGAGTGGTGGTAAACTGTTCAATGGTTTTTGGATTTTGCTCATTTCTATCAGAGATTTGTGAGAGACTTTAGTGCTGTGGCGGTGCCATTGACAACAGTCACCAAGGGCTCGGTTGGACATGTATGTTGGACCCCTGCTGTGGAGAGGGTATTCCAGGACCTGAAACGTTGGTTTTCTTCTGCACCCATTCTCGTTCATGCAGATCCTTCTCTTCACTTTGTGGTGGAGGTGGATGCCTCTGACGTGGACCTGGGCTCAGTTCTGACTCAGCGCTTGGCAAAAGATCAAAAGCTTCATCCCTGTGCCTTCTTCTCCAGGCGTCTCACTCCAGCAGAGAATAACTATGATGTCGGAAATCGGGAGCTTCTTGCGGTCCAACTGGCTTTGGGGGAGTGAGGGCACTGGTTGGAGGGCTCGGAACATCCATTTACAGTTTGGCCAGATCACAAGAACCTGGCCACATCCAGGATGCTAAACGCCAACTATCTCGTTGGGCTCTTTTCTTCACTCGGTTCAGATTCACATTATGGTACCGTCCGGGCCTAAGAACATGAAGCCGGATGCCCTTTCTCGCCTGTTCCCCAGCTCCAGTTAGGATTGGCCGCTTGAAGCCATCATCCCCATCCTCGCGCCGGTGTTCTGGGGTATGGAGACTGTAGTGCTCCATACCATACGGTCCAAGGGACTTCAGTGGGCTCACTCATCGCATCGCACCTCTCATCCGGGAGGGAAGCAAACATTAGAGTTGTTGAGGAGGTTTTGGTGGCCATCGGCGGACCCTCAAACCTTCGTGGCTGCATGTCCGACCTGCGCACACGCACAGAACAAGAATCTTCGTCTGCAGCCTCTGGGGCTTCTTCATCCTCTGCTTACACCTTCTCGACCCTGGTCCCATCTCTCTATGGATTTTATCACGGGCCTTCCATCCTCAGAGGGACACCCGGTCATCCTGGTCATTGTGGACTGCTTTTCCAAGGCGGCACATTTCATTCCACTACCCAAGCTGCCATCTGCCCGTGAGTCTTTCCGCACATTTTCCGCCTTCAAGAACTTCCTCTGCACATAATCTCCAACCGGGGCCCCCAGTTTGCCTCCAGATTTTGGAGGGCATTCTGTACACTTCTGGCGTCATCACCCTCAGTCCAACTGTTAAACTGAGTGGGTGAACCAAGATCTGGAGACCGCTTTACGATGCTATGTGTCCGCCAACCCCTCCACTTGGAGTCAGCATCTACCCTGGGTGGCGTATGCACACAACACTCTCCAGTGTTCTTCCACTGGCCTATCACCATTCCAGGTGTTGTACCATTACCACCCCCCTGTTTCCAGATCAGGAGATCGAAGTGACGGTTCCTTCTGCTCAACGCCTCATCTCTCGTTGCCGCCGTACCTGGAAGAGGGCTCGGTCAGCGCTCCTGAGGTCCTTGTTAAGGGATTTCTTTCATCAATAATGACTGATTATGTATACATTTCAATCAGGACTGACTAATCAGAATATTATTATGTTAGTGTATAGATGTATGAATAAAAAAAAAATCCTAGTACTGAATATAATGTGTGTAATTATAATTAAGAATTAGAACAAAGACGGTCTGTTCCTTGGTAGAAACGAATTAACTTCGAATGCTTATCTACACAGGGAGACCTTGGCCTGGTTGTAAATTATCTAAACCTGTGATGGACGATGTAGGAAGGCTTGTGAACTATACTGCCATTGTATCGGAGTGCAGGAGGGACGGGACAGTTTAAAACCTATGATGTCATTTTCAGTTTATAACCTGTTGTAAATTGTATCACGTTCAGTACTCTCGAGAATAAATGCTATTGCTTGATTTTGAGACTGGTCTCTGCCCATTTTATGCAAATAAGTATCTTACAAATCCTTAGAAATGGGCTAAGTGTATTAATTGAATCGGTTAATAAACATATAGGAATTTAATTCCTCTAACAGTCCTCTGCTCAGGTTCAACAACAGACCAACCGTCATTGCCACCCGTGTCTCCTCCTGCGTCCAGGCCAGATTGTCTGGTCGTCCACTAGGGCTCTGCCTCTACGCGTGGAATCTAGGAAGTTGGCTCCCTGGTACGTTGGGCCATTCAAGGTTCTTTGGCGCATCAACCCTGTGGCCTTTTGCCTTCGTCTTCCCCGGTCCATGAGGGTCCATCCCACCTTCCACATCCCCAGACTCAAGCCTGTGGTATTCAGTCCTCTGGTTCCGGCCTCTACCTCGCCTCGCATGATAGCGGGACAGCCAGACTACATGGTGCAATGCATCCTGTCCAGCCGTCAGATCCGGTGGGGGACTCAGTTACTCATGGAAGGGTTACGGCCCTGAAGAACGTTCCTGGGTTCCGACCCGGGACATATCCTCACCTCTGTCTGAGGCGGATTTTCTGCGCCTGGGTTCAAGTTTATACGAGACTGACTGTCACACATTTCAAGCTCATCTTTCTAACTCCTTGACGCTGCTTTGTAGTATACCCCTCTGATTGTCAATGAACATCAACGTATTATGATAAACAGCTCTTATCCCCTCTTGATAAGGTTGTTAGTTTGTATCTGGGATGTATCAATCCCTAATGGGCATAAAATACTGCGTAATTGCCCCTGAAGAGCACAACCCAACCACGTGGGTGTAGATACATAGTCTTCTAAGTTTAAGTCCAGGCACCACAGGCTGAAATGTATTGGTATTTTAGTCAATTAATATTAGTGTTTTCAAAAAGTAAATATCAAAATGACAAAAACTTGATGAAAATGTATATTTTCTTTAGTTTATCATACATTCATCAAGTTTTAACCACTTTAAAATGGATATGAAGAGACGGTTATTGGGTCTAAATAGACATTTGGCAGTCTAAATTCAGTGTACTTATCTTTAACTTGGGCTCCTGAGTGGTGCAGCAGTCTAAGGCACTTCATCTCAGTTCTATAGGTGTCACTACAGACCCTGGTTCGATTCCAGGCTGTATCACAACTGTCCGTGGTTGGGAGTCCCATAAGGCTGGCACAATTGGCTCAATGTCATCTGGGTCAGGGTTTGGCTGGGGTAGGCCATCATTGTAATTAAGAATTTGTTCTTAACTGACTTGCCTAGTTAAATAAAGGCTAAATAATAAATAAACTCCTAGTTCCCGAACATCAGACTCTTCCCACATGCCAACACATTATTCTCAGCTTCAGAAGCATCTGCATTCACCAACTTTTGTGTGGTTATTGTGGTTATGTTCTCCAGACTGGCTCAGAGGGAATTGTTGATATGCTTTCCATGTTTTATTCTAGATAACATTTTCTTTGAAAAACAAATTGTTGCCATGAATGTATTTTAATATTTTACAGATAGAAGGATGAAAAAAGTATTTATCCTCAATCTGCTCTGGTCCTGGAGTCCTGTGCTGGATTGTCTAAACAAAATGAAAACCAACATATTTAGGTTGACTTCATCCAGTGTCCAGAAAAAGGGATTTGCGCAATATGCAATTATTTGCATTTTTAATGAGATATCGCCTCATTTGCACATTTTAATAAAATTTTTCAAGAAAAATTGCAATACAAAAAAGTATTATATTTGTGTCTACTGTACATTCACGTGGAAAATGTTGATTGTGATATGATTAAGGGAAAAAAATACCCTATGAGTGTGTGATGCTTGGCCTTAAATCCTGCCCTCAACAAAGTGATAATTAGCAGACATTGTGCATTTTGAGACAAGTTGTTTATCCCTGCTCTAAGTTCACATTAAAGGATAGAGATACATTTCCAAACTCCATTATGTTCTGCTCCTACAATCAGATGCCCCCTCATAGGATGCCTAACTTGCTTCAGATGGACAGTACAATACCACAGCATTTTGAGATTAGTGTCAATCCATTATGGCAATTCTGTTGTGCCATCAATAAAGGGGTTTAAAAAATCATATTTCCTGAGATTACTTTATAACTCAAACACTTCAAAACCTTATTAAATATTTACATGTTTTTATTATCTGCTTTTTCCATTCATGAATGTGTTAATTATGCCTTTCTAATGGGCTATAGTTGTAGGCTAAACCCCAAATTCAATATACAGTGCCTTGCGAAAGTATTCGGCCCCCTTGAACTTTGCAACCTTTTGCCACATTTCAGGCTTCAAACACAGATATAAAACTGTATTTTTTGTGAAGAATCATCAACAACAAGTGGGACACAATCATGAAGTGGAACGACATTTATTGGATATTTCAAACTTTTTTAACAAATAAAAATCTGAAAAATTGGGCGTGCAAAATTATTCAGCCCCTTTACTTTCAGTGCAGCAAACTCTCTCCAGAAGTTCAGTGAGGATCTCTGAATGATCCAATGTGGACCTAAATGACTAATGATGATAAATACAATTCACCTGTGTGTAATCAAGTCTCCGTATAAATGCACTTGCACTGTGATAGTCTCAGAGGTCCGTTAAAAGCGCAGAGAGCATCATGAAGAACAAGGAACACACCAGGCAGGTCCGAGATACTGTTGTGAAGTTTGAACTTTTTGGCAACAATGCAAAACGTTATGTTTGGCGTAAAAGCAACACAGCTCATCACAATGAACCCACCATCCCCACTGTCAAACATGGTGGTGGCAGCATCATGGTTTGGGCCTGCTTTTCTTCAGCGGGGACAGGGAAGATGGTTAAAATTGATGGGAAGATGGATGGAGCCAAATACAGGACCATTCTGGAAGAAAACCTGATGGAGTCTGCAAAAGACCTGAGACTGGGACAGATATTTGTCTTCCAACAAGACAATGATCCAAAACATAAAGCAAAATCTACAATGGAATGGTTCAAAAATAAACATATCCAGGTGTTAGAATGGCCAAGTCAAAGTCCAGACCTGAATCCAATCGAGAATCTGTGGAAAGAACTGAAAACTGCTGTTCACAAATGCTCTCCATCCAACCTCACTGAGCTCGAGCTGTTTTGCAACGAGGAATGGGAAAAAATTTCAGTCTCTCGATGTGCAAAACTGATAGAGACATACCCCAAGCGACTTACAGCTGTAATCGCAGCAAATGGTGGCACTACAAAGTATTAACTTAAGGGGGCTGAATAATTTTGCACGCCCAATTTTTCAGTTTTTGATTTGTTAAAAAAGTTTGAAATATCCAATAAATGTCGTTCCACTTCATGATTGTGTCCCACTTGTTGTTGATTCTTCACAAAAAATACAGTTTTATATCTTTATGTTTGAAGCCTGAAATGTGGCAAAAGGTCGCAAAGTTCAAGGGGACCGAATACTTTCGCAAGGCACTGTATATATATATATTTATATTTATTTTTTTAAACCTACAGGTGTCCTAAAATGCAATATCAAATAGCTAAATGATCCATGGCATGACCATCTTAAAACAATTCCATATGTTAGCTTTCGTATATGGGTTCACCTGAGCACAACAATTACATATAGGGGACAGATTGGAGTGTCAGCAAGCCTCAAACCTTTACTGGTTGAATATTTGCCATGTCCTTGAACTGTTTTGCTCTGTTTTGCCCCCACCGCAACTTTACTTTAGTTTTGTTATGGCCTCTAGAAGACAAAATATTCATATATTTGACATGTTGTAATATGAAAACACATTACCTAGCAGCAAACCTTCTTGCACCAGTCCCATGTAATTACAGTAAAATACAAATCCTGCCTACCCTAAATTAATTTAATTAATTAATCCATTCATCCATTCATTACAATTACTGTAATAAGATTACATTAAAAGTATTGGCAACATATAACTGATTACAGTAACATGCTGTACTGTAAATTTACAACATTATACTGGCAGCAGATTTGCCAGCAAATTACTGTATTTATATAATACAGCTGTGTTTCTGTAATGATTACAGTAGGCTGATTTATGTATAGTGTAATGGCCTATTGTATAATACAGCACTGTTTATCTTACTGTAAAACATTATACAGCATCCCTGTGGTAAAGCAAAATTACAGTATTTACCTGGCAACTTTGCTGCCAGTATAATGCTGTAAATTTACAGGGAAAGGTTTTCAGTGTACCTGTAATTAGTGAAAACCTTTAAGTTTCCATTTGCTAGACAACCAAAAGTGCATATTACCAAAGCTGTGAATCATTTCCCACTGGGCACAGACATCAATTCAATGTTTCTCAAACGTAATTTCATTAAAATGACATAGAAACTATGTTGATTCAACCAGTGTGTGGCCAGTGGGTTGCGACCGCTGGACAAGGAACTACAGACAGCAACTTAATTTCTCATCATCATTTTGTTTGTTGAATATAAACTCAAAACGTATGTAATGTAATGGATATGCAAATCAATTATCCAGGGGGTTCTATACACTGGTGTTCTTTAATTGCATAATGACTGTTTTACTCTGTGGCCCAAGCTGTGGATAGATTTGATCCCGTTTAATTGACAAGTGTGAATGAAGTCTCTGAGGCTTAACAAGTGACATATTAAAAGTCTGTTTCTCACTGTTAGTAGGCCAGCTGTTGCACAACACTAAGCTATGAGATGACACATTTAATTCAAACTAATTTACATAATGCATAATTAAGAGAATCTCTTGATTAATACATGGTTTAAAGTAACTGTCCAGTGAAAATCTCACTTTTAAAAGTTTATATTCTATTAACTCATACCAGCAGATCAGGAGATCTGTGGCTAACTCAAGTGTGCCTACTTCTCTTATTGGTTGTGAAAATATATATATTTTTTTTCTGTATTCAAATATGTGTCACGCCTTGGTCTTAGTATTTTGTGTTTTAGTTAATTAGTTGGTCAGGCCAGGGTGTGACATGGGTTTATTGTTTGTTGTAATTCTTAGTGTTTTTTTTAGTTATTTGGGATTGTAGCTGATTAGGGGTGTGTGTTACATAGGTTTGGCTGCCTGAGGCGGTTCTCAATCAGAGTCAGGTGATTCTCGTTGTCTCTGATTGGGAACCGTATTTAGGTAGCCTGGGTTTCACTATGTATTTCGTGGGTGATTGTTCCTGTCTCTGTGTTAGTGTTCACCAGACAGGCTGTATAGGTTTTTCACGTTCCGTTTGTTGTTTTTGTTTTTTCATGTATTCGTCGTTTGTTCAATTAATAAACATGAGTAACCAACACGCTGCATTTCGGTCCGACTCTCTTTCGACAAACGAAGAACGTCGTTACAGAATCACCCACCACACACGGACCGAGCAGCGTGTCAAGAGGCAGGAGCAGCCCAAAGAGTAGCTGCGTATTAAGGATGCCTGGACATGGGAGGAAATCCTTGACGGGAGAGGACCCTGGGCTAAACCAGGGGAGTGTAGCCGCCCAAAGGTGCAGCAGGCGAAGAGGAAACAGGAGCAGCCCAAAGAGGAGTACAGTATGGATTATACGACGTGGGAAGAAATAGACAGGTGGGCGGCCGACCCAGAGAGAGTGCCGGAGCCCGCCTGGGATTCGCTGGAGCAGTGCGAAGAGGGCTATTGGAGAATGGAGTCGAAAAAAAAGACAAGGCGGCGCAGAGCGAAGCCCCAAAAATTTATTGGGGGGGGGGGCTCAGAGGGGGAGTGGCTGAGTCAGGAGACAGACCTGAGCCAACTCTCCCTGTTTATCGTGAAGAGCCAAGGAGGAGACCAGAACCGGTGTTGGAGGTGAGCGAAGCAGAGACTGTGAAGGAGTTAATGGGGAAATTGGAGGAGAAAGTAATGAGGGAGTTGCTAGTTTGGTGCTTTAGGTACAATATTCGTCCGACGGAGCGTGTCGGGGATTTAATGGCACCTGGGTCAGCGCTCCATACTAGTCCTGAGGTGCGTGTTAGTCGGCTGGTGAAAAATGTGCCAGCCTCACGCACTAGGCCTCCTGTGTACCTACCTAGCCTTGCACGTCCTGTGCCAGTCCTGCTCTCAGGCTCTCCAGTACACCTTCACGGTCCAATCCATCCTGTGCCACCTTCACACACCAGTCCTCCGATGGTAGCTCCCCGCACCAGGCTTCCTGTGCGTGTCCTCTATCCAGTACCACCTCCACACCCCAGCCCTCTGGTAGCAGCTCCCCGCACTAGGCTTCCTGTGCGTGTCCTCGGCCCAATACCACCAGTGCCAGCACCACGCATCAGGCCTTCAGTGCGCCTCGCCTGTTCAGCGCAGCCAGCGCTTTCTCCCTCTCCTGCGCTGTCGGAGTCTCCCGCCTGTTCAGCGTTTCTAGAGCCTTCCTCTCTACAGCGCTGCCGGAGCCTCCTGCCTGCATGGAGCAGCCAGAACTGCCAGTCTGCATGGGGCAGCCAGAGCTGTCAGTCTGCTTGGAGCAGCCAGAGTTGCCAGTCTGCATGGAGTTGCCAGTCTGCATGGAGTTGCCAGTCTGCATGGAGTTGCCAGTCTGCAAGGAGCTGCCAGTCTGCAAGGAGCTACCAGTCTGCAAGGAGCTGCCAGTCTGCAAGGAGCTGCCAGTCTGCAAGGAGCTGCCAGTCTGCAAGGAGCTGCCAAAGCTGTTAGTCTGCATGGAACAGTCAGAGCCGTCAGTCTGCAAGAAGCCGCCAGAGCTGTCAATCTGCATGGAGCAGCCAGAGCCGTCAATCTGCATGGAGCAGCCAGAGCCGCCAGTTAGCATGGAGCAGCCAGAGCCGCCAGTCAGCATGGAGCAGTCAGAGCCGCCAGTCAGCATGGAGCAGCCAGAGCCGCCAGTCAGCATGAAGCAGCCAGAGCCGTCAGTCAGCCAGACTCTTCCAGATCTGCCAGTCAGCCAGACTCTTCCAGATCTGCCAGTCAGCCAGACTCTTCCAGATCTGCCAGTCAGCCAGACTCTTCCAGATCTGCCAGTCAACCAGACTCTTCCAGATCTGCCAGTCAACCAGACTCTTCCAGATCCGCCAGTCAGCCAGGATCCGCCAGTCAGCCAGGATCTGCCAGATCTGCTAGTCAGCCAGGATCCGCCAGTCGGCCAGGATCTGCCAGTCAGCCAGGATCCGCCAGTCAGCCAGGATCCGCCAGTCAGCCAGGATCCACCAGTCAGCCAGGATCCGCCAGTCAGCCAGGATCTGCCAGATCTGATAGTCAGCCAGGATCTGCCGGATTCAACTGCCTGGTTGGGCTTCATCTCGGTACTGGGCTTCTTCTCAGTACTGGGCTGCCTCTCAGTCCCGAGCTGCCCCTCAGTCCCGAGCTGCCCCTCAGTCCCGAGCTGCCCCTCAGTTCCGAGCTGCCCCTCAGCCCCGAGCTGCCCCTCAGTCCCGAGCTGCTCGTCAGTTCAGTGGGGTTCTGGGTGAGGACTATTCGGCCATGGTCGGCGGCGAGGGTAGATTATCCCAGGACGCGAAGGGGAGGAACTATGACATTTATGGAGTGGGGTCCACGTCCCGAGCCGGAACCGCCACCATGGACAGACGCCCACCCGGACCCTCCCTATGGTTTTGAGGTGCGTTCAGGAGTCCGCACCTTAGGGGGGGGTTCTGTCACGCCTTGGTCTTAGTATTTTGTGTTTTAGTGAATTAGTTGGTCAGGCCAGGGTGTGACATGGGTTTATTGTTTGTTGTAATTCTTAGTGTTTTTTTTTGTTATTTGGGATTGTAGCTGATTAGGGGTGTGTGTTACATAGGTTTGGCTGCCTGAGGCGGTTCTCAATCAGAGTCAGGTGATTCTCGTTGTCTCTGATTGGGAACCGTATTTAGGTAGCCTGGGATTCACTTTGTATTTCGTGGGTGATTGTTCCTGTCTCTGTGTTAGTGTTCACCAGACAGGCTGTATAGGTTTTTCACGTTCCGTTTGTTGTTTTTGTTTTTTCATGTATTCGTCGTTTGTTCAATTAATAAACATGAGTAACCAACACGCTGCATTTCGGTCCGACTCTCTTTCGACAAACGAAGAACGTCGTTACAATATGGTCACGCTGTACCTATAGTAGCACATTACTTTACAATACTTTGAAATTCTTCTTATCATGAGCCATAAATCTGAATAAAGGCAAAATTACGGTTAACAACAGAATGGCACCATTTGGCCTATAGATTGGACTGTTATAAGCAGTCTCAGTTAAACCCTCATGTCTGCCACCCCATTTGACTCAGAGATTTAAAACGTTGTATGTAGGTCTCTTTCCTCATGCTGAACAAATTTGCCTCAAGGACTCAAGGTCCATCAGGATAGATTTTACTCCATCTTGGAAATTTTGGAAAACCTTTGAAAAATGTATTCTCATGAACCACAAGTCAAAATGACACCAAGGTTTAAAGATGGCTGAGTTACATCAGGAAATCAGATTATACATGTCCATTTAAATCCTTTGTAAATCCACTTCACAAAGGCTTATCAACTTGAAACTTTTTAGGGTAATCAAATGCATTACCATGATGAACCATGTTACGTTTGGCAAAGATATCTTAAAAATAAGTAAACTATTAACAATTCAATGTTGTCCTAGGTAACGCTAATGGTTAAATTACTACAGTAGGAGTTACACTTCAATTTAACTAGCTAAGTCCTATGTAACACTCGTAATTACATTGCAAATATTACATGTACTCAGGTGTACTAGTGTGTTTATCCTTACACTGTAATAAGAAACCTTAACATGAAGAGTTACCCTAAAAATACTTAAAACATCTTCTTCTCATGAACAATAGGACCAAATGACACCATTGTTTATGTAGGTCCATGGTACATATCTTAACTTAGTTTGAGAAAAGGGATTGGTCAAAACATGGTTGAGTTGTTGACAAATCCAAAATCAAATTTTACATGTCCATTTAAACCACTGTAAATCCACTCCACAGTGGCCTATCAACTTGAGTATTGTTATCGTTAGGATGTCCATACGATGAACCATACTAAATTTGGTATTGATAACTAAAAAAACATGAAAACTATTAACAACTTATTCTTTGCATATGTAACACTATTGCTCAAAATCATCTGCAATCATCTTCTCCTCATTGACCATACTTCAAATTGTTGCTGCATTCAAATATGGCCACACTGTACCTATAGATAAACTTTAAAACACACAATATCCAACTTCTCTCCCACAGAGTTGTGGAGGATTAACATGTGAGAACATCCAAGCCCACTAATTAAACCTACAGCAAAATTAAAAAATATTAAAACAGGAATAGAGCTGAAATAAATATGCATTAATTCATTTATTTTAATTACATTCGGGAAATGTTGTCTGCCGTGAATGGAGTACCACAAACTGTTGACTATAATATAGGCAACAAACCTTGTCGATTGCGAAGACTGAATACATATTGTGGATGGATGGATATACACTACATGACCAAAAGTATGTGGACACCTGCACGTCGAACATTTCAAAATCATGGGCATTAATATGGAGTAGGTCCCCCCTTTGCTGCTATAACAGACTCCACTCTTCTGGGAATGCTCTCCAGTAGATGATGGAACATTGCTGCAGAGACTTGCTTCCATTCAGCCACAAGAGCATTAGTGAGGTCGGACACTGATGTTGGGCATTTAGGTTTGGCTCACAGTCGGCATTCCAATTCATCCCAAAGGTGTTCGATGGGGTTGAGGCCAGGGCTCTGTGCAAGCCAGTCAAGTTCTTCCACACAGGTCTTGACAAACCATTTCTGTATGGATCTCGCTTTGTGCATGTGCTGCTGAAACAGGAAAGTGCCTCCCCAAACTGTTACTACAAAGTTGTATGCCAGCGTTAAGATTTCCCTTCACTGGAACTAAGGGGCCTAGCCCGAACAATGAAAAACAGCCCTAGACCATTATTCTTCCCCCAGCAAACTTTACAGTTGACACTATGCACCCAGATTCATCCGTTGGACTACCAGATGGTGAAGTGTGATTCATCACTCCAGAGAATGCATTTCCACTGCTCCAGAGTCCAATGGCAGCGAGCTTTACACCACTCCAGTCAACGCTTGGCATTGCGCATGGTGATCTGGGGCTTGTGTGAGGCTGCTCTGCCATGGAAACCCATTTCATGAAGCTCCTGACAAACAGTTCTTGTGCGGACGTTGCTTCCAGAGGCAGTTTCAAACTCTGTAGTGAGTGTTGCAACCAAAGACAGATGATTTTTACACGCTTTGCGCTTCAGCACTCGGCGATCCCATTCTGTAAACTTGTATACCACTTCGCGGTTAAGCAGTTGTTGCTCCTAGACGTTTCCACTTCACAATAACAGCACTTACAGTTGACTGGGGCAGCTCTAGCAGGGCAGAAATTTGGAAAGGTGACATCCTATGACGGTGCCACGTTGAAAGTCACTGAGCTCTTCAGTAAGGCCATTCTACTACCAATGTTTGTCTATGGAGATTGCTCAATTTTATACACCTGCCAGCAATGGGTGTGGCTGAAATAGCCATATCCATTCATTTGAAGGGGTGTCCACATACTTATAGTCACATTTTGTTTATCATAAATTGCAATTCCGTAATGCCTTCTGTTCTGCATTGAAAATTCACTTTGTGTGTAACTGATAGCGAAACACTCTCACTCTATTTTTGTTGTTCTCTCTCTCTCTCTCGCCCTTCCTCCCTCCCTCCATCCATTCCCCTCTTTTTACCTGAGGCATCTGGCGGCAGAGGTGCAGTATTGCATTCATCTTAATAATGTCATTGCCTGTGCATGCTGGGTGAGCTTCACTCTATACCTTTAGCAGACCTCCTACCCAGGTTGGCCAAAACAGTGCTCTGGATCCCCTTCACCAACTCACTCATTCATAACCACACTCCCACTGGCATCTCCTACACTAGCCAGCCAAACTATCTAGTCCCCTCAACTTTTAATTTTTACATTTACATTTTAGTAATTTAGCAGTAGTGAGTGCATATATTTTTGTACTGTTTAGTCAGACTTTCGTACTGTTGAGGCAGACGTCCACTCCCATCACCTTCTCTGACTCATAACAGATCACAATCAAAAAGATTACAATCAAAACAATCTCTTTCAGTTTTCTTTGTGGACTCATTGCACTCAACACTCAAAACCTCTCTAAGCAACATTGAAATATTTCAGACTGACATAGGCTTCATATCAATGCTTCTGCTGGTCTCCATGCCCTGCTGTTAACGCTCCAATAGCTGCATCTGATCATTTGCTGGCTATTATCTTTTTATAGTGTGCTAATCACCAGCTTTATCCTGCTCAGTGATGCACCTACTGAGTCTTTGAGAGGTATCTATGCTCCCCTGTTTGGGTCATCACTTTCAAAACAACAACCTCCCAATATCAGGAAATAACAGACTTCAAAAGTCACACAATGTGTGAATACGTCTTTGTTCCTGACAAATTATGCTTTTGTCAAACTTACAATCTTGGTACCGGTTTATAATCAGTAGCAATATCTGTGGCTGAAGTACTTTTGTACAAGGGGGTCATCATTAAACTCAGTAACTGATCATTTGGAATAAGTCAAAATGCTGGGCTTTGCCAATTTAATGTGAGAGGAGGATTGGGTAAATCTTATCAAATATAATTAGATAATCAAGATAGTCATTTTCATATCCTTGAGTAATATCATGTACTATTGACTAACCACATTCCGTACAAATTTGTGCAACCGTGGCATTCAAACAAGGCTGCAATGAAAACTAATGGGACAGTAGCTACTGTGTTGGCATCAAAATCTGGGGTGTGAACTACGCTTCTATTCAAGCGTTGATTGGCATGGTAATGGCCCGATAGTATTGGAGAAAAGTTGAAAAAAACGGACCCCTCTGGCGCTGTACGTTAATGTGTGACATGTCATGACAAAGTACAGCACACATAATGCAACTCATTCTGTGTCGTACAGCCTCTCTCTACCAGGGGTAGCACTTCTCTCGCAGATTAAAAACAAAAAAAGGGACATGGACAGGGTAAGGGGGATACCTAGTCAATTGTACAACTGAATGCATTCATTTTTTGCATCATAACTGCAAGACATCATGACTCTCAGAAGCCGTGATAGCCGCTGTTTACTTCTGGAGATAACTTTAGTGCCGCCTTAAAAACCCCATTCAAATTCCACACAAACCTTCAAATAGGTATTTAATGACTCTTTATATACTTTATATACACTCTTTATAGTCTTTCATTTACATTTTAGAGGTGATAAATTAGGCAGATTAGGTGAAAAAAGGTTCCCCATATCTCCCCTTTCCCTGTCATGCAGTAGGTTTCACTTCCCCACCCGGCATTTTTAAAAAGACCCGACGGAGCTCATTGCCTTCTTCAATCATGCAGAGACGGGCAGCATGACGGTCTCATCAATGATTTTGTAAGTATTACGTTTTTTGGGCGCTAAAACAAGGTCAATTGTACATTACAGCGCGATGTACAAAAGTGCGTTAGCTAACATTAATCTTGTTATCTTATTATGAATCTTTTTATTCAATTAATAAAAATCATATCTATCTTTTCCTTGAAGCTGTGATAAGCTCAGACTTTTTATATACAGTTGAAACACTCAAACTGCCATTTTCCAAAATTTGGCGCCCAACATGGGGCCAGTGCAGTCTTCTACACATCAACAACTCAGGGTAGTTAGGCTGTCACTCTTGGGAGTTTTTTTCCCTTATATGGAATATGAGTCCTATAATTTCCACAGTCCCCCAATACATGGACATTTGACAGTGGGCTTCAAGGGGTCGACATGATAAATAATAATTACTCACCGATGCTAAGTGATACTCTGAATGTGTGCTGCCATGTAGAACAACAACAGCTAATTAACTAACCTCACTAGGGAGAAACAAGAAGTGTCACTTTCAACATCAGTTAACAAGTCAAAGTCCCCAAACAATTAGCTGTACAAGACCGACAACACCACCTACTGTATTCTGGAAGGAAACCATTCAGATGGTAAAAAAGGCGCCAGAGTATTCCCTTCAGCAATATATGTGATATGGTTTTTATAGGTTAAGATGTTGCTTATTATTATAGTTCTGCATTCAGTATTATACCATATTCATATACATTTTAAACCATATAAATGAGTAATACCCCAGCTAGTATATTACTTTTACAATCTGACAAAGACAAACAAGGAGAGCGAACAAGGAGGGGACTCCTATACTGTAGCTATGTTCCTACATATTCTGTGTGCAATGTTCCGAGGTGCAAAGTGGATCGAAACAAGGAAATGTGTCTGAGCCCGTCACACTGATGTCACAGGCGTTGCTGTCACGGCAATGCGCTGCAGGACATTAAACAGTGAGGCAGGAATTGGAGATGGCATTGTTGTCAGTCATTGTCTCAGAAAGTCTCAGAAAGGCGTACCAAGCTGTTGATGTGCCATCTCACTTCCCAACATCAAATGAGGAGGTCCCAGAGATTGAGTCAGTGATAACAGACATACAGTATTTAGAGACCAATCACTTACCTCCCTTTGGGTTTTAATCCAGAGGCGTAGGCAGAAATTGCTGTATGGCTGGGCCTGAGTAAACGTGACTGGGCCAACATTTTCCAGCAAAAATACCCAGACATCAGTGGTGTAGTTGTGTTGCATGGGTAAGCGGGTATACTCTAATTTGGAAAAACATTTCCCAAACAGCCTGCCTGACGAATGAAAGGCGCCCTGTGTGAAAAATTCTATTAGAAAGAAATGTAGGTACTGTATCTCTGAATGACCTAAAATCATGACAATGTGAAATGCATTCCCCAATGATACCCAGAATTAAATAATAGGCCAAGCCCTTATGGCTGATATGTTAGACTAAGGGACCAGATAAGTGCAGCGGTGAGAAAGGGAACATATTTCTGTGGCGGTGCTTTACATAAGAACGGGATACTCAAGGAGTTCCTACACTTGACAGCAGCTGAAGGCTTGGATGCTAGTAGCTGCTGATTCATCTCTGTATTGTGCATATTGTTAGAGGAGATGTATGGTCTAGGCTGCATTCAATTCCATACACCATGGTTTCCAATATTTCTACCCTAATATTACTATTATTGTATAACTTTTCTAGGCTGCAGTCTTTCTGTAGGCGTAGGCTATTTCGTCTAAAGGAGAAATGGTAACCGCTACCGGATTGAGTCAGGGCCCTGGCTGAAACCTCATAGCCTGTCCCTAAAGATTGAGAAGCAATTGAGAAGCAAAATAAATAGGCTAAGCCGTAGAACTCATGAGACGTGAGAATAAATGCACAATTCTTGTTGTGAATGCGTCAGAGAACAGAGGCCCATTAATATACTACTTGTGGTGTCGAAGGTTGCTGAAAAGTGTGTAGCAGAGCAACTGATAGCCCACCTCAACAACGGCCCCTTCACATTGCCCCTCATGCAGTTTGGCTTCAGAGCAAAAGACTGATACTGTTAACCATGAGGTTCTCATAACAAAACTGTCCAAGTTCAACTTTTCCCCAGATGCCTTGAGATGGATGAAATCATACCTTGAAGTCAGAATCCAGTTTGTCAGAGTGAGCAATGAGCTGTCACCCATTCTCAGCTATGATGTGGGCATGCCCCAAGGGTCAATACTGGGGCCCATCCTGTTCAGCCTGTACATGAATGATCAGCCTTCTGTCTGTACTGGGTCAGAAGTTCAAATGTATGCAGATGATACAGTGGTATATGTGCATGCAAAGAGCAAACAAGCTGCACAAGAACTCACTACTGTAATGGTCTAGGTTACAAAGTGGCTCAGTGACTCATGTTTGCATCTCAATGTGTAAAAAACAGTCTGCATGTTCTTCACAAAAAGGGCAACTGATGCTACTGAGCCAGATGTCTATGTGTCAGGGAAGAAGCTCCAGGTGGTAACCAATTTTAAATACCTTGGCATCATACTTGATTCCAACCTCACTTTTAAAAAGCCGTTGAAAGGGTAACTCAAATAACTAAATTCAACCTTTCTAATTTCCGATTCATACGAAATTGTTTGACTCCAGAGGTAGCAAAACTGTACTTCAAATCTATGATACTCTCCCACTTAACATACTGTTTGTCTAGTTGATGTTTAATATTAAAACCCATTCAGTCTGTCTACAAACAGGCTCTCAAAGTGCTTGATAGAAATCCCAATAGCTATCATCACTGTTATATACTCAGAAAGCATGAGCTCCTGAGTTGGGAAAATCTTGTGCAATACAACGATTATTGTCTTGTATTCAAGATCCTAAATGTCCTGGCTCCAACTCCACTTAGTACTTTTGTTAAACATAAAACTTTTGTCAGCCAAGCCGCATTACCTTCTCGTAGTGCTGAAAAATATAGACCTACTATGGTTTCACACTTGCATACACATTTATATATTTATTTTGTGATCAAACATTTTAAAAATTAATATTTTTCAAGGGGTGCTGCAGCACCTTCAGCACCCTAACGTCCCACGGCTATGCGTGCAGTCAGCATGCACGGAACCACTTGATCACGATTCCTCTCTACAAATGAATAGTCCATGGAGTCACGGTAAAGTTTATTTAAAACATTACCCCAGATTTGATTGCCTTGCCTTGCACATAGCCTTTAAATGTATCCAGTGCAAAAGAGTGTAGTTTGCTAGCTCGCAAACGTGCTTACAAACCTTATATCTGTCTCTAAGAAATGAGCCTTCCATAGTGGCCTCGGGGAAATGTCTACACATTTTACAGAAAAGGGCATTCCTTGTCGAACTGTATTCCAGACAATAAAACTGTCCGATTCACTTCCATGACAAACACCACCATTTTCCACGAATCACTGTAATGGGAAACACTGGCATTTTTGGTAGTGTGGGTGGTTCATCAACTGCAGACAAATCTGCAGGTGGACTCACCGTGATGACATGCTCACAGTGATGAGCCGGGGCTTGGCGATGGTGAGCTAGCTGGGTTGTGGAAGTTGAAGCATTATCCATGCTAACTTCCTCATGCAATCTGGCATGGCCTCTGCCTGGCCTGGCTCTGCCCTGGCTTCACTTCTGTTTTACTTTGTTTTTTTCATGTTGATGTCTGTATGGAGAGATTCATATTCCACTCTATCATTCACTTTCCCCCATGAAACTCCATTGCTAATCAACACAGGACAAGCAGCTGGGTATGGAGAGTATGCTGTATTAAATCCACCCTGAGAGACTACAGAAAACACATTAAAAATCATAAACAGAGCATTATATTCACCGCTAGACCTTTCTCTTATCCAAGGGTGCCATTAGGATGTATTTATATGCATGATGCATATTATATTTACTTCATGATGATTCATCTCAGCTGGCAGCTTCATAGACAAGAGAAATCAGATTTCCCTCCACACTAGAACAGGGTTTATTGGCACCTCAATAGCCCACGATTGGCGTAGGCTAAAGACAACTAATTGACTCGCCTTAGGAAAAGTGACGCTGCAATGAACCTGGATTCAAGCTCAACTTAACTCTCTCACAGCAGAAGGGGACAGGAAAAAAACAGATAAATCAATGGGCAAAAAAACTAGCAGGACTCTTAGTAGCTATTCATTATTAATCCAGTAGTGGTTTAAAGCTGAGGACCTGGAGCAGATGGTCAGTTCCCCAGTTTACCTGCTGTGTTAGGCTGTGGTGCAAACATACACACTTACCATAACATTGTCAAATAAGCAAAGTAGAAGAAATTAATATTATTTATACAACAAGTGGGTATAATCCAGAATGCTGATTGGTTAAAACAGCATTCCAGCCATTGTCTATTCCAGAATTCTATTCCACAATTCAGGAGAATATCGCCGCCCCAAAGAACAGCTGGAGGCAGCGAAGGCGGAGAGGCGCTGGTATGAGGAGGCAGCACGGCAGCGTGGATGGAAGCCCAAGAGTCAGCCCCAAAATGTCTTGGGGGGGTCACACAGGGAGGAGACCTGCGCCAACTTCCTGTGCTTACCGGAGGGCGAGAGAGACCGGGCAGGCACCGTGTTATGCTGTGGAGCGCATGGTGTCCCCAGTGCGGGTGCATAGCCCGGTGCGGTACATACCAGCTCCTCGTATCGGCCGGGCTAGAGTGGGCATCGAGCCAAGTGCCATGAAGCCGGCTCTACGCATCTGGTCTCCTTGGGCCGGCGTACATGGCACCAGCCTTGCGCATGGTGTCCCCGGTTCGCCTGCACAGCCCAGTGCCGGCTATTCCACCTCGCCGCACTGGCAGGGCGACCGGGAGCATTCAACCAGGTAAGGTTGGGCAGGCTCGGTGCTCAAGTGCGCCTGCACGGTCCGGTCCATCCAGTGCCACCTCCACACACCAGCCCTCCGGTGGCAGCTCCCCGCATCAGGCTTCCTGTGCATGTCCTCGGCCCAGTACCACCAGTGCCGGCACCACGCATCAGGCCTACAGTGCGCTTCGCCTGTCCAGAGCTGCTAGAGTCTCCCGTCTGTCCAGAGCTGCCTGAGTCTCCCGTCTGTCCAGAGCTGCCTGAGTCTCCCGTCTGTCCAGAGCTGCTAGAGTCTCCCGTCTGTCCAGAGCTGCTAGAGTCTCCCGTCTGTCCTGAGCTGCTAGAGTCTCCCGTCTGCCAGGATCCGCCAGAGCCGCCAGTCAGCCAGGATCCGCCAGAGCCGCCATTCAGCCAGGAGCCGACAGTCAGCCAGGATCCGCCAGAGCCGCCATTCAGCCAGGAGCCGACAGTCAGCCAGGATCCGCCAGAGCCGCCATTCAGCCAGGAGCCGCCAGTCAGCCAGGAGCCGCCAGTCAGCCAGGATGTGCCAGAGCCGGATTACGTTTACGTCTTTATTAAAGATGCTTAACAATAACCACGCTGCATTTTGGTCTTCTCCTTCCCAGGAAGAAAACCGTTACACTCTGTTCCATCTGACTGCACAATCCACTGTCTCATCAGCCCAGCAAGGCAATTTATAAACTTGATCTCCACTATAGAAAGCATGTCGACATTATCTCAATTTCTTTCAGACTATCATTTAGTTTTCAACAGTGGAGATTTGTATAAACCTTTCTGTCTCACCGACATTTGCAATATCTTTTCAATACTCAAATTCGATCTCCAGCTGTTGCATAATAATTAGTGTGTCGGAGTCGGGATGAGACAGACAGAAAGAAAGCATTAGCACACTCTTCGCGGTCAGGGGCAGGCCTTCACAATGAATACAGTTATTTCCTGATTACACCAAATAAATATTTAATTGATCATGTGAAAATGTACTGCAACATACAATGAAGACAACTTGGCTAGTCGTTAAATGTTTTTACTTCACACATGGCTAGAAATTATTTCCAATATTGAGGTGGCATATTGTTGTGGGCAGTATGGAAAATGCTAACTGTTTATATGAAATAAAACCCTCTATGAAATAAGGCATCAATAGTCACAGCATTACAATATTTATGGTGCATACTGCTAATGGTATTCTGTTTAGGCCAGGAAAGACATGATCATCATAGTAATAATACCACACCTCTGTGCCTGAACCCCCCCTCCCCCCCCGTTACCATGAGTAATCATCCAGGATATCACTTGACAGGGTAAAATAACACAGTAGCTAGAAATAGGACAATAAAGATGAAGAGCCTAGGAGGATAACTGGTCATTAGTGGGTGGCCATAGCCATTCTCCCAGACAGATATGTGGATGATTTACAATTACCCTAGAGGTCCGTTAAACCAGCTGCTAATGTATAGCATAACCCTACAGTCTGAACTAGGATAACAGTTGGTATCATTTGCCTGTCAATACCTCCTATTTAGAGATAAAAGCAGACTTTCAGAGATGTAACTTAGTTTAAAACTGAGTGCCTCTCGTCTGTGAAGAAGAAAGTTCTGTTTGAAGTAGCTACCCTAACAAAAAACTGATGAGTGATGGATAGATTAATAAAAAGAGAGAAAAAAACTGGGGTCAGTTGTCGAACATCTAAATCTGCACTTGACCAGAAATAGCAGAAGTGTAAATGGAAATAACAACTCTAGTTATATAAGATATGGGGAAAACAACAAAGCAATTTCGTCTCCTTGCCGATTGTAAATTAAAATCAGAATTTAGTGTGAACATTTTGACCCAAGTCCACTCTGGGAAAAGGTTGGTCAAAACACAATGGAATGAGACAATAAATCACTTGGGCTGCTTGCCGATACAGGCGAGACGAAGAATGGCCTGCTGATTTAGTTTTAAACTCCCTATGGGTATTCCCTGATAGATTGAACTTTGCATGACTTTTGAAACACTAATAGCATTGTATAATGCTAATCTACATACGCGTATGGTCCACGCTACATTAGCACACACTCTCACAAGGGAAATGCTGTCAGCATTTGCTGTATTGAGGAGTTCAATTTGTTCAGAGGTATAACGAGAGTGTATCAGCTCCTGTCGTGAAGTGTTGACAGTGCAATGAAATATAAATTGTGAGGGCTCCTGGGGTTAGTGTTCGTAGAAAGCCCTTTGGAACAACAGTAAAACTGTTTAAATAGTGCATATGGCAGAGACAAACTTTACACAATGGCACAGAGCCTATACATGATCAGAAAAAACATATACAATCTGAAGGATTTCTTTTTATGTGCAGTCCTCCCTACAAATGCTGTATATCAACAAAAGTGCACAGCCTTGATTGTGGCCTTGTTCAATAAGTAACGATGAGTCATTGGATCTCACTCTGCTGTATCTTTGTCTCTCAATATCAACTGTTTTTAGACTGAGATTGAACACCTGAACGAACATTGATTTGATTTAACGGTAGTGTGGGAGCTGGACGAGGTCATTGAGCAGGCGTTGCATTCAGAGCCCGCTCCCCTCCAGTGTCCCGCTGGGCGTCTGTACGTTCCGTCTGCTGTCCGTGACCGGCTGATCTATTGGACCCACACGTCACCTTCCTCTGGTCATCCAGGCATCGGTTGGACGGTGCGTCCTTAGCCAAAGTGGGAAGTACAGGTGGCCCACTTTGGCAAAGGACGTGAGGGTTTATGTTTCCTCCTGCTCGGTGTGGCGCAGTGTAAGGCTCCTAGGCATCTGCCCAGAGGTAAGCTACACCCCTTTACCCGTTCCACAACGGCCATGGTCGCACCCGTCGATCGATTTCCCGACTGATATCCCCCATCACAGGGAAACACCATGATCCTGGTTGTTGTGGATTGTTTCTCTAAGTCCTGCCGCCTCCTTCCTCTGCCCGGTCTCCCTACGGCCCTACAGACTGCGGAGGCCTTGTTTACACACGTCTTCCGGCACTACGGGGTGCTCAAGGACATAGTGTCTGATCGGGATCCCCAGTTCACGTCGAGCGTCTGGAGGGCGTTCATGGAATGTTTGGGGGTCTCGATCAGCGTTTCCACCTGAGGGAAATGGGCAGGTGGAGAGATTTTACCAGAATGTGGGTAGGATTCTGATGTCTTACTGCCAGGACCGGCCGGGGGAGTGGGCAGCGTTCGTGCCCTGGGCTGAGATGGCCCAGAACTCGCTCCGCTACTCCTCCACTAACCTCTTGCCCTTCCAGTGCGTACTGGGGTGCCAGCCGGTTCTGGCGCCTTGGCATCAGAATGACTAGTTCAGGCGCGCGGAGGAGACATAGGACGCCGCTCATGTTCACCTTCAGTGGGCCGTGCTGCACCAGAAAAACAGCGCAGATTGTCACCGCAGTGAGGCCCTGGTGCGGGTCTGGCTCTCGACCCAAAACCTGCCCCTCCGCCTGCCCTGTCGGAAGCTGGGGCCATGGTTTGTGGGGCCATTTGAAGTCCTGAGGAGACTGAACGAGGTTTGTTACAGGTTACAACTTCCCCCGATCACCGTATTAACCCCTCGTTCCATGTGTCTCTCCTCAGGCTGGTGGTGGCTGGCCCGTTCCAGGAGTCTGAGGTGCAGGAGGTTCCTCCGCCCCCTCTGGACATCGAAGGGGCCACGGCGTACTCCATTCGTTCTATACTGGATTCGAGGCGTTAGGCGCGGGGCCATCAGTACCTCGTGGAGTGGGAGGGGTACGGTCTGGAGGAGAGATGCTGGGTTCTGGTGGAGGACGTGTTGGACCCTTCAATGCTGCGGGAGTTCCACCGTCTCCTTCCGGATCGCCCTGCACCTCGCCCTCCGGGTCGCCCCCAAGGCCGGTGTCGGCGAGCCGCGCATTGTGACGCTGTTGTGTCCGACTGTTTTGATTCTGCCAATTCAAGTGTGTCTGTTCACTCATCTCTACTCTCCTGCACCTGACTCCAGTTGACCAGTTACGCACACAGTCTGAGAAGTGAAGTTAAGCGTAAACAGAAACAGGTTTTTTTCTTAGCCACAATGGGGCCAAAATTAATCAATTAATTAATGGAGAGTGTAAACAATACACTGATTCCTTTGCAACTTTTAAAACAATCAGAAGGTTTTTTAGCTTCTTAGGATTTCTTAGGATTAAAGGAAAATTCCACCAAAAACTGTCTTTTGGTATTTGTTTCATTTGTCCATTGTTGATATAGTCCCAAAATGTTGTGTATGTCAGAAATCAAGTTTTCACGATATATAACTTCATACTGGCTGTATTTCTGTATTTTGAAAGTAATATCATTTGATTGCTGACTTGCACAACATTTTGGGACTAAATCAACAATGGACTAATGAAACAAATACCAAAATATGGTTTTTGGGTGGAGTTTTCCTTTAACTGTCTGGTTGACAGGTTGTATATTCAAACCTCCTTTGAAACAAACTTTGTCCAACCTTTTCATATCTTGAGAGTGTCCTAAAGTTGAGTCCATGTCCCACTGCATTTATTCTGCATATCCATAAAAACCTCTGCAGTCTTGATTCCTCGAAGGAATGGAAAAACTAAACAGAAACTAATACTAGCACATCAATTGTTCAAAAAAGCTAACTCAAAATTGCAAAAACAATAGCTAGCAAATGATAGGTTACAAACTCCCAAGCTAGCTGTACATGTATTTTCTCCATCCTTGAATGCAGATATCTATTAAGTTTTATCTAGCATTGGTCATTTGCTAGGTTCTTCCTTTGACTCAGATCCCGCGAGTTCTTCGGTAATTGGTCCCGGTCTTGCAGGAATACGGACTGTTCTCAAAAACAGGAAGCACATTTCAACCTGTGGTTTAGCAACCTAGCAAGCTTGACCAGATCATAGAGCTGGTTATTATTTCTGACCAATTAATTACCCAGTCACCTGGAAGCCCCACATTTCCACATACACAACGTGAATCCAAGCATCAAAACATATACTTTTTAGAAACTCTGAGATATTTTGGGGGAGTTGGCTGTAATGCACCATGGTGTCTACCTCTGTCTGGACTAAATCTTTGTTCGGGACAAAGTGTTTCAAGTTCCACAGTGCATCCAACAAAATGTGGAATACTTACTGTAAATAAGAGAGGATAATAGGAAACAACTGCTGAGGATAATGTAGACAGTTGCTTATGATTGACTGAAGATTACAGATTGCATGAGGTGTCTGCAATTTTATTTTAGGATCTAGTGAACATGAGTTTTATTGACTGTGCGAAAAGAAAGGCCAAGGAAAATGATGATTTACAATGACGAGGAAAGTCAACAACAACCCAGTATGAAACTTACCACAAAAACATGAAGAAAAAGATGATTCACAAAAGCAGAAACAGCCTCTACAGAAGACCCTTATCTCCTTCTGGTGTGGCCTGCAACACGGACGTCTGTGCAAAGAAACACGATCTCAAGGTTGTCTCCATTACACGCCTTGACACCATCCATCACTATAAAGTTCATTATCAAGATGTTTTCCTGTGCCATCATTAGTCCTGGGTAACGTGTGGTGATTGATGTGGCCTGGCGCTGACAACACCGCGGGTTGATCCATGTCATTAATCTAGATTTTGGGCTGTGTCATCTCCAGAATCTCCCCTCAAAGTGCATGAACATTTTTTCCACCACCTCCGGAATGACAAAACCAGGTAAGAGGAAATGAGGTGAAAACAAAGATGAATTCTGCATGAATATGAAGTCACGAGACATGAAGCTAACCTCAGGGCTAACGCTTTACATTACGTTTCCCCTATTACTATGTAACTATATGGTAAGAACTTTTAGAACAGCACAGTAGTTAGGTTTTGCTATTATATGGTAATAGGCATTAGAGGTATCAGTTATTACACAATTAGAACAGGGTCTGTAATTGCATAACCACTTGCTGAAGGCGGTTCCGCATGTGTAATTATTAATGTTATTTTAAAAAATCCACTATGTTACTAATGTTTTGTAATTACACGTTTGAAAGTCACCTGTGAATTACCATGTTAATAACTCAAACCAAAATCTTACCTTGTAAGTACACAGTAACCCAAAAACCCAGGTAAAACCCAAGTAGTCCTAGAGTTGATATGGTCTTGGTATGTGGCTCTTAATAGACTAGGACCTGGTAAAAACACTTTTAACAACACTTTTGTTTTCAGTGGTTTAATTTCATGTACTGATACAAATTGTATTCTGCACGGGTCATTTAGTGTATGCCGACAGGAGATTTCCAGAGAAACTCAAACAACAATTTGATGAGAGATTTGTCCCCCTGGCATTGTGCTTTGTGCTCCCAGTACAGTAGCTGCCCTCTGTGTAGCAGTTCAATTGAGATGGATGTTTTCAGCATTTAATTTGGCTCTTAATGAAGTGCAAAGGTGTCAGGCAAGTATTCAGTGTTTGAAGGAATGATCTTGATCAAAATGGCAAATTCCAAAGTTTACCAATTTGGAACTATGCTCCTTTGAGAAATTAATCACAGTTTGTTCATAGGCATGTTAATTGTAATTCACATTTTAATCCCACAAAATGTTTCAGAAATGGTAACAGTCTCTTGATTAAATTCACCACCCACCAGTTCTACGCGTCTTTGAGGAAATAAAGGCCTATTGCACTTCATGATAAGTAGCACCTCTTTCAGTTCATCATTTATACAGAACACCACTCGATTAAAATACTCATGTTCCACCACACAAGAACATCCATCACAAGAAATGTATTTTATGCAATAATTCCATTTCCGGCACAGTATGCGGTCCCCCTGCTCTGATCAACACAATTACATATTTATGTTAATGTCTACACAACTACAGTGCATTTTCCACATTTTGCACATTTATAAAAATAAAATAAAAATCCTTATTTACATAACAATTCAGACCCTCTGCCATGAGACTCGAAATTGAGCTCAGGTGCATCCTGTTTCCATTGATCACCCTTGAGATGTTTCTACAACCTGATTAGAGTCCACCTTTGGTAAATTCAATTGATTGAACATGATTTGGAAAAGCACATACCTGAGCAAAAACCAAGCCATGAGGTTGCCCAAGGAATTGTCCATAGAGCTCCGAGACAGGATTGTGTCGCTGAACAGATCTGGAGAAGGGCACCAAACAATTTTGTACAGATGAATCTGGTACCTTCAGTCATTTGTAAATTGCTCCCAAGGATGAACCAGACTTGTGGAGGTCTACAAATGTTTTTCTGAGGTCTTGGCTGATTTCTTTTGATATTAAGCAAAGTGGGACTGAGTTTGAAGGTAGGCCGTGAAATACATATGGAGGTACACCTCCAATTGACTCAAATGATGTCAAATAGCCTATCAGAAACTTCTAAAGCCATGACATCATTTTCTGGAATTTTCCAAGCTGTTTAAAGGCACTGTCAACTTAGTGTATGTAAACTTCTGAATCACTGGAATTGTGATACAGTGAATTATAAGTGAAATAATCTGTCTGTAAACAATTGTTGGAAAAATGACTAGTACAATGACAAGTAGATGCCCTAACCAACTATAGTTTGCTAACAAGAAATTTGTGGAGTGATTGAAAAACGAGTTTTAATGAGTCCAACCTAAGTGTATGTAAAGTTCCGACTTCAACTGTATATCTATATATTTTTTATTTAACCTTTATTTAACTGTAAGTCATTGTTTTAGTAAAAGGATGATATACAGTATTTGGGCTTAAGTCTAAGTCAGAGGAGGCTGGTGTTATGATTTATAGGAGGACATACTCATTGCAATGGCTGGCAGGAATCAGTGAAATCATTCCAAACATATCAAACACATGGAAACAACATGTTTGACTGTCATGCCCTGGTCGAAATATATTATGTTTGTTCTTGTCACGCCCTGGTCGAAATATATTATGTTTATTCTTCATTTATTCGGTCAGGCCAGGGTGTGACATGGGTTATTGTGGTGTGTTTATGTCTTGGGGTTTTGTGGGATGTCTAGCGTTAGTGTCACGACTTCCTCCGAGGTTGGCTCTCCTGCCCATTCGGGCGGTGCTCGGCGGTCGTCGTCACCGTCCTATTAGCCACTACTGATCCCTTTTTCGTGTTTCTGTTGGTTTTGTCTAATTGGTTTCACCTGTGTGTTGTTTAGTTAATTAGTGTCTGTATTTAATGTAGGTTGTCCCGCCCTTGTTTTGTGCGGGATTGTTTATTTTGTCATTTCGTTTTGTCTGTCGGTGTCTGCTGTTTGTTTTTTCTCCGGTTAGTCTTTATCCTGTTTTGGATATTTTCACCCTGTCTTTATTTTGGGTTGACTGTTGTTTGTTTTTTGTTCACCGGAGAATAAACGTTATTATCGCATTCTGCTCTCTACGCCTGATTCCACCCACCTTGACTAGACGTGACAGTTAGTCTATGGCTACCTGAGGCGGTTCTCAATCAGAGTCAGGTGATTATCGTTGTCTCTGATTGGGAACCATATTTAGGCAGCCATATTCTTTGTGTGTTTCGTGGGTGATTGTCCTTAGTGTCCTTGTTCCTGTCTCTATGATAGTTTACACTAGTATAGGCTGTTTCGGTTTTCGTTACGTTCTTTTTGTTTTGTAGTATTTGTATTGATTCGTGTTTTACGTTTTTTCATTAAACATGGATCGCAATCTACACGCTGCATTTTGGTCCGACTCGCCTTCACCGCATGAAAACCGTTACAGAATCACCCACCGCAAACGGACCAAGCAGCGTGTTAACAGGCAGGTGCAGTGAAAGGAGGAATGGACATGGGAAGACGTTTTGGATGGCAAAGGTTGTTACACTTGGGAGGAGATACTGGCTGGAAGAGATCGCCTCCCATGGGAACAGGTGGAGGCACTTAGGAGAGCAGAGGCAGCCGGAGAGAGGAGCAGGCGATATGAGGGAACACGGTTGGCAAGGAAGCCCGAGAGTCAGCCCCAACAATTTCTTGGGGGAGGCTCACAGGGAGTAGGGCTACGCCAGGTAGGAGACCTGTGCAAACTCCCTGTGCTTACCGGGGGGCTAGAGAGACCGGGCAGGTATCGTGTTATGCAGTGGTGCGCACGGTGTGCCCAGTGCGGGTGCATAGCCCGGTGCGGTATATTCCACTCCTCGTATCGGCCGGGCTAGAGTGGGCATCGAGTCAGGTAAAGTTGGGCAGGCTCGGTGCTCAATAGCTCCAGTGCGCCTGCACGGTCCGGTCTACCCAGTACCACCTCCACACCCCAGCCCTCCGGTGGCAGCTCCCCGCACCAGGCTTCCTGTGCGTGTCCTCAGCCCAGTACCACCAGTGCCAGCACCACGCTTCAGACCTACTGTGCGCCTCGCCTGTTCAGCGCAGCCAGAGCCTTCCTCTCCTGCGCTGCAGGAGTCTCCCGTCTGTTTAGCGCAGCCAGAGCCTTCCTCCTCTCCTGCGCTGCCGGAGCCTCCCGCCTGTTCAGCGCTGTCGGAGCCTTTCTCCTCTCCTGCGCTGCTGGAGTCTCCCGCCTGTTTAGCGCAGCCAGAGCCTTCCTCCTCTACAGCTCTGCTGGAGTCTCCCGCCTGTTTGGAGCAGCCAGAGCTGTCAGTCTACATGGAGCAGCCAGAGCTGTCAGTCTACATGGAGCAGCCAGAGCAGTCAGTCTACATGGAGCAGCCAGAGCTGTCAGTCTACATGGAGCAGCCAGAGCTGTCAGTCTTCATGGAACAGCTGGAGCTGCCAGTCTGCATGGAGCTGTCAGTCTACATGGAGCAGCCAGAGCAGTCAATCTACATGGAGCAGCCAGAGCTGTCAGTCGACATGGAGCAGCCAGAGCCGTCAGTCTACATGGAGCAGCCAGATCCGTCAGTCAGCCAGACTCTTCCAGATCTGCCAGTCAGCCAGACTCTTCCAGATCCGCCAGTCAGCCAGACTCTTCCAGATCTGCCAGTCAACCAGACTCTTCCAGATCTGCCAGTCAGCCAGGATCTGCCAGAACTGTCAACCAGCAAGGATCTGCCGGATCCAAATACCTGGCTGAGCTTCCTCTCAGTGCTGGGCTTCCTCTCAGTGCTGGGCTTCCTCTCAGTGCCGGGCTTCCTCTCAGTGCTGAGCTTCCCCTCAGTCCCGAGCTGTCTCTGCCCCGAGCTGCCCCTCTGTCCCGAGCTGCCCCTCTGTCCCGAGCTGCCCCTCTGTCCCGAGCTGTCCCTCAGTCCCGAGCTGTCCCTCAGTCCCGAGCTGTCCCTCAGTCCCGAGCTGCCCCTCTGATCTGAGCTGCCCCTCTGTCCCGAGCTGCCCCTCAGTCCCGAGCTGACCCTCAGTCCAGTGGGGTTCTGGGTGAGGACTACTAGGCCATGGTCGGCGGCGAAGGTGGACTATCCTAGGACGCGAGGAGGGGGGACTAAGACATTTATAGAGTGGGTTCCACGTCCCGCGCCGGAGCCGGAGCCGCCACCATGGACAGACGCCCACTTGGACCCTCCCTATTGTTGTGTGTGGGCTTCTTACTTCCTGTTTACAACTTCTTGCTACTGTGGCTTACTGCTATCTACAATGCACTTCGACCTGTTGGGAGATTTTGGATGGGCAGACGGTGAAACTATAAATAATTAAGAAAAAAGCTATATTATTCTGATGAGAGGGTGAAATGAATAGGTGAAATGTCAACACAGTTGGGAGTGGGACACCTCATCATTTCTGTAGATATGTCAGTAGAGGATGCCTGGATATTTTTTTTAAATGCCTTCCTAACCATCTTAAATAAACATGCCCCATTCAAGAAATTTAGAACCAGGAACAGATATAGCCCTTGGTTCTCCCCAGACCTGACTGCCCTTAACCAACACAAAAACATCCTATGGCGTTCTGCATTAGCATCGAACAGCCCCCGTGATATGCAGCTGTTCAGGGAAGCTAGAAACCATTATACACAGGCAGTTAGAAAAGCCAAGGCTAGCTTTTTCAAGCAGAAATTTGCTTCCTGCAACACGAACTCAAAAAAGTTCTGGGACACTGTAAAGTCCATGGAGAATAAGAACACCTCCTCCCAGCTGCCCACTGCACTGAAGATAGGAAACACTGTCACCACTGATAAATCCACCATAATTGAGAATTTCAATAAGCATTTTTCTACGGCTGGCCATGCTTTCTACCTGGCTACTCCTACCCCGGTCAACAGCACTGCACCCCCCACAGCACCTCGCCCAAGCCTTCTCCATTTCTCCTTCTCCCAAATCCGTTCAGCTGATGTTCTGAAAGAGCTGCAAAATCTGGACCCCTACAAATCAGCCGGGCTAGACAATCTGGACCCTTTCTTTCTAAAATTATCTGCCGAAATTGTTGCCACCCCTATTACTAGCCTGTTCAACCTCTCTTTCGTGTCGTCTGAGATCCCCAAAGATTGGAAAGCAGCTGCGGTCATCCCCCTCTTCAAAGGGGGGGACACTCTTGACCCAAACTGCTACAGACCTATATCTATCCTACCATGCCTTTCTAAGGTCTTCGAAAGCCAAGTCAACAAACAGATTACCGACCATTTCGAATCTCACCATACCTTCTCTGCTATGCAATCTGGTTTCAGATCTGGTCATGGGTGCACCTCAGCCACACTCAAGGTCCTAAACGATATCTTAACCGCCATCGATAAGAAACATTACTGTGCAGCCGTGTTCATTGATCTGGCCAAGGCTTTCGACTCTGTCAATCACCACATCTTCATCGGCAGACTCGACAGCCTTGGTTTCTCAAATGATTGCCTCGCCTGGTTCACCAACTACTTCTCTGATAGAGTTCAGTGTGTCAAATCGGAGGGTCTGCTGTCCGCACTTCTGGCAGTCTCTATGGGGGTGCCACAGGGTTCAATTCTTGGACCGACTCTCTTCTCTGTATACATCAATGAGGTCGCTCTTGCTGCTGGTGAGTCTCTGCTCCACCTCTACGCATACGACACCATTCTGTATACTTCTGGCCCTTCTTTGGACACTGTGTTAACAACCCTCCAGGCAAGCTTCAATGCCATACAACTCTCCTTCCGTGGCCTCCAATTGCTCTTAAATACAAGTAAAACTAAATGCATGCTCTTCAACCGATCGCTACCCGCTCCTACCCGCCTGTCCAACATCACTACTCTGGACGGCTCTGATTTAGAATACGTGGACAACTACAAATACTTAGGTGTCTGGTTAGACTGTAAACTCTCCTTCCAGACCCATATCAAATATCTCCAATCCAAAGTTAAATCTAGAATTGGCTTCCTATTTCGAAACAAACCATCCTTCACTCATGCTGCCAAACATACCCTTGTAAAATTGACCATCCTACCAATCCTCGACTTTGGCGATGTCATTTACAAAATAGCCTCCAATACCCTACTCAACAAATTCGATGCAGTCTATCACAGTGCAATCCGTTTTGACACCAAAGCCCCATATACTACCCACCATTGCGACCTGTACGCTCTCGTTGGCTGGCCCTCGCTTCATACTCGTCGCCAAACCCACTGGCTCCATGTCATCTACAAGACCCTGCTAGGTAAAGTCCCCCCTTATCTCAGCTCGCTGGTCACCATAGCATCTCCCACCTGTAGCACATGCTCCAGCAGGTATATCTCTCTAGTCACCCCCAAAACCAATTCTTTCTTTGGCCGCCTCTCCTTACAGTTCTCTGCTGCCAATGACTGGAACGAACTACAAAAATCACTGAAACTGGAAACACTTATCTCCCTCACTAGCGTTAAGCACCAACTGTCAGAGCAACTCACAGATTACTGCACCTGTACATAGCCCACCTATATTTTAGCCCAAACAACTACCTCTTTCCCTACTGTATTTAATTAATTTATTTTGTTCCTTTGCACCCCATTATTTTTATTTCTACTTTGCACATTCTTCCATTGCAAATCTACCATTCCAGTGTTTTACTTGCTATATTGTATTTACTTTGCCACCATGGCCTTTTTTTGCCTTTACCTCCTGTCAGGATTTGGCCAGGGTTGTTCCGGGTTTTGGTCACTAGATGCCCCCATTGTGCTTTTTGACCTCATGTTTTTTCCCTTGTTCCCCATTATTATTTGCACCTGTGCCTCGTTTTCCCTGATTGTATTTAAACCCTTAGTTTCCCTCAGTTCTGTGCTCTGTGTTTGTATGTTAGCACCCAGCCCTAGTGTTCTGTGTATTCTTGTCGATTCCGGTGGATGCTCTTGTGGAATTCTGTTTTTGTTTTCGAGTATCTCTTGAGGCTTTTTGTGCTATTCCTACCACCTTTTGGATTTGCCATTTTTTGTATTGAAGGACTTCTCCTTTTTACTTTATTAAATACACTGTCTTAAGTACTGCTGTGTCTGCCTCATCTTCTGGGTTCTGCTGACTATTCGTGGCTCAGTTGGTTAAGTGACTGTTTCTCACTCCGGAGACCCAGGTTCGTAACCGGGTCCTGACAGAAACACAGAGCCAAAAATGAACCCAGAGGCAGCCAGTTCCCAGGACCTTTTTGCCATGCTGTCCCACCACCAGGAGACTGTCCAACGCCACGAAGCCGCCCTGGTTCAGCAAGAGGCCTTAATGGCTAGACATTCTCATCTTCTGTCGGAGATGCTGACTTCCATTAAGCAAATATCTGATCGTCTTACCCCGGCAACAGTTCCCGTCCCAGTACCTCAGATTCACGTACCCATGGCAGTTAACCCCCTGGCTGAACCTCGTCTTCCACCTCCCCAACGGTTCTCATGTGATCCAAGTGCTTGTAAAGGGTTTCTCACCCAATGTTCTCTCTCCTTTGAGCTACAACCCTCGTCGTTTCCCACTGACCGGTCTAAGATCGCTTATATCATCACCCTGCTGTCGGAAAAAGCCCTGGCCTGGGCTACTGCTGTGTGGGATGCCCATAGTTCCTGCTGTGCCAGCTACTCTGCCTTTGCTGAGGAATTCAAACGAGTGTTTCAAGGCCCAAGCAGTGGTTCTGACTCAGCCAAACAGCTCCTGACTCTCCACCAAGGTTGGCGCAGCGTGACGGACTATGCCATCCAGTTCCGCACGGTGGCAGCAGCAAGTGGCTGGAACAATGAGGCGCTCACGGTGTGCTTTCTGAAAGGCCTTTCCGACACTATCCAAGATGAACTGGCCACTCGGGAACCACCGGACAATCTCGAGTCCCTGATCAAGTTGGCCTCACGCATTGACCAGCGTCTGAGAGAGAGAGAACTCAACCGTAGACCTCTAGCCCCTATCAGTCCCAGCTCCGAGTCCCCACCTTTATCCTCGCTGGCTCCATCGGAACCCATGCAGATTGGACGCATCTCCCAGGCTGAGAGAGACCGCCGGATGAGGGAGCGACGCTGTCTATATTGCGGCAAACCGGGCCATTTCCGTTCCACGTGTCCCGGGCTCCAGGGAAACGCTCTGTCCCGTACAGACCGGGGGAACTGTAACGGGAAACATAACCTCCTCCCATCCGTCCAACTCCCGTCTGCTCATTCCAGTCACCCTCTCCTGGGACAACCACAAGCTTCACCTTCAAGCCTTGGTAGACTCTGGAGCCGCAGGTAACTTCATGGATGGTGTCTGGGCGAAGGAGAATGGCGTTCCCTCTGAACCTCTAAGTGAACCCATGAGGGTCACTACATTGGTTGGAAGCCCTTTGGGATCTGGACTTGTCACTCATGTCACTACCTCCTTGCGACTTTCAGTTTCACAACACCAGGAATTGATGAACTTTCATTTGATCTCCTGTTCCGAGTTCCCTCTCGTCCTTGGATACCCCTGGCTTCACAGCCATAACCCTCACATCGACTGGTCTGTGGGCACTATAAAGCAGTGGGGTCCTACGTGCCAAGCTACTTGTATTTTCCAGAATTCCCCGAGTTCTACTCCCGAGTCTTTAGAATCCATCGACCTGACCCGAGTTCCCGAGTGTTACCATGACCTCAAACTGGTGTTTAGCAAACAGAGGGCCACCATGCTACCACCCCATAGACCTTACGATTGCCCCATCGACCTGTTTCCGGGCACTTGCCCCCAGGGGTCGGATCATTTCCCTATCTCCACCCGAACGAGCTGCTATGGATACCTACATCAAGGACGCTCTGGAAGCAGGCCTCATGCGTCCATCCACCTCCCCGGCGGGAGCAGGGTTTTTCTTTGTGGCCAAGAAAGACGGTGGATTACGTCCTTGCATCGACTACCGGGGACTCAATGCCATAACCGTCCGTAACCGTTACCCGCTACCCCTTATGGCCACAGCCTTCGAGCTGCTCCAGGAAGCAGTGGTTTTCACTAAGCTTGACCTGCGGAACGCATACCATCTTGTGCGGATCAGACCTGGTGACGAGTGGAAAACCGCTTTCAACACGCCTACTGGTCACTATGAATACTTGGTGATGCCCTTCGGCCTGACCAACGCCCCAGCGGTGTTCCAAGCGCTCATAAACGATGTGCTTAGGGATATGCTTAACATATTTGTGTTCGTTTACTTGGATGACATCCTCATCTTTTCGAGCTCCCTTCAAGAACACACTAAGCATGTCAGACAAGTACTCAAACGCCTCCTGGACAGCCATCTGTACGTTAAGCCGGAAAAATGTGAATTCCATTCATCCCGAGTACAATTCCTGGGATTTGTAGTGGAACCCGGTCGAGTCCAAATGGACCCCAGGAAGGTAGGGGCGGTAGCGGATTGGCCCACCCCCAAATCCGTTAAGGAAGTTCAGCGTTTCCTGGGCTTCACAAACTTTTACCGCAAGTTCATCAAGAACTTCAGCTTGGTGGCAGCCCCTCTCTCAGCTTTAACCAAGGGTGGCAATGCAAGGTTTTTGTGGGGAAGAGAAGCTGAGACGGCCTTCCAAGGACTCAAGCAGCGCGTTCTCTCTGCTCCCATCCTGATACTACCGACTACGGATGAACCATTTGTGGTGGAGGTACATCTATGGGGGCGCTATTTCATTTTTGGATGAAAAACGTTCCCGTTTTAAACAAGATATTTTGTCACAAAAAGATGCTCGACTATGCATATAATTGCTACCGTTCGAAAGAAAACACTCTGACGTGTCCAGAAATACAAAGATCTTCTCTGTGCGTGCCCTATAACGTGAGCTTCAGGCAAAACCAAGATGAGATGGCATCCAGGAAATGACAAGGATTTTTGAGGCTCTGTTTTTCATGATCTCCTTATATGGCTGTGAACGCAAGAGGAATGAGTCAACCCTTTCTGTCGTTTCCCCAAGGTGTCTGCAGCATTGTGACGTATTTGTAGGCAGATCATTGGAAGATTGACCATAAGAGACCACATTTACCACGTGTCCGCCCGGTGTCCTGCGCCGAAATTGGTGCGCAAAAGTCACCTGCCAGTATTTTTCCATACGATACAGAGAGTAAAGCAAGCTTCCACGAACTGCATGTCAATGAAGAGATATGTGAAAAAACACCTTGAGGACTGATTCCAAACAACGTTTGCCATGTTTCGGTCGATATTATGTAGTTAATCCGGAAAAAGTTTTACGTTGTAGGTGACTGCATTTTCGGTTCGTTTCGGTAGCCAGACGCAATGTAGAAAACGGAACGATTTCTCCTACACACAGACGCTTTCAGGAAACACTGCACATTTGGTATGTGACTGAGAGTCTCCTCATTGAAAACATCAGAAGCTCTTCAAAGGTAAATGATTTTATTTATTTGGTTATCTTTTTTTTGTGAAAATGTTGCGTGCTACATGCTACACAAAATGCTATGCTAGCTTTGCATACTCTTACACAAATTAGTCAATTTCTATGGTTCAAAAGCATATTTTGAAAATCTGAGATGACAGTGTTGTTAAGAAAAGGCTAAGCTTGAGAGCAAATGCATTATTTTAATTTTATTTGCGATTTTCAGAAATCGTTAACGTTGCGTTATGCTAATGAGCCTGAGGCTTAGTCACAAACCCGGATCCGGGTTGGGGAGTTTCAAGAAGTTAAGATGGCATTGAAGGAATAGAGACACTGGCTCGAGGGGGCTTCTCACCCGTTTCAAGTGCTTACGGACCACAAAAATCTGGAGTATATCCAGCAGGAGAAGCGGTTGAACTCTAGACAAGCTAGATGGTCTCTTTTCTTCAATCGATTCCAGTTTATCCTCACCTATCGGCCCGGGTCGAAGAATCTCAAACCGGATGCCCTGTCCCGAGTCTACGCTCCTGCCATTCGAGATGACACGGACATGCATGTCCTTCCTGCTGCTAAGATTGTGGCTCCGATCTCGTGGCAAGTTGAGGATACCGTGAGACGTGCTCAAGCTAGCGAACCGGACCCGAAAGGAGGTCCTGCCAATCGGTTGTTTGTCCCCAAGGCAGTGAGGACTCAGGTCCTTCTGTGGGGGCACTCCTCTCGCCTCACCTGTCATCCGGGCGTAGGTCGCACCTTGGAGTTCATCCAGCGTAAGTTCTGGTGGCCTACCATAAGAGAAGACGTTGCCACTTTCGTCAATGCCTGTCCCGTGTGCTGCCAGGGCAAATCTTCTCACCTCCGCCCTCAAGGACTCCTTTACCTGTTCCCCACAGACCCTGGTCCCATATCTCATTGGACTTTATTACTGGACTTCCTCCATCCCATGGCAATACTACTATCCTAGTCATAATCGACAGGTTTTCAAAGGCGGCCAGGTTCGTTCCTCTGACTAAGTTACCTTCTGCCAAGGAAACGGCTGAGTTGGTAATTAATCATGTGTTCCGAGTCTTCGGCATTCCTCAAGATATGGTTTCTGACAGAGGTCCCCAGTTCGCCTCAAGGTTTTGGAAGGCCTTCTGCCAACTCATGGGGGCTTCTGCCAGTCTATCTTCAGGGTACCATCCGGAGTCCAACGGCCAAACAGAGAGGATGAATCAAGAGCTGGAAACCACCCTCCGATGTATGACTCGTGACAACCCGTCCACATGGTCATCCTTTATTGTTTGGGCCGAATACGCGCACAACACCTTGCGCTCCTCCTCCACTGGTATGTCCCCGCACGAGTGTCAGTTTGGCTATGCTCCTCCATTGTTCCCGGACCAGGAGGCAGAAGTCAGAGTGCCTTCAGCCTTGAAGTTCGTCAGACGCTGTCGGCTTATGTGGAGGAAGACCCGTCTTAATCTTATGCGTTCCTCACAGAGGTACCAACAACAAGCCAACAGACATCGCCGTCCCGGGCCTACCCTGCGCCCGGCCAGAGAGTCTGGCTCTCCACAAGAGACTTACCTCTACGGGTGGAGTCTTGCAAGCTGTCCCAAAAATACATCGGTCCCTTCAAGGTTGCCAGGAGAGTTAACCCAGTTTCTTATCGCCTACACTTACCCAGATCCCTTAAGATTAATCCCACATTTCACATTTCATTGTTAAAACCTGTTGTTTTTTCTCCCCTTGTCCCGGCAGACAGACCTCCCCCTCCGCCTCGTGTCATTGGAGGCCAGCCGGCTTATACCGTCCATCGGATACTGGATTCCCGCCGGGTGCAGCGGTCCTGGCAGTATCTGGTGGACTGGGAAGGCTACGGTCCCGAGGAGCGCTCCTGGGTTCCTGCCAAAGACATCCTGGACCCTGACCTCATTCGTCAGTTCAGGGCCCTCCACCCTGAGAGAGCTGGTAGGAACGTCAGGAGCCGTTCCTAGGGGGGATTCTGTCAGGATTTGGCCAGGGTTGTTCCGGGTTTTGGTCACTAGATGCCCCCATTGTGCTTTTTGACCTCATGTTTTTTCCCTTGTTCCCCATTATTATTTGCACCTGTGCCTCGTTTCCCCTGATTGTATTTAAACCCTTAGTTTCCCTCAGTTCTGTGCTCTGTGTTTGTATGTTAGCACCCAGCCCTAGTGTTCTGTGTATTCTTGTCGATTCCGGTGGATGCTCTTGTGGAATTCTGTTTTTGTTTTCGAGTATCTCTTGAGGCTTTTTGTGCTATTCCTACCACCTTTTGGATTTGCCATTTTTTGTATTGAAGGACTTCTCCTTTTTACTTTATTAAATACACTGTCTTAAGTACTGCTGTGTCTGCCTCATCTTCTGGGTTCTGCTGACTATTCGTGGCTCAGTTGGTTAAGTGACTGTTTCTCACTCCGGAGACCCAGGTTCGTAACCGGGTCCTGACACCTCCCTTATCTCACCTCATTTGCTCACACCGTATATAGACTTGTTTATACTGTATTATTGACTGTATGTTTGTTTTACTCCATGTGTAACTCTGTGTTGTTGTATGTGTCGAACTGCTTTGCTTTATCTTGGCCAGGTTGCAATTGTAAATGAGAACTTGTTCTCAACTTGCCTACCTGGTTAAATAAAGGTGAAATAAATAAATAAGAATGTTATGCATGACGGTGCTACATTAGCAGCAAGAGAGTAGCTAGCTAGCAAGCAGCAGTTGCTTGCTGTCTATACAGGTTTGGCTAGCTACTGTATAGCATAACTAACTGTGCGGTCAAGTGTATCCATATGTAGCCAGGCAAAAGTAAACCCAGCACAGGACAAACTCATTTGTTGTTGTTTATTCTGTCGAAGCGGAAATTTAATAGGATCACCATTAAGTAAAGTTCAGTCTAAATCACAATCAAGTGAAATAAATCACAATTAAGTGAAATTAATCTGTTAAGTGCATAAAAACAATCTGAGTACAATAAGTACAAAGTGAAATGCATAAGCTTTAGTGGCTCTGCTTTTTTTTCCATATATATATATATATATATATATATATATGAAACAATACCTGAAAAACACCAGTCTCAACTTCAACAGTGAGGAGGCGACTCCGGGATGCTGGCCTTCTAGGTAGAGTTGCAAAGAAAAAGCCGTATCTCAGACTGGCCAATAAAATGAAAGGATTAAGATGGGCAAAATAACAGACACTGGACAGAGGAACTCTGCCTGGAAGGTCAGTATCCCATAGTCGCCTCTTCACTGTTGACGTTGAGACTGGTGTTTTGAGGGTATTATTTAATGAAGCTACCAGTTGAGAACTTGTGAGGCGCCTGTTTCTCAAACTAGACACCAATGTACTTGTCCTCTTGCTCAGCTGTGCACCGGGGCCTCCCACTCTTTTTTTATATTCTGGTTAGAGACAGTTTACTCTGTTCTGTGAAGGGAGTAGAACACAGCGTTGTACGATATCTTCAGTTTATTAGCAATTTCTCACATGGAATAGCCTTCATTTCTCAGAACAAGAATAGACTGACGAGTTTCAGAAGAAAGGTATCTGTTTCTGGCCATTTTGAGCCTGTAATTGAACCCACAAACGCTGATGTTCCAGATACTCAACTAGTCTAAAGAAGGCCAGTTTTATTGCTTCTTTAATCAGGACAACAGTTTTCAGCTGTGCTAACATAACTGCAAAAGGGTTTTCTAATAATCAATTAGCCTTTTAAAATGATAAACTTGGATTAGCTAACACAACGTGCCATTGGAACACAGCAGTGATGGTTGCTGATAATGGGCCTCTGTACGCCTGTGTAGATATTCCATGTTTTTTTTTCTGCCATTTCCAGCTACAATAGTAATTTACAGCATTAACAATGTCTACACTGTATTTCTGATCAATTTGATGTTATTTTAATGGACAAAAAATGTGCTTTTCTTTCAAAAACAAGGACATTTCTAAGTGACCCCAAACTTTTGAACGGTAATGTATTTGTTTATTTTTCCTCCAACACCAAATACAAACATGCACATACAAAAAAACATCTACAGATGCACACAAACAATGACTACATCTCCACTGCCCTGGAAAAAAAATGAAATAATTGAAATAGTAAAAAGAAAAAGAATAACTCACTTCAAGTATTTAATACTTTTTAGGTCCACTTAATGGATTGCTGGAGATTGTGAGTTATTCTTTTTCTTTTTACTATTTCCATTATTTCATTTTTTCCCACATATATTTTACATCCTGATATTTTTTGAGAAAAAGGGGGCATTGAGTTTTCAATATTGGTCAGGTATATTAGAGCCACACCTGTTTTTTGTTTCCTGTTTTGCATGTTCTTTTGGCATTAATGCGTATCACATTTCAGTTTACAAACAATGTAAAAAAATATATAATTGAGTTTATAAAGCTGCATACAAACATGGTCTCTTTTTTACTTTCATGAGTAAGACTGCTCCAACATGCAGGTGTTTCAGCCTAGCTCAGTGCTTTCTGTGGTGGTGGGGCAGCTAGTGGAAAATATATGGACCTGGGAAGGCGATGAAATGGGCTGCCTTGGAGAACCAATCGACGGCCACCAGGATAGTGGTAAGCCCTTGAGATGGAGGCAACGCTGTGATAAAGTCTACAGATAGATGAGACCAGGGCCAGGTGGGGATGGGCAGAGGTTGGAGCAACCTGGCCGGTCGCTGACGTGAAGACTTGCTTCACGTCAGATGGAACAGGCCGCAACAAAGGATCTCACATCCTCCATAATGTTTGGCCAACAGAATTTCCATCTCAGGAAATCCAGTGTCCGATTAACCCCCCGATTAATTTAGAGGAGTGTCCCCATTGTAGTACTCGGGACCGGGCTTATCGCGGAACATAAAGTCTGTTAGTGGGTCTCCCGCCAGGGTCAGGTTCTCAGATCTGGGCTTGTCGGAAAGGGTTAAGCAAGCTCGAAATAATTTGGACATGGGTTGGGCACAACTCATTGGGGTTTATTATTTTTATTTATTTCATTTATTTTGATGTGGTGCTTTGAAAATGTAATAATACACATCTTGAACCTTTATGTATGTTGCCTTGGTGGAGTCGTTTACTGTTTAAATTTCATTTAATGCATGGGAAAGCATATCCTTATTGTAACGGCTTTCTTCTGTTGAAGGAGGAGCAGACCAAAATGCAGCGTGGTATTTTTGAGACATGTTTAATGAAGAACGAAAAAACACGAACAATACAAAAAACAACAAACGGAACGTGAAAACCTAAACAGTCCTATCTGGTGAAGACACAGAGACAGGAACAATCACCCACGAAAACACTCAAAGAATATGGCTGCCTAAATATGGTTCCCAATCAGAGCAGCCATAGACTATACTATACGCCCCACAAAAACCCCAAGACAAAAACACACCACAATAACCCATGTCACACCCTGGCCTGACCAAATAAATGAAGATAAATATAATATATTTCGACCAGGGCGTGACAGAACCCCCCCCCCCTAAGGTACGGACTCCCGGACGCACATCAAAACAATAGGGAGGGTCCGGGTGGGCGTCTGTCCATGGTAGCGGCTCTGGCTCCGGGCGCGGGACCCCACTCTATTAATGTCTTAGTCCCCCTTCCTCACGTCCTAGGATAGTCTACTCTCGCCGCCAACCATGGCCTAGTAGTCCTCACCCGGAACCCCACTGGACTGAGGGTCAGCTCGGGACTGAGGGGCAGCTCGGGACTGAGGGGCAGCTCGGGACTGAGGGGCAGCTCGGGACAGAGGGGCAGCTCGGGACAGAGGCAGCTCGGGACTGAGGGGCAGCTCGGGACTGAGGGGCAGCTCGGCACTGAGGGGATGACCAGCACTGAGAGAAAGCTCAGCCAGGTAGTTGGATCCGGCAGATCCTGGCTGGCTGGTGGTTCTGGCAGATCCTGGCTGACTGGCAGATCTGGAAGAGTCTGGTTGACTGGCAGATCTGGAAGAGTCTGGTTGACTGGCAGATCTGGAAGAGTCTGGCTGACTGGCAGATCTGGAAGAGTCTGGCTGACTGGCAGATCTGGAAGAGTCTGGCTGACTGGCAGATCTGGAAGAGTCTGGCTGACTGGCGGATCTGGAAGAGTCTGGCTGACTGGCAGATCAGGAAGAGTCTGGCTGACTGGCAGATCTGGAAGAGTCTGGCTAAGTGACGGATCTGGCCGCTCCATGCTGACTGGCGGCTCTGGCTGCTCCATGTAGACTGACAGCTCTGGCGGCTTCTTGCAGACTGGCAGCTCTGGCTGCTCCATGCAGACTGGCAGCTCCATGCAGACTGGCAGCTCCTTGCAGACTGACAGCTCCTTGCAGACTGACAGCTCCTTGCAGACTGACAGCTCCATGCAGACTGGCGGCTCCAGCTGATCCATGCAGACTGACAGCTCTGGCTGTTCCATGAAGACTGACAGCTCTGGCTGCTCCATGCAGACTGACAGCTCTGGCTGCTCCAATGCAGACTGACACCTCGGGCTGCGCAAAACAGGCTGGAGACTCCAGCAGCGCTGTAGAGGAGGAAGGCTCTAGCTGCGCTAAACAAGCGGGAGACTCCAGCAGCGCAGGAGAGGAGGAAGGATCTGGCTGTGCTAAACAGGCGGGAGACTCCAGCAGCGCAGGATAGGAGAAAGGCTGCGGCAGTGCTGAACAGGCAGGAGACTCCGGCAGCGCAGGAGAGGAGAAAGGCTCGAGCAGTGCTCAACAGGCGGGAGACTCCGGCAGCGCAGGAGAGGAGAAAGGCTCCGGTAGCATTGGAGAGGCGATGCGCACTGTAGGCCTGATGCGTGGTGCTGGCACTGGTGGTACTGGACCGAGGACACGCACAGGAAGCCTGGTGCGGCGAGCTGCCACCGGAGGACTGGTGTGTGGAGGTGGCACAGGATGGGCTACACCGTGAAGGCGTACTGGAGATCTTGAGAGCAGTGTTGACACAGGACGTGCAAGGCTAGGGATATGCACAGGAGGCCTGGTGCGTGAGGCTGGCACCAACTTCACCAGCCGACTAACACGCACCTCAGGAAGAGTATGGAGCGCTGACCCAGGTGCCATCAAATCCCTGACACGTTCCGTCGGGCGAATTCCATGCAAAAAGCACCAACACAGCAACTCCCTCATTTCTCTCTCCTCCAATTTCCCCATTAACTCCTTCACAGTCTCTGCTTCGCTCACCTCCAACACCGGTTCTGGTTCTGGTCTCCTCCTTGGCTCCTCACGATAAACAGGGAGAGTGGGCTCAGTTCTGACTCCTGACCCTGCCACACTCTCCCTGAGCCCCCCCCCCAAGAAATTTTTGGGGCTGACTCACGGGCTTCCATCCACGTCGCCGCGCTGCCTCCTCATACCAGCGCCTCTCAGCTCTCTCCGCCTCCAGTTCTTCTTTGGGGCGGCGATATTCTCCAGGCTGATCCCAGGGTCCTTCTCCGAACAATTCGTCCTCCTATGTCCATTCCTCTCTTTGCTGCACCTGCCTGTTACCACGCCGCTTGGTCCTGTTGTGGTGAGTGATTCTGTAACGGCTTTCTTCTGTTGAAGGAGGAGCGGTCCAAAATGCAGCGTGGTATTTTTGAGACATGTTTAATGAAGAACGAAAAAACACAAACAATACAAAAAAAACAACAAACGGAACGTGAAAACCTAAACAGTCCTATCTGACACAGAGACAGGAACAATCAACCACGAAAACACTCAAAGAATATGTCTGCCTAAATATGGTTCCCAATCAGAGACAACGATAATCACCTGACTCTGATTGAGAACCGCCTCAGGCAGCGATAGACTATACTATCCGCCCCACAAAAACCCCAAGACAAAACACTCCACAATAACCCATGTCACACCCTGGCCTGACCAAATAAATTAATATAAATATAATATATTTTGACCAGGGCATGACACTTATACAATAACAAAAATCTATAATCATTCAATCTGAAGTTATAAACCCTAGTTGTCATCAACTTAGATAGTTTACAATGGGGATTCTTATTGGAGATGTCAGGAATTTGTGAAAAACTGAGTTTAACCTGTTGATGCTCTGGGGGCGCAATTTCATTTTTGGATGAAAAACGTTCCCGTTTTAAACAAGATATTTTGTCACAAAAAGATGCTCGACTATGCATATAATTGCTACCGTTCGAAAGAAAACACTCTGACGTGTCCAGAAATACAAAGATCTTCTCTGTGCGTGCCCTAAAACGTGAGCTTCAGGCAAAACCAAGATGAGATGGCATCCAGGAAATGACAAGGATTTTTGAGGCTCTGTTTTTCATTATCTCCTTATATGGCTGTGAACGCAAGAGGAACGAGCCTGCCCTTTCTGTCGTTTCCCCAAGGTGTCTGCAGCATTGTGACGTATTTGTGGGCAGATCATTGGAAGATTGACCATAACAGACCACATTTACCACGTGTCCGCCCGGTGTCCTGCGCCGAAATTGGTGCGCAAAAGTCACCTGCCAGTATTTTTCCATGGGACACAGAGAGGAAAGCAAGCTTCCACGAACTGCATGTCAATGAAGAGATATGTGAAAAAACACCTTGAGGATTGATTCCAAACAACGTTTGCCATGTTTCGGTCGATATTATGTAGTTAATCCGGAAAAAGTTTCACGTTGTAGGTGACTGCATTTTCGGTTCGTTTCGGTAGCCAGACGCAATGTAGAAAACGGAACGATTTCTCCTACACACAGACGCTTTCAGGAAACACTGCGCATTTGGTATGTGACTGAGACTCTCCTCATTGAAAACATCAGAAGCTCTTCAAAGGTAAATGATTTTATTTATTTGGTTATCTGGTTTTTGTGAAAATGTTGCGTGCTACATGCTACACAAAATGCTATGCTAGCTTTGCATACTCTTACACAAATTAGTCAATTTCTATGGTTCAAAAGCATATTTTGAAAATCTGAGATGACAGTGTTGTTAAGAAAAGGCTAAGCTTGAGAGCAAACGCATTATTTTAATTTTATTTGCGATTTTCAGAAATCGTTAACGTTGCGTTATGCTAATGAGCCTGAGGCTTTAGTCACAAACCCGGATCCGGGTTGGGGAGTTTCAAGAAGTTAAATGTATTTGGCTAAGGTGTATGTAAACTTCCAACTTCAACTGTATGTGTTTCATGTGTCTTACAGGACCGAGGATTCCCGGGCTGAGTGATCCAGACCATGAAATGGCTGAGCCAGCCATGATATTGTTATATCGAGAAAACGGTGAGATGTGACTACAGTGTAAAAAAATATATATCCCAAAATGGGTCCATGTTTTGTTGTGCTTATCATTCAATTCCTGTTCTGATAATGTTTACACAACCAACTACAATTACAATCTGAGCAAACAATGAAATGGAAAATAAATTATTACTATATGTTGTGTCTTTGCTATGGATTAAGTGATATGACATGCACCTGGGGCGGCAGGGTAGCCTAGTGGTTAGAGCGTTGGACTAGTAACCGAAAGGTTGCAAGTTCGAATCTCTGAGCTGACAAGGTACAAATCTGTCGTTCTGCCCCTGAACAGGCAGTTAACCCACTGTTCCTAGGCCGTCATGGAAAATAAGAATTTGTTCTTAACTGACTTGCCTCGTAAAATAAAGGTAAAATAAAGGTAAAATAAAGGTAAAATAAAAATAAATAAAAAATAAAATATTCTATAAAATCATTTCTCTGTGACTAATATTACCTGATTGAACTAATCATGTAAATGTAATTAACTAGAAAGTCAGGGCACCACGAAAGAATGTGTAATGGCAGATTTCCTCTCCGTCTGAAGAGGAGTAAGCATCGGACCAAGATGCAGAGTGGTAAGTGTTCATGACGATTTGTTAAAAACGAACTGAACAATGAGATACAAAACAATAAACCATGTGATGAAAACGAAAACCGAAACAGTACCGTGTGGCAACAAATACTCACACGGAAACAAACACCCACAAACCAACAGTGAAACCCAGGCTACCTAAGTATGATTCTCAATCAGAGACAACTAACGACACCTGCCTCTGATTGAGAACCATACTAGGCTGAACATAAAAAGCAACATAGGAAAACAAACAGACTGCCCACCCAACTCACGCCCTGACCATACTAAATAAAGACAAAACAAAGGAAATAAAGGTCAGAACATTACATAAGATTACCAGGTCATTAAGAGTTTATTCGGAAGATAATTATAGAGCTGTTATCTTGCAAATAAACTCTTAATGACCTGGTAATCTTTTACATCAATAGCAGTCAATTTTTAATCGTCACCTTATTCAGTCTCATCTGAAGTCGTAGAATTCTTGGTTATCTTCACGAACCCTGGCTAACAAGTTGTATCAGCAATACAAATTTTGTTTGTTTAGGTAATTAGTAAATAAATAATTAATCACACAGAATTACACAGGATGGGTCATACATTGATTACTAATTATGTCATAAAAAAAATGGCCCAGGCGGACAAACCGATATGACAGCTGGTTACACAAAGAAAGGGGGTTAGGTTTTGAATGAAAGCGAGGGAAGACTGAGGAACAAAGGAATAAGGGTCTCTGATCAGACCTTGTGAAGGTTTGCTATCGTAAATACAGACTCTTATGCATTCTAAATAACCACCCATTTGGAAAAGGAAAACGCAAGAAATATTTACTCTAAGCGGTGCTTCAATAGGTTGGTCATAGATGGAAGGCAGTGTTGACCAACAGAGATCTCCCTTGTCCTATGAAGAATAAGTCTTGTTGTAGAATGGATACGTTGTCGTACCGTCGTGTGTTTTGAATGAAGAGATACTTTGTCCGTCCGTCCTTTCCTAGCCCACGTTTACAGCTGCTGCTGTTCACTCAACGGCTAGGAGGTATCGATTCTTTATTGAATAAGAGTTCAAAGTTCATACGAAGTTGCCATACTTTAACCACTTGGATTTAGGGCGCGCTATTTTAATTTTTGGATGAAAAACATTCCCGTTTTAAACAAGATATTTTGTCACGAAAAGATGCTCAACTATGCATATAATTGACAGCTTTGGAAAGAAGTTACTCTGTCGTTTCCAAAACTGCAAAGATATTGTCTGTGAGTGCCACAGAACTGATATTACAGGCGAAACCCAGATAAAAATCCAACCAGGAAGTGCCGCATTTTTTGAAACCGCCTCATGACTCCTTATATGGCTGTGAATGAGCTACGAATGAGCTTACGTTTTCCACGTATTCCCCAAGGTGTCTACAGCATTGTGACGTCTTTTTAGGCATTTCCATTGAAGAATGGCTGTAAGGGACCATATATAGCATGTGGTCACATGGTGTCTCCCGCAGAAAACCTTGCGTAAAATACTGAGGTAGCCATTTTTCCAATCACTTCTTATGAGAAACGAATTGCCTCGACGGATATATTATCGAACATATGTGTTAAAAACACCTTGAGGATGGATCCTAAACAACGTTTGCCATGTTGCTGTCGATATTATGGAGCAAATTTTGAAAAAAGTTTGGCGTTATAGTTGTAGCATTTTCCGGTCGATTTCTCAGCCATGCATGATGCAGAAACGGGAGCTATTTTGCCTACAAAAATAATATTTTGGGAAAAAAGGAACATTTGCTATCTAACTGGGAGTCTCCTGAGTGAAAGCATCTGAAGTTCTTCAAAGGTAAATTATTTAATTTGGTCGCTTTTCTTATTTTCGAGAAAATGTTGCCTGCTGCCAGCAGAGCCTAGTATAGCATTATGCCATGATAAACTTACACAAATGCTTGTCTAGCATTGGCTGTAATGCATATTTTGAAAATCTGAGATGACAGTGTTGTTAACAAAAGGCTAAGCTTGTGTTTGAATATATTTATTTCATTTCATTTGCGATTTTCATGAATAGGAAAAGTTTCTAGGGGTATTTATGTCTGTTGCGTTATGCTAATGTGTTTGAGGCTATGATTACGCTCCCGGATACGGGTTTGCTCGTCGCAAGAGGTTTTAAGCCCACTCAGAAGTTGTCTTAGTTCTGTAGTTTGATATTAGCCCTTTTAACATATGGACCGTCGTCCTCACGTCCTTGGGAACACAAGTGTTACATTTTGTAAAGGGCTTATGAGGTAGGGAGAGAAGGACATGTTTCATAGTTCACAACCAATGTCTGTTCACATGGGCGGGGCCACTGAGTTGAGCCTAGTTCACTTATGAAAACCAATTCTCTCATTTAGAGGCAAAAATTACATTTCATATGTTCACAAATAGTTTCATATTTAAACATTTAAATTGCACAACAATTCCATGTGAATCTGGTAACTATAATGTGTAGACTTTCCAAGATACAGTTTGTCATCCTATCATCAGTAATAATGTCTCAGATAACAACTGATCTGATATCATATTCTTTAAGTACCAACGCATATTTTCAACTGGTTGGATTATCAAAATATGATTCTGTTCACCACCCTTTTGATGTTAACAGACTCTGTTATCAAAGGGCTTTCCAGGAGTCACATTTGTAGAGTAGAGAGAGGAAAGGGGGAAAGGTATTTATGGGGGTCATAAACATTACCAACAGGCCAACATCATAACAAATGTATAGAAAGCCAACATGTTCATTATAGTCTACTCCTGTGTTCAGGGTTCTATCACATATTCAAAGCGGACCTGTTACTGGGTTCCTCATATGCACCACTGAAATTAGAACCATGTCCATGTTCTAACAAGCCACCACTTCCTCCTCTCTTATCTATAACCTATTTTACAGCACATACACATTCTGGCAAGCTGGTGTTTTCTACTCCATAGTAATTTTGTACTCCATGCACATCAACCATAAGATGTTTATTGATATGCGCAATGTATTTGGTACAGAATATTAATTATGCTTTGACCAAGTGACAGCCTTATTCTAAGGGAACTATGTGCAAGAACAATGTGCATGAAGTTGGCCTATTGTACTGGCATTGGTATATTGCTAATAGTAGTATACTGTATATTGTTGCACATTCTAGCTAGCTAGTGTCAATCACTGATACAGGCAAGAGTTGCTTTTCTTGGCTCCCTACAAAAAGCTTTTTCTGTTTAGGGCCAGCTCGCTACTAACTACTACATAACCTTTACTCTTCAGAGTGACTGTCCCCAAAGTGCCCATGTCCAGATTTTGGTTTGTTTACCATATGGGCTGTGCACATGGAGGAAGGTGGAGATGCCGCCTGACTACTCAATATTTATAAGGAGTCAGGTGTTTGGAGGGTGGAACTAAACACGCATTTCCTCTCGAGGACTAGAATGACATGGAAATAGGGGTGGCAACATCCTCTGGAGGGGTCCTTTAATGGGAATTTAGATATTGTAGATATTCAACCTTCATAGTATGATCTGTAGTGCTCAAACTATTGTCAAACTGTAACATTGATCTGTAGTGTCAACGGCAACTCTGTCAACATGCAACAATTATATTCAACATCCTCAGCCAATTAGCAGATTATAATTGTGCATATTGCGTGTTACATTTGACTAAATGGAACTGACAGGCCAGATTAAGATCTCCAGATCATCTGTGGGGACTATACTATTCTGTTGAAGGAAATAGCTTTCTCATAATGTGTTTTTTCCAGGCATTCACAAGGAGATAGTACATTTCAGAATGTTCCGTGTGGTTTTTCCTCTTCTCTAAAGTAATCAGGGAGATTGCAGCTTCACCACACCTCCACCATTCACCATCTAAAATATTCAACAACTGGGCGTCTGGAGGGACGAGGAATCGAAATGTGTGAAAGCGTAATGTGGTTAGGAAAAATTATGGGGGAGAAATCATATCCTGGTTCTGCTTTCAATGTAGGAAACACCCGTGGGACGTATGAATAAGGAAATGTGGTGATTGCTGCTGTTTTTTTCCAGTTTCCACCGTAGTGTACGTTGATAAATAGTAATAAAAAAAATCCCTGAATGGCAGGCCGGGCAATTTATATTTCAAGGTGTTAATAACTTTCCAGCAGTTAGGGTTGAAGTTAAGAGCGGTGGGATTATAGAGACATTCAGACGGCACTCTTCAATTTAATTTGATCTGTTTCCCTATAGACGTGCACGAATGTCTCACATTTGGCTTACTAAGCATGTAGCTTTTTCCCCTTGTGTTTTTTCTTTTTTTAAAGAGTCACTGAACACATCGGTTGATGAGATTTCAGTCTTGGAGTTGTTTTTCAAATAAGATTTTATACATACACATCGTTAGCAGATGCTTTTTTGGGTACAGGAACCATGGTGGACCGCAGACTGGGATCAGGAGAGATTGAATATGTCCGTAAACACTCCAGCCAGCTGGTCTGCGCATGCTCTGAGGATGCGGTTAGAGATGCTGTCTGGGCCGGCAGCATTGCGAGGGTTAACACATTTAAATGTTTTACTCATGTCGGCCATGGAGAACTAGAGCCCACAGTCCTTGGGAGCGGGTCACGTCGGTGGCACTGTGTTATCCTCAAAGCGGGCAAAGAAGGTGTTTTGCTTGTCCGGGAGCAAGACGTCGGTGTCCGCAACGTGGAAGGTTTTCCCTTTGTAATCTGTGATTGTCTGTAGACCCTGCCATTAACGTCACTTACGAGCTGTTGAATTGCGACTCCACTTTGTCTCTGTGCTGACGTTTTGCCTGTTTGATTGCCTTACAGAGGGCATAACTACACTGTTTGTATTCAAACATATTCCCAGTGAACTTGCCATGGTTAAATGCGGTTGTTCGCACTTTCAGTTTTGTGCGAATGCTGCCATCTATCCACAGTTTCTTATTTGGGTAGGTTTTAATAGTCACAGTGGGGAACAACATCTGCTATACACTTCCTGAGAAACTCAGTCACTGCGTCAGTGTATACGTCAATGTTACTCTCAGAGGCTACCCGGAACATATCCCAATCTGCGTGATCAAAACAATCTTGAAGCATGGATTGTGATTGGTCAGACCAGCGTTGAATAGACCTCGGCACGGGTGCTTCCTGTTTGAGTTTCTGCCTATAGGAAGGGATGAGCAAAATGGAGTCATGATATGATTTGCCGAAGGGAGGGCCGGGGAGGGCCTTGTAGGCATCCCGGAAGTTGGAGTAGCAGTGGTAAAGTGTTTTAGCAGCATGAGTACTACAGTCAATGTGTTGATAGAACTTCGGCAGCGTTTTTCCTCAAATTTGTGTTGTTAAAATCAACAGCTACAATAAATGTGGCCTCTGGATATAGTTGATTTCCAGTTTGCCCAAAGTCCAGTGTAGCTACTTGAGGGCCGTCATAGTATCGGCTTGAGGGGGAATATACACGGCAGTGACAATAACCGAAGAGAATTCTCTTGCGAGGTAATACAGTCGGCATTTGGACTTGAGTTTCTGTACGTTATCACAATCACACCATGAATAGTTAAGTTCTTCCAGGAGGGTTCTTTATTTCTGTCTGCGCGATTTACTTACAACCCAGCTGGCTGTATGGACGGGGACAGTATATCCGGAGAGAGCCATGATTTTCAAATCAAAACCCAACCTTCATTTACATGTTCCAAACTCTGTTTTAGATGAGACTGACTTTATGACCAAATTTGTCCTATACACTCCTTGTAGTCAATTTTGACACTAGAATAACTGTTTCTGACTCATATCGATGCCACATAGGCCATTTCCAAAGGGATAAGTTGCTTTTTAAAGGCAGTCGCTCTTTAACCCTTTTTGGAAAGGAAGGGGGGTGATGTGTTAAATAAAGGTGACCTAGTTATGTCTGAAAATAGGAAATGGAAAAGATATTCAAGGGTGCCAGAATATCCATGGATGCTTCAGGCCAATCTAGTTTTTAAAATTGACTTTTAAATTATACAGAGACATTTCTATCCGTTGTAATTTTTCCACATTAAACAGCTCTCAGGATGTGTTTCATGTAAAAAGTACAGACACTATCAAAAGCACATAGGGAAATTGGGGAGCTTTCATGCTAAATGAGGATAGCTCTTTGAAATGTAAGAGAAATTAGAGAAGATATCTGAATGTTTGAATAGGCATTGTGATAAAAAAAGAGATGAGCCACTGACTTAAGTTAAGTTAACTCCACAATGAGCTGCCTTATAAGGTTATGCGTTATGTTGTTAGAGGCCACAGATTCCCCCTCTCTACCAGTTTCACTGGGGCAAGGTCAAGCAGGCTGTGACTCTCTACACATTTTCATATGCACCTGAGACTTTTTTTATAGAGAGTCAAGTCCATAATTATTGGCAACCTTGATATAGATGTGCAAAAAAAGACCTTAATTAATTCAGAGCTATATTGTATGCTCAAAAACATGGGGAAATTATATTATTTTCTACTAATACAATTGCACTGAGAAAGAGATTATGTTTAATAACAAGTAAGAAAAAAGAAAAAAAATATTTGCAACCCTGTTTTCAATACTCTTGCACCAACTCCTTGCGAGGATAACGACACTGAGCCTGTCATCTGACCATAGCACCCCCTCCTGGAGGTTGATATATGGCTTTGACACTTGGATTGGAACCAGTGCTATGGTCGACTGACATGAAAATAGAGTTCTTTGGCCACGCAAACCAGTGGTGTGTTTGGCGTTGAAAAACAGAAACATATGCAGAAAAGTAACTAATTATTAAAATATTGTAGTAAAATATTGTGGTGGATCTTTGATGTTATGGGGCAATTTAGCATTTGTTTCGGCAAGTCAGTGAAGAACAAATTCTTATTTACAATGACGGCCTACCAAAAGGCTTCCTGCTGGTACAGGGGCTGGGATTAAAAATAAAAATATAGGACAAACACACATCACGACAAGAGAGACACCACAACACTACATAGAGAGAGACCTAAAGACAACAACATAGCATGGCAGCAACACATGAAAACACAGCATGGTAGTGACACAACATGGCAGCAGCACACCATGGTAGCAGCACAAAACATGGTACAAACATTATTGAGCACAGACAACAGCACAAAGGGCAAGAAGGTAGAGACAACAATACATCACACGAAGCAGTCACAACTATCAGTAAGTGTTTATGATTGAGTCTTTGAATGAAGAGATGGAGATAAAACTTCCAGTGGTCCTGGGGCCCGTGTTAAGGTCAAGGGCATCATAAACTTTACCAAGTACCAGGACATTTTAGCCAAAAACCTGGTTGCCTTTGCCTGGAGGCTGACACTTGGCCTCAAGTGGATCTTCCAGCAAGACAATAACCCCAAGCACAAATCAAAATCCACAAAGAAATGGTTAATTGACCTCAAAATGAAAATGTTGCAATGGCCATCTTAGTCTTTGGACTTGAACCCCATTGAAAACCTGTGGTTTGAATGAAAGAGGGCAGTCCATGAGAGCAGAAGTAGGATATCAAGGATCTGTAAAGATTCTGTATGGAGGAATGGTCTAAGATACCTCCCAACGTGTTCAACAATCTCATAAAACTATAGAAAAAGTCTCTGTGTCATTATCTGAGCAATTCTATTAGTATAAAATAATATAATTTCCCTTTTGTTTACATGTACTCAGTATTTTAATAATTTATTCTATGCTCATCTTTATCAAGGGTGCAAATACTTATGGACCTGACTATATATATTTCCCCCATCGCAAATCATCCTGTAAAATAGTTTTTTATGTATACATCTCTACATACATAATTTATAATGTAGCTTAGTGTTCATAGTAAAGCTTATAGTTCTTAGCTTGCAGTGCACATAGTGTACATACCGCATGTTAATTAATTTGTGTAAACTTTGCATCTACATATGTTGTCTGTATATCCTGTTTATCGTGTGTCTGTATATTCTGTTTATCGTGTTTCTGTATATTCTGTTTATGTGGCAGCACCATTTCACCAAGTCAAATATCCTATACATGCAAATGTATTTGGTGAATAAAGGTGATTCTAATGCTGTTTGATTGGGGTCAGAGAGGCATTGCAGTGTTTTATTGTTTCTGTTCATGGATACTCTGATGCATAGGTTATTGTAATGTACTGTTGACATGAGAACTCAGCAGTAAATCTAATCTACAATGTGATTTGTTCTCTGTGACTGCTATTGAGAACATTTCATATGTGCTCTGAATGCTCATATCCAGGGCTCGTATCCCTGGCAGAAATAATTCAACAAGGCTGAATTTGAAATAACGTATTTGACTTAATCTCTAAAGGTGTCTGATTAAGCAGCGCAAAAAAAAACAAATTTCCTCCGAGGAGATTAGTGAACACAGAGGAGGAAGTGTCAATCTGCCATGCCTTCAACTCTGTTGTCTTGGAAACGAAGAGGATCAGCATCTCTCTGCTGTCCCAAGGTGTTACAGTCATTTCTGCTGGGTCATGAGAGGAATGGGAGGTACCATAAACAGACTCATATTTACATGAAGGTATGTCTGCTTTCCTTCTGTGATTGGTTGCTATTGTAATGCCTGGGTTATAACCTGCTAATTTGGTAGAGGAAATGGATTTGTGCACATGGCCTTCAAATCACAAACACAGGCACAAACCCACTCAGATACGCAAGCAAACGCACACAGACGTGCACACACACATCCTTAGCACACATCCTTGTTGTCCTCTTACATTTTTTATAATTAAAATGGGGCAATTGAGCTGAGTTGTCAGCAGCTTCACAACCCTTCAGGTTTAAAAGTTTAGTCCTGAGAACCTGAGGGTGGCAGAGTAATGTATTGTGCCTTGAATGAAAACACTACTGTTTAGGAAACAAACTGTGTATTATTATGCCTCTGACAATCTGAATTCAGGAAGCAGAGAGATTTTTCAAAAACAAAGGCATCAAATTCATGTGCTGAATGAAAACTTTGAAGGAAACCTTTGATGGGATACATTTCCTTTTGGTCTCATGAACAGAGTTGATGTGAATATGTAACAGTTTAAGAATACTGATAGGCATGCATGAACAAAAATATGTGAATCTACATTTATTTTAGCACTGTGATTGACAATAGAACTTTTGAATAAGTTTGTGCTTCATACTAGTTTTTATGCTGTTCGTCAGCCCTTGCATTTGAATGCACTTGTCACTCATAAGGGCGCCCAATTCTCAATCAATGAAATGCAAGAAAGTGTACTTCAGTGTTATCAGAACATCAGCATGTGTGGTCATGAAAATGAAATCTATTTCTATAAGCACTCATACATTACCATAAGCAGGGTACTTAAACATCTAAATGGCATCATATCTCTTCAAATTGTTCAAACATAATGTCCTTTGACAAGACTCTAAACATTCCTTAAATGCAGCTACCAGCTATTCAGGCTAATTCCACGGTAAGAGAGTGATGCTGGGCCTTTCTTACCGTGGAAGATTTTTCACTTAAAAATGTATGTCAAACTTAAAACAATGACTGCAAAGTTAATCAAACCATACAAATCTATGCAAGGGTGTAACCTTGTGTTGGATATTGGGGATGGGGGGGGGGGGTCAATGGGTTCCGGTGTCAACACCCCTCTAGGGAGGTCCGGGGGAATTCCTCCCTGGGAGATAGCTGAGAAATGATTGATTCTGGTGAATTGGCTAGAATACGACTTGCCGTTGCTATTGAAAGAGATTTCTGTTCATGTGCAGGAGAGTGAGAGTGCGTTAATAAGTACAAATTCACAGCGCCGACTCGTCCAAGTAGGAGAGGAAAGGCTGCCAGATTTGATCAAATGTTGATAATTTATTGTTCAGAATATATCTAATTCTTTCTAAGTGTACAGTGTTTGCCAATTCACTGAGCCATAATTTGGTAGAGGGCGCTTCCCTCCTTTTCCAAAACAACAAGATTCGTTTTTTTGCCGAAATGAGACCGTACGAGATTAGTTGTTTTTGGGGGTTGGTTAATCCCTTTAGGGACTCAGATACTCCCAGGATTATCAGAAGCGGGTCTGGATCTATTGAAGTCTCCAAAACTTCAGAGAGGATCCCAAAAATTCCACCCCAATAACCATGCAAGCTAGAGCATAGGTCAAAGCAGTGGAGTAGTGTACCATGCGCAGCCTGACATTTATCACATGTAGGGGATGTATCAGGAAATATCTTATGCAGTTTAGTTTTGGAATAGTGTAATCTGTGTAATACCTTGAATTGTATGAGACGACGTCTGTAATTAATGGAGCATGTGTGGATATACTCCAAGCTCTCTTCCCAGTCTGCCACTGAGATGTCAGTCCCTAGTTCTTCCTCCCATTTTGCCTTGATGGCATCTGTAGAAGGTGTGCTAACAGATTGAAAAGCATCATATAGACGCGATATCAGTTTATCTGAGGTGGGGCATATTTTTATGCATCCGTCAAACATGGAAGGTTTAGCATTCCCAAATGTTGGGAGGTGTTTCCTAACGTAGTCTCTAATTTGTAGGTATCTGAAAAAATTACTTCTGGGAAGATTATAAGTTTCCCTCAGCAACTCAAAGGAAGCAAAGGTCCCTTCTATGTATAAATCCCCTATGGTACTTATCCCCAGCTCTCCCCATCGCTCAAAGGTGTTATCAAGGTTAGAAGGGACAAAGGAGGGATTCCTGGCGACAGGGAGCATGAATGACATTGGTCTAAGCTCAAAGTGGACTTTAATTTGCTTCCAGATTCGGACTGTGCTATGTATAATAGGATTGTTACAAAAAAGTGACATCTCCAGATTGACAGGCGACAAAATCACAGCGCCAATAGAGAAGGGGTGACACTCCTCACGCTCCATAGTAAGCCAGCTGGATGACGGAAGTGTGTCATCCAGCAGAAACGTAACAACGCGGAGGTTAGCGGCCCAGTAATAAAATATAACATTTGGGAGAGACAGTCCTCCTTCCATCTTGGATTTACAGAGGTGTTTCTTACCTATCCTGTGTGTTTTATAATCCCAGATGAAAGGATTGATAATTGATTCCAGTTGTTTATGAAAGGATTTAGGTATGAATACTGGGACGTTCTGATATAGGTAGAGCAGTTGTGGGAGGAAGACCATTTTAATGGCATTAATTCTTCCGAGCAGAGAAATTGGGAGAGTTCTCCAAAATAGTATGTTTGCTTTGAGTTTTTGAATCAGAGAGGGGAAATTCTCTTTAAATAGTAAGGAGTATTGTTTGGTAACTACAATTGCTAGGTAGGTAAATTTTTCTGAAGATAACTTAACTGGGAGATGTTCTAGCCAGGAGGTGTTTTGCGACCGTATGGGCATTAATTCACTCTTGTTCCAATTTATTCTGTATCCCGAGAAGGTACCAAACAAATTGATCACATCAAGAATAGCTGGGATACTAGCCTGGGGTTCTGTTACATAGAGGAGGATGTCATCTGCGTATAGGGAAATCTTATTTAGAGTATCTTTAGTATTATAGCCGTGTATTGCTGCATGAGATCTAATCGTCTGAGCGAGGGGTTGGATAATTAGGGCGAAGAGCATAGGCGATAGCGCACAACCCTGCCTTGTCCCCCTGTTAAGGTTAAATCGGGGCGACAATGATTGGTTAGTGAGTATTCTGGCACAGGGGTTCCTATATAAAAGCTGGATCCAATTTATGAACTCATCTCCAATATTACATTTCTGTAGGACCTTGAATAGATAGGGCCACTCAACTTGGTCAAAGGCCTTTTCGGCGTCAAGAGATATGACGGCAAGGTCCACGTTGGGTAACCTCTGAGAATACATAATATTGAAGAGGCGCCTGAGATTGAAGAATGAGTTTCTGTTAGGGATAAAGCCGGTCTGATCCGAGTGGACCAATTTGCCAATTAAAGTGCTAAGCCTGTTAGCCAGAGTTTTTGCTAAAATCTTTTGGTCTGTATTAAGAAGAATGATGTATGACCCTACCTCTTCTGGATCTTTACCCTTCTTATGTATAACTGTAATGAACGCTTTGTCCAAAGTAGAAGGGAGAGCTCCATCCTCATTGGCCTGAACCAACATTTTGTGCAGGTAGGGAGAGAGCATGTTGCTGAATGTTTTATGGAATTCACCAGGGTATCCATCTGGGCCCGGGGTCTTGCCACTCTTTAGAGATTTAATTGTTTCTCGAATTTCATCAAGAGATATTTCCTTAATTAGGAAGTTAGAATCTTCCTGGTTCAGGCCAGGAAGATTACAGTCCTCCAAAAATGTTAGCATAATTAAGGGGTTAGGATCCGCTTTAGATGTATATAGAGTCTAATAAAACTGCCGGAATCTGTCATTGATGTCTTTGGGGGAAGAGAGTAATTCCCCAGATGCAGATTTAACTTTGTGAATCATTCGGTCACTCACATTTTCTCGAAGTTGTCTGGCGAGTAATTTGTGTGGTTTGTCACCAAACTCAAAATATTTTTGCTTGGCATAGAGAAAAGATTTAGCAATTTTAGCTGAGAGAATCTGATTATATTCAAATTTTAAAGAGGTAATTTTTTTATGTTTCTCCATAGATGGGTGGCTAGCATTCTCCCTAAGTGAATTTGTCCCTCCAGTTCTTCCAGTTTTCCTCTGTTTCGCCTACTCCTGGCAGCCTGAAAGGAGATGATACAGCCTCTCAGATAAGCCTTCAGTGTTTCCCACAATAATGCTGGGGAGGTCTCTGTGTTGTCATTGGTATCAAAGAAAAATGTAATTTGGTCTTTAAGATATTCACAGAATGTTGGTTCTGTGAGGAGCTGAGGATTCAACCTCCAGACCCTCTCTTTTGGTACAATGTCACCCAATCTCAGGGAGAAGGTGAGTGGACTGTGGTCCGAGATTATAATATCAGGATACCTCACATTACAGGTATAGGGGAGTAGTCTAGCATCCAACAAAAAGTAGTCAATTCGAGTGTAAACATTGTGAACATGAGAGTAAAAGGAGTATTCCCTACCCGTAGGGTTAGCGATCCTCCATATATCAAATAAGTTTGAATTTTCTATGTAGGTATTCAAGAATTCGCTTGAAAAGGAGGTAGGGGTTCGCCGGGTAGAGGATCTATCCAAATACTGGTCTAGCACACAGTTAAGGTCCCCTCCAATGACCAGGTTAGTATGGGAGAAATCTGGAATCAGGGCAAGGACTCTTTTGAAAAAATAGGGGTTATCAATGTTTGGCCCATAGATATTTAGTAGAGTTACTGAGGTAGAGTGGATTTCTTCAATCACGATCACATACCGACCCTCTTTATCCGCAAGGGTGGTTTTATGTAGAAAGGGAATTCCTTTCCGTACCAGAATCGCTGTGCCTCTCGTTTTGGCAGAGAAGTTAGAGTGATACACTTGCCCCACCCACCTACACTTAAGTCTGCTATGAGAGTTATTCTTCAGATGGGTTTCTTGCAAAAATATAATTTCAGACGAGAGTGCTTTCAGGTGGGCTAGGACCTTGCCCCTCTTAATTGGTTCGTTTAAACCCTTGACATTCCAGGAAGTGAATGTAAGCCCCACCCTCCTCTCGTTTGTAGTTCCTATGGTGGCCTGCATACCATGTAACTTGATAAAAAGTTCAGAAAACGCACCAAACCATCACGATCAGCATATGTAGCACCTACACCCGAGCAGTATCCAACCCACCCCTCCCCCCTGCAAGCACCTTTACTTCCCACCCTGTTCCCCTAATTTCCCCAACACTTACCCCCCCCCATCAACCCATATTTAACAGGCATTCACAAACAGGAGAAAAAAAAGGAAAAATAAAAATAATAAACACATTGTCTGGCCGATGCCAAAAAAGCACAGCGCGACCTCGAATAAGAGGTAAAACAAAAATAAAATCCCAACTATACGTTCACCTCTCACTATCCTAGAACTTCTACTAACATATGAACTGAGGAGGCTCCCGCGAATAAAGTGTTCAGTTGGCATCTAATAAACCTAAACAGAATAAGTTGCAACTTAAACATATTGCGCATTTAAGCGTCATCCTGGGTCAATCCCAGAGATAAGCAAGATATAGCCTCAAGATTATATTGCTAAGCACTGCCGGTCCAAAAATAAACCATCCGCAACCAACATAGTCAGCCGTACCTTTACATACTGTGGGTCAGGAGATCGGAACAAGGATTTGCTAAATTAAATGTTTCCCCAAATTAAAAAAAATGTAAAATACAAAAATCAAATATTTTTTTATATATATACATACACACATGCATACACATACATATATATACACATACACACACACATACATACATACCTACATACATACCCACACAAAAAAATTGTATATATATTTAAAGAATATGTATATACATCCATGTGCACATATACACATACAAACATTCATACCGCAGTATAACAATCTACACTGATTTAAAATATACACATACATAATACTAAAATGCTAAGAGAAAATAGTAATAAAGTACAAATAGTAATTATATGTACGCACACCTACACAGCCATAAGCACTAAAGAGGGCTGGTGGGGCTCTAATCGGGAGAGCGGCCCACAGCTAGACAAAGGCAGAACGGCACAAAACATCAACTTGCTAACCAGGTGTCTGCGTCTGCCCCCTCCCAACCATCACCCCCAGTCCCCTGCAAGCAATAAATAAATGGTATGGTAGTAAGAATAATGTAAGGATTGTAAAATAAATAACGGAAACAAAACAAAAGTGGGGGAATATAAGTATATCCATCCGAAAGTGTCAGTGATCAAACCTGGAAGTAAAAATATGCATCGCTCTGAGCACAGCCGGGATGAAAGTGAATTTAACGTTAAATGAGAGCTCTGACCGCCCTCCATTGGTCGGCTCAGAGTCTTATACGTTCGGTAGCCCTTGTTGAGCCCGTTTAATACGGTTTCACCCAATATGGTATAGTATGGAGTCGAGTCCATGAGCAGACCCTAACACGCAATGACAAGGCACTCTATCCTGTACGGGGGATTGGTGTATATCCCCGGATAAACTTCTCTGCGTCCAAAAACGAGGAGAGCCAAATCTTCTCACCGGAAGGCGGGGTAATTCTTAGTCTTGCAGGGAAGAGCAAGGCTGGGCGAAGATGGAGTTTGTAGAGTTTGGTCATGACATCTCTGTAGTCGGCGCGATGCTTTGCCACATCGGGCACATAATCCTCATATACACGGAATGGGTGCCCTTTATGTGACAGGTTGCCCCTCATTCGAGCTTCACGCAGGATAAGATCCTTGGTCTTGAAACTGTGGCAACAGATGATTACTGGGCGAGGACGTTGGCCCGGTCCAGGCACTGGGACAAGGGAGCGATGTGCACGGTCCAGGTGGGGATCCGAATCCAAAACATCCGATCCCATTGCATCCTTCAATAGCTTGGCGAAGAAGTCGGTGGGGCGAGAGCCCGCCTCTACCCCCTCTGCCAGACCAACAACGCAAAGGTTGTTACGTCTGGATCGGCTCTCCAGGTCTACCACTTTCACAGAAAGCCTCTGCAAACTATCCTGCAATGACGTGCATAGCTTCTCTAACTCGTCGATCCTACCAGCGTTGAATTCAGAAGCTTTCTCAAGGTCCACAATACTCTGGCCATGCGAAGCGACCGTTCGAATGATGCTCTCAATTTTGGTGTCCAGATCAGCAATAGTGGCCTTAAGATCCTCAGCTATAGCAACACGTAGCTCCCCCAAAGGCCGGGTAAGTTCTGCAGGTGCAGGTGCCTCCCGCCATGTCTGTCTCATTGTTTAGTGGGGAGTAGGCCTCCGCTGTGGATTTATTGTCCTTTGGTCGCTTATTACTCGTCATTTTCATATAAAAAATTACAATCTGTATTAGAAAGAAACGTTTGTTGTAAAAAGTGCCATAAAGTAGGTTAAATTAGATTATTTCGCAAAAAAGTTGCAGGAGCCTCTCACGCACAACCGTTCACTCCAACATGCTAGCTCCGCCTTCGGGTGAAAATGTTTTGTCGTGCACAACTGTCATGGTATGTTTGGACCATGATAGTTTGTTGGTGATGTGGACACCAAGGAACTTGAAGCTCTAAAACTGCTCCACTACAGCCCCGTCGATGTTAATAGGGGCTCATTCGTCCCACCTTTTCCTGTAGTCCACGATTGGCTCCTTTGTCTTGCTCACATTGATGAGAGGTCATTGTCCTGGCACCACACTCCCAGAGCCCTCATCTCCTCCCTGTAGGCTGTCTCGTCATTGTTGGTAATCAAGTCTACTACTGTTGTGTCGTCTTCAAACTTGATGATTGAGTTGCTTGGCCATGCAGTCATGGGTGAACAGGGAGCACAGGAGTGGACTGAGCACGCACCCTTGTTGCGCCCCATTGTTGAGGATCAGTGAAGTGGAGGTGTTGTTTCCTACCTTCACCACCAGGGGGTGACCCAATAGCACAGGGTTGCACAAATGCTGCCATCAAATCACCGTTTCTGTTTAGGGTAGGTTTTAACAGTCACAGTGGGTTCGACATCTCCTATACACTTCCTGATAAACTCAGTCACTGTTTCAGTGTATTCATCTAAATAATTTCCACAAGCTACCCGGAACATATCCCAGTCCACATGATCAAACAATCCTGAAGTGTGGATTCTGATTGGTCAGACCATTGTTGAATAGTCTTTAGCACGGCACTTCCTGTTTGAGTTGCCGATATTTGGTTGCATTGTCAACAAACATATTCAAACATATAATTCCATATTAATTTTGTAAGACAGTAAATAGCCTAATGTCAAGGCTATCTTACAAACTCATATTTATTCAACTTCAAAATGAGTAACACATCCATGGCCACATTTTGAGGTTACTGTAACAATAAATGTCTTCTTATGTAATCATAGAAATTATTAATGTTCATGGTTGCAGGTCTGTGGAAATATTCACAATTGCTACAATAACCGGTACAGAATCTCAAACGGCATTAATCACTTGTACCATGTACTTTAATTTAGTCTCAACCGCAACCCAGGTCATTTGGTTGTGCTGTTAGATGAAACAGAGTGATAAAATGGCTTCTGAGTGGCGCAGTGTTCTCAGGCACTGCATCTCAGTATCAAGTAGGGGTCACTGCAGTTCCTGGTTCAAATCCAGGCTGCATCACATCCGGGGTGATTGGGAGTCCCACAGGGCGCCGCACGATCGGCCCAGCATCGTCTGGTGTAGGCTATCATTGTAAATAAGAATTTATTAACTGACTTTCCTAGTTAAATAAAGGTTAAAAAACATTCATTTATTGTTTAAATAAATAACATATCTGACATTGTATTCCCATTTTAACATTGTTGAGCTTTTAAATGGTTTAAAGTACAGTGATAACACATGGGGAATTCAACAAACCTTTGGCTGTCTTTTTAAGTGGGTGAAAATAGGTTGGAATCTCATCGATCAACGTATCTACCAAACTGACAAAATAATGGAAACACTTGAGTAAATGAGGGATACAAAGTTTATTGAAAGCAGTTGCTTCTACACAGGTGTGGTTCCTGAGTTAATTAAGCCATTAATTAACCTGCTTTGGGTCATGTATAAAAATGCCCAGATGCTCAAAGGAGCTTTGGGGGTTTAAAGTGTGTGTGCGTGCGTGCGTTTTTCAGTCAGTAGATCTCAACCAAATTTAACACTTATGGGAGATCCTGGAGCGACGCCTAAGACAGCATTTTCCACCACCATCAACAAAACACCAAATTATGGAATTTCTCATGGAAGAATGGTGTTACATCCTTCCAGTAGAGTTCCAGACACAATCTATAACAAGGCACATTGAAGCCGTTCAGGTGGCTTGTGTTGGCTCATAGCCCTATTAAGACAATTTATTTTGGCAGTTACCTGGGTATAAATAGTTAGGATGCATCTCAAAGTGTAACCTAGGTGATATGGCCACACTGATGCTGACATGAGGGAGGCCCCAGAAAATGGAGCTAAACTTTTAATTAGAATTTTAATTACATAAATATAGGACAAACGCCAGTCATGTTTGGCAAATACAATGTAAGATAATTCAAATTAACGTCTAAAGGCTTGATTATCTTGACATTCACGAGGCACAGTTCAGTAGAAATGTTGAGGGAATTATTTTATAAACATTACCTTATGCCATTGAAACCAGCCAACCCTTTCTCTCATGTTATATTGGTTTTCAAATCAACTTTATTGTCCAGCAGCCAAAGACCCAATCCTAGTCATATTAGCAACCCATGCTTATTGTTGCATCTTTAGATTTCCCCTCTTAAATTTCTAACAGATATTTTCATCTCTGTCACATGAAATGGCTTGCATCTGAAATGTTTTTTTTTAGAATGGTGTGTTCCCACTAATTGCATTTTGTAACATTCGATCAGTACTCAACTAGCTCTAACAGTCTCACTTCAAAGTTAGACATTCATCCATGTTTCTCAAACATCACATTTCAAAGGTGTTGCAAACATCAAATGTTGAAGTGTTCAAGGTTAAGTTTAGGTGTTAACTCCGAATTGTTAAGGTTAGAGTTATGTTCAGGCATTAACTCCAAAATCTTAATGTTAGGCATTAACTCCGAATGGTTAAGGGAAGGATTAAGGTTTGGGATAGGCTTAAAACAAAAACAAAAAAATATTGCTGGATTCAAACTAGCAACCTTTAGAATCAGAGGGAGATGCCCATCCCCATTCCTCATCCCCTATTCCCCATTCCTCATCCCCTATTCCCCATCCCCATCCCCTATTTCCCATCCCCATCCACAATGCCCTAACAAAACTGAAACCTACTTGAATGTAACAGTGCTCACTGTTGCCATAGTAGCCAGTTTCCACATCATCTCCCAACATCCTCAGACATGGATGGACGTTGAATACTGTCTTGTCTGACGGAACCAAGTTTGAACTCTTTGGCTTCAATGCCAAGCATCACATCTAGAGGAAACCTGGCACCATCCCTACGGTGAAGCATGGTGGTGGCAGCATCATGCTGTTGGGATGTTTTTCAGCGGCAGGGACTGGGAGACTAGTCAGGATTGAGGGAAAAATGAATGGAACAAAGTACAGAGAGATTCTTGATGAAAACCTGCTCCAGCGTGCTCAGGACCTCAGACTGGGGTGAAGGTTCACCTTTCAACAGGACAACAACCCTAAGCACACAGCCAAGACAATGCAGGACATGGCTTCGGGACAGGTCACTGAATGTCCTTCAGTGGCCCAACCAGAGACTGGACTTGAACCCTATTGAAAATCTCTGGAGAGGCCTGAAAATATCTTTGCAGCAACGCTCCCCATCCAACATGGGTGGGAGAAACTGCCATTCTTGTAGCATCATACCCAAGAAGACTCAAGGCTGTAATTCAACAAAGTATTGAGTAAAGGGTCTGAATACTTAAGTAAATGTGATATTTCAGTTTTTTTGTACATATATAATTTATCAACATTTATAATAACCTGATTGTGCTTTGTTATTATGGGGTATAGATTGATGAGGGGGGAAAAACAATATAATCTGAATACTTTCCAAATGCACTATACGTGGAGATGAAAAGTGGACAATGTAGTGAAATGGTGGTGGTTCTGTAATTTACAGAAACACAATTAATTAAATCACACATTCCTGTCACGCCTGCTCCCGCTCTTCCCCCCTGGCACTCGAGGGCGCCAGGTTTCCCAGCATTACGCACTCCTGCCATCATCATTACGTACACTTGCCTTCCCCCCATCACACGTATCAGCAATTATTGGACTCGCCTGGACTCAATCAACTCTGTCAATACCTACCCTATATCTGTCTGGTTCCCACTCTGTTCCCTGCTTCTGCATTGATCGTCTTATCAAATCAAATCGGTCACATACGCATGGGTAGCAGATGTTAATGCGAGTGTAGCGAAATGCTTGTGAAGGCATAGATCTGTGGAAGGGTACTTGCTTGTATACCAGTGTGCTGACGCTGTTCCTGTCTTGTTTCATGTCTGTTCTTGATTAAATGTTTGACTCCCCGTACCAGCTTCTCATCCCTGGCGTCGGTCTTTACAATACCGAATGAATACACCAGGGACAAATGCAGAGATACAGAATCTTATAGCAGCAGTAAATCTCAAAGGACTGTATAGATTGCATCTGCCACATTTGTCAAGGCCAATTGTTGTCACACCCTGATCTGTTTCACCTGTCCTTGTTCTTGTCTCCACCCCCCTCCAGGTGTCGCTTATTATCCAAGGTATATTTATCCCTGTGTTTCTCTCTGTGCCAGTTCGTCCTGTTTTGCCAAGTCAATCAGTGGTTTTGATAACTCCTATTTTTCCCAGTCTCTGTTTTTTCCTAGCCCTCCTACTTTTGACCCTTGCCTGTCCTGACACCGAACCCGCCTGCCTGACCACTCTGCCTGTACTGACCCTGAGCCTGCCTATCCCCTTGTACTGTTTGGACTCAGGCCTGTTCACTGAACCCCTGTCCTGACCTCAAGCCTGCCTATCACCTGGTACTGTTTGGACTCTGACCTGGTTTATGAACTCTCGCCTGTCCCACCTTTTGCCTACCCCTTTTGTTATAATAAATATCGGAGCTCAACCATCTGCCTCCTGTGTCTGCATTTGTGTCTTGCCTTGGGCCCTGATAATTGTATTGTTTACTTTTAGTTGAATTCTGTGTTGAATTCAAACAAAAGCTGTTGAAGACTTTGCAAAATGTTATATAGGCCAAAATAGTATAATTGATGATATATGAGTGATAAAGTATGGTCACATTTAATTTGCTCTGTTAAACCTACCCTTTGGAATAACTTCGATAGCAACAGGGAATCTATTTAGTTAAGTGGAGATCTCGGAACATTCATTCTCACAATAAGCACATTTGTAATAGTATGTGACACATCATAGCTGGGCTTGGTTAAAACCCTGAATGGGAAACCAGAGGGTAGCTGTAAACTTTTTATAGTCCTGTATCCCTTCCAACATTCAACCTCCAGCTGCGTACTCCCTCTAGCACCAGAGTCAGTGCACTTGTAAATGTTTTTTTTTCCATTGTAAGCCTGCACACACACTATATGATACATTTATGAAACATAAGAATGAGTGTGAGTTATTATCACAACCCGGCTCATGGGAAGTGACAAAGAGCTCTTATAGGACCAGGGCACAAATAATAATAATAATTATAATACATTTTTCTCTTTATTTAGCCATCTTACATAAACAACCTTATTTGTTCATCAAAAATGTTGAATAACTCACCACAGGCTAATGAGAAGGTGTGCTTGAAAGGATGCACATAACTCCGCAATGTTGTGTTGTATTGGAGAGAGTCACACAGTCTGTGCCTGTATTTAGCTTTCATGCTAGTGAGGGCCGAGAATCCACTCTCACATAGGTATGTGGTTACAAAGGGCATCAGTGTCTTAACAGTGTGATTTGTCAAGGCAAGAAACTCTGAGCGCTATCCAGAAATCTGGCAGTGGCTTCTGACTAAATGCAATTTTCACAGAATCACATGTTGCAATTTCGATGAGGCTCTCTTGTTCAGATATCGGTAAGTGGACTGGAAGCAGGGCATGAAAGGGATAATGAATCTAGTTGTTTGTCATCGGTTTCGGGAAAGTACCTGCGTAATTGCGCACCCAACTCACTCAGGTGCTTCGCTATATCACATTTGACATTGTCTGTAAGCTTGAGTTCATTTGCACACAAAAAATGATGGAAAGACCTGTGTGTTATCCTTGTTAATGCAGACAGAAAAGAGCTCCAACTTCTTAATCATATCTTCAATTTTGTCCCACACATTGAATATAGTAGTGGAGAGTCCCTGTAATCCTAGATACAGATCATTCAGGCGAGAAAAAAGATCATCCAGATAAGCCAGTCATGTGAGAAACTTGTCATCATGCAAGCGGTCAGACAAGTAAAAATTATGATCAGTAAAGAAAACTTTAAGCTTGTCTCTCAATTTAAAAAAATGTGTCAATACTTTGCCCCTTGATAACCAGCGCACTTCTGTATGTTGTAAAAGTGTTACATGGTCGCTGCCCATAACATTGCATAATGCAGAAAATACATGAGAATTCAGGGGCCATCTGTAGTGTCCAAAACATCTTTCACACTGTCAGGCATTCCCTTGACAGCAAGAGCCTCTCGGTGGATGCTGCAGTGTACCCAAGTGGCGTCGGGAGCAACTGCTTGCACGCGCGTTACCGCTCCATTATGTCTCCCTGTCGTGGCTTTTGCGCCATCAGTACAGATACCAACACATCTTGACCACCAAAGTCCATTTGATGCCACAAAGCTTTCCAGTACTTTAAAAATATCCTCTCATGTTGTCCTTGTTTCCAGTGGTTTGCATTAGAGGATGTCTTCCTTATTTGACCCCCCCCATAAACGTAACGGACATATACCAGGAGCTGTGCCAGTCCCGCCTCGTCTGTTGACTCATCATACTTGTTTCAAAAAATGCAAAATATAACACGGAAAAGTGGTGCATGCATATGTATTCACCCCCTTTGCTATGAAGCCCCTAAATAAGATCTGGTGCAACCAATTAACTTCAGAAGTCACATAATTAGTTAAATAAATCCACCTGTGTGCAATCGAAGTGTCACATGATCTGTCACATGATCTCAGTATATATACACCTGTTCTAAAAGGCCCCAGAGTCTGCAACACCACTAAGCAAGGGGCACCACCAAGCAAGCGGCACCATGAAGACCAAGGAGCTCTCTAAACAGGTTGTGGAGAAGTACAGATCAGGGTTGGGTTATAAAACAATATCCAAAACTTTGAACATTCCACAGAGCACCATTAAATCCATTATTAAAAATGGAAAGAATATGGCACCACAACAAACCTGCCAAGAGAGGGCCGCCCACCAAAACTCACAGACCAGTCAAGGAGGGAATTCATCAGAGAGGGAACAATGAGATCAAAGATAACCCTGAAGGAGCTGCTAAGCTCCACAGCGAAGATTGGAGTATCTGTCCATATGACCACTTTAAGCCTGTCACTCCGCAGAGCTGTGCTTTACGGAAGAGTTGCCAACAAAAAGCCATTGCTTAACGAAAAAAATAAGCAACCACGTTTGGTGTTCGCCAAAAGGCATGCTGGAGACTCCCCAAACATATGGAAGAAGGTACTCTGGTCAGAAGTGACTAAAATGTAGCTTTTTGGCCATCAAGGAAAACCCTATGCCTGGCGCAAACCCAACACCTTTCCTCACCTGAACACCTTTCATCAAAGGAATTTGGTCTCTATTGGACCTTGAGAAGCTATGCTACTGTAAATACAGAATCTTATGCATTCTAATAACTGCCCATTCGGAAAAGGAAAACACAAGATATATATTACTCTGAGCTGCGCTTCAATAGACGGGTCGAAGATGGAAGATTGGTTTGCCCAGTAGAGATCGCCATTGTCCTTTGAAGAATCTTTCTGGTCGTAATCTTGCAGAGCGGACCCTTGTACCCTGTCGTACTTTGGATATTGTCTCTCCTTTCCTAGGCTACATAGGTTTACAGCTGCAGCTGATAACTTGACGTCTAGGAAGTATCACTTCTTCTTCAGTAAATAATAGTTCAAAGTTCATACCAAATTGCCATAATCAGCTTGTGCTTTATTCTGGCTGGTCAAGCCGAAATTCACCATTCCTGCGTGGTGATCGTCACCTCCACGTTGAAATGCTCCCTTCTAAACGTTCGGACAGCAGTCCACACATTTCTGGAACTAAAAGTTAATGATTGTTACAGGGGCTTTCATACTGGGGAGGAGAAGGGGCATTTCATCCTTCTAATCAATGTCTGTGCTCCCATGGGTGGGGTTACTGATTGAGCATAAGTTTACTTATGAAACAATTCTCTCATTTAGAAGCTAAAATCACTTCTTCTCACAAATAGTTTCATGTTTAATCACTTAGGTTTTGCAACATTGTGATGTAAATATGACAACTAGAATGTGTAGACTTTCAAATATACAATTCTTTCATCCTATCATGAATAACAATCTACCAAAACAATGACTGATCTGACATCACATTCTTTAAGTACCAACGGACCCTTCCATTACAGAAATATTGTCTCATTGTTCAACTTTCTGATGTTACCATCCTGTATAGTCTTTCTCTGTGGTAACAAAGGCTTTCCAAAAGTCAATTATGTAGAGTGGGGAGAGAGTTTTGGTATTTATGGTATGTCATAAACAGGTAGTGGTGGCTATTTAACAGTCTGATGGCCTTGAGATAGAAGCTGTTTTTCAGTCTCTCAATCCCAGCTTTGATTCACCTGTACTGACCACACCTTATGGATGATAACGGGGTGAACAGGCAGTGGCTCGGGTGCTTGTTGTCCTTGATGATCTTTTTGGACTTCCTGTAATATCGGGTGCTGTATGTGTCCTGGAGGGTAGATAGTTTCCCCCCGGTGAAGTATTGGGCAGACAGCACCACCCTCTGGAGAGGCCTGCGGTTACGGGCTGTGCAGTTGCCATACCAGGCGATGATACAGCCCGACAGGATGCCCTCAATTGTGCATCTGTAAACGTTTGTGAAGGTTTTAGGTGCCAAGCCAAATTTATTCAGCCTCCTGAGGTTGAAGAGGAGCTGTTGCGCATTCTTTACCACACTGTCTGTGTGGGTGGACCATTTCAGATCAGATTCAGGTCAGTGATGTGTATGCTGAGGAACTTGAAGCTTTCCACCTTCTCCACTGTGGTCCAGTCTGTGGATAGGGGCATGCTCTCTCTGCTGTTTCCACTGTCAGCTCCGTTGTTTTGTCGACATTGGGTCAGAGGTTATTTTTCTAGCACCACACTCCCGGGCCCCTCACCTTCTCCCTGTAGGCTGTCTCGTCATTGTTGGTAATCAGGCCTACTACTGTTGTGTTGTCTGCAAACTTGTTGATTGAGTTGGAGGCATGCGTGGCCACGCAGTCATGGGTGAACAGGGACTACAGGAGGGGGCTGAGCACGCACCCTTGTGGGGCCCCTGTGTTGAAGATCAGCAAAGTGTAGGTGTTGTTTCCTACCTTCACCACCTGGGGCGACCCGTTAGGAAGTCCAGGACCCAGTAGCACAGGGCAAGGTTCAGACCCAGGGCCTCAAGCTTAATGGTGAGCTTGGAGGGTACTATGGTGTTGAATGCTGAGCTGTAGTCAATGAACAGCATAGGTATTCCTCTTGTCCAGATGAGATAGTGCAGTGTGCAGCGTGATGGCGATTGCATTGTCTATGGATCTATTGGGGCGGTAATTAAATTGAAGTGGGTCTAGGGTGTCAGGTAAGGTAGAGGTGATATGATCCTTAACTAGCCACGCAAAGCACTTCATGATGACAAAAGTGAGTGCTACGGGGCGATAGTCATTTAGTTCAGTAACCTTTGCTTCTTGGTTACAGGAACAATGGTGAACATCTTGAAGCATGTGGGGACAGCACACTGGGATAGGGAGAGATTGAATATGTCCGTAAACACTCCAGCCAGCTGGTCTGCACATGCTCTAAGGATGCGGCTAGAGATGCCATCTGGACCGGCAGCCTTACGAGGGTTAACACGCTTAAATGTCTTACTCACGTCGGCCACGGAGAAGGAGAGCCCACAGTCCTTGGTAGCGCGCTATGTCGGTGGCACTGTGTTATCCTCAAAGTGGGCGAAGCAGGTGTTTAGCTTGTCTGGAAGCAAGATGTGGCTGGTTTTCCCTTTGTAGTCCATGATTGTCTGTAGACTCTGCCACATTCGCCTCGTATCTGAGCCGTTGAATTGTGACTCCACTTTGTCTCTATACTGACGTTTTGCCTGTTGATTGCTTTACGGAGTTAATAACTACACTTTTTGTACTCTGCCATATTCCCAGTCACCTTGCCATGGTTAAATGCAGTGGTTCGCATTTGAGCGAATGCTGCCATTGAGCCACGGTTTCTGGTTAGGGTAGGTTTTACTAGTCACTGTGGGTACAACATCTCCTATACACTTCCTAATAAACTCAGTCACTGTATCTGTGAATTCGTCAATGTTATTCTTAGAGGCTACCCGGAACATATCCTAGTCTGCGTGATCAAACAATCTTGAAGCGTGGATTCCGATTGGTCAGACCAGCATTGAATAGTCCTTAGCACGGGTACTTCCTGTTTGAGTTTCTGCCAATTGGAAGGGAGGAGCAAAATGGAGTCATGATCTGATTTGCCGAAGGGAGGGTGGGTGAGGGCCTTGTAGGCATCCCGGAAGTTGGAATAGCAGTGGTCGAGTGTTTCAACAGCGCGAGTGCTACAGTAAATGTGTTGATAGAACTTTGTCAGCGTTTTTTCTCAAATTTGCGTTGTTAAAATCCCCAGCTACAATAAAGGAGGCCCCAGGATATGTGGTTTCCAGTTTGCATAAAGTCCAGTGAAGTTCTTTGAGGGCCGTTGTGGTAACGACTTGAGGGGGAATATACACGGCTGTGAGTATAACCGAAGAGAATTCTCTTGGGATGTAATATGGTTGGCATTTGATTGTGAGGTATTCTAGATCGGGTGAACAAAAGGGCTTGAGTTTCTGTGTGTTATGACAATCACACCATGAGTGGTTAATCATGAAACATACACCACCGCCTTTCCTCTACACGGAGAGTTCTTTATTCCTGTCTTCGTGATATACTTCCCCCTCAGAAAACACAACAAATAGAAAGGGAGACAGGGAAGTACATGTTGCTGAACTGTTACTGCAGACCAAAGCAATATGACCAATGAAAAGAGAGAGAGCGGAGAAATTTCTCAGAACAAGCCAGCTGCCTCTGCGGACCGTGTGCATCCAAAAGAGTATGTACTTGATGGGGGAATCCAATCGTAAAATTAGGAACTGAGTCACTGTGGTGCAAAGCCACATAAAGCCAGTCTGCCTGTCGCTTTACAGTGGTGATTTTTGGTATATTATTGGGGGGGTCAAATTGACCTGTTTCTAATACGTGGGGTGGTTATGCACCTGACAATTTCCACAGAAAATTTTACGAAAACACATTGGCTATGCAACTTTTGGTAACAGAATGATGGCACAAAGAGCACAAACCGTCATTCTGGTACTAAACTTCGCATTTGAACTGTTCTTCAAGTAAATATGTTTTTTGTAAAATGTTCTGTGGATTTGTTTTTAAATAGTCCTTGTGCATACACTATAGTTGTATGGTTTGTTTAACTTTGCTGTCATTAGTTTTGGTTTGACATAGAGTACCAGTCAACACGCCTACTCATTCAAGGGCTATTCTTTATTTTTACTATTTTCTACATTGTAGAATAATAGGAAAGACATCCAAAACTATGAAATAACACTTATGGAATCATGTACTAACCAAAAAAGTGTTAAACAAATCAAAATATAATTTATATTTGAGATTGTTCAAAGTAGCCACCCTTTGCAAAACTCAAAACTCACATACCCTTCACTATTATTCATGACAGAACAAGTTACATTCACCCCCTATTTTATGTGGAGGAAGTGATTAAGCAACCCATTTTATCGGTAGCATAGTAGTAACAATTTTATAGGGTTTCTGCTACATTCTGTTCATCCTTCTCAATACACAAATCCCTGCCCGCCTCCAACCAATGATGCTAACATTACAGCCAACCGCTAACATTACAGCCAACCTAGTACAGGTGAAATTACACCAGTCATAGGCATTTCAAGACATCTTATACAACTGTATTCCTCTCCCCCCACTGCAATGACGTGAAAACACAGGACAAGTGAAAGCAGCATGGTGGATAACAACTGTGGATTTGCTTTCAACTTTCCAGTTCTATCACATCTGAGCCGATGGAGTAAAAAAGGTGTTGAGAAAGCCACTTTTGTCTATTTAGATGCACACGCTGTGAGCTGTGCCTCCTCTCATCCATCCATCCATCCATTAGCCACCCACAGACGCTAGCACTCGCTCCCTAATGACATCAGTGGTTCTCTCAGAGCGCAGCCACACCGTTAACATGCTCGCTTTCACAGCACCACGACTCCTCCAGCATCACCTCCAGCAACTCACAGCCAAACCACTGCAGTGAGGACTTATTACGGCTCAAATGGAGACATTAAAGAAGAGAACATTATCATTAGTATGGATTCGCCTTGGATTTTGTATTGTGTCTCTATGAGTTCCCTGTTAATGGAATTAATATAGAAAGGGTTGCCTGAACTTGAGTGAGAATTTGGAATGGATGAGGGATACAATAACTCATATCCACCATGGAATGTCTTGCCATTGTGTCACACGGTTTTGCAAAAAGTACTCAATTGCCATACTTGAGTAAAAGTAAAGATACCGTAATAGAAAATGATTCAAGTAAAAGTGAAAGTCACCCAGTAAAGTATTACTTGAGTAAAAGTCTGGTAAAAGTATTTGGTTTCAAATATACTTAAGTATCAACATTTTATGTAATCGATAAAATATACTTAAGTATCAAAAGTCAAATTCCTTATATTAAGCAAACTAGATAGCACCATTTTTTTAAATAATGGATAGCAGGGGTACACTCCAACACTTAGACATAATTTACAAACAAAGCATTTATGTTCAGTGAATCCACTATCAGAGGCAGTATGGATGACCAGGGATGTTCTCTTTTTACACCATACAATTTCCCTCCCACCCAGAAGTACTCATTACATCTTGCCAGGAAAATGGTTGAATTAGTTGAGTACTTTTGGGTGGGAGGAAAACTGTATGGAGTAAAAAGTACATTATTTTCTTTAGGAATGTAGTAAAGTAAAAATCTAAATAGTAAAGTACAGATATCCAGTACATAAGTACTCTACACCACTGGTGTCAAAGTGAAAGCCTTTACAGATCAACAAGGAGATTGTCATCATTGGGTTTTTTGGTTAGTGGTTATGGTTAGCCCTCAATGGTTAGCCCTCCATCACCCACCAATATTTGACTACACATCACTTTTGTGATCATCTTTCTCTCTGCAGAAGAAACATTCAAATAATTAAAGAAAAACCAAAACAGTAGTTCTTTCTCCAAACTGTGTTTAATTGTTCTTTCTCTAGGTGGTGTTTTGCTGTATTTCAGAGACACCGTGAGTAAATGAAAGCAAAAGGGCAGAACAGAACCTGTGTAAAATTAATACAACACACCACGCCTGGCCTTTTCCTTTCATTTGTCAGCAGTGTCTGTGTACTTGTCTCATCAGTGGGCCTGTCTGGGCAGCAGAGGCTGGTGGTTCAGTCCTGATAGAGAGAGGTTGTGCTGTTAAGGCAGAGTCTCTGTGAAACAAGAGCTCTCACCCCCATAAGGTACCCCGACAGGAGGGAAGTGGGAGGTGGAGGGAGGACTAGGGAGGTGTTAGGAGGATTTAGGAGGTCAGGAGAGAGGGGAGATGAGGGAGGCAGGGCAATACCAGGCATGGAGAGAGAGAGAGAGAGCCAGGCAAGGAGAAAGGGAGGAGGTGGAGGCATAGGAGGAGAGGAGACAGGCAGCGGAGATGAGGGCGTATAGAGAGTTGAGGTAGGAGGGAGAACAGAGAATGAAGGCAGGGGTAAAAGGTGTGACATGTCACTGCTGTAGCTATCTGTGTTGCAGCAGTCACGATTCAAGGCCTTCGCCATCTCACAGAGAAAAAGAAAGAAGGGAACATTTGAACTTCTGCCCAAGGCAGTGTCTTGTTAGCTTGTTTTCAAACATTAAACCTGATTTTGATTGCTTACACAACACTGAGACAAAAACAAATCTTCGTATCCACCTCGTCTCATCCAAACAATGAGTGCCTTATTCCTTCCTCTCTCTCTTCCTACCTTTCCTATCTAATTTTATGTGCCCTTAAAGAAAACATAATTGAGCAATCAAACACTCCCCCCTCTGTCTTACACACACACACACACACACACACACACACACACACACACACACACACACACACACACACACACACACACACACACACACACACACACACACACACACACACACACACACACACCATCTTATTCACTACAATCCACCATTTACCATTTAATCAGTAGGGTGAAGAGAGGAGAAGAGTGGAGGATACCTGAAAAAGCAGTGTCTTTATCTCCATATCCCTATGCACAGTGAGGTCTGACTCTCTCTCAGCCTTGGAACATAACAGGGGGTGGCCCAGCTGCCTCAGATCCCACAATGATTCCTCAAGATTTATGCCCACTAAATGCTTGAGCAACCCAAGCCCTACCCACTCTCCTACCTGTTTACTGATAGGAGTGTGTGTGTGTGTGTGTGTGTGTGTGTGTGTGTGTGTGTGTGTGTGTGTGTGTGTGTGTGTGTGTGTGTGTGTGTGTGTGTGTGTGTGTGTGAGTGCGTGCGTGCGTGCGTGTGTGTGTATGTGACGATCATTGGCTGAGTGAGCACAGCTCGCCAGAGAGGCAGCTCAGTGACAGTGATGGATGGGACCTCGCCACCTCTCCTCCCGCTCACTTGCTGACTGGGCCCTATGCCTTATTCATGAGATTTGGGACAGGAAAGAGATGCCGAAAGGTTTAAGAATATATTAAGGAACTCTTTGGGATGTCAACCGAGTTGTCAGGTAGTGTTAAGCAAAGAGTCTGAGGCTATACAAGGCTGTGGCAGAAAGCAAAAGGGACAGTTTTATTTTTCTCTACCATACTTTATGTGGTTAAGAACAAGCCGAGAACAAAACAGACTACTGACCGGTGTTGTATTTGCTCACTTGAATCTACCCTTCAGTCTGATGCATTCATAGTAATATAAGGGCAGATCAACGAAGGCTTCTTAAGGCGTGGGCATCAGATGTTAGTCATGCATTTGTGTGAAGTACATTTCAATCAAGAGTCAATCAACCTTTGTTTTCAATCGACCCATGTGGTAATAAGAACATGCCACAAAGTAACAACAACAATTTCAGTCATGGTGGGAGTTGACTGATCCCATGGTCTCTCCTTTGTTGTTATTCTCTTAAAACAACTTCTTCTGGCTTAACAGACAGTTCTCTTAGAATATTTCTCCACAGTAACAGACAGTTACAGTTACATTATTTTCTGCCATGAACAGAACTACTTCTGTATGTCAAGACACAATACTGTTGGGTCCTTTATCAATGTCATTCACAGAACTTTGAAGAGGTGTTCTGGCATAAGTGGTATATTCTTCGTATTGATCAATGTGCCTGTTTGAATGGACTTATTGGGCTGCGGACAACAGCTGCAGTTGCCCACCATTTTGTGTTTTCACATTGATCACTGCCAAGCCTGTTAGGAGGCAGTCTGGTTTCGGGAAGGTCTACAATAAGCTTAAAGTAACAGAATGCCTGCAGGTAAAGCACATGTTGCAGAATTGACACTGGCAAGTCGCTTCCCTCTAGCCAAGCTTTGAGAATACTTTTCTCATCTGCATGTTTGTCTGCGTGAGCAGCTCCCCCCACCTCTCTTACAGCTGAGCAAATAACCATTCAAACAACAGAGAAGGTGACGGAAAGGGGAAAAAAGCTCCTTAGTATGTAATAGGATCTACAACATGTGTGGAGGAAACGTAATGGGAAGAAATTGTAGATGAAAGGTAGCTTTTATATGTTGCTAGAGACAATTAAAAGAGTACCTAGCTGTTCTGTTCACATCCCCCATTTTGGAATCCAAGCATTTGTGCGTTTCATAAATTTGGGTTTGAGAGATTTAGCCGATAGGCTACACACAGGAAGATGAGCAGGTGTACCAAAATCAGATGCAGCGATAAATAGTCTGCCTGAACATTGATGGGTGCTCACTGAATGAGAGATGCCAGCTTTTAGACATTTGTGATTCAGGTAACGTGTGAAGTTTTGTCAAGCTACCGTTGCAGATTGCTTCGTAAAACTTAGATTTAACACGTCCATAAATTGGCTTGAGTTACCAGGGAATACCAGGGTTTTTTGGTGCTGATAGAATGTTGATCTTTGCTCTCAACTGAGTGTCTCTTCATGAATGTAATTTGAATGAGAAAAGCATCTTTGACTGGCACAAAAAGTACAGCGAAACCTTACTTTTCAGACTGTATCCAGATGTGGATTGACGCATAGAGATTCAGTAAAGAAGTGTAAACATTGGAGGAAATGTGAGACACCTGTTTGGTGATGTGTTGAGACAGGAGCACTATGGACATCAGTGAGCAGCATATCTCTCACATTCCCCATCAGGACTCCAGATGTCAGGGCCACCCAGAGAGAGAAGAAGAGAGCCAGGCCCCAGAGGGTGGATTAGCCCCTGGCTGTCCCTGGCTGCCCTGCTCCCTCCCTGGGTCTGGGTGGGTGGGGACCCAGCTGTGGGCCCTTTTCAACTAACGCTGCATTAGTCTGCTTTTGCTCATTAATTGGGTGACTAATAACAAGATTAAAGAGATTCCATTAGGAAATGCGGCACACATGTTGTTTCTAATTATCATGTTAATGACCATCTCTAAAGCCATGGTGAGTTTCTTGGGTATCTCTCTCCCTCCAAATGAGGATTGTGTTTCCCTATAGAACTTCTTATCTTGGGATGTAAATTGTTGCCATATAGAACATTTTAGGAATGCATTTCAATGTATAGACATGGTTATCAATTCCAAGTGACTAGTGAACTATCCTCAGTATCTGTAACGGTTGGCAATGTTATGCTCTCTGAATAAGCCCGACAGTTGATCTAGGCTATTCAGCATAGCACAGTGTTTATGGACTGTTCCGTCCCAGTTTGTTAGGCTTGTGATGCAGTGAGTTAGACAGCACACAGCACTCAGGACTATGATGGTGATCAATGTGCCTCACTCTGGCAGAGAGGAGAGAGAGATAAAGAACATGCTTGTCTAACCTGCAAAAAGGTGCTGGATAGAAAGAGGCAACACATGCATTTACAAACATACAGACACATCTGTTTATGTACACACGCATGTGCATGTGTGGACACACACACGCACATCAACAGCACAACAAACTCCACTGGCAAAAGGAGCCTGGAGTTAGTGTGGCGTGCATGCAATTCATCTGGGGGATAGTGGGGCTATAAAGCGCAGCACCAACCGCCTGAGAGGGTTTGAGGGCTTCAGGCAGCTCCAACCTGTTTATGATTTCACAAGCATGTAACTCATTACACATGCTTTTACGCAGTGTGATCCGTGCCACACTCCCCAAACTCTCACAGATCCCCTCAAAGAAGGCAATTTGCTTTTGCACAAGGAAAGGGAAAGGCACACACACACCACCACACTGCTGATTAGTACACACTGAAAGAAGATGCAATAAGCTAGCTGTTGACTCCTCTTGAGTTTGCCATCAATATGGTTTTATTCTTTTGAGGCAAAATGAGTTCAATAAGGATAGATGAAGAAAGCTCCAGAGTGTGATTTAGAGAGCCGTAAGCAGCATTCACTGCTCACTCTGAGAGGAGCTTCTAGTGTGACAGTCATTCTTCATAGAAAGAGATCACAAACTATACTTTCATGACTTTATCCTTGTTACGAAGTCTCCTTCAGTGGCGGCAGCATTCTACAGTGTCCTGTGGGAGAGTCAGGGATGGCAGCATTCTACAGTGTCCTGTGGGAGAGTCAGGGATGGCAGCATTCTACAGTGTCCTGTGGGAGAGTCAGGGATGGCAGCATTCTACAGTGTCCTGTGGGAGAGTCAGGGATGGCAGCATTCTACAGTGTCCTGTGGGAGAGTCAGGGATGGCAGCATTCTACAGTGTCCTGTGGGAGAGTCAGGGATGGCAGCATTCTACAGTGTCCTGTGGGAGAGTCAGGGATGGCAGCATTCTACAGTGTCCTGTGGGAGAGTCAGGGTTGGCAGCATTCTACAGTGTCCTGTGGGTGAGTCAGGGATGGCAGCATTCTACAGTGTCCTGTGGGAGAGTCAGGGATGGCAGCATTCTACAGTGTCCTGTGGGAGAGTCAGGGATGGCAGCATTCTACAGTGTCCTGTGGGAGAGTCAGGGATGGCAGCATTCTACAGTGTCCTGTGGGAGAGTCAGGGATGGCAGCATTCTACAGTGTCCTGTGGGAGAGTCAGGGATGGCAGCATTCTACAGTGTCCTGTGGGAGAGTCAGGGATGGCAGCATTCTACAGTGTCCTGTGGGAGAGTCAGCGATGGCAGCATTCTACAGTGTCCTGTGGGAGAGTCAGGGATGGCAGCATTCTACAGTGTCCTGTGGGAGAGTCAGGGATGGCAGCATTCTACAGTGTCCTGTGGGAGAGTCAGGGATGGCAGCATTCTACAGTGTCCTGTGGGAGAGTCAGGGATGGCAGCATTCTACAGTGTCCTGTGGGAGAGTCAGGGATGGCAGCATTCTACAGTGTCCTGTGGGAGAGTCAGGGATGGCAGTGTTCATAACTAACACACCCTTTCTTTCTTTCTGGCTTTCTACAGCACACAATAAACCACATCAATACATGAAGGTGTACTGTATGTGTGACCTTGTTTTAACAAACGCTTTACTTTGACGAGCACATGTAACAGGAGTGTAGGTGTATGAAACAAATCATTCTGGTGTTTCTTGCCATTCCAAAATGTCTTATTGATTTTGGAAGAGAATATGAGCATCCAGTCAGCATGGGGCTGTTACATTACAGTTAAGTCTATTTCAGGCATACAACTTTGTGTTAAAACATTCATTAAAAGCAGCAAGAATACTTTTGTAAAATAATGCCAGTAGCATAGTATTTTTGTGCTGTTCCCTTTTCCAGTTTTACTTCCAAGTGCCTGCAGGAATACTGAAAGTTTAAGTTTCTTTTAGGTGATGCTGTGGTCAACCTATTGTTTGCGTCAGGTGTAGTGATGGGATGTGCTTTCCCATGCAGAGTCAAGCAGTTCTGGTTACAGTACGGATTTCAATTTTACTGTAAAAGTACAGTAGTTCAATAGCCGGGAGAAATAGACCGATCTTTATAAGATGATCATTGTACCAACTACTGTGTGGCTCTAACATAGCCTATTGATTGTGTTAATTAAAAAATATATATATCTCACATAGAAATAGCTTGGATATTTCTAAAACCACGTATTTCTTACAATTATACACATCATTGTGTCTCAGCTGATGAACTGTTCAAGTATGTCCACATAAAATGAATACATTCTGAAAGCATTGCTCGCTGGTTGTTTTGTCATGACAACCATGATATATGACTTTATACTATAAAACACATGCATTCAGCAAATCTTTTTATTTATTTAACTACAATAAGGTACATAACATGTCTTGGTAATTCAATGTTTTTATTTCATTGCAGCCAAAAGCATGATTTTATTCTTTGAAACAACTGACATTCATGTTAAGTTCTCTGTAACGTTCCTTTTTGTCTTGATATTTTAGATAGAGGACTTCCGGCAAATTACATATCAACTGTCCACCAGTAGATGGAGCAAACAAGTTGTGCAGAGAGTAATTAAAATATCCAGCATAATGCAAGCAGGCGTTCACAGTCAGTCGCTTGGCAGGAGGTATAGAGAGAGAGGAAGAGTGAGAATGAGAGCAGATATTGTTGGCCTGAAACCTCAGTAATTTTGTCAATTCTGAATTGTTCCTGTGGCCGTCTGCTAGCTGGCTGTGTCTTCATGCTCTGACCTGTGGTCCTACACTCATAGTGTGACCTGTAAATACAGATGTACTGCAGCCTGCCATAACACCATTCTAACTGCTTTATAAACCATCACTGCTTTCACATCTAATGTTCCAGGGTGTATCTAGGACATACATTTACCCATAAATACTTTGAATAGAATGGTTCACTAAAGTTGAGGTCTACATAAACAATGTGGTGATGCAAGGAATATGATGAAATTATTATCATGATGGGTTGGACATAGCCTTGTATTGACAATTAATTTAAGTGGCCCAGCGTAGAGATTGGAGGGGTACACTAAAATCTGCGCGGCACCGGTGTGTTGTAATTAGCTGACTCCTCACTGTGAGACTGTGTGTATCCTCTAATCATCTCGGCTTGTGAGCCAGGTGAGATTTTTTAATTCAGGCCGAGAAATTACAGGCTAAGCCCCAGAGATGCCCGATGGGAGATGCCAACGTGGCCCCATGCTATTACTGAAGTTAACAAGCTACACTAAAAAGTCTGAAAACATGATTTAAGGGCTGCTACTAAAACGAACAGTGTAAACCCGAAAGCACAGACTCGTCCCAGTGTCAAGTTTTGATTGGTACGCAGCCCACAGTAAATCACGTGCACATGTATTTTAGTCTCTTTAATTTAATCTGTGTTTTCATCTAATAACAGGATGCAAAAGCACACACAATAAGGTGATAATACCATTATTACTTTCCTGTTTGTTTTTCCTGTTTGTGTGACTTTCCTAATGGTTTCTAAATAGTAAGACTCAAAGTAGGTGCTCTCTTCTGAACTCTTTCACTGTAGCCTGCTGGTAGAACGCTAATTAGCTTTCCTGTTGAACATGGGGAGTTGTGAACATGTTTCTACACTCTACCTACTGTAGATTATTGGCAGGAGATAACGCCACACTCGGTTGTGGAAACAGAGGACCAGATGGTATGTTGTAAACAATGGAGGTACAACAAAATTTATGTAGAGTACCTCCACATGAAAATAGAATACTCATTGGATGGAGAACATGAAAATATGGAATACAGTGCATTCGGAAAGTATTCAGTCCCCTTCACTTTTTCCTAGATTATGTTACATTACAGCCTTATAATAAAATAGATTATATAAAGTAAAACCATTTTTAATCTAGTACAATACCCCATAATGAAAAAGCAAAGATATTCTATTAGATATTTTTGCAAATTTATGAAAATAAAAAAACTGAAATAACTTATTTACATACTAAGTATTCAGACCCTTTGCTATGAAACTCGAAATTGAGCTCAGGTGCATCATGTTTCCATTGATCATCCTTGAGATGAGTCCACCTGTGGTAAATTCAATTGATTGGACATGATTTGGAAAGGCACACATCTGTTTATATAAGGTCCCACAGTCGACAGTGATTGTCTGAGCAAAAACCAAGCCATGAGGTCGAACGAATTGTCCATTGTGTCAAGGCACAGATCTGGGGAAATGTCTACAGCATTGAAGGCCCCCCAAGAACACAGGGGCATCCATCATTCTTAAATGGTAGACGATTGGAACCACCAAGACTCTTCCTAGAGCTGGCCGCCCGGGCAAACTAAGAAAGTAGGTGACCAAGAAACCAACGGTCACTCTGACATTGCTCTAGAGTTCCTCTGTGGAGATGGGAGAACCTTCCCAAAGGACAACAATCTCTGCAGCACTCCACCAGTCAGGCATTTATGGTAGAGTGGCCAGAATGAAGCCACTCCTCAGTAAAAGGCACATGGGTGCCTTTTGGAGTTTGCCAAAATGCACATAAAGACTCTCAGACCATGAGAAACAAGATTCTCTGGTCTGATGAAACCAAGATTGAACTCTTTGGCCTGAATGCCAAGCATCACATCTGGAGGAAACCTGGCACCATCCCTACGTTGAGGCATGGTGGTGGCAGCATCATGCTGTGGGGATGTTTTTCAGCAACATTGACTGGGAGACTAGTCAGGATCGAGGGAACAGAGCAAAGTACAGAGAGATCCTTTATGAAAAACTGCTCCAAAGCGCTCAAGACCTCAGACTGGGGCAAAGGTTCACCTTCCAACAGGACAGCGACCCTAAGCACACAGCCAAGATGACATAGGAGTGGCTTCGGGACAACTCTCTGAATGTTCTTGAGTGGCCCAGCCAGAGCCCAGTCTTGAGCCCGATAAAATATCTCTGGAGAGACTTGAAAATAGCTGTGCAGCAACGCTCTCCATCCAACCTGACAGTGCTTGGGAGAATCTGCAGAGAAGAATGTGAAAAACTAGAGGCAGTAATCACTGCCAAATGTGCTTCAACAATGTACTGAGTAAAGGGTCTGAATACTGATGTAAAAGTGATATTTCAGTTTATTATTTTTCATACATTTGCAAACATTTCTAGAAAAATGCTTTTGCTTTGTCATTATGGGGTATTTTGTGTAGAATTGATGAGGGGGAAAAAAATCAATTTTAGAATAAGGCTATGACCTAAGAAAATGTGAAAAACGTTAAGGGGTCTGAATACTTTCCTAATGCACTGTACATACACTATACTACTATATATAATGGTAAATCAATACAGCTTCCACGGCTTAGTCATATAACAGACATGCGAAACCTAGTTCCAAATCCATTTGCTTTACTCATTATGTAAACAATTCTACTACTACATCTGGTTAATTGTGTGAACCATGAAAGATTGGTTCTAATAATTTGTGGATGTTTCTCTGTTTCCCTTCTTTCATTATTTTAAATGTAAATTATTACTTGTTTGCACTGAGCATACATGGTGATGAAAACAATACAATACTTGCTTTATTGGTCCATTTTCATGGATATTCTTTATTTTCTGCTATAACAGTCTTCTATAAAGAGTACTCATAATACCAAGATCACAATGTAAGGTACTGCATGATGTCACTGCCGAGTAGGAGTTATGAGCATGACTAGACACCTTGTGAAAATAAATTCTTCAGTGTTATTTTCCATGCAATGTTTTGGCCATAGTAATATTTCACAAAATGTCCCATAAAACCCCAACCTCATGACTCGATACAGTCTATTTGGGAAGTATTCTGACCCCTTCACTTTTTCCACATGTTATGTTACAGCCATTCTAAAATGGATAAAATATATATTTTTCCTCATCGATCTACACACAATAGCCCATAATGACAAATCAAAAACAGGTTTTTAGAAATGTTTGCAAATTATATGAAAAAAAAATGAAATATCACATTTACCTCAGTACTTTGTTGAAGCACCTTTAGTAGTGAATACAGCCTTGAGTCTTCTTGGGTATGACGCTACAAGCTTGGCACACCTGTACTTGGGGAGTTTCTCTAATTTTTCTCTGCAGATCCTCTCAAGCTCTGTCAGGTTGGATGGGGAGCGTTGCTGCACAGCTATTTTCAGGTCTCTCCAGATATATTCGACCAGGTTCAAGTCTGGGCTCTGGCTGTGCCACTTAAGGACATTCAGAGACTTGTCCCGAAGCTACTCCTGCGTTGCCTTAGCTGCGTTGTCCTGTTGGAAGGTGTACCATTCGCTCCAGTCTGAGGTCCTGAGCACTCTGGAGCAGGTTTTCATCAACGATCTGTCTATACTTTGCTCCGTTCATCTTGCCCTCAATCCTGACTAGTCTCCCAGTTCATGTTGCTGAAAAACGTCCCCACAGTATGATGCTGCCACCACCATGTTTCAACGTAGGGATGGTATTGGACAGGTGATGAGCGTTGCCAGGTTTCCTTCAGATGTGACACTTGGCATTCAGGCCAAAGAGTTCAATTTTGGTTTCATCAGACCAGAGAATATTGTTACTCCCGGTCTGAGTGTCCTTTAGGTGCCTTTTGGCAAACTTCAAGTGGGCTGTCATGTGAGGAGTGGCATCCATCTGGCCACTCTACCATAAAGAGATGGTTGTACTTCTGGAAGGTTCTCCCATCTACACAGAGGAAGGTATTGTGTGTAGATTGATGCGGGAAATTGTTTATTTAATCAATTTTTAGAAAGGCTATAACGTAACACAATGTGGAAAAAGTGAAGGGGTCTGAATACTTTCCGTATGCATCTGTCAACAGCTGAGCCTTACACTGTTTTCTGAGCGCTAACCTTTTGGTCAATACTGGGAGTTCTGAATGCCAAGAATGTTCACACTCTTGAAGGGAATAGTACATTGCTATTTTACAGATGTCTGCAGCCAAAGCCTACCATGACATTAAACGTAGTAGCCTATAAGTATTAAGGGTAACACATAAATCCAACTTGTAACATGCATTGTGATATGCAATGCTGCATAATACCTGTGGTTTCACTATCGTGGTACTGTATTAAATAGCTTGTTTAGGCAGACAAATGTTGATACAAATACATTCAATATAAGTTGAATTGTATTGACTTATTCTAGAGTATCATAATAACCCCTAAAGAAAAGACATGACACACATCACACCTGGTACTTCAGCAAAAACATTTAGGCCTGGTTTGATTTCCATTACAATTGGGTATTACAACAATGCGTGTTTGAGTGTCGGTGATGAATGAATGTGCATAGTAGAGATTGTATGGGGATTCCACCTAATTAGCCTTCTATTACACTATAGCTTTAGTCATAAATCAAATGGTAGTTAAACTTGAATAGCAGACAATCAATGTATGGTGAGAGATTATGAGAGAGTCTACAATAGTCATTTGGTAATGAGTATGGTGGGTATGTCTAAGGAGTTCTGTCAATGTGATCACAATTACTCCAGGACATCCTGGGTAGGCCTTCTTTGTTGCTGTGAATCTGAGGAGTGGACATTACGGTGGTGTTTTAGACCAGACACACTCTGGGGATGCACAAATGAAACATGTATCAGCCCTGCATGTAAAAACACTCATAAAACCGTATGGGGTGGATACAGTATGTACTATACAGTAGGTAGCTACACCAAAGATGGCATAGCAGTAAGTCGTCCTGTCGTATCGTCTCTCTGTAAATATCGTCTATTTTTCGTTTTAGATATTTTTCTTCGCATATCTTTAAAAACATTTTTGCTCGCTTCCAAATACTCTCCTGCAACCCGCCTCACCCAATGTAGCTACTTTTCCTAAAGTATTTACATTTACTTCGGAACCGGAACCCCTCAACTGAAGCTAGCCAGCTAACAACCTGCTATGCTAGCGGTCTTCAGCTAACCGGTCATCAGCTAACCCTTAGCTCGGAAAGCTCTCGCCAGTTCGAACAACGCGACGCTAACCAGAGCATAACGGACCTATTTTTTTTTTTAACCCCGGATTCCCACCGCAAACGGAACATCTCTCAGCTGGATCTTCACAACTAGCTATCAAGCTAAACCGCAACCCTGGTTGATTACTCCTGGCCAGCGTTTCCACCCACGTAGCTTGAAGCTAGCCCGGCCAGAGCTCCTGTGCTCATAGCATACTCCTGGGCTACAATACCCGGACCCACGACCGGTCTATCGATGTCACTGCATGAAGAGGAATAAACAGACTCACCCCATCGTGACGCCCTCCAAAGGCTAACTCTCTAGCCCTCGCTATCTCCTTGCTTGCTAATTCGGCATGCTAACTGCTAGCTTGTTTAGCCCAGGTCCGCTAACTACTACCTTGTTTACCCCGGCCTGCTAATCTGCTAGCACAGGCCTGCTAATCTGTTAGCTTGTTAGCACAGGCCTGCTAACCGTCTGCATTTCCGCGTCCCAAACACGCAGTGGCCCATATGTACTTTCTATCTCTTCCCGATTTAAAAAAAAAAATGTTATACCTTCCGGAAACCTACCTCAACCAATGTGATACGGAATAGCTATTATTTTTAATTTTTAGAACACACTCAAGAACCTCCAGAAGCTAACCAGCTAACTAGCTACAAGCTATTTAGTCATTGTTAGTTTTTTTAACCTGGATAACACTCGCCAGTCCAGCCCCCCTGCCCCATGGACTCTGATCACTTGGCTACATAGCTGATGCAAGCTGGACTGTCCATTAATCACGGTACTCCATTCTGCTTGTTTGTTTTATCTGTCGGCCCCGTTGCCTAGTCAATGCCATTTTACCTGCTGTTGTTATGCTAGCTGATTAGCTGTTGTTTCACCCACTGTTTTAGCTAGCTTTCCCAGTTCAGCACCTGTGATTACTGTATGCCTCGCTGTATGTCTCTCTCAATTGTCAATATGCCTTGTATACTGTTGCTCAGGTTAGTTATCATTGTTTTAGTTCACAATGGAGCCCCTTGTCCCACTCCTCATACCCCTGATACCTCCTTTGTCCCACCTCCCACATATGCGGTGACATCACCCATTACAACCAGCATGTCCAGAGATAAAACCTCTCTCATCATCACCCAGTGCCTGGGCTTACCTCCGCCGTACCCGCACCCCACCATACCCCTGTCTGCGCATTATGCCCTGAATATATTCTACCATGCCCAGATACCTGCTCCTCTTATTCTCTGTCCCCAACGCTCTAGGCGACCAGTTTTGATAGCCTTTAGCCGCACCCTCATACTACTCCTTCTCTGTTCCGCGGGTGATGTGGAGGTAAACCCAGGCCCTGCATGTCCCCAGGCACCCTCATTTGTTGACTTCTGTGATCGAAAAAGCCTTGGTTTAATGCATGTCAACATCAGAAGCCTTCTCCCTAAGTTTGTTTTACTCACTGCTTTAGCACACTCTGCTAACCCTGATGTCCTTGCCGTGTCTGAATCCTGGCTCAGGAAGGCCACCAAAAATTCAGAGATTTCCTTACCCAACTATAACATCTTCCGTCAAGATAGAACTGCCAAAGGGGGGGGACTTGCAGTCTACTGCAGAGATAGCCTGCAAAGTAATGTCATACTTTCCAGGTCCATAACCAAACAGTTCGAACTACTAATTCTGAAAATTACTCTCTCCAGAAATAAGTCGCTCACTGTTGCCGCCTGCTACCGACCCCCCTCAGCTCCCAGCTGTGCCCTGGACACCATTTGTGAATTGATTGCCCCCATCTAGCTTCAGAGTTTGTTCTGTTAGGTGACCTAAACTGGGATATGCTTAACACCCCGGCAGTCCTACAATCTAAGCTAGATGCCCTCATTCTCACACAAATCATCAAGGAACCCACCAGGTACAACCCTAACTCTGTAAGCAAGGGCACCCTCATAGACGTCATCCTGACCAACTGGCCCTCCAAATACACCTCCGCTGTCTTCAATCAGGATCTCAGCGACCACCGCCTCATTGCCTGTATCCGCTACGGTGCCGCAGTCAAACGACCACCCCTCATCACTGTCAAACGCTCCCTAAAACACTTCTGTGAGCAGGCCTTTCTAATCGACCTGGCCCGGGTACCCTGGAAGGACATTGACCTCATCCCGTCAGTTGAGGATGCCTGGTCATTCTTTAAGAGTAACTTCCTCACCATTTTAGATAAGCATGCTCCGTTCAAAAAATGCAGAACTAAGAACAGATACAGCCCTTGGTTCACTCCAGACCTGACTGCCCTCGACCAGCACAAAAACATCCTGTGGCGGACTGCAATAGCATCGAACAGTCCCCGCGATATGCAACTGTTCAGGGAAGTCCGGAACCAATACACGCAGTCAGTCAGGAAAGCTAAGGCCAGCTTCTTCAGGCACAAGTTTGCATCCTGTAGCTCCAACTCCAAAAAGTTCTGGGACACTGTGAAGTCCATGGAGAACAAGAGCACCTCCTCCCAGCTGTCCACTGCACTGAGGCTAGGGAACACGGTCACCACCGACAAATCCATGATTATTGAAAACTTCAACAAGTATTTCTCAACGGCTGGCCATGCCTTCCGCCTGGCTACTCCAACCTCGACCAACAGCTCCGGCCCCCGCAGCTCCTCGCCCAAGCCTCTCCAGGTTCTCCTTTACCCAAATCCAGATAGCAGATGTTCTGAAAGAGCTGCAAAACCTGGACCCGTATAAATCAGCTGGGCTTGACAATCTGGACCCTCTATTTCTGAAACTATCCGCCGCCATTGTCGCAACCCCTATTACCAGCCTGTTCAACCTCTCTTTCATATCATCTGAGATCCCCAAGGATTGAAAGCTGCCGCAGTCATCCCCCTCTTCAAAGGGGGAGACACCCTGGACCCAAACTGTTACAGACCTATATCCATTCTGCCTTGCCTATCTAAGGTCTTCGAAAGCCAAGTCAACAAACAGGTCACTGACCATCTCGAATCCCACCGTACCTTCTCCGCTATGCAATCTGGTTTCCGAGCCGGTCACGGGTGCACCTCAGCCACACTCAAGGTACTAAACGACATCATAACCGCCATCGATAAAAGACAGTACTGTGCAGCCGTCTTCATCGACCTTGCCAAGGCTTTCGACTCTGTCAATCACCATATTCTTATCGGCAGACTACAGTAGCCTTAGTTTTTTCGGATGACTGCCTTGCCTGGTTCACCAATTACTTTGCAGACAGAGTTCAGTGTGTCAAATCGGAGGGCATGCTGTCCGGTCCTCTGGCAGTCTCTATGGGGGTGCCACAGGGTTCAATTCTCGGGCCGACTCTTTTCTCTGTATATATCAATGATGTTGCTCTTGCTGCGGGCGATTCCCTGATCCACCTCTACGCAGACGACACCATTCTATATACTTTCGGCCCGTCATTGGACACTGTGCTATCTAACCTCCAAACGAGCTTCAATGCCATACAACACTCCTTCCGTGGCCTCCAACTGCTCTTAAACGCTAGTAAAACCAAATGCATGCTTTTCAACCGATCGCTGCCTGCACCCGCATGCCCGACTAGCATCACCATACTGGATGGTTCCGACCTTGAATATGTGGACACCTATAAGTACCTAGGTGTCTGGCTAGACTGCAAACTCTCCTTCCAGACCCATATCAAACATCTCCAATCGAAAATCAAATCAAGAGTCGGCTTTCTAACAAAGCCTCCTTCACTCACGCTGCCAAGCTTACCCTAGTAAAACTGACTATCCTACCGATCCTCGACTTCGGCGATGTCATCTACAAAATTGCTTCCAACACTCTTCTCAGCAAACTGGATGCAGTTTATCACAGTGCCATCCGTTTTGTCACTAAAGCACCTTATACTACCCACCACTGCGACTTGTATGCTCTAGTCGGCTGGCCCTCGCTACATATTCGTCGCAAGACCCACTGGCTCCAGGTCGTCTACAAGGCCATGCTAGGTAAAGCTCCGCCTTATCTCAGTTCACTGGTCACGATGGCAACACCCATCCGTAGCACGCGCTCCAGCAGGTGTATCTCACTGATCATCCCTAAAGCCAACACCTCATTCGGCCGCCTTTCGTTCCAGTACTCTGCTGCCTGTGACTGGAACGAATTGCAAAAGTCGCTGAAGTTGGAGACCTTTATCTCCCTCACCAACTTCAAACATCAGCTATCTGAGCAGCTAACCGATCGCTGCAGCTGTACATAATCTATTGGTAAATAGCCCACCCATTTTCACCTACCTCATCCCCACAGTTTTTATTTATTTACTTTTCTGCTCTTTTGCACACCAATATCTCTACCTGTACATGATCATTTATCAATCCAGTGTTAATCTGCAATATTGTAATTATTCGCCTACCTCCTCATGCCTTTTGCACACATTGTATATAGACTCCCCTTTTTTTCTACTGTGTTATTGACTTGTTAATTGTTTACTCCATGTGTAACTCTGTGTTGTCTGTTCACACTGCTATGCTTTATCTTGGCCAGGTCGCAGTTGTAAATGAGAACTTGTTCTCAACTAGCCTACCTGGTTAAATAAAGGTGAAATAAAAAAATAAAATACTGGATGTATGAGATGTGCTGTTTTCAAATCAAAAAAGCTTTAATAGCTTTCCACCTGGCTGTTGATAGCTGTTTAATTTTGTGGAAATTATAAGCATCAACAAATTGTCTGCGTTGATCAAATTGTCTGTGCGACGTAGCTACTGTACATTTATCTGATGGTCCTGCGCAAATGTGTATTTCTAAATAACAGAGCAAGTTAAGGTTTAAGCCCTACTAATTGTTGTGTATTCAAACCTCTAGATTGACTGGTTTACAGTAATATAGACCTGCTTCATTACCGTATATATATTGGATGGAATGGGTGTTCTTTTGCTACACAACAGAACAGTCCCCATGCTCTCAAGGTAATCTGGCTCAGTTTCCTGTCTGACAATTCTATGGCCAGCTTCCATCTCACCCAGATGAGAAGCCTGACCCTGCTCCTGACCCGCTTCTTTTAATTATCCCACCGCCATGCATTAGATACAGTGGAATTAGCTACAAATAAACAAAACATCTCGTTGTTATCATACCATGTAGTAAGGAAGCCAATTAGAATAATGGTAAACTTCTCTCTGTCTTTCTCATCCCCATCCTGGTTACTATGATAAATGTTGCAGTTAAAGCATTAATAGAAAAGAAGGAATGTTTTCACTTGCTATTTTCTCCACAAGATAATTTACCCACTCTGCAATATAAGGGTCAAAGAGATTCAATGCATGTATGAAATATTAATCGGAGTTCTCCATTTATTTAAAGAGGATCAAATGACCTTTATGCAACATCAAATTGATTATAACAGAGCATTGGCTACCGCAGCAATAAATCACTTTTAAACGGAGAAGAAAAGACTCCAACACTGGGGTGGGTATGTTTGGTTTGTATTGTGCTGAACAATAATGGTAAACAGAGATTATTAAAGAAGCCGAACCTTGCAGATAAACAAAGTATTTCCCTTGTGTGCTGTAGAAAAAAATGGTATGCAATATGAACTGTGGCAAATACCATTCTGTTGGTTCGGAAAACTGATTTCATATTCATATTTTGTTGACGATTAGCTCTGTGATGATTGTTTAAAATCTAAAGTTTAGCTCATTATGTGTAGCAGTTCTAAACCTTTATTGTGCCTTCATGTTAATGCCATCATCCAATCATCACCACACAAATGATTGCATTCCATGTGATTTGGACCCCACATGCTATGAGAAAGTAGGGTAAAAAGAGAGAGAAAGAGAGGGAGAGAGGAAGAGTGAGTAAGAGATGGTGTAGTGTAGTGCTTTCTACATTGCATGTGTTTTTGCTTTCCTTCCTGCAACAGGCAGAGAGAGGCAGAAAGGTCTACACTCAAGGGGGATCTCCAGAGAGATGACTGACATGTGTGACCTCAATGAAATTGATAATATAGTTGCATTCAGCTTGCCTTAAATCAATTACCTTTCTCTCTTTTGTATATTATGGAATAGATGTTTACTTCTTCCAATACAATGTTTATGCATTAGCCTCCAACTCACAGACCAGCTGGTCAGACAGTCAGACCACATCAAATCAAAGAAAAAAGTCAGTAAGCATACTGATTCAGTTCACAAGGTTTCTTGACTTTTAAAATACACTTAAGACTGCTCAAGTGAACACATGGCAATGGAATCAAATAGTACGATACATTGGAAAAGGGAATTATACAGTGGAATATACAACATTATAATCCTCTTCATATTTTGATGGAAATTATGAAAAATGTTCATATCAGTTTGTAGCGAACCATAGGCGATATTCCCCAATATTTAGAACATGTTAATTCGTACCCACAATATATTTTTTTAAATAACATCATTTTGGGGGGGGTTGCCTGGACGTAGGTTAACCGAGGCCCCAAATGCATTAGTCCGGCCCTGTTCTGCACCCTGCCTCACCTCCGCTCAGCTTCACTGTTTATAGACAGCCACGCTGTCTATTCAAGCCCCTCCCCCACTGGTTTCAGTCAGGGGCGGTACGAGGGGATACCCGGGGTGGCACCAGTCCCCCCATTCTCATTGGGTCAGAAGGCTGTCAATCTGTCTCAATTATTATGGGCATACTGTAAGATAGATGAAGTTACTACTTAGCTCAGTCTTCATCATTTGTGTATTCTTAATAGTTGCAGTGAAATACCTTCAAGGCAATGATTGGGACAACTTGTCCTACTACTTCTACTGTATTTTCAGAATACCCTTCAAAATAGACAAACTAACTCATGTCAAACTGTAAAATTGCAGGAAATGCGTTTTATAATGTTAAAAGCAAATCCGGTAGAGGACACTCAGACCCCCAATCCAATGTTCGTCCCCCCCAATATCTACACCACAATTTCACCCTTGTAACAAACCACATTTACGAGTATGTAGGATAGCTTGGAGTGAAATCATCATGTTGAATCTTTGCTTTACTACAGCAGTTTGGAGTAGGAAAGAGAGATAAGGTTAGATGTCATATCTATTATTTTTTTTGTACAGGGGGGGGGGGGGGCAGGTTTAGCGGATATCTGAAAATCCCTTTCCAAACTTTCATTTCCAAGCAAATCACCCATGGAGGCACAAACAGGGGAATAACAGAGATAATGCGATGCATGGTGTTGTCTCCACCTCGCTGAGGAAATAGCTGTGAATCCCTGAAACCAATCTCCCGATCAGCTCAGGTCCCTTGCCATTGGAGAGAAGCGGGGGAAGAATACAGCACTGACACCGTTAGCGTGCTATCTGAATGAAAATCAAGTCACTCTCTTTATTGCAGAAAAGCCTTCAGGGAAATGTGAACGTTAGCATTTTCATTTGTGTTTTTTTCCTCCATAGCACCCCCTCTCTTTTACTATTTAAGTTTTGGACCGTAGTTACACCTAATGGAAACCAATTATTTTTTACATTAAGTTATGAATACATATCTACTTAATTTAGTTATTGAAACACTAATGAAATGAGAAATAATCATTAGAAAAGATTATGTTAGATTGACCAAATGTATTCTGGTAATCATGCTTCAACTCCCAAATGAATCAATTGTGTCAGTTGTAGCTCTTTGAGTTGTGTTAGTCCTGAACGAAAACAGCACTTATTTACATTCAAACATGTTCATTCAAATTAACAATAGTATAATTAAGATCGAAGTATCCTTCCATCTGCACCTTGCTATTCTATGAGTCTCTCTACCCATTTTAAACCAGCAGCCGCTGAAGTGCAATTGAAGCACAAGGACATTCTCAGTAACGGTTACATAAGTCTGTTACTTTTTACATGTAGTTGTTTATATAGCTAGTTGAATGCACTGACTGAAGTCACTCTCGATAAAAGTGTCTGCTAAATGACCAAAATGTAAATGTACAAATGTACAATTGCAAAGCATGCTGGGTATTAGTCTAATGAGCTATACCAAAACCACAAACTCTTTGACCAAACAAACTTTGGAGAGTTCATTTCTACATTAATTAATCTGGTGCACATCACGTTCCACCGAGTGAAGTAAATTCTTCAAGAGACAATTACAAAAACTTAAGGTTATATGTTTTTAGTGTAGTTGCCTTCTCTCCCAGGCAATCAGCTGCAGGATCACTGAAGAATCCGGATCTCGCTCCCAGTTTGTGTGTTTTCTAATCAGAAGCAGTTACACAAATATGACAATGTTAGTATTGCTTGTCATCCCTGCTCTGTATTTCTTTAAGGGTGAGAGACCTTTGTGGTGCGATACTGAGGGCAGGGACAGTGATGCAAACAGAGGCTGATGCATGTTTCGAGCTATTGCTGGAAACAGCTGAATAGAAACTTGGGACTCAAGCAAGGGAGGGGGCTAAGGATTTGTTTTGTGTGGGAACATTCTATAACAAATCTAAATGACTATTGATAAAGTCCTAACTAGCAACAATAAAGGGGCTAGATACAATGGGAAATTGTATGTGGAGGTTTGTTTGCACTGTATGTGGAGGATCACTTCACAATGTTCCAAGGACCTACCACATAAGTGAACATAACATATCCATTGAACCCTTTACCGCACGTCATTGCACAAGCTTACCTGAATTTTTACTTAGTATTGTGGCTGTGAAACAATAGTTGCCATGAGCTGTTAGCTGTCATAACAGTTTAATGTGTAGGTCCTATGCCATAATGGTTCAAGTAAAGTGTTGGCCTCTAACTGATCCTTTGAAAAATTCCTGACAAAAACTCTCACTCAGGCCTGTTCTTCTCAATACCCCTTTTGGACATTTCTACTCTGACAGGTATATGGAAAGCTTTCCCTCTGTCATTGACTCTCTGAACATAAAGTCATCTTTGGGACGTGAGTGTGTTTTGTGCCAGTGCCAATGTCCATAGAGTTCTCTCTAAATGGAATGGATGATAAATACAGGTACTGCTCTGATAGCGTTTGTTTCACTCCATTAATCAATATATATTAGACATAAGTAAACAGATTAATCCATTGGTTGACCTTGGGTTCTATTCAAATGTTGCCAGCTGAAATGGCAGGCACATGGGCAACAAGCTTTTAAATTAAAATACACTGAGTGTACAAACATTAAGAACACCTTCCTAATATTGAGTTGCACCCAACCTTTTGCCCTCTGAGCAGCTTCAATTCATTAAGGCATGGACTCTACAAGGTGTCAAAAGCATTCCCCAGGGACTCTGGCCCATGTTGACTCCAATGCTTCCCACAGTTGTGTCAAGTTGGCTGGATGTCCTTTGGGTGGTGGACCATTCTTGATACACACGGGAAACTGTTGAGCGTGAAAAACCCAGCAGCATTGCAGTTCTTGACACAAAACTTTGCACCTGGCACCTACTACCATACCCTGTTCAAAGGCACATAAATCCCCCTCTGAATGGCACACATATACAATTCATGTCTCAATTGTCCCAAGGCTTGTCTCACACCTGTCTCCTCCCCTTCATCTACACTGATTGAAGTGGATTTAAAATGCAACATATACAAGGAATCATAGCTTTCACCTGGATTCACCTGGTCAGTCTATGTTATGGAAAGAGCAGGTGTTTTGTACACTCAGTGCATGTAATGTGAACATTCAAATTTGGACTGGGGTGCACAAGGTCAAAAGGTCTGAGCCACAATTAATGTTACAAAATGTCCATAAGCAGGAGAAGGTTTGCAGAGAGAAATGAGAACTTAAGGGAAAATACAGCTATTTTCTCCAAACACAAGTTTTAAGCTCCATGACCTGAGCTGTGCTTGAGACTTTTCTAGAAACTCTTGAATTACTCCCTCCAGTGCACAGGCACACAGCGGCAGAAGCGGAGTAATGAAAAACGTGCACGTGAATCCGTGCGGACAGAGTTCAGTGGACCAGGTGTTGGCACTGGCAGCATTAGGCCTGTCCGCCCCACACGCACGCCCTCTATTTATGGAGAATGAACGAGCTCACAGCCCCCAGTCCCTCCCTACAAGCCAAATCACAATTCCTTTCAGCAGATCTCTTCTGGGGACACATATGTACGGCAGGAGCAAGTGGAACAACCTGGAAATATGCAGCCATCTGCACTGAACCCCAGCCACAGAGGCACTGGAGTGATAAATGATCCAGCAATATCACCCAGGTTCAAATCACATTCCTCTTTTTCCCTGCCTCAGCCACGAAGAGTACACTAAAATGACCTCTTCTTGAGTACACACATTCAGAAGGAGGAGGATCCCCAGGCGAATGAATCACTGATAATGGCATTTCCCTGTAAATATATGGGCTCCCTTTCTTCACCCTCACCAAATGTGGCAGTGAGACGCTCAAGTGCTAGTGCTCTTTGCCCTGGGGGTGAGATCTTGAGCTGATATCTCATGCAGAGGAGCAGCTGATGCACCCCCCACGCAAGTGCTTTCACACCCACAATCCACCAAGGGATTCACAGTGGAGAACCCTGCTACCCTGCTTCACAACCAGGCACGTACACAGATAGGGCTCTACCTGTGCAGAGCACAAGCCCTTTTCCTTTCCAGCATCCAAATATCCAAATATGCATGGCTTGAGAGATGTGGTCATCGGTCGAGTATGTGTAGCGAGCGAACTACTGTAAATATCAACAGTACTGCCACAGCAGCATGCAATTTGATTAACACTTGATGACACATGATTTAGCCAACAGTACCACACAAAATGTTATGTCTGGTTGGCAGAGAAAGGTAGAAAAACAGAGATGTAAATCACCATCAGTAAAATAAATTGAGCTCGCTAAATAGCAGATGTACATCAATCATCAACATCAATGATCAGCTGAATGCCCACCCTCTTTTCCTGAGTAGGTCGTCATTGTAAATAAGAATTTGTTCTTAACTGACTTGCCTCGTTAAATAAAAACAAAAAGTAAATAAATAAAGATGTAAATCATGTCTTTAGGGGGCACTGTAACTAGCTTGCTTACAATTTGTGATGATTAGTGTTGTTGCAGTAATAAATAGACCCATGCAATAAATACTGAGGCATTTCGTATGTTATTAATTTCGAGATATGAATTTTGAAAGTACACAACCGTTCAAAAGTTTGGGGTCACTTAGAAATGTCCTTGTTTTTGAAAGAAAAGCAAATTTTTTTGTCCATTAAAATAACATCAAATTGATCAGATACAATATAGACATTGTTAATGTTGTTAATGACTATTGTAGCTGGAAACGGCTGATTTTGTATGGAATATCTACATAGGCATACAGAGGCCCATTATCAGCAACCATTACTCTGTTCCAATGGCACATTGTGTTTGCGAATCCAAGTTTATCATTTTAAAAGGCTAATTGATCATTTGAAAACACTTTTGCAATTATGTTAGCACAGCTGAAAACTGTTGTTCTGATTAAAGAAGCAATACAACTGGCCTTCTTTAGACTAGTTGAATATCTGGATTTGGAGTATCAGCATTTGTGGGTTCAATTACAGGCTCAAAATGGCCAGAAACAAAGAACTTTCTTCTGAAACTCGTTAGTCTATTCTTGGTCTGAGAAATGAAGACTATTCCATGCAAGAAATTGCCAAGAAATTGAAGATCCCGTACAATGCTGTGTACTACTCCTTCACAGAACAGCGCAAACTGTCTCTAACCAGAATAGAAAGAGGAGTTGGAGGCCCCGGTACAGAACTGAGCAAGAGGACAAGTACATTAGAGTTTCTAGTTTGAGAAACAGACGCCTCACATGTCCTCAACTGGTAGCTTCATTAAATAATGCCCGCAAAACACCAGTATCAACGTCAACAGTGAAGAGGCGGCTCCGGGATGCTGGCCTCCATGGCTGGAGAGATCATTTAGTCTTGATACAGATTTTCAAGCAGATTTAAGTCAAAACTGTTACTTGGCCACTCAGGAACATTCACTGTCTTCCTTGGTAAGCAACCGTGTCGATTTGGCCTTGTGTTGTAGCAGTGGCGGTCAGTGCCATTTAAGATGACGGAGGATGATTTTGTTCGTTATGAGCATGGCCTTATTTCTATTACAGCATGTTGGATGACTCTCATTCATATTCCATTCACCCTGTTCAATGTAACAGTGATAAGTTTAAGCTAGTACACGATACTCACAATTTCCCTATACCCTATAATTAATTAAAAATCCTACAATGTGATTTTCTGGAGAAAAAAAATTCTCATTTTGTCTGTCATAGTTGAAGTGTACCTATGATGAAAATTACAGGCCTCTCTCATCTTTTAAGTGGGATAACTTGCACAATTGGTGGCTGACTAAATATTTTTTTCCCCACTGTATGTTGTCTTAGGTCTCTCTCTACGTAGTATTGTGTTGTCTCTCTTGTCGTGATGTGTGTATTGTCCTATATTTTCATTGTATTTATTTATTTTTTATCCCAGCCCCCGTCCCCGCAGGAGGCCTTTTGCCTTTAGGTAGGCCGTTATGATTACACCCTATATCAGCTAGATATTGTAAACAAGAATTTGTTCTTAACTGACTTGCCTAGTTAAATAAAGGTTAAATAAACCAAAAATGAATAGCCTATTTTTATTTATTTTTATTTAACTAGAGAAGTCAGTTAAGAACAAATTCTTATTTACAATATCTAGCTGATATAGGGTGTAATCATTAGTCCAACAGTTGAAAACAAGAGATTCTATTGCACAAATTCATTTTGTTTATCACAGTTTTGTTTCGTTTGCTTCCGTTTAAGAAAGGTTTTTCAACAGAATTGGCGGAATGAATACACAGCTGATCAAGCATTAACATAGTTCACTCTCATAACAGCTACGTTTTATATATTCTCTTCCCTTCACCTGTGGACTTCAATGCACAACACATCAGCTGTATGTTACCAGGCGAAAAAACCTTTCCAAGCCAAACCGCTATACACAGCCTACATCGTTGTCATCATATTAGCTAGTAAAGTCATGGTCAGCATAATAATAATAATATAACTAATTCATTAGTGAACCAGCTGTAATCATGCAGTAACGTTAGTGTACAGTCAGTAAGCAGTTACCGGTGGTCCCCGGGGGCAAAAAATTAGCCAAAAGCTTACCTTGACTTAGAAGAGTTCCAGTGTTGTGTTGAAAAGTCATAGCCAGCTAGCTAACGCAGAATCCCTCTGTTTGAGTAGGGTGTTTCAGAAGGATAAATTAGCTAGCTGCATCTCTTTTTTTATTTTTTCTTATTTTATTCCACCTTTATTTAACCAGGTAAGCTAGTTGAGAACAAGTTCTCATTTGCAACTGCGACCTAGCCAAGATTAAGCAAAGCAGTTCGACACATATAACAACACACAGTTACAGATGGAATAAACAAACTTACAATCAATAATACAGTAGAAAAATATATATACAGGATGGGCAAAAGAGGTAGGATAAGGGTATGGCAATAACTAGGCCATGGTGGCGAAGTAATCACAATATAGCAATTAAACACTGGAATGGTAGAATGTGCAGAAGATGAATGTGCAAGTTGAGATACTGGTATGGGAATGAGGTAGATGGGCTGTTTATAGATGGGCTATGTACAGGTGCAGTGATCTGTGAGCTGCTCTGAAGGCTGGTGCTTAAAGATAGTGAGGGAGGAAAGAGTCTCCAGCTTTAGTGATTTTTGCAGTTCGTACCAGTCATTGCAGCAGAGAACTGGAAGGAGAGGCAGCCAGAAGAATTGGGGGTGACTAGTGAGATATACCTGCTGGAGTGCGTGCTACGTGTGGGTGCTGCTATGGTGACTAGTGAGCTGAGAAAAGGCGGGACTTTACCTAGCAGAGACTTGAACATGACCTGGAGCCAGGGGGTTTGGCGACGGAGTACGAAGCAAGGGCCAGCCAACAAGAGCGTACAGTTCGCAGTGGTGGGTAGTATATGGAGCTTTGGTGACAAAACGGATGTCACTGTGATAGACTGCATCCAATTCATGGGGCAGAGTGTTGGAGGCTATTTTGTAAATGACATCACCAAGGTCGAGGATCGGTAGGATGGTCAGAGTATGTTTGGCAGCATGAGTGAAGGATGCTTTGTTGCAAAATAGGAAGCCGATTCTAGATTTACTTTTGGATTGGAGATGTTTAATGTGAGTCTGGTAGGAGAGTTTACAGTCTAACCGGACACCTAGGTATTTGTAGTTGTCCACACATTCTAAGTCAGAGCCATCCAGAGTAGTGATGCTGGACGGGTGGGCAGGTGTGGGCAACAATCGGTTGAAGAGCATGCATTTAGTTTTACTTGCATTTAAGAGCAGTTGGAGGTCACGGAAGGAGAGTGTCATGTCTTGTTATGTCTGTTCCTGTCCTTTCTCTTCACTCTGTCTCTCTCTGCTGGTCTTTTTAGGTTACCTTCTCTGTCTCTCATTCTTCAGCTGTTCTACATTTCCCCTAACTAGCTCATTCACTCTTTCCCCACCTGTTCTCTCTTCCCCCTCTGATTAGGTCTCTATTTCTCTCTCTGTTCCTGCTACTTTCAGTGTCTGATTCTTGTTTGTGTTTTTTGATACCAGAAGCAAGCTGTCGTCCCGTTTGCTTCCACCTTGTCCTATCCTGTCGGAGTCTGCCTGGCAGGTGCATCCTGCATTATACTACGTTCTTTTGTTCCATTGACTACGTTGGAAGAGGATTTATGCCATTCCTGTTTTTTCATTAAAGAACTCTGTTTTCTGTTAAAGCCGCTTTTGGGTCTTCACTCAAGTACATAACAGAAGAATCAGACCAAGAATGGACCCAGCGGCTCCGGACCCTTTTCACTCCGCCGTCGAGATCCAGGGAGCGATGCTAGGCAGACACGAGGAGGAATTGTCTGCTGCTCGACATGCCGTTGAGACCCTGGCCGTCCAAGTCTCCGACCTCACAAGACAGGTTCACCAACTCCACCTCGATCCACCGCCCACTTCCAGGGTTTCCGAGTCTCCGGAGCCCAGGATCAACAACCCGCCGTGTTACTCTGGGGAGCCCACTGAGTGCCGCTCATTCCTCACTCAGTGTGATGTGGTGTTCTCTCTCCAGCCCAACACTTACTCCAGGAGCGCAGCCCGCATCGCCTACGTCATTTCTCTCCTTACCGGACGGGCGCGTGAGTGGGGCACGGCAATCTGGGAGGCGAGGGCAGAGTGTATTAACCAGTATCAGGACTTTAAGGAGGAGATGATACGGGTTTTTGACCGTTCTGTTTTTGGCGAGGAGGCTTCCAGGGCCCTGTCTTCCCTATGTCAGGGGAATAGATCCATAACGGATTATTCTATTGAGTTTCGCACTCTCGCTGCCTCTAGTGACTGGAACGAGCCGGCTTTGCTCGCTCGTTTTCTGGAGGGTCTCCTCGTCGAGGTTAAGGATGAGATCCTCTCCCGGGAGGTTCCTTCCTGTCTGGACTCCTTAATAGCTCTCGCTATTCGCATAGAGCGACGGTTTGATCTTCGTCGCCGAGCTCGTGGAAAGGAGCTCGCGTTCTCCGTTGCTCCCCTCTCCACATCACTGCCACCTGCCGCATCACTGCCACCCTCCTCCGCCGGCTCGGATGCTGAGCCTATGCAGCTGGGGGGTATCCGCATCTCGGCCAAGGAGAAGGAACGGAGAATCACCAATCGCCTCTGTCTCTACTGCGGCTCCGCTGGTCATTTTGTCACCTCATGTCCAGTAAAAGGCCAGAGCTCATCAGTAAAGGGAGGGCTACTGGTGAGCGCAACTACTCAGGCCTCTCCTTCTGGATCACGCACTACCTTTCCGGTCCATCTCCGCTGGCCCGGTTCATCTGCTTCCTGCAGTGCCTTGATAGACTCTGGGGCGGAGGGCTGTTTTATGGACGAGACCTGGGCTCGGGAACATGACATTCCTCTCAGACAGTTAGGGGAGCCCACGGCCTTGTTCGCTTTAGATGGTAGTTCTCTCCCCAAGATTCAGCGTGAGACGCTGCCTTTAACCCTCACTGTCTCTGGTAATCATAGCGAAACCATTTCTTTTTTAATTTTTCGTTCACCTTTTACACCTGTTGTTTTGGGTCATCCCTGGCTAGTGCGCCATAACCCTTCTATTAATTGGTCTAGTAATACTATCCTATCCTGGAATGTTTCTTGTCATGTGACCTGTTTAATGTCTGCTATCCCTCCTGTTTCCTCTGTCTCTACTTCACAGGAGGAGCCTGGCGATTTGACAGGGGTGCCGGAGGAGTATCACGATCTGCGCACGGTGTTCAGTCGTTCCAAGGCCACTTCTCTCCCTCCACACCGGTCGTATGACTGCAGTATTGATCTCCTTCCGGGAACTACTCCCCCCCGGGGTAGATTATACTCTCTGTCGGCTCCCGAACGTAAGGCTCTCGAGGATTATTTGTCGGTTTCGCTCAACGCCGGTACTATAGTCTCCTCCTCCTCTCCCGCCGGAGCGGGGTTTTTTTTTGTTCAGAAGAAGGACGGGTCCCTGCGCCCATGCGTGGATTATCGAGGGCTGAATGACATAACAGTTAAGAATCGTTATCCGCTTCCTCTTATGTCTTCAGCCTTCGAGATCCTGCAGGGAGCCAGGTTTTTCACCAAATTGGACCTTCGTAACGCCTACCATCTCGTGCGCATCAGGGAGGGGGACGAGTGGAAGACGGCGTTTAACACTCCGTTAGGGCACTTTGAATACCGGGTTCTTCCTTTCGGCCTCGTTAACGCTCCAGCTGTCTTTCAGGCACTAGTTAACGACGTCCTGAGAGACATGCTGAACATTTTTGTTTTCGTTTACATGGACGATATCCTGATTTTTTCTCCGTCTCTCTCGATTCATGTTCAGCACGTGCGACGCGTCCTCCAGCGCCTTTTGGAGAACTGTCTTTATGTGAAGGCTGAGAAGTGCATTTTTCATGCCGCCTCTGTCCCTTTTCTCGGTTCCGTTATTTCCGCTGAGGGCATTAAGATGGATCCCGCTAAGGTCCAGGCTGTCATTGATTGGCCCGTTCCTAAGTCACGCGTCGAGCTGCAGCGCTTTCTGGGCTTCGCTAATTTCTATCGTCGTTTCATCCGTAATTTCGGTCAGGTGGCAGCTCCCCTCACAGCCCTTACTTCTGTTAAGACGTGCTTTAAGTGGTCCGTTTCCGCCCAGGGAGCTTTTGATCTTCTTAAGAATCGTTTTACATCCGCTCCTATTCTTGTTACACCTGACATCTCTAGACAGTTTGTTGTTGAGGTTGACGCGTCAGAGGTGGGCGTGGGAGCCATTCTTTCTCAGCGCTCTCTCTCTGACGGCAAGGTCCATCCTTGCGCGTTTTTCTCTCATCGCTTATCGCCGTCAGAACGTAACTATGATGTTGGTAATCGCGAACTGCTCGCCATCCGCTTAGCCCTAGGCGAATGGCGACAGTGGTTGGAGGGGCGACCGTTCCTTTTGTCGTTTGGACTGACCATAGGAACCTTGAGTACATCCGTTCAGCCAAACGACTTAATGCGCGTCAGGCTCGTTGGGCTCTGTTTTTCGCTCGTTTCGAGTTTGTTATTTCTTATCGTCCGGGCTCCAAAAACACCAAGCCTGATGCTTTATCTCGTCTCTTCAGTTCTTCTGAGGTCTCCACCGACCCCGAGGGGATTCTCCCTGACGGGCGTGTTGTCGGGTTGACTGTCTGGGGAATTGAGAGGCAGGTAAAGCAAGCACTCGCTCACACTCCGTCGCCGCGAGCTTGTCCTAGGAACCTTCTGTTCGTTCCCGTTCCTACTCGTCCGGCCGTTCTTCAGTGGGCCCACTCTGCCAAGTTAGCCGGCCACCCCGGCGTTCGGGGTACGCTCGCTTCCATTCGCCAGCGTTTCTGGTGGCCCACTCGGGAACGTGACGCGCGTCGATTTGTCGCCGCTTGTTCGGTCTGCGCGCAGACTAAATCTGGGAACTCTCCTCCTGCCGGCCGTCTCAGACCGCTTCCCATTCCCTCTCGACCGTGGTCTCACATCGCTTTAGATTTTATCACCGGACTGCCTTCATCAGCGGGGAAGACAGTTATCCTTACGGTTGTCGATAGATTCTCTAAGGCGGCTCATTTCATTCCTCTCGATAAGCTCCCTTCTGCTAAGGAGACGGCTCAGATCATTATCGAGAATGTTTTCCGTATTCATGGCCTTCCTTCTGACGTCGTTTCCGACAGAGGCCCGCAGTTCACGTCCCAATTTTGGAGGGAGTTTTGCCGTTTGATTGGGGCTTCCGTCAGTCTCTCGTCCGGCTTTCATCCCCAGTCTAACGGTCAAGCCGAACGGGCCAATCAGACTGTTGGTCGCATTTTACGCAGTCTTTCTTTTCGTAACCCTGCGTCTTGGTCAGAACAGCTCCCTGGGCAGAGTACGCCCACAACTCGCTTCCCTCGTCTGCTACCGGTCTATCCCCTTTTCAGAGTAGCCTCGGGTACCAGCCTCCGCTGTTCTCTTCTCAGCTCGCCGAGTCCTGCGTCCCCTCCGCTCAGGCTTTTGTCCAGCGTTGCGAGCGCACCTGGAAGGGGGTCAGGTCGGCACTTTGCCGTAATAGGGCGCAGACTGTGAGGGCCGCTAATAAGCGTAGGACCAAGAGTCCTAGATATTGTTGCGGTCAGAGAGTATGGCTCTCCACTCAGAACCTTCCCCTTAAGACAGCTTCTCGCAAGTTGGCCCCGCGGTTCATTGGTCCGTTCCGTATTTCTCAGGTCATTAATCCTGTCGCAGTGCGACTTCTTCTCCCGCGCTATCTTCGTCGCGTTCACCCGGTCTTCCATGTCTCCTGTGTTAAGCCCGTTCTTCGCGCCCCCGCTCGTCCCTCCCCCCATCCTTGTCGAGGCGCACCCATCTACAGGGTTCGTAAGATTTTGGACATGCGCCCTCGGGGCCGTGGTCATCAGTACCTAGTGGATTGGGAGGGGTACGGTCCTGAGGAGAGGAGTTGGGTTCCCTCTCGGGACGTGCTGGACCGTTCGCTGATCGATGATTTCCTCCGTTGCCGCCAGGTTTCCTCCTCGAGTGCGCCAGGAGGCGCTCGGTGATTGGGGGGGTACTGTCATGTCTTGTTATGTCTGTTCCTGTCCTTTCTCTTCACTCTGTCTCTCTCTGCTGGTCTTTTTAGGTTACCTTCTCTGTCTCTCATTCTTCAGCTGTTCTACATTTCCCCTAACTAGCTCATTCACTCTTTCCCCACCTGTTCTCTCTTCCCCCTCTGATTAGGTCTCTATTTCTCTCTCTGTTCCTGCTACTTTCAGTGTCTGATTCTTGTTTGTGTTTTTTGATACCAGAAGCAAGCTGTCGTCCCGTTTGCTTCCACCTTGTCCTATCCTGTCGGAGTCTGCCTGGCAGGTGCATCCTGCATTATACTACGTTCTTTTGTTCCATTGACTACGTTGGAAGAGGATTTATGCCATTCCTGTTTTTTCATTAAAGAACTCTGTTTTCTGTTAAAGCCGCTTTTGGGTCTTCACTCAAGTACATAACAGAAGAATCAGACCAAGAATGGACCCAGCGGCTCCGGACCCTTTTCACTCCGCCGCCGTCGAGATCCAGGGAGCGATGCTAGGCAGACACGAGGAGGAATTGTCTGCTGCTCGACATGCCGTTGAGACCCTGGCCGTCCAAGTCTCCGACCTCACAAGACAGGTTCACCAACTCCACCTCGATCCACCGCCCACTTCCAGGGTTTCCGAGTCTCCGGAGCCCAGGATCAACAACCCGCCGTGTTACTCTGGGGAGCCCACTGAGTGCCGCTCATTCCTCACTCAGTGTGATGTGGTGTTCTCTCTCCAGCCCAACACTTACTCCAGGAGCGCAGCCCGCATCGCCTACGTCATTTCTCTCCTTACCGGACGGGCGCGTGAGTGGGGCACGGCAATCTGGGAGGCGAGGGCAGAGTGTATTAACCAGTATCAGGACTTTAAGGAGGAGATGATACGGGTTTTTGACCGTTCTGTTTTTGGCGAGGAGGCTTCCAGGGCCCTGTCTTCCCTATGTCAGGGGAATAGATCCATAACGGATTATTCTATTGAGTTTCGCACTCTCGCTGCCTCTAGTGACTGGAACGAGCCGGCTTTGCTCGCTCGTTTTCTGGAGGGTCTCCTCGTCGAGGTTAAGGATGAGATCCTCTCCCGGGAGGTTCCTTCCTGTCTGGACTCCTTAATAGCTCTCGCTATTCGCATAGAGCGACGGTTTGATCTTCGTCGCCGAGCTCGTGGAAAGGAGCTCGCGTTCTCCGTTGCTCCCCTCTCCACATCACTGCCACCTGCCGCATCACTGCCACCCTCCTCCGCCGGCTCGGATGCTGAGCCTATGCAGCTGGGGGTATCCGCATCTCGGCCAAGGAGAAGGAACGGAGAATCACCAATCGCCTCTGTCTCTACTGCGGCTCCGCTGGTCATTTTGTCACCTCATGTCCAGTAAAAGGCCAGAGCTCATCAGTAAAGGGAGGGCTACTGGTGAGCGCAACTACTCAGGCCTCTCCTTCTGGATCACGCACTACCTTTCCGGTCCATCTCCGCTGGCCCGGTTCATCTGCTTCCTGCAGTGCCTTGATAGACTCTGGGGCGGAGGGCTGTTTTATGGACGAGACCTGGGCTCGGGAACATGACATTCCTCTCAGACAGTTAGGGGAGCCCACGGCCTTGTTCGCTTTAGATGGTAGTTCTCTCCCCAAGATTCAGCGTGAGACGCTGCCTTTAACCCTCACTGTCTCTGGTAATCATAGCGAAACCATTTCTTTTTTAATTTTTCGTTCACCTTTTACACCTGTTGTTTTGGGTCATCCCTGGCTAGTGCGCCATAACCCTTCTATTAATTGGTCTAGTAATACTATCCTATCCTGGAATGTTTCTTGTCATGTGACCTGTTTAATGTCTGCTATCCCTCCTGTTTCCTCTGTCTCTACTTCACAGGAGGAGCCTGGCGATTTGACAGGGGTGCCGGAGGAGTATCACGATCTGCGCACGGTGTTCAGTCGTTCCAAGGCCACTTCTCTCCCTCCACACCGGTCGTATGACTGCAGTATTGATCTCCTTCCGGGAACTACTCCCCCGGGGGTAGATTATACTCTCTGTCGGCTCCCGAACGTAAGGCTCTCGAGGATTATTTGTCGGTTTCGCTCAACGCCGGTACTATAGTCTCCTCCTCCTCTCCCGCCGGAGCGGGGGTTTTTTGTTCAGAAGAAGGACGGGTCCCTGCGCCCATGCGTGGATTATCGAGGGCTGAATGACATAACAGTTAAGAATCGTTATCCGCTTCCTCTTATGTCTTCAGCCTTCGAGATCCTGCAGGGAGCCAGGTTTTTCACCAAATTGGACCTTCGTAACGCCTACCATCTCGTGCGCATCAGGGAGGGGGACGAGTGGAAGACGGCGTTTAACACTCCGTTAGGGCACTTTGAATACCGGGTTCTTCCTTTCGGCCTCGTTAACGCTCCAGCTGTCTTTCAGGCACTAGTTAACGACGTCCTGAGAGACATGCTGAACATTTTTGTTTTCGTTTACATGGACGATATCCTGATTTTTTCTCCGTCTCTCTCGATTCATGTTCAGCACGTGCGACGCGTCCTCCAGCGCCTTTTGGAGAACTGTCTTTATGTGAAGGCTGAGTAGTGCATTTTTCATGCCGCCTCTGTCCCTTTTCTCGGTTCCGTTATTTCCGCTGAGGGCATTAAGATGGATCCCGCTAAGGTCCAGGCTGTCATTGATTGGCCCGTTCCTAAGTCACGCGTCGAGCTGCAGCGCTTTCTGGGCTTCGCTAATTTCTATCGTCGTTTCATCCGTAATTTCGGTCAGGTGGCAGCTCCCCTCACAGCCCTTACTTCTGTTAAGACGTGCTTTAAGTGGTCCGTTTCCGCCCAGGGAGCTTTTGATCTTCTTAAGAATCGTTTTACATCCGCTCCTATTCTTGTTACACCTGACATCTCTAGACAGTTTGTTGTTGAGGTTGACGCGTCAGAGGTGGGCGTGGGAGCCATTCTTTCTCAGCGCTCTCTCTCTGACGGCAAGGTCCATCCTTGCGCGTTTTCTCTCATCGCTTATCGCCGTCAGAACGTAACTATGATGTTGGTAATCGCGAACTGCTCGCCATCCGCTTAGCCCTAGGCGAATGGCGACAGTGGTTGGAGGGGCGACCGTTCCTTTTGTCGTTTGGACTGACCATAGGAACCTTGAGTACATCCGTTCAGCCAAACGACTTAATGCGCGTCAGGCTCGTTGGGCTCTGTTTTTCGCTCGTTTCGAGTTTGTTATTTCTTATCGTCCGGGCTCCAAAAACACCAAGCCTGATGCTTTATCTCGTCTCTTCAGTTCTTCTGAGGTCTCCACCGACCCCGAGGGGATTCTCCCTGACGGGCGTGTTGTCGGGTTGACTGTCTGGGGAATTGAGAGGCAGGAAAAGCAAGCACTCGCTCACACTCCGTCGCCGCGAGCTTGTCCTAGGAACCTTCTGTTCGTTCCCGTTCCTACTCGTCCGGCCGTTCTTCAGTGGGCCCACTCTGCCAAGTTAGCCGGCCACCCCGGCGTTCGGGTACGCTCGCTTCCATTCGCCAGCGTTTCTGGTGGCCCACTCGGGAACGTGACGCGCGTCGATTTGTCGCCGCTTGTTCGGTCTGCGCGCAGACTAAATCTGGGAACTCTCCTCCTGCCGGCCGTCTCAGACCGCTTCCCATTCCCTCTCGACCGTGGTCTCACATCGCTTTAGATTTTATCACCGGACTGCCTTCATCAGCGGGAAGACAGTTATCCTTACGGTTGTCGATAGATTCTCTAAGGCGGCTCATTTCATTCCTCTCGATAAGCTCCCTTCTGCTAAGGAGACGGCTCAGATCATTATCGAGAATGTTTTCCGTATTCATGGCCTTCCTTCTGACGTCGTTTCCGACAGAGGCCCGCAGTTCACGTCCCAATTTTGGAGGGAGTTTTGCCGTTTGATTGGGGCTTCCGTCAGTCTCTCGTCCGGCTTTCATCCCCAGTCTAACGGTCAAGCCGAACGGGCCAATCAGACTGTTGGTCGCATTTTACGCAGTCTTTCTTTTCGTAACCCTGCGTCTTGGTCAGAACAGCTCCCCTGGGCAGAGTACGCCCACAACTCGCTTCCTCGTCTGCTACCGGTCTATCCCCTTTTCAGAGTAGCCTCGGGTACCAGCCTCCGCTGTTCTCTTCTCAGCTCGCCGAGTCCTGCGTCCCCTCCGCTCAGGCTTTTGTCCAGCGTTGCGAGCGCACCTGGAAGGGGGTCAGGTCGGCACTTTGCCGTAATAGGGCGCAGACTGTGAGGGCCGCTAATAAGCGTAGGACCAAGAGTCCTAGATATTGTTGCGGTCAGAGAGTATGGCTCTCCACTCAGAACCTTCCCCTTAAGACAGCTTCTCGCAAGTTGGCCCCGCGGTTCATTGGTCCGTTCCGTATTTCTCAGGTCATTAATCCTGTCGCAGTGCGACTTCTTCTCCCGCGCTATCTTCGTCGCGTTCACCCGGTCTTCCATGTCTCCTGTGTTAAGCCCGTTCTTCGCGCCCCGCTCGTCCCTCCCCCCCCATCCTTGTCGAGGCGCACCCATCTACAGGGTTCGTAAGATTTTGGACATGCGCCCTCGGGGCCGTGGTCATCAGTACCTAGTGGATTGGGAGGGGTACGGTCCTGAGGAGAGGAGTTGGGTTCCCTCTCGGGACGTGCTGGACCGTTCGCTGATCGATGATTTCCTCCGTTGCCGCCAGGTTTCCTCCTCGAGTGCGCCAGGAGGCGCTCGGTGAGTGGGGGGGGGGTACTGTCATGTCTTGTTATGTCTGTTCCTGTCCTTTCTCTTCACTCTGTCTCTCTCTGCTGGTCTTTTTAGGTTACCTTCTCTGTCTCTCATTCTTCAGCTGTTCTACATTTCCCCTAACTAGCTCATTCACTCTTTCCCCACCTGTTCTCTCTTCCCCCTCTGATTAGGTCTCTATTTCTCTCTCTGTTCCTGCTACTTTCAGTGTCTGATTCTTGTTTGTGTTTTTTGATACCAGAAGCAAGCTGTCGTCCCGTTTGCTTCCACCTTGTCCTATCCTGTCGGAGTCTGCCTGGCAGGTGCATCCTGCATTATACTACGTTCTTTTGTTCCATTGACTACGTTGGAAGAGGATTTATGCCATTCCTGTTTTTTCATTAAAGAACTCTGTTTTCTGTTAAAGCCGCTTTTGGGTCTTCACTCAAGTACATAACAGAGAGTTGTATGGCATTGAAGCTCGTCTACAAAATGGCGCCGGAGGAGATGGCCGCCATTTTACAGTCTCCTAACCAATTGTGCTATTATGTGGGGGGTTTTCGCGATATTTGTAAAGGATTTTGTACATAATGTTTTTGCAACCGTATCTTACGGAATAAAATAGCTTCTGGATATCAGGACAGCGATCACTCTCCTCGGATTAGACAAAGATTTTTTCAACAACAACAGCAGCAGCAGCAAGCAGGACTCACACGACATTCTCCAAACACCCCACAGGGCAGACATCCCAATTATTCGCAAAAGGAAGCGACGCAGAGGATGAAGAGCCGGATGCCTCGTCCGGACCCGCAGAAGACAACTAGGAATGCTGACGTTACCGTCAATATTACTCGCAAATGTGCAATCATTGGACAATAAACTAGACGAGGTAAGATCACGAATATCCTACCAACGAGACATCAAAAACTAATATCCTATGCTTCACGGAATCGTGGCTAAATGACGACATGGATATTCAGCTAGCGGGATATATGCTGCACCGGCAGGATAGAACAGCACACTCCGGTAAGACGAGGGGGGGGGCGGTCTGTGCATATTTGTAAGCAACAGCTGGTACACGAAATCTAAGTAAGTCTCTAGATTTTGCTCGCCTGAAGTATATTGTGATAAACTGCAGGCCACACTACTTGCCTAGAGAGTTCTCAGCTATACTTTTCGTGGCTGTTTTTTTACTACCACAGACAGATGCTGGCACTAAGACCGTACTCAGTCAGCTGTGTAAGGAAATAAGCCATCAGGAAACCACTCACCCAGAGGCGGCGCTACTAGTGGCCTGAGATTTTAATGCAGGGAAACTTAAATCAGTTCGACCAAATCTCTATCAACATGGTAAATGTGCAACCAGAGGGAAAAAATTATAGATCACCTGTACTCCACACACAGAAACGCGTACAAAGCTCTCCCTCGCACTCCATTTGGTAAATCCGACCACAACTCTATCCTCCTGATTCCTGCTTACAAGCAAAAATTAAAGCAGGAAGCACCAGTGATTCAGTCTATAAAAAAATGGTCAGAAAATGCAGATGCTAAACAACAGGACTGCTTTGCTATCACAACATGGAACATGTTCCGAGATTCTACTGATGACATTGAGGAATACACAACATCAGTCACTGGCTTTATCAATAAGTGCATTGAGGACGTCATCCCCACAGTGACTGTACGTACATACCCCAACCAGAAGTCATGGATTACAGGCAACATTCGCACTGAGCTAAAGGGTAGAGCTGCCGCTTTCAAGGTGCGGGACTCTAACCAGGAAGCTTACAAGAAATTCCGCTATGCCCTGCGACAAACCATTAAACAGGCAAAGCATCAATACAGGACTAAGATTGAATCATACTACACCGGCTCCGACGCTCGTCAGATGTGGAAGGACTTGAAAACTATTACAGACTACAAAGGGAAGCACAGCCGCGAGCTGCACAGTGACACGAGCCTACCAGATGAGCTAAATCACTTCTATGCTCGCTTCCAAGGCAAGCAACACTGAGGCATGCATGAGAGCATCAGCTGTTCCGGACGACTGTGTGATCACGCTCTCCGTAGCCGACGTGAGTAAAACCTTTAAACAGGTCAACATACACAAGGCTGCGGGGCCAGACAGATTACCAGGCCGTGTGCTCCGGGCATGTGCTGACCAACTGACAGGTGTCTTCACTTACATTTTCAACATGTCCCTGATTGAGTCTGTAATACCAACATGATTCAAGCAGACCAGCTTAGTCCCTGTGCCCAAGAACACAAAGGCAACCTGCCAAAATTACTACAGACCCGTAGCACTCATGTCCATAGCCATGAAGTGTTTTGAAAGGCTGGTAATGGCTCACATCAATACCATTATCATAGAAACCCTAGACCCACTCCAATTTGCATACCGCCCAAACAGATCCACAGATGATGCAATCTCTATTGCACTCCACACTGTCCTTTCCCACCTGGACAAAAGGAACACCTATGTGAGAATGCTGTTCATTGACTACAGCTCAGCGTTCAACACCATAGTACCCTCAAACTCATCACCAAGCTAAGGAACCTGGGACTAAACACCTCCCTCTGCAACTGGATCCTGGATCTCCTGACAGTCCACCCCCAGGGGGTGAGGGTAGGTAGCAACACATCTGCCACGCTGATCCTCAACACTGGAGCTCCCCAGGGTTGCATGCTCAGTCCTCTCCTGTACTCCCAGTTCACCCACGACTGCATGGCCAGGCACGACTCCAACACCATCATTAAGTTTGCTGACGACACAACAGTGGTAGGCCTGATCACAGACAAAGACGAGACAGCCTATAGGGAGGAGGTCAGAGACCTGGCCGGGTGGTGCCAGAATAACAACCTATCTCTCAACGTAACCAAGACTAAGGAGATGATTATGGACTACAGGAAATGGAGCACCGAGCACTTCCCCATTCTCATCGACGGGGCTGTAGTGGAGCAGGTTGAGAGCTTCAAATTCCTTGGTGTCCACATCAACAACAAACTACATTGGTCCAAACACACCAAGACAGTCATGAAGAGAGTACGACAAAGCTTATTCCCCCTCAGGAAACTAAAAAGATTTGGCATGGGTCCTGAGATCCTCAAAAGGTTCTGCATCACTGCCTGGTATGGCAATTGCTCGGCCTCCGACCGCAAGGCACTTCAGAGGGTAGTGCGTACGGCCCAGTACATCACTGGGGCAAAGCTGCCTGCCATCCAGGACCTCTACACCAGGCGGTGTCAGAGGAAGGCCCTAAAAATTGTCAAAGACCCCAGCCACCCCAGTCATAGACAATTCTCTCTACTACCACATGGCAAGTGGTACCGGAGTGCCAAGTCTAGGACAAAAAGGCTTCTCCACAGTTTTTACCCCCAAGCCATAAGACTCCTGAACAGGTAACCAAATGGTTACCCGGACTATTTGCATTGTGTGCCCCCCCAAAGCCCTCTTTTACGCTGCTGCTATTCTCTGTTTATCTTACATGCATAGTCACTTTAATGATACATTCATATACATACTACCTAAATTGGCCTGACCAACCAGTGCTCCCGCACATTGGCTAACCGGGCTTTCTGCATTGTGTCCCACCACCAGCCAACCCCTCTTTTTACGCTTCTGCTACTCTCTGTTTATCATATATGCATAGTCACTTTAATGATACCTTCGTGTACATACTACCTCAATAGGCCTGACTAACAGGTGTCTGTATATAGCCTTGCTACTCTTTTTTTCAAATGTATTTTTTACTGTAGTTTTATTTCTTTACTTACCTACACACACATACTTTTTATTTTTTTATTTTTTTCCGCACCATTGGTTAGAGCCTGTGAGTATGCATTTCACTGTAAGGTTGTATTCGGCGCATGTGACAAATAAACTTTGATTTGATTTTAGGTTAATTAACGCAGTGTCCAAAGAAGGGCCAGAGGTATACAGAATGGTGTTGTCTGCGTAGAGGTGGATCAAAGAATCACCAGCAGAGAGAGTGACATCATTGATGTATACAGAGAAGAGAGTCAGTCCGAGAATTGAACCCTGTGGCACCGCCATAGAGACTGCCAGAGGAACGGACAACAGGCCCTCCGATTTGACACACTGAACTCTATCAGAGAAGTAGTTGGTGAACCAGGCGAGGCAATCATTAGAGAAAACAAGGCAGTTGAGTCTGCCAATAAGAATGTTGTGATTGACAGAGTCGAACGCCTTAGCCAGGTCGATGAAGACGGCTGCACAGTAAGGTCTCTTATCAATGGTGGTTATGATATCGTTTAGGACCTTGAGCGTGGCTGAGGTGCACCCATGACCAGCTCTGAAACCGTGATTGCATAGCGAAGAAAGTATGGTGGGATTCGAAATGGTCGGTAATCTGTTTGTTAACTTGGCTTTCGAAGACCTTAGAAAGGCAGGTTAGAAAAGATAAAGGTCTGTAGCAGTTTGGATCTAAAGTGTCTCCCCCTTTCAAGAGGGGGATGACCGCGGCAGCTTTCCTATCTGTGGGAATCTGAGATGATATGAAAGAGAGGTTGAACATGCTAGTAATAGGGGTTGCAGCAATTTCGGCAGATCATTTTAGAAAGGGAGGGTCCAGATTGTCTAGACCGGCTGATTTGTAGGGGTCCAGATTTTGCAGCTCTTTCAGAATATCAGCTATCTGGATTTGGGTGAAGGAGAAGTGGGGGAGGCTTGGGTGAGTTGCTGTGGGGTGTGGATGGCTGTTGTGTAGCCAGGTGGAAAGCATGACCAGCCGTAGAAAAATGCTTATTGAAATACTCAATTATAGTGGATTTATGAGTGGTGACAGTGTTTCCTAGCCTCAGTGCAGTGGGCAGCTGAGAGGAGGTGCTCTTATACTCCATGGCGTTTAGAGTTTCACAGAACTTCTTTTGAGTTTGTGCTACAGGATGCATATTTCTGCTTGAAAAAGCTAGCCTTAGCTTTCCTAACTGCCTGTGTATATTTGTATTTCCCTGAAAAGTTGCATACCACGGAGGCTGTTCGATGCTAATGCAGAGCGCCACAGGATGATTTTGTGCTGGTCAAGGGCAGTCAGGTCTGGAGAGAACCAAGGGAAACATCTGTTCCTGATTCTAATTTTTTTGAATGGGGCATGCTTATTTAAGATGGGAGGAAGGCACTTTTAAAGAATAACCAGGCATCCTCTACTGACGGGATGAGGTCAATATCCTTCCAGGATACCCGGGCCAGGTCGATTAGAAAGGCCTGCTCGCTGAAGTGTTTTAGGGAGCGTTTGATAATGATGAGGGGTGGTCGTTTGACCGCAGACCCATTACGGATGCCGGCAATGAGGCAGTGATTGCTGAGATCTTGGTTGAAAACAGCAGAGGTGTATTTGGAGGGCAAGTTGGTTAGGATGATATCTATGAGGGTGCCTGTGTTTATGGATTTGGGGTTGTACCTGGTGGGTTCACTGATAATTTGTAGGATGGCTGGGGTGTTAACTTCTTGAAACTCCCCATCCCGGATCCGGGTTTGTGACTAAAGCCTCAGGCTCATTAGCATAACGCAACGTTAACGATTTCTGAAAATCGCAAATAAAATGAAAATAATGCGTCTGCTCTCAAGCTTAGCCTTTTCTTAACAACACTGTCATCTCAGATTTTCAAAATATGCTTTTGAACCATAGAAATTGACTAATTTGTGTAAGAGTATGCAAAGCTAGCATAGCATTTTGAGTAGCATTTAGCACGCAACATTTTCACAAAAACCAGATAACCAAATAAATAAAATCATTTACCTTTGAAGAGCTTCTGATGTTTTCAATGAGGAGACTCTCAGTTACATACCAAATGCGCAGTTTTTCCTGAAAGCGTCTGTGTGTAGGAGAAATCGTTCCGTTTTCTACATTGCGTCTGGCTACCGAAACGAACCGAAAATTCAGTCACCTACAACGTAAAACTTTTTCCGGATTAACTACATAATATCGAAAACATGGCAAACGTTGTTTGGAATCAATCCTCAAGGTGTTTTTTCACATATCTCTTCATTGATATGCAGTTCGTGGAAGCTTGCTTTCCTCTCTGTATCCCATGTAAAAATACTGGCAGGTGACTTTTGCGCACCAATTTCGGCGCAGGACACCGGGCGGACACCTGGTAAATGTGGTCTCTTATGGTCAATCTTCCAATGATCTGCCTACAAATACGTCACAATGCTGCAGACACCTTGGGGAAACGACAGAAAGGGCAGGCTCATTCCTCTCGCATTCACAGCCATATAAGGAGACAATGGAAAACAGAGCCTCAAAAATCCTGCTCATTTCCTGGATGCCATCTCATCTTGGTTTTGCCTGAAGCTCACGTTCTAGGGCACGCACAGAGAATATCTTGGTATTTCTGGACACGTCAGAGTGTTTTCTTTCGAATGCTATCAATTATATGCATAGTCGAGCATCTTTTTGTGACAAAATATCTTGTTTAACACGGGAACGTTTTTCATCCAAAAATGAAATAGCGCCCCCATAGATGTAAGAGGTTAAGCATGTCCCAGTTTAGGTCACCAAGCAGCACAAGCTCTGAAGATAGATGGGGGGCAATCAATTCACATATGTTGTTCAGAGCACAATTGGGGGCAGAGGGTGGTCTGTAGCAAGCAGCAACGTTGAGAGACTTCTTTCTGGAAAGGTAGATTTTTTAAAGTAGAAGCTCGAATTGTTTGGGTACAGACCTGGATAGTAAGACAGACCTCTGCAGGTTGTCTCTGCAGTAGATTGCAACACCGCCCCCTCTGTCAGTTTTATCTTGTTGGAAAATGTTATAGTTTGGGACGGAAATGTCAGGATTTTTGGTGGTCTTCCAAAGCCAGGATTCAGACACGGCTAGAGAATCCGTGTTGGAGGAGGAGGCTTCTAATGTTAACATGCATGAAACCAAGGCTTTTATGGTTACAGAAGTCAACAAATGAGAGCACCTGGGGAGTAGGAGTGGAGCTAGGCACTGCAGGGCCTGGATTAACCTCTACATCACCAGAGGAACAGAGGAGGAGTAGGATAAGGGTACGGCTAAAGGCTATCAGGACTGTTCATCTAGTGCATTCAGAGCAGAGAGTAAAAGGAGCAGGTTTCTGGACGCGAGAGAATAGATTCAAGGCATAATGTACAGGCAGAGGTATGGTAGGATTTGAGTACATTGGAGGAAAACCTAGGCATTGAGTAATGATGAGAGAGATATTGTCTCTAGAGACGTTTAAACCAGGTGATGTCACCGCATATGTGGGAGGTGCTTGCTAAGTAAGTGAAACTGAAAGTGAAAAATAAATGACAATCTCTCTCTAGCTTCTCATTCATTTGTAAGAAATTAATTCGTTAAAAACTGTTCAACGATTGTCTTAATCTCTCTTTGCATCAACTACTCACCACATTTAAAAAAAATATATGCTTTCTTTACCCCTTTTATCCCCCAATTTTGTGGTATCCAATTGGTAGTTACAGTCTTGTCACATCGCTGCAACTCCCGCACAGACTCGGGAGAGGCGAAGGTCGAGAGCCATGCATCCTCCAAAACACAACCAAACCAAGCAGCACTGCTTCTTGACACAATACCCGCTTAACCCGGAAGCCAGCCACACCAATGTGTCGGAGGAAACACCGTACACCTGGCGACCATGTCAGGATGCATGCCCCCGCCCCGCCACAGGAGTCAATAGAGTGTGATGGGACAAGGACATCCCTGCTGGCCAAACCCTCCCCTAACCTGGACGACGCTGGACCAATTTTGCACCGCCCCATGGGTCTCCCAGTCGCAGTCAGCTGCAACAGAGTCTGGACTCAAACCAGTATCTCTAGTGGCACAGCTAGCAACTGCGATGCAGTGCCTTAGACCACTGCACCACTCGAGAGGCCCGTACCCACACTTTATACACTGCAGAGCTAGCTAACTGTAGTTTATGCTTTCAGTACTAGATTAATTCTCTGATACTTTGATTGGGTGGACAACATGTCAGTTCATGCTGCAAGAGCTCTGATAGGCTGGAGTATGTCCTCTGGATGTTATCATAATTATTGTGTAAGTCTGTGGAAGGGGGTAAGAACCATGAGCCTCCTAGGTTTTGAATTGGCGTCAATGTACGCAGAGGAGGACGGCAGCTAGCTGTCCTCCGGCTACATGATGGTGCTACCCTACAGAGTGCTGTTAAGGCTACTGTAAACCTTCATTACAAAATAGTGTGTTTTAATCAGTTATTTAGTGATTAATGATTATATTTAGTATAGTTTATGTAAAAATGATAACTTTCTAAATGCTTAACAATGTAAATCTTTATGAAATCCACTGAGGAGTATGGTCCTCCCCTCCTCTGAGGAGCCTCTACTGTGTTGTAGGTTATTGTCCTGCTGAAAGGTGAGTTCCTTTCCCAGTCTCTGGTGTAAAGCAGTCTGAAGCATGTTTTCCTCTAGGTTTCATTTTATCCTTCAAAAACTCTCCAGTATTTGCAGATGTAAACCATACCAATACATTGATGAGGCAACCACCATGCTTGAAAATAAGGAGGCAATTACTCAGTGATGTGTTGGATTGGCACCAAACATAATACTTTAGTGCCTTGTTGCATACAATATACATGTTTGGGATATTTGTATTCTGTATATTTGTATTCTTCTTATCAATCATTTATGTCATTATTGTGGAGTCACTACTCATTTTTCTCCCATCATAGCCATTGAACTCAGTAGCTGTTTTAAAATCACTAATGGTCTCATGGTAACATCCCTGAGCAGATGTATTCCAATCCTGCAGCTCAGTTCAAGATGACTGCATCTTTGATGTGTCTCGGTGGATTAATACATTAATAGTACATAATCCACAGCATAATTATTAACTTGACCATGTTTAAAGAAATGTTCCATGTCTGATTTGTATTGTTACCCCTCTACCAATCACTAACCTTCTGCATTGAACTTTTGAAAAGCTCCCTGGTCTTTGCAGTTGAATCTGTGCTTGAAATTCAATAGTTGACTAAGGGACCTTACAGATGTCATTCATAAATCATCAACCCCTATTATTTCACTCAGTGAGTCCATATAACTTATTATGTGATTTTGTAAGGCTTGCCTAAACTCATGGGCAAAATAATTCTGCAACAACTATATTTTAATTGTTAAGTTTATATGAATAAAACAAATTATAATTTTTCCACTTTGAAATTAGAGTATTTTGTGTAGCTTGTTGACAAAAAAACACAATATAATTTGAAGAAATCCATGGGGTCTAAATACTTTTGCGAGGCACTATAGCTACTGACCACACAGCTTTGACCATCACAGGACCTTTCATTTGTTATTCAGTACTGCAAGTACTGATGTGGTATTACATCCAGATTAAACTGTTTTTTCACATTCAAGCATCCTACTATTTATTGCAGTCCCTTTTTACATGGTATGGGTTATGGGTTGAGTTAGCTACATTTCTGTGAAATAATGTCTTTTCACAAATATAAGGGAGTTATATTTTCAGAGGCCTTGGATATGGCAAAAGAAAATGCTGATTAGAGAAGTGAACAAAGTTGCTCTCATTTATTCTAAGACAAAGTTATGAGATAATTGTGTTCGAGTCTGCTGTCTTGTGTGTGTTTGGGGAGTAAAATGTTGCAGTACTTTTTCTCTTTCTCTTACTCTGGGGAGAACAGTTTGAGAGCCATCTTAGCGAAGCGGTCTGTTAGTTTGTCATTAGTTGCGTAGCGTGTAACCCAGAGGGCAGGGGGTTGACATGTTATTGGCACCACACCCCATGGGTACCACAGCCAGGGGAAACTTCTGCCCTTGGTTGTGGTGGCAAAGGCCATCTCCGTGACGGCTTACATACTCACTTCATTTTCTTAGCCACAGGCAAACAGCATGCTAGGGATCCCTTGGACTTTCCCCAATCTCCTGAAACATAATGTATTTTTAAATTAATTTAGGCAGCTTTGTATATGTATTTGGGTATTCACCTATTTTTTCTCTCTCTCACAAACTAGCTATGTTTCAGAAACCAAAACCAGACAGAGAAATTTGTATTATTCTAATATACAGTACCAGTCAAAAGTTTGAATACACCCATCAAGGTTTTTCTTCTTCTATATTGTAGAATAAAAGTGAAGACATCAAAATTACGAAATAACACATATGGAATAATGTAGTAACCAAAAAATATATATTTTATCTTAGATTCTTCAAAGTAGCCACCTTTTGCCTTGATGACAGCTTTGCACACTCTTGGGATTCTCTCAACCAGCTTCACATGGAATGCTTTTCCAACAGTCTTGAAGGAGTTCCCACATATGCTGAGCACTTGTTGGTTGCTTTTTCTTCACTCTGTGGTCCAACTCATCACAAACCATCTCAATCGGGTGACTGTGGAGGCCAGGTCATCTGATGCAGCACTCCATCACTCTTCTTCGTGGTCAAATAGCCATTACACAGCCTGGAGGTGTGTTTTGGGTCATTGTCCTGTTGAAAAACAAATAATAGTCCCACTAAGCACAAACCAGATGGGATGGCGTATAGCTGCAGAATGCTGTGGTAGCCATGCTGGTTAAGTGTGCCTTGAATTCTAAATAAATCACAACATTGTCACCAGCAAAGCACCCCCACACCTTCACACCTCCTCCTCCATGTTTCAGGGTGAGAACCACACATGCAGAGATCATCCGTTCACCTACTCTGCATCTCACAAAGACATGGTGGTTGGAACCCAAAATCTCTAATTTGAAATCAGGCCCAGAGGACAGATGTCCACCGGTCTAATGTCCATTGTTTGTTTTTCTTGGTCAAAGCAAGTCTCTTCTTCTTATTTGTGTCCTTTAGTAGTGTTTTTTTTCTCCAGCAATTCAACCATGAAGTGTCACGCCTTGATCTGTTTCACCTGTCCCTGTGATTGTCTCCCCCCCCAGGTGTCACTGATTTTCCCCAGTGTATTTATCCCTGATGAGAAAGGAGTGGTGGATTGGCCTCAACCTATGTCCAGGGTGCAGTTGCAAGGGTTTCTTGGTTTTGCTAACTTCAGTTTCATTCGGGATTAGAGCACCCTGGTGGCCCCCTCTCGGCACTCACCTCTTCCAAGGTACCGTTCAAATGGTCTCCAGCTGTCGACAAACCCTTTGTGGTCCTGAAGCATCGATTCTTAACAGCTCCCAGCCTCATCCATCCGGACCCCTCGTGTCAATTTGTGTTGGAAGTTGATGCTTCGGATGTTGGAGTGGGGGCCATGCTGCCATGCTTTTGGTCCAGCGATCTGCCCAGGACCAAAAGCTTCATCTCTGTGCCTTCTTGTCCCATCGTCTCAATCCTGCAGAGAGGAACTACGATGTAGGTAATCGAGAACTCCTGGAAGTTAAGATGATGTTGGCAGGGTGGAGGCACTGGCTGGAAAGATCAGAACAGCCATTCTTGGTCTGGACCAACCACAAAAACTTGGAATATCTCCGTATAGCCAAGCGCCTCAACTCCAGGCAGGCCCGGTGGGCCCTCTGGTTTACCAGATTCAACTTCACCATTTCCTACCACCTAGGGTCAGAAAATGGGAAGCCTATACAGTTCCTGCCTATACAGTTCCTCTGCCACACCCTTGACCTCCGAAACCATTCTCCCTACCTCATGCCTTGCTGCCAATGTGGATTGGGTTATTGAGAACCTGGTTCGCGAGGTGCAACGCTCCCAGCCTGGACCTGAAGGGGGCCTGGCTGACCGGCTGTTTGTCCCTAACCCAGTCGGGCCCCGGGTCCTGGACTGGGATCATTCCTCCAGGCTGACCTGTCATCCAGGGTCCGGTCGTAGTTTAGCCTTCCTCCGACAATGTTTCTGGTGGCCCACAATGGTTCCTGACTTCTCTGCCTTTGTCGCCGCATGCACAGTGTGTTCTCAGAACAAGACTCCACGGCAGGCTCCTTCTGGCCTCCTTCAGCCACTGCCGGTCCCTCATCGTCCCTGGTCTCATATCTCTGGACTTTGTCACTGGACTCCCTCTATCTGATGGAAACACTGTCATTCTGACGGTAGTCGATCGGTTCTCCAAGGCCGCCCATTTCGTCCCTCTCCCCAAACTACCTTCTGCCAAGGAGACGGCCCAGCTTATGGTGCAGGATGTCTTCCGGATCCATGGACTCCGAGACGACATGGTCTCCAATCGGGGTTCTCGTCTCAGTTCTGGAAGGCATTCTGCACCCTTATTGGGTCATCGGCCAGCCTGTCATCTGGATTCCATCCCCAAACCAATGGTCAGTCGGAGCGAGCCAATCAAGATCTGGAAATCACCTTGAGATTCCTGGTCTCAATCAACCCCACTACCTGGAGCCGTCAACTGGTTTGGGTGGAGTATGCCCGGAACACCCTTCCCTGTTCTGCCACGGGACTCTCCCCTTTCGAATGCTCCAGGTATCGCCGACAAGCGGATCGTCACCGGACCCCAGCTCCCCGCTACCGCATTCGGCAGAGGGTTTGGCTTTCCACTCAGGACCTACCTCTGTGGGTAGAGTCCCACAAACTGTCTCCCCGGTTCATAGGTACTTTCCCATCTCCAGAGTCCTGAGTTCCACTTCTGTCCGTCTTGTCTTACCCTGTACCCTCCGTATCCACCATACTGTCCATGTGTCCAGAATTAAGCCTGTGTCTCACTGTCCTTTGTCTTCTGTTTCCAGGCCAATCCCAACCCCCTGGGTAATCGATGGCCAGCCAGCATATAGGATGAGATGCTTTCTAAAGGTTTAACCGCGGGGCAGGGTTTTCAGTACCTGGTTGACTGGGAGAGTTATGGCCCAGGTGGCGTCCCTGGGTGGTGGGGGGGGGTACTGTCACGCCCTGATCTGTTTCACCTGTCCTTGTGATTGTCTCCACCCCCTCCAGGTGTCGCTGATTTCCCCCAGTGTATTTATACCTGTGTTTCCCGTCTCTCTGTGCCAGTTCGTCTTATATGTATTTTCAAGTCAACCAGCGTTTTTCCCATTCTCCTGCTTTTTGCTATTCTCCTTTTTCTAGTCCTCCCGGTTTTGACCCTTGACTGTTTCTGTATCCGCCTGCCTGACCATTCAGCCTGCCTTGACCATGAGCCTGTCTGCCACTCTGTACCTCCTGTCCACAACCATTCTCTTGCCTACTCCTTTTGGATTAATAAACATTGTAAGACATGCAAGTAATAGCCGATTTCTGAAGCTGGTAACTCAAATGTACTCATCCTCTACAGCAGAGGTAACTCTGGGTCTTCCTTTCCTGTGGCAGTCCTCATGAGGGCCAGTTTCATCATAGCACTTAATGGTTTTTGCGACTGCACTTGAAGAAACTTTCAAAGGTCTTGAAATTTTCCCTATTGACTGACCTTCATGTCTTAAAATAATCATGGACTGTCATTTCTCTTTGCTAATTTGAGTTGTTCTTGCCGTAATATGGACTTGGTCTTTTACCAAATAGGGCTATCTTATGTATACCCAACCCTACCTTGTCACAACACAACTGATTGGATCAAATGCATTAAAAAGGCAAGAAATTCCACAAATTAACGTTTAAAAAGGCACACCTATTAATTGAAATCCATTCCAGGTGACAACCTCATGAAGCCGGTTGAGAGACTGTCAAGAGTGTGCATAGCTGTTATCAAGGCAAAGGGCGGCTACTTTGAAGAATCTCAAAAAATATACAGTGGTGCAAAAAAGTATTTAGTCAGCCACCAATTGTGCAAGTCCCACTTAAAAAGTTTAATATTCATCATAGGTACACTTCAACTATGACAGACAAAATGAGGAAAAAAATCCAGAAAATCACATTGTAGGATTTTTTATGAATTTCTTTGCAAATTATGGTGGAAAATAAGTATTTGGTCAATAACAAAAGTTTATTTCAATACTTTGTTATATACCCTTTGTTGGCAATGACAGAGGTCAAACGTTTTCTGTAAGTCTTCACAAGGTTTTCACACACTGTTGCTGGTATTTTGGCCCATTCCTCCATGCAGATCTCCTCTAGAGCAGTGATGTTTTGGGGCTGTTGCTGGGCAACACGGACTTTCAACTCCCTCCAAAGATTTTCTATGGGGTTGAGATCTGGAGACTGGCTAGGCCACTCCAGGACCTTGAAATGCTTCTTAAGCCACTCCTTCATTGCCCTGGCGGTGTGTTTGGGATCATTGTCATGCTGGAAGACCCAGCCACATTTCATCTTCAATGCCCTTGCTGATGGAAGGAGGTTTTCACTCAAAATCTCACGATACATGGCCCGATTCATTCTTTCCTTTACACGGATCAGTCGTCCTGGTCCCTTTTCAGAAGAACAGCCCCAAAGCATGATGTTTCCACCCCCATGCTTCACAGCGGTTATGGTGTTCTTTGGATGCTACTCAGCATTCTTTGTCCTCCAAACACGACGAGTTGAGTTTTTACAAAAACGTTCTATTTTGGTTTCATCTGACCATATGACATTCTCCCAATCTTCTTCTGGACCATCCAAATGCTCTCTAGCAAACTTCAGACGAGCCTGGACATGTACTGGCTTAAGCAGGGGGACACGTCTGGCACTGCAGGATTCGAGTTCCTGGCGGCGTAGTGTGTTACTGATGGTAGGCTTTGTTACTTTGGTCCCTGCTCTCTGCAGGTCATTCACTAGGACACCCTGTGTGGTTCTGGGATTTTTGCTCACCGTTCTTGTGATCATTTTGACCCCACGGGGTGAGATCTTGTGTGGAGCCCCAGATCGAGGGAGATTATCAGTGGTCTTGTATGTCTTCCATTTCCTAATAATTGCTCCCGTTGATTTCTTCAAACCAAGCTGCTTACCTATTGCAGATTCAGTCTTCCCAGCCTGGTGCAGGTCTACAATTTTGTTTCTGGTGTCCTTTGACAGCTCTTTGGTCTTGGCCATAGTGGAGTTTGGAGTGTGACTGTTTGAGGTTGTGGACAGGTGTCTTTTATACTGATAACAAGTTCAAACAGGTGCCATTAATACAGGTAACGAGTGGAGAACAGAGGAGCCTCTTAAAGAAGAAGTTACAGGTCTGTGAGAGCCAGAAATCTTGCTTGTTTGTAGGTGACCAAATACTTATTTTCCACCATAATTTGCAAATAAATTCATTAAAAATCCTACAATGTGATTTTCTGGATTTTTTTCCCTCATTTTGTCTGTCATAGTTGAAGTGCACCTACGATGAAAATTCAACTTTTTAAGTGGGAGAACTTGCACAATTGGTGGCTGACTAAATACTTTATTGCCCCACTGTATATATTTTGATTTGTAAAACATTTTTTGTTTTGGTTACGACATAATTCCATATGTGTTATTTCATAGTTTTGATGTCTTCACTATTATTCTACAATGTAGAAAATAGTAAAAATAAAGAAAAACCCTGGAATGAGGTGTGTCCAAACTTTTGACTTGTGTGTGTATATATATTACAAATTAAGTCGTTCAAACAAGATACTAAGTTGTTTGAACGACTTAATTGTTCTGTTGTTTAATTAGGTCCCATTTGTTATGCAGCACCAGTTGTGCTCGTCAGACTGTTGGTGCAGCCATTCATTCACTGATTCCATCCATTGATATGATTATTCATTGACAGTTCTTTAATTGGACTGATTTTGAATGCCAGAGCATGTACGTGGGGCAACAAGATCTCACGGTTTTACCAATTCTGACCTTTAGCCACGTTTTTCCAAAAATCTAATTTAGAAGTTACCCCAAATTTGTGCTTGTTTTTGCCACCCTGGTTTGCTCCTGACCTCCTGCTCATCATTGTCCTTAATTCATTCCGAATGCTTAGGTTAAGGGTTAAGGTTTTGGATAGGGTTAAAACAAAAACAACTACACCTAAGTTTAGGTATTCATTCTAAATGGTTATGGTAAGGGTTAGTTAAGGTTTGGATAGGGTTAAAACAAAAACAACTACACCTAAGTTTAGGCATTCATTCTAAATGGTTATGGTAAGGGTTAGTTAAGGTTTGGATAGGGTTAAAACAAAAACAACTACACCTATGTTTAGGCATTCATTCTAAATGGTTATGGTAAGGGTTAGTTAAGGTTTTGGATAGGGTTAAAACAAAAACATCTACACCTACATTTAGGCATTCATTCTAAATGGTTATGGTAAGGGTTAGTTAAGGTTTTGGACAGGGTCAGAACAAAAACAACTACACCTAAGTTTAGGCATTCAGTCTAAATGGTTATGGTAAGGGTTAGTTAAGGTTTTGGATAGGGTTAAAACAAAAACAACTACACCTAAGTTTAGGCATTCATTCTAAATGGTTATGGTAAGGGTTAGTTAACTTCTTGCATCGAGCAATCCCTAATCCGGGATCCTATTTATAGCCTCAAGCTCATTAGCATAACGCAACGTTAACTATTCATGAAAATCGCAAATGAAATGAAATAAATATATTTGCTCTCAAGCTTAGACTTTTGTTAACAACACTGTCATCTCAGATTTTCAAAATATGCTTTTCATCCATAGCTAAACAAGCATTTGTGTAAGAGTATTGATAGCTAGCATAGCTATAAGCCTAGAATTCAGCCAGCAACATTTTCACAAAAACAAGAAAATCATTCAAATAAAATCATTTACCTTTGAAGAACTTCAGATGTTTTCAATGAGGAGACTCTCAGTTAGATAGCAAATGTTCAGTTTTTCAAAAAATATTATTTGTGTAGGACAAATCGCTCCGTTTTGTTCACGTTTGGCTATGAAAAAAACCTGTATCCAGTTATAGCCTCAAGCTCATGAGCATAACGTAACGTTAACTATTTATGAAAATCGCAAATGAAATGAAATTAATGTGCTAGCTCTCAAGCTTAGCCTTTTCTTAACAACACTGTCATCTCAGATTTTCAAAATATGCTTTTGAACCATAGCAAAACAAGCATTTGTGTAAGAGTATTGATAGCTAGCATAGCATTTAGCATAGCATTTAGCGGGCAACATTTGCACAAAAAACAGAAAAGGATTCAAATAAAATCATTTACCTTTGAAGAACTTCGGATGTTTTCAATGAGGAGACTCTCAGTTACATAGCAAATGTTCAGTTTTTCCTGAAAGATTCTTTGTGTAGGAGAAATCGCTCCGTTTTGTACATCACGTTTGGGTACCAAAAAAACCCGAAAATTCAGTCATCAAAACGGCAAACTGTTTTCCAAATTAACTCCATAACATCGACTGAAACACGGCAAACGCTGTTTAGAATCAATCCTCAAGGTGTTTTTCACATATCTCTTCATTGATATATCATTCGTGGATGTCTACTTTCTCCTCTGAATCGCTTGGAAAAAGACGTGCAGTTGAAGATGACGCACCAATTTCGACAGAGGACACCAGGCGGACACCTGGCAAATGTAGTCTCTTATGGTCAATCTTCCAATAATATGCCTACAAATACGTCACAATGCTGCAGACACCTTGGGGAAATGATAGATCGGGCAGGCATTCCTTGCGCATTCACAGAAATGATAGATCGGGCAGGCTCATTCCTTGCGCATTCACAGCCATATAAGGAGACAATGAAAAACAGAGCCTCAAAAATCCTGCTCATTTCCTGTTTGAAGTTTCATCTTGGTTTCGACTGTAGCATCAGTTCTGGGGCACTCACAGACAATATCTTTGCAGTTTTGGAAACGTCAGAGTGTTCTCTTTCCAAAGCTGTCAATTATATGCATAGTCGAGCATCTTTTTGTGACAAAATATTGCGCTTAATACGGGCACGTTTTTTTATCCAATAATGAAATAGCGCCCCCATAGATGTAAGAGGTTAAGGTTTTGGATAGGGTTAAAACAAAAACAACTACACCTAAGTTTAGGCATTCATTCTACATGGTTATGGTAAATGTTAGTTAAGGTTTTGGATAGGGTTAATACAAAAAATACGCAAAACAAGTGTCTACCTGTAACGGCGTTCTTCGTTTGTCGAAAGAGAGTCAGGACCGAAATGCAGCGTGTTGGTTACTCATGTTTTTTAATGAAACAAATGACGAATACATGAAAATAACTGAGACAAATACAAAACAACAAAACGGAACGTGAAACCAAATTACAGCCTATCTGGTGAAACTACACAGAGACAGGAACAATCACCCACGAAATACACAGTGAAACCCAGGCTAAGGATAATGCTAAATACGGTTCCCTATCAGAGACAACCCTCGGAGAATCACCTGGAAGGATAATGCTCTGATTGAGAAGCACCCTCAGGCAGCCAAACCTAAACTAAACACACCCCTAATCAACCACAATCCCAATGCTTACAAAAACCCCAATACCACAACACAATAACATAAACCCATGTCACACCCTGGCCTGACCAACTAATTAACTAAAACACAAAATACTAAGACCAAGGCGTGACACTACCACTGAGATTGAACATGCGACCCTCGGAAGGACGATGCTGAGCAGGAGGAGCAACCCTGCAACCCTCGGAAGGACGATGCTGAGCAGGAAGAGCAACCCTGCCCTCGGAGGACGATGCTGAGCAGGAGGAGCAACCCTGCAGCCCTCGGAAGGACCTGAGCAGGAGGAGCAACCCTGCAACCCTCGGAAGGACGATGCTGAGCAGGAGGAGCAACCCTGCAACCCTCGGAAGGACGGATGCTGAGCAGGAGGAGCAACCCTGCAACCCTGCTGAGCAGGAGGAGCAACCCTGCAACCCTCGGAAGGACGATGCTGAGCAGGAGGAGCAACCCTGCAACCCTCGGAAGGACGATGCTGAGCAGGAGGAGCAACCCTGCCCTGCAACCCTCGGAAGGACGATGCTGAGCAGGAGGCTGAGCAGGAGGAGCCCTGAGCAGGAGGAGCAACCCTGCAACCCTCCCTCGGAAGGAAGGAGCAACCCTGCACCCTCGGATGCTGAGCAGGAGGAGCAACCCTGCAACCCTCGGAAGGATAATGCTGAGCAGGAGGAGCAACCCTGCAACCCTCGGAAGGATGCTGAGCAGGAGGAGCAACCCTGCTCGGAGCAGGAGGAGGAACCCTGCAACCCTCGGAAGGACGATGCTGAGCAGGAGGAGCCCCTCGGAAGGATAATGCTGAGCAGGAGGAGCAACCCTCGGAAGGATAATGCTGAGCAGGAGGAGCAACCCTCGGGAAGGACGATGCTGAGCAGGAGGAGCAAGGAGGAGCCCTCGGAAGGATAATGCTGAGCAGGAGGAGCAACCCTGCAACCCTCGGAAGCTGAGCGGATGCTGAGCAGGAGCAGGAGCAACCCTGCGCCCTCGGAAGGATAATGCTGAGCAGGAGGAGCAACCCTGCAGCCCTCGGCGGAGGAGGACAACCCTGCGACCCTGCTGAGCAGGAGGAGCAACCCTGCAACCCTCGGAAGGACGATGCTGAGCAGGAGGAGCAACCCCCTCGGGAAGGATGCTGAGCAGGAGGAGCAACCCTGCCCCTCGGAAGGACGATGCTGAGCAGGAGGAGCAACCCTGCAACCCTCGGAAGGACGATGCTGAGCAACCCTGCGACCCTCGGAAGGACGATGCAGGAAGAGCAACCCTGCAACCCTCGGAAGGAGGAGGAGCGATGCTCGGAGCAGGAAGAGCAACCCTGCAACCCTCGGAAGGACGGCTGAAGGAGGAATGCTGAGCAGGAAGGAGCAACCCTGCAACCCTCGGAAGGACGATGCTGAGCAGGAGGAGGAGCAACCCTGCAAGGAGGAGCCCTCGCAACCCTCGGAAGGACGAAGCTGACAGGATGCAACCCTCGGAAGGACATGCTGAGCAGGAGGAGCAACCCTGCAACCCTCGGAAGGATCGGAAGGACCTGATGGAAGGACTGCTGAGCAGGAGGAGCAACCCTGCAACCCTCGGAAGGACGATGCTGAGCAGGAAGAGCAGGCAAGGAAGGACGATGCTGAGCAGGAGGAGCAACCCTGCAACCCTCGGAAGGACGATGCTGAGCAGGAGGAGCAACCCTGCAACCCTCGGAAGGACGATGCAACCCAGGGTGTCAAAATTTGACATTTGGAGAAGCTTCAAAATTTGTCGTTTGGAGAAATGTGGATAAACATCAGAATCGGAAGTCAAATTAGTAAAACCGTGAGATGTTGTTGGCCCATTTACATGTTCTGGCATTCAAAAGCAGCTTTAACAGAGAACTGTCAATTAATAATCATATCAATGGTTGGAATCAGTGAATGAATGGCTGTAGCAACGGTCTGACAAGCACAACTGGCGCAGCATAACAATTGATGCCTAATTAGACAAAATAAGTGTTTAAGTTGTATCTTGTTTAACAACTTAGTAAAAAAAAGAGATACTAAATCATTCAAACAAGATACTAAGTTGATCAAATGAGATACTAAGTAATTCATACAACAGTATAAGTTTTTTTTACTATTTTTGGGGGGGGGGGTAAGCTAACAGAAAGAGGGAGGGCACAAATGTCACAAAAATAATGATGTTCACAATCAGCGGGGATAGTGAATCAAACCAAAACACTCCCCAAATCAATTCAAATGTACCGGTTCTGACTGATATTTTGGTGTACAGAGCACTCTGTGAACGTCGCAGGGTCCAGTGCCTCTACAACCACTCTGTCAGCGGAGCTGACTTGAAGTGTCAGGTTTCACACCCAACATTTTCATAGGGAGTGATGTGTCACATTTTCTGGCCTATCCAGACAATTAATCGATTTTCCCCTGCCTCTGAGCAACGGAGCCAAGCCTGGGAGACTGCATATTAAAGGGGACAGTCTCGCGAATCCAGCAATCATATTATTCACATCATATTCTCAGCTGGATTTAGAGCCAAACATCGGAAAAAATACTAAACAATTGTGTATAATAGAAACACAACCACTTTCTCTTGGTACAGAGGGAGAAAATCAATTTGTGTACAAAGCTGAAGTTGTAACGAGTCTGCAGAATCCGAATAGTGTCTCTCCACTGCTTAGAGGATGCTTGGCAGAAAATGATCAGTCGTCAGTTATATGAAATGGGGCCAAATTTGTACTGGCACTAAATATGATATTTATTTTAGTTATAAGAAATTAGATATCTTATAGTAAGTCATTACAGCACCAAACACCACAAAAAAGTACATTACTGCTCAAACACATTCCTCCTTAAAGCCATTCCATTCACTAAGCACTACCTATTCAAGAAACTGGATTCAATTTGTGAGAAGAATAGAAAAACTGAAAAACTGAAAAGGCCATTTTTAATAACCCCAACTGCATGCAGACCTGTCACAATATATACTACCTCTGATCAGGATGTATTTCTCTTTGCTGTTTTTCTGTTCACTGGTAGAAACTGACAAGTCTGTAAAAATGACTACTGGTTAATAATATTGTTCCTATTGTTATCAGCATAAGTCATATTAGGAAGGTAAAAATGTAATGTGGTTAACACTGCTAGCAAAAATTCATATAGAAGACATTAGCACAAATATGAGAGTATTTCTTGGAGACCTAAATCTCATCCATGCACTCATACCCACAGGAGTAGTAGAAACCCCTGTGCAGTATGGTCTGTACACAGAGGAGGCTGCTGAGGGGAAGACGGCTCATAATGATGTCTGGAACGGAGCAAATGGAATGGCATCAAGCCATGTGTTTGATGTATTTGATACCATTCCACTAATTCCGCTCCACCGATTACCATGAACCCGTCCTCCTCAATTAAAGTGCCACCAACCTCCTGTGGCTGTACATTACATAAACATTGCCATGGCATATACAGTGCATTCGGAAAGTATTCAGACCCCTTGACTTTTTCCATGTTTTGTTATGTTACAGGCTCATTCTAAATTGATTAAATAGTTGTTTCCCCTCATCAATCTACACACAATACCCCACATTGTTAAATCAAAAACAGCTTTTTATACAATTTTGCAAATTTATAACAAAGAAAAAACTTGACGAATGCACTGTATAACCAGTCTTAAAAGAGGTGAGCCACATTTTGCTATTCGATTCTCGTTCACATAATGAGAGGCACCATTACTTAGGTCAGTACACGGTTTCTTCAAACGCACCTATAATGGAAGACACATCCATTTAGTTGAACCAGAGGATGTGTTTCTATTACGGGTAAATAATGATGGTTATAAATAATAAATAATGATGGTTATGTGTGGGGTCTCCAGCCACATTTCATAGTAATGCTGAACTCGCTTGCTGACATGTGCAGATGCATATCTGATGGTCCAGGGATATTATCATTTGAAAAGAAGCTGTATGGCTCTATATATTGTTACATTCAATGATGGTGGAAAGAGGAAAATTAGTGTTTCCTATAAGTGAGCTGTCTCCTCTAGTGAATACATGGGTGGCCAAAACCCACAATACACAACTAGATTTAATGCCCATGGATCTTTCGCTCTGTTGGGACAGAATATGCTAGTTCCTTGGATGCTTTTACATTTAGTTTTTCATGTCAATGTTCATGCTTTAAATCAAAAGTATAAGAGCATTTGGGTTGTGTAATGAAACATCTAATCTATGAAGTTCAGTTAAACAGTCTTTCTCTTGAAATACAAGCAAAACATTAGTCAGAGAAGTTCCCAAAAGCCAATCTCACAGTGTTGTGTACTTTTGTGTACCAAAGTAAAGTGATTCATGGTACCATTGAAGCGGTAGCCTGGTATTCCTATAAAATATGTTGGGAGTTATTTGGCCCTATAACCATGTCAGAGAGGTAATTAAACCATACCTCAGTAAATAGGAACACTTCGAGTCATCCATCAAATAGATTTGGGATGTGCCTTCCATTCCACAGCATGTGAAATTTATTTCAACGTTATTCTCTGGTAGCTAATTATATTCAATATGCTTTAACGATATCCAATTCTATGTTCCTACTAATTATTTCATATTACGATCAACCACAAACCTGTGAAATGGAAGGGATATTAAAAGGGGCATTTGGATCGTGGTAACAGTGTTGGTCCTGAAGCCAAGGTCAAATATGAACGGTATATTTCTTTATGTGAGGCTATGTTTCCCTCACTGTGTGGGAAAGTTTAATCTTACTGGACCTACAGTAGATGGATTTTCTCCCCCGATTCTGAATTATTGCCATTGAAGAATTCCTAATGCTTAATAATATTGTTTAAAATTCATGGGGCCTTTTACAGCTTGATTACCACTAAAAGCCACTCACACATTGTATTTCAAGAACAGAATTGTATTTCTGCATCCAGCTGAGTAAATGGCAAGACTGGCATTTTATTCCAACATCGATACAAAAAAGAAAATCAATGTAGCCTTATGCTGTGCTATTCATCAGGCATAACCACCAGGAATCAATCCATTACTGTGGTCATTGTTTCAATCATAATGCCACTTTACTGAATGTTGAGGTGGAGTTCAATTCACACCATTTATTATGGTCAATTTTTCAACCTTGTACCAAACAAAACCCATTCCCTGGACTCAACACTGATAGAAACATAGGTGCTATCTAGAACCTAAATGGGTTCTTTGGCTGTCCCCATAGGAGAATCCTTTGAAGAACCCTTTTTTGTTTGAGGTAAAACTATTTGGGGTTCCATGTAGATCCCTTTCCACAGAGGGTTCTACATGGAACCCAAAATGGTTCTACCTGGAACCAAAAAAGGGTTATCCTATGGGGACAGCCGAAGAACCCTTTTGGAACTATTTGTTTTCTAAGAGTGCAGGGAAATGCTTTTAAGCGCTTTACAACTGAGTTGAAGGAAATGAAAGTGTATCAAACTGAAAACTGAAATTAGGCTTCAAAATGCTTCTCGTAATGTTTCAGGCCTTCATTATCTCACTGTAAATGGTATTGTTTTTGGTCTCTTCTTGAACTTCCTATATATACAACTCTTATTTTAATTGAATGTGATATATTGTGTTTTTTTGCTATGTATTTGTATGTTTTATGTGGACCCCGGGATAGTGGAGCTGCTGCATGTGCAGTAGCTAATGGGGATCTGAATAAACTCAACTAAACTGATTATTATGAAAAGCAAACCTTTTTCCAAATCAGATGCTTAAAGTTAATCACAAATATGAAGAAAAACCAGCAACAACAACATCTCTGCTTTCCACTACTATGACCTCTGTCAATGTGGAAGCAGATATATTGCCTTCAGCTGACTCTTTGGCAGGCTTGTTGTCTCCTACGGCACACTAAATCTGATTTGACAATTTCACAGATCCCAGAGCAGCTGCTCCTCTTTATTAACCACATGTTACCTTCATTATCCACTCGTTTTTAGCTCCGCTTTGCATGGACGTGCTCACATGCATGTTCATAGCTGTGACTGTGGGGTTTAGAGGGCCTTTAAATGTTGTTATGAGCACTGACTTGGTGCGATTAAGAACTGATGCAAGGGAGAGCGATTGATGAATAATTCAACATTTACATGTTGTGACACTCATGGAATATAAAACAACAACAATAACTCTGGTACAAGTCTAACCCCAATAAATTCTAAGGAGAACAACAAAAACACCACAAAAAAACATCTGAGGTAATAATACAAGTCACACATTACATTTAAAGATGTATGAACTGTAATCAACCACATCAGTTCAGTTCAAAATGCTTTGTCCAACAACAGTGTCAACTGAAGAATTATCCACTTCACAATCACTAGAAACATTGCAAGATGTCGTTATAGAGATTCTGGATTGGAAAAAAGACAAAACACAATAAGTCATGAGTCACTAACATGAACCTTCTATTTCAACTAAAGCACTCATCAACAACAACTTTAACATCATGGGCAAAACATTTTCAATGTAGCCTTCTTTATAGAGAAAGACCTAAAGTGGTTCTTTACAGGACAGTTTAGCTGAATTGTTTCCTCAGATCAGAAGCCTCTGCTGCCATCTCCTCCTCCGTTCTCCACCTGGAAGGGACGTCTTCACTCTCACGGTCATGCTTCTGGAGCTGCACATAAATACATGACATAGTCCTTTACGTTACTTTACTAAATGTCTACTAAACAGAGGCTACTAGTTGATGAATAAACACATGTATACCCAGACTTACCTGCATGTATTCACATGCATAGTCACCTGTTTACCTCAGTAACTGGAGGGAGAAATTGACTAAATTCCTTTGAGTATGCACCATAATAAAAAACTAAAAACTGTGAATAAAAAACTGTTTCAAGGTAGCAGAATAAACAAAGTTGTTGACCGGGTGTTAGCAGAAACATTAGCACTCAATAGTCTCTGTACACTTGACTGTTCCACCAGATTATAGAATATAAAAGATGATGCCCAGTGGAACTGGGACACTGGTGAAATTCCATGAAATGCACAAAACAAAAACAACGACAACCTCACTCCTCATTTAGTCTTTTCAGACACAATCAGAGTTGAGGTTTAAAATATAAACGTCTCGCCCTTCCAACAAGGCAAACAAGAGGAACACATGATGGTTAATTGAGAATAGCCATGGAGGAGAAATTGTATGACCGTGACAGATTCTGACACCCGTGCCTGTGGTTGCTGTTTTTGTAACATTCATAGATTTAGAGGGAAACGATGTACTTCATCACACTAATGCCTCCCCCAGGACAGATGGGCTGACATTCTGAGGTTTGGGAGGTGTCTTCATTTTAACTGCCAGGGGGGGTTGTTTATAATGTAAAGCCACATGCAATACATACCCTCTCCCAACCATAAAAGCCACAACAGCACGGGGTGGTTTCCAACAGCTAAGGCATCACATTGGGATCTGTCATATGTGGCTGTACTTTAGATGATGTTAAGATGCAGGAAAGCCCTCAAGGCTAGTATACAGTGTTCAGAATGAGATGTCTTTCAAGCCACACAAAATAAATAAACATAAACAGTGCAGAAAGCTTGCACTGGTTGGTGATATTGATTTTTATGTCCTTGAGTTATTTTCACAGCACATCTAACATGTTTGTGGCATGCTTGGTTAGTCGAGGTAAAAAACGATGCCATAAAAATACCCACCAGTTGAAGATAGCTACTGTAATAGCACGGCACAGAGAGGGATGTTTTATGTTCTCAGAGAGCGAGGCAGTAAAATGATTCAACATGTAATAGATTGCAATGTTTCCCCGCTTCCTCTCTAAACCGTCTGGAAGCTAAAACACCAGGGGGTCATTATTTCAATACATCTTCTCCTTCCAACACTGACAAGCGCTGTTCTGTTTTGTTGCATATTCTTTTTCTTTATATGCGCAAACAGAATATGACCCTGGCTTGAAAGCTTGTCGGATTGGGTCCTGTGGAAAGCAGGAGATAGCCAGTTGGAACATGAGGACATGGGGTCATCTCTCTAGTGCCCTTGGGAGTCATGCTAGTCCCTCTTCTAGGCTAGGCTGGACCCTCTGCCTGTTCATGTGGGTTATCTGAGACCACACCAACACACTGCTCAAACCCCAGACAAACCTTATCTCAGACCATCACACTGTATTAGGATCTAGTCCATTTACCTCACAGGACATGGTTACAGCAACTGGAGGATGACATTTTGTTGGAAAGGAGTTAAGGGGGGGAGTGGTGGGGTTGGATGGAGTCAGAGATTTTCAAGCTTCAAACGTTGAACTGAAATGGCTTTGTAGGCTCACGTAATCCCATAAGACGTTACAATGTATTTCAAGCGTAGAAAACTCACATCAACATCGTATTTCGCTGTAAGCAAAGGAATGGGGGAAGGAAAGATATGTCTTTCTGATGTTGGAGCTTTTCCTTTTCTGGTAGAAAATTCATTCATAGTAAGATGGATTGCACACAGTTTTAGTAAGGCATTGTCAACTTATCAGAGATGTATAATGCATGCAGTAAGTGTAAGGTGCCTCACTAGGACGAGGTAGGTGCAGGAGTCAGGAGCAGGAGAGCACTGAGGTCCAAATAGTAAAATATTTATTTGGAAACACAACAAAACTGGTCAGGAAACAAACCCAATGAAGGCGCCCAACAAAACAGGAACCTGAAGTGACAACAGAAGGAAAAAACAATCTACTCCTAAATAAATCACAACAGCACAAAAGACCGTGAGAATAGCCTGTGGCGCAATCTAGCACACGCACCAAACAAACACAGAAATTATCCCGCACAAAATAACAGCAGGCAACAAGGTTAATAAACCTACAGAAATGAACTAAATAGAACACAGGTGTAAGAAACAGACAGACACAAGCGAAAAAGAAAAATGGATCGGTGGTAGCTCGTAGGCCGGCGACGACGACCGCCGAGCACCTCCCGAAAAGGGAGAGGAGCCACCTCCTCTCCTTGAAAGATACACCAAATTGATTTTCATGGGGACATTATGTATTTATGGAGCTCAAATATATTGTTTCCTTGCAACACAAAATACAAGCTGACACTTCAGATTATGTCATCAGAGACACTAATATTGCAAATTAGCCCTGCGCTGGTGACCACCCTCTAAACATTTACTTGGGCCTCAGACATCATATTATATCAAGGCAAAACACTAAAATAAGCCTAAATTGTTCTCATTTTACTTAACAGTGTTGATTCATGGGGCAAACATATATTGAGTAAAAGCTGAATTGACAACAGCATGGAAAACTGAAGAATTGCAGAACAATTACTAATAGCATGCAATGTAATCATGTAATATTAACAAAGACTTGTCTTTGACTTTATCTGAATAATCATCAGGCTCATCAAGACTTAATCAAGGATTTTTGTTCTCCATCTAAAAATCCCCCACACAAATGCTAGAGCAACAACTGTTATGTCATCAAACTTTGCAGTGCTAATTGAGTCTCTTTGAGAAAATACAAAGCACCGAAAAACAATAACTATTCCTTCAAGTAAGACATTGTTTTTGCTGAAAATGCATGGGGTATGGAAGCCTTCTTACAGTATCTCTTCTTCGAATTGTTTTTTCCAGTATGTTGTAAACTGCAACATTCATACAATGTAAGTTCTTCATAGTTCATTATACTGTTGAAAACAAGTTCCTTCACTTGTACATTATAAGATCTCAGCATGTCCAAGATAACAGCAGCACAATTAGCAGCATGGTGTGTGTGTGTGTGTGTGTGTGTGTGTGTGTGTGTGTGTGTGTGTGTGTGTGTGTGTGTGTGTGTGTGTGTGTGTGTGTGTATGCATTTAGAGCAGGTCTTCCTGCTGTTTCTCTGAGAGAAGGGAAAGCCGATCCCCTTGTGTCCTCACTAGCAGCTGTGCGGATGTCCAAACACGCACTGGTGTGTGAGAGCGCGTGTGTGTGTGTGTGTGTGTGTGTGTGTGTGTGTGTGTGTGTGTGTGTGTGTGTGTGTGAGAGCGCGTGTGTGTGCAGAAACCCTGTTAATACTTTCAGTGACAAACGTGCCCATGAATATTAATGCTGGAGATGACTTGCAACATGACCACAAACATCTGTAGGTACAGTACAGTAGCTGGCTAGCTGTCTCACAGTGTGTCAAAGAGCTAATGCAGCAACTGTCCATTCACATTGGCGGGAGCAGCATGTGTGAATTATCCCTCCCATGGCGGCTTTTAATGTATCAATTTATGCCCTTATTAAAGACATACATTTGGAGCCAAGGAACATAATGGTTTTGTTTGAGCTCCTTAACATTTAACACAGCACTCCAGTGAAAGGAGACACACCTCCGCTATCAGCATGGCTTTTCACTATGGGACTCTGACATACATGCCATGGCATTGCAATGTCACACTAGAGGTCATCTAATAATTACATGTGAACAAAAAGGACTTCAGAGGATAAGCCTTTGCTCTCAGCACAAAGACATCCGACTCATTAAATCATTTGTCACACCCAATTTACTCATAAATGGAAGTTTGTGGAATTCAAATTCCTCCGGGTGCATCAAGGCTTCTGAATAAATAAGGAAAACAGGGTTTTCTGAGTAGCATACACTACCAGTCAAACGTTTTAGAACACCTACTCATTCAAGGGTTTTTCTTTATTTTTAGTCATCAAAACTATGAAATAACACATATAGAATCATGTAGTAACCAAAAAAGTGTTTAAACAAATCAAATATATTTTATGTTTGAGATTCTTCAAATAGCCATCCTTTGCCTTGTTGAGAGATTTGCACACTCTTGGCATTCTCTCAACCAGCTTCATGAGGTAGTCACCTGGAATACATTTCAATTAACAGGTGTGCCTTGTTAAAAGTTAATTTGTGCAATTTCTTTCCTTCTTAATGTATTTGAGCCAATCAGTTGTGTTGTGACAAGATAGGGGGGGTATACAGAAGATAGCCCTATTTGGTTAAAGACCAAGTCTGTATTATGTCAAGAACAGCTCAAATAAGTAAAGAGAAACAACAGTCCATCATTATTTTAAGACATGAAGGTCAATCAATACGGAACATTTCAAGAACTTATAACATTTCTTCAAGTTCAGTAGCAAAAATCATCAAGCGCTGTGATAAAACTGGCTCTCATGAGGACCCCCACAGGAAAGAGAAGACCCAGCGCTACCTCTGCTGCAGAGGATAAGTTCATTAGAGTTACCAGCCTCAGATTGCAGCCCAAATCAATACTTCACAGAGTTCAAGTAACAGACACATCTCAACATCAACTGTTCAGAGGAAAATGTGTTAATCAGGGCTTCGTGATCAAATTTCTGCAAATAAACCACTAGTCAAGGACACCAATAAGAAGAAGAGACTTGCTTGTGCCAAGAAACACGAGCAATGGAATTAGATCGATATAAATTTGTCCTTTGGTCTGGAGTCCAAATTTGAAATGTTTGGTTCCAACCGCCATGTCTTTGTGAGATGCGGTGTGGGTGAACGGATGATCTCTGCATGTGTATTTCCCACTGTAAAGCATGGAGGCGGAGTTGTAATGGTGTGGGGTTGCATTGCTGGTGACAGTCTGTGATTTATTTAGAATTCAATGCACGCTACCAGCATGGCTACCACAGCATTCTGCAGCATTACGCCATCCCATCTGGTTTGGGCTTAGTGGGACTATCATTTGTTTCTCAACAGGACAAAGACCCAACACACCTCCAGGCTGTGGAAGAGCTATTTTATTTGTTTAACACTTTTTTGGTTACTACATAATTCCATATGTGTTATTTCATATTTTTGATGTCCTCACTATTATTCTGCAATGTAGAAAAAGTCAAATGAAGAAAAATCCTTGAATGAGTAGGTTTCTAAAACGTTTGACCAGTAGTGTATGTCAATACAGAAAAAATAAAAACATCTAATAAGTCCGCCAACATATTTACACAAGATTCAGGACCCAGACCTCTTCATCCCCCATACAATTCAAAGATCTAGTTATGTTATGTTTATTGAGTTATTGATAATTCATGGTTCTAGTCTCAGCCTCCCATTGAACCTTGTAGACCATGATAGAAATGGTAGATGCAAGTGCATATCTTTTAATCTCCACTGGTAATTACCTTTGGCAATCAGTTTCTGCAAGGCACATTTCCATTCATTGGTTTGTATTTTCAATAGGGTTTTGATGATTTCACATGAGATGACTACTGTCGTTCAACTCTTGTACCGTTCAATTTCACTCCTAACTCTCTCAGATTGATTCTATTATGTTGGGCTTTCAAGATATGTTTGGATTAGGGTTGCAAAACTACCGGTAATTTCCAAAAGTTACCGGAATCTTCAGTCATTTCGGCAATTAACTGAAAATCTATGGCAATCTATCATAACTTTGGTAATTTATACTTGAATAACTTGTATAAAATGTATTCATATATAGTATATATATTTTAAATATCTGTGTCCATATTGTCCATGAGTTTCTAGCAGATAGAACATATGGTTCAAGAGAAAAAAAGCCTAATTAATGGAAAAAAAGCATCAAATCAACAATGGCATTATTTTCAATGAAATCTGCAATTCTTCCAACTATTGACTTTTCTTCACAACTGCCACCAGTTTGATGCCAAAACATTGACAAAAAATACATGTTGACATAGTAAAAACATTTGAAGTGTGTAAAAATATTTAGAAAGGATATTTCATGCTGAAACCCTCATATTTAACACTAATGGTATTCACTAAGTTGATGTTTTATATTTAGGATCATATTTTACAGCCTTGTTATTCCCACATTTTTAAAAATCATTATTTCATATATTTTACATGTGATAAGGCCACACAGAGGGTCAGGGATAAATACAGACACCTGTGATAATCTGAAGTACCCAAAAGAGCCACCAGATGTCTTGTGATAGATCCTTGAAAGTTACCAAAATTCTGGTAGTTTACTGACAAAATTCAAAAGTTTCAAGCAACTTTTGAAGTTACCCTCTCTTTGCGACCCTAGTTTGGATACATTGGTATGACAAATCGCGCTATTGGCAGCTTATTGAAAACATTTGGCAATTATTGTGCTTTTGTTAAAATATTACACCGCATCCGTGCCATAGACAAATTTGTCAGTAAACAAACTGCCAAAATCCTAATTAAAATATACACTGTAGCCTGAACCATATTCTATTTGCTATCAAGACAGTTACAGTGGGCGTGGCAGGTTGTACGAAGCAATCAAACTACATTTTAAGTTAACATTAGACAATGAAGTTAAGAAGTAAAGTGTAACACTAGAGATTGCACTATGGCATCAGGCTTGCGAAACAGTGGCCCACCCAAGTAAAGAAAATCATTTACAACTCTACCATAGTGTCTTATTACAAGCTACACAGGGACAAATTGTATGACAGCGACAAAAAGTAAGTACTAAATAGGATTCATGGATGATATAAAACAAAAGGAGAAATGTTCAATATGAATGGCAATCTAGACAGACTGTTTGACCGGTCTGTGCTTGGCTACACCCCCCCCCCCCCCCAGGTGTCACCCATCTCCCCCATTATCCCCAGTTATTTATACCTGTGTTCTCTCCTTGTCCCACCACACTGGATTATTGACCTCTGCCTGCCCTGACCCTGAGACTGCCTGCAGTTCTGTGCCCTTTGGACTGGATTACCGACCTCTGCCTGCCCTGACCCTGAGACTGCCTGCAGTTCTGTGCCCTTTGGACTGGATTACCGACCTCTGCCTGCCCTGACCCTGAGACTGCCTGCAGTTCTGTGCCCTTTGGACTGGATTACCGACCTCTGCCTGCCCTGACCCTGAGACTGCCTGCAGTTCTGTGCCCTTTGGACTGGATTACTGACCTCTGCCTGCCCTGACCCTGAGACTGCCTGCATTTCTGTGCCCTTTGGACTGGATTACCGACCTCTGCCTGCCCTTGACCTGTCGTTTGCCTACCCCCTGTTCTAGTAATAAAGTTGTGTTACTTTGACACTGTCTGCACCTGGGTCTTCCCTAAAATGTGATAACTAGATATGGTTGCCAGAGGCAAGGATATTACACATTTCCTCCAAACCATAATATTTGATTTGCGCTGCCTCCTTGAATGATGCAGGGTGGTGGCTACTTGTAGGAGTTAGTGTGGCAGCATGGGGGCAGCAGTGTTGGATAATAGTATAGTATGCTTTCATAGTATAATAGTATGCTGAAGCCTCTTACATCAGAAACAAAGACTGTACAGTATATGCATTCCACAACTAACATCAGTTGTGTGCATATAACTTCCAAACTGTCCAACATATTTTAATTAAATGAATGTGTGATTATAGAAATTAATATGCAACCATCCCATATTAGTCAGTTGGTTTGAACAAGGTGTTTACAGCACTCTACATACAATTTGCATCAAATATGAAGATTCTATTCCTTATGTATTTTTCCAAGCTTCACTGATTCTACCTTCTGTTTGGTTTGTCAGTCACATATTCTGGCCAACAGTAAAAACCCAGGAGACAGAGAGAGACAGAGAGAGAGGAGAACTTCACACAACCACAGTAAGAACAGATTGCCCTAGCTTCTCTCCTCCTGTCTTTCCTCTGTGACTGAAGCCATCTTGATGGCATGTAAAAACATTTCAGCAGCTGGTGCGGTAATTACCCAACAAAAATAATATTCCCCAGATTTAAAAAAAATACCCTTTTTCTGACAGGCTGTCAAACACGCGCCTCTATTCTCAGACACACTGATTAAACTCGAGAGGTTCTGTGATGCGGACCCGTCAGACGTTTCGAGAGAACACATGCAGAGATTCTATTGGCTTCCTTTTTGGCCACCTTCCCCGTACACTTGTGTTCCCCTGCTGAGACCGCCACAGGAGGGGCTCAGCACACGGCCTGTCGTTGAGAAAAGCAGATCCCAGGTTCAGGCTGCAGACTGCACTCAAAGTACAGTAGAGTACAGTCACATGTTGCCAGAGAGAGGGCTCATGAGACACCCATGAGAGAGAGAGGGGTGTGTGTGGGGCTAGGGATGAGAAGACATGGCACAGCTAGGGATTATCCTGGTGAGATGTTCTAGTTTGGTTGAGTCGCATAATCTCAACTAGAGTACATGCATGAAATGATTTATGAATCATAGAAACATACAGCACAGTATAATGGATTATATGATTATGCCAAGAGTTGGCATTTGGACAATTATTATGGACAATATCTGTTTATCACAGCATGGTGGATAGCTGGAAGACGCTACACTATCTTTTGAATGCACTTTATGATTTGAGTCTTTCTGTGATAAAATTTCCGGGAAAAATATAAATCCATTCAAATGTCTTAACAATCTCAATGGGGAAATCAATTGTTCCGATACAATGTTATTCTCAATGCACTGTATAGTAGGCATATGTTCTGTAATGGAGGTGAAGAGACCCTGATAGTATAGTTATGTATAGCTATGAGGCCATAAAAAGAGCCTATAGCTCTTTCAGAACAATCAGGGATCCATCTCAAAGTCAAGCAGGTAATATCATATTGCACACAGAGAGCAGAATCAGACTTGATTAACCCCTGGTAACCCCATGTTCTCTTGTGGGGACTCTGTGTCATAGCACATGCAGGGCAGGACCTCATAAGTCAGACAGGACATGCTTTCATTAAGCACTGACCTCAGGGTCAGCGGGGTCGCCGTGACCTCAGAGTGATCCATGGTTTTACCAGAGAGGAGACCGATAACGAGCCATCTGTAGAAACTGTATGTCAGGGATCATCATTTAGATTCAGCCACAAGCCAATATTTTTCTTGAGCGGATGGTCGGGGGACTGGAACATAATTTGTATACTGCAAATTGACCACCAGAAGCCCAAACAGATATAATATTTGACTAAAAAATGAGACTGGGTGACTCAAAGAAATGACAACTGGGCTGTTCCTCAAACTGCTGAGTGACTTCTTTATCCTTCTCTCTTTCCATCCTTCATTGTCTTTACTAGCACATCATGTCTCATATTGTGTCCTATCTGACTCCTTGATCATTTTGTTGGTAATGGTGAAATACTATTATCATGTACATGGCTTTGCACCTGGAATCACAACAACCTCTCAACAGTCATGTCAGCACATCATGTAATTACTTTTTGCTTGATTGAAAGTCGCTATTTTTCTTGTTGTTCAATTTATTTCCATAACCGCAGGGGAGACCTGTTGTATTTCATAGTTTGATGACATTTTCCAAGACGGCATATTTCCAAGATAAGAAAAAGTTACTGTTTTAAGTACTGATGTGATTAACTTACACATTCACCCAGAGTTGGTACGTTTAAACCAGAACAAGTAGTGCTGTTGAATGATAGATACATGGTTAACCACATGTTCAGTTTGACTAGAACACCTCATCTCTGCTGTCACATCCAACCTGGATCGATATTTGGTTTTAAATGCAGACGAGAGAACTGAATCCAGCTTCACACAGATATGAGCTGGAGAAGGGTACCATGAGTTTTAATGCTCAGAAGGAGACGGCAAGTTTTTTCCCTTTGAATATGAAACAAAACTCCTCCTTAGTGACCCTTGAATGCGTTGTCTGCAGCATTCGGTCACATGACAGCTCGATCAACAGTTCGATTTCACTTACCGGCATGTCAACTGTGCCTGGTCAAACGGATTCGGAAGTAGGTCCCAAAGTGCTCTTCTAAGCACTGAAGGTGAGCAGTCATCCCTCGTGTAGGACACTTATTGACGCTGTTTTATGTTAGAAACATGCACAGCGGAGGGAAGGGGGCATGGATCTCTTTTAAAAGACTCTCCAGTAAGAATTCTTTCCTCTGAATCCACTGATTTGGTCACTCATCTGTAGAATGCTTTTGTATTTCACCTGCATGCTTGCGTTCAGTTGGTTCAGTTTCCCAAATATGTCTGTTACATACAGTAGGTAAGGAGACCATTTTTTTTTCATTACACATAGTTTTGCGAACAAGCGTGCTCGCAGTGGATGTGGTTTGATGTAGTTTACAATCGAAATGACCTGCTGCAGTATGTCTCTGAGTTCTGTGCTCAGCTCTTTTGCCGCCAGTCGCTCTCAGTGTATCACACAATGTGTCCATATGGCAGAGGGAGACACATTTATAACTAGAGTGCAGAGGCCTGCCTGCCGTCCCAACATAGATTGAGCCTCATCTGTGCAAAAGCCCACCATTCCATCCCATGGGATCTGTTTTTCGTCAATATAGCCACGCAGCACACTGAACATCACCTGTGCCATTTCCTGCTCGAGAATTGTGAGACAAAACAATATGTCCTCGTGAATAGCATCCCCCGACATGTATTGCAAACTAAAGTCAATGCATCGAATGCATGGGCATCGCGGCCCGCACAGCTAACGTCCCTTTGGAAAGAATAAGCTGGGGAGTTTTTGAGTCATTCAGAGTTCCCTCTTGATTGCTAGCACACATTCTTTGTTTAAAAGTGTTATCTGACAAAGGTATTGATGTGAGTTTCTGTGCCTCTGCCTCCCCAGACATTTTCACAATATCAATTGCGGCTGGTAATACTGTGTGTTTTCGTACGGTAGCGGGTCTAGCCATTCACCAAGGGAATGATTCAAGTGCAAAAGTCAAGTGCGTCCTTTTCCCATGATCTTACGGCACTCTCTGGTTGAATTTCATCTTTTAGATTTGAATAAGTTTCACTTAGATTTTTAAGGTTAACCACATTACAATGATTTTGAGATACAAAAATTATTTGTATGTGACGGTTTTCATGCGGTGAAAGAGAGTCGGACCAAAATGCAGTGTGTAGATTGCGATCCATGTTTAATGAACAAACGTAAACACGAATCAATACAAATACTACAAAACAAAGAACGTAACGAAAACCGAAACAGCCTATACTAGTGTAAACTAACACAGATACAGGAACAAGGACACTAAGGACAATCACCCACGAAACACACAAAGAATATGGCTGCCTAAATATGGTTCCCAATCAGAGACAACGATAATCACCTGACTCTGATTGAGAACCGCCTCAGGCAGCCATAGACTAACGCTAGACATCCCACAAAACCCCAAGACAAAAACACACCACAATAACCCATGTCACACCCTGGCCTGACCGAATAAATGAAGAAAAAACATAATATATTTCGACCAGGGCGTGACAGAACCCCCCCCCCCCTAAGGTGCAGACTCCCGGACGCACATCAGAACAATAGGGGGGGTCCGGGTGGGCGTCTGTCCATGGTGGCGGCTCCGGCTCCGGCGCGGGACGTGGAACCCACTCTATAAATGTCTTAGTCCCCCCTCCTCGCGTCCTAGGATAGTCCACCTTCGCCGCCGACCATGGCCTAGTAGTCCTCACCCAGAACCCCACTGGACTGAGGGTCAGCTCGGGACTGAGGGTCAGCTCGGGACAGAGGGGTAGCTCGGGACAGAGGGGCAGCTCGGGACTGAGGGGCAGCTCGGGACTGAGGGGCAGCTCGGGACAGAGGGGCAGCTCGGGACAGAGGGGTAGCTCGGGACAGGGGCAGCTCAGCACTGAGGGGCAGCTCAGCACTGAGGGGAAGCTCAGGACTGAGAGGAAGCCCAGCACTGAGAGGAAGCCCAGCACTAAGAGGAAGCTCAGCCAGGTAGTTGGATCCGGCAGATCCTGGCTGGTTGACGGTTCTGGCAGATCCTGGCTGACTGGCAGATCTGGAAGAGTCTGGGTGACTGGCAGATCTGGAAGAATCTGGTTGACTGACGGATCTGGAAGAGTCTGGCTGACTGGCGGATCTGGAAGAGTCTGGCTGACTGGCGGATCTGGAAGAGTCTGGCTGACTGGCGGATCTGGCTGCTCCATGCTGACTGGCGGCTCTGGCTGCTCCATGTAGACTGACAGCTCTGGCGGCTTCTTGCAGACTGACACCTCTAGCTGCTCCATGCAGACTGGCAGCTCCATGCAGACTGACAGCTCCATGCAGACTGACAGCTCCTTGCAGACTGACAGCTCCTTGTAGACTGGCAGCTCCTTGCAGACTGACAGCTCCATGCAGACTGGCAGCTCTAGCTGCTCCATGCATACTGACAGCTCTGGCTGTTCCATGAAGACTGACAGCTCTGGCTGCTCCATGTAGACGGATAGCTCTGGCTGCTCCATGTAGACTGACAGCTCTGGCTGCTCCATGCAGACTGGCAGCTCCATGCAGACTGACAGCTCCTTGCAGACTGACAGCTCTTTGCAGACTGACAGCTCCTTGCAGACTGACAGCTCCTTGCAGACTGACAGCTCCGGCTGCGCTAAACAGGCGGGAGACTCCGTCAGCGCTGGAGAGGAGAAAGGCTCCGATAGCGCTGAACAGGCGGGAGGCTCCGGCAGCGCAGGAGAGGAGGAAGGCTCTGGCTGCGCTAAACAGACGGGAGACTCCAGCAGCGCAGGAGAGGAGGAAGGCTCTGGCTGCGCTGAACAGGCGAGGCGCACAGTAGGTCTGATGCGTGGTGTTGGCACTGGTGGTACTGGGCCGAGGAAACGCACAGGAAGCTTGGTGCGGGGAGCTGCCACCGGAGGGCTGGGGTGTGGAGGTGGTACTGGGTAGACCGGACCGTGCAGGCGCACTGGAGCTCTTGAGCACCGAGCCTGCCCAACCTTACCTGGCTCAATGCCCACTCTAGCCCGGCCGATACGAGGAGCTGGAATATACCGCACCGGGCTATGCACCCGCACTGGGGACACCGTGCGCACCACTGCATAACACTGTGCCATCCCGGTCTCTCTAGCCCCCCGGTAAGCACAGGGAGTTTGCACAGGTCTCCTACCTGGCGTAGCCCTACTCCCTGTGAGCCCCCACAAGAAATCTTTGGGGCTGACTCTCGGGCTTCCTTGCCAACCGTGTTCCCTCATATCGCCGGCTCCTCTCTCCGGCTGCCTCTGCTCTCCTAAGTGCCTCCACCTGTTCCCATGGGAGGCGATCTCTTCCAGCCAGTATCTCCGCCCAAGTGTAACAACCTTTGCCATCCAAAACGTCTTCCCATATCCATTCCTCCTTTCACTGCACCTGCCTGTTAACACGCTGCTTGGTCCGTTTGTGGTGGGTGATTCTGTGACGGTTTTCATGCGGTGAAAGAGAGTCGGACCAAAATGCAGCGTGTAGATTGCGATCCATGTTTAATGAACAAACGTAAACACGAATCAATACAAATACTTCAAAACAAAGAACGTAACGAAAACCAAAACAGCCTATACTAGTGTAAACTAACACAGATACAGGAACAAGGACACTAAGGACAATCACCTACGAAACACACAAAGAATATGGCTGCCTAAATATGGTTCCTAATCAGAGACAACGATAATCACCTGACTCTGATTGAGAACCGCCCCAGGCAGCCATAGACTAACGCTAGACATCCCACAAAACCCCAAGACAAAAACACACCACAATAACCCATGTCACACCCTGGTCTGACCGAATAAATGAAGAATAAACACAATATATTTCGACCAGGGCGTGACATTGTATATATATTTTTGGTGGGGAAATTCTCCCAGGACCCCATTTTCATATCAGGCAACCCCACATGGGGTCCCGACCCCTTGTTTGGAAACCGCTGGACTAAAATAAGCATTGCTTCAAGCACACAATGATGCACAGCAGTAGCTTTGGACAATACAAACATTCAGTTTCGGGACCCAGATAGAGACATCAGTACTGAAATTGTACGGAGTGGCAGTCATGTTAGTTAAAGAATAGACTGTCAACCCTCTACTCAGAGGTCTCCTCCTTCAGGCAATTTCTGGCTCACAGCCTGACGAAAGAGAGAACCCTTCATTGTGTTTAGTTTTTTTTTAAATCCGGCAGCTCAATTAAACTCCATCAAACAGAATCTCTAAACCCTCGGACTGTTTTATTAATTTGTCTCTTTCTGGATTCCCCTTATTGATGAAAGGGATACAACCCACATGATACCAACTTCAGGCACCCTGGGATGAATGGTTAAAGAGGCATGCCCCATTTGACACATGGTAACAGATGACTATTACCATCACTTCAGTTATGTAAATAACGCCACATCTCCCACTGTGGAGACACCATCCCTGTGATGTTCTGATTCCCAGGACAGGAGAACATGTACTCTGTGGAAAACCTTCAGCTAATATGTTTCAATGCCCTTATCAGGAGGGGGTAACATTTGCTATGGACAGGCTTTGATGGAACTAATGAATGAAGTGATGGCATGTGCTTCAATATGTACGAGTTTGAGTGCTATTCAAATGGGCTGTCACTGCCATCGTTCAAGGAAGACCAAAGCGCAGCGTGGTGAGCGTACATTTTCTTTTAAATATATCCCATTTAGCAGACGCTTTTGTCCAAAAACGCGACTTACAAGTCGGCTGGGGCCACTTTTTACATATGGGTGGCCCCAGCGGACAGCTGTCCCTGAAACGACGCTTGGCGTTGCAAGCGCCATGCTCTACCGACTGAGCCACACAAATGTCGCCAACAAAACAAGAAATAACAAAAACGACCGTGAAGCTTACAAGGGCTATAGTACCTCTAACAAAGACAACTTCCCACAATGACAAAAGGGAAAAAGGCTGCCTAAGTATGATTCCCAATCAGAGACAACGATAGACAGCTGTCCCTGATTGAGAACCATACCCGGCCACTTTGGTGGCGTTTCTGACCCCAGACTGGGGACCCTCTCTGCGGGCCCCAGACTGGGGACCTTCGTCGCTGGAGGCTCCGGACTGGAGGCCGTCGCAGGAGGCTCCGGACTGGAGGCCGTCATTGGAGGTTTTGTGCCATGACTCCTCACTGGAGGCTTCGTGCCATGGATCATCACTGGAGGCTTCGTGCCATGGATCATGACTGGAGGCTTCGTGCCATGGGTCATCACTGGAGGCTTCGTGCCATGGGTCATCACTGGAGGCTTCTTGCCATGGATCATCACTGGAGGCTTTGTGCCATGGATCATCACTGGAGGCTTCGTGCCATGGATCATCACTGGAGGCTTCTTGCCATGGAAAATCACTGGAGGCTTCGTGTCATGGATCATCACTGGAGGCTTCGTGCCATGGGTCATCACTGGAGGCTTCGTGCCATGGGTCATGACTGGAGGCTTCTTGCCATGGATCATCACTGGAGGCTTTGTGCCATGGATCATCACTGGAGGCTTCGTGCCATGGATCATCACTGGAGGCTTCGTGCCATGGATCATCACTGGAGGCTTCGTGCCATGAATCATCACTGGAGGCTTTGTGCCATGGATCATCACTGGAGGCTTTGTGCCATGGATCATCACTGGAGGCTTTGTGCCATGGATCATCACTGGAGGCTTTTTGCCATGGATCATAACTGGAGGCTTCTTGACATGGATCATCACTGGAGGCTTCTTGCCATGGATAATCACTGGAGTGAGGAGATGTATGGGCAGCCTGGTGCATGGAGCTGCCACAGGACTCACCAGGCTAGGGAGACATACAGGAGGCCTGGTTCTGGGAGCAGGCACAGGACTCACCAGGCTAGGGAGACATACAGGAGGCCTGGTTCTGGGAGCAGGCACAGGACTCACCAGGCTAGGGAGACATATAGGAGGCCTGGTTCTGGGAGCAGGCACAGGACTCACCAGGCTAGGGAGACATACAGGAGGCCTGGTTCTGGGAGCTGCCACAGGACTCACCAGGCTGGGGAGACATATAGGAGGCCTGGTTCTGGGAGCAGGCACAGGACTCACCAGGCTAGGGAGACATATAGGAGGCCTGGTTCTGGGAGCAGGCACAGGACTCACCAGGCTGGGGAGACATATAGGAGGCCTGGTTCTGGGAGCTGCCACAGGGCTCACCAGGCTAGGGAGACATATAGGAGGCCTGGTTCTGGGAGCAGGCACAGGACTCACCAGGCTAGGGAGACTCATACAGGAGGCCTGGTTCTGGGAGCTGGCTAGGGAGACATATAGGAGGCCTGGTTCTGGGAGCTGCCACAGGGCTCACCAGGCTAGGGAGACATATAGGAGGCCTGGTTCTGGGAGCAGGCACAGGACTCACCAGGCTAGGGAGACATATAGGAGGCCTGGTTCTGGGAGCAGGCACAGGGAGCCCATCATCAGGACTCACCAGGCTATCCCGTCATCTGACCAGGAGACATATAGGAGGCCTGGTTCTGGGAGCAGGCACAGGACTCACCAGGCTAGGGAGACATATAGGAGGCCTGGTTCTGGGAGCAGGCACAGGACTCACCAGGCTAGGGAGACATATAGGAGGCCTGGTTCTGGGAGCTGGCACAGGACTCACCAGGCTAGGGAGACATATAGGAGGCCTGGTTCTCTGGGGCTAGGGAGACATATAGGACCTGGTTCTGGGACCAGGCTCACCAGGAGGGAGACATATAGGAGGCCTGGTTCTGGGAGCAGGCACAGGACTCACCAGGCTGGGGAGACATATAGGAGGCCTGGTTCTGGGAGCAGGCACAGGACTCACCAGGCTGGGAGACATATAGGAGGCCTGGTTCTGGGAGCAGGCACAGGACTCACCAGGCTGCATATGGAGGCCTGGTTCTGGGAGCAGGCACAGGACTCACCAGGCTGGGGAGACATATAGGAGGCCTGGTTCTGGGAGCAGGCACAGGACTCACCAGGCTAGGGAGACATATAGGAGGCCTGGTTCTGGGAGCAGGCACAGGACTCACCAGGCTAGGGAGACATACAGGAGGCCTGGTTCTGGGAGCTGTCCATCAGGACCACTCTCACCAGGCTAGGGAGACATATAGGAGGCCTGGTCATCTGGGAGCTATCACAGGACTCACCAGGCTAGGGGAGACATATAGAGGCCTGGTCATCTGGGAGCAGGCACTCTCTCACCAGGCTGGGGAGACATCTCCTGGTTCTGTCCCATCATCTGACCACTCTCTCTCTCTGGTTCTGGGAGCATCATCTGACCACTCTCTCAGGCTGGGGAGACATATCCCTGGTCATCTGACCACTCTCTCTCTATCTCCCTCTGTCCTGTCATCTGACCACTCTCACTCTCTATCCTGGTTCTGGGAGCAGTCATCTGACCACTCTCTGGGGAGACTCTCCCCTGGTCCTGTCATCATGACCACTCACCTCTCTAGGGAGACATCTGAGGCCTCCTGTCATCTGACCACTCTCACCAGGCTAGGGAGACATCTCTCCTGGTCCTGTCATCTGACAGGACTCTCTCTCTCTCTCTCCTGTCATCTGGGAGACCAGGCTGACCACTCTCTCTCTGGCCTGGTTCTGTCATCTGACCACTCTCTCTCTCCATATCATCTGACAGGACTCACCATCTGGGGTCATCTGACCACTCTCTGTCCTGTCCCAGATCTGACCACTCTCTCTCTCTGGGATCCCTCTATCCTGTCATCTGACCTCTCTCTCTCTCTCCCTCTCTATCCCGTCTGACCACTCCTCTCTGTCATCTGACCACTCTCTCTCTCTGTCCCATCATCTGACCACTCTCTCCCTCTCTCCCTCTGTCCTGTCATCTGACCACTCTCTCTGTCCCATCCTGTCATCTGACCACTCTCTCTCTCTGTCCCATCATCTGACCTCTCTCTCTCTCTGACCACTCTCTCCCATCATCTGACCACTCTCCTCTCTATCCCATCATCTGACCACTCCTCTCCCTCTCTGTCCCATCATCTGACCACTCTCTCTCTCTGTCCCATCATCTGACCACTCTCTCTCTCTCCCTCCCATCATCTGACCACTCTCTCTCTCTCCCGTCATCTGACCACTCTCTCTCTCTCCCACTCCCCATCATCTGACCACTCTCTCTCTCTCCTGTCATCTGACCACTCTGTCCTCTGTCATCTCTGACCACTCTCTCTCTCTCTCCCTCTGTCATCTGACCACTCTCTCTCTCTGTCCCTCTGTCCTGACCACTCATCTGACCACTCTCTCTCTCTCTGTCCCATCATCTGACCACTCTCTCTCTCTGTCCCGTCATCTGACCACTCTCTCTCTCCCATCATCTGACCACTCTCTCTCTGTCCCATCATCTGACCACTCTCTTCTCTTTCTGTCAGTCTGACCACTCTCTCTCTATCCCGTCATCTGACCACTCTCTCTCTCTCTCTGTCCCATCATCTGACCACTCTCTCTCTCCCGTCATCTGACCACCCGTCATCTGACCACTCTCTCTCTCTGTCCCTGTCATCTGACCACTCTCTCTCTCCTGTCCCATCATCTGACCACTCTCTCTCTCTCTCTCTCTCTATCCTGTCATCTGACCACTCTTCTCTCTCTCTGTCCCATTCTGACCACTCTCTCTCTCTCCCCCGTCATCTGACCACTCTCTCTCTCTCCCTCGGTCCTGTCATCTGACCACTCTCTCTCTCTCCAATGTCATCTGACCACTCTCTCTCTATCCCGTCATCTGACCACTCTCTCTCTCTCCCTCCCTGTCATCTGACCACTCTCTCTCTCTGTCCCATCATCTGACCACTCTCTCTCTATCCCGTCTGACCACTCTGATCCCTCATCTGACCACTCTCTCTCTCTCTCCCTCTGTCCTGTCATCTGACCACTCTCTCCCTCTGTCCCTTCATCTGTCACACCACTCTCTCTCTATCCCCCGTCATCTGACCACTCTCTCTCTCTGTCCCGTCATCTGACCACTCTCTCTCTGTCCTGTCATCTGACCACTCTCTCTCTCTCTCCCTCTGTCCTCATCTGTCATCTGACCACTCTCTCTCTCTGTCCCGTCATCTGACCACTCTCTCTCTCTGTCCCGTCATCTGACCACTCTCTCTCTCTGTCTCGTCATCTGACCACTCTCTCTCTCTGTCCCGTTATCTGACCACTCTCTCTCTCTCCCCCTCTGTCCTGTCATCTGACCACTCTCTCACTCTGTCCCGTCATCTGACCACTCTCTCTCTCTGTCCCGTCATCTGACCACTCTCTCTCTGTCTGTCCTCGTCATCTCATCTGACCTCTCTTTCTCTGTCTCTCTGTCCTGTCATCTGACCACTCTCTCTCTCTGTCCAGTCATCTGACCACTCTCTCTCTCTGTCCCGTCATCTGACCACTCTCTCTCTCTGTCCCGTCATCTGACCTCTCTCTCTCTCTCTATCCAGTCATCTGACCACTCTCTCTCTCTGTCCCGTCATCTGACCACTCTCTCTCTCCCGTCATCTGACCACTCTCTCTCCCGGTCCTGTCATCTGACCACTCTCTCTCTCTCTCCCCCGGTCCTGTCATCTGACCACTCTCTCCCTCTGTCCCTCATCTGACCACTTCTCTCTCTCTCTCCCTCTCTCCCCTCGGTCCTGTCATCTGACCACTCTCTCTCTCTCTCCCTCATCTCCACTCTCTCTATCCTGTCATCTGACCACTCTCTCTCTCTCTCCCCTCTGTCCTGTCATCTGACCACTCTCTCTCTCTCATCTGACAACTCTCTCTCTATCCCATCATCTGACCACTCTCTCTCTCTGTCCCGTCATCTCCACTCTCTCTCTCTGTCCTGTCATCTGACCACTCTCTCTCTCTCCCCCTCTGTCCTGTCATCTGACCACTCTCTCTCTCTCTCTCCCTCTCTCCCAGTCATCTGACCACTCTCTCTCTCTGTCCCGTCATCTGACCTCTCTCTCTGTCCTGTCATCTGACCACTCTCTCTCTCTGTCCTGTCATCTGACCACTCTCTCTCTCTCTCCCCTCTGTCCTGTCATCTGACCACTCTCTCTCTGTCCCGTCATCTGACCACTCTCTGACCACTCTCTCTCTCTGTCCTCATCTGACCTCATCTGACCACTCTCTCTCTCCCGTCATCTGACCACTCTCTCTCTCTCTCCCTCCTTGTCCTGTCATCTGACCACTCTCTCTGTCCCGTCATCTGACCACTCCCGTCATCTGACCACTCTCTCTCTCTCTCATCCCTCTCTTTCTTCTGTCCTCTGACCACTCTCTCTCTCTCTGACCACTCTCTCTGTCCCGTCATCTGACCACTCCTTCTCTCTCTCTCTCTATCCTGTCATCTGACCACTCTCTCTCTCTCCCTCGGTCCTGTCATCTGACCACTCTCTCTCTCTATCCCGTCATCTGACCTCTCTCTCTCTCTCCCTCAGTCCTGTCATCTGACCACTCTCTCTCTATCCCATCATCTGACCTCTCTCTCTCTTTCTCTCTTTCTCCCGTCATCTGACCACTCTCTCTCTCTCCCTCGGTCCTGTCATCTGACCACTCTCTCTCTCTCTATCCCGTCATCTGACCTCTCTCTCTCTGTCCCGTCATCTGACCTCTCTGTCTCTCTATCCAGTCATCTGACCACTCTCTCTGTCCTGTCATCTGACCTCTCTTTCTCTCTATCCCGTCATCTGACCACTCTCTCTCTCTCTCCCTCGGTCCTGTCATCTGACCACTCTCTCTCTCTCTATCCCGTCATCTGACCTCTCTCTCCCTCGGTCCTGTCATCTGACCACTCTCTCTCTCTGTCCCGTCATCTGACCACTCTCTCTCTCTCTCTCTCTCTCTATCCCATCATCTGACCTCTCTCTCTCTCTCTATCCAGTCATCTGACCACTCTCTCTTTCTCTCTGTATTATCTCTACCTGTCTTTCTCTCAGATCATACACTCGCTGTCTTTCTTACAATCCATATTAAACAGTACCCTGGCCTGGAATCCTCTCTGTGTTGAAGTAATGATTTGTGCTCCCAGAAAGTTGCCTGTCACCATAACTGTCATTTACTTTAGCAGTAAGCTACTCCTCAGAGGGACTGGATTACCTAGACAGACAGACAGTCAATCTGGCCCCTCACTGAACTTTCTCAAGATGCCACGTTGATTTTAGAATGAATGTATTCTGTCTCATTTAGGCCTGCCATCATTTATTCACGGTTTGCAGGTAATGTTTTGAAAATGTAAAACATCGCTACTTAATGAGCCAAGAGTTTCCTGTCTTAATATAAAATGATCAACTGTCAAATTGAGTTGTAAAATAACACATTGTGACAGAACAAATACACAGACTAGAAATTGTGTTTCTGGCTCAGTGACAAGCAAGGACATTACAATTAATCCCCCCACAAAAACATCCTCCCATGACAAAACTTAGTGAACAGAAGTTAGGTACATATGCAAATACACAATGACTTTAGAATACGCACAGTAAGTTAATGAGGAGAACTCTTTGCTACTATATCCCCGTCCTCATGGAGAGCTTGGTTATTTCAGTAGTGTGGGCTAGAGGCCAGCTCTTGTGAGTAGGAGGGATTGGGAAGGGAGGAGAGTGGTCCCTGGACTGGGCCCTCTGGATAGTGACAGGGGCTCTCAGTGGATTGCTGGACAATCTGGTGTGTGTCACAACAACCTGCCGCCCTTCTTGGCCCATGAAAACTAATTACTCAGCGTGACAACTTATATTGCTCTCCTTTTTTCCCCAGCCCTCCCTCTGAGAAGCTAGTAGGACAACTTTTGCGGTGGTTTGGTAAATGGGGACATAGCTTCTACAGGAACCCACAGGTGCTAATTGAGCCAGTGCTGGTTCTTGGTGCTCACTTCCCTTTCCACCTTTCAACAAAGGCACCAGTAATGACATTGAAGTTGTGCCCTTCCTGTGATACACTACATGGCCAAAATTATGTGGACACCTGCTTGTCGAGCATCTCATTCCAAAATCATGGGCGGTAATATGGAGTTGGTCCCCCCCCTGCTGGTATAATAGACTCCCCTCTTCTGGGAAGGATTTCCACTAGATGTTGGAACATTGCTGCGGGGACTTGCTTTCATTCAGCCACAAGACCATTAGTGAGGTCGGGCACTGATGTTGGGCAATTAGACCTGGCTCGCAATTGGCGTTCCAATTCATCCCAAAGGTGTTGGATGGGGTTGAGGTCAGTAAATTTCTTCCGCACCAATCTTGACAAACCATTTCTGTATGGACCTCACATTGTGCACAGGGGCATAGTCATGCTGAAACAGGAAAGAGCCTTCCCCAAACTGTCGCCACAAAGTTGGAAGCAAAGAATTGTCTAGAACGTCATAGTACAGTATGCTATAGCGTTAAGATTTCCCTTCAATGGAATTAAGGGGCCTAGCCCGAACCATGAAAAACTGCCCCAGACCATTATTCCTCATCCACCAAACTTTACAGTTGGCACTATGCATTGGTGCAGGTAGAGTTCTCCTGGCATCCGACAAATCCAGATTCGTCCGTCGGACTGCCAGTAAAGCTTGATTCATCACTCCAGAGAACGTGTTTCAACTGCTCCAGAGTCCAATGGCGGCAAGTTTTACACCACTCCAGCTGACGCTTGGCATTGCACATGGTGATTTCAGGCTTGTATGCCGCTGCACATGCATGGAAACCCATTTCATGAAGCTCCCGACTAACAGTTCTTGTGCTGACGTTGCTTCCAGAGGCAGTTTGGAACTTGGTAGTGAGTGTTGCAACCAAGGAGAGACGCTCTACGCACTTCGCACTCGGCGGTCCCACTCTGTTAGCTTGTGTGGCCTACCACTTTGCGGCTGAGCCATTGTTGCTCCTAGACATTTCTACTTCACAATAACAGCACTTACAGTTGACCGGGACAGCTCGAGCAGGACAGAAATTTGATGAACTGACTTGTTGGCATCCTATGGCTGTGCCACGTTGAAAGTCACTGAGCTCTTCATTACAAGCCATTCCACTGCCAATGTTTGTCTATGGAGATTGCTTGGCTGTGTGCTCAATTTTATACACCTGTCAGTAATGGAGTGTCCACATATCTTAAGGTCTTAACTCCTGACACACCTGTGCTGTCCTGCACATCCAATCTTTCTATTTGGCACTTAGACTGTCTGTTTTCTTCACAGAAAAGGTATGTCACAATAAAAGTTTTTTTAAAGCAGTAATAGCTGAATAGAGAGGCTGAGTGCAATGACTAAAATTGCGGGGACACATGCACACGCACGCACACCCACATGCACACAAACGCACAATTACATTTACAACAGCTTGCAGTCATACTAGGCCCAATGCGTTTGCTGAAAGAGCTAAATACAGGACCGCAAGGGGTTACATTGTTCTGAAAATCTATGTTAACCTCCTGCACTTGTAATTTGCATAATAATATCAAAGACTTTGCAGACACAGCTTAACATATTGAAGCACTACTTACGGTTGTGTGGGCACACAGTTTGTAATATCTTGCTGTACAGCAGCGTTAATGCCTGGGTCCTTATATAAGTCAACCTGACATATTTTAGATGATAAAATATTCACATCAGTTATTGTCTCCAAGACGACATGATTGTGCATGGCATTTAATGATCCCAAATTCAAAACCCTGCAATTATGAACCAACAAACCAATGAATTGTATAAATGTAATATTAATCTGCAGAGTTATCTACAGAATGTACCTTAATATTGTTATTACGGTACATTTAAAATTCTTAACATTCTCTAAAGGAGTCTTGCTGAGAATAATGTATTCAACTGCAAAACTGAGTAAACAGCTTTGCCCTTCCCAATCAAGATAGAAATGATCTTAAATTGACCACTAATGGACTACAAAAGCCAAGTTTACAGCACATTTAGGTGATGATAAAGAAACCCTAAGAGCTGCTATTAAGATTGACATTTGAGTTTGACGTTCATTTTTGCAATGACATGCTTGAATAGCTGTGGTGATGGAAAAGCAGGATAAACACCAGATGTCCACACAGATGATGCTTTTCCCGGGAAGAGAGCTCAGTGCATTTGTGGGTATATTAGAGGGAAATCAACACTGCCTGCTTGTGTACGTACTCTATCTTTAATGATCTCCACCAGGAGAGAGCGGCTGCCTCCTAAATGACTTGCGTTTGAACAGAAGGGATTTGATCAGCACACTACAATAGCGACTGAAGTGCCACAAAGCTGCTGTCAACAGAAAAAGAAAAATCTTTAACTCTAACTCACGAGAGGAATCACATCTCATGCTAATCTCTTGACAGGTACAATGTTCAAAAAATATGCAGCTGAGTGATGCGCGTGTGTGGCCGTAAAGTTAACTTTGTCCACCCTCAAGGCACAGGCGGCCGGTGGCACCTTAATTGGGGAGGATGGGCTCATAGTAATGGCTGGAACGGAATAAATGGAATGGTATCGAACACATCAACAACACGGTTTCCATGTGTTTGATACCATTTCATTCACTCCATTCCAGCCATTATTATGAGAAATCCTCTCCTCAGCAGCCTCTTGTGCCTCATGGTAGCTTGGACTTGGTGTTGGAGATCAAATACAGCCCCAGTAAACAAGCAACAGCTGCTGCTGTCAAAGAAAACCATCACAGAGTGAAAACTTTTTAAATTCAAGATATGTCTTGTGTAAATGAGAAATGAGACCGATATAATGGAGCAAGGCTCATATCGAAACCTACTGTTGTCAGTTATGCCATTGTCACTTTATTACAGCAAACATTAACATTGTCAAGTGGGAAAGACTCATTCTATTGCAGCGGTCTATGACGTCAGGGACAAATCTTCACGTCATTTGCATGAATCATGCATTTACCGTATGTCAATGAGAGATTTGCATTAAAGTTTAAATGACATTTGCACATCTCAAGCAGCTGACATCACTGACCTCATAACTCATCTGTATAATTCATCTGGTTTACAGGAGTGGGTCTGGTTAGGTCACCTTGGACTGCACCAACATAACACCCTACTCTACTCTATATCACCCATGTTGATTGCTTAAGCAGGCTCAATTGTCATTCTATACGATTTCAAAGTCGGGTGACTGGGTGACTGATGGCTGACTGATAACAGGTATCATGTATGAACCAATTTAAGAGGAACAAGACTTAAAAATAACTATGGTAAGTTTTTAGGCATGTAGTAGGGACGTCTGCAGGGCAATGAAATTGATGTACCCCCTTTTTTTGTGTAAATCTCAAAGCAACAGAGCAAACATCACCCAGAGCTGTATATTCTGAAGTGTAAGCATTTAAAGGTCGCTTACCACAGTGCTTCCAACACACCAAAGAGCACGGATTACATTAAACTCATGAAAAAATAACCACCTAATTAAGTAATTAATGGGAGAAATCAAAGGGACCTTTAACAAACTTAACTAGAAACATGTTGTGCTCTATTCTTATTATTATATTCCTTCTATACCATCATCTGACAAAGTCGGTGACCTGGGTGACTGATAGACCATGATCTGATAACAGGTATCATGACCATGGTTCCTTCATGATACCAATCTTCAGAGGAACAAGACCTTCAAAACCATAATCTATGGTAACAGACCATTTCCTTCATGATAGACCATGTCTGTCAGGGACGTCTGCAGGGCAATGAAATTGATGTACCCCCTTTTTCATGATGACCATGATCTCAAAGCAACAGACCATGCATGAACCATGATCACCCAGAGCTGTATATTCATGAAGTGTAAGCATTTACCATGGTTCCTTCATGATAGACCATGATCTGTCAGTGCTTCAGACCACCTTCAATAGACCATGATCTGTCATTACATTAAACTCATGAAAAAATAACCACCTTCAATAGACCATGATCTGTCAGTAATTAATGGTTCCTTCATGAGACCAATCTGTCAAAGGGACCTGGTTCCTTCCTGACAAACTTAACTATGATAGACCATGATCTCTTCATCTGACCTCTCTTTCTCAGATACTATTAACAGACCATGGTTCCTTCATGATAGACCATGATCTGTCAGATAGCGATTAACAGACCATGGTTCCTTCATGATAGACCATGATCTGTCAGATAGCGATTAACAGACCATGGTTCCTTCATGATAGACCATGATCTGTCAGATAGCGATTAACAGACCATGGTTCCTTCATGATAGACCATGATCTGTCAGATAGCGATTAACAGACCGTGGTTCCTTCATGATAGACCATGATCTGTCAGATAGCGATTAACAGACCGTGGTTCCTTCATGATAGACCATGATCTGTCAGATAGCGATTAACAGACCATGGTTCCTTCATGATAGACCATGATCTGTCAGATAGCGATTAACAGACCATGGTTCCTTCATGATAGACCATGATCTGTCAGATAGCGATTAACAGACCATGGTTCCTTCATGATAGACCATGATCTGTCAGATAGCGATTAACAGACCATGGTTCCTTCATGATAGACCATGATCTGTCAGATAGCGATTAACAGACCGTGGTTCCTTCATGATAGACCATGATCTGTCAGATAGCGATTAACAGACCATGGTTCCTTCATGATAGACCATGATCTGTCAGATAGCGATTAACAGACCATGGTTCCTTCATGATAGACCATGATCTGTCAGATAGCGATTAACAGACCATGGTTCCTTCATGATAGACCATGATCTGTCAGATAGCGATTAACAGACCGTGGTTCCTTCATGATAGACCATGATCTGTCAGATAGCGATTAACAGACCATGGTTCCTTCATGATAGACCATGATCTGTCAGATAGCGATTAACAGACCGTGGTTCCTTCATGATAGACCATGATCTGTCAGATAGCGATTAACAGACCGTGGTTCCTTCATGATAGACCATGATCTGTCAGATAGCGATTAACAGACCATGGTTCCTTCATGATAGACCATGATCTGTCAGATAGCGATTAACAGACAGTGGTTCCTTCATGATAGACCATGATCTGTCAGATGTTGGGATTAACAGACCATGGTTCCTTCATGATAGACCATGATCTGTCAGATAGCGATTAACAGACCATGGTTCCTTCATGATAGACCATGATCTGTCAGATAGCGATTAACAGACCATGGTTCCTTCATGATAGACCATGATCTGTCAGATAGCGATTAACAGACCATGGTTCCTTCATGATAGACCATGATCTGTCAGATAGCGATTAACAGACCATGGTTCCTTCATGATAGACCATGATCTGTCAGATAGCGATTAACAGACGTGGTTCCTTCATGATAGACCATGATCTGTCAGATAGCGATTAACAGACCATGGTTCCTTCATGATAGACCATGATCTGTCAGATAGCGATTAACAGACCGTGGTTCCTTCATGATAGACCATGATCTGTCAGATAGCGATTAACAGACCATGGTTCCTTCATGATAGACCATGATCTGTCAGATAGCGATTAACAGACCGTGGTTCCTTCATGATAGACCATGATCTGTCAGATAGCGATTAACAGACCGTGGTTCCTTCATGATAGACCATGATCTGTCAGATAGCGATTAACAGACCATGGTTCCTTCATGATAGACCATGATCTGTCAGATAATGGAGTGCGATTAACAGACCATGGTTCCTTCATGATAGACCATGATCTGTCAGATAGCGATTAACAGACCGTGGTTCCTTCATGATAGACCATGATCTGTCAGATAGCGATTAACAGACCGTGGTTCCTTCATGATAGACCATGATCTGTCAGATAGCGATTAACAGACCGTGGTTCCTTCATGATAGACCATGATCTGTCAGATAGCGATTAACAGACCATGGTTCCTTCATGATAGACCATGATCTGTCAGATAGCGATTAACAGACCATGGTTCCTTCATGATAGACCATGATCTGTCAGATAGCGATTAACAGACCATGGATCCTTCATGATAGACCATGATCTGTCAGATAGCGATTAACAGACCATGGTTCCTTCATGATAGACCATGATCTGTCAGATAACCGATTAACAGACCATGGTATAAATTCATGATAGACCATGATCTGTCAGATAGCGATTAACAGACCGTGGTTCCTTCATGATAGACCATGATCTGTCAGATAGCGATTAACAGACCATGGTTCCTTCATGATAGACCATGATCTGTCACCATGATCTGTCAGATAGCGATAGCAGTGATGTTAGAACTGAGGTACAGTTCCCTTGTATAAAATGAAACAGCTGTCAGATTAATGTGAGATCAAACAAAGTGCTAACAACAAACCTCTGTCAACTGTCACATGCTGTATTTTGTAGCCTGTTAAGTAAATTAGTCTAGAGAAAAAATGTTGCAGTAGCAATGTCAAACATGTTGACAACAATACTACTGTCTACTGACTATATTATGCGCACCTTGTTTTTCATATTGAGTTAGCATCGTCCTCTCTAGATAAATAGCAAACACTGTGGAGTCAATATAACAGCCAAATATATCACCATAGCATAGAATCTGACTGCATTGAAACAATCCAGACTTTCAATTACTGCATTTTTGAAAGGATAATCATTACCATTTTCTTCATGTTCAAATTCAGGGATGAACCCAAATGCACACCCCTACATAAAACTAGTAATTGGGAATAATGATGTTATTTCCCCCTCTGAATAGTCTGTGTGGGTGGTTATGGTGTTCCTCTTATTAAACACTGGACTGTCTCTCTCCCCTTAACATTCACCTTTCCTGCACTGAGGGGGTGGTTCTGAGGGGGTGGTTCTATGCCTCCCTGCCTTTTTTCTCTCCCCCTTCAACAAATAACTAAACATATGAAAAATATATGAAACAAAAGTATTCTGTCCCTCCAAACTGAACTCCGAGAGTCACATTTCATATCCTTGGAACAATAATGAAAGGCAGAATAAAATTACTCACAATGCTTGTAGCAGATTTGAATACAGTAAACACTGTGGAAATGGTGTGTTGTTCCAAATTCATTTTGGACTTGATATACCATCTGCTTAAAATGTAACTGTTATTTTGCGAGGTGCTGTTGAGGGGACAAAGGGTGTCATATTGATTTAACCTTAATACCACAGATAACAAGTTATTGTGTGATCTCTGCTCTTACATTTTCACAACCTATCAAACATTTATAAGAACAAAATAATTGAAACTCTTTGAAGCAATTTAGATCATTTTTACTTTTATAAAAATAACAGTGCTGCTTATGCAATGTCTCCCCATCGTCTTTTTCAGGTTTAATCGTATATTTAATGCAACATTCATATTCCATATCATTTTAAACTCTCCCTGAATACTCAATGATAAATGAGTGTCAGCAGCAGGAACTATTCTGCTAACAGCTGCACATTGCTAACAGTAAGACGTTGCTAAGGAGAGTTGACTGCTATAACACATTGCTAACAGTAAGACGTTGCTAAGGAGAGTTGACTGCTATAACACATTACTAACATTAAGACTTTGTTAAGGAGAGTTGACTGCTATAAGACATTAATAACATTAAGACGTTGCTAAGGAGAGTTGACTGCTATAACACATTGCTAACAGTAAGACTTTGCTAAGGAGAGTTGACTGCTATAACACATTACTAACAGTAAGACTTTGCTAAGGAGAGTTGACTGCTATAACACATTACTAACAGTAAGACGTTGCTAAGGAGAGTTGACTGCTATAACACATTACTAACATTAAGACGTTGCTAAGGAGAGTTGACTGCTATAACACATTACTAACATTAAGACTTTGTTAAGGAGAGTTGACTGCTATAACACATTACTAACAGTAAGACGTTGCTAAGGAGCGTTGACTGCTATAACACATTACTAACATTAAGATGTTGCTAAGGAGAGTTGACTGCTATAACACATTACTAACATTAAGAATTTGTTAAGGAGAGTTGACTGCTATAACACATTACTAACAGTAAGACGTTGCTAAGGAGAGTTGACTGCTATAACACATTACTAACAGTAAGACGTTGCTAAGGAGAGTTGACTGCTATAACACATTACTAACATTAAGACGTTGCTAAGGAGAGTTGACTGCTATAACACATTACTAACATTAAGACTTTGTTAAGGAGAGTTGACTGCTATAACACATTACTAACAGTAAGACGTTGCTAAGGAGAGTTGACTGCTATAACACATTACTAACAGTAAGACTTTGCTAAGGAGAGTTGACTGCTCTAACACATTACTAACATTAAAACGTTGTTAAGGAGAGTTGACTGCTATAACACATTACTAGCATTAAGACTTTGTTAAGGAGAGTTGACTGCTATAACACATTACTAACAGTAAGACGTTGCTAAAGAGAGTTGACTGCTATAACACATTACTAACAGTAAGACTTTGTTAAGGAGAGTTGACTGCTATAACACATTACTAACAGTAAGACGTTGCTAAAGAGAGTTGACTGCTATAACACATTACTAACAGTAAGACTTTGCTAAGGAGAGTTGACTGCTATAACACATTACTAACAGTAAGACTGCAAAGGAGAGTTGACTGCTATAACACATTACTAACAGTAAGACGTTGCTAAGGAGAGTTGACTGCTATAACACATTACTAACAGTAAGACGTTGCTAAAGAGAGTTGACTGCTATAACACATTACTAACAGTAAGACTGCAAAGGAGAGTTGACTGCTATAACACATTACTAACAGTAAGACTAAGGAGAGTTGACTGCTATAACACATTACTAACAGTAAGACTGCTAAGGAGAGTTGACTGCTATAACACATTACTAACAGTAAGACGTTGCTAAGGAGAGTTGACTGCTATAACAACATTACTAAACAGTAAGAAGACTTTGCTAAAGGAGAGTTGAGTAAGTTGAATTCAGAGTTGACTGCTATAACACATTACTAACAGTAAGACGTTGTTAAGGAGAGTTGACTGCTATAACACATTACTAACAGTAAGACTTGCTAAGGAGAGTTGACTGCTATAACACATTACTAACAGTAAGACTTTGTTAAGGAGAGTTGACTGCTATAACACATTACTAACAGTAAGACTTGCTAAGGAGAGTTGACTGCTATAACACATTACTAACAGTAAGACTTTGTTGCTAAGGAGAGTTGACTGCTATAACACATTACTAACAGTAAGACTTTGTTAAGGAGAGTTGACTGCTATAACACATTACTAACAGTAAGACTGTTGATAAGGAGAGTTGTTGCTATAACACATTACTAACAGTAAGACTTTGCTAAGGAGAGTTGACTGCTATAACACATTACTAACAGTAAGACTTGCTAAGGAGAGTTGACTGCTATAACACATTACTAACAGTAAGACTTTGTTAAGGAGAGTTGACTGCTATAACACATTACTAACAGTAAGACTTTGTTAAGGAGAGTTGACTGCTATAACACATTACTAACAGTAAGACTTTGTTATAACAATTACTCCCAGTAAGAGGAGTTGACTGCTATAACACATTACTAACAGTAAGACTTTGACTAAACACATTACTAACATTAAGGAGAGTTGACTGCTATAACACATTACTAACAGTAAGACTTTAAGGAGAGTTGACTATAACACATTACTAACAGTAAGACTTGCTAAGGAGAGTTGACTGCTATAACACATTACTAACATTAAGACTTTGATAAGGAGAGTTGACTGCTATAACACATTACTAACAGTAAGACTTTGTTAAGGAGAGTTGACTGCTATAACACATTACTAACAGTAAGACGTTGCTAAGGAGAGTTGACTGCTATAACACATTACTAACAGTAAGACTTTGTTAAGGAGAGTTGACTGCTATAACACATTACTAACAGTAAGACTTTGCTATAACACATTACTAACAGTAAGAGAGTTGACTGCTATAACACATTACTAACAGTAAGACTTTGCTAAGGAGAGTTGACTGCTATAACACATTACTAACAGTAAGACTTTGTTAAGGAGAGTTGACTGCTATAACACATTACTAACAGTAAGACTTTGTTAAGGAGAGTTGACTGCTATAACACATTACTAACAGTAAGACTTTGGAGAGTTAAGGAGAGTTGACTGCTATAACACATTACTAACAGTAAGACTTTGACTGTTAAGGAGAGTTGACTGCTATAACACATTACTAACATTAAGACTTTGATAAGGAGAGTTGACTGCTATAACACATTACTAACAGTAAGACTTTGCTAAGGAGAGTTGACTGCTATAACACATTACTAACAGTAAGACTTTGCTAAGGAGAGTTGACTGCTATAACACATTACTAACATTAAGAAGACTTTGCTAAGGAGAGTTGACTGCTATAACACATTACTAACATTAAGACTTTGCTAAGGAGAGTTGACTGCTATAACACATTACTAACAGTAAGACTTTGCTAAGGAGAGTTGACTGCTATAACACATTACTAACAGTAAGACTTTGACTAAGGAGAGTTGACTGCTATAACACATTACTAACAGTAAGACTTTGCTAAGGAGAGTTGACTGCTATAACACATTACTAACAGTAAGACGTTGCTAAGACTGCTTAACACATAAACAGTAAGAGAAGTTGACTGCTATAACACATTACTAACAGTAAGACTTTGCTAAGGAGAGTTGACTGCTATAACACATTACTAACAGTAAGACTTTGCTAAGGAGAGTTGACTGCTATAACACATTAATAACATTAAGACTTTGATAAGGAGAGTTGACTGCTATAACACATTACGAACAGTAAGACTTTGCTAAGGAGAGTTGACTGCTATAACACATTACTAACAGTAAGACTTTGCTAAGGAGAGTTGACTGCTATAACACATTACTAACAGTAAGACGTTGCTAAGGAGAGTTGACTGCTATAACACATTACTAACAGTAAGACGTTGCTAAGGAGAGTTGACTGCTATAACACATTACTAACAGTAAGACTTTGCTAAGGAGAGTTGACTGCTATAACACATTACTAACAGTAAGACGTTGCTAAGGAGAGTTGACTGCTATAACACATTACTAACAGTAAGACTGCAAAGGAGAGTTGACTGCTATAACACATTACTAACAGTAAGACGTTGCTAAGGAGAGTTGACTGCTATAACACATTACTAACAGTAAGACTTGCTAAGGAGAGTTGACTGCTATAACACATTACTAACAGTAAGACATTGCTAAGGAGAGTTGACTGCTATAACACATTACTAACAGTAAGACTTTGCTAAGGAGAGTTGACTGCTATAACACATTACTAACAGTAAGACTGTTGACTAAGGAGAGTTGACTGCTATAACACATTACTAACAGTAAGACTTTGCAAAGGAGAGTTGACTGCTATAACACATTACTAACAGTAAGACGTTGCTAAGGAGAGTTGACTGCTATAACACATTACTAACAGTAAGACTTTGCTAAGGAGAGTTGACTGCTATAACACATTACTAACAGTAAGACTTTGCAAAGGAGAGTTGACTGCTATAACACATTACTAACAGTAAGACTTTGCTAAGGAGAGTTGACTGCTATAACACATTACTAACAGTAAGACTGCAAAGGAGAGTTGACTGCTATAACACATTACTAACAGTAAGACGTTGCTAAGGAGAGTTGACTGCTATAACACATTACTAACAGTAAGACTTTGCTAAGGAGAGTTGACTGCTATAACACATTACTAACAGTAAGACGTTGCTAAGGAGAGTTGACTGCTATAACACATTACTAACAGTAAGACTTTGCTAAGGAGAGTTGACTGCTATAACACATTACTAACAGTAAGACAAGGAGAGTTGACTGCTATAACACATTACTAACAGTAAGACTTTGACTATAACACATTACTAACAGTAAGAGAGTTGACTGCTATAACACATTACTAACAGTAAGACGTTGCTAAGGAGAGTTGACTGCTATAACACATTACTAACAGTAAGACTTTGCTAAGGAGAGTTGACTGCTATAACACATTACTAACAGTAAGACTTTGCTAAGGAGAGTTGACTGCTATAACACATTACTAACAGTAAGACTTTGCTAAGGAGAGTTGACTGCTATAACACATTACTAACAGTAAGACTTTGCTAAGGAGAGTTGACTGCTATAACACATTACTAACAGTAAGACTTTGCTAAGGAGAGTTGACTGCTATAACACATTACTAACAGTAAGACTTTGTTAAGGAGAGTTGACTGCTATAACACATTACTAACAGTAAGACTTTGTTAAGGAGAGTTGACTGCTATAACACATTACTAACAGTAAGACGTTGCTAAGGAGAGTTGACTGCTATAACACATTACTAACAGTAAGACTTTGTTAAGGAGAGTTGACTGCTATAACACATTACTAACATTAAGACTTTGATAAGGAGAGTTGACTGCTATAACACATTACTAACAGTAAGACTTTGCTAAGGAGAGTTGACTGCTATAACACATTACTAACATTAAGACTTTGATAAGGAGAGTTGACTGCTATAACACATTACGAACAGTAAGACTTTGCTAAGGAGAGTTGACTGCTATAACACATTACTAACAGTAAGACATTGCTAAGGAGAGTTGACTGCTATAACACATTACTAACAGTAAGACTTTGTTAAGGAGAGTTGACTGCTATAACATATTACTAACAGTAAGACGTTGCTAAGGAGAGTTGACTGCTATAACACATTACTAACAGTAAGACTTTGTTAAGGAGAGTTGACTGCTATAACACATTACTAACAGTAAGATGTTGCTAAGGAGAGTTGACTGCTATAACACATTACTAACAGTAAGACTTTGTTAAGGAGAGTTGACTGCTATAACACATTACTAACATTAAGAGAGTTGACTGCTATAACACATTACTAACAGTAAGACTTTGATAAGGAGAGTTGACTGCTATAACACATTGCTAACAGTAAGACTTTGCTAAGGAGAGTTGACTGCTATAACACATTACTAACAGTAAGACGTTGTTAAGGAGAGTTGACTGCTATAACACATTACTAACAGTAAGACTTTGTTAAGGAGAGTTGACTGCTATAACACATTACTAACATTAAGACTTTGACTTGACTGCTATAACACATTACTAACAGTAAGACTTTGCTAAGGAGAGTTGACTGCTATAACACATTACTAACATTAAGACTTTGATAAGGAGAGTTGACTGCTATAACACATTACGAACAGTAAGACTTTGCTAAGGAGAGTTGACTAATATAACACATTACTAACAGTAAGACATTGCTAAGGGGAGTTGACTGCTATAACACATTACTAACAGTAAGACTTTGTTAAGGAGAGTTGACTGCTATAACACATTACTAACAGTAAGACGTTGCTAAGGAGAGTTGACTGCTATAACACATTACTAACAGTAAGACTTTGCTAAGGAGAGTTGACTGCTATAACACATTACTAACAGTAAGACTTTGCTAAGGAGAGTTGACTGCTATAACACATTACTAACAGTAAGACTTTGCTAAGGAGAGTTGACTGCTATAACACATTACTAACAGTAAGACTAAAGAGAGTTGACTGCTTAACACATTACTAACAGTAAGACTTTGCTAGGAGAGTTGACTGCTATAACACATTACTAACAGTAAAGACTGCTTAACACATTACTAACAGTAAGACGTTGCTAAGGAGAGTTGACTGCTATAACACATTACTAACAGTAAGACTTTGCTAAGGAGAGTTGACTGCTATAACACATTACTAACAGTAAGACGTTGCTAAGGAGAGTTGACTGCTATAACACATTACTAACAGTAAGACTTTGCTAAGGAGAGTTGACTGCTATAACACATTACTAACAGTAAGACTTTGCTAAGGAGAGTTGACTGCTATAACACATTACTAACATTAAGACTTTGATAAGGAGAGTTGACTGCTATAACACATTACTAACAGTAAGACTTTGCTAAGGAGAGTTGACTGCTATAACACATTACTAACAGTAAGACTTTGCTAAGGAGAGTTGACTGCTATAACACATTACTAACAGTAAGACTTTAACACATTACTAACAGTAAGACTAAGGAGAGTTGACTGCTATAACACATTACTAACAGTAAGACTTTGATAAGGAGAGTTGACTGCTATAACACATTACTAACAGTAAGACTTTGCTAAGGAGAGTTGACTGCTATAACACATTACTAACAGTAAGACTTTGCTAAGGAGAGTTGACTGCTATAACACATTACTAACAGTAAGACTTTGCTAAGGAGAGTTGACTGCTATAACACATTACTAACAGTAAGACTTTGCTGCTATAACACATTACTAACAGTAAGACTTTGTTAAGGAGAGTTGACTGCTATAACACATTACTAACAGTAAGACTTTGCTAAGGAGAGTTGACTGCTATAACACATTACTAACAGTAAGACTTTGCTAAGGAGAGTTGACTGCTATAACACATTACTAACAGTAAGACTTTGCTAAGGAGAGTTGACTGCTATAACACATTACTAACAGTAAGACTTTGCTAAGGAGAGTTGACTGCTATAACACATTACTAACAGTAAGACGTTGCTAAGGAGAGTTGACTGCTATAACACATTACTAACAGTAAGACTTTGCTAAGGAGAGTTGACTGCTATAACACATTACTAACAGTAAGACTTTGCTAAGGAGAGTTGACTGCTATAACACATTACTAACAGTAAGACTTTGCTAAGGAGAGTTGACTGCTATAACACATTACTAACAGTAAGACTTTGCTAAGGAGAGTTGACTGCTATAACACATTACTAACAGTAAGACTTTGCTAAGGAGAGTTGACTGCTATAACACATTACTAACAGTAAGACTTTGCTAAGGAGAGTTGACTGCTATAACACATTACTAACAGTAAGAAGGAGAGTTGACTGTTGTAAGACTAAGGAGAGTTGACTGCTATAACACATTACTAACAGTAAGACTTTGCTAAGGAGAGTTGACTGCTATAACACATTACTAACAGTAAGACTTTGCTAAGGAGAGTTGACTGCTATAACACATTACTAACAGTAAGACTTTGCTAAGGAGAGTTGACTGTAAGACTATAATAACACATTACTAACAGTAAGACTTTGCTAAGGAGAGTTGACTGCTATAACACATTACTAACAGTAAGACTTTGCTAAGGAGAGTTGACTGCTATAACACATTACTAACAGTAAGACTTTGTAAGACTAAGGAGAGTTGACTGCTATAACACATTACTAACAGTAAGACTTTGCTAAGGAGAGTTGACTGCTATAACACATTACTAACAGTAAGACGTTGCTTGACTGCTATAACACATTACTAACAGTAAGACTTTGCTAAGGAGAGTTGACTGCTATAACACATTACTAACATTAAGACTTTGATAAGGAGAGTTGACTGCTATAACACATTACTAACAGTAAGACTTTGCTAAGGAGAGTTGACTGCTATAACACATTACTAACATTAAGACTTTGATAAGGAGAGTTGACTGCTATAACACATTACTAACAGTAAGACTTTGCTAAGGAGAGTTGACTGCTATAACACATTACTAACAGTAAGACTTTGCTAAGGAGAGTTGACTGCTATAACACATTACTAACAGTAAGACGTTGCTAAGGAGAGTTGACTGCTATAACACATTACTAACAGTAAGACTTTGCTAAGGAGAGTTGACTGCTATAACACATTACTAACAGTAAGACGTTGCTAAGGAGAGTTGACTGCTATAACACATTACTAACAGTAAGACTTTGCTAAGGAGAGTTGACTGCTATAACACATTGCTAACAGTAAGACGTTGCTAAGGAGAGTTGACTGCTATAACACATTACTAACATTAAGACTTTGATAAGGAGAGTTGACTGCTATAACACATTACTAACAGTAAGACTTTGCTAAGGAGAGTTGACTGCTATAACACATTACTAACATTAAGACTTTGATAAGGAGAGTTGACTGCTATAACACATTACTAACAGTAAGACTTTGCTAAGGAGAGTTGACTGCTATAACACATTACTAACATTAAGACTTTGATAAGGAGAGTTGACTGCTATAACACATTACGAACAGTAAGACTTTGCTAAGGAGAGTTGACTGCTATAACACATTACTAACATTAAGACGTTGCTAAGGAGAGTTGACTGCTATAACACATTACTAACAGTAAGACTTTGCTAAGGAGAGTTGACTGCTATAACACATTACTAACAGTAAGACGTTGCTAAGGAGAGTTGACTGCTATAAGACATTACTAACACTAAGACGTTGCTAAGGAGAGTTGACTGCTATAACACATTACTAACAGTAAGACTGCAAAGGAGAGTTGACTGCTATAACACATTACTAACAGTAAGATGTTGCTAAAGAGAGTTGACTGCTATAACACATTACTAACAGTAAGAATTTGCTAAGGAGAGTTGACTGCTATAACACATTACTAACAGTAAGACGTTGCTAAGGAGAGTTGACTGCTATAACACATTACTAACAGTAAGACTGCAAAGGAGAGTTGACTGCTATAACACATTACTAACAGTAAGACGTTGCTAAGGAGCGTTGACTGGTATAACACATTACTAACAGTAAGACGTTGCTAAGGAGAGTTGACTGCTATAACACATTACTAACAGTAAGACATTGCTAAGGGGAGTTGACTGCTATAACACATTACTAACAGTAAGACTTTGTTAAGGAGAGTTGACTGCTATAACACATTACTAACAGTAAGACGTTGCTAAGGAGAGTTGACTGCTATAACACATTACTAACAGTAAGACGTTGCTAAGGAGAGTTGACTGCTATAACACATTACTAACAGTAAGACGTTGCTAAGGAGAGTTGACTGCTATAACACATTACTAACAGTAAGACGTTGATAAGGAGAGTTGACTGTTATAACACATTACTAACAGTAAGACTGCAAAGGAGAGTTGACTGCTATAACACATTACTAACAGTAAGACGTTGCTAAGGAGCGTTGACTGCTATAACACATTACTAACAGTAAGACTTTGTTAAGGAGAGTTGACTGCTATAACACATTACTAACAGTAAGACTTTGTTAAGGAGAGTTGACTGCTATAACACATTACTAACAGTAAGACGTTGCTAAGGAGAGTTGACTGCTATAACACATTACTAACAGTAAGACTTTGCTAAGGAGAGTTGACTGCTATAACACATTGCTAACAGTAAGACGTTGCTAAGGAGAGTTGACTGCTATAACACATTACTAACAGTAAGACTTTGCTAAGGAGAGTTGACTGCTATAACACATTGCTAACAGTAAGACGTTGCTAAGGAGAGTTGACTGCTATAACACATTACTAACATTAAGACTTTGATAAGGAGAGTTGACTGCTATAACACATTACTAACAGTAAGACTTTGCTAAGGAGAGTTGACTGCTATAACACATTACTAACATTAAGACTTTGATAAGGAGAGTTGACTGCTATAACACATTACTAACAGTAAGACTTTGCTAAGGAGAGTTGACTGCTATAACACATTACTAACATTAAGACTTTGATAAGGAGAGTTGACTGCTATAACACATTACGAACAGTAAGACTTTGCTAAGGAGAGTTGACTGCTATAACACATTACTAACATTAAGACGTTGCTAAGGAGAGTTGACTGCTATAACACATTACTAACAGTAAGACTTTGCTAAGGAGAGTTGACTGCTATAACACATTACTAACAGTAAGACGTTGCTAAGGAGAGTTGACTGCTATAAGACATTACTAACACTAAGACTTTGCTAAGGAGAGTTGAGATCGCTATAACACAGCCAGGTAAAAAAAAAAGGCCACTTCCCGATGGACATCTCAAATAAGAGCTGTCAGAACATCGATGAGTACATTTAGAGGAAGTTGTTTAGTTATTAAGCGGCATTGATTTTGTAGTCTGAATCACACACTCTCTACTTCTGTGAGTATTCACAACAGATCTCTCCCCTTCACGTCTGCTCCACTTATTAATGATTCTCTGTATTGCTATTGATCTGATGCGTACACGAACTGACCAAGCAGAGTTAGTTCAACTGGAATGCCCCATACAGTCTGGTCTGGGCAATAGAAGCAGACACTGCTCTGTGGCTCTTTGACTTTGATCTCGATATGAACATACAGCTCTGGAACAGTTTCTCCTGGGGTTATTAGCATCACAGAATACAGTATCAATGGACAACTAAAGGAATTAACCAGTCTCATCTGTATAGATCTGCTGAGGCAGAGGAAGCATGAACATGACTACAACGTATGTGGGGAAATACAGGAAAACTGGCTTCTGATGCTATCAGTAAGGATAACAAAAAGTATTTCTGTATTTGTCCATTAAAAATATTCCTTCTTTAAAAACATTCCTTCATGAGCCAAGCAAGGTCAGTTATTAGCGGAGACACAATAACCCTACATTCTTCAGGCTCTTGCTTGTGGCAGGATACTGTTTGTTCTTATCATCTTCTCATGCCTATCGTCACACAGGTTTCATGTGAAAGAAAGGAACAGTGTTGTTCTTTTTCTGCACAGATGGTGAAAGCTTAAGGGAGCCATGTTCAGACATGCTCAGCCACTACAAGAAACCCACAAAGCCTCAGTAGGCTGGGGAACACATAGCGACAGCATAAATATTGCATACCACACGACTACAAGTGTGTGTGTGTGTGTGTGTGTGTGTGTGTGTGTGTGTGTGTGTGTGTGTGTGTGTGTGTGTGTGTGTGTGTGTGTGTGTGTGTGTGTGTGTGTGTGTGTGTGTGTGGAGGGGAGGGGAGGGGGGGTTCATTACATTGCTTCTTGCATTCTAGTTGGGGAAACATGTGAAGGCTGGATTTCCTTAAAATATTTTCAGATTTCACTATGAAGGATCAGCCATCAGGTTGGTTCCCTCAAAAACAAAAGTTATGAGCCACTAATCACACACCACCAAAACAAAATGACAACATACATTACCATGGACAAAGGAATTTTAAAGAAAGGTGAGAATACTCTCCAATTAATATCTTGTGGACAGACATACGTAACATGATGGTACCGTACGTCTGTGGGATGCGATGAATAACGAGGAAATTTCCGGTACACAGATTTTTTTGTACCTGATCATTGAACAAATCAGGATTTTCCACGTACTCGCCAGCTTGCATTTTTCGAATTTTGGAAAGTGAGAGGACTTTTGGCCCATAGACTTGCCTGAAACTTGCAGAGAGTTTCAGTTTAGAGGGAGTAAGACTTCATAAGTACCATTATTATCTTTCTCTTAACATTTCCCCCCAGAACTTATTTGACCATCTGATGCAATTATGCAAAATTTTAGTTCTGGGCTTCCAAGATTATTCTTCAGGTAATACCAGTCGACAGGTCATGAACTAAAAACTCCTGAACTTCTCCAATGAATCATCTGTCTGAGGGGTAGCTCACAGCACACTTTGAAGGGACAGACCATTAGGCACTGCAGGAGCACATTCGTACCCTTCACACATTATAACCATAGTTCTGTCTTCCCCTGCTTTGCTCAATGTCATGGCCTTGAGAATGTCCATCAAACACATCAGTTCCAGACCTCTGACTTCATATTAAAGTTGTTGCTGATACAAAAGACATCCCGTTATAGCAGTTTCTTTTAATTACACTCTTTTAGGGGCTGATTAATTCTGTCATCTTGTGATAACACAGAGATCTGATAGCGACTAATTAACATGCAAATGCATGAGGACTTTATTGGTAATGGGATTTAGTGTCTACTATGGAGCTGTCACCTGTTCGATCAGTGACAGACTTGGATGGGGAGCAGGAGCCCCAAAAAATCGTGTTTGATTTACCTTCCCTATCCCTTCATCACAGTGTCTGTCTGTGAGTCAATTTAACCCGTCAGTCACACAAGGATGGGAAACGCAGCCTGGTCACATTCTCCATCTAAATTGCATGCGCTTGGCAGGAGCAATGCGCATCATAAGAGCAGCTCAGCTAATGATAGAGCTTCTATAACTAATAGAAGAGTAGACAAACAGCTTCGTCTGATAGTTCATGTCTTTGTTAGATGTCAGACAAAGTAGAAAAAAACATCCAGTGTTGATGCATGAAAACATCAATGGTCTTTTTGTTCTTGAGAACAAATGGTAGCAGGACAAATTGTGCATACACAATCCACGGCCTTCCTTGCATGCTTTTCATTCGCTGAGCGACAGCCGAGTAAACAGGTGTGGAGGATTAATCACAACAGATTTGTGCGAAAACAACGAGCAAGATGAGTGACACGGTGTACAAACATGGCTTTAAAGCTCTTTAGCAGTAATTAGATAGAAAGCGAACAAACGCTAGATGTGGCCTTGGTGTGAGAACCCAGAACCACAGCTCCACAGGCGGCAGAGCAGGATGGCGACAGAGGTGGTGTAATGACCAGGCCTCAGACAGTAGCACAGGAAGTGGCTTGGTGTGGCAGAGCAACAGCGCCAGGGGATGGTCCAGGCTAATTGGCTCTGTCCAATGCCCAGACTAACAGCTCCAACACTGGGACTGGGGTGTGGGCCAGGCTCGGCAGGCAGATGCTGACTGGCACCGTGCTGGCACTGAAGTCATGTCAGTGCAGGTGTTGGGCTTGGACGGCGCCGGGCTTAGAGAATGCTCAATGGGGATGTCACTGGAACCCATTTCTCTCTTTCTTTCTCTCTCCGGAGCTGGAACTGGATCCAAAACAACTCCACTACCCGCGTCCAACAGATGTGCAAGCTGGCATGCAATTAAAACCATCCAGGATGGGTGAATGGACATAAGAATGTCTACATATGTAAGCTACAGCCTGGTATACTTGGAGAATATTATATACTGTCAATTAAAATACATCTCAGAATCACAAATCCCAAACCAAGTTTTGATCGAATGCTGCCACCCAACCCATGAAAATTCAAGAACAGTTGTTACACAGTTATGAGTCTCCATCTTCACCCTCCCCTCCAAAAAAGGTCATCTCCAGTTAAATAATGAGCAGCAGCCTCAGACCGATAACACCGCCTCAATTATAAGAGAGAGAAAAGTCTAATTACAGACCCTTCTTCTGTGCTAAGATTATTAGGCAGAAACTGATAAAAGGCTTTAGTACCTGGGCCCTGCTCTCTCTCCTTCTCTCTCTCTTTTTCCATATCCCCTGCTATATCTCACTTTGCACTATATTGCCTCTCCTGAAGAGAGGAAATCTGCAGCACTCCTGCTACGGCAGTAATCACCTTTAATTGCAAAATCTCGGCGAATAACTATCCCAGCAATTACTTTCACAGTGATGGCACGAGTAGAGGGGCTTTCTCTACACTATCTCATTGGGAGGTTGTGGGCTACAGTGGCCTTCAGAACAGCCTCAATTTGACAGGCATGGACTCTACAATGTGTCAAAAGCGTTCCACTGGGATGCTGGCCCATGTTGACTCCAATGCTTCCCACAGTTGTGTCAAGTTGGCTGGATGTGTGCCTGGCACCTACTACCATACCCCGTTCAAAGGCACTTAAATCAATTGTCCTGCCAATTCACCTTCTGAATGATTCACATACACAATCCATGTCTCAAGGCTTAAAAATCCTTCTTTAACATGTTTCCTCCACGTAATTTACACTGTGTCACACCCTGACCCTAGTTTGCTTTGTATGTTCTATGTTTTGTTTGGTCAGGGTGTGATCTGAGTGGGCATTCTATGTTGGATGTCTTGTTTGTCTGTTTCTGTGTTTGGGCCTGATATGGTTCTCAATCAGAGGCAGGTGTTAGTCATTGTCTCTGATTGGGAGCCATATTTAGGTAGCCTGTTTTGTGTTGGGTTTGGTGGGTGATTGTTCCTGTCTTTATTTGTTGCATCAGATAGGGCTGTTTTCTGTTTTTCACAGTTCTTGTTTTGTATATTGTTCTATTTTCATCTTTATTAAAGATGTATCAAAATAACCACGCTGCGTTTTGGTCCGCCTCTCCTTCAACAGAAGAAAGCCGTGACACACTGATTGAAGTGGATTTAACAAGAGACATCAACAAAGGATCATAGCTTTCACCTGGATTCACCTGGTCAGGCTATGTTTTGGAAAAAGCAGGTGTTCTTAATGTTTTCTACACTCAGTGATTGTATCTTTTATATTTCCCATATTTAAAAAAAATCTGTGATCAAGACTTGAGCCCCTTTCCATCCTGCTGGTATGCTAACGACCGTGACACTGGCCCCCATGTCTATATTAGGGAGATGGAGAAGTTCTGTGCTCGGCAGAAGGAGGGTCAGAAGTCAATTAGAACATACTCCCACTCTGGGCAGGTGCGGTGCTCCATTTGGAATGTAGTTTGCGCTTTCAGAAGTAGCTGCACATCAGACAAAGTTCATTTTAGCACGTCGGCACTTCAATTCCTGTTGTGTAAAAAAGTTGCATTAACTTTCTAAAGACATATTCTTGATGTATTACAGTGCACCTGTCTCCCCGACTGTTTTAAACAGAGAAGCATGCAAACCCAGAAACAATAATTATTATCTGACACATAAATGATCAAGTCCAATACTTGTGCATGAACCAATGTGTCACTGAAGTCACATAGATATATGTCCTGTACTATACTGTGTTCTGGAAGCTCTCTCCCCTGTGTTCTGGAAACTCTCTCGACTGTGCCATAGTGTATTCTGGAAGCCCTCTCCCTATGCCATAGTGTGTTCTGGAAGCCCTCTCCCTATGCCATAGTGTGTTCTGGAAGCCCTGTCGACTGTGCCATAGTGTGTTCTGGAAGCCCTGTCGACTGTGCCATAGTGTGTTCTGGAAGCCCTCTCCCTATGCCATAGTGTGTTCTGGAAGCCCTGTCGACTGTGCCATAGTGTGTTCTGGAAGCCCTGTCGACTGTGCCATAGTGTGTTCTGGAAGCCCTCTCCACTGTGCCATAGTGAATTCAGGAAGTCCTCTCCCTATGCCATAGTGTGTTCTGGAAGCCCTCTCCCCCGTTACCATAGTGTGTTCTGGAAGTCCTCTCCCTATGCCATAGTGTGTTCTGGAAGCCCTCTCCACTGTGCCATAGTGAATTCAGGAAGTCCTCTCCCTATGCCATAGTGTGTTCTGGAAGCCCTCTCCCCCGTTACCATAGTGTGTTCTGGAAGCCCTCTCCACTGTGCCATAGTGTGTTCTGGAAGCCCTCTCCACTGTGCCATAGTGAATTCAGGAAGTCCTCTCCCTATGCCATAGTGTGTTCTGGAAGCCCTCTCCCCCGTTAGCATAGTGTGGTCTGGAAGCCCTCTCGACTATTACTTTAGTGTGTTCTGAAAGCCCTCTCCCCCGTTACCATAGTGTGTTCTGGAAGCCCTCTCCCCCATTACCATAGTGTGTTCTGGAAGCCCTCTCCCCCATTACCATAGTGTGGTCTGGAAGCCCTCTCCCCCATTACCATAGTGTGTTCTGGAAACCCTCTCCCCCGTTACCATAGTGTGTTCTGGAAGCCCTCTCCCCCATTACCATAGTGTGGTCTGGAAGCCCTCTCCCCCGTTACCATAGTGTGTTCTGGAAACCCTCTCCCCCGTTACCATAGTGTGTTCTGGAAACCCTCTCCCCCGTTACCATAATGTGGTCTGGAAGCCCTCCCCCCGTTACCATAGTGTGGTCTGAAAGCCCTCTCCCCCGTTACCATAGTGTGTTCTGGAAGCCCTCCCCCCCGTTACCATAGTGTGGTCTGGAAGCCCTCTCCCCCGTTACCATAGTGTGGTCTGGAGATGTCTCCCCTGTTACCATAGTGTGTTCTGGAAGCCCTCTCCCCCGTTACCATAGCGTGGTCTAGAAACCCTCTCCCCCGTTACCATAGTGTGGTCTGGAAACCCCCTCCGCCGTTACCATAGTGTGTTCTGGAAGCCCTTTCCCCCGTTACCATAGCGTGGTCTGGAAACCCTCTCCCCCATTACCATAGTGTGTTCTAGAAACCCTATCCACTGTGCTATAGTGTGTTCTGGAAACTCTCTCCACTGTGCCATAATGTGTTCTGGAAACTCTCTCCACTGTGCCATAGTGTGTTCTGGAAGCCCTCTCCACTGTGCCATAGTGTGTTCTGGAAGCCCTCTCCACTGTGCCATAATGTGTTCTGGAAGCCCTCTCCACTGTGCCATAGTGTGTTCTGGAAGCCCTCTCCACTGTGCCATAGTGTGTTCTGGAAACTCTCTCCACTGTGCCATAGTGTGTTCTGGAAGCCCTCTCCACTGTGCCATAGTGTGTTCTGGAAGCCCTCTCGACTGTGCCATAGTGTGTTCTGGAAGTCCTGTCGACTGTGCCATAGTGTGTTCTGGAAACTCTCTCCACTGTGCCATAGTGTGTTCTGGAAACTCTCTCCACTGTGCCATAGTGTGTTCTGGAAGCCCTCTCGACTGTGCCATAATGTATTCTGGACGCTCTCTCCCTATGCCATAGTGAGTTCTGGAAGCCCTCTCGACTGTGCCATAGTGTGTTCTGGAAACTCTCTCCACTGTGCCATAGTGTGTTCTGGAAGCCCTCTCCACTGTGCTATAGTGTATTCTGGAAGCCCTCTCCACTGTGCCATAGTCTGTTTGTTGCAGGGGGCATATTGTACACACTAGCCCAGATTTGCATTACGTGCTGATAATTAAGCCACATGAGTATGTAGAGGGGTGTGCTGTAAGGACACCGAAGAAGCCATAGGGATTTGAACTGGCCTCCATAACTATCCCATGCCATTCCCTTCATATCCCAGTATTTACTATTCTTGTTACTATTCCAGCTGGGAAAGAAAAAGGAACCCATTTTCAGATCCTTTCTCCCAGCTTCCTTTGCCACCATCAAAGTCATTTGCACTACAGAGACTTACGGGAAGGCAGATGTTTAAAATATCCCAGAATGAGCACCGCGCTCTGGATTCCCAAAAGAAATTAAAGCAGAACCTGTGGTTTTTCGTCTCCTGTCCATGCTGCTACACAACTGTGACAGCCCCCACCGGACACGGTATACATGGCCGCTTTTTAAGTTCACAATGGTTCCATTGTGAAAAAAGGAGAACCAACCAACCTATTGAAGATGAGAAAATATACAATCAAATCAAATCACAAGGGGGGGCCGAAGAATGACAGGTGATTTTCCTGCTCGGCTTAAAGCCTCTTCCAGAATCAAATTACACTTCCCCAGCAGGTACTTTCCCAGACTGTCTTCTGTTCTGTGGACGCATAATTTAGCTCTCCTTGGGCCACTCTGCACATGGCCAAAAGAGAGACGGCAGAGCTGAAGTAAATGAGAAATGATTTCGGCTAAAGGTTAGCTGGCACAATCCACTTGCCACTCTCTTTGTTGCTGCCTGCCACTTTCGATAAGCCAGCTCTCCTAATACAAACACAATATTTAAAGACTTGACTTTCTCCCTCTTTCCTTGTGCAAGACTGAATGATGTCTATCACAGGGCTCAGTGACATGGAGTTTAGCTGTGTCTAGGACTGTGTGTGTGTATGTGTTTATCCTTGTGTGTATACTGAATGAGTGTATGTGTGTGTGTGCGTGAGAGAGAGAGAGAGAGAGAGAGAGAGGGAGAGAAAATGAGAGAGAGAGGGAGAGACAAAAACAGAGAGAGAGACAGAGAGAAAGAGAGAGCGAGAGAGACAATGAGAGGGAGAGATTCTGGAAGCCCTCTCCCCCGTTACCATAGCGTGGTCTAGAAACCCTCTCCCCCGTTACCATAGTGTGGTCTGGAAACCCCCTCCGCCGTTACCATAGCTTACCCATCCACACTATCTGCCTGTATGAAGTGAGTCAAATTTGTGAATTAATTTATGTTCTCTTTTTGCAGAAATAAAAGCAAAAAACAATAGTATTAGTCCTGTAATGGCTACATTCCACAATTCTCTATACATTTATTCATTTGTTCATTTATTTTATATTAACCTTCTCCAAAATATAAATCATATGAAAATCTAAATGAGACTATACTACAATGAGACTAAAAACAAGAAGAAGCAGCTCCGGTGGGCATGAGATCACCAACACTGGACAATTGAGGAGTGCAAAGAAATAGCTTGAAATAACTGACAGCAAGTTCAGTTTACTTGAGTGGCCTGAGCAGTCCCCAGACCTAAACCCAATAGAGCATGTTTGGGATGAGATGGAACGGGCTGTTTGCAGCATGAATGTACCGTCGTACAATCTTCAGCAACTGTATGATGCCATCGCGTCAGCATGGACTAACATCCCTGTGGAATGTTTCCAAACCTTGTAGAATGCCCCGAATAATTTAGGCTGTTCTGGAGGCAAAGGGGGGTCCAACCCAGTACTAGATAGGTGTGCCTAATAAACTCTCCGGTGAGTGTATATTCCTCCTAATATTGTGCAATCTGGGTGTCTCTTCATTGGCCCATACTATTGTTTGCATTCATTACATTGCATTACATTTAAGTCATTTAGCAGACGCTCTTATCCAGAGCGACTTACACATTGGTGAATTCACCTTCTGACATCCAGTGGAACAGCCACTTTACAATAGTGCATCTAAATCAGTTAAGGGGGGGTGAGAAGGATTACTTATCCTATCCTAGGTATTCCTTGAAGAGGTGGGGTTTCAGGTGTCTCCGGAAGGTGGTGATTGACTCCGCTGTCCTGGCGTCGTGAGGGAGTTTGTTCCACCATTGGGGGGCCAGAGCAGCGAACAGTTTTGACTGGGCTGAGCGGGAACTGTACTTCCTCAGTGGTAGGGAGGCGAGCAGGCCAGAGGTGGATGAACGCAGTGCCCTTGTTTGGGTGTAGGGCCTGATCAGAGCCTGGAGGTACTGCGGTGCCGTTCCCCTCACAGCTCCGTAGGCAAGCACCATGGTCTTGTAGCGGATGCGAGCTTCAACTGGAAGCCAGTGGAGAGAGCGGAGGAGCGGGGTGACGTGAGAGAACTTGGGAAGGTTGAACACCAGACGGGCTGCGGCGTTCTGGATGAGTTGTAGGGGTTTAATGGCACAGGCAGGGAGCCCAGCCAACAGCGAGTTGCAGTAATCCAGACGGGAGATGACAAGTGCCTGGATTAGGACCTGCGCCGCTTCCTGTGTGAGGCAGGGTCGTACTCTGCGGATGTTGTAGAGCATGAACCTACAGGAACGGGCCACCGCCATGATGTTGGTTGAGAACGACAGGGTGTTGTCCAGGATCACGCCAAGGTTCTTAGCGCTCTGGGAGGAGGACACAATGGAGTTGTCAACCGTGATGGCGAGATCATGGAACGGGCAGTCCTTCCCCGGGAGGAAGAGCAGCTCCGTCTTGCCGAGGTTCAGCTTGAGGTGGTGATCCGTCATCCACACTGATATGTCTGCCAGACATGCAGAGATGCGATTCGCCACCTGGTCATCAGAAGGGGGAAAGGAGAAGATTAATTGTGTGTCGTCTGCATAGCAATGATAGGAGAGACCATGTGAGGTTATGACAGAGCCAAGTGACTTGGTGTATAGCGAGAATAGGAGAGGGCCTAGAACAGAGCCCTGGGGGACACCAGTGGTGAGAGCGCGTGGTGAGGAGACAGATTCTTGCCACGCCACCTGGTAGGAGCGACCTGTCAGGTAGGACGCAATCCAAGCGTGGGCCGCGCCGGAGATGCCCAACTCGGAGAGGGTGGAGAGGAGGATCTGATGGTTCACAGTATCGAAGGCAGCCGATAGGTCTAGAAGGATGAGAGCAGAGGAGAGAGAGTTAGCTTTAGCAGTGTGGAGCGCCTCCGTGATACAGAGAAGAGCAGTCTCAGTTGAATGACTAGTCTTGAAACCTGACTGATTTGGATCAAGAAGGTCATTCTGAGAGAGATAGCGGGAGAGCTGGCCAAGGACGGCACGTTCAAGAGTTTTGGAGAGAAAAGAAAGAAGGGATACTGGTCTGTAGTTGTTGACATCGGAGGGATCGAGTGTAGGTTTTTTCAGAAGGGGTGCAACTCTCGCTCTCTTGAAGACGGAAGGGACGTAGCCAGCGGTCAGGGATGAGTTGATGAGCGAGGTGAGGTAAGGGAGAAGGTCTCCGGAAATGGTCTGGAGAAGAGAGGAGGGGATAGGGTCAAGCGGGCAGGTTGTTGGGCGGCCGGCCGTCACAAGAAGCGAGATTTCATCTGGAGAGAGAGGGGAGAAAGAGGTCAGAGCACAGGGTAGGGCAGTGTGAGCAGAACCAGCAGTGTCGTTTGACTTAGCAAACGAGGATCGGATGTCGTCGACCTTCTTTTCAAAATGGTTGACGAAGTCATCTGCAGAGAGGGAGGAGGGGGGGAGGGGGAGGAGGATTCAGGAGGGAGGAGAAGGTGGCAAAGAGCTTCCTAGGGTTAGAAGCAGATGCTTGGAATTTAGAGTGGTAGAAAGTGGCTTTAGCAGCAGAGACAGAGGAGGAAAATGTAGACAGGAGGGAGTGAAAGGATGCCAGGTCCGCAGGGAGACGAGTTTTCCTCCATTTCCGCTCGGCTGCCCGGAGCACTGTTCAAAACCAGGTTGTTTGTATTGATCTCAGTCTGTCACTGTTCGAGTAGCCATTCATTTCGGTAATTTGTGTCGTATTAAAAAATATTCTGCTAATGTCTTCTCTCATGTAAAAAAGTAGATTTGCATGAAATGTGCTTATAAAAGGCAAAAAAGGCAGACCCTGCTAAAAGAAAATCCCCAAGTGTGGAAATGCTAAAAATGTGGCTGCTCATCTGTATGCCACTACACAAATGCTATATAGATGTATGACATGCTTTATTATATAAAATACAACTGAATATAACACTGACTGAGTATACAGGACATGAGGAAAATGAGAAAGGCATCTGCAGTGACATGCTGTATCAGAAGATGACAGTGCTTTGTTGGAGTTGCATGTAGCTTTCTGTATCACATTACAGACCCAGACCCAGATGTCTGGCTGAATCTGTCTGCTGAATCTCAGCACTGCCATGCATCTCTGAGTCTCTAAACACAGTGGGAGATCTTTTTTACAGTGCAGAAATGCAGAGATATTACCAAAGAGGACCCCCTCAATTTCATGTACTCAACACTATTTAATTCAAGATGAGTTTGGAATACTGCAGATCCCTTATTGCATTGCATGTGTCATTATTCATTTTGCTGTGTAAGCCATGGATGCATTCTCATGGAGACCATGAGAGAAAGTTGACTTTGGAGGGAATAATGCCTCAAGAACTGAGTAATGCAGTCTTGTTTGGTAACATGTTTGATCACTCATGGAGCTATTCATATTATTCATAAATCTATGTGAAGGTGATACCTCTTTCTCAGCATAAGCTTATGCAAAGAGATACTTGAGACCTAGCAAATAATACATCTGGTAATGAAGTGAATGTGTTTGGAATGTGAAGCCGATCACAACTCTGTAAACCATGCTTCATACATATATTTGCATTCCAAATGAGATGCAAATCAACACTTCTATGACATCTCCTGAACCTCTCTCACACTTAGCTAACAACGAAAATTGTGTTCAAGCTGTAAGCGATTGGGCGTACGCACCACATCAGATGATTCCTGCTTTATTGGGCAATTTACCAGGTCCTCCACAAGTACAACAACATTAGCATATGGAGAGAGAGGGGGGGAGAGAGAGGGTGGGAAAGAGAGAGAGAGGGGGAGAGAGAGAGAGGGGGAGAGAGAGGGTGGGTGGGAAAGAGAGAGAGAGGGAGAGGGTGGGAAAGAGAGAGAGAGAGAGAGAGAGAGAGGGTGGGAAAGAGAGAGAGAGGGCGCGAGAGAGAGAGGGCGCAAGAGACAGAGAGGGTAAGGACGGGGACTATATCAGTTGCTGCTTCTAAAAAGTACAGCAACTTCATGGTCTTAACATATGCTCAGCTAAATCAGCTCAATACATCCCACAGTCGGTAGAATAATTAACAGTTTCATCATCGGCAAGCGTTGTCAATAGCCGGTTATGGCGAACACATTTATAAACTTGACAATGCCAAGTACCCCATGGGAGGCTAGCTGTGATACTAAATCGCTCGCCTTATCTTCCTCAGTAGGGACAGATGGGAGCAGCAAGGAACAGAGATGCTTTAACACAGACTTGGAAAAGTAGAAGAGACAAGAAAGTGGATTGAACGCTGCAGTCAGGAATACATAGATGTGTTTTTCTTTTCTCACAGAGGAATCAATACATAACTCATACAGTGGTCTTTCCTATTATCGTTGCAAGCCTGACCAAAGACAGCGCCACACTCAGAACTAGTTTAAAGTACAATGCATTTTTAAAATAGTATAGGAAACAAATGTATACATAGACAAAGCGAGGAGCTGACTTCACAGAGAAGTATTGATTGTTTGTGGTTGTCGTTGATAAAAAGATGACAGTGATAGTACGGACACTAAAATCTGTTTAGCAGGCCGAATTAGCAAGCAAGCAGATAGCAAGGGCTAGAAAGTTAGCCTTTGTTTACTGTTGTGCTATCATCAGATTATAGCTTCTTATGCTTTCGCCGAAAAGCTTTTTTAGAATCTGACATGTTGGCTGGATTCACAAAAAGCAAGTGTAGCTTTAATTGAGTATCTTACGTGTGATTTAATGAAAGTTAGATTTTTATATCTTTTTATTTTATTTGCCGCGCTGTATTTTCCCTGTTTTTTGCCCAAGTGGAACGCAACCGTCCCCTATACCATAAGAAGTTAAGGTAAATATTTCACTGTTTTGTGTTTTAGGGACTTTTCTACACGATATTACATGTATTCTGAACTATAATGAAGTATTTGAACGTTAATATTTGTTGTAGTAAACATACAAATGTAGGGTCCTTTCTACTTAAATTCCTAACCTTCATTAATACTTTTTTTTTTTTACAAGTGTAAGTAGTAAGTAGTTCTGGTGTCATTGTTTAAGATATTTGACGATTTGTCATTTTAACCGACCTTTGCAAGAATTGTTGAGCACAGTGCTCACTCCTCTAGTAACCGGAGGTCAAAGAACTGGCAGTGTGGTACCAGGACAACAACCTCTCCCTCAATGTGAACAAGACAAAGGAGATGATCGTGGACAACAGGAAGAGGAGGTCCAAACATACCCCCATTCACAGCGACGGGGCTGTAGTGGAGTGGGTCGAGAGTTTCCACATCACTAACAAACTACCATGGAGAGCAATGCCATGAAGAGGGCATGACAACACCTTTTCCCCCTCAGGAGACTGAAAGGATTTGGCATGGGTCCCCAGATCCTCAAAACGTTCTACAGCTGCACCATCCTGACCGGAGAGAGCATCCTGACCGGTTGTATCACTGCCGGGTATTGCTACTGCTCGGCATCCGACCGTAAGGCGATACAGAGGGTAGTGCGTACAGCCCTGTACATCACTGGGGCCAAGCTTCCTTCCATCCAGGACCTTAGCCAAATACATTTAAACTCAGTTTTCACGATTTCTTACATTTAATCCTAGTAAAAAGTCCCTGTCTTAGGATCACCACTTTATTTTAATAATGTGAAATGTCAGAATAATAGTAGAGGGAATGATTTATTTCAGCTTTTATTTCATCACATTCCCAGTGGGTTAGAAGTGTAGATACACTCAATTAGTATTTGGTAGCATTGCCTTAAAAAATGTTTAACTTCGGTCAAACGTTTCGGGTAGCCTTCCATAAGCTTCCCACAATAAATTGGGTGAATTTTGGCCCATTCCTCCTGACAGAGCTGGTGTAACTGAGTCAGGTTTGTAGGCCTCTTTGCTCGCACACACTTTTTCAGTTCTGCCCACAAATGTTCTATAGGATTGAGGTCAGGGCTTTGTGTTGGCCACTCCAATACCTTGACTTTGTTATCCTTAAGCCATTTTGCCACAACTTTGGAAGTATGCTTGTGGTCATTGTCCATTTGGAAGACCCATTTGTGACTAAGCTTTAACTTCCTGACTGATGTCTTGAGATGTTGCTTCAATACTGTATATCCACATAATTTCCCTCCCTCATGATGCCATCTTTTTTTGAAGAACACCAGTCCATCCTGCAGCAAAGCACCCCCACAACATGATGCAGCCACCCCCGTGCTTCACGGTTGGGATGGTCTTCTGCGGCTTGCAAGCCTCCCTCTTTTTCCTCTAAAAATAACAATGGTCATTATGGCCAAACAGTTCTATTTTTGTTCCATCAGACCAGAGGACATTTCTCCAAAAAGTTTGATCTTTGTCACCATGTGCAGTTGTAAACCGTGGTCTGGCTTTTTTATGGAGGTTTTGGAGCAGTGGCTTCTTTCTTGCTGTGTGGCCTTTAAGATTATGTCGATATAGGACTCGTTTTACTGTGGATAAATACTTTGTACCTGTTTCCTCCAGCATCTTCACAAGGTCCTTTGCTGTTGTTCTGGGACTGATTTGCACTTTTCGCACCAAAGTACTTTCATCTCTATTAGACAGAACACGTCTCCTTCCTGAGCGGTATGATGGCTGCATGGTCCCATGGTGTTTATACTTGCATACTATTGTTTGTACAGATGAACGTGGTACCTTCAGGAGTTTGGAAATTGCTCCCAAGGATGAACCAGACTTGTAGAGGTCTTGGCTGATTTCTTTTGATTTCCCCATGATGTCAAGCAAAGAGGCACTGAGTTTGAAGGTAGGCCTTGAAATACATCCACAGGTACACCTCCAATTGACTCAAATTATGTCAATTAGCCTATCAGACGCTTCTAAAGCCATGACATTATTTTCTGGAATTTTCCAAGTTGTTTAAAGGCACAGTCAACTTAGTCTATGTAAACTTCTGACCCACTGGAATTGTGAAACAGTGTATTATATGTGAAATAATCTGTCTGTAAACAATTGTTGGAAGAATTACTTGTGTCAATCACAAAGTAGATGTCCTAACCGACTTGCCACAACTATAGTTTGTTAACAAGAAATTTGTGGAGTGGTTGTGTGTATGTAAGTGTATGTAAACTTCTGACTTCAACTGTATATATACTAGGCGGTGTCAGAGGAAGGCCCGGTCACCCAAGTCATAGACTGTTCTCTCTGCTACCGTACGGCAAGCGGTACCAGAGTGCCAAGTCTAGGTCCAAAAGCCTCCTTAACAGCTTCTACCCCCAAGCCATAAGACTGCTGAACAATTAATCAAGTGGCCACCCGGACAATTAATCAAGTGGCCACCCGGACAATTTACATCGACACCCCTCTTTGATTTTACACTGCTGCTACTCACGGTTTATTATCTATGCCTAGTCACTTTACCCCTACCTACATGTACAAATGACCTCGACTAACCTGTACCCCCACACATTGACTCGGTACCGGTACCTCCTGTATATAGCCTCGGTATTGTTATTTTATTGTGTTCTTTTTTTATTGATTTTTTTTCACTTTAGTTTATTTAGTTAATATTTTTTATTGAACTGCATTGTTAGTTAAGGGCTTGTAAGTAAGAATTTCAAGGTAAGGTCTCCACCTGTTGTATTTGGTGCATGTAGTAACCTGGTATATTTATGTTTACCAATAGATGGCAGTATTGACTCAGGACGGGGGTTTGCTTTCCGCTATCCGTAGCCATTTCCTATGTCTGCCTATATAACCGTGATTTAAGAAAGCTTCAGGTAGCTTAAGCCAGGTGCATTAAAGAATGCTATTCTAAGTTACAATTAAATACTAAACCGTACTTTAGTGGCATGAGTCATCAATCTTAGAAGCCTCTAAGAATACGACAGAGCATGTGACAAATACAATTTGATTTGATTTTAACCGAAGGTAGTGCAGTTAGCATTACATGATGCTGTATTAGCCTCTGTCATTAAGAGTGGTGCACATGACCTTGTTGGTGGTGGGAATGGCTTCTCATTACTGAACATCAATTTGCTTAACAGTTTCGATATCAGTTTATCAAGAGCAATTACACCTCAGAGCACAAAAAACTGCTTAATATTATGTTTTAAATATACTTATCTTTCTTCAAACATGCATACAACATTATGTAAAAGTATTTTAATTATTTCTAAATTAATTAAACAGTCCTCTAAAAATCAAGCCACATTGCACTACTATGTTTCAATAACTTGCAAAAACTTAATGATTCTATATCAGCACAACACGGATAAATAAAGTGTTTTTTTACTAAAATATCAATGTTTCTGACGACTACTTTATTTGTTTTTAAATGGTAGATTGACTTTAAAATATAAAAAAATCATAACTTGAAAAAGCTCAGTTTAAGATTGGCAGAACGCACATACAAAGTTATATTTATCAATAACCTAATATTTGTTGACAGTATTCAAAAACATTAAGTGATAAGAAATGTTATGGACATTTGAGTTAGTACAACTCTTATGATTTGAGTTCTACTGACCGTTGGAGGTGTTTAAGTAGCCACTAATCAATTTATTTTCTAAGTTATGCAGTTACTTTTAAGATTGTGTGTGTGTGTGTGCATCTGTGTGTTTGTGTGCGGGTGTGTGTGCGTGTGTGTGTTATGCTGAATAATATGTCTAGAGATACCTGTCCTCCTGCACAGTCTCAGATAGACCCTGAGGATGAGGTGAACAACATAACAAGAACCCAATGGGCTAATGGGTTCCCATGGTAAACATTATTATTTGACACCCCCTCACTCCTCCCTTTATCTAACAAAGTAGGCTACAGTACTGCATGTCCAACAGTGCCAGACAGATGGGGGCAGCACTTTAGAACAATTGCTCATCATTTGCACAGGAAAGTGTGGGTCGTGTTCTGGATCTTTCTCCTTTATCTAAACTACGGGCGAAAGCTCCAACTCCCCCCGGAAAGGGAAAATGACAAATCTTGTCCATTTGATAAAAATGTTAACTAGGTGAGTGCCAGAGAGATGGATAGTAGCCTGTCACAGCAGGCAAGAACATGAGGATCCATTGATATTTGTCATTACATAGCCCTATTCCCCCCTATGTTCCCTAATAACACTGCCACAAAATATGATGAATGACAGTCAAATAACAGCGCAGCGCCTCCCCTGAATATGATCTCTCTGTCTGGATATATCCTCACACACAGCAAAGGGGAGCACCATAGATAAAGATCTAATGAGCAATGCTATCACACAATATCAGGGTGGAGAGAGACCCGCTACGTCAGCACGGCGCCGAGGAGGTGTCTGGCTAGTGGAAATACAACGGAGAGCGGGGAGGGATTTATCGATTGGGTGGATAGATACTGGAATGAAAGATAATAATCGGGAAGCTAAATAAGTGAAATTCAGTCTCCAGGGCCCCTGAATGACTCGTTGTCTTTGGAGTGACTAGGCACATAAGCAGAGCAGAAACAAGGTGGGGTAATTTAAGAGCTGCTGTTTCCAACAGACAGTAAAATAACTTGACTGCTTTCCCTTGTAATGTTCTCCCTAGCTGATCTGTACAGTAGAAATACATATGACATATGACAGAACCAGATATAACAAGCAGTGGTTTTAGAACATACTGTAGATCTAGTTGAAAAATAAAATGCATTAGATAAATTGTATACAGTGAATCATTAAGAATAATGTATTTCCACCCTCATTATTCAGGGGGCATATTCTAGGCTTGACCCCAACGCAGTCATCTTCTCATTTATTGTATGCAGTTCAGACATGGGGTGAATATTCATGTTGCTCACCCCTCTTCCAATCAATAAGCCTGTATTAAACTCCTGTTCCTGCAACTGTTTCAGTGGCCAGCACAAATAAGCAGAACCAAAATTGAAAACATTTACAGTAGCTGCCGATCAGACCGGATCCATTCAGACCCATTTAAAAGCTACAAACTGCCTTCAAAACACTAGGTTCACAGCATTTCCTCCATCTGTCTGTCACTTCCATTCTCCCTAGAGAACTTGGAGAGGCATTTGGAAAAAAAACACACAAGGCCTAATTGGAGAAAATAACATCATTACAACTTATAATCACGAGCTGACATTGTTCCCCACTAACAAGCATGGCAGCGGCGTAATTGAGTTTCCACTGATCTCTGAGGTGGCTCAGAGCAAGAGCAGAAGAGAGGCATAGCCTGGTGCCGTCTCACTGCTTTTTCCTCTGATTAAATAGCCATAAAGAGTGCACTTTCTCTCTCTCATCCAATAAGAGTGACTCGTGTCTACAGTGCTGGTGTTCTTAATAGGACTGAAGAGGAGTATTGGGATTCTAACTACACGAAGCGCTATGGTTATTAACGCCAGCTCACGACTAGATGCTACAGTACAGCTCTCAAGCTCCTGTGTTGAGATGGTGTTCCAGGCACTGAGAGTGAGTGAGTGCAGACTTCATTAAAGAAAGACCACACTTTTGATTACAATTGTCATTTACATGTTCTGAGCACAAACACATACTCAATCAGCACTTAATCAGTTGGATGAGATGGATTAGGGTACGAGGACACAAACATTTGAGGCATCATTCAAAAGCTTGTGTTTGTCAACAACATGGCTTCCCAGGTCAGAAATGTAGGAAAAAATGTAAAACGTGGAAATGGAACCCATTAATGGGTTATAGTTGTACCAGGCTAAAAGGTTCACCATCTACATTTCGGGTCATGGTCACCATGTACCTGCTGAAGTACAGTAGCTTTAAAGTGCATATTCCATGGGTCTAAATTGCATTTCTTCATGTGCATAGAATGATCATGGCAAAGATTAGCCTCTGTAGTTCAGCTGGTAGAGAATAGCGTTTGCAACACCAGGATAGTGCGTTCAGTTCCCAAGACTATCCATATGTAAAATGCATACACGCATGACTAAGTCACTTTGGATTAAAGCGTCTACTAAATGGCATATATTATTATATTAGATAAAATGTATGCTAAACGAATGCCAAATGTGATTCAATGTTTTTTTCCCCCCTGGCTGATTAAAAGGTCATAGCACATATTTTTGAAAGTGCTGACCTTTAAAAGGTGTAATGAGTGGTGTCTGGGCAGAAGGCTGCTGAGGTGCAAATACACAATGCTTGCCATGTTGTGGGGCAGGCATCCAACTCTCTACGCCTTTCAACCTTTTCTCTCTCTTCCTCTCTCTCTCCATCTACCCCACTCTCAAAGCCCCCAGAGGCTGTAGGCCATCACATTCATAGATGTGATCTATTTTCAGTTAGTAGCTAATTGGGTGTTTGACATGATTCATTGTAAGTGTATAACTTGACCATTGATGAGCATTACCAAGGTCAAGTAGATAAATGGCTGGGATATTGCTATTCGCCCACTGTAATGATTATTACAACATCATTCTCCACACAGTGAAATCCTTCACCTTTCCAATCATGTTCATCTGATATCCACTCTGACCTTTTGGAGCAAGTTATGGAGCAAGCGCCGAGAAGACGATCCAACTTGACTATCTAGAGGAAGTAAAAGTCGTAACAAGGGCGCATGTTGCTACTGCAGGCAATATTACAGCAATATACTGTATCTTAGTTTATGTCTCTCTGTCTTTCATCTCTGCTAACAAACCATACTGCCGTGAAAGCATATGTAACTTGTTTCAGGAAACTAGGAGTATGTCGCGTGCCACTACTTCACAGGAGAGGCATTTGAACATAATGATTATTTGTTTTATCAAAATTAGTTTTTTGCCCGAAATGCCATCTGGAAATTGTGAACTTTCATGTGCTTATTAACAAACTTGCATGCCATCTGTAAATACGAATACAATTGTTAAATTACGAGCCTAGTTGGTTGAGCCATGGAAAGAGGTAGAAACCTTCCCACTAGCCATAATTGGTAGGACATGCCAAGAGATGAGTTCAGATTGGTCTGGTATGTAGCACGCTTCTGTCTATAACATGAGCTTCTCAGTATGTAGATAATCTTTCTAACGCAGCTCTTTTGAAAGATATCATGAAGAACTGCAAAAGTGTTGCTAATGCTCTCCAAGTTTTGAAATCAGTGGAATGCCCGGTGGATAGCTAAGGAGTTGGAGAAAATTCAGGCATTTGATTGCAAATATGCATAGGGAGTCAAAAAGAGAACACACAAAAGACTGTTGTATAAAGCACCTGTCTCTGGATTCCATCTTCAAACTAATGGCAACTATGGCATCCGTGACAGACAGGGAGAGGCGCTCGTTCATGTATATGGGTAAGAAAGTCTAGCTAGCTACATTTTCAGATATTATACGTTTCTAATTTGGTCAGCTTTCATTGCAATTTAAAGCGTACTGTTAGCTAGCTAGCATTATGTGTATGATCTATGTAGTATTATTCTTATATTCCTATCTCAGAGCCATTTGCATTGCTAGTTATAGTCTAATGTTAGCTAGTTAGCTAACATTGAACCTAGTTGGATAACTTTAGCTACCTATAGATTAATGCAGGGTAGTAACATTATGAGTTTGGATTTACACCTTCTGCATCCTGTGCATGTGACAAATAAACGTTGATATTATTTGATATAGTGTGTGTTTACCAGAGACGGTAATGTGAAGAACAACATGACCCGCACCAAAGTCAAATTAGAATATAACGTTAGGCCAACGAGACAGTGTCCAATTTCCAAAATTCTCCAGTGGAATTCCCTGCTTTTATTACGTCATACTCACTACTGTAAGCTATTTTAGCTAAAGTTAAGACGTTGTCAGCTATATGATATGGTCATACTTTGAACTGGCTAGCCAGCTAACTTAATGTTAGCTAGTTAGCTAACAAGCTAGAAATTAACCAAAACATTATTTAGAAAGGTGCTTTTAGTTGCCTGGTTTGTTAGATTGACGTATACTAAATTAATTTGAAACGGATGGGTGTATTGGTGTTAAAGTACACTTAAGAGGGTGTAAACGATGCTGAATAGGTGTAGCCAAAGAAGAACTATCCTGTAGGTGTACCAAAACATTGAAGGGCCATTTTCTCAATAGTTGGGTTACAAGTTTATAAACTTTCAAAGCAGAATTACTTTCCCATTTTTCCTCAACTGTAGTGTATGATATACCATTCTCTTCTTTTCTCCTGTGTAAAAAACACGAGTTCAAATTATGCTACATAAAACAGAATTGAGCCGGTTGGTCACATATATAAATTGTAAAGATATCAGATGAACTTGACAAAGTATATTTTGTACAGTACACACTTTATAGCTACAGCATCTAGTTCGGTGAGAGAGGAAGACAAAACCTGAGCATTTGCTGTTGTCTCCATTATGACTACTGACAAGCTCGTACATTCAAAGCACATAACAAAGAAAATTTGTGAAAGAGAAGAGACAAAACAAGTGTAATATGCCATGACAGCTTTTTTGGCAAGGTGACACTGCTAAGAAAATTGGAAATGGCATGTGTTATATCTGAGAGAGAGAGAGAGTGCAAGAGAGAGAGCGAGAGTGAGTGCAAGAGAGAGAGAGGCTGCTGACTGTATATTTCAGAATGGCTGTCAGGCGGGGGACAGGCTCTTTACGACCACGTTGCGTGAATCTACCGGGCCATGTCACTTCATCTAAATAAAGTGACAAATAAAATCGCCCTCCAGAGTCCCATCCCTTTCTCTGCGACAATAAACACCCCAGACAGTGGAGCCTCGGTGCCCGCCCCAAAGTCAGCCTTGTAGTGAGCACGGCCACTGAATGACTATCTGGGGTAATTGGCCTAGTCACTGACATCAGAGACATCAACCAATCATTATGTAATGTCCTAATTAGAAATACAGCAAATCAGAGGCTGTGACTAGATGACGTGGGTCTGAAGTTTAGATGTCTATTCACTAAACACAATATCACCCAAATATATGATTGGAAACCCTGTGCGACATTTCTCACTAGTTTCACACTGTGAAGGAGGAAAGTGGTTAAACTATTCTATTGCCTCTTAAATAGTCTTTATGAGGGAGTAAATGTGCACAGTTTGAGTTATAAAACACTTAACAGTGGTAAGGTATGGGGGAGCCAACACTGGGTGATTATTCATTGTGAAGCAAAACACCTCAGAGGAAAAAAGGTGTAATGTGCAGCGTGTGACATCAACAATATGAATGGCATACAGTAGCTGCTTTCACATTAACCCTTATGATCACATGCAAATGAAAAACAAACATATTTCTATTTGGCTGGTGGGCCACCCATGTGGATGCGTTCTATTTCTGCCTCTGGCTCGTTAGGGAACTATAGTCAAGCCTGTTTTTATTAGATGTAGTAATTAGAATATTCATATCAAACTTAGTCATTGATATTCATTTGGTGTGGTCGCACTTGTTGCAAATTTTAAATGTCACAGGGAAATTTAAATCACTATGAAAGGCATGTTCATTATTTGTGTATTGAAGTATCGTGGTTCATTGGTTTGGTGATTTTATTTTCGAAAAGGTCTCAGGGTGTATTGACGTTTGTTCAACCCCAGCTCTAACATGTTTAATTAAAGCTATTATTTTGAGCTACAGGTGAGCTAGTGCATTACTGATAAACATAAGATAACTGTATGATGAAAACAACTCCTACCCTGGAAGAATTTAAACAGACAGTGTGTCATATTGAATATCAATGTTTAGTCATAAGAACTCAAATCAATGTAGTGGGAGAGACAAAATAACTTTAAAAATGCTCTACTTTACCTCATCATAGACGTTGTCATTTCTCTCAAAGTCACCTGCCTTCCTGGGGAGGATATGCACGTGAACATGCTGAAAACACACAATGACAAAACAAATTAACATGTTTTATTTTTTAGATATTATGTTATTCACTCATCCAGAGAGACATACATACTATGCTGTGCCAGGTACTCTTGTAACAGACTGAACTGACAACAGACCTATCCAGAGAGACATACATACGTATGCTGTGCCAGGTACTCTTGTAACAGACTGAACTGACAACAGACCTATCCAGAGAGACATACATACGATGCTGTGCCAGGTACTCTTGTAACAGACTGAACTGACAACAGACCTATCCAGAGAGACATACATACGATGCTGTGCCAGGTACTCTTGTAACAGACTGAACTGACAACAGACCTATCCAGAGAGACATACATACTATGCTGTGCCAGGTACTCTTGTAACAGACTGAACTGACAACAGACCTATCCAGAGAGACATACATACTATGCTGTGCCAGGTACTCTTGTAACAGACTGAACTGACAACAGACCTATCCAGAGAGACATACATACTATGCTGTGCCAGGTACTCTTGTAACAGACTGAACTGACAACAGACCTATCCAGAGAGACATACATACTATGTTGTGCCAGGTACTCTTGTAACAGACTGAACTGACAACAGACCTATCCAGAGAGACATACATACGATGCTGTGCCAGGTACTCTTGTAACAGACTGAACTGACAACAGACCTATCCAGAGAGACATACATACTATGTTGTGCCAGGTACTCTTGTAACAGACTGAACTGACAACAGACCTATCCAGAGAGACATACATACGATGCTGTGCCAGGTACTCTTGTAACAGACTGAACTGACAACAGACCTATCCAGAGAGACATACATACGATGCTGTGCCAGGTACTCTTGTAACAGACTGAACTGACAACAGACCTATCCAGAGAGACATACATACGATGCTGTGCCAGGTACTCTTGTAACAGACTGAACTGACAACAGACCTATCCAGAGAGACATACATACGATGCTGTGCCAGGTACTCTTGTAACAGACTGAACTGACAACAGACCTATCCAGAGACATACATACGATGCTGTGCCAGGTACTCTTGTAACAGACTGAACTGACAACAGACCTATCCAGAGAGACATACATACGATGCTGTGCCAGGTACTCTTGTAACAGACTGAACTGACAACAGACCTATCCAGAGAGACATACATACGATGCTGTGCCAGGTACTCTTGTAACAGACTGAACTGACAACAGACCTATCCAGAGAGACATACATACGATGCTGTGCCAGGTACTCTTGTAACAGACTGAACTGACAACAGACCTATCCAGAGAGACATACATACGATGCTGTGCCAGGTACTCTTGTAACAGACTGAACTGACAACAGACCTATCCAGAGAGACATACATACGATGCTGTGCCAGGTACTCTTGTAACAGACTGAACTGACAACAGACATACTATCCAGACTCTTGTAACAGACATACATACCTATCCAGCTGTGCTGCCAGGTACTCTTGTAACAAACTGAACTGACAACAGACCTATCCAGAGAGACATACATACGATGCTGTGCCAGGTACTCTTGTAACAAACTGAACTGACAACAGACCTATCCAGAGAGACATACATACGATGCTGTGCCAGGTACTCTTGTAACAGACTGAACTGACAACAGACCTATCCAGAGAGACATACATACTATGCTGTGCCAGGTACTCTTGTAACAGACTGAACTGACAACAGACCTATCCAGAGAGACATACATACGATGCTGTGCCAGGTACTCTTGTAACAGACTGAACTGACAACAGACCTATCCAGAGAGACATACATACGATGCTGTGCCAGGTACTCTTGTAACAAACTGAACTGACAACAGACCTATCCAGAGAGACATACATACGATGCTGTGCCAGGTACTCTTGTAACAGACTGAACTGACAACAGACCTATCCAGAGAGACATACATACGATGCTGTGCCAGGTACTCTTGTAACAGACTGAACTGACAACAGACCTATCCAGAGAGACATACATACGATGCTGTGCCAGGTACTCTTGTAACAGACTGAACTGACAACAGACCTATCCAGAGAGACATACATACGATGCTGTGCCAGGTACTCTTGTAACAAACTGAACTGACAACAGACCTATCCAGAGAGACATACATACTATGTTGTGCCAGGTACTCTTGTAACAAACTGAACTGACAACAGACCTATCCAGAGAGACATACATACGATGCTGTGCCAGGTACTCTTGTAACAGACTGAACTGACAACAGACCTATCCAGAGAGACATACATACGATGCTGTGCCAGGTACTCTTGTAACAGACTGAACTGACAACAGACCTATCCAGAGAGACATACATACGATGCTGTGCCAGGTACTCTTGTAACAGACTGAACTGACAACAGACCTATCCAGAGAGACATACATACTATGCTGTGCCAGGTACTCTTGTAACAGACTGAACTGACAACAGACCTATCCAGAGAGACATACATACGATGCTGTGCCAGGTACTCTTGTAACAAACTGAACTGACAACAGACCTATCCAGAGAGACATACATACGATGCTGTGCCAGGTACTCTTGTAACAGACTGAACTGACAACAGACCTATCCAGAGAGACATACATACTATGCTGTGCCAGGTACTCTTGTAACAAACTGAACTGACCTATCCAGAGAGACATACATACGATGCTGTGCCAGGTACTCTTGTAACAAACTGAACTGACAACAGACCTATCCAGAGACATACATACGATGCTGTGCCAGGTACTCTTGTAACAAACTGAACTGACAACAGACCTATCCAGAGAGACATACATACTATGCTGTGCCAGGTACTCTTGTAACAAACTGAACTGACAACAGACCTATCCAGAGAGACATACATACGATGCTGTGCCAGGTACTCTTGTAACAGACTGAACTGACAACAGACCTATCCAGAGAGACATACATACTATGCTGTGCCAGGTACTCTTGTAACAAACTGAACTGACAACAGACCTATCCAGAGAGACATACATACGATGCTGTGCCAGGTACTCTTGTAACAAACTGAACTGACAACAGACCTATCCAGAGAGACATACATACGATGCTGTGCCAGGTACTCTTGTAACAAACTGAACTGACAACAGACCTATCCAGAGAGACATACATACGATGCTGTGCCAGGTACTCTTGTAACAAACTGAACTGACAACAGACCTATCCAGAGAGACATACATACGATGCTGTGCCAGGTACTCTTGTAACAGACTGAACTGACAACAGACCTATCCAGAGAGACATACATACTATGCTGTGCCAGGTACTCTTGTAACAAACTGAACTGACAACAGACCTATCCAGAGAGACATACATACGATGCTGTGCCAGGTACTCTTGTAACAAACTGAACTGACAACAGACCTATCCAGAGAGACATACATACGATGCTGTGCCAGGTACTCTTGTAACAAACTGAACTGACAACAGACCTATCCAGAGAGACATACATACGATGCTGTGCCAGGTACTCTTGTAACAAACTGAACTGACAACAGACCTATCCAGAGAGACATACATACGATGCTGTGCCAGGTACTCTTGTAACAGACTGAACTGACAACAGACCTATCCAGAGAGACATACATACTATGCTGTGCCAGGTACTCTTGTAACAAACTGAACTGACAACAGACCTATCCAGAGAGACATACATACGATGCTGTGCCAGGTACTCTTGTAACAGACTGAACTGACAACAGACCTATCCAGAGAGACATACATACTATGCTGTGCCAGGTACTCTTGTAACAAACTGAACTGACAACAGACCTATCCAGAGAGACATACATACGATGCTGTGCCAGGTACTCTTGTAACAAACTGAACTGACAACAGACCTATCCAGAGAGACATACATACGATGCTGTGCCAGGTACTCTTGTAACAGACTGAACTGACAACAGACCTATCCAGAGAGACATACATACTATGCTGTGCCAGGTACTCTTGTAACAAACTGAACTGACAACAGACCTATCCAGAGAGACATACATACGATGCTGTGCCAGGTACTCTTGTAACAGACTGAACTGACAACAGACCTATCCAGAGAGACATACATACTATGCTGTGCCAGGTACTCTTGTAACAAACTGAACTGACAACAGACCTATCCAGAGAGACATACATACGATGCTGTGCCAGGTACTCTTGTAACAGACTGAACTGACAACAGACCTATCCAGAGAGACATACATACTATGCTGTGCCAGGTACTCTTGTAACAAACTGAACTGACAACAGACCTATCCAGAGAGACATACATACGATGCTGTGCCAGGTACTCTTGTAACAAACTGAACTGACAACAGACCTATCCAGAGAGACATACATACGATGCTGTGCCAGGTACTCTTGTAACAAACTGAACTGACAACAGACCTATCCAGAGAGACATACATACGATGCTGTGCCAGGTACTCTTGTAACAAACTGAACTGACAACAGACCTATCCAGAGAGACATACATACGATGCTGTGCTGTGCCAGGTACTCTTGTAACAGACTGAACTGACAACAGACCTATCCAGAGAGACATACATACGATGCTGTGCCAGGTACTCTTGTAACAGACTGAACTGACAACAGACCTATCCAGAGAGACATACATACGATGCTGTGCCAGGTACTCTTGTAACAAACTGAACTGACAACAGACCTATCCAGAGAGACATACATACTATGCTGTGCCAGGTACTCTTGTAACAAACTGAACTGACAACAGACCTATCCAGAGAGACATACATACTATGCTGTGCCAGGTACTCTTGTAACAAACTGAACTGACAACAGACCTATCCAGAGAGACATACATACGATGCTGTGCCAGGTACTCTTGTAACAAACTGAACTGACAACAGACCTATCCAGAGAGACATACATACGATGCTGTGCCAGGTACTCTTGTAACAAACTGAACTGACAACAGACCTATCCAGAGAGACATACATACTATGCTGTGCCAGGTACTCTTGTAACAGACTGAACTGACAACAGACCTATCCAGAGAGACATACATACGATGCTGTGCCAGGTACTCTTGTAACAAACTGAACTGACAACAGACCTATCCAGAGAGACATACATACTATGCTGTGCCAGGTACTCTTGTAACAAACTGAACTGACAACAGACCTATCCAGAGAGACATACATACGATGCTGTGCCAGGTACTCTTGTAACAAACTGAACTGACAACAGACCTATCCAGAGAGACATACATACGATGCTGTGCCAGGTACTCTTGTAACAAACTGAACTGACAACAGACCTATCCAGAGAGACATACATACGATGCTGTGCCAGGTACTCTTGTAACAAACTGAACTGACAACAGACCTATCCAGAGAGACATACATACGATGCTGTGCCAGGTACTCTTGTAACAAACTGAACTGACAACAGACCTATCCAGAGAGACATACATACTATGCTGTGCCAGGTACTCTTGTAACAAACTGAACTGACAACAGACCTATCCAGAGAGACATACATACGATGCTGTGCCAGGTACTCTTGTAACAGACTGAACTGACAACAGACCTATCCAGAGAGACATACATACTATGCTGTGCCAGGTACTCTTGTAACAAACTGAACTGACAACAGACCTATCCAGAGAGACATACATACGATGCTGTGCCAGGTACTCTTGTAACAGACTGAACTGACAACAGACCTATCCAGAGAGACATACATACTATGCTGTGCCAGGTACTCTTGTAACAAACTGAACTGACAACAGACCTATCCAGAGAGACATACATACGATGCTGTGCCAGGTACTCTTGTAACAAACTGAACTGACAACAGACCTATCCAGAGAGACATACATACGATGCTGTGCCAGGTACTCTTGTAACAAACTGAACTGACAACAGACCTATCCAGAGAGACATACATACGATGCTGTGCCAGGTACTCTTGTAACAAACTGAACTGACAACAGACCTATCCAGAGAGACATACATACGATGCTGTGCTGTGCCAGGTACTCTTGTAACAGACTGAACTGACAACAGACCTATCCAGAGAGACATACATACGATGCTGTGCCAGGTACTCTTGTAACAGACTGAACTGACAACAGACCTATCCAGAGAGACATACATACGATGCTGTGCCAGGTACTCTTGTAACAAACTGAACTGACAACAGACCTATCCAGAGAGACATACATACTATGCTGTGCCAGGTACTCTTGTAACAAACTGAACTGACAACAGACCTATCCAGAGAGACATACATACTATGCTGTGCCAGGTACTCTTGTAACAAACTGAACTGACAACAGACCTATCCAGAGAGACATACATACGATGCTGTGCCAGGTACTCTTGTAACAAACTGAACTGACAACAGACCTATCCAGAGAGACATACATACGATGCTGTGCCAGGTACTCTTGTAACAAACTGAACTGACAACAGACCTATCCAGAGAGACATACATACTATGCTGTGCCAGGTACTCTTGTAACAGACTGAACTGACAACAGACCTATCCAGAGAGACATACATACGATGCTGTGCCAGGTACTCTTGTAACAAACTGAACTGACAACAGACCTATCCAGAGAGACATACATACTATGCTGTGCCAGGTACTCTTGTAACAAACTGAACTGACAACAGACCTATCCAGAGAGACATACATACGATGCTGTGCCAGGTACTCTTGTAACAAACTGAACTGACAACAGACCTATCCAGAGAGACATACATACGATGCTGTGCCAGGTACTCTTGTAACAAACTGAACTGACAACAGACCTATCCAGAGAGACATACATACGATGCTGTGCCAGGTACTCTTGTAACAAACTGAACTGACAACAGACCTATCCAGAGAGACATACATACTATGCTGTGCCAGGTACTCTTGTAACAAACTGAACTGACAACAGACCTATCCAGAGAGACATACATACGATGCTGTGCCAGGTACTCTTGTAACAGACTGAACTGACAACAGACCTATCCAGAGAGACATACATACGATGCTGTGCCAGGTACTCTTGTAACAAACTGAACTGACAACAGACCTATCCAGAGAGACATACATACGATGCTGTGCCAGGTACTCTTGTAACAAACTGAACTGACAACAGACCTATCCAGAGAGACATACATACGATGCTGTGCCAGGTACTCTTGTAACAAACTGAACTGACAACAGACCTATCCAGAGAGACATACATACGATGCTGTGCCAGGTACTCTTGTAACAAACTGAACTGACAACAGACCTATCCAGAGACATCTTTCATTAATTCACAACCTTGTGGTGAAGCAATGCTGTAAATCACAGGAGGGTTACAATACATTCCGCCAAGTGTACCACCTGTATACCACCGGGACTCCTTAATTTTATGCTTTTAAAACTCAAATTGACTTTGTCAGACATCCTTTTCTGTTCCCCCTTGCCTCGTGCTGTCACAAACTTGGCCATCTGCACAGTTAGTTTCCAACTTGCAGCTTTCCTTGGGTGCTTATTAGTGTGGTAAAGTCCCAGAACAACTGCTACGTATTTACGCAGAAGAAGAAAAAACACACACATTAAAACAGGAAAGATAATTAGACAATGCAAACATTTATCTTACACTATGCAAATCTGCAACAAAGTTTTACAGAGTAAAAAAAAGTCATTAGCTAGTGATAACATAATGAAGGACAAGTAGAGAACGAGAGACTCCTCTGAAATGAAATACAACACACTCAAACTGAAGAAACAATGTCCTCATGATGCTAATGTCCCCAGCACTTACATATGCTTGAATTTTAATCAGCAATCCACTTGGCTCTAGTTTGATGAAATTTTGCATACTTCAAATAATGCAATAGAAATCCACTAAAATAGATGTTAGTTAAATGAATAGTTCAGCAGCAGTGTTCCTAACACAACAACCACATGAGGAATTAACGGAGTAAGCCTGTATAATGAAGTGGCGAAGTCACTTTGTACATGTCATGTACATGTCATTTTTTATATTGTCTCAGTTGATTAGTTCCTTTTTCAATCCCTGGTATATATAATTATTATTTCTCTCTAGTAAAACAGAATAAATCAATATGAAGAATGAAGGACACAGTTACAATTAACATGACAGTAAGCCACATTCACAGGGAATAGGCTTAGCTCCGACATTATTTCAGAGATGGTTTTAAACACATTTTGCAAATTGTCATACCGCATTTTACAAATTGTCAACAGTCATTGTGATTCTGCCACTGGCATTGTGGGAGAACAGCACATCATCGTGTTTGTATAAGCATCAACGTGAATAGAGCAAGTGTACTGTCAAGGCTATTCAGATGTAAGAAATGATTCCCACACAAAGCAGCCTCCTGGGCCTTCTGAATACTTGTGACAGTTCTTTAGAGTACACAGCTCTTACTTAATAAGAGCATTCTCAGAAGTATCTTCAAAACAACTTGATTAGCTGACTTGAATAGATGTTCATTAGCATACAGAACATAAATGACAGCACATCCTGTGTTTGTTAGGATCATGTAAGCACCGACTGTCAACTTTGTTCATGATAAATAAAATCAATGACATGAGGAAAACTGTCTTATTCTTTTCTGGATCGGAACATCTCACTTATCTCATCATTCTCAGAGTTAACAGCACATTGAGAAACTAGACTGACGGGAAATTAACGGACAAACAAAACTGATATCCTTGTTTAAAGCTGCAATATGTAACTTTTTGGGAGTTATAGATCTGTCATGGTCATTGAAAGCAAGTCTAAGAAGCTGTAGTTCTGTTCTATGTGCACTTTTCTATGTTTCCTGCTCTTAAGTTTTATTTGTTGTGTCTTTTACTTTCGGTTTGTACACCAGCTTCAAACAGCTGAAAATACAATATTTTTGGTTATGGAAAATATATTTCACAATGGTTTAGATGGTACAATGATTCTCTACACTATACTTGCTTGTTTTGTCACAAAAACTGAAATTAGCCGAACTATTCTAATTTTAGCAACCAGGAAATGTCGGAGCAATTTCTGCATAGTGCACCTTTAAGAGTTCTTTATCATGAACTTTGGCTACTCAGCAAAGATGTGTATAAAATATTAAGAAGGGCCATTTGAACTCTGAGGCTCACTTTTATCTACAGGTCCTAACCTCAAAAAGCATTTTCTTCAGCACTTTAGTCTCATCTAGAGCATAATATCCAAATTGCCAGCTTTTATTCATTTATCATTACTCAGCTATGATAAACAGCACAGCCTGTGTCAATGAGTGTTTATAAATGCTACAAACAAGATAACATGTTTCGAGGACTCTGCTTTGTTGCCACACATTTTTTATTTAATGAGTAAATTTGCATAATGTCTGCATTATTAAATCTGCCTACCTTGAGGTAAAGTTTGAAGGAAGTCGGCGGCAGCGGTGTTCAATACATTTTAAACGGTGCTGAGTGCGGGAGGCAGAGGCCGGCAGACAGGGAGTGTGTAAAAGCCGGCATGCCAGAAATGTGAAGGGTGGTATGGGAGATCATAAACCCTGACTGACACTGCAGAATGTGTGGGGTGAGTTTCAGACAGTTTGATGCCCACATGCACAGCAAGGGGCCACTCTGCGTGGGCTCAATAAGTCTCCCCTCATAAGATATGGCAGCTGTCATGCCTGGCCTTGACTGGGATTCACACTTGTAAAGGAATTAGAACATGCAAGGTAGTAGAAGTCTGACTTCCTGGATTAGATTTACAGCAGCAGTGTCACTAAATGGCTGTTAGTGCTCTGAAATGGGGGAGTTGGGGACTCTACAATATCACCATTTGAAAGTGTATTAATGCGAGAACAAAGCAAAGCACACACCAAGTGGTACCAATATTTCCTTACACCCCAACTGATATAGGACTATATCTATCTTAATAAAGCTAATAGAAAACAATTTGATCTTAGTTGTTATCCATCAAGACTGGTACGTGTCCTTGGCAGAAGTCAGAGTCCCACTTACAGTATATCTGTTTTGTCTCATTGCCTCCCTGATTAGACACATGTAGATACTGGGGGTCAAAGTTCAATGTCATCCCCTCCAACGTCCCCTCATCAGTCTGTGGATACTTCCTTATGCTTTATTTTCCATCCATACTTGGTCACCATACCCTGTTTCAAAGAACTCACACACAGCACAGGCCTACTCATTTAGACCATCCTTCATACAGAGCTGTATGTTTGTTTGTCTGTGCTACGTTCTAAGAGGTATGTAAAGTTTCTCCAAACATAATAAAACATATGTCTTTTAATTAGTTTCTGACTGCAGAGATAAAAGTGCAAATAGCTATAGAGTATTTTTTTTGTTTAGCTGAAATCTAGTCAGACAGGGAGACAAATGCATTTTGTCACAAACAGCTGTGTTCCCATTAAGGCAGAGGGTGCAGGAGCCTCCGTTGCTCCGAGCAGGAGCTACTAATTAGAGGAAGAGAGGAAGATCTGTCCCACCATTCTTTGCTTCCACCGCCAAACCACCTCTCGCTAAAAAAAACAACAGCCAGCAATTTACAGGAAGATTCATCTTGCTTTGTTTGATGGGTCCCCTTTGCTTTGCTCTTCAACACCGTATAAAGGGCTCAAACAAACTAAAACGTGCCACCAGGAAGATTAATGAGTCTAATGCTAACATTGGAATAACCCATTATGTTTGCAAAGTCCATTGTCATGCATCTGCTAGGAGCCCTGCGCAAAAGGTGGTGTGTTTGACTATGGTTCACCCTGAATGTGATGTGTTGTGACTGCTAGCATGAGGGTTAGTCACCAGCCCCAAGACACAGTATAACCTCTGTATTTTACTACAACATAGTCTTTACTGAACCATGCAAAATTGCTGTCTGAAAGTATGTTACACTGTAAATATCAGGTATTTTTAATCATGGTCGAATTACTGACTGGGACCCCACCATTGATTTTGTTTGTCACTCTCACTCAGATATCATATTAAAAATCGCAGTGCTAGCTGTGCCACCAGAGACTTTGGGTTCGCGCCCAGGCTCTGTCGCAGCCGGTAGCGGCTGGGAGGCCCGTGGGGCGACGCACAATTGGCCTAGCATCGTCCGGGTTAGGGAGAGTTTGGCCGGTGGGGATATCCTTGTCTCATCGCACATAGCAGCTACTCTTCCTGAGGTCCAGCAAAATTAAGGCAGTTGATACAATTTTAAAACATTACAATAAATTCACAGATTTCACAACAGACTGTGTGCCCTCAGGCCCCTACTCCACAACTACCACATATCTACAGTACTAAATCCATGTGTGTGTGTGTGTGTGTGTGCCAATGTTTGTATTGCTTCACAGTCCCTGCTGTTCCATAAGGTGTTTTCTTATCTGTTTTTTAAATCTAATTGTACTGCTTGTGTGAGTTACTTTATGTGGAATAGAGTTCCATGTAGTCATGGCTCTATGTAGTACTGTGGCACTCCCATAGTCTGTTCTGGACTTGGGGACTGTGAAGAGACCTCTTGTGGCATATCTTGTGGGGTATGCATGGGTGTCCGAGCTGTGTGCCAGTAGTTTAGACAGACAGCTCGGTGTAGTCAACATGTCAATACCTCTCATAAATAAAAGTAGTGATGAAGTCAATCTCTCTTCCACTTTCAGCCAGGAGAGATGACATGAATTAATATTAGCTCTCTGTGTACATCCAAGGGCCAGCCGTGCTGCCCTGTTCTGGGCCAATTGCAATTTTCCTAAGTCCTTTTTTGTGGCACGTGACCACACGATTGAACAGTAGTCAAGGTGTGACAAAACTTGTGCCTGTAGGACCTGCCTTGTTGATAGTGTTGTTAAGAGGGCAGAGCATCGCTTTATTACAGACAGACTTCTATCCCATCTTAGCTACTACTGCATCAATTTGTCTTGATCATGACCATTTACAATCTAGTGTTACTCCAAGCAGTTTAGTAAATTCAACTTGCTTAATTTCCACATTATTTATTACAATATTTAGTTTGTTTAGGTTTTAGTGAGTGTTTTGTTCCAAATACAATGCAAATACAGTTTTAGAAATATTTAGGACTAACTTATTCCTTGCCACCCACTCTGAAACTAACTGCAGCTCTTTGTTGAGTGTTGCAGTCATTTCAGTCATTGTAGTAGCTGACGTATATAGTGTTAAGTCATCCACATACATAGAAACTCTGGCTTTACTCAGTCAGTGGCATGTCGTTAGTAAAAATTGAAACAGCAAGGGGCCTAAACAGCTGCCCTGGGGAATTCCTGATTCTAACAGGATTGTATTTGATAGGCTTCCATTAAAGAACACCCTCTGTGTTCTGTTAACCTCTAGTGACACCACATCTCGTGAACGGGACCGTTGTCATCATCTGACACTAATTAGCATAACACAACGGACATAAATCTTCCTAGAAAACATTCCTATTCATGAAAATCACAAGTGAAATATATTGGAACACAGCTTAGCCTTTTGTTAATCACCCTGTCATCTCAGATTTTCAAAATATGCTTTACAGCCAAAGCTAGACAAGCATTTGTGTAAGTTTATCGATAGCCTAGCATAGCATTATGCCTTGCTAGCAGCAGGCAACCTTGTCACAAAATCATAAAAGCAATCAAATTAAATTGTTTAACTTTGATGAACTTCAGATGTTTTCACTCACGAGATCCCAGGTAGATAGCCAAAGTTAATTTTCCCCCAAATATTATTTTTGTAGGCGAAATAGCTCCGTTTGTTCTTCACGTTTGGCTGAGAAATCGATCACGACAACGCCAAAAAATATTCCAAATTAGCTCCATAATATCGACAAAAACATGGCAAACGTTGTTTAGAATCAATCCTCAAGGTGTTTTTCAAATATCTATTCGATAATATATCCACCGGGACAATCAATTCGCCTGGAACATCAGTTCTGTTATACTCACAGACAATATCTTTACAGTTTTGGAAACTGTGAGTGTTTTCTATCCAAAGATGTCAATTACAGTGGGGCAAACAAGTATTTAGTCAGCCACCAATTGTGCAATTTCTCCCACCTAAAAAGATGAGAGAGGCCTGTAATTTTCATCATAGGTACACTAGGTACATAGGTACACACAACTATGACAGACAAAATGAGAAGAAAAAAATCCAGAAAATCACATTGTAGGATTTTTAATTAATTAATTTGCAAATTATGGTGGAAAATAAGTATTTGGTCACCTACAAACAAGCAAGATTTCTGGCTCTCACAGACCTGTAACTTCTTCATTAAGAGGCTCCTCTGTTCTCCACTCGTTACATGTATTAATGGCACCTGTTTGAACTTGTTATCAGTATAAAATACACCTGTCCACAACCTCAAACAGTCACACTCCAAACTCCACTATGGCCAAGACCAAAGAGCTGTCAAAGGACACCAGAAACAAAATTGTAGACCTGCACCAGGCTGGGAAGACTGAATCTGCAATAGGTAAGCAGCTTGGTTTGAAGAAATCAACTGTGGGAGCAATTATTAGGAAATGGAAGACATACAAGACCACTGATAATCTCCCTCGATCTGGGGCTCCACGCAAGATCTCACCCCGTGGGGTCAAATGTGATTTTCTGGATTTTTTTTCTCAGTTTGTCTGACATAGTTGAAGTGTACCTATGATGAAAATTACAGGCTTCTCTCGTCTTTTTAAGTGGGAGAACTTGCACAATTGGTGGCTGACTAAACACTTTTTTGCCCCACTGTATATGCATATTCTAGCATCTTGTCCTGACAAATTATCCTGTTTAAAACGGGAAAGTTTTTTTTCTCCAAAAATGAAAATACTGCCCCTAGAGTCGCAACAGGTTAAACAAGTAACTCTTTATCCACATTATAGCAGGGTGTGTAAAGCCATAACACAGAAGTTTTTCCAGCAGCAGACTATGATCAATAATGTCAAAAGCTGCACTGAAGTCTAACAAGACAGCCACCCAGATTTAGTGCATTTTTCCAGAAGTTTACTAAGGGTTGAGAACACGCTGATTGGTCGGCTATTTGAGCCAGTAAAGGGCTCTTTACTATTTTTGGGTAGCGGAATGACTTTAGTTTCCCTCCAGGCCTCCACGCTCTCTAGTACACTTAAATTGAAGATGTGGCAAATCATAGATCTCATTTAAGAAGCTATCCCTTTTTCCTTTCTTATCTGCCCCCAAATGTTCAGATATGCTGGTAAAGTTATCAGGTTGTCAGCTAGCTAGCTAATGAGGTAACAAACATGACTGAACAAGGTGTAAAACAAATGGTTAACTACCCATTAATAGTTTTAGAACGGCCCACAACATGGTTTATGATTGTAAAATGCAGCCCCCCCCCATCCACGACAGGAAGAAGGAAACATTGCACTGGTAATATGAGTCAGATCTTTTGAACTGTTTGGGATAGAAACAATAAGTTTTCGCTGCATAAATGGTGCAAGCAAGATGCTAATGAATCTGTGTTCGAGTAACAGCGGGATTGACGTTTTACATTTACATTATAGCGAAGCCTTATCATTACAAAAATTAATACAAACATAAAACAAATTATTTGCATTTATTAATATTCTTGCACAAGTGCTCCCAAATTAAAACTGCAGGTCATAGCAAAATATTTTGTGGTATATATGCCACTTTAGAGACCTGTCTACACCCCATGGCAAAATATATTTTTTTAATCGCTTAGGGCCCCCAAAAGGCTAGGGCCAGCTCTGACTGCATGTGTTGTTATGGATGTGGGTACACAGACCCGCTAGCCACTGAGACCCCTCATGATCAGTTCAGATTTTTTTTGTGGCCCGCACTCCTATCAAACTTGCACATCCCTGCTTTAGAGTGAGATCCTACATTGTGAGGTACCATACTAACATTCATTGTGGGTGTGTTGAAATGTATTGAACACCTACTGCATTGTTAAGCAGTTGCAATCAGCCATCAGTGGCAGTAACAAATAACCTACTGTGCCATTCTAGGGTCACCTGAAGCCCTAATTAACCCAGAACCATGAGGCAGTGATCTGTTTGGAAGTTGGCTAGGTCTTCGGTCAAGCCCTTAGGTTATCTCATCAGCATGCCCCCTCCCCAATACACATCATCACAAACAGTGAGAGTGCTGCCAGTACACACTGCAAATGACTGATAGGAATATATCCATTTAGCAAAAACAGGACCTCTGCAACTGTCAATCAAATAATGGGAATCAACCTCTCTGGTTCATCTGGCTCTTTAATAAACAATGACTGTGCCATCAAACCAGCACACAATCCGGCTTCACTGGTTTTACTGTTAATATTTCTGTTTAAGCACATTCTCTTTTGTTTTCATACAGCAATGTATATATCATGGCCCTTCTCTGTGAACACACACAGCAACAAACATGTTCCAAACAGAGCCGTCCACATGATGAATAACAATAATCACCCCTACATTTTCCACAAGGTGAAAATAAACTAAATTCCATCATTCTAATACAAAGATTTGTCTGCTGTCTTTGTGAGACTCCAGGCAGAGAGTTTATAAAAGTGCATTTGCCTCCATAGACTGCCTCTCTCTTATTCAATCAAAGAGTCATTTTTTATTGCCAGTGCGAGAGCACATGATTGCAATAATCCAGTTGATAAATGGAGGTGGGGCAGCACTGTAGCCAGTGTGCTTGGTGCACCAGATAATATTTTTCTCATAAAGGGTCCAGGCAGGCCTCTAATTCAGATTTACTGCATGTTCAAAATTACTGGATAAAATATGTAGATTATTTCAGTGGGTTAAGGAACAGTGATAGAACAACTTCTCTTTATTACTGCCTTTGGTTCATGGCTGAGAGGTTCTCTGTTGCGTTTCCCGGTGATGGCAGTCACTGCAAATGAGAGAATATTTGATGCAGGCGATTTCATGATAATCCAAAAGCCAACCTTCCCTTAGGTTTGAATCTAATTGAAAATAGCAAAAAATACATTGCTATTTGACCTTGTTTGTATTGACAGACAAAAACAATTTCATTTCAAACGATCACTGGATGAAAAATTGTTTTTGTGAAAAACGGATGGCAAAGCTTTGTTTCTCTGGGGGGTAGTATGCCATCTTCTCTCCACACACTAGTCGGGTTTTGGGGGCATTCTCTAGATCAGATCAAATCTGGCTGCAAAATGGCCTGACTGCAGGACATTGCATTCATTTATTATTCATGCAGAGTATTTTAAAGTAGATTTAGAAACTGGTCAGGCTAAAAGACAGTTGGCCCAGGAGCACATTTGAAACCCTGACGTGTCCTGTTAAAAAAAACACCCAAAACAGCAAAACTCAGGCCCCTTGTGCCCAAGAACAGACATCTCATGTCATTGTTATTCAAATCAGAGAAAGAGAACAGGGCAAGAAAGAAAGGCCATCCTTTAAGCAGAAGGTAGATTAGGTTATGTGGAAAGTTGTTGGTGAGCTGATGCTGTGTGTTCAGCAGTCCCATTAGCAGATAGACTGGTGTAGGGTTGGGCTGGGGAGGACAGATGTTTCTAGCGTGCAGCGTGAGGCTAATGAGCATGAAGAAGACAAGGCAGGGGTAAAAACAACATTAACGGCGCCAACAACAACAAGAAACAATGGAAAACAACAGCCTCCAGAACCATTTATTACAGATGTAGAATCTTAATTTGAGCCAGTTTGCTACAACAGGAAATTAATCCTGCAGCAACAGGAATTGTGAATTATTATGTTGGTTATAATTCATGAACATATTGTTAGGGGTTGCAACATTTTTCAAAAGGGAAAATCAAGTCTGAGATTTCAAAGTAGAAATTACAACCTTCAGAAGCCTTTTTAAACCTGAAATACAGTAATTATCCTGCAACAGGGAATTCTAGTTCTCTATTTAGCTTTCTAAAGGTAATTACTTGAATTTAAAGTAAGCGTTGATAGTGAGCGGAAATTACAAAAGAAAACAGTATTTTAGAAGTAGTGATAAAGGAGGCTCTCTTACTGGCTGAAGGCCTTCTGAGTCATAGAGAAGATACGGTTTCTGTCCGAGTTGGATTACAACAAAACAGAGTGGTTTGGACAAATTTTAAGGTTAATTGATGTCAGGGCAATAACATGGATGGTGTATAATTTTTGTTGTTGTTGTTATTTAACTAGGCAAGCAAGACAAATTCTTATTTTCAATAACGGCCTAGGAACAGTGGGTTAGGGGCAGAACAACAGATTTGTATCTTGTCAGCTCAGGGATTCAATCTTGCAACCTTCTGGTTACGAGTCCAACGCTCTAACCACTAGGCTACCTGCCACCCCAGATACTCAGTCAATATGAGTCCTTCCATTCAATCAGACATGGAGGGAGGCGTGGGCTCACCTACTGTTGAAGAGTGGTCCGAGCGGTTATGAAAGCTAACCTTTACTTTTAAAAGGCACACCAAATACTCTATGACAGAGGGACCCCCCCTTCCACCCTCCTAAAGGCACCCCACCTGAGAGGGGCCACTAAGCGCCTGTCTGACATTTCTCAGGTTCACATGAAATTAACATTATCCAACACAAAACTCCCTATTTAGATAAGAAACCCTATGAGCCGTAATGCCTCATTGAGCCTATATATGATGTGATAAGAATATAAGGAGAAATAACAAACCTCAATGACCTGCTTGTTCCACACACGCCTAGACAGCCCATACAGAATACTAAACAGATAAATCAAAACCACTACTGGCCTCTTAAAGTAAATAACAGCATACATTTATATGTTTGAGGCTGTCTTTCCTCCTCTGCGAGAAGAATGAAAAGGCTTTCGACTTTAAATGCGCTTCTTAGGTGATTAAACATTTCAATGGAGGAGGCATTATCTGGGGGACCGGGTGCCATTTGAAGAGGATGTAGCGCTTATTCAAAGACCTCTTCAAATAAGTACCTTTGTTCTCAGGCAAATTCTTTGGATGCCCATTCAAATCTTTAGCGTGCAGAAGCCGCCAGAGCAGGTTGGGAATGTGCTGTGGTTCTGATGATGATTACGTCTGAGGATTCGTGACTTTTTCACATCTGTGGCACGTTATTTCACGGTAAAGAAATGGCCTGGTATTTACTTTACCCTCTTCATGATTCTCGGCGCATGTTGCATGTCACTACTTCACAGGAGGCATTTGAACTTAGAATTTTTTTATTTGATCAACAACAAATAAATGCATATAAAAAATATTTTGATTAGTTTAATAATTCCATATGTGTTATTTAATTGTTTTGATGTCTTCACTATTATTCTACAATGTATAAAATAGTACAAATAAAGAAAACCCTAGAATGAGTAGGTGTGTCCAAACTTTAGACTGGTACTGTATATGTCTAGACAATAGCTAGATGTGACTGTGGGTGATTATAGCATTTCTTTCACATGACCCATCAATTTAGACAAGTGTGTCTGGTAAGGGTGTGTCGACATGGCCATACTCGTATTCGTAATCGTATCCGTAAATTGACAGTTGACAGTCGATTGGATGACACTCTTGATCGGAAAAACGGAAGTGTTTTAGTAGCCTAAATAGAGGTTGGCAAAATACCTCCCTGCATGTTCTCGCTGAAAAAAACTGCAGATTAGAAGCAGAGCGCGGAGGGTTGTGTGTGTGTCTGTCTGTGTCCTCAATATGCAGCGGGTAGTCAAGTTTGGAGTCACTCAGTCAGAATGCGCATTAGTTTCATATTTTCCCTACCCTTGCCTCACTTGTTAAATATTATGCATATTGATAGCAAACGTCTTCGCCTTGTGATTTATCATAGTAGCAGGCAGCAGAAATCTAAATGAACAGACCGAAAACATGCGAGGAAAGAGGAAAAGTGATCGGGTGAAATTATGAAGCGAGTGGCCAGAGAAATATAGTTTCACTCTATCCAATCAAGCAACAGGATCAACGTACAGCCAACCCTTTTCTTTAAGGACAGGCAAACTAGCCAGTTGGGGTTATTTAGACCATGCACGTGACTGACTCAAACACAGTACAGTATGGTTTAGAAACTCTGTGACTGACACATGAGAAACTTGCTTGCTGACACCTGAAAAAAAAACGTTATTCTTATCACATATATTAAAAAAAAATACTCTGAACATAATCGTATCCAGAAAATGTCCCGTATCCATAACGATACTCGTTTTGTCCGACCACTAGGCTGACTCCTAGTGTTTGCTTAGCATTATCTAAGAATTATAAAATATTTATAGACACTTTCTATTTTCGATATTGCAACTATTCAAACACAAGTAACCATTTCACAGTACTGTTTACAACTGTATCCTGTGCATGTGACAAATACAATTTTATTTTATTTGATGTAGTGTGTGATTAAAAGGGACGGTAATATGAAGAACATCGTGACCTGCAGGTTAGGATATCAAATCAAAGTTTATTTGTCACGTGCACCAAATACAACAGGTGTAGTAGACCTTACAGTGAAATTCTTACTTACAGGTTCTAACCAATGGTGTGTGTGTGTGTGTGTGTGTGTGTGTGTGTGTGTGTGTGTGTGTGTGTGTGTGTGTGTGTGTGTGTGTGTGTGTGTGTGTAGGTAAGTAAAGAAATAAAAAAACAGTAAAAAGGCATTTGAAAAAAGAGTAGCAAGGTTATATACAGACACCTGTTAGGCAGGCTTATTGAGGTAGTATGTACATGTAGGTATCATTAAAGTGACAATGTATGTATGATGAACAGAAAGTAGCAGAAGCGTAAAAAGAGGGGTTGGCAGGTGGTGGGTGGGACACAATGCAGATAGCCCGGTTAGCCAATTATGCGGGAGCACTGGTTGGTAGGGTCAATTTAGGTAGTATGTACATGAATGTATAGTTAAAGTGATGATGCATATAAGATAAACAGAGAGTAGACGCAGCGTAAAAGAGGGTTTGGGGGGACACACAATGCAAATAGTCCGGGTAACCATTTGGCTTGGGAGTAAAAACTGTTGAGAAGACTTTTGGTCCTAGACTTGGCACTCCGGTACCGCTTGCCATGTGGTAATAGAGAGAACAGTCTATGACTGGGGTGGCTGGAGTCTTTGACAATTTTAGGGCCTTCCTCTGACACCGCCTGATGTAGAGGTCCTGGATGGCAGGCAGCTTTGCCCCAGTGATGTACTGGGCCGTACGCACTACCCTCTGAAGTGCCTTGCGTTCGGAGGCCGAGCAACCGGTCAGGATGCTCTAGATGTTGCAGCTGTAGAACCTTTTGAGGATCTCAGGACCCATGCCAAATCTTTGTAGTTTCCTGAGGGGGAAAAGGCTTTGTCGTGCCCTCTTCACGACTGTCTTGGTGTGTTTGGACCAATCTAGTTTGTTGTTGATGTGGACACCAAGGAATTTGAAGCTCTCAACCTGCTCCACTACAGCCCCGTTGATGAGAATGGGGATGTGCTCGGTGCTCCTTTTCCTGTATTCCACAATCATCTCCTTAGTCTTGGTTACGTTGAGGGATAGGTTGTTATTCTGGCACCACCCGGCCAGGTCTCTGACCCCCTCCCTATAGGCTGTCTCGTCTTTGTCGGTGATCAGGCCACTGTTGTGTCGTCAGCAAACTTAATGATGGTGTTGGAGTCGTGCCTGGCCATGCAGTCATGGGTGAACTGGGAGTACAGGAGGGGACTGAGCACGCAACCCTGGGGGCTCCAGTGTTGAGGATCAGCGTGGCAGATGTGTTGCACCTATCCTCACCCCCTTGGGGGCGGCCTGTCAGGCTGTCCAGGATCCAGTTGCAGAGGGAGGTGTTTAGTCCCAGGTTCCTTAGCTTGGTGATGAGCTTTGAGGGTAGTATGGTGTTGAAAGCTGAGCTGTAGTCAATGAACAGCATTCTCACATAGGTGTTCCTTTTGTCCAGGTGGGAAAGGGCAGTGTGGAGTGCAATAGAGATTGCATCATCTGTGGATCTGTTTGGGCGTTATGCAAATTGGAGTGGGTCTAGGGTTTCTGGGATAATGGTGTTGATGTGAGCTATTACCAGCCTTTCAAAGCACTTCATGGCTACCGACATGAGTGCTACGGGTCTGTAGTCATTTGGGCAGGTTTGTGTTCTTGGGCACAGGGACTATGGTGGTCTGCTTGAAGCATGTTAATATTACAGACTCAATCAGGGACACGTTGAAAATGTAAGTGAAGACATCTGCCAGTTGGTCAGCACATGCCCGGAGCACACATCCTGGTAATCCGTCTGGCCCCGCAGCCTTGTGCATGTTGACCTGTTTAAAGGTCTTACTCACATCGGCTATGGAGAGCGTGATCACACAGTTGTCCGGAACAGCTGATGCTCTCATGCATGCCTCAGTGTTGCTAGCCTCGAAGCGAGCATAGAAGTGATTTAGCTCGTCTGGTAGGCTCGTGTCTCTGGGCAGCTCGCAGCTGTGCTTCCCTTTGTAGTCTGTAATAGTTTGCAAGCCCTGCCACATCCGACGAGTGTCGGAGCCGGTGTAGTATGAATCAATCTTAGTCCTGTATTGACACCTAGCCTGTTTGATGGTTCGTTGCAGGGCATAGCATGATTTCTTGTAAGCTTCCGGGTTAGAGTCCCGCACCTTGAAAGCGGTAGCTCTACCCTTTAGCTCAGTGTGAATATTGCCTGTAATCCATGGCTTCTGGTTGGGTTATGAACGTACAGTCACTGTGGGGACGACGTCCTCAATGCACTTATTGATAAAGCCTGTGACTGATGTGGTGTATTCCTCAATGTCATCGGAAGAATCCTGGAACATGTTCCAGTCTGTACTAGCAAATCAGTCCTGTAGTTTAGCATCTGCTTCATCTGACCATATTTTTATAGACCGAGTCACTGGTGCTTCCTGCTTTTGCTTGTAAGCAGGAATCAGGAGGATAGAGTTGTGGTCAGATTTACCAAATGGAGGGCGAGGGAGAGCTTTGTACGCCTCTCTGTGTGGAGTACAGGTGATCTAGAATTGTTTTCCCTCTGGTTGCAACATGTTGATAGAGATTTGGTAGAACTGATTTAAGTTTCCCTGCATTAAAGTCTGGTAATCAAATGGTAATTACACTATAAATGATCTAACACAATGCACTAATGTGTTACGAAATATACTGGAAATATTTAATACAAAATACCACAAATTCGTACATTTTCTTTTTGTACATTTTCTTTCTAATAGTACCATAACCATTGTTTCAAATAATTCAATATCAAAGTATATAAAATAAATGAAAGGGGGTGCAAATGATGGTGGTAGTAGGTATGGAATTTCAAATCAATGCACATAAAGCAACTCCTTACACCTTTGTGTATTCTTACACCCTTGTGGTTTTTTCCCCAAATATGTAACATGAGCTATATTTAAGTATATTTCAGTATTCTTTCATATATTCTGCAAATACTGACTTTCATCTCTATGATTAAAACATGTCCACACATCCACTGCCTTAATGTCCTCAGCTCAAATTACACCATTAACATTTCAATATTCCTCCTCAGTTCAGGCCAAAGACTGCTCTCATGGCAACTTCCATAAATGTATAATTAAGCTTGTGTTCTATATGCAATATGAAATGAGTGTGTGGATTTTGGGAATAACAGTATTATGCACTAAGGTGATACGCATAAAAAGAAGAGGGTAAAAACTTGTTCAAATACAGTTTGTCTCTGAACAAATACACTGTAAACTGTTGCATTGTGCATTCATCGTCTATAACTTTTAAATGTTTGAGATATGAGGTATAATCATAACAGATTTTTAACACCGGGACTATGATTGTAACCTTTATGTAACTAGGCAAGTCAGTTAAGAACAAATTCTCATTTACAATGACGGCATACCGGGGAACAGTGGGTTAACTGCTTTGTTCAGGGGCAGAACAACAGATTTTTACATTGTCAGCTCGGAGATTCAACCCAGCAACCTTTCGGTTACTGGCCCAATGGTCTAACCACTTGGCTATCTGCCGCCCCATTGCCCAACAAGCGAATAAAAACTAAAACAATAATAGTAATAATTCATCTCAAAATGACCAACAACGTAAAAATGTATGCTAAATGGCATATATTATTATATCTCACTACAGACATAACGAGTAGGAAGAGTGAGGGAAGAAAGTTTTTGTCAGGCAGAGCCAGGCCTAAACTACTGTCAGTGCTGGAGGCAAGGGTGGGATCCCCTGACACCATTCACCCCCTTTAGAGTGGCAGCCCCCATAGCCCCTGAGTCTCAGCGCATGTCATTCCATCTTCCACCAAAAGAATACAGACAACGCATTTTAAAATAGAACACTGAATAATTTACATATGCCAAGAGTTTGGGACCTGCAAATGAAATACAATTATTATTTAATAGCATATAACTGTTGCAGAGGCCTCATGATAAATTTAAAGGGAGTGCATTATTAAGTCCTCACCTTCACAGTTTGTCCGGCTTCAGGGCCATCCTGGTGGGAACAGAACGAGATCATTAGGAACGGTAGAGAACTCGGTAGAGAAATGCCTGCGTTAATAATTCAACAGGATTTTAATTTCAGATGAATCATGGCGGCACCTCCCCATCGCCATGTGAATCTCAAAGTTTTTAATTTGTTTCTTTTGTCTTCTTTCTGTCCTTCGGTGTTGAGCTGTATTCTCACTTTAGTGTCTCTCCTCTGTCACATGACAGCTGTTTTTGGAAATGGTTTCTTTTTGACAAGTTGACTGGTTCAATAGAGTTAAGTTAAAGCACAATATAGACTGCATACCTCGAAGGCATTTTCTAATATAGGGATCAGGAATTGAGGACACAAATATCTAAAGCATTAAGAGACCTCAAAGGAACATCTGTATGACAAAAATGTATTTGGTGACAAAGTGTGCATTATGATGTAATATTTATGCAAGTCTATGAAGTAATGAATTTTCACATCTCCTTTCTCAGGTTTGTGTCGTGTGATTTTGTTTGTCGTGTGGCGCTCTATGCAGAGAACAGCAACCCTCCTGCAGAGTGTTGCTTGATACAGTGCCTCAGTTTTATGACTCTAACCTCAGAGCTGTCACAACTAATCTCACATCATCACTTCTCTATACCCCTCAAGTCAAAGAAAATGATATCCCCATAAACATTATTCCCTGCTTTTTTCAAACACATGAAATTATTTTTTTGTGTCGGGCTGCCAAGCAAGCTTGGTGACATTTGAACATTAGCATATACTGCATATATCAAAGGTTATGCAGAATGACAAAGCCTGTGAAGTGAAAGGCTGCATGGCTGTCAAATCCTGCCTGGATGTCCAATGAGAACCTGTTATTGTATTGTTCCAGCAGGTGGGGATCTTCTGTTGGCTCTCGGTGCAACTTTCCTCAGTTATGCCTCTTATTCCAATACAGATCTACAGGCTGAACAAGTGTGAGATTGATGTCGTCCTGTTCTCTCTAAGCCTCTGTGATTGTGTTGTTTTACTTTCTTTCACTAACACACTCACTGACTCAGATGGTGACTCACACAATTGTTCACTTGGTCATTCACACATTATTCCTTCTCTTTCTCGTTCTCTCTAACCCACACCATATTATATAGATAGATATATGGCCAGCAATAATTAATTATTCAAAATAATTTTGAGCTTGAATAGTAATGAACACTTTCTTCTGTCTGATATGGACCAGCAATGAGCAAATGGAAGATACATAAACAAAGGGATGTAGATTTGGAATTAGTATTCATCCCCATGTTGTAATGCTGGATACCGACGGTAGTGTGTACAGTATTACCTGCATGGCGATGGTGAGGAGGAAGCCTGGAAGTGTTTCTCCACCAGGTCAGCCACTCTCTGGGTGGTGGTGAAGAGGTCAGCCACCTCATCAGAATGCAAGTCTCGGAAACGCTCAACGGGCCGCAGAGGACACACCAACACATCTGAGAGACAGGCTGGTTAAGGAAACCACAGACAGCGAGAGAGGTAAGGGAACAAAGTCAGAGAGATACATTATCAACAACACAGTGCATAGATACAGTAGCAACACTGATAGACAAGGATATTTAAAATGGGGAAAGAGAGGCAGAATCCTAAATTGAGACACAAGTGCGTTATTTGAAATATTACATTACATTGGCAGTGCCTTCTTAAGCTGAGTCAAATAAACTCAATTGAGATTTACATTTACATTTAAGTCATTTAGCAGACGCTCTTATCCAGAGCGACTTACAAATTGGTGAATTCACCTTCTGACATCCAGTGGAACAGCCACTTTACAATAGTGCATCTAAATAATTTAGGGGGGTGAGAAGGATTACTTATCCTATCCTAGGTATTCCTTGAAGAGGTGGGGTTTCAGGTGTCTCCGGAAGGTGGTGATTGACTCCGCTGTCCTGGCGTCGTGAGGGAGTTTGTTCCACAATTGGGGGGCCAGAGCAGCGAACAGTTTTGACTGGGCTGAGCGGGAACTGTACGTCCTCAGTGGTAGGGAGGCGAGCAGGCCAGAGGTGGATGAACGCAGTGCCCTTGTTTGGGTGTAGGGCCTGATCAGAGCCTGGAGGTACTGCGGTGCCGTTCCCCTCACAGCTCCGTAGGCAAGCACCATGGTCTTGTAGCGGATGCGAGCTTCAACTGGAAGCCAGTGGAGAGAGCGGATGGTTTCTATGGGAGTTTCGTACAATTTCCTCACCAAAGTAACTTTATATGTTTTTTTCAGTATAGCTAGTCTCCAAAGGTTAATGTGAAATAAAACAGAGCTTTACAGAGGTGTGATACTGTCCGTACCTCTGCTATGTTTCTCTAAAAGGCAGGCAGCATAAAAAAGTGTTTTTGTAATTATAAAGCTCTATTTCATCATGTTCTACATTTAAGACCTTTGAGAGCTATATGAAATATAAACAAACAATATTTATACAAACAAACTCCAAAAAAAAGCTGGCAGAACAATGACATTCTAGACTATTCTGTGCTTCCAACTTTGTGGCAACAGTTTGGGGAAGGTCCTTTTCTGTTTCAGCATGACACTGCCCCCGTGCACAAAGCGAGGTCCATACAGCAATGTTTTGTCGAGATCGGTGTGGAAGAACTTGACTGGCCTGCACAGAGCCCTGACCTCAACCCCATTGAACCCCATTGGGATGAATTGGAATGCCGATTGCGAGCCAGGCCTAATTGCCCAACATCGGTGCCTGACCTCACTAATGCTCTTGTGGAATGGAAGCAAGTCTCCGCAGCAATGTTCCAACATCTAGTGGAAATCCTTCCCAGAAGAGTGGAGGCTGTTATAGCAGCAAAGGGGGGACCAACTCCATATTAATGCCCATGATTTTGGAATGACATGTTTGACAAGCAGGAGTCTGCATACTTTTGGTCATGTAGTGTATGTACAAACCATTTACAAACCCATTATAAAGTCCCTATTAAATAGCATAGGCAAGGGGATTGAAAGCAGACTCATTTATTATCAGTATTCTGGCTTTGAAGTAACTAAAATAGAGAAAACTGCCATGTTCATACCTCTTATAACTTAAGTGCAAGGGGATGTTTTGTCAGGGACCAAAAATGATCAATTTCAGCTGAGTTATAAAGGTCATGAAACATATTTCACAGAAATTCTCACAATCCACACATCTCAGTGCAATTGCACACTGGAAAGTAATCAAGCTTTGTTACTAAAGCGAGACGTGTTGATGACAGGTGGAAGGACTTTGAGAGAAAATGTCCAAAGGCTGAAGGACATTTTCCTTCAGACTCGGGTCATTGGATCAATAACATTGTTCTGACAACACTATCCGGGAAACAGTTCTCTAAGAAACAGGAGCCAACAATTAAGGAGAGATTTTCACAAAATCAAACATGGGAAACTTGAGATAGGATAGTGTGTAACAGACTGACATGACTGAGAACAAAACCTGGAACATAGAATTCATGATGTATGTTCATTTCTTGCTTGAAAATAACTTTCAAATAAGCAATCAAAATATAACATTCTGGATCAAATTTAGTTATTGCTCCTATGTCTCGCCTTTTGATTCAAAAATCACTTTACAGCCAGACATGTCTTGATTACAGGCATCAAGTAATCAAAAATGATTTCCATATTCTATTGCACCGTGGCAGATATAATTTGTGGAGACAGACAGCAGAGTTGAATCTTAATGAAAGTCAAGCATAGCAATCAACTATACCAAATATACTTTAATATGAAGAACTGGACCATTATGAAAGATCAAGAGTTGTCACATTGACTTCATGTGCAGACCAGATTTATGAGAAAAATAACATCTAAAGTGTTGAATCACTGATGTGAAAAATATTCAAAAACTTGTCCACAGGCAATAGAAATGAAAGAGACATCCTAGTCCAAAACCAAACATAAAACAGCATCCTGCAGCGTTTGGAGAGGATGATTACATCCTTGTGTTTCATGGCATAATGGCTGTGTCTGGGCGCCATTCATCTCACGAGTCAGAAACAGCGGCACTAATGACCAGTTTGCTACCCGTTCCATGTGCAGCACACTGGAATGAAATCAGATATCAGACAAAGGTTGAAGACATCTGCTAAACACGTGTGACAACTACAATTTGATTTGATTTTATTTTGACATCCGCACCTCATTCAATAATGTAATGGTTACTTACAAGCCCTTAGCCAACAAAGCAGTTTTAAGAAAAAATACATGTTAAGTAAAAAATAGATAAATAAAAAAGAAGAATTAAAAGTAACAAATAATTAAAGAGCAGCAGTAAAATAATAAAGTGGAGGCCATATACAGATGTAACGGTACAGAGTCAATGTGGAGGCTATATACAGGGGTACCGGTACAGAGTCAATGTGGAGGCTATATACAGGGGTACCGGTACAGAGTCAATGTGGAGGCTATATACAGGGGTACTGGTACAGAGTCAATGTGGAGGCTATATACAGGGGTACTGGTACAGAGTCAATGTGGAGGCTATATACAGGGGTACTGGTACAGAGTGAATGTGGAGGCTATATACAGGGGTACAGGTACAGAGTGAATGTGGAGGCTATATACAGGGGTACAGGTACAGAGTGAATGTGGAGGCTATATACAGGGGTACCGGTACAGAGTGAATGTGGAGGCTATATACAGGGGTACAGGTACAGAGTCAATGTGGAGGTTATATACAAGGGTACCGGTACAGAGTGAATGTGGAGGCTATATACAGGGGTACCGGTACAGAGTGAATGTGGAGGCTATATACATGGGTACTGATACAGAGTGAATGTGGAGGCTATATACAGGGGTACTGGTACAGAGTGAATGTGGAGGCTATATACAGGGGTACCAGTACAGAGTCAATGTGAAGGTTATATACAAGGGTACCGGTACAGAGTGAATGTGGAGGCTATATACAGGGGTACCGGTACAGAGTCAATGTGGAGGCTATATACCGGGGTACTGGTACAAAGTCAATGTGGAGGCTATATACAGGGGTACTGGTGCAGAGTGAATGTGGAGGTTATATACAGGGGTACTGGTACAGAGTGAATGTGGAGGCTATATACAGGGGTACTGGTACAGAGTGAATGTGGAGGCTATATACAGGGGTACCGGTACAGAGTGAATGTGGAGGCTATATACAGGGGTACTGGTACAGAGTGAATGTGGAGGTTATATACAGGGGTACAGGTACAGAGTGAATGTGGAGGCTATATACATGGGTACTGGTACAGAGTCAATGTGGAGGTTATATACAGGGGTACAGGTACAGAGTGAATATGGAGGCTATATACAGGGGTACAGGTACAGAGTGAATGTGGAGGCTATATACAGGGGTACAGGTACAGAGTGAATGTGGAGGCTATATACAGGGGTACAGGTACAGAGTGAATGTGGAGGCTATATACAGGGGTACCGGTACAGAGTGAATGTGGAGGCTATATACAGGGGTACCGGTACAGAGTGAATGTGGAGGCTATATACAGGGGTACTGGTACAGAGTGAATGTGGAGGCTATATACAGGGGTACCGGTACAGAGTGAATGTGGAGGCTATATACAGGGGTACCGGTACAGAGTGAATGTGGAGGCTATATACGGGGTACTGGTACAGAGTCAATGTGGAGGCTATATACAGGGGTACCGGTACAGAGTGAATGTGGAGGCTATATACAGGGGTACTGGTACAGAGTGAATGTGGAGGCTATATACAGGGGTACCGGTACAGAGTCAATGTGGAGGCTATATACAGGGGGTACTGGTACAGAGTGAATGTGGAGGCTATATAAAGGGGTACCGGAACAGAGTCAATGTGGAGGTTATATACAAGGGTACCGGTACAGAGTGAATGTGGAGGCTATATACAGGGGTACCGGTACAGAGTGAATGTGGAGGCTATATACAGGGGTACAGGTACAGAGTCAATGTGGAGGTTATATACAAGGGTACCGGTACAGAGTGAATGTGGAGGCTATATACAGGGGTACCGGTACAGAGTGAATGTGGAGGCTATATACATGGGTACTGATACAGAGTGAATGTGGAGGCTATATACAGGGGTACTGGTACAGAGTGAATGTGGAGGCTATATACAGGGGTACCAGTACAGCGTCAATGTGAAGGTTATATACAAGGGTACCGGTACAGAGTGAATGTGGAGGCTATATACAGGGGTACCGGTACAGAGTGAATGTGGAGGCTATATACAGGGGTACCGGTACAGAGTGAATGTGGAGTCTATATACAGGGGTACTGGTACAGAGTGAATGTGGAGGCTATATACAGGGGTACTGGTACAGAGTGAATGTGGAGGCTATATACAGGGGTACTGGTACAGAGTGAATGTGGAGGCTATATTCAGGGGTACCGGTACAGAGTGAATGTGGAGGCTATATACAGGGGTACCGGTACAGAGTGAATGTGGAGGCTATATACGGGGTACTGGTACAGAGTCAATGTGGAGGCTATATACAGGGGGTACCGGTACAGAGTCAATGTGGAGGTTATATACAGGGGTAGCGGAACAGAGTCAATGTGGAGGTTATATACAGGGGTACCGGTACAGAGTCAATGTGGAGGCTATATACAGGGGTACCGGAACAGAGTCAATGTGGAGGTTATATACAGGGGTACCGGTACAGAGTCAATGTGGAGGCTATATACAGGGGTACTGGTACAGAGTCAATGTGGAGGCTATATACAGGGGTACCGGTACAGAGTCAATGTGGAGGCTATATACAGGGGTACTGGTACAGAGTGAATGTGGAGGCTATATACAGGGGTACCGGAACAGAGTCAGTGTGGAGGTTATATACAAGGGTACCGGTACAGAGTGAATGTGGAGGCTATATACAGGGGTACCGGTACAGAGTGAATGTGGAGGCTATATACAGGGGTACAGGTACAGAGTCAATGTGGAGGTTATATACAAGGGTACCGGTACAGAGTGAATGTGGAGGCTATATACAGGGGTACCGGTACAGAGTGAATGTGGAGGCTATATACATGGGTACTGATACAGAGTGAATGTGGAGGCTATATACAGGGGTACTGGTACAGAGTGAATGTGGAGGCTATATACAGGGGTACCAGTACAGAGTCAATGTGAAGGTTATATACAAGGGTACCGGTACAGAGTGAATGTGGAGGCTATATACAGGGGTACGGTTACAGAGTGAATGTGGAGGCTATATACAGGTGTACCGGTACAGAGTGAATGTGGAGGCTATATACAGGGGTACCGGTACAGGGTGAATGTGGAGGCTATATACAGGGGTACCAGTACAGAGTCAATGTGGAGGTTATATACAGGGGTACCGGTACAGAGTGAATGTGGATGTTATATCAAATCAAATAAAATTTATTTGTCACATACACATGGTTAGCAGATGTTAATGCGAGTGTAACGAAATGCTTGTATACAGGGGTACCGGTACAGAGTCAATGTGGAGGCTATATACAGGGGTACCGGTACAGAGTGAATGTGGAGGCTATATACAGGTGTACCGGTACAGAGTGAATGTGGAGGCTATATACAGGGGTACCGGTACAGGGTGAATGTGGAGGCTATATACAGGGGTACCAGTACAGAGTCAATGTGGAGGCCATATACAGGAGTACTGGTACAGAGTCAATGTTTAGGTTATATACAGGGGTACCGGTACAGAGTCAATGTGGAGGCTATATACAGGGGTACCGGTACAGAGTGAATGTGGAGGCTATATACAGGGGTACCGGTACAGGGTGAATGTGGAGGCTATATACAGGGGTACCAGTACAGAGTCAATGTGAAGGTTTATACAAGGGTACCGGTACAGAGTGAATGTGGAGGCTATATACAGGGGTACCGGTACAGAGTGAATGTGGAGGCTATATACAGGTGTACCGGTACAGAGTGAATGTGGAGGCTATATACAAGGGTACTGGTACAGAGTGAATGTGGAGGCTATATACAGGGGTACCGGTACAGAGTGAATGTGGAGGCTATATACAGGGGTACTGGTACAGAGTGAATGTGGAGGCTATATACAGGGGTACTGGTACAGAGTCAATGTGGAGGCTATATACAAGGGTGCCGGTACAGAGTGAATGTGGAGGCTATATACAGGGGTACCGGTACAGAGTGAATGTGGAGGCTATATACAGGGGTACTGGTACAGAGTCAATGTGGAGGCTATATACAGGGGTACCGGTACAGGGTGAATGTGGAGGCTATATACAGGGGTACCAGTACAGAGTCAATGTGGAGGTTATATACAGGAGTACTGGTACAGAGTCAATGTTTAGGTTATATACAGGGGTACCGGTACAGAGTCAATGTGGAGGCTATATACAGGGGTACCGGTACAGAGTCAATGTGGAGGCTATACACAGGGGTACCGGTACAGAGTCAACGTTTAGGTTATATACAGGGGTACCGGTACAGAGTCAATGTGGAGGCTATATACAGGGGTACCGGTACAGAGTCAATGTGGAGGCTATACACAGGGGTACCGGTACAGAGTCAATGTTTAGGTTATATACAGGGGTACCGGTACAGAGTCAATGTGGAGGCTATATACAGGGGTACCGGTACAGAGTCAATGTGGAGGCTATACACAGGGGTACCGGTACAGAGTCAATGTTTAGGTTATATACAGGGGTACCGGTACAGAGTCAATGTGGAGGCTATATACAGGGGTACCGGTACAGAGTCAATGTGGAGGCTATACACAGGGGTACCGGTACAGAGTCATTGTGCATGGGCACATGTAGGTAGAGTTAAAGTGACTATGCATAGATAATAAACGGAGAATAGCAGCAGCGTGAAAGGGGAGGGGCGGCAATGCAAATAGTCTGGGTAGCCATTTCATTAGCTGTTCAGGCGTCTTATGGCTTGGGGGTAGAAGCTGTTTAGAAGCCTTTTGGACCTAGACTTGGCGCTCCGGTACTCAGCCTACTGAGTCCACAGAACTACCCTACACCTTGACCTCTTTCTCCTCTCTCTTTTCAGATTAAATCCTGTGACTAGTGATGTCCAGGAGCACGACAACCTTCCCACTTGACCCCATCCCCTCCTCCCTTATCCAGACCATCTCTGGAAACCTTGTATAATCATCAGCACAGCTGGACAGTTTTTGTGTTACTATAACATTTGCCGCAAATGTTCTGGGAACTTTTACAGAACCAATTTTGGTTCTCACGCAACTGAGACCGCTCTCCTCCGTGTCACTGAGGCTCTCCGCTCTGCCAATGCTGACTCTCTCCTCTGTTCTCATCATCCTAGACATATCCACTGCCTACAAAACTGTTATCTATCAGCTCCTCCTCTCCACCCTCTCAGGGCTAGGCTCCTCAGGCTCTGCATACTCCTGGATTGCATCCTACCTGACATGTCGCTCCTACTAGGTGGCATGGAGAGGATCTGTGTCTGCACAGCATGCTCGGTTCTAGGCTCTTTCCGCTTTTCTCTTAAAACCAAGTCTCTCGGCTCTGTCATATCCTCACATGGGCTCTCCTATCATTGCTATGCGAATTACACTCAACTACTTTTCTCCTTGGCCGATTCAGACACCCAGAAGGCGACACACATCTCTGAGTGCCTGGCAGACATCTCAGCTTGGATTTCGGCCCACCACCTCAAGCTCAACCTCAACAAGACGGAGCTGCTCTTCCACCCGGGGAAGGCCTGCCAGCTCCAAGGTTGACAACTCCACGATGTCTCCCTCCCAGAGTGCAAAGAACCTTGGCATGACCTTGGACAAGACCCTGTTGTTCTCTGCAAACATCAAAGCAGTGACTCGCATGTTCATGCTCTACAACATCTGTAGAGTACAATCTTTTCTCACACAGGAAGCGGAATAGGTACTAATCCTCTCCCGTCTAGACTACTGCAACTCTCTGTTGGTTGGGCTCCCCGCTTGTGTCTTCAAACCCTGCAACTTATTCAGAACGACACAGCATTCCTGGTGTTCAACCTTACCAAGTTCTCCCATATCACCCCGCTCCCCTGCACATTCCACTGGCTTCCAGTCGAAGCTCACATCATCTTCAAAACCCTGTTGATTGCCTACAAAGCAGCAAAAGGAACTGCCCCTCCCTACCTCCAGGGTATTGTCAAACCATACACCCCAACCTGAGCATTCTGTTCTGCCACCTCTAGTCTTTTGACCCTCCCACCCCCATGGGAGGGCAGCTCCCACTAAGCCCAGTCAAATATATTCTCTGTCCTGGCACCCCAATGGTGGAAAAATCTTCCCCCTAATGTCAGAACAGCTGAGTCCCTGACCATCTTCCGAAAACTTTAAAGAGTATCTTACATATATTTTAACGGTGAGCTAACCCACCACTCATTTTCACTGCGTGCAGACTACACACACATCTTCGCTCTCTGCTAGCCCAACACACATTTCCACTGTGTGGGGATCTTCTAGTATGCATTGACTACCTGCTGTGGGTTGAATATAAACATAACCTAAGCATTATCTTCAGTCGAATCAGCACAATACCAGTGCATGTTTTTACTGCAGGCCAACCCAACACACATTGTCCTTGTGTGCCAGGGCCTTCATTACCCTCTACAGCATCCCACAGGTGAGATGGAGTCCGTATGGCTCTGCCTAAGCCAATCCAATCTCAATCTCTCAGCGGAGGCTGGCCAGGCGGGCACACTCATTCTCCAGGCTCCACAGATGGGGACCGGGGCCCGGGCGAGAAACCCCATTCTGATCCCATTATTATCTGTCATAACAGTTATTTGACTGCTTTCATCTGATTCACTCCTGAGGTCGCAGTGCATATAATAAGAACAAGGCATGTAGATTGGTTTTACATTGCAAATGCAATCATTTCTTTCGGGAAAACATCTGCCCCCAAACGTTATCATTTTCTACTGTGACATGGACTTTGTCTGGGTCTATGAGAATCAGCCCCTTCGACACCAGCCCCCACCCGACACTGTCACCCCCTCCACATCCTGAAGCCCCCTCCCTTTTCAATATGCGGTGGGAAAATTGAGTAGCTGGATAAATAAATAACGGCACTACACAATTGGATCACAAATCCCATGATTAAGCCAAGAGAGATATGATCCAGTTGCATTTTACACAGTCTGAGAAATTAAAATGACATCAAGAGTAATGTGTGTGACCCTGCAAATGGTGTGGGGCTGGAGGTCAAGGCTTCAGTTGGGTGTGAGGGAGCACACACACCTGCACATAAACTGCAAACCCACACACAAACCTTCTGACATATACCTGGTCTGAGATGAACACAGCAGGCTTTGAATGAATCAAAGTGCCTCCACAGCTCAGAAATAGGGCTGCCAAAACAAGGGGATCCATCACCGCGGCAACAACTTGGTCTGTCTTCCTGATTACAGCTGTGCCTAAACAACCCCCATCACCCTTCACCCCTCCAAAGTGGCATGGATCTGCTGACAAATGGATTCATTTCTGAAGAGGGCTCTTTTTTTAACCAAATCAATCTACCCAAGGACTAGACTCTGTTCAGCAACACAGGAGAGACTAACAGAGCAATGAAAGGATATGAGTGTTTCTCTGAAGAGTGAACAACACAGCTCTCTTTATTTCGGTTTCTTCTCTGCCGTGTCTGTGAGGCGGGAGGACACAAACTCATTGGGTTTAATTACTATGTGCAGTCGTTATTGAAAACATCTCCGTGCTTTGGAATTGGGTTTTATTGAAACCCAAATTCCTCTAATCAAAGCTTATGAGTTACTTTTCATCAAATATTTACGCAGCCTTTCAGCTGAGTTACAGCTGGGACACTGAAAATAAATCATTATTTCAACACTTAATAGAATAAACTTGAACTCAATCTCATAGCTGCGATATTGCCCTGACACTCACAGTGTTGTTGTCAAAGAGATACGACGAGGCTCCGTTTCAACATGCTCCGCTCCAAACCCTCAGCAGCTTGCTGCACTGTATACCTTACCCTTCTAAGCACACAAGCCTCCACACCAATAGAAATTAAAAACAAAAACATTGAATTAAAAGCTGACATGTGAAATGAGGCACAGGGAGGGATGCGAGGGTGGGGGTGGGGGGTTCAGAGCTATGCCCTCTTTGACTGCCATGCCTCCCCTCAACCCTTCCCCACAGAGCTGGGAGTTCTGCCAGTCTAGGAGTTCTGCCAGTCTGCCAGAGACCACCCTGGGACATTATACTCAAATAGCCCCCCCCCCTTCAAAATATGTTATTTGATTTAATCAGATTGGTCAGACACTGTCATGAGAATGCAGTAGCACATACTGTACACAGTGTACTGTCACTGGACTATGAAGGTGGAAAGTAAAAAGAGGACTATGTCTGGGCTGTCATTCTAGCCACATCTGTGTCCATGAGATGATTGACACAAACATAGGCTGCTTGCACATTGTTGTTAGAGGGCACAGAAAACATTGGGGATAGAAAGATGTCTGTCCTTCATGTTGTATCAATATCAATAATCAAAGTTACTATTCAAAAATAGCGAGAGACAAAAGAGCATACCAGAAACAACTCCAGAGACATGGACAGACATGGGTACAGGCAACATTCAGGAGACATGGACAGACATGGGTACTGGCAACATTGTTCAAATGATCTCCAAAGAAAAGATTGTGTCCACCTTTAACCCTTCACAGCAGGACTGCTCAACAACCAAGGCCCCGCTGAATCACAATTCAAGGATGTCTCTCAATACTCTCCTCAAGAAAAAAAAGGAAAGATGTAATCCCCTTTTCCAGTGGTATGTTGTCAGGACAGTCAGGAGAGCCCATGAGGTTAATGGGACCATTCATTCTTTGGAAGGTCCAAGGCCCTGATTCCCACTTTAATGGACACATGCCCTGGCCTCAACAACACCATCCTCCACACATGATGATTACAGGGAGAAAAATGGGAAGACCAATGGTAGAAATATAACATTGCATCCCGTTTAGGCTGGAGAGCTCTTGATGTAATATGAAGTGTTCTGTAAAAAGCATGGCCCCCTGTCGCGTTGGCAAGGGGCACTTTATTCCAGAATGTGTTATTTTTCGTTGGTTGGAGATGTTTACTGCAAGAATTGAGGCAGTAAATGTAGTGGTGTCTCCAGTGGTTTTGTGAGTGGATGCTCATTTCTTACAAGGCTTAAAGAATAAGACACTTACTGTAGATGTGGATGGTAGACTTGGATGGGTGAGTTTGGTGTTACAGTGAATGTGGAAATGTATGATATGTGAGAGAGCCTGAGATCTGAAAGAAGGGCTGAGACAGGGTGAGTATATGGAGAGAAGCTGATGATGTCAGCAAAGCCTGGAATTGTACAGGATTTGCTGCTTACCTCATGAGAAAACATTCCCAGAACCATTCACAATCCTCTAAAATAAGCCCAACATGCCTCCAACTGGCTCTTTCTTTGTTCAGTCATTGGGAATTTCTAAACATATCTATTCACACTAATGTATTGAAATAATTTTCCAGACAGCTCACCCATTGTTCTGCAAAAGCACTGCAAGGTGAGCTGATAGTTTGAATTGTGACGCCACATTCAATAGCCAAACACTATTTATTTGTAAACAATAGACTTGTCTGTATCATTACTACCTTTCCCTTTTTTTCCAATGTGTTCTTTTGTAAAATGGGGTATTGGCTGTAATAGAGCAGTAAGCTAACAGCAGCAGAAAGAGGTGTGTGTACACTGCCAATGAGTGGGTATAGGCATGGAAGACTCAATGCTGACTGGCAGTGCAGAGACAATGGGAGAATGGTAGAGGAATAAGTGCTACCCATCATGTTTCAGAAGAACAAAGCCTTGTTGTGCTATGCAGAGGCTGCCTCTGGCACAAAATGTCTGCTCATTTTAACATCCAGTCTAAAACATACATACTTTGAGGCAACACAAAAACAACAGGGAAGGAAAGGAAAGAAAAAAACAACTGAATTTCATTTTAATACCCTCCGTCGGGCTATTTGACAGGTATTGTAGTACTGTGTGTGCATGAGTCTATTCTACACATGATTAATCCATTCATGAGAAAACAGCCATTGGCAGGAAACAGATAGCACCTTTTTTTAAGAGTGTATATCTAGAACCTAAAATGGTTCTTCTGCTATCCCCATAAGAGTACCCTTTGAATAACACTTTTTGGTTCCAGGTAAAATCCTTTTGGGTTCCATGAAGAACCCTTTCCACAGAGGGTTCTACATGGAACCATAAAGTCTTCTCCTATGGGGACACCTGAAGAACCCTTTTGGAACCCTTCTTTCTAAGACTGTAGATCTTCATACAGGAAGAATTACATGGTTCCAGCTGAGTCACTTATTGTGTGCATTCAGACTGGACAAGACATGCAAGAGTTCAAGCGATATGCCTTAGTTCAGAGAACCTTACATACATCTGTCATAGAGAACGTGAGTAAAAAAAAAGGCCTCAATCCATTCACAAACCCAACACTTTTTTTCTTATAGCTTGACTGATTACCTACATTTATAGTCCATTATCATCTAATAATAAAATATACTGTTGGTGAACCAATCAAGCTCTATTTTCTGCTATATAATTGTTCTATCAATCACACATCTACCTTACAATGTTATGGAATCTGTAAGTCAAAGTGCGACCCGGTTCAGAAAAAAGCCGAAATCAAATCAGCTCCAACATACCAATCAAACATAAATCACACACTGGTGTGTGGGTCGTGTGAAAGCGGTTTAGCGCTTCTGTGCCAGGGGCTGTATAAGTGATATATGGGATAGATAGAACCTCTACCTAAACACAAGGGCATGCAAGCGTGCCACTACACCCCTTTGCAAATACCCCAACCCATCTTGGGTGAGTGAAGTGCTGGGTCTCCAGGGATATCCCCCGGACTGGAACATATCGGAACTGAACAATAAATCATAATATTAGGGGAGATGTAGGTCTGGGCAACTTCATATTCAGTCCATAAAACTTGAATTAATGACAGATTGACTGCAGGTCTTCAATGAGAGTATCCATACAGTTCATTGTCAGAGGCACGAAAAGCAATTTACAGGATATGTTCGCATTATGCATAGGTGGGAGTTCAAGAGATGATCTGTCATATTGAAAGATTCTATAAACAAATCCCAATTCAAAAACACAACGGTTGCGATGTCAACTGTAACCGAAAATCTAAAATGTTTATTTTTCAATCTTCAATAAGCTCTTCTCTCAGAATACAAGGCACTATACCTCAGAAACATGTTGTTGACTGAGGGGGGGGGGGGGGTGCAGGGAGAAAGATCTAGAAATACGATTTCTCACGCTTACCAGGCTTTCATCATTAAAGATAGGATTTCCCCTCTCTCCTGTCAATAGCTAGCGCAGTTCTCATTCAATACCAAGTGTCTTGGGCAAAGCTTACCTCTGCAATTATCACTTAACTGTCAGCTAGGATTAGACAGTCATAAGCCGCCCTGAGCGATCCGCAACAAAAAGAAAAAGCCAAGACGATATCCTGTGACATCTGCACTCTTAGGAGTACATCACTGGATGGATAGATGTAGAGAATGTAGAAAGGTAGAGTAAAGCCCTAGGACTCTTCTGGATAACAAATGCAACTCTCTTCTCTAACTCCTTATCCCTACAGGATCATGGTTGGCTTTAAACAGCCAGGGTATGGGTGTAAAGGCTTTAATGATGCTTTCAGATATAGTTACACCACCATCAGAAGACTGAGGGAAAGCTCGCCCAGTGAACCTTTCCTATAGAAGTATGGAATGGAAACAATGGATACACTTTCTTATCTTTCAATCTTCACAATAGGTGACTATACAAGGACACAAAGACAAGAAAAAGTACACCTAATATTGTCACATCACCTATTCCAATGAACTAAGAATGTATTGTATAAAAAAAATACATGTGATTTACATAGTAATCAATGTACAGTAGGATTTATTGTTCCATATCGAAGCATTACGCAGACAGAAATGCTGTAGCGATTTTATTTCTCTAGACAGAACAGTTTATGTTCTGATCTGCCAGTGATGAAGGAGCTAATTGTTTATAGTGAAAATAGAGAGACATATAAAAGCCTAATTTACAAAGTGGATTTTCATAAAATTAAGCATGCTGAAATTGAATAATGGGATGTATATTAAAGTGGCCCATCAATACAAACAGACTACAAACGACATCAGCACAAATCAAAGTTTTTCCAATCCCCCCTTGATGTATTCTCAAATACACATGGATTCTGTCAGGTCAATTTAAATTCAAGCACTCTACGTACAAACATTCAGTCTCAGAAACAACCCTTGGACAGGAATTGTCAGTTTTATCTAGGACAATCAATTCTATCAATGCTGAACCAACCTCCAAATCTGATATGATTAAACAAAGACGGGTGTGGGGGGATGGGGGATGAGAATAAATCAATATCTGTGGTAAATACTTCCAAACAGGGGGGCTTTAAGACAAGATCACACTACTCGGGTGGATTCTCCATCTCTCTGTCTCTCCTATGAGATGTAGCGACTGTCAGTGAGCACCGGCTGCTTTTCACCACCACATTTTTTATACTGTAGCAGTTGGAAAGCCAGGGACTTGGAGACAGAGAGTTGCCAAAGCATTACACCTTTCAGTTTTCTGGAGAACACAGACCCTCAGAAACGCCCTCAGCTCACGTCTTGCTGACTAGTTCAGATGGTGTGTCCATTATTGGACTCAGAACATCCTCGAGATACAGACATGGTGCTCACAAGACATGGTGCTCACAAAGAGATGACATGGTGCTCACAAAGAGATGACATGGTGCTCACAAAGAGATGACATGGTGCTCACAAAGAGATGACATGGTGCTCACAAAGAGATGACATGGTGCTCACAAAGAGATGACATGGTGCTCACAAAGAGATGACATGGTGCTCACAAAGAGATGACATGGTGCTCACAAAGAGATGACACGGTGCTCACAAAGAGATGACATGGTGCTCACAAAGAGATGACATGGTGCTCACAAAGAGATGGCATGGTGCTCACAAAGAGATGACATGGTGCTCACAAAGAGATGACATGGTGCTCACAAAGAGATGACATGGTGCTCACAAAGAGATGACATGGTGCTCACAAAGAGATGACATGGTGCTCACAAAGAGATGACATGGTGCTCACAAAGAGATGACATTGTGCTCACAAAGAGATGATACGGCTCCACATATTAAATAAAACATTTCTCTGAGGGAATTTGTGGAACATGAAATGTTGTATTCAGCAATAATCCGATTGTAGAGCGGAATATGATCCATTGTAGCTGTATAATAAGTGCAGGCAGAGCATTTTGATGAGTCCTTGACGTGTCTTGTGAAGTCTGATCCTGAGGTCTTGTATTGTTGGGGGTTACTTGACTCTGTCAGGTGCTGTTTGTTCCAGGAAAATGCTATCAACAAAGCAGCATCACTCTTTAAGCAGTTATTGTTTCTACCCAAACAGTTGAGAAGTAGTTGTAGTAGTCTGTTTTCTGTGTGTTTTTTCTGTGTGATGATAACAGACAACTGGAGCATGGCTGTCTGTCTGCCGTTTGTTCTGTGGAAGCAGTTGTGAGGGATGACAAAATGTCTCCCTGTGTTTTGTTTTTGCCCATCTGGAGCCGCACAAAGATGAAGGATTGACGAAAGCAGGAACACGGAGGAAAATACTGAGGTGACAACAAATAAATCTCTTTCAGTATGATTTTTTTTTTCTGACCAGGTTTCATAAGCTGTGGAGGATATCCATTCACATTATGATTTGTGACATTTAGCTGAAGTGATTTTGGTTTTAAAGAGCACTGTTGTGTTTGTGTACATTGTGGAGAAGCTTAGAGGGATCAAATGCAGTGGTAGGTGCAAGGTATGTTTGTGTATTTTGGTAACAAATATATTGCCGATTACATTTGTACTTGTGCCAATTCTATTCACTAATACACATTTAATACCTGGATTGAACTAATGTCCTTTTTTTGCTGGTACAGTATAATCTTAGAGTTATAGTATCATGATGTACACAATAGTCAAATGCATCTATAATTGCTTTATTTGGTTACACAAATGTTAATCAGGCCAATCCCCTTTTGGAGTAATGTTTTTTAAATATTTTTTTTTATTTAACCTTTATTTAACTAGGCAAGTCAGTTAAGAACAAATTCTTAGTTACAATCACGGCCTACCCCGGCCAAACCCTAAACCAGACCACACTGGGCCAATTGTGCGCCACCCTATGGGACTCCCAATCACAGCCAGCTGTTATACAGCCTGGAATCGAACCAGGGTCTGTAGTGATGCCTCTAACACTGAGATGCAGTGCCTTAGACCGCTGAAAATACAATTGAATGATGTCTCATATACTTCATACACAAGTCGAGAAATGGCTCTCAAGTCTCCTTTATTGCAGTCTTTTTCAGTTGAGTTATATTTGCCTTTTCTGTAACTATCAGCCACACGCCAACTGGGATGCAGGAGAAAAGAGGAGGAACATGTGAACAGCAAATTTGTTCAGTGGAAGGTCCCACATGAGAAGATATAAAGTGAGAACGTTTAGATTGATGTAACTTTAAAGACCACAGAGATGTTTCTTGTCTGCGTGGGTATCCATCATCTATGAAGCAAACAAACCATTTTAGGATCCCTGTCTCCCATACCCACTATATTATTGATGTGAAGACAATGGTTACCACCTATATGTTTTGAAAGCATATGCAATGTAAGAATGCTATTATTTATTCAAATGTTGAACACACAATGACAGGATAGAAACAACATATACAGTACCAGTCAAAGGTTTGGACACACCTACTCATTCAAAGGTGTTTCTTTGTTTTTACTATTTTCTACATTGTAGAATAATAGTGAAGACATCAAAACAATGAAATAACACATATGGAATCATGTAGTAACCAAAAAGTGTCAAACAAATCTAAATAATTATATTTGAGATTCTTCAAAGAAGACACCCTTTTCATTGATGACAGCTTTGCACACTCTTGCATTCTCTCAACCAGCTTCATGAGAAATGCTTTTCTAGCAGTCTTGAAGAAGTTCCCACATATGCTGAGCACTTGTTGGCTGCTTTTCCTTCACTCTGCACTTTAACTCATCCCAAACCATCTCAATTGGGTTGAGGCCAGGTCATCTGATGCAGCACTCCATCACTGTCCTTGGTCAAATAGCCCTTACACAGCCTGGAGGTGTGTTTTGGGTTATTGTCCTGTTCAAAAACAAATGATAGTCTCATTAAGCGCAAACCAGATGGGATGGTGTATCGCTGCAGAATAATGTGGTAGCCATGCTGGTTAAGTGTGCCTTGAACTCTAAATAAATCATTGACAGTATCACCAGCAAAACACCCCCACACCATCACATCTCCTCCTCTATGCTTCACGGTGGGAACCACACATGCGGAGATAATCCGCTCACCTACTCTGTGTCTCACAAAGACACAGCGGTCATGTTTCTTAGCCCAAGCAAATCTCTTCTTATTATTGGTGTGCTTTAAAACCTGTTGTGACTAGGGGGCAGTATTTTCATTTTTGGAAAAATAACGTACCCAAAGTAAACGGGATATTTTGTGAGGACAAGATGCTAGAATATGCATATAATTGACAGCTTGGGATAGAAAACACTCTAAAGTTTCCAAAACTGTAAAAATATTGTCCGTGAGTAGAACAGAACTGATATTGCAGGCGAGAGCCTGCGAAAAATCCAATCTGGAAGTGCCTCATGTTTTGAAAGCTCTGCGTTCCAATGCGTCCCTATTGAGCAGTGAATGGGCTATCAACCAGTTTACTTTTTCTACGTATTCCCCAAGGTGTCTACAGCATTGTGACGTAGTTTTACACATTTATGTTGAGGAATACCCGTAAGCGGCTACATTGTGTAAGTGGTCACCTGATGGCTCTCAGAGTGATTCTTGCGTAAAATACAGAGGTAGCCATTTTTACAATCGGTCCTACTGAAAAACCATTTGTCCCGGTGGATATATTATCGAATAGATATTTGAAAAACACTTTGAGGATTGATATTAAACAACGTTTGCCATGTTTCTGTCGATATTATGGAGTTAATTTGGAATATTGTTCGGCATTTTCGTGACCGCAATTTCTCAGCCAAACGTGAAGAACAAAAGGAGCTATTTCGCCGAACAAAATTTATATTTTTGGAAAAAAGGAACATTGGCTATCTAACTGGGAGTCTCGTGAGTGAAAACATCCGAAGCTCATCAAAGGTAAACGATTTAAGTTGATTGCTTTTCTGATTTTCGTGACCAAGTTACCTGCTGCTAGCTGGACATAATGCTATGCTAGGCTATCGATAAACTTACACAAATGCTTGTCTTGCTTTGGCTGTAAAGCATATTTTGAAAATCTGAGAGGACAGGGTGTTTAACAAAAGGCTAAGCTGTGTCTCAATATATTTCACTTGTGATTTTCATGAATAAGAATATTTTCTAGTAATATTTATGTCCGTTGCGTTATGCTAATTAGTGTCAGTCGATGATTACGCTCCCGGATCCGGGATGGGGTGTCACTAGAGGTTAAATCAAATCAAATCCAATTGTATTTGTCACATGAACCGAATACAACAGTGAAAAGCTTACTTAAAAGCCAACAAGGCAGTTATAAGAAAAATAAGTGTTAAGTACATTTTTTTAATAACAAATAGTTAAAGAGCAGCAGTAAAATAACAGTAGCAAGGCTATATACAGGGGGTAACGGTACAGAGTCAATGTGCGGTGGCACAGGTTAGTCGAGGTAATTGAGGTAATATGTACATGTAGGTCGAGATAAAGTGACTATGCATAGATAATAACCAGAGAGTAGCAGCAGCATAAAAGAGGGTGTGGGGAATATGCAAATAGTCTGGGTAAAGCCATTTGAGTAACTGTTCAGGAGTCTTGTGGCTTGGGGGTAGAAGCTGTTAAAAAGTATTTTTTGACCTAGACTTGGCCCTCCAGTACTGCTTGCCATGTAGCAGAGAGAACAGTCTATGAACAGGGTGACTGGAGTCTTTGACCATTTTTAGGGCCTTCCTCTGACACTGTCTGGTATAGCGGCTCTGGATGGCAGGAAGCTTGGCCCCAGTGATGTACTGGGCCGTACGTGCTTTGCGGTTGGAGGCCAAGCAGTTACCATACCAGGCAGTGATGCAACCAGTCAGGAAGCTCCTGATTCTGCAGCTGTAGAACTTTTTGAGGATCTGAGGACCCGTGCCAAATCTCTTCAGTCTCCTGAGGGGGATTAGGCTATGTTGTGCCCTCTTCACGGCTGTCGTGGTGGTGTGGACACCAAGGAACTTGGATCTCTCAACCTGCTCCACTACAGCCCCGTTGTAGAGAATCGGGACGTGCTCGAACCTCCTTTTCCTGTAGTCCACAATCATCTCCTTTGTGTTGATCATGTTGGGGGAGAGGTTGTTATCCTTGCACCACATCTCTGACCTCCTCCTTATAGGCTGTCTCATCATTGTCAGTGATCAGGCCTACTTCTGTTGTGTCATCTGCAAACTTAATGATGGTGTTGGAGTCGTGCCAGGCAGTGCAGTCATGGGTGAACAGGGAGTACAGGAGGGGACTGAGCACGCACCCCTGAGGGGCTCCTGTGTTGAGCATCAGCGTGGCAGATGTGTTGTTACCTACCCTTACCCCCTGGGGGCGGCCGTCAGGAAGTCCAGGATCCAGTTGCAGAGGGAGGTGTTTTGTCCCAGGGTCTTAGCTTAGTGATGAGCTGTGAGGGCCCTATGGTGTTGAACGCTGAGCTGTAGTCAATGAATAGCATTCTCACCTAGGTATTATTTTTGTCCATGTGGAAAAGGGCATTGTGGAGTGCCTATAGAGATTGCATCATCTGTGGATCTGTTGAGGTGGTATGCAAATTGGAGTGGGTCTAGGGTTTCTGGGATAATTGTGTTGATGTGAGTCATGACCAGCCCTTCAAAAAACATCATGGCTACAGACGTGAGTACTACGGGTCAGTAGTAATTTAGGCAGCTTACCTTGGTGGTCTTGGGAACAGGGACAATGGTGGTCTAGTTGAAACATGTAGGTATTACAGACAAGTAGAGGACAAGTTGAAAATGTCAGTGAAGTCTCTTGCTAGTTGGTCAGCACATGCTCGGAGTACACATCCTGGTAATCCGTCTTGCCCAGGCCTTGTGAATCTTGACCTGTTTAACCTCTCTTGGGTAGGCGACAGTATTTTCACATCCGGATGAAAAGCGTGCCCAAAGTTAGCTGCCTGTTACTCAGGCCCAGAAGCTAGGATATGCATATAATTGGATTTGGATAGAAAACACTCTAAAGTTTCTACAACTGTTAAAATTACATCTGTGAGTATAACAGAACTGATATGGCAGGCAAAACCCAGAACACAAACCAACCTCCCCCCAAAAATTCAGCATACTACTGTTTTCAATGGCTGTCACTTTTATTATAAGGCAAAATCCTACCAGATTGCAGTTCATAGGGCTTCCATTAGATGTCAACAGTCTTTAGAAAGAGTTTCATGCTGGTTTTTGGAAAAATGAGACAGAAATGTCTGTTTTTCTAGGTGGCTCCCATTTTGGCTGTAGTGTTTCCAAGCGCGTGGAAGAGAGCGCGTTCTTTGGTATTTTACTCCGGTAAAGACAATAACGAAACTCCGTCTTAAATTTGATCATTTATTTACGTATTAGGGTACCTAAGGTTTGATTATAAACATTGATTGACTTGTTTGGAAAAGTTTATTAGTAACGTTTGGGATTCATTTTGTATGCATTTTGATGGAGGGAAACTGGGTGGATTATTGACTGAAGCACACCAGCTAAACTGAGTTTTTATGGATATAAAGAAGGACATTATCGAACAAAAGGACCATTTGTGATGTATATGGAACCTTTTGGAGTGCCAACAGAAGAAGATCATCAAAGGTAAGGCATTTATTATATAGCTATTTCTGACTTTTATGGCGCACCTGCCTGGTTGAAATATATTTTTCATGCTTTTGTATGTCGGGCCCTGCCCTCAGATAATCGCCTGGTGTGCTTTCGCCGTAAAGCCTTTTTGAAATCTGACACAGCTGACACAGGCTGGATTAACAAGAAGTTAAGCTTTATTTGGATGTATTACACTTGTGATTTTATGAAAGTTAAATATTTATAATTCTGTAGTTTGAATTTGGCAGTCTGCAATTTCACCGGATGTTTGCCAGGTGGGACGCTACCGTCCCACTTGCCCATAAGAAGTTAAAGGTCTTACTGACATCGGCTACAGAAAGCGTGATCACACAGTCGTCCGGAATAGTTGATGGTCTCATGCATGCTTGTCTCGAAGCGAGTAAAGAAGTAATTTAGCTTGTCTGGTAGGCTTGTGTCACAGGGCAGCTCGCGACAGTGCTTACCTTTGTAGTCTGTAATAATTTGCAAGCCCTGCCACATCCAAGACGTGTCGGAGCCAGTGTAGTACGATTCAATCTTAGTCCTGTATTGCCACCTTGTCGGTTGTCTGGTTAAGAGCCCGTAAAACGTCAGCTATCTCCTCCGTGCCATTCTTCTTTAGCAGTGGTTTCTTTGCAGCAATTCGACCATGAAGACCTGATTCACACAGTCTCCTCTGAACAGCTGATGGTGAGATGTGTCTGTTACTTGAACTCTGTGAAGCATTTATTTGGGCTGCAATCTGAGGTGCAGTTAACTCTAATGAATGTATCCTCTCTATCAGAGGTAACTCTGTGTCTTCCTTTCCTGTGGCGGTCCTCATGAGAGCCAGTTTCATCATAGCATTTAATGGTTTTTGCGACTGCACTTGAAGAAACTTTGAAAGTTCTTGACATTTTCCAGATTGACTGACCTTCATGTTTTAAAGTAATGATGGACTGTCGTTTCTCTTTGCTTATTTGAGCTGTTCTTGCCAAAATATGGACTTGGTCTTTTTGCCCTGATCTGTGTCACCTGTCTTTGTGATTGACTCCACCCACCTCCAGGTGTCACCTGTTTTCCTCATTGGTCCCTGAGTACTTATTCCTGTGTTCCCTGCTTGTCTGTTTCCAGTTCGTCTTGTTTGTCAAGTCAACCAGCATGTTATACCGTGTTCCTGCTTTTTCCTTTTCTCTGTTTTTTCTAGTCCTCCCGGTTTTCACCCTCTCCATACTGACTGCCCTGACCTCGAGCCTGCCTGCCACTATGTACCTCCTGGACGCTGACCTTGTTATGATCTTTTGCCTTTCCATGACCATTCTCTTGCCTACCCCTTGGATTATAATAAATATCAGAGACTCGAACCATCTGCCTCCCGTGTCTGCATCTGTGTCTCCCCCTGTGCCCTTATACTTTTACCAAATAGAGCTATCTTCTGTACACCACCCCTACCTTGTCACAACACAACTGATTGTTTCAAACACATTAAGAAGGAAAGAAATTCCACAAATTAACTTTTAACAAGGCACACCTGTTAATTGAAATGCATTCAAGGTGACTACCTCATGAAGCTGGTTGAGAGAATGCCAAGAGTGTGCATAGCTGTCATCAAGGCAAATGTCGGCAAATGTCTTTTGCTGTTCACTGTGATTACTATTATTTGACCATGCTGGTCATTTATGAACATTTGAACATCTTGGCCATGTTCTGCTATAATCTCCACCCGGCACAGCCAGAAGAGGACTGGCCACCCCTCATAGCCTGGTTCCTCTCTAGGTTTCTTCCTAGGTTTTGGCCTTTCTAGGGAGTTTTTCCTAGCCACCGTGCTTCTACACCTGCATTGCTTGCTGTTTGGGGTGTTAGGCTGGGTTTCTGTACAGCACTTTGATATATCAGCTGATGTAAGAAGGGCTATATAAATAAATTTGATTTTATTCACTATTATTCTACAATGTAGAAAATAGTAAGAATAAAGAAAACCCCTCGAAATTGTAGGTGTGTCCAAACTTTTGACTGGTACTTTATGTGTTATGAAATTGCCTGATCCATGTGAAATATGCATAGGAGCTAAATATTACAAAGGTACTTTTCACTTGAGGCCCTAAAAATTGTCCAAGACTCCAGCCACCCAAGTCATAGACTGTTCTCTCTGCTAACGCACAGTAAGCCCCTTAACAGCTTTTACGCCCAAGCCAAGCCATAAGACTGCTAAGCAGTAAATCAAATGGCTATTTGCATTGACCCCCTTTTTACGCTGCTGCTACTCGCTGATTATTATCAATGCATAGTCACTTTACCCCTACCTATATGTACATATTACCTCAATTACCTTGACTAACCTTTTAGCAAATATTTTCTTCCTTAAAAAAAACTCTGCATTGTTGGTTAAGGGATAGTAAGCATTTCACAGTAAGGTCTACACATGTTTGATTTGAATATTGTAATCAATCTCTCCCCATCAGAGTTTTACTTAACAATTGAGAGAAAGAAGATTGCTCAATGCGTTCAACAAATGAACATGACTTCCTCCTTAACAGAGTTTCATTGGCATTAGATGCAACTTCTTTCTGAGCAGTGACACAGTTTTGTTTTTGCTCAGAGGCAAAGGGCAAATCCGCAAGGGAACGCAACACTGATCAAAGCATTCAGCCTGCAATCAAGAAAGAGAAAGGTCCCTGGTGGTTCCCTGGCATTCTGGAGCATGTTGTGTTCCCTCGTGGAAAAACAACAATAATAAAGAGGAAGCGCGGGAGCTGTGCTGGCCCTCGGATCACTGCCACCCTCGTCTGATGGTGTGACGCCAATCCCCAGGGGCCGCGGGGCCCCAGGAAAGCAATCCATATTTTAGCCAGATAATGATTTCAAAACTGCATATGTGCCAAAATGACCCCCCAAGTTTAAGAATATTTGCAGAAACCAAGCCACAGTTACCAGCTGTGTGCCCCCTGGTGGCTGTGGCAGCCATTTTGCTATTCCTCCATAGCCAGACAATGTATTTTCCTTCATATGTGCTGAAACAAACATGATAACAAAGAAAAGGTTGGGATTTTCTTGCATGGTTTACCATGGCAGTCCACCATTATATAATAATCTGAACAGTGTATGATGTTGTACATGTCACCATTGTAATCCTTGACCATAACAATTGGGGTAGACATCACAATTTCTGTGTTATCATGTTTGGATCAGCAGATATGAATGTAAATGTATTGTCCGGGTATGGCGGAATAGCAACAGCCACTACAGCCGCCAGGTGGCGATTTTTAAAGTTGTACAAATAAAATAAAATACATGTTTGTCACATGCTATGTAAACAACAGATGTAGACTAACATGAAAATGCTTACTTATGGGTCATTTTCCAACAATGCAGAGTTAAAGATAAAATATGTAAAAAAATCTCTCTCTCTATATATATATACACAGTAAAAAAATATATATATACACAGTACTAGTCAAAAGATTGCACACACCTACTTATTCCTGGGTTTTTCTTTATTTTTACAATTTTCTACATTGTAGAATAATAGTGAAGACATCAAAACTATGAAATAATACATATGGAATCAGGTAGTAACCAAAAAAGTGTTAAACAAAGCAAAATACATTTATATTTGAGATCATTCAAATAGCCACCAGCTTCATGAGGTAGTCACCTGGAATGCATTTCAATTAACAGGTGTGCCTATTACTCCGGACCAGGCTGCTTTTCCTTCACTCTTGAGTCTAACTCATCCCAAACCATCTCAATTTGGTTGAGGTCGGGGGATTGTGGAGGCTAGGTCATCTGATGCAGCACTCCATCGTCTCTCCTTCTTGGTAAATAGCCCTTACGCACCCTGGAGGTGTGTTGGGTCATTGTCCTGTTGAAAAACAAATGATAGACCCACTAATCCCAAACCAGATGGGTTTGCTTCGATGCCTGTCTGCCTGCTTGATGAATTGTATCCACGACTCTGAGAAACATATTATAGTAATACTGTATATAGGATAGTCTTGAACGGTGCTCATCCAGTTTGTTCGCCGGTGACTGCACGTTCGCCAATAGAACAGAGGGCAATGGCAGTCTATTTGCTCGCCGACGTAGTCTCGTCAGAATGCAACCTCGCCTGCCTCTCTTTCACCGCCACTTCCTCTTTTGGGGATTATAGCCTGGTCGGGAGTAAGCAGAATGTACAGAGCTGCTGACTCGTTGAAGTAGAAATGTTCATCCAAATCGAGGTTAGTGATGTTATAATGTCCAGAAGCTGTTTTCTGTCATTGGAAATTATGGCAGAGATCTTATGTACCAAAATATTAATGGGAACCAGGTGTGCGTAATGAGACAAGACAGTCCAGGGTTGGTGGTAATGAATTCAGTGCAGTGACGCCTAGAAGGCCGATGACGTACAGTAGACCTCTGGAGATGGTGAACGGAATGAGCAGCAGTACGGGGGAATCCGTGACAGACGGCTGCCACTGCAGCACCATCTTTTTTTTTTACATGGACGCATTGTCATCCTTGACCTTCAAAACGTAGGGATAGACACCTTTTCTGCATGATCATGTTTGGTTCAGCAGATATGAAGGAAAATACAATGTTCGGCTACAGATGAAAATAAGAAATGGCTGCCACGGTCGCCAAGAAGCATTTATGCGATGGCTCCCTGTCTGAAATTGTCCAGGACCCAAAACTATACAAGTGTACCAAGTTTCATGCTTTTATGAAAAGCTGATCATTATTTTCACATATTGCCTAGACTACAAGTAAAGAAACAAGTGAAGTGAGAAAGAGGAAAAATTATTGAAGCCAAAAAGTTGGAATGAAGTGATATAACTTTTGAATAAACACCAAACTGATATGCTATCATATCTTGGCAGTACCAGAGCTGCTTTGGGTTTGTTTTGGTCTTCAGTCACCAACAATTTACAGTAGTGTCATAATCTGCACTATCACTGCACCCATTCAACAATCATATCAGCGGTGCATGGTCTAAAACCATAATTCTATGGATACAGAAGCAGGGAAAGAGAAATTGAAAATTAGAGAGAAAGAGAGAGAGCGAGAGAGCGTTATAGAGAGTGCCCAAACATTTATTCATGTAACATTAACATGATCAAAGAATAAATAATTACTAGTTTTTTTTAAGTTATCTGAATTCCAGTAATAGCTTTCATACCGTATGTGTCTTTTCAAAGTTGTTTTTCATCCCTCTCACACTTAATAACATAAAATATAAAGTTATGTGGGGTATGTGTTAGTTTGTCTACATCTGTTTTGAGTCTACACTGTTGCGAAATTGCTTCTTTGTGTTTTCACAAAAAACAAAAAAAAATTCTGTTGTTTTGATATTTCTCTATATAAATGTTCCAATAAACGTCGGCTGTCTCTGATGTATATTGTGCAGTAAAGAAATAAAGACTCTCTTAGCCTTGAGTTATAATACAACACCACGTCAATTTTTTTTATCAAATCTTATTGTTAAATAATATTTTTTTCTTTCACTAAAGCCTTGAGAGAGACATTACCTTATTTTCTGATAAATGAAAAATAGTGTGTGGGGGGGGGATGTTTGGCACTACAGGGATATCTGAATGTTGTCTGTATTAGTGATCAATAAGATCTAGCTACTAGGTCATTATTAAATCAATATTTGATTGAAGCCAATAGCTCCTGGGTGGACAATAGCCCATTGTTATAAACACATTAATAACAAAGAAGTGATTTCTTTGGTATTTACTTTATGACAACATAATTCAGCCATACTATAAAAACCTGTCACTTGTTAATGTCAACATGCCTCTCTGTAAAACTGAATCACGACAGAAACCACCTGGATAAACAGGTGTATATACAGTGCCTTGCGAAAGTATTCGGCCCCCTTGAACTTTGCGACCTTTTGCCACATTTCAGGCTTCAAACATAAAGACATAAAACTGTATTTTTTTGTGAAGAATCAACAACAAGTGGGACACAATCATGAAGTGGAACGACATTTATTGGATATTTCAAACTTTTTTAACAAATCAAAAACTGAAAAATTGCTTGTGCAAAATTATTCAGCCCCCTTAAGTTAATACTTTGTAGCGCCACCTTTTGCTGCGATTACAGCTGTAAGTCGCTTGGGGTATGTCTCTATCAATTTTGCACATCGAGAGACTGAAATTTTTTCCCATTCCTCCTTGCAAAACAGCTCGAGCTCAGTGAGGTTGGATGGAGAGTGTCAGGATTTGGCCAGGGTTGTTCCGGGTTTTGGTCAGTAGATGTCCCCATTGTGCTTTTTGTCCCTATGTTTTTCCCTTGATCCCCATTATTATTTGCACCTGTGTCTCGTTTCCCCTGATTGTATTTAAACCCTTTGTTTCCCTCAGTTCTGTGCTCTGTGTTTGTATGTTAGCACCCTGCCCTAGTGTTCTGTGTACTCTTGTCGATTCCGGGTGAAGTTCTTGTGGTATTCTGTTTTTTGTTTTTGTTTATTTTTTGGTGAGTTTCTTTTGAGGTCTTTTTGTGTTTTTCCTACCACCTTTTGGATTTGCCATTTTTTGCATTTTAGGATTTTTTCTTTATTAAATACACCGTCTTAAGTACTGCTGTGTCTGCCTCATCTTCTGGGTTCTGCTGTCTATTCGTGGCTCAGTTGGTTAAGTGACTGTTTCTCACTCCGGAGACCCAGGTTCGAAACCGGGTCCTGACAAGATTCTCGATTGAATTCAGGTCTGGACTTTGACTTGGCCATTCTAACACCTGGAAATGTTTATTTTTGAACCATTCCATTGTAGATTTTGCTGTATGTTATGGATCATTGTCTTGTTGGAAGACAAATCTCCGTCCCAGTCTCAGGTCTTTTGCAGACTCCATCATGTTTTCTTCCAGAATGGTCCTGTATTTGGCTCCATCCATCTTCCCATCAATTTTAACCATCTTCCCTGTCCCTGCTGAAGAAAAGCAGGCCCAAACCATGATGCTGCCGCCACCATGTTTGACAGTGGGGATGGTGTGTTCAGGGTGATGAGCTGTGTTGCTTTTACGCCAAACATAACGTTTTGCATTGTTGCCAAAAAGTTCAATTTTGGTTTCATCTGACCAGAGCACCTTCTTCCACATGTTTGGTGTGTCTACCAGGTGGCTTGTGGCAAACTTTAAATGCCACTTTTTATGGATATCTTTAAGAAATGGCTTTCTTCTTGCCACCCTTCCATAAAGGCCAGATTTGTGCAATATACAACTGATTGTTGTCCTATGTTGTCCAGAGTCTCCCACCTCAGCTGTAGATCTCTGCAGTTAATCCAGAGTGATCATGGGCCTCTTGGCTGCATCTCTGATCAGTCTTCTCCTTGTATGAGCTGAAAGTTTAGAGGGACGGCCAGGTCTTGGTAGGTTTGCAGAGGTCTGATACTCCTTCCATTTCAATATTATCGCTTGCACAGTGCTTCTTGGGATGTTTAAAGCTTGGGAAATCTTTATGTATCCAAATCCGGCTTTAAACTTCTTCACAACAGTATCTCGGACCTGCCTGGTGTGTTCCTTGTTCTTCATGATGCTCTCTGCGCTTTTAACAGACCTCTGAGACTATCACAGTGCAGGTGCATTTATACGGAGACTTGATTACACACAGGTGGATTGTATTTATCATCATTAGTCATTTAGGTCAACATTGGATCATTCAGAGATACTCACTGAACTTCTGGAGAGAGTTTGCTGCACTGAAAGTAAAGGGGCTGAATAATTATGCACGTCCAATTTTTCAGTTTTTGATTTGTTAAAAAAGTTTGAAATATCCAATAAATGTCATTCCACTTCATGATTGTGTCCCACTTGTTGTTGATTCTTCACAAAAAAATACAGTTTTATATCTTTATGTTTGAAGCCTGAAATGTGGCAAACGGTTGCAAAGTTCAATGGGGCCGAATACTTTCGCAAGGCACTCTATATACATAGAGTGCCTTCGGAAAGTATTCAGATCACTTGAACTTTTACACATTTTGTTAGGTTACGGCCTTATTCTAAAATGTATTAAATTGTTGATTGAAACTCCATAATGACAAAGATTTTTTTGCTAATTTATAAAACATTTAAAACTGAAATATCACATTTACATACAGTGTTGTGAAAAAGTATTTGCACCACTTAAATGGTTCAGATCATCAAACACATTTACATATTTCAGAAAGATAACCTAAGTAACCACAAAATGCAGTTTTTAAGTGAAGATTTTATTTATTAAAGGGAAAAAAACTATCCGAACCTTCATTGCGCTATGTGAAAAAGTAATTGCCCCCTAAACCTAATAATTGGTTGTGCCACCCTCAGCAGCAACAACTGCAATCAAGCGTTTGCGATAACTGGCAATGAGTCTTTCACATCGCTGTGGAGGAATGTTGGCCCACTCTTCCTTGCAGAATTGTTTTAATTCAGCCACATTGGAGAGTTTGAGAGCATGAACCGCCTTTTAAAGGTCACCGCATCTCAATCGGATTCAAGTCCGGACTTTGACTAGGCCACTCCAAAACCTTCAGTTTGGTTTTTTTGAGCCATTCAGAGGTGGACTTGCTGGTGTGTTTTGGATCATTGTCCTGCTGCAGAACCCAAGTGCGCTTCAGCTTGAGGTCACGAACTGATGGCCGGACATTCTCCTTCAGGATTTTTTGGTAGAGAGCAGAATTCATGGTTCCATCAATCACAGCAAGTCGTCCAGGTCCTGAAGCAGCAAAGCAGCCATAGACCATCACACTACCACCACCATATTTTACTGTTGGTATGATGTTCTTTTTCTGAGGACGCACACTTTCCAAAAAGTTCAACTTTTGTCTTGTCAGTCCACAGAATATTTTCCCAAAAGTTTTGGGGATCATCAAGATGTTTTTTGCCAAAAGTGAGCCTTTATGTTATTTTTGGTCAGCAGTGGTTTTTACCTTGGAACTCTGCCATGGATTCCATTTTTGCCCAGTCTCTCTCTTATGGTTGAGTCATGAACAATGAACTTAATTGAGGCAAGTGAGGCCTGCAGTTCTTTAGATGTTGTTGTGGGTTCTTTTGTGACCTCCTGGATGAGTCGTTGCTACACTCTTGGGGTAATTTTGGTCGGCCGGCCCCTCCTGGGATGGTTCACCACTGTTCCAAATTTTCTCCATTTGTGGATAATGGCTCTCACTGTGGATCGCTGGAGTCCCAAAGCTTTAGAAATGGCGTTGTAACCCTTTCCAGACTGATAGATGTCAATTACTTTGTTTCTCATCTGTTCCTGAATTTCTTTGGATCACGGCATGATGTCTTGCTTTTTGAGATATTTTGGCCTACTTCACTTTGTCAAACAGGTTCTGTTTAAGTGATTTCTTGATTCAACAGCTCTGACAGTAATCAGGCCTGGGTGTGGCTAGTGAAATTTAACTCAGCTTTCCAAAAATAATTGATTAACAACAGTAAATTCATGATGTAACAAGGGGGGTCAATTACTTTGTCACAAAGGGCCATGAAAGTTCGGATAGTTTTTTTTCCCATAATAAATAAAATTATCACTTAAAAGCTACATTTTGTGTTTACTGGAAAATGTTATAGTTAAGGATTTTTGGTGGCCTTCCTAAGCCAGGATTCAGACATGGCTAGGACATCAGGTTTGGCAGAGTGTGCCTAAGCAGTGAATAAAACAAACTTAGGGAGGAGGCTTCTAATGTTAACATGCATGGAACCAAGGCTTTTACAGTTACAAAACTCAACAAATGAGAGCGCCTGAGGAATGAGAGTGGTGCTGGGGGCTGCTGGGTCTGGGTTAACCTCTACATCACCAGAGGAACAGAGGAGTAGGATAAGGGTATGACTAAATGCTATAAGAACTGGTTGTCGAGTGCATTCGGAACAGAGAGTAAAAGGAGCAGATTTCTGGGCCTGGAAGAATAGATTCAAGGCATAATGTACAGACAAGGGTATGGTAGGATATGAGTACATTGGAGGTAAACCTAGGCATTGAGTGACGATGAGCGAGGTTTTGTCTCTAGAGGCACCATTTAAGCCAGGTGAGGTCCCCGCATTTGTGGGGTGGTGGAACAAAAGGGTTAGCTAAGGCATATTGAGCAGGGCTGGATACTTTACAGTGAAATAAGACAATAATTACGAACCAAAACAGCAATAGACAAGATATATTGACATTAGGGGGAGGCATGTGTAGCTGAGTGATCATTGGGTCCAGTGAGTAGCTAGGCGAGCTGGAGACACAACGATTCAGGCAGCTAGCGGGCAGGGGATAGCAGGCTAGCAGATATGCCTCCGGGGGACGTCGCAATGGAAGAGCCTTGTTGAAACCCTATCAGATAGTTACGTCGGCAGACCAGTCGTGATGGATCGGCGGGGCTCCGTGTCAGCAGTAAAAGGGTCCAGGCCAATTGGCAAAATAGGTATTGTAGCCCAATAATTGGCTGATGGACCTCTTCGACTAGCCGGGAGATGGGCCTAGCATGAGGCTAGCTCCAGGCTAACTGGTGCTTGCTTCGGGACAGAGACGTTAGCCCGGAGTAGCCCCTCGGATAGCAGCTTGCGGTAGGAATCCAGAGATGTGGTAGAGAAAAAGAGGTCCGATATGCTCTGGGTTGATATCAAACCATGCTATTAACTGAGGACAGCACCCCATCACACAAACACGCGAAAATCATAAATCAACCCGCCAGGCGTGACACAAAAGTCAGAAATAACTATATAATTCATGCCTTACCTTTGAAGATCTTCTTCTGTTGGCACTCCAATATGTAAATTAAACATGACAAATGGTCCTTTTGTTCGACAAATTCTGTCGTTATATCCCCAAAATGTCCATTTATTTGGAGCGTTTGATTCAGAAAATACACAGGTTCCAACTTGCTCAACATGACAACAAAGTATCTAATAAGTTACCTGTAAACATGATCCAAACATTTCAAACAACTTTTCTAATCCAACTTTCGGTATTTTTAAACGTAAATAATCGATCAAATTTAAGACGGAATAAACTGTATTCAATGAAACCGGAGCGAGCTTTAGGTCGCGCGCCCCAAACAAAACAGTATATTTGGCTGTACACCCAGAAAGGAAAGGGCTACTTCTTCATTTCTCAATGGAAAAACATCAACCAATTTCTAAAGACTGTTGACATCTAGTGGAAGCCATAAGAACTGCAATCATGTCCCTCATAAATCTAGTTCCCCATAGAAAACCAATTGAAAAGATAGTGACCTCAAACAACAACAAAAGAATCCTGGATGGTTTGTCCTCGGGGTTTCAACTGCCAAATAAGTTCTGTTACACTCACAGACATACTTTTTTTGAAGAATCTCAAATATAAACTGTATTTTGCTTTAACATTTTTTTTGGTTACTACATGATTCCATATTTGTTATTTCATTGTTTTGATGTCTTCACTATTATTCAACAAAGTTAGAAAATAGTAAAAATAAAGAAAAACCCTTGAATGAGTAGGTGTTCTAAAACTTTTGACCGGTAGTGTATATCTTTTTATTATTCTGGTTTTTTGTAATGTATACAGGGCTCTCCTTTAAAATATATTTATATAAAAACTCATTGTGACTCCCTGTGTAAATAAAGGTTAAATACAAAATACATTTAAAATCGAGTTTCACAGCAAAGGGTCTGAATACAAAACCTGTTTTCACTTTGTCATTATGTGGTATTGTGTGTAGATTGCAGAGGACTTTTTTCTTATTTAATCCATTATAGAATAAGGCTGTAACATTAAAAAAATGTGGAAAAAGTCAAGGGGTCTGAATACTTTCCGAAGGCACTGTCCTGTACACACATAAAATTTCATTGCACATGCCACTCCACTCTTGCCCCAGGCTTTGTGTCTGTGTTCCTGGCCGTGTGTCTGTGTTCCTGTCTGAAGTGCTGGCCACAGTCAGCCCAGCTTCCTTTCACTGGGCACTCACACTCTTCTCCACTACCCAGACCAAGCATCTGGTGCCTGAGAGGTAGGAGGCAGAGAGGTGGGTGAGGGATGGGCAGGCTGCTACCGCCAGTGTCCTCAGACAGCCTGCTGGGCTGGGTTTTAGGAAGCCAAAGCAGCACGCCTTTAAACACAGGATCTGAAGTAAGGGCCTAAAACCATGGAAGCAGGATGAGAGGCCAACTTTGCTCCCATCCTGCTGATGCTTTAATGATTTTAATGAAGGCTCCTCTGTCGTAAGCCGGAGGCAGGGAGAGATATTAATACTTCATTAGAATTCCTGTTACACTGCAAGTTTTCATACCTTGAGGTGGCACTACTGAAATAAATCTACCTTTCCAGGTTTGGTACCCATGGAAGTATACAAAGAGGAGTAGAGGGAATACATAGCCAGTGTGGCTGTATCATTTATTAAAATATCTTTTTCATTCCTTGTCAGAAGTAGAAAGAAGAACAGCAACACATTTATCTTAGGGAAACTTGTGGCATTTGAATTGACTAGCCTCTAAACAAGCTTTAATTCATGTTTCCCAATTAACTCCGAATTAAATCCAATTAAGACCCAAATTCTCCAGTGATTTTAGATCTTAAAATGTGCATCCTTTCACAGAACCTGGTCTCCTGCCCTGTAATAGGCTTTGGCTAGGACAGAATTAGAGCATTTATTTGTGTACTATAATCCCAGTGCTGACAATGAAACATGGTTGACAGCCAAAGCAGTAACAATAAGGCCATGGAGGTCCCCGAGCGAGATTCACTTTCATAAACTATCATACAAGCTCCTTCATGCCTCTATGAATAAAACAGGACTCTTTAAATGCCTCCAAGGGCAGCATAGCACTGTACCTAGCCTTTACCATAGCCCGACTTCAATATAGATACACAGTGAAATGCTGAAAGTGAATTTAAGATGCCTTTACCGGAGGTGCAGTTTATATGACAACCCAACCACTAGCTTGAAACACTAAAAGCAAAACATCCAAAAACTATTGCAGATTATATCTATTTCCAAACAAAACAGATTCACTCACACACAGAAACTCTAATGAGAAAAGCCATGGCGTAGGTTATTTGTGTATCAACTTAAATGGCTGGTATCTTTGAAACACCCCATTTCGACTGATCAGTATACATGCCTTGAGAGTCCACCCCAGATGTCTGGCTGACAAGTCAAACAGATGATCAGTCTGAGCCTGTGAGGAGTCACTAACATCGTTTCTGTGTCTCTCTGCCCTCTAGGATCGTTCTCTGCTCCTCAAGCCAAGGCAAAGACGGCCACATCATCATTCAGAGTAAGTCACAGCGGACAATGAGTTTGTCTTCCAAACCATTAACCACATTTCAGACCTGGCAGCCGAGGTATAGACGTTTCCCTTCATAGCAGCCGGCTCCAGAAACATAGACCACAGTCACAGTGAGCTCAGTCCACACAGGTCTTTGGAGACTATTAGTGGTGAAAGGAACACACCATTTGTGAGGACAAGATGTATATTGGAGAGTTAATCAAGCTGACTAATTTGCCGTGAACCATTACTCGCTGTGGCTTATTGTGTGGTCAACAAGACAAACAGAGGCCCGGCACTGTGCACAAACACATAAATAACACACTTAATCTTTTTTAGGGAAGGCACAACCAAACCCAAACACCCAAATTGCAAAACACGTTTCATTAAAAGTTCAAAAAGTCATCAACATTGACAAACAACCTCAGAGCGCTGCCCTGCAAACTGTAAACAAGCATTTCCCCGCAACAAAACATTTGACTTTTAAATTTAATCTAGACTGTGCCCCATTTAACCGCGAACACAATTATACAGCCAATTAAAACATTTATCCACCTGTGGGTTGTCACTCATAAATAAACACAATCAAAAGTGATTACCGGGTTATCAGCGCCCATCTTGTGCCACGTTGGCACTGCCGTCCCAGGTGAGGGTTGGAGTAGATAGCTGTCAAGAACTCAGCTCATTTCCTCACATAGTCGGTCCCTCAAGGACTTCTGATCCTGGGAACCTGAGGCCCCTTCTATCCCCCATCTCTCCCCAGTCTCCCTTCTGTCTGTCCCTCACGCAGCTGCTAAAACTCTGCTGTTGTCAAGAGCTGCTAGTTGTGGGGCTCGTGAGACTGTCACCAACAGCTCCCGTTAAGCTTACTCCAATTCCCCTTTCCTGAAGCTGCAAACAGAAACAACAACAACATGCAGATGAGCATTCAATGAAGAGGGATGAGGCTAGAGTTTTAAAATTATTTGTTTCCTAATGTTGTTACTAAAATATATACACACATACATACACATTTGAAGTCGGAAGTTTACATACACCTTAGCCAAATACATTTAAACTCAGTTTTTCACAATTCATGACATTTAATCAGAGTAAAAATGCCATGTCTTTGGTCAGTTAGGATCACCACTTAATTTTCAGAATGTGAAATGTCAGAATAATAGTAGAGAGTAGAGAGAATGATTTATTTATTTCATCACACTCCCAGTGGGTCAGAAGTTTAAATACACTCAATTGGTATTTGGTAGCATTGCCTTTAAATTATTTAACTTGGGTCAAACATTTTGGGTAGACTTCCACAAGCTTCCCACAATAAGTTGGGTGAATTTTGGCCCATTCCTCCTGACAAAGATGGTGTAACTGAGTCAGGTTTGTAGGTCTCCTTGCTAGCACACGGTTTTTCAGTTCTCCCACACATTTTCAATAGGATTGAGGTCATGGCTTTGTGATGGCCACTTCAATACCTTGACTTTGTTGTCCTTAAGCCAATTTGTCACAATTTTAGAAGTATGCTTGGGGTCATTGTCCATTTGGAAGACCCATTTGCAACCAAGCTTGAACTTCCTGACTGATGTCTTGAGATGTTGCTTCAACATATCCACATAATTTTCATTCCTCATGACGCCATCTATTTTGTGAAGTGCACCAGTCCCTCCTGCAGCAAAGCACCCCAACAACATGATGCTGCCATGGGATGGAGTTCTTCGGCTCGCAAGCCTCCCCCTTTTTCCTCCAAACATAACGATGGTCATTATGGCCAAACAGTTCTATTTTTGTTTCACCAGACCAGAGGACATTTCATTAAAAAGTATATATATATATATATATATATATATACACAGTGGGGCAAAAAAAAGTATTTAGTCAGCCACCAATTGTGCAAGTTCTCACACTTAAAAAGATGAGAGAGGCCTGTAATTTTCATCATAGGTACACTTCAACTATGACAGACAAAATGAGAAGAAAAAAATCCAGAAATCACATTGTAGAATTTTTAATGAATTTATTTGCAAATGATGGTGGAAAATAAGTATTTGGTCAAAAACAAAAGTTTATCTCAACACTTTGTTATATACCCTTTGTTGGCAATGACAGAGGTCAAACGTTTTCTGTAAGTCTTCACAAGGTTTTCACACACTGTTGCTGGTATTTTGGCCCATTCCTCCATGCAGATCTCCTCTAGAGCAGTGATGTTTTGGGGCTGTTGCTGGGCAACACGGACTTTCAACTCCCTTCAAAGATTTTCTATGGAGTTGAGATCTGGAGACTGGCTAGGCCACTCCAGGACCTTGAAATGCTTCTTACGAAACCACTCCTTCGTTGCCCGGACGGTGTGTTTGGGATCATTGTCATGCTGAAAGACCCAGCCACGTTTCATCTTCAATACCCTTGCTGATGGAAGGATGTTTTCACTCAAAATCTCACGATGCATGGCCCCATTCATTCTTTCCTTTACACGGATCAGTCGTCCTGGTCCCTTTGCAGAAAAACAGCCCCAAAGCATGATGTTTCCACCCCCATGCTTCACAGTAGGTATGGTGTTCTTTGGATGCAACTCAGAATACTTTGTTCTCCAAATACAACGAGTTGAGTTTTTACCAAAAAGTTATATTTTGGTTTCATCTGACCATATGACATTCTCCCAATCTTCTTCTGGATCATCCAAATGCTCTCTAGCAAACTTCAGACAGGCCTGGACATGTACTGGCTTAAGCAGGGGGACACGTCTGGCACTGCAGGATTTGAGTCCCTGGCAGCGTAGTGTGTTACTGATGATAGGCTTTTTTACTTTGGTCACAGCTCTCTGCATGTCATTCACTAGGTCCCCCCGTGTGGTTCTGGGATTTTTGCTCACCGTTCTTGTGATCATTTTGACCCCACGAGGTGATATCTTGCGTGGAGCCCCAGATCGAGGGAGATTATCAGTGGTCTTGTATGTCTTCCATTTCCTAATAATTGCTCCCACAGTTGATTTATTTTAACCAAGCTGCTTACCTATTGCAGATTCAGTCTTCACAGCCTGGTGCAGGTCTACAATTTTGTTTCTGGTGTCCTTTGACAGCTCTTTGGTCTTGGCCATAGTGGACTTTGGAGTGTGACTGTTTGAGGTTGTGGACAGGTGTCTTTTATACTGAGTTCATACAGGTAACGAGTGGAGGACAGAGGAGCCTCTTAAAGAAGAAGTTACAGGTCTGTGAGAGCCAGAAATCTTGCTTGTTTGTAGGTGACCAAATACTTATTTTCCACCATAATTTGCAAATAAATTCATTAAAAATCCTACAATGTGATTTTCTGGATTTTTTTCCCTCATTTTGTCTGTCATAGTTGAAGTGTACCTATGATGAAAATTACAGTGTCACGCCCTGGTCTATATTTATTATGTTATCTTCATTTATTGGGTCAGGCCAGGGTGTGACATGGGTTTATTTGTAGTGTGTTTCGTCTTGGGGTTGTGTGGGGTGTATAGATTGGTCTGTGGCTGCCTGAGGCGGTTCTCAATCAGTGTCAGGTGATTATCGTTGTCTCTGATTGGGAACCATATTTAGGTAGCCTGGGTTTCACTGTGTGTTTGTGGGTGATTGTTCCTGTCTCTCTGTTTGTTGCACCAGTCAGGGCTGTTTCGGTTTTCGACGTTTGTTGTTTTGTATTGTTCGTGTTCTTCATCATTAAAGATGTATCTAACAAACCACGCTGCATTTTGGTCCGATCCTTGTTCCACCTCTTCGTCAGAGGAGGAGATGGAAGAAACCCGTTACATACAGGCCTCTCTCATTTTTTAAGTGGGAGAACTTGCACAATTGGTGGCTGACTAAATACTTTTTTGCCCCACTGTGTGTGTGTGTGTGTGTGTGTGTGTATATATATATATATATATACTGCTTGGAAAGGTAATTAAGTTTAATAAGGCAGAGAATAAACCCCTATGAGCCCACAAACCTTCTGCTATATGGCCCATAACTGACTACTGACTACCATGAAATATGTTTCTCCTTTCTTAATATAATACATTCCATTCCAATGTTGTTTGCTTTCACTGCCATATACAGTAGTATTACATATTGACTGTGCAAAGAAAAGAATGGGCTCAATTGTTAAGCAGTCAAACAAACAGAGGAGTTAATCAATGCTGAGTTCACACTGAAAGTACAGATCCCGGATGTACAGTATCTATGGATTATTATTGCAATATTACTCAATGTCATTGAGTGAGCCCCTACATTGAACACAGGCAGTGTACTTCTAAAACAAGAAAGGAGAGTAGGTACAAACTCAGCTAGTCCTAGAACAAATAAAGAAGGTTAGCTCTTTCCATATACTGTAAGTCCTCTTAGTTTTCAAGTAATATCTCACTTTGTTTCTCCCACCTTGGCCCTTTTAGTTTGGGGGAGCAAGCCTTTAGTAACCTCTGGACTGGTGGATTACATGGCAGACATTGTACGTTAGTCCTCTCCAGACAGGAAATCAACCCCAAGCCGCCACAGCCTCTCTCACTGATCGGGACCAGAACCTCCATTTTGCCCACTACCATAATTCTTATAGTTTTTTTCTTACCTTCTTTTTTTTCTTACAAGGGTTGTGCGATACTGAGGGGATGATGGGTCAATTCCTGATTTTATAGATTAAACTTCACATTTCCTACACTCATGTACAAAGGTGAAACACAAACATTCTCACAGAAACAAACATTCACAAAAATACACAATCCCGTTTCGTACCTACTCAAGTGCATTAAATAAGTATTTATTTAGTATTCATACTGAAACTAACTCCACATGGAGGCACTGTCAACAAGGCCTGTATCCAAAAAGACTGAAATCATGTCAAAAGGAATGGTTAAATAAGTAAGTGTACTTTGGCCCATTTAATTTCTTCCTTCCCACAATTCAGTGCATTTCCATTCACATGTATCGGGTAGATTTCTGTACAATTGTGTGTTAATTAGAGGAAACTAAAGCTGAATATTTCTCTGATCGAGTATGTTTATATGTAATGTAAGTGGCTTAGCAGCTTCCTGAATTGTACTCAAACAACCATTAAAGATTGACTTCAAAAGAAACTTCAGAATTAAATGCTCCATTTCCTGCATATTTTCAATGAGAACGATTAAGGGAACTTAAATCCTCTAAAGTCAAGCTTTTATCCCCTGCCTGGCAGGCTGCAGCCAGCAGACCAAAGACTAGAGAAATAACATTAGCTTCATAATTCTAATGCAATATCTAATAACTATTAGATAGTCAGGTAAGCTCTTCATGTGCCACATGGCATGTGGTAAAATAAAGGTATAAACAGTGTGATTAAAAATGTCTTCACAATAACTGGAAGAAGGACCTTTGCCTGTTCTTTTGAGAGGAGAATCAGAATTGTATATCATCTGGACAAAGCATCATGAAAAGAAGCAGAGACAGAACATTTGTAGCATACCCAGAAAACTGGGAACATTGCCAGGACATTAGCTAAAATTCACATTCAGGACTAGTTAGGGTTTTATCTAATATTAGGATGATAACATCCCAAAAACATTCAAAAAAATAATATATATATATATATATATTTGTATATTGTCCTTGGAATGTTATCCTAACATTCACTAAAATGTTGTGGACAACATCTGTAACAAACACCACAGAACATTCCCCAAAAGTTCTCATTAGGTTTCAAGGTAATGTACCAGTACTGTTTTCCCAACTAAAATTGATTCTGTGAAAGTTCCCAGAACATTCATAAGGATGCAGCAAATGATCTCATAACACAACTGGACATTTATGCTGATGATTATACAATGTTTGTTTAAAATATTTGCCTGATGTTGCAAGAATGTTCCCAGAACACATTTTGTCTGTTCTTTAAAGGTTCGAAAAATGTTTCATTAGGTTGTGGGAACAGTCTGTTTAAATTAATTTAAATATATTTAAATACTTCCGCGTGTCCTCTTGGTGATTTCCATGGCTGGGAGTGAGGAGGCATATCGTTGCGGGGGACTTTGGGGAAAACGTTCCAAGTTCCAGCTGACTCTGCCTTTGATGGACAGGTTAGTGTTATTTAATAATGACTATCATCCATAATCTGCATATAGATTTATACAATCTATAATTAACACCTGGGGGTATAAGGTAGAAGGTCTGAAGTACCCATCTATTCTCCTGCTTAGAGCACTGTACATGTATTACAGTTGGCACTATGCATTCGAGCAGGTAGCATTCTCCTGGCATACGCCAAACCCAGATTCTTGTGTTGGACTGCTAGATGGTGAAGCGTGATTCATCACTCCGGAGAATGTGTTTCCAGAGTCCAATGGCAGCGAGCTTTACACCACTACAGCTGACGCTTGACATTGCGCATGGTGATCTTAGGCTTGTATCCGGCTGCCCATGATTTTGGAATGAGATGTTCGGCGAGCAGGTGTCCACATACTTCTGGTCATGCAGTGAATATTTTGTGATGTCCCCACAATGTTCCCACCAGACTGTTCCCACAACCATATGAAACATTCTGGGAACCTTTCAAGAACAGACTAAATAAATGTGTTCTGGGAACATTATTGTAACATCAGGTGAATGTTTCTTGCACCCTAAAAGAAACATTGTAGAATTATCCGCAGAACTGGATAATTTTTGTGTTTCGGGAACCTATCTTTTGTAATGTGCTCACAATGTTCTCCTCAGACTGTTCCCACAACCTAATGAAACATTACGGGAAACCTTTAAAGAACAAATTAAATGTGTTCTAAGAACGTTTTTGCAACATCAGGCAAATGTTTTATACAAAAATCCTATAATCATCGCCACATGACTGGACAGTTGTTGTGTGAAGAGAACATTTGCCGCGACCTAACGAGCGTTCTGAGAACTTTCACAGGAACTATTTTCGTTTGCTGGGTAGTGTCTAACGATAGTAAAAGTCAAATAAAAAGTGGCTGTCTGCAGGTGTTTGACTCTGAGAATCTCCTAAGAGTGAACAGCACTTATGAATACGCTGCAATCACTCGGATTTGGCTCACAGGCAGCACCGCTCATCTCAATACATTTAAATTAATTTAAATATATTTAAATACTTCAGCGTGTCCTCTTGGTGATTTCCATGGCTGGGAGTGAGGAGGGATATCGTTGCGGGGGACTTTGGGGAAAACGTTCCAAGTTCCAGGTGACTCTGCCTTTGATGGACAGGTTAGTGTTATTTAATAATGACTATCATCCATAATCTGCATATAGATTTATACAATCTATAATTAACACCTGGGGGTATAAGGTAGAAGGTCTAAAGTACCCACCTATTCTCCTGCTTAGACCACTGTACATGTATTACCATTACACCCATTTCTTACTGTCTTGTAGGTGTGACAATAAACCATTGGCATGACTTCAGACAATGATCTGGGTTTTGAAGTGGTATGGGACTGCATTAAAGCAAAAATGTATGTTCCGCATAATTAATGGGCAAAAACAAAGCCACAATCACATAAGTGCCCTTTGTGATAGTTTAAATGTCAGACATAAAAGTCAGAGATGAACCAATCATGTGAAGGGCCTTCTTACATACTGCAGCTGCATGTTGCTTCATTAGGTTGGCTCCTTAGACATAACCTTTCATTTAGGGCAACTCCTGCTGTGTCCAGTTCATATGAGAAAGAGCTGAATTTCTCATCTCAAGTAGGCCTACTAATGAGCTCCAAGCCACTATCATTCTCCCTCACAAGTGATCAGGTATTCTATAAATGTATTTCATACTGGCAGTGTATCTATCCATCTATCCACACACCCATCGACCTGTATCTCTCTTTCCCTCTCTCTCTCACTCTCTCTCCCTTGCTCCCGTCCTCCCACTCTCCATGGGAGTGAAGTGATTCATCTGGGTGTGAAAAACGTAACCAAACAAATTCCAGTACTGTCCCAATACAGGCCATTACTCGAGCTCCATGAGAGCAGATTAAAATCATTATGCATCAACAGAGAGTCAGGATCCATCTCCCTCCTCCTTGTGGGAGGTGTAGGAATGATGAGTGACATTTGGACTTCATTAAATCAATTAAGTAGCTCATTAGTGTGCACAGGCTAAATAACGCATTCAGGAGAGACTGGCTCCTATTGACTTTACCAGGCTCAAAGACAGTGGGACACCCTCTATAGTATATATGTGACCCTGTGTAAGGAACATACAGTAACTTAATGAGATGTCGAAGGGACAGTGGCATAATCTGTGGGTTGATACATAATCCATGGGTAAATTGATGGATGTCACTAACAGACTGTGTGTAATGTTAAGAGGCATGGCTAACATGTTGATATGACAGAGTGAAGTTTGAATGAGGCACCATGGGACATGAGGCATAGACTGTAGATACACTGTAAAAAAATATATGAGAACAGGAGATTCATATACCATCAGACTGATAGAGAGAGAGCGAGTGAGAGAGATATATATATATAGAGAGAAAGAGATCCACACAGAATCAATCCTACCGTGGTGTCCCCCACACATCTGACCCCGATCACTCCTCATTCTGCAACATTAGCATGCACCAAATTAGCCACTGCTCATTGTGTTTCACGTCTGCTCCGCTCTACACTCATCAAAGTGACCTTAACCGCCGCAACCGCTGAGCCTTTGAATTATACTTTTTCTTCAGTCATAAAAGGAGGCCAGAACAGTACTTCTGAAACAGGATGAAAAGCCATGTAAATGGCAGATGACTTCCTTAACGACTTGCCCTCTAATGACTTCATGTACTATACTGAAAACCGTCAAGACATTGCTCTAGAACATGTGATGGTGGGAAAGAAGCAAGTGAAAATATTAAATGGCTGAAACAATTCTGAGGGAGTGGGGTGTTGGAAATGGGTGATTAAAATGGATGGCTGGCAAATAGTGTTTTTCTTTTTATCCACACCCAAAGAAATCACTTAGAGCCTGCTGGTTAGAGCATACTGAATGTCATATAATAGCCTTGGTGCTTCATATCCAGATGGGTTTAGATGGCCCTGCCAACCAGCCGGCTACATTATACATCTGGTGCGTCAACAAGGCATTATCGCCAATCCTTCATTTATCAGACAAGAGTCCATTTAGCCACTCCATCTCGGTCTTGATCCTACCATGCAATGCCTACTAAAAAACAAACCTCACTAAACCGAGTGAGTGGAGACAGGCCTCAAATTGCATACAAAAGGTCTGGCATCGGCAATATATATGCTTAGCAATTCAAAAGATGATAATGATATAACCATAGCATACGGCTGATGCTAATAATAACAGCAAGGATATGAGATAGCATTTCAACTGTGAATCCCTTAAAAGCAAAGGCACAGGATTTAGATGCTTGCTGACCGACCTACAATACCTCAATAGGCTTATGAATTTCATTCATATAATGTAACCATAATTCCACAAAAATATATTTATCTATAATCTCTTAAGATTGAAAACTACACTGAACAAAAACATAAATGCAACAATTTCAAAGATTTTACTGAGATCATATAAGGAAACCAGTCAGTATCTGGTGTGGCAAACATTTGCCTCATGCAGCGGGACACAATGGGTGACATGTCTGGTGAGTATGCAGGCCATAGAATAACTGGAACACGGCATCTCTCTGCATTCTATTTGCCATTGATAAAATGAAATTGTGCTTGTTGTCCATATTTTTTGCATAACCATACCATAACCCCACTGCCACCATGGGGCACTCTGTTCACAACTTTGACATCAGCAAACCGCTCACCCAAACAAAGCAATACACGTGGTCTGCGGTTGTCAGGCTGTTGAACGTACTGCCAAATTCTCTAAAACGATGTTGGAGACGGCTTATGGTAGAGAAATTAACATTACATTCTCTGGTAACAGCTCTGGTGGACATTCCTGCAGTCAACATGCCAATTACACGCTCACTCAAAACTTGAGACATATGTGGCAATGTATTGTGTGACCGACAACTGTTGCACATTGTAGTGACCTTTTATTGTCCCCACCACAAGGTGCACCTGTGTAATAGTAAGATGGCACTGACAGATATGGCAGCTCTGCTTCTAGCTCCTAAGCAACTGTCATGACGTTGGCCTGGGGGGTAGGTCTATGACAGTCATAAATGCCTCTTCCCCCCTTTTTCCTCTCTCTACCCAACTGAGGTTACATTTGCAAAACCCTTGGTTAACATAGAGATTCTGGGAACATCAGTAGGTGGGGGGAAATGAACTATATTCTGGTAATTCGAACAATTAAACATATGCGGTGGTACTTAATGAATATGATGTCAGTTTGGTTGTCATCTGAGACATTCTCATCAATGATAAGATGACATAAACTCTACAGTGGAAAGTCTACACATCAGAGTTATCGGATTCACATGGAATTGTTGTTCAATTTAAATGTTTGAATATGAAATTATTTGGGATGGGATGAAATGTGATTTTAGCTTCTAAAATGTGAGATGTGGGTTTTCATAAGATAGGGCTGCTCAATCAGTGGCCCGCCCTGTAAAGGGACATGGGCTATAAAACTTTTCAAACACGCCCTCCTCTCCCTTCCTATATAAAGCCTTGACGACAATAGAACTTCCTGTTCCGATGATGTGAGGACGACGGTCCTATGTCAGAATGGTTCAGATAACAACTACAGAACGAAGCCAAGCATGAGCATAAGCTTTGGTTGAGAATGGTATGCACTTTGAACTCTTATTCACTACAGAAGTGATACCTCCTAGCCGTTGAGTTAGCAACAGCTGCTGCAAACGAGGGTTAGGAAGGAACAGACAGAGTATCCCGTCTATCACACAACGACGTTACTACAACTTATCCAATTGACCACCAGAGACATTCTTCAAAGGACAGAAGACTCGGTTTGGCAACACGGTCTTCCATCTACCACCAACCTACTGAAGCGCAGCTCAGAGTAAATATTTATTGCATTTTCCTTTTCCAAATGGGCGGTAATTTAGAATGCATAAGATACTCTATTTACGATAGCACAGCTTTTTCCCTTTGTTCCTCAGTCTTCCCGCTCTTTCACTCCAACCCAGCCCTTTTCTGTTGTGTAACCAGCTGTGGGACGTTTTCCTTTAAGACGTAATTTGTAATCTAGTTATGATTTAAATATGTGTATGTGTAATTCTGTGTGATTAGTTAGGTATTTAGTAGATAAATAATTAAACCCAATGTTGTACTGCTGATTCAAATTGTTAGCCAGGGTTCTTGCAGATAACCAAGAATTTACAACTTTCAGATGAGACTGAAGTAAGATGACGATTGATATTGACTGCTATTGATGCAAAATATTGCTAGGTCTTTAAAAGTTTATTCGGAAGATAACAGCTCTATAAATATTATTTTGTGGTGCCCAACTCTCTAGTTAATTACATTTCCATGATTAGCTCAATCATGTGATATTAATTACAGAGAAATTATTTTATAGCATGTCATATCACTTAATCCGGCATAGTCAAAGACACGACACAACTTTGCAGTATTTAGTTTTTTGTGTGTTTCATTGCATACATTATTAGCCCAGACTTTTTTTGTATTATTACATTCAGCCAGAAAGAACTTTTGGATATCAGAGTTTGCAGTAAGTTAGCAGCATTACAACCAGGAATCCGAGTTTCCCGAATTGGATCCTATGTTTGTACCCCCCAGGGCAATTGAACTTATTCCAGAGGCTGCTCCAAAACACAGACGGTGGAGAAGATGTATTCGGAGTGGACTTCTAGTCCGACTCAGGAAGTGTGTACACCATCCAACACTTCTGAGTATATTACTCGCAAATTATCTCTGGATAATAAAGTAGACAAGCTCAGGGCGAGGATCTCCTTCCATAGAGACATCAGGGATTGTAACATACTCTGTTTAACGGAAACATGGGTCTCTCTGGATATACTGTCCCCGTCCATACAGCTAGCTGGGTTCAACTGCACCGCCTCCAACCGCAGGGCTCTTCAGAGGGTGGTGCGATCTGCCCAATGCATCACCGGGGGCAAATTACCTCCCCCCCAGGACACCTACAGCACCCAATGTCACAGAGAGGCCAAAAAGATAATCAAGGACATCAACTGACTGAGCCACGGCCTGTTCACCCCGCTATTATCCAGAAGGTGAGGTCAGTACAGGTGCATCAAAGCTGGGACAGAGAGACTGAAAAACAGCTTCTATCTCAAGGCCATCAGACCATTAAATAGCCATCACTAGCACATAGAGGCTGCTGCCTATATACACAGACTTGAAATCATTGGCCACTTTAATAAATTGAACACGAGTCACTTTAATAATGCCACTTAGTAATGTTTCCATATCATCCATCACTCAGCTCATATGTACTGTATATACTGTATTCTATACTATTCTACTGTATCTTAGTCTATGCTGCTCTGACATTGCTTGCCCATATATTTCTATATTCTTAATTCCATTCCTTACTTAGATTTACTTGTATATGTCTTGAAAAATGTTAGATATTACTTGTTAGATATTGCCAGAACGAGAAGCACAAGCATTTCACTACACCCGCAATAATATCTGCTAAACATGTGTATGTGGCCAATAATTTGAATTTGATTTGTTAGCTAGTGATAGATAGTGATAGTGATGCACAAGCTAGGCCTATTTGAAACATCTGCATCTACTGTCAGCATTTACCCACCAGATTCAGAAGCTCGAAAACCCCATTCGTAAAAAAGCTTGAAAACCACATGATTATTCCCTAAAGTTTAGAAGAAAAAAACTCAAACTTAACAGAATTTATGTTTTTTATTTTATTTTAATTGGTTTGCAGTCAACAATAATAGTTTCAGTATAGTTTTAGTTTTTTATTTCAGTTTACTAAATTGTTTTTCCAATTTTAGTTATTATTCTATTTTCAGTTTTCATTAACTATAATTGTCTTGGAAAGGGTTATGCTTGTTTTAGGACCTGTGAAATGTGTGAGGGTCTCACTTTTGGTACTTGATTTGACTCTTAGATACAGCTATTAATGTTTGATAAAACTATTTAACATTTGTATCCAGGAGAAATATAGACTAAAGGTCCCATTCAGATTCAGTTTGGTTTGTTTCTAAAGAGGATTTGGTACAATAGAGTGGTACAGTAATACCGGTTCAGTTATACTTCCATTTAACTCCAAGTATGGCAGAATTCAAGACAGAATCATCCTAACTGGTAATGGCTCCAGCTCATATTCTATGATGGATCTTCTTATTATTCAAATTGGGTAAACAAACGCCTGCCAGAAAGTCGAGGCAATGTTTGAGCATGTTTCATCTCCTCTCCATTAATGATGTTTATTTCTTCCTGTTCGACTCCCCGAGGAGCATCAGCAAAGCATCTCAAAACGCCAGCAATCAGCTCCCACTATCTGCATAACTCAATTAGTGCTTTGGCGTGACTTAGAATGTGTTTGTTGCCTCTCCCCCCGTCCCTTCCCCCTTTTCATTTATTTCAGATATCAAGGACTTCTTGAATGACAGATACGTCCTCTATTCTCAAAATAGACGGCACAAACAAGGCACAAAGATACCAAGATCTTATTTGGTCTTTCTTCAAGACGTCAATTTGGGGACGTTCTTGAGATATGGAAATGTGGGGGAAATGTAAAGAAATGCAAAGTGACTTGCTTTTTTTCCCACTCACGAAAATATGTTTTCATGAAACACATCAGTAAAAATGTAGGAGCTGCATCACCACTCTCTCAATCCTTTCTACACACACAGCACAGTCCCCATAATGCACACTGTGTGTGTTTGTTCTCTTCAGAATATCTAGCTCCAAAATCTATAGATGTTCAAGTCTATTTGATGTAACCATCTGCAATATGTTTTTTTTAGAGCCAAAGGGTATTGATCATCAAAATATCCTTACACAAGGACCTATTGAGCGAGAATTCTTCAGCCATTATGTGTTATACTTCATACACTGTTGTGAAACATTATAGTCCCCCTTGACCATCTATATGCAGCATGAGAGTCCTTGATACGATAAAAGCATGACAGATGAGTTATGTCTTTCTATAAATAGTCACCATTAAAATGAAGAGGTACATTATATTTAAGACTTTTCAACAGCCGATATGACACGGGTCAGAGAGGATATTGTATTACTGTATAATAGAGTGTCCTGTATTCTAACAGTATATGGACAAATTAAGTGATACAACATTTTATAAGTAATTAAATCATCTTTGGAAACCATTGTCAGATTTGATCTATGAAGGGTTTTTAGTATTGTAACTTAGGCCCATAAGTAAGAATATTTTCACCTGTTTATAGATCTCTAATGTTGCATTGAGAAAAGAGACACTTACATGTCAGTAAAGTGGTTTTATCCCATTGTACTTTTATATTGATGCATATTTCATGCTTTGGGTATATGAATAATATATAGTTTGATGCCTTGCTTAAAAATATAATGTATGGGGTTGGACACTCAGGCAGTCGCAGTGCTGCTTAAAGAACCTGGTACTCTATTCATGGGCATGAAATATACACTCAACCAATAAGCATTGGACAAAAAGTATTTAGCTCCTATATTTGACCACTTGACTCTAATGTACTCTTATGTCCACTGACCATCACCTCTATGACTCAAATTACATTTCTCACCCTGTAGACTATAGACATATTGCTTCCAGGTGGATACGCTCAATTCTAGCCCACCTGTTTTTTACAGTGTAGCAAGTGTTGTACTGTACAGTCAATCTATTTTGACATGCCATGGAACTTTTACAGCCATGTTGCACATAGAAATCAGCTAGTCTCTAGTTTACCTTCTTTACACATTGTGCAGTGATTGAGAGGTTGCTGTTTTCTTTGATGGTGGGTTTCATATTTGAATAATCATTTGAGCATGCCTCTCCACAAATCACTGGGCAGAATGATTATGAGCATTTACACTGTGAACATCTGTCGCATCAGGCTGGTTTAAAGGGTGCTGCTAATGATTGGTTACCCATTGATCAAGGTCTTGCTGTGTTTCATCTATCAAAGTGCTAGACTGTAGAAGCCTGTATAAGCAATGGGAGATAGATAGGAAAGCAGATCTCTGATGAAGAGCGAATGTGGATCCCAGCACTAATACCCATTGGTGACACAAGTGAGGAGGGCCTTGATCAAATGGAAAAGAGGATTATTCAGGGTTATGAGGAGAATTTGATGTAATGCTTGTTTGTGTGTGTGTCTAAAGATTGCTCATTGTGTTTACGAGGACTGTGGGAATGGCTAGCCCCAGAAGGATATAGTCAGGTAAAATAAAGTGAAGTAGATTTAGCAGATAAAACGCCAAATGACTCCTATCAGAAAGGTTCAGGTAGATGCCCCTAACCCAGCAAGGTCATAGTGCACTGAATCTGAAATATGTTATCGCTCTTCCATCCAGCTATGTTATTGTGAACCTTAATGAGAATGATACTCGTCGACCTTGGAAATGCAATGGCTTTTCCACACAAGCTTCAGTAGGCAGGAGCGGAGAAGGTTTATTTTTGGCACAGAGAGGATCAGGCAGTACTGTGAGGTTCACTGAGGAGCAGGTAAAGGTCAGCGTGCAGCGCCAGCTAGCAACCAACCAGATAACAGAGAAAACAATAACAAACAAGGTGCTAGCTGCAGAAACAAAACAAACCCTCAATGGGACCTGAAGGACGTCACGGGTTGGGTTGTTTGAACATCTGTATGTTCCTGAGTAAATGAACACCAAATCCCTGCCAACATCAGATAAAGAGATACCATCAGACATCCAGAGAGGACAGCGTTATGGCTGTAGCAGCAGCATCTCTCCCTGTCACTGTGTACCTATTGTCTACATTCAGACAGAATGGTTAGTAACCACAGCATGCAGTCCTTGAACAAGAATGTTTGATTTGAATGTCAAAATGCATTACAGTGAATGACACCAAACAGGTAAGGCAGGCATTTCATTTTTTATAAATGATTCTGAATGCCATCCCGCACAATGTAAATGATTGAGATGGTGGGCCTTTCTAATGAACTAATTGTGATGGAGGTATTCCGTGATGGCTGTGGATGTGCTACTAAAGGAAAACGGCAACACAGGAATATTGATGATGGGAGATCTAGGGATGGGGATGATGTGGCCCTATCTCTCTTCAAACTTATCCAGGGCCCATTTCTTTCAAGACACATTTCAGTGCATTAAGTATAATTTTCAAAACCCCTTGCCTCTGCGCTGAATTATATGTATTTATTAACCCAATATCACTACAGAGATGGCTCACAGGGCATTAACAGGCTAAGAGAGGAGAGCTGGAATTGTCAGAACCCATCAGCCTGTCTGTCTATTAGCTCATCATTCTATTATACAATGGGGTTATACACCGAACAAAAATATAAACACATTATGTTGAGAGTTGGTCCCATGTTTAATGAGCTGAAATATAAACAACAAGCTTATTTCTTTCACATTTTGTGCACAAACTTGTTTACATCCATGTTGAGCATTTCTCCTTTGTCAAGAGGAGAGCCCTGGAGAGCCCTGCGGTTGTGAATGGTGCAGTTGCCGTATCAGACGGTGATACAGCCGGACAGGATGATCTGTCGGGCTGTATCTTGAAGCGTGGATTCCAATTGGTCAGACCAGCGTTGAATAGTCCTTAGCACGGGTACTTCCTGTTTGAGTTTCTGCCTATAGGAAGGGAGGAGAAAAATGGAGTTGTGGTCAGACCTTCCGAAAGGAGGGCGGGGGAGGGCTTTGTATGCATCCCGGAAGTTGGAGTAACAGTGGTCTAGTTTCTTTGGTAGTGCGAGTACTACAGTCAATATGCTGATATAATTTACACAGACTTCCTCAAATTTGCTTTGTTAAAATCCCCAGCTAAAATAATGCAGCCTCAGGATATACAGTGGGGCAAAAAAGTATTTAGTCAGCCACCAATTGTGCAAGTTCTCCGACTTAAAAAGATGAGAGAGGCCTGTAATTTTCATCATAGGTACACTTCAACTATGACAGACAAAATGAGAACAAAATCAGGAAAATCTCATTGTAGGAATTTTTATGAATTTATTTGCAAATTATGGTGGAAAATAAGTATTTGGTCAATAACAAACGTTTCTCTCAATACTTTGTTAAATACCCTTTGTTGGCAATGACAGAGGTCAAACATTTCTGTAAGTCTTCACAAGGTTTTCACACTCTATTGCTGGTATTTTGGCCCATTCCTACATGCAGATCTCCTCGAGAGCAGTGATGTTTTGGGGCTGTTGCTGGGCAACACGGACTTTCAACTCCCTCCAAAGATTTTCTATGGGGTTGACATCTGGAGACGGGCTAGGCCACTCCAGGACCTTGAAATGCTTCTTACGAAGCCACTCCTTCGTTGCCCGGGAGGTGTGTTTGGGATCATTGTCATGCTGAAAGACCCAGCCATATTTCATCTTCAATGCCCTTGCTGATGGAAGGAGGTTTTTAATCAAAATCTCACAATACATGGCCCCATTCATTCTTTCCTTTACAAGGATCAGTCATCCTGGTCCCGTTGCAGAAAAACAGCCCCAAAGCATGATGTTTCCACCTCTATGCTTCACATTAGGTATGGTGTTCTTTGGATGCAACTCAGAATACTTTGTCCTCCAAACACGACGAGTTGAGTTTTTACCAAAAAGTTCTATTTTGGTTTCATCTGACCATATGACATTCTCCCAATCTTCTTCTGGATCATCCAAATGCTCTCAAGCAAACTTCAGACGGGCCTGGACATGTACTGGCTTAAGCAGGGGGACACGTCTGGCACTGCAGGATTTGAGTCCCTGGCGGCGTAGTGTGTTACTGATGGTAGGCTTTGTTACTTTGGTCCCAGCTCTCTGCAGGTCATTCACTAGGTCCCCCGTGTGGTTCTGGGATTTTTGCTCGCCGTTCTTGTGATCATTTTGACCCCACCGGGTGAGATCTTGCGTGAAGCCCCAGATCGAGGGAGATTATCAGTGGTCTTGTATGTCTTCCATTTCCTAATAATTGCTCCCACAGTTGATTTCTTCAAACCAAGCTGCTTATCTATTGCAAATTCAGTCTTCACAGCCTGGTGCAGGTCTACAATTTTGTTTCTGGTGTCCTTTGACAGCTCTTTGGTCTTGACCATAGTGGAGTTTGGAGTGTGACTGTTTGAGGTTGTGGACAGGTGTCTTTTATACTGATAACAAGTTCAAACAGGTGCCATTAATACAGGTAACGAGTGGAGGACAGAGGAGCCTCTTAAAGAAGAAGTTACAGGTCTGTGAGAGCCAGAAATCTTGCTTGTTTGTAGGTGACCAAATACTTATTTTCCACCATAATTTGCAAATAAATTCATTAAAAATCCTACAATGTGATTTTCAGGATTTTTTTTCTCATTTTGTCTGTCATAGTTGAAGTGCACCTATGATGACAATTACAGGCCTCTCTCATCTTTTTAAGTGGGAGAACTTATCCAGTTTGCATAAAGTCCAGTGAAGTTCCTTGAGGGCTGTCGTGGTAACTGCTTGAGGGGGGATGTACACGGCCGTGACTTTAATCAAAGTAAATTCTCTTGGGAGATAATACGGTCGGCATTTGATTGTGAGGTATTCCTGGTTGGGTGAACAAAAGGATTTGAGTTCCTGTATGTCATCACAATTACACCGTGAGTCATTAATCATGAAACATACACGCCCGCCCTTCTTCCCGGAGAGATGTTTATTCCTGTCAGGGCGATGAACTGAGAATCCAGATGGCTAGACCGACTCCGACAGTTTATCCAGGGAAAGCCATGTTTCTGTGAAACATAGTATTTTACAATCCCTGATGTCTGTCTGGAAAGAAACCCTTGCCCTGATCTCATCATCTTTGTTATCCAGGGACTGAACATTAGCAAGTAATATGCTCGGAAGCGGTGGGTGGAGCAGCAGGACCCCAGGAAGATGCCAGCATGATGAATCCAGCAAGCATCTCACAACAGTGCTTCAGAAATATAGCTTCCTCGCATCGAAGATTGTGTCTGAGGTCACTGTACAGCCGGAGGGTCAACCTGGCAGGGCATTAAGTGCCCCGAGTGAGCTGCAGAAATACCTAGAAGAAGTAAAGGGGGGCCTGTTTACAGAGTCACCTCTCCAGTTCTGTTTATCCAAAGCTGTGTCCTGTGTCACTGGATATTCTCTATCTGTGGATAACTGTCATCAGGCTTGAGAAACCGAATGACCACCTCTCTTGAACGCAGAGCCTTCAATCAATCAATGAAGCCCTTTTTACATCAGCCAATGTCACAAAGTGCTATACAGAAACCCAGCCTAAAACACCAAACAGCAAGCAATGCAGATGTAGAAGCACGGTGGCTAGGAAAAACTCCCTAGAATGGCAGATACCTCGGAAGAAACTGTTAGGTTCTTATTTTTCAGAGTAAGTAACTCATGGACACTAGAGAAGCTTTAACCAAGTGTAATTCTTCCCAAAGCATCTGTACAACTATAATTCAGACAGCAAAACATTTATCACCATCACAGTTCTATACATCCCACTTAAAACACTCCTTCTCTCCAATTCTTACATCTTATGGTTCAACAGGAAAAGGGTATCAGGATACCAAACCCTTAAGGGAATCTGTCCTCACCTCCTGACCTCAACCCCTCCTTCACCTAAAACACAAATGCGCATCTGTCATCCCTATATTAACACGTTGCTCTCATCTCGTCCAGCCAACACATTCCAAAGCCTTCTATCTTTCTTCAGAGAACCCTTAACTTCTGACATAAAACCCTGTCTCTATTACTCCTTTGATTCTATGCTTCTTTCCTATCATTTATTTAATATCTCAATGTTCGAAGTTTAGCCGATTCCCACAAAAACTAGAGAAGAACCAGGTTCTGAGGGGTGGCCAGTCCTCTTCTGGCTGTGCCGTGTGGAGATTATAACAGTACATGGCCAAGATGTTCAAAAGTTCATAGATGACCAGCAGGGTAAGATAATGATAATCACTGTGTCACACCCTGTTCTGTTTCACCTGTCCCTGTGATTGTCTCCCCCCCCCCCTATCCCAGGTGTCGCTTATTTCCAATGTGTATTTATCCCTGTGTTTACGGTCTCCCTGTGTCAGTTCATCTTGTATGTTCAGTCAAGTTAACCAGTGTGTTTTTCCCCATACTCCTTTTCTATTCTCGTTTGCTAGTCTTCCCGGTTTGGACTACTGCCTGACTCTGGACTATTTTCTCGCCTGCTTGATCATCTTGCCTGCCCTGACCTTGAATCTGCCTGCCCTTCGGTACCTATTGGACTTCTACTGGACCTTTTGCCTGTACACGACAATTCTCTTGCCTACCCCTTTTTGGATTAATAAACATTGTAAGACTCCAACTATCTGCCTCCTGGGTCTGCATCCGGGTCTCGCCTTGTACCTTCATACACAATGGTTGTAGAGGGTGCAACAGGTCAGCACCTCACGAGTAAATGTCAGTTGTCTTTCATAGCCGATGATTCAGGTGCGGTAGAGGGAGTGAGTCGAATACAGCATCTTTATCTTCAAGCGTCCTTGAACATTAACAAGATAATCTTGTTTGGTTGAACAGAAACACACACACACGCCCAAGCTGGCTGGCTGTGAACTGATAGATGTGTGTTGTATTGCTTATGTGTTTTATTACTTATGTCTTTGCTGTTGCTGAAGCTGTTTTTATTTTAACCTTATTTGAAGGGGTTAGTCAGTGATACATGTTTAATATTGCCTATGTTTAATATTGCATACATAACATGTCAAATGTGCCATGACTTAATTGGTTGTTTTTACCTGTCAGATAAAGGTAAAAGTAAACAGGGGATGTCCTGACGATATTCGTTGAGGTTCCCATTAGATCCCTTAAGCATTTCGGTGCAACGTTCTTCCATTTCTGAAATTATTCTAAGAACGGCATGGGATGGTTGCAAGGGAACGTTCTCTGGGGACCTTTATGTAGTTCCATGCAATTTACCAGGACTTCACTGAGGGACATGTCAGGACCTTAATATGATGTAGCCCACCCATTCTCACCTACCTCATCCCCACAGTTTTTATTTATTTACTTTTCTGCTCTTTTGCACACCAATATCTCTACCTGTACATGATCATTTATCAATCCAGTGTTAATCTGCAATATTGTAATTATTTGCCTACCTCCTCATGCCTTTTGCACACATTGTATATAGACTCCCCTTTTTTTTCTACTGTATTATTGACTTATTAATTGTTTACTCTATGTGTAACTCTGTGTTGTCTGTTCACACTGCTATGCTTTATCTTGGCCAGGTCGCAGTTGTAAATGAGAACTTGTTCTCAACTAGCCTACCTGGTTAAATAAAGGTGAAATAAAAAAAATGTCATTCATTTTACTAGTCCTTAGGAGGCAAAGGGAACGTTCTCTGGGGTTCTTTTTATAGTTCCAGGTTTGCCCCGGGGACATTTTTTAGGACATTCCTGGGACATTGTGTCATTTTCCCCTGGAGGTTTTGTCTAGTTCTGTTTGTCCCTGGGATGTCCACAAGGACTTATTGGGACGTTGTGTCATGATCCGCTGGAGGCTTTGTCTAATTCCGGGTTGGTCCCGGGGATGTCCTTGGGACGTTGTGTCATGGTCCCCTGGAGGTTTTGTCACAAGACATTCCCAGTTGTCCCAAACCATTATGGAGTGCCTTCAAAAAGTATTCACACCTCTTGCCCTTTTTCCAATTCCAAATTGGAATTAAAAAGGATTGAATTGTATTTTTTTTACTCTTATATCAAAGTGGAAGATTTAAAAAAAGATAAATAAAACACTATTATATATCGATTAGATAAGTACCCCCTGAGTCAACCCCCCCCCAACCCCCTGAGTCAATAAATGTTAGAATCACCTTTGGCAGTGATAACAGCTGTGAGTCACTCAGGAACATTCACTGTCGTCCTGGTAAGTTTTAGGTGATTGTCCTGCTGAACCAGGTTTTCCTCTAGAATGTTGCCTGTGCTTAGCTCTATTCCATTTATTTTTATCTTTAAAAAACTGCCTAGTCCTTGTCCGATCACGAGCATATCCATAACATGATGCAGCCACCACCATGTTCGACAATTTGGAGAATAGTGGTACAGTGCCTTGCAAAAGTATTAATAATTTCATTTAATGGACATACACAAAATAGTCCAAATTGGTCAGATGAAATGAAAAAAAATGTGTGCATATGTATTCACCCCCTTTGCTAAGAAGCCCCTACATAAGATCTTGTGCAACCAATTACCTTCAGAAGTCACATAATCAGTTAACTTCTTGATGCACCCATCCCTTTAGCGGGGGTCATTTATGTAACGGCGTTCTTCGTTTGTCGCAAGAAAGTCGGACTGAAATGCAGCGTGGTGGTTACTCATGTTTTTAATGAATGAATCAAATGACGATTACAAAATACAAAACAACAAAACGGAACGTGAAACCTAATTACAGCCTATCTGGTGAAACTACACAGAGACAGGAACAATCACCCACAAAATACACAGTGAAACCCAGGCTACCTAAATACGGTTCCCCATCAGAGACAACAAGAATCACCTGACTCTGATTGAGAACCGCCTCAGGCAGTCAAACCTAAACTAAACACACCCCTAAACAACCACAATCCCAATGCCTACAAAAAACCCAATACAACAACACAATAACATAAACCCATGTCACACCCTGGACTGACCAACTAATTATCTAAAACACAAAATACTAAGACCAAGGCGTGACAGAACCCCCCCCCCCCCTAAGGTGCGGACTCCCGGACGCACCTCAAAACCATAGGGAGGGTCCGGGTGGGCGTCTGTCCATGGTGGCGGTTCCGGCTCGGAACGTGGACACCACTCCATAAATGTCATAGTTCCTCCCCTTCGCGTCCTGGGATAATCCACCCTCGCCGCCAACCATGGCCTAATAGTCCTCACCCAGAACCCCACTGAACTGAGGAGTAGCTCGTGACTGAGGGGCAGCTCGGGACTGAGGGGCAGCTCGGGACTGAGGGGCAGCTCGGGACTGAGGGGAAGCTCGGGACTGAGGGGAAGCTCGGGACTGAGGGGAAGCTCGGGACTGAGGGGCAGCTCGGGACTGAGGGGCAGCCCAGCACTGAGAGGAAGCCCAGCCAGGCAGTTGAATCCGGCAGATCCTGGCTGGCTGGCAGTTCTGGCAGATCCTGGCTGACTGGCGGATCTGGAAGAGTCTGGTTGACTGGCAGATCTGGAAGAGTCTGGTTGACTGGCAGATCTGGAAGAGTCTGGCTGACAGGCAGATCTGGAAGAGTCTGGCTGACTGGCAGATCTGGAAGAGTCTGGCTGACTGGCAGATCTGGAAGAGTCTGGCTGACTGGCAGATCTGGAAGAGTCTGGCTGACTGGCAGATCTGGAAGAGTCTGGCAGATCTGGAAGAGTCTGGCTGACTGGCAGATCTGGAAGAGTCTGGCAGACCTGGAAGAGTCTGGTTGACTGGCAGATCTGGAAGAGTCTGGCTGACTGGTGGATCCTGGCAGACTGACGGCTCTGGCTGCTTCATGCTGACTGATGCTGACTGGCAGCTCTGGCTGGCTGCTCCATGCAGATTGACAGCTCAGACTGTTCCATGCAGACTAACAGCTTTGCCAGCTCCTTGCAGACTGGCAGCTCCATGCATACTGGCAGCTCCTTGCAGACTGGCAACTCCATGCAGACTGGCAGCTCCATGCAGACTGGCAGCTCCATGCAGACTGGCAGCTCCTTGCAGACTGGCAGCTCCATGCAGACTGGCAGCTCCTTGCAGACTGGCAGCTCCTTGCAGACTGGCAGCTCCATGCAGACTGGCAGCTCCTTGCAGACTGGCAGCTCCTTGCAGACTGGCAGCTCCATGCAGACTGGCAGCTCTGGCTGCTCCAAGCAGACTGACAGCTCTGGCTGCTCCATGCAGACTGGCAGCTCTAGCTGCTCCATGCAGACTGGCAGCACTAGCTGCTCCATGCAGACTGGCAGCTCAGGCTGCTCCGAACAGGCTCCGTCGGACGAATCTTGTACTTAAAACCTCTTGGAACTCCCCATCCCGGATCTGGGATTGTGACTAAAGCCTCAGGCTCATTAGCATAACGCAACGTTAACGATTTCTGAAAATCGCAAATAAAATGAAAATAATGTGTCTGCTCTCAAGCTTAGCCTTTTCTTAACAACACTGTCATCTCAGATTTTCAAAATATGCTTTTGAACCATAGAAATTGACTAATTTGTGTAAGAGTATGCAAAGCTAGCATAGCATTTTGAGTAGCATTTAGCACGCAACATTTTCACAAAAACCAGATAACCAAATAAATAAAATCATTTACCTTTGAAGAGCTTCTGATGTTTTCAATGAGGAGACTCTCAGTTACATACCAAATGCGCAGTTTTTCCTGAAAGCGTCTGTGTGTAGGAGAAATCGTTCCGTTTTCTACATTGCGTCTGGCTACCGAAACGAACCGAAAATTCAGTCACCTACAACGTAAAACTTTTTCCGGATTAACTACATAATATCGACCGAAACATGGCAAACGTTGTTTGGAATCAATCCTCAAGGTGTTTTTTTTGACATATCTCTTCATTGATATGCAGTTCGTGGAAGCTTGCTTTCCTCTCTGTATCCCATGGAAAAATACTGGCAGCTGTCTTTTGCGCACCAATTTCGGTGCAGGACACCGGGCGGACACCTGGTAAATGTGGTCTCTTATGGTCAATCTTCCAATGATCTGCCTACAAATACGTCACAATGCTGCAGACACCTTGGGGAAACGACAGAAAGGGCAGGCTCATTCCTCTCGTATTCACAGCCATATAAGGAGACAATGGAAAACAGAGCCTCAAAAATCCTGCTCATTTCCTGGATGCCGTCTCATCTTGGTTTTGCCTGAAGCTCACGTTCTAGGGCACGCACAGAAAATATCTTGGTAGTTCTGGACACATCAGAGTGTTTTCTTTCGAAAGCTATCAATTATATGCATAGTCGAGCATCTTTTTGTGACAAAATATCTTGTTTAAAACGGGAACGTTTTTCATCCAAAAATGAAATAGCGCCCCCAGAGCATCAACAGGTTAAAGCACCAAACTAGCAACTCCCTCATTACTCTCTCCTCCAATTTCCCCATTAACTCCTTCACAGTCTCTGTTTCGCTCACCTCCAACACCGGTTCTGGTCTCCTCCTTGGCTCCTCACGATAAACAGGGAGAGTTGGATCCCCCTTTTTATGAATTGTTCAGCAGTCTAATGGCCTGGGTGTAGAAGCTGTTTATGAGTCTTTTGATCCTACTGCTTGCCGTGCGTTAGCAGAGAAAACAGTCTATAACTTGGGTGACTGCAGTATCTGACAATGTTATGGGCTTTCCTCTGACACCGCCTATTATATAGGTCCTGGATGGCAGGAAGTTTTGCCCCAGTGATGTACTGGGCCGTTCGCACTACCCTCTGTAGCACCTTAGGTTAGATGCCGAGCGGTTAGATGCCGAGCAGTTGCCATACTAGGCGATGAGCCCTCCCCCAATAATTTTTTGGGGCTGATTCATGGGCTTTCCTCTGCGCCGTCGTGATTGCCTCTCCAACTCCATTCTCCTATAGCCCTCTTCGCACTGCTCCAGCGAATCCCAGGCGGGCTCCGGCACTCTCTCTTGGTCGACCGCCCACCTGTCTATTTCATCCCACGTCGTATACTCCATGCTTCTGCTGTCCATAACGACCTCCCTTCACTGCTCCTGCTGTCGCTGCCTGTTACCACGCCGCTCGGTCCGTGTGTGGTGGGTGATTCTGTAACGGCATTCTTCGTTTGTCGCAAGAAAGTCGGACCGAAATGCAGCGTGGTGGTTACTCATGTTTTTAATGAATGAATCAAATGACGATTACAAAATACAAAACAACAAAACGGAACGTGAAACCTAATTACAGCCTATCTGGTGAAACTACACAGAGACAGGAACAATCACCCATGAAATACACAGTGAAACCCAGGCTACCTGAATACGGTTCCCCATCAGAGACAACAAGAATCACCTGACTCTGATTGAGAACCGCCTCAGGCAGCCAAACCTAAACTAAACACACCCCTAATCAACCACAATCCCAATGCCTACAAAAAACCCAATACAACAACACAATAACATAAACCCATGTCACACCCTGGCCTGACCAACTAATTATCTAAAACACAAAATACTAAGACCAAGGCGTGACAATTTATGTCAACATCCGCTGAATTGCAGAGCGCCAAATTAAAATATTATAGTTTATATAGTGTAAAAACAACCTGAGGATCGATTATAAAAAAATGGACATGTTTCTACGAACTTTACGGACACTATTTGGAATTTTCATCCTCCCGTCATTACCGTTCGACCTGTGGATTTCTGAACATAACGCGCCAACCAAATGGAGGTATTTTGGATATAAAAATAATCTTTATGGAACAAAAGGAACATTTATTGTGTAACTGGGAGTCTCGTGAGTGCAAACATCCAAAGATCATCAAAGGTAAGTGATTAATTTTATTGCTTTTCTGACTTTCGTGACCAATCTACTTGGCTGCTAGCTGTTTGTAATATTTTGTCTGCTGAGAGCGATGTCCTTACATAAACGCTTGGTATGCTTTCGCCGAAAAGCTTTTTTGAAATCTGACATGCCAGGTGGATTAACAGACTGAAAAGATTTAGCATGGGTCCTCAGATCCTCAAAAGGTTCTACAGCTGCACCATCGAGAGCATCCTAACCGGATGCATCACCGCCTAGTATGGCAACTGCTCGGCATCTAACCTAAGGTGCTACAGAGGGTAGTGCGAACGGCCCAGTACATCACTGGGGCAAAACTTCCTGCCATCCAGGACCTATATAATAGGCGGTGTCAGAGGAAAGCCAATAACATTGTCAGATACTGCAGTCACCCAAGTTATAGACTGTTTTCTCTGCTAACGCACGGCAAGCAGTAGGATCAAAAGACTCATAAACAGCTTCTACACCCAGGCCATTAGACTGCTGAACAATTCATAAAAATCGCCACCGGACAATTTGCATTGACCCCCCCTCTCTTTTATAAACTGCTGTTGCTCGCTGTTTGTTTGTTACCTATGCATAGTCACTTCGCCCGCACCTACATGCACAGATTACCACAACTACTTTTTTATTTTAGCCTACTTGGTAAATATTTTCTTCTTCTTGAACTGCACTGTTGGTTAAGGACTTGTAAGTAAGCATTTCACGGTAGAGTCTACACTTGTATTCAGCGCATGTGGCAAAAGAAGTTTGATTTGATATACAGGTGTGCCAAGCTTGTAGCGTCATACCCAAGAAGACTCGAGGTTGTAATCGCTGCCAAAGGTGCTTCAACAAAGTACTGAGTAAACTATGAAACAAAACATTAGGAATCATACAGTAACCAAAAAAGTGTTAAACAACTCCAAATATATTTAGATTTGTTTAACACTTTTTGGATTACTACATGATTCCATATGTGTTATTTCATAGTTTTGATGTATTCACTATTATTCTACAATGTAAAAAATAAAGAAAACCCATTGAATGAGTCAGTGTGTATTTTTTTAAACTGGTACTGTATATTTAAAAAAAATCAATTAATATATTTGAGTTTAAACATGATATTTGTTGTATTATAGTAATGTATTAACCAAAAAAGTGTTCAAAATCAAAAAAAAATCTAAATATATTTTAAATTTGAGTTTCTTCAAAGTAGCCACCCTTTGCATTGATGACAGATTTGCACACTCTTGGCATTCTCTCAACCAGCTTCATGAGGAATGCTTTTCCAACAGTCTTGAAGGAGTTCCCACACATGCTAAAAACTTGTTGGCTGCTTTTCTTTCAGTCTGTGGTCCAACTCATCCCAAACCATCTCAATTGGGTTGAGGTCAGGTGATTGTGGAGACCAGGTCATCTGATACAGCCCTCCATCACTCTCCTACTTGATCAAATAGCCCTTACACAGCCTGGAAGTGTGTTTGGGGTCATTGTCCTGTTGAAAAACAAATTATAGTCTCACTAAGCGCAAACCAGATGGGAAGGCGTATAGCTGCAGAATGCTGTGGTAACCATGCTGGTTATGTGTGCCTTGAATTCTAAATAAATCACAGACAGTGTCACCAGAAAAGCACCCCCACACCACAACACCTTCTCCATGCTTCACGGTGGGAACAACACATGTGCAGATCATCTGTTCACCTACCAAAAATCTCAAATTTGGACTCATTAGACCAAAGGACAGATTTCCACCAGTCTAATGTACATTGCTCATGTTTCTTGGCCCAAGCATGTCACTTCTTCTTATTGGTGTCCTTGAGTAGTAGTTTCTTTGCAGCAATTCGACCAGGAAAGCCTGATTCACGTAGTCTCCTCTGAACAGTTGATGTTGAGATGTGTCTGTTAATTGAAATCTGTGAAGCATTTAGTTGGGCTGCAATTTAGGGTGCAGTTAACTCTAATGAATTTATCCTCTGCATTAGAGGTAACTCTGGGTCTTTCTTTCCTGTGGCAGTCCTCATGAGAGCCAGTTTCATCATAACGCCTGACGGTTTTTGCGACTGCACTGAAATGTTCCAGATTGACTGAGCTTTATGTCATCAAGTAATGATGGACCTTTGTTTCTCTTTGCTTATTTGAGTTGTTCTTTACATAATATGGACTTGGTCTCTTACCAAATAGAGCTATCTTCTGTATACCACCCCTACGTTGTCACAAACAAGTGACTGGCACAAACGCATTAAGAAGGAAATCAATTCCAGAAGTTAACAAGGCACACCTGTTAAATGAAATGCATTCCAGGTGACTACCTAATGAAGCTGGTTGAGAGAATGCCAAGAGTGTGCAAAACTATCATCAAGGCAAAGAGTGGCTACTTTGAAGAATCTCAAATATAAAATATTTTTGGTTACCACATGATTCCATATGTATAATTTCATAGTTTTGATGTCTTCACTATTATTCTACAACGTAGAAAATAGTAAAAATAAAGAAAAACCCTAGAATGAGTAGGTGTGTCCCAAACATTTGACTGGTACTGTACATAAAACAATAGATCATTTTTGTGATATTAATTAACTACGAAGATTGCCATTTTTCTATTCACTATAATGAGGGATCCTGTTTTCTACACACAATGCCTGCACTATCATTGTCAGCCTTAAACTTCAGTGGCTTCAATGAGAGGGTGCAGTCGTTGTCCCCTGGCAGCAACCAAGCCAATACACTGGCAAAGTCAATGGTCACTTCCCCAACCTCATCCTCACAACAATGGCTGCCTCCCTCACAACCAACTTTCTAATATGTCTATGTTTTTCCTGTTTTTCTCAATGAACACACTTTATCATGACTTTGGGACTAAAGCAGAATTATTCATGTCTTATTGAAATGAGTACTCTACACCATTAATCAGATAGTGGTAACTGCCACTGATGCTAGCACCGCCTATTAAAATGTATGTCCTTTTAATTTGGCTGCACAGAGCCGGCAAAGAGCAGCACACACCACAACATCCTTTAATAGTCTATCATTTACATTCACTGGGAATGGAGTCAAGGGTATCTGTCGCAGTGCTCAAACCCAAGGTCATTGAGGCAGGAGTCACCCTGCAACAAGAATTAAGGAACCAGGTGCTAGATTGTAAAGGGGTATTTGACTAGCCAGTTCAATCGCACAGTACTGTATTTAGGGTTGTCCCCGACTAAAAAAAAATCTTGGCCGACCGAGAGTTGTCTGTTCTTTCGACCAATCAACATTTTAAAACGTGTATCTTTCCATATATAGACACACCCTATGTTTGAATAAAATCAACTATATGTAGGCTACTGAGCTTGTCTGATGCTTTAAGCACTGCACTTAAAATTAAAGACACACAAATTACTAAAGAGGGAGTCAGAGATCAATATAGCCAAACTAGAAGAAAAAAAACGGTTCCCGACCCTCCTCCTACTGCCCGCTGTTGCTGGCCGTCGCAGATTCTGAAGTTATGCTCCTGAATGTTGGTAATAGGCTACACCAAAGGTCGGCAACCTTTTCCATTTGGAGTGCCAAGGTATCGAACCATTTCTACTGATCTGCGTGCCAGCTATGATTTTCATATGCACATTTTTGTGGAAAACTTTAATTTCAATTATAATAAAGTCTTCATATCTCAAAATCAATGTCATGTGGTTAATAAAAATTCTATGTAAATTAAAATTATACAAATTTAAAAGTAACTTCTATTGCCATTGCCAATATGTAAAAATAGCCTACATAAACCCAACAAATAAAAACATTGCAGCCCACAGGTAGAAAATATCTGTGTAAAATATCTTATAAATCACATTGGCTATGCATTTCCCGTATGCAAGGAACTAGTGAGCTCCGGTCAGACAGACACAGCTGTAGGCTAATTGTGAAAGGGATAAGAAGTAATCAGGTAGGCCTATTTTATGACGTTTCCACCGAATCAGAGCATTACATTTGTTTCCCGTTTCATACTGAGTGGTTATTGAAAGGGAAAGAGCTGGAAAGATTTTTCAAATAGGCTACATTGAGGAACTATTTTCATTCTCAATGTATGCACAAACAGATTTTGTTTACTTGCTGTTTGAGGCAAAGCAAAAAATACTTTGAGAAGCTCCACGGTGATGGTGAGTTAAGACAAATCAGAAATACTATAAGATCCCCAAATGGGCACATTTGTGACCCGATTCAGGAAACTAGGCGTATGTCGCAAGTCACGACTTCACAGGAGAGCCGTTTGAATGTAAAAACATTTTTAAAATCAAAATGCGTTTTGTGGCTAGCTAACATTAGCTGGCTGGCTCCCTAGCTGATGTTATTATTCTTATCCCAGAGCTGTTTGGTTTGCTAGTCAGCTCCCAGCATATTCATGCAGTGTAGTGACAGCATTATTTGGCACTATGTTCATTGTTGTTTAACTAGCTGGCTGGCTTGTTAGCTGACGTTACGTGGCGTGTGTGATTTTACACATTGTTTTCCATAGCTAGATTCATTGTTTACCTAGTTAGCTACATGTCTTAAGCTAAAGTGTACATTGCGTGTTGAATACGGCCAGTGTCAGTAAATGTCTGCAAAGAAGTGTAAGGAAATTGTTGCCAGCAGAGGCTTGGTGTTGTCATGTTATTCAAAGGTAAACAAATCATTGGTCAGAGCGTCTAGTGTGCGCTCTCAATGCTCAAAGGGCGAAACAAGATGGGTGGGGCTAAAGCTTAAGAGGGTGTGAACGATACTGAATGGGTGTAGACAAAGAAGAGCTTTTCACTAGATACCAAAACATTCAAAGGCCATTTTCTCAAAAGTGAGTTTACAAGTGTATCAACTTTCAAAGCAGAATTACTTTCCCATTGTTCCTCAACAATGCAGTTTGATATAACATTTTGTAGCTCTGAGTCTCTACTTTTATCCAATGTAAAAAACACAATTTCAAATTTTGCTACATAAAACTGAATCCAGGTGGTGAGTCACATAAGCCTACATTTGCACGCAGGCCAGGTAGCCTAGGCCAACTTCTATGCGTAATCAGGTGCGTGTCCTTACTCAAGATTGATAGGAGCTCTCCAAACAAAAGTCAATGAATAAATTGACAACTCGTAAATTAAATGCAATAAACCAAAATGTTGTGCGCTCTTCAAACAACCTGTCCACTCCTACAATGACAAGGTAAGACTGTAATAATAATATATGATCTCTGGATTATTCAACTCAGACAGGCGTGAATCAGTCGTCTCGTGTGCCATAACAGTTCTTAAATATATTTGCCATTGCTCAACAACAAAAAATCTTGGTCGACCAACAGCCTATGGGCCAAACAATCGACCAGTCGACTAAATGGGGTCAGCTCTAACTGTATTACTGCAATGGTCATCCGGCAAATGAAATACTCTGTCTGTCTGAACTGATATAAAGCCCTGATAAATAACTACAAATGACATAAATAAAGTGGTGATACATTGCTCCTTAGCGCATGGAGTACACAGGAGAACACAGGCGAGGACAGCTTGTCGACTTCCTGACAGAGACTATCAGAGAGATCTCTGTGTTTGCAGTCTGTGAGGTCTGTGGATCCAGTGTGCAGAGAGGACTGAAGGTATAATATTATGTTATTACCAACCCATCACTGTCAGACAGAAATTATACGTTAGGAGATGACTGGTTGAGTGGACAGGTTCAGAGATTGACAAGTCCTGAAGATGAGATGGGGTTCACAATCACAATAACTGTCAAAAAAATTAAATACACACAGTCAACAGAGGCGAGGGGGGGTTTGTACTTTTGGGGTTTGTGCTTTTTAACAGATGCTGTGTGCCACTTCAGAAAACAGATGTTGGGATGTCAACAGCCAGAACAGGCTCCACTCAACTCCAGGAGAGATGGTGGCTTGGCCTTGTAGTGTGAGTGGCAGAAGAAATGAGAGGGTGGGTTTCTCACACTCTCCTCATCCATAGCACATTCACAAATGTACATAATGAATACCAAAACATACAGTCCTCTCTTCTGTGGCTTAATGGAGACTTGACTGCATCCTGTATAGCCTAAAACAGAAAAGGGCAGACACATCCTTGATTAACATACTCCGTATGTAGTCTGTCTACTTTCCCACATGGCATCCAGCATTCTGGAGAGCCCAGAGCTACAGTACTGTAGAGAGCTGAAGACGCCTCCACCAGAGCTGCAGTTCTGTTGAAGTGTTGATTTAAATGTCATGTGAAAAGTATCTGTGTGTTTAACACAATCGGATGTGACATACAAAGAGGGGCTGAAACTTCCTTTATAAACCACCACCAGCTGTGCCAAGACAGGCCATGGTGACTGTGTGTGTGTGTGTGTGTGTGTGTGTGTGTGTGTGTGTGTGTGTGTGTGTGTGTGTGTGTGTGTGTGTGTGTGTGTGTGTGTGTGTGTGTGTGTGTGTGTGTGTGTGTGTGTGTGTGTGTGTGTGTGTGTGTGTGTGTGTGTGTGTGTGTGTGTGTGTGTGTGTGTGTGTGTGTGTGGATCCTCCCCAGTACAAACAGAACCCCCTACCACATCCCACAATGTAGTGCCAACACTCCATCACGAAATAGTGGTCCCTCTCAACAGACCCAGTGCACATGCTTTACCATGTTCATTAAGTCTGATTCTGTTGTACTGGTGAATGTGTGTGGGTGCGTGTTTCACCAAAGGCATGACAAAAAATGTAGGCAAATCTAGCTGAGAGCTCTGGTGTGTCTTTACCTCCATGGGTAGAGAGAAGAAAAACTCTATTCAAAGACCTATCATTCATTTTTCATCTAAAGTTTTCAAACCATACAGTCCATGTCAGCAATAACACAAGGGAGCAGATATTTGTTTTGTTTTCTTCCAAAAATAGGCCAAAACATGTCAGTCAATCATTTAGATTTTACCTTCTAAATAAACTTCTAAGGTATAAACTGAAAATTTTGATTAAAAGGATATATAACTGATATGGTTGATGTCCTGTCATTTTGTTTGCAAATACCGTGCAGTTATGCAATAATATTTTTTTTGTCCAGTTCCATTTCTATATTTGCATGAGCAAATGTATAAATTTAATCATTTTCTTGGTCTCCTCTCAAGTATGAAACAGATTTCTTTCAAATGAATTGCATATAATGAATAATAATGTATCATTCAGATCTCATGTGAAATTCAAAAGCTTGTCCTTCAATTCATAGGAGAACTCGGAACATCCTTAATGAATGAAATATCCAGTAAACACAACCCCACAACAACCTCAGAAACAAACTTTTTTATGATTGAAGTTAAAAATTAATCATATCCTATAAAACAGGAAAATCTTGCTTTCCAAAATGTTGCTTTGTCTCTTTCACTTAATTTAATTCCAGCACAACCTGTCTGGTATAATATTATGGCATTAAATCAATTAATAATCCTATGAAAAACATTCAATATCCGCCTTCTTAATATATCCAATTACCACATATTTGTTCCTTTTCAGTAACTTTACACTTTGAACAACTATTCTAATGCATTACCTATGATATTGAAATTTATTTTATCATTCTTGTTTCCCTATAAAGGATCTGTATAAAGACTGATATGTTTTAGGGCCGATGCCGATACTGATTTTTTGGGGGCCAAGGAGACCGGTTTTATGCCAATGTTCAGTATACTTAAATTATACTTTCTGGATGTCAAAATGTCCCAATGACAGCCATGTATGCAATAATGAATCAATTATACAATTTGACTTTGTTTTTACCAATCTAACTACATAACAATGGTAATAATTTATTTGAATGGTAATTCTCTATTGATAAACGGGGTAAATAAAGATGTAGCCTAAGCCTACTGACTATACAGGTGAATGCATATTTAATAGGATGTTTGCATTCAGTAGAGTATATGGGGCTACAGATGACAAACAATTAGTTTCCTTTCCATTTGGGACTGATATTATACTACTGATCAACAACCTTTGCATAGAAGTATCCAGGGGCGGACTGGGACCAGAAATCGGCCCTGGCATTTCTAACACACCTACCCATTTTTATCCTTGAGCCCCTCCACACCGGCCCATTTCTTTCCGCAAGGCCCCCACACCGGTCCTTTTTTCCCCCCATGAGGCACCCATTTCTTTGCCAGTTAATGATAGTTTAATGCTAAAACTCCAAGTTAGGCAGGCCCACTCTGCAAAAAATGGACCAACCCATCAATGCATTTTCCAGAAATGCCAGATGGCCAATCTGCCCCTGGAAGTAGTCTAATTTCTTCTTTCATAAAATTGCGTGCTGTCCCTTTCAGAAAACGGCACAGACATTCTGCATGCACAGTCAGACTGAATGAATTCGCCAAATGTTTTAACCAGTGAATTACCAAAGTTGTTGGTGATAACCAGATTTGAAATCATAATATTTTGCATTATGGTATCACAAATAAAGTTATAGGGTAGTGAATTGATGTTAGCCTTAGCTGTAAACTAGCCAGGAAAGATAGCTTTATGTGAAAGCAGAATGTTGTTTATTACCTGGCCAGCCCAAATGTCTGCCAGATGGCACTGTTATTCCTGACTGGCACTGTTATTCCTGACTGGCACTGTTATTCCTGACTGGCACTGTTATTCCTGACTGGCACTGTTATTCCTGACGTTGTTTGTCATGGGTAACAATTAGGTACCTTACTGTGATTGTTTTCAATTAAAATGGTCAAAAAGAAACAAAAATAGCAAAGAGCAATTTCTCAAGCAAAAATGTTGCAAGGACTGGCTGGGAGTGGTCTGAGTGGGAAGGGGAAAACTGGAAATTAGCTGTTATTGGCAGAGGGGTTTGGAACAATCTCGTTCTTATTGTTCTACTAACTAATTTACTACCTGGTGATTTCACCAGGCAGGCCAAAACTCCATCCACCCAAAACAGGTTGAAATTTCAGGCGGTCTTTTCAAACAGCTCTTACACTAAAAGACCATTATCATTAATTTCAGAGTATTATTTAAACCTCATACTGTGGAAATATGTGACTTACCACGGTCTTATGTAGCAAAGATTTAAATTGTTTTTTTTACATTGAATAAAATTAGAGACTCAGAGCTACAAATGAGTATATCATACACAGCATTTTTTGAGGACCAATGGGAAAGTAATTTTGCTTTGAAAGTTGATAAACTTGTAACCTCACTTTTGAGAAAAGGGCCTTTGAATATTTTTGGTACCTACTGGAGAGCTCTCCTTTGTCTACAACCATTCCGCATTGTTCACATCCTCTTAAGCCAACCCCACCCATCGCTTTAAGGATCCACATAAGGTCATGTGCTAAACAGTGAGTAGTGTAGTAAAGATAGAAAAGTACTAAATTGTCATACTTGAGTAAAAGTATAAATAATTTCAAATTCCTCATAATAAACCAGATGGCACAATTTTCTCCTATTGGAGATAGGAGAAAGGATAAGGATAGCCAGGGGCACACTCCAACACTCAGACATAATTTACAAACAATGCATTTGGGTTTAGTGAGTCTGCCAGATCAGATGCAGTAGAGATGTTCTCTTGATAAGTGTTTGAATTGGACAATTTTACTGTCAAAATGTAACAAGTCATTTTGGGTGTAAGGGATATGTATGGAGTAAAAAGTACATTATTTTCTTTCGGAATGTAGTGAAGTAAAAGTAAAAGTTGACAAAAATATAAATAATAAAGTAATGTACAGATACACCCCAAATAACTTAAGTACATTTGACCACTGCCCAAATGCCTTCACACCAGTACATTAGTAAACTTTATATACTGTTACACAGGCACTTATCACATAGCATTACATACATAGGTTTAGGCCATGCAACCTGAGTTGAAACCTGAGTGAAGTGCACATGTAAAGTACATAAAAAGATGCATGCGCCCTATATTTATGTGGATGCGCCATATGATTATGTGGTGGACACTTGATACGGTCACATGATATTGTTGTGGTATGTCACAAAATCATGTTACGACCACACATATCAATATTTTGCTAAGTCTTGCTAAGTGGATGGGTCTCTACAGAAGGTGTAAACAGTACAGCCAAAAAGTTACTTGCATAGTAGCAATATCAGAAATAGATAGTGTCAAAATAAATTAATATACAGTATGTCAAAATAAAATAATATACAGTATGTACAAGAACAATATCAATAACGTTTCTGTCCCGAAGAAAGCACCAGTTAGCCTGGAGCTAGCCTGGAACTAGGCTCTTCTCCCAGCTTGCAGAAGAATTCCATCAGATAATCCCTGGGCTTCAATTCCTCTTCTGCCAATTGGCCTGGACCCTTTGCTGCCGACACGGAGAAACGCCGATCCATCACGACTGGCCTGCCGAAGTAATCTGTACGTGGGGGTTTCAACAGAACCTCCCGTTGCGACGTCCCCCTGAGGCCCATCTGCTAGCCTGCTGCTAGCCCCGGCTCGCTAGCTGTCTGAATCGCCATGCCTCCAGCTCGCCTTGCTACTCATTGGACCCTATGATCACTCGGCTACACATGCCTCTCCCTAATGTCAATACGCCTGTCTATTGCTGTTTTGGTTAGTAATTTGTGTCTTATTTCACTGTAAAACCTCCAGAGTTACACATGGAGTAAACAATGAACAAGTCAATAACACAGTAGAAAAAAAGGGGAGTCTATATACATTGTGTGCAAAAGGCATGAGGAGGTAGGCGAATAATTACAATTTTGCAGATTAACACTGGGGTGATAAATGATCAGATGGTCATGTACAGGTAGAGATATTGGTGTGCAAAAGAGCAGAAAAGTAAATAAATAAAAACAGTATGGGGATGAGGTAGGTGAAAATGGGTGGGCTATTTACCAACAGACTATGTACAGCTGCAGCGATCGGTTAGCTGCTCAGATAGCAGATGTTTGAAGTTGGTGAGGGAGATAAAAGTCTCCAACTTCAGGGATTTTTGCAATTCGTTCCAGTCACAGGCAGCAAAGTATTGGAACGAAAGGCAGCCAAATGAGGTGTTGGCTTTAGGGATGATCAGTGAGATACACCTGCTGGAGCGTGTGCTACGGATGGGTGTTGCCATCGTGACCAGTGAACTGAGATAAGGCGGGGCTTTACCTAGCATGGACTTGTAGATGACCTGGAGCCAGTGGGTCTGGCGGCGAATATGTAGCGAGGGCCAGCCGACTAGAGCATACAAGACGCAGTGGTGGGTGGTATAAGGTGCTTTAGTGACAAAACGGATGGCAGTGTGATAAACTGCATCCAGTTTGCTGAGTAGAGTGTTGGAAGCAATTTTGTAGATGACATCGCCGAAGTCGAGGATCGGTAGGATAGTCAGTTTTACTAGGGTAAGTTTGGTGGCGTGAGTGAAGGAGGCTTTGTTGCGGAATAGAAAGCCGACTCTTGATTTGATTTTCGATTGGAGATGTTTGATTTGAGTCTGGAAGGAGAGTTTATAGTCTAGCCAGACACCTAGGTACTTATAGATGTCCACATATTCAAGGTCGGAACCATCCAGGGTGGTGATGCTAGTCGGGCATGTGGGTGCAAGCAGCGATCGGTTGAAAAGCATGCATTTGGTTTTACTACCGTTTAAGAGCAGTTGGAGGCCACGGAAGGAGTGTTGTATGGCATTGAAGCTCAATTGGAGGTTAGATAGCACAGTGTCCAAGGACGTGCCGGAAGTATATAGAATGGTGTCGTCTGCGTAGAGGTGGATCAGGGAATCGCCCGCAGCAAGAGCAACATCATTGATATATACAGAGAAAAGAGTCGGCCCGAGAATTGAACCCTGTGGCACCCCCATAGAGACTGCCAGAGGACAGGACACCCCCCACACATACGGTGACCTCACCTGCCTTAAATGGTGCCTCTCTCATCGTCACTCAATGACTAGGCTTACCTCAACTGTTCTCACATCCTACAATACCCTTGTCTGTACATTATGCCTTGAATCTATTGTTCCGCGCACAGAAAGCTGATCCTTTTACTCTCTGTTCCGAACACACTAGACGACCAGTTATTTTGGCCATTAGCCGTACTCTTACCCTACTCCTCCTTTGTTCCTCTGGTGATGTAGAGGTTAACCCAGGCCCTGCAGCCCCCAGCATCACTCCCATTCCCCAAGCACTCTCATTTGTTGACTTCTGTAACCGTAAAAGCATCGGTTTCATGCTAACATTAGAAGCCTCCTCCCTAAGTTTGTTTTAATCAATGCTTTAGCACACTCTGCCAACCCGTATGTCCTAGCCGTGTCTGAATGACAAGGAACCTACCAGGTACAACCCTAAATCCGTAACCATGGGCACCCTCTTAGATATCATCCTGACCAACCTGTCCTCTAAATACACCTCTGCTGTCTTCAACCAGGATCTTAGTGATCACCGCCTCATTGCCTGCATGCGTACTGGGTCCGCGGTCAAACAACCACCCCTCATCACTGTCAAACGCTCCCTTAAACACTTCAGCGAGCAGGCCTTTCAAATCTATCCTGGAAGGATATTGACCTCATCCCATCAGTAGAGGATGCCTGGTTGCTCTTCAAAAGTGCTTTCCATTCAAATAATGTAGAACTAAGAACAGATATAGACCTTGGTTCACCCCAGACTAGAATGCCCTTGACCAGCACAAAAACACCCTACGGTGGTCTGCATTAGTATCAAATAGCCCCTGCAATATGCAACTTTTCAGGGAAGTCAGGATTCAATATACTCAGTAAATTAGGAAAGCTAAGGCTAGCTTTTTCAAACAGAAATTTGCTTCATGTAGCACTAATTCCAAAGAGTTTTGGGACACTAAAGTCGATGGAGAATAAGAGCACCTCCTCCCAGCTGCCCACTGCACTGAGGATAGGAAACACTGTCACCACCGATAAATCTACGATAATTGATAATTTCAATAAGCATTTTTCTACGGCTGGTCATACTTTCCACCTGGCTACCCCTACCCTGGCCAACATCTCAGCACCCCCTGCAGCAACTTGCCCAAGCCTCCCCTACCCCCCTCACACTTCTCCTTCACCCAAATCCAGACAGCTGATGTTCTGAAAGAACTGCAAAATCTGGACTCCTACAAATCAGCGGGGCTAGACAATCTGGACCCTCTCTTTCTAAAATTATCAGCCCAAATTTTTGCAACCCCTATTACTACCTCTTTTGTAATGTCTGAGATCCCCAAAGAGATCCCTTCTTCAAACTGTTATAGACCTATATCCATCCTGCACTGTCTTTCTAAAATCTCTGAAAGCCAAGTTAATAAACAGATCACCCACCATTTCGAATCCCACTGTACCTTCTCCTCTATGTAATCTGGTTTCCGAGCTGGTCATGGATGCACCTCAGCCACGCTGAAGGTCCTAAACGATATCACAACCGCCATTGATAAAAGACAGTACTGTGCAGATGTCTTGATCGACCTGGCCAAGGCTTACAACTCTGTCAATCACTGCATTCTTATCGGCAGACTCAATAGCCTTGGCTTCTCAAATGCTCACCAACTGCTTCTCAGATAGAGTTCAGTGTGTCAAATCAGAGGGCCTGTTGTCCAGACCTCTGGCAGTCTCTAGGGGGTGCCACAGGGTTCAATTCTCGGGCCGACTCTTTTCTCTGTATATATCAATGATGTTGCTCTTGCTGCTGGTGATTCTCATATCCACCTCTACGCAGGCGGGATCATTCTGTATACATCTGGCCCTTCTTTGGACACTGTGCTAACAAACCTCCAAAACGAGCTTCAACGCCAAACAACACTCCTTCCATGGCCTCCAACTGCTTTTAAATGCTAGTAAAACTAGGTGCATACTCTTTAACCGATTGCTGTCCGCACCCTTCCGCCCAACTAGCATCACTACATCACCGGACGGTTCTGACCTAGAATATGTGGACAACTACAACTATACCTAGGTGTCTGGTTAGACTGTAAACTCTCTGTCCAGACTCACTGGGAAAATATGAGTAATCGTAATAAAACACATTTTTCCCCCCTACCATGCTAGAGAGGCTAATCCTACTTCTGGATGTTGCGTACCACGTTCAGCCAATCAGGTTGCAGCAGTCTATTGTTTACTCCAGGTCTGAGTGATGCACGTAACATCCTGAAGTAGCATTAGCCACTAGCATTATGGTGAAATGTTTTTTTTTATTTTTAATATCGGAGATTGTTTTATGTACAAGCCAGTCGCCAGGGGGCCACAAATGTATCACCAGCTGGGAACGTTAAGTTTGGACTTTAGATGACAAAGGCAGGAATAATAGAGCCATCTGGTGGGCATTTGCCACCGGTATCTTCTTGCTTTCTAAGGTGTTGTAGCCTGTATGGATTTTTTTTGCCCAAAAGTAAATTAATGTCAACATTTCGACATGCCATGTTGCATTATTCAAGTGTGTTAAAGGATGAGCAGATATCAGCATGAATGGGAAGCTATAGTGGTTCTTCCTTTAAAAGTTGCGGCGTACTGCACCACAGCTTGCGGGGTGCTGCAGAATTCTATGGTATGCTATTTAAGTGTCAGCCACTGTTGCCAGAATGACAATATTTACCACAATCTGCCACCATCTACCACAAACGGTCACAGCATAAGCTCAAAACTTTTAAAGGAAGAACCACTGTAGCAAGAGATGCATTCCAGAGGTTCCTCAGGACAGGCAAGCTAGCAATGCAGTGAGGCAGCTATATCTTGTAGCAATTTGACACAAGGAATTATAAAGGGGACATCGGCTCCGTGGATAGTCAAGGGCCGATAGCCAATAGACTAGTAAAAGGCTAATGTCGGCCATAATTATCGTCCGGACCAATTATCGATTGTTCTCTACTCAAAAGTACTTGAGCAACTGATATTGACAGTTACACACTCTAATGTTTATACAGTACTCACCGTCCTCCCCTCATGTACATAGAATCCCCAGCACCCCACTCATTAACCCCTCTTATTCAGGCAGTAGTGGAATATGAGCATATGTTCTCAGGCAACTTGCCTGGTAAAATAAGTGATAAATACATAAACAAATATATAAAACAATCTAAAAGAGACCAACATTAGTCCTATATTGCTGTCTTTGACCCCCACTGCACCAAGCCAAGTCATTATGAGGTTTATTGTTATTTAAGTGCTTCAGCAGTGACACATTGGATTCTCTTTGTGTGGCCCAGCCCTTCAAACTGAGTCTCATTATACTCAGCTATACGCTGCATTCCCCCGCTACCATTCTTCTGCTCACACAGAAACTAATTTACTTAATGGATGACTGCCATTACTTACAACAACCACAACATGACGAACATAACAAAGTGGGCCAGAGGTTCATTAAACTGCTATTTTGTAGGGAATCACTGAATCATCGTGTGGCGTGAGATAACGAGTCAGAAAGACTGGCTTACCGAGAGATAATATAACTTCACCATGCCCGCTTTCCGAAAAATACATCGATAAACACATTTATATTATAGTGAAAAATAAGAACATAACAAGCCTCTATCGAGACTCAAGCTCAACATTGAATGGAGCAACTTGGTTATGGAATCACAGAAGAAGGAGCCCACTAAAGTAGGAGTGAGTTCATATGAAGCATTCCACTTCTCTGAAGCTGCTCTTAGATCATTTCCGACACCTGGGAAGCTGATGACCCTTTGGTCACTTTGGACGGGCCTTGGAGTCCTGGGGTAAAATAAGTGATTCCAGCTATGAGAGAGTGAGGCCCATGGAACTACTGTGTTCTGTACCTTTCCTACCCTTCAGCCATTGCCTCCACACTGACCATCTTAACTCTAAGTGAACTGTGACACTCCATAGAAGCCGGAAGGGCTTCAAGTCTAAAGATGATAATTGCAGTAAGAGAGAGAAGACAGTGCTTTCACTTTGGTTCGGAGATATCCAAAAGACATTTACAGTATCTCCAACCCATTTTCCCCAGAGTAATCAATTAATTGTGGGAAAGTTGTTGGCAATTACTGATCAAAGTAGGCACTGAATTGCAGACCTTAAGCTTGAAGAAGTTTAATAAGACACCTTCAAGCCTAGGAGCATTGCCTGCTTATCAATTAATTTGGGTCTTAATGAGACACTAAGATTCTCACCTCCCCTCTTTGCTCCCTGGAGAAAGACAGAGTTTATGTGCAGAGCTCAAAAAGGACAGATGGATTTGGGTAAAAAAACACACCTTCAGTACAGTGGACCTCAACGGCTGCATAGCCACCACCCTACTGTATTTATTTCCATCACTATCTCTGCAGCTCCATGCCTCCCAAACCTTCTGCCATGGGAACGGTGACACTAGACACGCATGATGAGGCCTGGGAGGTCATGCCAGAGGAGAGAGAGATGGAGAGAAACATCCTGGATGATCCTGTCCATTTCCCCTGGACTGAACTCTCCTTAAAACCCCTTAGGGTGACAGAGAACACAGTGGATAATTATTGATGTCACAAACAGAAGCTTAGATGGGAGAGGGCCATTAAATGCGACACAGTGCATCAGTTGAATATGACATGTATTCAGAACAATTTGTTCAAGTCACATATGATTAATGTCGGAAGTGGAAAACGACAGCTTGCGCCTTATCATAACTGACAATGGCTAACTGAACAAGCTGACATGACTACATACATGTATTAAGACTAATTAGCAGTTAAACAAAATGGTGGCATATCTTGTGGATGTGAGGTGAGTCATGTCTGTTGGACAGAGCTAAAGGGATGGGAATTGGCTGACAGCTGAACAACATATAGTTGTGACTGAGGGGAAACAAATAATATCATAAGCTATAATATGTGTGAAGGGTTAAAGCTAGTTCTGATCTGATATATGTGACCCGTTTCATGAAGCTATGCGTATGTTGCACATCACTACTTCACAAGAGTGGCATTTGAACATTAATAACAAACGTGTATGCCATCTGTAAATACGAATACCATTGTGAAATTACAAGGCTAATTGGTTTAGCCAAGGAAAAAGACTGGAGACTTCCTGCTAGCTATGATTGGCTGAGATAATAGATGAGAGATGAGTTTGGATTGGTTCTGCCATGTAGTCTGCTTCTGTCTATAACATGAGCTGCTCAGTATGTGTAGATAATCCTTGCTACTGCAGCTTTTTTTTAAAGATATGACGTTCGCCATGGAGAACTGAAAAAGGGTTGCTACTGCTCTCAACAACATTGTGGCCCTGAATATGGCAGGCTCTATCAGCAAAGATCAGTGGGAAAAAGTTGCGATGGACTACTATCTGCACATGGTCAGTGTGAACTGGAGTGACTTGACAATTTCTCCCTACCATGCTAGAGAGGCTAATGATATGTTGCGTACCACGTTCAGCCAATCAAGCTGTAGCTAGCTACAAACAAAATTGAAAAGACCCAGGACGTCTTAGTTAAAGTGGTTCCAGTCTGACATGAAGTGTTCATCCAAGTATACGGGTAAGAGTCTAGCTACATTTTCAGACATTATACATTTCACATGTTCTCAAACTCATTTTTAATTGCAAGTTAAAGCATCCTGTTAACTAGCTTGCAAACGTTAGGTTGCTGGCTCGCTAGCTAATTTTACGTGTATAATCTTTGTAGTAATATTATTCATGTCTCAGAAATCCATTTGCATTGCTAGTTATAGCCTAATGTTAGCTAGCTAGCTAACATTGAACCTCGTTGGTTAGCTTTAGCTACCTGCAGATTCATACTACAGCATTTCATGCATGGTGGCTAGCTATGGTTATCCGATTGTACTTTAGCTATGGGTTGGGATTATGGTTCATTGTTTAGCTAGCAAGCAACATGTCTAAACAAAAGACTCCACTTCGCCAGATGATTACATGACCCATCAAGTTAGCCAGATGTGTCTGGTTATGGCCATCTATTGTATTTCATGAACATGTGTACAAGTCTAAGTGGATGGGTCACAACAGTGACCTATTAATTTGGACAAGTGTGTCTGGGTAAGCATCATCCAATAATTATACAATATTTTTATCTGGACAATTTCTATTTTTGATGTTGCTACTATACAAGTAACCATTTATGTATCTTCTGTATATTTCTGTACCTTCTGTATCCTGTGCATGTGACAAATAAACTTAGATTTTATTTGAAATAGTGTGTTTACCAGATACGTTAATGTGAAGAACTTTCACAGCAGAATAACTTTCCCATTGTTCCTCAACTGCGGTGTATGATATACCATTATGTATATTGGAGTCTCTACGTTTAACCAATGTAAAAAACACAATTTCAAATTTTGCTACATAAGACCAAATCATGGTGGTCAGTCACATATTTCCTAACTACATGATTGTCAGATAATTGTTGTATAATGTTTTACACTGTGTGCAGACTTCTAGTGTGTCTCCTCAGAACATCTTACCCATGCCAACTAACTCTCCCACCGACCAAATCTGTCTCCCCCCACACTCACACTGAGTGGCCTCTGAGCAGGATAACTTCATCTCAGATCAGTCCCACTTAAAGACAAGATGTTAACCATACATCCCTTCCTTTGGCTGACTACCATCAGCTAAAAGCACAGGCATGCTTCAAATCAGATCCTCTATGTGTAGCATTTAGCTTATAAGTAAGCCTATGGGAAAAGTCCCCAATTGTCATACTTGAGTAAAAGTAAAGATACCTTAATAGAAAATTACTCAAATAAAAGGGAAAGACACCCAGTAAAACACTCCTTGTGTAAAAGTCTAAAAGTATATATTTTTTATAAATATTCTTAAGTATCAAAAGTAAGCGCCAAGCCTAGGACCATAAGGCTTCTCAACAGCTTTTACCCCCAAGCCATAAGACTCCTGAACAGCTAATCAAATGGGTACCCGGACTATGCATTCTGTCCCGCCACCCCCTCCCCCCCAACCCCACACACGTGACAAATAAACTTTGATTTGAAATGTAATTGCTAACATATACTTAAGTATCAAAAGTAAAAGTATAGCATATTTAAAATTCCTTATATTAAGCAAACTAGATGGCATCATTTTCATTTTTTTAATTTACGGAGAGCCAGGTGCATGCTCCAACATTCAGACATCACTAACAAACGAAGCATATGTGTTTAGTGAGTCCGCTAGATCAGAGGCAGTAGGGATGACCAGGGATGTTCTCTTGATAAGTGTGTGAATTTGACAATTGTCCTGTCCTGCGAAGCATTCCATTTTGTGATATCCAATTGGTAATTGCAGTCTTGTTCCATTGCTGCAACCCCCATACAGACTCGGGAGAGGGGAAGGTCGAGAGCCATGTGTCCTCCAAAACACAACCCTGCTTCTTGACACAATGCTCACACCAATGTGTCATGACTGTTCTGTGAGTATCCAAATAGGTTTCAACCAGACCCTCTCTCTCACCAATGGGGGGGCCTCACACCCTGTTGTAAATCAAGGACAAGAACCGCCCCCTTGAGTGAGGTCAGAGAGTGTGTCAGCCTCACGAACCGCCCCTTTTGAACAAACTGTATAAAACGATGGGTTAAGAATTAACGTATCAGACTAGACAGACGTCGAGCTGCAGCTTCTAAAGTGGTTTAAACTTTGAATCTCAACACGAAGTAGAGACGATCAAGTCACCTCCTAGACAATCACTGGTACGGCTGATTAGCTCTCCGAAGTAAAGTATCTATAACATCAAATTTAAGTGGGACCATTCTACTACTCATCTCAAATCACTGTAGTACTCCACTCTCATCACCCAATGGGAACCATCGACGCGGATGGCTAGCCTATCTTCAAAGAGGCAGCTTCAGGAGCAAATGGAAAGTAGAATAAACTCTGTAATTCTGTTCAGGACGACACGACAAGTCACCGGATACCGGATGACAGCAGAGAAGAACAACAGTAGAAGGCGGGTGGGGACACCTTTTGGACAATCAGAGCCTTACAAGCGTGCTGCGGAAAGGCCCAACCAACCCTCTTTCTAAGAAGGCCTGGTTCCGACAGAGATACACGGCGAACCAAGGCATTTACACTAAAATACATTTATGATTTCTTACTCCAAACGGGCGGTGGTTCGTGTGCAAAATACATAACTACTGTGATGTGAGAGTAGATTCTAAAATGTACCAACGTTAAGTGTCCTTGTCTCTCTCTCGCCCTTTTCGTGTCTTTTGTAGCACGCTGCCATACTGTGTCAGTCCGCTAGGGACCTGTTTCTAATGTATTAAGTGTGTATGTTTATCCTGTGTTATCCTTTAGTTAGCTAGTACCTATTTGTGTAGTACTGAATCAGAAGTAAGGCTTGGTTTTTTGCAGATGCAATGAGGATGCGACTGTTCAGAATGATGATATGATACGAGGTTATGATTAATAAGTTGACTTGTTTATGGATGTAATAGGTTAAGACCTTTAGAGTTTAATTCTGGAGATGGTAACACTTTCAAGAACTGCTCTCATGCTGCCCCAAATCCTAATGAGTTAATTGTTACATGATTAATTTAATCGGGTAACAATAAAACATAGTGAGTTTATTACATAAATAACAGTCATCGGGTTAATGAAAATAGTCACAACAAATGTGCCAAAGAAACACAGTACAACTGGCGACATGAGTCAGGGTGCATGCGCCCGGACTGCCACAACAAGTCACTACAGCGTGATGGGTTAAGAACATCCCGAGCCGACCAAACCCTTCCCTAACCCGGATGACCCTGGGTCAATTATGCGACGCCTCATGTGTCTCCCGGTCGCGGTTGGCTGCGACACAGCCTGGGGTCGAACCCAGGTCTGTCGTAACGCCTTTAGCACTGAGATGCAGTGCCTTAGACCGCAGCAACCCTCGAGAGGCCCTGTATTTTAAAGTATTTTTACTTAATTACTTTACACCTCTGTTCCTGCAGTAGTCCAGCTAGTTATGTGACTGTATTCTTCCGTGAAGCCTCATGGAATAATAGATTGCTGTAATTGATAAATGTGGGTATTTCTGCAGCGTTCTTTGGGCGTTGAGGAATAGTTAGCCATGTGTTTCTTTCCCTAATGGTGCAGGTTAACATCCGCACCAGTGAAACCTCATTAAAAAACTTCTGTCATCGCCCATCTGGTGAACATTCAGCCAACGCATCAGAGGAGAGAGAAGAACAAGCTGTCCACTAACTCACTCAGGATTTCCCTAAAATCATCTTCCTTCTCTCTCCTCTAGCTAAGCATTGTTTCAGCCTTTCGGCAGCTTATTCTGGGAGCAGGAGTAGGCACTGTTTGCCTTTTTCAGCCATAAAGACAGCAATAATGCACAGAGAGATCTGCATTATGATTGTGCCTTGTTTATGGCAGTGCTGAGAGCAATCCCAACGCCAGCCCTCCAGGAACACAATTCAGAGCAGGCTTTTTCCCAATAGACACTTTAAAATTCAATTTTCTTTATCAGGTATGCCGTTGCATTATTGTTTTGCATTGCGCCCACTCACTTTCTCCCCCTGCAAGGCCCCTACCCCTTCCTCCCCCATCTACTCCTACTCCCCCTCTCCTCCTCTCCCACCACATCTCTCCATGATGGGCCATCAGCAACGTTGTTACCTTTGCACCATGGGTAAAAAAAACTATCGCTCAGCCACATGTCGCCCCTACTGAATGCTAATTGCATTTCTCCCCCTCCCTTTCTCTTTCATCTCCCCTTTCTCTTGCGCTATCATTTTCCCCTATCCCTCGGTTTTTCCCTCTCTCATTCCTTACTTTGCTTTGATTTCCATCTCTCTCGCTCCCTTTTTCGTTCTCTCTACCTGTCCCTCACCACTTTCTCTTTCCATCTTTCTCCCACTCTCTCTCCCTCTCTTTTTTGCTCTCTCTCTGTGGTTGTGAATCATGACCAGGGAGACAACTGGTTAAATCAAAGTTGTTTTGTACATCATTTCTATGAAATTACATTGAATCATCTGGAATAGACATTGAATTGTGGTCTGTGCCCATTGGGTTACTTCTGTCAGCAGTCTTGACAGGGTGTAAATAGATGAGGTCAGTGGAGGGTCAAGGTGCTGGGTGAAAGCAGATCTCTAATCTGGCCCCTAGGGCCAACGTCTGGGGGACCTGAGCAGTGTCAACCTCGGCTCCCGGGAGCCCCAAACACCCCCGACGCCCCTCCAAACTTTTTAATGAGACAGTTAGGTGCATGGAGGTGGCCTTTCGGGGGCATAGGTTGGCTGAGCGATTTGATGAGAGGGAATATTGATAAACCTGTCAGAGTGTCTGTCCGACTAGCCGTGTGTTTAACAATCCCTGCCCAGAGAAGGCAGAGAGAGAGGAGCGGAGCAGAGATGTGACTAATGCACGTTACTCTTTCTGTTGGTTTCCCACAGACCCACATAAACACAACTCACCCTGCTAATGAAGCTTGCTGTCAGCTTGCTTTTCCTGTGTGTCTATGTTTGTTTGTGTGTGTGTGTGTGTATTTTCTGTGGCCTTGTCATTTCAAAAGCAAACAGAAAACGCAAGAGCAATGGACTGAGACCACCAATATCATGAAACTAATGAACATTCTTATAATCCAACAATGATTTAAATTCATGAGTTATTACCAGTATCCATGTAACATAACAAATAACAACTAATGTATTTTGTAATCAATTTTGAGAATACAATTTAAATGGCCTATTTCTGTCCATGCTGTGAGCTATGAATGCCAGCATGGTGTGAGGATTGACTATGCACACTACGGGTCAAAGGTTTTGGAACACCTACTCATTCAAGGGTTTTTCTTTATTTTTACAATTTTCTACATTGCAGAATAACAGTGTAGACATCAAAACTATGAAAAAACACATATGGAATCATGTAATAACCAAAAAAGTGTTAAAGAAATCTAAATATATTTTATATTTGAGATTCTTCAAATAGCCACACTTTGCCTTGATGACAGCTTTGCACACTCTTGGCATTCTCTCAACCAGCATCACATGGAATGCTTTTCCAACAGTCTTGAAGGAGTTCCCACATATGCTAAAAACTTGTTGGCTGCTTTTCCTTCACTCTGTGGTCCAACTCATTATAAACCATCTCAATTGGGTTGAGGTTGGGTGATTATGGAGGCCAGATCATCTGAATCAGCACTCCATCATTCTCCTTCTTGGTCAAAAAGCACTTACACAGCCTGGAGGTGTGTTGGGTCATTGTCCTTTTGAAAAATAAATTATAATCCCACTAAGCGCAAACCAGATGGGATGGCGTATCGCTGCAGAATGCTGTAGTAGCCATGATGGTTAAGTGTGAATTCTAAATAAATCACAGACAGTGTCACAAGCAAAGCACCCCTACACCATAAAACCTCCTCCTCCATGCTTTACGGTGAGAAATACACATGCAGAGAGCATCCGTTCACCCACACCGCGTCTCACAAAGACATGGCGGTTGGAAACAAAAATCGCAAATTTGGACTACAGACCAAAGGACAAATTTCCACCTGTTTAATGCCCATTGCTCGTGTTTCTTGGCCCAAACAAGTCTCCTCTTCTTATTGGGGACCTTTAGTTGTGGTTTCTTTGCAGCAATTCGACCATGAAGGCCTCATTCACACAGTCTCCTCTGAACAATTGATGTTGAGATATTTATGTTACTTGAACTCTGTGAAGCATCTATTTAGGCTGCAATTTCTGAGGCTGGTAACTCTAATGAACTTGGGTCTTCGTGTGGCAGTCCTCATAGCGCTTGATGTTTTTTGCGACTGCACATGAAGAAACGTTCAAAGTTCTTGACATTTTCCAGATTGACTGACATTCATGTTTTAAAGTAATGATGGATGGTCATTTCTCTTTGCTTTATTTGAGCTGTTTTTGACATAAAATGGACTTGGTCTTTAACCAAATAGGGCTATCTTCTGTATACAACCCCTACCTTGTCACAACACAACTGATTGGCACAAACGCATTAAGAAGGAAAGAAATTCCACACATTAACTTTTAAGAAGGCACACCTGTTGATTGAAATACATTCTAGGTTACTACATCAAGAAGCTGGTTGAGAGAATGCCAAGAGTGTGCAAAGCTGTCATCAAGGCAAAGGATGGCTATTTGAATAATCTCAAATATATAAAATATATTTTGATTTGTTTAACACTTTTTTGGTTACTATATGATTCCATGTGTTATTTCATAGTTTTGAAGCAAGGGTATCATACTAAACCACAAATTATCTCTAAATCCCGCAGCATAATCTCAAAGCTTTATTTGAGAAACCACTGTAGTTTTGATGTCTTCACTACTATTATACAATGTAGAAAAAAGTAAAAATAAAGAAAACCCTTGAATGAGTAGCTGTTCTAAAACTTTTGACTGGTAGTGTAAGCCAGGTGTCTTTGTCTCCGTCTTTGTGAGAGCCTTCACCTCTCTCCAAATCACAACTCTGCTTCTCTCAGGAGAGATAACTGGCATTTCACTGATCCTGGCTCCTCTCTCCTCTCGTCTCTTCTGCCCATACAGGCTTTCTCCTGTCTAATTGTAATACATTAGCAGGGACTCCTCAACCATCTGGCCTAGCTCTCTCCAGCACAGATCTCTTACCTTCCACAGATTATTACTATAAATCTAGAGTTCACTCTGGTCCGCTACCTCCCTTATGTACACAGCACTATATATATTAGTTTCACACTGCACGTAACACAGCCCACAGACCAATGGGATCTTCTTTCATTAGGAAGCCCACAACCTTTCTGTTTAACAAAGCCTGTTTTACTAATGGATGTAGTGGATAAGGGCTCTAATAGATCTGGATATGCTATCATACAGGAACAGGAAAACTATGCAGGGAGCATCTGAGTAGACGAGAATCCAGTGTTTCTACCACAAGACAATGTGTCTCCTTCAAATAACAACCTATGTAATTGGCTCTCGGAGTAAGCCCCTGTGCACACAATCATGACACTTCAGACAACCCTGCTCCTGGTAGAAAGAGAGCATTCTGTATTGTACACCTGAAACTAATGTGACATCTCCCTGTGTTGTTGTCACATTAATCACTGTAATAATCATGATTAAGATACGACTTTTTGGAATACATCAACATTATTAGTGGGATGATCAAGGCCCTGTGTGGATGTGAGGGACTTATTAATAATGTAGGCTCTCTCTGACTAGCTGGCCCATGGGGAGCTGTCAGATGACACACTTACCAGGTATTAAAAGATGCTATACAGCTACGTACCAAAAGTTTGGAGTTTGTCTATACGCTTCTCCTGCCTGAGCTCGGGGACTACAGGCATCTCAACATGCATACAGGCTTTGAGAACAGGATTACAAATTAAGCAGGTGACATCACAGGCACAGGTGGAAACAAGCATGTAGTTTGAATGATGGCTTTAGAATTCCTGAAAGGCATAATGAGATCCCATCACTTACAGTGGCTTTCATAACATACCATGTCATTAGGAAGGGTCAAAATAATAATGACTACACAATGTTTTAAACATGAAAGCTCCTGAATTGAAAAATGTAGTTTTATGAATTTCTGTATGAGAATGAGATATTATTTAATAATGTAAAATATATATATATGTGAGTGTAGTATCTAACAATGTTTATTTGTGTACATAATGAATTGAAATGAGAAGTCAGCATCTATAGTACTGTTCTTCACAAATTCTGGGGTGAAACTATTACTTCTAAACTGTTGTTCCTTTAAGAAGATCTATCCGAGAGCGAGTGCGATGTCAGTCTTCACATATTTCTCAATTTCAAAAGTAATTTACAGTTACAGTATACAATGCATAATGTATGACTAATGTAATACATTTCAAACAAGGGATGACATACACTGAGTATATCAAACATTAGGAACACCTTCCTCATATTGAGTTGCACCCCCACACCCTTTTGCCCTCAGAACCTCCTCAATCCATTGGGGCATGGACTCTACAAAGGCGTCATAAGCATTCCACAGGGATGCTGGCCCAGGTTGACTCCAATGGGCCAGTCTTGATACATATGGGAAACTGTTGAGAGTGAAAATCCAAGCAGTTTTGCAGTTCTTGACACAAACCGGTGCGCCTGGCACCTACTACCAAACCCCATTCAAACTACTAAACCCTACTACCAAACCCTATCCAAGATGTCGTAGCAGTCAGACATCTTTGTCCTGTCGTGTCCCTTGTATATATTGTTTTACATCTTTTTCTTCGCATATCTTTTAATAATATTTTTCTAAACCTCAACTTTTAAATACTCTCCTGCAACCCGCCTCACCCAATGTGGCATGGATCTGTTTTTTTTTAAAGTCTTTCTATTTACTTCGGATCTGGAATACCTCAACTGAAGCTAGCCAGCTAACTACCTACCAGCTTTCAGTCAGCAAACCATTGCTAGGGTCATCAGCTAACCTTTAGCTCGGAAAGCTCTCACCAGTTCGAACAACGTGACTCAAACCAGAGCATAACTGACATATTATTATTATAGGTACCTAGAGCTACTTGGAACCCTACTAATTACACGACTGGTCTATCGACGTCACCGCACGAAGAGGCAAAAACAGACTTACCCCCATCACGACGTCCCCCAAAGGCTAACTTGCTAGCTTGCCTGCCCCGGTCTGCTAACTGCTTGCCCCGGTCTGCCAACTGCTTGCTTGCTAACCCGGTCTGCTAACTGCTAGCTTGCCAGCCCCGGTCTGCTAACTGCTAGTTTGTTTAGCCACGGCCCACAAACTGTTAGCTTCTTAGCATCGGCCTGTTAACTGTCTGAATCGCCGTGTCCCCAGTCAGCCCAACCACTCACTGGACCCATATGTTCACTTGGCTACGCATGCCTCTCTCTAATATCAATACGCCTCGTGCATTACTGTCCTGGTTAGTGATTACTGTCTTATTTCACTGTAGAGACTATAGCCATGCTCAATATGCCTTAACCAACCATGGTTTAAACGTCAAAACTGATAGAGACATACCCCAAGCGACTTACAGCTGTAATCGCAGCAAAAGGTGGCGCTACAAAGTATTAACTTAAGGGGGCTGAATAATTTTGCACGGCCAATTTTTCAGTTTTTGATTTGTTAAAAAAGTTTGAAATATCCAATAAATGTCATTCCACTTCATGATTGTGTCCCACTTGTTGTTGATTCTTCACAAAAAAATACAGTTTTATATCTTTATGTTTGAAGCCTGAAATGTGGCAAAAGGTCGCAAAGTTCAAGGGGGCCGAATACTTTCGCAAGGCACTGTATCTTCTGAGCTCGTACTACTTGGTGACCTAAACTGGAGCTTAACACCCCGGCCATCCTACAATCTGAGTTTAACCTCTTACATCTATGGAGGCGCTATTTCATTATTGGATAAAAAAACGTGCCCGTTTTAAGCGCAATATTTTGTCACAAAAAGATGCTCGACTGATTGACAGTTTTGGAAAGAGAACACTCTGACATTTCCAAAACTGCAAATATATTGTCTGTGAGTGCCCCAGAACTGATGCTACAGGCGAAACCAAGATGAAACTTCAAACAGGAAATGAGCAGGATTTTTGAGGCTCTGTTTTTCATTGTCTCCTTATATGGCTGTGAATGCGCAAGGAATGAGCCTGTCCAATCTATCGTTTCCCCAAGGTGTCTGCAGCATTGTGACGTATTTGTAGGCATATCATTGGAAGATTGACCATAAGAGACTACATTTGCCAGGTGTCCGCCCGGTGTCCTCCGTCGAAATTGGTGCGTCATGTTCAGCTGCACGTCTTTTTCCAAGCGATTCACAGGAGAAAGTAGACATCAACGAACAATATATCAATGAAGAGATATGTGAAAAACACCTTGATGATTGATTCTAAACAGCGTTTGCCGTGTTTCAGTCGATATTATGGAGTTAATATGGAAAACAGTTCGCCGTTTTGATGACTGAATTTTCGTTTTTTTTGGTACCCAAACAAGTGATGTACAAAACGGAGCAATTTCTCCTACACAAAGAATCTTTCAAGAAAAACTGAACATTTGCTATGTAACTGAGAGTCTCCTCATTGAAAACATCCGAAGTTCTTCAAAGGTAAATGATTTTATTTGAATCTTTTCTGGTTTTTGTGCAAATGTTGCCCGCTAAATGCTACGCTAGCTATCAATACTCTTACACAAATGCTTGTTTTGCTATGGTTCAAAAGCATATTTTGAAAATCTGAGATGACAGTGTTGTTAAGAAAAGGCTAAGCTTGAGAGCTAGCACATTCATTTAATTTCATTTGCGATTTTCATAAATAGTTAATGTTACGTTATGCTAATGAGCTTGAGGCTATAACTGGATACAGGTTTTTTTCATAGCCAAACGTGAACAAAACGGAGCGATTTGTCCTACACAAATAATATTTTTTGAAAAACTGAACATTTGCTATGTAACTGAGAGTCTCCTCATTGAAAACATCTGAAGTTCTTCAAAGGTAAATTATTTTATTTCAATGGTTTTCTTGTTTTTGTGAAAATGTTGCTGGCTGAATTCTAGGCTGATAGCTATGCTAGCTATCAATACTCTTACACAAATGCTTGTTTAGCTATGGTTGAAAAGCATATTTTGAAAATCTGAGATGACAGTGTTGTTAACAGAAGTCTAAGCTTGAGAGCAAATATATTTATTTCATTTAATTTGCGATTTTCATGAATAGTTAACGTTTCGTTATGCTAAGGAGTTTGAGGCTATAAATAGGATCCCGGATCCGGGATTGCTCGACGCAAGAAGTTAATGCCCTCAATCTCAAACAAATTATCAATGAACCTACCAGGTACAACCCCAAATCCGTAAACACGGGCACCCTCCTAGATATCATCCTAACTAACTCACCCTCCAAATTTACCTCTGCTGTTTTCAATCAATATCTTAGCGATCACTGCCTCATTGTCTGCATCCGTAATGGGTCTGTGACCAAACGACAACCCCTCATCACTGTCAAACGCTCCCTAAAACACTTTTGCAAGCAGGCCTTTCTAATCGACCTGGCTAGGGTATCCTGGAATGACATTGACCTCATCCCGTCAGTAGATGACGCCTGGCTATTCTTTAAAAGTAACTTCCTCACCATCTTAAAAAAGCATGCCCCACTCAAAAAATTTACAACAAGGAATAGATATAGTCCTTGGTTCACTCCAGAACTGTCTGCCCTTGACCAGCACAAAAACATCCTGTGGCGTTCTGCATTAGCATCGAATAGCCCCTGTGATATGCACATTTTCAGGGAAGTGAGGAACCAATACACACAGGTAGTTAGAAAAGCTAAGGCTAGCTTTTTCAAACAGAAATTTGTATCCTGTAGTACTAACTCAAAAAAGTTCTGGAACACTGTAAAGTCCATGGTGAATAAGAGCACCTCCTCCCAGCTGCCCACTGGTCTGAGGCTAGGAAACACTGCAGTGGTGGGCCGTCAGGGCCAGCAAGGCCTTCTCTGCTGGCCTAAACATCATCAGAAAATAATTTTTTTTAAATATATTTTCCCACAAATATGTATTAAATTATTCCCCAGAGTAAGAGTTACTCTCTTCATTTCATAGCCTTCCTCTTGGTTGCACTGCTTCCAGCCCCAAGTTGAGATTTGGAGGGCTGGTCTTTATGTTAGATATTTTATCCAATCATATTCAGCCATCATGTGTTACCAGGGGTCTAAAATCTGCCCTCAGGCCTTCAGAATCAACAGTGCGGGCGCTTGTAGCTTAAAGTGAATGGAAATTAAAATTTAGTGTCAACCCATCAGCTTTAGAGTTGGCTATTGTACGCCTGCTGGCTGGCTCCAGTGTTACACAAGAGCCAGTTAGCAGGCGTAGTGCCTGCACGTCTTTTGATTGGATTACCAACTAGGAAACTAGGAAACTGAAATTGATCAACGATTGATCAACAAATTAATTTGCGTACTACTAAACTGATTTTTCAACCCACAATGGCGGAAAGAGAAGATATCGATTTGGTCGAGGATATAATTATAACGCCATTCTCAAGACAAACTTGTCAAGAAAAGTTAGACATTGTCAGGAGAGGTAGACGCCGACGCTACAAAGCCGACGCTACAAAGACAGGCTCCGAGAAGCACTGCAAACTGTACTGCTGGGAATGCCTATTATTTGAGTTGTCTAACCAAGGCAGCAACGAGACACCAAAGTACGGCTGGGCACTTACAAACAATGGTGCTTTTGAAAACTTTTGGGGACACCCGAGTGGATCTACAGCTCAACGAACAAGCACGCAACGAAGCAGCACAATGAAAAGGAATTGTACTCTTCCCCTGCAATTCTCTGAATAAAAATGTCAATTTCAAGGTGACGCAACGCCTGGTTATACTGCGTTTCTGTCTAAATGTATAGTGTCTAGAGCCATGGCATCATAATGATGGTAATAAGAGGTGTATTAATTTGAATGGGACTGTGTAGGACTTCACTGAAGGCCCAGGCCCCAGAACCACGGCACGCTACAGAAACACTGTTACCACCGATAAATCCACTATAATTGAGAATTTCAATAAGCATTTCTCTACGGTTGGCCATGCTTTCCACCTGGCTACCCCTACCCCGGTCAACTGCCCGGCACTCTCCACAGCAACCCGCCAAAGACCCCACCATTTCTCCTTCACCCAAATCCAGATAGCAGATGTTCTGAAAGAGCTGCAAAATCTGGACCAATACAAATCAGCGGGGCTAGACAATCTGGACCCTCTTTTTCTAAAATTATCTGCTGAAATTGTTGCAACCCCTATTACTAGCCTGTTCAACCTCTCTTTCGTATAATCTGAGATTCCCAAAGATTTGAAAGCTGCCTCGGTCATCCCCCTCTTCAAAGGGGGTGACACTCTAGACCCAAACTGCTACAGACCTATATCTATCCTACCCTGTCTTTCTAAGGTCTTCGAAAGCCAAGTTAACAAACAGATTACCGGCCATTTCGAATCCCAGCGTACCTTCTCCGCTATGCAATCTGGTTTCAGAGCTGGTCATGGGTGCACCTCAGCCACGCTCAAGGTCCTAAACGACACCATAACCGCCATCGATAAGAGACAGTACTGTGAAGCTGTATTCATCGACCTGGCCAAGGCTTTCGACTCTGTCAATCACCACATTCTTATTGGCAGACTCGACAGCCTTGGTTTCACAAATGATTGCCTCGCCTGGTTTACTAACTACGTCTCTGATAGAGTTCAGTGTGTCAAATAGGAGGGCCTGTTGTCCGGACCTCTGGCAGTCTCTATGGGTGTGCCACAGGGTTCAAATCTCGGGCCGACTCTCTTCTCTGTATACATCAATGATGTTGCTCTTGCTGCTGGTGATTCTCTGATCGACCTCTACGCAGACGACACCATTCTGTATACTTCTGGCCCCTCTTTGGGCACTGTGTTACCTAACCCCCAGACGAGCTTCAATGCCATACAACTCTCCTTCCGTGGCCTCCAACTGTACTTAGACGCAAATAAAACTAAATGCATGCTATTCAATCGATCACTGCCCGCGCCTGCTTGCCCGTCAAGCATCACTACTCTGGACGGCTCCGACTTAGAATACGTGGACGACTACAAATACCTGGGTGTCTGGTAAGATTGGAAACTCCCCTTCCAGACTCACATTAAGCATCTCCAATCCAAAATTAAATCTAGAATCGGCTTCATATATCGCAACAAAGCATCCTTCACTCATGCTGCCAAACATACCCTTGTAAAACGGACCATCCTACCGATCCTCGACTTCGGTGATGTCATCTATAAAATAGCCTCCAACACTCAATAAACTGGATGCAGTCTATCACAGTGCCATCCGTTTTGTCACCAAAGACCCATACACTACTCACCATTGCGACCTGTACGCTCTCGTTGGTTGGCCCTTGGCTTCATTCATTATCTCAGCTGACTGGTCACCATAGCAGCACCCACTCGTAGCACGCACTCCAGCAGGTGTATCTCACTGTTCACCCCCAAAGCCAATTCCTCCCTTCGTCGTCTTTCCTTCCAGTTCTCTGATGTCAATGACTGGAACGAACTGCAAAAATCACTGGAGCTGGAGACTCACATCTCCCTCACTAGCTTTAAGCACCAGCTGTCAGAGCAGCTCACAGATCACTGCACCTGTACATAGCCCATCTATAAACAGTCCATCTATCTACCTACCTCATCCCCGTACTGTATTTATTTATTTATCTTGCTCCTTTGCACCCCAGTATCTCTACTTGCACATACATCTTCTGCACATCTACCATTCCAGTGTTTAATTGCTATGTTGTAATTACTTCGCCACCATGGCCTATTTATTGCCTTAACTTACCTCATTTGAACTAACTGTATATAGACTTTTTGTTTTCTTTTGTTCTACTGTATTATTGACTGTATGTTTTGTTTATTCCATGTGTTGTTCTATGTGTCAAATTGCTATGGTTTATCTTGGCCAGGTCGCAGTTGCAAATGAGAACTTGTTCTCAACTAGCCTACCTGGTTAAATAAAGGTGAAATAACGAAATAAAAAAGGCACTTAAATCTTTTGTCTTGCCCATTCACCCTCTGAATGGCAAACATACACAAGACATGTCTCAATTGTCTCAAGGCTTAAAAATCATTCTAACCTGTCTCCTCCCCTTAATCTACACTGATTGAATTGGATTTAAGAGACATCAATAAGGGATCATATCTTTCACCTGGATTTCCCTGGTCAGCTCTATGTCATGGAAAGAGCAGGTGTTCTTAATGTTTTGTATACTCAGTGTACATTAGAGCTGGAGGAGCCTGCCCTCTATAGGTGAATCAGCCCTATTTTTCTCCTTCTCTTCATGGAAGCGGCATTCTCTCCTCCGCTCTCTCCCTCACGCTTTTATTCCCTGCACTTCTCTCTATATTCACTCTTTCTCACTCCCTCCAGTCTCTCTCAATGCCAAACATTTTGCATTCTTTTCCCTCATCCCAAACGCTTCCCTGGGAGCAGTCGAACCTGCACTACGAAAACTAGGAGCTATTACACTACGCAACCAAAGCAGCCATCAATCTTGATGTTCTCCTACAGCCACAAATTATTTGTATTGTCTCAGTCAATTACTCTTTCATTCATCTTACTGGGCTGCTGTGTGCTGGCCGGCCGGACTCGCACTCTCTCCGTGCTCATTACCTTGGGTCAATACTGGGAATGCAGCAGGGCTCAGCACAGGCTCTACCACACACCATACACACGTACCGTGTATCGTACTGCGCACCAAACCATTGAGGAGAGAGTGTGTGGAGCCCAGCCGGACTCCTTTAAATAAATTAATGCGGTGGACAGATTTCCTCGGTGCCAGAGCTGGGGGAGATGGGGCAGGAGAAGGGGCTTTATTGTTTATGACTGAGCATCATCCCCAGGCGTGCACAGCTGAAGCCCCAAGAACAGAGACCATTGCAGGGGAATGGAGAGAAAATCAAATCAGAGGAAGAAGAACAGTCCTGCTGAAAATGTTATTGATCCATGGGCGGCCTGGGAGCTGCAATATGATCGGTTTGGAATGGCTGTGAGTGGACTGGGAGAGGGAGTGGTTGTTTATCATCCCTGCAATAAGACAAGGGCCATCATCTCACATCAGTGCAGCCATTATGTCTCACAATAATATTGTGTAAATAATGTGTCCTCCTGCTAATGAACTATGGAATACAATGCTCCATCTACAATAATATTCTCTCTGTTTTCATCACCCCCCTTTACCTCTCTCACACACACACACACACACACACACACACACACACACACACACACACACACACACACACACACACACACACACACACACACACACACACACACACACACAAATAGAGCAGTTTGTATTATTTCTCACACTAAGGATGGTGGGAAAAATAATCAGATTCCTTGCCGGGAATCTGCAAGCCGTGCTTTGTCTGTGAAGTTCAAAGAGAAAAGGATAAATCATTCATACAGGAGCCCTAAGAACTAACTTGTCTTTGGGTTAAAGCAACACAGAAAGCTTGGAACTTAGAAGAGTACAATGCTGTATTAATGTACTGTTTCAACACAAGTTTGAGGAGGTGGACTTACATTTAAGGCCACCGCTTGAAGGTACACTAAGATCATGTGAAATAACAAAATTGAAGCCTGAACCACCACTTGACACAAGCTATAAAAAAAGCTATTAAAAGCCAAATCCTTAGGCTCCTTTAGTATCCAGACATGGAAAATACTCTAGTTCAGCTTGAATCAGTCTAGCTACAGTATAATTCTCACAGGTGTTCTGAGCACTTCAGTACTTTTGGCAGTACGTAGTCTCAAAAAATATTATATTCAGGATTATTTTGTGCACTCACACATCTGTGCATGTGTAGTCATGTGTATCGATACGAAGACAAAGGAAATGGGGTTTTCCATACTGCACATGCCCGTTGATTCAGATTCATTTCATACTCAGAACAACTCTAGCTAATATACTGAACAAAAAATATGAATGCAACATGCAACAATTTCAGAGATTTTACTGAGATACAGTTCATACAGCGCATTCAGGAGGTATTCAGACAGCCTTATTCTAAAATTGAATAAAGAAATAGAAATCTACACACATTACCCCATAATGACGAAAGGATTTTTTTTGTGTGATTATTCTTCACCACAATGTCTGTCTGGGTGGACCATTTCAGATTGTCAGTGATGTGTACGCCGAGGAACTTGAAACTTTTCACCTCCACCTCCAGTCGATGTGGATGGAGGCGTGCTCCCTCTGCTGTTTCCTGAAGTCTATGATCAGCTCCTTCATTTTGTATACATTGAGGGAGAGGTTATTTTCCTGGCACCACTCTGTCAGGGCCCTCACCTCCTCCTTGTAGACTGTCATCATTGTTGGTCATCAGGCCTACTACTGTTGTGTCGTCTGCAAACTTGATGATTGAGTTGGAGGCGTCTGGGGCCACGCAGTCATGGGTGAACAGGGATTACAGGAGCGGGCTGCGCACACACTCTTGTGGGGCCCCTGTGTTGAGGATCAGCGAAGTGAAGGTGTTGTTTCCTACCTTCACCACCTGGGACAGCTAGTTGGGAAGTCCAGGACCCAGTTGCACAGGACGGGGTTCAGACCCAGGGCACCGAGCTTAATGATGAGCTTGGAGTGTACTATTGTGTTGAAGGCTGAGCTATAGTCAATGAACAGCATTCTTACATGGGTATTTGTATTTTCCAGATGGGATAGGGCAGTGTAAAGTGCAATGGCAATTGCATCGTCTGTGGATCTATTGGGGCGGTATGCAAATTCAAGTGGGTCTAGGGTGTCAGGTAAGGTAGAGGTGATATGATCCTTAACTAGCCTCTCAAAGCAGAAGTGAGTGCTACCGGGCGATAGTTATTTAGTTCAGTTACCTTTGCTTTCTTGGGTACAGCAAGATGACATCTTGAAGCAAGTGGGAACAACATACTGGGACAGGGACAGCATGTCCGTAAACACTCCAGCCAGCTGTTCTGCACATGCTCTGAAGACGCTGCTAGGGATGCCGTCTGGGCCGGCAGCATTGTGAGGGTTAACACTCTTAAATTTCTTACTCATGTCAGCCACGGAGAACAACAGCAATGGGAGCGGACCGCGTGAGTAGCACTGTGTTATCCTCAAAGCGGGCGAAGCAGGTGTTTAGCTTGTTCGGGAGCAAGTCGACGATGTCCGCGACGTGGCTGGTTTTCTGTAGACCCCGCCACAAATGTCTTGTGTCTGAGCTTTTGAATTACGACTCCACTTTGTCTCTGTACTGACTTTTTGCCTGTTTAATTGCCTGTTTAACTACACAGTTTGTATTCAACCATATTCCCAGTCACCTTGCCATGGTTAAATGCGGTGGTTCGCGCCTTCAGTTTTGCGTGAATGCTGCCATCTATCCATGGTTTCGGGATTGGGTAGGTTTCAATAGTCACCGTGGGAACAACATCCCCTACACACTTCCTGATGAACTCAGTCACAGTGTCCGTGTATACATCAATGTTATTCTCAAAGGCTACCCGGAACATATCCCGGTCCGTGTGATCAAATGGAATGGGGAGTTACAGTGGTCTGGCGTTTCAGCAGTGAGAGTACTACAGTCAATGTGTTGATAGAACTTCAGTAGCATTTTCCTCAAATTTGCTTTGTTAAAATTCCCAGCTACAATAAATGCAACATCAGGATATGTGGTTTACAGTTTGCATAAAGTCCAGTGTAGTTCCTTGAGGGCCGTTGTGGTATCGGCTTGAAGGGGAATATACACGGCTGTGACTATAACCGAAAATAATTATCTTGGGAGGTAATACGGTTGGCATTTGATTGTGAGGTATTCTAGGTTGGGTGAACAAAAAGTCTTAAGTTTCTGTACATTATCACAATCACACCATGAGTAGTTAATCATGAAACATACACCACCATCTTTCATCTTTCCGGAGAGATCTTTTATTCCTGTCTGCAAAACTGAAAACCCAGCTTGCTGTATGGAAGGGGACAGTATATCCGGAGAGAGCCACGATTCCATGAAATAAAGTATGATGCAGTCCCTGATGTCTCTCTGGAAGGAGACTTTATTGTCCTGAGACTAAACATTAGAAAGTACAGTTGAAGTCAGAAGTTTACATACACTTAAGTTGGAGTCATTAAAACTTGTTTTTCAACCACTCCACAAATTTCTTGTTAACAAACTATAGTTTTGGCAAGACGGTTAGGACATCTACTTTGCATGACACAAGTAATCTTTCCAACAATTGCTTACTGACAGATTATTTCACTCTATCACAATTCCAGTGGGTCAGACGCATAGTTGACTATGCCTTTAAACAGCTTGGAAAATTCCAGAAAATGATGTCATGGCTGTAGAAGCTTATGTTAGGCTAATTTACAATTTGAGTCAATTGGAGGTGTACCTGTGGATGTATTTCAAGGCCTACCTTCAAACTCAGTGCCTCTCTGCTTGACATCATAAGTACATCAAAAGAAAACAGCCAAGACCTCAGAAATAAAATGTAGACCTCCAAATGTCTGGTTCAGCCTTGGGAGCAATTTGAAAACGCCTGAAGGTAACACATTCATCTGTACAAACAATAGTACGCAAGTATAAACACCCTGGGATCACGCAGCAGTCATAGCGCTCAGGAAGGAGACAAAAAAAAGTACAAAAGTATCTATATCCACAGTAAAACAAGTCCTATATCGAAATAACCCGAAAGGCCGCTCAGCAAGGAAGAAGCCACTGCTCCAAAACCGCCATAAAAAAGCCAGACTACGGTTTGCAACTGCACATGGTGACAAAGATCGTACTTTGTGGAGAAATGTCCTCTGGTCTGATGAAACAAAAATAGACCTGTTTGGCCATAATGACCATCATTATGTTTGGAGGAAAAAGGGGGAGGCTTGCATGCCGAAGAACACCATCCCAACCGTGAAGCACGGGGGTGGCGGCATCATTTTGTGGGGATGCTTTGCTGCAGGAGGGACTGGTGCCCTTCAAAAAATAGATGGCATCACGAGGAAGAAAAAACATGTGGACATATTGAAGCAACATCTGAAATCTTCTGAATAAACTCTTAAAGACCTTGTAATCTTTTACCTCAATAGCAGTCAATATTTAATCGTCACTTTATTTAGTCTCATCTGAAAGTTGTAAATTCTTGGTTATCTTCACAAACTCTGGATAACAAGTTGAATCAGCAATACAACATTTGGTATAATAATTAATTGGCTAAATACCTAAATAGTCACACAGAATTACCTATACACAGAATGTATCATACATTGATTACAAATGATGTCATAAAGGAAAATGTCCCTGTTGGACGGAACAGATACAACGGCTGGTTACACAAAGAGAGGGGGTTGGGTTTGAGTGAAAGAGCGGGAAGACTGAATAACAAAGGGAGAAGCTATGCTATCGTAAATACAGAATCTTATGCATTCTGAATAACCGCCCATTTGAAAAAGTAGAATGCAATAAATATTTACTCTGAACTGCGCTTCGGTAGATTGGTTGTCGATAGAAGGCCGGTTTGTCCTTTGAAGAATGTCTCGTGGTGAACTGGAGCGTGGTAGAATGGATACTCTGGCCGTCCTCTCCTAGCCCACGTTTAGTGGGCGGAAGGGGTAGCACTTCTTTAGTGAATAAGAGTTCTAAGTTCACACCAAGTTGCCATACTTTAAACTCATGCTATATTCTGGCTGGTATAGTCAAAGTTTATCCTTTCGGCGTGTAGGTTGTCACCTTCACATTGACATTTGATGCCAATTGCGTTAGGTTCTTGCTGATGTTGGCTTAGTTCTGTAGGTGGTCTTTGTCCTTTCAACGTGGGGACTGCCAGTCCACACGTCCTTGGAACAGGTTATTATCTGAGCCCTTTTAAACGCAGGACCGTCGCCCTAACGTCCTCGGAACAGAAAGTTACATTTTCGTCAAGAGGCTTATATAGGATTGGGTGAGAGGGCTGTGTGTCATAGTTTACAACCCATGTCTGTTCACTTGGGCGGAGCCTCTGAGTGAGCAGAGTGGTGTTCTTCTGACAAACCGTTCTCTCATTAAGAAGCTAAAAATTACATTTAATCTTTTCACAAATAGTTTTATATTTAAACATTTAAATTGCACAACAATTCCATGTGAATCTAGAATGTGTAGATTTTCCATGATACCGTTTATGTCGTCCTATCATCAGTATTCATGTCTCAGACGCCAACTGAACTAACATTATATTTATTAAGTCCCAACGCATATTTTCAACTGGTTGGATTACCGAAATATGGTTCCGTTTCCCATCTTTTGATGTCACCAGACTCTCTCTCAATATTGACAAAGGGATTTTCAATAGTCACATTGGTAGAGTAGAAAGAGGAAAAGGGAGAAAGGTATTTATGGGGGTCATAAACCTCCTCCCTCAGGCCAACGTCATGACAATGAGATGATGGCTGCTGATGAATGGCATGACAATAGGCCTCTGGATCTCATCACGGTATCTCTGTGCATTCAAATTGCCATCGATATAACGCAATTGTGTTTGTTGTCCGTAGCTTATGCCTCTCATACCATACCCCACGGCCACCATTGGGCACTTTGTTCACAACGTTGACATCAGCAAACCGCTCGCCCACACACCACTGTCTGCCATCGGTAAAGTTGAAACAATGATTCATCTGTGAAGATCACACTCTCCAGCGTGGTGGCCATCAGAGGTGAGCATTTGCCCCCTGAAGTCAGTTACGACGCCAAACTGCAGTCAAGTCAATACCCCAGTGAGGATGACAAGAACGCAGATGAGCTTCCCTGAGATGATTTCTAACAGTTTGTGCAGAATACAATACCCCATAATGGGTTATTCGGTTGTGCAAACCCACAGTTTCATCATCTATGTGGTTGGCTGGTTTCAGACGATCCCGCAAGTGAAGAAACCGGATGTGGACGTCCTGAGCTGGTTTTGTTACACGTAGTCTGCGGTTGTGAGGCCGATTGGACATTGGCCTTTTATTGTCCCCAGCACAAGGTGCACCTATTGTAATGATCATACTGTTTAATCAGCGTCTTGATATGCCACACCTGTTAGGTGGATGGATTATCTTGGCGAAGGAGAAATGCTCACCAAAAATAACCTTTTGTGCGTATGGATTATTTTAGCTCATGAAACATGGAACCAACATGTTGCGTTCATATTTTTGTTCAGTGTAGTTACCGCAGTACTCTTTCTGCTAGATCATAGACAAAGGAAGAGTGATAGATATGCTGGACAGAGAGGGAGAAAGAATCATGGACAACCAAACAAAGATACGAGAGAGAGAGAGAGAGAGAGAGAGAGATAGAGGGGATTGTAAAGATGACTGTGGAAAGTCCGAACGTCATGTCATCTGTATGTAGTTTTGAATTGATTTAAGAATCTGCTCTCTGAGTAACCAGTCATTATGGATCCAACCCCTTATTATTCTTTCATAGAGCTGGACAGAGATGCTGGATTCAGAGTCTAGATTCCACAGCCCTGCAGCTGTTACACTCAGAGGCATAGTGCTGGACAGGTGTGGTCCACTCCTGGCACTTTTTAGCCTCCTCTTCTCATAATGAGGGAATGTAGCAACACTTCATTATGGAGCTGTTGTCATTGTCTGTTCTCTCAATCATCCTGTCTCCAGTTAGCACAACTTGCCAATGTAATGTGCCAACCGTATATCATTTGGAGAGACTGTCCTTCTGTCCTTCCCCGTTTTGATTTCCCTTTCATCAGATGATCCCGGAGCAATTTATTTCTGAGAATTTAAATAGAGCTTCAGAGCCAGGATAATCAACAATGTCACTGTTGATAAAAAAAAACAACCCAGCACAGCATGGACTGGACCATAAAGAGCCCCCATCCCCATCCCAGCAGACTCCCCATCCCCACCGGTTCCATGGCCCTCCATTAACAGTAATTAGCTAGTGCAAATTGTGTTTGTGTATCGCAGGGAGCCAATCTGTGGCTGGAGGGTCTGTCTTTTATGAGCAGACACAGCTGCAGGGCTTGTAGTGCCTCCCTCCTTGCCTGCCTCCCTCCCTCCCTCACTGCCTCCCTCCCTCCCTGCCTCCCTCCGAGCCTCCGTGGCAGTTTCCCTGCCTACCAGCATGAGTGGTCCAGCTCAACTCTATCCTCCTGCTCCACCACTCCCCATTCCTCATCCCCAGCTCCAAATGCAGTTCCAGTCGCCTCTGTGCCTCCAGCTCCAGCCCCAAACACAACTCCAGTCCCAGCCTATTCCAGAGACAGGGGAGGGAGGGGGGCACCAGGCAGGCAGTCCATCATCTTCCCCTCGGCCCCTTCTGCCACACACTGAGGCTCAGGCTGAGGCTCCGGCTGTGTTTCCGGTGGCGGCGGAGGCCAGATAAGAGCCAGGGCTGTGGCGCAGGCACCTCCTGCATGTGCTCATCAATCACCAGCGCGTCCCCTCAGATAACGAGAGATCAATTGGACAGCCACCGCCGCCGCGCCTGCCGCCGTAATCAGAGAGGGATGAGATGCAGTGGGGACACGGGAGCGGACATCTAGATGCCCCCCCCCCCCCCTGCCATGTGGGGGAGGAGAGAGAGCGCCTGGCCTGTCAACAATGCCAGACACCCAGGCAGAGTCTACCACACCAGACAAAACCATACCATACTCTCACACAACCCGATAGTGTGGCTCATATCAGGAGCTACTGAGGAAGCAGAGGCCCAGAGGCAGAGTGTGTGTGTGTGTGTGTGTGTGTGTGTGTGTGTGTGTGTGTGTGTGTGTGTGTGTGTGTGTGTGTGTGTGTGTGTGTGTGTGTGTGTGTGTGTGTGTGTGTGTGTGTGTGTGTGTGTGTGTGTGTGTGTGTGCGTGCGTGCGTGCGTGCGTGCGTGCGTGCGTGTGTGCGTGCGTGTGTACGTGTGTGTACGTGTGTGTGTGTCAGTGAGAGAGAGAGAGAAATCCCATTTCTTCCTGACAGGCTGTTTCTGTAGATTTACTGGTATCCATGTCTGAAGTTTGTAGCCTGGAGCGATGTCCACCAGAAACAGACAGAGACAGGGGAGATGGTCTACAAGGACCAGCCGCAGCTGGGATACAGTACACTCCCCCCACCCATCTACCACTGTGGAACACTGAGAAAACATGGCATTCCAAGAGAGACAGTTTAACTACTGTATCAGTGTCCCGAAATCGGGAAAGTTGCTGCTCAATGTACAATATTTGACTAGAATGGCATTGTAAACAAAGATATGTCTTATATGGTCAGAAAGCTTAAATTGTGGTTAATCTAACTGCAGTGTCCAATTTACAGTAGCTATTACAGCAAAAAAATACAATGCTATTGTTTGAGGAGCGTGCACAACAACAAAACACTTTTATCAAGGCAACTAATTTGATACATTCAACTCTGACAGTATATAATGTATTTACATTCAGTAATCTTGCACTGATTTGTCATCCTGGTTCCAGAGATAAAATGTAGCATAGTTTTGTTTGACAAAAACTATTTTTATATCCTTACACGATCCATGTTTTATACAGCGTTTCACATGAATTCCGACTCTTTCAACTGGCCTCAAAACAATCCATGAAATCTAACCAGCTAAACCTCGTTTTACCAGGCAGGTCAAGTTCTGTTTCTGTGAAATCCTCAGACACTCTAGAAGGCAAGCAAACTTTGATTAATAATTCTACATTACGTATTGGCTACAAAAGCCGTCAATTAGCCCACGAAGGACAGCCATCATTATGCATCAATGAGATGGGCGGTGTTCAGTAGATTGACAGTCTCTTGATCCAATGACCAGTTATCGTTTTGAAAGCTAGCTAGAGAGCCAATGAGCTGGGTTTACATGAGAATGTGACGGCCATTGTCCTATGGCTGCGCGAAACACGATTTATTCTTCATTGAAAATTCACAGGACACAGGGGAATTTACGTTACACAGCGCTTAAAAAGTACAACATGGCAACCAAAAGAATAAACACTAAATTGGACTTCAAGTATACAGATTTGGACAAGATTATTACAGAAATTGACTGAGAGAGTGACACAAGGAGTCCTGCACGCAAGAAAGACCTACTCATTCAAGTGTTTTTCTTAATTTTTACTATTTTTTACATTGTAGAATAATAGAATAGTGAAGACATCAAAACAATGAAATAACACATACGGAATCATGTAGTAACAAAAATGCGTTATAACAAATCAAAATATATTTTATACTTGAGATTCTTCAAAGTTAATGTCTTCACTACTATTCTACAATGTAGAAAAAAGTTAACATAAAGAAAAACTCTTGAATAAGTAGGTGTGTCCAAACTTTTGACTGGTACTATACGTAAATAAGGTATTTCTTTTTTATAAATTTTTTAAATAAATTTGCTAACATTTCTAAAAACCTTTTTGTTATTATGGGGTATTGTATGTAGATTGATGAGGAGTTTTTTTTTAAATGTAATACATTTTAGAATAAGGCTATAACATAACAACATGTGAAAAAAAGAAAAGGGTCTGAATACTTTCCGAATGCACTCTATATATATATATTTAAATATAGTTTACATACACCAAATACATTTTTCACAATTCCTGACATTTAATCCTCGTAAAAATTCCCTGTTTTAGGTCAGCTAGGATCACCACTTTACTTTAAGAATGTGAAATGTCAGAATAATAGTTGAGAGAAGAGAGCTTTTATTTCTTCAATCACAGTACCAGTGGGTCAGAAGTGTACATACACTCAATTAGTATTTGGTAGCATTGCCTTTAAATTGTTTAAGTTGGGTCAAATGTTTTGGGTAGCCTTCCACAAGCTTCCTAAAATAAGTTTGGCCCATTCCTCCTGACAGAGCTGGTGTAACTGAGTCAGGTTTGTAGGCCTCCTTACTTTGACTTTGTTGTCCTTAATCCATTTTGCCACATCTTTAGAAGTATGCTTGTGGTCATTGTCCATTTGGAAGACCCATTTGCAATCCAGCTTTCACTTCCTGACTGATGTCTTCGGATGTTGCTTCAATATATCCACATAATTTTCCTTCCTAGTGATGCCATCTATTTTGTGCACCACTCCCTCCTGCAGTAAAGCACCCCCACAACATGATGCTGCCACCCCCATGCTTCACGGTTGGGATGGTGTTCTTCGGTTTGCAAGCCTCCTCTTTTTCCTCCAAACATAACAATGTTCATTATGGCCAAACAGTTCTATTTTTGTTTCATCAGACCAGAGGACATTTCTCCAAAAAGTACAATCTTTGTCCCATGTGCAGATGCAAACCATAGTCTGGCTTTTTTATGGCGGTTTTGTAGCAGTGACTTCTTCCTTGCTGAGTGGCAAGAGCGGTTATGTTGATATAGGACTCGTTTTACTGTGGATATAGATACTTTTGTACCTGTTTCTTCCAGCATCTTCACAAGGTCCTTTGCTGTTCTGGGATTGATTTGCACTTTTCTCACCAAAGTACGTTCATCTCTAGGAGACAGAACGTGTCTCCTTCCTGAGCGGTATGATGGCTGCGTGGTCCCATGATGTTTGTTTATACTTGCGTACTATTATTTGTACAGATGAACGTGGTACCTTCAGGCGTTTGAACCAGACTTGTGGAGGTCTACAATTCTTTTCTTCTGAGGTCTTGGCTGATTTCTTTTGATTTTCCCATGATGTCAAACAAAGAGGCACTGAGTTTGAAGGTAGGCCTTGAAATAAATCCACAGGTACAACTCCAATTGACTCAAATGATGTCAATTAACCTATCAGAAGCTTCTAAAGCCATGACACAATTTTCTATAATTTTTCAAGCTGTTTAAAGGCACAGTCAACTTAGTGTATGCAAACTTCTGACCCACTGACATTGTGATACAGTGAATTCTAAGTGAAATAATCTGTCTGTAAACAATTGTTGGAAAAATGACTTGTGTCATGCAGAAAGTAGATGTCCTAGCCGACTTGCCAAAACTATAGTTTGTTACCAAGACATTTGTGGAGTCGTTGAAAAACGAGTTTTAATGAGTCCAACCTAAGTGTATGTAAACTTCCGACTTCAACTGTATATATATATATATTTTTTTTTTTATCTTTAACTCTGCATTGTTGGAAAAGGACTGTAAGCATTTGTGTTAATGAATATTTGATTTGATTTATGCGCCACTAACAAAGAAGCATAATTTCAGCGGGAAACAATCCATAATAAGTTAATTAATCGCTGTGTTTGTGGGGAATTAATTAAATGAGCAGCCTTCTTAATGCTTCCCAGTGGGCATACATGTCAGGATCACTTCCTCCAGTTCGACAGACAGCACTGTTCTTCATCAAACCACATTGGCTCTGTCTAATAGACCCCTTCTCATGGAAGAACAGCCCTGGAGGAGAACAGAGAATAGCAAGGGAACAAACAATGTGGTTGCTCTCGTTAATTTTGCAAAAACAATGGGTGACTATTGATGAGAGACGTGGGTCTGTTTTTAAATCCCACAGAGGTGGCCCATGTCACGTTAAACTGTTTAGAGAGAGGCTATTTGCCGTCTGTCCGTGACATCCCCAGATTTGTTCACTAAATTCCGGGCGTTTCCACAAGCAGCCCTGTCAGGAGACGCCACGCCACATTCCTCTCGTTACGTTCCATCTCGTTCTGTCGTGTTACACAAATTAGCGCACTGTCTCTCCAATAATGCCTGTCACACACACAAATGCACGCCCAATGCCTGAAAGCACCCGGGAGGAGGGCTGGCTCTGAAATGGGTCCATCTTCCATTATGCATGTTATACATTATCAGGCATGAACCCCTGGATGTGAGAGGTCACAATTAATAAACAGTGGCTCCTCAGAAGCGGCGCAGTCTCGCTTCATAGCCAACCAACCCATTAACCTCTACAGGCTGAGACAGAGCAGCATTCACACACACCGCTTGTTAGACAGCAGCTGTTGTGGGTTGCACATTTTGCTCACCATGTTGGTGGAGAAAACACAGTCTCTCAGATACCAATTATCCTATCCTAGCCAGTCAGGGGAGACACAGGGAGGTAAGAAAACAAAGCGAGTTTGGAATGAACACCTGTGAAAGATGATATAGAGAAAGAATACACACAGTCACACAGACACATGGGCAAGCGCACACACAACCTTCTTCAACATCTGACCCATTTAGTTGAACGAATATGCTAGAGAGAAGAGCCAATGGTAGTCAAACTGCAAGTAGAACCCTGTTTATGTTTTATTGACAAGCCAAATGGATGCTTTCATCACAGAGGTGGTTGATGTAAAACCGAAGTGTAACCTGTTGAGACATCATTTATAAAGGAGTGTCTGTGTATCCTAACAGGGTGTCTGTGTATCATTAACAGATTATACAAACACAGCCTGATCAATCAGGACTCCAGTTCAAACATTTCTTTATAAGAATTAAGCTAAATAAATAATTGCCATCCATAATACAAGTTAAAACATCTATCATGTATAAAAATGCTCAATTTCTTCCACTATAAGTGGATATATGGCAGTGCAACAGTGCTGCATGGATTCACACAATGCCCAGAGACAGTGAGGAAAGGAGGGCTTCAACAGCCAGCCAGTCCCATGATGTATGACTACCTGTGGTGCTGCTGTCAGGAAGCAGCCTTTTAAGATGTAAGCGATTATAGCTCTCTGACCTCCCTTCTAATGACAGTGCCTCGTGACCTCTCACTGCTGCGCCACTTACCTCATCTACATGCACCGTGCAGCGGTGGGGTCAAGGGGACAGGAGGACCAGACAGCATGCCAACATCCCACCAGCTGCTGACCATTGTAATGACCACCGCCAAGCACAATCCCAGCTCTCAAAGCACCCCCACCCTCCCTCCAGGGGATTGCCCCTGAACCCCTCCACCCCCTTCCCTGTCCCCCTCCGCCCAGCAGGCTGCCTGGCATGGAGTCATGTGGGCCTGACTCTGGGCGCCTCCACTGCACACCCATAAAACATATCTAACAAGAGCTGTCAGGGCAATTAGCCTGTCAGACGGACTCAGTTAGAAATCTGCAGCTTTGTATAATATCAGCACTAGCAGTATGAGGTGGTCACCGTTGCGCTGGATAATACTAGGGGTTGTCTCATTGTCATCTGACAAGTGGCCTTTGTTTTGCCCGTCAGGGGGCCAACCAATATTGTCTATTTGGATTGATCAGTGATGCAATCTCTACTTTGTTTACACTAATCCTCAAGTCTGGTTTTTCCTCTGTGATCATGTCCAGGGTTCTAGTCTTTCAAACATCCTTTTGGTACAAATAAAGCAGTCAATTCGTCAATACAGTCATTGTTAATTTATCTTTTAGCACTATGCAAACCTCACAGAGGATAACATCTCTGCAATGACAGCAGGCCTTTATTTACCTATTCATCATTTCCCAAGAGAGATCAGTGAGAAAAGTATGTACTATTCAGTGGCTTAAAAAGGTCTTATGTAAACAACAATGCATTCATCACAATACACCCAGCAAGTTTGCAAGGATCTATTCAGCAGGTTAGATGCAGAGGACTGCAGTGATGCAATGTTGTGTCCCACATAATGAAAACAAAAACGTGTAGGCTTTCATGTATGGAGGAGTGTCCTAAGTTTCTATACTGAACATTGTCAGAAACAAATGATTATCTGATTATTTTAACAGTCCTTTCACAATCTTCACAAAATCCTGCTGTGGTCGCTATCTATGCTATATTTTTCTCTAGTTTTTTTTTTTTGTCTAAAAAGTCCAAAAATGAAGGTGTCAGGACTTCTTATGAGATGTTTGCTTGTTTTTGCCATCAACAGGTGTAACGGCTTTCTTGGTTTGAAAGAGAGTCGGACCAAAATGCGGCGTGGCTATTTAGATTCATGTTTAATAAAAACAACTAAACACAAACACTACAAAACAAGAAACGTAACACGAAAACCGAAACAGCCTATACTGGTGCAAAGTAACACAGAGACAGAAACAAGGACAATCACCCACGAAACACTCAAAGAATATGGCTGCCTAAATATGGTTCCCAATCAGAGACAACGATAAACACCTGCCTCTGATTGAGAACCACTTCAGACAGCCATAGACGAAGCTAGAAAACCCCACTAAGCCACAATTCCAATACCTATGAAAAACCCCAAGACAAAACACACCACATACCAAAACCCATGTCACACCCTGGCCTGACCAAATAAATAAAGAAAACACAAAATACTAAGACCAAGGCGTGACAGAACCCACCCCCCAAGGTGCGGACTCCCGGCCGCACACCAAAACCCATAGCGGAGGGTCCGGGTGGGCGTCTGTCCACCGTGGCGGCTCCGGCGCGGGACGTGGACCCCACTCCAACAAAGTCTTAGTCCATCTTCCTTGCGTCCTTAGATAGGCGATCCTCGTCACCGACCTTGGCCTAGTAGCCCTCACCAAGGACCCCACTGGACTGAGGGGCAGCTCGGGACTGAGGGGTAGCTCGGGATTGAGGGGAAGCTCGGGACTGAGGGGAAGCTCGGCACTGAGGGGAAGCTCGGCACTGAGAGGAAGCTCGGCACTGAGAGGAAGCTCGGCACTGAGAGGAAGCTCAGGCAGGTAGTTGGCTCTGGCAGATCCTGGCTGGCTGGCGGTTCTGGCTGCTCCTGGCTGACTGGCGGATCTGGAAGAGTCTGGCTGACTGGCGGATCCTGGCTGACTGGCAGATCTGGAAGATCCTGGCTGACTGGTGGATCTGGAAGAGTCTGGCTGACTGGTGGATCCTGGCTGACTGGCGGATCTGGAAGATCCTGGCTGACTGGCGGATCTGGAATTGTCTGGCTGACTGGTGGATCCTGGCTGACTGGCGGGTCTGGAAGATCCTGGCTGACTGGCGGATCCTGGCAGACTGATGGCTCTGGCTGCTCCATGCTGACTGGCGGCTCTGGCTGCTCCATGTTACTGGCGGCTCTGGCTGCTCCATGCAGACTGGCGGCTCCATGCAGACTGGCAGCTCCTTGCAGACTGGCAGCTCCTTGCAGACTGGCAGCTCCTTTGCAAGGAGCTCAGACTGGCAGCTCCTTGCAGACTGGCAGCTCCTTGCAGACTGACAGCTCTGGCTGCTCCTTGCAGACTAGCAGCTCTGGCTACTCCATGCAGACTAGCAGCTCTGGCTGCTCCATGCAGACTGGCAGCGCTGAACAGGCAGGAGACTCCGACAGCGCTGTAGAGGCGGAAGGCTCTGGCAGCGCTAAACAGATGGGAGACTCCGGCAGTGCTGGAGAGAAGGAAGGCTCTGGCAGCGCTAAACAGGCGGGAGACTCCGACAGCGCTGTAGAGGCGGAAGGCTCTGGCAGCGCTAAACAGATGGGAGACTCCGGCAGTGCTGGAGAGAAGGAAGGCTCTTGCAGCGCTGGACAGGCGAAGCGCACTGAAGGCCTGGTGCGTGGTGCTGGCACCAGTGGTACTGGGCCGAGAACACGCACAGGAAGCCTGGTGCGGGGAGCTGCCACCGGAGGGCTGGTGTGTGGAGGTGGCACAGGATGGGCTGGACCGTGAAGGCGTACTGGAGATCTTGAGAGCAGGGCTGGCACAGGACATGCAAGGCTAGGGAGGTGCACAGGAGGCCTGGTGCGTGAGGCTGGCACAATCTTCACCAGCCGACTAACACGCACCTCAGGACGAGTATGGAGCGCTGACCCAGGTGCCATCAAATCCCCGACACGCTCCGTCGGGCGAATTCCATGCTTAAAGCACCAACACAGCAACTCCCTCTTAACTCTCTCCTCCAATTTCCCCATTAATTCCTTCACAGTCTCTGCTTCGCTCACCTCCAACACAGGCTCTGGTTCTGGTCTCCTCCTTGGCTCCTCATGATAAACAGGGGGAGTTGGCTCAGGTCTGACTCCTGACTCTGCCACACTCTCCCTGTGCCGCCCCCCAAGAAATTTTTGGGGCTGACTCTCGGGCTTCCTTCCACGCCGCCGTGTTCGTTTCTCCAACTCCATTCTACTATAACCTTCCTCACACTGCTCCAGCGAATCCCAGGCGGGCTCCGGCACTCTCCCTGGGTCGACCGCCCACCTGTCTATTTCCTCCCAAGTCGTATAATCCAGACCTTGTTGCTCCTGCTGCCACTGCCTGTCACCACGCCGCTTGGTCCTGTTGTGGTGGGTGATTCTGTAATGGCTTTCTTGGTTTGAAAGAGAGTCGGACCAAAATGCGGCGTAGCTATTTAGATTCATGTTTAATAAAAACAACTAAACACAAACACTACAAAACAAGAAACATAACGCAAAAACCGAAACAGCCTATACTGGTGCAAAGTTACACAGAGACAGAAACAAGGACAATCACCCACGAAACACTCAAAGAATATGGCTGCCTAAATATGGTTCCCAATCAGAGACGACGATAAACACCTGCCTCTGATTGAGAACCACTTCAGACAGCCATAGACTAAGCTAGAAAACCCCACTAAGCCACAATCCCAGTACCTATGAAAACCCCAAAGACAAAACACACCACATAACAAAACCCATGTCACACCCTGGCCTGACCAAATAAATAAAGAAAACACAAAATACTAAGACCAAGGCATGACAACAGGGCTGACCGAGGCCCTTATGTTGTATCTGAATGCAAACCAAAGGTATAAAAACCAGTCCAAATCTCTACTTTTGAATGAGATAATAATACAGCATTGCATTAACTGGGTTAAGTAATTAACTCTATGGAAGCAATGGATAGAAACATGCAGTAGGTACCAGTAGCTCCATTCGTGAAAACAGATTCACACAGCCTCAAACAGTGAGTGAGACGTTATTGGCTTAGCCCTACATGTATAATTATATTACACTGCTCGTCTGTCTGCTGACAAAAAGATGATTTTGATTCTGGATCATTTGTGGTTCTCTTCCTCTCGTATCTCTCCTCAATTCAGTAAATAAATCCGCTCCAAGCTCCAAATAAAACCAAGAGTCATGTCAAATGCTACCTCCTGCTGCTATACTTTAGAATGTTTTTTTCTTCAAATCTTCCACTCCCCATTATATCCTAAATAATAGTTGAATGAATAAATGCAGCTCCTTAATGTGGTATCATAAATCCTTCCATTTATGATCAGCTTATCACAGGCATACAGCTTGTGATAATAATTTTGCCCAATAGAGGCATTATGCTTCACCATGCCAAAGCAATCTACCCTGGCACCTTGCATCGGGCTGGTGGTTGAATGCTTTATGTTCGCCATCCAAACAAACCAGATAGCGCGCGCAGACACAGACATGCACATACACATAAGCTCACAGGCATGCACGCACAGAGACAGACACGAACACACACAAAGACACACCCTGCGTGCACACACACGGGTGTCTGGTCAGTTTGGTTTGAAGAGTCCCCTAACTAGAAAGTCTCCAGACACAACTCATGTCAACTTCGGTGGTACTTTGTTGACTTTCACAGACAGTGCTTATTAAGGAGTTTCAAAGGCAAATAATTCAAATGGTGTTTTGTATCTCTGCATCTCCCAGATGCTCATGTTTTTCTGGATGTATATCAAAGAACCCTCTTTTCTCAGCGGCTTGAAAGGAAAAGAGAAAAGCAAGAAGAAAGACAAATTAGAAAATCTATAATAAAGCACTTCATTATGGACTTCCATTCTGTTAAGTTGCACTGTATAGCACTTTGAAAAGCTAACTGATTAATTGGAGAGTGCTTGTTGCTGCACATAAAAATGAATTATACTGACATTAGAACAAAATAACATACATTAACAAGAACAGCAGACGGATAGAAATCCATACATGCGTTTTTCAAACCAGTGAAGAGCGAACTGCCAAAACTGCAATTCCTCCGGACTCATAATGAAGAGGGATTACCCTGCATTACACAACACAGTCACAAGCATTTGCATACGTACAATAAACAGCTCTTATGATATCCCATTCCATCTGTGTCATACTCTGTGAAAGGGGCATGAGCAATATGAAATAAAACATGACAGATGTAGAATCAGAGCATGGTTGAAATTGTTGCAAATGCACTACTGAAATATGACAAATGTTTTTAAAAAATGTCAAGGAAAAAGGAGTAAACAGCTAGAAATATTAAAGTTATTCACACAGTGAGTTGAAATGCATCTCTAAAGGAACTATGTCTGTCTGAGGAGAAATAAACCCAACCAGGTTGATTTTAATATCCCAGACTGATTTTTATATCCCTGGCACACAGTGGAGCCAGCATGTCGCCCATGCGGTTCTGTGCCATGTGTCAGTTTAATTAATACACAGCCCAAAATACCATTGATTAATGCTACTGTTCCAATCGGCTCCTGCAAAATCTGCTCAGAAGTGAGGCCCATCTCTGGCCCAACACCTGTGTGTGACGGGAAGAGGTTTATTAACCATGTGTTCCCCCTTAGGAGGCCAGTTCAAGGAGGAGAAGAGCACCTTTATGACAACTGAAAAGGTACGAGATGAGTCCAGCAGGAATACAGGTGGGAGGTTGTTAAACTTCAGAGAAGGCAGTAAAAAGTTTTGAACACTCTGGTGTTCTAAGTTATGACCCACAACGCTGTCCATAAAAACCTAATTACACGCTGTCACAGTCATATTCATAAGTACTGTACATGGATTCTGTCAAGGGAGAGGGGAGCTTTCACCACTGAGCTTCCCTTTAAAGCTGAACTGGCATCGCAACCTGATCACTTTAAAGATTCTTCCCTGATCACTGGAGACAGGAAAGAGATGACATATAAGCATAGGAGTCACCTATTCATTCTTTCACTCTTTTGCTATAGGGCAATTCCATGGTAACATAATTATGCTGAGACTCAGATGTGTATCTTTAAAATGTATGTCAAACAAAAACCAAAGATTGCAATGTCAAACAAACCATACAACTCTTTGCACAATGATGACTTTTAACAATTTCCAGAATGAGGGCACAAACAGCACAAACAGTCATTCTGTTACCAAACTTTGCATCTGTTCAAGTAAATGTGTTTTTGTAACATTTTCATTGGGAATATTTCAAACTAGTCCTTGTGCAATCTTTTTTGTTAGACAAACACTTTAAAGTGAAAAATCAGTCTCAGCATCATTCTGTTTCTGTGGACTTGCCCTATTCTCAAACCTTCAATGATAACAGAATGTTGGAAGCTTTTTGGGATTATTTCTACAGGCCAACAGTGTGCCTCATGTGAGACAGAGGGACTAACAGAGCTGGAAGAGTTTTGCCAACTGTGTCCTTTGAGCTTCTGTGTATCCTACTGGTTCTGCCTATTCATCTCAGTTTGGGGTTCATATGGAGCAAAATTATGAATAGGCTAACAGCTGTTCTTTCCAACTCTGATTTGTACGACTTTAGTACTTTGCTTCATTATTGATGAATGTGATATCAGTGCTGGTACTGACGGACTCAAACGGACTGTGGCTGTATTAATAACAGGGATATCTGGGACCAGATGGACCTAGTGAATGGAGTCTGAGTGTCTGAGTGGGATGGTGAAAACCGGAATATTTAGAATTTCCTGATAAAGAACAGGGGGAAGTGATCCGGTCCTATTACACTCATAAAATATGCCATTCAACAAAAATGTTGCTATCGAATAAAAAATCTGTTTCTGGGTTATTTGTATTCTAATCAAACATAATGCAATCAGCTAAAAAGCTGAGAGGTCAGATTCATAATTTCCCATCAATAACTGCTGTGACTGCCAAGACTGTCTGTGGCTATTAATACTCTAATCAAACATGGTACAATCTGCTGGCCACGGGAAGAGCAGGGGGAGGTAGGGGGATGGCTCCACACAATATGAGTTTCACTACACCACACAGTTCTCACTGAAGATAGAAACCATATGCACATTTACTTTTCCACAAACACTAAAATTTGTCCTTGAGGACCAAAAATGTAATATTTACTGTCCATCAGTAAATATGCAGAGGAAGATATGTACTGTGCCTTTGGAAAGTATTCAGACCACTTGACTTATCCCAGATTTTGTTACGTTACAGCCTTATTCTAAAATGGATTAAATTGTGTGTTTTTTCCTCATCATTCTCCACACAATACCCCATAACGAAAAAGCAAAAACAGGTTTTCATAAACGTTTGCTAAATGATAAAAACAGAATATCACATTTACATAAGTATTCAGACACTTTACTCAGTTCTTTGTGAAGCACCTTTGGCAGCGATTACAACCTCAAGTCTTCTGGGTATGACGCTACAAGCTTGGCACACCTATATTTGGGGAGTTTATTCCATTCTTCTCTGCAGATCTTCTCATGTTCTGTCAGGTTGGATGGGGAGCGTCGCTGCACAGCTATTTTCAGGTCTCCCCAGATATGTTTGATCGTGTTCAAGTCCGGGCTCTGGCTGGGCCACTCAAGGACATTCAGAGACTTGTCCCGAAGCCACTCCTGCGTTGTCTTAGCTGTGTGCTTAGGGTCGTTGTCCTGTTTGAAGGTGAATCTTCCCCCGAGTCTGAGGTTCTGAGCACTCTGGACCAGGTTTTCATCAAGGATCTCTTTTTCTCTGTTCATCTTTCCCTCAATCCTGACTAGTCTCCCAGTCACTGTCGCTGAAAAACATCCCCACAGCATGATGCTGCCACCACCATGCTTCACCGTAGGGATGGTGCCAGGTTTCCTCCTGGCGTGACGCTTGACATTCAGGCCAAAGGGTTCAATCATGGTTTCATCAGAACAGAGAATCTTGTTTCTCCTGGTCTGAGAGTGCTTTAGGCGCATTTTAGCAATCTCCAAGCGGGCTGTCATGTGCCTTTTACTGGGGAGTGGCTTCCATCTGGCCTCTCTACCATAAAGGCCTGATTGCTGCAGAGACGGTTGTCCTTCTGGAAGGTCCTCCCATCTCCACAGAGGAACTCTGGAGCTCTGTCAGAGTGACCATCGGGTTCTTGGTCACCTCCCTGACCAAGGCCCTCCTCCCCCGATTGCTCAGTTTGGCCGGGCGGCCAGCTCAAGGAAGAGTTTTGGTGGTTCCAAACTTCTTCCATTTAAGAATGATGGAGGCCACTGTGTTCTTGGGGACCTTCAATGCTGCAGAAATGTTTGGGTACTCTTCCCCAGATCTGTGCCTCAACACAATCCTGTCTTGGAGCACTACAGACAATTAATTTGACCTCATGGCTTGGTTGTTGCTCTGTAAACAATGTATTTACTTAGATTTTTTTTAATTAGCAAAAATGTATAAAAACCTGTTTTCTCTTTGTCATTATGGGGTATTGTATGTAGATTTTAGAATATGGCTGTAACGTGACAAAATATGGAAAAATTCAAGGGGTCTGAATACTTTCCGAATGCACTGTAGTATCACAGGCTGTATCACATCCAGCCGTGATTGGGAGTCCCATAGGGCGGTGCACAATTGGCATAACGTCGTCCAGGTTTGTCCGGGGTAGGGCTTCATTGTAAATAAGAATTCATTCTTTAACTGACTTGCCTAGTTAAATAAAGGTTAAATTCATATATACATTTTTTTAAGTATCTATGGTAATTAGCATGACGGAGTGTGTTGACAGTAGAGTGCCCAATCACCGGGTTGCGTCTGTGAAGAGCTAAGAGATATGCTAGTAATAATAAAGCATACTGCCAGTCTCTCATTATGATCCCTTACCACCTCAAGATTCTACTTTAGGTCACAGAACCAACACCAAAAGTAGAGCCGAGATGTTAACTTCTGGAAAAAAAAACAAATCAACGATACAATAAGGCTGTAGGTATTATTTTTCACAGACACATTTGTCAAACAAAATAGCTATACTGTGTACAGTACCTGACAGGGTTGGGGTCCATTTCAAAGGCTCAAATAACACTCTTCTAATCTGTCAATATAGTTCCCAAGTAACTGTCACTTTTAGATGTCAGACAGTCTATTGTGACAGAGGAGTTAGCTAGCATGATTAACTAACTACTAGCCCAGAAGGCCTGGGACTGAGAGATGGGTGAGGAGCCTATCCCAGTGAAAAGCTGAAGAGAGAGATTACAGGCCTTACATGCTCTGACACTATCAAAAAGACTCAATAACCTCAATAACCAATAACTCAATAGGCCTCTCTGCTTAGTAGAATCTCCCTGCCGTTGACAGTTGACAAAGCAGACCAGTGGTCAGCTCACTCACTGTCTCAGTGACGATAGCAGCGGTAAATGGATGTCTGTTTGCACTGCACTGGAATACTGTATGTGAGGAGACATAATGGATCTGTACTGCAAATGTTAATAAACTGTACATAACAATAATATCAATAGTAATTAAGTGTAAATCTATAAATGTTATGACATATGAATGGATAATTGATTCACATTTAATGAGTGTCTTGGTTGCGGGGTACAGTATATGGGTTGGATATACTGAGCCAAGTTGACCCCAACATAAAAATCTACACACTGGGTTTGATTCAAACAGCTGCTAAGAGAGACAAGGTGAACTTTCCCTGTGCTGTCCAGAGGGAGAGGAGTTTCTAGAAAAGGGGAAGGTTGACATAGAGAAGTGGAGGTCACTGGGCCAGCGTGAGGTCCTCCTGAGGTCCAGCCATGACAGGCTGATGAAAGAGGAGCAATCAGCAGCGCTGCCCCCCACAGACAGAGCCCACTGCGGGAAGGGCATTAGACCATTGCCACACAAGAGCACGTGCAAGCACAACTTTCTCTCTGTCTCTCACATACACAAACACACATGCTCTCGCTGGACACACATAACCGTTTCCTGCAGTTTCGAATAACACATTTTGATAATTGAAAAGACATGACACTATTTAAATGATTTCTTTATTTCCTAGGGCTGTGTAACATGTGCATCATTCTAATAACTATTCCAATGTTCCATTTACATGAGAGAGAATATCCATAGGTCATTAGTAGAAATTGTCAGTCAAAGTTTTTTGCTGTGAATGTGATTGTTTAAGCCATTTAATAGTATTTAACTGTAAGATAATTGCTCCGTCTGACCTGTTTATAGTTGTGCCCTGCTCATTAAAAAGCCTAATTACCAGCAGTATTGTATTTCAGACTTGCATTCACTGGCGAGATGTGCCTGCCAGCAGAATGAATGAATGCTCCAAGTAAGTCATTTCATTTGGATTACAAGAATAAAACATATAATTTGGGACTGTAGGGAGCCATCAGGAAATGTATTTATTTAAGGTGCCATGAATAGAGTAATTTTCTATTATTTACTTTTTATCATATATTTTTAATTGTCAGTTTAATGAATATCTATATCTTTGGGGGGCCTTTTGGTTCTTTACAATATTTGTAAAAAATGAAATAACATCTATTGGAGCGAATTGTGTCACTCTCTCTTATTAAGAATAATTTTGCTTCACCCACAATAACATCTGATAAATATGTCTATGTGTACAATACATTTGATTTTGATTTTTGTATGGCAACATTCTACATGATAACCAAACGTTGTGGAAATATCATTTCTCAAGTTATTGTACTATAATGTGTATATTTGGTGTCAAGACGGGAGGGAATAAAGACCCTAGGTAATCATATTTACTGATTTAAAAAAAAAATCAAACTTGAGGCAGCATGGTTGGAATGGGGTGTATGACCTTGCTGTAAGGAATGACCTGTGAAAGGAACAATTAAATAAATATTCTTATACAATGGGGGGGGGGGGGTCTCATCGTTGAATGCTGATTGGTTAAAACCGCATTCCAGCCAGTGTCTATTGACAAGTTATGACTGGCTAAATCTATGACATTAAAATGCCTATTTACTCTGTTAAACTTTGTCTCTACTATAAAAAGCATCTAGACATCCTCACATTTCTTTAGACTAACATTTAGTTTTCAACAGCAGAGATTTGTATAACCCTTGCTGTCTGTCCCTCCGACATCTGCAACATTGTTAATATTCAAATTCAATCTCCAGCTGTCCCATAGTAATGAAGGTGTTGGGAGGAGACAGACAGGCGTTTCTCAGTCAGTTGAACTCAAGAATCAGCTGGCATCGTTTTTATGGAAATGTCGATGTCAATTAAAAAAGGTAAAACATAACGAAGTGCAGCTGGTCTTACCAGCTTCAGTTTGAAGTAATTGTGTTAGCTGTGTTGTTGGCTAGCTACTCTGAACAACAGCATACTGACGAGACAGCACAGGCGAAAGTGCACATCATTAGCTCATTTATTTGGATGCATCCATAACAATGTCACTAGAAAACAGCTTCAACAAATGCAAACGCAGCTACTGTTGTTATTCTGGCTGCAATTTTTGACATGACTGTAAGTTAGTTGTAGTTGGCTGGCTAGCTAGCAAGCAAGGGATAAGAACGTTGCCAGCCAGTATGGCAATGGAACATTTAAAACGAACGAAAGGGTTGCGTCCATAGATACAGAACAAAAAGACAACGACTGGGACACGTCTCTGGCAACCGAACCGATAGAACGAATGACCAGCTGGCTTGGGTAGCAACCCTAGATTTGTGTCGGAACTATTTATATCTTGTGGAAGGATAAAATAACATTAATAAATTAATCAAAATAACGTGATCATTAAAATATGTAAATCATTATTTGAATAGCTGGTAACCAGTTGTATAAAAGTGATATTGCCCTTGAAGCCAGTGTTTGGAGGATATATTGGCACGGTTTTTCAGGCCCTCAACAAATATCCTCCAAACACCGGCTTCGAGGGCATTATCACTCAATTATACCATGGCATTGTTGATAATTGTTTCTGATCGGCTTGAAGGGCATTCTGAAGCGTGCATTATTTCCCTATAACGCACAGTATATGTGCATGGTAGAATTCAATGGCTATAATTAATTCTTACATGTTCGAGCTAATTTTGAAAGCGAAAGTCGAATTGAAAACATCATTGGCATTGTTGAATTAGATGTTCATCATAACAAGCTAGGGCTGATGGCTCGGTTAGCTCAACAAGCAAGTGTGTTTGTTTGGTTACCAAGGCAACTGTCTCTATCTAGTAAACTTGCTAGCTACTTCAGTGGATGTTGAACACACTTTGAGACAAATTTTAAGTATAGCCATGGTATAAAAGGGATAATCAACTCGTGGCTCTATGCGTTCTCTGAAAAATAATGCAACTCTCTGGACGATTAGTTTCACTCCGCTAGCATGTTGTGGGACACTTCCAATATTTTCCATAGAACGCATAGCCACTCGTTGATTATCCCTTACTTACGTAGATGAGAATTCACCACAGCTTGTGCAAATTGACCTTATTAGTCATATGCTTAAATCACTATCAGAAATGTAGTAAAAATGACCGTTGTGATCCTTTGTAATATTCATTTATTGATTACCAGTCATTTGGATGGTACTTTGAGCCGAGAGATGGTATGAATATATATTTTCAATTAGCAATGTTTAATAAATGAAATCACATGGAAAGGATACAAAAAGCTAGAGAAAGTCATTCAATCAGCCTTAGAGTCAGTGTGTAGTGTGGATCTGTCACGGAGGAGCTTTGTGTTTAGACTGTCTTTAAACAACCAGCTTTATCATCTCCTGCTTTCCCTCAAGGACATCAAATGACACACAACCAGTCATGCAAAGGAAAGTGATTACTCTGGAAAATGTCATATTTTCCAGTAGAGAAAACCAGAAGATTCCGTAAACCTGGCAGACAAAAGCAAAGTGTGGTGTGGGGGTGGGGTAGGAGAGTTAACATTTTGTTATTCACCACCACGCCAAAGTAAACTTCCATAATTTCCATGAGAATAGAGCGTTTCATTTGCTTTCTGTCCAGGTATCTCCCACCCTTACATTATTTCTCAATTACTCTGCCAATGTGAAATTAAGAAATGAATAATGCAGCCACACAGGACCTGTTTTCCTTTGTGCGAGCCAAGCACATACTGGGTCCTCCATGGAGGAACAAAATCAGGAGGAAGAAGCATACTATACTGCATGAGGAGAGACCAGACAGCTCTACGCCTCCAACTCTATAACAGATGACCCCACATTTCCTACATTAATATGAAACATTGGACTTTAGAGGACAGTGGAGTAGGGCTATTTTAATTTATAAAAGGGTGCACAAACACTTGGGTTCGATTGTAATGAACAGGCAGAACTTAACTTGCTCCTGCAGGATACCACTGGATTACTTGATTGCAATGGACAATCCACAAAGATAAACCAGCAGATCAGTTGATCTCTCCAAAAGGGTTCTACCTGGAACCACAAAGGGTTATCCCATGGGGCCAGCCGAATAACCCTTTTGGAACACTTTTTCTAAGAGTGTACAGAGGAAGTTGAATGAGGTAGAGCTGGCACATGATATATTAACATCCCCAAAGATATGCGCATGCTCTCCGACACCATATCAAGAACATGCTAAACACAACGACCAGCTACAGTATACGATGCCACCAATGTATTCATTCTCACAGGCTGCATAATCTAACAGTCATAATAATGAGTTTACATGTGATTAATTGAAGGTAAGGTAGGGCATACATCCACAGCAGAGTCTTGACCCTTAAAAAATAAAAAATTTAACCACTGACAGTTATGGTGTTATGTCCATTGAAATACATATTGTTTACTGTGTTTGCAATAACAGTTCATTTACTTTACATACTATTGATGGCACCCCTAAAGGCATGCTGTCCTATACAAATCTTTCAAAAGATCAGTCGAGGCCAATATTGTTCTCTGCTCCTACTCCCCCATTCTCTGGCAGTCATGTCCAAACATTAGTCTAATTCAGCCCTGACTGCCTATGGCTCCATAGAATAATAAAATAATCAGTGGTTTCTAATCCTGTATTCAGCCACTGATATGAATCAAAGTGAGTGAGGATGGCGGTACAGGCCAGTGCAGTATATCTTTCAGAAATTAGAATTTACAAGTAGCATAGTTAGTGCTCATAAATTCATTATTGCTATTTCCACGGATAAGTTCCCAGCGAGACTCACTGAATCATCCGCCAACTACGACTGTCATCTGTCTCTGGGACTGTAATGTGAAGGAGAATAAAATAAAAAAAACACAGCACTTTATCACACACACACACACACAACACAAACCCATACACACAAAGACCTGAATATATCACATACTGAACGCACACAGAGATATGCTAACCACACACATGTATGCAGGGTTGGATACTTTCTAAATGTAATCCATTACCAGTTACCTGTCAAAAAATTGCAATCAGTAACATAACTTCAAGATTACACAAACTCAGTCACATAATCTGATTACTTTAAGTTACTTTTGGATTACTTTTTCCTTAAGAGGCATTAGAAGAAGACAAAAAGGATCCATCAACCCCATTTGGTGTGTCATCATAGTGATCTCTAAATTGTGGTCAGACTCGCTCAGGTGGAACAAATTTTAAATTGTGACTTATTCAATGCTGAATTGAATGTCATTGAGAAAACAGAAAGGTGTCATAATGATTTCCCCCCCTGCAAACAGCTTTTCTGAATTTAACAGTAATCCAATAAATAATCATTTCATTTTTCAAAAGTATCTCTAATCTGATTACGTTTTTTTTTGTAATCAGATTACATGTAATCAGCTACTCCCCAACCATGCACATATACACACACACACACACATATGCAATCACACACACACACACAAAAACAATTGTCCACCCCCCCAAAAAAACTAACTTTGGAATAATAAAGACCGTAGGCACACTTTAAGTGGCTACTTGATGTAATATATAAGTTAATAATGAATAATGATGCTTTTAACATGCTAATTGATTGGAACACTACAAGCACCAATATGTTGCTTTTTAGAGTTCCTTTACAGTTAATACCAAACACTGCACTATAGATTCTAGACAGAGGCAAGTCAGATACCATGTTTATTTTAAGGTCCACATAAATCTTGACGGGGTTCAAAATAATTGAAATATGCCTTGGTACCAAGGTCTCTGTACAACATTTAAAGATGTCTGGCTGTCTCCAGCATCTCTCTCAGTGGCATAGAAGAGGCCAGCAAGTTCACTATCACATCTGGAGCAGGCCTATGGGAGAGCGCTTTTAATTATGAAACAAGTCTCTCAACTCAGAAAAGGAGGCCAAACCTCAATCTGCCTTGGCAATCAAAGTCTTTGGGATCCCCACTGTCCTGCACATCAACAAAACCACAGACACACAGTAATACAGACAGAAAGAAAGACACATACACACACACTCATAATGGTCGTTCATGTTCATCTATATAAGAGTTACTCAGACATCATTCTCCCCTGTTCTTTCCAGAGTCACTGGCAGTTGATTATTTGGATATTATTTTTTGCCCCTGACAAACTGATTATTTTTCATTTTTCTGTCCACCTTGTCTGGACAATAAAAGAGAGATCTTATAACATCTTGGAAACAAAAGATGTAATGCTATCTCAGATTACAAGTCAATGCTATTTATGGAAGAAAAAAATGTACAGCTAAATTTAGCCATTTCACAGACTATGTCAAAATGGCAGAAATAGATTTATGTTTCATGAACTGTTCCATAAGAGACATGCAAGATCTTCGGAGAAATGACAAAACACAACTGCATTTGTCCATGTCATTGCTGCCCAGCAAGAGAGAATCCAGGGGTAAACATGCTTCTCAAAATGCATCTGCTGAAAATAGGCTACAACTGTTTGATTATAGGCCTATAACCGACTGTTGGGAAACGTAGCCCACACTGTCCTCTGGCCCAATGTCATCATCCACCCATGTATTGTCCAATAAAATAATTGTTTCCAAAATGGTTTAAAAAGACTAATTACAGCTCTCAGAAGATAATTGTGCAGGTTTTCATAATACACAGTGCCATTTAAGCAAACAATGTCAATCAATTGTACTGTAGATATTTAGCAAAACATATTGACATTGCAGTGTGGTCTACTTAAAGATGTTCACATGCACTATATTTGCAGCTGTTAGTTCTTATAAACAAATATTTTTACTTTAAGATGTTTACATGCAATACAGTGAACAAAAATATAAATGCAACATGTAAAGTGTTGGTTCCATGTGTCATGAGCTTAAATATAAAATCCCAGAAATGTTCCATATGCACAAAAAGCTTATTTCTTTCTAATTTTGTGCACAAATTTGTGATAATCCATCCACCTGACAGGTGTTTTCTGTCTGTAATTAAAACATTTTGTGGGGAAGAACTCATTATGATTGGCTGGGTCTGGCTCCCCAGTGGGTGGGCTAATTCCCTCCGAGGTCTACCCATGGCTGAACCCCTGCCCAGTCATGTGAAATCTATAGATTCATTCCTAATGGCTTTTTATTCTATTTATTTCAATAGACTGATTGAAAAAAAATCCTTGAAATTGTTATATGTTGCATTTATATTTTTGTTCATTATATTTTTGATCTTATAAAATCCTTATTATTCCCTAACATTCAACTAGAATCTGTTAGATTGAAAAGGGCATGTCAGAGGTCAGAACAAGCATGGTGGTGGTTCCATCTGAGATGAGAAAAGAGAGAGAGAAAGTTACTACCTTTGAAGTAGTGTTCAGGTGAGAAGAATGTACATATGTTGGTGAGACTAAATGCAATGACCACAAATGCATTTAGGCAACAACAACTTCATGTGGATGACAAACACAAACGTACAGCTGTTAGACGGACATGAAAGGAAAGATTCAATCTGATGGGGCAACGGTTGGGTGGAAAACCAACAGGACAACCTACTTAACATTATGGCCAAACAACTCAGTGATCCTCCAGATGTCAAATGCTTGTTTTTCGAGGGAGAAGTCTTTAGGTGAGAACTTAATTTATTGATGACTAGGGCGGAGAAAGAGCAGACCAGTATATATTGTGCATCGACCCTAAACAAGACTAAGGCCCCATAGAGAACCATGATGAGGAGCTAGACATGAAACCAGAGCTTTGTGTAAGATAGCACAAGGAATAATTTAGTAAGGCAAGTCATTTAGTAGTGATAATGTACATGAAATAAAACATCTTCAATGAAAATTCAAATGAAAAAGAACCTGTGCATACAAATGTTTACTTTTAGATGTGTAGTGGCTTGCAATAATTCATATGTAGTAAAAAACTCAAAAGTAGGCCGTTTTTTGTTTGTCTAATATTATATTCAAGAGGCTGACTTTTTTAAATGCAAAGCTTTTGTTTTATTTGTCCCTTCCAGAATCTTAACTGGGTCCCTTTGAAACTATATGTGAAACATTGCCTTACTTTCCATGGACAAACATGCATGATGGGATAAATATTTCATGACTTATGTGTGTTTCTTTGTGTGTGTGAGTGTGTGTGTTGGATGAAAAGTGGACTGGGAAGACATCCAGACGAGCCGTATCACTGCAGGGTAAAACTCAAAAACCTCCATCTCCTGTCACACCCACCCCCATCCTGGCCTTGGCAGTGCCAGCCGTCGGGGTCCTCTGAGTGGGCTGTGGCACAGGGGGTCCTGCTGGAGCCCAATTCCCACCAGGCTGTGAATCCCTGAACAGACATAGACGTAAACATGATAGAGATAAAAAGGTTGAGGCTTAGTGCCTCCTGCAGCTCAGAATACTCAATGACCTGATTTCTCTTGTATGGTTTCCGGCGTGGAAGCACAGTGATCCATGCAGCCAGCCGGCTGGACATGAGGGGCTACAGTCGACAGGAGCAGAGAATTTCACTGCACTATCAGCAGAACATGGGCCTGGAGGAGGAAGGAAAGGGGAGGAGAGGAGAGATGATCATAGAGTAGAGTATCAGTTAAGAGGGAGAGGGAGATGTTTTAAAGGAGGATTCTGACAGACAGTCGAGGAATGGGTTAGGAGAGTTGTCAAATGCCATCACAGTAAAGAAGCTACATACAACCCTTTCCAAGAGGAGGGTAGAACCAGATACAGCACAGTGCATCACATAAAACAGAGAAGATAAACCATGGAACCTGGTGACAAATGCATACAGTGATAGAACTATAGCAGATCCACTATCCATAATGAATAATTTTATAGTCAAAACTGTACATCTTCTCGACTGAGTTTACATTCAAATCAAAAGGCCAAATAGTCTATGCGATAATGCAAAAGCCTACCTTGTCTTAAAAACAGAAGAGGAAAATGTAGGCCTAACACTCAATGAGGAAGTTGCTTCAACACTTTCACTTTTGTCCTGGGTAATGGAAACGTTTGTAGAGGGTTAAAACCCCCAACAAGGCTTTAATAAATCAATGTCTCTTGTTGCTGATGTTTTATTTCTGGCTACGACGGAGAAGCTTAACTCGTCAGCAACACAAACTGGGAAAAAAAGGATGTCTTTTGAACCTAGTATCTATATTCCAGTATCAAGAACATATTTTACGACCTGAAACAACACATCTACAGATCCCAGATTCTGAACACATTTCTTAAAGCATCAGTGCTTCTCTTCTATTCCTGATAACACAGTGAAATGTTCTCTGTCCTTACAAATCAAAAATCGAAATAGACTAGAATCAATCCTCCTTTTATAGGAGAAAATAATGGAATTATACAGAGTATAAAGGCGAGACAAAATTGTAGAAATATGGCAAATTGTCAAGTCAAAACTGCAAGCTAACAATAAGATAGCATTGATTTTGCTCCCCAAAGCCAAACCTATTTTATGAGAATTATTTTAACCTCCAAACTGTGTGAAGCTAACTCTCAGTTGGATAACATAATTGTTCAGAAAGGCAAATCACATCACAGTATTTTGTGAACAGAATAAGCGCTCATCCTGAAAAAATGTCCATTGGATTTTTTATGATGTTAGAAAACACAGGTAATGGGTTCCAGTTCCACAATGGTGGTGATCAATGAGTATACATATCATCCCTTATTGATGTCACTTGTTAAATCCTCTTCCATCAGTGTAGATGAATGGGAGGAGGCAGCTTAAAGAAGGATTTTTTAAGACAATTGAGACATGGATTGTTTATGTGTGCCATTCAGAGGATGAACGGACAAAACAAAAGATTTAAGTGCCTTTGAAAGGGTTATGGAATTAAGTGCCACGTGCACCAGTTTGTGTCAATAACTGCAACGCTGCAGGGTTTGTGTGTATCTACAATGGTCCACCACCCAAAGGGCATCTAGCCAACTTGACACAACTATGGGATGCATTGGGACGGCAGGGTAGCCTAGTGGTTACAGTGTTGGACTTGTAACTGGAAGGTTACACGTTCAAACCCCCAAGCTTTCAAAGTACAAATCTGTCATTCTACCACTGTTCCTAGGCCGTCATTGAAAATAAGAATGTGTTCTTAACTGACTTGCCTAGTTAAATAAAGGTTAAAAAATAAATACAAAAATTGGAGTCAACATGGGTCAGCATCCCTGTGGAATGCCTTCGACAGCTTGTAGAGTCCATACCCCAATGTATTGAGGCTGTTCTAAGGGCAAAAGGCGGGGGATGAAACTCAATATTAGTAAGGTGTTCATAATGTTTGGTATACTCAGTGTACATTACCCTGTAGGCCTACTCAACCTTTTGGATAAAAAGGCTGGCATGCCAAAGTTTGGGGGCGGCATTGGCTCAAAGCATTCTTCCATCGTTGTGACATTTAATGGTACCACATCAAAGACAGCTGTGTAGAAAGGCTGTCTGAAATTGGAAGAGATCATTTCAGATATTAAGAGCTCACTAAATTGAGAAGGAGCTATATCAATGTACAGGGGCGTCATTGATTATTAGAGCGGACATGATGTATGTGAGGATGGAGAAGGGGTGGTCAAGAGTGGGCCTGGGCACCTGGAAGTTGGAGAATTTTGAATTTTTAAGCTTTTTCCTGCAAGCTTTTTCCTGCGTAATCATTATGCCTTATTCTATTCTACACATTCCAGAGGGGGTCATTCTGACTGTTGTAAATCACACATCTCAATATCCTACACTAAAATGCCTAGGATATTATATTCATATTAAAACACAGCACATTGAATCATAGCACACATCAATACATGAATCAATAATCAATCAACATATTATGGCACCATAATTAATACACAAATACTGTAGGTATATTATGATATCATCGTACGGTGCCAGATTCTGTATCTTTCTGACTGGTGGTTACATTGTTTAGGAAACTATGCTTCTCTGCATCTCTGCTAAAATCTAGGTAAAAGAAGGAAAGGAATGTAAGTCTTATTCAGTACATCTAGTAATTGCTTGCTTTTCTAAACTCTTGCAACCTTGTCAGCAGGTATGCCAGCTAAGATAGTTAGACAAGCTACTCTAACTTTTTTGATGGCCTGAAATGGCTTGGTAGCTAGTTATGATGTTGGGAGATTGGGAACCTATCTAGCTGGTTAACTAAATAAATTGCTAGGTGGCTATTATTATAGAGAAACAAAACATGTTTTCATCAACAACAAATCAATAGGTTACATAGCTTGATCAAATTAATTTATAAACAAACATACCTCCAGCGAGTCCTGCCCATCACCAGCAGCTAAAATCAAATGAAATGCTGTGTGTGTCACTCTACACTCTCTCCTCCTCCACTGACTATATTGCATTAGAGTATCTAGTGCATCTTTTCTCTGTGCACCTTGTAAGGAACCACTTACTAGGGAGAATAGGGAGGAACTCTTTGCCTGGTCCAGTCAGTGTGTTCACTTCCACAAAATACAGCTGACAAATTTTATTATCAATAATTATGAAAAAAATGTGGGCTTAAAAATGTTTAGATATTAATTTAACATCTGAAAAATAAAAAAAATTACTGGATATATCTGAGGGGACATGTGCCCTTGTGCCCCCTATTGGCATGACGCCACTGTCAATGTACATGCTACGATCTAAGATGGTGCTGATTGCAAAGACCTAACTCAGCAAAAAAAGAAACGTCCCTTTTTCAGGACCTTGTCATTCAAAAATAATTTGTAAAAAAATATATATGAAAACTCCAACTTCAAAGATCTTCATTGAAAAGGGTTTAAACACTGTTTCCAATGCTTGTTCAATGAACCATAAACAATTAATGAACATGCACCTGTGGAACGGTCGTTAAGACACTAAAAGCTTACAGACGGTAGGCAATTAAGGTCACAGTTATGAAAACGTAGGACACTAAAGAGGCCTTTCTACTGACTCTGAAAAACACAGAAAGAAAGATGCACAGGGTCCCTACTCATTTGCGTGTACGTGCCTTAGGCATGCTGCAAGGAGGCATGAGGACTTCAGATGTGGCCAGGGCAATAAATTGCAATGTCCGTAGTGTGAAACGCCTCAGACAGAGCTACAGGGGGACAGGACAAACAGCTGATCATCCTCGCAGTGGCAGACCACGTGTAACAACACCTGCACAGGATCGATACATCCGAACATCACACCTGCGTGACAGATACAGGATGGCAACAACAACTGCCTGAGTTACACCAGGAACGCACAATCCCTCCATCAGTGCTCAGACTGTCTGCAATAGGCTGAGAGAGGCTGGACTGAGGCTGGACTTGTAGGCCTGTTGTAAGGCAGGTCCTCACCAGACATCACCGGCAACAACGTCGCCTACGGGCACAAACCCACCATCGCTGGACCAGACAGGCCTGGCAAAAAGTGCTCTTCATTGACGAGTTGCGGTTTTGTCTCACCAGGGGTGATGGTCGGATTTGCGTTTTTCGTTGAAGGAATGGGCGTTACACCAAATCCTGTACACTGGAGCGGGATCGATTTGGAGGTGTATCATGGTCTGGGGCGGTGTGTCACAACATCAGCGGACTGAGCTTGTTGTCATTGCAGGCAATCTCAAAGCTGTGTGTTACAGGGAAGACATCCTCCTCCCTCATGTGGTACCCTTCCTGCAGGCTCATCCTGACATGACGCTCCAGCATGACAATGCCACCAGCCATACTGCTCGTACTGTGAGTGATTTCCTGCAGGACAGGAATGTCAGTGTTCTGCCATAGCCAAAAAAGAGCACGGATCTCAATCCCATTGAGCACGTCTGGGACCTGTTGGATCGGAGGGTGAGGGCTAAAGCCATTCCCCGCAGAAATGTCAGGGGAACTTGCAGGTGCCTTGGTGGAAGAGTGGGGTAACATCTCAAAGCAAGAACTGGCAAATCTTGTGCAGTCCATGAGGAGGAGATGCACTGCAGTTCTTAATGCAGCTGGTGGCCACACCAGATACTGACTGTTACTTTTGATTTTGACCCCCCCTCTTTGTTCAGGGACACATTATTCCATTTATGTTAGTCACATGTCTGTGGAACTTGTTCAGTTGATGTCTCAGTTATTGAATCTTGTTATTTTCGTACAAAAAGTTCCACATGTTAAGTTTGCTGAAAGTAAACGCAGTTGACAGTGAGAGGACATTTCTTTTTTTGCTGAGTTCATAAACCTTTGTCTCTATTTTAGCCTACAATAAAACATATGCCTAGAAAACTGACAATTGAGAACATCACCATCCCTTCAGTCTTCCCTCTAAGTGAATATTTACTGTAGACAGTATATGGTGTGTGATCCATATGGTGTTTGGTTCTGTTGGCTTCAAGCGTGACTCGTGTATTCTCTCCACCACAGTGGTCTGTGACTGTCAAAGCAGAAACTCTGATCTGAGTGATTCTGGAGAGGCTGGCAAAAGAAAAGACAAAGCAATATTCAAGGGGATTCACATAAAAAGGTCTGAGAAATCATTGACCTTCTTGGTGCGATGTCTGTCATATTTGTTTGATCTCCTTGAGAATGCAATGTGAAGAACATATCTGTCATCCACTGACATTTACCTCAATGACAACACAGCTCTCAAACAGTTACCTAGGGGCTATTTCCAGAACTAAGCCATAATACAGTGGTAATCCCGGCCTGTGTGTCTGGTAATGTGTGTTGCTAGATTGAACGATAATGAGAGATCATTGTGCCGTGCTAATCACAGCTCTTTCTTTCCCTCCATTTTCTACCTCGGGAAGAGGGGGGGAAATGTTGCTAATTATGCATTTCAATAGGATTACTAGATCTATGTAATCAACTATTCTGAGTGTCTCACTAATGACGAATTTATCCAAAAAGAAGATGTTTAATCAAAGGGTGTGATTTGTGTTGTCAGGGAGATTTGCATGCCTGTGACGGGGGGATTTGAGCTGTAGCAGGGGCCCTAAAGGGCTTGGCAGTGGGCATGTTTAATGCTGATATGACAAGATATTATGCAACATTTTAAGCTTGACCTTCAGCCATCTCCTGCCTGAGCAAAGTTACATGACACCAACGGACAACATGATTAGGCTGTCCTATCCATAGCATACAGTAGAAGGCAGACATACACAATTTGTCTTTGATGTTAATTTACACCTAGACATACTGAGACTTATTCTTTGTAAGTTTGTTCCGGGTTCACTAGATCAAAAAATGTAGTTCACTGGCAAAGATTAAAAGGGTAATGATGTGTTAAAGGTAGTAACACTCCAATTAGAGTAATGTTGCTATAAACAGTAAACATCAAAAAGGATACCATGATAAATTGGGGGTCATATCCTACCAATTTGTAAACATCTCCGCTTTAAAAATGATTTAATTTACTGTACAGTGTAACTCAGGAAGTTTATATCATTAAAGACTGCTGTACTACTATGCTATATGCAGTGCAATGCAAAAGTGATTTACTATATGCCAAGCATACATTCTACAAACAGTATACTATAATTCTAATAGAAAACATAATCAATTAGAATCTTCATGAGCACAATTTCAATTTACTTAGCTCGGCCTTGTTGAAACATGGTCATTAGAGGCACATTGATAATTTAACTTAGCACACATTACCCAGGCCTGGATGGCACATGCAACGCTAATAGGTAATTTGCCTCATGTTCTTGAGTAAACTTCTCATAGGTGGTCTTGGGTCTAGGAGCCCTGTTCTCCTTCAACTATGCCACTGTAGTTCAGTGTTGTTTACCAGAGCTAATTAAGCAAAATCAAATAATTTTATATTACCCAATACCTGGATCATGTTCTGTAAAAGGTAGGACACTTTATGGAACATGTAGTTCAGATTCAGACTCTTGGACAGCCTTGTTAATATACCCAGAAACCCATTAACGGGAAGCTCCATCAATAACCACGACAGGTAGGGAAACACTGCAGGCCTGACGGCAACATAAAACACATTTTCTCCCTCAAATATCTCACCAAACTGTCCATCTCATCGACTGGAAGTGACACCTGCTTTCTCATTATCCAACATTATTGAAAAAGCTTTCTTTCCAGAGTAACGGTGTCACCTGTATGTCAAGTCACCTATGCAATGCAGCACGTCAGCTCTCATGGTGTTTGTGTGTGTTCGTGTCCATGTGTGTTTTTGAGCGTATGTTGCCAGGGATTCCATAAGGAAAATTTGGCGCCGGATAATGTGACCCGGAAGATTTTTATTTACGGTTAATTCGAGAAATTTCCAGGACCTACAGTACCAGTCAAAAGTTTGGACACACCTACTCACACCTAAAACATGTGTTGCTATTTCTACATTGTAGAAAATAGCGAAGACATCAAAACTATGAAATAACACATGTGGAATCATGTAATAACCAAAGAAGTGTTAAATCAAAATATATTTTATTTTTGAGATTCTTCAAAGTAGCCACCCTTTGCCTTGATGACAGCTTTGCAAACTCTTGGCATTCTCTCAACCAGATTCATGAGGAATGGTTTTCCAACAGCCTTGAAGGAGTTCCCACAAATGCTGAGCACTTATTTTCTGTCTTCCCTTCACTTCGCGGTCCAACTCATCCCAAACCATCTCAATTGGGTTGAAGTCGGGTGATTGTGGAGGCCAGGTCATCTGATGCAGCACTCCATCACTCTCCTTCTTGTTCAAATAGCCCTTACATAGCCTGGAGATGTGTTGGGCCATTGTCTTGTTAAACACAAATGATAATCCCACTAAGAGCAAATCAGATGGGATGGCGTATCACTGCAGAATGCTGTTGAAGCCATTCTGGTTAAGTGTGCCTTGAATTCAAAATAAATCACAGACACTGTCACCAGCAAAGCAAACCCACAACATCACACCTCCTCCTCCATGCTTCACGGTGGGAGCGACACGTGAGGAGATCATCCGTTCACACACTCTGAGTCTTACAAAAACGCAGTGGTTGGAACCAAACATCTCAAATTTGGAGGACAGATTTCCACCGGTCTAAATCCATTGCTCGTTTCTTGGCCCAAGCAAGTCTCTTCTTATTATTGGTGTCCTTTAGTAGTGGTTTCTTTGAAGCAATTTGAACATGAAGGCCTCATTCAAGCAGTCTCCTCTGAACAGTTGATGTTGAGATGTCAAATGAGGCATCGGGGAATGCTGGCGTTTAATGCCATAGCTGGCTCGACAGGTTTCCATTCTCTGTTTGTCTCAGAAGGTGCCCATCCCACGTCAAGCCTCAGCCGGATCGTCAGGTTTTACGCCCAGCCGGCTCGTCAGACTGCTACGCCTCAGCCGGATCTTCGGGCTCCTACACCTCAGCGGGATGGACAGGCTTTCACGCCTCAGCCGGATTGTCATGCTCCTATGCCTCAGCTGGCTCACCAGGCTACCACGCTTCTGCCGGTTCTTCAGGATTTTACACCCAGCCGACTTGTCCAGCGCCGTTCTTGTCATGTTCCAATTAAATGTTGACTCCCCATCCCTGCTTCTCTACTCCAGCGTCGGTCCTTACATTTGGCTTCTGAACAACCCAAAAAAGTTCATATAAAACCAACAGAACAGGAGATAAATGCTGGTTTATTGCATATTTAAGAAGTATTTAGAAATATAAGTAGTTACGTTGAAGCAAGGTAAAACATGCCTCATAATATGAAGTAAAACGTTCAGGTTTCAAACAATGAAGTATCAGTTTTCCACATACAGGTGTCCACATACTTCTGGTCATGTAGTGTAGCTACGAGAACTAATGCATTAGTAAACCCGCTACAATCATGAAGAACAGTGTACAGCAAGCAGTTTAGCAGTTACACCGGCAGGCCCCAGTGGCAATAAATTAATAAAACCAAAAGCTTACCTTGACTTGGAAGTGTTGGATAGCCATAGCCAGTTAACTAACATAGCATCCCTCTCTATTTGTATCGGGTGTTTGAATAGGCTAATCTAGCTAGCTGCATTTGCTAGCTAAGTAAGTGAAAGTGAGCATTTTGTGCAATTCTACACATTTTGCAATGACTTATGCCATGTTAATATGATATCTGAGTGAGCGTAACTAACAAAATCATTGGTGGGCCACTGGAGAGACAGAGAGGGAGAGAAAAAGGAAAGAGAGATTTGAGTTTATGTATGTCCGTTGGGTTTTCCCACAGACTTTAATGCATACCGTGTAAACACACAGGGATTGTCCTTTTGCACAAGAGACCCTACATCCCAACATTCCCTGGAAAGATATCCCATAATATCCCTGGGAAGTCCAAGTGCAGAAAGATAACAATTTAATGTTTCAGATTTCAGCCAAGTCCTATTTACCTCTCAACACCACAACATGTACAGATATGAATGCAAAGAATAGCACTTTGATCTAAGCCCTCACACAGCCAACAAAACACATCTAACAGTAGAGCTATGTGCCAATGCATATTCAACAACACAGACCCACTGTGGCTGTAGATTTACCTATAGTCACACAGACAGCAACTCAAATACACATGCATAAAGACAGTAGTATGGCGCCAAACACTCACTTACACACGCACACATACAGATACACACTTTAGGAAACAAAAAGTGCCCTTTAACACTGGAGTGATAATCAGTGTCTACTCAGTGAATTTGCTTTCTGGCATTATTATAATGTTCCCTGTAGGACAAAAAAGTGTATGATTAAATAATGCTAATGCATTCCTCATGGCCTGAGAACCTGAGAACATTTTTCCCTTTCTTTAGACTTAAGGATTATACAGCAATGCCCTATAATGCAGTGAAAAATCTCCCCAAGTCCAAAGTTAATCTAAACACAGAAGTTATGCAATGCAGAACAGCACTTGAGGAACTCAAGCACAAAGCCAAGGACTGATTATTATACCAAAAAGAGAATAAGCACATTATTCAAGCAAATCAGCAATGGAAATCATGCAAATTAATGCAAGGTTTGCATTTGCTGGTTGAAAACGATGATTAATAGACAAAAATATTGCATTTTTCACCCAAAGAGAGAGAAAAGTGGATGCAAGGCAAGAGCTGACAAAGATTCATGAACCCTCTGATCCCGCTCTGCCTATATCCATGAAGAGGTAAACATGTGTTGTGGTGACACACAACTAAACTTTATACCATGTCAACAATGCCATTGTCCACATAATGCGGGACACTGTTTTCTTTTTTATTCCTTCTGTTTCTGTTGTAAACAGCTGTTTACTTGGCCTATTGTTGAGGTCACACTCACCTTACTAAAGAGACAAACTGTTGAACTGCTAAATTGAGCACAGAATGTTCTAGTGAGGTGAGACAGAGAGAGAGAGCTGTGACCTACCTGTGTCCAGACTAAGGTTCAGGATGGTTCAGTCGTTTTCTCTCCTTCAGCCCCAGCTAACAAGCAGCGTCCCTGTTAGGGCCTGTTAAAGTGATAATTGAAGGATACGTCCAGGCACCACAGGCTTCCTGTTGACCAGGGCGAAGGACAACTCAGTTTGTAGAAACACTGCTGAGGCCTTGATGACGTGCTGTCCAAAACGGAATGTAGACATGGTGATGACTGCAGACCTGAAAGAGGGAAGAAGTGTTCAAATAAGGTGAACTGAGGCAAGACTGCTGCAGGGCTGTCTGTTAGGGTTCACTGGGTGTTCAGCAAATCACACTGCAGAAAGTATCTAAGGACAATACAAAGTACCACTTTCCAAAAAATCAACCGTTCATGAAACAGCTTTCAAGGTACAGAAGTCTGACAAACAAGCATGAAATGTGTGTCATCATCTAAAACGTTCAAAATGGTCTCTTCGTATCGAAAAGTCTCAATCATAAAATAAATGAAAGAATACCCTAGTGTGAGAAACACAGTAATGAGCAATACTGAGATACTAAACCATGCGCTTCACTGGAGCCAATTGCTCATTTTGAACCTAGTTAAAACAAAAAGGATTGTCACTATTTGCAGCAGTTCTCTTGGTGAAATTGCGTTTATGAAATGATGAGTCCTCTCATCAGTGTGTCACAAATATCAAGAGCACTGCCAGGATGACGTCACATCTGACCAAGCCCTCTCTATCGGCTGTCACAGATATCCCTGCTGGAAAAATCTATTACTGCAAACATAAAATATTTGAAAGTTATCTGTCTATGTTTCTGTAAGTGTCTCGTTCTCTTTTCACTTACTTTTTCTTACCACACTAGAATAATTGTTCATCTTCTATACAGGAGCCCAGGTTTCAATTAGCATTGGCCAGCATTGACCAGCATTCAATTAGACATGGGGGAAAAACACAAAATAATATATACTTTACCATTTTTTTTTTACATTGTTATTTCAACTTTGTTTAACCAGGTAGGCTAGTTGAGAACAAGTTCTCATTTGCAACTGCGACCTGGCCAAGATAAAGCAAAGCAGTGTGACACAGACAACAAAACAGAGTTACACATGGAGTAAACAATAAACAAGCCAATAACACAATAAACCAATCAATGACAGTAGAAAAAAGAAAGATAGATTGGGGGGGGCTATTTACAGATGGACTATGTACAGCTGCAGCGATCAGTTAGCTGCTCAGATAGTCAATGTTTATAGTTAATGTTCCACGTTCGCCTTAGATAGTCAACCATTAGGGTCAGGGTTGATTAGGGAGGTCACCCCTCCTTTGGGCATGGTGACGCATGGGGGTCATACGGAGAGAAATAGTCTCTTCCTTATTGACTCTCCTGCGTTTCTCGTGGTGCTGGGCCTACCCTGGTTAGCTTGTCATAACCCCACTGTTTCCTTGCCACAGAGGGCTCTCACGGGGTGGCCGCGAGAGTGCTCAGGTAGTTGTTTAGGGGTTTCCGTTGGTGCTACTACAGTGGAGAGTCCAGACCAGGTCTCCACCATGAGCATTGCCCCTGAAAATGCCGATTTGACTCCCGCCTTCTCCAAAAAGAAGGCAACTCAATTACCACCTCATCGACGGGGCGATTGTGCGATAGATCTCCTGGTAGACACTGCAGTTGGAGATGTGTAAAATTGAGGTAGACAGAGAATAAAGGCAGTTGGAGTTCAAAATGCGCTAGATGGAACTGGAGGCAGAGACAGCAGGACGAGCCTTCATTCCTACTGTGCCTGTGTGTGAGCCGTCCTCACCAGCTGTGTCCTCAAACACGTTTGACATTAGTAGGCAGATTGCCTTAGTACCTTTGTTCAGAGAGTCGGAGGTTGACTATTTTTGTGTATTTGAGCGTATAGCCGTAGCATTGAAATGGCCTGAAGAGGTATGGTGTCTATTACTTCAGTGTAAATTAACTGGTAAAGCCCAAGAGGTTTTGTCAGCGTTACCTCTGGAGGACAGTTTGAATTATGAAGTGGTCAAAGCTACTGTTCTTCGTGCCTATGAGCTTGTGCCTGAGGCATACCGACAGAGATTTAGGTCTCATAGAAAGTCTTCTAGTAAGACTTATGTGGAATTTGCTAGAGACAAGGGAAATCTGTTTGATAAATGGCATGCTGCTAGTAAGGTAACTGATTTCAACTCTCTCCGGGAGTTAATCTTGTTGGAAGAGTTTAAAAATAACAGGAAAACCAAATCAGGTTATTCCTCCCGCTCCTCTTTGTCCCATACCTGTCATAGATGAACAATTCGAGCATGTGGTGGTTGATTGTGTCGGACCGTTACCGAAGACAAAATCGGGTAACCAGTTTTTGTTAACGATAATGTGTATGGCTACAAGATACCCAAGGCTATTCCTCTGCGAAGGATTACAGCCCCGGTAGTGAGTAAAGCCTTAATAAAATTCTTCACGACATTCGGGTTACCTAAGGTGGTACAAAGCGATCAATGTACCAATTTCCTATCCAAGCTCTTCAAGCAGGTGTTAAAATCCTTGTCAATTACGCACCGTGTGTCAAGCGCCTATCACCCAGAGTGCGCTTGAAAGATGGCATCAGACACTGAAGTCTATGCTACGTAAATATTGTTTGGAATCTGAGAAAGATTGGGATGAGGGAGTTCCTCTAGTTTTGTTTGCTGCTCGTGAAACTGTGCAGGAGCCCCTAGGTTTCAGCCCGGCTGAACTAGTGTTTGGTCACACAGTGAGAGGACCAATGAAAGTCCTTAAAGAACAGTTCTTGTCCCAAGAGTTGTCTACAGGAGACGAGAATGTGTTGGACTACGTTCGTCGCTTTCGTGAGTGCCTACACCAAGCATGTGCTCTCGCAAAGGAAGCTCTGTCTTCCTCACAGAGGAGCATGAAAAGACACTATGATAAAGAGGCTGTTTCTCATCCAATACAACCAGGTGACCAAGTACTGGTGTTATTACCTGTTCCAGGATCTTCACTGTCAGCTCGTTTCTTTAGACCTTATTTAATTGAAGAGAAAATAAGTGAAACTGACTATGTGCTTCAAACTCCTGATAGACAACGCCAATCTCATGTGTGTCACATTAACATGTTGAAAGCTTACCACACCCGACCTATCACACAGTTAGAGAGTTCAAAAACAGAGGAAGGTACTGCTGTCTCCTATGCTACTACTGCTATCATAGTGGACTGTCATATTGATGATGTTGATGGATTGGAGTTGCGCAATACTCAACAGCAGTGTGTTAGATTGCCCAACTCAGAAATGCTGCTGTCTATCCAGTCAGGTCTGGTTCATATTTAACGGACGGACAGGCCAATGATATTGTGAGGCTACTACACAGTTTTCCATGTCTCTTTAACGACGTCCCTACTCGCACAAATGTGTTGAAACATGACATTAATGTTGGAAATGCTACACCTATCAAGCAACACCCATATCGTATCAACGCTTCCAAGAGGAAGATAATGAGGGATGAGGTGAAATATTTGTTGGAGAATGACCTGGCTACACCAAGTTCCAGCGCTTGGAGTTCTCCTTGCATTCTGGTTCCTAAACCTGATGGTACTTCCAGGTTATGTATGGATTATCGAAAGGGAAATTCTGTCACAATGCCAGATTTGTTCCCGTTACCCAGACTGGACGACTGTATCGACACTATTGGTGCTGCTAGGTATATATCTAAGTTGGACCTCTTACTGGCAGGTTCCGTTAACTTCACGTGCTTCTGAGATTTCTGCCTTTGTGACCCCAGACAACTTCCTACAGTACTCAGTCACGGCTTTTGGGATGCGAAATGCACCAGCCACTTTCCAACGACTGGTTAACTCCGTATTAGCTGGCGTTCCTAATTGTAGTGCATACCTTGATGACCTAGTGATTTATTCATCTGAGTGGTCAGATCATGTTGACTCTCTAAGGGTAGTATTTGAACGGTTGGCAGCTGCTTCTCTAACCCTGAACTTGGCAAATTGCGAGTTTGGGAAGGCTACTGTTACCTATCTCGGTAAAGAGGTTGGCCATGGACAGGTGTGCCCTGTTGATGCCAAGGTCTTGGCTATAACTGCTTTTCCCGCACCTACCACCAGACGAGAGCTACGCCGCTTTTTAGGGATGGTTGGCTACTACCGTAGTTTCTGTAAGAATTTCTCTGCAGTATTTGCTCCATTGACCGATTTGCTCAGTCCGGCTAGATCATTTGTGTGGTCCCCTGATTGTAAGAGAGCTTTTGAATCTGTGAAAGCACTCTTATGTAGTACCCCTGTACTTGCTGCTCCGGATTTTGAACAACCGTTCAAACTTGAGGTAAACGCTAGTGCCAGGGGTGCTGGTGCTGTTCTACTGCAGCAGGACAAGAGTGGAGTTGATCATCCTGTTTGTTATTTTTCCCGTAAATTTAATAAATGTCAAACAAACTATGCGACAATAGAACAAGAAGCTCTTGCTTTGTTGTTGGCTCTGCAGTACTTTGAAGTATATATTGGTTCCAGTGCCCTACCAGCGATAGTATATACTGACCATAACCCCTTAGTGTTTCTCCACCGGATGTACAACCAGAACCAACGCCTTATGCGGTGGGCGCTGATTGTACAAAATTATATAATTTGCAGATCCGCCACAAAAAGGGATCTGATAATTTATTGGCATATGCTTTGTCTCATGTGTAATGATGATTTGTGTATGTTTTGTAAGGTTGACTTTGTTGTTGATCTTGTGAGTATTCATTGGTCGCAATCCCTAGGGTTGCTCTTTTAAGGGTGGGAGTGTTACGGATACAAGTATCCTGTGTGTGTATCCTGTGTGTGTGTTTCTTTTCTCTCCTTCTCCCCTCACAGGGGAAAATCATCACTCCCCAATCAGTCACCAATCCAATCATCAATCAGAAGACACACCTCCTCCTGTTTCCTACCCTATCACAGTTCCTTTCCCTTGGTTTAAAAACCCTGTCAGTTGTTTGCTCTAGAGCTCAATCTCTCTGTAATGCCATGTCTGTAGGTCTCTCTGTTTCACTCTCTCTTTGTGTATTGACCTCTCTTTTGTTTGAGCACCTCCATAGCACTTTGTCATCACCTGTGAGTATTGTTTTTGGTTATGGTGTTTATTTGTTTGCTGGTGGGAAAGGGGGGAACCAAGACAAGTCGCCCATGGGCATACACTACCCGTAGGTAAACTTTGTTAAATACACTAGTTAGAACTGGGCGGACCACCCACTGTATTTTTGGTTAGTTAGTTAGCTGTTGTTAAAGTAGGCTAGTCTAGCTTAGGGGTGTTTTTGAATACTTATTGTTTCTTTCCTTGGGTCCAGCTCAGCCCCTTTTCCTGCTCCCCCCATTACTGTGTGTTTATTAATAAACCCTGAGTTTGACGGTAGATTTCAGTTGTTGTGGTTATTTCGTTCACACTTTTACTTTGTCACTATTATAAATTGCATGAGTTATGTTACGGGTCTCATTACCATCCCCCCTAGAATGTCGGGCCAAAAGGGATTCGTGACAGTTGGTAAAAACACACGCGCTTGTTAGTGAGATTCCGATGTGGAATGAAGTAGTTGTCATACTTTCCCAACACCATATCAAAGTTTGTTTCATCCTCCTCCTGAGCAAATTCAAATGAGCTGAGTATTTTCTCTGCCTCACTGCCCACTTCGTAGATTAGCGAACTGACCTGGACGACTCCATCCTTGTCCAGTTTTGTCGCAGTCCTGAAACGGCAGAATCTCTTGTCTCCACTCCGGCCATTCTGCGAGGCTTTCAAACTTGAATTGCTTTGGCGGGTTTAACATTTTTGTCGTCCTTGTCGTTAGATTTGATGGTCGGCTACACGAAATCTACTTCAGACACCATGTGATGGCCTTGGTTATAGTAAATATAAGGTACCTTTATTTGTAGGTTATTTTCAATGTGTTAAGTAGTCATGTTCTCAACTGCACTCATGCTCTAGCGCAGTGGTTCCCAACCTTTTTCGGTTACTGTACCACCAACAAAATGTTGCTCTGCCCGGAGTACCCTTAAGTACTGCCTCAAATGCATTTTACCATTAGGCCTATGTTCTCATGAGTCTTCTCAAGTACCCTCTGTGGATAGGCCAAGTACCCCCAGGGGTCCTAGTACCCCTGGTTGGGGGAACCCATTAATCACAAGGATAGATAATAACCAAGTAGCAGCAGCATATGATGAGTGTAAAAGTGTGTGTGTGTGTGTATTTGTGTGTGTGTGTGTGTGTGTGCGTATAGCAGAGTGCAAAGCGAACAGGTAGCAGAGTGAACAGTCTGTGGCTTGGGTGTCTGAAGTCTTTGACAATCTTCCTCTGACACCGCCTGATATAGAGGTCCAGGATGGAAGTGAGCTTGGCCCCAGTGACTGGACCATCCACACCACTGTCTGTAGCGCTTTGCGGTCAAGGGCGGTGCATTTGCCAAACCAAGCTTTGATGCAGCCAGTTAAGATTCACTAGATTGTGCAGCTGTAGAACTTGTTGAGGATCAGAAGGCCCAGGTGAAATAATTTCAACCTCCTGAGGGGGAGAGGTGCTGTAGTGCCCTCTTCACAACTTTGCGGGTGTGAGTGGACCATGTTAAGTCCTTAGTGATGTGTATGCCAAGGAACTTGAAGTTTTGACCCACTCCACTACAGCCCCATCAATGTGGATGGGGGCATGCTTTCCCCTCTTTCTACTGTTGTCCACGATCAGCTATTGTTATTGTTGACCTGACACAACATGAGTAATCTCTGACCTCCTCTCTGTAGGCTCCGTGTCATCAACAAACTTGATGATGGTGTTGAAGTTGTGGGTGGCCATGCAGTCGTGGGGGAACAAGGAGTGCTGGAGGGTATTATGCACGCACCCCTGAAGGGCCCTGTATTGAGGGTCAGCATGGCGGATGTGTTGTTGCCTACCCTCACCACCTGGGGCCAGCCTGTCAGGAAGTCCAGGATCCAGATGCAGAGGGAGGTGTTCAGTACCTGGGACCCGAGCATGGTGATGAACTTTGAGGGGACTATGGTGTTGAACGTTGAGCTGTAGTCTATAAACAGCATTCTCAAATAGAAATGTCCCCTCTTGTCCAGGTGGGAGAGGGCAGTGTGAAGTGCAATTGAGATTGCTGTCTTCTGTGAATCTGTTGGGGCAGCATGCAAATTGGAGTGGGTGTCTGGGTTGATGGTGTTAATGTGTGTCATGACCAGCCATGTAAAGCACTTTATAATAACAGATGTGAGTGCTACAGGGCGATAGTTATTACGGTAGATTACATTGGAGTTCTCAGGAACAGGGACAATGATGGTCAGCTTGAAACATGCTGGGACAAGGAGAGATTGAAAATGTCATTGAAGACACATGCCAGCTGGTCTGTGTATGTTCTACGGTATTCCGTCTGGCCCGTCGGCTTTGCAAGTGTTAACCTGTATTTATTTATGCTGCAGTAGTTTGTGTTGGGGGCTAGGGTCAGTCTGTTATATCTGGAGTATTTCTCCTGTCTTATCCGGTGTCCTGTGTGAATTTCTCTCTAATTCTCTCTTTCTCTCTTTCTTTCTCTATCTCAGGGGGACCTGAGCCCTAGGACCATGCCTCAAGACTACCTGGCATGATAACTCCTTGTTGTCACCAGTCCACCTGGCCGTGCTGCTGCTCCAGTTTCAACTGTTCTGCCTGTGGCTATGGAACCCTGACCTGTTCACTGTGATTACTATTATTTGACCATGCTGGTCATTTATGAACATTTGAACATCTTGGCCATGTTCTGTTATAATCTCCACCCGGCATAGCCAGAAGAGGACTGGCCACCCCTCATAGCCTGGTTCCTCTCTAGGTTTCTTCCTAGGTTTTGGCCTTTCTAGGGAGTTTTTCCTAGTCACCGTTCTACTACACCTGCATTGCTTGCTGTTGGGGTTTTAGGCTGGGTACCTGTACAGCACTTTGATATATCAGCTGATGTAAATTTGATTTGATTTAAAAGTTTTGCTAAAATCGGTCATGGAGAGCGAGATCACACAGTCATTCCGAACAACAGGAGCATTCATGCAAGACTCTGCATTGTTTTCCTCAAAGTGAACATAAAAAGTATTCGTATAGTCACTGTGGGGAAGATGTCGTCTATGCACTTATTGATGAACCGTGTGACTGATGTGGTAAACTACTCAATATTATCAGATGAGTCCCAGGACATTTAACAGTCTGTACTAGCAAAACAGTATTGTAGCCTTGTGTTTGCTTTATCAGACCATCAGACCACTTCTGTATTGATCACGTCACTGGTACTTCCTGTTTGGGCTTTTGTTTGTAACCAGGAAGCAGGAGGATAGAGTCATGGTATGATTTGCCGAAAAAGAGGTTGAGGGCCTTGTATGTTGTTCTGTGGGTAGAATAATAGTGGTCTAGAGTTTTAGCGTCCCTCGTGGCGCAGGAGACGTGTAGGTAGAAGTGAGGTAGAAATGCAGAAACGCTGCCTCTGGGTACGTGGTTTCCTGTTTGTTTATGGCCCAATACAGTTTGTTGAGTGACAAAGTGGTGTTGACTTGTGGAGGGATGTAGACAGCTGTGATAATAATTACAGATAAGAACTCTCTTTGTAGGTAAATAAAAGTCTGCAGCTTACCATGAGGTATTCCATATCAGGTGAGCAAAAGCTCAAGATTTCCTTCACACTGGAAGCAGTGCAGAAGTTTTTGTTTATGAAGAGGCACAACTCTCCAACTTTGGAATTGCCTGAGGCTGCGGTCATCTGATCGTGCCATTGCATGGAGAAACCACTGAGTACTATGTTCATAGATTGAGCCAGCAAAGTTTCTGCAAGGCATTTAATATTGCAGTCTTTGAAGTCTCTCTAATAGGAGACTCTCGAACGAAGCTCATCCATCTTATTCTTGAGTAACTGGTGGGGATTGCAACTCTCTCTAAACTATAACTAGGGCCCAGTTGTAGTTTCCTGTTTAGACCAGTATGTCAAAGTCCTAGGTACACACAGATGGCTACATAATGTGCTGTGGTATAGTCTGCACCAATGGCCTACCTACACAAGTGCATGACTTTGAGGCTGAAAATGAAATTCTAAAGCACAGAGTGTGTAAAATTACCAGAGTAAAAATAAACAAAAAATCCTCTAGGATGCATCCCTCTCTAAAACCGTTCTAACGTGACCGCTCAATTTAATTACACCTAATGACTGTGAGAGGATCCACTTTTGAAATGTGTGAATTACTTATTGTAATGAGGTTAAATGAGGCCTAAGCGATTACACAGGCCTGTCTCCGAGGGCTCTGCGGCCCAACAGAGGCTGCATGGGAGAGGAGACTAAGGAGATGGGCTGAGGCCTAGAGATAATCACGCCGTGTTTCTCTCTCTCAGCATCTCCGTCACACTCCCTCCGTTTCCGCACTCTCTGAACTGCAACATGGTGCCTTTGGTACAGTAAGCACACAGAGAGGAGAGAAGCAAAAGTGAGATGGAACTTGAGAAAGAGAAAGAGAGAAGCTGAGCCCTGGGTGGATTTGGAACTTTTCCCAGCAGACACATTCACACACAAGCTCACCAGCTGTCTCCTGCATTAATATTCCAAATGGACTCCAACAATTCCACAACGACAAATTTGAATGAAGAATTGAGTTTATTGTGTGTGTGTCAGTGGAGGCTCCTCAGAGGAGGAAGGGGAGGACCATCCCACTCAGTGAATTTCTGAAAAAGTTTAATAGTGTAACATTAAAAGTTGTCATTTTTAGATAAAACTACACTAAATATATTCATGTCACCAAATAATGGATTAATACTCACTGCTTTGTAATGAAGGTCTATAGTAGCCTCAAATAATGTAGCCGGTGGACAGCTATTTTCCACCCTCCTCTGGGTACATTGACTTAAATACAAAACCTACAGTAGGAGGCTCATGGTTCCCACCCCCTTCCATAGACTTAAACAGTAATTGTGAAAACTTCCGGAGGACGTCCTCTAACCTACAGTATTAGAGCTTGTGCAGCATGAACTGACATCTTGTCCATCCAATCAAATGATCAGAAATTGAATCTAGTTCAGAAAGCATAAGCTAGGGCTAGCAAGCACTGCAGCGCATAAAGGGCCGGGTCTTTAGTCAGGTTGGTAGTCATTTAGGAACACTAAGGTAACCTGCCTAAATGACTACTGACCCGCAGAAGTCACATTTGTAGCCATGGAGTACCTTGAGAGGCCGGTCATGGCTCACATCAACACTATCATCCCAGAAACCTTAGAGCCACTCCAATCCACCCCAACAGATCCACAGATGATGCCTTCTCTATTGCACTACACACTGCCCTTTCCCACCTGGAAAGAAGGAACACCTATGTGAGAATGCTATTCATTGACTACAGCTCAGTGTTCAACACCATAGTGCCCTCAAAGCTCATCAATAAGTTAAGGACCCTGGGACTAAACACCTCCCTCTGCAACTGGTTCCTGGACATCCTGACGGGCCGCCCCCAGGTGGTAAGGGTAGGTAACAACACATCCGCCACGCTGATCTTCAAAACGGGCCCCTCAGGGGTGCGTGCACAGCCCCCTCCTGTACTCCCTGTTCACTCATGACTGTACGGCCAGGCACAACTCCAAAACCATCATTACATTTGCCGATGACACAACAGTGGTAGGCCTGATCACCGACAACGATGAGACAGCCTATAAGGAGGAGGTCAAAGACCTGACCGTGTGGTGCCAGGACAACAACCTCTCCCTCAACATGATCAAGACAAAAGAGATGATTGTGGACTACAGGAAAAAGGGGACCGAGCATACCCCCATTTTCATCGACCATGCTGTAGAGGAGCAGGTTGAGAGCTTCAAGTTCTTTGGTGTCCACATCACCAACAAACTTACATGGTCCAAGCACACCAAGACAGTCGTGAAGAGGGTACAACAAAACCTATTCATCATCGGGGCCAAACTTCCTGCCATCCAGGACCACTATACCAGGCAATGTCAGAGGAAGGCCCTAAAAACTCCAGCCACCCTAGTCATAGACTGTTCTCTCTGCTACCGTACGGAAAGCAGTACTGGAGCGCCAAGTCTAGGTCCAAGAGGCTTCTAAACAGCTTCTACCCCAAGCCATAAGACTCCTGAACAGCTAATCAAATGGCTACCCAGAATATTTGTATTACTACACAGATCAGCCAGCTAACGTTAGCTAGCTAGCTAATAGTACACTTTAACCTCTCTAGGGGGTGTGGGACGCTACCTGGCCAACATCCAGTGAAATCGCAGAGTGCCAAATTCAAAAACAGAAATACTCATTATAAAAATTCATGAAACATACAAGTGTTAACCTCTTGATGCTATGGGGGCGCTATTTCATTTTTGGATAAAAAGACGTGCCCGTTTTAAGCGCAATATTTTGCCACAAAAAGATGCTTGACTATGCATATAATTGATAGCTTTGGAAAGAAAACACTCTGACGTTTCCAGAACTGCAAAGATATTGTCTGTGAGTGCCCCAGAACAGATGCTACAGGCAAAACCAAGATGAAACTTCAACCAGGAAATGAGCAGGACTTTTGAGGCTCTGTTTTTCATTGTCTCCTTATATGGCTGTGAATGCGCAAGGAATGAGCCTGCCCGATCTATCGTTTCCCCAAGGTGTCTGCAGCATTGTGACGTATTTGTAGGCATATCATTGGAAGATTGACCATAAGAGACTACATTTGCCAGGTGTCCGCCCAGTGTCCTCCGTCGAAATTGGTGCGTCATCTTCAACTGCACGTCTTTTTCCAAGCGATTCACCGGAGAAAGGAGACTACCACGAACGATATATCAATGAAGAGATATGTGAAAAACACATTGAGGATTGATTCTAAACAGCGTTTGCCGTGTTTCAGTCGATATTATGGAATTAATTTGGAAAACAGTTCGCCGTTTTGATGACTGAATTTTCGGGTTTTTTTGGTACCCAAACGTGATGTACAAAACGGAGCGATTTCTCCTACACAAAGAATCTTTCAGGAAAAACTGAACATTTGCTATGTAACTGAGAGTCTCCTCATTGAAAACATGCAAAGTTCTTCAAAGGTAAATGATTTTATTTGAATCCTTTTCTGGTGTTTGTGCAAATGTTGCCCGCTAAATGCTACGCTAGCTATCAATACTCTTAGATAAATGCTTGTTTTGCTATGGTTCAAAAGCATATTTTGAAAATCTGAGATGACAGTGTTGTTAAGAAAAGGCTAAGCTTGAGAGCTAGCACATTCATTTCATTTCATTTGCGATTTTCATAAATAGTTAACGTTACGTTATGCTAATGAGCTTGAGGCTATAACTGGATACAGGGTTTTTTTCATAGCCAAACGTGAACATAACAGAGCGATTTGTCCTACACAAATAATATTTTTTTTGAAAAACTGAACATTTGCTATCTAACTGAGTCTCCTCATTGAAAACATCTGAAGTTCTTCAAAGGTAAATGATTGTATTTGAATGATTTTCTTGTTTTTGTGAAAATGTTGCTGGCTGAATTCTAGGCTTATAGCTATGCTAGCTATCAATACTCTTACACAAATGCTTGTTTAGCTATGGTTGAAAAGCATATTTTGAAAATCTGAGATGACAGTGTTGTTAACGAAAGTCTAAGCTTGAGAGCAAATATATTTATTTCATTTCATTTGCGATTTTCATGAATAGTTAACGTTGCGTTATGCTAATGAGCTTGAGGCTATAAATAGAATCCCGGATCCGGGATTGCTCGACGCAAGAAGTTAAACATCGGTTTGAAGATTAAGTTCTTGTTAATCCAACTACGGTGTCAGATTTCAAAACTTTACAGCAAAAGAAGACCAGCGCCCAGTAGACAAACAGTAACCAACCATGTAGACGAGTAACAAAAGTCAGAAATAGCAATAAAATTAATCACTTACCTTTGATGATCTTCATATGATTACACTCACAAAACTCTCAGTTACCCAATAAATGTTAGTTTTGTTCGATCAAGTCCCTCTTTATATAAAAAAACATCAATTTTGTTAGCGCATTTTGTTCAGTAAAACACTGTCTCAAACAACATCCGATGTAATTGCAGAGCGTGAAACTCAACAAAATAGAAATTCTCATAATAAACATACATGAAAGATACAAATGTTATACACCAGTTTAAAGAAACGTCTTGTTAATCCAACCGCTGTGTCAGATTTCAAAAAGGCTTTACAGCAAAAGCAAAACTTGCGATTATCTGAGAACAGCGCCCAACAGACAAATCATTACAAACAGTTAGCAGCCAAGAAGAAGAGTAACAAAAGTCAGAAATAGCATTAAAATGTATCACTTACTTTTGATGATCTTCATATGTTTGCACTCCGAAAACTCCATGTTACACAACAAATGTTTGTTTGTTTTGTTCGATAAAGTCCCTCTTTATATTAAAAAAACTCAGTTTTCTTGGTGCGTTTTGTTCAGTAATACATTGGAACAATGAGCGGTCACAGCAGTCAGACGAAAAATCATAAAAGTTTGTAGAAACATGTTAAACGATGTTTGTTTTTCAGAGTAAAAGCCTGAAACAATGCCTAAAGCCTGGCCACATGTTGAGGAAGCAATAGATATCGTGAACTGGGTCATAAGTCTTTGTATGGTGGATAGGCTTTCAATGGAAAAACAGGCATTTCAAAATAAAAGCATTTCCTGAATGAATTTTCCTCAGGTTTTCGCCTGCCATTTCAGTTCTGTTACACTCACAGACATTATTTTAACAGTTTTAGAAACTCTGGAGTGTTTTCTATCCAAATTTACTAATTATGTGCATATCCTAGCTTCTGGACCTGAGTCGCAGGCAATTTACTTTGGGCAAGCTTTTCATCCAAAATTCAGAATGCTGCCCCCTACCCTAGTGAGGTTAACCTGTTACATCTATGGGGGCGCTATTTCATTATTGGATTAAAAAAACGTGCCCGTTTTAAGGGCAATATTTTGTCACAAAAAGATGCTCGACTATGCATATAATTGACAGCTTTGGAAAGAGAACACTGACGTTTCCAAAACTGCAACGATATTGTCTGTGAGTGCCCCAGAACTGATGCTACAGGCGAAACCAAGATGAAACTTCAAACAGGAAATGAGCAGGATTTTTGAGGCTCTGTTTTTCATTGTCTCCTTATATGGCTGTGAATGCGCAAGGAATGAGCCTGCCCGATCTATCGTTTCCCCAAGGTGTCTGCAGCATTGTGACGTATTTGTAGGCATATCATTGGAAGATTGACCATAAGAGACTACATTTGCCAGGTGTCCGCCCGGTGTCCTCCGTCGAAATTGGTGCGTCATCTTCAACTGCACGTCTTTTGCCAAGCGATTCACAGGAGAAAGTAGACATTCACGAACGATATATCAATGAAGAGATATGTGAAAAACACATTGAGGATTGATTCTAAACAGCGTTTGCCGTGTTTCAGTCGATATTATGGAGTTAATTTGGAAAACAGTTTGCATATTTTGAAAATCTGAGATGACAGTGTTGTTAACAAAAGTCTAAGCTTGAGAGCAAATATATTTTTTTCATTTCATTTGCGATTTTCATGAATAGTTAACTTTGCGTTTTGCTAATGAGCTTGATGCTATAAATAGGATCCCGGATCCGGGATTGCTCGACGCAAGAAGTTAATGAAATTAAAACTACTTTCTGACAAAATCAGAAACATGTAATATATGAAAATGTGGCTAGCTAGACTATCTTACCCATATACATGGATGGCTACTTCTCACTATCTGTCACGGATGCTATGGTTGCCCTTAGTTGGAAGATGTAGTCCGGAGACAGGTGTTTTCTACATCTGCTTAGCTTCATACTCTAATTCCACTGATTTTAAAACTCGGTCCTCCAGAAAGTGGAGAGAAACACTTCTGCAAAATATTTTTTTAAAGCCTCATTAGACAGGATAACCTACATATACTGACCAGCTCAAATAAACAGAAGCGCGCAACATGGCAGGCCAATCCAAACTCATCTCTCGGGATGTCCAGCCCACTCATTATCTCAGCCAACCATGGATAGCAGGAAGGTTGCTCTCTTTTTCTGTGACTAAACCAACTATGCTCATAATTTAAAAATGTGATTCATATTTACAGATGACATACAAATTTGTTATTACGGCAAATGAAAGTTCACATGTTCCAGAAATAAATAAAACGTTTACATCCTGTGAAGTAGTGACGCACGACATACGCCTAGTTTCCTGAAATTAGTCACATATGTGCTCATGCGTATCTATAGGTCCAGTGCAGCCATATTTGAATGCAGCAATATTTTTTTCTCAAAACCATTAAAGTTGTGGAAGGACATTTCCAGAGCACATCATCATTATTATTATCAAAGATAATTTTGCTTTCAACTCGCCAATCAACAACACAATTTCATTCAGAATCAACGATATCCTTTATGACATTCCCAGAATACTTAATCAACACATCAGCATATCAACAACACTTTTGACACATTTCTTAATTAGCCTTTTTTCCCTCCAATCAGCTCCTATCTGCAAGACTGTAGCTTTAAATCCCACGAGTATGATCTGACCTCTTAAGTCAGAGGGTCGACTCAATCACTGCCACACACAGTTTTACACACTGGCCGGGAAACACTGGCCGGCTATTGATTATCACACTGGAATTGGCCAGATTGGACCCTGGTGCTCATAACAGCAATGCCAAACAATTCAAGCCCTGTAGCGCAATGAAAAGAATGAAACAGACTAATTTACACTTCTTCAAAAGATACACTGGGATTCAATGTATCCAAGGTAAAGGCCGTTTCAGTAAAGCATGAAATATAAAAAAAAGCCTACCAGTGTCATCACTAAGATATGAAGTAAAGACCAAAGTATTGAATGGTCTGTGTTAAGTCATTCTGGTTCAGTCATTGATATTTCTGCGGGAAATCCAACCTTAAGCATTGACCTGAACGAAATTGGCACATTCTTGAGTGATACTATGCCCAATAGTAATCCATCAACACAATAAAAACACCTCAATCTGTATTCTACTTGATGCTTACTAGGTCTTGGATCCCACATGGCTGTTTTAACAGAGGTAAGAGAATGGCGATAGGTTGTGCGTGTTAGTAATGGCGATTGGTGATTCAGAGGCTTTGGTAAATAATGTATTTGAGACACCTGTGCATTGACTTCCCTTACAGTAAGTCCAGAGCCAGCCTCAATTAAACCCTGGCTAGTTTAAATGGTAGCCACAGCACTATAATCTCAAATTGCCTTTCACAACACATACGCCTCAGTATGAATTTAACACACATACGCACGCACACATAAAAACGACAATTGTCACAAATTGCTACTCTCTGTTATTATCTATGCATAGTCAATTTAATAACTCTACCTACATGTATATATTACCTTAATTACCTCGACACCGGTGCCCCCGCACATTAACTCTGTACCGGTACCCCCTGTATATAGCCCTGCTATTTTTATTTACTGCTGCTCTTTAATCATTTGTTATTCTTATCTCTTACTTTTTGTAGGTATTTTTTTAAACTGCATTGTAAGTAAGCATTTCACCGTAAGGTCTACACCTGTTGTATTCGGAGCATGTGACAAATACAATTTGATTTGAAGGAGACTGGGAGTGAGAATGACAGCTCAGTTCTGTATCTCGTCTCTGCAGTGCTGCATGTTGCTCTGCGATTCCAGGCTACTGATAGGCTCTGGTTATTTAAGCACAAGATCCCCACGGTGAAACCAAGGATGTACCTGTATCCATTCCAACGCTTGGCTAGTGATACTCAGCTCAACGCTGCCACAAAGCCTTGTTCCATTACAACAAAGATGATTATATCCAGATATTTTATGGATTGCAATGAGCTTACAATCACAAGCATACACCATTATTTTTGCGATTTCGGTTATATGCTGTGCCCTGATACCAGTCCTGATTTATTTTCCTCTCATTGCTTCTTACACCTTCTTTAAATCCACACAGGAAACTTGTTTGCGTTAACAGAATACCGATCAGGCCCTTCATTGTTTTATTTCACTGTTTAACTTTGTTGCAGACAAACATGAGCAATACAAGAAACTAAAGGTAAAAGACCAATGTAATCATTGGTTAATGCATGATTTGTCTGAGAAATTACAGAAAAGAAATGTAACTTGGGCTAAAGCGAGACGGACTTTCAGACATTTGAGAAGTACAGTGTATTCGACAAGTATTCAGACCGCTTGACATATTCCACATTTTGTTACGTTACAGCCTTATTCAAAAATGCATTAAAACATTTTTTCCCCCTCATCAATCTATACACAATACCCAAAAATGACAAAGCAAAACAGGTTTTTAGCTACTTTTGTAAATGTTTTTATTTATTTATTTTAAATATCACATCAAATCAAATGAAGGAACTCTGGAGCTCTGTCAGAGTGACCATCGGGTTCTTGATCACCTCCTGACTAAGGCTCTTCTCCCCCGTTTGTTCAGTTTGGCCGGGTGGCCAGCTCTTGGAAGAGTCTTGGTGGTTCCAAACTTCTGATGGAGGCCACTGTGTTCTTGCGGACCTTCAATGCTGCAGTAACGTTCTGGTAACCTTCCCCAGATCTGTGCCTCGACACAATCCTGTCTCGAAGCTCTACAGACAATTCCTTCAACCTCATGGCTTGGTTTTTGCTCTGACATACACTATCAACTGTGGAACCTTATATAGACATGTGTGCGCCTTTCCAAATCATGTCCAATCAATTGAATTTACCACAAGTGGACACCAATCAAGTTGTAGAAACAACTCAAGGATGATCGATGGAAACAGGATGCACCTGAGCTCAATTTCAAGTCTCATAGCAAAAGGTCTGAATACTTAAGTTAATAAGGTATCTGTTTAAAAAAATATATATAAATATGCAAATAAAATAAAAAAATAAAAACTGTTTTCACTTTGCCTTATGGGGTATTGTGTGCAGACTGTTGAGAAAAAAAGTATTTGAACAATTTTAGAATAAGGCTGTAACGTAACAAAAGTCAAGGGGTCTGAATACTTTCCAAATACACTGTAGATGTCTATCTCTGGTTAAAAAGCAAAAATCAACATATTTCTTCAATTGTGTATCAGAGAGTAGTGTTAATCCAGCCAATTTCTGGAAAGTGGTCAAATATTTTTTTTAAATGACAAAACCCCACCCCCTCAGTGCCACAGCAGGTTTTGACAGCCTCGGGTCCATTCTAGACAAAATATACATTTGTGATGCCTATTATAAACATTTTGCTTCAAGCTGGCCACCTGCTTGAAAGGATAATCTCTGAAATTTAATCTCATCCCACTAGAGGGAGTCCTTTAGTCACCTCAGAACAGATTGTCGAAAAGGATGTATTAACAGACTCACATACCTTATTTTCATTTCAACCCTTTGATGTCTATGATGTACTAAGTGCTTTGCTAAAGATTGATGTTACAAAAAAAATCATAGGGACTGATTCATTTGATCCCTTCTTACTGCAGCTCTCTGTCCCACTTATTGCAGTGACCTATATTTTTTACTTGAAAATTGTTTCTGGTGTTATCCCTAAGATCTTGAAAGCAAAACATGTCCTCCCACTACATACAGGAGGACATCCTTCTGACTTAGATAATTTGGTAATAGGACGGTAGTTATCTTGCCTTTCCAAAGTTTTAGAATCCCTGACTAACTTTCAACTAAGAACTTTAACTTCTCACTCTATTCTTAACGTGCAACCATCCAGTTTTAGACCTCGACATAGCAGTTTCAGCTACTACGCTTGGATCATGAAAATCACTGTGCTACCTTATTTATAGACCTTTTCAAGGCCTTCGATACCATTGACCATCACATTCTTATTCAAAGGTTGACTGGAAAAGACCTGGATCAGGCTTCTTCCAAGTGGTTTGAAAAGTATCTATCAGACAGGACTCAACGTGTGATTTCTGATGGTGTTAAGTCTAGTGTCCTGAATATTACAAAAGGTGTACCGCAGGGGTCTGTACTGGAACCTGTTCTCTTTGTAATTTATATAAATATTGGTCTGTTACAATTTGTAATATTAATCTGTATGCAGACGACACTGCTATGTATGCCATTGTTCCCACTGTTGACTAGGCTATGTTAAGATCTGCAATCTGAGCTTGTTACCTTACAGAAACCCTGGTTGGTTTAAAACTTAATTTACTTAATGTGAGCAAGACTAAATACATCTTGTTCTTTAGTTTCAGATGGACCACATATTCATTCATTGGATGGTTCACCCATTGATCGGGTTCCTGCCTACGAATATCTGGGCATTTTAAAAAGTTAATATTTAAAGTGACATCTTTTTTTATTAATAGATCTTGCCTCTCCCTAAATAGCAAGAAGCAGATTGTACACTCAACTTGCCTGCCATTTCTTGATTATTATGGTGAGACCATTTACCAGATTGCAGCAGCCACTACTCTTAAACCTTTGGATGCCGTCTACCGTAGCGCCATTCGTGTTATCTCTGGTGACAGTTTTAATGAATCCTGTAGCAAAAGGTTGTCTGGTCCTCATTAATCCCTTTTTGTTTACAAAGCCCTACTACACAAGCTTCGAACTTACCTAATTTTGTTGGCAAAATACATTGAAATTGGACATTCTGATGCCTCTTGGGCAATTTAAAATATTGACAGGGCGAACTATTTAAGTCATTTTTATTTTATTTTTATTTAACTAGGCAAGTCAGTTAAGAACAAATTCTTATTTTCAATGATGGCCTAGGAACAGTGGGTAAACTGCATGTTCAAGGGCAGAATGACAGATTTATACCTTGCCAGCTCGGGGATTTGAACTTGCAACCTTCCGGTTACTAGTCCAACGCTCTAACCACAAGGCTACCCTGCCGCCCCGTCATACTATGGATTCTAAATTGGATTGAGTTCTGGGCTTTGACTACGCCATTCCAAGACATTTAAATGTTTCCCCTTAAGCCACTCAAGTGTTGCTTTAGCTGTATGTGACTTGTTAAGCACATTTCTACTGAAATTATTTACTGCCGTATGGAGATAGAGGGCATCTACTTCCCAGACACAGTTGAGGAGTGAATGAAGGAAAATGTCAAAGCTAACATGGATCTACTGAGAGAGAACACCAGGAATGCCGAGCGAATCCTAAAACTGAACAAACCGAGTATCTGACTGCTTTATAGGGACTGGTTTTGTATCTACAGATTAGAAGCTGTTGGGTTGGAATTTTGCACATAGTAGGCCTACCTGAAGGAGTTTTTTCTGACCATGTGACGTGACCAAGAAATAATCTGGACCATAGTTATACTGGTGCTCGTTGTAGCCTGTAACTAGGGTACACAATTTGGCTTCACAAGCCATTCACTGTTTGATTGCACTGAATAGTGACGTATCGGTATCCCCCTTTCCCTATCACATGGCTCGTATTTACAGTACATTGCAAATCATGCTCTTTATTACAGTATGGTAAAAGAATATGCACTGAAGTTGTTTGTTTGTAGGTTTGTTAGCCTGTTTCTTTGTGGTGGGGCGCTCGGTTTTGAACAACGTTCTGTTATAACACTGTCTGTATTGTATCATCTTCAATAAGTTTACTGTATATGTTTTTTATTTCCTCCCTGTTGCCAAGGAATGATGCAACTAAGGCTTGAGCTAATAACTGTCACAACTTCCGCTGAGGTTGGCTCTCCTGCCTGTTCGGGCGGTGCTCGGCGGTCGTCGTCACCGTCCTACTAGCCACTACCGATCCCTTTTTCGTTTGTCTGTTGGTTTTGTCTGATTGGTTTCACCTGTGTGTATTTTAGTTAATTAGTGTCCTTATATGTAGTAGGTTGTCCCACCCTTGTTTTGTGTGGGATTGTTTTTGTCTTCATGTCATTTGGTGGAGTGCTTGTGTTTTTATTCTCCGGTCTATTATGATCCTGTGTTGGATTATTCACCCTGTGTGTTGGGTTGACCGTCGTCTTTTGTGCATCGGAGAATAAACTGTCAAATCACTGAAACCTGCTCTCTGCGTCTGATTCCACCCACCTTGGTACATCGTGACAATAACCATGGCCTAATATGTTTTATCCTTCTTGGAATGTTAGCATGAGTGCACCTGATGGTCTATTAGAGATGTTAATGACCAATTATCCTTACTCATTGTATATTTATTTGTAATTGTTTTATTACGTGTTATTACTATTCTATTATTTCTCTATCTATGCATTTTGTTGGAATAGGACCCATAAAAATGTCACTGTTAGCCTACACCTTTTGTTACCAACGCATGTGAGAAATGCAATAGAATAGAGACGTTGGTTATGTAATTAGCCTTTTACCCAAGCATGTGCCTTATTCCAGAGGACGATTTGCATGGGATTCATTTTTCCAAACTGCCCCCTGTAATTCTTCAATGTTTTCGTTTATACTGAACAAAATTATAAACACATGTCAAGTGTTGGGCATGTTAAGTGTTTTTTTTGTACACAAATTTGTTTACGTCCCTATGAGTGAGCATTTCTCCTTTGCCAAGATAACCCATCCACCTGACAGGTATGGCATATCAAGAAACTGATTATTACACAGGTGCACTGCGTATTTTCGCACAAACTGTCAGAAACCATCTCAGGGAAGCTCATATGCGTGCTCATTGTCCTCACCAGTGTCTTGACTTGACTGCAGTTCAGCGTCATAACCAACTTCAGTGTGCAAATGCTCTCCTTCAATGGCTACTGGCACGCTGGAGAAGTGTGCTCTTGACAGATGAATCCCGGTTTCAACTGTACCGGGCAGATGGCCTGCATGTGTTGTGATGTCAACGTTGTGAACAGAGTGCTCCATGGTGGCGGTGGAGTTATGGTATGGGCAACGAACACAATTGCATTTCATGAATGGCAATTTGAATGCAGAGATACCGTGATTAGATCTTGAGGCCCATTGTTGTGCCATTCCTCCGCCGCAATCACCTCATGTTTCAGCATGATAATGCATGGCCCCAAGGATCTGTACACAATTCCTTGAAGCTGAAAATGTCCCAATTCATCCATGGCCTGCATACTCACCAGACAAGTTACCCATTGAGCATGGTTTGAGTACTCTTGATCGACGTATACAACAGTGTGTTCCAGTTCCCGCCAATATCCAGCAACTTCCTTTAAGACCAAGTCCTAAAGCAATGGGCCTCCATAAATCTTTCTCAGATTATTACCAATCTCACAATGTATGACTCAACGCCCAGAAAATGCTCCCCTCCTTGATGTTATCCTCACGAATAATATAGATAGGTATCAGTCTGGTCTTTTCTGTAATGACCTTAATGATCACTGTTTTACAGTCTGTGTTTATAACGGCTGCTTAGTGAAACGACCTGTCCTGATTTGTCATAGACGCTGGCTAAAAAACTTTCATGAGCAAGCCTTCATGACTTGGTATAAATCAACATGATCCCCTCTGTCGAAGACGCTTGGACCTTCTTTTTTGATATTTTTAGTGATATTGTTAACAAACACACCCCAATAAAGAAAATTAGAATTAAAAACAGGTTCGCGCTTGGTTAGACCATGATCTGGCCGAGTTACTCCACCTCAAGAATTCCATTTGGCAAAAGGCTAAGCACACACGCATACTCAGACTGACTGGCTCTCATTCAGGCAAATAATAAAACAAAGTGCACTCAGGCTATGCAGAAGGACAAAATGAGTTACTTTAAGAAGAGTTCTCTCTCTGTGGGTTTAACCCCAAAAAGTTCTGGAAAACAGTTAAAGACCTGGAGAATAAACCCTCCTCTTCACAATTGCCTATGTCCTTTAATATTGATGATGTGGTTGTTACTGACAAGGAGCACATGGCTGAGCTTCTTAATCACCACTTCATTAAGTCAGGATTCCTATTTGACTCAGCCATGCCTCCTTGCCCGTCCAACATTTCCTCATCTCCCACCCCTTCTAATGCCACTAGCCCCAATCCTGCTGCCTCTTTTTCCCCTGGCCCACTACAAAGTTTCCCCCTGCAGACGGACACTGAGTCCGAGGTGCTAAAGGAGCTTCTTAAACTTGACACCAAAAATCCATCTTGGCCAGGTGGTTTAGACCTTCTCTTCTTTAAGGTTGCTGCCCCTGTCATTGCCAAGTCCATCTCTGACCTTTTTAACCTGTCTCTCCTCTCTGGGGAGGTTCCCATGGCTTGAAAGGCAGCCACGGTGCATCCTTTATTTAAAGGGGGAGATCAAGCTGATCCTAACTGCTATAGGCCATAGCCAATTTCTATTTTGCCCTTTTTATCAAAAATGTCGGAAAAACTTGTCAATAATCAACTGACTGGCTTTCTTGATGTCTATAGTATTCTCTCTGGTATGCAATCTGGTTTCCGCTCAGGTTATAGATGTGTCACTGCAACCTTAAAGGTCCTAAATTATGTCACCAGTGCCCTTGAATCTTGGCTGTTGTGCTGCTATTTTTATTGACCTGGCCAAAGCTTTTGATTCGATAGACCATTCCATTCTTGTGGGCCGGCAAAGGAGTATTAGTGTCTCTAAGCGGTCTTTGGCCTGGTTTGCTAACTACCTCTCTCAAAGAGTGCAGTGTATAAAATCAGAACATCTGCTGTCTCAGCCACTGCCTGTCACCAAGGGAGTACCCAAGGCTCGATCCTAGGCCCCACGCTCTTCTCAATTTACATCAACAACATAGCTCAGGCAGTAGGAAGCTCTCTCATCCATTTATATGCAGATGATACAGTCTTATACTCAGCTGGCCACTCCCCGGATTTTCTGTTAAATGCTCAACAACAAAGCTTTTTTAGTGTCCAACAAGCTTTCTCTGCCCTTAACCTTGTTCTGAACACCTCCAAAACAAAGGTTGTGTGGTTTGGTAAAAAAGAATGCCCCTCTCCCCACCGGTGTGATTGCTACCACAGAGGGTTTAGAGCTTGATGTAGTCACCTCATACAAGTTCTTGGGAGTATGCCTTGACGGTTCAACGTCCTACTCTCAGGACATATCAAAGCTGCAGGCTAAGGTTAAATCTAGACTAGGTTTCCTCTATCGTAAGCGCTCTTCTTTCAACCCAGCTGCCAAACTAACCCTGATTCAGATGACCTGCCGATCTATAAAGTAATTTATAGATCGGCAGGTAAGGGTGCTCTCGAGCGGCTAGATATTCTTTACCATTTGGCCATAAAATTTGCCACCAATGCTCCTTATAGGACACATCACTACACTCTATACTCCTCTGTAAACTGTTCATCTCTGTATACTCGTCTGAAGACCCACTGGTTGATGCATATTCATAAAACTCTCTTAGGCCTCACTACCCCCTATCTGAGATGCCTAAAGCACACACATCCCTGGGTCGCTCCTCTTTTCAGTTTGCTGCAACAGCGACTGGAACGAGCTGCAAAAAAACACTCAAACTGGACAGTTTTATCTGTTTCAAGCAGACCAGCTTAGTCCCTGTGCCCAAGAATACCAAGATAACCAGCCTAAATTACTACCAATCCATAGCTCTCTCATCTGTAGCCATGAAGTTCTTTGAAAGGCTGGTCATGGCTCTCATCAACAGCCTTATCCCAGAAACCCTAGACCCTCTCCAATTTGCATATCGCCCAAACAGATCCACAGATGACACAATCTCTATTGCACTCCACACTGCCCTTTCCCACCTGGACAAAAGGAACCTACGTGAGGATGCTATTCATTGACTACAACTCAGCGTTCAACACCACAGTCAACTCAAAGCTCATCACTAAGCTAAAGATCCTGGGACTAAACAACTCCCTCTGCAACTGGATCCTGGAATTCCTGCGTGCTTTGTCCCCTCCTATACTCCCTGTTCGCCCTTAACTGCACGGCCAAGCACGATTCCAACACCATCATTAAGTTTGCAGACGACACAACAGTGGTAGGCCTGATCAACGACAACAATGACACAGCCTATATGGAAGTCAGAGATCTAGCAGTGTTGTGCCAGGATAAGAACCTCTCCCTCAAAGTGATCAAGACAAAGGAGATGATTGTGGACTACAGGAAAAGGAGGGCCGAGCATGCCCCCATTCTCATCGACGGGGCTGTAGTGGAGCAGGTTGAGAGCTTCAAGTTCCTTGGTGTCCATTCCCAACAAACTATCATGGTCCAAACCCACCAAGACAGTTGTGAAGAGGGCACGACAATGCCGATTCTCCATCAGGAGACATGGGTCCTCAGAACCTTAAAAAGTTCTACAGCTGCACCATCGAGAGCATCCTGGCTGGTTACATTACCACATGGTATGGCAACTGCTCGGCCTCAGACCGCAAGGCACTACAGAGGGTAGTGCGTATGGCCCAGTACATCACTGGGGCCAAGCTTCCTGTCATCCAGGAAGACTATACCAGGCGGTGTCAGAGGAAGGCATTAAAAATTAGCAACCTAGTCATTGACTTTTCTCTGTGTTACAACACGGCAAGCGGTACCGGAGCACCAAGTCTAGGTCCAAAAAGCTTCTTAACAGCTTCTACCACCAAGCCATAAGACAGCTAATCAAATGGCTATCCGGACTATTTGCATTGACCGCACCACAACACCCCATTTTTACACTGCTGCAGCTCTCTGTTAATCTATGCATAGTCACTTTACCTACATGTACATATTATCTTAATTACCTCAACTAGCCTGTGCATCCATAGATTAGGGTCTAATTTATTTATTTTGATTGGCTGATTTCCTTATACGAACTGTAACTCAGTAAAATCGTTTAAATTGTTGCATTTATATTTTTGTTCAGTGTAATACAGTCTGATGGAAGCCTGGTGGTTTTTATTGTAGCTGTGAAGATATTTCAACATAATGTCTAGATGGTAAAAGTCTACAATGATCATTCATGCTTGGCTGCTAAAATAGGTTCCATTTTTAAAATTGTTTTAGCGATTCACGTTAGACGTTCCTCCTAATGAAAAGGCCCCCCATCCTGCTTATATGAGCTGCTGGACAGCGCACTTGCACTTGATATTTGTTGATGGATGAGAAAGTGAACTTGTCATTTCCAAAAAGGAGCTCAGTGGGGAATGGGGATTCTCTTTGTGATCTGTTTCTTACTTCAACAGCCAAGTTTTTATTGAAACATTTCATTCAACTGGCATATTGGTGATGTTAATCATCAATTCATTGGCACAAAACGTGTGTCAGACATTTTAAAAAATGTGGTTGTCTCTGGCTTGCATAACACAGGTGGTGGTCACATGTATTCATTGTAGTAGCCTACTGTAGGCCAAATAGATTGTATAGGATAGCATACAAATAGTGGATTATTTGCCCAGTTTATGAATTAACTTCTAATTTATACTTCTTTATCTTCAATACATTTCCCAATTCATGCATCAATTTATGCATCTCTGATGGGATTTCCACTGGCCTCTCTCTCTCTTCCATCCTCTGCATTCCTCTTATAGCTCTTGAACCTGTAGCCTAGTCCAATGCATGTCCTCTGTGTACCCAATGTTTATATTTACAATGAAATGTATTATGTCAGAATTAACAATGTTAGAATGTTTCCAACTAAATGTATGTGTTAAGTTAGGACAACGTTCTATCAGTCAAATTTACATAAACATTGTCATTGGATTGGGTTATCAAATTCGGATCAAATTCTCTGATCTCCTCAAGCTCATTAATGATAGAATGTTCATTTTTGAAGATTGCCGAATGGATTAAATTAATGTTTCCCTAATCAATCTGCACACAATACCCCATAATTATTTACAATAAAATCAAATAAATACCTTATTTACGTAAGCATTTAGACCCTTTGCTATGAGACTCGAAATTGAGCTCAGGTGCATCCAAGTTCCATTGATCACACATGAAAAGATTCTACAACTTGATTGGAGTCCACCTGTGTTAAATTGAATTGTTTGGACACTATTTGGAAAGGCACACACCTGTCTACAGTCGTGGCTAAAAGTTTTGAGAATGACACAAATATTATTTTCACAAAGTCTGCTGCCTCAGTGTCTTTAGATATTTTTGTCAGATGTTACTATGGAATACTGAAGTATAATTACAAGCATTTCATAAGTGGCAAAGGCTTTTATTGACAATTACATGAAGTTGATGCAAAGAGTCAATATTTGCAGTGTTGACCCTTCTTTTTCAAGACCTCTGCAATCCGCCCTGGCATGCTGTCAATTAACTTCTGGGCCACATCCTGACTGATGGCAGCCCATTCTTGCATAATCAATGCTTGGAGTTTGTCAGAATTTGTGGGTTTTTGATTGTCCACCCACCTCTTGAGGATTGACCACAAGATCTCAATGGGTTTAAGGTCTTGGGGGTTTCCTGGCCATGGACCCAAAATATCAATGTTTTGTTCCCCGAGCCACTTAGTTATCACTTTTGCCTTATGGCAAGGTGCTTCATCATGCTGGAAAAGGCATTGTTCGTCACCAAACTGTTCCTGGATGGTTGGGAGAAGTTGCTCTCAGAGGATGTGTTGGTACCAAAATTGTGAGTGAGCCCACTCCCTTGGCTGAGAAGCAACCCCACACATGAATGGTCTCAGGATGCTTTACTGTTGGCATGACAGGACTGATGGTAGCACTCACCTTGTCTTCTCCGGACACCCCAAACAATCAGAAAGGGGATTCATCAGAGAAAATGACTACCCCAGTCCTCAGCAGTCCAATCCCTGTACCTTTTGCAGAATATCAGTCTGTCCCTGATGTTGTTCCTGGAGAGAAGTGGCTTCTTTGCTGCCCTTCTTGACACCAGGCCATCCTCCAAAAGTCTTCGCCTCACTGTACATGCAGATGCACTCACACCTGCCTGCTGACATTCCTGAGCAAGCTCTGTACTGGTGGTGCCCCTATCTCGCAGCTGAATCAACTTTGGGAGACAGTCCTGGCGCTTGCTGGACTTTCTTGGGCGCCCTGAAGCCTTCTTCACAACAATTGAACCGCTCTCCTTGAAGTTCTTGATGATCCGATAAATGGTTGATTTACGTGCAATCTTACTGGCAGCAATATCCTTGCCTGTGAAGCCCTCTTTGTGCAAAGCAATGATGACGGCAAGTGTTTCCTTGCAGGTAACCATGGTTGACAGAGGAAGAACAATGATTCCAAGCACCACCCTCCTTTTGAAGCTTCCAGTCTGTTATTCGAACTCAATCAGCATGACAGAGTGATCTCCAGCCTTTTCCTCGTCAACACTCACACCTGTGTTAATGAGAGAATCACTGACATGATGTCAGCTGGTCCTTTTGTGGCAGGGCTGAAATGCAGTGGAAATGTTTTGGGGGGATTCAGTTCATTTGCATGGCAAAGAGGGACTTTGCAATTAATTGCAATTCATCTGATCAGTCTTCATAACATTCTGGAGTATATGCAAATTGCCATCATACAAACTGAGGCAGCAGACTTTATGAAAATTAATATTTGTGTCATTCTCAAAACTTTTGGCCACGACTGTATATAAGCTCCCACAGTTGACAGTACATGTCAGAGCAAAAACCAAGCCATGAGGTTGAAGGAATTATTAATAGAGCTCCGAGGCAGGATTGTGGCGAGGCACAGATCTGGGGAAGGGTACCAAAACATTACTGCAGCATTGAAGGTCTCTAAGAACACATTGGCCTCCATCATTCTTAAATGGAAGAAGTTTGGAACCACCAAGACTCTTCCTAGAACTGGCAGCCCGGCCAAACTGAGCTAACGGTGGAGAAGTGCCTTGGTCGGGAAGGTGACCAAGAACCCGATGGTCACTCTGACAGAGCTCCAGGGTTTGTCTGCGGAGATAGGAAAACCTTCCAGAAGGACAACTGTCTCTGCAGCACTCCACCAATCAGCCCTTTAATGTAAAGTGGCCAGACGGAAGCTACTCCTCAGTAAAAGGCACGACAGCCCGCTTGGAGTTTGCAAAAGGCACCGAAAGGATTCTCAGACCATGAGAAACAAGATGCTCTGGTTTGATGAAACCAATATTAAACTATTTGGCCTGAATGATAAGCATCACATCTGGAGGAAACCTGGCACCATCCCTACAGTGAAGCATGTTGGTGGCAGCATCATGCTGTGGGAATGTTTTTCAGCGGCAGGTACTGGGATACTAGTCAGGATCGAGGGAAAGATGAACAGAGCAAAAGAGATCCTTGATGAAAACCTGCTCCAGAGCGCTCAGGACTTCAGACTGGGTTGAAGGGTCACAATCCAACAGGACAACGACCATAAGCACACCGCCTAGACAAAGCAGTGGCTTCGGGACAAGTCTCTGAATGTCCTTGAGTGGCTCAGCCAGAACCCGGACATGAACCCGACCTAACAACTTAGGAGATACCTCAAAATTGCTGTGCAACCTGACAGAGCTTGAGAGGATCTGCAGAGAACAATGGTAGAAACTCCCCAAATACAGGTGTCTCAAGCTTGTAACTTCATACCCAAGAAGACGAGGCTGTAATAACTTCCAAAGGTGCTTCAAAAAAGTACTGAGTAAAGGGTCTGAATACTTATGTAAATGTGATATACACACAATACCCCATAATGACAGAGCAAGTGTCATGACTCTCCTGTGTGTATCCAAAGATCAACTTCTACCAGACCACTCTCTCCCGCAGAGGGGAGGAGGGAATGGTGGAGGTTTTGACACCTCCATACACCGGTCGTACATGTTATGCAGCAGAGGACTCTCTGGCTCCTTTGTATCAACCAAAGGAATGTCTTTATCTCCAGAAGACTTTCGGCAGCCCAAAACTCTTAACGTCCAAAAAGTGGATAATGGAACAATAATATAATTCTATCATAAAGAATGTGGGAAATGGTCAGTGGGGAGATGTAGAAAACCAATGTCATATTGATTTTCATTTAGTGACGTTATTAAAAACTGTATGAACCAAATACTGTAACTAGGAAGGATACCCCTTTTATCTGTTAAGTTTCCATCCAATACGTTGTCTATGTGATATGAAAATGGATGAAAGTATTTTTGTTAAGACAGGAATGTGATTTTAGGAGTCATAAGAGATAACTTCTGATCATATCCTTTGTCAATTAAGTAGCCACGCCCCAAGTGAGGTCAGAGAGCTTGTCAGCATGATGGAACCGCCCTTTTCAACCAGAGTGCTTAAAAGGATTGGGAGACAAATTAACATTAGACCAGAAAGACGTGAGACTGTGGTCCACACGCTGAAATAGTTAGAAACTCTGAAATTCTCAACACGAGGTGAAGAAAATGAACTTACCAGACCAGGACCCCGCCAGTCTGCAGCTGTGTGTGTAAAGTGGTTCGGAATTCAGAATATCTACCCGAGGAAGAGAAGAAGAAAACTCCCCTCTAAGACAATCACTGGTACGGCTAAGTAGCTGTTAATAAGAAACAGCCCATTTGAGACAGGACAACTAAGAAGAAGGACATTGTGACCTCTGGTGGACAATCAGAGCATGCAAAATTGGCCCACAGGAAAGGCTCACCAAAACAACTTTCCGAGATGGCTTGGTTCTGACTGAACAGCATTCAACACGTAAATACATTATTTTCAGTTCAGAATGAGAATTGATATGAGGTAATTATTAATAAATGCATGTTATCGATATAAAACATACATCTTCTAGAGTTTAATCCGGGAGATGGTAACTAGTTAAACAACTTATTCCGTGGTGCCCCAAATCCTAACGAGTGAATTATTACATCATTTAAATCGGGTAACAATTAAACATAGTTAGTGTATTAAATAAATAACAGTCATCAGATTAATTAAAGTCACGTCACAACACAAGGTATTTCTGTTTTTTTATTTGTAATACATTTGCAAACATTTCTAAAAACCTGTTTTCACTTTGTCATTGTGCGTGATTGTGTGTAGATTGATGAGTGGGAAACAAACAAATACATTTTTAGAAAAAGGCAGTAAGGTAAAAAGTGAAGGGGTCTGAATACTTTCCGAATGCACTGTTCAGTATATACAAGGAGTACCGAGTACCAGTACCGAGTTGATGTTCAGGGGTACGAGGTAATTGATGTAGTTATGTACTGTAAATATAGGTAGGGGTAAAGTGACTAGGCAACAGGATAGATAATGTGTTTGAGTGAGTGTGTGGTATCAGCATGCATTGGTGTACATGTTATGTGTATGTGGGCATATGTAGTGAGTGTGTGTGTTGGGGTATCATGTAAGTATGGTTGAGTGGGTAGAGTCCAGTGTGTGGGCATAAAGTCAGTGCAAGAGAGTTAGTGCAAAATATAGTAAATGCAGGTGGTCCGGGAAACCATTTGACTAGCTATTTAGCAGTCTTGTTTAGCAGTCTTATGGCTTGGGGGTAGAAGCTGTTCAGGGTCCTGTTGGTTCCTATCTTGGTGCACTGGTACCACTTGCCATCACTCTTCTCTGTAGATGCTACCATATTGTTGCTAATGTCATTGGCATCATAAAACAAGATCTTTTCTATAAATCTCACAAGTATTTTGAGTGATAAGGTTGTTTAATGGACAGAAATGTCACCCAGACAACATGTTTCAGGAAATGGCTGTTTGTCTGTTCAGAGGAAACTCCACTTCCCTGTAAATCAACAGGCTTCTGAGGGGGATGAAGTGCTTTGTCAATCTGATGATGATACAGCACAGTCTGTCTAGAGAAACCCTGTCAGACTCAGACCTATGAGCCCAAGCTGTCAATCAAAAATCTAAAAAAAAATATGGGCTCAACCACTTCACAGAAGACCAACAGGAATAATAAGTGGCTTGCATACACCCATCCAAACGTGTAATTAGTGAATGAGAAGTTGTTGGGAACTGTCGAGTGGTCAGGATAATGGTCCTGTAGAGCTGAAAAGGCCAAGAGCACTTCTGCTCTCAACAACATAATAACTTGTCAAGAGTAATTTCATGTGGTGCTGACTATGTTAAAGGCCCTGGTTTGGCTTACAAAGGGAGGGTATATTTTAAATGGAAACGTTCTTATAGTTTACCAGTAAACTACCAGCATTTTGGTAACTTTCAAATCAATTAAAAAAAAAAACATTATCCTAGATAGAGTATAAACCATCTTTGGTGTTTAATATAAGGGTTTTTTGGCATTTAATATCCTTTTATTTTTTTTCACACACTTTTATGCCAATATTATGTCTTTGTTTTAAATGTTTTGGCACCAAACTGTTTGCAGTTGTGAAAAAAGTAAATAGTTGGAGGAGTTGCTGTTAATTGAAAATAATGACATTGTTGATCAGATGCTTTTTTTCTTAATTAGGCAATTTTCTCTTGAACCATATGGTCTATCCACTAGAAAGTCATGAACAATATGGACAAAGTTATACACAATTAATACTATATATGAATAAAAAAAATATTTGAGTATAAATTACCAAAGTCACCATAGATTACCGGTTATTTACCAAAATTACTTAAGAATCCAGGTAACTTTGGTAATTTACCAGTAGCTTTGCAACCCTGTTACAAGGTCCCTTTCTAACATTGCATGGTCTTTGTTTGTCTCTGTATTAGTCTTGAGGATGTTATCAGACTACTAAAATAATTTCTGGACTTCATCTGTGAAAAACTTAAGTTATGCATATTTGGGCATGCAGTGACTGGCATTATGTGAAGTAATTTCATTGTTTGGGTCTCACTCAACTCAGCTGTATCCAGGCTGTGTGTCCAGCCAATGTAACGCACACCCTTATCTATATGACCCCAACACACCAAACCTTTGACTGGTACTGTATTTCTCTCTCTCGGGAGAAAAAAACATAGCTTTCTACTACAAAAAGCACATAATAAAAAAATATTATTTATTTGTGGTGTTACAATCATTGGTTTACTGTATGATGTTTGGGTGGAGTTAACATCCTATTTGATGAAGACCAAAAGCACACCTACGGTGTTTTTACATGGCACGTGACAACTTACAGTTTCTGAAAGAGTACAACACTGCATCTATTGGCACTGGGGCATTGTATATTTAAGCTATAAGGCATGGGGAGGCAGGGTAGCCTAGTGGTTAGAGCGTTGGACTAGTAACCGGAAGGTTGTGAGTTCAAACCCCCGAGCTGACAAGGTACAAATCTGTCGTTCTGCCCCTGAACAGGCAGTTAACCCACTGTTCCCAGGCCATCATTGAAAATAAGAATGTGTTCTTAACTGACTTGCCTGGTTAAATAAAGGTAAAATAAATAAAATAAAAAAACGAGGGGGTGTGTTATATGGCCAATATAACACGGCTAAGGGCTGTTCTTAGGCACAGCCCTTAGCTGTGGTATATTGGCTATATACCACAAACCCCCATGTTGCCTTATTGATATTGTAAACTGGTTACCAACGTAATTAGAGCAGTAAAAATAAATGTTTTGTCACACCCATAGTATACAGTCTGACATACCATGGCTGCAAGTCAATCATCATTCAGGGCTCAACCCACCTAGTTTATAATAAAAAGTAACACGGTTCCATACACATCTACAGAACCTCATCGCTAGTTGTTACACATGCTGATTTAAAACCATTACTGTCAGCAGTTTCAACCAATTTTATCAAAGACTCCTCCTCCTCCCTAAGTCAGAAGTGTTTGAGAGATCCAATTCGGTTGTGTACATGAATCATTATCATGATGTGCCTTGTCAGCACACCATCTCCCGGAACAGGCATTAGCAGCAGAAATGAGATTAGGTGGGCACAGCATCTGAGGATAAAGGGCAACTAAACAAGCAGGGAGAAGATTAAGACCAGGGCCAGAGCAGTCATTTCAGGGCTCCCATCCTCCTCCCAGCAGCACTGTTGATTATGTGACACTCTGACCTTTGCCATGATAGGGACTTGCTCTATAAAGTATTTTCATATTAAATAAAAAATATTGTGCTTACATTAGACCAGAGAGCCATCTGTCATGGAGCAACAGATCCAGAACAGCAGCAACACTGAGACTCATCCATCAAACAAATGGATTTACATGGAACTGGGTTTTTTGTGTGTGTTCACTCTGATGGTGAGACTTGAGATGTAGTAGCATATGTCCACAACACATGGTATAATCGATTGTAAGTGAAATGTGATTCTTCATGAGGGAACAAATGAAAGAGTATTTCATCCCTGCTACTGTTATTACTGGTAGGCCGCCATTGTAAATAAGAACAAATTCTTAACTGACTTGTCTAGTTAAATAAAAGGTTAAGAAAATATATTTAAAAAATGCTGAAAGGCCTTTAAAACACAACTATTGTACAATTTCAGAGGCCAAGGCAAAAACAAGTAAATAAGAACTGGTATAACATTACTTGAGCTGGAAATGAAAAACAATAACAAATGTTCACAGCAAGCAGCAACATTTAGCCTATAATTGCCAAACATTCAAAATAACCCAAAGTTATTTTTATCCGGCCATAGTAGGCCTGTGTCATGTAGGGATTTCCCAACTGGGGGCCAGCGGGCCGAATTTAGCCACATTTAATTTTATTTGGCCCCCCAAGTTTTCAGAGCAAGAAAGTACATATGTTTTCAGTGTTAAAAGACTGAAAAATCAACAGCAAATCAGCTCCAAGTGATTTTCATTTGGGAAATCTGTTCCAAAGTATTCCCACGCATATTAGCGAGATATACTGTATGTGATCGAATACAAATGTGATCGTATACAAATGTAAGCAATATTTAAAATTATGTTGTAGTCAAATATATCTGTTCGGGCTTCTTGCAGTACATTTGCAGTCTACAAATTATTTGTAATTATGTTCCGGCACCCTGACCATCCGCTCAAGAAACAAATCGTCCCGCGACTGAATCTAGGCGATGATCCCTGATGTAGGGGATGATATACCAACATTCCCCAACCCCACTTTAAACTATTTTCATAGAAAGCAATGCTGAGAGAAATGATTACCAGCCCTTGACAAAATAATTTCAAGCACCTACCATGTCCATCCATCCCTCTGAGCGTCATTCCTAGTTCAATGCCAAGGAGGGGAAAATAATGGTAAAATATCCTAAGCAGATACAGTGCAATACTGTAATGGCCCAAGTTGGAAAAGAGAAATGTGTACTGGATCAGTAATCTAATGGCTTGGTATGGCTGTGTATGTATCGGCCCCCTCCCTCTCAAGCTTTCCTATCACAATCCAATTCATTCATTCATGTGCTTCAGACCCTCATTTAGTGCTGCTGTGTATCAATGTGCTGTGGTCCTCTTCATGCCTATACTATGAGAGGTCACTAATAGGTCTTTGAGTCTGAATAAACATCAACCTATGAAATATGTTTAATATACATGAGCAATTACCAAAGAGAAGAGCTCTTATGACACTGGGAGCAGTCACTACAGCAAGCTTAATGTGGGTCATAAATTCTAATGCAATGTACAGATCAGCAAATGTAATTTAATTATCATGTACTCCAAGACATCCGGATGTACAGTCAGGTCCAGAATTATTGGCCTTGATAAAAAATAAATTTAAAAAAATAAAAAATACTTTATAAAATAAATAATACAATACCGAGCTATATTGTATGCTCCAAAAAATTGGGAAATTAAATTATTTTATACTAATACAATTGCTCAGGGAAATAGATTTTGTTCAACAGCACCCCTGTTTATCTTACCTTGCAATGATAACAGCACTGCACATTTTTCTAAAATGTTGTATGAGATTGGAGAACACATTGGGAAGAATCGACCATTCCTCCATACAGAACCTTTCCAGATCCTTGATATCCTTCATCTGTGCTAATGGACTTCCCTCATCAATTAAAACCACCGGTTTTCAATGGGTTTTAAGAACAGAGAATGAGAAGGCCATTGCAAAATGTTGATTTTGTGGTCAATTTACCATTTGTTTGTGGAATTTGATGTGTGTTTGGGGGTATTGTCCTGCTGGAGGATCCACTTGTGGCCAAGTTTCAACCTCCTGGCAGAAGCAACCAGGTTTTTGGCTAAAATGTCCTGGCACTGGGTAAAGTTCATGATACCGTTGACCTTAAGGGCCCCAGGACCAGTGGGAGCAAAATAGCCCCATAATATCAAAGATCCACCACCATATTTTACAGTAGGTATAGGAATTTTTTCTGCTTATGACTCCTTGTTTTGACGCCAAACTCACCACTGGTGTGCGTAGCCAAAGAGCTCTATTTTCGTGTCATCCAACAAATGTAAATGCTGGGAGTTTGCTAAACGGCATTGACACTTGGATTGTAAATGGTGCTATGATCAGGTGACATGAAAATAGGGCTTTTTGGTCACGCACACCAGTGGTGAGTTTGGTGTCAAAACAAGGATGCATAAGCAGAAAAAATAAAAAACATACCTACAATAAAATATGGTGGGGAATCTTTGTTGTAATGGAGCTATTTTTCTTCCACTGGAGCTGGGGCCCAGTTGAGGTCAACGGCATCATGAACTTCACCGAGAACCAGGACATGTTAGCTGAAAAACCTGGTTGCCTTTGCCAGGAGGCTGATAGTGGATCTTCAAGCAAGACAATAACCCCAAACATACATCAAAATCCACAAAGAAATTGTTAATTGGCTACAAAATCAACATTTTGCAATGGTTATCTCTGTCTCCATTGGTTTGAATTGGAAAGTGCAGTCCATAAGCACAGACAAAGTAAAGGTTCTGTATGGAGGAATAGTAAAAGATCCCTCCCAATGTTTTCTCAAATCTCATAAAATATTTTAGAAAAAGGCTCTGTGCTATTATCCTTGCAGGGTGTGGTATTCAAATGTATTGAAAACAGGGGTGACAATCTTTACCGCCATATTTTCTAGAAAATATTTCATATTTGTTCAACAAAATCTCTTTCTCTAAGTAATTGTATTAGTATAAAATAATATACTTTTCCTTAAAGGAGAGTGTGATAAAGTAGGAGAAGGGGAGCTTGTTCCAGTAACACAGCTGAACATAGCGCAGCAGCCAATTAAAAAAAAGGACACACCTTAAAGACCGCTGAATCTTTCCCGGCAAGGGAGAGAAAGAGGGTACACTGTGAACTCAAGGTGAAATTGACTAAGCAATTATGATGGAAACAAGAATCGGAGCCGAACTTGGGAGGCACCCTGAGGCGCCGGGGTCGCTAACTGTTCCACTAATGAGAGGAGCAGTTTGGCACCCAGGGAGGAGGCTAGTACACAGGGAGAGAGGGAGAGCAGAGTCAAGGATGGCTCCACCACCGTACAACACCAGTCTAAACTGCTGCTGAATGCATGGTGTCGTCTGAAAGGGGCCTGACCCACAGCACCTAGAAATTACATTGAATCAATTTCTATATATATATATATATATATATATATATATATAGGCATAGATAGAGATGAATATTTTGAGTGCTGATTCAATGCAATTTCTAGGTGCTGTGGGTCAGGCCCCTTTCAGACGACACCGTGCATTCAGCAGCAGCAGTATATATATATATATATATATTGTGGCAAAGAAGGGGGTCGAGTGGTAAATGGCAGATATGTGAGAGCAGAACTAATAAACGGGCTCTGCCCGATCACTAAAATGACCACCCCTGTCAGAACTACAGATCACAAAATGGCCGACCACCAAAACTACAAGTCCCAGAATCAAGGGGAACCCTCAGAAGGTGGAGCCAACCCACAGATAAAGGGTCAAGAAAAACCAGGAAGAGAAGAAGAGAGTGCTGGAAGGATCTATGAACAATAGAGAAAGAGACAATAGAGATTGGCTGGATTTACCGTGTATGAGCTGGATTGTTTTGGACTTACCTGTTGGCGTTTGGACCTGGACCTACCGAGAACCCGATTCGTGTACCGAACCCTGCTATCCTTGACCTCGCCTACGGCCTGGGTGGACCAGGACGGAGAAACAAACACACAGGTACTGTCCTGTTCGAAAGAACTCTCATTCTTGGGTGATTTGGTGACAGTTTACCACTTAGTTTGTGACAAACGCTCCTAACCTTGAAGAGGTTTGCCACACGTGGCGGAGGATGCGGGAAGGACTAACCATACCACTGGTTAGGTAGAAGAAAAAGAAAAATGTTCAGTTAGCACTCCAAAGGGGAGTCAGGTTTTTTTTTGTGGCTTTGTTTGGTTAGGACAGTTTCTCAGGAAAATGAGTATGGAGGGAGCCATACAGGCCCTGTTACAAGCGGCGGCCGCCCAACAAGAGGCAAGGCAATGCGAATGTATCAGGACATGTTACAGGTCCAGCACCGCACCAACCAGCTGCTCAGAGAAGAGCAAGAGAGAAACACCCGGGAGTTAAGAGAAGGCCTAAAGGGTCTAGCGGACCAAATTGGGGCTCAATTACCAGCTGCAAATACCCAGAGGAGGGCCAATCATTTTCTTCCAAAAAATGACAGCGCAGGATGATGTGGAAGCATATCTTACCACCTTCGAAAGGACGGCAGAGAGGGAGAAGTGGCCAAAAGAAGAATGGGCAGGGCTTCTGGCACCATACCTGGCAGGGGACGCTCAAAAAGCGTATTTCGACCTGGAGTTGAAAGATGCACAGGATTACGATAAACTAAAGGGAGAGATCCTGACTAGACTGGGAGTGACCAATACCGTGAGGGCACACCACTTCCACCAGTGGTCCTATCAACCGGGACAACCCCCACGAACACAGATGTTCGACTTGATTCACCTGGCACGGAAATGGTTGTGACCAGAGACCCGGTCATCCGCCGAGATCGTCGAGACCATCGTACTCAACCAGTTTCAGCGAGGTCTACCCCAAGAAGTGAGACGATGGGTTGGCCAGAACGAGGTACTTTCCGCCGACCATCTCGTGGGCCTGGTTGAACGGTATTGTATGGCAGGAACAGCTGAGCAGGCACAGGAGGAAAGATTCCCGTTCCCCAGGCATGGGCAAACCAGCGGACAGGGTAAGGCTGTCCCAGCATATAGAGGGAGAAGAGAGCAGCGTGGGGCCATGAGGAAAGAATCAGAATCAGGCCGAGACACTAAGGGAAAAAACGGAAACCGGGACTGGGTGTCGAGGGGGTCTCTCCCCCGAACCCCTATTATCTGTTACAATTGTAATCAACCAGGACATATTGCAGCCTACTGCCCTATTAAAGAAGAGCCAATGCAATGTAACCTCGGTGAAAATGAAGATGATATACGGTATGCATGTCCTGTTGTAACCACTGTACTTGAAAGAGAAAAGAAACAAACATATGTGCAGGGTGAAGGTTGAAGGGAAAGAGGTTGAAGCACTGCTGGATTCCGGCAGTATGCTAACCCTGGTCGTTGCAAGCCTAGTGCCGAATCATAAACTGGATACAAGACAGGATATCAGTGTTACATGCATTCATGGGGATACCCGTCTGTACACCACGGCCTTAGTGAGCATACAAACAGAGGACGGTCTGCTGGATTATGAGATCGGTGTGGTCCCAAAGATGCCATATGATGTAATATTGGGTAGAGACTTTCCTAACTTTGCGAAGTTGGGCCACAAGAATGGCATATTTGAGAAACCAACAACCCTGACCAAGCAGGAAGAAGCATGGGGCCTTCAACCAAAGCCAGGAAAAGAGGTCTCCCAGGGGACAACATCACAAGTGCTAGTAGGGGAGGAGGAGGATGAAGTGGCAAACCTCGCTGATAACGAACAGCCCGGTACTAGTGGGGCTGGTGTCGGTCTGAATCCAGAGGACGACGATCTAGAACCCGCAGACCTGGCAGGTTCCTTGACTAATTTTGGGACGGCCCAAAACCAGGATCCAACCCTGAAGCAAGCCAGAGCAGATGTGCAGGTCGTAGATGGTACTCCCATAAATGTTGGTATGATGCCTAATAGTTTTCCCCACTTCATCATGAAAAAGGGTTTGGTGTACAGAGTCTCGAAAATAGGGGTTGATGTGGTGGAACAGTTGTTGGTTCCCACTCGGTACCGGAGGACAGTACTGGATCTAGCTCATGGGCACATTCTGGGTGGACACCTTGGTATCGATAAAACCCGAGACCGGATTGTAAGGAGGTTTTACTGGCCAGGAATTCAAGCAAAAGTGGCTCGGCATTGTGGAGAGTGCCCGGAGTGCCAGTTAACAGCTCCCCGACCAGCTGTTAGAAGCCCGTTAGTGCCACTCCCCATAATCGAAACACCATTTGAGAGGACAGCGATGGATTTAGTGGTCCCACTACCCAAATCCGCCAGAGGGCACCAATACATTCTGGTCATTCTAGATTATGCTACTCGCTACCCAGAAGCCATTCCCCTTCGGACGATGGCTTCCAAGAATATTGCAAAGGAATTAGTGCTCTTGATCACCAGGGTAGGGGTTCCAAAGGAGATCCTTACCGACCAGGGGACCCCCTTTATGTCCCGACTTATGGCGGACCTTTGTAAACTGCGGCAGGTGAAACAGTTGAGGACATCGGTTTACCATCCTCAGACGGACGGGCTGGTCGAGAGATTCAACCGAACCCTGAAGTCAATGCTCAGGAAGGTAATCGATAAGGATGGGAAGAACTGGGATTGCATGTTGCCGTATCTGATGTTTGCAATTAGAGAGGTTCCTCAAGCCTCGCTGGGGTTTTCTCCCTTTGAGCTGGTATATGGGAGGCATCCCTGGGGAATCTTAGACATCGCCCGGGAAACCTGGGAGCACCAATCCAGCCCGTATACTAGTGTCATAGAGCACGTCACGTCAATGCAAGACAGGATAGCCACAGTCATGCCCATCGTCAGAGAGCACATGAGACAAGCACAGGAGCACCAGCGGCACACTTATAACCGGCAGGCTACCCTGAGGGAATTTCAATCGGGAGATAAGGTGTTAGTGCTGATCCCCACGGTAGAGTGTAAACTACTGGCCACATGGAAAGGACCATATGAAGTACTGGAGAGAATAGGAGAAGTCAATTATCGGATCCGACAGCCAGGTCGACGGCCCCAGGAACAGATTTATCACATAAATCTGTTAAAATCATGGAGAGAGAGAAACACTAATGGTCACATACCCCACACACACTCAGGAGACAGCCGAAGTAAATATCTCACCCACTCTGTCCCCAGCACAAGTACAGGAAGTAAAGACCCTGATCCAGAAGAACAGAGATGTGTTTTCAGAGGTGCCTGGCCGAACTGAGGTTACGGCTCATGATATCGTTTCCCTACCAGGGAGAAAAGTGAGTATGAGGCCATATCGGGTACCCGAGGCTCGACGGGCCGCGATTAGAGCAGAGGCGGAGAAAATGTTGACAGCTGGAGTGATCGAAGAGTCACATAGTGAGTGGTCTAGCCCAATTGTGATGGTCTCCAAGCCCGATGGGTCTTTGCGGTTCTGTAACGACTTTCGGAAGGTAAATGAAATCTCCAAGTTTGATGCTTACCCCATGCCCCGAGTAGATGAACTACTGGAGAAAATTGGTAATGCTCGGTACATTACGACTCTTGATCTGACAAAAGGGTACTGGCAAATTCCTCTGACCCCCAGGGCCAAAGAAAAGACAGCCTTTGCAACACCTGACTGTTTGTTTCAATACACCGTCATGCCATTCGGCTTACACGGGGCCCCAGCCACCTTTCAACGGCTCATGGACAAAGTCCTAAAACCGCACAAAGCATATGCCGCAGCTTATTTAGATGACGTGGGGATCTACAGCCCAGATTGGGAATCCCACTTACCCCGGGTACAGGCAGTGTTAGACACCCTTAGAAAGGCAGGGCTCACGGCAAACCCTGCCAAGTGTTATGTGGGGTTAGAGCAGGGGTGTCAAAGTCAAATGGACGGAGGGCCAAATAAAAAATTTAGCTACAAGCCGAGGGCCGGACTGTTCGAATGTTCATTGAAAAAATTTTAAATGACGCATATAGTCTAGTGAACCTAATTGAACCTACTGAAAACCTAACAAATATATTCCAATATGATCAGATAAATAAAGCAATATTTTCTTATGGCTCTGTCAGTAATCTTTAATTTTCAACAGACACAAAAGACAAATTTCCTTTATATAAAAATCCCCATAACATGAACATTAAATGAAAGAAACCGGTATTCAAGGCACCATCAGTAGCCTATATTTTCTATTTTAGCAAAAGTGGGCTAAATTTACTTCAAAGAAAAAACAATAATAGCAATTTTCTATCATCCACTCAACTGAAATATTTTTAAAATATAATTGGATTGAAATACAATAAAATAAAGTGCAAAAATCTATTAATCAAAAACAACACTTTGTTTAAGGAGAAGTAACATGCAGTGAAAACAAATATTAAACTTTAACTTTTAAACTTGAACTGAGTAAAAACTCTAAATATGTGATTGCACAGTAATGTTCACTTGTTTGAGGTTGAGGGTGATACTTGGTGGTGTCCCATCTTTTCCACAAGTTCATCAATGTTCGGGGTAAGGCTCTGAGCTGAGGAAATCCTCAGAATTGAGTGGAGGTGTTCAGCAGTAAGTCGACTTCTGTGTGATGTTTTGTTCAGGTTCATCAAAGAAAAAAGTTGTTCACACAGGTATGTGCTGCCAAACATAGACAACGTTTGAGCAGCCTGGATGCGCAGCTGGGGCATTGTGTCGGGGAGGAAACGGGCGAACTCCGCAGCACCCACTGCCGCATATTTTGCCCTCAGTGCATCATTGCATTGGAGGTCAATCAACTCCATTTGGAGGTTTGGTGGTGAGCTTTCCACGTCAACAGCAAATGGGTTACCGAGCAGTTCCAACCTGCTTTTTTGTGCTTCAAAGTCAGCAAATCGGCGTCGAAAGTCAGCGGCAAGCATACCTATTTTATCAGCCAACTGTGCGCTCGGGAACGCACTGGTAGAGAGCTTCTCTTTCATGGTCTGGCAGCTGGGAAAGTGGCTCAAATTTTCTTTCCGCATCTGCGTCTCCCACAGAGTCAGTTTGGTTTTAAATGCCTTCACTGTACTGTACATATCAGAGATGACATGATCCCGACCCTGCAGCTGCAAGTTCATTGCATTCAGATGACTCGTAATGTCACACAGAAAAGCCATTTCACACAGAAACATTTCGTCTCGGAGTTGTGTTGTGTCTTTCCCTTTGCTGTCCAAGAACAGACAAATCTCCTCACGAAGCTCGAAACATCTTTGAAGCACCTTTCCCTGGCTTAGCCATCGCACCTCTGTGTGATAAGGCAAATCACCATGCTCCGTTTCTAACTCCGTCAGAAATGCCTTGAACTGGCGGTGATTCAAACCTTTGGCTCTGATAAAGTTAACTGTGCGCGTGATGATGCTCATTACATGCTCCATTTTCAAGGCTTTACCGCACAACGCTTCCTGGTGTATGATACAATGATAAGCTGTCAGCTCACCTGTCGCGTTTTCCTCTTGCATCTTTTCCCGTATCTTCGCCACCAGTCCGCTCCTGTGTCCACACATCGCAGGTGCTCCGTCGGTTGTCAAACCCACGAGTTTTTCCCAAGGCAGCTCCATCTCATTTACACATCTTGACACCTCTTCATACAAATCATGCCCCGTAGTTGTGCCATGCATAGGACGTAAAGCCAAAAACTCCTCTGTCACGCTTAGGCTGGAGTCCACTCCGCGGATGAAAATTGACAACTGGGCAATGTCAGAAATGTCGGTGCTCTCATCCACAGCCAAGGAATATGCAATGAAATCTTTTCCCTTTTTCACAAGCTGCTCTTTTAGATTGATGGACAACTGGTCTACTCTCTCGGCAATGGTGTTTCTGCTCAGACTCACATTTAAAAAGAGTTGCCTTTTTTCTGGGCAAACTTCGTCACAAACTTTAATCATGCAGTTTTTGATGAAATCCCCTCCGTAAATGGCCGGGCTGATTTAGCGATCTCTTCTGCCAAAATAAAACTGGCCTTGACAGCAGCCTGGCCTTGTGATTTGGCTTTTTTGAACAGAGCCTGTCGAGATTTGAGGCCTCGTTTTAATTCCTCTGCCTTTTGTAGCCTTTGTTCCATGTCCATATTCTTGTTTTTGTCCGCGTGTTTCGTTTCATAATGTCGTCTCAGATTATACTCTTTCAGTACCGCCACACTTTCTCCACACAGAAGACACACAGGTTTTCCAGCTACCTCCGTGAACATATACTCCGACTCCCACCTTGTTTGAAACCCCGGTTCTCAGTGTCCACCTTCCGTTTTGCCATTTTTGATGGGTATCTGAAAGTTAATTTTACTGTGATGCTGACGACTGCTGTGCCAATAAATATTGAAATGAAGCAGCCTACTGCTCGGTGCGTCACCGTTGCATTGTGGGAAATGTAGTATTGGTGCGTGTAAAAGATCTGCGGGCTGCCGGCTTGCTGCGGTCTGCGGGCCGGTTCTAATAATAAATCAAGATCATCCCAGGGGCCGTAAAAAACCTTCTCGCGGGCCGGATGTGGCCCGCGGGCCTTGACTCTGACATATGTGGGTTAGAGGAAACAGAGTATCTGGGATACACTGTGGGAAGAGGGTTAATCAAACCCCAACATAAGAAGGTGAAGGCAATTAGAAAATGGCCGAAACCAGTAAATAAGAAGCAGGTTCGAGCCTTCCTAGGGCTGACGGGTTACTACCGGAAGTTCATCCCAAGTTATGCCACAGTGGCCGCCCCACTTACCGACATGACTAGAGCCAGAGGGCCAAACATGGTCAAATGGGATGAAAGGGCCACCAAAGCATTTAGGACATTACAGGAGGCTCTCTGCTGTAATCCAGTGCTGGTGGTACCAGACTTTGAGAGAGAGTTTATGGTTCAGACGGATGCCTCAGAGGTCGGCTTGGGAGCAGTAAAATCCCAAGAGGTAGAAGGGGTGGAACACCCCATCCTGTTTTTAAGCAGGAAGCTGGAACCACGGGAAACCAACTACTCAGTCGTTGAGAAAGAGGCGCTGGCAGTAAAGTGGGCTCTAGAAAGCCTGAAATACTACCTGCTGGGGCGCCACTTCACCCTCATCAGTGACCATGCCCCACTCACCTGGATGCATAGGGCTAAAGAGAAGAACGCTCGGGTGATGCGGTGGTTTTTGAGTCTCCAACCGTTTCATTTGGACTTGAAACACAGAGCAGGGAAGGAAATGGGAAACGTGGATGGGTTATCCCGCAGGCACGCATATTTTGCTGCGGTAGCCCGACCTAGGGGGTCGGATCTAGGGGGAGAGATGTGTGGCAAAGAAGGGGGTCGAGTGGTAAATGGCAGATATGTGAGAGCAGAACTAATAAACGGGCTCTGCCCGATCACTAAAATGGCCACCCCTGTCAGAACTACAGATCACAAAATGGCCGACCACCAAAACTACAAGTCCCAGAAGCAAGGGGAACCCTCAGAAGGTGGAGCCAACCCACAGATAAAGGGTCAAGAAAAACCAGGAAGAGAAGAAGAGAGTGCTGGAAGGATATATGAACAATAGAGAAAGAGACAATAGAGATTGGCTGGATTTACCGTGTATGAGCTGGATTGTTTTGGACTTACCTGTTGGCGTTTGGACCTGGACCTACCGAGAACCTGATTCGTGTACCGAACCCTGCTATCCTTGACCTCGCCTACGGCCTGGGTGGACCAGGACGGAGAAACAAACACACAGGTACTGTCCTGTTCGAAAGAACTCTCATTCTTGGGTGATTTGGTGACAGTTTACCACTTAGTTTGTGACAAACGCTCCTAACCTTGAAGAGGTTTGCCACAATATATATATATATATATATATCTGTATAGCTCACTACCTACTGCATCTTTCTACATAATCACAATAGTAATACATGAAATATTACACCAAATCCAACGATGCGCCCTTAAGAAGGGAATTGAATTAGTCATTTATTTAAATTAATTCCAAGCTGAATACCAGCCTCACCCTTAAGGTGTGCAATCTAAATGAGTAAAAGCAATGTGTTGCCAAGGTGAGAATAACAAAGCGTGGTGGTATTAATGGGAGGTCTACTGCACAGCTATAGAGATGCTCACTGCTCCAGGTCCCATTTACTCTATTGGTAAAACCCAAATTATTATAAGAAGAAAGACATTCAAGCATTCCTTAAAACACAAGACCTAACTCGAATGTAAGCCTATGTAAATATCTCAATGAACACCAAACTGTGACTGTGAACATCATTGATTATAATTCTACATAAATACAACCTAATATATAATTACATTTTAATTTGCCATTCACAGCAAATGCCAAATGAAAATCAAAACTTGACATTAACTGACAATCAAGATCATAGACTTCTTGATTGCTGCAGTTTTTTTATGAATAAGTTTTCCCACAATGCATGATGTTTTCCCATAATAGTATATGAGACAGTAGGCCTCACCAAATGACTGTGTGGTGATCATTACAGCTCAGTTGGTAGAGCATGGTGCTTGTAATGCCAGGGTAGTGGATTTGATTCCCGGGACCACCCATACGTAAAATGTATGCATGCATGACTAAGTCACTTTAGATAAAAGCATATGCTAAATGGCATATATTATTACTATTATTAGAATGAGGAGCTCACAACAACAGTATTATTATCTAAATACCTTTTTATTCTCAGTAAATTAAATTAAATGTCACAAAGGAATTCATACAGAGTGTGATTGTTGGCTCCCCTGTTATACAGTACATCTCATTTACACTTTTTTTGCACACAGAATAAAAATAATAAAATGCTGGCATGAAACAGACAAACAGTCATTTTAGTAGTTGATGTCAACCCAACCTTTGGAGACAACATTGACTTCATATAAAATTCTGATGAGATATTTTGACATGAGCACATTTATTTATTCCAGACAGAGTTTGACTGAGTACCGCAGGGAATGGGTTTTAAGATTTTATGTCTGCTTAATTAAACAACACAGGTATCTTTAAACATTGTTTTTCAGTTGATAAAAAATGTATTACTCATCTCTGTGCATGACTACAAAGTGAATACTAAAAGCTAGAGAACGGTTTAGGACATCACACCTACAAGATAGGGAGATACATTAATACACGATCTGACTAACACAGCATTTACAATACATCAACCTCAATCACTAGAAGACAATGACGGGTCCCCTAAAATTATATTTATTATAACATTTGCATTATTCTTATTCATTAAGTCTTTGGTATGAGTCATAATTCATAATGTTGATGATGGTTTGCTCATCTTCTATCTTCTTCTTCTATACTTATTTTCCACCATAATTTGCAAATAAATTCATTAAAAATCCTACAATGTGATTTTCTGGATTTTTTTCTCATTTTTTCTGTCATAGTTGAAGTGTACCTATGATGAAAATTACAGGCCTCTCTCATCTTTTTAAGTGGGAGAACTTGCACAATTGGTGGCTGACTAAACACTTTTTTGCCCCACTGTAGAGGAAGAAAAAATACAAATCTAAATATTTTATTGTTCTAAAACATGAGGCAGATACTGTGTATCTCATGATCAGTTGCATTGCATAAACTGAGGAGAACAAAGACTTATTTACACAAAGTGGGTGGATGTCAAGCCATCACATGCTAATAACCAGTGTGGGTGTTTAGTTAAATCAATGACTCTATAAAAATAATAAGGACAAAACACATTGGTTTATGTTTCAATTAATTTTCTGAAGAGTGAAAATAAACAACATGAGTCATTCATTTCGAAAGCAATGACAAATCAATGCTGGCCATGGCCTTGTCAAGACTTGGCAAGACTTCCAACAGGAGTCTCAAGTTTCCCTGGTGGAGGAGAGCATCTGTTTAACTTGTTGAATATTAAATGGAGATATGGAGCGTGTTTCAGAGGGAAGCTGATGTAACTCCAGTAGTTTGCCAAGATGGAGAAAAGAGGGCCGAGTAACAGTGAAATGTGCTTGGCCAACAGTTTCCCATAGCTCAGCCGTCTGTGGCCTCCCTGTTGGAAGGAGTGTGTGAGCTCGGGGGGGATGAGGGGATAGTGATGGACATGTGGGTAGAGTATGGATCCAGCTGCACTCTCTGTCAGCTAAAGCCTCAGTCCAAAGTCAATCCCTACATCCACAGGCTTCGGACAAGCCTCTAAGGGATCCTCAGCTCTAACCTACAACCAGGGGAATCGGACTAGAAATCAATCCAGCCAACTGGTGCTACGGACGAATACTGATGATTTGCATTAGAGAGACCAACTATTTGCCAAGGTCACTTAAACTAAATTCTACTAGCAATACAGTGTTACACAGTGTATATTGAACATGGAATGAAAGTTCTCTTCAGATACCAATATTAAACATTGAAGAGTTTGCGATTGCTATGGATAATAGCCAATGGAATGGACAAGGTTCACAGACATTCTTAGAAACATAAGAAAGTTTGAGAAACTGCTTCCTGTGAATTTTGAATGGGGAATTTGATTGGTTTGTTCAACCACCTTCAGCCTTTCTTCTGGGAGCGCTCAAACAACTGGGGATCTGGACGTCAAGGACTCATCACCAAACATGATATTACAAGATGGATGTGATGGGCAGAGAGGGTGGTCTTAAAAACCAAGCATAGTAAACTAGCACCATAACCTCGGGCAGCTTGTTGCATCTGCCTGTTTGTTTTTGATGTTCACCTTAAATGTTTTTTCGATTGTTTATGGCTCCTGGGACGTCAACATAAACTTGGTGATTGCTAACAGCCTCCGTAAATAGTTTATTGCGCAACATCAGCATAAATTAGTCTTGTTATCACCTTACACACCACTTTGTTCTCTAATATTTACAATCCCTCAGCCCTGACATGAATAATAGGGCCTTTTTAAAACCCAACAAACTTGAGTCTTGGATTTATGGTGCAAATAAAAGCCCAAAGTATTGAAGACCCAAGGAGAGACCCCTTTTTGAATATGGTTTGCTGCCACATGATATTAAATGTGCACCCACTTGCCTCGTAAATATCCATATCCTTGATGTCAGCATTCAAGGGCATGTACAACCAAGGGGGTAACTCCTGATCACTGGCTAGGATCATTCTCACTAAGGCAGGATGCTAAAAGGCATGTGTCAGTGCACCTAATACAGATGTAGGATCTTAATTTGATCACCCTGTTGCAGAATAACTGTGAACTGTGCAGAGTATTTGAGGTTTAAAAAAGCTTCTGAAGATTGTATATTTCACTTTGAAATGTCAGACTTTATTTTCCCTTACGAAAAATATATCAACCTCTACAAACATGTCCATTAATTATAATCCACATAATAATTAACATATATTGTTGCTGCAGGATTATTTCCCTGCTGTAGCATGCTAACTCAAATTAAGATCCAGCACATGTACATCTCACACTCTTGGTTAGACTGCGATAGCCATGAAACTTGATCAATTGCAATTATCAAGGTGATTTTCTCCCTGACTCTACTCTAGCATGAAATTACAGGCTTAAGTATTATTAAATATTATTAATTGTGTGCTGCACATTAACAAAACACATGTCCAATAATCCACACACTGATGTAAACAACAACAACAACTGTTGGTGCATTCCTTACTTTTTAGATATATTATTTATCAGTATACTTGAAAAGGCTAGAATGTCACCATAACACTTCAGTCCACATTTATATATTTTTTTAATAGGCCTACACAGCATGCCTTTTGAGCCAGAGGCAAGATGAACAACATAATTAATGTGATTATAGGTCAACAAACCCACCAGGTCAAGGCCGTGTTCAGATTGCCATTGGTATGTTCACATTGCACAGACCTATAGCAACATGTTTATTCCAATGCTAAAATGTGTCTGCTTCCAAGTCTGTCCTTCACCAGCATTTGGACTCTGTGCTGCTTTACTTAGAATTAGGCCCCATCCCTGTACACACCAAAGAAATGGATAACACGCTTCTTTTCAGTGTGGAGTGTACAAAGTGAAACTATTAAAAACCCTGGGCCCTTGAAAAAAATTATGTGTGTCCCTTTCAACAGAGGCCTGTATATTGGAGCTGTCTCCTCTTCAGGCCTTTAGACAATGACCATGTGAGCCTCCCATTGGATAGCTGCCACAGCACATTGAATGTGAGACAGAAATAATCTCCTCCTGGTGAAAACCAAGCAATCTCTCAGCCCGGGGGAGCCAGAGACGCTCTATTCAGAATGCAGCAGAACAAAATGGGATTGCATGTAATGGGCGGCAGGACAGGAAGAGAGGGTTACACAAATACACTCTCTCACTGAATACGAAGTATGACTGTGAAGAGATAAAAGATCATCAAAATACCTTTCAAAAATAAAATACATTTTTAATTGGTCACATACCCATGGTTAGCAGATGTTAATGCGAATGTAGCGAAATGCTTGTGCTTCTATTTCCAACTATGCAGTAAAATCTAACACGTAATCTAACAAATTCACAACAACTACCTTATACGCACAAATGTATAGGGATGAATAAGAATATCTACATATAAATCTATGTATGAGCGATAGTGTGCGGCATAGGCAAGATGCAGTAGGTGGTGAAGAATACAGTATATAAATATCAGATGAGTAATGTAGGATATTTAAACATTATTAAAGTGGCGCTATTTAAAGTGACTAGTGATATCTCTATTAAGTCTGTTTATTTAAGTGGCCAAAGATTTGAGTCTGTATGTAGGCAGCAGCCTCTCTATGTTAGTGATGGCTGTTTCAAAAGTCTGATGGCCTTCAGGTAGAAGCTGTTATTCAGTTGTGCAGACCGCGCTACCCTCTGTAGAGCCTTGCGGTTGAGGGCGGTGCAATTGCCGTACCAGGCGGTGATACAGCCCAACAGGATGCTCTCGATTGAGCATCTGTAAAAGTTTGTGAGTGTTTCAGATGACAAGCCAAAATTCTTCAGCCTCCTGAGGTTGAAGAGGTGCTTTTGCGCTTTCTTCACCATTCTGTCTGTGTGGGTGGAGCATTTCAGTTTGTCCGTGATGTATACACCGAGGAACTTAAAACATTCCACCTTCTCCATTACTGTCCCGTCGATGAGGATGGGGGGTGCTCCCTCTGCTGTTTCCTGAAGTCCACGATCATCTTCTTTGTTTTGTTGACGTTGAGTGAGAGGTTATTTTCCTGACACCACACTGAGGGCCCTCACCTCCTCCCTGTAGGCTGTCTCGTCATTGTTGGTAACCAGGCCTACCACTGTAGTGTCGTCTGCAAACTTGATGATTGAGTTGGAAGCGTGCATGGCCACGCAGTCATGGGTGAACAGGGAGTACAGGAGAGAATGCACCCTTGTGGGGCCCCAGTGTTGAGGATCAGCGGAGTGGACATGTTGTTTCCTACCTTCACCACGTGGGGGCAGTCCGTCAGAAAGTCCAGGACCCAGTTGCACAGGGCGGGGTCGAAATCCAGGGTCTCGAGCTTAATGACGAGTTTGGAGGGTACTATGGTGTTAAATGCTGAGCTGTAGTCAATGCTCAGCATTCTTACATAGGTATTCCTCTTGTCCAGATGGGATAGGGCAGTGTGCAAAGTGATGGCGATTGCATCGTCAGTGGACCTATTAGGGTGGTAAGCAAATTGGAGTGGGTCTAGGGTATCAGGTAGGGTGGAGGTGATATGGTCTTTGACTCTCAAAGCACTTCATGATGACAGAAGTGGGTGCAATGGTGCGATAGTCTTTTAGTTCTGTTACCTTAGCTTTCTTGGGAATAGGAACAATGGTGGCCATCTTGAAGAATGTAGGGACAACAGAGTGGGATAGGGATTTGTTGAATATGTCCGTAAACACACCAGCCAGCTGGTCTGCGCATGCTCTAAGGACGCGGCAAGGGATGCCGTCTGGGCCGGCAGCCTTGCGAGGGTTAACACGTTTAAATGTTTTACTCACGTTGGCCATGGAGAAGGAGAGCCCACTGGCATTGGTTGCGGACGTGTCAGTGGCACTGTATTGTCCTCAAAGCAAGCAAAGAAGTCGTTTAATTTGTCCGGGAGCAAGAAGCCGGTGTCCGTGACGGGGCTGGTTTTCTTTTTGTAATCCGTGATTGACTGGAGACCCTGCCACATGCGTCTCATGTTTAAGCCATTGAATTACGACTCTACTTTGTCTCTATACTGATGCTTTGCTTGTTTGACAGCCTTGCGGAGGGAATAGCTGCACTGTTTGTATTCGGTCGTGTTTCCGGTTGTCTTGCCATGATTAAAAGTGGTGGTTTGTGCTTTCAGTTTCGCGCAAATGCTGCCATCAATCCACGGTTTCTGGTTAGGGAAGGTTTTAATTTTCACAGGGGGTACGACATCTCCGATGCACTTGCTAATAAACTTGCACACTGAGTCAGCTTATACATCAATGTTATTGTTTGAGATTATCCGGAACATTTCCCAGTCCACGTGATCGAAGCAATCTTGAAGTGTGGAATCCGATTAGTCAGACCAGCGTTGTATTGACCTGAGCACGGGCATTTCCTGTTTAAGTTTCTGTCTATAGGCTGGGAGCAACAACATGGAGTCATGGTCAGATTTGCCGAAAGCAGGGCGGGGGAGGGCTTTGTATGCGTCACGGAAGTTTGAGTAGCAATGATCCAGAAAGCTACCAGCTCGTCGCGCATTCGATATCCTGACAGAATTTAGGAAGTATGGTTCTTAAGTTAGCTTTGTTAAAATCCCCAGCTACAATAAAATAAATGCAGCCTCAGGATGTAAGGTTTCCAGTTTACATAGAGTCCAGTGAAGTTCGTTCAGGGCCGACGAGGGATCTGCTTGAGGTGGGGGGATATACACGACTGTGACTATAAAAGAAGAGAATTCTCTTGAAAGATAACGAGGTAGGCATTTGATTGTAAGGAATACTAGGTTGGGTGAACAAAAGGACTTGAGTTCCTTTATGTTGCTGTGATTACACCATGACTGGTTAATCATAAGGCATACACCCCTGCCCTTCTTCTTACCGGAGTGATGTTTGTTTCTGTCGGCCTGATGCGTGAAGAAACCGGGTGGCTGTACCGACTCTGACAACATATCCCGAGTGAGCCATGTTTCTGTGAAACAAAGAATGTTACAATCTCTGATGTCTCTCTGGAAGGCAACTTGCGCCCTATTTTCATCCACCTTGTTATCTAGAGTTTGGACATTGGCGATTAATATGCTCGGAAGTGGTGGATGGTGTACTCGCCTACTGAATCTGACCAGTAGGCCGCTCCGTCCGCCTCTTCTGCGGCGACCACGTGGTTTTGGGTCGGCCTCTGAGATAAGATCGAATGTCCAGGGTGGAGGTCCGAACAAAGGATCCGCTTCGGGAAAGACGTGTTCCTGGTCGTAATGATGGTAAGTTGACCGCTTTTATATCCAATAGTTCTTCCCGGCTGTATGTAATAACACTTGGGATTTTCTGGGCTAACAATGTAAGAAATAATACATTAAAAAAACAAATAACTGTATAGTTTTCTAAGGACCTGAAGCGAGGCGACCGCCTCTGTCAACGCCATCTTTCTTGAGTTAGTGCTTAGATATTTTAGATAAATAGAAAAATATTCTAAAAAAAACTTTTTTCATTGACTATTTATCAGCAATAATTGAAAGCTATATTTGTATTATTTAATACTTTAAGTAACAGGAAAATTGTGCATAACGGTACTTATACCTTGCCAGATAGCAACAGTAGCGTTAAAATTGGCATTCAAGGACATTGCTAAACCATGTTACGTGAAATAATAAGGGAATTTTCAATGTCTCACTGTCTATGCTGACATACTATTATTTTTGTTGGTAAGCTAAATCTAGTTGTACTTTACTATTCACAGACAACGTGTATGCAACAGAGGCACAAATGTAGTACATTCTATAAGATGGGGCAATGCAAGTCCTGAGTGGGGAGAGTAATCATTGCTCTAGGGCTGGACTACACAACCCATAATCCAGAGGCAACACCAACACCACTTTCCAGGGCCAGGGTACCAAGTTATGAGGCAAGGTCTAGATTTTACTCAAATCTAATTTTAGACGACTAACTTCACATCATCTGTACCAAAACATTCTCTTTGATTTGGACATTTTCCATACAACGTACAATGTATAAACATCAAGCATATACTATGTAAACTGTTGACGTTACAATGTTTTCGTAATAATGTCATTTATTAACCTTTAATTACAAAAAAAATGGCATACATTATCATATTCCATCTATCGTCATGACCACCATTGTGGCTGATGGAAACCTTTGTTCCAAAGTCCCTTTATTTCATGTTTAATGTTCTGATGCTGGTTCTCCATAGTAACAGGACAAAGGAATTTGTCTGTGGCCTGAGATTTACCAGGGGCGTGAGGGGTCATAAAACCCCCCACATCTTCAGACCCCTAGATCTCTCCTCCTCTGTTGAGGTTGAGAGATAATCTGTAGGGTTGTGGTCTCCTGTATCCTGACCTGATCAGGACAGTCATGACAGAACCCAGTACATTAGCGCAACCAACTGGGTCAGTTGTGCCTGCTGGGTCTAAGAATCTATACGGTTTAATCTGTAGTATCTCAAATTTGGCATGGTGTTGAGACAAGATCTAGACCGTTTAGACAACAAGCACCATTTTAGGTTGGTAAACATTCCAAATATTTCAAATTATTTACAAAGGTCAAAAAAGGAGGACAACAGAGATCAAGTAACGTTCATACTATACTGTATTTAATTTGGCAGCTCTGAGTGAGATCATGTTTTAGTGCTGCCAATCATGCATAATAGTATGCATAAGCATAAACCCACAAAGGCATTAATATGCACTGTTAGCACTGCTCCAACACACAGCATCAATAGCAGATAGATACGGGAACTTGCTAAGCCTTCCTTTATCAGATCTCTATGTATGCATGCATAAAGTACAGCCAGTGTGGCCAATGCTAAGAGTCGGTATATCATTTCTATATTGTGTAGCATGATGCCCAGGGATTAGGGTGGAGAAAAATGTTTGTGTGAAATGTCTGAATGTTAATTGCCTTATTCAATTCTATGTTGTGCGTGAAGTGTGAGAGAAATGGAGATTTATAGAGTAGGGCAATTACTCTAAGCCATACGCTATACCTCCTATTTTTGGATGGATGCTAAGCTTGTCTTGCTTGGAGGAGCACTAATTACTGAAGCTTATATGAGGGCTTACAGTAATCTTGATGGAATTGATGAGTGTGATGTGAGATCCTAGTGTCAAACTTTTTCCCATTGACACAGTATAATAAAAAAAACTGGGATATACAGTTGAGGTCGGAAGTTTACATACACCTTAGCCAAATACATTTAAACTCAGTTTTTCACAAAAATTCCCTGTCTTTGGTCAGTTAGGATCACCACTTTATTTTAAGAATGTGAAATGTCAGAATAATAGTAGAGAGAATGATTTATTTCAGCTTTTATTTCTTTCATCACATTCCCAGTGGGTCAGAAGTTTACATACCCTCAATTAGTACTTGGTATCATTGCCTTTAAATTGTTTAACTTGGGTCAAACGTTTTGGGTAGCCTTCCACAAACTTCCCACAATAAGTTGGGTGAATTTTGGCCCATTCCTCCTGACAGAGCTGGTGTAACTGAGTCAGGTTTGTAGGCCTCCCACACATGTTCTATAGGCTTGAGGTCAAAGCTTAGTGATGTCCACTTCAAAACCTTGACTTTGTTGTCCTTAAGCTATTTTGCCACAACTTTGGAAGTATGCTTGGGGTCATTGTCCATTTGGAAGACCCATTTGAGACCAAGCTTTAACTTCCTGACTGATGTCTTGAGATGTTGCTTCAATATATCCACATAATTTTCCTGCCTCATGATGCCATCTATTTTGTGAAGTGCACCAGTCCCTCCTGCAGCAAAGCACCGCCACAACATGCTTCAAGGTTGGGATGGTGTTCTTCGGTTTGCAAGACTCCCCCTTTTTCGATGGTCATTATGGCCAAACAGTTTTATTGTTGTTTCATCAGACCAGAGGATATTTCTAAAAAAAGTACGATCTTTTGTCCCGATGTGCAGTTGCAAACCGTAGTCTGGCTTTTTTATGGCGGTTTTGGAGCAGTGGCTTCTTCCTTGCTGAGCGGCCTTTCAGGTGATGTAGATATTGTTTTACCATGGATATAGATACTTTTGTACCTGTTTCCCCAGCATCTTCACAAGGTCCTTTGCTGTTGTTCTGGGATTGATTTGCACTTTTAGCACCAAAGTATGTTCATCTCTAGGAGACAGAACGCATACAAATTTGGGAGGCACACGGCAATGCGGTACGGAACCCAATTTGGCCTCTGCATGTCTCTAGATACTCCGCAATTCCATCACTCCCCCCATATGGAGCCTCCGACCACATATTCTGATCAAGCATAAATTGGCTTTTAGCGTCTCCGACTTTGGAACTCAAGGTTCTGGGTTTGCCTCTCTGAGGATATATTTAGACCATTCTCTTTAGTGTATAGTTTTGACACATTGCTTATTTGCATTAAAATAGATTTTAGGTTCATTGAGCACCATTCAGTGGCAATAGTAAGGGAGTGTGGTGTGTGTACTACTGTGCATGTCTTGCTACTACTACGGGGGAGAGAAAGGTGAAGAAACCAACTCTTAAGGAATACATCGTTCCCTCATCCGTCAGCTGCACTCCATCCCTACGGTATCCCAGGAAACACTGCTTAATGGCAGAGGGGCGGATTGTGTGCATGTCCATGTCACAGAGAAATGCGTACACCCGCTGATTGACGGCACGCCGGGCCCTCTCTATGCACTTGTTTAACTTCTGGTCCCACTGGAACATCTGTTGCGCAATAAGACCACCTTTGTACTGGGGAACATTCGGATGATTACCTCTAAATCCTTGTGCATCTGCCGCTCCAGTGCCGTCCCCTTGATGTATCCCAAGTTGTTTCCACCTAGATGGATGACATACGATGTCAGGGGGAGAGGTACCACAAGCCTTCTGCTTACGCAGAACCCTGAGCAGTTCGTGCCACTTCATGCCTCGCTCTCCGAGCCGGCTAATGTGACAGTCAATAACCGACCATTTCAAATCGGTGACTTCACTTGATTTTAGACATTGAATTAGTTGTTTCCCTTGCTAATTTTGTGAAGTGATAGGTAACGATGCTTCGAGGGTGACTGTTGTTGATGTGTGCAGATGGTCCCTGGTTCAAGCCAGGTTGGGGTGAGGAAAAGGAAGGAAGCAGCAAAACTGTTACACTACTACACCTGATTCTACTACTCAGCTGTTCAATAAGACCTCAGCTGCACATTGAGGCCATTAATAGTAAAATCAGGTGTAGTAGAACTGGGCTTGAACAAAAAAGCCTGCATAAACCTGTAGCTTGTCAAGAGCAATTGTGGCCATCCCAGAATTGTATTTAGCAAAGTTGACTATATCTGATGTATGTACAGTTGGTTGCAAATCTTATATTCAGGGATAACTCACTTTGTTTACAGGTAATGTAGTACTAGGTCTTTCTTTAGTAAACTCTAAGGTACATTTTCATGTAAATAGTTAATGGGTACATTACTTGTGTATTTTACAGGAGAGCTCAATTGTCTTAAGAGAGATCAGGGAAAAAAATGTCCAATTTACTCCATATTGGCTTAAATGGGTTTCTGGATTGTCGCTTCCCTCTGGAAAATCAGCTAAATACTAATAAATATAGTTAAATACTCACAACTACATTACTTCTCTTGCCATTTGTCATTATTGTTTACTTTTACTTAACTTTTATTGCGGTGTTATAATGCATTATAATGTTGTATAATAATGTTGCATAATCATCTTACGGTGTAAAAACCATGGAAAATAAAAACAAAAAATATGTTTTCAGTGAGAATCGTTGGTCTGGAGGAAAAAAAGTTAATTTACATAAGAACCACAATGACTATTCCACCCATGCTCTACCAAGGTTTTCCAGCACACACCTTTGACCTACTACAGTAGCTATGTTGGTATTGTACTTAAAACTATGTGTATGCAGGTTGCTTAGGATTCAAACATTCTCAAAAGCCTAATTTATACTCTTCGGAGGGTATAATGGACTTTACAATATCCAGCTATTAAAATGAGTTTGGACACCTACTCATTCAAGGGTTTTTCTTTATTTAGACTATTTCCGACATTGTAGAATAACAGTGAATACATCAAAACTGTGAAATAAGACATATAGAATCATGTAGTAACCAAAAAGGTATTAAACAAATTAAACAAATCAAAATATATGTTCTATTTGAGATTCTTCAAAGTAGCCACTCTTTGCCTTGATGACCGCTTTGCACACTCTTCTGTTTTTTTACATTTTTAATACATTTTCAAATAATTCAAAAAAATGGTTCTCTTTGTCATTATGGGGTATTGTGTATATGTAAAATGTATTTCAACCATTTTAGAATAAGGCTGTAACGTAACAAAATGTGAAAGGGTCTGAATACTTTCCGAATGCACTGTAGGGATATTGCAAATGTATATTACTGTTGCATTGCAATCTTTATTGTAAAAATAAATACAAGTACGAACATAACTTTAAGCTACACATTATTTTGACAGAGGTAATGAACTGTCCATTGATCAGCACAACAATTCATAAAACAGATTCCATGTTTGAAACACAAGTGCTTCTGAGCTTAATTCACTATTATGTAAGCTAACAGTTACATAAATCAGGAATGCAGACAAGCTCTAACTATCTGAGCTACTGTGTCCAACACACCTGTTGTTATGTTGGGCACCTACTGACCAAAAAATTATGTTATTATGATACATTTTTGTCAATGATTTGCATTGCTAAAATAAAGGTTTAAGGAAATACAGGCAATAGCCTCATCCACATTACTACAAGACAAACATCTTAATCAAGCCTGATGGTCTTGTAAGTATAAAAGAAAATCTTACTTTCATGTAATGCAAAAAAAAATCTTGAAAATGTAGCATAATGGGATAATGTCTTACTGGGGTGTGTGAATAATTAAATGATTTACCTTATATGCAGTACAAATTACATGTTTGTGGAAGGACCTCCTCCAGGAGTATGAATTAGGCTGATTGAGAAGATTTGAATCACAAGCAACCTACCTACACATAGTTTGAAGTACAATACCAACATAGCTACTGTAGTTCAAAGCTGTGTACTGGAAAACCTAGGTAGAGCAAGAGTGAAAAATGCATTGTGGTGTTCATGTAAATTTAATTTATTTTCTGTCTCTAGAGCAATGCTTATTTTCACTTAAAACATATTTTTGTTGTTTTTAATATCCATAGTTTAAATGTTTTCGGCTTCAGACTAATGCCTATTGTTACTTAAAAAGTACTTCTTAGTTAATTAAAAACAAAAACTATGAAAGAGGATTGTTGATGATGCTACACTATGACTGAATCCAACAGATCACACTAAACAAATCCTAAGTGTATGTTGATGCAGATAAGGTTTTGGAAGGTGAACATGTGCTACTGTCCCAGTGTAATACAGTAGTAACATGATCGTGCAGTGTTACCCTCAGGTCTTCTTTAACAGTCGCATGTCTGATGACCAGACAGTGAACCAGTGGCCTTGACTTGGGGTGAATGCTAATATTCTCAAGGTACAGTTAGCATTTCCCACAGACGTCTCCTCCCTCTGGACCTTCGCACTGCTCAGAGAGAAACTCACAAACCCAAATCCCAACCTAAACAAGCATTCACCAAAATATGTGCCCACTACTGAATGACTCCAACACAGTAATTTGCCTATTCATAAAGCATATAAACGCAGCCTTAAGTCATTCTAAAGACAATTCAGTTCAACCCATGAAGCAATCAACAAGCTTTGCAACTACAGTACAATACCACACCCTTTTAAAGGGTTAACTAGCAGTGAAATCTATTAATGTCCCTAATGCTCTACTATTTTACTATGTAAGCTTGATGCTTGCATGTATATTTAGATGGTATTCAATAGCCCCATCCACATAGGATAAATAATTAGTTCAGTTCACTGAAGGTCAGATGGAACACACCATTATTTCTACATATTCCAACACAATTGTAATGGAAAGCACACAGGACAGAGCCCAAGGTTTGTTCAGCTATTAACTACATGGAAAAAGGCTTTAACACAATATAGGCCTGTGCTACGCAGTCTCAACCATATCCGCTTGAATAATTTAGATACTGAGAACCAAGATAGTTCACGGCTGCCACTTGAGAAATTCAACACAGACTTGAAAAGATGGCTAGAACTTAATTTGACAGGCTTTTTTTTGCTGGTGTTTATGACTATTGAGAAATCGTGTGGTTTACTGCAGGCAGTTTCTGTTTTTTCTTCTTTTAAATTGGTTAACTGGGTACTGTAGCCTAGCAAATGTTTGTTTACACGTATTACGTTATTCGATTGAAGTACTTAGGAATGAATTGTAGCAATTCTACTAAGAGTATTTTACCAGGTAAATAGCTGGCTGTACAAAAAAAGCAAAGTGATATGTTCTTATGCACTAGCGGCTGTGAGTGGGTGTTGAATTCTTTCAAAGTAGGTGAGACAAATCCCTCCCACAAGGTCTGGAAGGAAAACTAATTGAGACAAACATTCAGAGAACAGTGACATTGGCACTAAAGAGCAACAGCTCTCTCAGCAACAAATAGAACACTCAATCCCTGGTAAACCTGCTCTGCTTTGACACAGGAAACTTCCAATAGTCCCAGTTACCTTGAAAACCCAATTTGTTAATTTCAAATAACAACGTTTGTGGACCATTAGGAATTGGGGAGCAGTTTAAAAAGAGACCTCTGGGTCGCTTGTTGCTGTTCCCAGTCCCCACGAAAAAATGGCTGAACAGAGTTGGGAGACATAACAATCACTTGCTGAAAAGAGAGAAAGGATTCAAACAGGCCTTAATGATGCTGCAGAAAACAGCATAATGACTCTGACCTCTTTGGGGGTAGAAGCTAGGAGGGGGTGTCAGTGAGAGCTGGCAGGATGTATCCAATGAGGATCTGGCAAGGGATGAAGAGGCAGAGGGGATACAGACAAACTGCCCAGCATTCGAACAGACAGGTTTATGTGAACCCATCATCCCTATTGCATCTCCACTTTCATGGGTAAGGGTTTGATAGAGTCACCCTGCCTGTTACTGAAGTCCAAACTAAATAAACACGGTGACCCCCTAGAACATGTTTTAATAAAATAAGCCCGCGACAGCCAGGGACAGGGTACTTTCCACGGCCTGAGAAACAAGTAGGCCTTAGAGAGAATACACACTGGTATCTCAGCGTCTGTCCACATCTGCATACAACATTGCCAATTGATTTGGATTTATTTGATCAAATGTTTTTTTTTGATGGGGCAGTGGATAAAGTAAACTTATTCAACTACAATGCATCTAATGAATAAGTAAAAGGCTTTAATTTCACATGCCTAGGGGGCTTCATAAAAGCATGTCACTGATGCAATTAAATAAATATTGTGTGTGTGCGTGTGTGTGTGTGCATGCGTGCGTGTTGTCCGTGATTGTATGTGCGTGGATGCCTGTGTGTGCGTGGGTAAATGAAATGCTGTCAGCTCTGAAAGCTGCTCTCTCAGGAGTTTGACTGTGTAAAATGAAATCTAGAGTACACCCACAGGGCAACATAACTGAGCAAATACAACAATTCAATTTACTCTTAAATTATGTTCGCATTCAGGCTCTACTCCTCCTTTAATTAAACTGTTGCAAAGCAACTGCAAATATAATCAAATAAAAACCATCACAAGGGCCAATATGCTGTCTGACAAACTGAATGAAAAGTGTGATATTGAAAGCTGTGCTTTTTAAGTAAAGCAAATCACAAATTGTTAGTGTAAAATGATGTTCAGCGCAACAAACTAAAACTAATTAACACATTGCAAAGAGTTTTTGATGATAAGAAAGAACATGACATGCATACAAAGCTTTGAAATGTATCATACAGACATTGATTTTTCAACTGTATACACAAGAAGTGTATTAACTCTTAGACAAACTCATGAATTCATATTTTATTTTCAATACTCATAGATTTTTAATTGATCTAGGGTTATGAATGACACACATAGCGTACACATATGCAGCCAACACTAGATTCAAAAACAAATAAACACCTGTCAGTGTCTAATTCAATATGGCAACCAAATTCAAGATAGGTGGTGAACTTTAGCAGCGCTTGTTCACATGTAAATACTTTAAAGGCTGAAGGACATATGTCCATATGAATTAGCACCATAGAATTAGATTTAGTAGAATTTACATTATTCCCTTTCAAAGCAATGCACCATGGTCAATTGATTGGGGGGGGGGGGGGTTCACTGATCGTGATGTGAAAATAACAGCTGATTTCGGTAAAACAGGATGTCAAGAGGGCTGCTTGAGCTGCAGAGTGTGTGTGTGTGTGGTCCAGTGAATGAAATATAATCCCCGAGCTAAAAGGGGTGAGAAAACGCCTGCACTCTGCAGGTCTGGGTACTGAACCCTTATCTGCGAGCTTGAGGTGGTCATGGGGATATTGACAGTTTTGCAGTAAAGGTCAGAGCAGAATACAAAAGGACAAATGTCACATGACGATTTATGTAATCTGTTTGTCATTGAGTTTGTTGAGGTGAAGCCAAAGATACTTTTCCATTTTACTCATACTGGTAAGTAAAGCTTTACTTGAACTTGTAATGTTATTTGAATCACAGCTAATGAGGGTTTTACCTTACTTAATGGTCGTTATTTGACAGAGATAAGAACACAATACAGCATACGCAGAGGCAACCTCTACTGAACATCATATAGTGCTGCTAAGTAGACAGATGAAGCACAACAGCAGCATTTTGGCAGGGTGGAGGGAGTAGGTATAACCAAATAAATAAATCTCATCACTGCTATGCAAAACAGCCTTTTACCAAAATCTACCAACAAAAGAGGGGTGACTCCTGGCATGAATATGCATGAGTTTATGGCAATTAAAAACTTGTCAGGGGGAGGAGGAGGAGACAATAATAGCGGAGGTATAGGAGAGCTACAGTCCATTCATTGGGATGGAGATGTAATTCCAGTCCTCCAGAGTACTTCACACGGCTACTTTATTGGTTTTGTAATTTTCCTCTCTCCTCCTCTCCTTCTCTCCTCCAAGCTCTGCACCTCATACAGAATTGGAGGAGAGTGTGGTGGTGCTTTTGCGTAGAGCAGAACGGGTGATGGAGAGCCACACGTCTCAGTTAACTTAGGCTCATCTAATGGTATTCATCGATACACTGGAGTGTGGCACAGCTTGTAGAGCAGAAAATAATTAGTTACACTTTTGCAGAGCTAATCTCCAAGCAGTGTGCTTGTTGTTTCCTCCAAATTTTATGGGCAGCTTAGAAACCGAAAAGCATGCATTCATTTTATCATTGCCAAACCACAAAGAGCATCTCCTCTTCTCATATTCTTTCCTTCATCCTCTGTTCCCCACCCTCCATCTTTTTTTCTTCTTCTAGCAAGCAGGATGTCAGATGATTAGCATGTAAAACGGGTCATCAAGGTCTGATAAAGTCATGGCTGTATCTGCATCCTAAAGCGCTATAAAACAAAGGCCAGCTAATGTCCAAGCACAGGCTCTGACGCCCACAACAGAGGCTGTTTACTGCCCTCTCATCCACTTAGACAGCTACCAGGACAAAGACATACTCTATTCCCTGTAAAACTGAGGAATCAAAAGAAGTGACGCTATATAATATTATTTTTCCTAACTGGAGGTACAGTGAATTATTTTCCATATTGAAAAAGGGTGTACATTACATTATTCTTTGCTCATGTCTGTGACATCCATCCATCCATCCATACATACATCCATACATCCATACAGTGACCTCCAAAAGTATTTGGACAATGACACAGTTTGAGTTGTTTTGGCTCTGTAGTCTACAACCATTACGGATCATCCTGAATGAATCATGAATAATGATGAGTGAGAAAGTTAGATGCATACCCCCAAGACAAGCTAACCTCTCACCATTACAATAATAACGGACGTTAGCATTTTTGGGGGAGTATGATATTTGTCTGTAATTTACTCACTCCTCATTATTCACGAGTCATCCAGGATTATCCGTAATCATGGTAGAATCCACATTCATGTAGAAGTGTTTAGAAATATTCAAAATCATATTTACAATAAAAGTGACTAAAATGACATTCATTTATATTGGCAGAAAATAATCTGAAAGGAAACCAAAAACCAAGAGCAAATGCATCCAACAAATTTGTAGAGTCACAACCTTGATATAGTCATTGATTGCTATGAATATTTGACAAATTACTTCACTTCATACGAATGTAATACACATAAGTGAATTTGTCCCAATACTTTTGGTCCCCTAAAATGGGGACAGTATGTACAAAAAGTGCTGTAATTTCTAAAACGGTTCACCCGATATGGATGAAAATACCATCAAATCAAAGTTGACAATATGCACTTTAGTCTCATAATCATTGCATAAGTGCTGAACTACAGAGCCAAAACAACAAAAGAACTTGGCACTGTCCCAATACTTTTGGAGCTCACTGTACATCATTAAAATATACACTGAGTGTGCTGAACAAATCAATTTGCAGATGCATACACTGGTGCCATGAAGGGATGCACCTGATTGGCAATGATGTTCATATATCCTGTGGCATTCAAACGTTGCTTCAATTTTATCAAGGAGTCCAATGTGTTCCATGAATACACACCCCACACCACCAGCCTGGACGCATGCACTCATATGGTTTTCTCCATACCCTAGTCCTCGCATCAGTGTGAAACAACAGGAACCGGAATTCATCAGTCCAGGCAATGTTTCTCCAATTTTACAGAGTCCAGTGTTTTCATTCCTTAGCCCAGGGGTTGCCAAACTTTTTTTGTTGCAGTTTTAAAGCAAATTGTCTTGCAATTTTATACATTTCATCATGCACAATGTGTATTCATGTGATATTTGAGTGACTAAATAATATCTATGGGATAAAAAACCTAAATAAAAAAATGTTAGCCGATATGGGCTAGTTGATCTGGACATTTCTGACAAGTTATAAATAGCTCTCTAAGGTGAGCAATGACTAACCTGACAATGGAGGATGTACTACCCAATTTTGAAATTGCGCATTGTGCATTAAAACTTCAAGAGTAAGTAAAGCTGGACTGAGTTCCTTTAAAAACATTTATATATACGAAAACGGTGGAACTCCTGCAGCATACAGTGCCTTGCGAAAGTATTCGGCCCCCTTGAACTTTGCGACCTTTTGCCACATTTCAGGCTTCAAACATAAAGATATAAAACTGTATTTTTTTGTGAAGAATCAACAACAAGTGGGACACAATCATGAAGTGGAACGACATTTATTGGATATTTCAAACTTTTTTAACAAATCAAAAACTGAAAAATTGGGCGTGCAAAATTATTCTGCCACTTTACTTTCAGTGCAGCAAACTCTCTCCAGAAGTTCAGTGAGGATCTCTGAATGATCCAATGTTGACCTAAATGACTAATGATGATAAATACAATCCACCTGTGTGTAATCAAGTCTCCGTATAAATGCACCTGCACTGTGATAGTCTCAGAGGTCCGTTAAAAGCGCAGAGAGCATCATGAAGAACAAGGAACACACCAGGCAGGTCCGAGATACTGTTGTGAAGAAGTTTAAAGCCGGATTTGGATACATAAAGATTTCCCAAGCTTTAAACATCCAAAGGTGCACTGTGCAAGTGATAATATTGAAATGGAAGGAGTATCAGACCACTGCAAATCTACCAAGACCTGGCCGTCCCTCTAAACTTTCAGCTCATACAAGGAGAAGACTGATCAGAGATGCAGCCAAGAGGCCCATGATCACTCTGGATGAACTGCAGAGATCTACAGCTGAGGTGGGAGACTCTGTCCATAGGACAACAATCAGTCGTATATTGCACAAATCTGGCCTTTATGGAAGAGTGGCAAGAAGAAAGCCATTTCTTAAAGATATCCATAAAAAGTGTAGTTTAAAGTTTGCCACAAGCCACCTGGGAGACACACCAAACATGTGGAAGAAGGTGCTCTGGTCAGATGAAACCAAAATTGAACTTTTTGGAAACAATGCAAAACGTTATGTTTGGCGTAAAAGCAACACAGCACATCACCCTGAACACACCATCCCCACTGTCAAACATGGTGGTGGCAGCATCATGGTTTGGGCCTGCTTTTCTTCAGCAGGGACAGGGAAGATGGTTAAAATTGATGGGAAGATGGATGGAGCCAAATACAGGACCATTCTGGAAGAAAACCTGATGGAGTCTGCAAAAGACCTGAGACTGGGACGGAGATTTGTCTTCCAACAAGACAATGATCCAAAACATAAAGCAAAATCTACAATGGAATGGTTCAATAATAAACATTTCCAGGTGTTAGAATGGCCAAGTCAAAGTCCAGACCTGAATCCAATCGAGAATCTGTGGAAAGAACTGAAAACTGCTGTTCACAAATGCTCTCCATCCAACCTCACTGAGCACGAGCTGTTTTGCAAGGAGGAATGGGGAAGAAATTCAGTCTCTCGATGTGCAAAACTGATACCCCAAGCGACTTACAGCTGTAATCACAGCAAAAGGTGGTGCTACACAGTATTAACTTAAGGGGGCTGAATAATTTTGCACGCCCAAGTTTTCAGTTTTTAATTTATTAAAAAGGTTTGAAATATCCAATAAATGTCGTTCCACTTCATGATTGTGTCCCACTTGTTGTTGATTCTTCACAAAAAAATACAGTTTTATATCTTTATGTTTGAAGCCTGAAATGTGGCAAAAGGTCGCAAAGTTCAAGGGGGCCGAATACTTTTGCAAGGCACTGTAGATGGGTCAAACACGTCCTCGACCAGCACCTCTCCTCCGGGCCATACCCCTCCCACTCCATGAGATACTGAAGGCCCCTCCCCCGGGACACCCCAAATCCAGTTGCCGGTCCTGGCACTAGGACCGCAGAAACCTGCCCACATCCTGGTTCACTCTCTCCACCTGCCCATTACACTCGGGGTGAAAGGCTGATCGAGACCCCCAAACGTTCCATGAACGCCTTCCAGACCATAGACGTGAACTGGGGACCCAGATCAGACACTATATCCTCAGGCACCCTGTAGTGCTGGAAGACGTGTGTAAACAAGGCCTCCACAGTCTATAGGGCTGTAGGGAGACCGGGCAGAGGAAGGAGATGACAGGACACAGAGAAACGATCCACAACGACCAGGATCGTGGTGTTACCCTGTGAGAGTGGAAGATCAGTAAGAAAATCCAGGTGCGACCAAGGCCGCTGTGGAATGGGTAAGGGGTGTAGCTTACCTCTGGGCAGGTGCCTAGGAGCCTTACACTGGGCAAACACCGAGCAGGAGGAAACATAAACCCTCACGTCCTTAGCCAAGGTAGGCCACCAGTACCTCCCGCTCAAACAGCGCACTGTCCTACCGATCCCAGGATGACCAGAGGAGGGTGACGTGTGGGCCCAATAGATCAACCGGTCACGGACAGCAGACGGGACGTACAGACGCCCAGCGGGACACTGGACGGGAGCGAGCTCTGCACGTAACGTCTGCTCAATGTCCGTGTCCAGCTCCCACACTACCGGCGCCACCAGGCAGGGAGATTGGGTGTGGGATCCATGGGCCGCTCCTCTGTGTCATACAGCCGGGACAATGCATCTGCCTTCGCGTTCTGGCAGCCTGGTCTGGAAGAAAGGGTAAACATAAAACGTGTGAAAAACATGACCCACCTTGCTTGGCGAGGGTTCAGTCTCCTCGCTGCCCAGATGTACTCCAGATTACGGTAGTCAGTCCAGATGAGAAAAGGGTGTCTACCCCCCTCAAGCCAATGTCTCCACACCTTCAAGGCCTTGACGACAGCCAACCACGTCATAGTTTCACTCTGCCGGGCTGAGCTTCTTCGAGAAGAAGGCACAGGGTGGAGCGTCTGTGGCATATCCGAGCACTGAGAGAGCACAGTTCCTATCCCAGCCTCGGACGTGCCCAGCTCCACTATGAACGCCAAAGAGGGATCCGGATGGGCCAGCACGGGAGCCGAGGTAAACAGAGCCCTCAGGTGACTAAAAGCCCTGTCCGCCTCAGCTGTCCACTGCAAGTGAACCGGGCCCCCCTTCAGCTTCCTTGACATACAGGTCATGCTCCAACAGGCGACCAAGCAATCTGCGCACCAGGGACACAAGCTTGGCGCGTGTAGTGGAGTATATCAAAATGACATCAATATACACCGCTACACCCTGCCCGTGCAGGTCCCTGAAAATATTGTCTACAAAGGCTTGGAAGACATTCATCAACCCGTACGGCATGACGAGGTGCCCAGAGGTGGTACTGAAAGCCGTCTTCCACTCGTCTCCCTCTTGGATATGCACCAGGTTGTAAGCGCTCCTGAGATCTAGTTTGGTGAAGAAGCGCGCCCCGTGCATTGACTGTATTGCTGTGGCTATGAGCCACAGGTAACTATACTTCACAGTGATCTGATTCAGACCCCGATAGTCAATATACGGGCGCAGACCTCCCTCCTCCTTATTCACAAAAAAGAAACTCGAGGAGGCGGTTGAAGTGGAGGACCGAATGTACCCCTGATGCAGGGATTCTGAGACATATGTTTCCACAGCCTCCATCTCCGCCTGTAAGAGGGGATACACGTGACTCCTGGGAAGTGCAGCGTCTACCAGGACATCTATCGCACAATCGCCCCGTCGATGAGGTAGTAATTGGAGAAGGTGAGAGCCAAATCGGCATATTCAGGGGGAATGCGCACGGTGGGGACCTGGTCTGGACTCTCCACCGTAGTAGCACCAACGGAAACCCCTAAACACCTACCTGAGCACTCTCGAGACCACCCTGTGAGAGCCCTCTGTGGCCAAGAAACAGTGGAGTTATGACAAGCTAACCAGGGTAGGCCCAGCACCACGGGAAAAGCAGGAGAGTCAATAAGGAAGAGACTAATTCTCTCCGTATGACCTCCCTGTTCACCATGCCCAAAGGAGCGGTGACCTCCCTAATCCACCCTGACCCTAATGGTCTAAGGCGTGAACGGGGGAAGGGCACATCCACGGGAACAATGGGGATCCCTAAACTATGGGCTAAAGCTCTATCAATAAAATTATCAGCCGCGCCTGAATCGACGAGCGCCTTATGCTGGGAATGTGGGGAATGCGGGAAAGTGACAAACACAAAACATATGTTCAACAGAGGGCTCTGGGTGAGAATGGTGCCGGCTCACCTGGGATGACGCCGGAGCGCACTGCCTGCTGCCTCGATCCCCAGAGGAACCAACCCGGCACCGACCTGCAGTGTGACCTCTGCGGCCACAGATGGTGCACGGGCTGGAACCCGCTCCGGTCTCCCTGCGCACTGCCCCTCCCAGCTCCATGGGTATCGGACAGGGGGTGCGGGAGAATGGAACCACCAGACCCAATCAGAACGTCCGTGGGTCGCCAGCAGGTTGTCCAGCCGGATGGACAAGTCCACCAACTGGTCGAACGTGAGGGTGGTGTCTCTGCAGGCTAACTCCCGACGGACGTCCTCTCTCAGACTGCAGCGGTAATGGTCGATCAGGGCCCTGTCGCTCAATCCCGCACTCCTCGTCTGCTGTCTCAGATGGAAGAGGTGCTCACCCACCGCTCTACCCTTGGGCAGGTGGTCGAAGACTGCCCGGAAACGGCGGGTGAACTCCTCAAACTGGTCCAACGCCGCATCTCCCTCTCTCCACACGGCGTTGCCCCACTCCAGGGCTTTCCCGGTGAGGCACGAGACGAGGGCAGACACCCTCTCACTACCCGATGGAACCGGGTGAACGGTTGCCAGGTATATCTCCAGTTGAAGCAGGAACCCCTGGCAGTTTGTAGCCTCTCCGTCGTACTCCTGGGGCAGCGCTCCTCCACCCCTATAACCAGGGTACCTGCTCCTGCTGACTCCATAGTTTGGTCAGTGATTCTGTAGTGGAGCGTACCTGAGGCAGAGAAGCCAGATGCAGGAGAGAGAACTGTGTTTCCAACGGTGCAGTGTATTAAACAAAACAACAAAAACACCGGGAAACATAACAATAACAATCTCCAATATAAAATATATTTTGATTCGATTAACACTTTTTTTGGTTACTACATGATTCCATATGTGTTATTTCATGTCTTCACTATTATTCTACAATGTAGAAAATACAAAAAATAAAGAAACACCCTGGAATGAGTAGGTGTGTCCAAAACTATGTTTCCATTGAGCATCAAAAATCCTGTGCAAAAGTTTCAAAGAGTAATAACAAAACTAACATTCTAATAATACAGAGATGTATAGTTCGCCTGGTTAATGGGGCTTTGAAAGTGAAGGAAAGTCCAAGGATACAGACAGGAATGTGCCAGTATGAATGTTACAAGACGACTATAACATTTTACTCATAGTCCAAGAGCCTGTTCAGACACACAGAATGTGTGGTAACTCAAAAGGCATGCATGTATACCAACGGAAGTGTGTTTGTATAAGCGTGACTCACTCACACATGAGCTATGGCTGAAAGTAATCTGGGCTGAGTGACAGTGTGGAGTGACTGTGTGTGAGAGAAGCTGCAGTGACAGGGAGATGAGAGACACGTCAATCAACCCTGAGCTGAGCTCTTCCCTCTGCTGGCCCAGTCTGGTATGGACCCCAAAAACACACAGAACAGAGCTCTCTCCATGGACTTGTTCTAATAATTTACCATGCATCACCCTTCTTTCCCTGAAGTAATCATAGGTCTGAGAGATGTTGAAACTGTTAAATAAATACATTCCCTTTTAAAAATGCCAACGCCTTCATCGGGTTTACTTCATGTTCATCCATTTATTTTAATCCGTTTATATTTATATGCTTTTAATTTTCTTGCAAACCTTGATAATGCACACAATGGGGATTGTAAAACAGTGGCATGTATTCAGCTGGATTCAGATACATCTAGTTGGTGTGTGTGAGGCAGGGTGACTAAATGGGTGAGTTGTACAGTGCATTACAGGTCATTATCCAGGTAGCCAGAGAGCCACTCCACATCCATTTGGCTGATTAGGGCTATGCATAGCCTAAATACTGATGGGCAGGGAAACTCACAAAGCAAAGGAGGGCCTGCTTAGTCCAACATGAAAGAGTTAATTTTAAAAGTGTTGGTATCTAACTGTATTTATAATCAGAGGTGCAACTTTCACTGGGGACAGGGGTGACATGTCCCTCCCCACATTCTGAAATTGAATTTGTGTCCCCCCTAGTTTTATCATTGGAATATGATACCAAACAAGGCAATAGTGTGATTTATGACCATGCGGACACCTCCGAGTGGTCGAGTAGGCTGTTTGGAGTATTTATCCAATTGGATAAAAAAATATATATATATATATAAAAAAAATTGTCCCCCCACTTCTAAAAACCAACCAAAGTTGCGCCCTTGTTTATAATGCATGCAAAGTGTATTTCATCAATGGTTTATTGTGTCATGGTGACTTGAATGCTATACATGCAAACGCAATACAAACAGAATTTCTGTTCATAGAACATGGTGCTGCTGTCGCTAACACATAGCTTCTTACTACTAAAAGTATCGAAATTGACCTGGTTAAAATAGATGAAATGTCATTGCTAGTCAGACAGTAAAGAGGCTTGACAGACATGGTTTATGAAGCCTGAGCATTAGACAATTAAACGGGTCACTAACCAACCTATGCATGTTGTTTGCTGCAGATTGCATCTCTGAAACAACCTTTTTATGGACGCAGTGACCTTGGTGAACATGCCCACATTCAATCTATGATACTTGTCCTGTTCTCTGATATACTAGGCAAGAGAGCATTATGTTGCACAATAAAAGCCTATTCATTCCTTTAGAAAACTAACCACATAATTTTGTTGTGGCATAACCCATAGGGGTACTTTCAGTCCAACTATATGCCTGAAAGGATTATATGAAATAGGAATGTGGAAGTAGAGTCTAGATTAATACGAGCCTGTCGATCGGACGTGTATGAAATACCATATTGACACCCTAAAGGGAACAGACACAGATACAATACACATGTTCCTGTATTGGTTTTGTCATGACACTCAGTAGTGAATCAATGAACTTGTATGTTTGAGAGCATAAAAAGTTAATCAAATAAAAAGCATATTCCAGTAACCCTTCTCTGAGCCTCTTGTTTGTAATGCACTAACACGCTTGCAGAGCCTATCCTAGGTCTACTGCCTATCACCTCACGGTGAACTATAAAAACATGCTACAAGCATTTATAGTATATAATGGTTCCTTATCCTCTCTGGGATAGGCGGGACAGTCGTGTCCCACTTGGCCAATAGCCAGGGAAAATGCAGAGCCCCAAATTTAAAAAAATACTATAAAAATCAAACTTTCATTAAATCACACATGTAAGATACCAAATTAAAGCTACACCCGTTGTGAATCCAGCCGACATGTCAGATTTCAAAAAGGCTTTTCGGTGAAAGCATAAGATGTTATTACCTGATGATAGCACAACAGTAAACAAAGAGAGTAGCATATTTCTACCCTGCAGGCGCAACACAAAATGCAGAAATAGAATATAAATCATGCCTTACATTTGACAAGCTTCTTTTGTTGGCACTTCAATGTGTCCCATAAACATCACAAATGGTCCTTTTGTTCGATTAATTCCGTCGATATATCCAAAATGTCCATTTATTTGGCGCATTTGATCCAGAAAAACACAGCTTCCAATTTGCGCAACGTCACTACAAAATATCTCAAAAGTTACCTGTAACTTTGCCAAAACATTTCAAACTACTTTTGTAATACAACTTTAGGTATTCTTTAACGTTAATAATCGATCAAATTGAAGACGGGACTATCTGTGTTCAATACAGGAAGACAACAAACTGACGCTACTTTTTGAGTCATGCGCCTCTCTCAAAAAGTACACTTCAAGTGACACTCATTCAAGATGGCCGTACTTCTTCATTACACAAAGGAATAACCTCAACCAATTTCTAAAGACTGGTGACATCCAGTGGAAGCGGTAGGAACTGCAAACAAGTCCCTTAGAAATCTAGTTTCTCAGTGAAACCTCATTGAATAGACAGTGACCTCAAAAAACAATCTGAATGGTTTGTCCTCTGGGTTTTGCCTGCTACATAAGTTCTGTTATACTCACAGACATGATTCAAACAGTTTTAGAAACTTCAGAGTGTTTTCTAATTAAATCTATTAATAATATGCATATCTTATATTCTGGGGATGAGTACCAGGAAGTTAAAATTGGGGACGCTATTTATCCCAAAAAGACAATGCTGCCCCCTATCTCGAAGAAGATGTATGCAGTGAATTCGGAAAGTATTCAGACCCCTTGACTTTTTCCACATTTTGTTACGTTGTAAAATGGATTAAACTGTTCCCCCCCCAACAAACTACACACAATAACCCGTAACGACAAATCAAAAACAGGTTTTTAGACATTTTTGCAAATTAATAAAAATAAAACAATACTGATATATCACTTTGCTGAAGCACCTTTGGCAACGATTACAGCCTCAAGCCTTCTTTGGAATGACGATACAAGTTTGGCACACCTGTATTTGGGGAGATTCTCCCATTCTTATCTGCAGAACCTCTCAAGCTTTGTCAGGTTGAATGGGGAGAACCGATGCACCTGCATCTATTTTCAGCTCTCTCCAGAGATGTTCGATCGGGTTCAAGTCCTAGCTCTGGCTAGGACATTCAAAGACTTGTCCCGAAGCCACTCCTACGTCGTCTTGGCTGTGTGCTTAGGGTCGTTGTCCTGTTGGAAGGGGAGGTCCTGAGTGCTCTGTTTTCATCAATGATCTCTCTGTACTGCTCCGTTCATCTTTCCCTCGATCCTGATTAGTGTCCCAGTCCCTGCTACTGAAAAACATCCCCACAGCATGATGCTGCCACCACCATGCATAGGGATGATGCCAGGTTTCCTCCAGATGATGCGCTTGGCATTCAGGCCGAAAACCTCAATCTTGGTTTCAACAGACCAGACAATCTTGTTTCTCATGGTCTGCGAGTCCTTTAGGTGCCTTTTGGAAACTCCATGCAGGCTTTCATGTGCCTTTTACTGAGGAGTGGCTTCCGTCTGGCCACTGTACCATAAAGGCCTATTGGTGGAGTGCAGCAGAGATGGTTGTCCTTCTGGAAGATTCTCCCATCTCAACAGAGGAACTCTGGAGCTCTGTCAGATTGACCCAGGCCCTTCTACCCTATTTGCTCAGGTTTGCCAGGCGGCCAGCTCTAGCAAGAGTCTTTGTGGTTCCAAACTTCTTCCATTCCATTTAAGAATGATGGCGGCCACTATGTTCTTTTGGACCTTCAATGCTGCATACATTTTTTGGTACCCTTTACATAATCCTGCCTCGGAGCTCTACGGATAATTGGGTGTTGCTCTGACATGCACTGTCAACTGTGGGACCTATACAGTTGAAGTCGGAGGTTTACATACAACACCTTAGCCAAATATATTTAAAATCAGTTTTTCACATTTCCTGACATTTAATCCTAATAAACATTCCCCGTATTTGGTCAGTTAGGATCACCACTTTATTTTAAGAATGTGAAATGTCAGAAAAATAGTAGAGAGAATGATTTATTTCAACTTTTATGTCTTTCATCACATTCCCAAAAGGGACAGAAGTTTACATACACTCCATTAGTATTTGGTAGCATTGCCTTTAAATTGTTTAACTTGGGTCAAACATATTGGGTAGACTTCCACAAGCTTCCCACAATAAGTTGGGTGAATTTTGGCCTATACCTCCTGACAGAGCTGGTGAAACTGAGTCAGGTTTGTAGGCCTCCTTGCTCGCACACACTTTTTCAGTTCCGCCCACACATTTTCAATGGGATTGAGGTCAGGGCTTTGTGATGGCCACTTCAATACCTTGACTTTGTTGTCCTTAAGCCATTTTGCCACAACTTTGGAAGTATACTTGGGGTCATTGTCCATTTGGAAGATCCATTTGTGACCAAGCTTTTACTTCCTGACTGATGTCTTGAGATGTTGCTTCAACATATCCACATAATTTTCCTGCCTCATGGTGCCATCTATTTTGTGAAGTGCACCAGTCCCTCCTGCAGCAAAGCACCCCCACAACATGATACTGCCACCCCCGGGCTTCACGTGTTATTTCTTACATTAGTACCCCAGGTCATCTTAGGTTTCATTACATACAGTCGAGAAGAACTACTGAATATAAGATCAGCGTCAATTCACCATCAGTACGACCAAGAATATGTTTTTCGCGACGCGGATCCTGTGTTCTGCCTTACAAACAGGACAACGGAATGGATCGCATGCAGCGACCCAAAAAAATGACTCCGAAAAAGAGGGAAACGAGGCGGTCTTCTGGTCAGACTCCGGAGACGGGCACACCGTGCACCACTCCCTAGCATTCTTCTTGCCAATGTCCAGTCTCTTGACAACAAGGTTGATGAAATCCGAGCAAGGGTAGCATTCTAGAGGGACATCAGAGACTGGAACGTTCTGTGCTTCACGGAAACATGGCTCACTGGAGAGACGCTATCCGAAGCGGTGCAGCCAACGGGTTTCTCCACGCATCGCGCCGACAGAAACAAACACCTTTCTGGTAAGAAGAGGGGCGGGGGCGTATGCCTTATGGCTAACGAGACATGATGTGATGAAAGAAACATACAGGAACTCAAATCCTTATGTTCACCTGATTTAGAATTCCTCACAATCAAATGTAGACCGCATTATCTACCAAGAGAATTCTCTTCGATTATAATCACAGCCGTATATATCCCCCCCAAGCAGACACATCGATGGCTCTGAACTAACTTTATTTAACTCTTTGCAAACTGGAAACCATTTATCCGGAGGCTGCATTCATTGTAGCTGGGGATTTTAACAAGGCAAATCTGAAAACAAGACTCCCTAAATTTTATCAGCATATCGATTGCGCAACCAGGTTTGGAAAACCTTGGATCACTGTTACTCTAACTTCCGCGACGCATATAAGGCCCTGCCCCGCCCCCCTTTCGGAAGAGCTGACCACGACTCCATTTTGCTGATCCCTGCCTACGGACAGAAACTGAAACAAGAAGCTCCCACGCTGAGGTCTGTCCAACGCTGGTCCGACCAAGCTGACTCCACACTCCAAGACTGCTTCCATCACGTGGACTTGGGACATGTTTCGTATTGCGTCAGATAACAACATTGACGAATACGCTGATTCGGTGTGCGAGTTCATTAGAACGTGCGTTGAAGATGTTGTTCCCATAGCAACGATTAAAACATTCCCTAACCAGAAACCGTGGATTGATGGCAGCATTCGCGTGAAACTGAAAGCGCGAACCACTGCTTTTAATCAGGGCAAGGTGTCTGGTAACATGACCGAATACAAACAGTGCAGCTATTCCCTCCGCAAGGCTATCAAACAAGCTAAGCGTCAGTACAGAGACAAAGTAGAATCTCAATTCAACGGCTCAGACACAAGAGGCATGTGGCAGGGTCTACAGTCAATCACAAGCTACAGGAAGAAATCCAGCCCAGTCACGGACCAGGATGTCTTGCTCCCAGGCAGACTAAATAACTTTTTTGCCCGCTTTGAGGACAATACAGTGCCACTGACACGGCCTGCAACGGAAACATGCGGTCTCTCCTTCACTGCAGCCGAGGTGAGTAAAACATTTAAACGTGTTAACCCTCGCAAGGCTGCAGGCCCAGACGGCATCCCCAGCCGCGCCCTCAGAGCATGCGCAGACCAGCTGGCTGGTGTGTTTACGGACATATTCAATCAATCCCTATACCAGTCTGCTGTTCCCACATGCTTCAAGAGGGCCACCATTGTTCCTGTTCCCAAGAAAGCTAAGGTAACTGAGCTAAACGACTACCGCCCCGTAGCACTCACTTCCGTCATCATGAAGTGCCTTGAGAGACTAGTCAAGGACCATATCACCTCCACCCTACCTGACACCCTAGACCCACTCCAATTTGCTTACCGCCCAAATAGGTCCACAGACGATGCAATCTCAACCACACTGCACACTGCCCTAACCCATCTGGACAAGAGGAATACCTATGTGAGAATGCTGTTCATCGACTACAGCTCGGCATTCAACACCATAGTACCCTCCAAGCTCGTCATCAAGCTTGAGACCCTGGGTCTCGACCCCGCCCTGTGCAACTGGGTACTGGACTTCCTGACGGGTCGCCCCAAGGTGGTGAGGGTAGGTAACAACATCTCCTCCCCGCTGATCCTCAACACTGGGGCCCCACAAGGGTGCGTTCTGAGCCCTCTCCTGTACTCCCTGTTCACCCACGACTGCGTGGCCACGCACGCCTCCAACTCAATCATCAAGTTTGCGGACGACACAACAGTGGTAGGCTTGATTACCAACAACGACGAGACGGCCTACAGGGAGGAGGTGAGGGCCCTCGGAGTGTGGTGTCAGGAAAATAACCTCACACTCAACATCAACAAAACTAAGGAGATGATTGTGGACTTCAGGAAACAGCAGAGGGATCACCCCCCTATCCACATCGATGGAACAGTAGTGGAGAGGGTAGCAAGTTTTAAGTTCCTCGGCATACACATCACAGACAAACTGAATTGGTCCACTCACACAGACAGCATCGTGAATGTGGATGTCAGAAGGTGAATTCACCAATTTGTAAGTCGCTCTGGATAAGAGCGTCTGCTAAATGACTTAAATGTAAATGTAAATGTGAAGAAGGCGCAGCTGCGCCTCTTCAACCTCAGGAGGCTGAAGAAATTCGGCTTGTCACCAAAAGCACTCACAAACTTCTACAGATGCACAATCGAGAGCATCCTGGCGGGCTGTATCACCGCCTGGTACGGCAACTGCTCCACCCTCAACCGTAAGGCTCTCCAGAGGGTAGTGAGGTCTGCACAACGCATCACCGGGGGCAAACTACCTGCCCTCCAGGACACCTACACCACCCGATGTTACAGGAAGGCCATAAAGATCATCAAGGACATCAACCACCTGAGCCACTGCCTGTTCACCCCGCTATCATCCAGAAGGCGAGGTCAGTACAGGTGCATCAAAGCTGGGACCGAGAGAATGAAAAACAGCTTCTATCTCAAGGCTATCAGACTGTTAAACAGCCACCACTAACATTGAGTGGCTGCTGCCAACACACTGACACTGACTCAACTCCAGCCACTTTAATAATGGGAATTGATGGGAAATGATGTAAATATATCACTAGCCACTTTAAACAATGCTACCTTATATAATGTTACTTACCCTACATTATTCATCTCATATGCATACGTATATACTGTACTCTATATCATCGACTGCATCCTTATGTAATACATGTATCACTAGCCACTTTAACTATGCCACTTTGTTTACACACTCATCTCATATGTATATACTGTACTCGATACCATCTACTGTATCTTGCCTATGCTGCTCTGTACCATCACTCATTCATATATCCTTATGTACATATTCTTTATCCCCTTACACTGTGTATAAGACAGTAGTTTAGGAATTGTTAGTTAGATTACTTGTTGGTTATTACTGCATTGTCGGAACTAGAAGCACAAGCATTTCGCTACACTCGCATTAACATCTGCTAACCATGTGTATGTGACAAATAAAATTTGATTTGTTTTGGGATGGTGTTCCTCGGCTTGCAAGCCTACCCCCTTTTTCCTCCAAACATAATCATGGTCATTATGGCCAAACAGTTCTATTTTTGTTTCATCAGACCAGAGAAAATTTCTCCAAAAAGTATGATCTTTGTCCCCATGTGCAGTTGCAAACCGTAGTCTGGCTTTTTCATGGCGGTTTTGGAGCAGTGGCTTATTCCTCGCTGAGCGGCCTTTCAGGTTATGTCGATATAGGACTAATTTTACTGTGGATATAGATATTTTTGTAACTGTTTCCTGTTATCGCTTTGTCATTTTGGGGTATTGTGTGTTGTTGGATGAGGAATATTTTTTATTTAATCAATTTTAAAATAAGGCTGTAATGTAACAAAATGGAGGGGGGGGGGGTTGTGGAATACTTTCAGAAAGCATCATTTACTACACAAACAACTACTCTATATTAATATACCTAGCTACAATGTTTTATAAACTCACAGAAAGGGTGGCTAACAGAATGTGTTAAGCTAACCATGTTTCTTCAGTGTTTGCTTTTTCTACATTGAAATAAAATATAAACCCAACATGGAAAGTCTTGGTCTAATGTTTCATGAGTTTAAATAAAATATCACAGAAATGTTCCATACACAGAACACTTATTTCTCTCAGATTTTGTGCACAAATTTGTTTACATCCCTGTTTATGAGCATTTCTCCTTTGCCAAGATAATCCATCCACCTGACAGGTGTGGCATATTAATAAGCTGATTAAACATATTGATCACAACACAGGTGCACCTTGTGCCGGGGACAATAAAATGCCACTCTAAAATGTGCAGTTTTGTCACACAACACAATGCCACAGATGTCTCAAGTTGAGGGAGAGTGCAATTGGCATGCTGACTGTAGGAATGTCCACCAGAGCGCTTGCCAGAGAATTTAATGTTAATTTCTCTACCATAAGCCACCTCCTACGTAATTTTAGAGAATTTGGCAGTAGGTCTAACCGGCCTCACAACCGCAGACCACGTGTATGGCATCATGTGGGCGAGCGGTTTGCTGATGTCACCGTTGTGAACAGCGTGCCCCATGGGGTTATGGTAGGGGCAGGCATAAGCTACGGACAGCGAACACAATTGCATTTTATCAATGGCAATTTAAATGCACAGAGATAACTTAACGAGATCCTGATGCCGATTGGTGTGCCATTCATCCGCCGCCATCACCTCATGTTTCAGCATGATAATGCACAGCCCCATGTCGCAAGGATCTGTACACCTGAAAATGTCCTGTATACTCACCAGACATGTCACCCATTGAGCATGTTTGGGATGCTCTGGATCGACGTGTACGACTATGTGTTCCAGTTCCCTCCAATATCCAGCAACTTCGCACAGCCATTGAAGAGGAGTCGGACAACATTCCACAGGCCAGTCAACAGCCTGATAAACTCTGTGCGAAGGAGATGTGTCGTACTGCATGATGCGAATGGTGGTCTCACCAGATACGGACTGGTTTTCTGATCCACGCCCCTACCTTTTTTTCAAGGTATCTGTTACCAAGAGATGCATATCTGTATTCCCAGTCGTGTGAAATCCATTGATTAGGCCCGAATGAATTTATTTGAATTGACTGATTTCCTTATATGAACTGTAACTCAGTAAAATCTTTGAAATTGTTGCATGTTGCGTCTATATTTTTGCTCAGTATAGCTCCCTCCCTGACTTTGCAGAGGCAGACAGCCCAGCTGTCGTGGACAGACTAAGACAAAAGGCTTTCACCCAGACACCTCCAAGTCTAACACACAGACCCAGCTTTGTAATGAGATGCTGTGTGCGTGCGTGCGTGCGTGTGTGTGTGTGTGTGTGTGTGCGTGCGTGCGTGTGTGTGTGTGTGTGTGTGTGTATAGGGGCTTTTAAAATGTCACTGACAGCTTATAGTACATCACCCCTCCCTGTGGATGGCCCACTGGCACCTATTTAACCAGGATACACCCTCAGGCACATTCACCTGCCTTTACAACCTCCTGTACAAGGGTCTGCTATCACAAAGGCTGACAAAACCTTGATGCAGTATTAGAACAAAATGACATTTACACCACAACAGCCTCAGATAACACAGAGCCTGTCATGGATAACATTGATGCCCAGGACCCTGGCTTGACAAACACTGAAAGTATCAATGATTTCAGACAGCTTCTATTCTATGGCTCAACAATTATTATTGTTTGCAGACAATATCACAGAATGAATTTATTGTGAATGAAAAGCATGAAAATGTGAATAAAGTATTCACAGTCACACAATCAGAAGGATGACAGTTCAGTGGTTGTCAGAACTGTAAGGCAAATAAAGACATAAACAAATCAGTTCAATAAGACCTGTCTGTACGCTGCTAAAAGGCCCGGGGGTGTTTGATGGGGGGCATGGAAACCTTCACCTTCTGCCATAACATACGGTTGTTTACGTTATACACAATAGTAATTTGATCACGTACTTTTTTCTCTATGAAGAATGAAACCATTGTCTTACAAATAGAGAAAGCAAAACGTAACCATAAAGGTGATGCATTTTGAGATCCATTTCCTTTGTGTGTGAAGAGGCGGTATGAAATGTGTGCAGCCTGGCCTGTACAGACCGTAATAAAACAGTGTAGTGTGGTGATACAGTGATGCCGTAGGGAACTGGGCCTCAACGGAGCCACAACTACACCTTATTAGCGACCTGTCTGCAATAAATGTTGAACTTGTCCTCCACAGGTTTGTTGTGGTGATCAAGTCAACTGGTCAATCACACCTTTCCCCCTATAGGACTAGACAACTAAGTGTTTTCGAATCCTATTTGAAATGCTTAGTCGAATGTAAACAGTGCACTGAAATCAATGCAAGGCAAAAGGGAAGCTTAATGTTTGAATGTTAATTTCTGTGATTATGTCTTTCCCTCTGAGTTTCTATTATCATAATTATCAGAGAGAATCATGTCAGTCTCCATCTGAGGAAAGGGCAGGAAACCACCGTGGGTCTAAGGGTGGGTGTTACACATTGTTGGTGAGGCCACTTTTCCCCTCACAATATACTATAAAGCGCATTGAGACCATGTGAAAAGGGCTATATAAATGCAATCCATTATATAGATGCAACCTATTACAAGTGAGAGGCCCAGCGCCTTGACTGTGTGCCTGTGATACCCCCAATACTCTGTGGGAGGAGACCCTGGGGAACATTCCCGTCTGCCCTCTGTGTCCTTTCCCGTTGAGAAGAGGACAAGGTGGTGCTCAACTATCACCGCTGCTTTCCTTCTCTCTCAAGTTACTAAGTCTGGAATGTTACTTTTTTTCTAATAAAAATAAACATTGCTTACATTGTTGTCCAGACATTACTGTAGTGTAAATTGTAGGGGAAAGCTCATTCCGAATATAACAAGATTCTGTCTGACTGCAGTCCATAGGCTGATACACATTGAGTGGTAATCAATCCATTGGCTGAGTCATGTTACTAAAGGCACGCATTACCATCAGACAAAGCCTATTGATTTGACCTGAGCTGCATCTGTGGAGCGGACCACTCTGTACAATTTATATAATTACCCATTCACCCTAATGGGAGGAGCAGTTTGGATATTAGACTGAAAGGATCCATATTTGACCATTAATGCAGAGTATTAAAGCAAATTTGTTCAGCAAATTAAAAAAAAGTGGATGGGAGTCACACAGTGCAAGAGAGACTAGCAGATACGGTCTGAAATGTAAAGATGTGCACTCCATTATTTCACATAGGAAAACATCACTGTTTAATTAAAACACATGTAATGTAACACAGAAGTACCAAGTGCACCAAGAGTCCAACCAAACATAACTACAGTACATTTGAGAATAGTGAGGGATTGTCTCAACCCATCAACACTAGAACTGGGTCTGTATGTCTGTAGTCCATCCAGTTAATGCCTAAACATTGTTTAAGTGCAACTTATAATAATACTTGTATTCCTTAAAGGAAAAGTGACATATTCTGTAGAGTGGAACTCACAATGGTAAAAGGCCCTGCTGAAATGTGTTGCATTGAAACAACAGCCACGTCCTCGTCTGTTCTGTAACGAGGAGCTCTAGTGCTGAGCAAGGAACACATTGTATAGTTATCTGCTGAAAGCTGTTGTTTAGTATTCATAAAGCCTGTCCTATTTTAACCGCAGTCAGTCTGACAGCTACAACTGCGCTCCTCTGCCAACTGTGCTTCTCATCTTCATACCTTAAGGCCCTGACTAGCAAAAGAGGAAGGACAACACTGACAGCCTTGACATTTGATGCTAGAACTCAATGTAGAATTATACCATGGCATTGTTGAATACTCATTTCTAATTGCCTTGAAGGGCATTCCAGAGCGTACATTATTTCCCTATATCACACGGTATATCAGCACGGTAGAATTCAATGGCTATAATTAATTCTTAGGGACAGATCAACATTTACTGGGCTGGAGGGGCTGGTCCAACTCAAGGTGTCATAAAAACAAAATGTACTCCTCTCTCCAAAGTTACAAATATTTTCACATGAACCTCACCTTATACTGTAAAATGTATTTAACACCCTCCCCCTCAGATGAACTCAAAATAATGTTTACCACGGTAAATAACAATAACTGTAGCGTCCCTGTGTTTAAAAACGTGGATATAGACTTTGCCACTTCAGCATGCTTTTGTGGCCCAGTCGATGCTACGCAGGGCTACGGGCCAGAAGGTTGAGGGTTCACTGACCACCACAGACGAGCCGGCTAAAGACAATGATCAGCTAGGGGGGAATCTAATTTCAACAATGTGATGCCATATTTATATAACAACACAAAATATATGCAACACAATTTCCACCAACAGGTTTCTGTGCAATCTACCGCACAGCATACTGACTTTGGGCACTTCAATATCATGTTTGTGTTTTCAACACCACAATAAATAGACTATGTCAATCTCGACAAACAGAAAATACATCCCTCCCTACGTTGTAGGCTTACCCAGTATCGAAGGCTTGGCTTGACAATCTCCGAATGTCATTAAACTTTTTGGTGTTTTGTAAGAGATGTATTTTCTAGATCTTAGATTCTTCAAAGTAGCCACCCTTTGCCTTGAAGGCAGCTTTGCAGACTCTTGGCATTCTCTTAACCAGCTTCACCTGGAATGCTTTTCCAACATTCTTGAATGCTGCAGAATTGTTTTGGTACCCTTCCTCAGGTCTGTACCTAGACACAATCCTGTCTCAGAGCTCTACGGATAATTCCTTCAACCTCATGGCTTGGTTTTTGCTCTGACATACACTGTCAACTGTATGACCTTATATAGACAGCATTTTACCCGCTCCCATCATGTCCAATCAAATCACTTTACCACCGATGGACTCCAATCAAGTTGTAGAAACATCTCAAGGATGATCCATGGAAACAGGATGCACCTGAGCTCAATTTTGAGTCACATAGCAAAGGGTCTGAATACTTCTGTAAATAAGGTATCTGTTTTTAATTTTTAATACGTTTGCAAACATTTCTAAAAACCTGTTTTCGCTTTGTCATTATTGAGTATTGTGTGTCGATTGACGTTTGATTTCATCCATTTTAGAATAAAACTGTAACTAAACAAAATGTGGAATAGGTAAAGGGGTCTTAATACTTTCTTAATGCACTGTATATATAGCCTATGTATGGGAAGAGGAGCTTAGGCCTAACCCCAGAGATAGAGATATGCCAGTGGCATGCTGCAACACTGACATGCATTTCTTTATGTCAGATGGATACTGCGTCAGCTATACAGATAAAAACATACAGAAGGTGGTTAATTTGTTAATTTTCCATTTTTTATAAAAATAAGCATTATATTGTTAAATTATAGGACTAACTCTGGTAGACCTGAAACAGTCTTCCTCACCTCAAGCTCAACTGTCGGAGTCAGTCTGAGCGCCGGGACACAGTGCCTTCGTATCATAGGGTAATATTAGGGTAATAACAAAAGTAAATAGAGCCATTGTTTACAGAGCTGCCAACTCTCTCGCATTGTCTGTGAGACACATGCATTTGACCCTCTTCTCCCGCTCTCACGGCACACCGCATTGAAAATTACTGCTTTTATTTTTTAAATTCGTCCAACTTTTCAACTGTGCTCCAAATCGTTTTGGAATCGGGGCATTTGCGCTTGCAATTTAACCTCTTGAAACTCTAGGGGCGCTATATCATTTTTGGATAAAAAGACGTGCCCGTATAAAAGCGCAATATTTTGTCACAAAAAGATGCTCGACTATGCATATAATTGATAGCTTTGGAAAGAAAACACTCTGACGTTTCCAGAACTCCAAAGATATTCTCTGTGCGTGCACTAGAACGTGAGCTACAGGCAAAACCAAGATGAAACGGCATCCAGGAAATCAGCAGGATTTTTGAGGCTCCGTTTTCCATTGTCTCCTTATATGGCTGTGAATGCGAGAGGAATGAGCCTGCCCTTTCAGTCGTTTCCCCAAGGTGTCTGCAGCATTGTGACGTATTTGTAGGCATATCATTGGAAGATTGACCTTAAGAGACCACATTTACCAGGTGTCCGCCCGGTGTCCTGCGCCGAAATTGGTACGCAAACCTCAGCTGCAAGTATTTTTCCATGGAATTCAGAGAAGAAAGCAGGATTCCACGAACGATATATCAATGAAGAGATATGTGAAAAAACACCTTGAGGATTGATTCCAAACAACGTTTGCCATGTTTCGGTCGATATTATGGGGTTAATTCGGAAAAAGTTTGACGTTGTTGGTGACTGAATTTTCGGTTCGTTTCGGTAGCCAAATGTGATGTACAAAACGGAGCGATTTCTCCTACACAAAGATTCTTTCAGGAAAAACTGAACATTTGCTATGTAACTGAGAGTCTCCTCATTGAAAACATTCAAAGCTCTTCAAAGGTAAATGATTTTATTTATTTGGTTATCTGGTTTTTGTGAAAATGTTGCGTGCTAAATGCTACTCAAAATGCTAAGCTAGCTTAGCATACTCTTACACAAATTAGTGAATTGCTATGGTTCAAAAGCATATTTTGAAAATCTGAGATTACAGTGTTGTTAAGAAAAGGCTAAGCTTGAGAGCAGGCGCATTATTTTCATTTTATTTGCGATTTTCAGAAATCGTTAACATTATGCTAATGAGCTTGAGGCTATAACTGTATACAGGTTTTTTTCATACGTGAACAAAACGGAGCGATTTGTCCTACACAAATAATATTTTTTTTGAAAAACTGAACATGTGCTATCTAACTGAGAGTCTCCTCATTGAAAACATCTGAAGTTCTTCAAAGGTAAATGATTTTATTTGAATGATTTTCTTGTTTTTGTGAAAATGTTGCTGGCTGAATTCTAGGCTTATAGCTATGTTAGCAATCAATACTCTTACACAAAGGCTTGTTTAGCTATGGTTGAAAAGCATATTTTGAAAATCTGAGATGACAGTGTTGTTAACAAAAGTCTAAGCTTGAGAGCAAATATATTTATTTCATTTGCGATTTTCATGAATAGTTAACGTTGCGTTATGCTAATGAGCTTGAGGCTATAAATAGAATCCGGGATCCGGGATTGCGCGACGCAACAGGTTAACATCACGAGCAAAACCTTTATCATTGTCCTGCACTGTGAACTGCAGCACATTGAAGCATATGATTGGTCTAGTTATGTAAGGGATCAATGGGATTGAATGCATGTTTTAAAGAAACACCCCTCAAGATAAGAGCGGAGCTGAATGCAGAGCGAGAACGTTCACTGTGGAGTTTATAAAACTGTAAAAAGAGTAGCATGGTAGGGCTGTTTTATGTACAATGTCAACAAAATGTGGTTGCTTTTACTCCTGTCACTATTGCAGAATGCAGCCCTTTGACAGAATGTCCTAAAGTCAATTTAATCCACACTTGCATTAGTCCTCTCATTTGGTGATAGGCATTAAGGTTGTGACGAAGAAATGGCAGCAGAAAGACCTATAGTATGTTTTATCGGGGAATTTTGGTAAAGTGAGCTAATTTATAACTCTGAAAATGATTTAGTCAAATAGATTATGAACCCAAAAATGTGAGTTTGATTCTATATAAAGTCTGATTCTATACAATAAATATAACTGTCACGCCTTGGTCATTGTATTTTGTGTTTTCGTTATATATTTGGTTAGGCCAGGGTGTGACATGGGTTTATGTATTGTATTTTCGTATTGGGGTTTGTAGTATTTGGGATTGCGGCTGAGTAGGGGTGTTGTATAGGTTTGGCTGCCTGAGGCGGTTCTCAATCAGAGTCAGGTGATTCTCGTTGTCTCTGATTGGGAACCGTATTTAGGTAGCCTGGTTTTCACTTTGTATTTCGTGGGTGATTGTTCCTGTCTCTGTGTAGTGTTCACCAGACAGTTTCGGTCACTTTTGGATTTTCTTTTTTTTGTATTGGAAGAAGAAGAGTACGAGCGCCATTCTCCTTGCGGAGATGGTGCTAAATACATCATCACGGTCGGTCCCTGGGATTGGGCTGGCTAACACGATTCGTTTTGCTTGGAAGGAAAAGGAGTTGGAGCCTTTAGGACGAGAATCTTTTGGAAGGATTATATTGATGGGGATTCTAAAGCTGACGGTGAAGGACGTGTTTTGTTTCCAAGGCAACTCGTTGGAGGGAGCATACGACGTCGCGCTATATACGGAAGAAAAACATGATGATATCCTGAGAAGGGCAAGAGCAGTGGGAGGTGAGAGGCCGATGTGCCACTACGAAATATCAAGTCTGGCGAAGAATAACTTTAGGGTTGTAACTGTTAACATGTACAACCCTTACGTTAAGGATGAAGAGGTGAGGGCTTTTCTGGGGAGATACATGGATAACGTTTCCTCAGCTAGGCACCTCAAAGACTCCCTTGGGTTTTGGAATGGGAGGAGAGGTTTCCAGGCCCTCCTCAGGGAGGACCCAAAGGGACATGGTGGCTACCTCCATCCTCCTGCTATGTTCTCCCTTGGGGCTGACAGGGGGACATTGTTTTATGCACGTCAGCCCCCATTTTGCAGGCGCTGTATGGCCTATGGTCACATTTTCGCCTCATGCAGCATGAGAAAATGCAGATTTTGTGGATCTGAGGATCACGAGGCGAGGGACTGTGACAAGCCTAAGACATGCCATGGGTGTGGCTCGTCAGCACACCTGTGGCGGGGGTGCCCGGCCCGTCAGAGGTCATATGCGTCTGCGGCTGGGGGGGGAGCAGGAGCGGGGGAAGAAGAGGAGGGGAAGGAAACACGCCTCATGACAAGAATACAAGTCCAGAGGGGAAGGCCACAAGGAAGGAAGAGGAGCAAGAAGCGGCGGATGGAAGAGAGAAGGAAACGGAAGGCACGGGAGTAGGAGAACCAGGAAATGCGGTGGAAGAAGGCAACCGAGTGGAGGAGAATGAGAGAGATGAAAGCGAGGGAGGAGTGGTGGAAAAGGAGACGGTGGAAGAGAAAGTGGACTGAGGGGAAAGTGACATGGTGGAAGAGATGAGGGGTATGGTGGAGGAGCTGGCGAGGGGGAGGGTGGTATCTCTCCACTGCCGCCATCACTAAAGAAGAGAATGAAGAGGAGGGTGCGATTGGCCGACAGTGAGGGGAAGGGGATGGCCAAGAGAGTGATGGGGGTGGGAGAAACCTCTTGGTTGCTGCTGGTTTCCCAAGACTCTCAACTTCATTTGGGTGGGGACACACCTAACAAGACTCAGGACTGGGTACAGGAGGAGGTGGGGAGTTTTTTGTTTGGGGACTCAGCCTCCCCAATTTTTTTTCAAACCAGCGGCAACACTGGGGAGGGGGAGGATTGTGGGGGTAGACCCAGGGTGCAGGGCACCCCGAAGCCAAACACTATTCCTGCATCCTGGGATGGTGTGATGGAGGAAGTGGGGGGGGATGTCGGGATTACGGATGGTGTTCTCACCGGTAGATATGGAGCAGGGGAGCATCGGGTGAGTCTCCTGTTTTTGTTTTTTTTCTGTCTGAGTTTAGAATTTGTGTGTATTACATGTTTTATTTTTTTCATGGAGTCTAATTTTACTTTTGTTAGTTTAAATGTAAGGGGTTTAAGAGATATTGTTAAGAGGAGGGTGGTTTTTAGTTATTTGGAGGGTGTGGGGTTTTGATTTTTGTTTTTTACAGGAGGTTCACCTGAGGGATGGAGGGGACGTTAGTAGATTTAAGAGGGAGTGGGACAAGGGGGAGTCGGTTTGGGGTGTAGGGGGGGTGCACTCATCGGGGGTAGGAATTTTGTGTGGGCACAGGGAGGTAAAAGTGGAGGATTCATTTGTGGTAATGCAGGGGAGGGTTATAGGGGTGGATGTCACGATAAGGGATTGTAAATTTAGATTAGTGGTGGTGTATGGGCCACAGGTGGTGGCAGACAGGAAGGAGATGGTGGACTGTCTGACACCCCTGTGTGTCACAAATAGGAAATTAGTGATAGGGGGGATTTTAATACAGATTTAGGAAGAGGGGGGATAACAGTGCAGGCGCCATTGCTAGGCTAATGGCTTGCCATGGTCTGGTAGATGGTGGTATGCACACTACTCCGAAAATGGATGGTCCTACATGGCGTAACTCCAGGGGGGTTGAGAGGAGGCTCGATTATATTTTTGTACCCAGGTCTTTGGGAAAGTTGTCTGGGCGGCTGTTGCCTGTTTTCTTTTCGGATCACGACGGGGTGCTCCTGCAGGTGGGGTCGCCAGTCTGCCTCTTTGGTAAGGGGTACTGGAAGCTAGATCGGGATGTGCTGGAGGAGCAGGTTTTTGTTGACGGGTTTTATGTTTTCTTTAGGAGGCTTGAGGGTCTCCGGTCCATGTGCGAGGGGGTGTTAGAGTGGTGGGAATTAGTTAAGGTGAGGATTAGGGCTTTTATAATAGGGTATTGCAAGAGGAAAAAAAGGGAGGAGAGGAGGGAGGTGGATCGTATCCAAAGGTTAATTGAACTCGAATACGAGGCAGGCAACCTCGGCGGGTCGTTTGACTGGGAGAGATCCTCAACCCTAAAGGCGCAGCTCAGGGAGTTGCAGGAGCGGAAGGCTCAAGCTTTCCTGGAGCGTGCGCATAGCGGCTTTCTAGAACATAATGAGACTTGTTCTGCTATGTTCTTTAAGTTGGTTAGGGCAAGACAGAGTAGGAAGGTAATGCATGGTGTTAGGGAAGAAAATGGTAGTATAGTTAGAGAACCAGAGGATATGGTCAGGGTGACAACTGATCATTTCCAAGGTTTATTTAAGGAAAGGGAAATATAGGTAGAGCAGGGAAATGTGTTTTTAGAACACTTGTCCAGGCGGTTGCCGGAGGAAATTAGAGAAGTGATGGAGGCCCAGATTTCACTAGAAGAGGTTGAGAGCGCTCTTAGGAAGATGGGAAAAGGGAAGGTGCCTGGGATGGATGGGCTGCCGGCTGAGTTTTATCTCAAGTTTTGGGGTATACTTGGACCAGTAGTCCTCGAAGTCTTGAAGGCCATCCTTGAGACGGGGGTCCCGGGGGGATCAATGGCTGTTGGTGTGCTGCCACTTTTATATAAGAAGGGGGAAGTAACTGACCTTGGCAACTGGCGGCCGTTGACCATGCTGTGTGTAGATTACAAGCTACTTGCAAAGGTTTTAGCAGACCGGTTACGCACAGCACTTCGCTACGTCGTTCATGAGGATCAGACGTGCGGGGTAGAGGGCCGCTCTATTAGATGGAACCTACAGTTAATCAGGGACTCCATCGCTTGGATTGAAGATAGAGGACTGCCTTTTATGGTAGCAGCGCTAGATCAGGCGAAAGCCTTTGATCGTGTGAATAGATCCTTTTTATTCAGAGTGTTAGGTAGATTAGGATTTGGGGAGAAGTTTATAGGATGGATTCGTACATTATATGTCGGAGCGGGGTGCCGAGTTAGTGTAAATAGTCACTTGGGTGAAGTTTTTGACCTCTCGTCTGGGGTCAGGCAGGGGTGCCCACTCTCGGCTCTCCTCTTCGTTCTGTACATGGAGCCTCTGGGGGCTGCCATTAGGGCAGACACAGGGGTGGAAGGTCTGCTGATCCCTGGAAGTGGTGGACTGCGTGTTAAGATGACGCAGTACGCCGACGGCACTTCCTTGTTGTTGTGCAAGGACTCGTGCCTGACAAGGTCCCTTGCCATCTTTGGGGATTTCACTCGAGCGTCGGGAGCAGTTCTGAACCATGCAAAGTCTTCCGTGAAGTTTTTCGGAAGATGGCGCGGTAGAACGGATGTGCCTGGGGGGTTATCTCTCTGTGAGGGGGCCCTGAGGATTCTCGGGGTCCATTTTGAGACCTCCGGCTCTGCGACGCTAAACTGGAACATGCGTATTGCAGTGGTACAGAGGAAGCTAGCAATGTGGAAAGCTAGGTATTTGTCTTTTATGGGCAAAGTCCTGGTCCTAAAGGTGGATGTGTTGCCGTCGCTTTTGTATTTGGCTTACATCTACCCATTGCCGGCTTGTCTGAGAAGGCCTCTAGTGAAGCTTGTGTTTCAGTTTATGTGGAGTGGCAGGTATGAGTGTGTCGCCAGGGCACGCATGATCTGTCCCATCGGGGAGGGAGGTAGGGGGTACCACATTTCCCCTCAAGCTGGACACAATTTTTGTTTCTTTCTTGTTAACGGAGCTTGCTCAGCCAGTGATACACCCGTCCGGTTACCTTCTGCGGGTATTTTTATCGTATCAGGCGAGAAGCATAATGGTGTGGTCTAACACGGGTCCTCGGGCGGAACAGCTGCCGTGGCACTTTGGTCATGCGGCCAAGTGGCTGCGTGCGCACCCAGAGGTTGAAGTTGCCCGAGTAGGTTTAGATCATAGGCACCTGTACGAGGAGGTCAGAAAGGCAGAGAGTCCGGCGCCTGTAGTAGGCATCTCGGAAGTGGTCTGGGAGGGAGTGCAGGTGCGGGGTCTGGACAACAGGCTCAAGAACCTGAATTGGTTGAGCCTTCATAAGTGTTTGCCGGTACGTTCCATCTTGTACCGGTATAGTTTAGTGCAATCCCCCACCTGTCCAAGATCCTCTTGTGGCAGGGAGGAGACTGTGCGCCATGTCTTTTGGGACTGTGCCTTTGCCGGAGTAGTATGGGCTAGGGCACGGGTGTTGTTAGGTTTGGTAAAGGGGGATTTTGTATTGACGTAGGCCAGGTTAGAGAGGGGTGTAGGGAGAGTGAGAGGGACGGATAGGGACAGGTTTCTGCTCTGGCTTCTCCGGAGTCTCATTAAATGGGGGCTGTGGGAAGCAAGGCTGAACATGGAGAAGACAGGGAGAGATTGGGGGGTGGAAGGGATAGTGAGGAGAGTGGAAGGAGATTTGAGGGGGAGGATGAAGAGGGAGGAGAGGAAGTGGGGCAGCATGCTGCTCGGGAGAGGTGGAAGGGGGTTTAGGGCTGGGTGTCATTTAGATTTGTAAGAGGATAGATTAGGGACGGGGAGATAGGGAAAGGTATTTTGTAGGGTGACGGGGAGGGAAGATGCTCCCCTGAGGTTTTGTTTGGGGTTTATGTTTAGTTTAATTTAATTAGTTTAATTAAAAATACCATTATTTGTGTATGTAGGTAAATTATGATTTGTAAAGAATGAATGGTATTGAAGATAATAAATTATTTGTTATTTAAAAAAAATAGGCTGTAATAGGTTTCACGTTCCGTTTGTTGTTTTTGTATTTATTCGTTATTTCATGTATAGTTCCGTTATTTGTTTCATTAAAGAACATGAGTAACCAACACGCTGCATTTCGGTCCGACTCTCTTTCGACAAACGAAGAACGTCGTTACAGAATCACCCAACACACTCGGACCGAGCAGAGTGTTAACAGGCAGCGACAGCTGGAGCAGCAAAGGGAGGAGGAATTATTCGGAATATGGACATGGGAAGACGTGCTGGATGGTAAAGGTTGTTACACTTGGGAGGAGATATTGGCCGGAAGAGATCGCCTCCCATGGGAACAGGTGGAGGCACTAAGGAGAGCAGAGGCAGCCGGAGATAGGAGCCAACAATACGAGGGAACACGGTTGGCAAGGAAGCCCGAAAAGCAGCCCCAAAAATTTCTTGGGGGGGGCTATCAGGGAGTATGGCTGCGTCAGGTAGGAGACCTGCGCAAACTCCCTGTGCTTACCGGGGGACTAGAGAGACCGGGCAGGCACCGTGTTATGCAGTGGGCCAGCTTACATGGCACCAGCCTTGCGCTCGGTGTCTCCGGTTCACCTACATAGCCCAGTGTGGGCTATTCCTCCTCGCAGCACTGGCAGGGCAACCGAGAGTATTCAACCAGGTAAGGTTGGGCAGGCTCGGTGCTCAAGAGCTCCAGTGCGCCTGCACGGTCCTGCACGCTTCCAACCCTCCCACTGTTTCTAGCATTTGCCGGCATCTCCATCTCACTTCATTACTGTCTGAATAAAGTGTTAAACCACCTAAAAAAATGTTTTAAAGATTTTTGCATACTTTAAAATGAATTCCCCAAAATCCCAAAGTAACAAAGTTGTCAAATTTGGAGTGTTTATTTAATGTTCAAAGCATCCTGAATACACCTGACCTGTGTTTAAAAAATGCCCATCCTGGTCATAGGCCTAAGCCATGTAAAGATACGTAGAATTGCAGGAAATTAGCTTTAAAGTAGTCCAATTTTACCCCATCTAGGTGTTGTGCCAGGGGGCAATGAAATTCGCAGAGCAAATCCTCACTGAAAGCTTTCAAAAGTTGGCTGTCCTGTGTTTATAGGGAAAATATGAGCAGCAGAGCAAATGTAATCCAGGGGAAAAAACACACTTCTCTCCCAAAAAAAACCACACAACCCTCCACCCAAAACAGTTTGCTTAGCTAACTAGCAAGTCTGTTTGTTTAGTTACCAAGGCAACTATTATAGCTAATTAGTAAACTTGCTAGCTACTTCAGTGGATGTTGAAGAAATTTCTACCCACCAATGAACACATTTCTAGTGGCACATGTGTTAAATTATAGCCACTGTATAAAAGGGATATTCAACTCGTGGCTCTATGCGTTCTCTGGAAAATTAGTTTCACTCCGCTAGCACAATGTGGAACACAGCTTCCATCTGTTCATTATTTTCCATAGAACGCATCTCGCTGATTATCCTTTGCATATTCCTCTCCTACAAATAACAACAGTGGAACAATAAAACACACCCAGAACAACTCTTTAACTGAGTTACAGTTATCACAATTCTACACATCTAAAACCATCTATGTCACTGAGAAAGAAAGAGTGACTGAATATAAAACTCACATCAAAATTGTGGCGTATAGGATTGTATGGTTTCATATCATCTTCTAATGAGCTGACATGGAACGATGCACAATGCTCTCTTTGTTTAACTGCAAATCATGTGCAGACTACTTCTCACAGTGAGTGATCCATCCATATGTTGTTTATAGGCCTACATCCCCTTCGAATACAGAACACAGTAGCCCAGTGGCCGAGAGTGGGGAAGATGGAACGAGATGGATTTTGGCTGACATTCTGCGAATTTTCTCCTCAATGAAACATTTGATCTCAAAGTTCTGTTCACAAAACTAGAATCTGTTATGAACAGAGTGGACTAGTTTTGCAGACTTTACCCTTTGCCAAAGTAAAAAATTTAAAAATGCATTGTTTGGAAGGAGGGCAAAGGCTAATTGAGTTATTGCCCACGCGCACTTCAGAGTAGGCGTTCCCTAACGGAAATATGCAAATGTTTGCTAGAATGTGCTAATAGGATCTCCCTAGCTCGTGACTGGCTCTGGCCACCTACTTGCTTGTTCTGCGCACTATGACTAATCTGTTCCCATTTGAAACAACAGGCTGTGGTTTATCTTGGTTTACTTACAAAAATATTTGGTAGTAGTGTGAATAGCACCTGAGGCTCAGTGGAGTCTGCCTGGCTCAGCTCCTTGAGGGAGATGGTACTAACAATGCCCCGCAGCAGAGGGGTGTCCTCACCGATAACACGCAGATGGCGAGAGGACTCACGCCCACTCCTGGCTCTTGCCATTTATCTGGACAGCTCTACAGGTGGGGCTGCGCTTGCATCCTCCACAAAGAGCACCCGCATCAAAGGCAAAGCAGAAAACAATGTGGCCGCTCATGAAAGGGAAGACAGTGATTTCATTTAAGCTGTGGTCAAGAGAGGATACTTCCCTCTGTTTATGAGCCAACACGCTAGAGTCCAGCAACAAAAGGAGAGGGGGACAACAACTACCTTTATTGATGAGGCACAGCCTTATAAATGAACCATGCATGCATAGCATGTGGGATGCACTTAGCAAGAACATTTTTATGATCATAAAAAGCTAAACGGAATTCTCAAGTGTCTTATGTATTTCTGTTTGTTTCACACAAATGAACACATTATACACTAGTGCAGGGTTCCCCAACTGGCGGCCCGAGGGCCGAATTCACATACATACATACAGTACCAGTCAAAAGTTTGGACACACCTACTCATTCAAGGGTTTTTCTTTATTTTTACAATTTTCTACATTGTAGAATAATAGTGAATCAAATCAAATGTATTTATAAAGCCCTTCTTATATCAGCTGATATCTCAAAGTGCTGTACAGAAACCCAGACTAAAACCCCAAACAGCAAGCAATGCAAGTGTAGAAGCACGGTGGCTAGGAAAAACTCCCTAGAAAAGGCCAGAACCTAGGAAGAAACCTAGAGAGGAACCAGGCTATAAGCGGTGGCCAGTCCCCTTCTGGCTGTGCCGGGTAGAGATTATAACAGAACATGGCTGTCACAATCATTTAGAGATGGATTGGAGCAAGGTGCAGCGTGGTACAAAAATACAAAAACTAATATAAAAGTTACATGCAGTGCAGAAAGCAACTACACACAAACAAGATCCCACAAACCAAACTGGAAAAAAGGCTGCCTAAGTATGATCCCCAATCAGAAACAGCGAGACAGCTGCCTCTGATTGGGAACCATACCCGGCCAACAAGGAAATAGAAAAACTAGAATGCCCACCCAAATCACACCCCACCGAACCAAATAGAGAAATAAAAAGGCTCTCTCAGGTCAGGGTGTGACAATGGTCAAGATATTAAAATGTTCATAGATGACCAGCAGGGTCAAATAATAATAATCACAGTGGTTGTCGAGGGTGCAACAGGTCAGCACCTCCGGAGTAAATAGTGAAGACATCAAAACTATGAAATAACACATATGGAATCATGTAGTAACCAAAAAAGTGCTAAACAAATCCAAATATATTTGAGATTTGATATTCTTCAAACCTATTGCCTTGATGACAGCTTTGCACACCCTTGGCATTCTCTCAACCAGCTTAATGAGGTAGACACTTGGAATGTATTTCAATTAACAGGTGTGCCTTGTTAAAAGTTAATTGGTGAAATGTATATTATTCTTAATGCGTTTGAACCAATCAGTTGTGTTCTGACGAGGTAGGGGTGGTACACAGAAGATAGCCCTATTTGATAAAAGACCAAGTCCATATTGATAAAAGACCAAGTCCATATTAAGGCAAGAACAGCTCAAATAAGCAAAGAGAAATGACAGTCCATCACTACTTTAAGACATGAAGGTCAGTCAATTTGGAAAGATTTCCAGAACTTTGAAAGTTTCTTCAAGTGCAGTCGCAAAAACCATCAAGCGCTATGATAAAACTGTCTCTCATGAGGACCACCACAGGAAAGGAAGACCCAGAGTTACCTTTGCTGTAGAGGATAAATTCATTAGAGTTAACTGCGCCTCAGATTGCAGACAAATAAACGCTTCACAGAGTTCAAGTCACACATCTCAACATCAACTGTTCAGAGGAGACTGAGTGAATCAGGCCTTCATGGTCGAATTACTGCAAAGAGACCACTACTAAAGGACACCAATAATAAGAAGAGACTTGCTTGGGCTAGAAACACAAGTCATGGACATTAGACTGGTGGAAATCTGTTCTTTGGTCTGATGAGTCCAACTTTGAGATTTGTGGCCAGAGTAGGTGAACGGATGATCTCTGCATGTGTGGTTCCACACCTTGAAGCATGGAGGAGGTGGTGTGATGGTGCATTGCTGGTGACACTGTAGGTGATTTATTTAGAATTCAAGGCACACTTAACCAGCATGGCTACCACAGCATTCTGCAGTGATACGCCATCCCATCTGGTTTGCGCTTAGTGGGACTATTTGTTTTTCAACAGGAAAATGACCCAAAACACACCTCCAGGCTATGTAGGGGCTAATTGACCAAGAAGGAGAGTGACGGGGTGCTGCATCAGATGACTGGCCTCCACAATCACCCAACCTCAACCCAATTGAGATGGTTCGGTTTGAGTTTGACCGCAGAGTGAAGGAAAAGCTGCCAACAAGTGCTCAGCATAAGTGGGAACTCCTTCAAGAATGTTGGAAAAGCATTCCTCATGAAGCTGGTTGAGAGAATGCCAGGAGTGTGGAAAGCTGTCATCAAGGCAAAAGGCGGCTACTTTAAAGAATCTAAAATATATTTGGATTTGTTTAATACTTTGTTGGGATACTACATGATTCCATATGTGTTATTTAATAGTTTTGATGTCTTCACTACTAATTATACAGGTATGTTGTGAATAATGTGGAACCAAGCAAGATTTCAAAGTGACACATCCGCAAAAATATGCATGCACGTAAGGCATATGAAATGTCATGTTGAAGTTTGCCTCAGATCAAATGCCTTAAAAAAATACAATGTAGAAACGGCGTGAGCTTTTTCTATGTAATGATATTCAGACTCCATTCAGCTCTCCAGAAGGCCCCATATGAAGCTGAGGTAGAAACGCACCAGGGAAGCTACTGACAGTCATCTAATTTCCTTGAACAGGAAGAGCCATCCATTCTAATGTCATCACACTCTGAAAACTCTTCCCCTCGTGTGATAATCAGTGTTTTCCAAATGCAAGGCACTCTTAAAACCAGCCACCATCCTTTTACAGCAGACACAATTATCTCTACAACCAATCTGTCTATGTACAGTGCTTTTCCCAGACCCCTTCTGCTCACAGTAATAGTGCTTAGGGGAACTGACTGAAAATAATTGATATTTCCCAGATCTGGCAAACAATGGTTGGTTATTGTGTTTATAAAGTATCACTTGGCTTTCATGCTGCATGTCAGACATTCCTCTTCCTGGAGTATTGGTGAGTCACTCCAGATGACTTGTGTGTATGTGAGAAGGCTGTGTCAAGTCCATATTATCCTGTAATGTCCCGTCCCCTCCTCTCTGTCTGTTGGATTATTGACATAGAGTTAATAAAATAAAGGCCACAGATTGGACATTCTCAATACAATTATTCCCAATACAAATAATTGTATTTTGGGCAGAGAACAGGGACATTACTGTAACTGCACTCACAGTGGGAAAGCAGAGAAATCTGATGGTGTCCTCGGTTACAGTACATGACAGAAAGAGTCTACTTGTAGGCTTGTTTTTGAACAGATGGGTGTTCTCTGAAAGTAAAGGCTGCGTCCCTGAACTTCACGTGTAAAAGCCTACTAGTTACACATGGTTTAGTTTAAAACAAAATTGCTGAGTACATACAGTATTATCCGTTCACTCATCTGCAAATACTGAAACCGCTTTGGTAAAATCCTCTACCTAAACTAAATCCCCCAGCTCTAATTTCATGTGCTGGAAGAGTGTTAAAAATGTTGTTTTCACTAGGCGATGGACAGTTCTATAGAGAATCTGAATTTCTGCTGGAGTTGGAGAAAGCTTTTAGTCGTGATTTAAGTGCTGCAGCCGTTAATGCATAAACCACCTATTTGACATCAGAACCAAGTTTAATCTCCTTTTACTTAAAAGTGGTGATTTTAATAACTACACTTTAAGACATACTCCTGTTTTACATAATGACTTGGATATGCTTTCAATGTATTATAAGGGAGGTTTAATGGAGAAAAGAAATAGATAAAAGTGAAGCCTTCAGAGATCCATTTGAAATAAGTGTGGAATTACCTGCCATAAAGCTGCCAAGCATTCTAATCTTAAGAGTCCAAACTAACTTTGAAATAATAACATCTGAGTGAAGCAAAACGAGCCATTGACTGTCCCCAAGGATATTCTTCATCTCTTTCCTGAATGTATCATGACACAGAATAATGTCTATAGATGATCTATTACCACTCCAAAAAGCTATAGTAATAAATAACACAACGGAAAGTGATTTTGAATCTGATCATATTCTCAAATGCCTGTTACGGCCATTGTACTACAGTACCTCTAAACACACTTTCTGCCACATCAAAAACACCCAACATGGTGCATTCATGGAATGCTGACATTTCTCAGTGGTGTTGAATGTCTAGTGCTCTCATTACAGATTGTACTTTGGGCTTGGGTAGATCTATAGATGAGCCTTGGAATCCTGTTTCCATGCAGCATTGAGTTAGAACAATTCATCCTTACCTAAATTACAAAAAATAACTAATTGAATTTAGATTTTGGGACATCTACTACTATTAGTGACATGTCATGACATGCTCTTAAACATATACTTGAAGTACAATCCATGAATAAATAAATGTCAGGTTGTGTCAACATGACCTGTTGGAGCGATCAAAGAGAACTGCGGTGCACTGAGGCTGCCGTCTAAGAGGTTATTCAAATGGGTAAAAGTCCCCCTTGATTCCCAGATGTGGGTGTTGCATTAGTCTGGCCCATCACCCAGGCATGAGCAATTACCCAGACTTAGCAGAGAGAAAATGATTATCCCCATCATCTCAATAATAAAGGTCGGAGCAGTCCATTCCAGTCAACACACACAGGGAAACACAGATGCAAAACACACACACAACCAATAAATCAGTTAACATTCTGACGCGAACAGAGGTATAATAACAAATCCTTAGCCTTAGTCTCTGATATGTATTGCATGGGTAAATAATAGCTTTGGACAATGTCATCTTTCTCAATGCAAGTTTACGTCAATAGACAGAGCGCAGCTCTCCAAATGGGGATGTACTATAGACTTATCAAAATTAGTCAGGCAGCATTGGTGGTCCCTGGGTAAAGAAAAATGTCAGTATGAGGTATGACACTTTAGGATTATTTGAGCTCCTAAATGGGAGAAAGGCAAGAGATTTCTGCAGACATTCCAGCACATACAGTATAGGCAAACATATCTTAATCAAAATCTCTATGTTAACCCAAGCTGCACATTCTGCTAATAATAATAATAAACTGCAGCCTATATGAATCAAGCAGTGATGGTTTTCAATCTGGGCAAGCGTAATTCATGGCTATAAAATCCCTAAATATTACAGTGATAGTTAAATGTTTCCCAGAAAGGCATTCCTGCATGAAAATTATTATGCCAATTATGATTTCAAAATGCACTAAATGAGTGATAATTACCCCAGTTAGGGCCCTTGCAGTAAACATGTCGAGAGCCCTCCAAATGTACCACAGCAATCAGTGATTAGTAAAACAGGCTATTATTGCCCATTTTTAATCAGTTCTGCTGTGCAAAACACAACCTACAAGACCTAATCTTGTGCACATAACTCGGACTACATTAATGACAATGGTCGATTTGCCTAAAGTTTCTCATGGACTAAGTATTACATTTTAATCTGTAGTTTAGTCCTGAGGGTAACAGCCTTACAGCCAGATGTGTTCATTTGCAGGCCTAGGCAAATAAAACATTGAGGGAGGTTAAGATACACTGCTGCAAGGGGCAGATGTCCAAATCAAACATCTGTTAACTGGGCCTACCCCAGCGCCACGGCTAGGCTTGGATCCACCAGAGCTAGTTTAAGAGATGGCTCCCTCTGGACAGGCAGGGGATTGAAGACCAGCTGTGCAGTAGTTAGCACAGGCCACAGAGAGTGGCATATAGCACCACCAATACATGCCATTCAGATGGTGATTTAACATGCTATAGCACCCACCCTATGACACTATTAATTAATAACTTCCCATTCCCTGTTATTCCCAACATCATATATGCATCAACATTTCTCCCCTTTTTCCTGTGAGGCGAGAGAGAGCATGTTCTATTAGAGCCTGCTATGAAGATACAGGGCTTTGCAAAGCAGCACTGTCACCAGCATGCACATCAGCAAATAAAAGTAATTCAAAGCAAACTGAAACTGTTTTAGTTAAAAACATGTGATTCAATAAAGAAAAATAAAGCATTATTCTCCCTCCTGTGTAAGTGCTGTGTAACTCTACGTAGGAGGCAGCTGAGGCAGAGAGGATGACCAGAGACACATTGAGCAGAGCAAACAACCTCTTGGCTGAACTTATCTAGCCCAGTGTTCTCTACATACAGTGAGCAACATGAAAACAAGACAACAGTAGCAACACAAATGTTGCTGTTGGCTTTATCTGTAATCAACATGCTTACATCCCTTGAAAAAAAGGCAGGGGAGGAAAATCAATGATCCAGGCCAACTTTATTGTCAAAGAGAAGCAATAAATACACTTACCTTCAACCTCGCTTGCTTCTCACGGTCCCAGGGTCTGGTAATTAGAGAAGGGAGGGATGGAAGGTGGGATAGAAGGACAGATGGAGGCTGGAACACAAGGAGGAGAAGATTACAAGATGATGAGTTTCATTGAAGACAGCCCAGGTCTAATGATACTCCTCGGTCACTCAAAACAGTAACTCAAAGATGCCTGTAAGTAAACCCATTGGCCATGGAATAGATACAGTATCTATATTCAGATCTGCAGTATGTGAGAAAAAAACAGAGTTTGTTGGTCTGTATGGAGGTCTGTTATAATAATGCTTATTTTCAATAAGGTATATAAGACTTGGTTTCATGAATGTATGCTTTACTGTCAATGTGTCTGACATTGATTGCAATACCTCTAAATAAAGTTTCAATGTTCAATAGTAAATTGAAATGTTGCCATTATGACAATTTTAAACAAAAAACTGTAACGTATAGCTATTTTTTGACATTTCATGTCACAATGTTCAAGTGGTATGCCGAATGAATGCCATAAACAATTAACATTGGATTTGGTTCAGCAGTGGGGGCAGATTAAATATTTAGTCTCAGCTACCTTAAGTGTTTCTATAATTCAAATTGCATCAAGATGAATGTATTGTGTTGAGGTTCTATGACAGATCAAAGCATAAGGGCAATGGATAAAAAGCTAAGCATGTTGGAAAGGACATATGTAGGAATGCAAAGATAACCTTGAAATATCACTGTTTGTTTAACATGTTAATGACTAGGCAGGGGGTAGTTAGACGTAATAAGAGACAAGAACAATAGCTCATATCTACCTGGAACACTGATGAGAGGGGATGGAAAGAAACAAAGATTATAAAGACCTGTGAGTAAAAGACATGTAATTGATGCACAAAATAAATTGTAAACTAGTTAGATGGTGTAACCTTTCCCTGGAAGCCTGGACCCTATTTCTCTTTCTGTCTCTCAACTCGGCATACATTTTTAATGAAAGAGACGGCTCAAGCTTTAACTTTGTTTTTCATTGTAAAAGATTCATTCTATTGGGGAAGTGTTGATTGAACAGAAGCCCAAATACACTCAGTCTCTCCTCTACTTAAGAGTGCACAGTTGAGCTGAAGCGAACATCAATTTATCACGACATCTCTGGAGCTGCCCGGCGGGCAGGGAGAGATGGAAGCTGGCAATACAGCTGACGGACTGGCAAAGGCCTGCTATTACACAAGCACAGGCCCCTGACTCCCTTCGCAGGCAGAATGTCCCAGAGGTGACAATGAGGCGCAGGGCAACTGATAGTGACGGTAATTAAAAGGGTTGATTAAAAGTGACGGAAGGCGGACATCCAGGGAGAAAACAAGGTTCAGGAGAGGGAGGGAGAGCGGTAGAACAGGAATCATGTTAGATCACTTCGAGTTAACAGGAGAGATAGATATATACCTTTTTCCACAAGTCACTTCAATTGGGGCAAAATCTCTAGAGGGCTGCCATCCCAGAAAACCTAAAAAACTGTAATTCTGCGGGAATGATGGTTGCCCATTCGATTCAATGCCCACGAGGTAAAGCTGGAAGTAACAATCTAAATCTGAATATTTGAAGGTGAAGTTTGACTATTGCATTTGACTTTCACAAACAGTCACTACCAACAGTCTAATAACTCAATTCAAGTTCAAATGTATAGATGAAAATGCAAAAGCAACAAAGAGCACAACTGGATCCAGGAACAATTAGGCTATCGGTAAAGAGATTTCAAAGTCCTGGTGTTCGCTGCTCAGATATCTTGTTTATTTCCACTGGCCAAGACTTCCCAAAGAGACATCAGAACCAGATGATAGCTTTACAGCCAAACCTGCAGGGGAAACTAAACAAACTCCTGGAGGTTTTTTCAACTTAAACCCCTGGCCTCACACATGCACACTGACCTGAGGAAGCATCACTCTACAAAATCCAGCAAATTCCACTTTTATACATTAGCCGTCTAGTACCACTCGTCTAATTTGGGCATGCCCAGAGGGGGTAACAACTCAAAGACCTGAACTTCAATTGAAATAGCATCTGAAAACTGAAGCCAAAAACAAACACATCACTTTTAATGAGGGAGACACTCTGGACAGATCTTAGAGTTAAGTTAATTTGACATTGTGTTCTTTACGTCCAAATACAAACTGACATTCATTAAATTCATACAGAGCAGCTAATGTGATAACTCAAAATTAAAATATTTTGTTGATTCTACTGCTTGTAGTAAATACATTAGATAAAAGGAACTGCCAGTTTCTGTACCCTTGTATAATTCTACAATGACAGTAAGTGCTTTGTGAGATTCCTCTTGGCACACAAAGCATTATGATGCATTTCCATATTTATCTCTCTGTACATATGCCCTAGCATACACAATGGTAGCTCGACAGAAAGACAACAGCATTTAACCATTTGTACATGACAAGGTTTTGACAGATGGAAGGAGAAGTAACAGCAGGATAACTTTTTGATTTGAACCAACAGAACTCAACCCAAGGCAGCATGAGTCGCGTTGGATAGTGGGTGACATTGACACAACTTCTAGTCACATGAATGATGGGATGATGGTTGTTTCGTAAACATCTCAGTTGATTGAAACATTCTTCCTCTACAAGCTGTGAATGGGAATCCACACATTCCCACCCAAGAATCAGAGCACAAGACTGAGGACAGACAGTCCAATGTGTTATGTGTCCTTTACTTCAAATCTACTGTAGAAAAGCTGTAGATTCAGAAAGTAGCCTCCCAGAATCAAATCCTTCATGATCTACTTGCATTATAATCCAATTAGTGTTCTCGCTTTTTTCCTTGTGACCAAATATAAGTAATGTGCACGTGTACATGCTAGACAGGCTCCATTATATTTATAGCTTCTGGTTAGGTGTTCCTGACGTGATATAAAGACGTGGTATTTACTGGGGCTAATATTTTTCTATCATTGCTCACAGCACCATGCATATCCACCAGCTGCTGGAGATAATGCACAAATATGATAACAGATCAATTCCCCGCCATTAATTCCCAAGGGATGGACGGCCTGAGCTAGGAAGATGCAATGGACTGAGACACCAACACACATAACATAATTGAGGTAGGAGAGGCAGAGTGAGAACAATGCGAAGAGCATTAAAAAGCCTAATAGTTTCAAAATTGGCCATCATAAATGTCATTATTTCTTTCCTAATGAATGACAATTGGTATTCTGCTCTCGCTGTCTGTGAACCAACACTGACATTTGAGCTATAGGGCTAGGAAGCCTACTTGGAAACCTGGGATAGTGGGCTACATATTGAAAATGCAGACTATTGTCAATTTAAGTCACTTCATGTCAAAGCCAGTGAGAAGCATCCAGCTGCAGATGGTGTGTTTTGAGGGCATCTAGTCTGCTAATGTCAAAGCTCACGCGCTCTAACACACTGGGCCAGAGGTATAATATGTCACTAGCTCTGGTCCAGGGCATACCCACTGAATTAGGAATTTAAAAGGACCTCTATGCTACTAGCTAGCTAGCTCTGGTCCAGGGCAAAGCTTGTAGCTCTGATCAGCAGAATCTTTGGTCCAGGGCATAGCCAAAGATTTTTATAATTAAAATAGACCACAGAATGTCATTTCCAATGGGAATGTTGTGGACATTCTTACACAGGGACACTCAAAGTCAATCTTAATAGGAATCATTGTTTATTGTCAGTGCGCTGGAGAGGTTCCAACCAACTCAAAGGCACCATAGTACCATGTCAAATCAAATCAAATTGTAATAGTCACATACACCAAATACAACATGTGTAGACCTTACAGTGAAATGCTTACTTACAAGCCCCTAACCAACAATGCAGTTTGTTGGGGGTACCGGTTAGATGAGGTAATATGTACATGTGGGTAGAGTTATTAAAGTGACTATGCATAGATGATAACAACAGAAAGCAGCAGTGTAAAAAAGGGGGGTGCAATGTAAAGTCTGGGTAGCCATTTGATTAGGTGTTCAGGAGTCTTATGGCTTGGGGGTAGAAGCTGTTTAGAAGCCTCTTGGACCTAGACTTGGTGCTCCGGTACCACTTGCCGTGCATCTATGACTAGGGTGTAATGGAGTCTGACAATTTTTAGGGCCTTCCTCTGACACTGCCTGGTATAGAGGTCCTGGATGGCAGTGAGCTTGGCCCCAGTGATGTACTGGGCCGTTCGCACTACCCTCTGTAGTGCCTTGCGGTCGGAGGCCAAGCAGTTGCCATACCAGGCAATGATGCAACCAGTCAGGATGCTCTCGATGATGCAGTTTTTTCCTCTGGTTGAACATTTAATATGCTGATAGAAATTTGGTAAAACGGATTTAAGTTTCCCTGCATTAATCGTGCAGATATCGTGCACCAACTGTTATTTACAAAAATATATAGCCCGCCGCCCCTTATCTTACCAGACACCACTGTTCTATCCTGCCGGTACAGCGTATAACAAGGCAGCTGTATGTTGATCGTGTCATCATTCAGCCACGACTCCGTGAGGCATAAAATATTACAGTTGTGAATGCCCCGTTGGTAGATCAAAATAGATAACCTATGTGTAAGATTATTCTCCAAAGATTGCACGTTTGCTAGCAGAATGGAAGGAAGTGGGTGTTTATTCGATCGCCTACGAATTCTCAGAAGGCAGCTTGCCCTTTGGCCCCTTTTTCTCCGACTCCTCTTCACACAAATCATGGGGATCTGGGCCTGTTCCCGAGAAAGCAGTATATCGTTCGTGTCGGGCTCGTCAGACTCCATAAAGGAAAAAAAGGATTCTGCCAGTCCGTGGTGAGTAATCACAGTGCTGATGTTCAGAAGTTATTTTCGGTCATATCGATCAGGAGCTATGCTTGGGCTGTCCCAGCAGTTGTCTTACACAGTTAAAGTCGGAAGTTAACATACACTTAGGTTGTAGTCATTAATACTTTTTCAAACACTCCACAAATTTCTTGTTAACAAACTATAGTTTTGGCAAGTCGGTTAGGACATCTACTTTGTGCATGACACAAGTCATTTTTCCAACAACTGTTTACAGACAGATTATTTCACTGTATCACAATTCCAGTGGGTCAGAAGAATACACACACACTAAGTTGACTGTGCTTTAAACAGCTTGGAAAATTCCAGAAAACTATGTAATGGCTTTAGAAGCTTCTGATAGGCTAATTGATATAATTTGAGTCAATTGGGGGTGTACCTGTGGATATATTTCAAGGCCTACCTTCAAACTCAGTGCCTCTTTCCTTCACATCATGGGAAAATCAACAACAACAAAAATCAGCCAAGACATCAGAAAAACAATTGTAGACCTCCACAAGTCTGGTTCATCCGTGGGAGCAATTTCCAAACGCATGAAGGTATCACGTTCATTTGTACAAACAATAATACGCAAGTATAAACACCATGGGACCACACAGCCGTCATACTGCTTCGGAAGGAGACACATTCTGTCTCCTAGAGATGAACGTACTTTGTTGCGAGGACCTTGTGAAGACGCTGGAGGAAACAGGTACAGAAGTAATAATTAACTAATTAAAATAAAGTGGTGATCTTAACTGACCTAAAACAGGAAATGTTATAGGATTAAATGTCAGGAATTGTGAAAAACTGAGTTTAAATGTATTTGGCAAAGGTGTATGTAAACTTCCGACTAGCTGTCGACTAAGTCCGCACTAGCGCTGGTCCAGGTCGTAGCTAGCTATGCTACCACACCTACTTGGACACACCTACTTACTCATTCAAGGGTTTTTCTTTATTTGACCAAGAAGGAGAGTGGTGGAGTGCTGCATCAGTTTCAAAATTGGCCATCATAAATGGCATTATTTCTTTCCTAATGAATGACAATTGGTATTCTGCTTGTGGCCTCCACAAGCACCCAACTTCAACCCAAAATGGTTTGGGATGAGTTGGACCGCAGAGTGAAGGAAAAGCATTGAACAAGTGCTCAGCATATGTGGGAACTCCTTCAAGACTGTTGGAAAAGCATTTCAGGTGAAGCTGGTTGAGAGAATGCAAAGGGAGTGCAAAGCTGTCAAGGCAAAGGGTGGCTACTTTGAAGAATATCAAATATATAATATATTTTGATTTGTTTAACATTTGTTTGGTTACTACATGATTCCATATGTGTTATTTCATAGTTTTGATGTTTTCACTATTGTTCTACAATGTAGAAAATAGTTCTACATTGTTCTACAATGTAGAAAATAGTACAAATAAAGAAAACCCTTAAATGAGTAGGTGTGTCCAAACTTTTGACTGGTACTGTAGCTCTGGTCCACACATTGTCTGGTCTATGGCATAGCTAGTAACTCTGGTGCAGGGCATAGCTAGCAGCTAGTAATCTCTGGTTCACACTAGCGCTGGTCTAGCTCTGGTCCAGAGAATTGTATTTTTGGGAATGGTATTTTTCAGTCCAAAATCATATTACACAATTATACAAACAGTATCATACTCACTCACTAATCTTATACAACAATTAGATGTAAAACTTCATATCTGAGGCTATTATATAAACAGTGTTATTGTAATGTGGCCACACCGTCTCCCATGAGCTTTCCCAAGTTGTGACTAACGGACCAGTTCGTAGCTGGATTCTTCACCGATCTTTTATACTTTCTCCGGAACATGAAATTTGTTCGTACCTCAAGTTCTGTGAGGTGGAACGATTTCCTTTGTCCTCTATGAAAGTTTACTCTCTCTCTATGTGGCCATGTGGCAGGGTCTTCTCAGGAATTTACGGTTTCTGACCACAGCAGCCTAGCTGAAGGAGGCAAGGGGGAGGCAGGGAGAGGGGGTGGGGTTGCTATACCCAAAGAGGCCAACGTCATGACATCCCGATCTGCCTGGAGTTTTCCCAGCAAATCAATACAATCAACTAGACACCGCTACAAAACACTCAACATGTTTTGGAATTTAGAAAATGCTCCATTATGAAATGTATACATTTTCTTGCTCCATGAAGTGTATCCAAAACTGTGTCCAATTCTGATCTTCTCTCATTGATCAAGACAGGTTAGTGTTATTCAAAGTGACGCTTGATTTCTGAGTCATGATGTGCAGCACTTTGGGATGGACAATCACCTGTCTTGATCAATGAGAGAAGATCTGAAATAGACAATATGGCGGCATACATATTATATTGTTGGATTATCTCATGAAGCAAAAATGTATTTAATTTCATAACGTCCAACGTTCCTCCTGCAACTAGCGATGGGAGTTGAGAAGATACCAGTGACTTCCAAGTTGAGAATTAAGGAAGTATCACCATGTAAAGTTTAGTTGGAAAACATGCTGCCAATGCATTACACTAGCTAAGATGTAATAGTATGAAAGCATTCACATATCATGTTACAATTCTGTACATCACACATATAGGCCTACACAATAGTTGCCTACATTATTAGAAAAAGAGGATCCAAAAGGTTTTTTGGCTGTCCGCATAGGAACACTCTTTTTGGTTCCAGGTAGAACCCTCTGTGGAAAGGTCTACATGGAACCCCAAAAGGTTCTTCAAAGAGTTTTCTAAGTAGCCGTAGGACATATGGCAGGGGTATAGACAACCCTGTTCTTTGAATGCCACAGGTACTCCTACTCCTATAATCCTGCAGTAGCCACACAGAATGTAATGTTTCTGCATTTCTGTGACTGCTTTCATTTCAAAATGTTTCAAAACATGTAACTACTGGAATATACAGTAATGCATAGCCTAGAGCAGGGGTATTCAAATCTTACCCAACAAGGTCCAGACTACTGCTGGTTTTCTGTTCTACCTGATAATTAATTGCACCCGCCTGGTGCCCCAGGTTTAAATCAGTCCCTAATTAGAGGTGAAGAATGATTTGGTAACCATGGTACAAATTTGATTTTAAGGGCCTACAGTGCCTAAACGTTTGAAATTATGTAGGCTACAGGTCTACAGCACAGAGTGTAAGTGAGAGACAAAATAAAAACAATGCAGGCAGACATTAACACTTGTAAGCACATCGGTGTCAATTTCTTATAGTGTTTCTGTGAATAGTAATGAGACACATAAGAGATCCCTAGGGGTAGTGTGTAGTAACACAGAGGAGACGCCAATTCCCATCACTGGTGGCTTTGGGTGGCTAAGCTCTTTGTCAAAGGATTGAAGCAGCACATTCCAGAGAGGATAAAGGAGATTGAAAGGTGAAATTAGAAGGTGAAATTGAACACATATCTCATTTTTGGAAGGGTGATCCTTTTACTTAGTGGTAAGGCAAAGAATATATCTAAAAGTGGCTGACACACATCTCCAGAATTCAGTTCAGTTGTAGGCCTACCTGGTTTAAAGGATTGACCAACTATCATTCATATCCCCAGGTAAGACAACTAACAAAAAAACAAGGAGCCCCATCATTGCTCAACTCTCCTTTTGCTCATCCTACTATCTCTCTTTTCCCACCCACTTCCCTCACTTATTTTTCCCCAACCCCCTTCCCCCACCTCTAAATGTTTTCTTTTCCCCGGCTTCCCCAAATCAGATATGACCAATTATCTTCCAGTATCAGATTGCTGTTGTGCCCAATCAGATCAAGTAACATTTTTGCTAGCATTGAATGGGATTAAGAGTGAAAGAGACTGAAGAGATGCCAACTGGTTAATGTGATTGGGAATGAAGGCCTTTGTCTCCAATCGGATTAACAGCAGAAATACAGAGTGGGGATAAATGTCATCCCCTGGGCACCATGCATTGGACCTCCGCTCCTTTGTTGCTCTGCCATTGACGTACACTAAGCCCCATGTTGAGACATGACCAGAAACAACACTAACAGGATAGGCAGGGTTGAAGGGCATCACAATAAGCATATGGGATGATACATTTAAAGGCTTCTACCATGCAACAGGACATATATTGACTTACAATAATCAAAAGGTCATGAATGACTTGATATATGCTCATTACATTTTTGCTGTCATTAACCAGGTTTCCATCCAACGTTTTTAAGAGACTAATGTACACATTGCATAAAAAAATGTCACGACAGGCCTGATGGAAACAGCAAATATGTCAGCAAACTTTCCAACTGTCTACAAAACAAATACGCTAGATGAGGTGGGATCTTTGTGTCTATAAATATTAATTATGCAAGAAATGGCGATGGAAATTCCTTTATGCACAAATATTGATATAATAATCATCATATCGAAGTAAACTTGGAGTCACGTGATGATATGTTGTGTGGTCCTTCCACTACGACTCATTGGGAAATAATGCAGTTTATTGGGCTACAGATAAGGTATGATGAACTTTATAAGGTGGTGAAAGTGCACACGGGGTTTGATGCTCCTCGCCAATAAATATCAAGATTCTTATTATGGAGACATGATGATCGATGCTTGGCTGCCTTTACACAAATAATCTCGCTCTTTTGTCCATAATAATCTCATCACGTAGGCTATTTTACGCACACTGTATGTCAAGCTGTTGGCTAGAGCGCACATGCCAAGACCAGAGGGGGCACATGAGCAATATAACGCAACGTGTTTTTGTTGACAAACCCATCAGTAGAGTTGCAAATGCCATGGAAACCCATTTAACTTTTTTTTTTATTCGGTACATGGGAATTTGACCGCAAATAGTATTCTATGGGTCTCCCGAGTGGCACAGCGGTCTAAGGCACTGCATCGCAGTGCTAGAGTCGTCACTACAGATCCAGGTTTGATTCCGGGCTGTGTCACGAACGGGAGACCCATGAGGTGATGCACAATTGGCCCAGTGTAGTTGGGGTCATGTTGGCGGGGTCATTTTTTGGGGGACGCATGGCTCTCGACCTTCCCCTCTCCCGAGTCCGTACGGGAGTTGCAGCGATGGGACAAGACTGTAACTACCAATTGGATATCACAAAATTGGGGTAAAAAAAGGGGTAAAAAGTATATATATGTTTAATATACACTGTCATCACACACAGCATTTTATTCACAACAGGTCAATTTGATGGAAACCCATCTCTGGCAAAATGCAGATTTTGTTTTTATGCAGATTTTTGAATGTTCGCATGAAAATCTGTCACTAATTGGATGGAAACCTAGCTACAGTAGTGAGTACATCCCCTATAGCATGTCACCATCTTAATTAATGTATTTATAGACACAACCAAATGTATTGCCATTTTACATAACAGCTGTCCTTTCCCTCTGCACTTAAAAACTGTCCAAGAGTTTAGTCAGATACTGTGTGCTTGTCTTGTTTAATCATATTTACCTGTCTATAAGTGTACCTGGACTCCAGAGCAGATCACAACTTTTAGACTTGATGCAGTGTGAACTCCTCTCGGATCTTCTACAGTACCGCACTTTTCTTTACCTGTAGGGGCAGAGACCAGTACGGACATCAGGCTCCATGTAAATGGAAGAGAAATGCAAAGAGAGTTGATATTCTGCTGTGGGTCTGGGCACCTTCCACTGCACTACGGTGGTGACCTTTATGACCTCTCCTTGAAAATCATTCGTCAGGTCTTCTCTCTGCAGCCCTCACACACACAGCCTGACCTCAGAGTGAACACATGCGCACGCACACACACACACACACACACACACACACACACAATTACAACTGAGGAGCCATTGGTTCTGTCAGCATCACCACTCTCTATTCCTCCTGCTCTTCTTTTCGGAAGGTATCAAGGATTCAAGGAACAGTCAGAGATGACTGGATGAACTCGGTGTGTTTTTGTAGGTCACTTGACTTTCAATGTGAGAGAACACTGACCTGAACACAGTACAGGGTTGCTTTATAAGACAATGTGAACATGTAATTTTGTTATGACTTTAGGAAGTGAGAGTCGTGCTTGTATTCATATCCTACTTCCAGAACTATATTGTGTAACACTGCTATATAACACTAAATGAATGTCAATGAGGACAGGAATACATCCTGGAGCATGGCTGTTCTAGACAGTACTTTTCCTATTTTAAGTCATTTTCAAATCTTAATTAGAACTTGCTAAATAGATATAGACCTGTGCATTATCAACATGATACAAGAGCCTGTGTGTGTGTGTTAGATGGGCACAATTAATGATGCACACAACACACTGAACTACACAATACACGGTGGACATGCTGGGGAAATACAGGATAGAGAAATTAACACAGGTCTATGGCTGTTTAATTCAACATTAAGCAAAGAGAATCCAATCAACTAAGTATTGCTGTGGTATGAATAAACAGTCTATCATTGATGCCGGTTCTCTTGCATCTCTTGCATCCCTGTCCACAAATCTCCAAATGAAGTTTGGAACCTGGGAAAGCTGCGGACAAGTATCACTGATATATTCATCCACACTGGTTTTATTGGATGTTAACATGCTATTGTGAAGACAAACTAGAGGGATGTATGGAGAGCGAGGAACATCAAAAGGATGCTTAAAGAAAAGCTCAACTCAAAAACTATATATTTTTTCATTAGTCCACTGTTGATACAGTCCCAAAACTTTTTTTCAGCAGTCAAGTTCTCAGGATATTGGACTTTCAAGAAGCAAAGTGTCACCAACATTTTGCATCATAATGACTTTTCCTTTAAGGAGAAAGTATTGAAGATATACAGTAGAAGGCTGCATGCAGTAGCATGTATAATTCTTGAGCTGTCTTGTGATTAAGGTGGGCGAAGTGTGTGTATGATTCATCGAGAATAATTCAAACCGAGCACATCCAAATCTGGGAGAGCACCTGGCACATACTGCCATGGACCCATTTTTTTGCATCGGTTTCGGGTTAGGGTTCAAATAACTTGCAGCTCCAAGTAGGTGTACTGTTAAGTTCAGCAAGGGTTCATAGGAGTAGGTGTACTTCTTAGTTCAGCAGGGGTTCATAGGAGTAGGTGTCCCGTGAGTGTTAGACAAGAAGATTTCTCTGTTTACTTAATTATTTATTTTTGCAGAGGAGACAGATGGTACACATTACAAGGAGGAGCCATGTGACATCCCTAAACAGCACCACTGAGAACCAGATCATTAAAATGTATTTAATCAAATTCGGCATATTAAAAAACCATCTGGTCACTTCTGGACTCCCACTGTTCCCACAACCTCCACCTCTGGATGGTCTGAGAAGACTAACAGAGGGTCAGAGGGTGTGAAGTGTCTGAAATGTCTAGTAACATAAGTCCACACATTCAGATGTAGTCAGTGTAGTTGAAACTTAGTTAAGGTTAAAGCATAGTTCAAGCAATTGCATATAGTGCATTCGGAAAGAACTCATTTTGTTACATTACAGCCTTATTCTAAAATGGATTCAATTAGAACACAGCCAATACAATGCAGGAGTGGCTTTGGGACAAGTCTCTGAATGTCCTTGAGTGGCCCAGTCAGAGCCTGGACATGAACCCTGTCTAACATTTCTGGAGAGACCTGAAAATAACTGTGCAGCAACTCTCCTCATCCAACCTGACAGAGCTTGAGAGGATCTACAGAGAAGAATGAGAGAAACTGCCAAAATGCCGGTGTGCCAAGCTTGTAGCGTCATACCCAAGAAGACTCAAGGCTGTAATTGCTGTCAAAGGTGTTTCTACAAAGTCCTGAGTAAAAGATCTGAATACTTATGTAAATGTGATATTTCAGTTTTTATTTGTTCATAAATTAGCAAAAAAAAATCTAAAACCCTGTTTTAGCTTTGTCATTATTGGGGAATTGTGTGAAGATTGATGAGGGGGAAAACTATTAATCCATTTAATCCACTTTAGAATAAGACTGTAATGTAAGAAAATGTGAAACAATTCAAGGGGTCTGATTACTTTCCGAATGCACAGTAGATTTGTAGTGTACCATGTATATAGGTATAAATTGGCTACAAAGAGTTTACATTAAAGCTGTTATAGCACTGTTATAGATGCTGTTATATATTCTCTTATAGCTGTTCCTGAGTTGTATACGACCATTTGTAAACAAACTCATAAGCCCAGTGTTTCTGACTAATTTCATCAAACAGTAATTCTAGAGTGAGAGCAGGATTCAACATACTTAATCGAGCTTTATTGCAAATCTAATGTTTGCACTAAATATACATTTGTAAAGACAAACTGAAAACAGGTTTCAGTTGTAATAACTAGGCCTACTTGTACTGTGTTAGAACTGTACATGTATGGTCTATATCCAAGCTGTATCACAACCGCCCGTAATTGGGAGTCCCATAGGGCGGGGCACAACTGGCTCAGCATCGTCCGGGTTTGGCCGGTGTAGGCCGTCATTGTAAATAAGAATTTGTTCTTAAGTGACTGTCATAGTTAAATAAAGGTTAAATAAAATAATACTTTGTAAGGACAAGATACAGTATGTTATATAGGGATAGGCCATGCCTATGTGACTATGTTCATTGGGTTTCTTTTATAAAGACTAAGCTGTATTTACGAATGACACCGCCTCACAACACAACATCTACATCAGTCTGTCACACCCAGTAAAATACAATACAATCATTACTGTCCAAGCGTGTAGACTTCAGCATTCTCTCTGACTCTTCCCATACACTGAATGGTGGGACTGTGCCGCTGTTACACTGTCACTTTGTTTTCACAATCGTTAAAAAAAGTGTACATCCCCAGGGTTTGACGCTGAGAAGCCAACTGGGCCTTTTTGAGGAGTTTAGACTGATTGTGAAGAAGAGGAGAGGGATTTAGTGTTTTTCTGGTTATTCATCATGGGAAAGGTATAGGCTAATATGGCCAGAACAGACCTTCAATCATCCATATTGGAACACATTATATAACCATACATGCTGATAAACTAAAAGCACACATAGTTCTGGTGGATCTTTATGATTAAAAAGCCCTTATTGCAGCTGTCAGTCACCAGCATACTTGAAGGGGACACTGGCCTCAGTGTAGAAATTAAACAAAAAAGTCAGCAATGACAATAGTAACAGCATCAGAGACTATTATTAGTTTTTTTTTTTTTTATCCATGAAGTTGAGTTAAATACAAAAAAATGGCAATGTCAAATAGACCTACAATTGTCTATTAATTTCCGTTGTATAATCCCCGTCTGCAATTTCAAGGTTGGATCTTTACATGGCCATGAAACGTAACTCTCTGAGAAACTGTTTGATACATTATTTCGCGCTAAAAAATGTGTCTATAGTGAACAGTTCTGTAATGAAACAATGTTAAAGAGACCACCGCGTAGCGTGGACAAGGCAACGCTCCATCATATTAGGTTTAACTAGTTAGAAACGCATCCGTGTATTGAACGCACGTAGTTTGCTTTCGCTCACAGCGAAATATTACGTAGGCCTATTCTCCGCAATTAGGTTGTCAGATATTTGAACTGACCGGTGACTGCCGCCTAATGCACATTCATTGACATGTTTCCTATCAAATAAACATTTATAAACGTCGAGACAAGTAAAATATTTTAGCTAATCATCTTCATTCGCTTACAATTCTTAAATCAATATATTCAATCAATACAGCTAAAACGTATAACAATATAGCTGCATTATTTCGTCCTCGTTGCATGAAATGAAAATGACAGGAGCACTCACCTTCCGTGTCTGAGACAGTCTTGATAACCCGAATGATATATGGGTAGTGCAGTTCTGGTGATGCACAATGGTTCCGGAAGTGCCTCTCTAGCATGTTAATGTGACTACAAGTTCCACAATGAGTGGAGCCACGTGCGCTTATATGTACCTTCTGAATCTCTAAAACGTCATACATTGGGCGCGTTTGAGCGGATCCCTTTTGTCAAGTCGGTGACCAACCTTTCAAAATGTGTTGCAATTATGGATAAAAAATGTCCGACTTGCGCTTACTTGTCGACTACATGAACGTTACAAAATTAATGTGATCAAAGTTCATGAAGTTTTGACTGCATGTTCTGCAGTTGCTCTTCACCAACTTCATCCTACAGCCATCGCCTGCAATGTGTGAAGCTCTATTGTCAACCAATCACAAGTATGAGTAGCTGCAGCCCAATATGGCGACCGGACTATTGGGGAGTGGGTGTGTCGAAAGGAGTGGGTGTATGGAAAGCGATTCAGATAATTGGGCAGATTTGTTGGCACTCAAGACCGTTTTGCTTGGCTGATTGGGCTGCACTACGAGTCAATAGTCAGCCGGCGACCAGTGCTGAGTGTTGTGCCTGCCGACTTGATGTGCTTCCTAATGGGTATCATGGTTGTGTCGCCGGCGGTAGATAATGTGGCGATTTTTTTCTCTCACGTGATTTTATTTCAAATAGGATAGCAGCCTACACAATAAATAACTAATATTTATTACCGTTTAGGTGTCACATTGATACATATATCCTGGACTAACTGGTGTCCCAGCGCATTGACTCTGTACCGGTCCGCCCGCTATATAGCCTCCCTACTGTTATTTTACTGCTGCTCTTTAATTACTTGTTTAAAAATATATATATATATATTATCTATTTTTTACTTAACACTTATTTTTCTTAAAACTGCATCGTTGGTTAAGGGCTTGTAAGTAAGCATTTCACTGTAAGGTGAAATACCTGTTGTATTCGGGCATCTGACAAATACAATTTGATTTGATTTCTATACAGTCTACTACTCAATGGGGAGGGCATGAACGCAACAACACCTTGACACAGTGCCCTTTGCTCTGCATTGACAAGCACTACTGTCCAGCAACCGGAGTGGGAAGTAGCTAGTAGCCAATATCAGGGTGACAGTAGCAGTAAGCACACGCATACAACGCATGAAGCAACAATACACCCATCATCAATACTTTTAATACAAAATAAACAGTCATCAGTTTTACAACTGAACATTTAAAATGATTTGTGTAAAACTAACAGTGAAATACGACTCAGACTCATCCTCTATCTTAAAAACATCAGTCCAAACTCTCGCAGTACAGTTGCTCAATGTAACAGTTGTATGGTAACGGAAGACAAAAACACAGCTCAATCAAAAACGTCTAACCTAATAGCAGAGCGCTTTTGACACAACTCCTTTCCACACTTTCCACCTGCTACTTTCCTTTCAACACACCCACTTCTTTGCACACACCCACTATGTTCCTTTCAACACACCCACTTCATTGCACACACCCACTGCGTTCCTTTCAACACAGCCACTTCTTTGCACACCCCCACTTCTTTCCTTTCAACACACCCACTTCTTTGCACACACCCACTATGTTCCTTTCAACACACCCACTTTTTTGCACACACCCACTACTTTCCTTTCAACACAGCCACTTCTTTGCACACCCCCATTTCTTTCCTTTCAACACACCCACTTCATTGCACACACCCACTACTTTCCTTTCAACACAGCCACTTCTTTGCACACCCCCATTTCTTTCCTTTCAACACACCCACTTCTTTGCACACCCCCACTTCTTTCCTTTCAACACACCCACTTCTTTGCACACACCCACTACTTTCCTTTCAACACACCCACTTATTTGCACACACCACTACTTTCCTTTCAACACACCCACTCACCCATACTCCGGTCGGCATACTGGGATGCTGCTACCCCCTTTTCACCAACCATTAGGGTGTTTTTGTTTTACCCATGCGAATGTGACCATAGATATGACTGAAACAGGAACCAACATTGCCACGATTCATGATTACAGTGAATATATATACAAATGAATGTGACATTTGAGACTCTCTTTCACTAATTGATTGTACAATGTACACATAAGATTTCAGTTTGTGGTTGTGTGATATTGGGGGTTGGAGATGTTTATTTTTGACCTTATAAAGACAAATATATAAACAATGGCAACACTGCCATGTTGATCTGTTTGAGAATTCAAAAGAGGTTTATTATTGGAAGACGTATTATGACTGATATTGGCTGAAAGTATTTTAATTCATGACCACTAATATCCAATTAACACAGAACATTAACTGGTAAACAGCAAGGTAGACGAGAGATAACCAGGGAAGAGCCAGTCAGTAGAATGTAATATAGAGTGTGAACCATCCCTCAAGGCCTATAATTCAACATTACAGCACTACTAATTAAACACTCAGTTAAACTGACAGACCAGGGTGATTTTGGGCTAATCTACATAGGTGAAAGAGAGAGTGTATTAGCAGCTGCAAAGTTTATGAAGCTTTTTATGTGGGTTTTAAATTGGTTGTTAGGAAACTAACCAAAAAACGCTTCATTGTCCATCAGATGCCACTCAGCAGAATACTTTTTGTCATATAAGTCACAGTTTGGTTGAGTCCACTTTGTGCAGTTGATTGAGAAGAAATGTATCGATTCACTGTTATACAGATGTCAGTGGGAAGATGTCAGGCAGGAATGATCCAACATCTTGGTATGACAGACTGAAATACAGTAGAATTGGTACCCTAGTCAGCAGAGTTTGCTGATTCTCAATCCAAGTGTCAAATATACTGCCTTAAAAAAAACTTCCAATCAAGCCACCAGTAGAAGTTGTCTAATAATTATATGAAAATATCTAAACTCTTCAGATGCTCATACATGTGTTAAATGAATTGCCAGAAGTTGACACCAGTTGTTGTGAATTTTAGTTACAGTACATCTGTTATGCAATTATTATTATGGAAGCAGGTTCAAGTAGTGTCACCTTTTTGCCTTTACAAGTCAAGGACCAAACAATGTTTTGCTTAATCCTCTACAATCGTGGGAATGGATAGTGCTACATTTAAATGTTTCTTACAGAAGAAATATGAAATGCATATGCATAACCATGGTAGCAATTGAAAGGGAACAGTTTGGAGATTATAGGAAAATTATTAGACTGAAGGTGAGAAGAACAGGTCACCTGAGACAAGACTGAATCCAAACATAGCACTGTTGATTTTATGTGCATTTTACATTTACTGTACTTTCCACCACATTTGTTGATAACGAAAATACTCTGGATATATTCAGTAACATGATAAGAATATTACTGGGAAATGTGGGGTAGATTCAACTTAAGAAAAAACAATTAGAAGGGTTTGAGTGAGAGGACTAGCTGGTGTCTCCAAGTGGCCACACACCTCTCCAAAGCGTGCACAGTTCCTAAGTAATTTCAATGCAACTTTATGACTCAAAGCTCTCCTATCTGTGCAGTTGAGGAACTACCGCAAGCACACTTGTAGTTGTTTTGTATGGAACACAAACCTGTATTCTGGCCATCATAAAAATACTGTTGTTACCTCAATCCAAAAACAGTCTGTTATAAATCACAATCTTGTTCAGGTGGGCATAATTTGAAAGCTTGTTATATTGCCAACATGATGAGTTAAGTTATAAAATATGATATTACAGTGTCAGGCTTCACAGTTCAAATTCAGGGAAACACATTTTAAATTTGGTGCGCATAGAAAGGAGTCATGAGTACGTTCAGGTTTGTGTGCTGTGGCAAATTTTCTTCACACTAACAAACACAGGCTCATTCTGTTCAGAACAACACAATGCATAGCGATCAAAAAAAAAGTTGACACTGTATATGACATGAGTTTTATGCTATGAAATTGTGAAGTGCACATTTGGATTCACAGGTGTTTGGCTTGCTTGTATGATATCAAAGTTGTATTCATGATAATCCTCAATGTCCCATCTTTCAAAATACACAGAGTCCTCTTCATTTTCAGCTGTTCCCTCACTCAGACAACAACAAATGTACAAAAGTTGCCCAAGCGCAGAGCCATATCCATGACGTCATACATAGCATGTTACTGTACAGCCACTGCATTCCATTTTAGGTGTTTATGAGTGCAAAAATCTACCATTTTCAGGTACGAGTGTAAAGGGCTATGGTATATTTTTGCAACATAATACAGTTTGTCTTTAACGCATCATCTCTATTGTTTAGTCCCCTACGTGTATAGCTCATTGTGAATGAGAATGGTTTTCCACTGCAATTGGCATTGTATGTTGTTGACAGTTTGCCAACATAATCGATTATATGTCCAAACTGAAGCTGTGTAGCCTTTGTCAAGGCCATATGTGTTTGTTGTGGCTTTGTCCTGTGTGTGCTTGTTAGTTTTTACTCCCACACACCGAAGGAGTGTAGGCCTATAACATTGTACAAACAAATCCAGTGGGTTTTTTAAGGATATTTTTTTCAGGTGTGCATAATAATGTATTGTAAAACAGATAGACATATAGACCAATAGATGATATAACTATTTCCATTAATACATGTCAACATCAACAGTCAACATCATATGGTAATTTATATTTAATTCAACCTGCCTCTAAAACAGCTTTTCCAGATCGGCTACCAAGTTCCATTAAATGGCAATCTGCAGTTGCTATATCCATCTTATAAATGAATGAGTATAGCCTACCCATTGATTCTTGAAGAATATAACGTATTGATGCCTCAGGAGCTTAGTTCAACTGGCGTACCCCATCAGAACCCACAATATGAGCTTGTTTTACTCCTTTGTTCATAAACAACGTAAATGTAAACAAACAATGTATCCTTTATCCCCAAAACATGGTTAAAACTATAATATCGGTATCATGGATGATCAGTCCATATATCCATAGCTCTGCCCATGAGTTTGAGAGTGGGTAAATTTGTTCAGCCCCAGCTGTTTACTAAATCAGTGGCAGGTTGTCACTTTGTTATTGTTCGAAGTGCAGATTGCCCCTTTAAACTGTTGGCTATTGCTGAATAGTGAGCTAATACCCGGCGCTAGGATCCGGAGGAGTGAGCTCTGCATCTCTCAAGCTCCCTCTCCCCCCATTTCTCTCCCCTCCTCTCCTCGCCTTTTCTCCCAAGCCTGTTTTAAAGTCTCTGCCAGACTTCGATTCACACGCTACTTCCTGGATGGAGGAATGGAAAGCTTCCAGTGCCGCTCCAACTATTCCCTCTGTTTTCGCCAGCAGAACCGCTGCAGCTCTCGGATGCATGGACTAGCCTACTGCCACTAGCGTCTTCTGCTCCTATCCCCTCGATTCTTGTTGAATGAACTGATTCAAGCTCGAAAGCTATATCTCTCCTAACTGACATGTTTTTCTTTGGGAGTATCAAGAAGCTGTTTGGAAGGAGGTTTTGAGAAGTAAAGACTGTTTTCTGGATGTTCCAGACAGCACTGAATATAATTCCACAGAACAGTCACTAGCCTACATTTAGCAGCATTTGCGCTGTTTTTACGCAGCGGACATTAATTATTTGATCAGACGGATAACTCAACAGTTGCCCTTTTTGCTCTCGATGTTCATTTTGTCATGCGGAGGCTACTGCAATCGTGTTGCTGGTGGATCTTGTCTCTGATCTTGTCTGCCTTCGTTCTCTTTTGGGCCGACTGTCATCCTGGTAAGTTTTTCGAAGTCGTATCTCAGTTTTCCAGTCTTGGCGATGACTTGAAAAGCCGTGGAGTAGTTCTAGGGAACATTAGTGCAATATGACTAAACTCAGCTCATACACGAGTGGCATATTAAGGACATGTAATGTTGAGGTGTTCAGTCTGTAACATAATGCTGTGCAAATTTGTTCTATGCGCCTTTTTCATAATTAGAATACACATTCAATCAGACACTAACCACGGTCAACTATATTATTTGGGATTATGGAAATGTAGATTTTGACGCGAAATGATTTGCTATTTTTTCGTGAATCTATTATATCCCTATTAGGCTACAGTCATTCTAAGGTGGTAAAACTCCCTTCCACTTTATCTTCATTAACTCGCGACGCGCATATATCACCAGGAAAGATCATGATAAGAATTAGTGTAACCAATATAGACTATTCTGTTCCAACAACTATCTGAAATGTATATACAATACTCAGAAATAGACTTGGTAATTGACAGCGGATCGCCCATTCAACGAAACCGTTATCTCCCAACCGTGTGGCTACAGATCAGACAATACAAATCAACGGCGCTGCAAACATGTAGATTTATCTTTGTATGAGGCTATCTCACATTCCAAATGAGTTTAACTACAAGGTTATGGATTAACACATAAAGCATATAAAACAATCACCGTTAGCGGGCAAGCAACAGCAGGTAATTGACACCCAACTACCCACATTTGCGGTCCATTTGACCCCGATACAGAATTGTTTTATAACATATTATAGGTTTAGGCTACATCATTGAGTCTTGGCACAATGTTCCTATTCAGACTTGCCTAAAATAAAACGAGAGAGTAACGATGACTGCCCGAATCAATGTGATCTTGCTCGGGGAGAGCTTCGTCATTTGGAATGCTAAATAGAAACATTCCTATAAATAATTGTCGATATTTGACAATGCTCGGACTAATAAAGGTCCCTGGAATTTGCGAATGTAGGCTATAACCTACCCGCACGGACGCTTCGATGATTCGCACCGCTGTCCCTATGGTTTCTTTGTAGAATTTGTATTTGGGTGACCTTGACTGAGTGGCACGCGAGTTTCCTCAAGCTTTTTAAATTTGATCTGATGACTGCACGTCCAAGAAATGTATTTCTGCCTGCTTGACAGTCCCTTCAGGGGAAGGCGCTGCTCTGGACGCTCCTGGCATCTCCAACACAGATTATTTTGTTTTATCATATGCATATATATAAATCCAATTTGTGAGATGTTTTTTTTTGTAGAATGAAATGATCACAACTTTGAATGAGATGAATTATACATTACGTATTTTTCTGCTATATAGGCTTATTTGCAAGCCAAGAAACTCATTTTAATTCCCATGCAACCTTGATATGTAATTCAATTATTTTACATGGGATCCAATGTCTCTGAAGAGAGACGATGTAATATCTACAGGGAAAGTATGAAGTGCATTGCAAAGCATAACTTTGTGATGGTAATTTACATGCTGGAAATACATTGTGTGTGTGTCACATTTTATTGCTCTCTCTCTAGCTCTGTGTTGGTGATGATTCATTTATCATATTTTCTAAACTCTAAAATATTACAATATATATATATTACTGTGCTGTGTGCTCCTTGCAAATCCAAAACCAAGTCTAGTCCGTCACCCCTGGTCTCTACCGTTTGGATTTTGTGAAAGAAAACTTAGCCTACTTTACTGAGAAATCCACACTTCATACTTGATTTCTAACTTCTTCTGAAATTCCATCATAAAAGCTGAAGGAAACATGGGGTTGGATCCTTGTTAACCATTCTGATTCCTTTCATTTTGACTCGTCTCCCTTCTCACATTACATCTGATCACTAATCTAGAGGGAAATCAACCAGAGGGACGGAGATCAGTCAGAAGTGGGGGTCAAACTGCAAAGAAGAAGGATCAAGGGACAGAGGGAGGGATGGATGTGGTACACACCCCTCCCCCATTTTTCCCAAAATGGTACTAGAAAGGGGTTATTTGGCTTGTAACCATAGCAGAACCCTTTTTTGGTGTTATATAGAACCATTTTTGAAGGTTCACTAAAGAATCATGTTCATAAGGTTCTAAATGGAACCTGTATGGTGCTATAAATAACCCTTTCATATGGTTATATTAAGAACCATTAAAAAAAGTTGTATTTGGCACCAAAAAAGGATTCTGCTATGGTTACAACCCTCTTTGGGGCTATATAGAAGCTTTTTTATGATTCTTTGTAGAACCTTTATGGTGAATGGTTCTATAAATAGTGTTTCTTAATCTGAAAGGTTCTTTGTAGATCTTTTTGAAGAACCATTTTTATTTTTATTGTGGTTAGCCTTGTTATATTGTTAAAATTCCATAGGTTTTATTATTGTGTTAATTGACAAGTTGAATGAAGTGAGCTACCGCTGGAACAGCTGGGGGTCCCTGAGGAGAGAATTGAGAACCACTGACTGATTGAGTCAACTGTTTTCAATTGACACAAGGCCATACATGAGTCTTTCACATGACACCATTACTGGCCATAGTCATATACTGAACAAAAATATAAACACAACATGAAAAGGGTTGGTCCCATTTTTCATGACCTGAAATAAAAGATAACAGACATTTTCCATATGCACAAAAAGCTTATTTAGCTCAAACTGTGTGCCCAAATTTGCTTACATCCCTGTTAGTGAACATTTTATCATTTGCCAAGATAATCCTTCCACCTGACAGGTGTGGCATATCAAGAAGCTGATTAAACAGCACGATTGTTACACATGTACACCTTGTGCTGGGTAATATAAAAGTCCACTCTAAAATATGCAGTTTTATCAATCAACACAATTTTACAATTGCACGCTCCCTCAAGTTTTGAGGGAATGTGCAATTGGCATGTTGACTGCACACATTTCCACCTGAGCTGTTGCCAGATAACTGAATGTTCATTTTTCTACCATAAGCCACCTCCAACGTTGTTTTAGAGAATTTGGCAGTACATCGAACCACATGTAACCACGCCAGCCGAAGACCTCCACATCTGGCTTCTTCACCTGTGGGATTGTCTGAGACCAGCCACCCGGACAGCTGATGAAACTGAGTAGTTTTTCTGTCTGTAATAAAGCCCTTTTGTGGGGAAAAACTCCTTCTGATTGGCTGGGCCAGGCTCCCCAGTGAGTGGGCCTGGCTCCTAAGTTGGCGGGCCCAGGCCCACCCATAGCTGCGCCCCTGCCCAGTCATGTGAAATCCATAGATGAAGGCCTCATGAATTTATTTAAATTGACTGATTTCCTTATATGAAATGTAACTCAGTTCAAATTTGTTGAAATTGTTGTGTTTATATTTTTGTTCAGTATATATAACATGCAATGGCCTAACACAACACATTAGATCAACTGGAATGACACGGTTGCACAAAAGAGCTGTGAGCAAAGCATTCCTCAAAATATTCAAAAGAGCCACCACCTCCACTACATTTTAAAATGTCGGTAAAAGAGCAAAGAATCATTTTGTGAACTGTAAATGAACATTGAAGACCTCAAAGGGTTCTTTGAGTCATTATGGTTCACATAGAACCATCACCCTTCCCAAAGAATCCTTCAGGAATTCTAATTTTTTTAGTGTGTAGCTCAGCAGTAGTGACAGAATTCAGAACAGGAGGAGGATGGAGTTGCATTAGAGGAGTGATGAATGCTTGAGGAACAGGACATTGTCACATAAGGGCAAATACACGCCCCAATGACTGGGACTGTCTCTCTCTTTCGCTCTCTGCTGGTGTGCAGTGTTTCGAACATCAAGGTGTCAGCCTGCTGTATGCGACATTAGGGGTTGGGTGGGACAGGTCGCGAAAAGCTGAGTTTTATCGCTTCTGTATGTGTTGCTGTAAGCCATTGTTTGACAAAAGTGATAGTTTTTAGTTATGACTAAAGTGATAGTAAGAAGTGAATGCCAGTTCAAGGATAAAATGTTATATTTCATCACCAATATTTTCTGTTTTGTATAGTTCAACTAGTTTAACTATTTTATTGGACTGTAATAGTTTATTACAAACTGTGAACTTTAACCCCTGAGCATTAAACATGCTTTAACTGTTCACAATGCTCACACTCACATCTCCTTCAATGTCATGTCAATAGGTGGCAGGTAGCCTAGTGCTTAAGAGCGTTGGGCCAGTAACTGAAAGGTTGCTGGTTTGAATCCCGGAGCTAATTAGGTGAAAAATATGATGTACCCTTGAGCAAGAAACATAACCCCAATTGCTCCTGTAAATCGCTCTGGGTAAGCGTGTCTGCTAAATTACTAACATGTAAAATTACTTCTGTAATCTCGGTTAACCTTGAACTAAGGTCTTGCATAATTGGATAGCTGCTTGATTAGGTTCTGGGTCCATACATGTTAAGAGAAGAGATGCTAGAGCGAGGAGCGGAACCGAAACGAAGAGCTTCCCCCTTTCTTTTTGCAAGGTATGGGCAAGTCTATGGATCAAATGCCCCCCCCCCTTCCGAAATTCTAAAACCTGATTTGTCTGTAATAACCGCTGCTCATTGTCCTGCTCATCCCATTCAGCCCTGACAGATTCTTCGGTTAATGTGCAGAATCTGTCCGGGAGGGATGACGTCTTCCACCAATACAGCCGAACACTGTAGACGGAGACGGACAACATAGCAACTCTATTACTCTTGTCAATATTCTGTGAAAGAGGCTGCTGCACTCGTCAGTTTCCCGTAAGGGCCAGTTTGCTGACTGTGCAGTGGGGCCGCACAAACATCTGTTTGGGATATAAAAAGTGCTGAATATCACTGCGGGGCGTCTCCTGCCATAGGGCACCGGCTCCAGCCTCCAGTCCCCAGCTTGGGTGTTAGTGTACTACTGAGTCTAGCCACAGCCAGGCAGCCAGGCTAGTAATGAAAGACAGAACACATTGCCCTGTCACTCACTTCTCCACCATTCAGCCCAAGGATACTAAAAGGAAAGACGGAGGGAGAGAAAGAGATCAGTTTGGCCTTCGATCAGTCCCCTTGTCTGTGAAATTAATGTATGGAGTTCACAGAACAAGCTGAACAGAACAGGCATTGTAATCTTATGAGAAGCTCCTGAGCCAGCACATCTTTTCATTTTCCTCTCCTTTTTTATTTATTTATCTTCCCTTCATTGTCGTCTGGGGAGAGTGCAATTGTTTGAATCTGATAGAATGAAATAATGTGTTTATTATCCATTCTGAGCCGGGAGCGCCTTCAATTTCAAGTCGCAGTGTGCGATAGTAGGCTAAAGGTTGACATTTAGGGAGGATTGGATATGCTTTTGGTCTCAGTAACAACATTATCATTATCATTATCATCATCATCATCTCTCCCAGCACTGGCTATTATCTGCCTCTCGCACAGGCCGGAGCAGCTCTAATGTCCGCCAGGTCACTTTATCAGTCACTGGGCCTGTCATCGTCACCAAGCTCCCCCTAATAGATTGATTAAAAGATATGGGGGGAGGCAGACAGTTAACTGCGTGGGACGCTGTCATGTTGCAGTTGCTTAGTGATTTTCTGCAGGGTTCTTGATGAAAGTGTGGTTTGTGGAGAGAGATGCTGAACTATATGACCACACACTACAATGTGTTGTGTATTGTAGTTATCTGAATTAGTTTTCTGTTAGTCATGCTGTTCAATTACAGCATTAGGGCAAGTAAAAATGCTGATAATAATATTAATTAATATTTTCATAATAATAGTAAAGTAATGATACTTTGAATAAAACATAAGAAGAAGATTGAAAATCTGTGTTGAGAGTTTTCATCTGCATTTCTGCTCAGTTACGCATTTCCATTTTTTTATCTGTCGCTCATCAGTTTTTCGCCTCATACTCTGAAACCCAGAAAGCTACTGGGAAACATGGTCTGTGCTGGGAAGATTCCAGGCTGCCTTCCCTATTTCTTGCCATAGCGCTTGGGCTTAATGCCCTGCTGAATATAAAAGCTGCTTCAGTCAACAGTGGGCTTCGGCGTCGCCTTTTCTATTGTTCCAGCTCATTGTTTTAATCAAGTCTTCACTGGGTTATTTTCAATGTGAAGTGGTGGGAGTTTCCCATCATTATTTTCAATGGGAAGTGGTGTGAGTTTCCCATCATTATTTTCAATGGGAAGCGGTGGGAGTTTCCCATCATTATTTTCAATGGGAGTTTCCCATCATTATTTTCAATGGGAAGTGGTGGGAGTTTCCCATCATTATTTTCAATGGGAAGTGGTGGGAGTTTCCCATCATTATTTTCAATGGGAAGTGGTGGGAGTTTCCCATCATTATTTTCAATGGGAAGTGGTGGGAGTTTCCCATCATTATTTTCAATTTTCATTGGAAGTGGTGGGAGTTTCCCATCATTATTTTCAATGGGAAGTGGTGGGGGAGTTTCCCATCATTATTTTCAATTGGGAAGGGAAGTGGTGGGAGTTTCCCATCATTATTTTCATTGGGAAGTGGTGGGAGTTTCCCATCATTATTTTCAATGGGAAGTGGTGGGAGTTTCCCATCATTATTTTCAATGGGAAGTGGTGGGAGTTTCCCATCATTATTTTCAATGGGAAGTGGTGGGAGTTTCCCATCATTATTTTCAATGGGAAGTGGTGGGAGTTTCCCATCATTATTTTCAATGGGAAGTGGTGGGAGTTTCCCATCATTATTTTCAATGGGAATCATTATTTTCAATGGTGGGGGAGTTTCCCATCATTATTTTCAATGGGAATCATTATTTTCAATGTGGTGGGAGTTTCCCATCATTATTTTCAATGGGAAGTGGTGGGAGTTTCCCATCATTATTTTCAATGGGAAGTGGTAGTTTCCCATCATTATTTTCAATGGGAAGTGCTGGGAGTTTCCCATCATTATTTTCATTTGCTGGGAGTTTCCCATCATTATTTTCATGGGAAGTGCTGGGAGTTTCCCATCATTATTTTCAATTGGGAAGTGCTGGGAGTTTCCCATCATTATTTTCATTGGGAAGTGCTGGGAGTTTCCCATCATTATTTTCAATGGGAAGTGCTGGGAGTTTCCCATCATTATTTTCAATGGGAAGTGCTGGGAGTTTCCCATCATTATTTTCAATGGGAAGTGCTGGGAGTTTATCTGGGAGTTTCCATCATTATTTTCATTGGGAAGTGCTGGGAGTTTCCCATCATTATTTTCATTGGGAAGTGCTGGGAGTTTCCCATCATTATTTTCAATGGGAAGTGCTGGGAGTTTCCCATCATTATTTTCAATGGGAAGTGCTGGGAGTTTCCCATCATTATTTTCATTGGGAAGTGCTGGGAGTTTCCCATCATTATTTTCATTGGGAAGTGCTGGGAGTTTCCCATCATTATTTTCATTGGGAAGTGCTGGGAGTTTCCCATCATTATTTTCATTGGGAAGTGCTGGGAGTTTCCCATCATTATTTTCATTGGGAAGTGCTGGGAGTTTCCCATCATTATTTTCAAGTTTCAGGATTATTTACCGGTCTGCCCTTTGCTGCTTTTAAACTGCTCTTTCTGCTTTCCCTCTCTCTCCTTCTGCTTCCCTCTCTCTTTTCGTGGGTTGGTCTGATTGGTTCCAGTGCGCTCCGGTTCAGTTAATGTGTTTCCTGCCCATCTCTTTCAATCTGTGAGAAGCACATCTCACGCTGTTAGATGCAGCGTATCCATTATCCCTCATCATGCATTGAAGTAGACACTTTTTCAATCACGTCTTGCTAACTAAGGCTTCATTTGATGTGCACACTAAAAAAACACCTACAAATCTAGTTGTTTCAATAATTATTATTAAGTAACTGGTTCAACAACCATTTGTTTGTTTACTAAACTTTTCAGTCAAAGTGTTACCTGAACATAACATTTTTAGTTGGCCCAAACTTAGCTCCAACATGAGAAAATGTACGCAACAATTCAGTGAACTTAAAATGATGTGTTTGTTCACTATGTCTCATACGTATGTACTAATTCAACTAGAAATTATTATTTTGGTTTAAAAAAGTCTGTGGAACTATACTGACCAAAAATTAAAACGCAGCAATTTCAACAATTTTACTGAGTTACAGTTCATATAAGGAAATCAGTCAATTGAAATAAATTCATTAGGCACTATTCTATGGATTTCAGATGACTGGGCAGGGGCACAGCCATGGGTGGGCCTGGGAGTTCATAGGCCCGCCAATTTAGGAGCCAGGCCCACTCACTGGGAGCATGGATCAGCCAAACAGAATGAGTTTTCCCCACAAAAGGGCTTTATTACAGACATGATTAGTCTTCAGTTTCATCAGCTGTCCGTGTGGCTGATTTTAGACAATCCCTCAGGTGAACAAGCCAGATTTGGAGTTCCTGGGCTGGCGTGGTTACTCGTGGTTGTGAGGCGGGTTGGATGTACTGCCAAATTCTCTAAAACAATGTTGGAGGGGGCTTATGGTAGAGAAATGAACATTCAATTATCTGGCAACAGCTCTGTTGGACATTCTTGCAGTCAGCATGTCAATTGCACGCTCCTTCAACTTGATACATTTGTGGCATTGTGACAACTGCACACTGCACAACTGTGGCCTTTTGTTGTCCCTAGCACAAGGTGCACCTGTGTAATGATCATGCTGTTTAATCAGCTTCTTGATATGCCAAACCTGTCACGTGGATGGATTATCTTGGCAAAGGAAAAATGCTCACCAACAGGGAATTAAACACATTTGTGCTCGTAATTTGATAGAAATAAACTTCTTGTGTTTATGGAAAATATCTGTTTAAGCTCATAAAACATGGGACCAACACGTTATATGTTGGGTTTTTGTTCAGTATAGTTACACACACAGTGCTTTTAACATACAATGTTTTAATCTTACATATTTGACACACATTGACATACTGTACATGCTTAGGTTGTGCATGTTCATTTACACAGTAATTATTTTTCAACATGTGAGATTTGAACTCGCAACCTCTTGATTCATGTCATTTCAATATTCCTGCTATGCCACCATGTCTGTGCCAATTATCATTTAATCTGACTATTCAATGATTTTGATTGATTTATTTAAGCAATTTTAGGTTTAGTTGTCTAATGTTGGTGGGGCATATTACCCTGTTTTTAATGTTACTTCTTAATCACTATAATAAGTAAAATATTTTTTCTTGGGTTTACTATTAACAGACCCTAGATTTACTTTGAAGTGCAAAGTGTAGAAATACATGGGAATTCAGTTATTGACACAGCCATGGTGGCGTAGCAGGACGATTGGAATGCTGTGAACCAAGAGGTTGTGAGTTCACAATCCCAGGTGAGAACATGTTGAATACTATTTACTGTATAACAAACATGCACAATATAATTTAATCATGTATTGGTCTAAAGCACTTCATCTCAGTGTAAGCAGCATCAATACAGATCCTGGTTTGATCCTGGGCTGTATCACAACCGGCTGTGATCGGGAGTCCCATAGGGCGGCGCGCAATTGGCACAGCGTCGTCCAGGTTAGGGGAGGGTTTGGCCGGGGTAGGCTGTCATTGTGAAATAAGAATTAATTTTTAACTGACTTGCCTAGTTAAATATAAAAAATGTCAACGTGTGTCAACTATGTAAGTTAAAAGCACTGTGTGTTTGTGTAACTTGTTCCATAGACTCTTTCGAGATAGATGCCATAAATCATTTCTAGTTGAATGAACATAGAGACAAATTGAGCAAACGCATGATTTCTGCCTACGTTTTCTCACGTTGGAGCTAAGTTTGGGCCAGCTAAAAATGTTAAGTTCAGGCAACACTTTGACTGAAAAGTTGAGCAAACAAATTAAAAGGCTGTGGAAACAGTTAATTAATAATACTTGGTTGAAACAACGTTTTTTTAAATGTAATTTTGACAGTGCATGGAATATACTGCCTGTAATGCTTTAATAGAATTGCCATGTACTGTTTCCCATGGATTGCAATACATGGATTAGTAACAATGGTCAAAATCTTTTCCCCACAGTGGTTGATGGAGACAAAGGGCAATGCATACATTATGGAAAGTTAATTGCAAGAGTTAATTCCGCATTAAGTAACAAGTAACGCATTAAGACCTTGCTGTACATAATGATCTTTAATTCAAGTACGCTATCCCTGTGTACCAGAGAGGCAGATTAGAGGTTTATAAAAAGCAAGTCATGGCTTTTCCAATGTCCTTTAGTAGCAGCTGAATGTTGGGCTGCAATAGAGTTGACGGCAACCTGCAAAGTAACCTCTCTCTCAGCGGTACTATCACAGACGGTCCCTCAGGTGGAACAGCAGGGATGGGATAGAGACAGGAGGCCAGAGGGCCAGAGGGCATAACATGAACGGGATAAAGACCAGAGGATGTACCACTGATAGGCCATACACTCCCCCTCCCATTCTCCCAAACCCTTCCACTACTTTCCACAGGCCTGGGATCTAAATGAAAAGGACAGCCCATTTCACCAGTGATGCCTGCTGTGAGAGGGAGAGAGGAGGGGGAGGTGGTAAGACAGAGAGAGGGATAAACTCTCACCCCCTCTGTGGCAGTAACGCTGCCAGACTGCCAGACCCCGGAGCATGAGGAGCAGTGTGGTGCCAGGGGAGGATTTCATCTCAGTGGATTGGTCAGTGTTAAAACGCCCAGGACTGACAGGCTGTCGGGTGAGGAAGCAGACAAGACTAACTGACAGGCTGTTGGGTGAGGAGGCAGACAAGACTAACTGACAGGCTGTCGGGTGAGGAGGCAGACAAGACTAACTGACAGGCTGTTGGGTGAGGAGGCAGACAAGACTAACTGACAAGCTGTCGGGTGAGGAGGTAGACAAGACTAACTGACAGGCTGTCGGGTGAGGAGGCAGACAAGACTAACTGACAGGCTGTCGGGTGAGGAGGTAGACAAGACTAACTGACAGGCTGTCGGGTGAGGAGGCAGACAAGACTAACTGACAAGCTGTCGGGTGAGGAGGTAGACAAGACTAACTGACAGGCTGTCGGGTGAGGAGGCAGACAAGACTAACTGACAAGCTGTCGGGTGAGGAGGCAGACAAGACTAACTGACAGGCTGTCGGGTGAGGAGGTAGACAAGACTAACTGACAAGCTGTCGGGTGAGGAGGCAGACAAGACTAACTGTCAGGCTGTCGGGTGAGGAGGTAGACAAGACTAACTGACACAGGAGCCAAACAAACACCAGCAGGAGGGGGAAGGAAAATAAAGTGAGCCTGTCACACACTCAAATGAGTAGTCTGTCCTTAGATGGTGAAGGCTAGTTATCGGTTTATTCTCACATATTTTGTTGTTGTTGCTGGATAGATGAAAAGTGGGATTTTATCACACAAAATGGAATGGAAGAGCTTAGTTGGAGCTCTGTTAGTTGTTTGCCCAGTGATAGATTTTCTGTCTTTGTGGTTGCTATGACAAATCCTCACACGTTACAGCTCTTATGTTCTCTATCAAGCCATTTGCTTGAGTGCAGACAATCCATTGAATCATTGATTTGTGTCTTCAAATATCTAATAGACTTTTCAGCCTTTTTGAACACTGAAAGTCACCCTTCACTCCGTTCCTCTTAACTTTTTTTGTGATCAAGAGTAGTTTGACACTGAAAGTGTTAAGCGATTAAACTTTCTCCGACTTTTCTAAATGATTTATTTTGTAAATGCTTTACATGTGGCTAGTAGACTTACACTACCTTATAACATAACATAATATAACATCATATAACATATAACGTAATATAATATAACATCATATATTACATAGCATAATATAACAACATAATGTAACATTACATAATACAACACTGTTTTAGTCCTCTGAAAACTATCCCCCATTGGAGTTCTCAGGCTCAACCTTGTTCTCCCTCTCTTTGCTCCCCCTTTCTCTCTCTCTCTCTCTCTACCTCTCTCTCTGGTCACAATTAGCATGGTTCTGTAGCCATGTAGGAGACATTAATAACACATTATAGCAGCTCAAGCCAGTGCCCATGAAGGTAAATGCCATTTTTTTCTGTGAGGTTGTCTAGTGATCCTCCTTGGCCGCTCCTCTAGCAACCATGGAATGCTAAGTACAGACGCCAAAAGGACACACACACACAAACACACAGGTCTGAGTGCTCAATGAAGTGTGGTATAAGCAATGGGATAAATTAATGAATGAAACAAGTTAATAATTAAGATTCAGCCTGAGCCTCAATGGCAGCATCAATATGCAAACTGCTGAGGACACTTAAGGATATCATTTTGAATTATGATCATCTCTCTGGGATTCTAATGACTAAATGAATACCTTTTGTTTGGCTACCATACAGTGTGACTCATTATACCACATTTGAGCTGGACCACTAGAGGGGGTGTTTTATATTGGAGAGGTTTTGTTTTACTGTTTAACTTTTATTTTAGAAGGAGTTTGAGGGTGGAGTAAGTCTGAAGTTGTTTATACGAAGCTCAGTCAGTTTCCCAATGTGCTTACTCTGGATTATCACTGGCATTATTTCACAGTGTTTGTTTGGTCACTCAATCAGACCCTTGTGGGAGAGTGCTAAAATTCATCCATCACTGTTCCCCATTCACAGTCCCCCTCACCTCCTGGCATGCCTGCCTGCCTCTCTTAAAAACATTTTTCTTTTCACCCCCTTCATCGATTCTGGACACTTTTATTCCCTTGCACCGGCAATTCCAAAACAAAGTCAAGGCTCTCACTACAATCTTCCAGCCACTCATGATTTGTACCCCCATCAAATATTTACAAAGAGAGTACAAACCTGCTGTGAGTGAGGCTAGACTCTTTTGGGAAAGCTTTAGCAACTTAACTTTAGCCATTCTCCATGACTCACTGTGTGTCTGTGGTGCCAGGCCGTAATGCAGTTAAAACAATAGAGTAGAATACATTTCAAGTTGCAAGTTTTATTGTCAAGTACAGTGAAATGCCGCTCTTGTAAGCACTTTTCCAACAATACAGTAATCAATATCAGTAGTACTATAAAAAAAGTAAAGTAGAACAAAAACACACAAGAAATAGAAATAGGTAGAACACAAGAAAGTAAGCTACACTACCGGTCAAAAGTTTTAGAACACCTTCTTATTCAAGTGCTTTCTTTCTTTTGACTATTTTCTACATTGTAGAATAGTAGTGAAGACATCAAAACTATGATGTAACACATATGGAATCATGTAGCAACCAAAAAAGTGTTAAACGAATCAAAATGTATTTAATATTTGAGGTTCTTCAAATAGTCACCCTTTGCCTTGATGACAGCTTTGCACACTCTTAGCATTCTCTCAACCAGCTTCACCTGGAATGATTTTCCAACAGTCTTGAAGGAGTTCCCACATATGCTGAGCACCTATTGGCTGCTTTTCCTTCACTCTGTGGTCCAACTCATCCCAAACCATCTCAATTTGGTTGAGGTCCGGGGATTGTGGAGGCCAGGTCATCTGATGAGTCCAAATTGATGAGTCATCTGTTGAGTTCAAACTCCATCACTCTCCTTCTTGGTAAAATCGCCTTTACACAGCCTGGAGGTGTGTTGGGTCATTGTCCTGTTGAAAAACAAATGATAGTCCCACTAAGCCCAAACCAGATGGGATGGCGTCGCTGCAGAATGCTGTGGTAGCCATGCTGGTTAAGTGTGCCTTGAATTCGAAATAAATTACAGACAGTGTCTCCAGCAAAGCACCCCCACACCATAACACCTCATCCTTCATGCTTTACGTTGGGAAATACACATGCAGAGATAATCTGTTCACACACACCGCGTCTCACAAAGACACAGCGGTTGGAACCAAAAATCTCCAATTTGGACTCATCAGAGGTGTGCCTGTTACTTGAACTCTGTGAAGCATTGATTTGGGCTGCAATTTCTGAGGCTGGTAACTCTAATGAACTTATCCTCTGCAGCAGAGGTAACTCTCAGTCTTACAGCCAGTTTCATTTTCGCGCTTGATGGTTTTTGCGACTGCACTTGAAGAATCTTTCAAAGTTCTTGAAATTTTCCATATTGACTGACCTTCATGTCTTAAAGTAATGATGGACTGTCGTTTCTCTTTGCTTATTTGAGCTGTTCTTGCCATAATATGGACATGGTCATTTACCAAATAGGGCTATCTTCTGTATACCCCCTACCTTGTCACAACACAACTGATTGGCTCAAGCGCTTTAAGAAGGAAAGAAATTGCACGAATTAACTTTTAAGAAGGCACAGCTGTTAATTGAAATGCATCCCAGGTGACTAACTCATGTAGCTGGTTGAGAGAATGCCAAGAGGGTGGCAAAGCTGTCATCAAGGCAAAGGGTGGCTACTTGAAGAATCTGAAATATTTAAAATATTTTGATTTTGATTTGTTTAATACTTTTTTGGTTACTACAAGATTCCATATGTGTTATTTCATAGTTTTGAATTCGTCACTATTATTCTACAATGTAGAAAATAGTACAAATAAAGAGAGAGCCTTCAATGAGTAGGTGTTCTAAAACCTTTGACCAGCAGTGTATATACAGGGCCAGTTCCAGAGTCAGGGCCAAAACCATATTTACAATGTGAAATAGAATAGACTAGAGGCTACTGGTGAACTTGAATAATGTTTTCATAATATTTAACTCCTACTGCTATTGCGGACCAAATCAGAATAATTGTTTCCTTTTGTTGCCCCACTTTATTCTCATAGGTGTTGCATTTCAGTATGCACATAGGGGTGGATAAACTGTGTAATGTGGCCTATTACCGGAGAATATAGTCACAGAGATGTGGCATGCCATTTTCACAGTCCTAATACATTAATGTTGCACTGGGTTGACTGAGAGGCCTGGGCTGGGCTGGTTACAGCCTTGATACCCACTCCAATAAACAATATAGAAGAAATAAAAAAGAGAGAATATCACCACATGCCAAGAAGTGTTGTGTCACACAGTCAGCGGTGGGCCTGAGAGTAGAGAACAGTACATAGCCCTCATTAAATTCTCGCAGTGGCGTTGGTTTTTACACTTTAATGCTTGGGAGACATGGGCTTCCTCCTCTGAGAAATGGGGACACGGGTTGTGGCGTCAGCTGCACAACCTAATTTGTCTTACTTCTGGGGAGGCTGTTTAAACTACAATGCCCTCTCTCGTTGCCCATCTCCCCCCCCCCTCTCCCCCTCTTTCTCTCTCTGGCCACTCTCATTTATGCACTCAAGTAATGCATGCAGAGTACCACCAGTTACCCAATGCTGAATCTGCAGTGAAAAAGTGTGATGGTCAATGTTACACCACAGTCGTTTGTCATGGCTATAGTGAAAGTCAACCAGATTAATCCATCACAGATCATTATAGCACAAACAGCCCCAACTACCCATTGTGAGTACTGGATGTACAGAACTTCTCACATCAAGAGGAACACTGCTGGATGGGTCTCTGGGGTGTGTCATGACACATCATTCACAACATCCCTCTCTGTCAATCAAAGTATGAGAGGACCGTTCCCAGAGACCACTTCAGCCTTTAAAGTATGCATCACCTTAAAGGTGCAATATGCAGAAATCGCTCCGCCATTTCCTGGTTGCTTAAATTTGAATAGTTTGCCTAATTTGAATTTGTGACAAAACAAGTCGTCATTGTGTATAGAATCATTGTACCATCTAAACCGCTGTGAAATATATTTTTCATTACCAAAATCTTTCATTTTCAGCTATTTGAAGCTGGCGTACAAAACCTGAAAGTAAAAGACGTAAAAACTAAACTTAAGAATGGGAAGCATATAAATAGTGCACATAGAACAGATCTACCACTTCTTAAAATTGCTTTCAAGGAGAATGACAGATCTATAACTAACATTTCTATGAGAATTTGGTCGGGTCGCCCAAAAAGTTACATTTTGCAGCTTTAAGCGATTGATGCGCCTCATGTCTTTCATTAATAATCTCATACAATTCATTAGATGGAATTCCCCTCAGAAGTGGGATTTGAGAGTCAGAGGAGTGTTCTGCTTGTTAAAGTCCTTTTCTTAAGATCACGCTTGGGAATGAGAGGGAGAGAATGAAAAAGTGAGGGGAAGGAGGGGAGAGAGAAATGCTTTGCTTCTTCCTCAGAGCAGCAGAGCAGCACAAGGAGAGGTAGTGTTTAATGGGAACCCCATGGATTCTTTTGACATGCCACCTTTGGGTAATAAATGTGTTTGTTTTTTCAATAGAAACTTCCACTTCCCTTTCCTTGCGCCAAGCTTTAATTATCTGGCAATTTGAATACGGTGGCCTTTTCCTCTTACACGGCAGCGTTTCTGTGTAGTCATTCACCCCCACCATCAGCACCTGGTGTAGTCCACCACTATCATCAGCATTCCTGTGCTGACACAGTGAAAGTTCATATTACTGAAAAATGTAGATAAAAAAATATACACTACCGTTCAAAAGTTTGGGGGTCACTTAGAAATGTCCATTAAAATAACATCAAATTGATCAGAAATACAGTGTAGACATTGTTAATGTTGTTAATGGCTATTGTAGCTTGAAACGGCTGATTCTTTTATGGAATATCTACATAGGCGTACATAGGCCCACTATCAGAAACCATCACTCCTGTGTTCCAATGGCACGTTGTGTTAGCTAATCCAAGTGTATTATTTTAAAAGGCTAAAACTGTTCTGATTAAAGAAGCAATAAAACTGGCTTCACAGAACAGCGTAAACTGGTTCTAATGAGAATAGAAAGAGGAGTGGGAGGCCCATGGTGCACAACTGAGTAAAAGGACAAGTAAAATAAAGTGTCTAGTTTGAGAAACAGACGCCTTACAAGTCCTCAACTGGCAGCTTCATTAAATAGGACCCGCAAAACACCAGTCTCAATGTCAACACTGAAGGCGACTTCGGTATGCTGGCCTTCTTGGCAGAGTTCCTCTGTCCAGTGTCTGTGTTCCTTTCCCTATCTTAATCTTTTATTTTTTATTTGCCAGTCTGAGAAGTATTTTTTGTTGCACTCCTTTGTTGCACTCCTCTTTCTATTCTGGTTAGGGACAGTTTGCCCTGTTCTGTGAAGGGAGTAGTACACAGCGTTGTATGATATCTTCAGTTTCTTGCCAATTTCTCGCATGGAATAGACTGACGAGTTTCAGAAGAAAGACTTTCTGGCCGTTTTGAGCCTGTAATCGAACCCACAAATGCTGATGCTCCAGATACTTAACTAGTCTAAAGAAAGCCAGTTTTATTGCTTCTTTAATCAGAACAACAGTTTTCAGCTGTGCTAACATAATTTGAAAAAGGGTTTTCTAATGATCAATTAGCCTTTTCAAATTATACACTTGGATTAGCTAACACAACGTGCCATTGGAACACAGGAGTGATGGTTGCTGATAATGGGCATCTGTACGCCTATGTAGATATTCCATTAAAAAACTGCCGTTTTTAGCTACAATAGTCATTTACAACATTAACAATGTCTACACTGTATTTCTGATCAATTTGATGTTATTTTAATGGACAAAAAGATGTGCTTTTCTTTCAAAAACAAGGACATTTGTTTTTACTGATAACGTTTAAACTTGTTATCAGTAAAAAAAGACACCTGTCCACAACCTCAAACAGTCACACTCCAAACTCCACTATGGCCAAGATCAAAGAGCTGTCAAAGGACACCAGAAACAAAATTGTAGACCTACAACAGGCTGGGAAGACTGAATCTGCAATAGGTAAGCAGCTTGGTATGAAGAAATCAACTGTGGGAGCAATTATTAGGAAATGGAAGACATTCAAGACCACTGATAATCTCCCTCGATCTGGGGCTCCATGTAAGATCTCACCCCGTGGGGTCAAAATGATCACAAGAACGGTGAGCAAAAATTCCAGAACCACACGGTGGGACCGAGTGAATGACCTGCAGAGAGCTGGGACCAAAGTAACAAAGCCTACCATCAGTAACACACTACGCCGCCAGGGACTCAAATCCTGCAGTGCCAGACGTGTCCCCCTGCTTAAGCCAGTACATGTCCAGGCCCGTCTGAAGTTTGCTAGAGAGCATTTGGATGATCCAGAAGAAGATTGGGAGAATGTCATATGGTCACATGAAACCAAAATAGAACCAAAACTCAACTCGTCGTGTTTGGAGGACAGAGTTGCATCCAAAGAACACCATACCTACTGTGAAGCATGGGGGTTTAAACATCATGCTTTGGGGCTGTTTTTCTGCAAAGGGACCAGGACGACTGATCCGTGTAAAGGAAAGAATGAATGGGGCCATGTATCGTGAGATTTTGAGTGAAAACCTCCTTCCATCAGCAACGGCATTGAAGATGAAACATGGCTGGGTCTTTCAGCATGACAATGATCCCAAACACACCTCCCGGGCAACGAAGGAGTGGCCTCGTAAGAAGAATTTCAAGTTCCTGGAGTGGCCTAGCCAGTCTCCAGATCTCAATGTCAACTCCATAGAAAATCTTTGGAGCGAGTTGAAAGTCCGTGTTGCCCAGCAACAGCCCAAAAGCATCACTGATCTAGAGGAGATCTGCATGGAGGAATGGGCCAAAATACCAGCAACAGTGTGTTAAAACCTTGTGAAGACTTACAGAAAACGTTTGACCTCTGTCATTGCCAACAAAGGGTATATAACAAAGTATTGAGATAAACTTTTGTTATTGACCAAATACTTATTTTCCACCATAATTTGCAAATAAATTCATTAAAAATCCTACAATATGATTTTCTGGATTTTTTTTCTCATTTTGTCTTTCATAGTTGAAGTGTACCTATGATGAAAATTACAGGCCTCTCTCATCTTTTTAAGTGGGAGAACTTGCACAATTGGTGGCTGACTAAATACTTTTTTGCCCCACTGTATATGTATGTATGTGTGTGTGTGTATATGTATGTGTATATATATATATATATATATGTTTTGCAATTATGTGCTACAATATGTTTAATTTGCTAGAGGTGAGAGGTATCAGTACTACCCTCTAACTTGTAGTTAGAGTAGTAGAAGTAGGGTGTTTAAATTACAACCACCTTTGGACTCAAAACCCCTCAGCTCAGCAGCTTGTTGGGACACTGTCACAGGAGATTAGTCACAAGAAGAGAGGTATGGATGGGTGGAGAAGAAAATATAGAAAAATGACTGTACCTGACTCGGAGAAAAAACTATGCTGGCTTTCTGCTCAACTAGAGGCCGAAGCTCACCGGCGGCATGTTTTATTATTTCAATCAGTCCTCACTCCCTAGTGTGGATATTAAAAACAATCAGTGTTGCAAAGAGTGGAGATTAAGCCCAAACACTGGCTGGGTGTTTTCAGATAAAAATCAATTCTAAGGTAGATCTTCTTTTTCATTTCTTCTTAACTTGACAAGAGATTCCCTCTCTGGCTGGCCTGGCCTGATGACAGTTCACTCCAGATGGATGGACACGGAGATGAAGAAGGAGATGTGTGTTCTTATCTGCTGCTTCTACTGCTTCTGTCATCCCGTCTCTCTTGACCCCTTGTGTTCTGGACTCACTGGGTGGTGGGTGCTGTATCTTGTGGTGTCACTCCTCTGGTCTCATTCAAGTCTCTTGCTGTCTGATATTTCTATGTCCAATAGCATTGCATGTTATGACCTCTGAAGAACACAAAATGTACTCTCAAAATATAATGTGTTTACTGTAATCATATTTTTGCTCAATGTCACCCTGATGCGCTTTATATTAATATCTATCTATTGCACCATCTACATCTCGTTCATCGTGATCACAGAGCGAGTGTGACACTCTGCCCTCTCTGATTGGCTCCGCTGCTTAACTGGAGGTGTTTGGCTCCTCAGTCCAGATGTTAAACAGATGGGCCTCACTAACATTACCCCTGGGGCTCACAGGTTTCCGCTCATGCTCTCTTTCCTTCTATCCCTCCTGGTCACTTACAGTTGAAGTCGGAAGTTTACATACACATTAGCCAAATACATTTAAACTCAGTTTTTCACAATTCCTGACATTTAATCCTAGTAAAAATTCCCTGTTATAGGTCAGGTAGAATCACCACTTTACTTTAAGAATGTGAAATGTCAGAATAATAGTAGAGAGAATTATTTATTTCAGCTTTTATTTATTTCATCACATTCCCAGTGGGTCAAAAGTTTACAAACACTCAATTCGTATTTGGTAGCATTGCCTTGAAATGGTTTAACTTGGGTCAAACGTTTCGGGTAGCTTTCCACAAGCTTCCCACAATAAGTTCTGGGATTCTTCCAATGGCATTGAGGAGTACACCACATCAGTCACTTGCTTTATCAATAAGTGCATCAAGGACGTCGTCCCCACAGTGATTGTACATACATACCCCAATCAGAAGCCATGGACTACAGGCAACATTCACACTGAGCTAAAGGTTGGAGCTCCTGCTTTCAAGGTGCGGGACTCTAACCCGGAAGCTTATAAGAAATCCTGCTATGCCCTCCAATGAACCATCCGATGAACCAACAGGCAAAGCGTCAATACAGGGCTAATATTGAATCGTACTACACCAGCTCTGACACTTGTCTTATGTTGCAGGGCTTGCAAACTATTACAGACTACAAAGGGAAGCACAGCCGCGAGCTGCCCAGTGACACGAGCCTACCAGACGAGCTAAATCATTTCTATGCTTGCTTCGAGGCAAGCAACACTGAGGCATGCATGAGAGCATCAGCTGTTCCAGATGACTGTGTGATCATGCTCTCCGTAGCCGACGTGAGTAAGACCTTTAAACAGGTCAACATTCACAAGGCTGCGGGTCCAGATGGATAGCCAGGACGTGTGCTCCTGGCATGTGCTGACCAACTGTCAGGTGTCTTCACTGACATTTTCAACATGTCCCTGATTGAGTCTATAATACCAACATGTTTCAAGCAGACCACCATAGTCCCTGTGCCGAAGAACACGAAGGCAACCTGCCTAAATGACTACAGACCCATAGCACTCATGTCCGTTGCCATGAAGTGCTTTGAAAGGCTGGTAATAGCTCACATCAACACCATTATCCCAGAAACCCTAGACCCACTCCAATTTGCCTACCGCCCAAGCAGATCCACAGATGATGCAATCTCTATTGCACTCCACACTGCCCTTTCCCACCTGGACAAAAGGAACACCTATGTGAGAATGCTATTCATTGACTACAGCTCAGCTTTCAACACCATAGTACCCTCAAAAGCTCATCACTAAGCTAAGGATCCTGGGACTAAACACCTTCCTCTGCAACTGGATCCTGGACTTCCTGACGGGCCGCCCCCAGGTGGTGAGGGTAGGTAGCAACACATCTACCATGCTGATCCTCAACACTGGAGCCCCCCAGGGGTGCATGTTCAGTCCTCTCCTGTACTCCCTGTTCACCCACGACTGCATGGCCAGGCATGACTCCAACACCAGCATTAAGTTTGCAGACGTCAACAGTGGTAGGCCTGATCACCGACAACGATGAGACAGCTAACAGGGAGGAGGTCAGATACCTGGCTGGGTGGTGCCAGAATAACAACCTATCCCTCTATGTAACCAAGACTAAGGAGATGATTGTACAGGAAATGGAGGACTGAGCACGCCCCCATTCTCATTGACAGGGCTGTAGTGGAGCAGGTTGAGACCTCCAAGTGCCATGGTGTCCACATCACCAACAAACTAGAATGGTCCAAACACACCAAGACAGTCGTGAAGAGGGCACGACAAAGCCGATACCCCCTCAGGAAACTAAAAGGATTTGGCATGGGTCCTCAGATCCTCAAAAGGTTTAACAGCTGCAACATCTAGAGCATCCTGACTGGTTGCATCACTGCCCAGTACGGCAATTGATCGGCCTCCGACCGCAAGGCACTACAGAGGGTAGTGTGTACGGCCCAGTACATTGCTGGGGCTAAGCTGCCTGCCATCCAGGACCTTTACACCAGGAGGTGTCAGAGGAAGGCCATAAAAATTGTCAAAGACCCCAGCCGTCCCAGTCATAGACTTTTCTCTTTGCTACCGCATGGCAAGCGGTACAGGAGTGCCAAGTCTAGGACAAAAAGGCTTCTCAACAGTTTTTACCCCCAAGCCATAAGAATCCTGAACAGGTAATCAAATGGCTACCCGGACTATTTGCATTGTGTGCCCGCCCAACCCCACTTTTACGCTGCTGCTGCTCTCTGTTTATCATATATGCATAGTCACTTTAACTATACATTCATGTACATACTACCTCAATTGGCCTGACCAACCAGTGCCACCGCACGTTGGCTAACTCGGCTATCTGCACTATGTCCCTCCAACCACCACCCGCCAACCCCTCTTTTACGCTACTGCTACTCTCTGTTTATGATATATGCATAGTCACTTTAACCATATCTACATGTACACACTACCTCAATCAGCCCGGATAACCGGTGCCTGTATGTATGTCCTCATGATGCCATCTATTTTGTGAAATGCACCAGTCCCTCCTGCAGCAAAGCACCCCCACAACATGATGATGCCACCCCCGTGCTTCACGGTTGGGATGGTGTTCTTCGGCTTGCAAGCCTCCACCTTTTTCCTCCAAACATAACGATGGTCATTATGGCCAAACAGTTCTATTTTTGTTTCATCAGACCAGAGGACATTTCTCCAAAAATTACGATCTTTGTCTCCATGTGCAGTTGCAAACAGGAAGTCTGCTTTTTTATGGAGGTTTTTGAGCAGTGGCTTCTTCCTTGCTGAGCGGCCTTTCAGGTTATGTCGATATAGGACTCATTTTACTGTGGATATAGATACTTTTGTACCTGTTTCCTCCAGCATCTTCATAAGGTCCTTTGCTGTTTTTCTGGGATTGATTTGGACTTTTCACACCAAAGTACGTTCATCTCTAGGAGACCGACTTGTGGAGGTCTACAATTTTTTTCTGAGGTTTTGGCTGATTTCTTTAGACTTTCCCATGATGTCTCGCAAAGAGGCACTGAGTTTAAAGGTAGGCCTTGAAATAAATCCATAGGTACACCTCCAATTGACTCAAAGGATGTCTATTAGCCTATCAGAAGCTTCTAAAGCCATGACATCATTTTCTGGAATTTTCCAAGCTGTTTAAATGCACTGTCAACTTAGTGTATGTAAACTTCTGACCCACTGGAATTGTGATACAGTGAATTATAAGTGAAATAATCTGTCTGTAAACAATTGTTGTAAAAATGACTTGTGTCATGCACAAAGGAGATGTCCTAACCGACTTGCCAAAACTGTAGTTTGTTAACAAGAAATTTGTGGAGTGGTTGAAAAACAAGTTTTAATAACTCCAACCTAAGTGTATGTAAACTTCCGACTTCAACTGTAGCTCTCTCTCTCTCTCTCTCTCTCTCTCCTTCTTTCTCTCATTTGCATTCTCTCTCAGTTTCTCTCGCTTGCTCTCTCCCCATTTTCTTTATTTTTCCTGTCTCTCACTCTTCTTAAATTTTCTTTCTCTTCCTTACTCCCTCTTTCTCTTTCTTTATTCCTCCCTCTCACCCACTCAGATTTGATCTGTGAAATGGCAAGAGTGAGAACTGACTGAGGAGTGAGAGTAGAGATTTCCAGGCAGGATTGGGCCAGGCTCGGTCCCATTCCTCAACGGTAGACAAGCGCCTGTGTTCAACCTGAAACCCCTCTGGATTTACGCTGGGGCTGCAGCCATCTTTCTTCCGTTAATCACCCCGGGGCTGTGCACTATCTCGCCCGTCCTAGGGCCGATGGATGACCCGCGGGGGAAATCGAATGGAACGCAGCCAAACCTGACGCTCCAGAACACTTTCTAGGTGCCACACAGAGACGCATTCTGCAGAGACTCAGGAAGTTTAGTGATCTCAATGGAGCTACTTTGATATGCAAAAATCATGGTCGGCATCCTTGAGCGAACCTTTTTTCTTTTGCATCCAAAAAATGCTTCGTACAAAATATCCGTCATTTTAGATTATTTGTACAGCAGACACTTTCATTCATGTGAAGCAGATGTATTCCTGTGATGTCACCAGAGCTGGGCCTTGAACCTCTAAATACTGAGAGGGCACCTGATTAAAAAATAATAATGAATAATTTTATAGAAAGACAATGACTTACTTAATTCAAAATAATAATTCAATATCTCATTAGTGTAGTTAGATAAACCCCTGAAACATTCCTCCAAACTCTCTACATGCATCCCTAACTCCCTCATCACTTTTACTTTCTTCCTGTCTACCAACCTCTCACTCAATGAATCTATCCTCTGTATCTCTATTTTTTCTGCTCCTCCCTTTCTCTCTCGCTCTCTCTCGCTCTCTCTCTATTTCTCTTATTTCTGCTCCTCTCTCTCTCTCTCTCTCTCTCTTTCTCTCTTGCTGTCTCTTTTTTCTGTTCTACTCTCTACCCTGTGTCTTTCAGGGCCTTTGGTGCTCGGCCAATGAAAAGGCTCTCAGGCGGTGTCACTCTGAGGATCTCCACAGTGACAGAATGTTGACAGGCGTTGGGCGAACGATCCAACAGGAAAATCAAATTACCATTAAGCAGGACCCGGGCCCCAGCCTCCACATGACTGCAGGGCCTATTACCTCAAATTAACAGAGACACTCAGAGACAGATCCCTCGCTTTCTGCCTTTCTCTGGTCACGAACACAAAGTCCTTGCCTCAAACCCTTTTCACACTTTGCCCAACTAACTTCTGATAGTTATAGATATGTGAATCCAAGCCTTCATCAGGCTGTAAGTCAATCATATGATCTGTGTTTATTTTACTGTGTGACTGGGTTTTTGAGTTGCAGATACATTGTACCAGAATGCTTGGGGAAGAATGTGTTTTCCATTATAGTGTTATGTTGAGTTGTAGGTGGATAAAGATATAAGGTGATTGACAGAACTACAGAATAAGTGCAGTGCCGTGAAAAAGTATTTGCACCCTTTCTGATTTTCAAAATGTTTGCATATTTTTTGCAAATGAATGTTATCAGATCTTCAACCAAACCCTGATATTAGATAAAGGGAATACCAAAACAAATGTATACTTTAAATTTTTTTTATTTTTATTAACCAAGTTATGCAACATCCAATTCCCCTGTGTAAAAAAAAGCAGTTGCTTCCTTACACTCAACAACTGGTTGTGCCACTTTTAGCTGCAATGACTGTAACCAAATGCTTCCTCTAGTTTTTAATCAGTCTCTCACGTCGCTATGGAGGAATTTTGGCCCACTTCTGCATGCAGAACTGCTTTAAATCAGCGACATTTGTGGGTTTTCAAGCATGAACTGCTCGTTTCAAGTCCTGCCACAAAATCAATTTGGATTAGGTCTGGACTTTGACTAGGCCATTCCAAGACTTCAAATTTGTTGCTTTTCAACACTTTTTTTATGATTAACTTGATTGTGTGTTTTGGATCATTGTCTTGCTGCATGACCAAGCTACTCTTCAGCTTCAGCTCACAGATGGATGGCCTGACATTCTCCTGTAGAATTCTCTGATGCAGAACAGAATTCATGGTTCCTTTTTATTAAGACAAGTAGTACAGGTTCTGGGGCAGCAAAGCATCCCCAAACCATCACACTACCACCACCATGCTTGACCGTTGGTATGACGTTCGTACTATGGAACGCAGTGTTTGGTTTTAGCCAGACATAATGGGACCCATCTCGTCCAAAATGTTGATTTAAGTTTGCCAAAAACACCTGGATGATCATCAAGACTCCTGGAAGAATGTTCTATGGACAGATGAGTGAAAAGTATAACTTTTTGGATGACATGGGTCCCATTATGCCTGTCAAGTTGACTGGGAACATGGACCCAAAGAGGAAAACGACAGTACAGGGACAAAGTGGAGTTGCATTTCAACGGCTCAGACATGAGACATATGTGGCAGGGACTCCAGACAATCATGGATTATAAAGTGAAAGCCAGCCACATCAGAGACACCGACAACTCGTTCCCGGATGAGCGAAACACCTTCTTCTCCTGCTTCAAGAAAAACAGCATTGAGCGGCCGACGTGGGTCCCCAGCGCTTACAAGGACTGTGTGCTCTCATTCTCCGTCGCTGACGTGAGTAAGTAATTTAAGCATGTTAACCCTTGCAAGGCTGCCGGCCCAGATGCTATCCCAAGCCGCGTTTTTAGAGCATGTGCAGACCAGTTGGCTGGAGTGTTTACTAACGTGTTCAATCTGGACTGGACCCAAGAATACAAAGGTAACTCACCTATTGCCCTGTAGCACTCACTTCTGTCATCATGAAGTGCTTTGAGAGGCTAGTTAAGTACCATAACACCTTCGCTTGACTCGACATCATAGACTCACTACAATTCGCATATCGTCCCAACAGATCCATGGACGACACAATCGGCAATCGACTTTTCCTAGAGTGACCCCAACATGAGAAAAGTGAAACATCGCCTTTGTTTATATTTCCATGAAAGCTGTACTCCACCTGGGTACAAAGATTGTCTTAGGGTCATTTTTGACCAGGCAGTCATAAAATAATTTACACACCACAAAAACCACACACACACACACACACAATGAGATTATGTGTGCTACTGATTGAACTCAGACAAAACTAAAACTTTCTTGTGCATGTGCAGCATCTCCCCTCCACGACCCCACACATGACCCAAGTTCACCGACAAAATAAACACAATTTCAGACAAAATAAAAATTTATTGAAAGCATTGTTTACTAATGGCGAATGCAGTCAGAGGCTATAAAGGTGCTGCAGATGACAGTCCCCCCAGTTCTCTCTTTGCTGAAGCCATGAGTGCATGTTTCAGTGCCCAACAGGTCGTAGATCTTTGTTTTTCAGATGTCCAGGAGGAACAAGAGAACAATAATTTAGAAGAGGAGGAGGTATCTGAAGAAGAATTTGGAAGAATACAACCCAGAGCACGATGCATCATCTTCAGATGAAGAAGAAATCCCCCAAGCTGAAAGAGAGACATTTTTGTCCAAAATAAGCAAAATAACATGATCCTTGTCACCATATGATAACCAGGGCAGGATGGCAGCACAAAATGTCATAAGGATGAACCCAGGGCCCACAAGACATGCAGTTGCCCATGACCAGGACATCGCCTCAACATTCTACATGTTCATCACACCAGCCATTGAAAAAATCATCCTGGAGATGACACATTTGGAGGGTTTCCGTAAATTTGGAGACAACTGGAAAAGGATGGATGAGATTGACCTGTGTACCTACAAAGGGCTGCTAATCTTAGTGGGTGTGTATAGGTCCCGAGGCAAGGCTACATGTAGTCTCTGGGATGCAGAGAGTGGGAGGGTGATGTTCCGTGCCACGATGCCACTGAAAGTATTTCACACTTTCTCAAGAATGCTACGATTTGATAACCGTGAGTCAAGACCTGCAAGGCGTGTGAGACACAAACTGGCTGCCATAAGCGAGGTCTGGGAGAAGTGGGTGGAGCGTCTGACATTCCTATACAACCCTGGGCCTGAAGTAACAGTGAATGAGCACATAAGTAAAGAAAGCAATTATGACAGGTGTGTTGTATCCACTGATTAAATGCAGTCTTTCTACATTGAACATCTACATTGTACATCTACATTAAGCTGCTTTATTTTATGGGTTTTATGGGTCATTTTTGACCCTTAGGACAAGGGGAGTATACAGAATGTTAAGCGTCTTATGGCTGCAGGGGCACTATTGAGTAGCTTGGATGAAAGGTGCCCAGAGGTGCCCAGAGTAAACGGCCTGCTCCTCAATCTCAGTTGCTAATATATGCATATTATTATTAGTATTGGATAGAAAACACTCTGACATTTCTAAAACTGTTTGAATGATGTCTGTGAGTAAAACAGAACTCATATGGCAGGCAAAAACCTGAGAAGAAATCCAAACAGGAAGTGAGAAATCTGAGGTTGGTATATTTTCAACCCATTCCCTATTGAAATCCCATGTGGATATGAATGAAGATTCACTTCCTAGGGCTTCCACTAGATGTCAACCGTCTATAGAAATTTGAATGAGGCTTCTACTGTGTTGTGGGACTGAATAAGAGGGGAATGAGTCAGACTACTGGCAGTCAGCCATTTCCCGGTCACACGCATACCACATGATATCTTCCTGCGTTCCGTTCCTCCTCAAGACACAAAGGAATTCTCCGGTTGGAACTTTATTGAAGATTTATGATAAAAACATCCTAAAGATTGATTATGAACTTAGTTTGAAATGTTTCTCCGACCTGTAATATAACTTTTTGAAGTTTTTGTTAGAAGATATGGTCGACCAGCACCAGTGTTTGGATAGGTGTACCAAAATGTGCAAACAAAAGTAGCTAATTGGACATAAATAACGGACAATATCGAACAAGTCAAGCATTTATTGTGGACCTGGGATTCCTGGGAGTGCATTCTGATGAAGATCATCAAAGGTAAGGGAATATTTATCATGTATTTTCTGGTTTCTGTTAACTCCAACATGGTGGCTAATTTGACTATTGTTCTGAGCTCCGTCTCAGATTATTGCATGGTTTGCTTTTTCCGTAAAGTAAAAAAATATCTGACACAGCAGTTGCATTAAGGAGAGGTATACAGTGGGGCAAAAAAGTATTTAGTCAGCCACCAATTGTGCAAGTTCTCCCACTTAAAAAGATGAGAGAGGCCTGTAATTTTCATCATAGGAACACATCAACTATGACAGACAAAATGAGGAAAAAAAATCCAGAAAATCACATGTACGATTTTTACAAGCATTTTAGAAGTATTTGGTCAATAACAGAAGTTTATCTCAATACTTTGTTATATACCCTTTGTTGGCAATGACAGAGTTCAAACGTTTTCTGTAAGTCTTCACAAGGTTTTCACACACTGTTGCTGGTATTTTGGCCCATTCCTCCATGCAGATCTCCTCTAGAGCAGTGATGTTTTGGGGCTGTTGCTGGGCAACACAGACTTTCAACTCCCTCCAAGGATTTTCTATGGGTTGAGATCTGGAGACTGGCTAGGCCACTCCAGGACCTTGAAATGCTTCTTACGAAGCCACTCCTTCGTTGCCCGGGCGGTGTGTTTGGGATCATTGTCAAGCTTTCACTCAAAATCTCACGATACATGGCCCCAATCATTCTTTCCTTTACACGGATCAGTCGTCCTGGTCCCTTTGCAGAAAAACAGCCCCAAAGCATGATGTTTCCACCCCCATGCTTAACAGTAGGTATGGTGTTCTTTGGATGCAACTCTGCATTCTTTGTCCTCCAAACACGACGAGTTGAGTTTTTACCAAAAAGTTCTATTTTGGTTTCATCTGACCATATGACATTCTCCCAATCTTCTTCTAGATCATCCAAATGCTCTCTAGCAAACTTCAGACGGGCCTGGACATGTACTGGCTTAAGCAGGGGGACACGTCTGGCACTGCAGGATTTGAGTCCCTGGCGGCGTAGTGTGTTACTGATGGTAGGCTTTGTTGCTTTGGTCCCAGCTCTCTGCTGGTCATTCACTAGGTCCCCCCGTGTGGTTCTGGGATTTTTGCTCACCGTTCTTGTGATCATTTTGACCCCACGGGGTGAGATCTTGCGTGGAGCCCCAGATCGAGGGAGATTATCAGTGGTCTTGTATGTCTTCCATTTCCTAATAATTGCTCCCACAGTTGATTTCTTCAAACCAAGCTGCTTACCTATTGCAGATTCAGTCTTCCCAGCCTGGTGCAGGTCTACAATTTGTTTCTGGTGTCCTTTGACAGCTCTTTGGTCTTGGCCATAGTGGAGTTTGGAGTGTGACTGTTTGAGGTTGTGGACAGGTGTCTTTTATACTGATAACAAGTTCAAACAGGTGCCATTAATACAGGTAACGAGTGGAGGACAGAGGAGCCTCTTAAAGAAGAAGTTACAGGTCTGTGAGAGCCAGAAATCTTGCTTGTTTGTAGGTGACCAAATACTTATTTTCCACCATAATTTGCAAATAAATTCATTAAAAATACTGGATTTCTTTTCTCATTTTGTCTGTCATAGTTGAAGTGTACCTGTGATAAAAATTACAGGCCTCTCTCATCTTTTTAAGTGGGAGAACTTGCACAATTGGTGGCTGACTAAATACTTTTTTGCCCCACTGTATCTATAATTCCATGTGTATAACTTGTATTATCATCTATATTTATGATTAGTATTTCTGTTGAATTGATGTGGCTATGCAAAATCATTGGATGTTTTTGGAACTAGTGAACGTAACGCGCCAATGTAAACTCAGATTGTTTTATATAAATATGAACTTTATCAAACAAAACATACATGTATTGTGTAACATAACGTCCTATGATTGTCATCTGACGAAGATCATCAAAGGTTAGTGATGAATTTTATCTCTATTTGTGCTTTTTGTAACTCCTATCTTTGGCTGGAAAAATGTGTTTTTTTCTGTGGCTTGGTGGTGACCGAACATAATCGTTTGTGGTGCTTTCGCTGAAAAGCATATTTGAAATCGGACACTGTGGTGGGATTAACAATAAGGTTACCTTTAAAACGGTATAAGATACATGTATGTTTGAGGAATTTTAATGATGAGATTTCTGTTGTTTTGAATTTGGCGCCCTGGACTTTCACTGGCTGTTGTCATATCATCCCGTTAACGGGATTACAGCTCCCTCCTGTACTCCCTGTTCACCCATGACTGTGTGGCAATGCACGTCTCAAACTCAATCATCAAGTTTGCCAACGACAACGGTGGTAGGCCTGTTTACCAATTACGATGAGACAGCCAGGAAAATAACCTCTCCCTCAACATCACCAAATCGAAGGAGCTGATCGTGGGCTACAGGAGACAGCAGAGAGAGCACACCCCCCACCCACATCGACAGGGCCGCAGTGGAGAGGGTCAAAAGCTTTAAGTTCCTCGGCGTGTACATCACTGACAACCTAAAATAGTCCTTTCATTTCATGCCTCTTCAAACTCAGGAGGCAAAACATATGTGGCTTGGCCCCTTAGACCCTCGTGAACGTCTACAGATGCAGCATTGAGAGCATCCTGTCGGGCTGTATCAACGCCTGGAATGGCAATCGCACTGTCCGGAACTGCAGAGCTCTGCATCACCAGGGGGCACACTGCCTACCCTTCAGGACATCTACAGCACCTGGTGTCACATGAAGGCCAAGAAGATCATCAAGGCCCTCAACCACCTGAGCCATGGCCTGTTCACCCCACTACCATCTAGAAGGTGGAAACTGTACGGGTGCATCAAAGCTGGGACCAAGAGACTGAGAAAAAAAGCTTCTATCTCCTGGCCATCAGACTGTTAAACAGTCACCACGAGCCTTAGTCACTGTTCTAGCTGGCTACCACCAAGTGACACTGGTAATAATGTTTACATACTGTTTTACCCACTTTATATGTATATACTGTATTGTAGATAAGGCTCATCGTATATAACAATTGCTGTACACACTTTCTATTCATATACTGTCTATACTGGCTTGACACATCATTATACAGTGCATTCTGAAAGTATTCAGACCCCTTGACTTTTTCCACATTTTGTTACCCTACAGCCTTATTCTAAAATGGATTAAATCATTTTTTCCCCTCATCAATTTACACACAATACCCCATAATGACAGAGCAAAAACAGTTGTTTTTATTTTTTATAAATGTGCAAAAAATTCTAAAAATCTGTTTTCGCTTTGTCATTATGGGGAATTGTGTGTAGATGAAATAAATGTTTTTCCTCTTCAATCTATTTTAGACCATAACCTAAAACAGAAGGCCAAATACGTTTCTTAGTGGCCTAGTTACAGTTTTGGAAATGGCTGTCTAGCAATGAATAACAACCAACTTGACAGAGGTTGAATAATTTTTTTAAAGAATAATGTGCAAATATTGTACAATCCAGGTGTGTAAAGCTCTTGGAGACTTACCCAGAAAAGGTGATTCTAACATGGGGGGGGGGGGGTGAATACTTACGTAATTGAGATAATTCTGTATTGAAAATTAAATACATTCGCAAACATTTCCAAAAACATGTTTTTAATTTGTCATTATGGGGTATTGTGTGTAGATGGCTGAGAGAAAAAAATATGTTTCATCCATCAGGCTGTATTGTGGAATAAGTTGAGGGGTATGAATACTTTCTGAAGGCACTGTACAGGGAGTACCATTACCAGATCAATGTGCAGAGGCATGAGGTATTTGAGGTAGATATGTACATGAAGGCAGGTTAAAGTGACTAGGCACCAGGTTAGTGATAATTAGAGTAAAATAAAGAACAGAGTAGCAGCAGCAAATGTTTTGTGTAAAAGTGTTTGTGTGTGTTTGTGTCGGTATGCGTGTGTGTGCGTGCGTATGTAGTGCATGTGAATGTGTGTGGGAGTGCCAATGTAGTGTGTGTGTGTGTGTGTGTGTGTGTGTGTGTGTGTGTGTGTGTGTGTGTGTGTGTGTGTGTGTGTGTGTGTGTGTGTGTGTGTGTGTGTGTGTGTGTTTGTACACTGTCTATGGTGTGTGTATATACATAGTCTATTGAGTGTATGTAAGGTCAGTGCAAGATAGAATCAGTGCAGATCCAGTGCCTTGCAATGTATTTATCCCCCTTGGCATTTTTCCTATTTTGTTGCATTACAACCTGTAATTTAAATAGATTTTTATTTGGATTTCATGTAATGGACATACACAAAATAGTCCAAATTGGTGAAGTGAAATGAAAAAAATTACTAAATTATTAAATTCCAAACGGAAAAGTGGTGCTTGCATATGTGTTCACCCCCTTTGCGATGAAGACCCTAAATAAGATCTGGTGCAACAAATTACCTTCAGAAGTCACATAATTAGTTAGATTGCACACAGGTGGACTTTATTTAATTTTCACATGATCTGTCACATGATCTGTGTATATATACACCTGTACTGAAAAGCCCCAGAGTCTGCAACACCAGTAAGCAAGGGGCACCACCAAGCAAGTGGCACCATGAAGACCAACAAGCTCTCTAAACAGGTCAGAGACAAAGAGAAGTACAGATCAGGGTTGGGTTATAAAAAAATATCAGAAACTTTGAACATCCCACGGAGCACCATTTAAATCCATTATTTTAAAAAATGAAAGAATATGGCACCACAACAAACCTGCCAAGAGAGGGCCGCCCACCAAAACGCACTGGCCAGGCAAGGAGATCATTAATCAGAGAGGCAACAAAGAGACCAAAGATAACGCTGAAGGTGCTGTAAAGCTCCACAGCGGAGATTGGAGTATCTGTCCATAGGACCACCTTAAGCCGTACACTCCACAGAGCTGGGCTTTATGGAAGAGTGGCCAGAAAAAAGCCATTGCTTAAAGAAAAAAATAAGCAAACACATTTGGTGTTTGCCAAAAGCATGTGGGAGACTCCCCAAACATTGAGAAGAAGGTACTCTGGTCAGATGAGACTAAAATTTAGCTTTTTGGCCATCAAGGAAAACGCTATGTCTGGCGCAAACCCACACCTCGCATCACCCCTAGAACACCATCTCCAGCTGTGGGGATGTTTTTCATCGTCAGGGACTGGGAAACTGGTCAGATTTGAAGGACTGATGGTTGGCGCTAAATACAAGGAAATTCTTGAGGGAAACCTGTTTCAGTCTTCCAGAGATTTGAGACTGGGGCGGAGGTTCATCTTCCAGTAGGACAATGACCCTAAGCATACTGCTAAAGCAACACTTGAGTGGTTTAAGAAACATTTAAATGTCTTGGAATGGCCTAGTCAAAGCCCAGACCTCAATCCAATTGAGAATCTGTGGAATGACTTAAAGATTGCTGTACACCATCAGAACCCATCCAACTTGAAGGAGCTGGAGCAGTGTTGCCTTGAAGAATGGACCAAAATCCCAGTGGCTAGATGTACCAAGCTTATAGAGACTTGCAGCTGTAATTGCTGCAAAAGGTTGCTCTAACAAGGTATTGACTTTGGGGGGTGAATAGTTATGCACACTTACGTTTTCTGTTTTTTTGTCTTATTTCTTGCTTTTTTCACAATAAAAAATATGTTGCATCTTCAAAGTGGTAGGCATGAAGTGTAAATCAAATGATACTACAAGCCTCCAAAAAAATCTGTTTTAATTCCATGTTGTAAGGCAACAAAATAGGAAAAATGCCAAGGGAGGTGAAAACATTCACAATCCACTATAGTTTGGGTACCATTAACTGACTATTTATCAGTCTGGCTATTTAGCAATATTTTGACTTGGGGGAAGAAGCTGTCTCGGAGCCTATAATATTTGCCGAACACGTGGCTGGGGCCTTTGGCAATTATTTTGGGCTTTCCTCTGACACCACCTGATATAGAGGTCCTGGATGGCAGGGAGTTCGGCCCCAGTGATGTACTGGGCTGTCCGCACCACTCGCTGTAGAGCTTTGCAGTCAAGGGGGGTGCATTTTCCATACCAAGCGGTGATACAGCCAGTCAAGATGCTCTCAGTGGTGCAGCTGTAGAACCTTTTGAAGATCTGAGGGCCCATACCAAATCTTTTCATTCTCCTGAGGTGGAAGAGGTGCTGCTGTGCTCTCTTCATGGTGTGTGTGGACCATGTTAAATCCTTAGTGATGTAGACGCCAAGGAACTTGAAGTCTCGACCCGCTCCACAACAGCCCCATCGATGTGGATGGAGGCGTGCTGTCCGCTTTATCCTATAGTCCAATTGAATAGCCCTTTGTAGGATGTGTCTTTGTTTAAACAAACAAATGAATCAGAATCTTTAGATATTCAATATAACAAGAGACTGAGCCCTGCTCCGCTCTCTAATATTAGAGATGGGAGAAGCACATCTCAGTAAGTCCAGAAGATATGTATGGCTTACGCATCAAAAGGCTGAACTGAGAACTTTGTGTGTTGTTGAAATAATTCTAATATTTGTGAGTCATTAGTGTGGACTCCTTAATCTCTCTTGTGTTGCTAGATCACCAATGCAGAAAACATCACCCTGGGAACACAGAGTTATGGAATTTTTCACAGCAATGTTTATAGATTGTGTCATTTAGTTATCCTGTTTCATACAGAGAGAGAGCGAGAGAGAAACATTATCCAAAGCTGTCGTTAAGTTCAGCCCCGGTTGCTGTGGATACAGACTTTATTTTTCATTCACCGTCACATACTGTACATCTGCTCTGCTCTGTAATGATATTTTATGAGCAACACCTTTTTACTCAGAATCTCATTGTTCTTGGAAGCAGAAATGATAATTGTCTGAATGCTAATGACAACATCACTTCTAAATGATCCTGTAGCCCTTTTATTGTTTCGACATCCCACAGAGGATGTACTTCTCAATGGTCCTATATATTCTACTTAACCTTTTTACTGCAGTGTTCTAAATCAAGGTCACACAGTGTTTCTTGGTAGTCTTAAAAACAAATATTTGGAAACCAAAGTATACACTTCACACACATGGTTATGGGCTTCAAAAAAGACACCTGTACCATGTCAGATATAGAGTTGAAAGGTATTCCATTTTGAGTTTGCATCCCAATATTACACTTTATATACATCACAGAAGACTGAAATATAACTAAATAGTTTGACATTGAAACACTGGATTTTCTTAAAAAAATATATAAAAAGTACATTTCCTAATTAATAATGAAAAATATAAAATAACATTCCACCTATGAGACCACTAGAAGGCGATTCAGTCATTTGACTGCAGGAACTGTTATTATACACTGGATAGAGTGCATTAGGAAAGTATTCAGAACCCTTTACTTTTTCCACACTTTGTTACGTTGCAGCCTTCTTCTAAAATATATTTAATTGTTTGTTTTCCTCATCAATCTACACACAATACCCCATATGGACAAAGCAAAAAAAGGTTGTTCGAAATTTTTGCAAATGTATAAAAATAAACAGATCACATTTACATAAGTATTCAGACCCGTTACTCAGTAATTTGTTGAAGCACCTTTGGCAGGGATTACAGCCTCGAGTCTTCTCGGGTATGAGGCTGCAAGCTTGGCACACCTGTATTTGGGGAGTTTCTGCCATTCGTCTCTGCAGATCCTCACAAGCTCTGTCAGGTTGGATGGGGAGCATCACCGCACAGCTATTTTCAGTTTTCTCTAGAGATGTTCGATCAGGTTCAAGTCCTGGATCTGGCTGGGCCACTCAAGCACATTCAGAGACTTGTCCCATAGCCACTCCTGTGTTGTCTTGGCTGTGGGCTTAGGGTCGTTGTCCTGTTGGAAGGTGAACCTTCGGCCCCAGTCTGAGGTACTAGCGCTCTGGAGCAGGTTTTCATCAAGGATCTCACTATACTTTGTTCCATTCATCTTTCCCTCGATCTTAACTATTCTCCCCAATCCCTGCCCCTGAAAAACATCCCCACATCATGATGCTGCCACCACCATGCTTCACCGTAGGGATGGTGCCAGGTTTCTTCCAGACACTTGGCATTCAGGTCAAAGAGTTCAATCTTGGTTTCATCAGACCAGATAATCTTGTTTTTCATGGTCTGAGAGTCCTTTAGATGCCTTTTGGCAAACTCCAAGCGGGCTGTCGAGCCTTTTACTGAGGAGTGGCTGCCGTCTGGCCACTCTACCATAAAGGCATGATTTGTGGAGTGCTGCAGAGATAGTTGTCCTTCTGGAAAGTTCTCCCATCTCTCCAGAGGAACTCTGGAGCTCTGTCAGAGTGACCATTGGATTCTTGGTCACCTCCCTGACCCAGGCCCTTCTCCCCCAATTGCTCAGTTTGACCGGGCGGTCAGCTCTACGAAGAGTCTTGGTGGTTCCAAACTTCTTCCATTTAAGAATGATGGAGGCCCCTTTGTTCTTGGGTACCTTTAATGCTGCAGAAATATTTCCCAGATCTGTGCATCAACACAATCCTGTCTTGGCACTCTAGGGACAATTCCTTCAACCTCATGGCTTGGTTTTTGCTCTGTCATGCACTGTCAACTGTGGGACCTTATATAGACAGGTGTGTGCCTTTCCAAATCATGTCCAATCAATTGAATTTACCACAGGTGGACTCCAATCAAGTTGTAGAAACATCTCAAGGATAATCAATGGAAACAGGATGCGCCTGAGCTCAATTTCGAGTGTCAAAGCAAGGGGTCTGAATACTTATGTAAATAAGTTTTTTTTTTGTAATAAATGTGCTAATATTTCTAAAAAACTTGTTTTTGCTTTGTCATTATGGGGTATTGTGTGTAGATTGATGAGGAAAAACATTTATTTAATCCATTTTAGAATAAGCTGTAATGTAACAAAATGTGGACAAGTTAAGGGGTCTGAATACTTTCCGAATGCACTGTATACATGCATATACATATGTCTTGTTCTTTCCTTTCACTCATGTCTGTGTGTGGAAGTTCTGTGCGGTTTTAAAGGGAGAGTTACTCTGAGTTGTGTGTGTGTGCCCCCTACGTGGGCTGGATTTTGGGATTAGGGGTTAGATCCTGCCCCATGTTGTGTGGTTGGTGTCAGTCATCTGCGGGAATGTTTCATGCTCCCAGATTCTGGACACTGATAGACATGCTGCATTTGTCCCTTTGTTGGCATTATATGCTTTTCATTTCTCTGACTAATCTCTCCAGCTCACGCCTGTAAACTGAACGGCCCAAGACACAGTTATCAATCCAAACAGACAAATGTCATATTTAAGCTGCTTGTCTGTGCTGGATTGTGCACTCTGTCTATAAAACTGCGACCATTTCAGGTTTATCGTCTTAATCTTTGTTTTTCATTATCGTTCATTTTTCCCCTGGGCTCAGTGAAATGACCATTTCACAAGGGAGACTGATATAGGATAGAATCCTCTCTCATAGTAGGCTACATTCTGGAAGTAGAGCAGAGTGGATTCTGATGGCATATGCTGGAACACAAAATGGTGGAAATATATTTTGCTTTGGGAGATTTAGGAGATTTGGGAGTGTGTGCGTGTTTGTGTGTGCCTGTGTTCGTGTGTGTACGTGTGTATGAAATTAACATTTATATACAGACTTGGGTGGGTTTAACATTATCAGGGATCATGAATTGGACATCCATGTGACCAGATCAAAAGTGTGAGCTCATCTCCCCATTTTGGCATCCTCCACACTCAGTTCAGCCCGTCCCTCTCAGCCTTTGGAAATCACTGACAGTGTCTTATCAATTTAAACCAACCTTGGCCTGGCAACAGTGGGTTTCAACAGACTGGCAGAACATAACTCTTTGGTGGTTCTTTAAAGAAGCTCTTGTTGTATGATGTGTGATTGAAGCTGGTCAGACACACTAGTGCCTAGCAACAGAGTGTAGCCTGCAGATATGAGGTTCTGGATACGGGTGGGGCACCGGCTAAGAGGGTCATAACTAAGAAGCAGACCAACAAAGCTGCAGTCAATTGCCAGACTGCATCGTGAACCAAAATACACATACTGTAGTTTCAGTTTTAGCTCAAAACACCAGGTTTTCTAGTCTGGTTCAATTGGCTTTATGTTACTCATGAAAACAAAAGCATGATGGCCAAGCTAATGTGTGAACATAGTGGCAGTGATAGAGGAATTTGAATGTAGCCCAGTTATTAGAAAAAGGCACAATGCCTAGTCTGTGAGAGCTTGTAGCCCAAGATAGGCAGATGTTATTCTAGCACTTCCAGCGTTGAGCTGGAGTAGAATACCGAACAGCCATTTTATTGTGCAGTTTCTCAGCGATAAGACTGTGATTTAATTGAGTGTACTCTGTGGTGGAAATTGAGGACCTTTTTGGCGCCACGTGTCAACTTGAGCCCATTCCTTTCCAGCTGATTAAAAGGAGTTACTTGTTTCAACAAAGGTTTGACATTCTCTCTTAAGTGACAGGTTTAACAGAAGAACAAAGGGGGGTAACTATAATGGATGTGAATTGGATTAAATGGGCTGAGCTCAGCACATTAGTACTAGGTCACACCGTTATCACTGTGAGTCTTCCTCTAATCTCTTTAATAAGACATCATCAACAGCACGTACAGCCCCACACCGCAGTACTCAGACCCTCGCCACAGGAACAGGACAGAGGGGACAAGGAGGGTGGGGGAGACGGAGGAGACAAGGAGACAAAGGTGGGGAAGGGGAGACAGGGAGATTGGTGGGGAGAGTAAGAGGTTATGGGCCCAAGGAGAGGGTTAAGAAGGATGGATGAGATTGGGTAATAAATGGGTGTCTGTGAATGTGGTAGTAATCAGGTGGTCGTCAGATGGTAGTTGGGTGGTATTTGTCGTGTGCCATTTAAATGTGTTAAGTAGTTCTAAGCCCTTTGATCACAATATCTACTAAGCTAACATATGGAATTGTTTTAAGATGGTCATAAAATGGATAATTTAACCATTTGAGTTACAATTTTAGGACCCCTGTAGGTATAACAAAAATGTATTAACAATTATTTGATGAAACATTGGATTTGGCCTTTATTGCTATAGCCCATAGAAACACATTGAATACCACATTTGTACAAGGCAAATCAGACAGTAAAAAAATAAATCATAAGGTTTTAATGTGTCTGTCCTATATCTGAAAGATATAACAAAACTTTAGACCCATGTTTGCTCACATTAGTTGTGGCACTTTTTACCCCCTATGCAAATTTTTACAGCTCAGTACTGGGTCACCTTCTGACGACACCCCTGAAGCTTGTGTGCATCGTGTAGCAAAACATCCGACACCTTCGTGTTCATGAGAGTATCCCCCTTCGGGAATATGTTTGTAGCTCCAACGGTTCGGTCTGGACAGTTGGTTTTGTGAGAAGACCTCTTAGAAATTAGAACGACCGCAACAGAGAGTACAGACAACTGCCATCAGGGTAGCGCCATTCAGGGCTTCCACTATGCTTCCACCATTTTAAAGTAGTCAACTGAGTGGGAATTCCTATGGGTTGTAGCCTCAATTGCGCTGCCCATGCTGTCACAGACTATATAATGACACAGATATAAAGATGATTCCTCTATCTATCTCTATGTGAGAGTCTCATCTTTCGATGCTGGTGACTTATTAGTTTGTATCTCAAACGGTTAGGGTTTTACAGATGATTTTGTGATGATTTTCTTGTCCTGATCCAATCACGTGTAGAAAAAGAGGGAATTGAGCTCCAACCACTACAAAAAATGTTAAGTCTCAAACATAAACACACAGGGAGCTATTCAGTATTCACACTGGTGTGTCAACTGACTCTCGGGGGAAAGGGTAACAAGGGGGACAGTACAGACATAGGAGTAGCTGCAGATTGCACTCTGCCCTGTTAGATAAACAGGCCGTATAATAACTGCCGTTCTTCATGCCTGGAGAAATCTGTTCCCATGGGTGAATCAAGGGCCGTTACAATTAATTTATATTATCCACCCACCCCATATATCCCTTCCATCAGCTCTCTCTCTCTCTCTCCAACCCCATAGATAATAAAGTAAAGAGACATTCCACTCTTTGCATGATAATGCTCATGGTAAGTGTGAGTTTGTATACAGTTGAAGTCAGAAGTTTACATACACAATTCGGTTGGAGTTATTAAAACTTTTTTCAACCACTCCACAAATTTCTTGTTAACAAACGAGAATTTTGGCAAGTCGGTTAGGACATCTACTTTGTGCATGACACAAGTAATCTTTCCAACAGTTGTTTACAGACAGATTATTTCACTTATAATTCACTGTATCACAATTCCAGTGGGTCAGAAGTTTACATACACCAAGTTGACTGTGCCTTTAAACAGCTTGGAAAATTTCAGAAAATGATGTCATGTCTTTAGAAATTTCTTACAGGCTAACTGACATCATTTGAGTCAATTGGAGGTGTAACTGTGGATTTATTTTAAGGTCTACCTTCAAACTCAGTGCCTCTTTGCTTGACATCTTGGGAAAATCAAAAGGAATGAGCTCCGAAAAAAAATGGTAGACCTCCACAAGTCTGGTTCATCCTTGGGAGCAATTTCCAAACGCCTGAAGGTACCACGTTCATCTGTACAAACAATAGTATGCAAGTATAAACACCATGGGACCACACAGCCATCATACCGCTCAGGAAGGAGACTCGTTCTGTCTCCTAGAGATGAACGTACTTTGTTGCGAAAAGTGCAAATCAATCCCAGAACAACAGCAAAGGACCTTGTGAAGATGCTGGAGGAAACAGGTACAAAAGTATCTATATCCACAGTAAACGAGTCCTATATCAACATAACCTGAAAGTCCGCTCAGCAAAGAAGAAGGCATTGCTTCAGAACCGACATAAAAAAGCCAGACTACAGTTCACGACTGCACATGGTGACAAAGATCGTACTTTTTGGAGAAATGTCCTCTGGTCTGATGAAACAAAAATATAACTGTTTGGCCATAATGACCATTGTTATGTTTGAAGGAAAAGGGGTAGGCTTGCAAGCCGAGGAACACCATCCCAACCGTGAAGCACGGGGGTGGCAGCATCATGTTTTGGGGGTGCTTTGCAGCAGGAGGGACTGGCGCACATCACAAAATAGATGGTCTCATGAGGAAGAAAGGCTTCCCAAAATGTTTGACCCAAGTTACACAATTTCAAGGCAATGCTACCATATACTAATTGAGTGTATGTAAACGTATGACCCATTGGGACTGTGATGAAAGAAATTAAAGCTGAAATAAATCATTCTCTCTACTATTATTCTGACATTTCACATTCTTAAAATAAAGTGGTGATCCTAAGTGACCTAAGACAGCAAATTTTTACTAGAATTAAATGTCAGGGATTGTGAAAAACAGAGTTTACATGTATTTGGCTACGGTGTATGTAAACGTCCAACTTCAACTGTATGTAGTAATAGTAAAGTGTGACACTGGGGGATTGTGGGGATGGTGCGATGTATGGTACCTGGAATGAGGATGGAGTTGGTTGAGGGGGTTAAATTGGATTTCGGGGACAGTGGGGATTTATAATGACGCAGTCCAAATGGATTTGTAATGGCTATTCATTGGGTGGCCAGCAACTTGACTTGACACTACAGTGAGAGAAAAAAGTATTTGATCCCCTGCTGATTTTGTACATTTGCCCACTGACAAAGACATTATCAGCCTATAATTTTAATGGTAGGGTTATTTGATAGACAGAATAACAACAAAAAAATCAAGAAAAACACATGTAAAAATGTTAGAAATTGATTTGAATTTTAATGAGGGAAATACTTATTTGACCGCTCTGCAAAACATGACTTAGTACTTGGTGGCAAAACCCTTGTTGGCAATCACAGAGGTGATTGTAGTTGGCCACCAGGTTTGCACACATCTCAGGAGGGATTTTGTCCCACTCCTCTTTGCAGATCTTCTCCAAGTCATTAAGTTTGGACTCCACAATGTTGACCCCAATGCTTCCCAGAGTTGTGTTAATTTGGCTGGATGTCCTTTGGGTGGTGGACCATTCTTGATACACACGGGAAACTATTGAACGTGAAAAACACGGTAGCGCTGAAGTTTTTGACACTCAAAGCCATTCAAAGGCACTTAAATCTTCTTTATTTCCCATTCACCTTCTGAATGATACACATACACAATCCAAGTCTCAATTGTCTCAAGGCTTAAAAATCTTTCTTTAACCTGTCTCCTCCCCTTCGGCTACACTGATTGGATTTAACAGCTGACCATAGCGGACCATAGCTTTCACCGGAATTCACCTGGTCAGTCTGTCATGGAAAGAACATGTGTTCCTAATGTTGTGTACACTTAGTGTATTAACAATATTGCACTTTTCATGTAGCCTGCTAATAGCCTAACCACCGATCAATCAACAGTATGAACTAAACTTTGTTTCTTAAATCTTGTTTCTGCAGGATTAATTTGCTGTGACAATATACTGTAGGTCAAATTAAGATCATACATCTGTGTGTGTTATCTGTATGTGTGCGTCCCTGCAGTACATGAATGTGTAAGCTACACATATGTTACATGCTCAACCTGTCTTCATACTCATTACTCATTCATCTCTGGTCTATTCTTGGCCACGCTTGGAGACACTGAACAGTTTGAGCCGGTTTTAAGAGGTGTGGATAAGGCTTTGGCTCTGTGACAGACTGTGCTTCTGTTTTTATGAAAGCATTTCTTAAATCTAGTCCATGGTTCCCTCCTGTACCATGATAGTGGCTCTACAGCTCCCATGTATTGATCCCAAAATAACATCAAAGGCTCTCTGACTTTAGAAGTGGTGAGGGAGGGACGGTGGAGACTGGGGGAGGGGGAAGGAGAGGGGATATCTGGAAGGAAACGTAGCTCAGAGCTGGCAAAGGATAATAGACTTCTTGAGAACATGTCTAGTGTAATGTATGTGGAGTCTGTGTCTGAGCTTCGGATGCCATTGTGGAGATATCTTCTGTCTTTCTTGCTTCCCATGTCTGTTGGATAAAATTATGGCCAAGATGTGCAGGCTCTGAGAAAGGGTTTCTGAATCTATCTCTCCCACACTAATTGACTCGCCCCATAAGGGTCTATTTGATCACACCTTCATTTCTCAGTCCTTGCCTCTGTGGCTAGATTTGCAAGACAAACTCTCTGTTTTGTCAAATGAGGGGTTGAGTTATGTTTGGTGCAATTCTTCTTAGGGATTTCAAAACAATGTCATGTAATTGAGAGATGTTTGTTAATGATGTCTTCTGTTGTAGCATTCTACAGCAGTTTTCTCACCCAAATGTGTGCAGCTGTAATTGAAGCGGCAGTGTTGATAAATGTGTTTATATTTTGGTCAATGTGTTTCTCCTAATGGTTATGTGAGAGTAGCAGACCTAGCTGACCCTGTATCCAGGTGAGAGTTGACTTTCCCCTCTCCTCTGGCTGTGAGAAATGGCACTTGGCCTGCTGCTCAGAGGGGAACGGTTTAATCACAAGATAAAGTTTCAGCCGGCTTTGTCTGAAGTGAATTTAAATGTGGAATATGCCTTTTGTCAGACAGCACTTAGTGAGTGTATCGATCCGCCAATGAAAGGCAACCGGGAACGATGGGTCGTATAAGTCATGCATAGGAGAGATCACCATCCAGCTCTTCCCCACCAAAACAGCTCTGTTGTGACTCACACTTGTTTCCTCTCTCTCTCTCTCTCTCTCTCTCTCTCTCTCTCTCTCTCTCTCTCTCTCTCTCTCTCTCTCTCTCTCTCTCTCTCTCACTCACTGCCTGTGACGCTGCCCCCCCCCCCATGTCCTTCTCTCTCAGTTTGAACTTTGTCCTGTTCCTGTCTTGTCCAGGCTGGCCAGAGTTGTATCCATCATGCTTATAATCCTGTGAAATACACGCTGCAAAATGATCCAGAATCAATGAAGAACTAAGGGAGAGTTCTGTTCCTACTAGCCATAACTCCTCCTAATAGTCGGAGGAGCGAGTGAGAACCCCTCGGAAGGCCCAACCTTCCCTGGACAGCAGGCACATCTCCCCCATCTCCCCCTCCACATAAATCTACCATATGGCAGCCTAATGCATGCACTATGGATTTCTCTCCCCGCCAACGCCATTTGACACAGCACCGTAAATAGACTGTAAATGTTTTTGACAAACGCTCCTGCCCTTCTCTCTAGAGAGTCCTCTGTATAGGTAATCAGATGTTTGACTGAGTAGGAAAGACAGAAATATATGAACGTTGGGAGACCAGCAGTTATTTTACGCACATATGAATAATCCAGCTCGTTGGTCACCCTAAGCCGTGATTGTTTTAATTGGCTAATGGTGCGGGGGCCGCAGCGGCAGTCCTCTCGCTCCACATCCCCGTCCACTGGCTCAGGCTGTGGCAGTAATGACTGCAGGAACCACAGCCAGCTAATGCCAGACCTAATAGCCCAATTAGACTGTGTGTATTGCTCAGATGCCTGAGAGAAATAGGCCTTGGTGTGTGTGTGTGTGTGTGTGTGTGTGTGTGTGTGTGTGTGTGTGTGTGTGTGTGTGTGTGTGTGTGTGTGTGTGTGTGTGTGTGTGTGTGTGTGTGTGTGTGTGCTGTGTCTGTGTCTGTATGTGTGTGTGATTTTATCCAGTCCAACTGCTTTATACTGTAGTTGGGTAGGTTTTTTAACGAGGTGAGTAGGCATAGACTTGAGTCATACAAGCTATTCTTTAATCAAAATGGACTGGCCCTGCAATTGTTTTGTCTATGAACTTAGTATCCAAGAAGGTAAAGAGGCCTATTTTTCTATTTTCTGTTATATTATTATAATCTCTGCATTTTTGGAAAGAGCACTGTACTGTTTTACACCTGTTGTATCCTGTGCACGTGGCGAATAAACTTTGAAACCTGAAACTCAGAGTCGTGTCAATTTAATCCATGTATCTTATCACTCTACAATGTCACCTGCAAAAGTCAATCAGAAACCTTTTTTTATTTTAATGCTTTTATTTCACCTTTATTTAACCAGGTAGGCTAGTTGAGAACACCTTTATTTAACCAACCAGGTAGGCTAGTTTTATTTAACCAGAGAACACCTTTATTTAACCAGGTAGGCTAGTTGAGAACACCTTTATTTAACCAGGTAGGCTAGTTGAGAACACCTTTATTTAACCAGGTAGGTTGAGAACACCTTTATTTAACCAGTTGAGAAACACCTTTATTTAACCAGGTAGGCTTATTTAACCAGTTAGTTGAGAACACCTTTATTTAACCAGGTAGGCTAGTTGAGAACACCTTTATTTAACCAGGTAGGCTAGTTGAGAACAAGTTCTCATTTACAACTGCGACCTGGCCAAGATAAAGCATAGCAGTGTGAACAGACAACACAGAGTTACACATGGAGTAAACAATTAACAAGTCAATAACACAGTAGAAAAAAAGGGGAGTCTATATACATTGTGTGCAAAAGGCATGAGGAGGTAGGCGAATAATTACAATTTTGCAGATTAACACTGGGGTGATAAATGATCAGATGGTCATGTACAGGTATATTGGTGTGCAAAAGAGCAGAAAAGTAAATCAATAAAAACAGTATGGGGATGAGGTAGGTGAAAATGGGTGGGCTATTTACCGATAGACTATGTACAGCTGTATGTACCTTAGCTAGTTTTATCTAATTTGAAAATGTTTAATGCTTCCTCTGACTGTTAGATCTAGTGGCATGTCAGGGGTTTCTTCTGTGAGAGGGAGGGAGTTACAGGATGCACAACACCACCCTAAAAGTCAGAACACTTCCTTCCTGAGACATCTGGATGAGCATGTTGTGGCCACTCCTCTGTTAGAGGCAACAGGAAGCCTGCTAGCGATACATAATCAGAATGCTTACTGTAACTTCTGGATGCAAGTGTTATCTGTCCATTCAGTTGGGGAAGGAGACAGAGACAAGATGTGTAATCTTAATCTACACAACTGAATACCATTGGAAACCTATGGGTGTGAAATCCTGCGTTACATATACACTATATATACAAAAGTATGTGGACACCCATTCAAATGACTGGATTCAGCTATTTCAGCCACATCCGTTGCTGACAGGTATATAAAATCGAGCACACTGCCATGCAATCTCCAAAGAAAACATTGCCAGTAGAATGGTCTTACTGAAGAGCTCAGTGATTTTCAACCTTTCCAACAAGTCAGTTTTTCAAATTTTTGCCCTCCTAGAGCTGTACCGGTCAACTGTAAGTGCTGTTATTGTGAAGTGGAAATGTCTAGGAGCAACAACGGCTCAAAAGCTCACAGAAGGGGACCGCTGAGTACTAAATCGTCTGTCCTCAGTTTCACCACTCACTACTGAGTTCCAAACTGCCTCTGGAAGTAACTTCAGCACAAGAACTGTTAGTCGGGAGCTTCATGCAATGGGTTTCCATGGTCGAGCGGTGTGGTGTAAAGCTCGCCGCCATTGGACTCTGGAGCAGTGGAAATGCGTTTTCTGGAATGATAAATCACACTTTACCATCTGGCAGTCCGACGGACAAATCAAGGTTTGGCGGATGCCAGGAGAACGCTACCTGCTCGAATGCACAGTGCCAACTGTAAAGTTTGGTGGAGGATTAATAATGGTCTGGAGCAGTTTTTCATGGTTCTGGATAGGTCCCTTAGTTCCAGTAAACGGAAATCTTAAGGCTACAGCATGCAATTACATTCTAGACGATTCGGTTCTTTCAACTTTGTGGCAACATTTTGGGGAAGGCCTTTTCTTGCTTCGCAATGACAATACCCACCGTGCACAAAGCGAGGTCCGTACAAGAATGGTTTGTCGAGAACGGTGTGGAAGAACTTGACTGGCCTGCACAGAGCCCTGACCTCAACCCCGTCGTACACCTTCGGGATGAATTGGAAGGCCATCTGCGAGCCAAGCCTAATTGCCCAACATACGTGCTCGACTTCACTAATGCTCTTGTAGCTGAATGGAAGCAAGTCCCCGCTGCAAAGTTCCATCATCTTGTGGAAAGCCTTCCAAGAAGAGTGAAGGCTGTTATAGCTGCAATAATGTGGACCAACTCCCAATTAATGCCCATGATTTTGGAACGAGATGTTCAACGAGCAGGTGTCCACATATTTTTGTTGATGTAGTGTATGTGCTGCCCTGCTACTCTGGTCAGTGAGACTGGGATCAGTAGTTTATTGGGTCAACTGTGATTGAACTCATGAAGAGGTTCTTATGAGGTCACGAGGTCAGAAGGTATTGGCCATATTGGCCACCATGTGTAAAGAAATGTAGATTTAAAGCTGAGGGGTCAGATCTAATGGTTTATGTTGACTGTAAAGATCTCAGCAGTGTTTCTGGAAGACATTGCTCTCTCAACATTAACCCCTCCCTACAAAGTCTTCCCAGGATATACAGTATGTTCACTAGATAAGTGCACGTTTACAGGATTTAGCTTTGCATTTCATGTGCTCCACAAACTCACACTATGGTTCACCAATGACAAACAGTGGCAAAGCCAGACAAAAAGAAAGATGCAGCCATTGACATATTTAACCTTTATTTAACTAGGCAAGTCCGTTAAGAACATTCTTATTTACAATGATGGCCTACCCCAGCCAAATACAGACGACGCTGGGCCAATTGTGGGCAGAGCGAATAATGATAATGATTCCAGTTGTAATTTTGTATTTCAATTTTTTGGTAGGTTTTCGTGTTTGACTAGCAGGGCTCTGAATTAAATAATGTCATTGGTATCACTGGTGCTCAAAGCTTTAAAAAGTTAGGAACACAATCTAAAATTTAGGAGCACCAGAGCATATGTTTACATTGATTGAGACACAGACTATATTGGGTCTAGCTACTTTGAAGCACTTGTTGTTCCCTAGAAACAAATATTTTCTATTGAGATGCATTTTTTAGGTTTACACAGGAACATGACTCCTGCAGGTATTGCGGGCACTGCGGAATTCCTGCAGGAACGGGAATGATATTCTAGAGTCATTCTAGAAATTTCTGCCCGTTAAAATGAGCGCGGGATGGACGGGAGTGTTCTTTTTAATCGATCAAGTCAATTAATCAAATTTATTTATAAAGCCCTTTTTACATCAGCCAGTGTCACAAAGTGCTGTACAGAAACACAGCCTAAAACAGCAAGCAATGCAGATGTAGAAGCACGTGGCTACGAAAAACTCCCTAGGACAGGACAGGAAAGTTGTCTAGATCATAGAACTGTTGCGGGATCTGGACAGTATGTGAAAAATTGACTGGTCAGGAATACGTTTTCACTACAGCGTCAACGCTGCATTACATAGAAAATGCATTACATAGAAAATTGGACACTGTCTCTTTAAGAGCATCAAGTTTGTGAGTGAAAACATGTAAGGGATCTGTCAGCTTGCTATAATCAGTAGGCAGGTTTCCATTGGCCCAGGTTTATTTGACATAATCAATGTCGCAAAAAAAATCTTTGCAACATGTGTAATGGAAACGGAAGATATAGGAGAAGCATTTTTATTAATTCGATGGGTGGATTTTTCTTTTGTTGAACTTCCTGTATTGTGACAAATGATGATGGAAACTGTTTTTTGAATAAATTATGATTGCCAAATAATTTTGAAGGTACACAGGGCACATGATGTCACCGCATAACTATAAAGTTCCACTCTACATTTAATTGTAAATGTCTGCTGTTTGCTAACTAAAAAATGTCAACTATAATTTTTTATTTCTTTGCAAGACAATGCCTGTATTGTTTCACCTTGTTCTTCTGGTTGGCTGGCAAGTTTCACCATCCAATTATTTCAAATCTACAGGAGTGCAAGTTTTACCATGGTACGTGGCGATATTGGGCACATGAGAATATATTAGTAAATGATTACATTCTATCAATGCTGGCTTTCGCAGGCTACCTGAGACATGTAACACAAGGAATGTAGGCTGTTGTCAATTTATTAATGTAGAATTAGCCTAAATGGGTAATTAAAACCCTTCAAACACAACATTTTTATTCAACACTTGTTTTTGCCAGATTTTTTTATAAATATTTTTTGGTCATTACGTTCAGCTGTTTTTTATTGATACTAGATAGCTACATTGAAACGGACCCTAGAAGGTAATTGTTGCATCTATTTTCTATGCAAACTTTCTAAAAGTAGAAAGAAAAATCACTGGACAAGTAAATGGAAACATATTGTGGCTATGGACGGAGACGACAGATAGGCCTGATCACTAACAACAATGAGACAGCTTATAGGGAGGAGGTCAGAGACCTGGCAGTGTGCTGCAAGGTCAACAACCTCTCCATCAATGTGAGCAAGACAAGGGAGCTGATCGTTGACTACAGGAAAAGGAGGGCCAAGCACACCTCCATTCATGTCGACAGGACTGTAGTGTAGTGGGTAGAAAGCTTCAAGTTCCTTGGGATCCACATTACTAACAACCTATCATGGTCCAAACACAGTCGTGAAGAGGGCAAGACAACGCCTATTCTCCCTCAGGAGACTGAAAAGATTTTGCATGGGTCCTCAGATTCTCAAAAAGTTCTACAGCTGCACCATCGAGAGCATCCTGACTGGTTGCATCACTGCCTGGTATGGCAACTGCTAGACATCCGACCGCAAGGCGTGACAGAGTGTAGTGCATACGGCCCAGTACATCACTGGGGTCAAGCTTCCTGCCATCCAGGACTTCTGTACCAGGCGGTGTCAGACTCTAGACACCCAAGTCATAGACTGTATTCTCTGCTATCGCATGGCAAGCAGTACCGGAGCGCCAATTCTAGGTCCAAAAGGCTCCTTAACAGCTTCTACCTCCAAGCCAAAAGACTGCTGAACAATTAATCAAATGGCTACCTGGATTATTTGCATTTACCTCCTTTTTTTGTGCTGCTGCTACTCGTTGTTTATTATCTATGCAGTCACTTTACCCCTACACATTACCACAATGCCTAACCTGTACCTCCACACTTTGACTCGGTACTGGTACCCCCTGTATATAGCATCATTATTGTTATTTTGTGTTATTTTATTTACTTTCTTACTTTAAAAGAAATACATTGTTGGTTAATGGCTTGCAAGTAAGAATTTCACGGTAAGATCTATATCTGTTTGTAATGAGTGCGCTGCGAGTCGGGAAGCAAGTTCAGGGAGTGCATAATTTAATAAACAAAACACAAACGCACAGACAGGAAACTGAAACAGAAAAAATCTTGCCTGGGGAAAGAACCAAAGAGAGTGACATATAGGGAAGGTAATCAGGGAAGTGATGGAGTCCAGGTGAGTCTGATGACGCGCGGGTGCGTGTAACGATGGTGACAGGTGTGCGCCATAACGAGCAGCCTGGTGACCTAGAGGCCGGAGAGGGAGCACACATTACACTGTTTTATTCTGCGCATGTGACAAATACAATTACAAATGATTTGAGATTCTGATTCTCCTCTCTGTCATTGATCTCCTGAAAATAAGCTAAACCTTTTCCTTTATTTCTGTGGCCCCAAATGTTTAGATATACTGGTGAAGTTACCATGTTGTTAGCTAGCTAGCTAATGACGTAACAAGACTGAACGAAGTGTAAACAAATGGTTAATGGCCTGCAAGTAGTTTTAGAACTGCCCACGACATGGTTTGTGAATGTAAAATGTGGCCTTCCAAAGTGTGATAGAAGCACTCGGAAACAGCGGTACAGTGAAGCCTAATCATTACAAAAATTATTATCTATGTGATTTTTTTCCCTAAGCAAACTCGTGCTCCCAAGTAAAAATTACAGTTCGCACAGCAAAATATTTAGGAGCATATGTGACCCGAATTGTCACAATTTAGAGCCCTGCTGCCTAGTGAAGTCTGCACAACCTAACAGATATACTGCTAAGCAGACCTGAAGGTGTTGCTTTGTGTGGTAGCTCTACCAATTTAATGAGTGTCTCCTGGGCAGTAGTCTCTGGGTGTAACTGACGGTGTTGTCTGGTGTTGGGTGATGCTCAGGGGACTCCAGGCCCCACCGGGAAGAGAGGGGAGAGAGGTGGAATGTGAGCGCTAGCTAGACTGCTCTGCGCTCATCTGGGAATACCAGCCATAGACCCAAATCCCCGGTGGGACTGAGGCTGCTACTGTACCGTATGAAGGATATTTAACCTGTGCTGCTTAAATGGACATTGATGACAGAGAACAATGGAATCTGTGTAAGTTGACCTGGACAATGGCATGTGCGGAATAGATGAGAAAAAAACATGCTAAGCAGAGAAATGAATTCAGAAAATACAACACATCAATACCATATACTGTATATCTCTCTCTTGTCCTTTCTTTCTCTTTCTATCTATCTCTCTCTTTCTGCACATCTTGTGGAGATTTCTGAGGCCTGACCCCCAAGCGAACTCCCGTCATCTTGTTAATGGCACAGGTTGGCTCTCTGTTTACTTCCTGCCTCTATTAGGGGTTTGGTAGGGTGTGTGTGTGTGTGTGTGTGTGTGTGTGTGCCTGTGTTGCTTGTGTTGCTTGTGCATGCTTGCATGTGTGTGTGTGATCCAGTAAGATGTTAAATCTATAGGATAAAGAGAACATCTGTTTACAGTATTATCAGTAGTGTTCTGTTCCCTGAATGCCCGGCCCCTCTTATGTGATTAGCGCTGTAAAGATTTGGGCTCCTTGCTGCCTTCCCAAAACCTAAAATCATTTGGGGATTTTGGGGAATGGTGGAAGAGGTGGTCAGAGAACTAATCTGTCTGAAGCTACATCCATACAGCCTCTCTCTGGCCGAGAACTGCATTTCAAACATGACCCACTCAGTCGTGTAGAAGAGGCCCACTCTGATAGAAGTGAGAAAGATGAGATGTGTGTGTTTATCTGCCTGTGTGTGTTTGTGCTTAAATGCCTGTGTGTGTGTGTGTGTGTGTGTGTCATTCCTTCAGTCCATTTCAAGGTGACATTCTCAGCAGCAGAGTTAGAGCAGAGATCCTGGTTAGAGTATTGACAGCTGTGGGTCCATGATCTGACCTCCATGATGACAATTCCAATAAACATCCAGTCATCTATTGAATGCTGCTTGCTGCTCGGCAATGGGGAAAATCTCTTACCCATAACATTTCAATGTCAGTGGAAGGATGTGTGGATGTGTGTTTTGTGTGGGTGTGTATGTGTGTATGTGTTTTTGTGCAAGTATTTAAGTGTGTATTCATGTACTGTATGTGTGATAATGTTTCACACTGCTTCATTTTGCAAATACATTTACACTAGTTAATTATCCTGTCTTCAGGTTTCTGCAGGTCTAAATGGACTCAGGTGGTATCCAATTATTTATTTCTGTTAGGTTGGCATATTTGCAGTTGAGGGTGCATACCTTCTCGATTACGTGTCAGCAAGTACACACTTTCATTAAGTGGCATTTCAAATGGTGAAATGGAAAATGCTACATTGATGATGAGTGCTGTGGATGTTAAATCGGTAGCTTTTGTCTGAGTCAAAGTACAGTAAAGTACTACTTAATCTGACTATAGGGACTATGGAATCTCTCTCCCGCTCTCTCTCTCTCTCTCTCAGTGGGCGGTGAGACTTACAATGGAGACAGGAAATTAGATTCCTTCCGAGAAGCGGCCCTCATTTCAAGTAGAAGTGAGCAAAGATTGTATCACTTAGTGAGGAGGAGAGGAGGAGGAGACTTTATGGATTTTCCCAGGTAGCAGGAGGGCAAGGACAGCAGGAGACACTGTCTGTATGTCTGTCTGATGGTTTATGTGTCAGAGAAGGAGTGAATGCACCATGTGGTGAAGTCTGGGGAGGTGTATGTTAGTGAGACGTAGTGTTTGTTCATCTTAAGAAGGTATGTATTCATGAGGTGTGTGTGGTGTGTGATAAAGCTCCTGTAGCAATGTAGGATAGGTTTGGGTTATCCTGTGGTGATGTCTTAGGAGGTATGTATTTGTAGATTAACTATGGAGCCCGCTCTCAATGAGTGTAGACAGCCTGCTGCTGCCTGCTGCCGCTCTGCTAATCATCAGATGGGGGAGGAGAGGAGGTAGGGGCCCCACGTGGGGGCCTTGCCTTGATTAGGTAACTGATAAATAAAATGTGTTAAATAAACTGCATAATAAATGCATGTGACTGGTCAATTGTGTGAGTCGGGCCCAAGCCCGTAGGAGGTCCAAGAGGAAAAAATAATAAGTACAGCATTTTATCCAACCATAGGAGCCCGCTCTCAACACCGGAGAGCATAATTTAGCCACAGAGGATCAACAGTTTATAAAAAATAACTGTGGATTAAATTTTATCACAGTCACATACAGGTATCTGCCAAAATATAGGAAACACCAACATAAAGAGTCTTAAAAGTGTGTTGTGCCAGAACAGAACAGAACAGCTTCAGTGTCTTGGTATAGATTCTACAAGTGGCTCTAAACCATGGCAGGTAAATGCACCCCACACTATAACACTGTGGTTCCCACACAGTGGTTCCCAAACTGTGGGGCCTGCCCCCCCTAGGGGTCGGGAGGGAGAGGGCAAATGATGTTCCCCAATGCTGGAAGGGGGAACCCAAGGGAAAAAGTTTGGGAACCCCTGCCATAACATATACTTTGTATCCCTCGTTTACTCAAGTGTTTCCTTTTATTTTGGCAGTTAATGGAATGCCTACAGTCGGGAAGGCCGCAGTTTGGGCAGCATTCATGCCAAACTGGCTACAGCCTGTTGCGTTGTGTCCATAGACATATAATCCATATAAGAGTTTTGTAACCTCTTACCCTATCAATGGATGCCAGTCCAGACTTGAATGGGAACTGCCATCTATGGATTATATGTCTATGGTTGGTTAAGGCTGTTGGTTTGCCTTTTGCAGATTTCAAAATGCAATCGTGGGAAAATGCACAGTTTGGAAAGCAAATGCCCACTGCTGGACAGAGAGGACTAGTCTGTCTGTAGAACCAATATAATATTTCTCTCAACAACTCACAATTTGTATCTAACAGCAGCACTGTTATCCAAAGTTGCTCATCTTGAGATAGGCTTGCCACAACAAGCGCATCGGTCATCACAGTGAGTAGCGTATGGCTTCATCATTAGGTGAGTCAGTGTGCCACTGGAAATTGTATTTAGTAGCCTACTGTTGCCTATGATATGTACTGTATATATATTGCCTCCTAATATTGTACAATCTGTGTGTCGCTTCATTGACCTGGGCTATTTGTTTGTTTGAATTCAAAACCAGATTGATCTCAGTTTGTCAGTTTTAGAGTAGCCACTCATTTTGGTTATTTGCCTCTATAAAAATAAGCCCCCGAGCCTATGATTTCTTAATCCGGCCCTGTTTGTGGATTATAATTAATGGAATTTTTGTAGGGATTTATACATTTTTCATTAGGTGAAATCAAGTTTGAAATTTCATGAAAATTACAGACGTTAGAAGCCTTTTTAAAACTGAAATACACAAAATTCTCAGCAACAAAATAGGGATCAAAAAGATCCTACATCTGTACATGTGGTTGAGTGTACAGTAGATAGAGAGGGCCGTGAAGGGCCTTGTGTACTGTGTTCTCCCAGAGAGAGGCTGAGGCATCACAAAAAAACTCCACATACACTTACCTTCTCATCATTCCCTGAAACATGGATTTGATGCCACACGTGCCTCCTATGCCTGCAGATCACATTTCTGGATGGGCTGCAATAAAGTATGTGTGTGGGTAAGGAAAATGAATAAATATTGCATAAATGTATAGTACAGAAAAACACCTTTGTTAAATCATGTGATGTAGTTGTATTTATTCCTGCAGTCAAAGGTGTTCTACCCTTCAGCTGAGAAGTTAAATCATCACTGTGACTGTCAAAACACAGCAGATCTACAGTCATGTATCTGCACAGGCTCTAATAACTAGATATCCCCCCAGTGGGGAGCCAGTGTTACTCATCTTGCTACAGAGCTCTCTCTGGCTTCTCACATCTAAAGTCAGACCCAGACCCTGCCCTGCAAGGACACAACCCCAGGGGAGTGATGTCATTCCGGGTTGGGGAGGGAGGGGTAGGGAAGGAAGAGGGTAGTGGGAGAGAAAGGGAGTGGGATGATTACAGTGGTAGAGGAGGATGAGGAGGAGAGAGGGGACTAGAGTGGCAGAGGGGAATTGGAATGAGGCTAGCTGGGGAGGGGAAGAGAGGGAGTTGGATGGAGGGGGAATGAAACAGGGCATTGTTGTGTCTGTTGTAAATGGTAGCGTTGTGCAGTGTGCTTCTCTCAGGGTTTTATAGGCATGGATAGAAGATGAGGACGAGCAGCTCAGCAGTAAAGAAATGTGCTGTGGTTTTAATCCTCTACATCCCATTCGTCCTCACATCTGCCCCTGACTCTCACTTCCCACTTCTCTATGTGATTCCAACAATTTCCTGTCTTTGCACAGACACACAAACACACACACACAAGCACACACACGCACGCACACAAGCATGTACACATGCGCACCCGCAAACACACACACACACATACACACACAGTCTCTCTGACAGAGTGAATGCCACTGTTCACTGCCAGGCCTGATGCATATCTCTGACCATAACATCTTCAGAACAGGACAACCCTTTTAAAGGCATTCCACTTTGTCCCCAGTCTGACTGACTACGCTACATGAATCCCTAACATAGGATTTAGGAGGAAACAGACAGTGAGAGATGATAGTTGTCCAATGTTGTTTACAGTATACTTCTTATATTTCATTGATGTGACACCTCCTGCCGACCCCCTGTCCCCTCTGATACCTCCCGGTATGATTGGCCACTTCTCTGCTTTCTGTTTGTGGTCACGCCTTGTGCCACTGTGCCAGCACTCACCAGAGGCCACAGGAAGTATTTGAGAGAGTTTGCACTTCCCTACCTTCCTCCATCTGGCATGTCCCCTCTTCCTGCTCCAGTCCCCCCCCCCCCCCCACGCACACATACAGTATACACCAGCTCCACACACACACGCTAATCAGGACATGCTTGTTCTCATCCATTACTCTCACCCAAGCAGCTGCTTCTCTTATTGTCTTCTCTGTTTCGTTAGTTTCTTCCTCTCTTCCTTCAATCTGCATAATCTCTAGTAGTTTACTCAATCTAATAGAATTGATTTCTGGAGCTGCTTGGAAACCATAATCAATAGCCACAGCCATTATGGAAATCAAGTTAAAATAGGATTGGCGTTATTGCAGCTCTCTGACTGGCTATCTGTAAATGAAGAGTTTTGTTCCAAAACCCAATATACACACATTTTTTCACATTTGTGTTTTTACATCAGAAATGATTGTTTATGGGTACCTTTATGTGTGTGTAAAATATTACTGTTCTCAGATTTGTTCATATATTTTAGATGTGTATTAAAATGGATGTTGTTGCAGAACTACAATAAATATATTCATAATGTAGCTGGAATGGAATGTTCGTATCCTGTGTAAAATATTTGCCCGGTCAAGTCACTATGCCCCTACCGCAAAATACCGCTGACATATATTTGTATCAATAATTATAATAGAACATGGGCATAAATATAAAGTTTAGTAATTCATTTTTTAAAATACAGTACTAATGTCATGTACGTGAGGAGAGACGTACCAAGGCACAGCAGATGTTGAGTTCCACATATTTATTATAAAGTGAAACTTAGCAAGAACAAAACAATAAATCAATAAACTAACAACGAAACGTGACTACGTGGTGCACATGCACAAAACACAAAATAATATCCCACAAACACAGGTGGGAAAAATGCTACCTAAATATGATCCCCAATTAGAGACAACAATTACCAGCTGCCTCTAATTGGGAATCATACAAATCACCAACATAGAAAAATAAACTAGAACACCACATAGAAATAATAAACTAGAATACATTACATTTTTACATTTACATTTAAGTCATTTAGCAGACGCTCTTATCCAGAGCGACTTACAAATAGAATTCACCTTCTGAATCCAGTGGAACAGCCACTTTACAATAGTGCATCTAAATCATTAAGGGGGGTGGTGAGAAGGATTTCTTATCCTATCCTAGGTATTCCTTGAAGAGGTGGGGTTTCAGGTGTCTCCGGAAGGTGGTGATTGACTCCGCTGTCCTGGCGTCGTGAGGGAGTTTGTTCCACCATTGGGGGCCAGAGCAGCGAACAGTTTTGACTGGGCTGAGCGGGAACTGTACTTCCTCAATGGTAGAGGCGAGCAGGCCAGAGGTGGATGAACGCAGTGCCCTTGCTTGGGTGTAGGGCCTGATCAGAGCCTGGAGGTACTGCGGTGCCGTTCCCCTCACAGCTCCGTAGGCAAGCACCATGGTCTTGTAGCGGATGCGAGCTTCAACTGGAAGCCAGTGGAGAGAGCGGAGGAGCGGGGTGAAAAGGTTGAACACCAGACGGGCTGTGGCGTTCTGGATGAGTTGTAGGGGTTTAATGGCACAGGCAGGGAGCCCAGCCAACAGCGAGTTGCAGTAATCCAGACAGATGACATGCCTGGATTAGGACCTGCGCCGCTTCCTGTGTGAAAAGGGTCGTACTCTATGTTGTAGAGCATGAACCTGGTCCATGATGTTGGTTGAGAACGACAGGGTGTTGTCCAGGATCATTCTATTGGGAGGAGGACACAATGGAGTTGTCATGATGGCGAATGGAACGGGCAGTCCTTCCCGGGAGGAAGAGCAGCTCCGTAGCTTGAGGTGGTGATCCGTCATCCACACTGATATGTCTGCCAGACATGCAGAGATGCGATATGGTCATCAGAAGGGGGAAAGGAGAAGATTAATTGTGTGTCGTCTGCATAGCAATGGTAGAGACCATGTGAGGTTATGACAGAGCCAAGTGACTTGGTGTATAGCGAGAATAGGAGAGGGCCTAGAACAGAGCCCTGGGGGACACCAGTGGTGAGAGCGCGTGGCGAGGAGACAATTCTCGCCACGCCACCTGGTAGGAGCGACCTGTCAGGTGGACTCAAGCGTGGGCCGCGCCGGAGATGCCCAACTCGGAGAGGGTGGAGAGGAGGATCTGATGGTTCACAGTATCGAAGGCAGCCGATAGGTCTAGAAGGATGAGAGCAGAGGAGAGAGAGTTAGCTTTAGCAGTGCGGAGCGCCTCCGTGATACAGAGAAGAGCAGTCTCAGTTGAATGACTAGTCAAACCTGACTGATTTGGATCAAGAAGGTCATTCTGAGAGAGATAGCGGGAGAGCTGGCCAAGGACGGCACGTTCAAGAGTTTTGGAGAGAAAAGAAAGAAGGGATACTGGTCTGTAGTTGTTGACATCGGAGGGATCGAGTGTAGATTTTTTCAGAAGGGGTGCAACTCTCGCTCTCTATGAAGACGGAAGGGACGTAGCCAGCGGTCAGGGATGAGTTGATGAGCGAGGTGAGGTAAGGGAGAAGGTCCCCGGAAATGGTCTGGAGAAGAGAGGAGGATAGGGTCAAGCGGGCAACAAGAAGCGAGATTTCATCTGGAGAGAGAGGGGAGAAAGAGGTCAGAGCACAGGGTAGGGCAGTGTGAGCAGAACCAGCGGTGTCGTTTGACTTAGCAAACGAGGATCATGTCCCTTCTTTTCAAAATGGTTGACAAGTCATCTGCAGAGAGTGGAGGAGGGGGGGAGGGGGAGGAGGATTCAGGAGGGAGGAGAAGGTGGCAAAGAGCTTCCTAGGGTTAGAGGCAGATGCTTGGAATTTAGAGTGGTAGAAAGTGGCTTTAGCAGCAGAGACAGAGGAGGAAAATGTAGAGAGGAGGGAGTGAAAGGATGCCAGGTCCGCAGGGAGGCGAAGTGCTCGGCTGCCCGGAGCTCTGTTCTGTGAGCTCGCAATGAGTCATCGAGCCACGGAGCGGGAGGGGAGGACCGAGCCGGCCTGGAGGATAGGGGACATAGAGAGTCAAAGGATGCAGAAAGGGAAGAGAGGAGGGTTGAGGAGGCAGACTCAGGAGAAAGGTTGGAGAAGGTATGAGCTGATAGGATGGAAGAGGAGAGAGTCCGGGGGAGAGAGAGCGAAGGTTGGGACGCGCGATTGTTGGATGAGACAAAAAGGATACAAGGTAGTGGTCGGAGACTTGGAGGGGAGTTGCAATGAGGTTAGTGGAAGAACAGCATCTAGTAAAGATGAGTCGAGCGTATTGCCTGCCTTGTGAGTAGGGGGAAGGTGAGAGGGTGAGGTCAAAAGAGGAGAGGAGTGGAAAGAAGGAGGCAGAGAGGAATGAGTCAAAGGTAGACGTGGGGAGGTTAAAGTCGCCCAGGACTGTGAGAGGTGAGCCGTCCTCAGGAAAGGAGCTTATCAAGGCATCAAGCTCATTGATGAACTCTCCGAGGGAACCTGGAGGGCGATAAATGATAAGGATGTTAAGCTTGAAAGGGCTGGTAACTGTGACAGCATGGAATTCAAAGGAGGCGATAGATAGATGGGTAAGGGAGAGAGAGAGAGAATGACCACTTGGGAGAGATGAGGATCCCGGTGCCACCACCCCGCTGACCAGAAGCTCTCGGGGTGTGCGAGAACACGTGGGCGGACGAAGAGAGAGCCCCAGGAAGTCGAGGGACTGAGGGAGGCCTTCTGCCTTGTTGGCCGCAGATCAGTTCAATAGAGAAACAAGGGCTCCACCAGATCTATGTGGAGCAGGTCTGTGCAGAGAGGAGAGAACAGGGATAGATAGACACATAGTTGACAACAGAAGAGGCTATGCTAATGCAAAGAAGGAATGACAAGTGGACTACGTGCCCCTAGTCATGCCCTGACCTACTACACAATGGATATGGTCACAAATCTGAAGGGGCTACCATGGATATGACACCTACCAGTGGTCATGTATACATTTCTATTCTGGCATGTAAAGAACAGTGGACGTTCTGTGTGTAGTATCGTATCTCTTTATATGTGTGTGTGTGTGTGTGTGTGTGTGGTAACGACCCAGCGCCACAAGGACACGTCTGAGGCGGATGTGGCTGTGTCAGGTGTCCCTGAGCGTTTCTCAGTGAGGCGGAGAGAGGAGCAGGAGAAACACAAGCTGTGTGGATCTGATGACTATCACTGTCAACCCCACGCCCCACACTGTTCCTGCTGCTGCTGTCTGCTCTTCTGTTCTGTTCTCCCTCTCTCTCCATGTAGTACATGAAGGCCCGTGCCCGGGGCAAGGTGTCGCCCATCCGACGCTTGTCATTCTTGCTGTTTTCATGTGTTAAGTTACAATCCCCCCTCCTCAAGGCGATGGCTGTTGATGTGAGAGTGACAGAGCAGTTGCCATGTCGATGGGCTGAAGCCTTCTTAATCATTGTTCAGCTCTGTAGGAATGGGTTGTATAAATTGTCTAAGATATGAAGCCCACTCATTGGGATATAGTATGTCTGAGTATGTGATGAGCTTATTGTTTGCGTATGCAGATCTTTGATTTGCACGTGGAGATATTTGATGTCAGAGTATTTTTTCTACAATTGAATATGAAAGCACTAGGCACATAACAGCACAACAGTGTTAAATACATAATTCATTTAAAAGGTTACCAAGATCAGATTATCTGATTTATCAAGTATTTAGGTCAACATTTTACATAAAGTATTCCTGGAAATGGATCCCATTCATTCCAAATGTCTCACCCAGTAGAATAATTGACTGAAGAAGCATTGACTGAAGAAGCCTGCTCATAAACATTGTATATGCAGGAACATATACATGGCGTAGGTTTGATTGTATTCTAGCTAACAACTTCCCCATTGACAATAATACACGTATTTGTTACACATCCTTTGAAATGGGTATTAGACCCGTCTTTTGAAAAGTTTATACTCTTGCTGTTGCCTCCAGTAACTGTCCAGTGTTTCCATGTTTCTATGAAATGAATTAATAATTCATTATATTATAATGAATTAGTTACTATATGAGTGAAATAGTTGTCCTAAAATTAAGTGTGTTAAATAGCAGCTTTACTGTGTTGGAATGGTGTGGGCGCACCCCAACAACAGAATGGTGTGGACAGAATGGTGTAGACATTCTCCTCTATGAGGAAACAGCAAGTCGTTTTGAAACGGTCTGTTTGAGATACGAGTTTGAGGTGGCATTTTTTAGGTTGTTTTTTTTCCTCCAATTTATGCTTTGGTCACAAATAGGAGTATAGGGTGAGTCGGCAACATTATTTGGGTATGAGTTAACATAATATTAACTTTTTAAAGGTTTGATTTGGACAGTTACAGTAAGTGGCAGTTCATCAGTGCTTTACGGAATGAGTTTGTGATGACTTTTCTCCCTCTCTGAATATGTTGTGTGTTTAAAATCTTCTATCCCATATTGTTGATTTAAATATGTCGGAGCTGTCTTGTAAGCCCATGTGGGCCCATGCTTCATATGGTGATATGGAGAGGAGGGTGAAGTAATGCAACACTTGGGAAAGGAGGAAGGACTTCTACTCTCTCAGTAACACTCTCATCGCAGCGGATGTTCAACTCTTGTGCTCTGAAGTAAAAGTTTAACTCTTGTTCACCCCTCTTATACCCAAACAGTGACTGACTCATTTGAACTTAGGAAGAGAGGAAAAGCTGCTGTGAAAATCACATTTTCGTTGTCTTGCTCTGTTATTACCGGGTGAATCGCAAACATATTTTTATTTACTGCATTCCATTAACCCGCCCGGCTCCCAGCTGATACGGGGCCCTGATGGATTGAGCTTATTTTCTATGGATTTGGGAGTCTGCTTTGCCTGAGCTACGTGGCAAATTGGCTGTGTTCTTTTTTTTCTTATTCCTTTAGTTTATCCTCTCTTCTCCCTCTTGCCGTAGAACGAGAGAGACCAGGCTGAGTGAATTGAAGGGGCAATACTAATAAAGTAACAGGACTGCTCTCCATCTGTGGCTGGATCCTTGCTTGACCCTTTCATTTAATTGAGGTCACTGCCTTTCTAAATTGTCATGTGCGCTTGTCACCCTGAGCGTGGAACATCTTTACGCTCAATCTCCAAAACCTGGGATAAATTATGCATGAACCTCGGGTGCCCCAGTCTCTCACACATGGTGTGCCAAACACACTTCCTGAACCTGTCAGTCCTCGCTATCTTTACACACACTTTCTCTCCTTCTCTCTTTCCTCCTGTCTTTCCCCTCACCTTTCTCTCTCTCTCTCACACCTTCATTCTTGTTCTCTTTTTCATGAAAGATACATATATATACTGTCGCTACCTCGGGGCTTCTTTACATGACCTCTGATATTTAGCATGCAGGCTTTTTTGGGAGAGCAGAGGGCTGTGTCTTTCCAGTAACGTGCAAGCCTGGCCTCTTTCTGGGTTCTGGAGACACGCAGTGCCCTGGTACTCAAGCTTTTTGCTTGGGAATCGCTCCCCTCCCTATGGGTAGTGTGTGACATGCTAAAGACTAAAGCTGGCTGGGTGATGGTCTGCCTGAAGCGAAACAGTGTTTAACCCTCTTTCTACTGCCTAGCAGAGTCAACAACTGGGCACGGGATGAACAGATGTGGTGGGTTTCTGTTTAGTGAAAATAAAAAATGGTCTCTGTTCTCTTTCTGTGTGCTCAGCTGGGGCTGATGTGACTCCTGAGGAGTGCAGAATGCTGTGTTTGTATCTGGGTAATTACTCCACTTTAGTTCCAGGAAGAAGCCAGCCCATCTACCTGAACTGTGGCTCACCTTGCTCTAACATTAGTAATTACCCTTTAGAGATTCTCCACCAACCCCATGCACACATCCACCTCTCCTGGGCTAGAAATAGACTCTTCCCCACTGAGACCGTCTCGATGGCGGAGGATGAGAACCATGGGTAGAGCTAATGAACGTGAAGCGTTTGTGTGTGTGCGTGTGCGTGTGTGGAATCCAGGTTTAGTTTAGCTTTCTGGTGCACTGAAAAACCTCTGTTTTGGTACAGGTATACACAAAGGAATGGGTTATTTCACTTTCTCTTAAAGTCTCCCATTAAACCATGTAGCCTACTCATCCAATTATGTGTTGACTTTGTGCCTTTGTGAAGTCACTGTGCAGCTCCTATCAGAACACACCAGCATTAAAGTCTGCCATCGTCATTGACCCACCAGGCCAGCTCTAATTGGGCAGAATGCATCACCTGAGCTGACCTGCATACTGATTCAGCCATTTCTGCCCAGTCTGGCCCTCTGGGGCTTCCATGCCCTTCACACCAGCCCTGACCTCATGACCCTATAAACCCTGAAACATCCACCCATCTCCTCAGCCTGATCCAGGGTCCCCGGTTGCATTTGACGTTCAATATCCTCCATCCTGGTTTCTGTTTTCCTCAGCTATAGAGTTACAGTACATGACCTTGAAGAGTTTCTCTACTATCTAGCTGGCCTGTGAATGACCCTGTGTCTTTTATTGGCTTGATGAATTCGAGGTTGTCTGTGTAGAACTGGGAATCTTTGCAGAGACACAGCTCTGTTCTCAGTAATAGGAACCCAGTATCATGGTGTGTGTGAGCTACGTGTTATCAGCGGTGGCGCTTTACGCCTCTGCCTACAGTTGAGCAAACATCGCAACACACACACACACACACACACACACACACACACACACACACACACACACGTACCGTATACACATATACACTGAACACTGCAACCACAAGGAGAGGTACTCTCAGGGCCGTTAAACGGTGGGTGTATGTTTGCACCTGCGTAAGTCGTTCATCAATCACACTGTAACAAGTCTTAGCAGTGGTTTGTTTATCTGCATTTAACAGACAAAATGGAGAATCGACTTGATTTAAAGCGCAATTCCACTGCAGGCTTTCCTGCTTCATTACGCCAATCTCCTTACCTCTCCTCTCTCACTCTCTCTCTCTCTCTCTCTCTCTCTCTCTCTCTCTCTCTCTCTCTCTTTTTCTTCACTCTTTCTTATTGTGCACTCCAGATCTGAAGTTCCCTCCTCCTCCCTCCCAGTGCTCCTTCTCTCCCCCTCTTTCTTCCCAGGTAGGCCTTCTCCTTGGTGAGGAGAGGGGGAGCGGAGTGCTCAGAGCTAACTGACATGAAGACAGGTCCCTAGGCAGGGCAAACTGTGCAATAGTGGGAGTCCCCGATCTGTGCTGCTTGTTTGTGAGGCGTTTTGTTTCAGATGGGTTTGGGGGGAGGAGAGCTGATATTGGGAGGTACACAGTGTTCTGCTGTGCCTCATGAGGTGTATGTGCGCCCCCTGACAGAGCAGTGTGGAGGGAGAAGGGAGAGAGGGAGACAAGGTGGGAAAAGAGGGAGAGTGAGGGGGATGCACTGAGAAAGGTCTCAACTCTCTTTATGTCTGACCTACTCCAGAGTGTGCAGTGTTCAGACTGTAAGAAGAGGTATTGACCACTCTCTCAGTCCTTGGTTGTTAATGGTTATTTATTTTCCCAGCGGCACCATTTATGACTTAGAGGGGTTTGATTACACGTGTGGTTTGAAGAAGACACATTTATGAAGCCTTTTTTTCCTGTTTTTTATTGTTGAATGGAAGTACCAAGGTTAAGTATATAATTTACTCTGAAGTCATTTATCTTCTGCTTATTGATTCCATCTAGAATTTAACTTTCAGATCTTACTGACTCCATTATAAAGTAATAACCCCCAGTCAATAAATGGTGCTCTCAAGTAATGTGTTTATTGAATGTCGGTTTATTGGAATGTACCATTAGGCCGTGGTAGACGGGGGTGTGGGTGCATATATCATCATGACTGTGTTCAGTCAGCAGTGATGGGAACAGAATAAGAGACAAACCACTCTCCGTCAGGTCCAGTAAATTCATCATCTTGTTTTTATCCCCCCTCTAATGGGTCTCTCAAGGATGAGTGTATAGCATAAGGGGAATTATGGCCCGGTGTCAATCTGTTTAAACTGAAATGAGATGTTATTTTCTCTTCTGAGGAGAGAGAGAGAGGGGGAGAGAGAGGGAGATTGAGAGGGAGAGGCAAAGAATGAGTGATTTAGATGGATAAAGGAAGCACAAGCAAATAAAATGAAAGTAGAGGTGAATTCAATGCTATGTAAATGAAGCCAACACTAAATGTGTAGTTACATGTGGAGAGAGAAATGAAAGAGACGGGGTGGGAGAGGGAGATATTTTTTAAATAAAGAAAATACCATTATTTGGCCCAAATACTTACATCATTAAAATACAAACTTTATTTAATTTAAACAGACTACTAAATTAAAACCAATCCCCCCTCCTCATCCACTGCACATAGGACCCCCCACAAAATCCCCCAGAAGGTTCACCAGCCCCCCATATACATGCTCCAGTTTCAGCTGATCCCACCCCAGCAGCACAGCTCTGAGGTCTGTACAACGTGCCCCCTGCATCTCATGTTTCCTAGTCTTCCAGATGTATATTTTTACCTGCCCCAACAGGTAATTTACTAGACTGTCCCTAAGCCTATTTGCTAATCTATACCTAGTCCCTCCAACATACAGGTCTACAGTCAGCCCCAACCCTAGGCCTGTACACCACCCACCCAGGACTGAAAACATTGCTACCAGCCTGGAATAAGAGAAAAACGGAAGCTGCACTGTCTCCTCATACCCAGACACTCCCTCCCCACTGATGGATCAAGGTGCGACACATATCTGTTCGTAGCGATAGCCACATTAATAATCCTCCACTATAGATCAGCAATACGCCTCTCTATGGGATGCTTACACAGGGAGTGCCAACATCCTCTCAGAGAAGAGCCCTGTCCCACCCCCCCGGCCACCTTGTTGCCCTCAGCCCGTGCAGATGATCTTCCTGAGCCACCTTCACAGCTTTTTTGCTGGCTGTGCAAAAGGCCCCCAGCTCCGGAGTATTGAAAGATAGGATCATTCCCTCACCCTTCTGCTATTCCTCTGCAGCGGCAGCAATGGTGAATGAGGTAGGTCAGTGTCATTTGCCTATTCCCCAGCAGTTCTCTGAATGAGCCTGGTAGTGCAGCAAGGACCCCCTACACCACCTGCTGCAGCAGCCTAGTTGACTTTATGGATGAAGCCTCAGCCATGTCGCTAGCAGATTTACACCCAGCTTCTTCTTGCAGGTCACCCAACTTAGTGAAACCCGCTCTCACAAGCCTGGCCCGCAAGCTGTCAGAGGTCAGCATTCTGGTCTGGATTAGTTGGTTGTGACACAGTGGCCTCCCCTTTCTTTCCATGCTCCTGGTCGTGAAACATTTCTGTGAACAAATAGTATTTTTCCACGCCAAAAGCACAGTGCGGTAGAGTGGAGTAATGGCTGACATATCTACCTGGTCCAGATCCAACAGGAACAAGAGGCCGTCATAACCTAGGTCCCTCCCCTGCTCTCCTCAGAACAGCCCAAGCAGTGTCTCTCCAGCACACCCCCTGCTGGTACAGAAGTCTATGTGCAGCTTGTAGGCGGAAAGCTGTCACTCTGGACCCAATGTCCACTAGCACATGGGCCCCCTCATGCAAAGAGAGGTGTAACACTGCTGGTGTGTCCAATGTTGGCCAGGCCAAAATAAATCCACCAGCAACCACTCTGTGGGGAGTCCACCAGAGCATTGAAGTAGCCAAGATGTTAGCGACCACGACCCTTCCCCTGAAAGACATCAGTGGCAACAACCACAGCCATTTAGACAACTTAGCCGCAATTATGTCCATCAACCCCTCCCAATTTCTCCCCTGAAACTCTAAGGTCCCCAAGAACACCCCTAAGAACTTCAACCCTACTCTGTCACACTGTAGCCCCCCAGGAAGACTAGGAGATCCTGCTCTGACCCACTGTACTGTATCCCCCCAGGAAGACTAGGAGATCCTGCTCTGACCCACTGTACTGTAGCCCCCCAGGAAGACTAGGAGATCCTGCTCTGACCCACTATACTGTAGCCCCCCAGGAAGACTAGGAGATCCTGCTCTGACCCACTGTACTGTAGCCCCCCAGGAAGACTAGGAGATCCTGCTCTGACCCACTGTGACCCCAGGAAGACTAGGAGATCTGTCTGACCCACTGTAGCCTCCCAGGAAGACTAGGAGATCCTGCTCTGACCCACTATACTGTAGCCCCCCAGGAAGACTAGGAGATCCTGCTCTGACCCACTATACTGTAGCCCCCCAGGAAGACTAGGAGATCCTGCTCTGACCCACTGTACTGTAGCCCCCAGGAAGACTAGGAGATCCTGCTCTGACCCACTGTAGCCCCCAGGAAGACTAGGAGATCCTGCTCTGACCCACTATACTGTAGCCCCCCAGGAAGACTAGGAGATCCTGCTCTGACCCACCCCCCAGGAAGACTAGGAGATCCTGCTCTGACCCACTGTAGCCCCCCAGGAAGACTAGGAGATCCTGCTCTGACCCACTATAGCCCCCCAGGAAGACCAGGAGATCCTGCTCTGACCCACTGTAGCCCCCAGGAAGACTAGGAGATCCTGCTCTGACCCACTATAGCCCCCCAGGAAGACCAGGAGATCCTGCTCTGACCCACTGTAGCCCCCCAGGAAGACTAGGAGATCCTGCTCTGACCCACTGTAGCCCCCAGGAAGACTAGGAGATCCTGCTCTGACCCACTGTACTGTAGCCCCCAGGAAGACTAGGAGATCCTGCTCTGACCCACTGTACTGTAGCCCCCAGGAAGACTAGGAGATCCTGCTCTGACCCACTGTACTGTAGCCCCCCAGGAAGACTAGGAGATCCTGCTCTGACCCACTATAGCCCCCCAGGAAGACTAGGAGATCCTGCTCTGACCCACTGTAGCCCCCAGGAAGACTAGGAGATCCTGCTCTGACCCACTGTAGCCCCCAGGAAGACTAGGAGATCCTGCTCTGACCCACTGTAGCCCCCAGGAAGACTAGGAGATCCTGCTCTGACCCAGGCCCCCCAGGAAGACTAGGAGATCCTGCTCTGACCCACTGTAGCCCCCCAGGAAGACTAGGAGATCCTGCTCTGACCCACTGTACTGTAGCCCCCCAGGAAGACTAGGAGATCCTGCTCTGACCCACTGTAGCCCCCAGGAAGACTAGGAGATCCTGCTCTGACCCACTGTAGCCCCCAGGAAGACTAGGAGATCCTGCTCTGACCCACTGTAGCCCCCAGGAAGACTAGGAGATCCTGCTCTGACCCACTGTAGCCCCCAGGAAGACTAGGAGATCCTGCTCTGACCCACTGTAGCCCCCAGGAAGACTAGGAGATCCTGCTCTGACCCACTGTACTGTAGCCCCCCAGGAAGACTAGGAGATCCTGCTCTGACCCACTGTACTGTAGCCCCCCAGGAAGACTAGGAGATCCTGCTCTGAACCACTGTACTGTAGCCCCCCAGGAAGACTAGGAGATCCTGCTCTGACCCACTGTAGCCCCCAGGAAGACTAGGAGATCCTGCTCTGACCCACTGTACTGTAGCCCCCAGGAAGACCAGGAGATCCTGCTCTGACCCACCCCCAGGAAGACCAGGAGATCCTGTACCCAATATAGCCCCCAGGAAGACTAGGAGATCCTGCTCTGACCCACTGTACTGTAGCCCCCCAGGAAGACTAGGAGATCCTGGTCTGACCCACTGTACTGTAGCCCCCCAGGAAGACTAGGAGATCCTGCTCTGACCCACTGTAGCCCCCAGGAAGACTAGGAGATCCTGCTCTGACCCACTGTACTGTAGCCCCCCAGGAAGACCAGGAGATCCTGCTCTGACCCAATATAGCCCCCCAGGAAGACTACGAGATCCTGCTCTGACCCACTGTACTGTAGCCCCCAGGAAGACTAGGAGATCCTGCTCTGACCCACTGTACTGTAGCCCCCAGGAAGACTAGGAGATCCTGCTCTGACCCACTGTAGCCCCCAGGAAGACTAGGAGATCCTGCTCTGACCCACTGTACTGTAGCCCCCCAGGAAGACCAGGAGATCCTGCTCTGACCCAATATAGCCCCCAGGAAGACTACGAGATCCTGCTCTGACCCACTGTACTGTATCCCCCAAGGAAGACCAGGAGATCCTGCTCTGACCCACTATAGCTCCCCAGGAAGACCAGGAGATCCTGCTCTGGCCCACTATATCCCTCCAGGAAGACTAGGAGATCCTGCTCTGACCCACTGTACTGTAGCCCCCCAGGAAGACCAGGAGATCCTGCTCTGACCCACTATATCCCTCCAGGAAGACTAGGAGATCCTGCTCTGACCCACTGTACTGTAGCCCCCCAGGAAGACCAGGAGATCCTGCTCTGGCCCACTATATCCCCCCAGGAAGACTAGGAGATCCTGCTCTGACCCACTGTACTGTAGCCCCCCAGGAAGACCAGGAGATCCTGCTCTGACCCAATATAGCCCCCCAGGAAGACTACGAGATCCTGCTCTGACCCACTGTACTGTAGCCCCCAGGAAGACTAGGAGATCCTGCTCTGACCCACTGTACTGTAGCCCCCAGGAAGACTAGGAGATCCTGCTCTGACCCACTGTAGCCCCCAGGAAGACTAGGAGATCCTGCTCTGACCCACTGTACTGTAGCCCCCCAGGAAGACCAGGAGATCCTGCTCTGACCCACTATAGCTCCCCAGGAAGACCAGGAGATCCTGCTCTGGCCCACTATAGCCCCCCAGGAAGACTAGGAGATCCTGCTCTGACCCACTGTACTGTATCCCCCCAGGAAGACCAGGAGATCCTGCTCTGGCCCACTATATCCCTCCAGGAAGACCAGGAGATCCTGCTCTGGCCCACCTCACACTTCTCCCAGTTCACCTTAGTTGATGCCGTTCACTCAAACAACACTAATGCCCTGCTAACCTTATCTACATCTACCTCCCCTTTAATAAACACTGTTACATCATCAGCGTAAACCGACAATGAAGCCGACCTCCCAGCTACTACCCCTAGAAAAGTGAACTATTGTGTCTAAACAGCCAATTTTCCAAACCCTTGGACAGTATTTTGTAATCCAAGCAGAGCAATGACACCGCCCCCCTTCTTTGGCAGTAATGACAGCACTGCCCACTGGCAGCTGACTGGTAAACAGAGTTCTCAAAGGACTCCTGAAAGGTGTTTATAAAACTCAGCTGTCAGTCTATCAACCCCCAGCACACTGCCTGGGGAGAGCTGCTGCACTGCCGCTGTTAGTTCCTGAAACTAAAGATCACCCTCCAGCCCAGCACTCTGCTCAGGCCCGAGCTTAGGCAGCCCTTGTTGAATCTCTTGAGCACACAGAGGATCAGTGTTGCTGTCACTGTAGAGGTCTGCGTAGAAGTCCCATAGTTATCCTTCTCATCTCCACCGAATCCGACGTCAGAGACCCTGAAGAACGCCGAAGATGGATGATCTGCTTCTGCTGCGCCGACTTCCTCTCCAGGTTAAAGAATGCACTCTGAGCGCACCCTTCACCTGATCTTGTAAAAAAGACCAAGATCAACTCCCTTTCTGATCCTGAGTCATACTGCCCAATAAGGCTATTTTCAATGTCTCTAATATCCTGCTCCAACCTGAATGCACTACCAGCGCTTTGAAAAATTGATGTAATTGTACTTTCCTGTGGATATATTGTCTCACATTCCTACTGCCAAAAGGACCAACTGCACGGACAATCGGAAAATTACATTAAAATACAATTTTATTCAACATTCTGGCTTGTAGAGGTCACGAGAGGAAACTTTCTTGATTCAAACACTCATTTCTGCCCGACGTAGAACTCTATGCAATTTCCAGGCAAGCAATTCCGATGTTTGGGATAGAGCCAGACGCGACAGTGGATCCATCAGTGCCACGCTCGTCCAGCTCCCTGTGCGTGCATGCCTCTTATGTCCAATTTCCCCACACTCAAAACCCTTCAGACTACCTGTGGTTGCATAAACCATGTAGGCTTTCCCCTCTTACCTCACCTGGTACAAAATATGTCAAGTTGAAAACCAGCCTTCTAGCCTACAAGCGGTAACATTTCAACAGTGGGGTTTTACATCCAAGTAATAACTCTCTCATTGGGCTGCCAAATTTCCTGTAAGGTGTGAGCTCTCGCATCAGGTTCATATCCGGCTCAGGCATGTACCTGAACCCATGGCAGAGAGACAGGTACAGTGTCTCCACGTGAGACTCCATCCCCACTCTCACCAAACAAATCAAGAGAGAGAGAGAGAGAGAGAAAGAGAGAGAGAGAGAGAGAGAGAGAGAGAGAACAGGCTGACCCTAGTCCCCCGACACATAAACTCTTGCAGCACAATGGAGCCTGAGACAGGAGGGTTCGGGAGACACTGTGGCCCTATCTGATTATACCCCTGGACAGGGCCAACCAGGTAGGATATAACCCCACCCACTTTGCCAAAGCACAGTCCCCACACCACTAGAGGGATATCTTTAACCACCAACTTACTACACTGAGACAAGGCCGAGTATAGCCCACAAATGTCACCCAAGCGACTCCATCACCCAACAATGTATATAACCACTATATAACCACTAAATCAAATGACTTAACCTAAAATTATGCAGGGAAAAGAGATTAGAAACAAGAAAGAAATTAGCTTAAAAAAGGGACAGCAAACCCTGTCACCACCCACAGCAACCTCACACAACCAACTCCAGAGAGAGAGAGAGGTGAGGCCACCATTGTAAGTAGTTGAAACGCTGTCTCCCATTGATCAAAGTGGGTGGATTCCTCGTCTTGCAACGTGCAGATAATCATGTCACCCGCGCCCCCTCTAACTCCATCGGGAGTGGTTTGGTGTGTATAGATAATTTCCTCTCTGTTCTCCAATCTCCCTCTCTTTGATGTGTGTGTGATCTGCGTGGGGTGAGATAGGTTTGAGTTTGACACACACATACACAAGTGCATGTCCATTTGCACGCAAGCAGATATAGACCAACAGTGATATAGGGTTGGATTTTTTGAATTTCATCAGATAAACTACATATCAAAAACAAATCCCAGTCCCTCAGTCATACAATGTTAGTGGCTCTCGGCTCCTTTCATCTCAGGACCTTTTAATATGATCTTTATACTCATTACTCAAGTTTAATGGTGTCACTAGTTGTCATTAATGGACAGCTGTGGTTTAGTCTGTTCAGACATGACATAATTAAATCTGAGACACATTTCAGTTTGTACAGGAGAGAGACCTGAAAACAATGCTTCTGTCTTCCAATGCTTCTTCCATAAGCTTTATCGAGATTCCATTATTTCATGTATCCTTAATACCAAGCTACACCCACCATAACTATCCTTTCCCCCCAACCCACAAACCCCTTAACCCCCTCACCCTAGTTCCCCCTAATCTTAAATGTAATAATTTGATTTGGTTATCCCTGGAGAAATACATATCCCAGGTATGTTTTATCTTCTGCAAAAAATATGTTCCAGCAGCTCTAGTCATTTATTAGCTGGATTCACCTCACCACTCTGCCGCCTTATCGCAAATTGATGGGAGCCGTTAACACCAGGCATTTTACTTACAAATGTCTAATTTTGGGAACATTTAGCTTCGTCACAGTGAGTCTGAGCGGATGACTTCGTAACCCGGTGTCACACTGTGACAGAGGTGTGGCTACACTCTGGAAAATACGATTTTGTATTTTCTGCTCCCTTACTCTCCACAGAGGGTGAGTTTTGTACCTCGTTTGAATGCTTTTGTGAATGCATTGCAAGCATCTAGCAGAGATTCAGCTCATTTTAGAGTCAGAGTACCTTGCCAGGTGCTTTGGCAGTATTTGACAGGACGTGACAGCTGTTAGACGTGGTGTGGGGGACAAAGTCTTTGGTGGCGTATGGATAGCATGTGCTACTTCCTGACATCAGTCCAATGCGCTAGAGAAGGCAGTAAGTAGATGGAGCAGAAACACTAACCTATGCCACCATCAACTATGATGACACTCCTGTGAATAACTAGATGGAATAGGGGAGGATAGAGGAGATAAAGAGGAGGAGAAAGAAGAAGATGAAGATAGTATGTTGTGTCCCCACAAGAATAGTAAACAAACAGAAATTGGACCAACTGGGGAAATTGTGTTAGTCCCCACAATGTAAACTGCTATTTCTAGTGGTTTTAGGGTTAAAGTTAGAATTAGTGTTAGGGTTATAATTAGGTTTAGGGTTAGCAGCTAGGGTTTTTAGGGTTCGGGTTAGGAGCTAGGTTTAGTGTTAAGAGTTAGGTTTAGGGGTTAGGAAAAATAGGATTTAGAAAGGTTAGTTATACAAGACTGTGTGTGTGTGTGTGTTTTATTATTATTTATTTTTTTTTCACATGTATTTTTCCAAGTAGTCTAATTGAAAACAAGTTCTCATTTACAACTGCGCCCTGGCCAAGATAAAGCAAAGCAGTGTGACACAAACAACAACACAGAGTAACACATGGAATAAACAAACATACCGTCAACAATACAATAAAACAAGTCTATATACAGTGTGCAAATGAGGTAGGATAAGGGAGGTAAGGCAATAAATAGGCCATAGTGGAAGAATAATTACAATGTAGCAATTAAACACTGGTGATAGATGTGCAGAAGATGAATGTGCAAGTAGAGGTACTGGGGTGCAAAGGAGCTAAATAAATAACAATATGGGGATGAGGTAGTTGGATAGGCTATTTACAGATGGGATATGTACAGGTACATACAGTGCCTTGCGAAAGTATTCGGCCCCCTTGAACTTTGCGACCTTTTGCCACATTTCAGGCTTCAAACATAAAGATATAAAACTGTATTTTTTTGTGAAGAATCAACAACAAGTGGGACACAATCATGAAGTGGAACGACATTTATTGGATATTTCAAACTTTTTTAACAAATCAAAAACTGAAAAATTGGGCGTGCAAAATTATTCAGCCCCTTTACTTTCAGTGCAGCAAACTCTCTCCAGAAGTTCAGTGAGGATCTCTGAATGATCCAATGTTGACCTAAATGACTAATGATGATAAATGCAATCCACCTGTGTGTAATCAAGTCTCCGTATAAATGCACCTGCACTGTGATAGTCTCAGAGGTCCGTTAAAAGTGCAGAGAGCATCATGAAGAACAAGGAACACACCAGGCAGGTCCGAGATACTGTTGTGAAGAAGTTTAAAGCTGGATTTGGATACAAAAAGATTTCCCAAGCTTTAAACATCCCAAGGAGCACTGTGCAAGCGATAATATTGAAATGGAAGGAGTATCAGACCACTGCAAATCTACCAAGACCTGGCCGTCCCTCTAAACTTTCAGCTCATACAAGGAGAAGACTGATCAGAGATGCAGCCAAGAGGCCCATGATCACTCTGGATGAACTGCAGAGATCTACAGCTGAGGTGGGAGACTCTGTCCATAGGACAACAATCAGTCATATATTGCACAAATCTGGCCTTTATGGAAGTGGCAAGAAGAAAGCCATTTCTTAAAGATATCCATAAAAAGTGTTGTTTAAAGTTTGCCACAAGCCACCTGGGAGACACACCAAACATGTGGAAGAAGGTGCTCTGGTCAGATGAAACCAAAATTGAACTTTTTGGCAACAATGCAAAACATTATGTTTGGCGTAAAAGCAACACAGCTCATCACCCTGAACACACCATACCCACTGTCAAACATGGTGGTGGCAGCATCATGGTTTGGGGCTGCTTTTCTTCAGCAGGGACAGGGAAGATGGTTAACATTGATGGGAAGATGGATGGAGCCAAATACAGGACCATTCTGGAAGAAAACCTGATGGAGTCTGCAAAAGACCTGAGACTGGGACGGAGATTTGTCTTCCAACAAGACAATGATCCAAAACATAAAGCAAAATCTACAATGGAATGGTTCAAAAATAAACATATCCAGGTGTTAGAATGGCCAAGTCAAAGTCCAGACCTGAATCCAATCGAGAATCTGCGGAAAGAACTGAAAACTGCTGTTCACAAATGCTCTCCATCCAACCTCACTGAGCACGAGCTGTTTTGCAAGGAGGAATGGGAAAAAATTTCAGTCTCTCGATGTGCAAAACTGATAGAGACATACCCCAAGCGACTTACAGCTGTAATCGCAGCAAAAGGTGGCGCTACAAAGTATTAACTTAAGGGGGCTGAATAATTTTGCACGCCCAATTTTTCAGTTTTTGATTTGTTAAAAAAGTTTGAAATATCCAATAAATGTCGTTCCACTTCATGATTGTGTCCCAGTTGTTGTTGATTCTTCACAAAAAAATACAGTTTTATATCTTTATGTTTGAAGCCTGAAATGTGGCAAAAGGTCGCAAAGTTCAAGGGGTCTGAATACTTTCGCAAGGCACTGTATCTGTGAGCTGCTCTGACAGCTGGTGCTTAAAGCTAGTGAGGGAGATATGAGTCTCTAGCTTCAGTGATTTTTGGAGTTTGTTCCAGTCATTGGCAGCAGAGAATTGGAAGGAAAGGTGGCTGAAGGAGGAATTAGCTTTAGGGGTGACCAATGAAATATACCTGCTGTAGTGAGTGCTACGGGTGGATGCTGCTATGGTGACCAGTGAGCTGAGATAAGGCGAGGCTTTACCTAACAAAGACTTATAGATGACCTGGAGCCAGTGGGTTTGGTGACAAATATGAAGCGAGGGCCAGCCAATGAGGGCATACAGGTTGCAGTGGTGGGTAGTATATGGGGCTTTGGTGACAAAACTAATGGCACTGTGATAGACTACATCCAGTTTGCTGAGTAGAGTGTTGGGGGCTATTTTGTATGCAAGTAGAGATACTGGGGTGCAAAGGTCACCATAGGAACACCCACACGATCCAGCAGGTACAGTGGGGCAAAAAAGTATTTAGTCAGCCACCAATTGTGCAAGTTCTCCCACTTAAAAAGATGAGAGAGGCCTGTCATTTTCATCATAGGTACACTTCAACTATGACAGACAAAATGTGGGAAAAAAATCCAGAAAATCACAGGATTTTCAATTAATTTATTTGCAAATTATGGTGGAAAATAAGTATTTGGTCAATAACAAAAGTTTATCTCAGGGTATATAATATATACCCTTTGTTGGCAATGAAAGAGGTCAAACGTTTTCTGTAAGTCTTCACAAGGTTTTCACACACTGTTGCTGGTATTTTGGCCCATTCCTCCATGCAGATCTCCTCTAGAGCAGTGATGTTTTGGGGCTGTTGCTAGGCAACACGGACTTTCAACTCCCTCCAAAGATTTTCTATGGGTTGAGATCTGGAGACTGGCTAAGCCACTCCCGGACCTTGAAATGCTTCTTACGAAGCCACTCTTTCGTTGCCCGGGCGGTGTGTTTGGGATCATTGTCATGCTGAATGACTCAGCCACGTTTCTTCAATGCCGTTGCTGATGGAAGGAGGTTTTCACTCAAAATCTCACGATACATGGCCCAATTCATTCTTTCCTTTACACGGATCAGTCGTCCTGGTCCCTTTGCAGAAATACAGCCCCAAAGCATGATGTTTCCACCCCCATGCTTCACAGTAGTTATGGTGTTCTTTGGATGCAACTCAGCATTCTTTGTCCTCCAAACACGACAAGTTGAGTTTTTACCAAAAAGTTATATTTTGGTTTCATCTGACCATATGACATTCTCACAATCTTCTTCTAGATCATCCAAATGCTCTCTAGCAAACTTCAGACGGGCCTGGACATGTACTGGCTTAAGCAGGGGGACACGTCTGGCACTGCAGTATTTGAGTCCCTGGCGGCGTAGTGTGTTACTGATGGTAGGCTTTATTACTTTGGTCTCTGCAGGTCATTCACTAGGTCCCCCCGTGTGGTTCTGGGATTTTTGCTCACCGTTCTTGTGATCATTTTGACCCCACGGGGTGAGATCTTGCGTGGAGCCCCAGATCGAAGGAGATTATCAGTGGTCTTGTATGTCTTCCATTTCCTAATAATTGCTCCCACAGTTGATTTCTTCAAACCAAGCTGCTTACCTATTGCAGATTCAGTCTTCCCAGCCTGGTGCAGGTCTACAATTTTGTTTCTGGTGTCCTTTGACAGCTCTTTGGTCTTGGCCATAGTGGAGTTTGGAGTGTGACTGTTTGAGGTTGTGGACAGTCTTTTATACTGATAACAAGTTCAAACAGGTGCCATTAATACAGGTAACGAGTGGAGGACAGAGGAGCCTCTTAAAGAAGAAGTTACAGGTCTGTGAGAGCCAGAAATCTTGCTTGTTTGTAGGTGACCAAATACTTATTTTCCACCATAATTTGCAAATAAATTCATTAAAAATCCTACAATGTGAATTTTCCTAATTTTGTCTGTCATAGCTGAAGTGTACCTATGATGAAAATTACAGGCCTCTCTCATCTTTTTAAGTGGGAGAACATGCACAATTGGTGGCTGACTAAATACTTTTTTGCTCCACTGTATATTGCACTGGTCATCCCCAAAGCCAACACTTCCTTTGGACGTCTTTCCTTCCAGTTCTCTGCTGCCAATGACTGGAACGAATTGCAAAAATCTCTGAAGCTGGAGTCTGATATCTCCCTCTCTAACTTTATGCATCAGCTGTCAAAGCAGCTTACTGTATCTGTACCTGACTGTACCTGAACACAGCCAATCCGTAAATAGCACACCCAACTACCTCATCCCCATATTATTACTTACCCTCTTGCTCTTTTGCACCCCAGTATCTCTACTTGCACATCATCATCTGCACATCTATCACTCCAGTATTAATGCTATATTGTAATTATATTGCCTCTATTACCTATTTATTGCCTACATCCCTAGTCTTCTACATTTGCACACACTATACATAGATTTTTCTATTTTTATTTTATATTGTGTTATTGAATGTATGTTTGTTTATGTGTAACTCTGTGTTGTTGTTTTTGTTGCACTGCGTTGCTTTATGTTGGCCAGGTCGCAGTTGTAAATGAGAACTTGTTCTCAACTGGCCTACCTGGTTCAATAAAAGAGAAATTAAAATAAATCAATAAAAAACATACATACTTGAGATTCTTCAAATAGCCACCCTTTGCCTTGATGACAGCTTTGCACACTCTTGGCATTCTCTCAACCAGCTTAATGAGGTAGTCACCTGGAATGCATTTCAATTAACAGGTGTGCGTTCTTAAAAGTTAAATTGTGGAATTTCTTTCCTTCTTAATGCCATTCAGTTGTGTTGTGACAAGGTAGGGGGAGTATACAGAAGATAGCCCTATTTGGTAAAATACCAAGTCCATATAATGGCAAGAACAGCTCAAATAAGCAAAGAGAAATGGCATCAATACTTTAAGACATGAAGGTCAGTCAATATGGGACATTTCAAGAACTTTGAAAGTTGATTCAAGTGCAGTCGCATAAACCATCAAGCACTATGATGTAACTGGCTCTCATGAGGACCGCCACAAGAATGGAAGACTTGGAGTTATCTCTGCTGCAGAGGATACATTCATTAGAGTTACCAGCCTCAGATATTGCAGCCCAAATACATGCTTCACAGAGTTTAAGTAACAGACACATCTAACAGACACACACAGGAGACTGTGTGAATCAGGCCATCATGGTCGAATTGCTGCAAAGAAACCACTACTAAAGGACACCAATAATAAGAATAGACTTGCTTGGGCCAAGAAACACGAGCAATGGACATTAGACCAGTGGACATTTGTCCTTTGATGGGGAGTCCAAATTGGAGATTATTGGTTCCAACCGCCATGTCTTTGTGAGACGCGGTGTGGGTGAACGGATGATCTCCGCATATGTATTTCCCACCATAAAGTATGGAGGAGGAGGTGTTATGGTGTAGGAGTGCTTTGCTGGTGACACGGTCTGTGATTTAATTAGAACTCAAGGCATATTTAACCAGCATGGCTACAACAGCATTCTGCAGTGATACGCCAACCCATCTGGTTTACACTTTGTGGGATTATCATTTGGTTTTCAAGAGGACAATGACCAACACACCTCCAGGCTGTGTAAGGCCTATTTGACCAAGAAGGAGAGGGCTGGAGTGCTGCATCAGATGATCTGGCCTCCACAATCCCCAGACCTCAACCAAATTGTGATGGTTTGGAGTTGGACCGCAGAGTGAAGGAAAAGCAGCCAACAAGTGCTCATTATGGGGCAGCAGGTAGCCTAGTGGTGAGAGCATCATCAAGGCAAAGAGTGGCTATTTGAATAATCTCATAAAATAGATTTTGATTTGTTCAGCACTTCTTTGGTTGCTACATTTTTCCATTTGTGAGAGTTCCTAGTTCATATATATATAATGTAAGTATATAATTTAGTAGAAAGCGATGGTTAGACATCCAGCTATGTAAACTTTAACATTAATTTATCCTGCAAACGATGTCGTTCAATTGGTAACATACATTTTTGCCTTCTTCTAAGGGGAAAGTAATCTAAGAGTAACGGAATTTAATCAGATTATGTTACTGAGTTTGGATAATCCAAAAGATATGTTACGGATTACATTTATCATCCTTGAGATGTTTCTACAACTTGTAGAAGTTGGAGTCCACCTGTGGTAAATTCAATTGATTGGACATGATTTGGAAAGGCATACACCTGTTGATATAAGGTCTCATAGATGACAGTGCATTTCAGAGCAAAACCAAAGCCGTGAGGTTGACAGAATTGTCCATAGAGCTTCAAGACAGGATTGTGTTGAGGCAAAGATCTGGGTACCAACACATTTTTATTATTCTTAAATGGAAGAACTTTGGAACTACCAAGACACTTCCTAGGTCTGGCCACCTAGCCAAACTGAGCAATCGGGGGAGAAGGGCCTTTGTCAGGGAAGTCACTCTTACAGAGCTCCAGAGAACATTCCAGAAGGACAACCATCTCTGCAGCACTCCACCAATCAGGTCTTTATGGTAAAGTGGCCTGCTTGGAGTTGGCCAAAAGGCACCTAACGGACTCTCAGACTATGAGAAACAAGGTTTTTTGGTCTGATGAAACCAAGATTAAATTCTTTGACCTGAATGACAAGCATAACTCTTTGACCTGAATGCCAAGCGTCACGTCTGGAGGAAACCTTACACCATCCTTACGGTGAAGCATGGTGGTGGCAGCATCATGCTGTGGGGGTGTTTTTCAGCGGCAGGAACTGCGAGACTAGTCAGGATTGAGGGAACAACGCAGGAGTGGCTTCGGAACAAGTCTCTGAATGTCCCTGAGTGGCCCAGCCAGAGCCCGGACTTGAACCCGAACGATCATCTCTGGAGAGACCTGAAAATAGCTGTGCAGCTCCCCATCCAACCTGACAAAGCTTGAGAGGATCAGCAGTATCTCCCCAAATACAGGTGTGCCTAGCTTATAGCATCATACCCAAGAAGACTCGAGGTAGTAATCTCTGCCAAAGGTACTTCAATAAAGTACTGAATAAATGGTCTGAATAAATATGTAAATGTAATTTTATGAGCAAAAATGTCTAAAAACTGTTTTTGTTCTGTCATTATTGGCTATTGTGTGTAGATTGATTTGGGGGAGAAAAACTATTTAAACATTTTAGAATAAGGCTGTAACGTAACAAAATGTGAAAAAGTCAACGGGTCTCAATACTTTCCAGAATGCAATGTACACTGAATAATCTAAAATGATGAATCCCATATTGATCTTTCACATTCAGGCCAACCCAAGCTGTACTGTGCAGTAGGCTAATAGTAGGCCTACTATTGAAGTCAGAAATTCACAGGTTTCAGGTTTTCGTTCTCAAAGTCACACTTTTTTTTACAGACCTTTTTTTGACTGGTCTGTCAAATTTTGATTTGACTTTGATTTTTGAGAGTAGGTACCCTTTAATTCAAGTGTGCAGGCACCTAGCACTCCAGGAGGCGGGTGGGGGAGGGGATCTGTTTCGTTGAGCCCTAGGAGGGGGAATCACCTTGCCTGGGCGTTAATCGAATTGCACTGTGTCCGGCACTGAACCACATCCCATACCGCAGGACTACTCTCTGCAACTTCTGCTCCTGCCAGAACTCTGTTTATCGGCTCTCCAATGCAATTTAATACACACCCCAAATAACCCTTTCTCTGGTGCTGGGCTTGCAGCTTTACCATTCAGGTGTCTTAATCTTGTCAGGAGGAATGCAAAAATCTCTCAGATCTCAATTTCAATGCTCACCACGGCTGTAACGGTGGCCATATTTGTCAGGAAAAACTGAGAACCAGAACCCAGGGAGACTAATCTCTGAGAGAGGAGACGGAGACCAATACAAACACATAAAGAAGCATATTAATAATAATGATACTTCACCTTAACCTTGCAGGTTAGCATTGGGTGGGATAAGTAAACGGGTCACAGGTGCCCATATGGATCCAAAGGGAGTTGGAAACGACTGCCCAAAAAAACAGATGGATTCACATCCTGGAACACCTCAACATGCAATGAACTCTGGGAGAGGTCGTAGGTCAGGAAATGGGGGAATGTGGGATTATCGCTGTGCGTCATAGAAAGAACAGATTAACTATGCTCTTACGATGGTGTATGGGTTGAACATAAAGACCCTGAGGCCGTTTCAGTATTGGAGCTACATTGAGCTGATCTTGGCCCCTAAATTTAAGTCTCTGGCTTGCAGGAGCGGTGAAGGTCTAGGCTATTGATTCTGAATTATTCATCAGATGGCATTTGCAAAATGCCTATAATCTCAGAGTCAGACGATGACTCAAGTATGCATTTCATTTGTCTACTGTATACTGTTACTCTCTCCATTAGTCTTTACAGTAACGTGACTTCGACTTCTGTATGAAAATACCAGTGTACTAAAACATGAGAGTGATTGGCTGTTATACATTACCCTTTCTATTGTATGCTCTGTGTCATTCAATCTGAAGAGGATCTGCCCTTGTTACAGTGGAGCATATGAGCTGGCGTCATCCACTGGTTTCGTATTCATCCCCGACACACAATACAATGAGTCCTAATAGCTGAAAGGAAGCTATGGAAAAGGGGTTGTTATATGTCTACAGTTGAAGTGGTGGGGGTTGTTATGTGTCTACAGATGAATGGGTGGGGGTTGTTTTATGTCTACAGTTGAAGTGGTGGGGGTTGTTATGTGTCTACAGTTGAAGTGGTGGGGGTTGTTATATGTCTACAGTTGAAGGGGTGGGGGTTGTTATGTGTCTACAGTTGAAGGGGTGGGGGTTGTTATATGTCTACAGTTGAAGGGGTGGGGGTTGTTATATGTCTACAGTTGAAGGGGTGGGGGTTGTTATATGTCTACAGTTGAAGGGGTGAGGGTTGTTATGTGTCTACAGTTGAAGTGGTGGGGGTTGTTATATGTCTACAGTTGAAGGGGTGGGGGTTGTTATGTGTCTACAGTTGAAGGGGTGGGGGTTGTTATATGTCTACAGTTGAAGGGGTGGGGGTTGTTATATGTCTACAGTTGAAGTGGTGGGGGTTGTTATATGTCTACAGTTGAAGTGGTGGGGGTTGTTATATGTCTACAGTTGAAGGGGTGGGGGTTGTTATATGTCTACAGTTGAAGGGGTGGGGGTTGTTATATGTCTACAGATGAAGGGGTGGGGGTTGTTTTATGTCTACAGTTGAAGGGGTGGGGGTTGTTATATGTCTACAGTTGAAGGGGTGGGGGTTGTTATATGTCTACAGATGAAGGGGTGGGGGTTGTTATGTGTCTACAGTTGAAGTGGTGGGGGTTGTTATATGTCTACAGTTGAAGGGTGGGGGTTGTTATGTGTCTACAGTTGAAGGGTGGGGGTTGTTATATGTCTACAGTTGAAGGGTGGGGGTTGTTATATGTCTACAGTTGAAGGGGTGGGGGTTGTTATATGTCTACAGTTGAAGGGGAGGGTTGTTATGTGTCTACAGTTGAAGTGGTGGGGGTTGTTATATGTCTACAGTTGAAGGGGTGGGGGTTGTTATGTGTCTACAGTTGAAGGGGTGGGGGTTGTTATATGTCTACAGTTGAAGGGGTGGGGGTTGTTATATGTCTACAGTTGAAGTGGTGGGGGTTGTTATATGTCTACAGTTGAAGTGGTGGGGGTTGTTATATGTCTACAGTTGAAGGGGTGGGGGTTGTTATATGTCTACAGTTGAAGGGGTGGGGGTTGTTATATGTCTACAGATGAAGGGGTGGGGGTTGTTTTATGTCTACAGTTGAAGGGGTGGGGGTTGTTATATGTCTACAGTTGAAGGGTGGGGTTGTTATATGTCTACAGATGAAGGGGTGGGGGTTGTTTTATGTCTACAGGTGAAGTGGTGGGGGTTGTTATATGTCTACAGTTGAAGGGGTGGGAGTTGTTATATGTCTACAGATGAAGGGGTGGGGGTTGTTTTATGTCTACAGGTGAAGTGGTGGGGGTTGTTATATGTCTACAGTTGAAGGGGTGGGGGTTGTTATATGTCTACAGTTGAAGGGGTGGGGGTTGTTATATGTCTACAGATGAAGGGGTGGGGGTTGTTTTATGTCTACAGGTGAAGTGGTGGGGGTTGTTGTGTCTGACATACAGTACTAGCTTTAACTTGACTGTCCTCAATGTCATGAAGACAACCCATTAATCCACAGGTGGCCAACTCCTGCCCACTTTTTATTTGTGTATTCATCCTTTATTTACCCAAATGGCCCCTTTGAGCTTAACAACCTCATTTCCAAGATTGCAGCAGCGTGTGGCCATACAGTACATGCTACAGGGTCATACATTAAAAAGGACAATGCTGTAGCAGCACACTTGAGATATGAAAAAGAGCCCAGACAGCATTGATCGCTGTTCATGCTTTGGCGTTTGCATCCCTCTTACAGCGTAGTGTAAGCCGAAAGGACATAGATCCATCCATGATTATCGAATCATCACATGGGAATTACATGAGTTATTAGCAGAACCACCCATTTCCCCCTGTACTGCAATGCAGAGACAGAGAGAAAGACAGAGTGAGAGAATGAGAGAGCGAGAGAGAGAGGTGCAGTAGCAGATGTCTATTGTCTGTACTTGGATTTTGCTAAGTGACATGTGTTATGGATTGTTTCATATGCACTGACCTTCAAGCCTCCGTTTAGAAAAAAAGAAACAGAAAAAAAAACGACTGCATCTCATTCATCTTTATTTCCTGCCTCCATGAATGCCAGAGATGAATGCAGGTAGAAAAATAAAATGTAAGCGAAGACAACTCCCACAAATCACCTCTCCCTCCTCCACCAATCAGCCGGAACATAACTAAAGATAACTCACAGTCCTTTGCTCTGCATTCTTATGAGATAACTGCTCCCTCACAGGGAAGCACTGTACTGTAGATTTGGTCATTGCTATCGGGCAATGCTATAAAGGACTTCTCTAACCTTTACCAAGTAGGCCCTCATTGTAAAAACAAATTTGTTCTTAACTGACTTGCCTAGTTAAATAAAAATACAATTTTTAAATAAATAAAATAAGAACAATTGTGTCTCTGGAACTCTTAAAGGGTATGAACACAAGGGCCTCCCGAGTGGCGCAGCGGTCTAAGGCACTGCATCACGGTCTAAGGCACTGCATCACGGTCTAAGGCACTGCATCGCAGTGCTTGAGGCATCACTACAGACCCCCGTTTGATCCCAGGCTGTGTTGCAGCCAGCCGCGACTGGGAGACCCATGAAGCAGCGTACAATTGGCCCTGCGGGATGTCCTCTAGCAACTTTTTGTGGCGGGCCGGGCGCATGTACACTGACTTCGGTCACCAGTTGTACAGTGTTTCCTCCGACACAGTGTTGCAGCTGGCTTCCGGGTTAAGCGAGCAGTGTGTCAAGAAGCAGTGCGGCTTGGCAGGATCCTGTTTCGGAGGACGCATGGCTCTCAACCTTCGCCGTAAAGGAGTTGCAGCGATGGGACAAGACTGGTACTACCAATTGGATATCATGAAATTGGGGTAAAAAATATATTTTTTAATATTTACAAAAATAAAGGGTATGAACAAAGAACAAAGACAATATCTATAAGGGACTTGGTTCCATGGTGTGCTTTAAATGGGTACAGTATCTGAAGGCTGTGTCTACTGAAACATGAATGGGCCATGTCTTTCACAGTGACATCATGTGCCTTGTTGTGGGATAGGAGTATAAAGGATCCCATGGCAGCCCCTGTGTTTGTGATTGCGGTGGACAAAAGGCGATGTTAACTGTATCTGGACTGTGCGTCTTCACAGTGGAGCTGTCAGCATTGGCTTTGTGTTTGGCTCAGCGACCTTGTCCTTTGCAGACCGCCTATTAATTAACATCGGTGTGCATGGAGTGACCAGCCGTGGTGCATACTGTCTCCTGTCTATAGCAGATCAATGCAGGGAGAAAACACAAAGGGAGACGGGCGCTTGGAACGAGCTCGTGTCTTCAAGTGCATTTTCCACTACACTAAAGACCCATTTGAGTAATGTGCTTCCGACACGCTCTCGTGTTGCCTCCCAGTGTTTCTGCTTTATGGACGATGCACCAGCATTTTGGCTTTACAGCACTCTCTCGCCATCTCTCTCTCTCTCCCTCTGTGTGCTTCTCTCACTGCCTTTGGCTGAGACTGTAGTGAACTCACCCCATGCTGGGTTGTCTTTTCTCTGGGGACTGATTCCCTCTCATCTCTGCTGCTCTCCCTACCCAGTCTCAACACTGTGCCCTAGGCCCAACCACAGCGTCTAACCTATAGCCCAATGCCAAGACCAACAGCCCCCATTCCTCACACCCCCCATTCACAGCCCCAACCCCTCTTAATCCCTTCCCAAGCCCCTATGCCTGTCCCTCTGGCAGAGGATCTGGTCACCCACCAGAGAGTATGTGGAGGACTATTACAGCCCTGCAAGGTTTATTTAACGTGACAGCTGTTACTCTCTGACCACCACCTTGCAAGTGTTTTGGACTGCCAGTATGTGTGTGTGTGTGGTTGTTTGTGTTTGTATTTCTGTGAGCAGGCGTTAGTATGTGTGTGTGTGTGTGTGTGTGTGTGTGTGTGTGTGTGTGTGTGTGTGTGTGTGTGTGTGTGTGTGTGTGTGTGTGTGTGAGTGCGTGTTTGCTTGTCGCGGATGTCCTTCAGCAGTACGTATTGGAGAGAGATGAAAAAAATGCTAATTAAGTGTATTACAGTAGTGAGGACTACCCTGGCTGACACACACACACACACACACACACACACACACACACACACACACACACACACACACACACACACACACACACACACACACACACACACACACGGTGCTCTGTGTGTGTGTGTACGTGCACCCACCTGTGTGTTTCTGGACACCCCATTCTGCCTCCTCGAACCACTGAAGTGGTATAAAAAAAATCCAAGTTTAAGTACATTCTGTGTTTGAATGAAGTGACAGCAAACATGCAGCAATAGCTTCAATGGCTGGTCTGCTGGGATGGGTGGATGGCAGGAACCAATGCTTTCCATCTCTTTTCTCAAGAGGAACTTTTGTGTGATTCACTCGGTGTGGAAACAAAAGACAGGGTCAGTCAAAGTTTCAGTTTCTTTCTGCTTTATGGAGTTCTGGCAGTACGTACAGATGGAGCAAGGAAGCACATTTGTTGTTGTTGGTTTCGACTCTGTCAATCACCACATCCTCATCGGCAGACTCGACAGCCTTGGTTTCTCAAATGATTGCCTCGCCTGGTTCACCAACTACTTCTCTGATAGAGTTCAGTGTGTCAAATCGGAGGGTCTGCTGTCCAGACCTCTGGCAGTCTCTATGGGGGTGCCACAGGGTTCAATTCTTGGACCGACTCTCTTCTCTGTATACATCAATGAGGTCGCTCTTGCTGCTGGTGAGTCTCTGATCCACCTCTACGCAGACGACACCATTCTATATACTTCTGGCCCTTCTTTGGACACTGTGTTAACAATCCTCCAGGCAAGCTTCAATGCCATACAACTCTCCTTCCGGGCCTCCAATTGCTCTTAAATACAAGTAAAACTAAATGCATGCTCTTCAACCGATAGCTACCCGTTCCTACCCGCCTGTCCAACATCACTACTCTGGACGGCTCTGATTTAGAATACGTGGACAACTACAAATACTTAGGTGTCTGGTTAGACTGTAAACTCTCCTTCCAGACCCATATCAAATATCTCCAATCCAAAGTTAAATCTAGAATTGGCTTCCTATTTCGCAACAAAGCATCCTTCACTCATGCTGCCAAACATACCCTTGTAAAACTGACCATCCTACCAATCCTCGACTTTGGCGATGTCATTTACAAAATAGTCTCCAATACCCTACTCAACAAATTGGATGCAGTCTATCACAGTGCAATCCGTTTTGTCACCAAAGCCCCATATACTACCCACCATTGCGACCTGTATGCTCTCGTTGGCTGGCCCTCACTTCATACTCGTTGCCAAACCCACTGGCTCCATGTCATCTACAAGACCCTGCTAGGTAAAGTCACCCCCTTATCTCAGCTCGCTGGTCACCATAGCATCTCCCACCTGTAGCACACGCTCCAGCAGGTATATCTCTCTAGTCACCCCCAAAACCAATTCTTTCTTTGGCCGCCTCTCCTTCCAGTTCTCTGCTGCCAATGACTGGAACGAACTACGAAAATCTCTGAAACTGGAAACACTTATCTCCCTCACTAGCTTTAAGCACCAACTGTCAGAGCAGCTCACAGATGACTGCACCTGTACATAGCCCACCTATATTTTAGCCCAAACAACTACCTCTTTCCCTACTGTATTTAATTTATTTATTTTGCTCCTTTGCACCCCATTAGTTTTATTTCTACTTTGCACATTCTTCCTTTGCAAATCTACCATTCCAGTGTTTTACTTGCTATATTGTATTTACTTTGCCACCATGGCCTTTTTTTGCCTTTACCTCCCTTATCTCACCTCATTTGCTCACATCGTATATAGACTTGTTTATACTGTATTATTGACTGTATGTTTGTTTTGCTCCATGTGCAACTCTGTGTCGTTGTATGTGTCAAACTGCTTTGCTTTATCTTGGCCAGGTCGCAATTGTAAATGAGAACTTGTTCTCAACTTGCCTACCTGGTTAAATAAAGGTGAAATAAAATAAATAAATTCACGTATATTGTATTTGCCAAGCAGATTTTGCATAGTGTGTGTTTTTGTTGGTGTGTGTATGTGTGTGCGCGCATTCTGACCTTGCTGAACACCCCTTTCAAATAGAGCTCTATGTGAGTTCTCTGTCCTAGTGAATCTGGGAGGTGACATTGCAGGTGCTGCAGGTCTTGCCAAAAAGAGCTAATCACAACTTCATTACCCTTGTGAAGCCACCAATGGCACCTTCATTCTCTGTTTCCAGGACACTGCGTAACTGTCTACTTCATTCTCTGTTTCCAGGACACTGCGTAACTGTCTACTTCATTCTCTGTTTCCAGGACACTGCGTAACTGTCTACTTCATTCTCTGTTTCCAGGACACTGCGTAACTGTCTACTTCATTCTCTGTTTCCAGGACACTGCGTAACTGTCTACTTCATTCTCTGTTTCCAGGACACTGCATAACTGTCTACTTCATTCTCTGTTTCCAGGACACTGCCTAACTGTCTACTTCATTCTCTGTTTCCAGGACACTGCGTAACTGTCTACTTCATTCTCTGTTTCCAGGACACTGCCTAACTGTCTACTTCATTCTCTGTTTCCAGGACACTGCGTAACTGTCTACTTCATTCTCTGTTTCCAGGACACTGCATAACTGTCTACTTCATTTTCTGTTTCCAGGACACTGCCTAACTGTCTACTTCATTCTGTGTTTCTAAGGACACTGCATAACTGTCTACTTCATTCTCTGTTTCCAGGACACTGCGTAACTGTCTACTTCATTCTCTGTTTCCAGGACACTGCATAACTGTCTACTTCATTTTCTGTTTCCAGGACACTGCCTAACTGTCTACTTCATTCTGTGTTTCTAAGGACACTGCATAACTGTCTACTTCATTCTCTGTTTCCAGGACACTGCGTAACTGTCTACTTCATTCTCTGTTTCCAGGACACTGCGTAACTGTCTACTTCATTCTCTGTTTCCAGGACACTGCGTAATCCTCTACTTCATTCTCTGTTTCCAGGACACTGCGTAACTGTCTACTTCATTCTCTGTTTCCAGGACACTGCGTAACTGTCTACTTCATTCTCTCTTTCACTGCTGAACTGTCTACTTCATTTGGCTTTCTGTTAAAGTCAAGAACTTAGCCTCAGGGAAGTTTTATAGATATAGATACAGGGCTTGGAAGAGTAGCTGCTGCTTCTTCAGCAGCTAATGGGGATCTGAATGAGAAAAATCATAGTTCTAGACTCGGATCCTTATTCGATTACATCTCCCCATATCATTGTTTCTGCAGAGATGGCCTGACAAAAATGTCAGCCCCCAATCTCTCTCTCATAAGAGCACATTCCTCAAATAGGAAATTATAAATCAATTAGGTAAAAATTTGTTTAGACCAGCGCAGCAGAATGGAACCTCTCGCAGAAAGATTAGATCATAGGAGACATCCCTAGCATTGTCTGCACTGTTAAACAAGGACTTTCTAAATTTCCCTCATAACACTATGTGCTCTATGCAATGAGTTTGAATAAGATGCTGTTTTTTAGGACAGGGTTTTCTGCGCCATTAGTATGACACATGACTGCTAGTGTCTTTGTGTGGTGGTTTGTATTTGTGCGTCTGTGTGTGTGTGTGCATGCGTGTGTGGTGTGTGTATCTTTGCTGCTTTGCTGGCTGTGTTGACGTTGATAGTCTTTGACAGGGTCTGTGAGAGCAGGGAAGTGGTGACTGTTGTGGTAGAAGACACAGAGAGCAGTGGATAGGAGAAGAGAATGATAATCCTATTCCAATGTGCTCTGCCTACAACAAAATCTCTTGCATAGTCAGTTTTGCATACAACGTCTTGCATAGTTCGGTATGTTGCACTGAAAGTGGCTAATATTGCATTGATTCGATCACAACTCCCACAGCAAAGGGAAACGTTGATAGTGTTAACTAACGGGGAAAACTCCAGAAAGTTGAGTGAAGTTCAATCTCGTGCTTCTCTTCGCAGGCTGATATTTCTTCTGCACGGCAGTCCTGGGGGAGTTGCGTGCCCACGCACGTGTGCAGCTTAGAGGGAACATTGCTTGTGACTTTTTTAAACTGGCACTACCAGTCGAAGACTGTTCCCTCCTCTCTCCCCCCTCCTTCCTCCTCCTCTGAAAACGCATAGAAGGCCTTTGTTCTTTTCTCCCTTCTTTCTCGCCTCCTGCTCTCCTCTCCTCCTGTTGAACAGTTGCCAGGCAGCAGGCTGCCCACCACAGTGACCAGAGACTGTCTCTAAGAGAGTGGGCTGGGCTGAAAAAAGGGTCCCAACCCACTATGACCCGACACTGTATTACTCTGTCCTCTTCTCTCACACTTTCTCTATCTACTTCTCTCCTCTCATTCTACCCAAACTCTGCCATCTATCCCTCTGTAGCGTTTCCCCCCCATCAGAACCTCTTCTCCTCCCATCCCTAGTTCCCTCTCCCCTCCCCACCCCATATTGTCATTGGCACTGACATTTATATTCTTATGTTACAGTGCTGGGGATAGTTTCAGTGCAGCCCAGAGTTTCTGGGCTGGGCTTTGGCACTGTGGACTGATTGACTGCTTTAATGGACACCTGTGTAGATAGTTGCTAGCTGTTAAATGACTGGCCACGGCTGAAGTGCTACAGCCATGAGAGGACAGGGTTAACTCCTGTGGCCTCACAGGCACGTGGGGAAGAATGAGATGAGCTTGTACGATGTGTGTGTGTGTGTGTGTGTGTGTGTGTGTGTGTGTGTGTGTGTGTGCGTGTGCGTGTGCGTGTGTGCGTGTGTGTGTGTGTTAGAGAAAGAGAGTCAAGGGTAAGAGACAATGGGAGAGACAATGAATGACAGAAAGAAAAGCAAGAAGAAGGATAGTGAGAGGATGGGTTTGGCGTGGATTGAGAGGTTAGGGTGGGGCTGCATAATAACATTTTCTGTTGGGAGAGTATTGGGAATCGATAATGTAATTCATAGAAAAGCCATGGACTGGCCTCTCATCGACATTCACAGGCATGCTCAAGCTTACATCCCCAAGAATTAAAGAAGAGAGAAAAATCGGTCTGTCATTGAAACAAAGAGTCACCCATTGTTTATATCAAGCCCTTAAGTAACCAAAATGCCCAGCGAGCAGCCTTTAAAATACCATTAGGCTTTGATTGACATCTCCGGTGGCCCAGTGTCCTTGATGATGCAGTGAGTAAGGAGGTAACCACACGGTCAGCCAGCGCTCAGCACGTGTCCTCTTACCTGTGACGCTCTCTCTCTCTCTCTCTCTCTCTCTCTCTCTCTCTCTCTCTCTCTCTCTCTCTTCTCATAACCGCATGTGGCCATTTTAGGTCAGATAAAATGTAAAATGCCAGTTATTCCCAGGTATTGCCAAAGCCCATTTGTGGCACAGCAAGTGAGGGGCAGGAGTGTGGGTGACTCTTACCCAAAAACTCAGCAGCCCCGCAGCTCACATCCCAGAGGCCCCACAGTCACAATGAGCCTGGCATAATCGGATCTGACAAAGTGTGGCTCTTACCAATGAGCCACACTATGTATCTATGTATCTGTATTCATGCCTAAGTTTTAAGGAATCTGTTGTGGCTTTTGTGGTAGGATGTTTTGGTAAGTCATTGTAAGCACTGGCTGTGTAATTGGCTGTGTCCAAGTCACAGTCAGTCTCTGTTTCTTAATGAGAATGATGTTAGCAAGAGCAGTGCTTTTTTGTTTTACCGCAGTGAGTGAGTGCAGTGCCATTTTGGTGACATCCTTCTCCTTTCTCTCCCCCACACAGCGCTGACAGGAGGGCAGCCCGGGTCCACGCAAGGGAGCCAAGATGGCCGGGCGCCCGGGAGCAGACTCAGAAGAGCGGCCGAGGAGTCCTACTGGGCCTATTCAGGTGTGTGTGTTAATGCAGAATAGTTCTTACTCTCTCTCTCTCTCTCCCTTCCCCTTCTCTCCTCTCTCCCTCTTCCTCTGCCTACGCTCAGCACGTGTCCTCTTACCTGTGACGCTCTCTCTCTCTCTCTCTCTCTCTCTCTCTCCCCTTCCCCTTCTCTCCTCTCTCCCTCTTCCTCTGCCTATGCTCCCTGTTCTTTAGAGCCCTGGCCTCAGGGATTCTCTGGGCTTTTTATTTTATGAATGTTTCCGTGGAAAAAAAGTGACTTCTTTTGTCCCTCTGAGCGATATTTGCAGAGGAGGAGCATTAATATTTTACTGTGCAACCAAGCCTCGGGCAACAAATGATCTTTATTTTTTAAATATATTTCTGTTCCCATGTCTACTCTAATTGTAGCCCGACGCTGCATTAAAGCCAGGGGCTCGTGGCAAAGTAGAGCTGGTGACAGATTCACTTAGCGAGCTGGGTATTGATGCTTAGATCTATTAATGGTGTTTTGTGTCATGGCACGCATAATATTAAAGGCTTATATAAGACTCTGATGTAACTGTGGGTGTAATTTCAGCAAGAAGAAAACAATACAGATTGTGTAGGACAGTCACAGAGATCCCTCCATTTTGTAAAATGGCATGTTTTTTTCTGAACAAACGGATAGGCTGGTGCTATAGCAGGTACTGTATTGTGTGAGTGAGAGAGTGAAAGAGTGAGAGAGTGAGAGAGTGAGAGAGTGAGAGAGAGAGAGGTACTGTAGTGAGTGAGTGAGTGAGTGAGTGAGTGAGTGAGTGAGGAGTGAGTGAGTGAGTGAGTGAGAGAGAGCTAAGGATAGTAGGTTATGCTTGGTTTGAGAATGCTGATGGCTCCTAACCCTTTCATGTGAATCAGCGGTGGCACTCTGGTAGCCCACCCTGATATTTAATAATCACATCAGTCCCTTTGGGGCCCGGTTACCCACTGCTATTTCTCCTCTCAAACAGCTGAGAGCCTCCTTATACCTCGCTATTCTAGCAGCAACTACAGACCTGTCACTAATACAGAACTGCATATCTCTCTCTCTCTCTATCCTCTCTCTCTCTCTCTCTGGGCCTTAGGGACATGACGCAGAGGAGAGGCAGTATGCAGGGCTGTCCCTAGATATTGCCTGAGTTTGTGCACAGCTCTAAGCTCTCATCTCTCTCTGCATGTTAATGCGTCATTCTCTCTGGCGGGCTGATGGGGCAGTCTGCTATGCCTCAGTGAGGTAGCCATTCTGGAATCTGTCATCTGAATATATACTGGTGGATCTGATTACGACAAGCTAATTCGGACAGAGCTTTATACAGAGCTTTATAACTGTTTTACTGTAAGCTCACCAGGTTGCGAAGTGATGACTTCACCAATATTGGATGCCTTATTACGCCAGTGAATATGTTATTATTTGGGTGTCTGTTATTCTTTAGAAGTTGTATACATAAATGATGACTTAAGAAACTGTCATTGAAATGTGTTCGGATCAACTGTAATTGTGTTGGTACTAGGACTTTCAAACAATTTAAAACATTTAATCGAGTTAATCTTAGGATTTACTTTTAGTAACCTCTTAAGGATCTACGGGATCTGTGTCCCTTGTTGCTAACATGCGCTAATGTGACTAGAATGACGTTGTAAGTAACAGCACACTTCCCAGGACATAGACAGGCTTAAATTCTTGTTAATCTAACTGCACTGTCCAATTTACAGTAGCTATTACAGTGAAAAAATACCATGCTATTGTTTGAAGAGACAACAACAACAAAACTTTCATCACGGCAACTGGTTTGATACATTCACCTCTGAAGGTAAATAATGTACTTACATTCAGTGATCTTGCTCTGATTCGTCATCCTGAGGGTCCCAGAGATAAAATGTAGTACAGTTTTGTTTGATAAAATCAATTTTTTATATTCATATGTAGAAACTGGGTTCTACAGTTGGAACCTCTGACGATTGAACCCCTTACGATTAATCGCAAAATGTAGCTGTAATGTAAGATTTTTTATACAAAAAGCATTGACATCTTGATTTTGTCCAAAGTTAGTCAACAAAGTCAGGTAAATTGATAAAGCACAACTTCTTTAATTAACCTCAATGTCAACTTGTTTTGACATTGCATTTTGTTTTTAGATGATGTATTTTGTATGTTCTCACTGTATTTGGAAGACTTTCAGACAATGCAATTAATCACAAACAAAAAAATAGTGCAGTAAAAATAGAAAAAGTGAACTCAAGTGAAGTGACGAATAACCCTTACAGCCCCAGACTTGGTACCTTATGGCCAGTTTTGGCCATTCTTTGTATACATTCAGGGCCAGGCAAAAAATACTGTACAATATATCAGACAAATACTGAGCTCAAGTCCATGCTCATTTTTTTGGTTGAAATGATTTTCTAAATGGCATTGACACTTGGATTGGAACCGGTGCTCTGGTCGTATGACATGAAAATCGAGCTCTTTGGCCACACACACCAGTGGTGGGTTTAGCATTGAAAAACACAAGCAGAAGCAGAAAATAACCTCATACTTATGGTCAAATATGGTGATGGATCTTTGATATTTTTGGGCAATTTTGCTTCCACTGGTCCTGGGGCCCTTGGGTCAACGGCATCATAAACTTTTCCAGTGCCAGGACATTTTAGCCAAAAACCTGGTTGCCTCTGCCAGCAGGTTGAAACTTGGCCACAAGTGGATCCTCCAGCAAGACAATAACCCACAACACTAATCAAAACCTTCAAATAAATGGTCAATTGAGCGCAATATCAACATTTTGCATAGGCCATCTCAGTCTCCTGACTTAAATTCTGTTGAAAACCTGTGGTTTGAATTGATGAGGGCAGTCCATAACAGCAGACAAAGGATATCAAGGACCTGGAAAGACTGAACATACGACCTGTCATTGCTCATATCAGAATTACTGCCTCAAAGTGAAGCGGCTGAGGCCTTAATTAAGATATGCAGTATAAACCAAACAAATGACCCCGGGTGAGTTATGCCCTCCAGTCTACATAATTACAAGTGCTTTTCCATATATTCTAAGCTGCCTTTTTGTGAGCGTCTGACTGAAACACTGAGGCCAGATCAATAGGCCCTCCCTTGTGCCTTCTCTTCCACACACCGCTACAAAGTTCACATTAAGGTGGATTTGATGGAAAGTTCCACTTTTCAACGTAAAAAAAGAATTAGCTTAATGGCACTATAAATACCCTCCGTCCCTCCCCTCACCCCCAACTTGCTGGATATTCATTTTAAATCCCTTGTAGCCTCAATACTTCTGGCTTCAATGGGAGACGTAGCCTAATTTATGAGATGGAGAATTCACCACCTTGTCTGTTTCATATCAATCCTCATAGCCCATTTCACATTCACTGGCAGGCTTGAGTTGAGAGCTCTCTAGGTTTTGTGTGCAGCCTTGAAGAAAATACATGAAGATGGACATTGATGATATATTGTACTGTAGTTTAACTTTAGAGGATTAAGGGCTGTGACTTAAATAACAACTCATAAAGATAGTCATTTATGTGGGATGTTAAACAAAATATTATATATTTTCTTTAGTGTGCTGCTTAGTCAGTAGGCCTATGCTTAAATCCACTCGAAGTCCTTGGATTCTAAGTGTGCCTTTACTTCTTATGAGTGTTTGTACACATATCGTTTTTCTGTGTGTATTTCTGAGGACGTGTAAATATGTTTTGGAGTGGATCCTCTATGCATATTCAGTAGTATGCTGTAGTAGGGGACAAAGAAAAACTGCATTGGATCAACCTTGAATCTGCAGTGCTCCACTTGCCCTAAAATGCACTTAAGGGTTTTTCCTAATGGATTAATATGCACGTTATTTACTGAATGGGGTCTTCAGACCAGGTCATTCGTGTAAGGTGTGATGGGTTATGTATTATCCAACACCTTTGAGTGATTTAATCAGCACTCAGGGGAATTACATGTAATTTGAGATCTAGCAGAGTTCTGACAATGGTAGGGCATCTGGTTGCCATGCCAACCTTTACAGAACTGCCTGCCATAGAGGTTCTGAAATGACATTAGGACAATCACAGACTTGCCTGTCAACAGCAGTCCTCATCGTATACAATGATATGAAATGAAGATGGAGAAATAGTATTATTTAATCAATTCTGCCCACACAAAAAACAGGGAAATAAATATTGTTAGCACAGGTGGTCATTGGTCACTGATACATCTCTTCCCACTCTGTATAATTATTTCTTCAAATGGAAATTATGACAGTACATCTCAGTAAGACAAAAATAATGGTGTTCCAAAAATGGTCCAGTTGCCAGGACCACAAATACAAATTCCATCTAGACACCTTTTCAATAGAGCACACAAAAAACTATACATACCTCGGCATAAACATCTACCCTTTATGGTTGTAAGGTCTGGGGTCCACTCACCAACCAAGAATGAACAAAATGGGACAAACACCACTATTTTTTTTATTTTACCTTTATTTTACTAGGCAAGTCTGTTAAGAACAAATTCTTATTTTCAATGACAGCCTAGGAACAGTGGGTTAACTGCCTGTTCAGGGGCAGAACAACAGTTTTGTACCTTGTCAGCTCAGGGATTTGAACTTGCAACCTTTTGATTACTAGTCCAACACTCTAACCACTAGGCTACCCTGCCGCCCCATTGAGACTCTGCATGCAGAATTCTGCAAAAATATCCTCTGTGTACAACGTAAAACACAAAATAATGCATGCAGAGCATAATTAGGCCGATACCTGCTGATTACCAAAAAAGAGTTGTTAAATTCTACAACGTCCTACTGTAAATGGAAGCGATTCCCAAACCTTCCTTAACAAAGCCATCACCCACAGATAGATGAACCTGGAGAAGAGTCCCCTAAGCAAACTGGTCCTGGGGCTCTGTTCACAAACACAAGCAGAGCCTCAGGACAGCAACACAATTAGACCCAACCAAATCATGAGAAAACAAAAGAGAAGAACTTGACACACTGGAAAGAATTAACTGAGCAAAAACTGAGCAAACTAGACAGAGTACACAGTGGCAGAATACTTGACCCAACATTAAGGAATGCTTTGACTCTGTACTAACTCAGTGAGCATAGCCTTGCCAGGTCTGCCATAGGCAGGCTACTGTATGTGCACACTGCCCACAAAATGAGCTGGAAACTGAGCTGCACTTCCTAACCTCCTGCCAAATGTATGACCATATTAGAGACACATACTTCCCTCAGATTACACAGACCCACAAAGAATTTGAATATCAAATCCAATTTTGATAAACTCCCATATCTATTGGGTGAAATACCACAGTGTGAAATCACAGCAGCAATATTTGTGAACTATTGCCACAAGAAAAGGGCAACCAGTGAAGAACAAACACCATTGTAAATACAACCCATATTTATGTTTATTTATTTTCCCTTTTGTACTTGCACATCGTTAGAACACTGTATAGAGACATAATATGACATTTGAAACATCTCTATTATTTTGGAATGTTCACTGTTCGTTTTTATTGTTTATTTGTTCATTATCTATTTCACTTGCTTTGGCATTGTAAACATATGTATCCCATGCCAATAAAGCCCCTTAAATTGAAATTTAATTGAGAGTGCCAGAGAGATGTTGTGTCAAGGCAGCTGAATGTTTAGAGGGAACAGAGGGCTGAGGGCAGCCTAACAGAATGAAAAACAAAGCCTCAAACCTGACTTGGCATGCTGATGAGAGCAGCTTCCTAGTGTGGTGTTCAAGTCCTCTTTTCTCTCACTCCCAGCTCTATTTTTCCCTGTCTGTGGTGGCACATCTCAATCTCTCTTTCAAGCTGTCTGTCTTTCACAATGTTTGCTTGTAAGGTACCCTTTAGCTGGCTTTAGTTGTGATACAGGAACCTCTGAATGGCGCCACTTGCTCTCAGGGTATGCTATTTTTATTTAATTTAAATTCACCTTTATTTAACCAGGTAGGCTAGTTGAGAACAAGTTCTCATTTACAACTGCGATCTGGCCAAGATAAAGCAAAGCAGTTCGACAAAAACAACAACACAGAGTTACACATAAACAAACGTACAGTCAATAACACAATAGGAAAATATATGTACAGTGTGTGCAAATGTAGTAAGATTAGGGAGGTAAGGCAATAAATAGGCCATAGTGGCGAAATAATTACAATTTGGCATTAACTACTATAACTAATAGATCAGAGGACTGATAGCCTAGCTCTGCCGTAGCTCTCTCTCTTTGTGCTAAGGATTTGTACCTATGCAAATACATCATGTGACATAGTGCTGTAACAGAAACAGGAAGTGGTAATGAAGGTGTTAAAATTAGGGTTGAGGTGGAGGATGAAAACAAGAATGACAGGAGTGAAAGCAAATAAGAGCGATGGAGAGAGAGTAAATTAATTAATGAGAGAGACAGCCCTCTCTCTCTGGCTCTGCAAGGCTTGTTGTCTTTCATTCATGAATGTGGCGAGCAGAGCGTGTCTGTGCTGTGTTTAAGTATGTACGGCATCAGAGCAGCATGGCCCATCATGAGGCCGCTCTAATAGAATGACCCAGCTCTAGTGACAGCAGCACACTCCTGCAAATGGAGCTGCACATCTGCCACTGTGCTGCAGTAATTGTGCAATTTACTGTACAGCCAATATCCCACCATCCTAATTGAATATGACTTTGTACTGTTTGAGTAATCTCTCCATTTTAGACCCTGACCTCAGGCATGCTTCAGCTCCGGATACAGTGGATTGGAGAGGAAGACAGAGAGGGAGAGGTAAAGCAAGAGAGGAGAGAAGGATCAAGAGGGAGAGATGTGAGATAGAGGCAGAGAGAAAGATAGAGAGAGGGAGTGGCGTGGCGTGAGGTAGAGGTGTCCGATAAAGTATGTAGGTCACATTGAGAGGCGGTGGGTTCCTGGTGATGACATCACTACCGTCACCATCACTGCTGCTGCTAACACCTTACCAAGGACAAACCATGCACTTGACACATAGAAAAAGGGAGAGACAGAAAGAGGGAGGCTGAGGAAGAGAGAGTCAAGGGAGGGAAAGATGGAGAAGAGAGAAGGAGGCGGGGTGGAGGTAGAGAGATGAGACCAAAACCAGATGGCTCTGTTTGGCTGCCTGGCTGAGTGAATCCTGTGTTTGTTTCAAGTGTTTGAGCTTGTGTTTCTACTGGTTTTAGTCCTCCTGACTGTTGTGGATGGCCCTGTAAGTGGGTTATAAAGATCAACATCACTATAATCAGAGCAGAAGATGGTGGATGGATTTGGAATGTAGATGACCCATTGTCCGACCTCCCTCTCCCCTCCTCTACTCTCCTCTCTTTCCTCCTCTCCTCTCATTCCTCGGCACAGAAAATACTGATCTAATGTTAGAGAAGGGATGGATGGATGGATGGAGTGAAGAAGGGGAGGGAATGTGCAGTGAGGGGGAATTTGAGGAGTAATTAAAGCTAGTTTTGACTTAATCACAGATTATCCATTATATCGACCAGATACTCAAGTGGCAACTCTCACGATTAAATTAAATGTCTTGAAAAATGGAAGGCAGTTCAGGTGGAGGCATGATCAGGTGGGACCATTTTAGTCAATGAGAGGGCAGATATGAGTGTGAACAACAGGCACAAATCTGATATAAAGTGTTTTTTTTAAATCAAAGTTGCCGGGATGTCACGTGTCCTACTTATATCATTAGACTTGTAGCAACCTAAGCATTACGAAACTTATGTTCGATCAAATAAGCCACATACATCAAATAAGCCATTACATTTTTTGTTGACCAAATTCGACACTCTCATTGACCTCCATGCAAAAACTCCTCGCTTGTTTAGGCCAAAAAATGGAAAAGACAGATTTTGGGCCTAGTTATCCCTCTCGCTTCGCCTCTTCCTCTCTGACCTAATTAAATCTCTCTTCTTGACGTACACACGGGGGAGGCTTGGAAGTAAGATTTGTATTACGTAAGATGTGCAGAATAAGATATTACATGGAGTTCTTTAAACACGCCAGCTTATTAGTAATGCAAAGCCTTCGGCTGCATTAGGATGAATTATATAATTGCCATCATTTTCATAAATGCATGGTAACATTCAGCTGTCAGCCAGCAAACTGAGCTGCTCACCAACTATTCATATGGATGACTTTATATACACTATATATACAAAAGTATGTGGACACCCCTTCAAATATGTGGATTCTGCTATTTCAGCCACACCCGTTGCTGACGGGTGTATAAAATTGAGCGCACAGCCATGCAATCTCCATAGACAAACATTGACAATAGAAGAGCTCAATGTGACATCATCATAGGATGCTACCTTTTCAACAAGTTAGTTCGTCAAATTTCTGCCCTGCTCGAGCTGCCCCAGTCAACTATAAGTGCTGTTATTGTGAAGTGGAAACGTCTAGGAGCAACAGCGGCTAATCCGTGAAGTGGCAGGCCACACAAGCTCACAGAAAGTGAGTGCCAAGTGCTGAAGCGCGTAGAGCATACAAATAGTCTGTCCTCGGTTGCAACACTCACTACCAGGTTCCAAACTGCCTCTGGAAGCAACGTCGGATCAAGAACTGTTTGTCTGGAGCTTCATGAAATGGGTTTCCATGGCCGAGCAACCGCACACAAGCCTAAGTTCAAAATGCGCAATACCAAGTGGCTGGAGTGGTGTAAACCTTGCTGCCATTGGATTCTGGAGCAGTGGAAACACGTTCTCTGGAGAGGTGAATCACGCTTCACCGTCTGGCAGTCCGTCCGACGAATCTGGGTTTGGCGGATGTGCCAACTGTAAAGTTTGGTGGATGAGGAATAATGGTATGAGGCTGTTTTTCATGGTTCGGTCTAGGCCCCTTAGTTCCAGTGAAGGGAAATCTTAACGCTACAGCATACAATGACATTCTAGATTATTCTGTGCTTCCAACTTTGTGGCCCTTTCCTGTTTCAGCATGACAATGCCCCTGTGCACAAAGTGAGGGCCATACAGAAATGATTTGTCAAGATCGGTGTGGAAGACCTTGACGGGCCTGCACAGAGCCCTGACCTCAATCCCACCAAACATTTTTGGGATGAATTGGAACGCCGACTGCGAGCCAGGCCTAATCGCCCAACATCAATGCCCAACCCCATTAATGCTCTTATGGCTGAATGGAAGCAAGTCCCTGTAGCAATGTTCCAACATCTAGTGGAAATCCTTCCCAGAAGAGTGAAGGCTGTTATAGCAGCAAAGGGGGACCAACTCCATATTAATGCCTATGATTTTGGAAAGAGATGTTTTGGTCATGTTGTGTAGTTTCCACAATCATTCTATCAAGAGACGATCAAGATTTGTTTAAGCTTACATAAATACTATTTCTCTGAATAGGTTGATTAAATTGGCCTCAAGATCAGGCGAGTGCAATAGAATGGAGTGCATGAGATCAGATCAAGTGGCCTGTGTGTGGATAAATGTAGGGTGGTGGTGGGGGCCGAGTGGGGCTCTGTGCAGGCCTGCTTAATGACTCAAAACTGGAGCCTCTGATGAAAGGTAAGAAGAAAATCATGGATAGAGCTAAATATAGGAGACAGGAAGAGAGGGATGAGGGAGAGAGCGATGGGAAGTAGATGGTGATCACTCTTTAGTGTATAATCTGCAGTTGGAGAGTGGTTGGAGAGAGTGTGTGTGCGTGGGCTGGATGTGGATGCATTCCAGATGAGTAAGTATAACACAAATGCTTGGTTAGGCTAATCTGATCTGTGGTATAAGGTGGTGGTTAGGAGCTGTGTGTGTGTGTTTGTGTGTCTGCTTGCTTGTGTGTATTTGTTTGTGTTTGTTTGGTTATAGTTTCTCTCTGCTGTGCAGCTGAAAAGCAGCAAATGGATTAGCCAGAGCCACACATTGTGAAATTGATTAAAGTTTATTTCAAGCTTTAGTACTCTGGGCCATTACTCATAACAGGGCTGGTAATATCGCCACACACAAAGACTCTAGGGAGACTTAGGGAGCATCGTATCTCTCTATAAAGCAAAGGAGGGCTGTGTGTGTGTGTGTGTGTGTGTGTGTGTGTGTGTGTGTGTGTGTGTGTGTGTGTGTGTGTGTGTGTGTGTGTGTGTGTGTGTGTGTGTGTGTGTGTGTGTGTGTGTGTGTGTGTGTGTGTGTGTGTGTGTGTGTGTGTGTGTGTGTGTGTATGTGGCTTTCAAAGTAAAAGGTGGAGAGTGAAAGGGGGTGAGTGGAGAGTAGATACAGCATATTTGGCAGAGCAAGGGTGTGAACAGATTAAGTGTGAGAGCAGAGTGGGAAATGTGAGGAAGATGTAGCTGAATAAGGGATGAGTGGAAATGCCAAGTTTAATGTGAGCTTGCCTGTGTGGTCTGGTAAACATTGCCTTCTGAGGAAGATCCCTGGAGAGGTAACAGTGGTGCACACCAGATTATGAGGTGTGTGTGTAGGTTTGTTCCAGTGGAGGCTGCTGAGGGGAGGAAGGCTCATAATAATGGCTGTACGGAAACCATGTGTTTGATGTATTTGATACCATTCCACTAATTCTGCTCCGGCCATTACCACGAGCCCGTCCTCCCCAATTAAGGTCCACCAACCTCCTGTGGTTTGTTCGTTAGTTCATGAAAAGGTTTAAGGCTTAAACATGTTTCAGTTCGGCTGGCGGCTAGCTGAAGTTGGCTAAGTGAAACCGAATGAGGTTGCTCGCATACTCCCTTAAAAGACCTTTATTTTAAAAAACGAAAAAGAAGCAGCTATAGTACTGTTGGTCCATTTTAAAATGCCATAGCCAGCATACACTTCCTCAAAATAAAAATAAAAATAAATAAATAAATAAAGATAACTCAGGATATCTGGCAACAATTTGGGCGTTTTTGCCAAGGAGATTTTAGTCACGCAATTTTACATCAAACTAAGATGTAAAACTAAGGGGAAAAAATGCATGAAAACAAGTAGTCTCGTTGAATGACAACAAAGACTTTATTCAAGAATCCCTGCTGTTGACTAATCACAGACGTAGGTGCGTAGACTTCGGATCCAAACTTTGGCTTGCCTCTAGAAAAGACATGTGTCTGCATGAACAGCTGAAAAATCCCACAGGAAAGTCCAAAACAAACATAAATGTCACAAAATGTCGTCATAATATATGTACGAACCCTTCCGAACTGTTTAAACTGGGAAGCATGCGGACGCCTTTAGACATGAACACACACACGCTTTGACAGAGGGTGTGGTGTGTGTGTTACTTTTGCCCTTAAAGCGCACACTCTGAGTTGTCGCTCAAACAGTCTGCTATGCTCAGAGCGTGGTTCTGATCTGGTAGTGCGGAGACAGCATCACCCCCCACACACCACAGTGGCCCATTAGAGCATCCAGTGGTAACCCCCCTGTCCTTCATAGAAGGGATCTGGCCGTTGGTTCCTAGTAGTGTTGACACCTCTCTGCAGAGTAATCTACTTCCCCAGGTCAGGTCTGTGAGTTTGAGGTGGAAGCAGAGCTGGGATGTGTTAGACTCTTGTGCTCTCTGGAACACCATCTCTCGTCCTCGCTGGTGGACTTTATGAAAGAGAGCGAGAGCAACGGATGTTACAACTTACCAATTACCAATACCTGCTTCTCCCTCTTTCCCCTTATCTTCCTGCTACTGCTGGGACTTTGAAAAGAGTGTGTGTGTGTGTGTGTGTGTGTGTGTGTGTGTGTGTGTGTGTGTGTGTGTGTGTGTGTGTGTGTGTGTGTGTGTGTGTGTGTGTGTGTGTGTGTGTGTGTGTGCGTGCGTGCGTGTGTGAAAGCTTTGAAGGGAGGGAGTGTTTTGGTGTGTGTGTGTGAATGGTCGCTGGTGTCTGACTGATAGTGAACCAGGTTCTGCCTTCTGCCTCATTCATCTGCTGTTGACATTCAATGCGATTTCCTCTTTGAGGGGAGTGATGCGTCGCCTTATTAATTATGCCTGAAATATTAAAAAGACTTCATCATGCATGAATTATTAATTCATTTCGCTGAGATCATGTTGGCGAAATATTTCCCAGTTTTGTCGTACATCATCCTGGAGGGACGGCGGGAGGAAGGAGATGGCATCCCAGTAAACAAACTGAGGAGGTGTGTGTGTGTGTGTGTGTGTGTCTGCGTGCATGCGTGCGTGCATGTGTTCTTGCTTGAGTTAGTGTGTTCATGTCTAATAAACAGAGCAGGTTGCTTCACTCATAAAATATTTTTGAGCTTCTCCCCTTTTCCTTCTCTTTTTTCCTCAAATCTCTCTGAAGGTCTCTGATTAGATGCTCTATATGGATGTAAACATACAACTTGAATGTCACATATCAAGTATAATTTCTTTCAGTTGGAATGTCTACTAATTATAATTCTATGCATAGCAATTATTCCATATCTTCATAGGCAGAGTGTGAAAGGGGAACTTCACAAGGACAATGGTTAGGCAAGGTGATAGGGAGGAGAGATGTGAGAAAGACAGAGACAGAGAGAAACTCATTCATAACCTCCAGTAGTTTAACATGCAGCTCAGGTCCAGGAGAGTTTAGAGATGTCATTAGTCTCCTAAAGCCTGATGGTAACTATTGCAGAGAGTGAAAGGAAACACAATTAAAATCAATTGAAAAAGGAGGCGTAGACACCCCGATTGATCCTGTATTCAATGTTCTTATGGACGTTTTCCATTACATTGTAATTGTCAGTGTGGCAAGGATGAATACTTGGATAGTTTTGCCCATTCATCTGCACTGGTGTAGCACACACACACACACACACACTCTCATACACACACACTCTCAAACACACACACACACACACACACACTTTTTTTAATACCTCCTTTGTCACCAGTCTGACTTATAGATGTCGCCCACCATCATAGTAATGATTTTAAATATACACTACATGGCCAAAGTATGTGGATGAGTGGATCTGGCTATTTCAGCCACACCCATTGCTGACAAGTGTATAAAATCGAACACACAGCCACACAATCTCCATAGACAAGCATTGGCAGTAGAATGGCCACACTGAAGAGCTCAGTGACTTTCAATGTGGCACCATCATAGGATGCCACCTTTCCAACAAGTCAGTTCATCAAATTTCTGCCCTGTTAGAGTGGCCTCAGTAAACTGTAAGTGCTGTTATTGTGAAGGGGAAATGTCTAGGAGCAACAATGGCTAAGCCACAAAGTGTTAGGCCACACAAGCTCACAGAACGGGTCTGCCGAGTGCTGAAGTGCATAGTGCGTAAAAATCGTCTGTCCTCAGTTGCTACACTCAATACCGAGTTCCAAACTGCCTCTGGAAGCAACTTCAGCACAATAACTGTCTGGGTTTGGCGGATGCCAGGAGAATACACAGTGTCAACTGTAAAGTTTGGCGGAGGAGGAATAAATGGTCTGGGGCTGTTTTTCATGGTTCGTGCTAAGCCCTGTAGTTCCAGTGAAGGGATAACATTGACATTCTAGATGATTCTGTGCTTCCAATTTTGTGGCAACAGTTTGGGGGAGGGCCTTTCCTGTTTCAGCATGACAATGCCCCCATGCACAAAGCGAGGTCCATATAGAAATGGTTTGTCGAGATCTGTGTGGAAGAACTTAACTGGCCTGCGCAGAGCCCTGACCTCAACACCATCGAGCACTTTTGGGATGAATTGGAACGCTGACTGCGAGCCAGGCCTAATCGCCCAACATCAGTGCCCAACCTCACTAGTGCTCTTGTGGCTGAATGGAAGCAAATCCCCGCAGCAATGTTCCAACATCTAGTGGAAAGCCTTCCCAGAAGAGTGGAGGCTGTTACCGCAGCAAAGGGGGGGACCAACTCCATATTAATGCCCATGATTTTGGAATGGGTGTACATATGGGAGGACAATAAATGTTGCCGTATAAGGTATGTGTCTATGTGTTGGATGTTGCAGTGTAAGGTGTGTGTCTCTATTGTGCTAGGCTGTCTGTAGAACTCCTCTCTCTTTGACTTTGTAACTAAGGTAAAGCTCATGGGACTCAGGAGTGCTAATCTACACAGATTACTCTGGTCCCTCCTCACTGCTAGTGATGTTCCTCTCTGTAGCCTGTTAATCTCCCCCTGCTGCATAGCCTTAAGTGCTACATGCTCTCTTTGGATGTGTTGTCAGACAGTTATTCGGTAAGATGTCTTCCATTTAGAGTTTTCACCTGAGGAAACTGAAGGAACTCTTGTAGAAATTGAACTACATTCCCCAGAGGTCCATTCTATTCAGTACACTAGATATACATAAGTATGTGGACACCCATTCAAATTAGTGGTTTCAGCTATTTCAGCCAGACCCGTTGCTGACAGGAAGAGTGGAGGCTCCCGGAAGAGTGGAAGCTGAATTTTTTTAAATGTATTGTTTTTTTTAAACCTTTATTTAACTGGGAAGGTCAGTTAATAACAAATTCTTATTTTAAATGACGGCCTGGGAACATTGGGTTAACTGACTTGTGCTGTTATAGCAGCAAAGGGGGGACCAACTCCATATTAATGCCCATGATTTTGGAATGAAATATTTGACGTGTCTTGGCTGATTTCTTTTGATTTTCCCATGATGTCAAGCAAAGAGGCACTGAGTTTGAAGGTAGGCCTTGAAATACATCCACAGGTACACCTCCAATTGACGCAAATTATGTCAATTAGCCTATCAGAAGCTTCTAAAGCCATGACATCATTTTCTGGAATTTTCCAAGCTGTTTAAATGCACAGTCAACTTAGTGTATGTAAACTTCTGACCCACTGGAATTGTGAATTATAAGTGAATTATAAGTGATATAATCTGTCTGTAAATAATTGTTGTAAAAATGACTTGTGTCATGCACAAAGTAGATGTCCTAACCAACTTGCCAAAACTATAGTTTGTTAACAAGAAATGTGTTGAGTGGTTGAAAAATGAGTTTTAATGACTCCATCCTAAGTGAATGTAAAATTCCGACTTCAACTGTATATTTTTGGTCATGTAGTGTATGTTTCTATTCGTGTCCACTCATGAGTGCCTTACAAGCCATTGGTAATGTAAGAGGCCTAATACGTTGGAGAGTTGTTTCATGGAGTGCATTCTTTAAGCACTAGAATTATGTTTTTCACTTATCCTGGACACCAGGCTATGATTGAAAACAGTGTGTAATTGTCTGACTGTTAGGTGACAGCCTTACTCTGGCATTGACAGCAGCCCTCTGTAAGGTAGAGATGACCTGTCCCTCTCATGCCACACACTCCCACGCTGACCCCTCCTTCCTTCAGATTGCGATTTACAGCCATACTCAACGTCTGAGATGCCAGCAATGATGAGATTCCAACAATGATGAGAATCCCAATAGAGCATCACTCATAACCACCGTGTGTTTGTGTGTGTGCGCGTGTGCGCGTGTGTGTATGCGCGCGTGTGTGTGTGTGTGCGCGTGTGTGTATGCGTGTGTGTGTGTGTGTGTGTGTGTGTGTGGAAAGAGGATGTCTAAGGGCAACCCAAGCTCTGATCACCTTAACTTGCCTCGGACATGCAAAAGTGTCTACACACTAATTATTAATAATGTTGTGATCCCTCTTAATTAATGTTTTGATCTCTCATATCTCTCTCTCTCTCTCTCTCTCTCTCTCTCTCTCTCTCTCTATTCTTATCTTGATTAATCTTGGTTATCATTCAATGATCAGATCAGACATTTACACTGGCTTGGGGCCCCATTCATCTCTGTCTGAGTGATGTGTCAGTGTGGCTGAGCTACCTCCATCGCTCCCCGGCGCAGGTTCACCTCACACCGCAATCACCTTTTAATTTCCTATGATGTATTAAGCTGGCAGGAACCAATTTTGGAGCTTGAATTGGGCCCTAAATCATCAAATCACTTTCCCGGGCCACCTGTGATTCACCACCACTGACGAAGAAAGGAAATATATTAGAATGTAAATAAATGAGTAACCTATGATCGCTAACCTAAATATTGTATCGACAGGGTTTTTCCCCCATATTTTTCTTGAGGATTGATTGATGGTGGATGGTGGTAGTGCAGCTGAACCCAACCTGAACAGGTTCCTCTACACTGCTGTGCCTTTCAGCTGCCTTCGAACTGCTTCCTCTCCCTCCCCAGAAACAGAAATAGCCCTCCGGCAACCCTATCATCTATTTCAGACACCGCCACATACGGAAACACTTAGCACAAAATCCCCATTAAGAACAGGAGGAAGAGCAGGGTATTCCCATCCTAAATTATTATTCTGCTGCTGCTATGTTTCGATGCTCCCTTATTTAACCTATGATTAGAATAGACTGGATGGATAATAGGGTGTGTACTGTAGCAGGGTCTTTGCTCCAGCCAAGCAGAAGCGTTTAGCCTGCATACAGAGCAGCAGGCTGTTTTGCTGTGTCATGGTGGGGCTCTGAGTAGTGGCTGGTAGTTCAAATACTCATGAGTGTATCTGACGGGGATATAGATGAGCCACGTGCCTCCCAGAGCTTGAGTCATAACAGATGGCATTTTAGGAGGGACACATTAGTAATGGAATGGCAGTTTGGTGTCTTACAGTGAAGAAGACGCTCTATTAAGGACGGTATATTGTTATGCCCTAACATGCAGTGTGTAATGATAGCCATGGTTATTACTATATAGTAGGATTATTATTTCCCAATATGTTTTGACCTGGAGGTGTTGAGACAAGGCTGTACACCAGTGTGATTACTGTCCTGAGACTGTAGTAGCAGTGTGGTTACTGTCCTGAGACTGCAGTAGCAGTGTGGTTACTGTTCTGAGACTGCAGTAGCAGTGTGGTTACTGTGCTGAGACTGCAGTAGCAGTGTGGTTACTGTTCTGAGACTGCAGTAGCAGTGTGGTTACTGTACTGAGACTGCAGTAGCAGTGTGATTACTGTCCTGAGACTGCAGTAGCAGTGTGGTTACTCTGCTGAGACTGCAGTAGCAGTGTGATTACTGTCCTGAGACTGCAGTAGCAGTGTGGTTACTGTTCTGAGACTGCAGTAGTAGTGTGATTACTGTCCTGAGACTGCAGTAGCAGTGTGGTTACTGTGCTGAGACTGCAGTAGCAGTGTGATTACTGTCCTGAGACTGCAGTAGCAGTGTGGTTACTGTGCTGAGACTGCAGTAGCAGTGTGGTTACTGTGCTGAGACCTGCAGTAGCAGTGTGATTACTGTCCTGAGACTGCAGTAGCAGTGTGGTTACTGTTCTGAGACTGCAGTAGCAGTGTGGTTACTGTGCTGAGACTGCAGTAGCAGTGTGGTTACTGTTCTGAGACTGCAGTAGCAGTGTGGTTACTGTGCTGAGACTGCAATAGCAGTGTGGTTACTGTGCTGAGATTACTGTCGTGTGCTGAGACTGAGACTGCAGTAGCAGTGTGGTTACTGTGCTGAGACTGCAGTAACAGTGTGGTTACTGTTCTGAGACTGCAGTAGCAGTGTGGTTACTGTGCTGAGACTGCAGTAGCAGTGTGGTTACTGTGCTGAGACTGCAGTAGCAGTGTGGTTACTGTTCTGAGACTGCAGTGGCAGTGTGGTTACTGTTCTGAGACTGCAGTAGCAGTGTGGTTACTGTTCTGAGACTGCAGGAGCAGTGTGGTTACTGTGCTGAGACTGCAGTAGCAGTGTGGTTACTGTTCTGAGACTGTAGTAGCAGTGTGGTTACTGTGCTGAGACTGCAGTAGCAGTGTGGTTACTGTCCTGAGACTGCAGTAGCAGTGTGGTTACTGTTCTGAGACTGCAGTAGCAGTGTGGTTACTGTTCTGAGACTGCAGTAGCAGTGTGGTTATTGTGCTGAGACTGCAGTAGCAGTGTGGTTACTGTTCTGAGACTGCAGTAGCAGTGTGATTACTGTCCTGAGACTGCAGTAGCAGTGTGATTACTGTCCTGAGACTACAGTAGCAGTGTGATTACTGTCCTGAGACTGCAGTAGCAGTGTGGTTACTGTGCTGAGACTGCAGTAGCAGTGTGGTTACTGTGCTGAGACTGCAGTAGCAGTGTGGTTACTGTTATGAGACTGCAGTGGCAGTGTGGTTACTGTTATGAGACTGCAGTGGCAGTGTGATTACTGTCCTGAGACTGCAGTAGCAGTGTGGTTACTGTTCTGAGACTTCAGTAGCAGTGTGGTTACAGTTCTGAGACCGCAGTAGCAGTGTGGTTACTGTGCTCAGACTGCAGTAGCAGTGTGGTTACTGTGCTGAGACTGCAGTAGCAGTGTGGTTACTGTTCTGAGACTGCAGTAGCAGTGTGGTTACTGTTCTGAGACTGCAGTGGCAGTGTGATTACTGTCCTGAGACTGCAGTAGCAGTGTGGTTACTGTTCTGAGACTGCAGTGGCAGTGTGATTACTGTCCTGAGACTGCAGTAGCAGTGTGGTTACTGTTCTGAGACTGCAGTAGCAGTGTGGTTACAGTTCTGAGACTGCAGTAGCAGTGTGGTTACTGTGCTCAGACTGCAGTAGCAGTGTGGTTACTGTGCTGAGACTGCAGTAGCAGTGTGGTTACTGTTCTGAGACTGCAGTAGCAGTGTGGTTACTGTTCTGAGACTGTAGTAGCAGTGTGGTTGCTGTGCTCAGACTGCAGTAGCAGTGTGGTTACTGTCCTGAGACTGCAGTAGCAGTGTGGTTACTGTTCAGAGACTGTAGTAGCAGTGTGGTTGCTGTGCTCAGACTGCAGTAGCAGTGTGGTTACTGTGCTGAGACTGCAGTAACAGTGTGGTTACTGTTCTGAGACTGCAGTAGCAGTGTGGTTACTGTGCTGAGACTGCAGTAGCAGTGTGGTTACTGTTCTGAGACTGCAGTAGCAGTGTGGTTACTGTGCTGAGACTGCAGTAGCAGTGTGGTTACTGTGCTGAGACTGCAGTAGCAGTGTGGTTACTGTTCTGAGACTGCAGTGGCAGTGTGGTTACTGTTCTGAGACTGCAGTAGCAGTGTGGTTACTGTTCTGAGACTGCAGTAGCAGTGTGGTTACTGTGCTGAGACTGCAGTAGCAGTGTGGTTACTGTTCTGAGACTGTAGTAGCAGTGTGGTTACTGTGCTGAGACTGCAGTAGCAGTGTGGTTACTGTTCTGAGACTGTAGTAGCAGTGTGGTTACTGTCCTGAGACTGCAGTAGCAGTGTGGTTACTGTTCTGAGACTGTAGTAGCAGTGTGGTTACTGTCCTGAGACTGCAGTAGCAGTGTGGTTACTGTCCTGAGACTGCAGTAGCAGTGTGGTTACTGTGCTGAGACTGTAGTCGCAGTGTGGTTACTGTCCTGAGACTGCAGTAGCAGTGTGGTTACTGTTCTGAGACTGCAGTGGCAGTGTGGTTACTGTCCTGAGACTGCAGTAGCAGTGTGGTTACTGTCCTGCAGTAGCAGTGTGGTTACTGTTCTGAGACTGTTGTAGCAGTGTGGTTACTGTGCTGAGACTGCAGTACTGTGGTTACTGTAGCAGTGTGGTTACTGTACTGAGACTGCAGTAGCAGTGTGGTTACTATGCTGAGACTGTAGTAGCAGTGTGGTTGCTGTGCTCAGACTGTAGTAGCAGTGTGGTTACTGTCCTGAGACTGCAGTAGCAGTGTGGTTACTATGCTGAGACTGTAGTAGCAGTGTGGTTGCTGTGCTCAGACTGTAGTAGCAGTGTGGTTACTGTCCTGAGACTGCAGTAGCAGTGTGGTTACTATGCTGAGACTGTAGTAGCAGTGTGGTTGCTGTGCTCAGACTGTAGTAGCAGTGTGGTTACTGTGCTGAGACTGCAGTAGCAGTGTGGTTACTGTTCTGAGACTGCAGTGGCAGTGTGGTTACTGTTCTGAGACTGCAGTAGCAGTGTGGTTACTGTTCTGAGACTGCAGTAGCAGTGTGGTTACTGTGCTGAGACTGCAGTAGCAGTGTGGTTACTGTTCTGAGACTGTAGTAGCAGTGTGGTTACTGTGCTGAGACTGCAGTAGCAGTGTGGTTACTGTCCTGAGACTGCAGTAGCAGTGTGGTTACTGTTCTGAGACTGCAGTAGCAGTGTGGTTACTGTTCTGAGACTGCAGTAGCAGTGTGGTTACTGTTCTGAGACTGTAGTAGCAGTGTGGTTACTGTCCTGAGACTGCAGTAGCAGTGTGGTTACTGTTCTGAGACTGTAGTAGCAGTGTGGTTACTGTCCTGAGACTGCAGTAGCAGTGTGGTTACTGTCCTGAGACTGCAGTAGCAGTGTGGTTACTGTGCTGAGACTGTAGTCGCAGTGTGGTTACTGTCCTGAGACTGCAGTAGCAGTGTGGTTACTGTCCTGAGACTGCAGTAGCAGTGTGGTTACTGTGCTGAGACTGTAGTAGCAGTGTGGTTACTGTTCTGAGACTGCAGTGGCAGTGTGGTTACTGTCCTGAGACTGCAGTAGCAGTGTGGTTACTGTCCTGAGACTGCAGTAGCAGTGTGGTTGCTGTACTGAGACTGCAGTAGCAGTGTGGTTACTATGCTGAGACTGTAGTAGCAGTGTGGTTGCTGTGCTCAGACTGTAGTAGCAGTGTGGTTACTGTCCTGAGACTGCAGTAGCAGTGTGGTTACTATGCTGAGACTGTAGTAGCAGTGTGGTTGCTGTGCTCAGACTGTAGTAGCAGTGTGGTTACTGTCCTGAGACTGCAGTAGCAGTGTGGTTACTATGCTGAGACTGTAGTAGCAGTGTGGTTGCTGTGCTCAGACTGTAGTAGCAGTGTGATTACTGTGCTCAGACTGTAGTAGCAGTGTGGTTACTATGCTGAGACTGTAGTAGCAGTGTGGTTGCTGTGCTCAGACTGTAGTAGCAGTGTGATTACTGTGCTCAGACTGTAGTAGCAGTGTGGTTACTATGCTCAGACTGTAGTAGCAGTGTGGTTACTGTGCTCAGACTGTAGTAGCAGTGTGGTTACTGTGCTCAGACTGTAGTAGCAGTGTGGTTACTGTGCTCAGACTGTAGCAGCAGTGTGATTACTGTGCTCAGACTGTAGTCGCAGTGTGATTACTGTATTGAGACAAGGCTGTACAGCAGTTTGGGTACTGTGTTGAGACAAGGCTGTACAGCAGTGTGGTTATGGGTTGAGACAAGGCTGTACATCTGTGTGGTTACTGTGTTGAGACAAGGCTGTACAGCAGTGTGGTTACTGTGTTGAGACAAGGCTGTACAGAAGTGTGGGTACTGTGTTGAGACAAGGCTGTACAGCAGTGTTGTTACTGTGTTGAGACAAGGCTGTACAGCAGTGTGATTACTGTGTTGAGACAAGGCTGTACAGCAGTGTTGTTACTGTGTTGAGACAAGGCTGTACAGCAGTGTGATTACTGTGTTGAGACAAGGCTGTACAGCAGTGTGATTACTGTGTTGAGACTAGCAGTAGTGTGCAGGCTACCTGTTTGACTCTTTGCTCGTAAACAACATAATGTTGTGGTGTGATCCAGATCAGAGCTCCCTGGCGCTGGGCTAATGTTAGACCTGCTGACAGGGCCTGACACACACACACGTGTGTTCCCATGGCATGTGTGATGCAGTGCATCGGGATGATGGTGACCCCCTGTCCTTGTGTGCTGGGCGCACTGCTCCCCTGTGTTATTAAAGGCCCTAAAGATGAAAAATGACTCACTATTTATTAATCAATGTGCCTCAGACAGCCAACACACAGGCGAGGGACCAGACTAATAATAATAATAATGTGTGTGTGTATGTGTTTAGAACACACCGAACACAAAGTCCCTTACAGCAGCGCCATACACACATACACACCGCTACAGGTTGCTTCAGCTCTGTTGCCAGATGCTTGGTGGGATTCACCGCCCATTGGTGTACATACTCCCAGATCCTATCTCTCTTGCTCCTACTGGTCCTCTACATGTGGATCAAATGAACTCATCCCCACTGAGCTAATCCAGCATGGAATTTGCAGCCCTATGATCTCACTGGGTAAGGATTCAATTTCAACACCTCTGTGTCATCTTCCCAGACCAAAATGTCTGTATTGGTTTGTGAATTATTTCCCCATAGTTGCTCATACCTTTACTATATTTTAATTAGATATATTAACTCTAAGTTATCTCATATATTTGAAGTACCATCTTATGCTGTCTCCTATTGGCTAAGCACACAGTGCACCAGAGGAGCTGTAATGCCATTGGCTGCTTGTGCTGCCCGTCTTCATTGGTACTGAAAACCAGGTAGGGTAACAAATAGGCTATATTAAGTGGAAAAGTAGCTCCTGAAGGCATACAATATACATTTCAAAATCTGCTGCAAAGGCTTGCGGCAGATTACACTCCTACTGAATACACATTCCTGTGGCTTATTGGCTTACAGGGTATTTAATATGCTCCAAACAGCCACATGTGACAGTGTGGAGTCTATGGAACACACACTGCTGAGAGACAGGAGACTCATGGCAGACATGGGCAAACAAAGCACAATGATGGGGGGGAAGAGGAAGTAGAGTGTTTCACAGAGAGAGAAAGCGAGTGTAGGGCCTCCCGGGTGGCGCAGTGGTTAAGGGCGCTGTACTGGAGCGCCAGCTGTGCCACCAGAGACTCTGGGATACGCGCCCAGGCTCTGTCATAACCGGCCGTGACCGGGAGGTCCGTGGGGTGACACACAATTGGCCTAACATCGTCCGGGTTAGGGAGGGTTTGGCCGGTAGGGAAATCCTTGTCTCATCGCGCACCAGCGACTCCTGTGGCGGGCTGGGCGCAGTGCGCGCTAACCAAGGTTGCCAGGTGCACGGTGTTTCCTCCGACACATTGGTGCGGCTGGCTACTGGGTTGGATGGCGCTGTGTTAATTAAGAAGCAGTGCGGCTTGGTTGGGTTGTGTATCGGAGGACGCGTGAATTTCAACCTTCGTCTCTCCCGGGCCCGTATGGGAGTTGTAGCGATGAGACAAGATAGTAGCTACTAAAAACAATTCGATACCACGAAAAAGGGGTAAAATTTAAAAAATAAATTTAAAAAAATGCGAGTGTAATTGTTTACATTCAGTATGCTATGGATCACACCATGGCTGATACCAAGCAGCGAGAGAGAGAGCAAGATGGAGAATGTGGACAGTAGGGATGCACAATATATCGGTAAGCATATCGGAATTGGACGATATTAGGTAACAATGCCAACATCGGCATCACAGCTGATGTGCATTCCTATATAACGTAGGTAGATGCCACAAAAAATATTGCGCTACATGTGCAACACAGCATTCCTCACCTGGCCCACAATGTCTGCTGTGTGGATCGCACAGTCATTTGAAAGAGTAAGACAATTTCAGCGAGACAACTCAAAGGCGAAATCCATCAATGCGAAGATAATGGAATTCATTGCCCTTGACAATCAACCGTTCTCTGTCGTGGATGATGTTGGCTTTCACCGACTGGTCGAGCACCGGTACACACTACCAAGTAGGCGCTATTTTCAGATGTTGCCCTACCGGAGTTACACAGTATTGTTGAAGACACACAGACACAAATGGAGAAGATGGAAACGGACACAGTGACAGTGCGCACCGAGGAAGAGAGACCACAGACAGGCAAAGCTGAAACTTCACTGCTTGACATGTATGATGAAATCCTGGTTGTGACTGAACAAATGAACAATAAAACAGCATAGCAAGTAAGTTAAATAAAGAGGTTTTACTGATAATGGGTAAGTACGTAAATGCCAACAAAATAACTTTTTGGTCAGTGTGTGTGTGTGTGTGTGTGTAACAGCTTTCGTCTGGTGGAAGAGAAGCGGACCAAAATGCAGCGTGGTGGTTATTCATGTTCTTTAATAAAAATGAACTCGACATGAAATAACTAACAAAACAAAGAACAAACGTGAAAACCTATACAGCCTATCTGGTGAACACAAACACAGAGACAGGAACAATCACCAACGAAATACTCAAAGAATATGGCTGCCTAAATATGGTTCCCAATCAGAGACAACGATAAACACCTGCCTCTGATTGAGAACCACTCCAGACAGCCATAGACTATGCTAGTTACCCCCACTAAACCACACACCCAATACCTAACAAAACCCCAAGACAAAACACACCAGAATAAACCCATGTCACACCCTGGCCTGACCAAATAAATAAAGACAAACACAATATATTTCGACCAGGGCGTGACTGTGTTTGTGTGTGTGTGTGTGTATCAACTATTTAACTGTACTAGAATGTTTAAAAGGCAAGGAAAATATTGGATATCGATATCAGCCAAAAATGTCATATGTAGACAGAGCGAGAGGGAGAGGGTGGGGGGAGAAAAACGAGAGAGAGAGAGAGTGTGAGAGGGGGGAGAGAGAGAGGGAGATACAGACGATAAACCCATTGAGTGAGAGGCTGATAGACAGGATGAAAGTATGAGTGATGGAGAGAAAGGGTAAAAGAAGGAGAGACAGTACATTTGGAGGTGTATGTATGTTGGGTGAGGGTTAATATTCCTCAGTTAACTGAGATGTGTGTGTGTGTGTGTGTGTGTGTGTGTGTGTGTGTGTGTGTGTGTGTGTGTGTGTGTGTGTGTGTGTGTGTGTGTGTGTGTGTGTGTGTGTGTGTTTGAGGGAGAGAGAGAGTGAGGCAGGCAGGCAACTGGAGGGACATTCCTCTTCCCACCCTGACGGCTGTTCCCATGTTATCACACCCATCTACACAGTCGCTATGGTGATGGATCGCACTGCGTCCCCTGCACCCTCTTTATTGCAGATGTTTAGCAGTTTATAATTGAAAATCCGGGGGGAAATTATTGGTCAATCTTTCTTCCCGAATACCGGCACTATCGATCGGCTCCGGGAGCTGCTGGAAGTAAAAATGATGTCATCAGAGAGTTGGACATTGATTATTCCAGAAACATCTCAGGTTTAGGAGTTTAGAGAATAGGCTCAGTAGGACGTAGTACATACTGCCATACTGTATGAATCATGTGAAGATCCAACAGAATTGTGAATTCCTCACTTGGCAACACCCAATTACATGATGGCATTTTGTCAAATTCCATCACAGCAGGGTAACAGAGAGAGGGTGGTCAAGTTAGTATTGGAATCTGAAGAGGCCTACATGGATACAAAAGGCTATATACAGTAAGCTATTATATCCAACAAACAGTGAAAAACTTCTTGCATTATTTCATGACCACCCTCACCTCCCTCTGGGTTCCTCCCCATTCCTTCCATGGTTATTCAAACCCTCTAGTCATCAGCACTATGAAACAGCCAATCCTAAGCTTCCATGATGGACACGGTTGATATCTGATTCATAAGGGTCTCAGCACACAAGGGCCATTCTGCCCGTCTCATTGGCTATCACTTCATTACCCAGCCCTCCCCACTGCAGTTATCTGCTGTGAAGTGAATTACACAAGTGCCTATTGATTTTTGTTCTTATTTCAAAGCAGCGGGCATGTTTAGAGAGTAAACCTATTGCTTTCTCCCTAAGCGCTCCATTGTGATGCTTAATCTGCACACTGTCTAATTGGCGTCACTAAAGAGCACCTTGTTGGCTAAAAATGTATTGTCGAGAGCTCAACCAGAGTTAGCAGCTGTGTCTGGAGGTCGTATAGAGGGACAGAGGTGGACAGGGGGAGGGGGCAAAAGGAGAGTGTGGATAGGGAGAGAGAAAGGGAGATGGGGAGAGGGGTGAGAGGGGAGTGGGAGAGAACAAATGCAGAGAAGGTGGGGTGGGTATAGTGAGGAAGAAAAATGGGAAAGAGGTTTGAGGGAGTTGGAAAGGGAGAGAGAAGACTCAGGCAGGCAGAGGGAGAGAAGTGTCTCTGGTCCTCATACTCTTCTTTAGGTCCGAACAGGATTAAAACAATTACATCACAACAAAACACAACAACAGTCTACACATCAAAAATAAAACAATACATCATACAAGGTGTTATTACATTATTTCTCTAACATTACACATTTACAATAAAAATGTACAATACTACAATGAAACAATATATGTGTGTACGGTTGTGGCCAAAAGTTTTGAGAATGACACAAATATAAATTTTCAATGACACAAATATAAATTTTCACAAAGTTTGCTATTTCAATGTCTTTAGATATTTTTGTCAGATGTTACTATGGAATACTTAAGTATAATTACAAGCATTTCAAAAGTGTCAAAGACTTTTATTGACAATTACATGAAGTTGATGCAAAGAGTCAATATTTGCAGTGCTGACCCTTCTTTTTCAAGCCCTCTGCAATCCGCCCTGACATGCTGTCAATTAACTTCTGAGCCACATCCTGACTGATGACAGCCCATTCTTGCATAATCAATGCTTGGAGTTTGTCAGAATTTGTGAGATTTTTGTTTGTCCACCCGCCTCTTGAGGATTGACCACAAGTTCTCAATGGGATTAAGGTCTCGGGTGTTTCCTGACCATGGACCCAAAATATCAATGTTTTGTTCCCCGAGCCACTTAGTTATCACCTTTGCCTTATGGCAAGGTGCTCCATCATGCTGGAAAAGGCATTGTTCGTCACCAAACTGTTCCTGGATGGTTGGGAGAAGTTGCTCTCAAAGGATGTGTTGGTACCATTCTTTATTCATGGCTGTGTTCTTAGGCAGAATTCTGAGTGAGCCTTGGCTGGGAAGCAACCCCACACATGAATGGTCTCAGGATGCTTTACTGTTGGCTTGACACAGGACTGAAGGTAGCGCTCACCTTGTCTTCTCCGGACAAGCTTTTTTCCGGATGCCCCAAACCATCGGAAAGGGGATATATCAGAGAAAATGACTTTACCCCAGTCCTCAGCAGTCCAACCCCTGTACCTTTTGCAGAATATCAGTATGTCCCTGATGTTTTTCCTGGAGAAAAGTAGCTTCTTTGCTGCCCTTCTTGACACCAGGCCATCCTTCAAAAGTCTTCATCTCACTGTGGGTGCAGATGCATTCACACCTGCCAACTGACATTCCTGAGCAAGCTCTGTACTGGTGGTGCCCCGATACCGCAGCTGAATCAACTTTAGGAGACGGTCCTGGCTCTTGCTGGACTTGGGCGCCTTGAAGCCTTCTTCACAACAATTGAACCGCTCTCCTTGAAGTTCTTGATGATCCAATAAATGGTTGATTAAGGTGCAATCTTACTGGCAGCAATACCCTTGCCTGAGAAGCCCTTTTTGTGCAATGCAATGATGACAGCACATGTTTCCTTGCAGGTATCCATGACTGACAGAGGAAGAACAATGATTCCAAGCACCACCCTTCTTTTGAAGCTTCCAGTCTGTTATTCGAACTCAATCAGCATGACAGAGTGATCTCCAGCCTTTTCCTCGTCAACACTCACACCTGTGTTAACGAGAGAATCACTGACATGATGTCAGCTGGTCCTTTTGTGGCAGGGCTGTAATGCAGTGGAAATGTTTTTTGGGGATTCAGTTCATTTGCATGGCAAAGAGGGACTTTGCAATTAATTGCAATTCATCTGATCACTCTTCATAACATTCTGGAGTATATGCAAATTGCCATCATACAAACTGAGGCAGCAGGCTTTGTGAAAATTAATATTTGTGTAATTCTCAAAACTTTTGGCCACGACTGTAGAGTGCATGTGTTAGAGTGTATGTGCATATGCATGTGTGTGCCTCTTCACAGTCCTTGTTGTACCGTGAGGAGTTGTTTTATCTGGGATTTTTTATCAGATTTTACTGCTCGCTTGAGGTACTTAGAAGAGAGTTCCATGTAGTCATGGCTCTATGTAATACTGTTCATTTCCCAGAGTCTGTCCTGGACTTGGGGTCTGTAAGAGACCCTTGGTGGCATGTCTTGTGGGGTTTGTATGGGTGTCTGCGCTGTGTGTTAGCTGTTTGAACAGACTGTTCGGTGCTTTCAACACATCAATACCTCTCACAAAGACAAATAGTGATGTAGTCAAACACATTGAGCCAGCAGATATTGACATGCATGTTATTGATATTAGTCCTCTGCGTATATTTAAGGACCAGGCATGCTGCTCTGTTCTGGGACAACTGTAATTTGCCTATTTCCTTATTTGTGGCTAGGACCTGTAGGACTTGTTTTGTTGATTGTGTTGTCAAGAAAGCAGAGCAGCGCTTTATCAACGACAGACCTCTCCCCATCTTATCTACCATTGCATCAAAATGTCTTGACCATGTCAGTTTACAATCTAGGGTTACACCAGGCAGTTTAGTGTATTCAACTTGCTCAATTGCCACCTGATTCATTTCAAGATTTAGTTGAGGTTCAGGGTTTAGCAAATTATTTGTCCCAAATAAATTATTTTAGTTTTTATATATTTACGACTTGCTTATTTACGACTTACTGGCCTCCCATTCTAAATCTGACTGTAACTCTTTGTTAAGTGTTGCAGTGATTTCACTGTTGTAGCTGACATACAGTATAATGTTGAGTCATCAGCGTACATAGATACACACGCTTTACTCACTGCTAGTGGTAGGTCATTAGTACAATTTTTATACCGTAAGTGATCAAGACAGCTGCCTTGAGGTATGCCATACTGTCACGACTTCTGCCGAAGTCGTTGCCTCTCCTTGTTCGGGCGGTGCTCGGCGTTCGACGTCACCGGTCTTCTAGCCATCATTGATCCTTTTTTCATTTTCCATTGGTTTTGTCTTGTCTTCCCACACACCTGTTTTCAATCCCATTCATTACCTGTTGTGTATTTAACCCTCTGTTTCCCCTCATGTCTTTGTCAGAGATTGTTTTATTGTCAGTATAGTGTGATTGTTGCATAGGTGCGCGTCGGGTCCTCGTACCCATGTTTGGTTTGTTTGTTTGTTAATTTATTGTTATGGAGCATACTCGTGGAACTTTATTAAAAGACTCCATTTTACACTCAGTTTGACTCTCCTGCGCCTGACTTCCCTGCCACCTATTACACCTATGCATGACACATACTCTATCTGGTTTATGAGAGGCTACCATAAAAAAACTGTGTTCTGTTCGATACTGTAGGTAACTCGATCCACTGTAAAGCCATGACACATATGTTTTTTTCAGCAGCAGACTATGATCAATGAATGCTAAAAAAACAGCTCCCACAATTTTCTTATTATGAATTTATTTCAGCCAATCATCAGTAATTTGTCTTAGTGCATGTTGAGTGCCCTTCCCTATAAGCGTGCGGAAAGTCCATTGTTAATTTAAAATAGTAGACTGTTTCCTCAAGCTCAAGCTCGTGCCCTTAAACGAGGATAAAAAACACAATGGGCGTGATATCATCATCGCCCCAGGAATAGATCACAGGGCTCATCAACAACCTCTGAAAATGCGTGGCGCGTGCTAATGTATTTAAATAGCATGGAAAGCATGGCGTAATAGGCGACGAGGGTGGATGATGGAGGCACGCGGGGGGTGCAGGGGGGTGGCAGCGTGCCTAATGGGCTCAATGGTTCATTACTGGGACACCAGGTACTCAGAGCTACAGTCTCTATCCATAGAGAGGACACTAATCCACTACTGGACTGTTGTCAGCTCTGCTACTATTACCACATTGTTATCTAAATCTAAAAGACAATTTGTTTGAAAGAGAGCATGTTTAAATAACTACTTAGTACTTATGGTACAGTATACAGTTCATTTGGCAACAACAGCACCAAACTGAAGCAATTTTGTATGTGGTCCCTCGGGGTAAACTGTCAGTTGGCCACAGCATCTCTGTGTGGTACCAAGGTTGGTACACGGCTGCCTGTAGTACAAGGTGTCAGTCTCCATCTGTGGTTTGAAATGGAACGTACGTTACAACTGCTGCATTATGCATGGGGAGATCCAGTTATGTAAAGTGACCAGCCAGGTGGAGTGGTCTGTTGTGATGAACAGTTGATGGGCACGACTGTGAAATTATTCTCAAGTGGTCACCCAGGACTTCTTTGCATCTTGAAGATGCACATGTCACACAGTGCAGAGCTGTTTTTGGTTCTCTCACAGGACACATTAAGTGTTTATTGAAGTTTTCAATCAAATTACATTTTACGATCAAATCTGCAAACAATGATTCATTTTTGACTGGGCTTGACTAGATGAGCCTCTCCTGACATCTGAAATAAATCCTCTGAGAACCAAAAATAGTTCAGGACTGTTTGGGTTTGTTGTTAGATATTCATCAATCTTGTTTTTATTATTACATTTGTAATAAGTGACAAACAGCTGTTATAGTCTTTTTCATATGGTCTCTGTCTTGTAGAGGGAAAGAGAGGAAGATAACAAGACGAATCCAGTTCCAAAGATGACTGTGTAACTGAAAGGAGCATAGGGATGCTGTCATCCCATCACTTTGAACACTGATAGTCCCACCGGTGACATCATTTTCTTGTTGTTTTTTTTCTCCTCCACGAGAACGGATGTGCCAGTTCGTCCATCTGCACATTACTCTGCTAATCAAAAGGTTAATGTCACTTCTGTTCTTGCCTGATATCCGTCTCGCTGCATACGCCCACCCTCCTGGCTAGTCATTAAACCAGCATACAGTTTGGCATTATCTTTCTCTCATCTGCTAATGAATTGCTTAATAACAGTAATTAATACAGCTCGGCTAGTCGACGACCAGATAGCAGAGTTGTGGCTTTGGGTCAGGAGAAGCATTTGTCACTGCAACAGAAGAAAAGAAAATAGAAGTGATCTGAATTGACGAAAGTATGGAGAGAGAATTTTTTTGTCATGTTTTGTCAAGGAATGTTCTGTGTGGATATGTAGTCAAATGGCTCCTCCTTACATGTTCTTTTTGCTTCTACCTCTAGATAAAGTTTATTTTGAGAATATTACTCAACACTTATTCCTTTGTTATGGTTGATTCCCCCTTGTCGATATTTGTGGGAAGAAAAAGCATTCAACAAATGAAAAATGGAATTTGACAAAAGCTCTATTTAGGACTTTATTTAGCAGAGATTGCAACGGAAAGCGGTCAGGTCTGGTTCAAGGAGTTTTTAATGGAAATGGCTAGAAAGTGTGGGGGCCCTTGAGAGAAATGGAGAGGGTGGAGAGGTCAGTCTGGGGGAACAGCTCTCTATTAAAGCTAAGAGGGTAACAGAGGCTTGAGGGATGGGGTAGAGAGGGAGAGATGGGGGAAGGGAAATGGAGAATGAAAGAGGAAAGCAAGGAAAGGGAAGATAGGTAGAAGTATCAGGGGCTGGTTTGGCAGGGCTCCACCATCTTCTGGAGAAGGCAGGGAACAGGAAGGAGTGAGTAGGAAAGGCATGTTATTTTGGCTCCTTTCAAAGACCTCTAAGAAAATAGGCCCTGCCTGCTGGAGCTACCAGAGCCATAAATCACATAGAGGGAGCTCCTGCTCAACAGGACCCAGAGGTGACCTCAGAGTCACACGCAAGCACACACAGAGACATGCACACTACACTCCAATGCACACACCCGGACATGCGCTTGGCAGAGGCCTAATCCAAAGCAGAGTTTCACTTACCAGCCTCTAACATACACATGCGTCCCCCAGAAACACAGACACAAGCTGTCTTTTCCTAATGTCCTCCCTGAAGTGATGATAGAGGCAGGTTGAGTCTTAAATGTACCTGGCTGGGACTGATCTCTGCTGCTGCTGAGCCCATATGAAGCAGGGACACATGCTGAGGCTATTATATTACAGCCCTGCTCTTCTCACCCTCTCTCCACACACAACCAGAGCCAATCCATAGTTGGCTGAGAGTAGGGGTTATGATACTTTGGTGAATTTGCAAGGCATGCAAGACAAGACATTGGGAGATGCAGATTACCAAGACATATGCGCAACATGGTTCGTTCTGACTGCCCTCTCCTCTCTCTCCCTTGCGCTGGCTCACCAGGGGTGTATTCAATATGGTGATTCTGTTGTGAAAAGTTTCAGGGCAGAAGCAAATGGAACGAAATGGGGAGGGACTTACCTGAATTTGTCCTATAGAAACTCTTTATTTTTGTAATGTTATTTCACCTTTATTTAACCAGGTAGACTAGTTGAGAACAAGTTCTCATTTACAACTGCGACCTGGCCAAGATAAAGCAAAGCATTGTGAACAGACAACAACACAGAGTTGTCTTGTTTTAGTTGCTAACTGTTTGGACTAATGACTATATCCCAGCTCTTTCTCTTAGCTAATGATGTAAGTGTGTGTTCAGTCATCGGGCCTGTTGAGTGTAGAATATCCTATCCCAGCATTTCCCAAACTAGGGGTGGCGACACAACGTTGTTGCTAGAGAAGCTCTGTAAATAACATACAAAGATTGTGCTTGGTTGAAATTACGTTAGTAACCTCTGGTAGCCACTAGATGTGGTTATAATAAACAGATTGGTTTATGTTTTCTTTCTACATATGTGGCTCTAACTACAAAATATTATGACCCCATCACTGAAAGATAGGATATTTGTCTTCTGTTTCCCTCTACAATGCCCACAAGCCACGCAGGACTCATTAGAACAGATTGGACAAGACCAGGCACTAAATCAGAATGGTGAATGATGATGTTCTGTTCTACACAGAAGATCATAAAAAAGTATTGTCTGATGATCTTCTGAACTTCCAAATAGCTTTCTGCTGCATTTCAGTCAATTCAAACCATACTTCCTTCAGATTGAAATACTGTCCAACTGATATGTAACAGACTGTCATTGCCATAGATAGGCCTCGTGCTTGGTTCTGACTCTGTCTGCATGGTGGAAAACCTGCATATACTGTGCCCCTCCCCTTTCTTAGTATTTGTGTTCTCGGAAGTATGAAAAATATGCCGTCTCTACCTTTCAAAAAAATGCAGAATCTTAGGAGTTGATTCCTGGTGGAATATAATCTTGACACTCAGAAATGGGAGTCGACGCTCAAGGAATCAATTTTATTGGGGTCAACTTTCCACCCCTTTGTCATTGTCGTTAACAGATGGCAGAGAAAGACAGCAGCAAAGTCCTGGTAATACTTTGAGAAGTTAAATGACAGGGAAATGCAAACTTTGCGAGATGGAATTGATGTACAGTAATGGTAGTACATGTGCAATGCTTAACCATCTGAACGGGACGCAACATGAGACCCAAACCGTTGCTGGCAGCAGCGCAGCTCCATTGTGAATTCACATGGAATGTTGTGCATTTTTCTTATCATTTTAACGGAAAACCAAGAAAGAAATGTCTGTTGAATGTTGGTCCATTTGTCACATCCTAGCCCAGAGACAGTGAAAACATATCTCTGTCTTCCTATTATTTAGCTTTGTTCCTATATGTTTACTTCATATTGTTGCAGGCTTTTGTAAAGTATGTGGACCTGATCTGGGAAAACATTCAATAGAACATTGCTAACACTATTGGTTGATGATGTGAAAATATGAATATGACCTTCTGTGGTTGGCCTGATTTATTGGTTTCCTTCCGCCTGAGTAAAGACAAGGTAATGTCACATGAATGGGAGCAAACTAACAAGCAGCTCTTTTGCATGCAACAGATAAACATTTTGAGGCCGGTTCCGATTTAGGAAATTACACCTTTCTTACGCACACCTTTCCTACACACTTCTCTGTAGTTGGTATTCAGACTTACCTTATGAAGGTGCATAATGGGGTTTGCAGGCGTGGTTCCCTTGTGCGCACTGAGTAAATGTGAATCAACCACTGAAAACCCTCCCACTTGCTGGCCAACAGATTTTCGTGTGGAGTTTTCATTCAATAGGGTTTTAAGTACATTTGTCTTAAGCCATCACTTTAAATACTGTGTACCTTTAATTACAACTTTGTCAACAGACTATAATACATTGAATCAATTTAAATACTGTGTACCTTTAATTAGAATTTTGTCAACAGACTAGAATACCTCGAAAAAACGAGTACAGAAAATAGGGATCAATGAAAGAATGCCATCTCTGCATTTTTGTCTCCGTTTCAGCACCAACTGGTAGATACAAAAATTGTCTGATCTTGTAGAATATTTAGGAACATTTTAGGGTTAGGAAAGTATTTATGAAGCATAAAAGAAACTGATTTGGAGAGCATTTATGCACAAAATATATTGATGAATAAAAAAATACTGTGGTATAATTCATCCTGAAAGTTGTCATATTAAAGTTCAATCCATAAAATATTAGAAGGTGGAAAAAAATGTACAGTAGGGGTTGAACAAAAGTCCTATAAATCTACCCTAGTCCTCCCTAATTATGGAACTTAATGACAATAGTCCAGTCATCTGTTATGGCTGTCGTCGGAATGAGACCAAGGTGCAGTGTGGTAGGTGTACATTTCCTTTAATTGAAATGTTCCACCAAAAATAATAAACAACTCAACGAACGTAAAGCTAGGAGTGCAAACACATGCAACAAAAAAAGACAAGATCCCACAACTGAAGGTGGGAAAAAGGGCTGCCTAAATATGATCCCTAATTAGAGACAACGATAGATAGCTGCCTCTGATTGGAAACCATACTCAGCCTCTGATTGGAAACCATACTCAACCAACAAAGAAATATAAACATAGATTTCCCACCGAAGTCACACCCTGACCTATCAAATAGAGAATTAAAAGGATCTCTAAGGTCAGGGCGTGACATCATCGTGAACCGTTCACCAGGCTCCAGGATTAACCTGCTACGTGTGGTCTGAGTTCCATAATGATTTAAATAGGCTACATGTCCTAAATTATTGCGCAACGCCTAATATGATCCACTAATGGTTACGACCCTCAGGAATAACTTCACGGACGTGACAGAGGAAAGAATGGTAAACAGAATGGAATGACGCAAAATGTAAGATACAAATTGAAGACCTAACACTCAAGTGACAGTTATAAATGTATGTGGATATTAACGACGGTGGCTTCCAATAGTGGCTAATATTTAACATGATACCAATTGTAAAATAAAATGAAGAAAAGCCCAGGCATAGGCTATAATTAAAACAATCTAAAAGGCATACATCAACTGGGCAGGTTCAGCCATATAGAAGCCTGTAGCTTGGATGTTCAAATTTCATCCATGCAAATCACGAGGGCACACAAATTACGAGGGCATATTCTGAATAACAGCAAAGCCATATATAGCCTATTTTACTGTGGAAAATGGGCCACAATCATGTCATGTTGATATGATTTTGCTTCCATATATTTGGTTTCACATTCGTCTCCAGGGATCATAAGTGAAAATCATCTAAAACAATTGCTATGTGTATTGTTTTTATCAATAGCTTTTATCCATTTATAAATTACAGTGCTGTTATTTCTATCAACATAAAGTAGATGCTTTTTTCAGTTGGAACCGGCAGGTTCGTATTCATAACCGTATTCATCGTTTCCTCACGTGTAAAGGTTGGTGGAATTATTAGAGAATTAAGTCAAGGTCAGAATACGGCATATCTGTGGACACACCTCCACCACACACACCTTCATTTATTTGATAAACACCCAGAATGAATAGCAGGTGAATAGAATGGTCAGAATACGCATCGAGAGAAAAATGCACAAAAAGGGAATAAAGTTCCATTTACACGCACTTAACTCAGGTTGGAATCAGGACCTTAATGCACAACAAAACAATGACACACAGTAGCACAATACACTCAATACATCCCTGAATACAAGATGTACATTCCTACACAGTATTCTGTAGCGCTCAAAGCTATTTACATCTTGTTATTATGTCTTACGATCTCTTTCCTTTCTGTTTTTCATCTGGTCACTATTCTATAAATACTACTGACCAGGGATAACATGAGGATAGGGGAGTGAAGAGGTGACATGAGGATAGGGGAGTGAAGAGGTGACATGAGGATAGGGGAGTGAAGAGGTGACATGAGGATAGGGGAGTGAAGAGGTGACATGAGGATAGGGGAGTGAAGAGGTGACATGAGGATAGGGGAGTGAAGAGGTGACATGAGGATAGGGGAGTGAAGAGGTGACATGAGGGTAGGAGAGTGAAGAGGTGACATGAGGATAGGGGAGTGAAGAGGTGACATGAGGATAGGGGAGTGAAGAGGTGACATGAGGGTAGGGGAGTGAAGAGGTGACATGAGGATAGGGGAGTGAAGAGGTGACATGAGGATAGGGGAGTGAAGAGGTGACATGAGGGTAGAGGTGACATGAGGGTAGGGGAGTGAAGAGGTGACATGAGGATAGGGGAGTGAAGAGGTGACATGAGGATAAGGGAGTGAAGAGGTGACATGAGGATAGGGGAGTGAAGGGGAAAGAGGTGAAATTAAATTAGTAGAAAAAAGATAGGAAAGAAAGGAATGGGCAGAGAGAGAGGAGAGAGATAGAGGTGGTGGTAAGGTGACATGGGGAAATGGGAATAAAGGGGGAAAACGAGAGGTGAAGTGAGGAGAGAAGAGAGGACAGGGATAGGAGGGGAAAGGAATAGAGAGGAGAAGAGAGGGGGATATTTTAGCACACCTTTCACTTGGGTCAGCAAATAGACTGACAAATTAATTAAGATAATGACCCATATTAAAAGTAAAATGCTCAGCCTATTCGTGTGTGTGTGTGTGTGTGTGTGTGTGTGTGTGTGTGTGTGTGTGTGTGTGTGTGTGTGTGTGTGTGTGTGTGTGTGTGTGTGTGTGTGTGTGTGGCGTGGGCGTGGGCATGTGTGTGGGCGTGCGCATACGCGTTTGTGTGTGCTGGTGCGTGTGTGTGTGTGTGTGTGTGTGTGTGTGTGTCTTTTTTCCCTTTTTCTAGGACTTTTATTAGGTGAGCAGGGGAAGTATTGATTTCGGAAAAGGGCATAAAAGAGGCTTCTCAGTCTTTGAACAGCAGAGTCAAAGAGCAATGAGGAAAGAGATGAAAACGATGACATTTACTCAGTAATGTGCTCCGGAGCTCAGGACATCCGAGTGGAAGTAACATTATAGATTCTGACTTTCTCTGGATTTCACTTTCACAATCTGCCGGGATGTGGGGCTTTTGTTTGACTCACAGACACACACACACACACACACACACACACACACACACACACACACACACACACACACACACACACACACACACACACACACACACACACACACACACACACACACACACACACACACACGTTCCTTCCTTCCTTCCTTACCTCACTTACAGACTAATTTACTCACTACCTAACATTACATTGTCCATACTGGGCATTGGTTTGGGCTGTGCTGGTAGTGGAAGGTTGGTATGTCTAGCATGCGACAGGCCTGGGACAGGGCTGAGGTCTGGGTGGAGCAGCTGGCTTGGCTACAACAAGCAAGTAGAGAGTGGAGCACCAAAATTACATCTGGCCAAATTGTTGTTTTTGCATGGAAGCTAAAAGCATGCTCTCTGGCCCTCCTGTGGCCCCCACTCCCCTCTCATCAGTCTCCAGCTGAGGGGCACCAGAGATGGACACACACACACTCACGTATGCACGCATGTACGCATGCACTCATACACACACACACACACAAATCAAGGCTGCTGAATAATTGAGGGAGAGGCAGAGAGTTAGTCAGCCGTTAAATGGCCTAGGTTATAAATAAACAGGTTGATAGTTACAGGTCAGAGGTTACACAGGCTCTGGAGAGGAGATGCTGTCACATAAGACGTGAAAGCTCAGAGTCTTAGTGGAAACAGACAGTTTAGTTCCTATCAAAATTGTGAGTCAATGCCTTCAGGACTATCAGGTACTCTGTGGTTTCCTTTTCCAAATAATGACTTCAAACATAACTCTGGATAATATTTAATGAGCTGATGTAATGTTGTAGTGCATAAGCATGAGGCCATTTTTGCGGCATCTGTAAACTGACTTATCTGAGATGTTTATGATCAATCTGAAAATAAGCACAATATTCAGCCTCTTCACCAACCCAGCCCCACCACTACACCCTTCTCTCACCATATGTTTCTTTTTCTCTCTCGCTGCCTTTCTCTCTCTCTCTGCCTTTCTCTCTCTCTCTCTGCCTTTTTCTCTGCTTTTCTCTCTCTCTCTCTTTCTCTCACTCTCCCCTCCCTCTCTCCCCCACAACTGTATTTTTAAGGGGCTGTAATCGATCGGTGCTCTGGCTCCGGAGAGATAATCTGTTTGTCAAAGCTCTGAATGGGTGTGCTTGCATCATGGGGGAGGGGGCCATTGTCTACCTGATCTCCCAGCATCAGCTATCTGTCACCAGAGGCGTGTGCTGGAGGTCAATTCAGACTGTCCCTGTGGGAGTCCATGGGAGAGGGGGACTGAGCGGCAAGGGGAGCGTATCCCTCCCCAGGTGTCTGTTGTTGGTCCCATGTGGCTCAGTTGGTAGAGCATGTCGCTTGCAACGCCAGGCTTGTGGGTTCGATTCACTACTGTAAGTCACTCTGGATAAGACCATCTGCTAAATTACTAAAGATGTAAATGTAAAATGTTGGGTTAGAGCCCAGCCAAGCTACCAAAGGACAAACCTGACAGGAAATACTGACTATTCCCTCACTATTTAACAACAAGATCAATATAGTGTTAATATATTTTCATTTACTTACTATGTCTTCCCTGGCATCATCATCACGGCTGTGGGAGTAGCCACCTGCTGTTAGCCTGTATGGATGTGCTGTTAGCCTGTATGGATGTGTCCGCATGTTTCCGTTGCAGGCCGTGTCAGTGACACTGTATTGTCCTCAAAGCGGGCAAAAAAGTTATTTAGTCTGCCTGGGAGCAAGACATCCTGGTCCGTGATGGGCTGGTTTTCTTTTTGTAATCCGTGATTGACTGTAGACCCTGCCACATAACTCTTGTGTCTGAGCCGTTGAATTGAGATTCTACTTTGTCTCTATACTGACACTTAGCTTGTTTGATTGCCTTGTGGAGGGAATAGCTGCACTGTTTGTATTCGGTCATGTTTCCGGTCACCTTGCCCTGATTAAAAGCAGTGGTTCGCGCTTTCAGTTTCACGCGAATGCTGCCATCCACGGTTTCTGGTTTGGGAATGTTTTAATCGTTGCTATGGGAACGACATCTTCAACGCACGTTCTAATGAACTCGCACACCGAATCAGCGTATTCGTCAATGTTATTGTCTGACGCAATAATAAACATATCCCAGTCGACGTGATGGAAGCAGTCTTGGAGTGTGGAATCAGATTGGTCGGACCAGAGATGGACAGACCTCAGCGTGGGAGCTTCTTGTTTTAGTTTCTGTCTGTAGGCAGGGATCAACAAAATGGAGTCGTGGTCAGCTTTTCCGAAAGGAGGGCGGGGCAGGGCCTTATATGCGTCGCGGAAGTTAGATTAGCAATGATCCAAGGTTTTGCCAGCCCTGGTTGCGCAATCGATATGCTGATACAATTTAGGGAGTCTTGTTTTCAGATTTGCCTTGTTAAAATCCCCAGCTACAATGAATGCAGCCTCAGGATGTATGGATTCCAGTTTGCAAAGAGTCAGATAAAGTTCGTTCAGAGCCATCGATGTGTCTGCATGGGGGGGAATATATACGGCTGTGATTATAATCGAAGAGAATTCCCTTGGTAGATAATGCGGTCGACATTTGATTGTGAGGAATTCTAAATCATGTGAACAGAAGGATTTGAGTTCCTGTATGTTTTTGTGATCACACCACGTCTCGTTAGCCATAAGGCATACGCCCCCGCCCCTCTTCTTACCAGAAAGATGTTTGTTTCTGTCGGCGCGATGCATGGAGAATGGATGGATCCTGTATGGATGTGCTGAGTGCTGTTAACCTGTATGGATATGCTGAGTGCTGTTAGCCTGTATGTATGTGCTGTTAGTCTGTATGGATGTGCTGTTAGGTATGGATGTGCTGTTGGTCAGTATGGATGTGCTGAGTGCTGTTAGCCTGTATGGATGTGCTGAGTGCTGTTAGCCTGTATGTATGTGCTGTTAGTCTGTATGGATGTGCTGTTAGGTATGGATGTGCTGTTGGTCAGTATGGATGTGCTGAGTGCCTGTATATGTGCTGAGTGCTGTTAGCCTGTATGGATGTGCTGAGTGCTGTTAGCCTGTATAGATGTGCTGTTAGCCTGTATGGTTGTGCTGTTAGGTATGAATGTGTTGTTAGCCTGTATGGATGTGCTGTTAGGTATGGATGTGCTGTTGGCCAGTATGGATGTGCTGAGTGCTGTTAGCCTGTATGGATGTGCTGTTACCCTGTATGGATGTGCTGAGTGATGTTAGCCTGTATGAATGTCTGAGTGCTGTTAGCCTGCATGGATGTGCTGAGTGCTGAGTGCTGTTAGCCTGTATGGATGTGCTGTTGGCCTGTATGGATGTGCTGTTAGCCAGTATCGATGTGCTGAGTGCTGTTAGCCTATATGGATGTGCTGAGTGATGTTAGCCTGTATGGATGTGCTAAGTGCTGTTGGCCTGTATGGATGTGCTGTTAGGTATGGATGTGCTGTTAGCCAGTATAGATGTGCTGAGTGCTGTGAGCCTGCATGGATGTGCTGAGTGCTGTTAGCCTATATGGATGTGCTGAGTGCTGTTAGCCTGTATGGATGTGCTAAGTGCTGTTAGCCTGTATGTTGTGCTGTTAGGTATGAATGTGCTGTTAGCCTGTATGGATGTGCTGTTATGTATGGATGTGCTGTTAGCCAGTATGAATGTCTGAGTGCTGTTAGCCTATATGGATGTGCTGAGTGCTGTTAGCCTGTATGGATGTGCTAAGTGCTGTTAGCCTGTATGGTTGTGCTGTTAGGTATGAATGTGCTGTTAGCCTGTATGGATGTGCTGTTATGTATGGATGTGCTGTTAGCCAGTATGAATGTCTGAGTGCTGTTAGCCTATATGGATGTGCTGAGTGCTGTTAGCCTGTATGGATGTGCTAAGTGCTGTTAGCCTGTATGGTTGTGCTGTTAGGTATGAATGTGCTGTTAGCCTGTATGGATGTGCTGTTATGTATGGATGTGCTGTTAGCCAGTATGAATGTCTGAGTGCTTTTAGCCTATATGGATGTGCTGAGTGCTGTTAGACTGTATGGATGTGCTAAGTGCTGTTAACCTGTATGGTTGTGCTGTTAGGTATGAATGTGCTGTTAGCCTGTATGGATGTGCTGTTATGTATGGGTGTGCTGTTAGCCAGTATGAATGTCTGAGTGCTGTTAGCCTATATGGATGTGCTGAGTGCTGTTAGCCTGTATGGATGTGCTAAGTGCTGTTAGCCTGTATGGTTGTGCTGTTAGGTATGAATGTGCTGTTAGCCTGTATGGATGTGCTGTTATGTTTGGATGTGCTGAGTGCTGTTAGCCTGTATGGATGTGCTGTTAGCCAGTATAGATGTGTTGAGTGCTGTAAGCCTGTATGGATGTGCTAAGTGATGTTAGCCTGTATGGTTGTGCTGTTAGGTATGAATGTGCTGTTAGCCTGTATGGATGTGCTGTTATGTATGGATGTGCTGAGTGCTGTTAGCCTGTATGGATGTGATGAGTGCTGTTAGCCTGTATGGATGTGCTGAGAGCTGTTAGCCTGTATGGATGTGCTGAGTGCTGTTAGCCTGTATGGATGTGCTGAGTACTGTTAGCCTGTATGGATGTGCTGTTCGGTATGAATGTGCTGTTAGCCTGTATGGATGTGCTGTTAGGTATGGATGTGCTGTTGGCCAGTATGGACGTGCTCAGTGCTGTTAGCCTGTATGGATGTGCTGTTGGTCAGTATGGATGTGCTGAGTGCTGTTAGCCTGTATGGATGTGCTGAGTGCTGTTAGCCTGTATGGATGTGCTGTTAGCCAGTATAGATGTGCTGTTAGGTATGGATGTGCTGTTGGTCAGTATGGATGTGCTGAGTGCTGTTAGCCTGTATGGATGTGCTGAGGGCTGTTAGCCTGTATGGATGTGCTGAGTGCTGTTAGCCAGTATGAATGTGCTGAGTGCTGTTAGCCTGTATGGATGTGCTTAGGGCTGTTAGCCTGTATGGATGTGCTGAGTGCTGTTAGCCTGTATGGATGTGCTGAGTGCTGTTAGCCTGTATGGATGTGTTGTTAGTCTGTATGGATGTGCTGTTAGGTATGGATGTGCTGTTGGTCAGTATGGATGTGCTGAGTACTGTTAGCCTGTATGGATGTGCTGTTCGGTATGAATGTGCTGTTAGCCTGTATGGATGTGCTGTTAGGTATGGATGTGCTGTTGGCCAGTATGGACGTGCTGAGTGCTGTTAGCCTGTATGGATGTGCTGAGTGTTGTTAGCCTGCATGGATGTGCTGTTAGCCTGTATGGATGTGCTGAGTGCTGTTAGCCTGTATGGATGTGCTGAGTGCTGTTACCCTGTATGGATGTGCTGAATGCTGTTAGCCTGTATGAATGTCTGAGTGCCTTAGCCTGCATGGATGTGCTGTGTGCTGTTAGCCTGTATGGATGTGCTGTTGGCCTGTATGGATGTGCTGTTAGGTATGGATGTGCTGTTAGCCAGTATAGCTGTGCTGAGTGCTGTTAGCCTGTATGGATGTGCTGAGTGCTGTTAGCCTGTATGGATGTGCTGAGTGTTGTTAGCCTGCATGGATGTGCTGTTAGCGTGTATGGATGTGCTGAGTGCTGTTAGCCTGTATGGATGTGCTGTTAGACTGTATGGATGTGCTGAGGGCTGTTAGCCTGTATGGATGTGCTGAGTGCTGTTAGCCTGTATGGATGTGCTGAGTGCTGTTAGCCTGTATGGATGTGTTGTTAGTCTGTATGGATGTGCTGTTAGGTATGGATGTGCTGTTGGTCAGTATGGATGTGCTGAGTACTGTTAGCCTGTATGGATGTGCTGTTCGGTATGAATGTGCTGTTAGCCTGTATGGATGTGCTGTTAGGTATGGATGTGCTGTTGGCCAGTATGGACGTGCTGAGTGCTGTTAGCCTGTATGGATGTGCTGAGTGTTGTTAGCCTGCATGGATGTGCTGTTAGCCTGTATGGATGTGCTGAGTGCTGTTAGCCTGTATGGATGTGCTGTTAGACTGTATGGATGTGCTGAGTGCTGTTACCCTGTATGGATGCGCTGAGTGTTGTTAGCCTGCATGGATGTGCTGTTAGCCTGTATGGATGTGCTGAGTGCTGTTAGCCTGTATGGATGTGCTGTTAGACTGTATGGATGTGCTGAGTGCTGTTACCCTGTATGGATGCGCTGAGTGCTGTTAGCCTGTATGGATGTGCTGAGTGCTGTTAGGCTGCATGGTTGTCCCTCAGCAGCAGGAGAGAACAAAGGACACACCAGGTGACAGAGCAGGTAACAGGCCTGGTGTGCGCGATCTGAGAACCCCAGGGGGGAGGGAGGTGAAGGTTGAGCCGGCCTCTGGAAGTTCTGCCGGGCTGATCTCTCTCTTCTCCAGAGTTCCTGTTCCACTGATCCATACATATCACCTTCAATCCCTCTGTGTGTGTGTGTGTGTGTGTGTGTGTGTGTGTGTGTGTGTGTGTGTGTGTGTGTGTATCTGCGCTATTCACTTTCTATACACAGACTTTGCCCTCTTGATAGGCCTGTATTTCCCTTTCTAATGATTGTTTTCTCTCTTTTTTCCCATGTTGTCCAGTCCTGCTTTCTCACAACAGTTAATAATCTTAATTTTTTCCTTTTTGAGTATTTGTGATAAAGCTTCAATATAGGCTAGTGTGTGTGTGTGTGTGTGTGTGTGTGTGTGTGTGTGTGTGTGTGTGTGTGTGTGTGTGTGTGTGTGTGTGTGTGCGCGCCAAGCTTTGATGGGATGAAAGGAGCTTTTAGGATGTATGTGGTTGTCTGCTGAAAGCCTCAGAGAGATGTCTGCTTGCCTTGTAGGTGTGTGTACCTGCTTCAGACAGCGACAGGGAGCGAGATGCAGTTTGTGTGTGAGAGAGGAGAAACAGCATGGGAGGACAACACTATCGTGGGTTGTTCATGGCTCTGTTATCCGGGCTAAGTGAATGAGAGAGGAGTGGGTTGACAGCAGGTGTGTATGGCTTGATGAATGACCAATATGAGTGGCAGTGACAGCCCAGGTGAACAGGCAGGGGATGTGCTCTCTGTGGATACGTTTTAACAGCTGGCCAAGTGCATCATGGGATACTTCCCATGTCTCTTTCCCTCTGCAGTGAGGAGAGGCATTTCTTTTTATGCGTGCAAAGACACTCCCTCCCTCCACTGCATTAGAACACCTGTGGTTTTGTGTTTTGGATGGGCTCTGCTGGGGGATGGAGTCACTCTTAAAGGAACACAGAGAACATTCCCCCTGATTGTAATTGATGACATCCCACGGAGATGCTAATTAAAACATTATTTCATTATAGAATTCTGGAAAATAACACTGAGAACATGGATTCATGGGAAGAAGTGTACATTTGGGTAGAGAAGGAGGTGAGCTGAAATGCTCTGGCTGCATTCCAGTGGTGTTTAAATATCCTCATTTTCATGTCCCCTTCCCTTCATATTGATCTTTAAGAACATGATGTGTATTTCAATACGGCTGCAACCTCAACACTAGCTTAACAGTGTATTGCCTTCACCTATCAATTTTTTCCACATCAATGGTAATTGAGGAAAGGGGCTGTGTCCTAACATTCTACCATTACTTCCTCCCTTCATCTACTCCTCTCCAATCCTGTCTGATTGGAGGAGATCTGACCACAGGACGGGTCATCAGCCAATTACACCCCTGCCTGCCTGCCTGCCCGTCTATCTATCTGTTGTCTCTCCATCTCCCCCTGCCTCTTAGCCCTCTACCTCTCATTCCTAATCAGAGCACACATTCTCTTCCTCTCCTTCTCTCCAGCTGTACCATCCAGTCATGTATCGTCTCTTTCTACACCTCCCTCTATCATTCTCTACATATCACACTCTCCCCATCCCTCTCCTACTCCTCTTTCTCCTTTTCTCCTTTTCTTTCACTCTCATTTTTTCTTCAATATCTTATTCTCTCTTTCATTCCCACTTAGGGGCTCTCTTTCTCTCTGTCATTCTCTTGTGCTCGCTCTCTCTATCTCTGTTTATTTCTATCTCTCTGTCTTTCTCCTCTCTTCTCTCTCTCATTCTGTCTCTCTGTTTCTATCTCTTTCAATTCAATTCAATTCAATTCAAGGGCTTTATTGGCATGGGAAACGTGTTAACATTGCCAAAGCAAATGAGGTTGATAATATATAAAGGGAATATATAAAGTGAAATAAACAATAAAAATGATTTCACTGTCTCTCTCTCTCTCGCTGTCTCTTTCTCTGTTTCTGCCTCTCCCCATGTAACCTGTGAAAATGTAAGCTGTGAAGATATAGCTGTGTGGCTGCCTCACTCTCTCAAACACAGCTCTACATTCAAATGCTAATGAAACAGGCCAATTACGGCTCAGTGTGTGGTTGTGTCTGTGTTTGCAGGAGCACTTTCAAAGGCGCATTGTGTTGAGAGAGAACCGAGTTATCCAACGCCATTCCCATAGGTGCTGCGGCGGAAAGATAAATAAGGCCTGGCACACGAAAGCAGAAATAAATCATAATATTTGAGCACTGACCCATATTTGTTCATGTGGGGCTCATGGCAGCCTCCATTACTGCTTTTGTAAGTGGTTGGGAGGGAAATGGGCCTGTATGGCTGGTGGCATCAACCCACTGTGGGTTTAACATAAACTAGCGACAGTGGAGTTGTCTGTGTCAGTGGTTTCGGAGACATCGTTGATATGAAACGATTGCCCTCGGATAGGGACTTAATGTGGCATTTTAGCATGATTTTGTAGCACTGGCTGGGTGATAGGAGGTGTGTGTCTTCTGCTTTGATTAACTCTGTACTTCCTCTCAAGCAGTGTATTTGTATTTATTATGGATTTATTGTATTTATTATGGATACTCTTCCTGGAGTCCAGCAAAAAAAAGGCAGTTTATACAATTTAAAAAAATGACAATACATTCACAGATTTCACAACACACTGTGTGCCCTCAGGCCCCTACTCCACCATTACATATCTACAATACAAAATCCATTTGTACATGTGTGTCACCTTAGTTCCTTTTTTATGTTTCAATTTTAGTTTGGTCAGGGTGTGAGTTGGGGTGGGTATTCTATGTGTTGTTCTATTTATCTATTTCTATTTATCGTTGTCTCTGATTGAGAACCATACGTAGGCAGCCTGTTTTCCCACTATGATTTGTGTGTAGTTGTTTTCTGTCTTTGTTTTAGTTACCAGACGGAACTGTTTCGGTTGTTCTTTTTGTTACTTTGTATTTTTAGGTTTCAGTTCTATTGATTAAAATGATGAACACTTACCACGCTGCATATTGGTCCGATCCTTCATACTCCTCCTCAAAAGAGGAAGAAAACCATTACAGAACTACCCACCAAGAAAGGACCAAGCAGTGTGGTAACCAGGAGCAAAGGGTTCTGGACTCCTGGACTTGGGAAGAGATACTGGAAGGCAAGGGACCCTGGGCACAGGCTGGGGAATATCACCGTCCCAAGGAAGATCTGGAGGCAGCGAGAGCTGAGCGGCGGCGGTAGGAGGTTAGGCAGCGCAACAGGCACGAGAGGCAGCCCCAAACATTTTTTGGGAGGGGCGGGAGAATATCAGGATATCCTGTGCCGGCTCTGCGTGCTGTGTCTCCGGGCCGCTGGGAGGGTGCAGTGCGCCCTATGCCTGCGCTGCGCACGTGCCGGGCGAATGTGGGCATTGAGCCTAAGGGAGTGGTGCGAGTGGTATGCAGCAGATCTCCAGTGCTCACCCACAGCCCGGTTCAAACTGTGCCTGCACTCTGGAGGGGCCGGGCTAAAGTGGTCATCCAGCCTAGAGGAGTGGTGCCAAGGCTGCGCACCAGAGCTCCAGTGCTCCCCCACAGCCCGGTCCATCCGGTGCCTCCTCCACGCACCAGGCCTCCTGTAGGTCTCCCCAGCCTGGTGGGTCCTGTGGCAGCCCCACGCACCAGGCTGTCTCTCCGTCTCCTTCCTCCAGGTTCTCCCGCCTGTCCGGAGCTGCCAGAGCCGCCCTCCTGTCCGGAGCTGCCAGAGCCGCCCTCCTGTCCAGAGCTGCCAGAGCCGCCCATCAGTCAGGAGCTGCCAGAGCCGCCCGTCAGTCCGGAGCTGCCAGGGTTGCCCTTCACTCCGGAGCTGCCGGGGTCACCCTTCAATCCGGAGCTGCCGGAGTCGCCCTTCACTCCGGCACTACCGGAGTCTCCCGCCTGTCCGACGCTGCCGGAGTCTCCCGTCTATTCGGGGCCCGCTGCAAGGGTCCCCAGTCCGAGGGTCGCCGCACCAAAGGTGCCACTTAAGTGGGCCAAGACTATGGTGGAGTGAGGTCCACGTCCCGCGCCAGAGCCACCACCGCCACCGCGGACAGATGCCCACCCAAACTCTCCCCTATGGGTTTAGGTTTTGCGGCCGGAGTCCGCACCTTTTGGGGGGGGGGGGGTACTGTCATGTCCTGAACTTAGTTCCTTTTTTACGTCTCTATTTTAGTTTGGTCAGGGCGTGAGTTGGGGTGGGCATTCCATGTGTTGTTCTATGTTTTTGTATTTCTGTGTTTGGCCTGGTATGTTTCCCAATCAGAGGCAGCTGTTTATCGTTGTCTCTGATTGAGAACCATACTTAGGCAGCCTGTTTTCCCACTATGATTTGTGTGTAGTTATTTTCTGTCTTTGTTTTAGTTACCAGACGGAACTGTTTCGGTTGTTCTTTTTGTTACTTTGTATTTTTAGTGTTTAGTGCTATTGATTAAAATGACGAACACTTACCACGCTGCATGTTGGTCCGATCCTTCATACTCCTCCTCAGAAGAGGAAGAAAACTGTTACAATGTGTATGTTATTGTGTGTGTATGCATGTGTCTGTGCTTATGTTTGCGTTACTTCACAGTCCCGCTGTTCCATAAGGTGTATTTTTATCTGTTTTTAAAAAGTATTTTTACTGCTTGCATCAGTTACTTGATGTGGAATGGAGTTCCATGTAGTCATGGCCATATGTAGCACTGTGCACCTCCCATAGTCTGTTCTGGACTTGGGGACTGTGAAGTGTGGCTCCCTCTGAGGTCCTCTTGCACATAGAGCTTGGCCAGGAGGAGTGGTGGAAGTCCGCTGTCCGTGGGAGTGCTCTCTGGCCCTTACTGTGATTTATGGTAGTTGGGAGGTACACCCTTCCTCCCTCCTCATGATGGATAGCTGTGATGTCACAACATGTCCAGACCCTAGCCTCTCTCAGCAGAGGGCCAAGTCATCACCTGCCGTTTGTCACCATCCACTTACCCTAACCAACCCCAGGCACCCAGAGTCACCCAGAGCCTGCCCCTCGCTAACGCAGCTGACCCTAAAACATTAGCCCAGGTAGTTTGCACACTATCTCTCCAGACCTATATACCTCACAGTACATGATGCCAGGGTAGCCACCAACCACTGTGGGTCAATAGCAAACTCCACATTATGACAAATAAGCATCCATTAAACATCTAGTAGATATGAATTAGAGCAAGCACCCAATTTGACCTAAACAACTTCCACATTATTGGAATGAATTAGAATTGAATAAAAGCATCACACATAGCATTCTTGTCCTTGTAGTCTTTACTCCTCACACCTCCTCAGGAGATGTGGAATTGATAGTGTTTTAGCTACTTGGCAGGGAGTAAACATGAGACAATCATAATATCAGTAAAATATATCAAACTCCCAGTTTATGCTACAAAACCAACTTTATAAGAGGTTTTAAAAATAGATTATATTTGACTCAAAATTCTATGATTCAAAATTCAAAATTGTTGACAGAATAGGTGGAGTTCAATGCGTGATTAATAATTCACCAACACATTTCATGGTTGTCCAACAAATATTACTCTCAGGTTGTAAATTACAGCTGGCCTGGTACATTGTTTGCTTCCTCTAGCCATTCGGGATGCACTGTTTCAGTTTCAATTACCCAATATTTTGGACAAAAAAACGGATGAATGTACCTAAGGCTGGGAATGTCAATTCAATCAAACTAGCAAGGGCAATGATCACAAGTTGGCTAATAGGCTAGCTTATCTGTTTATGTAGCTATTTATTTAGCAAGATAAATACACAGAGCCTAATGTTAACTAGCAAGCTGCTGGGAGGATGTTGTCATTGGACGAGTGGATGATTGGCTGACTTTTTCTCCCCATATAATTTTTCTGTGGCTACAGCTAGAGATACTGTTGTTATTTGGGTAGCTAGAAAGACATTTGAATCAATTTGAACGACTGTTATGCACAGTTAGCATATCTCTTAGTTGTCAATTAAATGTATTTGGCATCAATCAAATGGGCGGGCAGGCAAGTACCCATTCAATTGTCAAAACGTGGGTTAGGACAAGCATGCATTGGCAGGCAAGCTGCAGCAGGGTGAGCAGGTTACTATTCCCTATTTGTTTATCATTGCAATTTTGATGACGTACTACAAACTGAAAAGGTTTGAGAGGGTTTATTTACTGATTTTAGCTCATCGAGCTAACTGTCACGCCCTGACCTGAGAGAGCCTTTTTTTTCTCTATTTTGGTTTGGTCAGGGTGTGATTTGGGTGGGCATTCTATGTTTTGTTTTCTATGTTTGTTTATTTCTATGTTTTGGCCCGGGTATGGTTCTCAATCAGGGACAGCTGTCTATCGTTGTCTCTGATTGGGAATCATACTTAGGTAGCCCTTTTTCCCTCCTTCAGTGTGGGTAGTTTTTTTTTTTGTTAGTGGCACTATAGCGTTGTACGCGTCATGGTTGTACCCTTATCCTCCTTCTACTCTGTTCCTCTGGTGATGTGGAGGTTAATCCAGATCCTGCAGTGCCTAGCTCCACTCCCACCCCCCAGGTGCTCTCATTTGTTGACTTCTGTAAATGTAAAAGCCTTGGTTTCATGCATGTTAACATTAGAAGCCTACTCCCTAAGTTTGTTTTACTCACTGCTTTAGCACACTCTGCCAACCCAGATGTCTTAGCTGTGTCTGAATCCTGGCTTAGGAAAACCACCAAAAACCTTGACATTTCCATTCCTAACTATAACCTTTTCCGCCAAGATAGAACTGCCAAAGGGGGCGGTGTTGCAATCTACTGCAAAGATAGCCTGCAGAGTTCTGTATTACTATCTACGTCTCCACCCAAACAATTTGAGATTCTACTTCTAAAAATTCACCTTTCCAGACAGAAACAAGTCTCTCACTGTTGCCGCTTGCAAAAGACCTCCCTCTGCCCCCAGCTGTGCCCTCGATACCATATGTGAATTGATTGTCCCCCATCTATCTACTGAGCTCGTGCTACTAGGTGACCTAAACTCAGACATGCTTAACACCCGGGCCATCCTACAAACTAAACTTGATGCCCTCAATCTCACACCAATTATCAATGAACCTACCAGGTACAACCCCAAAGCAGTAAACACGGGCACCCTCATAGATGTCATCCTAACTAATTCGCCCTCCAAATACACCTCTGCTGTTTTCAATCAAGATCTCAGCGATCACTGCCTCATTGCCTGCATCCGTAATGGGTCTGCGACCAAACGACCACCCATCATCACTGTCAAACGCTCCCTAAAACACGCAAACAGACCTTTCTAATGGCCGGGGTATCCTGGAATAACATTGACCTCATCCCGTCAGTAGACGATCCCTGGCTATTCTTAAAAAAGTACCTTCCTCACAATCTTAAACAAGCATGGCCCTCTCAAAAAATGTAGAACTAGGAATAGATAAAGTTCTTGGTTCACTCTAGATCTGTCTGCCCTTGACCAGCACAAAAACATCCAGTGGCGTTCTGCATTAGCATCGAATAGCCCCCGTGATATGCAACTTTTCAGGGAAGTCAGGAACAAATATACACAGGCAGTTAGAAAAGTTGAGGCAAGCTTTTTCAAACAGAAATTTGCATCCTGTAGTACTAACTCAAAAAAGTTCTGGGACACTGTAAAGTCTATGGAGAATAAGAGCACCTCCTCCCAGCTGCCCACTGCTCTGAGGCTAAGAAACACTGTCACCACCGATAAATCCACTATAATTGAGAATTTAAATAAGCATTTCTCTACGGCTGGCCATGCTTTCCACATGGCTACCCCTACCCCGGTCAACAACCCTCCACAGCAACCCGCAGAAGCCCCCACCATTTCTCCTTTACTTAAATCCAGATAGCTGATGTTCTGAAAGAGCTGCAAAATATGGACCCCTACAACTCAGCCGGGCTAGACAATCTGCACCCTCTTTTTCTGAAATTATCTGCCAAAATTGTTGAAACCCCTATTACTAGCATGTTCAAATCTGTCGTTCTGCCCCTGAACAGGCAGTTAACCCACTGTTCCTAGGCCGTCATTGAAAATAAGAATTTGTTCTTAACTGACTTGCCTGGTTAAATAAAGGTTAAATAAAAAATAAAAAAATTCCCAAAGATTGGAAAGCTGCTGCGGTCATCCCCCTCTACAAAGGGGGTGACACTCTAGACCCAAACTGCTACAAACCTATATCTATCCAACCCTGTCTTTCTTAGGTCTTCAAAAGCCAAGTTAACAAACAGATTACTGACCATTTCGAATCCCACCATACCTTCTCCGCTATGCATTCTGGTTTCAGAGCTGGTCATGGGTGCACATCAGCCAACCTCAAGGTTCTTAACGACATTATAACCGCCATCGATAAGAGACATTACTGTGCAGCCGTATTCATCGACCTGGCCAAGGCTTTCGGCTCTGTCAATCAAAACATTCTTATTGGCAGACTCGACAGCATTGGTTTCTCAAATGATTGCCTCGCCTGGTTTACCAACTATTTCTCTGATAGAGTTCAGTGTGTCAAATCGGAGGGCCTGTTGTCCGGACCTCTGACAGTCTCTATGGGTGTGCCACAGGGTTCAATTCTCAGGCCGACTCTCTTTTCTGTATACATCAATGATGTTGCTCTTGCTGCTGGTGATTCTCTGATCCACCTCTACGCAGACAACACCATTCTGTATACTTCTGGCCCCTCCTTGGACACTGTGTTAACTAACCTCCAGACAAGCTTCAATGCCATACAACACTTCTTCCGTGGCCTCCAACTGCTCTTAAACGCACGTAAAACTAAATGCATTCTATTCAATCGATCACTGCCCGCACCTGCTCGCCCGTCCAGCATCACTACTCTGGACGGCTCTGACTTAGAATTCGTGGACTACAAATACCTGGGTGTCTGGTTAGACTTTAAACTCTCCTTCCAGACTCACATTAAGCATCTCCAATCCAAAATTAAATCTAGAATCAGCTTCCTATATCGCAACAAAGCATCCTTCACTCATGCTGCCAAACATACCCTTGTAAAACTGACCATCCTACCGATCCTCGACTTTGGTGATGTCATCTGTAAAATAGCCTCCAACACTCTACTCAACAAACTGGATGCAGTCTATCACAGTGCCATCCGTTTTGTCACCAAAGCCCCATACACTACCCACCATTGCGACCTGTACGCTCTCGTTGGTTGGTCCTCGCTTCATACTCGTCGCCAAACCCACTGGCTGCAGTTTATCTACAAGTCTCTGCTCGGTAAAGCCCTCCTTTGGTCGTCTTTCCTTCCAGTTCTCTGCTGCCCATGACTGGAATGAACTGCAAAAATCTCTGAAGCTGGAGACTCACATCTCCCTCACAATCTTTAAGCACCAGCTGTCAGAGCAGCTTACAGATCACTGCACCTGTACATAGCCCATCTGTAAACAGCCCATCTATCTACCTACCTCATCCCCATACTGGTATTTATTTATTTTTCTCCTTTGCACCCCAGTATCTCTACCTGCACTTTACCTGCACTGATCTACCATTCCAGTGTTTAATGGCTATATTGTAATTACTTCGCCACCAAGGCCTATTTATTTCCTTAACTTACCTCATTTGCACTCACTGTATGTAGACTTTTTGTTATCTTTTGTTCTACTGTATTATTGACTGTATGTTTTGTTTATTCCATGTGTATGTGTTTATTCCATGTGTATTCCATGTGTTGTATGTGTCAAATTGCTATGCTTTATCTTGGCCAGGTCGCAGTTGTAAATGAGAACTTGTTCTCAACTAGTCTACCTGGTTAAATAAAGGTGAAATAAAACAGCAAAACAACATGCAGTTGAAGTGGGAAGTTTACATACACCTTAGCCAAATACATTTAAACTCAGTTTTTCACAATTCCTGATATTTAATCCTAGTACAAATTCCCTGTCTTAGGTCAGTTAGGATCACCACTTTATTTTAAGAATGTGAAATGCCAGAATAATAGTAGAGAGAATGATTTATTTCAGCTTTTATTTCTTTCATCACATTCCCAGTGGGTCAGAAGTTTACATACACTCAATTCATATTTGGTAGCATTGCCTTTAAATTGTTTAACTTGAGTCAAACTTTTCGGGTAGCCTTCCACAAGCTTCCCACTATAATTTGGGTGAATTTTCTATAGGATTGAGGTCAGGGCTTTGTGATGGCCACTGACTTTGTTGTTCTTAAGCCATTTTACCACAACTCTGGAAATATGCTTGGGGTCATTGTCCACTTGGAAGACCCATTTGTAGAAGCACGGTGGCTAGGAGAAACTCCCTAGAAATGTCTGGAACCTAGGGAGAAGTTGGCTTTTCATAGCCGATCATTTAGAGTTGAGACAGCAGGTGAGGTAGAGAGAGAGTCCAAAACAGCATGTCCGGGACAAAGTAGCACATCCAGTGAACAGGTCAGGGTACCATAGCCACAGGCAGAACAGTTGAAACTGGCGCAGCAGCACGACCAGGTGGACTGGGGACAGCAAGGAGTCATCAGGCCAGGTAGTCCTGAGAGAGAACTCCTCTCTCTCTCTCTCTCTCAAGGCTATCAGACTGTTAAATAGCGATCACTAGCCGGCTACCACCCGTCTTGTGGTAGGGTATGGCATGGCATTGCTAGCCCTCCTTCTTCAAAATCCATTTTACCCTATACAAATCTCCCACTTTACCACCACCAAAGCACCCCCAGACCATCACATTGCCTCCACCATGCTCCTCCAGCATCATTTCATTTTTTCCACATCACACGAATGTTCTTTTTTTGTGATCTGAACACCTCAAACTTAGATTTGTCTGTCCACAACACATTTTTCCAATCTTCCTCTGTCGAGTGTCTGTGTTCTTTTGCCCAGCTTAATCTTTTCTTTTTATTGGCCGATCTGAGATATGTTTTTTTCTTTGCAACACTGCCTAGAAGGCCAGCATCCCGGAGTCGCCTCTTCACTGTTCACGTTGAGACTGGTGTTTTGTGGGTACTATTTAATGAAGCTGCCAGTTGAATACTTGTGAGGCGTCTGTTTCCCAAACTAGACACTCTAGTGTACTTGTATTCTTGCTCAGTTGTGTACCGGGGCCTCCCACTCCTCTTTCTATTCTGGTTAGAGACAGTTTGCACTATTCTGAGAAGAGAGTATTACACAGCTTTGTACGAGATCTTCAGGTCCTTGGCAATTTCTCGCATGGAATAGCCTTCATTTCTCAGAACAAGAACAGACTGACGAGTTTCAGGAGAAAGTTCTTTGTTTCTGGCCATTATGAGCCTGTAATCGAACCCACAAACGCTGAAGCTCCAGATACTCAACTAGTCTAAAGAAGGCCTGTTTTATTGCTTCTGTAATCAGGACAACAGTTTTCAGCTGTGCTAACATAATTGCAAAAGGGTTTTCTAATGATCATTTAGCCTTTTAAAATGATAAACTTGGATTAGCTAACACAACGTGCCATTGGAACACAGGAGTGATGGTTGCTGATAATAAGCCTCTGTACACCTACAGTATGTAGATATTCCATTAAAACAACTGCTGTTTCCAGTTACAATAGTCATTTACAACATTAACAATGTATAGACTGTATTTCTGATCAATTTTATGTTATTTTAATGGACAAGAAAATTGCTTTTCTTTCAAAAACAAGGAAATGTCTAAGTGACCCCACACTTTGAATGGTAGTGTATGTATATACTGTATTCTAGTCTACTGTGTTTTAATCAAGGCCACTCTGACATTGCCCTTCCTAATGTTTATATATTTCTTAATTACATTATTTTACTTTTAGATGTGTGTATTGTTGTGAATTGTTAGATACTACTGCACTGTTGGAGCTAGGAACACAAGCATTTCTCTGCACCAGCAATAACAAATCAAATCAAATTAAACTGTATTTGTCACATGCGCCGAATACAACCGGTGTAGACCTTACCTTGAAATGCTTACTTGCAAGCCCTTAACCAACAGTGCAGTTCAAGAAAGAGTTAAGAAAATATCTACCAAATAAACGAAAGTAAAAAATAATATAAAGTAACACAATAAAAGAACAATAACAAGGCTATATACAGGGGGCACCGGTACCGAGTCAATGTACAGGGGTACAGGATAGTCGAGGTCATTTGTACATGTAGGTAGTGACTATGCATAGATTATAAGTAGCTAGTTGCAGCAGTGTACAAACAAATGGAGTGGGGGGAGGTCAATGTAAATAGTCTGGTGGCCATTTGATGAATTCCTTAGCAGTCTTATGGCTTGGGGGGGTAGAAGCTCTTAAGGAGTCTTTCGGTCCGAGACTTGGCGTTCCGATACCGCTTGCCGTGCAGTACCGGGGACTGGAGTCTTTGAAAATGTTTTGGTCTTTCCTCTCACACCGCCTAGTATATAGGTCCTGGATGGCAGGAAGCTTGGCCCCAGTGATGTACTGAGTCGTACACACTACCCTCTGTAGCACCTTACGGTCAGATGCCGAGCAGTTGCCATATCAGGCGGTGATGCAACCGGTCAGGATGTTCTCGATGGTGCAGCTGTAGGACCTTTTGAGAGTATGGGGACTCATGCTAAATCCTTTCAGTCTCTTGAGTTGGAAAGGGTGTTGTCGTCCCTCTTCACGACTGTCTTGGTGTGTTTGGACCATGAAAGTTTGTTGGTGATGTGGACACCAAGGAACTTGAAACTCTCAGCCCACTCCACTACAGACCCGTCAATATTAATGGGGGCCTGTTCGCTCTGCTTTTTGCTTTAGTCCACGATCAGATCCTTTGTTTTGCTCACGTTGAGGGAGAGGTTGTTGTCCTGGCACCACACTGCCAGGTCTCTGACCTATTCCCTATATGCTGGATCATCGCTGTCAGTGATCACTGTTGTGTCGTCAGTAAGCCTAATGATGGTGTTGGAGTCGTGTTTGTCCACACAGTCATGGGTGAACAGGGAGTACAGGAGGGGACTAAGCACACACCCCTGAGGGGCCCCAGTGTTGAGGATCAGCTTGGCAGATGTGTTGTTGCCTACCCTTACCACCTGGGGGCTGCCCGTCAGAAAGTCCTGGGTCCAGTTGCAGAGGGAGGTGTTTAGTCCCAGAGTTCTTAGCTTAGTTATGAGCTTTATGGGCACTATGGTATTGAACTCTGAGTTGTAGTCAATGTACAGCATTCTCACATAGGTGTTCCTTTTGTCCAGGTGAGAAAGGGAATGTCACGGCTTTCAGGAACAATCACCCAGAAACACACAGTGAAACCCAGGCTACCTAAATATGGTTCCCAATCAGAGACAATAACTAACACCTGCCTCTGATTGAGAACCATATCAGGCCAGACATAGAAATAGACAAACAAGACATCCAACATAGAATGCCCACTCAGCACACACCCTGACCAACCAAAACAGTGACAGTACCCCCCCCCCCAAGGTGCCGACTCCGGCCGCAAAACCTGAACCTATCGGGGAGGGTCTGGGTGGGCATCTGTCCGCGGTGGCGGCTCCGGTGCTGGACGTGGCCCCCACTTCACCGTAGTCCTCCCCCACCTTGTCCGCCTCCGTGACCTCCTAGCCACGGCAACCCTGCTAAATAAAATGGGACAGAGGGGCAGCTCGGGACAGAGGGGCTCCTCAGACTCCGGCAGCAGCGCCGGACAGGCGGGAGACTCCGGCAGCAGCGCCTGACAGGCGAGAGACTCCGGCAGCAGTGGAGAGGAGGAAGGCTCTGGCAGATCCTGGCTGACTGGCGGATCTGGAAGAGTCTGGCTGACTGGCGGATCTGGAAGAGTCTGGCTGACTGGCGGATTTGGAAGAGTCTGGCTGACTGGCAGATCGGGAAGAGTCTGGCTGACTGGCAGATCGGGAAGAGTCTGGCTGACTGGCAGATCGGGAAGAGTATGGTGACTGGCAGATCGGGAAGAGTCTGGTTGACTGGCAGATCGGGAAGAGTATGGTTGACTGGCAGATCGGGAAGAGTCTGGTTGACTGGCAGATCTGGAAGAGTCTGGTTGACTGGCAGATCTGGAAGAGTCTGGTTGACTGGCAGATCTGGAAGAGTCTGGTTGACTGGCGGATCTGGAAGAGTCTGGCTGACTGGCGGATCTGGAAGAGTCTGGCTGACTGGCGGATCCTGGCAGACTGACGGCTCTGGCTGCTCCATGCTGACTGGCAGCTCTGGCTGCTTCATGCTGACTGGCGGCTCTGGCTGCTCCATGCAGACTGGCAGCTCTGGCTGCTCCATGCAGATTGGCAGCTCTGGCGGCTTCTTGCAGACTGGCAGCTCTGGCTGCTCCATGCAGACTGGCAGCTCCTTGCAGACTGGCAGCTCCTTGCAGACTGGCAGCTCCTTGCAGACTGGCAACTCCATGCAGACTGGCAGCTCCGGCTGCTCCATGCAGACTGACAGCTCTGGCTGCTCCATGCAGACTGACAGCTCTGGCTGCTCCATGCAGGCTGGCAGCTCTGGCTGCTCCATGCAGGCTGGCAGCTCTGGCTGCGCTAAACAGGCAGGAGACTCCATCAGCGTAGGAGAGGAGAAATGCTCCGGCAGCGTAGGAGAGGAGGAAGGCTCAGGCAGCGCTGAACAGGCGGGAGACTCCGGCAGCGCAGGAGAGGAGGAAGGCTCCGGTAGCGTTGGAGAGACGAGGCGCACTGTAGGCCTGATGCGTGGTTCTGGCACTGGTGGTACTGGGCCGAGGACACGCACAGGAAGCCTGGTGCGGAGAGCTGCCACCGGAGGACTGATGTGTGGAGGTGGCACTGGATAGACCGGACCGTGCAGGCGCACTGGAGCTCTTGAGCACCGAGCCTGCCCAACCTTACCTGGCTCGATGCCCACTCTAGCCCTGCCAATACGAGGAGCTGGTATGTACCGCACTGGGCTATGCACCCGCACTGGAGACACCGTGCGCTCCACAGCATAACACGGTGCCTGCCCGGTCTCTTTAGCCCCCCGGTAAGCACAGGAAGTTTGCGCAGGTCTCCTACCTGGCGTAGCCCTACTCCCCCCCCCCCCCCAAGACATTTTTGGGGCTGACTCTCGGGCTTCCTTCCACGTCGCCGTGCTTGCTTCGCCATCTCTATTCTCCTATAACCCTCTTCGCACTGCTCCAGTGAATCCCAGGCGGGCTCCGGCACTCTCCCTGGGTCGACCGCCCACCTGTCTATTTCCTCCCAAGTAGTGTAGTCCCGATATTGTTGCTCCTGCTGCCGCTGTTACTTCTCCTCATACCAGCACCTCTCAGCTCTCTCCGCCTCCAGTTCTTCTTTGGGGCGGCGATATTCTCCAGGCTGATCCCAGGGTCCTTCTCCAAACAATTTGTCCTCCCATGTCCATTCCTCCCTTTGTTGCTCCTGCCTGTTACTATGCCGCTTGGTCCTGTTGTGGTGGGTGATTCTGTCATGGCTGTCGTTGTGGGAAGGAGGAGCGGACCAAAATGCAGCGTAGTTTTGATTCATTTTATTAAATACGGAAACTATACACGATAAACTAACAAAATAACAAACCCACAAAAACCGAAAACAGCCCTATCTGGTGCAAAACACAGAGACAGGAACAATCACCCACAAACACACAGTGAAACCCAGGCTACCTAAATATGGTTCCCAATCAGAGACAATGACAAACACCTGCCTCTGATTGAGAACCATATCAGGCCAGACATAGAAATAGACAAACAAGACATCCAACATAGAATGCCCACTCAGCTCAGACCCTGACCAACCAAAACATAGAAACATACAAATAAACTATGGTCAGGGTGTGACAGGGAAGTGTAGACAAGACAGATGTTTTTATTAGGTTTTATTTGCGGCAGTGTCTATTAATTGTCCAAACGCACGGCCGCTTTCCCACTCTTTATTGCTATAGAATTTTCACAAATGCCTTACATTCTATGAAAATGACCATATCTAAGTGCTTGGTTTATCCGAAAATGTAATAAAAAGGAGTCATATTCTTTCTGGGGTTGTATATGAACAGATTTTACTAAGATTTGATACGGTCCGTTCCACTTTTAATCGAGGTTGTTGCTCCTTAGTCGCTCCATGAGTTGTGTATCTCATTATGTCATGGTAAAGCAATGTGGCATCCCTGGAGTGTGATCGCCTTGTTTGTGACCTCAGCGTTCCCGCCCCTAGCACTTCCTTACCCTGGAGGTTATGACATGAAATACTGATTCCTCTGCAGCTGTCGCCCCATTAAGGTCTCTCGTAATCCTGTTGATATTCAGCGGAAAACAGAGATGTTGTCAGAATTACAGTAAACTGCTAGGTGATGCAATATGCATGGGTGCGGCTATAGGCTGAAAGGAGGGCTATTGCTCTAAATAGTAACAGGAGACCAGGCAACTGGGAGTCAAGTCTGACTGGATTCCCATTTCACAAGTCAAGGTCCTCTTTTTTCTCCCTCTCTTCCCTCTCCTTCCCTGGGTCCAGGCGGGCTTTGAACACAACAAGCATGCTGCTCCCTCACCTTCCCCCTGTTTGAAGTAGAAGTAGGAATTATCAAATTCTAACTCTGCTTCTCACTCCAGCAGTCTAGCAGCCATTTTGCAGTCTCTATTACTGGTTTTTGTTCTCTCGCTTCCGTCACTTTGATCAGATCAGTGTTGTATTTAGCATGTTTGGCACTGACACCGGTGTTTGACCTCTCTTACTGTTTTCTGTTCTCTCTGCTTGCCTCTAGAACTCTACAGGATTGCGAATACCTATAGGCCACCAGAGCTACAGATTAGATAGACCACATTCTCTGTAATCTGAAGCAGAATCGTGTATGTGTTTTGGTCTAGGTATTTTCTCCTCTCCTCTGCCTTATGGAGCAGCTGGGCTAAAGTGGCTTCGGTCTAAAGGGATTTCAGTGCAACCTGCGGGCACCAAGGATAAGAGGAGGCACTCTGTGGTGCAGGTTACATCTAGCACCGTGCTTGAGACATTTAGTCTGTATTTGTATCATCTGTGTAAGTGCAGAGAAGGCACTGAGACTGGGGGAGATCACTCTGCTTTTTCACTGCCCAAGGGCTTGACGCCATGGCTTCAGACTCAAGGCTAGGGAAAGCAGACACACACACACACACACACACATACACACACACACACACACACACACACACACACACACACACACACACACACACACACACACACACACACACACACACACACACACACACACACACACACACACACACACACACACACACACACAATGCCCTGAAGGAGACAGGTACCTAGACCCTACCCTAAGGATATGTGCTGGGATAATAATGTTGGCAGAAGATAGCAGTAAAATGTCTGCAATGACTTCTGTGTGGCATGGTTTAATGTAACTTTGTTATTAAAATACTTTCATTGTAATACCCTAAGGACCAAAACCAATCTGACATTCATGAGGCTGGAAGAATGTAAGCAACTACAGGAAAGTGGTATAGTGCTACGGTAATACTTTTGCAAAATCATGCAGCTGCCAAATATACAAAGGGATATAGCCTGTTAGCTAGCAAGGAGACATAGGCATCTATAGACTGCAAATGACCATTGCCATATGTTTGTTTATGTTACCATTTGGCTCTTGAAATTCACCTATTCAGCTAACACTTAATGGCTGGGCTTCAATGTTCAGAATTCCATGCTTTTTCCTTTGAAAAGTAGCCACAGCTAAACTTGGTTAACCTGGCAACCCGATACTTCCTCGTAAGAAGTAATCCACTGGTTTTACCTGCAATGGGTCACTGGCACATATTAACTCCTGCACTGGTGCCGACACGTTATGAGAGTGTTTTTCTTTTATAAGCCATTCTATGTGGATTTTATTGATCGTGAGTGGTTTTAACAGAACCATTTAAAGACACACATAAACATTTACTGTAACAATGTACCTGTTAGGCTATGCAATTCACAATGCATGAAGCTCTAGCCATAAATTCTTTAATTCTGCAAGCCGTATTTCTGCCTATGCAGCTGATCGGGGGCATTATTTGTCTTGGATGCTGCACCACAGCGAGCTCTGACATTAATTAGATAACTTTTTCATAGCACCAGAGCCATACCCTTCCAGCCATGCTGTATCCACACAGACAAGCCTGTTTTACAGTCACTACAGACTGAGGTCAGAAGGCATGCTTGACCTCTCAATCCCAGACATCCAGCAGACAACCTTTGTGGGTTTGTTTCCGTGGTCCATCTCTGTCGATACTTCAGAGGTGCTGCGGAATGGATTCTTTTCTCGCTTCTTTACCACATGAATCTTGTCAATAGCACTCCGTAACAGCCAAGAGTGGCGCCACCCTTTTATTGAAGAGTATCAGGCTTCGCAGAACACAGAGAAAAAAACACAAACCTGGAACCTGAGAAACTCTCCCATCCGCCAAGAGGAGGGTGGCAGAAAACAGCTCTCTCCCTGTCAGTCAATGTATGACAGAGAACAGGACAGAGCAGGACAGAATAGGACAGGACAGGACAGTAGCCATATGCTACTGCTAAGATCATCAAGAACATAATCCTTCATTAATCTATAATATGCTTTATGCCTCATTGACATTTTGCTGTGTCTGTTTAATTCAGCACAATTTTAATCTGTATTTCAGAAAATTAAATTGTCCAGTAAGCGGTTTACACACATATGCTTAGTATTTATGATAATACCTTAATCTATATAAGGTGGAGGAAATCTAGCAACGGCAGGACAGAGAAGAATAATCTACCATGCCACGCATGATGAATTACAGTACAGCTGGGAGTATTGAGTAAATATGTTGAGTAAATACACTATATATACAAAAGTATGTGGACACCACTTCAAATTAGAGGATTTGGCTATTTCAGCCACAGGTGTATAAAATCAAGCACATGACCATGCAATCTGCATAGACAAACATTGGCAGTAGAATTGCATTACTGAAGAACTCAGTGACTTTCAATATGGCACTGTCATATGATGCCACCTTTCCAACAAGTCAGTTCTTCAAATTTCTGCCCTGCTAGACCTGCCCCGGTCAACTCTAAGTGCTGTTACTGTGAAGTGGAAACATCTAGGAGCAACAACGGCTCAGCAGGGAAGTGGTAGGCCACACAAGTTCACAGAACGTTGCCGCCGAGTGCTGAAGCGCTAAGATCACAATGTGCAATGCCAAGCTTCGGCTGGAGTGGTGTAAAGTTTGCCGCCATTGGACTCCGGAGCTGTGGAAACGCATTCTCTGGTGTGATGAATCACGCTTTCCCATCTGGCAGTCCGAAGTACGAATCTGGGTTTGGCCGATGCCAGGAGAACGCTACCTGCCCCAATGCATAGTGACAACTTTAAAGTTTGGTGGAGGAGGAATAATGGTATGGAGGTGTTTTTCATGGCTCGGGCTAGGCCTCTTAGGACCAGTGAAGGAAAATCTTAACGCTACAGCATACAATGACATTCTACACAATTATGTGCTTCCAACTTTGTGGCAACAGTTTGGGGAAGGCCCTTTCCTGTTTCAGCATGGCAATGCCCCCGTGCACAAAGCGAGGTCCATATAGAAATGGTTGATCAAGATCGCATGAACTTGACTGGCCTGCACAGAGCCCTGACCTCAACCCCATCAAACACCTTTGGGATGAATTGGAACGTCGACTGCGAGCCAGGCCTAATCGCCCAACATCAGTGCCCAACTCACTAATGCTCTTGTGGCTGAATGGAAGCAAGTCCTCGCTGCAATGTTCCAACATGTAGTGGAAAGCCTTCCCAGATGTGTGGAGGCTGTTATAGCAGCAAAGGGGGGACAAACTCCATGTTCATTCCCATAATTTTGGAATGTGATGTTTGACAAGTAGGTGTCCACATATTTTTGGTCATGTAGTGTATGTTACTATTTTTCCTGACAGTTTCATAGATAATTGTCTACCTGTTTCTTTTTGGCTGATTAGGATTTTCAATATCAAAGCACTGAATGCTTTGCTCAGTTTTATTTTATCTTATCAACTACATCCATTTTCATATCGGTCAATACTCATAAAACATAGATCTCATAAAACAACTATCTTTCAACTAGGAAAGCTTATGAAAACTAATTTGGTTCATTAGCATACAGGATATTTTGCAAGACATACTCTAAAGGTATTTATTTTATACCCTAATTAAAAGCAGGGCTACATCCCAGGCTCCCGAGTGGCGCAGCGGTCTAGGCACTGCATCTCAGTGAGTTCGGGGCGGCAGGTAGCCTAGTGGTTAGAGCATTGGGCCAGTAATTGAAAGGTTGCTGGATTGAATCCCCGAGCTGACAAGGTAAAAAATCTGTGGTTCTGCCCCTGAGCAAGGTAACGCACTGTTCCCTGGGTGCTGTGGATGTCGATTAAGGCAGCCACCTGCACCTCTCTGATTCAGAGGGGTTGGGTTACATGCAGAAGACGCATTTCAGTTGAAAGCATTCAGTTGTACAACTGACTAGGTATCCCCCCTTTCCCCTTGACGTGTCACTACAGACAGCCTGGAATCCAGGCTTTATCACTACCGGCTGTGATTGGGGGGCACACAATTGGCCCAGCATTGTCTGAGTTTGGCCGGTGTAGGCCGTCATTGTAAATAAGAATTTGTTCTTAACTGACTTGTCGAGTTAACTAAGTATAGTTTAGTTCTACACCAGTTTTTATATACTGTATCTGGCAGGTTGCTCTGTTGGTTCTAACCATGTTAAACGGTCAGAAGTATTAGCCCAAATCAAATCAAATGTATTTGTCACATACACATGGTTAGCAGATGTTAATGCAAGTGTAGCGAAATGCTTGTTCTTTTAGTTCCGACAATGCAGTAATAACCAACGAGTAATCTAACTAATAATTCCAAAACTACTACCTTATACACACAAGTGTAAAGGGATAAAGAATATGTACATAAAGATATATGAATGAGTGATGGTACAGAGCGGCATAGGCAAGATGCAGTAGATGGTATTGAGTACAGTATATACATATGTGTCAGGACCCGGTTACGAACCTGGGTCTCCGGAGTGAGAAACAGTCACTTAACCAACTGAGCCACGAATAGTCAGCAGAACCCAGAAGATGAGGCATATATATATTTTTTTTTTTTATGAGGCAGACACAGCAGTACTTAAGACGGTGTATTTAATAAAGTAAAAAGGAGAAGTCCTTCAATACAAAATGGCAAATCCAAAAGGTGGTAGGTATAGCACAAAAAAAGCCTCAAGAGATACTCAAAAACAAAAACAGAATTCCACAAGAGTGTCCACCGGAATCGACAAGAGTACACAGAACACTAGGGCTGGGTGCTAACATACAAACACAGAGCACAGAACTTAGGGAAACAAAGGGTTTAAATACAATCAGGGGAAACGAGGCACAGGTGCAAATAATAATGGGGATCAAGGGAAAAAACATAAGGTCAAAAAGCACAATGGGGGCATCTAGTGACCAAAACCCGGAACAACCCTGGCCAAATCCTGACACATATGAGTATGTAAACAAAGTGGCTGGAGTTGAGTCAGTGTGTTGGCAGCAGCCATTCAATGTTAGTGGTGGCTGTCTGATAGCCTTGAGATAGAAGCTGTTTTTCAGTCTCTCGCTCCCAGCTTTGAAGCACCTGTACTGACCTCGCCTTCTGGATGATAGCGGGGTGAACAGGCAGTGGCTCCGGTGGTTGATGTCCTTGATGATCTTTATGGCCTTCCTGTAACATCGGGTGGTGTAGGTGTCCTGGAGGGCAGGTAGTTTACCCCGGTGATGCGTTGTGCAGACCTCACTACCCTCTGGAGAGCCTTACGGTTGTGGGCGGAGCAGTTGCCGTACCAGGCCCGCCAGGATGCTCTCGATTGTGCATCTGTAGAAGTTTGTGAGTGCTTTTGGTGACAAGCCAAATTTCTTCAGCAACCTGAGGTTGAAGAGGCACTGCTGCACCTTCTTCACGATGCTGTCTGTGTGGGTGGACCAATTCAGTTTGTCTGTGATGTGTACGCCGAGGAACTTAAAACTTACTACCCTCTCCACTACTCTTATTTTCCTGACACCACACTCCGAGGGCCCTCACCTCCTCCCTGTAGGCCGTCTCGTCGTTGTTGGTAATCAAGCCTACCACTGTTGTGTCGTCCGCAAACTTGATGATTGAGTTGGAGTATAGGAGAGTGCTCAGAATGCACCCTTGTGGGGTGTGGGGCCCCAGTGTTGAGGATCAGCGGGGTGGAGATGTTGTTACCTACCCTCACCACCTGGGGGCGACCCGTCAGGAAGTCTAGTACCCAGTTGCACAGGGCGGGGTCGAGACCCAGGGTCTCGAGCTTGATGACGAGTTTGGAGGGTACTATGGTGTTAAATGCTGAGCTGTATTTGATGAACAGCATTCTCACATAGGTATTCCTCTTGTCCAGATGGGTTAGGGCAGTGTGCAGTGTGGTTGAGATTGCATCGCCTGTGGACCTATTTGGGCGGTAAGCAAATTGGAGTGGGTCTAGGGTGTCAGGTAGGGTGGAGGTGATATGGTCCTTGACTAGTCTCTCAAAGCACTTCATGATGACGGAAGTGAGTGCTACAGGGCGGTAGTCGTTTAGCTCAGTTACCTTAGCTTTCTTGGGAACAGGAACAATGGTGGCCCTTTTGAAGCATGTGGGAACAGCAGACTGGGATAAGGATTGATTGAATATGCCCGTAAACACACCAGCCAGCTGGTCTGCGCATGCTCTGAGGGCGCGGCTGGGGATGCCGTCTGGGCCTGCAGCCTTGAGAGGGTTAACACGTTTAAATGTTTTACTCACCTCGGCTGCAGTGAAGGAGAGTCCGCATGTTTTTGTTGCGGGCCGTGTCAGTGGCACTGTATTGTCCTCAAAGCGGGCAAAAAAGTTATTTAGTCTGCCTGGGAGGAAGACATCCTGGTCCGTGACTGGGCTGGTTTTCTTTTTGTAATCCGTGATTGACTGTAGACCCTGCCACATACCTCTTGTGTCTGAGCCGTTGAATTGCGATTCTACTTTGTCTCTATACTGACGCTTAGCTTGTTTGATTGCCTTGTGGAGGGAATAGCTACACTGTTTGTATTCGGTCATGTTTCCGGTCACCTTGCCCTGATTAAAAGCAGTGGTTCGCGCTTTCAGTTTCACGCGAATGCTGCCATCAATCCACAGTTTCTGGTTTGGGAATGTTGTAATCGTTGCTATGGGAACGACATCTTCAACGCACGTTCTAATGAACTCGCTCACCGAATCAGCTTATTCGTCAATGTTGTTGTTTGATGCAATACGAAACTTATCCCAGTCCATGTGATGGAAGCAGTCTTGGAGTGAGGAATCAGATTGGTCGGACCAGCGTTGAACAGACCTTGGTCGGACCAGCGTTGAACAGACCTTAGCGCGGGAGCTTCTTGTTTTAGCTTCTGTCTGTAGGCAGGGAGCAACAAAATGGAGTCGTGGTCAGCTTTTCCGAAACGACGGCGGGGGAGGGCCTTATATGCGTCGCGGAAGTTAGAATAGCAATAATCCAAGGTTTTACCAGCCCTGGTTGCGCAATCGATATGCTGATACAATTTAGGGAGTCTTGTTTTCAGATTAGCCTTGTTAAAATACCAAGCTACAATGAATTCAGCCTCAGGATATGTGGATTCCAGTTTGCAAAGAGTCAAATAAAGTTTGTTCAGAGCCATCCATGTGTCTGCTTGGGGGGGAATATATACGGCTGTGATTATAATCTAAGAGAATTCCCTTGGTAGATAATGCGGTCGACATTTGATTGTGAGGAATTCTAAATCAGATGAACAGAAGGACCTGAGTTCCTGTATGTTGTTGTGACCACACTACGTCTCGTTAACCATAAAGCATACGCCCCCGCCCCTCTTCTTACCAGAAAAATGTTTGTTTCTGTCTGCGCGATGCGTGGAGAAACCAGCTGGCTGCACCGACTCCGATAGCGTCTCTCGAGTGAGCCATGTTTCCGTGAAGCAAAGAACGTTACAGTCTCTGATGTCCCTCTGGAATGCTACCCTTGCTCGGATTTCATCAACCTTGTTGTCAAGAGACTGGACATTGGAGAGAAGTATGCTAGGGAGTGGTGCGCGATGTGCCCGTCTCCGGAGTCTGACCAGAAGACCGCCTCGTTTCCCTCTTTTACGGAGTCGTTGTTTTGGGTTGCCGGCTGGGATCCATTCCGTTGTCCTGGGTGAAAGGCAGAACACAGGATCCGCTTCGTGAAAGTCATATTCTTGGTCGTACTGATGGTGAGTTGACGCTGCTCTTATATTCAGTAGTTCTTCTCGACTGTATGTAATGAAACCTAAGATGACCTGGGGTACCAATGTAGGAAATAACACGTAAAAAAAACAAAAAACTGCATAGCTTCCTAGGAACGCAAAGCGAGGCGGCCATCTCTGTCGGCGCCGGAAGTCAGCAGAGAACTCTGTTTAATTTCTGATATGGGGTACACACCAGTGCCATCTTAATGCATTACTATTCTATATTTCATCAGGTTCCATGTGAGCCTGGGATCTGAACTTTGGGAGGGAAAGAGCTTGACATGCTTGTGTAATGACAGTGGGTCTATGTGAACAGTGGGTGGTTAGGTGAAAGCCTGGAGCAGCCAAGCGGCTAGCTAGTTCCTTATATCTGTTCTACTCCTCCAGAAAGATCTAACACACTAGCTTAGTCAAGGAAGGAGACAGGGTCTTGAGATGCTTACCTTCTTCCCTCTTTGGATCCACATAAAAACTAGATACTAGAACCAATCAGTAGATTCACCATGTTGTTATTGGCTTCCTTGGGTGATATAAATATACCTCTTTACCTCAACTAGCAGTGTTAGCCAGAGATACTATTGATAGGCAACCTCTTCAGAGATTGCATAGTTTTCACCTGTACTGTAATTAATGGACAGATTTGATTTCTGCCATTTCATATAGAGGAACAGAAGGGCAGTGAAGGTTCTTCCCTTGAACAGTTATGTAACGGTAGATTACATGAACCTGTGAACAGGTCAGGACAGTGGAGAGTAGAGCCAGCAGCAGGCCTTTGTTAAACCAGACCTTAATCAGAACAGGGTTTGCCTCAGCAGGAGAAGGTTCCTCTGAAGTGGCTGATTAGAGCCTGGACCTGCTCTCTGAAGTTCACATTGTTCACACCCCAGGACTAAAGAACAAGAGCAAGGCTATACGGTGCTGAGAGGGGCACTTTGCCTCAACGATCAAAGGGAACTTTCTCCAGTGTAGTATAGATGGTGGAGACCAGGGGGCATGAAGTGAACATTTCCTCAACGTTTCACTCAAACCAATGTCCTGCTGAATGATATTTCACTGTGAGGATGTGAGCCCACTCCCTACAAACAGGAAACGGCAATCTTTGTCCTGCTCCCAGCCGGAATCAAGTGGGAGATAACGTTGAAGGAGAACAATATATCAGCCTGGTCTGATTATCTCTGCTGATTGGCTTGATTTCTTCACCATTTCCTTCTCTATTGCATGTGTGCTCCAATGTACACTTCACAATGTTTATGTACATTAATGTGCGTTAACTTGCATTTTATGATTTGTTCCTGTTTTATATATGCATATCTGTGAATCTACAGTATGTGTGTTCAACTATAACACACTAACTTTCCACTTACATGTCAGTCACTCTGGAAAATGTGCATGCAAACCTGAAACAGGATGGATTGGATGAAGTTGTGGACAAGAGGCCAGTTTGTGCTGCAGTACTTCCTTCATTGGGATCACAGGGTAATAGAGTCAGTGAGGAGGTGGGCTATGGATCTACAGAGGCTAACAGGATCACAAACACACACGTATTCAGATCATTACAGGTTCAATAGTCTGAAAGGTTATTAACACATCAGCTCCTAATGGAGCACAGAGCATGACTGAGAGACAGACTAAAGCAAGGAGCCACTCAATGGAGCAGGAAAACAGCTGCCGTGATGGATGAATGGTGTCTCGTGTTTCCCCTAACACTATATAATCAGGTTTGGTTCTCGTCCAGACTTACTCCTTCCCTCAGGTGTTACAGCTATAGCCCACACCCAGGCCAAGGTGGTTTCTAATGGGCAGTGGGCCTGAGATGTAGGGGTGGATGAGAGGAAAGTTGAGACTAGACAGGCTCTTATCAATAGAGGTTATGGTTGCTAGAGATATACGCTCCCGTTCAAAAGTTTGGGGTCACTTTGACATTTCCTTGTTTTTGAAAGAAAAGCTAATTTTTTTCCTCTTAAAATAATATCAAATTGATCAGAAATACAGTCTAGACATTGTTAATGTTGTAAATGACTATTCTAGCAGTTTTTGTATGGAATATCTACATACTGTAGGCGTACAGAGGCTTATTATCGGCAACCATCACTCCTGTGTTGCAATGGCACGTTGTGTTATCTAATCCAAGTTTATCATTTTAAAAGGCTAATTGATCATTAGAAAACCCACAGCTGAAAACTGTTGTTCTCAGTAATGAAGCAATAAAACTGGACTTCTTTAGACTAGTTGAGTATCTGGAGCATCAGCATTTGTGGGTTCGATTACAGGCTCAAAATTACCAGAAACAAAGAACTTTCTTCTGAAACTCGTCAGTCTATTCTTGTTCTGAGAATTGAAGGCTACTCCATGCGAGAAATTGCCAAGAAACTGAAGATCTCGTACAACGCTGTGTACTATGCCCTTCATAGAACAGCGCAAACTGTATCTAACCAGAATGGAAAGAGAAGTGGGTGGCCCAACTGAGCAACTGAGCAAGAGGATAAGTACATTAGAGTGTCTAGTTTGAGAAACAGACACCTCACAAGTCCTCAACTGGCAGCTTCATTAAATAGAACTGCAAAACACCAGTCTCAACATCAACAGTGAAGAGACGACTTCAGGATACTGGCCTTCTAGGCAGAGTTGCAAAGAAAAAAACATATCTCAGACTGGCCAATAAAAAGAAAAGATTAAGATGGGCAAAAGAACACAGACACTGGACAGAGGAACTCTGCCTAGATGGCCAGCATCCCGGAGTCGCCTCTTCACTGTTGATGTTGAGACTGGTGTTTTGCGGGTGTAATCAAACCCACAATTTCTGATGCTCCAGATACTCAACTAGTGTAAAGAAAACCAGTTGTATTGCTTCTTTAATCAGGCAACAGTTTTCAGCTGTGCTAACATAATTGCAAAATGGTTTTCTAATGATCAAGTAGCCTTTTAAAATTATAAACTTGGATTATCTAACACAACGTGCCATTGGAACACATCAGTGATGGTTGCTGATAATGGGCCTCTGTATGCCTATGTAGATATTCCATATTAAAATAAGCCGTTTCCAGCTACAATAGACATTTGTAACATTAACAATGTCTCCACTGTATTTCTGATCAATTTGATGTTATTTTTATGGACAAAAAGGTGCTTTTAAAAAACCCCAAGAGCATTTCTAAGTGACCCCATTTCTAAGTGACCCAAACTTTTGAATGTAGTGTGTATGATTACACTTTAGGAGAGACATTGAGGGATTTCTATGTGCTCGCTGCAGGGGGAAAAGTCATTAAACAGAGATATCTCAAGATCATAATAACGAATGTGCGCTCAGAGCACCGTGGGGGGCTCATCTAATGCACCCCTGCTTGTGCTGAAGACCAACTGTGCCAGATCATCCGTGTGTGTGTGTGTTACGTGATGTTCTGTGGCGCTTCTACAGTATTCATTGGACACATGTCTCCTAGTCAGGTTGTGTAGACTCTCCTGTGTGGGTCTCAATTCATCCCCATTGGAGTACACTTATTATAATCCTGGCAAGGGCTTTGGGCCTATTACAGGTCATCACAGCCATCAGGATAGCCATCCTCTGTCGCTGTATGTCTGTGGTGAGACAGGTGCCTCTGCTGCCCACACCAGCAGCTGCATCTCTTCTTCCTATTGCACCAATCCTGCCAACTTCTCCTCTCCCCCTTCTATTGATGTTAAGCTGACTGATTAGAAACAGATTTCTTTGATTAGGCGGCAGGTAGCCTAGCGGTTAAGAGACTGAGCCAGTAACAGAAAGGCCGCTGGTTTGAATCTGCGAGCCGACTAGGTAAAAAATCTGTCTGTGCCCTTGAACAAGGCACTTAACCCTAATTGCTCCTGTAAGTCCCTCTCGATAAGAGCGTCTGCTAAATGATTTAAATGTATGCTCCCAAAATTGAAGGAGCTTGTCACAGGTTAGAGTTGGAAATGGCAGTTGACAACATTGCTTTCATAGCATAAATTGAAGAACTATTACCAATGTGTGCCTTGTATCAGGCTGTATAAGGGCTATTTGACCAAGAAGGAGCATGATGGAGTGCTGCATCAGATGACCTGGCCTCCACAATCCCCCGACCTCATCCAAATTGAGAAGATTTGGGATGAGTCGGACCGCACAGTGAAGGAAAAGCAGCCAACAAGTGCTCAGAATATGTGGGAACTCCTTCAAGATGGTTGGAAAATCATTCCATGTGAAGCTGGTTGAGAGAATGTGTGGGAAGCTATCATGAAAGCAATATCAAATATAAAATATATTTTGCTTTGTTTAACACTTTTTTGGTTACTACATGATTCCATTTGTGTTATTTCATAGTTTTGATGTTTTCACTATTATTCTACAATGTAGAAAATAGTCAAAATAAGGAAAAACCCTTGAATGAGTAGGTGTTCTAAAACTTTTGACAGATAGTGTATATAACATTTTTCAATTCGTTATCGGGACAGGGATAGAGTGTCCCCTGCATCCTGTCTGTATGTGTCTCTGAAGGTCGCTGCACTGAGTTCCAGTTGCGTAACTAAGTGTAGACTCTGATTAGGGCCAATCATGTCATTGTATAACTATGATGGCCTACTGGACATGAAGGCTCTCTACTCCCTACTAACTCTTGCTCTCCTCTCTCTCTCTCTGTTATTCTGTAAACTTGATTCTATGTTGTTTCCGTACTGTTTTGTTTGCTAGTGTATTGTTCAGAGTAATCTCCTGAATGCATCATGAGCAGCCAGTCAGTCATATCAGCCTCAGACGAACAGTCTCCCTCCTCAGTCTCTCCCTCCTTCAGATCAATCACATGGCATTGAGACACTCACAGAGCATAGAGGTTACACATCATGTGAATTCCATGACGGGGTGTGTTCTTGAATGCATACCGGTGGTATAGCTAGCGTAGATCACAGAGAGGGCCAGCTGTATGCACCAGCTGATGAACATGAACAGACAGTTTTGGCTGTGTTTGTGGGTGGTCCTAGGGTCTGTGTACGCTGCTCTAGCCTCTGAGTCACCTCAAAATGTTTGATAGCCCTTCCCCTCCCGGGTGACATCACCTCTAGCAATCTGTCCGCTGCTTTCTAATCCTCATTCAGTCTGTGAAACTGTGGAGCAGCAGTTGAAAGAGAGGAGGGGTCAACCTTGCAGGCGAAGGGCTGCATAGGGATCTCCTTGGATCTGACTGAAAGTTAATGCTTTAGAGAGGGAGGATTGGATAGGGTGAGGAGGATGTAAGGAGGATATGTAGATTGGGTACAGGGGGCATAAAAACCAAGGCCCTCTGCCATCCCGCAGCCTCCTCTTTTTTTCCCCACCTAATAGAATAAGAATAAGCCTTTTCTTTGTTTCTGTTCCATCTCCATGGTGATCCCCACTGGCAAAGAATGTGTGTGTGTTTGTGGCTTGCTGCAAAATTAGATCAATAAAAATACATACTTGATGAATTCTCCTCTGAGATGAGTATCTGTGACTCAGGAGCCTGACTGAGTGGACCAGTGGGCATCTTTTCAAGCAGACAGGAACTGTGTTCAAGAGTGAGAGACATAGGCAGAAGCAGAGGCAGATACACTATACATTTGAAGTCGGAAGTTTACATACACCTTAGACAAATACATTTAAACTCAGTTTTTCACAATTCCTGACGTTTAATCCTAGTAATAATTACCTGTCTTAGGTCAGTTAGGATCGCCACTTTATTTTATCACATTCCCAGTGGTTCAGAAGTTTACATACACTCAATTAGTACTTGGTAGCGATGCCTTTAAATTGTTTAACTTGGGTCAAACATTTCAGATAGCCTTCCACAAGCTTCCCACAATAAGTTGGGTGAATTTTGGCCCATTCCTCCTGACAGAGCTGGTGTAACTGAGTCAGGTTTGTAGGCCTCCTTGCTCACACATGCTTTTTCAGTTCTACCCACACATGCTTTTTCAGTTCTACCCACACATTTTCTATAAGATTGAGGGCAGGGCTTTGTGACGGGCACTCCAATACCTTGACTTTGTTGTCCTTAGGCCATTTTGCCCCAACTTTGGAATTATGCTTGGGGTCATTGTCCATTTGGAAGACCCATTTGCGACCAAGCTTTAACTTCCTGACTGATGTCTTGAGATGTGGCTTCAATATATCCACATAATTCTCCTGTCTCATAATGCCATCTATTTTGTGAAGTGCAACAGTCCCTCCTGCAGCAAAGCACCAACACAACATGATGCTGCCACCCCCGTGCTTCATGGTTGGGATGGTTTTCTTCGGTTTGCAAGCCTCCCCTTTTTTTCCTCCATACATAACGATGGTCATTATAGCCAAACAGTTCTATTTTTGTTTGATCAGACCAAAGGACATTTCTCTTTGTCCCCATGTGCAGTTGCAAACCGTAGTCTGCCTTTTTTTGGCGGTTTTGGAGCAGTGGCTTCCTTGCTGAGCGGCCTTTCAGGTTATGTTGATATAGAACTCGTTTTACTGTGGATATAGATATTTTTGTACCTGTTTCCTTCAGCATCTTCACAGGGTCCTTTGCTGTTGTTCTGGGATTGAGTTGCACTTTTCGCACCAAAGTACGTTCATCTCTAGGAGACAGAACGCGTCTCCTTCCTGAGCGGTATGACGGCTGCATGGTCCCATGGTGTTTATACTTGCGTACTATTGTTTGTACAGATGAACTTGGTACCTTCAGATGTTTGGAAATTGCTCCCAAGGATGAACCAGACTTGTGGAGGTCTACCATTTTTTTTTAGGTCTTGGCTGATTTATTTGATTGCACAAAATAGATGTCCTAACCGGCTTGCCAAAACTATGGTTTGTTAACAAGACATTTGTGGAGTGGATGACAAACGAGTTTTAATATACCTAAGCGTATATAAACTTCCGACTTCAACTGTATATACAAAAGTATGTGGACGCCAAATGAGTGGATTTGGCTATTTCAGCCAGACCTGCGACTTGTATGCTCTAGTCAGCTGGCCCTCGCTACATATTCGTCGCAAGACCCACTGGCTCCAGGTCGTCTACAAGGCCATGCTAGGTAAAGCTCCGCCTTATCTCAGTTCACTGGTCACGATGGCAACACCCATCCGTAGCACGCGCTCCAGCAGGTGTATCTCACTGATCATCCCTAAAGCCAACACCTCATTCGGCCGCCTTTCGTTCCAGTACTCTGCTGCCTGTGACTGGAACGAATTGCAAAAATCGCTGAAGTTGGAGACCTTTATCTCCCTCACCAACTTCAAACATCAGCTATCTGAGCAGCTAACCGATCGCTGCAGCTGTACATAATCTATTGGTAAATAGCCCACCCATTTTCACCTACCTCATCCCCACAGTTTTTATTTATTTACTTTTCTGCTCTTTTGCACACCAATATCTCTACCTGTACATGATCATTTATCAATCCAGTGTTAATCTGCAATATTGTAATTATTCGCCTACCTCCTCATGCCTTTTGCACACATTGTATATAGACTTCCCTTTTTTTCTACTGTGTTATTGACTTGTTAATTGTTTACTCCATGTGTAACTCTGTGTTGTCTGTTCACACTGCTATGCTTTATCTTGGCCAGGTCGCAGTTGTAAATGAGAACTTGTTCTCAACTAGCCTACCTGGTTAAATAAAGGTGAAATAAAAAATAAATAAATAAAAGTGACAGTTGGCAGTTGAATGGCCTTACTGAAAAGCTCAGTGACTTTCAACATGGCATGTCATAGGATGCCACCTTTCCATGGTAGTTTGTCAAATTTCTGCCCTGCTACAGCTGCCCCGGTCAGTCTGTCTGCTGTTATTGTGAAGAGGAAACGTCTAGGAGCAACAGTGGCTCAGCCGCAAAGTGATAGGCCACACAAGCTCACAGAAGGGGACCGGCGAGTGCTGCAGCATGTAAAAATGGTCTGTCCTCAGTTGCAACCCTCACAACCGAGTTCCAAACTGCCTTCATGAAAGGGGTTTCCATGGCCGAGCAGCGGCACACAAGCCTAAGATCACCATGCGCAATGCCAATCATCGGCTGGAGTGGTGTAAAGCTTGCAGCCGTTGGACTCTGGAGCAGTGGAAATGCATTCTCTGGAGTGATGAATCACACTTCACCATCTGGCAGTCTGATGGACAAATCTTGGTTTGGTGTAAGCCAGGAGAACGCTACCGGCCCCAATGCATAGTGCCAACTGTAAAGCTTGGCAGAGGATTAATAGTGGTCTGGGGAATGAGAGGTTTGTACAACAAAGCACCAGCATCTACCGTGCTCTCTTAGCCCTGTCTCCTGAGTTTCTCTGTATATCACTCTGAATCCCCCCTCCTCCTCCCCCCTCTTTCTCTGTATGAATGTGTATCACTCTGAATCCCCCCTCCTCCCCCGGGCACTTTTAATAATGCATTTTTCATGACGTTGCCTTTGCTTGCTGATGTGAACTGCAGTGTAAGTGTTGCTATGATGCATGGTGGAGAATGTACGTCTGTAGCGTAGGTGGATCACCCAGGGGATTTCTGGTTGGCCTGGGGATTTCAGAGAGGAGAGATGTAACCTGTGCCTCTGCATAGCACATCGCACAAACACACACACATGCCCTGTTCTGTTATTTTCCTCTTCCCCCTTTTAAAATATGTTTATCTTTTAGGGTCTCTCTTTCCCCTTTCCTCTTTCTCTCACTCCCACCTCTTCCCTCGTGCTGATCAGTGCTGAAGCAGCTCTCCTTTCTTTGGAATCAAAGAATGGAGGACCGTTGTCATCCCTCTCTCTGGCCCAGCTTCCCCAGGCTCTGTTCATAAAGTTTTTCTTGGAAAATGTCTCTTCTTCTGTCTCCTGAGAAACTGCTACATTAAAAAAATGTATAGATCCCCTTTTGCATCCCCCTGCTTTGTTTTCTGAGAGAGATAGAGTGGTAGTTAGGAGCGAGAGATGGAAATAGAAGGAAATTAAAAATTGAGAGAAAAAAGAGAGGGGGAAGGACATGAGGGTTGCCTGCGGCTCTTTTCTCTCCTCAGCCCCAGCCGAGTTGTACTCATGCTAATTAGTTATTAGAATGCAGAGATGCGCGGGATCCGGGCTAATTAGGTTAGCGGCTGCTAAAATGAAATGTCTTAATGCACTAGCTTTGCTCTGCTCTGCTCGGCCAGACTCTGGATGAAGTTGTGATGGATTGTGGCTGATGTGTTACAGCACAGTTTTACAGAAATAATGACAGCCAGCCAGCCAGACAGAGCTGCACTGGGCTCTGCTCAGAGGCACATAATTATCAGACTGACCTTTTAGTCAGAGCGAAGGCGTCGCTGCTGGATGGGGGAAATTAGAAGGGAGCCTGTCTTTTTGGCAGCCTGAACTCATAGGGCTATGGCAGGTTGACATTTATTGGGATGAATCTTGTCCTGGAGGCAGAACTGGGGCTCCATAATAAATAAAGTACAAATACAATACAACTGAGTGATTTCCACTAGATTAGGCCAGCTGCAAAGTAAAAATGGTCTGTATATCGTAAAAAATAATGAAAACAATAAATTGTTTTTTGGTCTTAATTTAAGGTTAGGGTTAGGCTGGCAGGTGGTTAGAGCATTGGGCCAGTTGCTAGATCAAATCCACGAGCTGACAAGGTACAAATCTGTTGTTCTGCCCCTGAATAAGGCAGTTTACCCACTGTTTCTAGGCTGTCAATGTAAATAAGAATTTGTTCTTAACTGACTTTCCTAGTTATATTGTGGTTAGGTTTGAATTCATAATTTATGAATGTGTCAGGTAGTGACTGCCTTCAGATATTTACCTTGTCAGCTCAGGGATTTGATCTAGCAAACTTTTGGTTATTGGCCCAACACTCTAACCACTAGGCTACCTGCCGGCCAGCACATTAATTATTCCAATTAATGCCAACCTGCTTTGTGTTCGGCCTTGGGCCTTGATGACTTGCATGATTACAAAACAGAACATTTAACATAACTCATTGTATTCATTGTTCAGACACACAGAAATACAAAACATAAAAACCATTGTCACACAGACGTGTACAGAATGTGTTGTCTCAGCCATTGAATGTTGAATGACCTTTAATTCACCAAGCTTTATCTCAGAACCCCTCCACAAGAGAAAATGTTTCACTCTGTCTGAGTGCCACATTATTGACTAACAGGAAATGGGGAAACAGTAATGACACAAGCGACAACATGCTAAAATCTTCCGTTCTTATCCTGTGCTGGTGTTTGACATTTCTGTTTCATGCTCCATTGTCTGTGGTAGAAGGTGTCTTCTTGGAACAGCTAAGGATAGAGCCACATCGTGGGCAGCATGCTGTACGCCTGCAACGCTAAGTGCCTATTGATTTCCACATGCAGACCAGAGAAACGGGGCCCTGCTCTAATCCAGGCCTGCGTGAGCCACACTTACTTAATTGCCTTTTAAGACAGACATTTCTGGCCAGTGCATTTTTAATGTGTAACACAGCGGCATTGGTGGGATTGTTTTATGAGGCAGACTGCAGAGTGGTCAATATGCGTCACAGTATATGTAGCCATGAATGCCCACTTAACAGCAAAATGGCAGCTCAGGGCCAGCTATAAATAAATTATGCTGATCTTAAAGGGTTCTGTGATAAGTGGTTGCGCATGTGCTTTTGTTGATCATTGTTGTGTTGCATTTGGAAATCATCCCAGACATGCTGCTAGTGCTTACTCCGTACTAAAGCATGTCTGAATTTCCGTATACTTGATTCTGTACACTGAGGAACATTAAGAGGGAGAGACAAGGCTGATTTAGTGTATGGGTGGAGCATGCTACTCTTCCTCTCCGTACACTGAGTCCTTAGGGACATAGGCAGTGGGTTCCACGTTTTTTACAGAGACCTCGATTAATCAGTGAGAAAATATCACCTAAATGAAACAAGTTAATATCTGGTCTTATTGCATCCGTTCACACAGAGTTGCTCAACACCTCCATTGGAATTACAAAACTGATAGTCCACATGTTGCACAATGGCAAAACTCACTGCTCTGTAAGCAGCTGCTCACTTGTTAATCCCCCCCCCATCCCTAAATAGCTGAGATGTATAATGGAATCATGTAAGTCCCCAGTGATGATTTCTAGTGTAAACTAGTGCAGTAAATGGCTGGAACAGGATGGTGTTGGGGACTGGGCAGGGGCTGGTGGCTCTCTGTGAGTCCCAGGACAGATGTGTTATGGCTGGACAGCAGCAGCAGGAGAACCCATGAGATGAGCTGGAGGAGCACAGAGGGTCGCTAATTAAGACTGGCACTGTGACGATAGAACCTCCCTGTAGAGCCCCAATGTGTGTGTGTTTGTGTGTTGCTGACAGGGCTTCAGAGAATAAATTACAGGGTCCCCTGGAGGGCTTGGGGTCTCTGCATGAATTTCACACACAAGCAATCCGCAATTCCTCCTGACACACACACACACACACACACACACACACACACACACACACACACACACACACACACACACACACACACACACACACACACACACACACACACACACACACACACACACACACACACCCTCTCTGCTACTACCTTCAATGCTCCCTCCAGCCATAGCTATAGGCCCGAGAACTGGCACTCATTCAGATAAAACCACAGACCGAGAACAATAGTGAAATCCCTGGGTTGCTTATCTAGCAAAGAAAATAAGGGAGCTTTTCATTACCTCACTCTCTCTCTCTCTCTCTTAGACACACACACACACACCTCATTTAATTGTGCTAGGTTAGTTAAGGTAAGTGTGTTTTGGGGTGAGCATCTGGATGCTTTCTTTACCTCCGTTTATCCCCCATCTGCCAGGATTAGAACCCACCAACGGCGTGTGCATGCCTTCATTATGCAAATGCTCCACTCTTCAGAAATGAGCGCTTTTTCATGAGGCTTATCTACTCTTTAGTAACAGAAATGTCTCTCAAAAGCATCCTCCTTTTGCACCCTTTACACCTAGTGAAGCTTTAAAGTAGGGCTGGGAATTGCCAGGGACCCCACCATATGATATTATCATGATACTTAGGTGCCGATATGATATTTATTGCGATTCTCACAATTCTATATGCATTGCGATACGATACTGTGATTTTTTAGCAATTCGATGTTCCAAATATATAGCTCACCATATGTTTTCTGCAGAGGGACAAGAGAGAGCCATGATAAAGTTTTGACCAGTGATGGACATAAAAGTGCTGAAACAAATACCTTATTCAGACTCCGTATTTAAAAAGAAGATAGAGAACAAGCTATGATGGAAAAATACTGGAGTTTTGGTGCAGCTACAGCCAACTAGCGCAAAAATGATATCCCAATATGTAACTGTATGGATTTTCCCCATCACTACTTTAAAGTGGGTCTTCCTATCTCTTATGCAGTACCTGATGTGTAACTAGACTGTAAGTTTATTAGACTGTTACAGTTTCACAGAAGGGGGGGAAGGGATGTGCAGATGAGATTCAGAGAATGCCCTAGTTTCCCGTTCTGCATCAACCCCATGCACCCTGCTTTATGATATTGTACAAGCACAGCCTTGACCTTAGTGGAGTGTTAGTAGGCCACATTTTTAAGTGTTTGCCCTCTTACGAGCCGATTATTAGAAAGCAAGATAGAGTATACAGTTGAAGTCAGAAGTTCACATACACCTTAGCCAAATACATTTAAACTCAGTTTTTCACAATTCCTGACATTTAATCCGAGTAAAAATTCCCTGTCTTAGGTCAGTTAGGATCACCACTTTATTTAAAGAATGTGAAATGTCAGAATAATAGTAGAGAGAATGATTTATTTCAGCTTTTATTTCTTTCATCACATTCCCAGTGGGTCAGAAGTCTACATACACTCAATTAGTATTTAGTAGCAATGCCTTTAAATTAAAACTTGGGTCAAACGTTGCGGGTAGCCTTACACAAGCTTCCCACAATAAGTTGGGTGAATTTTGGCCCATTCCTCCTGACAGAGCTGGTGTAACTGAGTCAGGTTTGTAGGCCTCCTTGCCCACATATGCCGTTTCAGTTCTAATTAAGAAGCAGTGCAGCTGGTTGGGTTGTGTATCGGAGGACGGATGACTTTCATCCTTCATCTCTCCTGAGCCCTTACGGGAGTTGTAGCGATGAGACAAGATAGAAGCTACTACAACAATTGGATACCACAAAATTGGGGAGAAAAGGGGGTAAAAAAAAAATTAAAAGATGAAAGAAAAAAAGATTGAGGGCCGGGCTTTGTGATGGCCACTCCAATACCTTGACTTTGTTATCCTTAAGCCATTTTGCCATAACTCTGGAAGTCATTGTCCATTTGGAAGACCCATTGGCGACCAAGCTTTAACTTCCTGACTGATGTCCTGAGATGTTGCTTCAATATATCCACATAATTGTCCTGCCTCATGATGTCATGTATTTTGTGAAGTGCACCAGCCCCTCCTGCAGCAGGGCACCCCCACAACATGATGCTGCCACCCCCGTGCTTCACGGTTGGGATGGTGTTCTTCGGTTTGCAAGCCCCCCCTTTTCCTCCAAACATAACGATGGTCATTATGACCAAACAGTTCTATTTTTGTTTCATCAGACCAGAGGATATTTCTCCAAAAAGTACGATCTTTGTCCCCATGTGCAGTTGCAATCCATAGTCTGCCTTTTTTATGGCGGCTTTTGAGCAGTGGCTTCTTCCTTGCTGAGCAGCCTTTCAGGTTATGTCAATATAGGACTCATTTTACTGTGGATATAGATACTTTTGTACCTGTTTCCTTCAGCATCTTCACAAGGTCCTTTGCTGTTGTTCTGGGATTGATTTGCACTTTTCGCACCACATTCATTTCTAGGAGACAGAACGCGTCTCCTTCCTGAGCAGCTGCGTGGTCCCCCTATGACGGCTGTGTGGTCCCATGGTGTTTATACTTGCATACTCTTGTTTGTACAGATAAACGTGGTACCTTCAGGCGTTTGGAAATTGCTCCCAAGGATGAACAAGACTTGTGGAGGTCTACCATTTTTTTAGGCTGATTTCTTTTGATTTTCTCATGACGTCAAGCAAAGAGACACTTAGTTTGAAGGTAGGCCTTGAAATACATCCACAGGTACACCTCCAAGTGACTCAAATGATTTCAATTAGCCTATCGGAAGCTTCTAAAGCCATGACATCATTTTCTGGAATTTTCCAAGCTGTTTAAAGGCACAGTCAACTTAAGGTATGTAAACTTTTGACCCACTGGAATTGTGAAACAGTGAATTATAAGTGAAATAATCTGTCTGTAAACAATTGTTGGAAAAATGATTTGTGTCATGCACTTCGTAGATGTCCTAACCGACTTGCCAAAACTCTAGTTTGTTAACAAGAAATTTGTGGAGTGGTTGAAAAAAGAGTTTTAATGACTCCAACCTAAGTGTATGCAAACCTCTGACTTCAACTGTACGTGTTATTATCAAGCTGGGCTACACACTCAGACACGCACACAAGCACACACCCAGCGGCGGACTGGGACCAGAAATTGGCCCTGGCATTTCCAAAACACCGGCCCATTTCTTTCTTCAAGGCCCCCATTATTAGCCAGATAATTATATTTTTTTGCAAAAAAAAGTTACATGCCCACAGGGATAAAAATTATCCAGCCCATCTGGCATTTTCCTGAAATGCCAGATAGCCAGTCCACCCCTGCACACATAGCCAGTCCCTTAGGGTGGAGTGTATGTCCTCAGGCCCTGGCGCTGGCCTATTTTCCAGATCAGGAGCTGGCAGCCTCCCTCCCCTTGTCCCAAAGCACCTCTCTCAACTGACGAAGGCACAAAGCGTGAAATGACAGGAGGGGTGCAGACACACCAGTGGGTAGAGAGACAGGAAATGAAATAGGTGAACAACAGCCACGCGGCACATGATTAATGCAGCGTTTACACTGGGTGTTGACACCCAAAATAGTTAATCACTCCATTTCCTGATTTGCCAAACATAATGTGAAATGAGCCAAGGCGCTTAGGAGGACAAGAGAAAATAATTCATCATGCTGATGAGAGCAGGCTTTGACAGGGAAATGGTGGCCTGTATGAGGGATAGTCAACCTCATACCATATTGTTACGGAAAAGGAATTACCCCAAGTGAATGTCTTCGTGCGTGTGCGTGTGCATGCATGTATGTGTGTGTGTGTGGATGTCCATAAATTAACATGGACGTGACCCTGTGAATGTAATTAGGCACAAACCCTTTTCTCTGTAACCACTGTCTTCTCAATAGCCATCTCAACCGGTCCATTATCAGCCTTCATCTCTCCTCATGCAGCCTTAAGGGAGACATGGGGAGGGGGTGAATGGTTTCTCCTAAAAGGTCTGGAGCATTACAGTGATCTGTGTGAATTGAATTGTGCTGAATGACCACAACATTGTTGTCTTGCCGTCAGGAAGGACTTGGCCTGTGATTCTCCTGTGAGGAAAAATAATGTAATGTAAGAACAGGGGGAAGTGGGGGTGTGACTGTGTGTAGCTGATTACAAGATGAAGATGTGGTAATTATGAGGTTCCCTGTCCTTCTTCTAGCAAGCTGCAGGTGATAGTCGTGTCAGAACCTCTACAACATACTCACTCTGAAAGAGATTGGCAAATAGTGAATCAACTGCAGCTGTGGCAGGGCTGAGCGGGGTGCCACAGAGTCCTACTGCAGGGTCTTCTCTGTGCCTCTGGCTGTCTCAGTTATCTGTTTAGGTGTCACATGCTTCCCACAGTTCCCTGCCTTATTATTTGTCTTCGTTGTACAGTATAGTGGCTGGCTCCGGAGCAGGCGCCTGCCAGGGTAATAACTTGACTGAGGAAAGCAATAACTCTGTTGGCTCTTTCATCAAATCAGCCCTGACTGATGTAGAATAATCAGCAATTGAAATCAGGGGGAGAAAAGCTGAATCAACAAAATGTGAAATGTCATCATAACGGCAATAATAAAGGAATCAGGTGCAATCGCTCTGGCTTTTTGGAATGTTAATAAAAGGGAGAAGAAATTACGTCTTCACTGTTTGTCTTTTGTTCTATTTTCATAGACAATGAAGGGAGGGAAGGACAGACCTAATTACTTCCATGCATGTTTCAGTGTACACTCTTAACATGGCAAGATATCTCGCCATACTGCCCCCTTCTGCTGGAGGTAATACATTCAGCACCAAAGGGGGAAAACAATTGGGATCTATAACAAATAAACACTTTTCAAACTAATTTCCAAAGCTCGGTTGCTGTAGAAAATGTATTTTTGACAAGGCTTAGATTTTTTTTTCTCTGCGTTTTCTGAAAATTAGTTGGATCTCGTAACCCATTCTCCCAGTGCCTTCGTCAGCCCCCGATGTGGCAGATGAGTTTATGCACACACACACACCACACATACACACAGCTATGTCTTACTATACTTGTGAGGAATGTTTGGGGACCAAAAATGTATTCCTTTCAAAATCCTATTTTCCCTAACCCCTAAACCTAACCCTAAATCTAACCCTTACCCTAACCTTAATCCTATCCTTAACCCCTAACACTTACTCCTAGCCCTAACTCTAAACGTAAACACTAACTCTAATTATAATCCTAATTCTAACACTAACCCTAATCATGTAGTAACCAAAAAAGTGTTAAACAAATCTAAATATATTTGAGATTTGAGATTCTTCAAATAGCCACCCTTTGTCTTGATGACAACTTTGCACTCTTGGCATTCTCTCAACCAGCTTCACCTGGAATGCTTTTCCAAGTTGAAGGAGTTCCCCTTCAAGACTGTTGGAAAAGCATTCCAAGTGAAGCTGGTTGAGAGAATTCCAAGAGTGCAAAGCTGTCTGACTCATCCCAAACCATCTCAATTTGTTTGAGGTTGGGGGATTGTGGAGGCCAGCTCATCTGATGCAGCACTCCAGCACTCTCCTTCTTGGTCAAATAGCCCTTACACAGCCTGGAGGTGTGTTGGTCATTGTCCTGTTGAAAAACAAATAATAGTCCCACTAAGTGTAAACCAGATGGGTTGGCATATCACTGCAGAATGCTGTTGTAGCCATGCTGGTTAAGAGTGCCTTGAATTCTAAATAAATCACAGACCGTGTCACCAGCAAAGCACTCCTACACCATAACACCTCCTCCTCCATACTTTATGGTGGGAAATACATATGCGGAGATCATCCGTTCACCCACACCGCGTCTCACAAAGACATGGCGGTTGGAACCAAAAATCTCCATTTTGGACTTCAGACCAAAGGACAAATGTCCACCTGTCTAATGTCCATTACTCGTGTTTCTTGGTCCAAGCACGTCTCTTCTTCTTATTGGTGTCTGTGATGCATTTATTTGGGCTGCAATTTCTGAGGCTGGTAACTCTAATGAACTTATCCTCTGCAGCAGAGGTAACTCTGGGTCTTCCATTCCTGCGGTGGTCTTGATGAGAGCCAGTTTCAGCATAGTGCTTGATGGTTTTTGCGACTGTTTTTGAAGAAACTTTCAAAGTTCTTGACATTTTCCGTATTGACTGACCTTCATTTCTTAAAGTAATGATTGACTGTTGTTTCTCTTTGCTTATTTGAACTGTTCTTGGCATAATATGGACTTGGTCTTTTACCAAATAGGGCTATTTTCTGTAAACCACCCCTACCTGGTCACAACACAACTGATTGGCTCAAACACATTAAGATGGAAAGAAATTCCACATATAAACTTTTAAGAAGGCGCACCTGTGAATTGAAATACATACCTCATGAAGCTGGTTGAGAGAATTCCAAGTGTGTGCAAAGCTGTCATCAAGGCAAAGGGTGGCTATTTGAAGAATCTCAAATCTCAAATATATTTTGATTTGTTTAACACTTTTTGGATACTACATGATTCCATGTGTTATTTCATAGTTTTGATGTATTAACTATTATTCTACAATGTAGAAAATAGTAAAAAATAAAGAAAAACCCTTGAATGAGTAGGTGTTCCCAAACTTTTGACTGGTAGTGTATTTTGAAATGCTCGCACATGCGATGCGGGCGGTGTGGTCAGCATGTAACCCTAAACCTATCCCCTAAGCTTAAAATAGCTTTTTACAAGTGAGGACCGGCAAAATGTACTTCTCTGAATTTAAAGTTGGTTTACTATTCTTGAAATGACTTCTGGTACTCACAAGTATAGTAAAACACAGAGGTGGAAAAAGTAACCAATTGTCATACTTGAGTAAAAGTAAAGATACTTTATTAGAAAATGACTCAAGTAAAAGTAAACTTAAAATGTAAAAGTGCAAGTCACCCAGTAAAATACTACCTGAGTAGAAGTCTAAAAGTATTTGTTTTTAAATATACTTAAGTATCAAAGGTAAATGTAATTGCAGAAAATATAGTTATGTATCTAAAGGAAAAGTATAAATCATTTCAAATTGCTTATATTTAGAAAACGCAATTGTTTTTATTATTTTACGGATAGCCAGGGGCACACTCCAACACTCAGACATAATTTTTCAAAGGAAACATTTGTGTTAAGTGAGTCTTCCAGATCAGAGGCAGTAGGGATGACCAGGGATGTTCTCTTGATAAGTGTGTGAACTACTGTAGATCAATGTCCTGTCCTTCTAAGCATTCAAAATGTACATTTGAGTGTCAGGGAAAATGTATTGAATAAAACATACCACATTTTCTTTAAGAATGTAGTGAAGTAAAAGTTGTCAAAAATCTCAATTGTAAATTAAAGTACAGATACCCCCAAACACGACTTAAGTAGTACTTAAAATTATTTTTACTTTACACGAGTGGGAAAATGTATACACACACACACAGCTCTACAGACTGGCACCCGTACCAAGCCTCAAGAAGCTTTCCTCTCCCTGCTCGTGTCTCACAAGATGTTTACAGGCTGACTCTCAAACACGCTCGCCCCATTTAACAAGACAAGCTTGTTCGTAAACTTCATTTTTTTTCCATTAACGCATCGCAGAGTCATCGTCCTGGTTCCTTTTTTGTGGATCATACTTTTCCATCTATTTTTGGGATCCTGGCTTAGTGTGCGTTTTTGCTGGGATTGCATAAAATAACATAAGACACCAAAATCTCAGCACTGGTTGGTGTGTGAGAGATTTGTGTCAGTAGTAAACATGGCGCTAATACAGGTGAGCAAGATATGTTGTGTGCACAACATGAAAGCACAACCCTATAAATAGTAGTCACCCTGGATTTCTCCTCATGTTTTTCTCCTCATCTTCTCTTTTTTAGTCTATACTGTCAGCACCTCATTTAAAATGGATAATTACATAATTACATTAATTATGAAAGAGGACAAACATGGCACAGATATACTGAGCATCGGAATGTTCCCAGGTGTTCGCGCAGGGCAGCATTGTTTCTTGCTTTCCCATCATCCATCTCAGTTGGCCCTGAGAGAGGAGGCCTTGGTCCCAGGCCTCTCAGTCTCTCAGCTCACCTGTAGTCTGGCATCCTCCTCCTCCACTCTGCCCAGACGTGGCCTGTCCTTCAGACCTCGTTATGTGGAGCTGTAGCAGCTGAAAGCCTTCAAAGCTTGGGGAAGCTCCATGGCTCCATGGCACAAGGAGAGATGGGCTATCTAGCACCTGGAGTGGCCTGAACGTTATTAATTATACCTGATCTCTCTCGTCTCTCATCACCATCTTTGGGAGCTGTTAGGATCAGAGTGACAGCACAGGCCCCTCTCTCTCCTCATTTTCATTGAACTAAGCCTCCCCTCCCACTGTTTCCCTCTTTCTCTTCAACCTTATTTGCTTAGTTAGGGATTGGGAGTGATGGGGAAAATCTTTCCCTCTGATACAGAGCAGTTGGGATGCATGGATTTAATGGATAGCTCTTCTAGGGCATCTGAATGACAAAGAAGTGAAGGAGTTGAAGAGGCATGTTGGTTGAGTGCTATTACTATCAACACCTGAAGACATTTTCAATGTTTCATGGGATTGTAAAAGGTTTGTTTTGTTAACAACCTCCCTCACTTGATCTTGTTGGGTATTTTTAAATATTTAAGGATCAACTCGCATTAAATATGTATCTCCACTGCTTATGGCTATGTGGCTATATGTAGAGTAGCTTCATCTTTACTGCCTTGTGCCTGCATTTTCTATGATGTCAGTGACTGGATCAGTTTGATTGGAACCCATCAGAGCTTCAATCAAACATGATTTTTCATCTCTATACTAGGGCTTTGATGGCCTGTGAGAAGCCTCTGTGCCTGTGATCAGAGCCTCTACTGTATCTACATGCCTAGCCATCGGTGGTCCATACTCCTCACATCAGCTCTCACTCAATCAAGTAGTCAGGCCACATGCCTCCCTCTAAAGGTGCAAGGCCCTTTGAGGCAGGCCTATTAGACAGGTTAACCATGACTTATATAATTTACTTCAACCAGCAACATGTACCAGGCTCTCTGCACCCCCCGGCTCAGTCTTTAAGCCTGTGTCCTTTGTAGATGTGTTATTTCGATACATTTTAAAGAGCTCTGGCCTAAGCTGAAAAACGTCAGTTAAAATGGATGGAATGGTATAGGGTTTGTTGAGTGGTTTGTCATCACTGCAAACTGGCTAGGTAAGGAAATTCAGGAAAATAAATAAATAATTTCCATCCATTACGAATACTTGTTGACAGTTTCTCTGTGCAGTTTGAAAACTAGGCTGAAAGGAGAAAACTCACCAGACCAATTGGTGGTCTGTAAAGAAAGGGGTTGTTCGTTCACTGTTCATTCAAGTGCTGTTGGCTCTGTGTGTTATAGGGACCACCCGCCGATAGGTGGGTGACTGATGGCCGTCCTTTTCGCCTGTTTTTACTTATAGAATCGGTTTCACTAGGTTTGCAAATTACTCTGTTCAGTGGTGCTATTTACCAGACGCTCGACATTCCTACCAGTCTGTTCATGCCTTAAGCCTAATCAGAATTGAGGCTCACTAGTTGGATGTTTTAATGCTATTGACTGTGTGATGGAAATCTGAAGCCAGGCCCAGCCAATCAGAATGAGTTTTTCCCCACAAAAGGGTTTTATTACAGACAGAAATACTCCTCAAAATTTGAGACATCTGTGGCATTGTGTTGCATGACAAAATGACACATTTTAGAGTGGCCTTTTATTGTCCCTAGTACAAAGTGTACCTTTCAAATCAAATCAAATTTTATTTGTCACATACACATGGTTAGCAGATGTTAATGCGAGTGTAGCGAAATGCTTGTGCTTCCAGTTCCGACAATGCAGTAATAAACAACAAGTAATCTAGCTAACAATTCCAAAACTACTACCTTATAGACACAAGTGTAAGGGGATAAAGAATATGTACATAAGGATATGAATGAGTGATGGTACAGAGCGGCATAGGCAAGATACAGTAGATGGTATCGAGTACAGTATATACATATGAGATGAGTATGTAAACAAAACTTTGTAATGAACATGATGTTTAATCAGCTTCTTCATATGCCACACCTGTCAGGTGGATGGATTATCTTGACAAATAATAAAATGCCCACTAACAGGGATGTAAACATATTTGTGAACAACATTTTTGAGAAATAAGCTTTTTGTTTGTATTTAACATTTCTGGGATATTTTATTTCAGGTCATGAAACATCAAACAAGCACTTTATATGTTGTGTTTATATTTTTGTTCAGTGTAGTTATTTTGCAAAGATCACAACCAAATATAATATTAGCAACTAATCCAGCAAGAATCAAGACATAATTGTAAGCATATGAGAACCTAAAAAGGTTATTTTGTTTAAAAATAATAAAGACGTTGAATGGGCGCGGATGACGATAGCTTTCTTACAATGCGCCAAAAGTCATGCACATCTGTGTGTGATGTCAGTATGTTGTGTACTGGAAAGGGTATATAGATAGGTCTATACTTCACTTTCTAATGATTGTTTTCTCACTTTTCTCTCCATGGCCACTAAAAATCCAGAGATCTCCATACCCAACTACAACATTTTCTGTCAAGGTAGAACTGCCAAAGGGGGAGGAGTTGCAATCTACTGCAGAGATAGCTTGCAAAGTTCTGTCATATTTTCCAGGTCTATGCCCAAACAGTTCGAGCTTCGAATTTTAAAAATGAATCTCTCCAGAAATAAGTCTCACTGTTGCCGCATGTTATAGACCCCCCTCAGCTCCCAGCTGTGCCCCGGAAACCATATGTGAATTGATTGCACCCCATCTATCTTCAGAGTTCATACTGTTAGGTGACCTAAACTGGGATATGCTTAACGCCCCGGCAGTCCTACAATCTAAGCTAGATGCCCTCAATCTCACACAAATTATCAAGGAAACCACCAGGTACAACCCTATATCCAAATAACCCTCTGCTGTTTTCAATCAGGATCTCAGCAATTACTGCCTCATTGCAGGCATCCGCTATGGGTCCGCGGTCAAACAACCACCCCTCATCACTGTCAAACGCTCCCTAAAACACTTCTACGAGCAGGACTTTCTAATCGACCTGGCACGGGTATCCTGGAAGGATACTGACCTCATCCCGTCAGTCGAGGATGCCTGGTCGTTCTTTAAAAGTAATTTCCTCACCATCATAAATAAGCATGCCTCTTTCAAAAAATGTTGAACTAAGAACAGATTTAGCCCTTGGTTCTCTCCAGACCTGACTGTCCTTGACCAGCACAAAAATATCCTGTGACGGACTGCAATAGTCCCTGCGATATGCAACTGTTCAGGGAAGTCAGGAACCAATACACGCATTCAGTCAGGAAAGCAAATGCTAGCTTTTTCAAACAGAAATGTGCATCCTGTAGCTCTACCTCCAAAAGGTTTTGGGACACTGTAAAGTCCATGGTGAACAAGAGCACCTCCTCCCAACTGTCCACTGCACTGAGACAAGGTAACACTGTCACCACCGATAAATCAATGATAATCGAAAATTTCAATAAGCATTTCTCTTCGGCTGGCCATGCCTTCCTCCTGGCTACCCCAACCCCGGCCAACAGCTCTTCACCCCCCGCAGCTACTTGCCCGGGCCTCCCCAGCTTCTCCTTCACCCAAATCCAGATAGCAGATGTTCTGAAAGAGCTGCAAAAACTGGACCCGTACAAATCAGCTGGGCTAGACAATCTGGACCCACTCTTTCTAAAATTATCCGTCGCCATTGTTGCAACCCCTATTACCAGTCTGTTCAACCTCTCTTTCATATCGTCTGAGATCCATAAAGATTGGAAATAATAAACACATAATAGATAATATTCAGATCACTGACCATTTCGAATCCCACCGTACCTTCTCGGCTGTGCAATCCGGTTTCCGAGCTGGTCATGGGTGCACCTCAGCCAAGCTCAAGGTACTAAACAATATCATAACCGCCATCGATAAAAGACTGTGCAGCCGTACTGTGCAGCCGTCTTCATCGACTTGGGCAAGGCTTTCGACTCTGTCAATCACTGTATTCTTATCGGCAGACTCAATTGCCTGGCTTTCTCAAAAGAATGCCTGGTTCACCAACTACTTTGCAGACAGAGTTCAGTGTGTCAAATCGGAGGGCCTGTTGTCTGGACCTCTGGCAGTTTCTATGGGGGTACCACAGGGTTCAATTCTCGGGCCGACTCTTTTCTCTGTATATATAAACGATGTTGCTCATGCTGCGGGTGATTCCCTGATCCACCTCTACACAGACGACACAATTCTGTATACATCTGGCCCTTCTTTGGACACTGTGTTAACTAACCTCCAAACGAGCTTCAATGCCATACAACACTCCTTCCGTGTTCCTCCAACTGGTCTTACACGCTAGTAAAACCAAATGCATGCTTTTCAACCGTTCGCTGCTTGCACCTGCCCGCCCGACTAGCATCACTACTCTGGACGGTTCTGACCTAGAATACGTGGACACCTACAAATACCTAGGTGTCTGGCTAGACTGTAAAATCTCCTTCCAGACTCATATCAAACATCTCCAATCCAAAATCAAATCTAGAATCGTCTTTCTATTTCGCAACAAAGCCTCCTTCACTCACGCCGCCAAACGTACCCTAGTAAAACTGACTATCCTACAGATCCTCGACTTCGGCGATGTCATCTACAAAATAGCTTCCAATACTCTACTCAGCAAACTGGATGCAGTCTATCACAGTGCCATCCGTTTTGTTACCAAACTCCCTTATACCACCCACCATTGCAACCTGTATGCTCTAGTCGGCAGGCCCTCGCTACATATTCGTCGCCAGACCCACTGGCTCCAGGTCATCTATAAGTCTATGCTAGGTAAAGCTCCGCCTTATCTCAGCTCACTGGTCACGATAACAACACCCACCCGTAGCACGCGCTCCAGCAGGTATATCTCACTGGTCATCCCCAAAGCCAACACGTCCTTTGGCCGCCTTTCCTTCCAGTTCTCTGCTGCCAGTGACTGGAACGAATTGCAAAAATCGCTGCAGCTGGAGACTTACATTTCCCTCACTAACTTTAAACATCAGCTATCTGAGCAGCTAACCAATCGCTGCAGCTGTACATAGTCCCTCTGTAAATAGCCCACCATATCTACCTACCTCATCCCCATATTGTTTTTATTTACTTTTCTGCTCTTTTGCACACCAGTAGCACTACTTGCACATCATCATCTGCTCATCTATCACTCCAGTATTAATCTGCTAAATTGTAATTACTTTGCTACTTTGGCCTATTTATTGCCTAGCTCATCACGCCATTTGCACACACTGTATATAGACTTTCTTTTTTTCTATTGTGTTATTGGCTGTACGCTTGTTTATTCCAAGTGTAACTTTATGTTGTTTGTGTCGCACTGCTTTGCTTTATCTTGGCCAGGTCGCAGTTGTAAATGATAACTTGTTCTCAACTAGCTTACCTGGTTAAATAAAGGTGAAATTAAAAATAAATAACAAAATTACAACTGAAAAGACTGACAAGACGTGACAAGACTGTAGACAGTCAAAACACAGAGCAGAAAGGTAATTTATCCTGAGGGGTTTAGGAACTCTCTCTATATTCCTCCACTAGCATTTGTCTGTATGTTAGGATTAAAATTGTCTGCCCTGGTATACCGCCAGTGTACACCCCCGCTGACGCTAGATGAGTTTTGTTTTTCACAGAAAGAATGAGATTGCCCTGGCATTACGGCTGTCATTAGATCTCTTTCATTCTCTCCATGCAGTTGTTTTCAGAACATTTTAATTAGAATTGGTACATTTCTAAGGTTCATTATCCCGCCTGCCATTACGCCTTTGATCTCTAGACCCCGCTTTCCTGGCCTTAACACTTTTGAAATATTGCATGAGCACTACCCAATTACCCTTTAATGTCGACTAAGTGCCTTTGTCAGTGTGAGTGATTTTGGGAGTGTGGCTGTGCACACGGTCCCCCTCCCCTCTAGGGGTTCATGAGAAGAGTCCAGTCTGGTCTCAGGGACCTCATTTGGATGACTGACGCGTATCAAAGACTAACTCCCAAACGTTTTGAATGTCCACTTTTTGTTTTGAATTATTCACTGATATACACTTCCCTTCATATTTATTTGGACAGTGAAGCTAAAACTTTTAATTTGGCTTTATAGTCCAGCATTTTTGATTTGAGATCCAAGGTTTTCTATGAGGCTACAGTATGGAATGTCACCTTTTACTTTGGGGTATTTTCATACATATCTGTTTTACCATTTAGAAATGAAAGAACTTTATGTATCTAGTGTCCCCAGTTGAAAGTGTAAAATATTTCGACAAATTCACTTATAGTGTATAAAATGTTGTCTAAGGTGTAGTATTTGGTCCCATATTTCTACCACACAATGAGTACATCAAGCTTGTGACTCTACAAACTTGTTTGATGCAGTTGTAGTATTCTTCGGTTCTGTTTCGGATTATGTTCTGCCCACTAGAAATTAATGGTAAATCACTTTTATTATGAATAAGAATAGAAATTGTTTCTGCTACCGTAATTATGGATAATTCTGAATTAATCGTTAATAATGATGAGTGAGAAAGTTAAGAGGCATAAAAATCGTACCCTCCCCCCCAAAAAAATGCTAACCTCCCGTTATTGTTAATGGTGAGATGATCTTCGTGCATCTAAGGCAGTAACTTCTCTGAAGGCCTTCCGTGCTGGATGTAGTCATTGCATGCTAGAAATATGGGACCAAATACTATACTTTTGACCAAATGGAATACACTATAATTGAATTTGTCCAAATATTTCCTTCAAGTGAAGGGACTAGATACATAACGTGCAATGATTTCTAAACAGTAAAACAGATATGTATGAAAATACCCTCAAATAAAAGGTGACATTCCATACTGTAGCATCATTGTAAATACTTTATTTACAAAAAAAATGTAAACTGCATTGTTGGTTAAGGGCTTGTAAGTAAGCATTTCACTGTAAGGTCTGTGGTATTTGGCATATGTGACAAATAAAACTTCATTTGATTTGTGGGATCGATTTTAGGTCCTGTACTTCTTACTGTCTATACAAACAATGTTGGTCTATTTGCAATTGCTTTTCTTTTTACATACACCTGTATGAAGATGACGCTTGTGTATGCTATTTCCCCCATGGTTGCTTTCATTACTTTGCAGAAAGCCTTTGTTGAACTGAAATTGGTACTTAATGCAGGCAAAACCAAGTATATGTTATTATCCAAATCACGTACAAATGAACCTCATGATTTATGCGTATGAACATTAGATCAAAATCAAGTCACATTTAAATTGTCACATGCTTTGTAAACAACAGGTGTAGACTAACAGTGAAATGCTTACTTACGGGCCCATCCCAACAATGCAGAGAGAAAGAAAATAGAGAAAAGTTAAAACATGTAATAATATACACTGAGTATACAAATCATTAAGGACCCCTGCTCTTTCCATGACATACACTGACCAGGTGAATCTTGGTGAAAGCTATGATGCCTTATTGATGTCACTTGTTAAATACACTTTAATCAATAAGGGTTTCTAAGCCTTGAGACAATTGAGACATGGATTGTGGATATGTGCCATTCAGAAGATGAATGGGCAAGACAAAAGATTTAAGTGTCTTTGAACCGGGTATGGTAGTAGGTGCCAGGCTCACCGGTTTGTGTCAAGAACTGTGTTTTTCAGGCTCAACAGTTTCCCATGTGTATAAAAAAATGGTTCACCATCCAAAGGAAATACAGCCAACTTTACACAACTGTGGGAAACATTGGCGTCAACATGGGCCAGCATCCCTGTGGAATGCTTTCAATACCTTGTAGAGTCCATGCCAAACTGAGTCTGTTCTGAGGTGCAGAAGAGGGTACAACTCAATATTAGGAAGGTGTTCCTAATGTTTGGTATACTCATGGTATACACCATGAGTAACGATAACTTGGCTATATACACTGGGTACCCGTACCGAGTCGATGTGCAGGGGTACGAGGTAATTGAGGTAGAAATGTACAGTACATACTGTATAACTACGAATAATGTGACAGATAATAAACAGTAGTAGCAACATACAGTTGGGGTCGGAAGTTTACATACACCTTAGACAAATACATTTAAACTCAGTTTTTCACAATTCCTGACATTTAATCCTAGTAAAAATTTCCTGTCTTAGGTTAGTTAGGATCACCACTTTATTTAAAGAATGTGAAATGTCAGAATAATAGTAGAAAGAACTAGTTATTTCAGCTTTTATTTCTTTCATCACATTCCCAGTGGGTCAGAATTTTACATACACTCAATTAGTATTTGCTAGCATTGCCTTCAAATTGTTTAACTTGGGTCAAACGTATCGGGTAGCCTTCCACAAGCTTCCCACAATAAGTTGGGTGAATTTTGGCCCATTCCTCCTGACAGAGCTGGTGTAACTGAGTCAGGTTTGTAGGTCTCCTTGCTCGCACACACTTTTTCAGTTCTGACCACAACTTTTCTATAGGATTGAGGTCAGGGCTTTGTGATTGACACTCCAATCTCTTAACTTTGTTGTCCTTAAGCCATTTTGCCACAACTATGGAGGTATGCTTGGAGTCATTGTCCATTTGGAAGACCCATTTGCGACCAAGCTTTAACTTCCTGACTGATGTCTTGAGATGTTGCTTCAATATATCCACATAATTTTACTGCCTTATGATGCCATCTATTTTGTGAAGTGCACCAGTCCCTCCTGCAGCAAAGCATCTCCACAACATGATGCTGCCACCCTCGTGCTTCAAGGTTGGGATGGTGTTCTTCGGCTTGCAACGCTCCCTCTTTTTCCTCTAAACATAATGATGGTCATTATGGCCAAACAGTGCTATTTTTGTTTCATCAGACCAGAGGACATTTCTCCAAATAGTACAATCTTTGTCCCCATGTGCAGTTGCAAACCGTAGTCGGGCTTTTTCATAGCGGTTTTGGAGCAGTGGCTTCTTCCTTGCTGAGCGGACTTTCAGGTTACATCGATATAGGACTCATTTTACTGTGGATATAAATATTTTTGCACCTGTTTCCTCCAGCAAATTCACAGGGTCCTTTGCTGTTGTTCTGGAATTGATTTGCACTTTTCACACCAAAGTACATTCATCTCTAGGAGACAGAACGCGTCTCCTTCCTGAGCGGTATGACGACTGCGTGGTCCCATGGTGTTTATACTTGCATACTGTTGTTTGTACAGATGAACGTGGTACCTTCAGGTGTTTGGAAATTGCGACTTCAACTGTATGTAATGAGTCAAGAAAGTTTGTGCAAAGAGGGTCAATGCAGAATGTTCCGGGTAGTTATTTGGTTAACTATTTAATTAGCTATTTATGGCTTGGAGGTAGAAGTTGTTCAGGGTCCTGTTGGTTGCATCGGTATCGCTTACCGTGCGGAAGCAGAGAGCACATTCTATGACTTGGGTGGCTGGAGTATTTAACCATTTTTACGGCCTTCTTCTGACACCACCTGGTATAGAGGTCCTGGAAGGCAGGGAGCTCGGCCCCAGTGATGTACTGGGCCGTACGCCTCTGTAGCACCTTGCGGTCAGATGCCAAGCAGTTGCCATACCAAGCGGTGATGCAGCCAGTCAAGATGCTCTCAATGGTGCAGCTGTCGAACCTTTTGAGGATCTGAGGGCCCATGCCAAATCTTTTTAGCCTTTTTAGGGGGCAGAAGCATTGTCGTGCCCTCTTCACAACTGTGTTGGTGTGTGTGGAAGATGATAAATCTTTAAGTGATGTAGACACCGAGGAACCAGAAACTCTTGACCCACTCCACTACAGCCCCATTGATGTGAATGGGGGCTTCCTTGGCCCTCCGTTTCCTGTACTCCACAATCTATTCCTTTGCCTTGCTGATGTTGAGGGAGAGGTTGCTGTCCTGTTATCACACTGCCAGGTCTCTGACCGACCGCTTTGGGCTGGATGTGTCAATTGGTAGCTGATGCATGCATAATCTATAAGCAAAATTACTGTTTTACCCCAATTAGCAACAAAATCCCTAGTTTGAATGTACTGTTTTCTGGAAGCTATATGACAGGTTTTGACATTGATACCAGTTATAGACTATGGGATATTATTTATGTGAATGCAGCTGCCACTGTATTGAAGCTATTGGACACAGTTTCTCATTGAGCACTACACTTTATTACGAGCGATAGGTTCTGTACACATCACTGCATTCTGTATCAAAAAGTAGGCTGGCCCTCTATGAAGTGCATTTCACTCTTTTTGTTTGTAAGGCTTCTGCATAAACATCCGCCGTATGTTACTTCATTGTTAACTTATAGACCTACAAGATACCAGAACCGGTCTCAGGGATGGCGAACTCTGGATATTCCTTCCACTTTACATGTGGAATCATCTACAATGCACTTTCATATTTGAGGAATTGGTGTCTCTAGGGCATTTCAGGTGGCTGAATACTGGATAATTTTACTGAATAATATGTATGTTTTTTATGATTGTGTTTTGCTTTTCATGTGTATTTTAATGTGTATATGGATGGGTAGTTTAATGTGTATATGGATGGGTAGTTTAATGTGTATATGGTAACTGGAATTTCATATCTGGAAAAGAGACCTTGGTCTCAGCATTGACTCACTGTCAAAATTAAGTTTAAATAAATAATTTAAAGGAATAAAACGGTCTTATTGCTTAATGAGGCAGTGGGATAGTGGAGGTTCTGCAGGTGAGATGTTTTCATTGAGTTTCAGGGATTTTCTAATTAGATTGCAGAGGCAGTAGCAGTGGTGAGGAAGTGAAAATGCTTTCACATAAGGCCTGTGTGTAATAAATCACTGAGCCATGTCCTTCATCTCCCTGAGACCTGAATGCTCCACACACCGTACTTTTAAAAAAATGAAGAGGATTACACTGAATCCTCATCAAGGTCACCCCTGGAGACATGCCGTGTGTTCTTTGTATGTGTGTGTTCTGTAGATGTGCGTGTGTGTGTGTGTGTGTGTGTGTGTGTTGTGTGTTTGCATGCACGACTTCATGGGTGTCTTAGCAAGTGTGTATTTTTGCACGTTTATAAATTAATTGAGTCTCTTAACGTGTTTACCCTTTCTCCACTATGGGAACACTGCTAGTCTTGGCCTCCTTGGTGATCAGTCCTTGGCTAACCTCATTAATTTACCACCTTAATCTGAATTATTCAGGGAATTTAACAGGCTCTGTCTCTTGCAGTCTGATTAGTGCTGGAAGAGTGTGCTCTGCATTGTGGCAGGTGACAAGGCCTGACGGAGGGAACCATTCATGTGTCTGTTATGTGATGATAAAAACAGTCATCCCAGTCTGCCTCACTGTCTGATGGGACATGTTCTCTGGGATGGAACATACATAACATTGCAGATGGAAATGAATTGTATTGAAGGAAACTATAGAATAAACAAGAGATGGAGTAGCTTGACTCTAGACATGCTGAATGGCTGAAAACAGAGAGACAGCTTCCTGTATTACATCATCAGCTTCCAAAGCTAACAGCATCTGGCCAATCAACCACAGCAGAGACAGTTGGATACAGATGTTGACCAAACCCATTAAGTAAATAGATTATAGTAATAGTCATTGATTACAATAAATACTCATACCTTTCCAGGTTTGTTATGTCTAATGATTAGGAACAGGCTCAGCGGACACATTCTTAGATGTTTACGAGCTTGTATGAAAAAGGAGGTAATTCTTTAGAGGAACGCAGATGAATCCTATGTGTCTGTGCTTGATCCTCTGTGTGTGTGTGTGTGTGTGTGTGTGTGTGTGTGTGTGTGTGTGTGTGTGTGTGTGTGTGAGTGTGTGTGTGTGTGTGTGTGTGTGTCTGAGCCCAGCAGAGCTCTTCAGATGCGAGAGCATGCTTAATTAAGCCTATCATCAGCATGCTTAATTAGGCATGACAGTGTCAGGGCCACAGCACTGATCGATTGGCAGTGCTGTTTCCTGCTTCCTGTGTCTCTGCTCATCTCTGAAATGAGCACCGCAAAACACACTGCATGCTGGGATGGCTGGCAGGGAGAAAGGAACCGGGCTGAAGTGACTTCCTCTCTTCGTATCCTTAGATGTACTCTCGTTTAGATTTAGCAAGTGAATGGGTAGAGACAGGGAAAGGGAGTCGATTTGTACACTATTGAGATGCAACCTTAAATTTAACCTTAAATCTATAGTAATTTATTGTTTTGTTTTGTTTCTGGGGCAACCATGTAGTTCAAATGGAACTGTTAACAAGCATTTGCAGTGGATTATCGTGAATAACGAATGGCTATCAACCAATCAGCATCCCGGATCCAAACTACCTGTTTTATTAAATACATTATGAGATATGGAGAATAATTACTGAAGGTGGTTGAGTGGTTTCAGCTACAAGTGAGCTCTGGAGCACAAGGATGAGTGAGGAGCTTTTTGTCAATGTGACTAGCTCTCCTTGAGCAAATTATGGTTAGTGATTGGAGGTGAAGATAAGTGATAGAGTAATGTTTTGAACCATTTCATCTAATAAACCACAGGTTCAACCTTGGATTATTACTGTTAGTGCCTAAATGATAAGGGCAATCCATTCACACATCCCGATGCAACACGTGTGTTGTGATCACACTCTGAGCACGGTGAAATCTGTCACATGCTCACTGACCTTGAGTTGAAACAAGTTTAAACAAAGAGGATATACACTACATTGATTCTAATAGGGTATGTTTTACTTTTAGCAAACCTGTGTGTGTGTGTGTGTGTGTGTGTGTGTGTGTGTGTGTGTAAGGAGGAGTGGGTTCTTCCACTATTCAGCAGGCTGCCATGGCGTCTGGGATCCTATCATCACTGCTAGAAGCTCCAGGCAGAAAATTAATTAAGCAGGGTCTGCTGGTGGGGGAAGAGCAGGGACTGTGGCGTCACTAACCAGGTCGTCAACCCCTGTTTCAGGGCCCACACAGGAAAGGAAAGGCCTAGCCACTCTGGCCTGACGGGAACTTAATGAAGGTGTCTTCTCCCCTCTTACCAAGCCTGACTCTCTAAATGGGTTTTCTGTACAGGGTCAGAGAGGGACTTAAAATACACAATTTAGCCAGCAGGGACAGAGCCAGGCCAAACAGGGAACAGGAAGGGCAGGAAGGCCAGGACAGGCCTCACACAAAGAAGACCCCATTGTCCACCTCCCATCTCACCTCATATCATATTTCTATCTCTCTATGCATTTCTTTCTGAACGGAAATGAACACGTGTCTTACTTACATTGCTAACAGACAGACATGGAATCACATCACCCAAGCAGCTCACTGCTCATTTTTTTGCACAGACCTCACAAAACCATTTCCGTATCAGAGCCTAATTGGGTCGTACCATGAAATTAGTGCCTTTTGCATCCCTTTGATATTTTATGTAGAAATGGTGCACCAATATTGAATTTTAAAAGCCTGTAATATTAAATTAAATGTCCTTTAAGATAGACTACATGGATAATTCAATAAATCTGCTTCAATAAAATGACTTACTAAAGTGCCAAAATTCAGCAATTTGACATGTCCCTCCATCAACCTTGTGTCACTTCTAGGAAGATTTCAACCCACTTAATACAACTATTTCTACAAGTTTCACCATCATTGTAAAGCCCTAGTTATTTTGTTGCTTTGACAAAGTCATTTCTGAAGGTTATTATTTATTTCATGTTATTAGTTATTCATCTGTCCCTCATTCAAAGGTCAACCCTGTTACATGAACTGAACTTGTGTTTCAATATGGTGAAACTATTGCATTTTAAATATTGTTTACAAAAGAAACATTGAACATCAATATCTAATAGTCAAATCATTGTGTAAAAGCAGTTGAGCTGGTTTGACTCTTTTGGACATTTTCTGGGGTTGTGTGGTGGAAAACTGAGCGGATATAGCATAACACATCGACCCTGTTACCCATAGATAGGCAGGCTAGAAATGTTTTAGCATTTGTTTTGGTGTGAAGCTTGCATTTAATTGCCACTACATGTTGAACACAGAAAGCTTCCATTCCTGTCATGAGGGCATTTATGGCTGATTTAAGATTTGTATTTATTATGGATCCCCGTTAGCTGCTGCCAAAGCTCTTACTCTTCCTGGGGTCCAGCAAAATGTAGGCAGTTTATACAATTTTAAAATCATTACAATACATTCACAGATTTCACAACAAACTGTGTGCCCTCAGGCCCCTACTCAAGCACTACCACATATCTACAGCATTAAATCCATGTGTATGTACAGTTGTGGCCAAACGTTTTGAGAATGACACAAATATTAATTTCCACAAAGTGTGCTGGTTCAGTGTCTTTAGATATTTTAGTCAGATGTTACTATGTGTCATGACGTTGCCCTCTTTGAGTACAGCGAGCACCATCCCCCGCTCTCTGCTTCTACAACCAGCCTGCTGTAGTCAGAGGTCGTAAATTCCTGAGAAGACCTGATGGACACACAGTTTTATAGAGAGTAGTTTTTCATGGAGACAAAGGAAATCCTTCCACCTCACAGAACTTGAGGTACAAACAAATGTCATGTTCCAGAGAAAGTGTAAAAATCGGTGAAGAATCCAGTTACGAACTGGTCCGTTTGGCACAACTTGGGAAGCTCAAGAGAGACGGTGTGGCCACATTACCATAACGCTGTTTATATAATAGCCTCAGATATGAGGTTTACATCTAATTGTTTTATAAGATGAATGAGTGACTATGATGCTATTTGTATAATTGTATAATATGATTGTGGACTGTTTAATAAAGAAAAATACAATTCCCTTGTGATTTGAACTAAATCAGAGGACCGCCCCTGAGCCCAGTTAGGGTCAGACATCCTGGGACAGCCCCCTTCTGCCATTCCGAATAAAACCCAACTTTGAGAAATTATCAGGAGACCATTTTTCTCTCAATCACGGGAGTGCAAAGGTTGCAGACCATTGCTGAATCTTTTAACCATACCACGTGGTTAAACGCTTAGACTATTGATACCGACAGAATAAGAACAAGTCTTTGATACTAATTACTAGTCTTCAGCTAGGAATTCTGTATCATTGAACGCGAAGAACGACGAACCGCCGAAACATCCATTCTATAACAAATGTCACTTTGAACTATCCCCTCTAACCAAGACAGAGAGAGAGAGGGAGAGAGATGGACAATTCTACAAGAAAGACTTTCCACCAGCGATCAAGATGATACACTGAGCGTAAATATATATATTGATTGCAATTGTTCCCGAATGAGTGAGCGTTCATGTGTAAAGGATTAGCATTTTAATTGTTATAATTAACTCTGTAGTGACTTCTTAGTAAAACCCCCCCTCCCCTTTTGTCAAACAAGCCGCCATGCCGGGTCAGCCCACTAGGGCACATTCTATCATTTCATGTAACCATATCTACTGTTTGTTTATGCATTTCTGTGAATTACTTAGTTAGTAATAAATAAATGATTTAAGACAATTGATGTATGGATGACTCATAGTGAAAACTGGGTTTGTGCTGATAACCAACCATTTACGACATTTGGAATGAGACTAATGTGAGGTAAAATAAATAAATCATTAATCAGAAGACTATTGATCAGATATGAAAATGTCTGAAAGTTTATATTGGGAAATTACAACTTTGTAATCTGAATACTTTCCTTGGTGCCCCAACTTCCTAGTTAATTACAGTTACATGATTATTCAATTTAATCGAGTAACTAATTACAGAGAATCTTTGATAAAAACGAAGTCTTCAGTTTAATGATAGTAAAGACACGACATATGGAATACTGAAGTATAATTACAAGCATTTCAAAAGTGTCGAAGGCTTTTATTGACAATTACATGAAGTTGATGCAAAGAGTCAATATTTGCAGTGTTGACCCTTCTTTTTCAAGACCTCTGCAATCCCCCCTGGCATGCTGTCAATTAACTTCTGGGCCACATCCTGACTGATGGCAGCCCATTCTTGCATAATCAATGCTTGGAGTTTGTCAGAATTTGTGGGGTTTTGTTTGTCCACCCACCTCTTGAGGATTGACCACAAGTTCTCAATGGGATTAAAGGTCTCGGGTGTTTCCTGGCCATGGACCCAAAATATCGATGTTTTGTTACCCGAGCCACTTAGTTATCACTTTTGCCTTATGGCAAGGTGCTTCATTATGCTGTAAAAGGCATTGTTTGTCACCAAACTGTTCCTGGATGGTTGGGAGAAGTTGCACTCAGAGGATGTGTTGGTACCATTCTTTATTCATGGCTGTGTTCTTAGGCAAAATTGTGAGTGAGCCCACTCCCTTGGCTGAGAAACAACCCCACACATGAATGGTCTCGAGATGTTTTACTGTTGGCATGACACAGGACTGATGGTAATGCTCACCTTGTCTTCTGCCAGCAGTCTGCTGAATCTTTCACAACCCCAGTCCAATGAAGGTACTGGAACTGAAATTATTGGCCGTTATTTGGAGTCTTTTAATAGTAAAATCAGTTCTTTAAATCCAATTTTAAATGTTCCGAGCGAGCACTCCTGATGTTGTTTGTCCCCACATGGACTACAACAGTGTCAGCTCTCAGCTTCTGTGGTAGAACAGTCGGAAGCAGCCTTGTTATGTCCTGTACTTGTGCTCCTGGGTAGAACAAGGTTTTTGTCTTGGGGACCGAGATGTTTCTCACCATAGAGCTGCCTGTGATGACAGCTGGTGATGTTGAATGGGCTGGTCTCGCAGGCTGGCCTCACCAGACTGGGCTGGCCTGGGCTGGCCTCACCAGACTGTGAGGCTGGGAGCTCCGAAGATCTGAACCCAAGGTAGAAGCCACCGGAGAGGGAGACATAACTGAGTACGAAGACGCAGGTACCTCTGGATCCGATCTTGATTGGGAAGCCACCAAGGACGAAGGCACCGGAACCTCTGGATCCAGGGCTGCAAAGCTGTTTCTGGTCTGTGTCAGTTCCGGGCTCAACATCTCCATGGAGACCCCGTTGCCAGAAGACGCCTTCTTCGACTACCACGGCAAGTGACGTACCTCCATGGCAGTAGGGTTGGTCGAGAGCAGTTCCGTTCTCCAGGGAAGGGGGAGACACCTTCGGGGATAGAACTCTGCTGAGCACCGGCCAGTCGGCTGTGGAAAGCCGACACAGCGGAGAAACTTCCACCAGACCAGAGCGGGATCCGGCTACTTGGGTGGAAGAAAAAGAAAAAGTAGTTGGGCGTGGGTCAGCCAGTAGCTTATGTAGGTTTTCTACTTGCTTGCTAAGAGTAGCCACTTCACTCCTGTATTCTTCCGTAAGCAAGCAGTTGCTACATTGAAAATCAGCACGGTCCACATTGTCCTGAATAAAGCAAAGTAAACACAGCTCCTGCAACACTGAAAACTTTCAATAGCGGCCTCCATTTGAGAACCGCCGAGCCAGCTAGGCTTGCTGGGTTTTCTTGCCTCTCCCCCTATACGGAATAGCAGATAGCAGCGCTCACAGCAATTTAGCCAAATAGAGCCGCAGTATTCCAAATAAAATCGAAGTATATAAAAACACTGTCAGCTTTTAAACCGAGGTCTTTAGTTCAGTTTTCGGCATTCGACAGCGTTCAACAACAACAAACATACGTCATGCTCTGATGACGTACTCATCGCCAACCCTGTTATGGTCAACCCTATTACTTTATTTGTCACTTAATAGGCACTTACTATACAGATGTAGGATCTTAATTTTGCAACAGCAGGTAAATAATGCTGCAGCAACAGGAAATGTGGATTATTATGTGGATTTTTTGTAGGGGTTGATACATTTTTCTTTAGCGCAAATCAGGTCTGACATTTTAAAGTGGAAACTACAAACTTTAGATGCCTTTTTAAACCTTGAATACACTACAAGTTTGCTTTTCTTGCCGTGCAGAAAAATGATCAGCAGCAAAAGAAGGATCAAATTAAGATTCTACATATGTAGTATTTTTTTCTTCTCTTGAGATGGGAAAACGTGTTTTTTATGAAGTTGAACATGTGCTCTTTATGACAGAATGTTAAAATAAGCTGAAATCAAACGTTGTTTTTTTTACCAAGTTACACTTCTCAAAAGGCACTGAATCAGTGGAATGACCTAGTTCTAAAGCAGCATTTTTTAAGTCTTCATCTTTTATGTATGATTTTCATTTCATTAATGTATGGTTTCAATTCATGATACTCTTATATCTTTTGTACAACCTTCAATGGAGGGGGTTGGGGGGACTTCAAAGACCAAAGCTATGGAAGTGGAAGGTTAGCAGGGCTCATTCTCTCTTCCCAATCCGTTCAGGGGAGGAAACCTGTAAAGTGACAAGAGCATTATCTTTTAGCTTTATAATTCGGAGACCGGTGCCGAGGCAGTCTTGTCAAAGGCAGGACTGTGAGGAAACTGTCAGGCAGAAAAGGTGAATTTGATGAGAATTGGCAGGCAGATTATGGATGTGGCATTTGGGGTCTTGGCACAGGCTCGTCATGTCCACTTGATGGCCGGCCTGCTGCTATTATGTGTCAGAGCTCTACGCCGAATTGACTGACATTACAAAAGCCTAAGGCGCTTTTTACTTGACAGTCAAGTTTAATTTGTAGCTCAAATACCTCCGCCGTTGTCTCCCTCTCTCGCTCTCTTTCTCTAACTTGCTGTCTCTCCATTTCTTCCTTTTTTTCTTTACTTCTCTCTCCATTGCAAATCTTTCTCTTTCATTGTTTCATCGTTCCCTCTAGCAATTTCTTAATCCCTGGAGACTTCAGTAAAGTGTGCCAAGTGCATTAGTGATGTGTCTTTTAAGAGTAGAATATGGTCAATGGAGTCAGACATTCATGTGTTCTTGAGCACACACATAGTGCAGACATCACGCTGTACAGAGGAACTTAACAATACACATCACATCTCCATTTCTCAAGGGTCTCACTCACTACAGGTTTTTGCATGGCAGATCAAAGACCAGGGAGGAATTGATTATGATGTATCTTTACATCTTCAAAATAAAAGCCCTTGTAATGAGCTGTGTTTTCTGGCAGCATGCTATAAGAGTATCCCCCAGGAACCAAAAGGAGGAGGGGGGTATTTAATGTGACACCACCACATCATTCACAGTAACCATGTAGAGTAGGGTGAGGGGAGCTACTTATATGCAACACCACCCATCCCTAGGAATTATGTGGAAGAGGACGGAGGTATAAATACCTAAATGAGTTAATAAATTAGTTAAAACTCATCACCCCCACTTAGGCCCCCACTGGGCGTTCCTTGTGGTATTTCATGCTACATGAACTGAAGTCCCATAGAAACACAATAGGATCACACAAGTAAGGCACTCAGCTCTCTTTCTCTCCCTCTACCACTCCAGAACAGCACAAAAGGCACTATGCCTGACCAAACTCCCACCTTGGCCTCCCGAGTGGTGCAGCGGTCTAAGGCACTGCATCTCAGTGCAAGAGGTGTCACTATAGTCACTGGTTTGAATCCAGGCTGTATCACATCAAGCTGTGATTGGGAGTCCTATAGGGCGGCGCACAATTGGCCCAGCTTCGTCCGGGTTTGGCTGGAGTAGGCCATCATTGTAAATGATAATTTGTTCTTAACTGACTTGCTTAGTTAAATAAAGGTTAAATAAAAATAGTAAAACAATTGGATAGCAAGCTAAATTAATGGAGATGTATTTGCGATGTTTTAAAATATTTGATTGGTTATTTAAAAAATGTGAAAGTATGCCAGATAATGCAGGAGGTGCTAGGGGCAGAGTTGTCAATTGGGGATTTATTCAAGATGAAGCCCATTTGTGGCATTTAGCATCTAAGTTTTACATAGTGGGGCAATTTAGTCCATGAAAATTTTAGGGCAGTAAGATGCAGGGAGTGGGGAGGAGGAGAGGGAGGAGAAAGAGGTGTGAGCCAACAATCTCCAAGACCTCTGTCAGCACAAGTCCAGTGCTCCAATAGTTAGCAAATCAAACAGGGATACCACAGCGTGAGTAGGTATTAGTGGACACAAGTGGCACGGATCCCTCTGGAACTTTCATCTCGCACACCTGGCACCTATTCCCACTTTTTGTATTTGTTTATATGTGGTGCTGTCGATTATACCATGGTGCTGTCACTTATTGTTACAATGTCCGTTGGTGTGTGTGAGTACCTGTGCTGTGTGTTTTGGCTTTTGTGCCATTGTGGATTGTGCAGATGATTACGGGTCTCGTCCCGTGTGATAATCATTGTGCGTTTGTGTATTTATTCAAGGTACTCCTCGCTATTTTGTTTTGAGTTTCAACCCTGTGTTTTTGTTACATGTTTGTTTGGTCTTCATCCCCATGCCTTTACACGGCACGCCGTAATTTGGGCTAAATTTTAAACAAATATTACCCATTCCTGCGTCTGTCTCCCGAATCCATTATGCCAACGTGACGAGAGAGAAAGAGAGATGGACAGACAGACAGACAAACACAGAGACATGGAAAAAAGAGAGAGAAATAAAGAAAAAGAGAAGGAAACACCATTCACCAGATCTCTGCTTAAACCTGGTGTCTGTTTGGCAACTGTTGCTTTGGGCTTGTTGCGTAGATGTAGAGGTGGAGGCTGCTGCCTGAGAACAATACTAATTGTGGTGTGAGGAAGAAATGTGCTGTGCTGCTCTCTACTGCCTCTCCTCTTCCCTGCTCCTCTCGCCCCAGGCCCAGAACCCGCCAGAGGTCCTCCTCACTACATGTATCTCATTACGGTTGTGGTGTATCTCCAGTGGCGTTGAAAATGAAGTGTTGATCTCTCCTCTCATCAATCTTGGAGGCTCAGGAATGCAAATCACTCCCCTGAAAATGATGACTGCCACTTTTAGTTGTTTGGAGAAATAAGTGTGGTGCTAAATTGAATTTTAATGGATTGTGCATCCCCAGTGAAAGGTTCAATCCATTATTTGATGATTGTAATGTTGTTTGCTGCTCATGTTGATTTACGGTATGTATAGCATGACAGGCCAAAGGTTGCTGGGATTGGGAAGGAAGCAGCGTTGTGTTGATTAAGTTTTAAATATGTCAGAGAGGAGGGCTACACTCAGGGCTCTGGGTAGGACAGCAGTGGCAATTCAGTGGTTGTTCTTTCTCTGTCCTGTATGAGCAAACAGGAATGGTCCTTTCCACCTGCATGGCAGAAACACAGTCAATTGAATATGATGCATTTATCGTTTTTATACAACAATATTAGTCCCTCCAAGGCACAAAGAGGCAGGAGTAAATAACAAACGACAGTGATAACAGAGCAGAGAAAGCGTATGTATGTTCCCTGCTTCTCTGAAGTGGATGTTGTCTGTTATGTCTCTCTTTAATATGTTTCTAATCAGAAGCTAATTGCTCTCTCTCTGTATCTCATATCCTCCTTTAAGATCCGCCATCCGCCATCTGCTGATGATTACATATGGAACCTATCAAGAGCAGAGATATTGGGAATAAATTAGCCAGATTGTCAGGACTGGAATATGTCATCATGAGACATCTGAAACGTTACTTTAGAGGCGCAATAGGTTTTACGGTCAACTGTTACTTGAACCTTTCAAGATTTTGCTGTGAATGCCCAATTGTGACGTCCCCTCAGGTTGGGGATAAGACAACATTTCAGAGTATTTATACCTCAACCCATTGTATTGTGCTGGAGTATTGGATCAGAACACTTCAGCTTTTTCACATATGATCCTGTATATGATCCTGTATATCACTCTTAGCACAAGACTATTTAACTTTTGATGAATAATTCTAATGGGAGGTTGGAAGGTGGAGATCAGTCAAGCTGTGTAGGCTGTAGTTGTGTTATCCCAGGAGAGTGATTGCCAGGAACAAAAAATCAATAAAGGCAGCTCAAAGGCCATTTTAGGGGCGGTCTCACCGACTCATTCATCAATATGCCATCATACATCCAAACTAATCCTCAAATGAGCTGTCCCTACGCAGGGAATGACTTCGCATGTGGGGTAAAACATCACGGGAACCTTGAAGAGCTGGTGTTGAAAAGAATACTTGGTGATTTATGGTCTTTGGGTGTGTTACGATGTCAGCTGTTTTCTGTTTCTGTATTATTTGATCATATGTATAATATTTATATAATGCACTATAGTCAGGAGCAGATCAGTGTGAGGTCAGCCATATCATAATGAACTTAGACCTTTTGTGATATGGAAATCATGCTGTGGTTAATTAACTGTTTCTTTGATTAACTCATAACTCACCTGCCTTTCCACACACGCGTACACACACGCACAAACACTCACCCCACTCACACATACAGTACCAGTCAAAAGTTTGGACACACCTACTCATTCAATGGTTTTTCTTTATTTGTACTATTTCTACATTCTTGAATAATAGTGAATACATCAAAACTATGAAATAACACGTGGAATCATGTAGTAACCAAAAGAGTGTTAAACAAATCTAAATATATTTTATATTTGAGATTCTTCAAAGTAGCCACCCTTTGCCTTGATGACAGCTTTGCAAACTCTTGACATTCTCTCAGCTTCATGAGTAATGCTTTTCCAACAGTCTTGAAGGAGTTCCCACATATGCTGAGCACTTGTTGGCTGCTTTTCCTTCACTCTGCGGTCCGACACATCCCAAACCATCTCAATTGGGTTGAGGTTGGGTGATTGTGGAAGCCAGGCCATCTGACGCAGCACTCCATCACTCTCCTTGTTCAAATAGCCCTTACACAGCCTGGAGGAGTGTTTTGGGTCATTTTACTGTTGAAAACAAATGATAGTCCCACTAAGCGCAATGGAGATGGGATGGCGTATCGCTGCAGAATGCTGTGGTAGCCATGCTGGTTAAGTGTGCCTTGAATTCTAAATAAATCACCAACAGTGTTACCAACAATGCACCCCCACACCATCACACCTCCTCCCTCATGTTTCACATTGGGAACCACACATGCGGATATCATCTATTCACCTACTCTGCGTCTCACAAACACATGGTGGTTGGAACCAAAAATCTAAAATTTGGAATCATCAGACAAAAGGACAGATTTCCACCAGTCTATTACCCATTGCTCGTGTTTCTTGGCCCAAGCAAGTCTCTTCTTATTATTGGTGTCCTTTAGTAGTGGTTTCTTTGCAGCAATTCAACCATGAAGACCTGATTCACGCAGTCTCCTGTGAACAGTTGATGTTGAGATGTGTCTGTTACTTGAACTCTATAAAGAATTTATCTGGGCTGCAATCTAAGTGCAGTTAACTCTAGTGAACTTATCCTCTGCAGCAGAGGTAACTCTAGGTCTTCCTTTCCTGTGGCGGTCCTCATGAGAGCCAGTTTCATGATAGCACTTGATGGTTTTTGCAACTGCACTTGAAGAAACTTCTTGAAATGTTTCCTATTGACTGACCTTCATGCCTTAAAGTAATGATGGACTGTTGTTTCTCTTTGCTTATTTCAGCTGTTCTTTCCATAATATGGGCTTGGTCTTTTACCAATTAGGGCTGTCTTCCTCACCTACCTCATGAAGCTGGTTGAGAGAATACCAAGAGGGTGCAAAGCTGCCATCAAGGTAAAGGGTGGCTACTTTGAAGAATCTTTTGGTTACTACATGATTCCACATGTGTTATTTCATAGTTTTGATGTCTTCACTATTATTCTACAATGTAGAAAATAGTAAAAATAAAGGAAAACCCTTGAATAAGTAGGTGTGTCCAAACGTTTGACTGGTACTCTATATACATATATATGTATAGAGAGCGAAAGAGTCTGGTTCACCGATGGCAATGAAATGAACTGTATTAGGGACAGTCAAGGACAAACATATGCACTCAGATATTAACAAGAGTGAAGTCACAATGTCTGTAGTGAGGTTATGATGGCAACAGTAGTAGGAAAGCGTCCACAGAAAGCCCAGAGGTTCTCTGTCTACACAGTTCAAGGCCCACCCACAGTGTGCCATACGAGCAGAGGTCACAGTTAGTGGAGAGGACGATCAACTTTCAGCATCGCTAAACTTTCATGGTGTCGAGCAAAGAACAACAGCAGTAATAGAAGCTGTGGCTTAGCGGGCTCATCCTCTGCCTTAGCAGGCAGATGGAAGGCAGGCGCTGCCCTTGAATGTATTATCTGTGCCATCAATACCGAACACAGCATAGCGGGGGAGAGAAAAACAACAGGATGCTTTCAGTGCGTCTGTCCGAAGAAAACACTGCTGGCCGCCTCAGAATATAAAGCAATACAGATGGAGGTTGAGGGGGGCTGGAAGAAATAGAATGACTCTGGAATATAAAGCAGCTTGTGTCCTTTAATTAAAATCACTCAAAATCAATGGGGACCAAAGATGGTCCCCTGTGTGACTATCTGGCTGTCTGTCTGGAGTGGAGTGAAGGCCTTAGGGTCTGCTGTAGTTTTGGGCTGCTGCTGGAGGAGAGGGCCAGTTGCGCTCTCCTGGGATCTGAAGAGATGAGGCAAATTTAAACTGATGCTGTAAAGGCGCTGGTTGAAAATGGGTATGTGTGTGGATGGGTGGGTGTTGGAGTGTCTGGAGGAGGCATAGGAGGACCTTCTCAGTTGGGAGGCTGAGAGGAAAGCAGGAGAGAGAGAGTGAGAGAGAGAGAGGTGTGAGTGTCATTTCATAACAGATGAGACATTATGTCTAATGCCTTTATCCTTTTATCCCTACACCAGGGAGGGGACCTTTTGTCAGCCCCATCCCTCAGGGATTTGGAGGCACATTGAATGTGTGGAGTTTAGAGAGCCCTGCAAAAGTAACACATTGCTGAGGATAACAGAACAGGGAACTCTGGTTGTCAGGAGATGTGTGGTTGCCATGGTGAAAGGCTAACTTGTTAGAGGAAAGAGAGCGAGGAAGAGATAAACTATAGGCCTAATGAATAGATGCCAATATGTGCCAATTAAGCCAATAAGTGAGTCTTCCACAACCCAGCCACTCTCTGATAATATATCTACTCACACCAGAAAATCTGTATTAGAGTTTGCTTTTCATATCCTAGCTTGCTCTATGACAACAAAGAGCAACCCATCGTTAAATCAGTGTCTTCATTTGAGGTCTTTACGGCATATTTTAGTTGCCACAATTTTGATTTGATGTTCTTATCCTCTAAGGCCTAGAGTACCCCCAACAGCACACATTGTTGTTGTAGCCCCAGACAAACTCACCTGATTCAAGGTATAGTGGTGTCCATGAGGAAATAACTTTGAGTCCCAGAACTTGGAAACTGTCCCCTTTTTCTGTTGTTACAGAAGATATGATCTTGCCACAGGCACTTTAATGCTAGATTTATTGTAATTTCTCCCCTCCCTTTCTGATTCCTCTTAGCTTCTCCCTCCTCCGCTAACTTGTTTAAATCTCTTTGTAGTATTGCTAGAATTACATGTTTCCTTCTGTGCGCAAGGGACTTCTTCATCTTTTATTTCTCACAAGAAAAGAAAAGCATCCTACTGGGCACACCCCGTGATTTAGACATGGACATTTTGGTAATATTTGGTTGAAATTTCAACCTTTATTCACCCACTCAAAAAGACAACCAGAAATGTGTTGAATTCCAAATGTGTTATCACTATGCTTTCAACCATCTAAAAGCACAACCAAATTCCATTGGAAAAACAATGTCTGGTTTTTGGTTTAGGGCTCTATTCAATCTGTATCGCCGAAGTTCAGCCCTACAGTACGCTTGAAATATAAAGGTCATTTCGAATGAGCCAGCAAATGACAGGACAACAAAGTTCAAATGGGAATACAATGTCATATCTATTTATATAACAACTTAATGTGATATCACTGTGCTTCATCTAATAGCACAACCAAGTGACCTGGATTGCAGTTTAGATTGCAGTAAAAGTACATAGTGCATGTAATCAATGCTGTTCGAGATTCTGCACAGATTATTAAAGCAATTGTGAGGACCTCCACAGACCTGCGAACTTTGCATGCTATCTTGAACATGCATGCTTTCTACGATTACATACAGTAAGACATTTATTTATAGTTACAGTAACCTCAAAATGGGGCCATGGATGCGTTTTTAATTTTAAGGTTGAATAAATATTGTTACATTAGTTTTGAAATTAGCCTTAACCTTAGGATGTTTAATATTGAAATGTGTTTTGTTGACAATGGAACCAAATTTCAACATTTAAAAACCCAAATCAAAGTTTATTTGTTGCATATACAGATTAGCAGATCTTAAAGCAGGTGCAGCAATAGGCTTGTGTTTCTAGCTCCAGCAAATATGTACAGCAGTAATTATATAGGATGAGCTAAATTGAGAATACAGTTGGCCTATGTATATATAAAGTGAGTAATCCATTATCTTAATTTTTCTGAGATCAAAATCAAATCAAACTTTTAATTCACTTTAAATATATTTTTGATTTTGGTTTAGATGGAGACATGAATCCAACATATGAATGATTCACTTGAGGATTTACAAACCATCTCAACAAAGTTCAAGGTTGGGTGATTGTGGAGGCCAGATCATCTGATGCAGCATTCCATCACTCTCCTTCTTGGTCAAATAGCCCTCACACAGCCTGGAGGTGTGTTGGGTCATTGTTCTGTTGAAAAGCAAATGATAGCCCCACGAAGCACAAACCAGATGGGATGGCGTATCACTGCAGAAAGCTGTGTGTAGCCATGCTGGTTAAGTGTACCTTGAATTCTGAATAAATCACGACAGTGTCACCAGCAAAGCACCCCCACACCATCACACATCCATGCTTCACGGTGGGAACCACACATGCAGAGATCATCCATTCACCTACTCTGCGTCTCACGAAAACATGGCGGTTGGAACCAAAAATCTCACATTTGGACTCATCAGACCAAAGGACAGATTTCCACTGGTCTAATGTCCATTGCTCGTCTTTTCTTGGTCCAAGCACGTCTCTTCTTCTTTTTGGTGTCCTTTAGTAATGGTTTCTTTGCAGCAATTCGACCATGAAGGCCTGTTTCACCCAGTCTCCTCTGAACAGTTGATATTGAGATGTGTCTGTTACTTGAACTCTGTGAAGCATTTCTTTTGGCTGCAATTTCTGAGGCTGGTAACTCTAATGAACTTATCCTCTACAGCAGAGGTAACTCTGGGTCTACCTTTCCTGTGGCGGTCCTCCTGAGAGCTCGTTTCATCATAGCACTTGTTGGTTTTTGCGACTGCAAATGTCACATATTGACTGACATTCATGTCTTAAAGTTTTGATGGACTGTCATTTCTCTTTGCTTATTTGAGCTGTTCTTGCCATAATATGGACTTGGTCTTTTACCAAACAGGGCTATCTTCTGCATACCATCTCTACCTTGTCACAACACAACTGATTGGCTCAAACGCGTTAAGAAGGAAAGAAATTCTACAAATGTACTTTTAACGAAGCACACCAGTTAATTGCAATTCATTCCAGGTGACTACCTGATGATGCTGGTTGAGAGAATGTCAAGAGTGTGCAAAGCTGTCAACAAGGTGGCTACTTTGAAGAATCTCAAATCGAAAATATATTTTGATTTGTTTAACACTTTTTTGGTTACTACATGATTCCATAAGTGTTATTTCATATTTTTAATATCTAGAAAATAGTAAAAATAAAGAAAACCCTTGAATGACTCAGCGTGTCCAAACTTTTGACTGATACTGTATATACCCTAGGTCTATTAGATGATATATACTTATAATGTCTGGTTACATATAATTTGCTCTGTTAAATCTACCCTTCAGCAAGACTTAAATAGCAACAGTGAATCTATGTAGTTATTATTTAGTTATTAAGAGATCTCTTAATAATCATTCTCATGATAGCACATTGGTCGTAGTCAGTCATTGACAAATATCAAAGCTAAGCAGGACTTGCTTTAAACCCTGGATGGAAGACCAAATTAATAGCTGTATATAGATCAGCTTTCCAGTAGGAGGTGCTGTCCAGCCTATAGTTTTTTTCTGAGAGTGGATAGAACATTGAAGATCTGACGTTGTTTCAAAAGTACAAATTCAACATATTTTATACGAGCTTTGTCTATGTTGAAAATTCGTTCCCATGATTACAAAACAACAGTTGATTACTTTTTTCAAATCCAATTCATTTTCCAATGTAGATTACATTAAAACAATGTTGATTCAACCAGTTCGTGCACAGTGGGATGTGACAACAATAACACAAAAGCAAACAGAAATGATCTGTTGCCATGGAAGTTGCGAATCCTGACATTTTGCTTTGGCACTACTGTTTCATGCGCACACACACATGTGCTGCAGTCTCCCACATGCACACACACAGAACTCACATATTGGTTGCAGGTGTTGTCAGACAGACAGGAAGGTCAACAGATACTTCTGGGCTAGGTGAATACAGATCACAGGTACCCAGAGTGCTTTGCCCTGGCCTTTAGTCTGGCCTAGCTGTCTGCTGGCTGTGTGATGTCAGGGACGTGACCTTCTGCTCTTTGACCTATCTCCCATCATCCCCCTCAGGCAGTAGGCTCAGGAAAAGTAGGATGTTCATAGGCTCATCTCGTATCAGACATGGGCTTTCCATGCCAAGCTGTGGGCTTTAAATCAAGCCTGGACCTACAGAACTTAGAGAAATCTCTCTTTGGCTCTCATGGGGCAAAAGCTGGTTCACATAAATATTGAGGTTTTTAACATTCAAGACCAATCATTAACTTTTCAATGTAAAAATTGAAATTAAACCAAAATAATCTATGCCTGTTTCACACTTTAATTTTAGCCTGATATATATTTAATAAATGCATGCCATGCCACTACTTGAAATGGATGAACATAAATAAACAACAGAATCACAACACACATATTAAAACTCAAAAACCAGGACTGTCAATCAATGAGAGCATGCCTAATTAAAAGCAAAGAATTAGCTTATGAAAAGCAACTGCAAAACAAATACATTTTAGTCCTCTATCAGCCAGACCAGGCAGACAAACAGTGACCTTCACTGTCATCATCATCATCATCGTCATTATGTTGTCGTCATCATCATCATCATCATCATCATCTCGACAGCAACACTATTACTGTTTTATCCGACCGCTAGCACCATTATCATAGTGATTTGCTTAGCACTCATCACTGCTCAGTGTGACTAGTTGTTCAACTCATGACTGTAGCTAAAAAAGAAGACCAGCAGTTTGTGAATAAATTATGTATTCAACTGCATGCCTGAATCACTAATACATTTGGATGCATTTGTCTGAGGTTGTTCTAAGTGAAGGAATAGGAGATGAAACAATCGCATCTTCAAACTCAATGACAGGAGGCTTAAGCAGATAAATTACACCTTTCTTCTCAGTCAAAGCACTGAGTCTGCCGGGGAGAAGGACCCTTTTTTTGTTGTTTTTTTTGCCTAAAATGACATACCCAAATCTAACTGCCTGTAGCTCAGGACCTGAAACAGGGATATGCATATGCTTGATACCATTTGAAAGGAAACACTTTGAAGTTTGTGCAAATGTGAAATTAATGTAGGAGAATATATCACATTAGATCAGGTAAAAGATAATTCAAACAAGAAAACATGCATTTTCTATTTTTGTTTTTTTTCCATCATCTTTGAAATGCAAGAGAAAAAGGCCATAATATAATATTGCATTTTAGGTGCAATTTAGATTTTGTATGCGCTAATGCTAATCACATTAGCACACGTTAGTTCAACCGTTACGTTATAGGGACACCGATCCCATAGACGTCAATGACTCACCCAGCGACTGAAGAAAGGAGTGCAGAAACTCAATAATAAGAGGATATTCTAGGGGGAGAGGCGCAAGGCAATACCCTCACTTCGAATCAGAATTTTCAGGAATAGCACATTTAAATCGCCTTAGATTGCCTGGTTTATATGCTGAGTGTACATAACATTAAGAACACATGCTCTTTCCATGAGATAGACTGACCAGCTGAAAGCTATGATCCCTTATTGATTCCCACCTGTTAAATCCACTTCAATTCCTGTAGATGAAAGGGAGAATACAGGTTAAAGAAGGTTTTTAAGCCTTGAGACAATTGAGACATGGATTGTATATGTGTGCCATTCAGAGGGTGAATGGGCAAGACAAAAGATATAAGTGTCTTTGAACGGGTATGGTAATAGGTGCCAGGCACACCGGTTTGAGTGTGTCAAGAACTGCAACAATGCTGGGTTCTTCACGTTCAATAGTTTCCCGTGTGTATCAAGAATGGTCCACCACCCAAAGGACATCCAGCCAACTTGACACAACTGTGGGAAGCATTGGAGTCAACATGGGCCAGCATCCCTGTGGAACCTTGTAGAATCCATGCCCCAACGTATTAAAGCTGTTCTTTAAGTCAAAATGGGGTGCAACTCAATATTTAGAAGATGCTCCTAATGTTTTGTACACTCAGTGCATATCATATGCAGTGATATCACTATTAATGCTGTACTGATAAGATGGAGAGATTTGTGGCAGACTTTTCTGTGGTTTTTGTAGACTGTGGTGTAGTGGGGATGACTGAGACTAATCTGTGTTTGCTTTCCTTAGTTTGGCCTCAGTGTGTTTATATACTCGGTTTATATCCACTCCCAAATTACATGATTGGTTGGACCGGATGGGGAAGGATGGGGTGAAAATAGCATTGTGTGAGGGAAGTGGGATCTTTGTCCATAGAATCGGTGTGTGTGTTCATTTTTTTGTGGATGTATCTTTCTGTGTGCCTGTTTTTCAATATTTTTTCTTGTCAGAAATGATTAATGCTTCAAGAGTATTGTTGGTGTAGTGAGAGTGAGTAGTGGAAGTGTGAAATCAGCTTGTATTGTCTCTGTGCATGTGTATTTGTACATAACATGTATGGATACTCTAAGTACAGATGCTGTATCTTAATTAGATAATCCTATTTTTGCAGTAATCTTCCTGCCCAGCAGGAAATGCAAACTTGTAGTGTATTTCAGGTTTTAAAAGGCTTCTAAAGTTTGTATCATCCCTCACAAATAATGTCCATTAATGTCCTGTTGCTGCAGGATTATTTTCCAGTTGTGTGAAACTGGCTCAAATTAAGATATGGAATGTGTTTATTCATGTGTGGCTGTATACTGTATGTGGAAAGTATGATGAGTTAGACTTGTGACTTTGTGCTACAGTATTTTGGGCTGTATTGGGTTTTGTGTTTGTGTGTGTGTGAGGATGTGTACTGTAAAGTTATAATGTGTGTATTGTGGCCATAAGGACAGATGTGAAATCGACTGTGACAGCATCCTCACATGCTTAAGGGGCCTGTCAGGGACCCGCTAGCACTGTGGATGCAGCACCGCTCTCCACACAGACACACACACACACAGACTCATACGCACATACACATACACAAACACACACACATACACATACACAAACACACACACATACACATACACAAACGACATCTCTAATTAAGGCTGAGTGACGGAACGGCCCAGAAGACATCCCGTTTTCCCTCCCATATGTCTGTGGGTCTGACTAACACATCCCGCTGGCTGGGAATAATCCCTGTACCCAAGGTGAGAGGAGTCAGTGTGTGAGCAGCTACAGGGATGGGAGGGCTGGGAGGGCTGTTTATGCAGTCTTTTTGGAAATATATTTGACCGATTCTGTTTCATTCCTCAAACTGTGACTCCCAGTGTAAAAGCATCCTGTGAATTTAATAACCCAAGGACAATGACGATACTTTTCACTGAGATGTGTTATGGAGGTCATGTCATGTTTTCTTTCATTGTCATCGCCTAATCATTGGATGCTGCTGTAATTCCTCTCGCTAGCCTGCTTCCAGAAAGCTGGGAAGTGTCAGGTCTTCTTGACACCTCATTGTGAGTGATCAGTGCATTTTATGGCCACAAGGCATGCTTCACCAACTAGATTAATCCAATCTGATAACAACAATACAGGAACCACAGCCACTACCTCTAATGCCACCACTTTGGATGCAACTCAGCATTCTTTGTCCTCCAAACACGACGAGTTGAGTTTTTACCAAAAAGTTATATTTTGGTTTCATCTGACCATATGACATTCTCCCAATCTTCTTCTGGATCATCCAAATGCTCTCTAGCAAACTTCAGACGGGCCTGGACTGGCTTAAGCAGGGGGACACATCTGGCACTGCAGGATTTGAGTCCCTGGCGGCGTAGTGTGTTACTGATGGTAGGCTTTGTTACTTTGGTCCCAGCTCTCTGCAGGTCATTCACTAGGTCCCCCCGTGTGGTTCTGGGATTTTTGCTCACCGTTCTTGTGATCATTTTGACCCCACGGGGTGAGATCTTGCGTGGAGCCCCAGATCGAGGGAGATTATCAGTGGTCTTGTATGTCTTCCATTTCCTAATAATTGCTCCCACAGTTGATTTCTTCAAACCAAGCTGCTTACCTATTGCAGAGTCAGTCTTCCCAGCCTGGTGCAGGTCTACAATTTTGTTTCTGGTGTCATTTGACAGCTCTTTGGTCTTGGCCATAGTGGAGTTTGGAGTGTGACTGTTTGAGGTTGTGGACAGGTGTCTTTTATACTGATAACAAGTTCAAACAGGTGCCATTAATACAGGTAACGAGTGGAGGACAGAGGAGCATCTTAAAGAAGAAGTTACAGGTCTGTGAGAGCCAGAAATCTTGCTTGTTTGTAGGTGACCAAATACTTATTTTCCACCATAATTTGCAAATAAATTCATTAAAAATCCTACGATGTGAATTTTTCTAATTTTGTCTGTCATAGTTGAAGTGTACCTATGATGAAAATTACAGGCCTCTCTCATCTTTTTAAGTGGGAGAACTTGCACAATTGGTGGCTGACTAAATACTTTTTTGCCCCACTGTACCTGCTGGAGCGCGTGCTACGGGTGGGTGCTGCTATGGCGACCTGTGAGCTGAGATAAGGCGGGGCTTTACCTAGCAACGACTTGTAGATGACCTGGAGCCAGTGGGTTTGGTGGCGAGTATGAAGCGAGGGCCAGCCAACGAGAGTGTACAGGTCGCAATAGTGGGTAGTATATGGGGCTTTGGTGACAAAACAGATGGCACTGTGATAGACTACATCCAGTTTGCTGAGTAGAGTGTTGGAGGCTATTTGGTAAATGACATCGCTGAAGTCGAGGATCGGTAGGATGGTCAGTTTTACGAGAATATGTTTGGCAGCATGAGTGAAGGATGTTTTGTTGCGAAATTGGAAGCCGATTCTTGATTTAATTATGGATTAGAGATGCTTAATGTGAGTCTGGAAAGAGAGTTTAGAATCTAACCAGACACCTAGGTATTTGTAGTTGTCCACATATTCTAAGTCAGAACCGTCCAGAGTAGTGATGCTGGAAGGGCGGGCAGGTGCGGGCAGCGATCTGTTGAAGAGCATGCATTTAGTTTTACTTGCATTTAAGAGCAGTTGGAGGCAACGGAAGGAGAGTTGTCTGGCATTGAAACTCATCTGGAGGTTAGGTAACATTGTTCCCAAAGAAGGGCCAGAAGTATACAGAATGGTGTCGTCTGCGTAGAAGTGGACCAGAGAATCACCAGCAGTAAGAGCGACATCATTGATTTATACAGGGAAGAGAGTCTGCCCGAGAATTGAACTCTGTGGCCCCCCCATAGAGACTGCCAGAGGTCCAGACAACAGGCCCTCCGATTTGACACACTGAACTCTATCAGAGAAGTAGATGGTGAACCAGGCGAGGCAGTGATTTGAGAAACCAAGGGCTGTTCAGTCTGCCGATAAGAATGTGGTGATTGACAGAGTCGAAAGCCTTGGCCAGGTCGATGAATATGGCTGCACAGTAATGTCTCTTATCGTTGGCCAGAGCGGCGGCAACAAAAGCTCTTTCACTGGGGGCATCCCGGGTGGCGCAGTGGTCTAGGGCACTGCATCGCAGTGCTAGCTGTGCCACCAGAGACTCTGGGTTCGCGCCCAGGCTCTGTCGCAGCCGGCCGCGACCGCGAGGTCCGTGAGGCGACGCACAATTGGCCTAGTGACGTCCGGACTAGGGAGGGTTTTTCCGGAAGGGATATACTTCTCATTGCACACTAGCGACTCCTGTGGCAGGCCGGGCGCAGTGCACACTAACCAGGTCGCCGGGTGCACGGTGTTTCCTCCGACACATTGGTGCATCTGGCTTCTTATTTGAATGTGCGCTGTGTTAATTTAAGAAGCAGTGCAGCTTGGTTGGGTTGTGTTTCGGAGGACGCATGGCTTTCGACCTTCGTCTCTCCCGAGCCCGCACGGGAGTAGTAGCGACGAGACAAGAGAATAACTACTAAACATTTGGATACCACGCAATTGGGGAGAAAGGGGGTGAAATGTAAAAAGGTATATATATATATATATATATATAAAAAGAAGCTCTTTCACTGCACCAGAACATTCCACTCAGAGAGCCAGGGTCTAATGGATGTTGGCACAATAAATCTAGACACGCTGTGGTTGCCATATCTAACGGATCCTCTCCTGCCCCTCTCAGTACCCGCACCACACTTGTGCGTCATGCTGCTCGTTCAAATCAAATCAAATCAAATTTATTTATATAGCCCTTCGTACATCAGCTGATATCTCAAAGTGCTGTACAGAAACCCAGCCTAAAACCCCAAACAGCAAGCAATGCAGGTGTAGAAGCACGGTGGCTAGGAAAAACTCCTAGAAAAGCCAAAACCTAGGAAGAAACCTAGAGAGGAACCAGGCTATGTGGGGTGGCCAGTCCTCTTCTGGCTGTGCCGGGTAGAGATTATAACAGAACATGGCCAAGATGTTCAAATGTTCATAAATGACCAGCATGGTCGAATAATAATAAGGCAGAACAGTTGAAACTGGAGCAGCAGCACGGCCAGGTGGACTGGGGACAGCAAGGAGTCATCATGTCAAGTAGTCCTGGGGCATGGTCCTAAGGCTCAGGTCAGTTGAAACTGGAGCAGCAGCACGGCCAGGTGGACTGGGGACAGCAAGGAGTCATCATGTCAGGTAGTCCTGGGGCATGGTCCTAGGGCTCAGGTCCTCCGAGAGAGAGAAGGAGAGAATTAGAGAACGCACACTTAGATTCACACAGGACACCGAATTGGACAGGAGAAGTACTCCAGATATAACAAACTGACCCCAGCCCCCCGACACATAAACTACTGCAGCATAAATACTTCACGCTGCTCATTGGTTGGCTCCTGCTCCTGCCACCTGTCTCTCCCTAACTTGTTGACTCGTGTTTTGGCTCACGGCCCCACAATTTACTGCTTGTTTCTACAGCACCAACTTGTGAGTTGGTCATCTCCCGCTCGTGTAGTTTATTTGCAGCCTTCGATCCATACAGTGAGCAAGTCCTCCGCTTTCTCTCTGTTTGCCATACTGGTGTGTGTTGCTTGTGAGTTTGTCATTTCACTGGTTCTGCTTGTTTCGGGAAGCGGGGTGCGGGCTGTATTTGGAAATTGCTGTCAAAAAGAGAGACACGGAAACCTAGCGGGATTTATTTGCGAACCCACTGTAGCTCATAGAAAACGTTTTTGGAAACTCCTGTCAAGGAGAAAGACACGGAAGCCCAGCTAGCCTAGCTAGCCTGTAGTTTCAAATGAAGGTCACTAATGCAGCAGCTGTGTTTAGTTTGCTCTATTCCAGGACAATGTGGACCGTACAGACTTTCAATGTGGCAACTGTTTGCCTGCAGAGGACTACAGGGGTGAGTCAGGTACTCTTAGTGAACAAGTAGCTAACTTACTCAAGCTACTGGAGAATCCATGTCCGCCTACTTTCTCCTTCTCTTCTACTCTTCTAGCTGGACGCCGCTCTGGCCTGGTGGGAGTGTCGCCACCGTGTCGCCTCCACAGCCAACGGGCCGGTGCTCTACAGGGATCTCTCCCCGAAGGGGTCTACCCCTTCCCTGGGGAATGGATGACTTAGTGGATGTTCCTATTCTTGACCCTACCAACCACCCAAAGAGGCGCATTACTCACAGTAGAGTCGAAAGAAGCAGCCTTTGGCAATAGGGGCCAATGGGACTCTGGTGCCTTCAATCATAGGGGGCTTCCACTTCTAGATCGGATCTGGAGGTACCTGCGCCCACATCCTCTGTTCTGTCTACCTCTCCGGTAGCTTCTACCTTGGGTTCAGACCTTCAGAGATCCCCAGTCATCGGACCGTGAGGGTGTCTGAGAGTCTGGCCCCTTCATCAGCCTCTATGGATTCTACGGCTGGAAAGGGTCCATTAGGCCCCACCTCCCATCAGTCCTTAAGGGGTGCTTCCTACCGTTCTATGACACCTGCCGGGGGCTGACACTGTCGTTGTCCATATGGGGTCAAACGACATTAGGAGGGCTATCTTAGAACTGCTGAAAAGTGATTTTAAACAAGTGATTTTAGCTCTGGACGATTCCAAAAAGCGGGAAATTATTTCATGCCTGGTACCATTGCTGGGCCATGGCTGTGAAAGATTCAGCAGGCTACTGGCATTACACACTTGGCTAAAAGACTACTGTAGCTCTGTTGGCATAACTTTCATAGATAACTTTGAAACCTTTTGGAAACAGAAGATGCTCTATAGGAATGAATAATCTTAGCTCCTCGATCGTGTCCGCGCATTTCAAGGCTGCTTTGAGACAATTACTTATCAGTAACCTAAGCCCTGCTCAGATAATCCCTACCATTGTGTCACTGGGTTGTCGTAGTGCTGCTGCAAATGTACATTGTCCCAGGGGCATTGGCAGTCATAATGTAAGTAATCTATGTTCCTCTAACTTGTGTTCCTCTAACTCCCCTCAATCCCTTTTTCAATCCTACAACTATTGTATGACGTAAACATGCGAAAATGAACATGAGTTATAATGTTAGCATTGAGGAGGTTTCCCCTAGTAGAAAGTCCATTGTGTGCAGCTCACCCTGCACTATCAGCTCAAACATAAATATCACTGTCGTGTCTACCTCTGATAAGCCTCCCAGTAAAGCAATAAAAACAATCAAGAAACAAGGTTCATGAAAGCTCCAACTTGCCCAGTCAAGAAAAAGCTTCAAACAGCACCGGAATGAAACGCTGCAGAAATCTGTTCAAAAGCAGTATCCAAATCCATCTGATGTAGTGATCATAATATAGTAGCCATATCTATAAAAACCAAAGTCAATACATTTTGCAGTAATTCCTATGTTGAAGATGTAAAGAATATTTGCTGGTCTGTGGTGTGTAATGAGGAGCAACCAGACGCTGCACATTTATTAAATTACTTATTCCAGTTACTAATAAGCATGCACCCATTAATAAAATTACTTTAAAAATGGTTAAATCCCTGTGGATTGATGAGGAATGTAAAACATGGATCAGAGGGATGAGGCAAAAGGAATGGCAAATAAATCGAGGCTGCACAGCCGATTGGCAAATGTACAGTAAATTAGTAAATCATGTGACTAAACTGAACAAAAAGTAGAAGAAAATGTATTATGAAACAAAGGGAAAGGGAAAGGGAACGGGGGATACCTGGTCAGTTGTACAACTGAAGGCATTCAATAGAAATGTGTCTTCCACATTTAACCCAACCCCTCTGGATCAGAGGACAGAACGGGCAGTATGGATGGTGGCATTGCCATGCTGGAGTGTCATGTCAGGATGAGCCTGCAGGAAGGGTACCACATGAGGAGGATGTCTTCCCTGTAACTCATAGCGTTGAGATTGCCTGCAATGACAGCAAGCTCAGTCCGATGATGCTGAGACACACATCTTTTTTTTGCTGAGTTTAGTTATAATCTTTTCAGAAACATCTATGCAAAATATTTCACCTTCTTTATTACTTTACCAAACATATCATGACAATAGTGATAGTAAAAAATCTGTTAAATTTGTGAACATCTAAATCAAGATCTGGGCCATTTAAACAGCTTGCATCCATCCATCTTAAATACAGGTGGAGAAGGGCTATATAAATGGATTGAAATTGTTGTTCTGAGCATATGCAATCTGTCTCCGACGTAAGACTTTTTTTTTTACTTCCACAAAAAAATATTTACTTATTTTAGGTTTAAGGAAGTGTGTAGATCACTTTCTTTATCATGGAGCTATACATGTTTTGTATTCAGATCTTCCTACTCAAGACACATTCAAGGATTGCTTTGAGAGCATGTGCAGGCCTGCTGGCTGGTGTGTTTACGGACATATTCAATCAATCCCTATCTCAGTCTGCTGCTTCAAGATGGACACCATTGTTCCTGTTCCCAAGGAAGCTAAGGTAACTGAACTAAATGACTATCACCCCGTTGCACTCACTTCTGTCATCATGAAGTGCTTTGAGAGTCTAGTCAAGGATCATATCACCTCCACCCTCCCTACCTGATACCCTAGACCCACTCCAATTTGCTTACCACCCCAATAGGCCCACTGACGATGCAATAGCCATCACACTGCACACTGCCCTAGCCCATCTGGACAAGAGGAATACCTATGTAAGAATGCTGGTAATTGACTACAGCTCAGCATTTAACACCATACTACCCTCCAAATTCGTCATTAAGCTCGAGACTCTGGGTCTCGACCCCGCCCTGTGCAAATGGGTCCTGGACTTTCTGACGGCCCACCTCCAGGTTGCGAAGGTAGGAAACAACATCTCCAACCCACTGATCCTCAACACTGGGGCCCCACAAGGGTGTGTTCTCAGCCCTCTCCTGTACTCCCTTCACCCATGACTGCGTGGCCATGCACGCTTCCAACTCAATCATCAAGTTTGCAGACGACACTACAGTGGTAGGCTTGATTACCAACAACGATAAGGCAGCCTACAGGGAGGAGGTGAGGGCCCTCAGAGTGTGGTGTCAGGAAAACAACCTCTCACTCAACGTCAGCAAAACAAAGGAGATGATTGTGGACTTCAGGAAACAGAGGGAGAAACCCCCCATCTACATCGACTGGACAGTAATGAAAGGTGGAAAGTTTTAAGTTCCTCGGCGTACACATCACGGACAAACTGGAATGATCCACCCACACAACCTCAGGAGGCTGAAGAAATTTGGCTTGTCACCTAAAACACTTACAAACTTCTACAGATGCACAATCGAGAGCATCCTGTCGGGCTGTATCACCCCCTGGTACGGCAAGTGCACCGCCCTCAACCGCAAGGCTTTCCTGAGGTTGGTGCGATCTGCACAATGCATCACCGGGGGCAAACTACATGCCATCCAGGACACCTACAACACCCAATGTCACAGGAAGGCCAAAAAGATCATTAAGGACAACAACCACTGAGCCACTGCCTGTTCACCCCGCTATCATCCAGAAGACGAGGTCAGTAGAGGTGCATCAAAGCTGGGGCCGAGAGACTGAAAAACAGATTCATCTCAAGGCCACCAGACTGTTAAACAGTCACCAACAAAGAGAGGCTGCTGCCAACATACAGACTCAAATCTCTGGCCACTTTAATAAATGGACTTAATAAAGACATCACTAGTCACTTTTAAATAACGCCACTTTAATAATGTTTACATGTCCTACATTACTCATCTCATATGTATATACTGTATTCTATACCATCTACTGCATCTTGCCTATGCCACACAGCCATCGCTCATCCATATATTTATATGCACATATTCTTATTCATCCATTTACATTTGTGTGTTTAAGGTAGTTGTTGTGAATTTGTTTGATTACTTGTTAGATATTACTGCATTGTCGTAACTAGAAGCACAAGAGTTATCGAAACACTTGCATTAACATCTGCTAACCATGTGTATGTGACCAATACAATTAGTTTTGATTTGATTTAACAACGCTATCAACAAGGCAGGTCCTACAGGCCCTAGTTGTGTCTTACCTGCACTACTGTCCAGTCATGTGGTCAGGTGCCACAAAGAGGGACTTTACAGTTGGCCCAGAACAGGGCAGCCCAGCTTGCCCTTATTGTACACAGCGAGCTAACATTAATAATATGCATGTCAATCTCTCCTGGCTCAAAGTAGAGAAGAGATGAACTTTGTCACTACTTGTATTTGTGAGAGGTATTGACATGCTAAATGCACCGAGCTGTCTGTTTAAACTTCTAGCATACAGCTTGTGCACCCATGCATACCCCACAAGACATGCCACCAGAGGTCTCTTCACAGTCCCCAAGTCCAGAACAGACTATGGGAGGCTCACAGTACTACATAGAGCCATAACTACATGTAGACCTCATGCAAGCACTAACATTTTATTTAAAAAAACCCAGATCAAAATACATCTTATGGAACAGCTGGGACTGTGAAGAGACACATATTCATACACACACAAATACTCTCTCTCTCTGTCCCTGTTTCTCTCTCACACACTTGTTTTTTGTGTGTGTCTCTCTCTCTCTTCTATTAACTTCTCACTCTCAAATGTCTAATTTCTCTACCACATCCCCATTCCAGGTCAAATTAACCTTGTGTATTTGTTTACAGTGGTGGCCATTGTAATAGGTGTCACTGGAGAGGGTACAGTAGGCTGTGTATTTTCCTCCAGGTGAAGAGGATTTGAGAGCGGCTTACTGCACTGGGAGATGACATATAATACCTTGGGTGACTCTATTGGGCCTCTCCTGGCACGGCAGAGATCACTGAAATACCAGCAGACCTCTCACAGCATTGATTTCTGCAATTTCCCACTAATCTTGATGGAATCACGGCCTTAGGAGAGGACCATAGAGCGTCCTGAAATAGAAGAGTGGTGCCATGCTTTGTTCTGTTCCTTGGAGAATGGCATATTTTTCCAAAGGCAAATTCCCCCTAAGGTGTGTTTGCTTTTGAGTAACAATGCTGTCTTTGGGCAAACATTTTATAATTGTGCTCTTTAAGCAGCCTCACACAATCATGGTTTTGTTTATGCAGCAAATTGGAATATGGCATTTTTTCAATATGAAATGAGCAAGGTCGTGAACGCTGAGGCTGTTGAAGAAATCTCTCGTAATTGACTGAAAAGCCTCTAGTTCCTGGAGGGTGAAAGCAACATAAAGTTGTATTTACAGTCTTCATAATTTGCAGAAATAAAATGTGCATGCTCTCAAGAGAATCACAGACGATTGGCCATGAAAATTACATAAAACATCAGAAATATCAAATCCTCTCCCTGTTGACCAGAATGTATGGTTATTGTCTGTGATTTTCTCTTCTGATATCTCTTCCATGTTCTTTGTTGTCAGGGAGATATGTATGTATTATCCCTCCACTCTGTGAATGTGAGATACATACACTGTGTGTACAAAACATTAAGGACACATGCTCTTTCTATGACTGACCAGGTGAATCCAGGTGGAAGCTATGATCCCTTATTGATGTCATTGTTAAATCCACTTCAATCAGTGTAGATGAAGTGGAGACAGTTGAGACATGGATTGTGTGTGTGTCATTCAGAGGGTGACTGGGCAAGAAAAAAGATTGAAGTGCCTATGAACGGGGTATAGTAGTAGGTTTGTGTCAAGAATTGCAAAGCTGCTGGGTTTTTCATGCTCAACAGTTTCCCGTGTGTATCAAGAATGGTCCACCACACAACGGACATCCAGCCAACTTGACACAACTGTGGGAAGCATTGGAGTCAACATGGGCCAGCATCCCAGTGGAACACCTTGTAGAGTCCACGCCCCAACGATTTGAGGCTGTTCTGAGGTCCAACTCAATATTAGAAATGTGTTCCTAATGTTTGGTATACTCACAAGCCTAGTACATTTTAGGTAATTCGCAATCCATTCCTTATCTATAACATAAAAGAGAGGACTTAAAGCTTCGATCCGTGATAGGCTAAACCAGGTGTTTTGTTACTGTTTTTGTTTTGAGGAAATGAGCATCCAGGATCATGCATAAAGAAAGTATTATTACACACTCTTCTGTTTTATTACACGTGCAATGATTTACGAGTGAAAACATCTGTGTTCATTGTTTGAAATAACATCTTTGTTGTAATATTGCAAACAGAGGTGGCAGTTTCATAGCTATGATATCCAGCTTTACAGGGATTGTTCACCCAAATTACAAAATGGCATATTGGTTTCCTTACCCTGTAAGCTTGTTTATAGTTCCTGTAATTGAAAACCGGTTTGTTTGGTTAAAAATGCCATTGTTTAATTATCTCTAAGTGTCGAACTCTGGTAGGCAGAGGTCAAAGGGGAATGCAATGTTGATGTGACACCTGGTGGCGTGCTTCTGGTTTTAGTTCTTCTCACGCTTGCTCGTCTCAGAAGGAAGGTCAATCGCACCAGGGGACACTGACTGACTGTCCCTGGCCCTGGCCCTGGCATATAAGGTCTAATTTTCTCATTACTGTGTGAGCTCACATAAATTCATGTTCCACTTATGCTCCATCATTATCTTATGATATTTAGATGGGTGTAATATGCTTTTAAAGGGATAATCCAACCCCAAATAAAAATCATGAAACTCTTGTCAATTTCACAAATGCCTATATTCTATCACTGGGTAAAATAATAATTTTCCCCATGAATTAACTTCTAAGTGGTCTGTCTGTGAAATCAGGAAATCGTGTAGGAACGCGTCATAGCTACATGGCTCTCCTCACTGGAGATGGGGATAACACACTGTCACATTTAATAATGCTTTTAAAACAATTACCTGCACTCCAGATTACCAAATCAACCAATAAATTGTCTAGAACTCATCCATCCGTTTATATCGTCATGACAAAGTATACAGTGCATTCTGAAAGTATTCAGACCCCTTGACTTTTTCCACATTTTGTTATGTTACAGTCTTATTCTAAAACGGATACAATTATTACAACTCGAATCAAGTTGTAGAAATATCTCAAGGATGATCAATGGAAACAGGATGCAACTGAGCTCAATTTCGAGTCTCATAGCAAAGGGTCTGAATACTTCTAAAAATGTCTAATTTCTAAAAAAAACTGTTTTTCACTTTATCGTTATGGGGTATTGTGTGTAGGTTAATGAGGACATTTAATACATTTTAGAATAAGGCTGTAACGTAACAACATGTGGAAAAGGGGAAGGAGTCTGAATAGTTCCCGAATGCACTGTAGATTAGTATTGTGTAGTAACTACAATGTTATTGAGCCATCTTCAGTTTTCTGCTATCACAGCCATTAAACTCTGTAACTGTTTTTAAGTCACCATTGACCTCATGGTGGAATCCCTGAGGGATTTCCTTCATCTCCTTCAACTGAGTTAGTTGCACAGAGTGAGACCATGCAACTTATGAGTCCATGCAACTGGTTAAGCGCATTTTTACTCCTGAACTTATTTAGGATTGCCATAACAAAGGGGTTGAATACTTATTATTAACTCAAGACATTTCAGCTTTTCATTTGTGTTAATCTGTATAAATGTCTAAAAACATAATTACACTTTGACATTATGGGGTATTGTGTGTAGGCCAGTGACACAAAATCTCGATTTAATCCATTTTAAATTCATGCTGTAACACAACAAAATGTGGAAAAAGGCAAGGGGTGTGAATACTTTCTGAAGGCTCTGTATTTCGCATAGATGTGCTCAATCTAAAAAGGGTACAAAATTATTCAACTCAATTTCTCTTTCTAGTATCATCTCGCAATGTGCCCTGTGTGTCTGTGGGAAACGTGGGAAAGGGCCATAGCAAAGTGCTCTGTACTCGCTCTGGGCAGAGTTGAACTGCAAGTTGAACTCAGTGAGATACCTCGAAAGGTATAGTTGTTTAGGGATTTTACAGCTAGCTAGCTACATCACATGCTGATGTTAACTTTGGTATTATTGTGTGTAGCTATTTTTGCTTACTAGCTACCTATCTAGCCAGCCCAGAGAAGCAACATTGCATTGTGGGTTTTGTAGTCGACTTGAGCTGCAACATATTTCCACAACGATTTTCAAGTTGCTACCAACTTTGTTATAATGGCAAAAATAATGTTTTCATATTACTGTTATAAACCACTGTTCAACACTGTTAATCATAGGAATGTGTGCATTGGGGTTGATTATCCCTTTGAGTAACAGTTTCAGACATGCCTATAAAGATTCAATATGTTGAGATAGGACATGGAAGATTCAACATGTTGAGGTAGGCAGCATCTGTATTGCCTTGTGCATGGGCCAGATGTATTTCTGTTTGTTTAGTGTAAAGGTTGTTTACGTCCGCTTGTCTCTCCTCTCAGTGCAGCAGCTCTCTGCACACAGTGGCTGCATTAAAACAATGACTAATGGCTTCACACCAGCTCTCCCATTAATTACAAGTCCGCTGCTGCCTGGATCCATACCCTGCGCTCTCATATATGAAACCCAGATCTCTACAATCAATATACCCCAAGGCTAGGATAGGGGGCAGGAGAAGAGGATGCTTCATAATTCAATGAAATAGAAATGACCAAATGCTCCGGACACGCGTGGGGCATGAGTAATCATAGACAAATTCATTTTAGAACCCCGGTAGCTCAGTGTAGCTTTCAATTACTTCAATTACGGGTGCACTTTAGCCGAAGTGTGCATGCTGCGGACATAAGGGGTTGTAGGAGTGGGCAGAGTGAATAGGAGTGGGCCCTGCCACTTCATTCCATCCTTAAGACAGAGGGCAGCCAAAGCCTTCACTGTAGAAAGAGGACAGGAGAACATAATGCAGGGGAAAGTCAATAGATCTCGAGGTTAAGACACAATGAAGCATATCTATTGGAGATTAGGATCATGATTAGATGCTGTATGTCCCTTTCATATCAAATGCTTACAGCATGTTGTGCAGTTGTAATCATTGTACAAGGTTAAATTATTGATTTCTCAGTTCCTTGTATAATAAATGAAACTTGACATGGCTTGTCGTCTGAGTTTGTGTTAAGAGATAGCCACACCCTCTGTTCCTATGTTCCATCATGAGACAGATACTGTAGCACTATTTAGCTAATGCTTCCAATTGTATATACATTAATATAATGAACTATCTAATACCTAAAGTACTTCTGAATTTAAAATCAATTAGGTGGAATGTTTATGGGTGTGGGGTGCTGTTGTATTCACTGAATCAGTTGAATTAAATTGTAAATGTTGTTGGGATATGTATGCCTTTGTTTAATGTGTTTTTCTAGTGTGTTATCCACAACCAAATGAATTCCCCTTCACTGGACGCTAAGGAATCACTTGACTTCACTTGGCTGGTCTGGTGTTTTATGGTTGGGTGGTTATTGAAGACTGTGACCCCACACTGAGGACACCATCCCTGCTCTGCTTAGAAGTGTATAGGGAGAGGAGAGGGACTATCTATATTCTCCATCCTCCACTGTTTCCATGGCATTGAACCTGTCCGATCTCTCTCTCTTTCTCTCTCTCTCTCTCTCTCTCTTACCCTCTCCGTCATTCTCTCTGTTTGCTTTATTTGAGGGAGGTGGCAGGAGATTGGTGACATTTCCACCCTGTTCCTTTCCCTGTCTTGACTCTGTGCTACATGGAGGTGTCTGGTCTCACACCGGGACTTGCCATTCATCTAAGAGTGTGGGGTTTAATCTCTGAATACACTGCCTTTACCTCCTCTTGGGTTAGGAGGTGTAGCTTTGTTCACATTCTGATAAAAATACCACATATGTGCCTGCATTATGGGAAGGAAAGTTTAACTGCAGGTCAACATCAGAAGGAATCTACTGGTGGTTCCTTTTTGGAAAATGAGTGCCATTATTCCACCAAAAACATAAAATTATCACTTTTCTGCATAACGTGTATGAAAATATTTTCAGTGTGCTACACTTTCTCTGCTGATTAGCGGACCAAATGGTTAGCTCTGGTTGGATGGCAAAACCACATTGTATCGTATGGAATATATATATCGTATTCTTTCTTCTCATCCAGGTACGTACGGGCCAGAGGAGGGCTGGTCATCAGCCTACCCAGAATGCAGAGAGAGGAACCAATCCCCAATCAACATCGCAGATCAGGACAGCAAGGTGTCCATGGAGTATCAGGAGCTAGCTTTGGACGGATTTGAGACAGAGTCCTCCAACAAGACTTCAATGAAGAACACTGGCAAAACAGGTGAGATTCACAGTCCCCCAATGTCTGTTTACCCTCTCCTTCTTTTGGTTATGTATTTACAGTATAGATACGTCTGAACATATTATGACGTACCTTCAGTGCTTTCAGAAAGTTTTCAGACCCCCTGACTTTTTGTTACGTTACAGCCTTATTCTAAAACATATTAGATCGTTTTTTCCTCTCATCAGTCTACACACAATACCCCATAATGACAAAGCATAAACAGGATTTTAGAATTTTTTTGAAATTTATAAAAAGTAAAAAATTGAAATATTACATTTACATAAGTATTCAGACAATTTACTCAGTACTTTGTTGAAGTAAATTTGGCAGCGATTACAGGCTAGAGTCTTCTTGGGTATGACGGTACATTCTTGGCACACCTGTATTTGGGGAGTTTCTCTCATTATTTTCTGCAGATCCTCTGTCAGGTTGGATGGGGAGCATTGCTGCACAGCTATTTTCAGGTCTCTCCAGAGATGTTTGATCAGGTTCAAGTCCGGGCTCTGGCTGGGCCACTCAAGGACATTCGGAGACTTGTCCCAAAGCCTGCATTGTCTTGGCTGTGTGTTTAGGGTCGTTTTCCTGTTGGAAGGTGGACCTTCACCCCAGTATGAGGTCCTGAGCACTCTGGAGCAGGTTTTCGTCAAGGATCTCTCTGTACTTTGCTCAGTTCATCTTTCCCTCGATCCTGACTAGTCTCATAGTCCCTGTCTCTGAAAAACATCCCCACAGCATGATGCTGCCACCACCATGTTTCACCATAGGGATGGTGCCAGGTTTCCTCCATACGTGGCGCTTGGCATTCAGGCCGAAGACAGAGGATCTTGTTTCTCATGGTCTGAGAGTCCTTTAGGTCCCTTTTGGCAAACTCCAGGCGGGCTGTCATGTGCCTTTTACTGAGGAGTGGCTTCCGTCTGGCTACCATAAAGGCCTGATTGGTAGAGTGCTGCAGAGATGGTTGTCCTTCTGGAAGATTCTCCAATTTCTACAAAGGAAATCTGGAACTCCGTCAGAATGACTATCGGGTTCTTGGTCACCTCTTGGTGGTTCCAAACTTCTTTCAGGTATTTCTGTTTTTTATTTTTAATAAATTTGAAAACGTTTCTAAAAACCTGTTTTCGCTTTGTCATTACGGGTTATTTTTTGTAGATAGATGAGGAGAAAAATATTGAATACATTTTAAAATAAGGCTGTAACTTAACAAAATGTGGATAAAGGGAAGGGGTCTGAATATTTTCCGAATGCACTGTATTTTTAGTGTAACATTAGAGTACATGAAAATCACACAATGTACATACAGATCTTAGGATCTTGATTTCATCACTCTTATGTTGCTGAGAAAGTTCCTGCACCGCAGGAAATACAGATGAGCTTTGTGATTTACATAAATTAACTGAAAACCCACTCTAACACATGGTTATACTAACAGTATTTTACTTTTCATGTAGCCTACTTTTGGCCAGCTAATAGCCTAACCACTGACCAAGCAACACTATGGACTTAACGTAGAAATCCTGACACTATACTGTAGGTCAAATGAAGATCTTACATCAGTACGTTCAAGTAGTTTAAATGCGACATGCACAACAGTCCAATACAATATTTGTGGTAGGAGTGGATTTTCACATAAGTGATGCCTCCATATTAGTGAATCTGTCATTGGTACAGATGAAAATCTGAAAAAAACTCAATTCAGCAATTCATGGATTTTCCCTGTCTAAAACAGGTATTTTTCACAATTTCTATCTGTCACAAAGATGGATGTCCTCTCTTTCTGCCAACAAATGGAGTTAAAATGCTTGTGGGAGCAGGGGCCACAGGTGGCTGGCATCTGTATTGACAGCAGTCACAACAAGGCCAGCTGTCTTATTAAGGCTCTCTCTGCAGACCTGGGGGAAATAATGTGACTAGTGTGATTTCTATATTGTCAGATATTTTATTATATTAATCTCTCTGAACATAATGTGGCATGTATGAACTGGTGTTGTCCCTGGTCCATCTCTCCCAAGTGGAGACCCTAAATGGACACCTGAATGTGCTTAAAAAAACCATACATCTTGTATACCTTGTAATCCCTCTATCAATCCCTCTACGATGTATTGTGTTCTATCAAATAATGAAGATCTTATAGAGGGAATAGCCCATAAAGCTTTGCCATATTTCTATCAAGGCTAACGCTGATGGAATTTCAAGCTCCCTCTAGTAGGGAGTATGTGAGTCAATAGCCCACATTCCTCACTAGTGGTGGGGTGAGTAAATGGCTTGTTGTTGAGATTGGAGGCCATGTCTTTGTGAGACTGAAGGAGAGTCAGGTTCGTCTGGTGGGGGACTGTACGTCTTCTCCCCTGAGAATGGGCTGCCTGGATATCTGCTTCCCCCCTGAGAAGTGTATTAGTATCCCTGTCCTGGCATCACTCAGTGAGAGAGAGAGAGAGAGAGAGAGAGAGAGAGAGAGAGAGAGAGAGAGAGAGAGAGAGAGACTCCTCAGCTCACTCGCATGAGAAATGTCTGTCCCTGATCGCATGGTGTTTCTCAGAACCTCTGATGTCCGTAGCCATCTCTTCCCAAGGCCATGGTTTGTTAAAGGACGAGGGCTACTTCTGAGCTGTCTTTTCTACAGGCATGATCGGGGAAAACCAGTGTAGCACAGGTATTATAGTGGGTTAGCGTAGCAGTGCCACTGCCCTCCAAATCAAATGAAGTTCTAACACAAACAACAGTAGCAGAACAAAATAGAGCACAGCTTCTTGACTCTGCGTACTCCATAATGCACGCCTAGCAAGACAAACATCCTCTTGTTGTGCAATGCATTATTTATACATTCTACACTATTTATAAATGACAGCTGAGTATTTCACCTGTTACCTGTTGTATGCAGTGTGACAGCTGAGTATTTCACCTGTTACCTGTTGTATTCAGCGCATGTGACAGATACAATTTGATTTGATTGACATAATCACCTAAAGCATCTCTGAATAAAGGATGCTTCAATCAGCTTCTTTTAAAAGTGCTCCTGCTTCTGTGAAAGCTGTATCCTTGACTGAACTCTGACCCTGTCACCTTGAAGCAGGAAGTCATTATAGATGTCTCACTGCCAGAAGAACGGTGTCATGGTTTTTGAGAGGGAAAGGAGGGCGGCTGGATGAAGAGGGATGAACAGAGAATACTTTCCCAGAATCATATCAAATAAACCTTTTTAAGAAATTCATGGGGACTTGGAGCCCTGAGGAAATATTTGCATTGATCACGGCTTTATTTTCATATATGCCCCCGGTTTTCACACACTGCTGTCCATGGTCTCGCTGGCTTAGCGTCTAATTCCGGCTCACCTGTTAGCGCGCCCAAACACTGACTCCCATCGCTAATGAAACTCCTAGGGCTTGCCTTCCCCTCACACGCTGGATTAGGACTCTGAATCAACAAAAGGCAAAAACAAATGATGATAAAAGTGAGCAAGATGTGTTTTTCTTTTTTTCTTTCTGCCTGCTGTGCTCTGAAAACTAATGTAAGCTGCAGTTCCAACCCTTCCGCTAGCCTGTTAGCATAAACCGCAACAGCTCAGCCTAGCCACAGTGGAGGAGTGAGACTTAGCATAGCAGCAATACAGTGGAGTGTATTTAAGTTAGCCACTGTGGTAGAGTCTCCCTCCACCTCACCTTTTTCTTCTTTGAGTCCCATGCAGTAGATGCTAAGAAACTAATTTAGCACACTATGCGTGGTTAATCCCTCATATTGCAGTCTCAATGGTAGTATGAGGTTTGCCAGGAAGACCAGGCTCCCACAGGATGTCCTACTACTCAGTGTAACCTTAGCTTCTTGGATGCAGCCTGGTAGAATTTCAGTGGGAGTGCCAACAATCTTGTACAAGCACCAAGTGACACGTCTCTTAAAATCTCCAATATCTCCCAGAGGACACAAACTACACAAGGAGGGGAAATTAACTTTGATAGACCAGCCTATTGTTTAAGGGTCAAAGGCTTTAGCAGCGTCTACGACATGAGAAATGTCAAACTAAGTAAATGGAATTTAACAGGCCTGCTGTATTGAAGAATTTCAAACTTTTCTGAAGACGTTGAGATGACAACCAGGCCACTCATTTCACTTGAGTGCTTCTTCTAAATGGGACAGAAATCTCCCCTGAAAGGAGGAGTAGAAACAATTCTGAAATTCAATCACAGTAAGAAATCGGTTTGACAATGGGAGCATTTATTTAAGGTCGTATTAGTTAATTAAATGTGGGTCTATTCAGTCAAATTTGTGAATAAAACAATTGCCTCCCTCTGTCAATTTCCACTTTATTTCAACATGCATATGATGAACTAACAAAAGATTTACAGAGGCAATTAGAAGTGGCTGAGGAGATAGCTTTTACCAGACAAATTAGCCCTTAATTAGAGACCCAGCCTTGTAGGGCAGGCAGCACAGACGTTATAGAAGCACCACATGTTATATTCAGAAAATGCATCAGCATCCCCTTGGGGAAGCTAAATAGATGATGAACCTCAATACCAAGTGCTTTGAATTAATGTCATTTTATATTGTTTGTAGGCCAAACAGAAGTTTCACACTCTGTCTATGTCCGTTTACTGGCCCAACGCTCTTAACCGCTAGGCTACCTGCCACCTACCTGACCCTCATGTAACTCACTCGCTCTCTCTCTCTCTCTCTCTTTTCTTCTCTCTCTGTCTCTCTCAGTGGCTATCATGCTGAAGGATGACTACTTTGTTCGTGGTGCGGGCCTGCCCGGGCGTTTTAAGGCGGAGAAGGTGGAGTTCCACTGGGGCCAGAGCAACGGATCTGAGGGCTCTGAACACAGCATCAACGGCAAGAGGTTCCCAGTGGAGGTGAGAGCGAGAGGAAAGGCGTGTGAATGGGAATATCTGGAGGAGAGAATTCTAGAAAAATCAGTGTATGAATGAGGAGCAGTGGGGGTGGGAGTCTGCCCCCTGTCAGAATGGCGAAGAGTAGAGGGTGGTCCCATATCGATCTAAAAATGTGAAGGCCAGGGCCCTGGGGTCTGATCAGTGGATGGCCAGTGATGGCCGATCTCACTCCTAAAGCCTGATTTATCAGTATGGGCGTCTGGTCTGGCGCAGCACACTGCAGCTAAGAGACAGCTTTAGGATCCAGTAAAAACTCAAGTGATATCTAAACCCAGCTGTTGTTCCCTTGAATGGCAAAATATAATTATTATGTTTTGATTAACGACAACCCCAGCAGCCTCTTTACTGTCTTTGGCGAACAGATTAATATAGATCATTTGACATTTAGTGAGTTTGGCTGGTGTCAGCAATTTGAAGAAGGTTATTATAGTAAACTAGTGTTAGGGACAGAAACTAGCATATGCGTGCGAGGCTTGGAGCCATCTATGTGTTGTATGTTGTTTTTTTTAGTGGGGGGGGGGGTTGTCACTTGTTAACACCGTGGGGCGTTAATGCACAAGGTGATGGGTCAGGTCATAGGTTAGGTTAGGCTTAAAGGTAGACTCCGCAAGATGACGTAGATGCATGAAGGAAACAGTAGTAGTAGGTCAATTTACGAAACAACCAGGATCATTGAAGAGTGAGGCTGAACTTCTCCGCTGTTTTGGTCCCATAGCCACCATATTGTAGCAGTGTGAAGCACAGATACTCTGTGTGACTATGTGAGAGCAAAGTCTTGCATCATGCTCATCTCAATGGCCACGTAAGGGTGGATCACTTTTGTCAAGTCAGTGGGCCAGTGTGTTGAATAATGGGGTTAAACAATGTCATATTTGCACCTACATGTCAACTGCATGAACTTTACAAAAATTATGTGATCAAAGGTCATGAAGTTTTTATTGCAGCCAACCGCAATTTTCTGCAGTTGCTCTTCACCAACTTAAAACAGGTTTGTTAGTTATTTATTTTCAATTTACTAAATAGTTTTTTCATGTTTTGTTTTAATTTACTATAATAACCTTAATTTTAAGTATTTCAATTTTATGTTGCCATTTCAGTTTTTTCATTGGGTGCTTTGTCCCTCCAATAACGTTAAAGTACTGCTTACAAGGTGCTGCATCTCATGTTTCACACATTCACTTTTGCGCATTGCGAAACTGATCAATAAAAGGCCGAACTCCCTCTTCTGTTATATTGATGATTTCTTGAATGATTCATTGTATGATTTGCGGTCCACTCTGTTGATCTCTGTCCTGATGTCTGCAGAATAGAATGTTCTTTCTAGCCAATATGCCAGCATGAAAGATTAACTGGATTTGATTAGTTTGGGCTGGTTATTCATGCGACATGGTCATGGCCATAACTATAAAATATGATTGATATATGATTGACATCGGTAATTGTTTCTAATTTGACAAATAAATACATAATACAAATATGTTTTTTGCACACAAAGAAAATCTATTATGGGTGAACATCTGAATATGCTCCCAGCATGGATCAAAGTTCAGAATGCTTATATTCTTGATCTGACTGAGTTCTAATAGTGCCTCCCCCTTTGCGAACGAGTGGAATCATGAACAGTGGTTTGCTCATTATGTTTGCCTGCGTCCCCCTGATTTGCCTCCCGGATTTTCCTTTTTAGTAGCACGTTCACCACTCTCTCAAACAGCTAACTCCGCCCTCTCGTGGCACAGTCCAAGGGCCTGATATGTAAAAAAACTCTCCCGCAGCAGTATTGCAGTAATGTTGAAGGGCTCTGGGTAGTATTACTTAGCCAACTAGAAGGATGAAGTAAGAGGCTAACGTTAAACGGAGCCTAAAAAGTGTTTACTAAGTTGTCATAATAACTTTGCTTTACAGAGAGTAGGCTACTGAGACAGACAGTGATGTGGCCCTCAGTGGTGAGACTGAGGCAGGCTGCAGTGTATGCAGGAGGAAGCAGAGGAGACAGAGAGAGAGAGGAAGCAAGCAGAGAGAGAAGTTAGTTTAGTGGTTCCCAAACTTGGGGTCAGGGCCCCATGTCGGGTCCCCTGAAAAAACTGTACTAATCTAATCAAACAAGTTAGGAACTTAAAAATATATATTTTTCATTATGAACATCTCCATATGGCCTCTTCCCTATAGGCAAACAATACAGTTCTAAAAATGTCATACATTAATGTTTACATCGGTGGTTGTTTGCCATATCCATTCCCCACTGTTTTTTCAACTACAAAACTGATATTAATACAGAATTATAAGTAATGTTCTAATAATTCATGTGAACGTCCTGATATGATCATCTGTGTGCTCCATTCATGTCTGTTTGTGCGGAGCATTATTAGTAATGCCTAGGAATACAAATGTGAATGCTATGTCATTTGATAAGAGATATAATTAAAGAGTTGATGATTTTATGCAGTTCATCATTACAACTGACTGAACAGTCACTGATGCTATGTGTCAGTGTGAATCAGTTCTCATATATCCGGGTAAAACATTACAGTTGAAGAGCTAATAGGCTTTCTAGATTGACTGAGGTGTGTTTGTAGAATGACTGATGTGAATGAACCTACAGAAGCCAAGGTGATAATGGCTGGGGTCATTTTTGCTTGTTTTTGCTCTTCTCCAAATAGCATTTTTATGTTTTTATTTCATTGTATAGAAAAGCAGTAAATCAGCTTCAACTTTCCCAAAAAATTCTGGGGAGACCTTCCGGACCTCACTAAAACTCATACCCTGGTTACAGCCCTGGACTTGGTTGTCTGAGAGTGTTACTGTGGTGAATGCTAATGAGTGCTGACAACTCCCCCTACTCATGTCCTTATCTGTACAGAGAGAGCGAGAGAGAGCGAGAGAGGGAGGGAGAATAAGAGAAAGGTAGGGGAAGGATATAGAGCTGAGGGCACAGTAGAAAGAGAGAGAGAGAGTAAGGGAGGAGGAATGCACTGTGGAGATAGTTCACAATTAACATTCTGTCAAGGAGGGCGATTGTGTCTAAGAGGTAATTAAATATGCCAGTGGCAGGGCTGTGTGTGTGTGTGTGTGTGTGTGTGTGTGTGTGTGTGTGTGTGTGTGTGTGTGTGTGTGTGTGTGTGTGTGTGTGTGTGTGTGTGTGTGTGTGTGTGTGTGTGTGTGTGTGTGTGTGTGTGTGTGTGTGTGTGTGTGTGTGTGCGCACCACATTGCCGTCATGCCTTGCTGTGCTATTGATTATGGCTTCCCATCATCTAATGTCACATGACCTCTTTAATGTCACAGGTGCTGTGCTGACCTGTATTATAGGAGAGATGAGAGCAGCTCTCCATCTCAGCTCTTCTTCTGGTATGAAAGTAGGAAAACAGCAGTGTTAATATAAAGTAGTAATCCACAGGTACAAAGTGGCTTTGTTACTAAATCTGGATGCAATACACTGAGGCACGGTGGGTCTCTCCCAATCTTATTTAGATGTACTGTGGCAGGGAAATTGCCAATGACAAGGTTTAATTTGGAAAATACCTTAAACCCTGGGTGGCTTTGCAGAGCCATTACTTGAAAATGTGGGTCTAGTTAAATTGGTTACCGCTGAATCTCTGCTTCTCCCTCTTGAGCTGACCTGAATTCAGTGGCTGTGGTTTCCTCCACTGTTTTTGTCCAGTCTGAGATCATGTTTTGCGTTTGATGGACAAAGGCTCAAGCTTTGGGTTTTTTCTTTCATTGTTTTTATCTGTATCAGTGTTCCCCTATATACTTAGCCCATTTAAAATATGTTTTGATCTTCATTATGTATAACCCAATATTTTATTTGATGCCACTGCCCATTTAGAACATTAGCGAAATGCTAACCCCCTAGTGATTCCTCAACACATTACCAGAGATGTCTGTCTGGTGATAAGAATATGAAGAGAGGAGAACCCTCAGACTAAGGCAGACAGGGCTCTCAATTGCAAGGAGATAGACACTCCCCCAGCAACAGAGAAAAACAACCCCATTGACACACAGCCTGACATATTATTAAAATAAGTACTTGTAGCTGATTATACGCATTAGTGGTGATCATGCCTTCTTCCACTTCCCTTCCTTACCCCCCCTCTTTTTCCCTAATTAAATCTAACCACTCTCACTGTGTGTGTGTGTGTGTGTGTGTGTGTGTGTGTGTGTGTGTGTGTGTGTGTGTGTGTGTGTGTGTGTGTGTGTGTGTGTGTGTGTGTGTGTGTGTGTGTGTGTGTGTGTGTGTGTGTGTGTGTGTGTGTGTGTACGTGGGACTGAAGCTGAAGCACTTGCTGGTCAAAGTTTTTATTAGTGGTCCTTGAAGTAGCACTCTATCCAATGGAATGAGAAATCATCTGGAATGTAAGAGGCATGTAAGCTCTGACTTCGTAAGGGAGGACATTTCTGTGATGTCATTTCTGTTGGGTAGTATGCCCGGTGTCAAAGTAAATAGACAGGAAAATAAATAAGTTAATAGAATGAAAGGATGATTTTAAACATGCTAGTCATATATAACACACTCTAAAAGCCTTTATCAACAGTAGTGGTAGTATGCTTAGTGCTAACAGAGAGACAGACTAAAGCATGTACTGTGGCTGTGGCCAGATGTCCTTGGTGACTGTCACTAACAGACCCTGGTTGGTCTGAGCCCTCTCCTATGAATACTCATGAGGACACTGCTGTCAACACAGAGGAGATTTTCTGCAAAATGCCACTTTCATTTCTTAAAGTCCTCTTGAATGATTTATGTTTACAAGCCTTGCCATTTAGTAATTGTTCTCTAATAAGCTTGTGATTAAGTGGGGGACTGCTGCGTTCCTACCTGCTGTTTTAACTGTAAAACACTGCTTAATATGCAAAGCACAGCCAGGCAGGCATGAAGCACAGCTCTCCATCTGTATCCATCACCCACGGTGTGTTACCCTGCTCATACTGTACAACAATCACATCCCCACCCTCAGTCTCTGAATGGATTCCGGAAACATTTGGCTTCAATGATTTATAAATGAATTATGCATGGAGTATGGACTGAATTTATTTGATTGTAGGAAGCTTAACTTCATCGGGGTCATCTTCAGGATAAATTGAATGCTATAGGAATGAGTTGGTGTATCATGGAAAGGATGACACATCATCACAACAGAACTCAAACTCAGTTTAGCATAATGTCAGAATGACCTGAAATCTGGTTATTGCAGTATCATTCCTTGCAGGGACATCTCTCTGTTTACGGTGTCAGAGAGGAAGTCTTCCCACTGTAATATCACACATCTGCTCCCGTGTTCTAAGGTGGTGAGAGGAAGTCTCCCCACTGTAATATCACACATCTGCTCCCGTGTTCTAAGGTGGTGAGAGGAAGTCTTCCCACTGTAATATCACACATCTGCTCCCGTGTTCTAAGGTGGTGAGAGGAAGTCTTCCCACTGTAATATCACACATCTTCTCCCGTGTTCTAAGGTGGTGAGAGGAGAGTGTTCCCACTGTAATATCACACATCTGCTCCCGTGTTCTAAGGTGGTGAGAGGAAGTCTTCCCACTGTAATATCACACATCTGCTCCCGTGTTCTAAGGTGGTGAGAGGAAGTCTTCCCACTGTAATATCACACATCTGCTCCCGTGTTCTAAGATGGTGAGAGGAGAGTGTTCCAGCTTTATTTCTCCATGCCCTCTTGACACCCTGGAGGGATTTCACTGCTCTCTCAGTCTTTCCATTCTGTCCAGCGTAAAGGGTTCCACATGCTTCCCAGCCGAAACAGTTCGGAACAGTTTGAGCATATATTATGACGACATTTTGTTATGTTTTTGTTTGTTCAGTTGTTTGGCCACACAAAAAAATGTATTGAGGCAAGCCGAAGTTGTTCGCCGAAAGTCTACGCCCCTTCGACGGTGATTGGTCAACGGTAGGGATTCTTTAGTAATCTTTGTTGTCATTCAACAAGTGACCATTTTTTTATTTAGAAATACTCTACCAAACATCTAATTTAGATTTAAAATTGCGCAACTAAGATCTCTTCGGCAAAAACATCAAAATCAATGACAGATTTCTTGAGTTATGTTAGATACATTTTTACTATTCTGAGGAAGTGTTTACTGGCTTAGGCGTCTCAAAATGGACAAACTGTACTTTTGTTCCTTTTTTCTCGTTTTTGAAGTGAATGTCTTTTCAGGGAGTTTCGAGCACACTCGTTCAGGTGGCCTAGCTGACTTCGGCTAGCCGCCAGCCGAACTGAAGCCTTCTGATGCCTAACCTGGCCTCTTCCTCCTCCTTCCACCACCATTGCCCCCTACTCCGCCTTCTCCTCCATGCTCCTGCCCCCCCCCCCCTGTGGGCCTCAGAACAAGATGGGGGGCAAGGTAGATGATGTGCACACTCTCACAGACGCTGAAGGTACTGTATCACAAATAATAGATGTCCGTGATGAATGGAATTTTATTTCCATCAACCTTTTTGCAGTGGATGAAACAGAAAATGCATTCCTGACCTAAATTACCTTGTGCATAGATATTCATTGTGTACTTTTTCAAGTCTACCGTATGTATGGTAGTACAGTGTACAGTACATTTGTGTCTTGGTGTGTTGATATTTGCAAAAACACAATATATGGGCAAAGTACCTGCCCTCCATGACACCTACAGCACCCGATTTCACAGGAAGGCCAAAAAGATCATCAAGGACAACAACCACCTGAGCCACTGCCTGTTCACACTGCTATCATCCAGAAGGCGAGGTCGGTACATGTGCATCAAAGCTGGGACCGAGAGATTGAGAAACAGCTTCTATCTCAAGGCCATCAGACTGCTAAACAGCAATCACTAACTCAGAGAGGCTGCTGCCAACATTGAGACCCAATCACTGGACACTTGAATAAATTGATCACTAGTCAATTTAAACAATGCCACTTTAATAATGTTTACATATCTTACATTACTTACATCACATGTATACATTGTATTTATACCATCTACTGTACCTTGCCTATGCTGCTCGGCCATCGCTCATCCATATACTTGCATGTACATATTCTCATTCACCCCTTTAGATTTGTGTGTATTAGGTCGTTGTTGGGAATTGTGAGATTACTTGTTAGATATTACTGCACTGTTGGAATTAGAAGCACAAGCATTTCACAAGAATTTTACTTGCGTTAACATCTGCTAACCATGTGTGTGACCAAAAACATTTGATTTGATTCTCTTTAATTTCTAAAGTTTTCAGCTCATGTTTTGTCTGTAACTTTTACTTGAAAAGTTTCATATTTGTACCTGGTCCATTTCCCTGTCACCGTGGGCCTAGTGTATCAGCAAGGCTGTCAAATTTTCAGTTGCTACAGGGTTATTTTCCTCCTGTGAGAAACGAGTCAAATTAAGATCCTACGTCTGTGCATAATGACTGGTGCATTGGTTCTATTTTCGGTGCCTGTAGATACTTAGCACAGTTGGTATAACCTTGCCAGAATGCCCACGCTTTAGTTATGCTCATTCTGTTGTTAAGGTTACTTCCAGGTCTTGACAACACAGACGCCTATGGTGCTGTGCATGGCTATTTAATGACTTAGGGGATAGGGGATACAGGGGATACAATCAAACAAATATTGATCAAAGTCTATGCCAGGCTAGCTAAAGTTTTAATCTGCTGTCTGTGTAGTGTACAGACAGAGGAAATGAGTGGCATGTCAATCAAAACATGTCAGGGAGAGGAAGGAAGTGTAACAAGATGTCAAATAAAAAATAACAATATATAAAGGGGGTGCCGGTACAGAGTCAGTGTGCGGGGGCACCGGATAATTGTGGTAGTATGTACATGTCGGTAGAGTTAATTAAAGGGACTATGCATAGATGACAACAGAGTGGCATTGGTGTGGAGAAGGAAGGGAGGGGGGGGGGCAATGTGAATAGTCTAGGTAGCCATTTGACTAGATGTTCATCAGTCTTATGGCTTGGGGGTAGAAGCTGTTTAGAAGCCTCTCGGACCTAGACTTGGCGCTCCGGTACCGCTTGCCATGTGGTAGCAGAGAGAACAGTCTATGACTAGGGTGGCTGGAGTCTTTGCCAATTTTTAGGGCCTTTCTCTGACCCCGTCTGGTATAGAGGTCCTGGATGGCAGGAAGCTTAGCCCTAGGGATGTACTGGGCCGTTTGCACTACCCTCTGTAGTGCCTTGCGGTCGGCGGCCGAGCAGTTGCCATACCAGGCAGTGATGCAACCAGTCAGGATGCTCTTTCGATGGTGCAGCTGTAGAACCTTTTGTGGATCTGAGGACCCATGCCAAATCTTTTCAGTCTCCTGAGGGGGAATAGGTTTTGTCTTGCCCGCTTCACGACTGACATGGTGTGCTTAGACCATGTTAGTTTGTTGGTGATGTGGACACTAGAAGTTCTCAACATGCTCCACTGCAGCCCCGTCGATGAGAATGGGGGTGTGCTCGGTCCTCTTTTTCCTGTAGTCCACAATCATCTCCTTTGTCTTGATCACGTTGTGGGAGAGGTTGTTGTCCTGGCACCACACGGCCAGGTCTCTGACCTCTTCCCTATAGGCTGTCTCGTTGTTGTCGGGGATCAGGCCTACCACTGTTGTGTCATCTACAAATTTAATGATGGTGTCTGAGTCGTGCCTGGCCGTGCAGTCGTGAGTGAACAGGGAGTACAGGAAGGGGCTGAGCACGCACCCCTGAGGGGCCCCTGTGTTTTGGATCAGCGTGGCGGATGTGTTGTTACCTACCCTTACCACATGGGGGGCGGCCCGTCAGGAAGTCCAAGATCCAGTTGCAGAGGGAGGTGTTTAGTCTCAGGGTCCTTAGCTTATTGATGCGCTTTGAGGGCACTGTGGTGTTGAACGCTGAGCTGTAGTCAATGGAAAGCATTCTCACATAGGTGTTCCTTTTGTCCAGGTGTGAAAGGGCAGTGTGGAGTGCAATAGAGACTGCATCATCTGTGGATCTGTTGGGGTGGTATGCAAATTGGAGTGGGTCTAGGGTTTCTGAGATGATGGTGTGGATGTGAGCCATGACCAGCCTTTCAAAGCACTTCTTGGCTACAGACGTGAGTGCTATTGGTCGGTAATCATTTAGGCAGGTTACCTTAGTGTTCTTGGGCACAGGCACTATGGTGGTCTGCTTAAAACATGTTGGTATTACAGACTCGGACAGAGTCCTGTATTGACGCTTTGCCTGTTTGACGGTTTGCCGGAGGGCATAGCGGGATTTCTTATAAGCTTCCGGATTAGAGTCCCGCTCCTTGAAAGTGGCAGCTCTAGCCTTTAGCTCAGAGCAGATGCTGCCTGTAATCCATGGTTTCTGGTTGGGGTAGGTACGTACGGTCATTGTGGGGACAACGTCATTTGGCTCAAAAAGCGTCCACGGAGGAAATAAAAAACAAATTGATTTATTGTTTAGAGGGTAAAGGATGGAAAAGAAGAGTCAGCTTAGAGATACAGTTTTAGTGGAATCTGAGAGGAGGTTTTACAGCAAAGTCATAATATTATAATTTTCAACTGTTGGTCTATTTTGTGTTTGATTCAGAAAGGAGAAATATTGTGGAGTGGTATTCTTATGTATTGTCATGTTGGGCCTCTCACACTTTCTCTCTTTGTGTCCCTCTTCTTCTCTATTTCTCTTCTCTTTGTCTCTCTCTCTCCCTCACACACTATTTCTATATCTCTCTCTCCCTCCCTCTGTCATTCCCTTTCTTGGCAGCTACATTCCATTAAACCTTCAAAGATAACTGATGACTGCCATGCCAAGCTCCTTTTTTAAATGTATTTCTCTATTTTATTTATGATTGGCCTCCCTCTGGATCGGGAGGCGTGCAATTTCTAACATAATGTTATATTTCCTGGCCTGTCCTCAATGACACCGAAAAACACTGCCATTCTTTAAAAGCCCAATGCTACCTAGAGGGCAAAAAGATGTTGTCCCAGTTCTGGGCTAGCTTGATACCATTTTTAATAATCTCGTTGCCGATACAGGCTGCCTTTTGTTTTCTCAAAAGCAATATTTTCCAGATTTTATGAAAAAGCAATACTCCCGAAATTGAAAAAGGAGGGACTGACATTCTAACATTTCTCATGTAATGTATTTTGGGGTTTTAAGATAGATTTCAAAGGGCTCAACACACCAAACATGTTTAATATCCCAGCTATTGCACTTTCATCCTGTATTGTATACCTGGCTTTTAAAGCCATTGTAGTGAGGGAGACTTGAGGTAGCTTTGGTGCCACAGGTGCCTATGCAACAATGATCATTTTGATGGACATCCATTTGTGAGAAATAAGCAGAGCCTGGTGGAGTGCACCAATGGAGTGCTCAGCCAGGTACTAAACTCCATGGAGAGCTCTGGTTGTGTGAATCACAGCATCAAAACAACACCTTGATGTGCTCTCTCCCAACTAGGACACAGAGTGGAGCACATCCTGTATGTCTGTCATTGGTTCCTTCCCAGCACAAAGGCTTGTGATTCAGCCTCAGATCTTCCATGGTCCCAGAGGGTGATATCACAGAGCCCTTCCCAGTCTTGTTGCACCTCCCCTCTGATGGAACTCTATTCCTCTCAGTATCCACTTCAAAGTGGAAGAACACCGAGGCTACTGTGTTTTTGTTGTCAGACCGAACATTACAAGACTTAGGACGGACACGTTCATGATATATGTGATAAATGTGAGCAGATATGCCTCCAAACACATCATATGGAACACAATCTCTTTCGTATACTTTATTATGTGGCTTTGAAACCAGTGGTTTATGTATTAGCTCTCTGTCAGCGATCAAGCTCATTAGATATTTGATTAGACTTTTTATCTTGTAGCACTCCGAGTCACTGTTTTCACTCTTTGAAGGAGCGTGTTTGTTTTTGTCAAGCTCAAGTAGGCCACAATCTCTTTCTTAATGAGCCAGATTGTCCACATTAATATTTCAGTCCTATTTGCAGAGACAATACACACACACACATATACACTCCCCTAACAGTGGTGTAATTTGCAGACCATGGGAAACTCCCCAGTCTCTATCAGCCTCATTATCTATCTAAACAACTTAAAACTAGGGGACAATTCACAAACACTCTCTTCCCCTCACTATTCCACTCTCTTTCCACTCTCTTTCCACTCTCTCTTCCACTCTCTCTTCTACTCTCTCTTCCCCCTCTCTTCCCCTCTCTCTTCCACTATCTCTTCCACTCTCTCTTCCACTCTCTCTTCCCCTCTCTCTCCCCTCTCTCTTCTCCTCTCTTTTCCACTCTCTCTATCCACTCTCTCTACCCTCTCTCTTCCACTATCTCTTCCACTCTCTCTTCCCCTCTCTCTTCCACTCCCACTTCCCCTCTCTCTCACCTCTCTCTTCCCCTCCCTCTTCCCCTCTCTCACCTCTCTCTTCCCCTCCCTCTTCCCCTCTCTTCCACTCCCACTTCCCCTCCCACTTCCCCTCTCTCTTCCCCTCTCTCTTCCCCTCCCTCTTCCCCTCCCTCTTCCCCTCTCTCTCCCCTCTCTCTTCCACTCTCTCTATCCCCTCTCTCTCCCCTCTCTCTTCCACTATCTCTTCCACTCTCTCTCCCCTCTCTCTTCCCCTCTCTTTTCCACTCTCTCTATCCCCTCTCTCTCCCCTCTCTCTTCCACTCCCACTTCCCCTCTCTCTCACCTCATTCTTCCCCTCCCTCTTCCCCTCTCTCACCTCTTTCTTCCCCTCCCTCTTCCCCTCTCTTCCACTCCCACTTCCCCTCTCTCTCCCCTCTCTCTTCCCCTCCCTCTTACCCTCTCTCTTCCACTCTCTCTCCCCTCTCTCTTCCACTACCTCTTCCACTACCTCTTCCACTCTCTCTTCCACTCTCTCTTCCACTCTCTCTTCCCCTCCCTCTTCCACTCTCTCTTTCCCTCCCTCTTTCCAACTCTCTTCCACCACCTCTTCCACTCTCTCTTTCCCTCCCTCTTCCACTCTCTCTTTCCCTCCCTCTTCCACTCTCTCTTCCACTCTCTCTTTCCCACTCTCTTCCACCACCTCTTCCACTCTCTCTTTCCCTCCCTCTTCCACTCTTTCTTCCACTCTCTCTTTCCCACTCTCTTTCCCACTCTCTTCCACCACCTCTTCCACTCTCTCTTCCCCTATATAGCGTTGTCAGATAAGTAAATGTGATCTTGAATCTCAGCATGCTGGTTGCTGAGTCATCTCAGTGTAGTGCCGGATAGGGAGGAGCTGCCATATACAGAACATACAGTACACACAGGTGCACAACCATGATTAATATTCCTTCTACAGTTTGGCAGATAAATCACACTCAGGCCTCACTGCGTTTTGTCTTTTCAGCATTTAAGCCATGCTCTTGAGTAAACATTCCACCCGTGTATATGGCAGACATGCTTGGTGTAGTTGATATGGCCATGTTCCCCTCTCTTCTTCCTCATTTCCTCTCTTCTCTCTTCAGTCTTTAGGGCAGTGGTATTCAAACTTATTAAGAGGGAACCCCATTTTTTCCCCAATAATTTCTGGTGACTAATTTCTGGAAACTCCACCCAAATCTAATGATACAACCTTAAAACCGGTAAATTTAGATTTTTACATCAATAAATAACCTTCAATTCATAGCATTTTCATCTCTTATCTAAATGAAAGGAAACCAATTAATGTATTTTTTAAATTATCTTTCTCAAAAATGTTTGCATATTTGTCCCATCCCATATTTGTACTCTTAATTTTTTGTTACTAATAAAATAAAAATCTTGTTTTATTTATTTTTCCGACCCCTCTGCACCTCCCCCACTGTTCTTTACTACGATACAGCATGGAGTGCCTTGACACAGTTCTTAGCCGTAGTATATTGGTCATATATCACAAACCCGAGTAGCCTTTTTGCTATTATAAACTAATAATTAGAGCGGTAAAACAAAATGTAGTAAAACAAAGTAAAAAAAAATGTTTTGTCATACCTGTGGTATATGGTCTGATATACCACGGCTGTCAGCCAATCAGCATTCAGAGCTTGAATCACTCAGTTTATAATACCAGTTATATTAAGGCTGTCAAGCGCTATATGCTTGGAACGTGTCCTTAACTGCTCAAACATATTTCTTTCTCTCTCCTGGTGGTCCGTAAAGTCTAAAACATTTTTAGATGTGTCTGTAGGATTCACATGAGGTGCTTTCCCCTCTGTCAGGAGCAGAGACTTGAATTGGCTCATTTGTGCTGGAGAAATTGGAAAATTGTGCTGTCTGTGCTGTCTGACACAAGAAGAGGGAGAAAAGGTTGTAGAGATTGAGGGTGGAGAAGAGGGGAGGGAGAACATGTGCGTGAGTGTGTTGGCTGAATGGATGGGAAATCTTTGGGAAGCGCTCCCCGGGGCTCTGGCCACTCGTTTATCTGCCACCTTCCTTCACGTTGATGGCTGTTGTTCTAAAGAGATAAAGTGTGGAGGTGGATAAACGCAGCCTGTCAGTCAAAGCCAACATAGTGAGGGATGGAGGCGCCAGGCCAACCATGGCACTCTCTACCCCCATGAGAAGCCACACAGAGGATCCATAATCATGATACATTGACATGCCACCTGTATACATCTCATGATTAATCACATAGACCCGTTAATGTTGGGGTAATGTTTTCCTCGCTCTCATGCAAGATATTAATACAGTCGGAAGTCGGAAGTTTACATACACTTAGGTTGGAGTCATTAAAACTTGTTTTTCAACCACTCCACATTTTTTTGTTAACAAACTATTTTTTTATTTTTTTATTTCACCTTTATTTAACCAGGTAGGCTAGTTGAGAACAAGTTCTCATTTGCAACTGCGACCTGGCCAAGATAAAGCTTAGCAGTGTGAACAGACAACACAGAGTTACACATGGAGTAAACAATTAACAAGTCAATAACACAGTACAATAAAGGCGAGTCTATATACATTGTGTGCAAAAGGCATGAGGAGGTAGGCGAATAATTACAATTTTGCAGATTAGCACTGGAGTGATAAATGATCAGATGGTCATGTACAGGTAGAGATACTGGTGTGCAAAAGAGCAGAAAAGTAAATAAATAGTTTTATAGTAAATAAATAGTTCTATAGTTTTGGCAAGTCAGTTAGGACATCTACTTTGTGCAAGACACAAGTAATTTTTCCAACAATTGTTTACAGACAGATTATTTCACTTATAATTCACTGTATCACAATTCCAGTGGGTCAGAAGTTTACATAGACTAAGTTGACTGTACCTTTAAACAGCTTGGAAAATTCCAGAAAATTTACTCAAATGATGTCAATAAGCCTAGAGATGAATGGACTTCATGTAGCTCTTGGGGTGGCAGGGTAGCCTAGTGGTTAGAGCGTTGGACTAGTAACCGAAAGGTTGCAAGTTCAAATCCTCGAGCTGACAAGGTACAAATCTGTCGTTCTGCCCCTGAACAGGCAGTTAACCCACTGTTCCTAGGCTGTCATTGAAAATAAGAATTTGTTCTTAACTGACTTGCCTAGTTAAATGAAGATAAAATAAAAAACTTTGGTGTGAAAAGTGCAAATCAATTGCAGAACAACAGCAAAGGACCCTGTGAAGATGTGGGAGGAAACAGGTACAAAAGTAGCTATATCCACAGTAAAACAAGTCCTATATCGGCCTAACCTGCTAAACCGCTATGAAAAAGCCAGACTACGGTTTGCAAATGCACATGGGGACAAAGATGGTACTTTTTGGAGAAATGTCCTCTGGTCTGATGAAACATAAATAGCAATGACCATCATTATGTTTGGAAGGGGAGGCTTGAAAGCTGAAGAACACCATCCCAATCGTGAAGCACGGGGGTGGCAGCATCATGTTGTGGGGGTGCTTCGCTGCAGGAGGGACTGGTGCACTTCACAAAATAGATGGCATCATAAGGAAGGAAAATTATGTGGATATATTGAAGCAACAGCTCAAGACATCAGTCAGGAAGTTAAAGCTTGGTTGCAAATGGGTCTTCCAAATGGACAATGACCCCAAGCATACTTCCAAAGTTGTGGCAAAATGGCTTAAGAACAACAAAGTCAAGGTATTGGAGTGGCCATCAGAAAGACCCGACCTGAATCCTATACAACATTTGTTGGCAGAACTGAAAAAGTGTGTGCGAGCAAGAAGGCCTACAAACCTGACTCAGTTACACCAGCTCTGTCAGGAGGAATGGGCCAAAATTCACCCAACTTATTGTGGGAAGCTTGTGAAAGGCTACCCGCAACGTTTTTAAAGGCAATGCTAGCAAATACTAATTGAGTGTATGTAAACTTCTGACCCACTAGGAGTGTGATGAAAGAAATAAAAGCTGAAATAAATCATTCTTTCTACTATTATTCTGACATTTCACATTCTTAAAATAAAGTGGTGATCCTAACTGACCTAAGATAGGGAATGTTTACTAGGATTAAATGTCAGGAATTGTGAAAAACTCAGTTTAAATGTATTTTGCTAAGGTGAATGTAAACTTCCAACTTCAACTGTGTATATATAGAGTACAGAATCCAGTTGGACCTCTCACTTCAGCAAACAACGGAAAAGAGGGGTGCTCAACAACATGACAACAGTGGAGGATGGCGGGAGGAGCTATAGAAGGACAGGCTTATTGTAATGGCTAGAATGGAACCAATGGAATGGAGTCAAACGTGGTTTCCATATGCTTGATCTGTTTGATACTGTTCCATTCCAACCATTACAATGAGCCCGTCCTCCTCTAGCTCCTCCCACCAGCCTCCACTGAATGACCAAAATCATGAGACGGGCTTACCAAGAAAAACTTCCCAAATGAAGAAAGGTAGTTGGAGCACTCAACAAAGAAAAGCACAAATGTATTTCTTTTAGCTCACTTTAATCCATTGTACAGGATGCGAACAGGTGACTGACGTTTCGACATTAAGCTGACGTCTTCCTCAGAGTGATCTGACCATTGCACTTAGCTCCTATTTGAGACACAACACTGTAAGAAAATAATAATGCTAATATTTCAGTATGTCCTTAGACACTGTGGATCCTAAGGGGATAAACAATGATTTTTCACTGTTCTCGTTTCTATAATGTTGTTGCCTTGATTTTTGGGGTCTCTGTGTCTCCGGATTCACAGATACCCAAATATCATCTATGCATGTTTTTAATGGGACACACTATTTCTCTTATTATTACTATTATTTTGTGCAATAATTTTCCATTTACCTTGCAGCATATTATTATTTTCTGACATTGTTGTGTCTCATTGTGCCACGAGGCTAAGTGCAATGGTCACGTCACTCTGAGGAAGACTATCATGTTGAAGTAAGACCCAGATGCAGACAGTGTAGAAGTAAAGAGTTTATTACAACCACAGGGGCAGGCCTAATGACAGGTCAAGGCAGGCAGGGGTCAGTAATCCAGAAAGGGTGTAATGGGTCCAGAACGGCAGGTAGTCTCAGGGTCAGGGCAGGTAGAAAAGTCAAAACCGGGTAGGACTAGAAAACAGGAGCAGGAAAACAGGCAGGAGCAGGGAAACAAACGCTTGTAGGTTTTAAGAACAAAACGAACTGGCAACAGACAAACAGAGAACACAGGTATAAATATACAGGGGATAATGGGGAAGATGGGCGACACCTGGAGGGGGGTGGAGACAATCACAAAGACAGGTGAAACAGATCAGGGTGTGACAAAGACGTCAGCTTGACATCGAAACGTCAGTCACCTGTTAGCATCCTGTACAATGGATTAAAGTGAGCTAAAATAAATCAACCTATGCTTCTTCTTTTTTTATACATCAAAATAGTATTTTTGGATGTTTTTCTTGGTAAGCCCTTTTCATATATAGAGTACAGTAATATTTGTTTTTGTCTTGGTGAACACTTATTTGTGATGTACACACTGTATAGAATAGATGTGGGTGTGTGCATGCTTGATCATTTGTCCCCATGATGGAGTGAAGTTGAATTATTAGAATATCTCGCCTGAATAAGTCAACCTCAGAGTCACTATCACTGTCTCACGACATATACTGACACCAAAACATGTCAGTCACTCTGTGTGATACACATTATATTTTTTGCTGTGTTTGGTTTGTGCTCATAACAATGTCATAATGTTCCTGGATAGGGCCTTTGTAATTGACGTGGCTATTAGTTATAATCTCAGTGAGGCTCTTCAGTAATTACTGCTCTGCTCTGGGAGTCACCAGTGAAAGGTTGTCCTGAGCTATGGATCCACTCTAAGCCAGGACAATGAGGAAATGAAAACAACCAATTGGTTAACAGTGTTAAGACACTGGTCATTTTGTGTATCTCCCCAAGCACAGAGACAGGCTCAAATTATTGGCCAGCCCTTGCCCAAGGCCCCCACAGCCCAGGAAGTCAGCTGATTGGCTGTAATGAGTGGTGTGGGTCACTTCCTCTCACTAGGCCTTTGATGTAAGGGGAGAGGAACTCATCAGAGGAACTCCACCACCCCTGTTCTATCAGTCACAGACGGCGTTGGAGGAGGGGTTATTTTTAGTGGGACCTTGACCGTGACCCTGCTCTAATGGTTAGCATGTTCAAAACATCTCTGACCATCTCCTGGGTTCTGGCTGCTAACTTTGGGAGATTATTGATGATGGACCCCTGTGAGGAGTAGCGGGGGCTCCCTTCCTGCATTCTGGGGAAGAGCATGGTTGTTTTGAGTTGAGATGGAGCATGGAGTCTTTGCTGTGCACCTACTACCCTGTTTTTAAACTAGAGGAATGGAGAGATGGTGATACAGACCCCCTAAGGCCATGAAACAAGGCAGATTTCCTCCCCTGTTCTTTTTCTCTGGAGTTATAGTTCTCTTCTACCCAGGTGGTTTTTCTTTGCTGCTGATTTTGGTGTGTAGGTCAGTGCTCCCAGAGTGTTCCCTGCACTGTGTGTGGTGTGTGTGTCATTGTGTCCCAGTCAAGACATTTCTCTCTCTCTCTCTCTCTCTCTCTCTCTCTTTCTCTCTTAGGCATTGTGTTATTAGAATGATCTCTGTGTAGTGGGTGCTTTTCTGCTGACCATGGGAAATTTCGGGGAGAAAAACATTGAGATAGTGAGAAAGAGAGAGTGAAGAGATACAGCACAGTGAGGTCTGAATATATCAAGACCCTTCTTTGCTTTCTATCTGGGTGCAGATGATTTTCTGTCATGGTTTCCCCTTTTCTACCGGTTACAAAAGTTCTGCAGGGCAGGAATGAAGATTTAGATAATCTATCTTTGTTTATCATTGTATTTCCTTCTGCATCGTCATGCTCCATGACTGCCGTTTCTCCCCATCAACTGCTGTGCTGTTCCTTGTGTGTTGATATCCCACTGGGCACACACTAGTTGAATCAATGATGTTTCCACATCATTTCAATGAAATTTCGTTGAACCAACGTGAAGTTTACGTTAAATTGACATCTGTGCCCAGTGGGATGTGTGAGCAGACCTGTCCCCTGTAATAGCTCGCCGTGACCTTTGTGGTAATAGAGCCTGGGATCACAGCTCTCTCTCTCTCTCTCACACACACACACACACACACACACACACACACACACACACACACACACACACACACACACACACACACACACACACACACACACACACACACACACACACACACACACACACACACACACACACACACACACACACACACACACACACACACACACACACACACAGGAGAGCAGGAGACAGGCCTGACACAAACCTGCTTGCTCTCTGTAAGCCTGTGCATATTTGTCCAGGCTTTTTTGTGAACTAGGAGAGGAAAATACCTTTCATTTAAACACGTTTGCATTCACTCAGGAATGTCAACAACCAGTCCCCTGGCTCCTTTCTTTGTGTTTGATTATGTGTGTGTAAGCGATCCACGAAATGGAGAGAGAGAGTGTGTCTGTGTGCATGTCTGTATGTCTGTGTGTGTGTATATGTTCCATATTTCTTGACTTAATTGCAGCCTGGTATTGAATAATGATGACACAGGGGTGACATCAGTCATTGAAGGGAAAAGAGGATGGCATGGCTGGGACCATAGGGTGTGAGGTCTGTCCTTCGGTGGCATGATATACTGGTGACGCACTGTACCGGATCACACTCTGTGTACTCTGTGTCCAGGACTCCTCCCTCTCACCCCTCTCTATACTGCTGCTAAACCAATGGTCACCAGCGCTAGTCATGGTGTATAATAAGGTGTGCAGGCTTTTGTTCTAGCCCAGCACTAAGAACAGGAGATTCAGTTTAACAAGCTCTTGCAACTCCAGGATCTCTCATAGCCATGTCAATCACACTATGACCCACAGCACGTAGTGCTCCAGTCAAACATGCAGCACAGTAAACTAAGACCACACACTAATGAAATAGGATCATTCAAGGGTCCAATTGCCCTCTGTGTCTTCCATTGAGTCTTTGTCTAATGTCCATCCTGGTTGCTGAGGTGCTCTAGTATTCTGTGTGCAGTGCGTGAAGGTTGTGTCTTCTTGTCTGAGATGAGTATGGAGAATGTGTCGCCACCCGCCACTTCTCTTCTGGGCTGAATGCAAAGTGACCAGTGATCCACAGCCCTCAATATGTGGAGGTTCAAATATGTGAGACCCTGCCATGCCACCTGCTCTCCCTTATTTAGGAAATGTCTCCACTAACTCAGCTAGCACTCTGTGTGTGTGTGTGTGTGTGTGTGTGTGTGTGTGTGTGTGTGTGTGTGTGTGTGTGTGTGTGTGTGTGTGTGTGTGTGTGTGTGTGTGTGTGTGTGTGTGTGTGTGTGTGTGTGTGTGTGTGTGTGTGTGTGTGTGTGCGTGCGTGCGTGCACACAAGTACTGTAGAGCTGCAATGCTGCTGTTATTGCCATCAATTAACTGACAGAAGAAGATGATAAACAGATATTGGACTATGGGCTCTACATTGGGGTCCAGAATTATTGGATCCCTTGATAAAGATGAGCAGGTTTTTGGCTAAAATATCCTGCTACTTGGTAACGTTCATGATGCCGTTGACCTTAATAACAAGGGCCCCAGGACCAGTGGAAGGAAAATAGCCCCATCACATCAAAGATCCACCACCATATTTTACAGTAGGGATGAGTTATTCTACGTATGCATTGGGCTATTGAAAACAGGGGATCCAATCATTTTGACCCCTATCTTTTAGTGATTTTATTATTACTTCTTAATTAAAATCTCTTTCTCTGAGCAATTATATTAGTTTAAAATAATATCATTTTTCCCCCATAAAAATGCATACAATTATTTATTTGATACTTATTTGCTCATCTTCATCAAGCCATCCAATCATTTTGGACTCCATAGTATATTAGGAGACCACAGAACTGTTTACGTCTCAAATAGATCAAAGGAGGCTATGCACCCTGCTTTATGTCAGGATTACAGAAGCGTGGAAAATGCAACTGGAATAATATTGACGATGTTGATATTGTGAGAAAATGGATTTTGGCAGGCGCAGAATGTGTTCCCCTACAGCATTTATCTCCACAGCTTTCATGTAAACACACACACTCCAGAAGAAGGGAACTTCACCTTCACACGATAGGCCGTGGGGAATGAGAGAGGGGCCTGACTTGCGTGCGTGTTTGTGTCTGTGTGCGTGCGTGCGTGTGTGTGCAGGTGTGTGTGTCTTGCTACATTGAGGCATCGCATTCAACTTGTCATCTTAAACAATAAAGAGGAAATATATTTCATTCTTGCCAGGCTGAAATGTACACACATAAACCCTGTAATCCTACAGTGAAGGACCTCACTTCACACACGTCCCACAACCCACACTTGATTTAGTGATGATACTGATTCTTTGACGCACAGTTGATGATGATGGAGTGTGTGTCGCTGTGGTTCTCTATCATATTAGAGAGAGATGATCCCATCTGAAATACACACACACAGATCCTGGTGATGATGAAATAGCTGTGTGTTTGTGTATCGTGTTTGAGGAAGCTGGTTCTTCCCTTAACATATTAGGAAATGCTGAAGGCTCTCTTTTCCCTGATTAAAGACCCCGATCTCTGAGTAGGACACACGCTACATCCTTAATTATATCCCACCGGCTGTGTGTGTGTGTGTGTCTGTGTCGTCTGTGTCTGTGTCTGTGAGTGTGTGTGCGTCCGTGGACGCACATGGACGCAAAATGTACTCCTCAGTCATAAATGTCCATGTTTGCGCCGCCTCATTAGCTAGCTTGTGGCGCAATCGGTAGGGGCGCTTGAGGGAGGACGGTCACGTGTGTTTGTGAAGCAGAGATCCCGGGTTTGAGACAGGTATGTGCCGAATCCGGAGGAAGTGGTACTCGCTAAGCAAGCGGTGTGATGTCCTTTACACGTACGTGTGTGCATGTGTGAGTGAGCTTTGCCTGCTGCATATCACCATGACAACCGGCCTGATGGAGAGGACCGTGTTGGTTGTGCTATATGTGCGTGTGTGTTTATGAAAGAGAGAGAGATAGCTTGTTAGATCCCCCTTTCTATCTGTACATCCTTCCAGTCTTGAGTGGGCTACTTATACTGATTATGTTAACAGCAAGCTAACTAAGCTACAGTTCTAGGCCTCTATCTGTCTGGATCAGTGTGTCTGTGTCTGAGAGCAGAGTGGATGACTTACAGCCCATATTGACACTGCTCAGCCCTGGAAGGTCCATGTACGGTCCAGGGTGTCTTTATGCAGCTCTATGGGAATAAATAAGCTGTAAATGATCTATAACCAATGTATTACTTTTGACCTAATTACATCTTTTTTGTAGTACTAGTAGTTTATTTCATTTGTACATGTAGGTCGTACTTGGCAGCTAAATCTGAACTGCAGTACACAGCACATACAAGTAAACAAAAAAAATAATAGAACATTGCTTGAAATGTAAAACAAGCAAGCATCAAGTCTCTAGCTTCAGAGGGTGCCTGCGTTTGGTGAAGGCATCTACCGGTATTCTGCTGGCAGCCGGCTTGGATGGCAGCTGAGTTGGATAGTAGGGACAGTGTTGGTAATGATGGTGGTGATGGAGTTAGCTCACTGGAGTTGTTCTCAGACAAGACATTGTTCTCGTCATTCCTCAGCTCTCTCGTAACTAATGGACGACTCCTCCACCATTGATGTGTAGCACCCACTTGGCTGCCGATTTGGCCGCTAAAAGCTCACCACACATCAGTCCAACGTATGAAGTCACCCTCAACCAGTGCAGGGCTGTGTATTATTCAAGGATTCAGAGAAACCCCACAGATGAGAGAGGAGTCAGAGAGCAGAACACACTTCCATTTATATGTTCTGTGGCTCTGCTGACATAGTCATTAAGGATGCAATTTGGAGATCCAAGCTATTCCTTGAGAGAAGTGGAAGTTTTACAGATGGATCCCTAACTCTTTAATTCTCTCTCACTGTCTTTCTCTCATTCTCTCTCCCTGTCTTTCTGCCTGTCTTTCTCTCATTCTCTCTCCCTGTCTTCCTCTCATTCTCTCTCCCTGTCTTTCTCTCATTCTCTCTCCCTGTCTTTCTCTCATTCTCCCGTATAGATGCAGATCTACATGTATAACTCGGATGACTTTGACAGCCTCAGTGCTGCAATACGTCAGAAGAGGATCATTGCAGTGATGTCGGTCTTCTTTCAGGTGAGAACATTTGTCTTGTATTTTTGGCTTCTCACTCATAGGGTTTTGATATGACCTTATAGTAATCTATATGGCCCATGGAACAACACATTGTCTCACTCTAAATCAATGCAAATTTCAGAAGTGAAACACAACATTACTGTTTCACCATCACTGCTGGGGAAGAAACACATTAATACGCTTGGAAAATAAATGTGTTTCTTGTGTTGTCACTGAGCACTGTGTTTATCTGTGCGACTGACTTGGCTCTGTATTGTCTTAAGTGGAGATATAAGTGTTGGTTGGCCTGAGTGTGTGGGTCTGTTGGGCTAGCAGTGGGCAGGGTCATTGTCAACTCCAAGACTCTGAATTGGCAGTATTAAAAGTTCATTTGATGCCATCGATTGCGTAAGTGGGCTTTTACTTGGTCCATTAACTTTCCTTTAATACTCCCTTACACACACCGAGAGACATACACACTCACCAACACATGCACACCAACGCCTGCATAATCCTCCAGTCCTCTTAGGTCCAGATTGGGCATTCTTTACTTGCGTCCACTGAATTACAATGACTGTCTTCCTGCTCTCCCTCTCTCCCTTGCTCTCTCTCTCCATCCCTCTCTCAACCTCTCCCTTTGTCTCTCTCTCACTCTCTCTCCCCCTGACTCTCCTACCAAGCACTGCAACACCCCCCCCCCCCACACACACACACACATTAATTTTCCATGAAGAATCAGATAATGCACATCTCATAATATATTTTTTCTATCTTTGATTTCCTCAAACTCAAACACTTGCTCCTCTCTCAAACAGTAACCTGCACCTGCGTGGGTGGGCGTGTGTAAACGGCATGTGTTAACATGTGGAATACAGAGCACAGGGAAATGGAACGCCTTAATGGCACACACACAGCTTCAGAACACTTTCCCTAGACCCCTGAAGATAGCAGTCATAACGTTGTCTTTTATAGAGGAGTGTGTGTACCCCTGAACGAGATCACTCAGTAATAAACATGTGCAACCACACACACACACACACTCAGTGAACCACCAAACTGATTGTCAGAGAGCCAGTATCTGGCAGGCCTGGAAAGTGGATGTATCCCTCGGGGGTGGTTATCGTGAAGAGGTATCCTGTTAAAAAGTGAGGCATTCCTCTATGGTGATGACCGTAAGGCTCCTCTCCTCTGTCTGCCAAGTTACACATCCCCATCAGGCCGCTTAAAAAACAGCAACTAGCTAATAGCAACCTTGCCTGATTACAGACAATAAATCAGTTCACAAAACAACTACAGCAATTTACCAATCAAGTGACCCCTTCAAGGAGTGTCATATTCATGTGTGTGTACTGTATATATGCTGAGTGTACAAAACATTATGAACTTTCAATGACATAGACTGACCAGGTGAATCCAGGGGAATGTTATGATCCCTAATTGATGTCACTCATTAAATCCACTTCAGGCAGTGTAGATGAAGGGGAGGAGACAGGCTACAGAAGTATTTTTAAGTCTTGAGATAATTGAAACATGGATTGTGTATGTATGTCATACAGAGGGTGAATGGGCAAGACAAAAGATTGAAGTGCCTTTGAACAGAGTTTGGTAGTAGTTGCCAGGTGCACTGGTTAAGAACTGCAAGTCTGCTGGGTTTTTCACGCTCAACAGTTTCCCCTGTGTGTCTGGAATGATTCACCACCGAAAGGACATCCAGCCAACTTGGCACAATTGTGGAATGCTTTGGAGTCAACATGGGCCAACATCCCTGTGGAACGCTTTCGACACCTTGTAAAGTTCATGACCCGACGAATTGAGGCTGTTCTGAGGTTAAAAGGGGATGCAACTCAATTTTAGGAAGTGTTCCACTCAGTGTACATCTGTGTGTGTGTGTCTCAGTCAGCGTGTGTGTGTGTGTCTCAGTCAGCGTGTGTGTGTCTCAGTCAGCGTGTGTGTGTGTGTGTATGTGTGTGTGTGTCTCAGTCAGCGTGTGTGTGTGTGTGTATGTGTGTGTGTGTCTCAGTCAGCGTGTGTGTGTGTGTGTGTATGTGTGTGTGTGTCTCAGTCAGCGTGTGTGTGTTTGGTATTTGGTGTTTTATTAGGATCCCCCATTAGCTGTTGCAGCAGATCTTCTTCCTGGGGTCCACACAAAACATGAAACATGCCATAATACAGAACATTAATAGACAAGGACAGCTCAAGGACAGAACTACATCAATTTTTAAAAGGCTGACGTAGCCTACACATCAAGACATACACACAAACTATCTTGGTCAAATAGGAAGGAGTTCATCCGGGAGGTGTGGTGTGTGTGTGTGTGGTGATTCGATTGCTCTCCTCTCACTGTGGCATGTATTCATTTAATGATGTATGTTGCCATACAGGACAAATTGGCCATATCGGCCCGTGTGAGCTCAGGGCTGAGGCTTACATTGCTTTTGCAGCCCACTCTCGTGCTGTGCCCAGCCCCCTGATTGAAATAGATTTTAGTAGTAACATCTATCATTACAGTTTTATTGGCTTATTTACAGTCCACATGCTCAGTGATTCACCATACGGTCATTCAGATAAACACACGTGTGAGTAGAGCAGACCAGACCCAGCATCGCTCACAGAGGCTTACTACTCATTGGAGCATGCGTTACTATGGTAACAGGAAGTTTACTTCTGATCAACTCAGCCAAGGTGTACAGTACATTAAGGAGAGGCAGTGTCTTACATGTGATGCAGCCATAGAAATAATGTGTTGATGAAGGAGTTTTTTGTCTTCTATTTAGGTGACTCTCCATTCCTCACTAAATCAATTACCTCCAAATGAAGTTAATTACACTATATGCCAACAGTGCTAAACCCTACAGTGCTGCTTCTAATTCAGCAGAGTACTTGCTACTGGAGGAGAAATTAGTTCCAGCTTTTAACAGAGAATCAGAATTAATTCAATGTAATTTGCTGTAGTTGCATTTAGCCATTTCTTAGTTTAAGTGCTAAATTGAGGAGGAGGTGAGGCCTGGTACTGTAGTGTACAGGTAGATTATGCTTTGGCACTCGAGCCAGGGTTGTTGTTGATGAAGCGGGATGGCATAGCCACTTTGTCTCTGCTTCCTCTCTGTGACACCAGTCGCCCTAGTTACAGAGGGACATTTCTCAGCTTAAAGAATGGATTGCCTCCGACGTCACTGTCCTCAGAAACAAGATGGAGCTCTTTATATTTATATTGGCGCAAATTAAGTTTCTGTTTCTTCATTAGGTGTGATTTCTCCCTCTTAATTGATCATAGGTGCTAATTTTACGTATATAGATATGATAAAGGTCCAAAAGCAATAAGCACACTTGCGAGAAAGTGACACAGCTATTCTTTAGCTCTCACATCGTTGAGAAGGCAAACGCAGGTGTTTCAACTGCTCTCTGACACTGCAGAGATATCCTCGTTTGTCGAACAATCCCCTCTCTCCGATTGGCCTGCACTGCAATTAAAGCCTCATGGTGCAATGAGCCAATGGTTTTCTTGATGTGATGGAGAGGCGGACCAAAACGCAGCGTGGTTTCTATTCATGGTTCTTTAATGAAGAAAACTATACATGAACAGACTAACAAAAACAAGAACCGTGAAAACCTAAAACAGCCCTATCTGGTGCAAACACAGAGACAGGAACAATCACCCACAAAACCCAACACCAAACAGGCTACCTAAATATGGTTCCCAATCAGAGACAATGACTAACACCTGCCTCTGATTGAGAACCATATCAAACACAAAACCAAACACAGAAACAGACAAACTAGACACACAACATAGAATGCCCACTCAGATCACACCCTGACCAAACAAAACATAGTAACATACAAAGCAAACTATGGTCAGGGTGTGACAGTACCCCCCCCCAGGTGCGGACTCCGGCCGCAAAACCTGAACCTATTGGGTATCTGTCCGCGGTGGCGGCTCTGGTGCTGGACGTGGCCCCCACTTCACCACGGTCTTAGTCCGCCCCATTGTCCGCTTCCGTGGCCTCCTAACCACGGCAACACTTCTAAATGACCCCACTGGACTGAGGTGCAGCTCGGGACAGAGGGGCGGAAGCTCGGGACAGAGGGGCGGAAGCTCGGGACAGAGGGGCGGAAGCTCGGGACAGAGGGGCGGAAGCTCGGGACAGAGGGGCGGAAGCTCTGGACAGAGGGGCGGAAGCTCTGGACAGAGGGGCGGAAGCTCGGGACAGAGGGGCGGAAGCTCTGGCAGCTCGGGACAGAGGGGCGGAAGCTCTGGCAGCTCGGGACAGAAGGGCTGAAGCTCTGGCAGCTCGGGACAGAGGGGCTCTGGCAGCTCGGGACAGAGGGGCTCTGGCAGCTCGGGACAGAGGTGCTCTGGCAGCTCGGGACAGAGGGGCGGAAGCTCTGGCAGCTCGGGACAGAGGGGCGGTAGCTCTGGCAGCTCGGGACAGAGGGGCTCTGGCAGCTCGGGACAGGCAGGAGACTCCGGCAGCGCCGGACAGGCGGGGACTCCGGCAGCGCCAGAGAGGAGGAAGGCTCTGGCAGCGCTGGACAGGCGGGAGACTCCGGCAGCGCTGGAGAGGAGGAAGGCTCTGGCAGCGCTGGGACAGGCGGGAGCAGCTGTAGGGATGAGGCGGAGAGACAGCCTGGTGTGGGGGGCTGCCACCGGAGGGCTGGTGCGTGGAGGTGGTACCGGATAGACCGGACCGTGCAGTCGCACTGGAGCTCTGGAGCACCGAGCCTGCCCAATCTTATCCGGTTGAATGGTCCCGGTCACACTGCCAGTGCGGCGAGGTGGAATAGCCCGCACTGGGCTATGCAGGCGAACCCGGGACACCATGCCCAAGACATTTTTGGGGCTGACTCTCGGGCTTCCATCCACGCCGCCTCTCCGCCTTCGCCGCCTCCAGCTCTTCTTTGGGCCGGCGATATACTCCAGGCTGTGCCCAGGGTCCTTTACCATCCAACTCATCCTCCCATGTCCAGTACTCCTCGCGTTGCTCCTGCTTCCGCTGCCTGTTACCACGCCGCTTGGTCCTGTTGTGGTGGGTGATTCTGTAACAGTTTTCTTGTTGTGATGGCGAGGCGGACCAAAACGCAGCGTGGTTTCTATTCATGGTTCTTTAATGAAGAAAACTATACATGAACAGACTAACAAAAACAAGAACCGTGAAAACCTAAAACAGCCCTATCTGGTGCAAACACAGAGACAGGAACAATCACCCACAAAACCCAACACCACTCAGATCACACCCTGACCAAACAAAACATAGAAACATACAAAGCAAACTATGGTCAGCGTGTGACATGAAGGTACAGTAGCTTCATTTACAGTTGCCCTTTATTCTTCACTTCACTGTTTTATGTGACTGTAAGGAGATATAGAGAGATTCAACAGGCCTTTTGGACTGATAATAGTAAAGAGAAGTGTCGTGGAAAATTGCAAGATTATGTTAAAGAGCATTCCAGATAACATGAGCTAATGGTTCTGTTCTATGCCGTACCAGGGAGAGACGGTTCCCTTTTGGAGTGAGGGGGCCAGACACTGGTCTTTACAATGAGACCTGTTGACACAGCAGTAACTGTCTGCCATGTTTTATAGATATCTTTCATACAAATCTTAACCTTTGTGAACTGTTCCTAAGATCTGTGATTCGTCATGTAGGGGGTGTATCTTGGCTATAAAAGATCTTTGTACTTTTCTGTTGGGACTTTTCAATGGTTCATTCGAGATAGCGCATCATTGACAATAGACAATCGGACAATTTATTTATTTATTTTTATTGTTATTGTTATATATTTTTTCTTCTTCTTGGGCCTCTAACTATATCTATTGTTTTTATTTTTGTTGTTGTTGTGTGATTTGGATTAATCCCCTCTACCACACGGAACCCCAATAATCTACTGACGGAACGCAAGAGGTGGCTAATAACAGACGTCCATCCTATGCTAGCTTGCTACCGATGGCCTGGCTAGCTGTCTAAATCGCCGTGACCCCCAACCAACCTCTCCACTCTCCGGACCCTTTTGATCACTCGACTAAGCATGCCTCTCCTTAATGTCAATATGCCTTGTCCATTGCTGTTCTGGTTAGTGTTTATTGGCTTATTTCACTGTAGAGCCTCTAGTCCTGCTCACCATACCTTATCCAACCTATTAGTTCCACCACCCACACATGCAATGACATCTCCTGGTTTCAATGATGTTTCTAGAGACAATATCTCTCTCTTCATCACTCAATACCTAGGTTTACCTCCACTGTATTCACATCCTACCATACCTTTGTCTGTACATTATACCTTGATGCTATTTTATCGCCCCCAGTAACCTCCTTTTACTCTCTGTTCCAGACGTTCTAGACGTCCAATTCTTATTGCTTTCAGCCGCACCCTTATTCTACTCCTCCTCTGTTCCTCTGGCGATGTAGAGGTGAATCCAGGCCCTACAGTGCCGAGCTCCACTCCTATTCCCCAGGCGCTCTCTTTTGACGACTTCTGTAACCGTAATAGCCTTGGTTTCATGCATGTTAACATTAGAAGCCTCCTCCCTAAGTTTGTTCTATTCACTGCTTTAGCACACTCTGTCAACCCGGATGTTCTAGCTGTGTCTGAATCCTGGCTTAGGAAGACTACCAAAAATTCTGAAATTTTAATTCCAAACTACAACCTTTTCAGACAAAATAGAACTGCCAAAGGGGGCGGTGTTGCAATCTACTGCAAAGATAGCCTGCAGAGTTCTGTCCTACTATCCAAGTCTGTACCCAAACAATTTGAACTTCTACTTTTAAAAATCCACCTCTCTAAAAACAAGTCTCTCACCGTTGCAGTCTGCTATAGACCACCCTCTGCCCCCAGCTGTGCTCTGGACACCATATGTGAACTGATTGCCCCCTATCTATCTTCAGAGCTCGTGCTGCTAGGCGACCTAAACTGGAACATGCTTAACACCCCAGCCATCCTACAATCTAAACTTGATGCCCTCAATCTCACACAAATTATCAATGAACCTACCAGGTACCTCCCCAAAGCCTTAAACACAGGCACCCTCATAGATATCATCCTAACCATCTTGCCCTCTAAATACACCTCTGCTGTCTTCAACCAAGATCTCAGCGATCACTGCCTCATTGCCTGCATCCGTAATGGGTCAGCGGTCAAACGACCTCCACTCATCACTGTAAAACGCTCCCTGAAACACTTCAGCGAGCAGGCCTTTCTAATCGGCCTGGCCGGGGTATCCTGGAAGGATATTGATCTCATCCCGTCAGTAGAGGATGCCTGGATATTTAAAAAAAATGCCTTCCTAACCATCTTAAATAAACATGCCCCATTCAAGAAATGTAGAACCAGGAACAGATATAGCCCTTGGTTCTCCCCAGACCTGACTGCCCTGAACCAACACAAAAACATCCTATGGCGTTCTGCATTAGCATCGAACAGCCCCCATGATATGCAGCTGTTCAGGGAAGCTAGAAACCATTATACACAGGCAGTTAGAAAAGCCAAGGCTAGCTTTTTCAAGCAGAAATTTGCTTCCTGCAACACTAACTCAAAAAAGTTCTGGGACACTGTAAAGTCCATGGAGAATAAGAACACCTCCTCCCAGCTGCCCACTGCACTGAAGATAGGAAACACTGTCACCACTGATAAATCCACCATAATTGAGAATTTCAATAAGCATTTTTCTACGGCTGGCCATGCTTTCCACCTGGCTACTCCTACCCCGGTCAACAGCACTGCACTCCCCACAGCAACTCGCCCAAGCCTTCCCCATTACTCCTTCTCCCAAATCTGGACCCCTACAAATCAGCCGGGCTAGACAATCTGGACCCTTTCTTTCTAAAATTATCTGCCGAAATTGTTGCCACTCCTATTACTAGCCTGTTCAACCTCTCTTTCGTGTCGTCTGAGATCCCCAAAGATTGGAAAGCAGCTGCGGTCATCCCCTTCTTCAAAGCGGGGGACACTCTTGACCCAAACTGCTACAGACCTATATCTATCCTACCATGCCTTTCTAAGGTCTTCGAAAGCCAAGTCAACAAACAGATTACCGACCATTTCGAATCTCACCATACCTTCTCTGCTATGCAATCTGGTTTCAGAGCTGGTCATGGGTGCACCTCAGCCACGCTCAAGGTCCTAAACGATATCTTAACTGCCATCGATAAGAAACATTACTGTGCAGCCGTGTTCATTGATCTGGCCAAGGCTTTCGACTCTGTCAATCACCACATCCTCATCGGCAGACTCGACAGCCTTGGTTTCTCAAATGATTGCCTCGCCTGGTTCACCAACTACTTCTCTGATAGAGTTCAGTGTGTCAAATCGGAGGGTCTGCTGTCCAGACCTCTGGCAGTCTCTATGGGGGTGCCACAAGGTTCAATTCTTGGACCGACTCTCTTCTCTGTATACATCAATGAGGTCGCTCTTGCTGCTGGTGAGTCTCTGATCCACCTTCCTGCAGACGACACCATTCTGTATACTTCTGGCCCTTCTTTGGACACTGTGTTAACAACCCTCCAGGCAAGCTTCAATGCCATACAACTCTCCTTCCGTGGCCTCCAATTGCTCTTAAATACAAGTAAAACTAAATGCATGCTCTTCAACCGGTCGCTACCCGCACCTGCCCGCCTGTCCAACATCACTACTCTGGACGGCTCTGATTTAGAATACGTGGACAACTACAAATACTTATGTGTCTGGTTAGACTGTAAATTCTCCTTCCAGACCCATATCAAATATCTCCAATCCAAAGTTAAATCTAGAATTGGCTTCCTATTTCGCAACAAAGCATCCTTCACTCATGCTGCCAAACATACCCTTGTAAAACTGACCATCCTACCAATCCTCGACTTTGGTGATGTCATTTACAAAATAGCCTCCAATACCCTACTCAACAAATTGGATGCAGTCTATCACAGTGCAATCCGTTTTGTCACCAAAGCCCCATATACTACCCACCATTGCGACCTGTACACTCTCGTTGGCTGGCCCTCGCTTCATACTTGTTGCCAAACCCACTGGCTCCATGTGATCTACAAGACCCTGCTAGGTAAAGTCCCCCCTTATCTCAGCTCGCTGGTCACTATAGCATCTCCCACTTGTAGCACACGCTCCAGCAGGTATATCTCTCTAGTCACCCCCAAAACCAAGTCTTTCTTTGGCCGCCTCTCCTTCCAGTTCTCTGCTGCCAATGAATGGAACGAACTACAAAAAGCACTGAAACTGGAAACACTTATCTCCCTCACTAGCTTTAAGCACCAACTGTCAGAGCAGCTCACAGATTACTGCACCTGTACATAGCCCACCTATATTTTAGCCCAAACAACTACCTCTTTCCCTACTGTCTTTAATTTATTTATTTATTTTGCTCCTTTCCACCCCCCATTATTTTTATTTCTACTTTATTTCTACTACATTCCTCCATTGCAAATCTACCATTCCAGTGTTTTACTTGCAACATTGTATTTACTTTGCCACCATGACCTTTTTTTTGCCTTTACCTCCCTTATCTCACCTCATTTGCTCACATCGTATATAGACTTGTTTATACTGTATTATTGACTGTATGTTTGTTTTACTCCATGTGTAACTCTGTGTCGTTGTATGTGTCGAACTGCTTTGCTTTATCTTGGCCAGGTCGCAATTGTAAATGAGAACTTGTTCTCAACTTGCCTACCTGTTTAAATAAAGGTGAAATAAAATAAATAAATAAATAATTGAAAGTCAAAAAGGTCTATTGCAAAGCTCTTATTAAAAAAAGATGTAGTTTAAGTATCTCTGACTGGTGTGTGAAGTTTGTAACTCTCCTCATTTGGTAAAGCCGAAAAATGCTACGACAGAAGTCAGGGAGAAAGAATCAGGGCTGTTGGATGGATGATAAAGAGATGAGATGTCACATGGCATTGGCCTGATCTTTCTGCCGTGTCATTGTAGTGTGGTGTGGTGACTCAGGCTGCCTGTGTGGGGAGAAGAGAGGGACTGTGCTGTGGTACTGACAATGCAGAGACAAACACAGTGTGTGACCCCATGGAGGAGGTTCACATGGGACAGAGCTGTGGGTTTAACAGACAATCATTAATAATGAAACTATAATTCCCTTGGTCACGCTCTCCATCGCTCTCTCTTTGCCTCCCTCCCTATCTGTTTTTCTCCTATCACCCCTGTCTCTATCTTTGAAGCCATCTCTCTCTTCCTCTCTGTCTGTCTTCGCAGAGGGCTATCTTAAGTAGGAAGATTTGGCGCAGGGCTCTGCTTAAATAAAACCCCAGTGCTGCTACAATCATTCAGTACTCTCTGTGGTCTGCCATCCACCAGAAACACGTTTCTTTGATGTGTTTAAAAATAGCGGGACAGTGGGAGAGAAGTCGAAGGAGTGTGGTAGATGTGCAATGCCTCACACGGTGACTGGGAACAGAGGAACAGAGGAACAGAGGAGGACAGTAGGTGGCTGAAGAATAGACCTGGACTCAGGGGGTAACTGAACAACAGAGGAGTGCCATGGGAGGGTTAGGAAGAAAGGAAGGTAACAGTGAAGGTTGCCCCTGAAACTGTGTGGTTACTCTCTAATCCTCTTCACATTGATGTCCTACAGTAGGGGTCTTCCTAGTCTCTCAATGCCGGGAGACAATGAAAGAAAACCATTGATTGAAGTGTGTTGAAGCTCAGTGTGGGGCTTTGTCCCGGTTAGGGTTGAAAAGGGAGGGTGTATTACTGGAAACTTTAAAAGTTTACCAGTAAACTACCAGAATTTGTGTATCTTTAAAGGATGTTATGTAATCTATAACAAGACATCTAGTGACGCTTTTGGGTAATTCCGATCATCTTTGGCCCTCTGTGTGGCCTTATCACATGTAAAATATATGAAATAATTAAAAAGGATTGTTTATTTTTTTTTTGTAAACCATCAACTTAGTGAATACAAATGGTGTTTAAAATGAGGATTTCAACATGTTTTTTACGGACATTTATTTATTTTACTATGGCAGTATGCATTTGTTGTCAGTGTCGTGGTGTCAAATCCCATTGTTGATTAGATGCTTTTTTCATAAATTCCGCAAAAAAAAAAAAAAGTTGATTAGGCTGTTGATTATGGTCTTCGGAATGTGGTCCCACTCCACTTCAATGGCTGTGCGAAGTTGCTGGGAATTGTCAGGAACTGGAACATGCCGTCGTACACGTCGATGCAGAGCATCCCAACAGGTTACATGTCTGGTGAGTATGAAGGTAATGGAAGAATTGGGAAATGTTCAGCTTCAAGGAATTGTGTACAGATCATGGGGTCGTGCATTATCATACTGAAACATGAGGAGATGGTGACGAATGAATGGCACGACAATGGGCATCAGGATGTCATCAAGGTATCACTGTGTATTCAAATTGCCATTGATAAAATGCAATTGTGTTCATTGTCCATATCTTATGCCTGCCCATACCATAACCCCACTGCCACTACCTCTACCAACCTGTACCCCCCACATTGATTCGGTATCGGCACCCCCTGTATATAGCTTCATTGTTGCTATTTTATTGCGTTACTTTTTATTAAAACATTTTTATTTAGTTTATTTAGTCAATATTTTCTTCACTCCATTTCTTGAACTGCATTGTTGGTTAAAGGGCTTGTAAGTAAGCATTTCACAGTAAGGTCTACACCTGTTGTATTCGGCACATGTGACAAATCAAATGTGATTTGATTTTGAGTATGGGGCACTCTGTTCACAACGTTGACATTTACATGGTCTTGTAATGGATGCGAGCTTTGACTGGAAGCCAGTGGAGTGTGCAGAAGAGCGTGGTGAAATGGGAAATCTTGGGAAGGTTGACAACCAGAAGGGCTGCAACGATCTGGATAAGTTGAAGGGGTTTGATGGCACAAGCGGGGAGCCTTGCCAACAGCGAGTTGCAGTAGTCCAGACAGGAGATGACAAGAGCCTGAAATATTTGTTATTTGATATTTTATTAGGATCCCCATTATCTGTTGCGAAAGCAGAAGCTACTTTTCCTGGGGTCCACTCAAAACATGAAACATGACATAATACAGAACATTAATAGAAAAAACAGCTCAAGGACAGAACTATATCAGTTTAAAAAAGGCACACATACTGTAGCCAACATATCAATACATACACACAAACTATCTAGGTCAAATAGAGGAGAGGCGTTGTGCCGCGAGGTGTTGCTTTATCTGTTTTTTTTAACCAGGTTTGCTGTTTATTTGAGCAATATGAGATGGAACGGAGTCCATGCAATAATGGCTTTATATAATACTATACACTTTCTTGAATTTGTTCTGGATTTGTGGACTGTGAAAAAAAACCTGGTGGCTTGTCTGGTGGGGTAAGTGTGTGTGTTAGAGCTTAATACATGAATGTTTCTTATAAAAATAAGTAGTTATGCAGTCAGTCTCTCCTCAACCCTTAGCCAAGAGAGATTGGTATGCAAAGTATTTACAGTATATTAGCCCTCTGAATACAATGAAAACCAAGAAGTGCCACTCTGTTCTTGGCCACAGAAGTAGCTTAACTCGGTCTTTCTTTTCCGTTCTCAACCACACAACTGTAATCAAGATGAGACAAAACTAGAGCCGACAGGACTTGCTTTTTGGAATGTGGTGTCAAAAAAGCAGAGCATCTCCCGAGTGGCGCTGCGGTCTAAGGCACTGCATCACAGTGCTATAGGCGTCACTACAGATCCGGGTTCATTGCACTCGACCTCGCCTCTCCCGAGTCCGTACAGGAGTCGCAGCGATGGGACAAGACTGGAACTATCAATTGAATATCACAAAAATTGGAAAGAAAAAGGGGTTTAAAAAATTATAATAATATATAGTGTGTGTGTGTATATATATATATATATATATATATATATATATATATACACACACACTACGGGTCAAAGGTGTGGACACACCTACTCATTCAAGAGTTTTTCTTTATTTTGACTATTTTCTACATTGTAAAATAATAGTGAAGACATCAACACTATGAAATAACACGTAGGGAATCATATTGCAACCAAAAGTGTTAAACAAATCAAAATATATTTTATATTTGAGATTCTTCAAATAGCCACCCTTTGCCTTGATGACAGCTTTGCCCACTCTTGGCATTCTCTCAACCAGCTTCACCTGGAATGCTTTTCCAACAGTCTTGAAGGAGTTCAGCACATATGCTAAGCACTTGTTGGCTGCTTTTCGTTCACTCTGTGGTACAACTCATCCCAAACCATCTCAACTGAGTTGAGGTTGGGTGATTGTGGAGGCCAGGTCATCTGATGCAGCACTACATCACTCTCCTTCTTGGTCAAATATTCCTTACAGAGCCTAGAGGTGTGTTGGGTCATTGTCCTGTTGAAAAACAATGATAGTCCCACTAATGGTGTATCACTGCAGAATGCTGTGGTAGCAATGTTAGTTAAGTGTGCCTTGAATTCTAAATAAATCATAGACAGTGTCACCAGAAAAGCACCCACACACCATCACACCTCTTCCTCTGTGCATCACTGTGGGAACCACAAATGCAGAGATCATCCATTCACCTACTCTGCGTCTCACATAGACACAGTGGTTGGAACCAAAAATCAAACATTTGGGCTCATGAACAAAGGACAGATTTCCACCAGTCTAATGTCCATTGCTCGTGTTTTTAGGCCCAAGCAAGAGTCTTCTTATTATTGGTGTCCTTTAGTAGTGGTATCTTTGCAGAAATTCGACCATGAAGGCTTGATTCACGCAGTCTCCTCTGAACAGTTGATGTCTGTTACTTAAACTCTGTGAAGCATTTATTTGCGCTGCAATTTCTGAAGTTGGTAACTTTAATGAATTTATCCTACGCAGCAGAGGTAACTCTGGGTCTTCCTTTTCTGTGGCAGTCCTCATGAGAGCCAGTTTCATCATAGCACTTGATGGTTTTTGCGCCTGCACTTAAAAACATTCTTGAAACTTAAAAAATTCTTGAAATGTTCTGGATTGACTGACCTTTATGTCTTAAAGTAATGATGGGACTGTCGTTTCTCTTTGCTTATTTGAGGACTTGGTATTTTACCAAATAAGGTTATCTTACCAAATAAGGTTAAGAAGGAGAGAAATTCCACAAATTTACTTTTAAGGCACATCTGTTAATTGAAATGCATTCCAGGTGATTACCTCATGAAGCTGTTTGATTTGTTACTACATGATTCCGTATGTGTTATTTCATAGTTTTGATGTCTTCACTATTATTATCCAATTTTGAAAATAGTACAAATAAAGAAAAACCCTGGAATGAGTAGGTGTGTCCAAACTTTTGACCGGTACTGTATATGTACTGTATATATTTTTTACTGCTAGACCTAAAAAATGATTGGTCGACCAACAACCTATCAACCAAACAATCGACCAGTCGACTATTTGGAGTTAGCCCTAGTGTGTAGCTGTAGGACCCACGTATGTATAGAGTCTGTTGACGTCCTGTGTATTGCTCCTCCAGCTCAGGTCAAAAAGACCTCTGATTTACTCTGTTTTTCCATCACCAAGACTCACTCTCTACAGAAAATGGTATCTTTCTCTCCCCCTCTCTGTCTCTCTCTGTCTCTCTCTCTCTCTCTCTCTGCCCTCTCTTTCTGCAACTACTATTTTCTCTCTGAGTGGAAGTATCAGAGGAGGTGTTACACAATGTCTTACATGTTTTCCAGACTCTAACGTGTATTTCCTGCTCCTCTCTCCTCTCCTGTTCTCAGGTGGGACTGAAGGACAACCCAGCAGTGGACCCCATTATCCATGGCCTGAGGGGCGTGGTTCATCATGGTGAGTGACACATCCATCACCCAATCATTTCAGGAGGGAATTCACCAATCATTGGCCCACAACATTTGTTCATTGAGGTTCATAGCATTATTTTTTCCAAAGTTGCATGTAACTGCAATATCTCAGCCCTTTTTTGTTTCTGTTTGTAGTTTTTTTGTGGTTGCAAGTACCTAATTATAGAGAACATACCCCAGGTTGCCCCCATGAGTCTCTACAGACAAAATGAACTAGGTTGTTTTAAAAACACTCCCCTAAAGTGGAATTATCTTTTTATCCCTGATGCACCCCTTTCAAACAATAATGAACACAGTCTTTAATAAAAGTTGGCACAACCATATCATGTAGTTACATGAAGTATTCATGGAATCATCTCAGGCTAATTACAAGTTAGCCTAACATCTCAAAACACTCACCACAGGCTTTCTGTTTCAATGTAGAAATCACCTGACAAGCAGACAAGTCCAGCTCAATCAAGTCCAATCTCTGTTAAATTGGACTGGAGAGGTGGGCTCCTAATGTTCTCTGGTTGTTCTTGGTCAGGGATGGGCAACTCCAGTCCTTGAGGGCCAGATCTGGCAACAGGATCAAGTGACTAAGGGGGCAACATTTTGGGGGGTTAGCATTGGCAGCAATAACCTCAACCAACATCTGTAGTTGCGATCAGACCTGCACAACGGTCAGGAGGAAATTTGGACCATTCCTCTTTACAAAACTGTTTCAGTTCAGCAATATTCTTGGGATGTCTGGTGTGAACTGCTAACTTGAGGTCATGCCACAGCATCTCAATCGGGTTGAGGTCAGGACTCTGACTGGGCCACTTCAGAAAGTGTATTTTCTTCCGTTGAAGCCGTTGTTTATTTACTTCAAATTTAGTGAGTGTTTTTTATAAGGTAAGGCAGCTCTAACCAACATCTCCAATCTCATCTCATTGATTGGAGAAGTCATTAGCCTAGGGGTTCACATACTTTTTCCAAACTACACTGTCAATGTTTAAATGATGTATTCAATATAGACAACAAAAATATAATAATTTGAGTGTTATTAGTTTAGCACACTATGGTTGTCTATTGTTGTGACTTTATCTTGCCACTGTATCATGCTATACCACAATCAAAATAAAGTTCAAAGGCAGAGACTCTGAGAGGTTGGCGCTAAATCTGTAGCCTATCTCTGCTGTAAAATGGGGGCTTTCTAGCAGTCGTAGGGAGGCAGGAGGCAGGCAGGTAGAGGTGCAAATGAGTGTTGGATTTATTTACCCAGCATTGGTGTTTCAAAGATGAAAGTGATATTTACAAAAAAAATAAAATTATTATATATATATATATACAGTGCCTTGCGAAAGTATTCGGCCCCCTTGAACTTTGCGACCTTTTGCCACATTTCAGGCTTCAAACATAAAGATATAAAATTGTATTTTTTTGTGAAGAATCAACAACAAGTGGGACACAATCATGAAGTGGAACGACATTTATTGGATATTTCAAACTTTTTTAACAAATCAAAAACTGAAAATTGGGCGTGCAAAATTATTCAGCCCCTTTACTTTCAGTGCAGCAAACTCTCTCCAGAAGTTCAGTGAGGATCTCTGAATGATCCAATGTTGACCTAAATGACACACTGGCACTGTGTGTATATATATATATATATATATATATATATATATATATATATATATATATATATATATATATATATATATATATATATATATATATATATACACACATACACACAGTGCCAGTCAAAAGTTTGGACACACCTAGTTACTCCTTCCAGGGTTTTTTATATTTTCTACGTTGTAGAATAATATTGAAGACATCAAAATTAAATAACACATATGGAATCATGTAGTAACCAAATAAGTGTTAAACAAATCAAAATATATTTTATATTTGAGATCCTTCAAAGTTGCCACCCTTTGCCTTGATGACAGCTTTGCACCCTCTTGGCATTTTCACAACCAGCTTCATGAGGTAGTCACCCTGAATGCATTTCAATTAACTGGTGTGCTTTGTTAAAAGTTAATTTGTGGAATATCTTTGCTTCTTAATGCATTTGAGCCAATCCGTTGTGTTGTGACAAGGTATAGGGGTGGTATACAGAAGATATAGCTATTTAGTAAAAGATCAAGTCCATATTATGACAAGAGCAGCTCAAATAAGCAAAGAGAAACAACAGTCCATCATTCCTTTTAGACATGAAGGTCAGTCAATCCGGACCATTTCAACAACATTTAAAGTTTCTCCAAGCTATGATGAAACTAGCTCTCATGTGGATCGCCACAGGAAAGGAAGACCCAGAGTTACCTCTGCTGCAGTTCATTAGAGTTACCAGCTTCAGAAATTGCAGGGCAAATAAATGCTTCACAGAGTTCAAGTAACATACACATTTCAACATCAACTGTTCAGAGGAGACTGCGTGAATCAGGCCTCCATGGTCACATTGCTGCAAAGAAACCACAACTGAAGGACACCAATAAGAAGAAGAGACTTGCTTTGGCCAAGAAACACGGTTAATGAACATTAGACCGGTGGAAATCTGTCCTTTGAGTCCAAATTTGAGATTTTTGGTTCCATCCACCATGTCTTTGTGAGACGCTGAGTAGGTGAACGGATGATCTCTGCATGTGTGGTTCCCACAGTGAAGCATGGAGGAGGAGGTGTGATGGTGTGGGGGGTGCTTTGTTAGTGACACTCAGGGATTTATTTAGAATTCAAGTCACACTTAACCAACATTGCTACCACAGCATTCTTCAGCGATATGCCATCCCATCTGGTTTGCGCTTAGTAGGACATTCAATAGGAAAATGACCCAACACAGCTCCAGACTGTGAAAATAGTAAAAATAAAGAAAAACCCTTGAATGAGTAGGTGTGTCCAAACGTTTTTGATCGGTACTGTATGTATATATACACTACAGTTCAAAAGTTTGGGGTCACTAAGAAATTGTAATGAACACGATGGGAGACAGAGAGCTGGTTTCAAGTTCAGGGTGCAAAAGGTGTTTATTGTAAAGGACCACAGGAGGAGGCAAGTAGCTGGGTCCAGGGGCAGGCAGAAAGTCATACACAGGGTGTCCAAAAGGCAACAGTACAGGCAGGGAAAAGGCTAGTAACGTTGTCCGGAAGATCAGGCAATAGGTTGATACAACTATCATACATGGGAGGAGTACATTATGGGACAAACAGACCTCCAAATTTAAGTGTGTCACAAAACAAACAATACATCACAATGATGGGGTGCAAAGAACAGAACTAGTGTGTGATAATGTCATACAGGTGTGTGAAGAGGTGATCAGAATTCATGTGATGGGGATCTGGAGAGTGAAAAGCTACATTTTTTGTCCATTTAAAAAACCATAAAATTGATCAGAAATACAGTGTAGACATTGTTAGTGTTGATTTTTTATGGAATATCTACATAGGTGTACAGAGGCCAATTATCAGCTACCATCACTCCTGTGTTCCGATGGCACGTTGTGTTAGCTAATCCAAGTTTATTATTTTAAAAGGCTAATTGATCATTAGGAAACCCTTTTGCAATTATGTTAGCACAGCTGAAAACTGTTGTTCTGATTAAAGCAATAAAACGTGCCTTCTTTAGACTAGCTGGGTATCTGGAGCATCAGCATTTGTGGGTTCGATTACAGGCTCAAAATGTCCAGAAACAAAGAACTTTCTTCTGAAACTCGTCAGTCTATTCTTGTTCTGAGAAATAATGGCTATTCCATGCAAGAAATTGCCAAGAAACTGAAGATCTTATACAATGCTATGTACTACTCCCTTCACAGAACAGCACAAACTGGCCCTAACCAGAATAGTTTGAGAAACAGATGGCTCACAGGTCCTTAACTGGCAGCTTTATCAAATAGTACCCGCAAAACACCAGTCTCAATGTCAACAGTGAAGAGGCTACTTCGGGATGCTGGCCTTCTAGGCAGAGTTGCAAATAAAAATAAAAGGTTAAGATGGTCAAAAGAGCACAGACCCTGAACAGTGGAACTCTGCCTAGATGGCCAGCATCCCGGAGTAGCCTCTTCATTGTTGACATTGAGACTGGTGTTTTAATTTTATGTTATTTTAATGGACAAAAAATATGCAAGGACATTTCTAAGTGACCCCAAACTTTTGAACGGTAGTGTATGTATATTTGTAAATATCATCGTCATCTTTGAAACACCAACGCTGTGTAAATAAATCCAACACTCATTTGCACCTCTACCTGCCTGCCTCCTGCCTCCCTACGACTGCTAGAAAGCCCCTATTTTACGGCAGATATATGCTACGTATTTCGCACCAACCTGTCACTTCAAAACAATCAGTGATCTCAGAGTTTCTGCATTTTAACTTTATGTTTATTGTGGTATAGCGTGATATAAGTAGGACATAAAACTAAAACTGGGGGGGCAGAAGTTTCAACTGAGGGGGCTAAGCCCCCTTTAGCCCCCTCATGGAGCCGGGTACGTCGGGGCCTGATTGGTGTCACACTCTCCCTTGCCCCAGCTAACACACCTGACTCCAATAATCTACTAATCATGATATTCCATTTAAAATGCAATTAGCTTAATCAGCTGTGTTTGCTTGGGATGGGGAAAAAGTAGACCGTCACTAGTTACGAGAGGCAAAGTCATAAACTCTACCTGTTTCAAAAATGTATCTTAAAATTTGATTTTAAACCTAACCTTAACCCTAACCTTATTCACACTGTTAACCTTATGCCTAACCTTAAATTACATTTTTGTTTTCATACATTTTTATGATATTGACCATTTTGACTTTGTGGGAGTGCTAAAAACCGAAACAGTGACACCATTCTGGCCCCCGAGGACTGGAGTTACCCTTCAGTGTTCTAGGAACTTGAAAGAGAGAGAGCTGGTTAAATTTCCACTCATCTGGCTGGGTCTGGTCTTGTCTGGCGGACACGCATCACCACACTAGCTGGCTGTCTTTGTAGTTCACGGCTTGTTGCATTTTACATGAAACCTTTGTTTAACACAGGCCTGGGCAATTCCAGTCCTTGGGGGCTGGGGAAAAAGTGTGACACCAATCAGGCCCCTGAGGACAAGAGCTGCCCAGGCCTAGTCTTAACAAATGCCCTATAACAAGCATAGCAAGCTGCTGGGCTCTCATGAGAAATCACCCTGTAGAGCACACGTGTCAAACTCATTCCATAGAGGTCCGAGTGCCTGCTGGTTTTCACCCCTCCCTTGCACTTGATTGAGGAATGAAGGTCACTGTTTAGTAAAAAACTCCCCTCACATAGTTGTGTAGGTATTAATTGGAAGGATTAACCAAAAACCAGCAGACACTTGGCCCTCCATGGAATAAGCTTGACACCCTGCTGTAGAGTTTATTATTCTATACATGCTGGCTTCTTGAGTGGGTTATTGTGTTGTACCTTGGTTACCATGTTTCTGGTTGACCTTTGCTTTGTCAATGCCATTTTTTCCAATAGAGTTGCCAAATAGTTATGCCAATATTAACTTTAAAATACAAAATTAGGAATATTAAACTTGGTTCTGACTACACTTTTTTGCAGATCTGCAAGAGACAATTAAAGCCTTGTCTATATGAGTCCAGAGGGATATGGGTGTGTCCCTGGTGTAGTGATTATAGTTGGGTGAATGTTTGATGTCAGATAAAGCTGCTAAATCTGACAGGACTAAGATTGTTATTAGGGTGAAGGCTTAAGGCACTCGACAAGCTAAGATAAAGACTGCTCTAGCCTTTGATTCACTGAGCTCTCACTGATGTAGAAAGGCTGGGTAACTTTGACATAGTGATACATTAACAGCTGTAGCTTACAGACAGAACTATATCGATATTGTAAAGAAAAATCGGGAACTATATTGCATGATGATTATGATGATACAATCCTCATCCTCACGTTGCTTTTAGGGTAACCGAGTGTAGTTACTGAGGGCAGTGGAGGAGGAAGGAATGTGGGAGAGGAAAGGAGGCAGTTTAGGAGAGGAGTGAGGGAGATTAGGGGAAAGGGGGGAGTGTGTTGGGAGAGGAAAGGAGGAGGGAGGGAATGTGACTGGAGAGGAGAGGGAGGGAGAGAAGAGGCAGGGAGGGTGAGGCAGGCTGTGGCTTGCCCAGGGCCAGGCAGCGTTATGGGGGGTCTTTATCAGAGACAGATATGACCGTGGGGTCCCCGCCTCCCCAGTCTCCCCCTTCCCTCCCCCGCTGACGGGCCTGTCTCCTGCTGTTGTGAATTTCAGAGATGTATTTTCAGCTCTGTTGCCTCCACACGAGGAGGGGACAGGGAGGGAAGGAGGGAGATGGAGGAAAGAGGATCTCAAGATGTATGGATTTGAATTAAGCATTATCATACACACATGCATACTAATAAACTCACACACAAACTTCCAGCACACAAATAGCAACACACGCTACGTTCTAAACAATTAGACAATAGTTTGAAGAAAATAAGTGTCAGAGGAGTATTTGCTGTGAGAACATTGTGAAGCAATCCTCTGTTTTCAATGGCTCTGTGTGTTCCCTGTGGCTCAAAGGAAGGCATTTTAATTGCAACATTAGCATCGCTGCGACAGAGTTCATTCTGCTGGTATTTTAAGCACACAAGCCTGTGCGACAGGAAATCTGTCTGCTCAAGTAATCATCCATTAGGTTCCTATGTTACTTAGTCTTAATATTTAATTATACAGCAAGGGCAGGGACACAATCTAAGCGCAAAGAGACAAATCGGGACAAATATAAGGAGATGCCAAGTGCTGAGAGCCACAGTTCTGAGTATCTGTACATGCGTGTGTACGTGCATGTGCGTGTGTGTGCATATTTGCGTGTGTCTGTGCATGTGTGTGTGTGTAGCTCTCTTGTGCAAGAGGCAGAGTTGCGAGTGGATTTAAGCTGGGGTCAGTCAACACATATATGTAGTTGAAATGACCTCAGTCGTCTGGCTTTAATCTTTAATAGAACCAGGAAAATCCTTTGTTCCTTCATTTCCTATTTGAAAAAGCACTAGATGAGTGCAGGAGACTGTGTAAGGTACATTCAGTACAGTCGTTGCCCATTTACACATGCCAAGGCTACATTGTAAAAGTGCAATGAGCCACAGTCTTTTTTCTGTCTAAAGACATGGTGATTTGAACTGTGAAAAGGTACTGGGGCATAATATGAAGACTTAGGAGTGATTCAGGTGTATCTACTAATTTATACGACCTAGCTGTATGATACAGCAGTGTCTCAAGGCTGGATGCAGCATAGGAAGGAGGTATAGAGAGGGGGCTGATTGGGTGACATACTGTACTGCCCTAACCCTGTACATGTATGTCATTGTATTCTCTTGCATGCAATGTATGTATATGTACATGGCCCAGTGTCAGCATCATTGTTTACCCAGTGAACCATTCCCTCTCAGTGGTCTCCTGTGACAGTACTGAAATGAACTCCCCGCTTCTCAATGGCACAAATTACAAGTCCATTAATTCAGCGTCTTACAGTGGCTTTGAAGTCTCCACTGACTCAGCACTCTCCAGCCCTGATTGGCAATTAATTTATAAAGGCTGAAATAGCTTACAGTACAGTAGACTACAGTACTGTATGTGAGCCTAGCTAGTGGTACAGCTGTGGTGGTAACAGTATAGCCTCTTCCCTACAACTGTGCCTGCCTCTGTCCTCTATTCTGCAGCATTGGCTTTAATCCCCCAGCTCTCCCATTCACTTCCAATCTGATGCGGCTCCGCGACGCATTGCTAGCACGCTAAGCCTCTTTTTCATCCCTGCTCAATAGGATTCCAAGTTTAGTTATGTATTAAAAATGTGGGGCAGGAGGATTCATATAGCCATTCTGTTTTGTTTCTTCGCCCCATCTTTTAGGTTATTTATACTGTTATCTCTATTTGGGAGGGAACACCTCATTCTTATGGCACAAGAGGTTTGCCCCAGCTACATTTATCTTTACCCTGGGTGTGTGTTGGGCTGCCATTGTTGTCTTTGACTGATAAGCGTTGCCATCACAACAGGATTTTGGAGGGAATTGGGTTGGTTTTACCATCCATTGTATTCACCAGATATTTGTGTAAAGCTTGAGTGGTCCATTCCAAAATATACTTTGGGTTCTGATGGAGCCTGGGACACTGGGGACAGATCCAGTGGTTACACACGTGAGCTCTGACTCAGGGCTGGTTGAATAATTCTTAGAGGAGATCAATGGTATTGATTAGTTGCCAAAATGGTTGACTACTTGCATCAGCACTAGAGGGCCATACTATACTCAATGATTCAGTGACAAAGGGAACACATCTTCCCCCTTGACACTGTTTACATCAATAAATACATTTTCTCATTCTCTAGCATTGCAGTATGGACATTCAGTATGCTACATGTGTAGAGTGTATGTGGCTGTGACTGAATGGTTGATACTGATTCCTTGTGTCCCTGTGCTTGTTCTCCCCCAGAGAAAGAAACCTTCCTGGAGCCCTTTGTTCTGAGAGATCTGTTGCCGTCATCATTGGGGGGTTACTATCGCTACACAGGCTCTCTCACCACCCCACCCTGCAGCAAGGTGGTAGAGTGGATCGTCTTCAACAGACCTGTGTTCCTCTCCTACAAACAGGTGAGTCACTGTCTCTCTCAAATGCGCCACACACACACACACACACACACACACACACGCACACGCACACGCACACGCACACGCACACACACACAAACACTGATGTCTTTTCTTCCAGGAGCTGTAATTTGCTCACATACCTCATGTGTGATGTCTGCATTTGTGATTGGGTTGGTACAGACATTGTCAGTAATGTGATGGTGCAGTGTCTGTCCTCACATGACCCTTCTCTCCACTCCTCTCCCCATCTCTCCTCCCCAACAGTCCAGTGAACATTTGGCAGACTTACATACTAATGAGGCCAAATGAGTTTGCTTAAGAGTGTGACTGGAGGATGCCAAATGTGGATGAAGTATTGGCTTTATATAAGGGGACAGAGAGGGAGAGGGAGAGGTAGAGAGGGAGAGGGAGAGGTAGAGAGGGAGAGAGAGATAGAGCTGTGGTGTTGAGGGGTGGCCGAGCGTTGCCCCCTGTCACCGTGCTCTGTGGGTCTGCATTAAACATGTTTATCTGCCAGAGCTTAGTCAAGGCCCAGACAGCTCTGGAGCTGTGGAAGAGAGGAGCTGCCTGGCTCTGGGCCCACAGAAAGATAGGTCACTCCTAGATACAGCTTTATACCACTTGAATACCACTAGCTTACCGTTAGCCTGCTTCATATTCCCCTTACATACTGTCTGGCTAGATAACATACTGGCTGCTACATAGAGCTCAGCTGAAGATTAACCACCCATAGGCAAGAGCATAGTCCTAGTGCTGAATGCAAAATGGCACACTGGTACATAGGTCTTTGTACCCCCAAATGCTAGCAGAAAGGTGGGCAGTCATAGCAGCTGCATGCACAGTACGACTAGCAATAAGACTCACATAGACATACAACTCTAAAAGGCCATCTGCAGTTGAAACAATAACAAACTGTCATCCCCACCACTGTTTTGGTAAAAAGTTGAGGGATGGAGCTAGAGAAATCTAACCACTCTCAAATTCATGGACAGAGCTTTGGATGCAAGGACTGACCATACATCATATGAAACATTATAGTTCTAACAATGTTTTGAGGCTATAGAGTGTTTGTTTACATTTACGTTATTTACTGACATTGGCGTAAAACAAGCTTTATATTTTGGGTTCTGATGGGGTACGACAGTTGAACTAAGCTCATGAGGCATTTATAAGTTATATTCTTCAAGAATCAATAGGTACATATCATTAATTAATGTCCAGAAATAGGTGGACAACTGCAGATTGCCCCTTTACAATAGGGTGTTTATGGGAGCTCACGGTGAATGTTGCTTCCTCAGAAGACAGCAGGTGTCCCATAGCAGGGTAATAGATGGGATTTGTCTGTTGTCATCATCTGAATTATAAGAGAGCGGAGAGGCAGAGTAGAGAAGATGAAAAGCAGCATGGAGGAACTCTGAGCCTGACCTTTTGGATGATTTGATTTGGCCTGAGATCCAGTCAACAGTGAATAATACTCTGGGATGTATATGGAATATACAATGGTGTTATTTCACTGCGACTCTACAGACCTTCCTGGTATAAGAAGTATTGTTTGGACTTCCCTGAGAGGCAGGAAGCTAGCTAGCTACCCTGTGCCAAAGAAAGGAAAGGTAACCTGTCTAAATGATTACCACCCCGTAGCACTCACATCTGTAGCCATGAAGTGCTTTGAAAGGCTGGTCATGGCTCACATCAACACCATCATGCCGAAAACCCTAGACCCACTCTAATTCGCATACCGCCCCAACAGATCCACAGATGACGCAATCTCAATTGTACTCCACACTGCCCTTTCCTACCTGGACAAAAGGAACACCAATGCGATAATGCTGTTCATTGACTACAGCTCAGCGTTCAACACCATAGTGCCCCCAAAGCTCATCACTAAGCTAAGGACCCTCGGACTAAACACCTTCCTCTGCAACTGGATCCTGGACTTCCTGACGGGCTGCCCCCAGGTGGTAAGGGTAGGCAACAACACATCTGCCACGCTGATCCTCAACACTGGGGCCCCTCAGGGGTGCGTGTTTAGTCCCCTCCTGTGCTCCCTGTTCACCCACGACTGTGTGGCCAGGCACGACTCCAAAACCATCATTAAGTTTGCTGACGACAGACAACCATGAGACAGCCTATAGGGAGGAGGTCAGAGACCTCGCAGTGTGTTGCCAGGACAACAACCTCTCCCTCATTGTGAGCTAGACAAAGGAGCTGATTGTGGACTATAGGAAAAGGAGGGCCGAACAGGCCCCCATTAACATCGATGTGGCTGAAATGGAGCAGGTAGAGAGTTTATAGTTCCTTGGTGTCCACATTACCAACAACCTATCTTGGTCCAAGCACACCAAGACAGTTGTGAAGAGGACATGACAACACATTTTCCCCCTCAGGAGACTGAAAAGATTTGGCATGGATCCTCAGATCCTCAAAAATGTCTACAGCTGCACCATCGAGAGCATCCTGACCGGTTGCATCACCGCCTGGTATGGCAACTGCTCGCCATCTGACCGTACAACAGTGGGTACATCACTGGGGCCAAGCTTCCTGACATCCAGGACTTATATACTAGGTGATGGGCCCCAAAAATTGTCAAAGACTCCAGTCACCCAAGTCATGTTCTCTCTGCTACGACACGGCAAGTGGTACCGGAAGTCTAGGACCAAAAGGCTCGTTAACAGCTTCTACCCCCAAGCCATAAGACTGCTGAACAATGGCCATCCGGACTATTTACATTGACACCCCCCCCACCCCCTTTGTTTCAACACTACTATATGCATAGTGTTAGGTTCTAACTAAATGGAGTAACAGAGTCACAGATGCTGAGTAAAGCTTAAACCAAGTTTATTCACCCACTGGGTCATACAGCTGCATAAGACAAAAAACATATTCACACAAACGTTAGTATTTAACCCTTTCTCATGATCTGAGCCCCTCCTTACACATCTGAACAGCAAATACACCCCTGTTTGCTATCCAGAAGATTAGTGATGTATGTTCTTCCGCACTTAATCTAACATGACCTCTGCCCAAAATCCTCACTCCTCCCCAACTCACGGCTGTCCTGTTGACTTGTACCAGACTGTGTCTCTTCTCCTCCCATATGATCCAGGATGGCTAACAATAACATATCCTGACAGAATGTAAATGTTCTCTATTGCCCTCTCTCCCTCAGTGACATGGATAAGAATATTTAATATTTTCCCGTTTATAAGTCAGAACCCATCAATAGTCACTTTACAAATTGCCTCGACTGACCTGTACCCCCGCACATTGACTCTGTACTGGTACCCTGTATATATATCTGTATATAACCTCGTTATTGTAATGTCCATTTCTTGTGTTACTTTTAGATTTTATTTTATTTTTTACTTTAGTTTATTTTGTAATATTTTCTTAACTCTATTTATTGAACTTCATTTTTGGTTAAGGGCTTGTTAGTAAGCATTTCACGCTAAGGTCTACTACACCTGTTGTATTCGGCGCATGTGACAAATACATTTTTATTTGATTGATTTTATTTCATCGACACAAAACCTGGGGGATGTTTGAGTCATGCAATGAGCAGGACGGGGACTTAAAGGGGAAGTGACTTCAGCAGATGCTCTATCCATCCAGGCAGCACATCCTTCCTTCCCTTCAGTGGGATCCCTTAACCTTATTGTTCATATCTTCTATCCTCTGGATGTTTACCCCTGACCATTTAGTCAGTCTTTTTTAACATTTTTAACTCGGCTTTGATGTCTATACCACTTTTTCCGTCCTGTGGTTTAAAAAAAAAAAAACTTAGTTGGCCAAGATGAAAGAACGTGGAAAGAAGAAAGTGTACTCCCTCACCCCTGTCTGTCTATGTCTTTATCTCTCTGAAAGTTAACTCTAACATCTCTCTCTATCTCTATCTCTAAGATCTCTCTCTCCTCTGTATATAACCTCGTTATTGTAATGTCCATTTCTTGTGTTACTTTTAGATCCCTCCTTCAGTCTTTGTCTTTTGTTCTTGATCAGTGGTGGAAGTAGGTCATTGGGAGTGACAGACGTAGCTTAGGGGTGGCTTTTACAGCAGATCGATGCTCAGCTATTCCACAGCGACAGCACCGCCTAATATGCTTCCATTCGTAGCATCTGGATCTTGTGTGTGTGTGTGTGTGTGTGTGTGTGTGTGTGTGTGTGTGTGTGTGTGTGTGTGTGTGTGTGTGTGTGTGTGTGTGTGTGTGTGTGTGTGTGTGTGTGTGTGTGTGTGTGTGTGTGTGTGTGTGTGTGTGTGTGTGGAGGCTGTAACGGCTGTTACCATGCCAGGCCACTTAACCCCTGCTCTCCCCATCACAGAGGCCTTTCTCACCCCTCACAGAAGTGTGTGTGCACGTGTGTGATGTCACTCCTGGAAGGATTAGTCTTCAATCGCGCTGTGCTTTCCACACAAAGAAATCCTTTGGCAGACCTGGAAGTGATTCAAATCCCAATAACCTGTTTTTTAAGGGGGTGTTGCCATATTAGGGATTAGAAGATTGTAGTCTGATTAAGAGATTTGGTGGAGAGCAGCGTATTGCTTTGACACGACCTGGCGTGGGCTTTTCTGTGCCAGGGCTGGAGGCTACCATATTTAACAGATCAGCCATTATGGCTAATGCAGCCTGTAGATTAAAGGACATGGCCGACTTTAGATTACAGGTGTTCTGGCAAAGAATAGAAGGTACAATATGTTCCATTCTGATGGAACACACCATTGCTATCATGTCAGATGAAAGAGATTTGTGGTGCGCGCGCACACACACACACACACACACACACTCTTACCCTCCACAGCCAATGTGAGGGGCAGTCATTGGACTGAGTATTCCCCAGGCCTCCAGTCTCAGTCTGCTTAGTAAACAGACAGAGAGCTGAGCAGACAGGGAAGTGTTCCAACCATAGAGTTAGGAATTAATTCTTTAATTGATAGGATCTCTATGATTCCAACCCTCACTCTGTAACCAAACCGACCACTTGTTTATCCCACAACCTCTCACACACTAAGGAAATGAGACCCTTCCTCCATACATCTAGCCATCTATCTATATATCTTTCTTCTTTCTCTCTTTCTCCACCCATTTTCACTCTAAATCGACTGTTTTTCTTTTTACATGTGCAGTCTCAGCTCACATTGTTTCTTTAGCCGTTAGCATGCCATCATGATGTTGAAGGACAGATACTCCCAGTCATTACTTTCATCATCTGAAACGGCAGCTATTAAACCGTTCGACAGATTATTATGATTATTCCCTGGGTTCTAGCACCTGGTCAGAAAGCATGGTTATTCTGGGTTGAAGAGAGGAGGGGGACAGCTGGTCATGTTTTTATGTTTGCCTCAAGAACACTATTCCTACTGATTAGGCTGGGCTAGCTTGGCCCTGCATGCCTCTCAGCCCCACAGCCCCACAGCCTTACAGCTAGGAACAAGATCACATCATTATACTGTACATGTATGGGCAAAGGATAAAATGAGCTGCTAGAAAGATGCCATGAACAAATTAACAGTTCAAATGATGTCAGAGGTTTTAATATCCTCAAAATGTAGTAATTTCTCTCCTCCCTAATGCGTGTGTTTTCCTTCGTCCTCACTCTCTCTTTCTCTAACTCTCTCTCTCCCTCTCTCTCTCTTCCTCTAACTCTCTCTCTCCCTCTCACTCTCTCTTTCTCTAACTCTCTCTCTCCCTCTCACTCTCTCTTTCTCTAACTCTCTCTCTTCCTCTCACTCTCTCTTTCTCTAACTCTCTCTCTCCCTCTCACTCACTCTTTCTCTACCTCTCTCTCCCTCTTTCTCTACCTCTCTCTCTCCCTCTCACTCTCTCTTTCTCTACCCCTCTCTCTCTCTCACCCTCTCTTTCTCTAACTCTCTCTCTCCCTCTCACTCTCTCTTTCTCTACCTCTCTCTCTCTCTCTCTCACTCTCTTTTAGCTGGAGGCGTTCTACTCCATCTTCACTACAGAGCAACAGGACCATGTGAAGTCTGTGGAGTACCTGAGGAGTAACTTCCGGCCAATCCAGAGCCTCGATAATCGTGACGTCTTCAAGTCCGCAGTCAGAGACGCCTGGCTACCTGACCTGACGGACAGCCTGGGAAACCCGTATGGAACCGAGGCATCCAAAGGTAGGGCGGGACCTCACACACCATTGGATACGGTGCATCCTTGTTACAGTCCAATCCATGTTAATTGTATTCTAAGTAATGCTGAGGAGAGAAACATAATTGCTTTTGTTTTCAGAGTCAAATTCAATTCACGGATTGGAGCACTGCACATTGTTGCTCTCCAGTGAACTGTTGGTTATGCCAAAATGCGGATGCCTCAGAATCCCTAAGGTACAATCCAACATATCATGACTGCCATTTTGGAATATTCTCTGGTGGTTTAGGACAAATGAGGAGTGTTACTCCCCTGCCATACAGTACTGGGAGGCCCACCAATGGCCAGTCTTTTACTGGCTCGTTACTGGTTCTAGTACATTATGTCTTATAACATGTCAGGGAGTGTGTGTGGCTACATGCCTGAAGACTCCTGCGACCCTCTCACACAGTCAGCTAGCATCTGTCTGTGCTGCATGACCACACCAACCAGGCTGCTTTTCTGTCTCCAACCTCAGAATTTAATGTCAATATAAAAAATGAAGATGCGCACACACACACATTGTACATGGACCCACACACATTACTGTAATGCACACAGGCAATATGAGTTGTCCTTGAAAGCTGCAGTTGTGCACATTTGCTGGGGGTGCATCTGTCAGACTGAGGGGAGAAATGAACAGATCAGGAGAGAAGAGAGGAGAGGACAGGAGAAGAGAGGAGAGGAGAGGACAGGAGAGGAGAGGACAGGAGAAGAGAGGAGAGGAGAGGACAGGAGAAGAGAGGACAGGAGGAGGAGAGGAGAGGACAGGAGAGGAGAGGGAGAGGGACAGGACAGGAGAGGAGAGAGGAGAGGAGAGGACAGGAGAGGAGAGGAGAGGGAGAGGAGGAGGAAAGGAAGACAAACAGGAGAGGGCCATATGCCACCTATTCACTCCACTACACAGGATTACACACAATGACTTTCTGTGTGTGGAGAGGAGAGGAGTGGAGAGGAGAGGAGAGGAGGTGTGTGTGTGTGTGTGTGTGTGTGTGTGTGTGTGTGTGTGTGTGTGTGTGTGTGTGTGTGTGTGTGCCTGTGTGCAAAGAGTGAAGACAAACAGTAATATCATCATTTTTCTCAAAGTTGAACGATGGGCCATATGCCACCTATTCACTCCACTACACAGCCTGCTGCATTACACACAATGACTTTCTGTGTGTGTGTGTGTGAGTGTGTGTGTGTGTGTGTGTGTGTGTGTGTGTGTGTGTGTGTGTGTGTGTGTGTGTGTGTGTGTGTGTGTGTGTGTGTGTGTGTGTGTGTGTGTGTGTGTGTGTGTGTGTGTGTGTGTGTGTGTGTGTGTGCCTGTGTGCACTTCAATGTGTCGAACACTGTCCGACACGGGAAAGCACAATCGTATTGTAATATCATCATTTTTCTCAAAGTTGAGGAGCCCTGTAGAAAAGGGACATGACAGTTCAGCAATGTTCCTAATAGCCTGAGTATTACAGCTGACAAATGACTCAATCGCACCAAATGAAGGACAGACTGTAGCCTAACTCTACCTCCAGCCCAATGAAAAGCACTCTGCGTGTGTGTGTGTGTGTGTGTGTGTGTGTGTGTGTGTGTGTGTGTGTGTGTGTGTGTGTGTGTGTGTGTGTGTGTGTGTGTGTGTGTGTGTGTGTGTGTGTGTGTGTGTGTGTGTGTGTGTGTGTGTGTGTGTGTGTGTGTGTGTGTGTGTGTGTGTGTGTGTGCGTGCGTTGGAAGTCCTTTACTTCATCCCATCTACCCTTGAAACACAAAGCAGAAAGTTATACAATGCAGTGAAGGACTGGCAACTTGTAAGCCTCTGGTCAGAGAGATATTCTCTCCTGTCACCTGGACACAGCCTGCTGGCCTGTAGGAAGGCTGCTAATGAAACAAAGGGAAATCAGGAAGCATTACTAGCTCCTGGAGAGCCCAATCTCTCAGTAATAATCACAATTATAAATTGAAGTGCCCTGAAATAACTAATGTTTCGGAGATTTTCTTTATCATCCATCAAACTAGTTATTTTATTTTATTTATGGGCGTGGAGAATTGATTGGTGGCACAGTGATGGAATAGAGGGAGGGGTGGATGATAATTGGGAGGGAGAGTGTGTGATGGCTGTTCCTTCCAAGAATAGAGGCAAGGACTTGAAACCTAAGAAATGAAATGAGCACCCATGTCTTTAGCTGGGGTGAATTAACCCAGAACTGATCTGTCCCAGAAACACAAGGGTTTGGAGTGGGCTTAGAAGGGGATGGAGGGTCTAGGGTTGGATCCATTTCCCTAGTTAGGATTTGAAGAGACGGCAAGGAAGGGGATGCCAAGCCCTGGAGTAACACATACACAGGTCAGTATTCATCATCACTACACACTGAGTAGGGTTTCTGACCATGGGGTTAAGTCAGGTATTACATCCCACAGGGCACAGACTGTCCACTGTAGACTACTGTATAGTTATTACACAGTTATTAACTCACGGGTGTGTGAGTAACCTCCTGAAACTCTGAGGTTCCAGTAAGTCACCAGGTAGCTGGCTCTCTCACTCCTTTCTATTGGCCATTCATCTACCAGCATGGTCCACAGATCACCTTCCTCCTTTAAACTGCCTCTCACATCTCTTAAGAGACCTCCTCTCTTCTTTTGGTAGCCAGAACGAAAGAATTGATATCCTTTGCCATCGCTACCTGTCCCTTGTGTGTGTGTGTGTGTGTGTGTGTGTGTGTGTGTGTGTGTGTGTGTGTGTGTGTGTGTGTGTGTGTGTGTGTGTGTGTGTGTGTGTGTGTACTCTTTTGTGCTAACGCTCCAATCTATCATAGAGTCCTGAGGGGCTTTGGGGCCTGGGAGGGGTGATGGATATATCCTCTTATGCCTTTCATCACAGAGACACCCCTTACCTACTACCTCACATTCACTTCTCTTTCTTTCTTTCTCTCTCTCTCTCTCCCCCTCTCTCTCTCTCTCTCTCTCTCTCTCTCTCTCTCACTCACACATACACGTGTGTGCGCGCAGAGAGAGTGACAGTGCAGGCTGACCCACCACAGCTGGGTGTTATCTAGAGGACACCATGTGTGTGTGGAGGTCAAACAGGTTCCATTGGCCCAGCCAGGCAGCAGTACAGGGGGAGAAGGGAGTGACTAATCACTTTAGTAATGCCAAACTACATGGGACTATTCATCGGGATATTCATTGATAACCGCATTGCTGCTATTTATGACTAATGAATTTAGTCATACATAATAGGCTGTTGTTATGCGTACTTTATCATTCCACAAATATAGTGTACTCACACATATCAATGCAGTTTGTTTAGATCATGTGTTATATTCATCCTCGGGATATTAGTAATATTGATGCTGATGATTAAACTGTAGGCAGTATGTGGTTCCTCAGTCCCATCCATCTGCCTTTACTAGGTGGTGATGACTGTTAAGGTGAGGGGATTATGGGAGAAATAGAGCAGATCTCCGTAAAACTTCCCTTTGAATAAAACAGGGTTTGATTATTGAAGTGATGTCTTCAGCTTGCTGACATGTCCAGTGATGAACCCCTCTGCTGTGGAGACTACAGAGCCATGGAGCTGCCTGTGACGCCATGTGAACGCCATGCAGGGCTGAGGACTGGGGGACTCTGCTCATACTGGTCAAACAGAGACATCTAGTGTCCATATGAGGAAACAACACCACTGCTTAGCAAATCAGCTTCATGTTGTATGGAGGCATAGGGAATAGGGAGATATGAAACCAAGATGGAAGGCCTGGAAGATGGTATATATGAGCGCCTGTGTTGTGTTAGCCCTCAGACCGATACTACTGTCTGGTGGAACGACTCCATGACTCCCTGACACAACTGCCTCAAAGCACTCTTAACACACAAATCTCTCTCTCCTCAGCACGTCTCTCTCCTCATCATCCTTGGCTAAGTGTCTACATGTACCGTATGTGTGTTTGGAGAGTATACCGTACATATATCTGGGTGTCCATTGCGTGTGTGTGTCGTGGGTTCTCCTATCCTCCTTTGTCTTAGATTACAGATTGTTGTGGGACCACAGTCTCCTCTTTCTTTTTCCCATCTCATTTCTCTCCCGTACTCCATCCCTCACCTCTCTCTCTCTCCCTCCCTCCCTCTCGCAGTGTGCAGCAGTGCTCCCATCAACATGAAGGTGCAGCATCTGAACCACACGGCCCTGGTGGTGCGATGGACCCGGCCAGAGTTCACCTACCATCCGCCAATTATCTCCTTCCTCATCTCCTACAGCTGGACTAAACACGACGAGTCCTACGAGGAAACGCATGTCACCGACAGCCAACACAAACTGGTCAGTTACTCTACACCACACCCGCACACACACACAGGCACACACACATAACTTTACCACACACAGTGACAGTACAGAAACTGATGAGATCGACTGACAAATTATGGTAAATTGGCTGCATATTAGACTGCATGTGGAGACTTACTGTAGTGACACTGTTGGTAGTTTGACCTTGAAACAAGCACTGTGAAACGTCAACGTAAGGTGAAGAGCCACCCCCCAGAGCAGCAGCGCTGGCATTTTAAACACCCACAGCTCTTTTAATATCCTGCCATTGTGTTCCAATGGGGGCTGGGATTTAATGAGAAGGAGCAGGAGGGAGGGATTCCTGCCTGCTGATAGAGGGAGGGAGAACAAGGGACAGCGGAAGAGAGAACAGAGGAGAGACTTGGCGGTTCTTTTCTTTGAGGGCTGCCCGTTATTAACGGAATATCATCTCCTCATGTACCACAGCCACTCTCGTCTCAGCCATTCTTCCTCCTCTCATCACTCCTTCCTGTTCTCTCAGTCTTTTTATTATTTCTCTCAAGCTCCATCTATTTCCGTTTCATTCTCTCTCTCTCTCTCTCTCTCTCTCTCTCTCTCTCTCTCTCTCGCTTTCTTTCTCCATCATTCCCCTCCCACTCATTCTCTCTATTGTTCTCTCCCTCTCCCCCTCCATCTCTCCTCCTTTTCTTTCAGAATGTCATTTCCATTTTAATTCTCTGTCTTCTCCCTGGGCACCTCCACTATGCGGGTCACATTAGGGAGCGCATGGCACATCCAGGCTTTATGAAACCTGTCGTCAGAATCCATGGAAAGGCCCACTAAACCACTCCAGCCCTGCCTGCCGTCGGTCTTTACAGCCCTCTCCACCACCGGGAACAGGGCAGACACATCCTTAACTGAATTAAACTGTGCGAAACTTGCGTAAATCAAGGAGGAGATGGTGGTGGTGAGGGGAGAACAAACGCATTTACTTAACGTAAAATGTAGTTGTGCGGCGAGCCCTCCCTGGCGATCGGACACCGGAGAATGTGACTTATGATAATAGCCATTCCTCATGCATTTAGTGGTGGATTGGACCGCCATCTCCCCGCCGTGGGGATAATGAATGCGTGTCATCTGGAATGCGTCCACCATAAAGAGAAAATAGGAAGGGAGAGAGAGGTGAGGTATTGGCTAACCTAGGCCTGTCTCTACCACCCATATTCAGCCCAGGGTGATTTACATTAAATCCTAATTAAAAATAGGTTATACATTGTTGCTACAGTTTTGCTACAATCATACCACTCAAGACTGTGGTAAACCCATTGTTTGTTGTCTACAGAAAGCAGGAAAGGAGAGGGAGACAGAGGGAGAGAGGAAGAGGGAACATTTATTTCTCCCATCCTGCTCTAACCTTCATTCTTTGACCTCTGCCCTCTGTGCTGTGTTGGAGTCAAGGGGCAGGCTGTGTTGTGTAGTATTCTAGACTAAGGTGTGTGACCTCTCCAGGAAGGTACCCAGAACTCATCTAAGTATGTGTGTGTGTGCATGTTTATTGCTGTTTGCTCTCGCCACCCGACCTAAGTGTACAGTAGGTGTACACACACTTCTTCTCTATAGCAGACAATGGTGTGTCTGCTAGCTGGATGGGTTTATGTGAAGTGTTCTGTAGACGATTCCACCTTCTGTGTGTGTGAGCACGGCCGTTCGCTATGTGTGTGAGCATGGATAACACGGACAATCACTGTGTGTGTGAGCATGGATGGTCTCTCTGTGTGTGTGTGTGTGTGAGCACGGACGTTCGCTATGTCAGTGTGAGCATGGATGGTCTCTCTGCGTGTGTGAGCAGGGAAATTCGCTGTGCCAAACACATCTTCCTTTTGTTCTGCTGGATCAACCACTCAGTGTGCAGCAGGATCCATGCACCCCTGCCCCGACAGAATTTATATTTTAATGCGTGTGTGCGCCAGTGGCATAGCGCAGTTTCACGGCGCCCCCTCCCCCTCACATGAATTGAGCAAAGGTCCACCCCCAACCCAATCATTTTTTTATTTTGCCATGGGGCAGAGAATTTTTTTGTAGCTAATCTCATGCAAATTGATACATTTTGCTATTTTAGAGCTCAGGGACAATCACAACTTTTTCCCGCTAATATTTGTCTTAATATTAGCAACATTTCAAATACAGTGCATTCGGAAAGTATTCAGACTCCTTTACATTTTCCACATTTTGTTACATTACGACCTTATTCTAAAATTGAGGAAATTGTTTTTTCCTTATGTACACACAATACCCTATAATTACAAAGCAAAAACAGGTTTTTGAATTTTTTGCTAATTTAGAAAAATACAAAACCAAAAAAACAATTTCCATAAGAATTCAGACCCTCTACTCAGGACTTTGTTGAAGACCTTTGGCTACAAGCTTGGCACACCTGTATTTGGGAGTTTCTCTATTCCTCAAACAGTTGATAACTCAAACAGACATATATTTGCCTCAAAAATAATTAATAAAATATGGAAAATGATTCATTTGAATCCCCATTTAAAAATAACGATTCTATCAGATCTTATAGAACTCTGACGGAGTTGATGTAAGAGAAAATCTGATGGAGTGCAGTTTTCTTTTACATTCAAGTGGTATACACAGTTGCAATTGTGTTTTTCCTCAGTTGCTTTATGACTCTTAACCTAATTATATGTAACATTTCAACAAAAATTCATATTCTATGAAGCAGATGGAGTTGACAGTTTATGGTTGTGACCATGGCGATTCCAATATTGTTTGTTTAAATCTATCAAAAGTAGAGAATTTTACAGTGGTCTTGCTGCACTACATGTATTGAGGACATGAATAAGGGGTCCTTATGGTATAGCTGATTCTGCATATTTCTGATTAATTTAGGATTTTAGACAAATCTGATGGAGTTGACCAAATCTCCGAACACGTCTTTTAAGAATCACAGTTTTGAGATAAATATTCTTTAAAGTTACAGAGCGTTACTGCAAAAAAATACATGAGCTAATTGTTCATTTAATGGCGTGTTCATATTATATCTCAAAGCTTGTGGGCCACCCTGCCTTGCGATGGCTGCGTGGGGGGGTGTTTGTGTGTTACAGGAAGCTGTCATCACTCCGGTGTCTCCAGACGTGCTGTATCTGTTCCGGGTGCAGGCTGTGTGTATGAATGACATGCGCAGTGACTTCAGCCAGAGCATGCTCTTCAGAGGTGACTCTTCCTCATTATCATCCTCATCATCATCCTCTGTCCTTCATTTTTCCTTTTCACTTTTCTAAAAATAATCTGTAAATATTTCCCTCACATTTCATCACAGTCTATATTTATCTCTAATCTCTTTGTCTCTTGTTTTGTTCCCTTATTGTCTTGTTTAGTGATGCAGAGTTGCCTCTACTCTTTCCCCTCCTCGTCACGATATCTCTGTCTGTCTAAATGCCTATGCTGATTTGTTGCAAAGCTAGAATCAATAGCGGTATTACACTGTCTATACAGTAACATATATTTTGAGTTATCATTGGCTAACAAGTTTCATGTTATGTTCTCTTTTCAGCTAACACAACCAGGATATTTGAAGGGACGAGGATAGTGAAGACTGGGATGGTGAGTGCTGCGTGAATCCTCTGTAGTACTACCTCTCTCCAACAGAGAGCAGCACTGTCTCATTATTAAACCTCTGTGCTGGAGAGCATGCTCTGTCACTCCGATACTGTCAACTCCAAAGACATTCATTTTATCTATAGACCACAGATATAAATTAAATGTCCTATGTCAGTAATGTGCAGATAACAGATGATGTACTTGATTGCTTTTTATTTTCAATTGATGAAACAGTTCCACATAATTATGTCACATGGCTATTATGTCATTACATTTTTCAATCACTTGTCTCTTTTCCCTCCCTCTCTTTCTCACTCACCTTTTTTTCACCTCTCCCTACTTTCTTTTTCCAGCCCACTGTTTCCCCAGCCTCCTCGGCAGACATGGCTCCCATCAGCTCCGGCTCCTCCACCTGGACCTCCTCCGGCCTCCCCTTCTCCTTTGTGTCAATGGCGACAGGCATCAGCCCCTCCTCCAGTGGTAGCCAAGCGACGGTGGCGTCCGTGGTGACTAGTACCCTACTGGCAGGGCTAGGGTTCAGTGGTGGGGTCATCTCCTCCTTCCCCAGCTCTGTGTGGCCAACCAGAGCCCCATCCTCCAGCCAGAATCCCACCGCTGCCACCCCTCGTCAGCCCACCAGCGAACCAGCGGCCTCCCAGAGCACAGACGCAGCCAAAAACAATGGAGAGGGCTCCGAGGACGGGGAGAAAGGTGCCAAAGGTGAGGGAGAGGAGGGAGAGAAAGAAGGAGAGGAGGATAAGGAGGAAGACGAGGAGGAGAAAGAGAAGGAGACGAAAGAGAAGAAAGCGATGGCAGACAAGGTAGAGAAGCAGACGGACAGCACGGTAGTGAAAGAGCCGCCCACGGCCGCACCAGCCTCGACTGCCAAAGAGAAAGGAAGAGAAGGAGGGGAGAGTGAGACTGAAACTAACACCAGCAGCACTACGCCCTCTAGTGCTGAGGAGGACCAGCTGGTGACACACACACAGAGTATGGTGAAGACAGACACAGTGGTGCCCCCTACCTTGGAGCTAGGGAATGACACGGCAGAGTTCACAGCCCCAGACAGCCCCTCCCCCACCCTCCGGCCCAGCACAGGAAGGGACAAAAGCCATTGGCCATTCTCCATACACACAGGTGAGCACAGGCATTATAGTGGCTTGGCTTCTCTTTTTTTTAATGTAACCTTTATTTAACTAGGAAAGTCAAATTCTTATTTGCAACTGCCTACCCTGGCCAAACCCAGACGACGCTGGGTCAATTGTGCGCCACCCTATGGGACTCCCAATCACAGCCGGATGTGATGCAGCTTGGATTCGAATCAGGGACTGCAGTGACACCTCTTGTTCTGAGATGCAGTGCCTTAATTCGCTGCGCCACTCGGGAGCCCTTTTGGTTTACTGGCCCAACACTCTTAATCACTAGGCTACCTGCTGCTTTATAATAAGACTATAAAGTGGAAAGGAATATGACAGCCTTGTATTAGACATATTTTATGATGGTTCAGTTGTAATGTTTTTTCATACCCACACATACCCACTTACACGCACACTAATGCCTACAAACCCTCTTGTGCTTGTACTGAATGACATACTGTAGGTGTTGAGCAGTGTTAGGTTGCTAATTAAAATACATTTAGCAGAAGCTTGGTAGTAGTTGAACTAAATTAAAATCTTGGTATTGTAGCAGTGTAGCTAACTTCCGGAAATACACACTACTTTTTTTGCATAAAATAAAATATGGACGTGTCTAATTCTCACTTGAAACAACGTTTTTGCGTTTAATAGGCAAAATTACACATTCTGTTAACATCTGACTCCAGTGTGATCTGTTCTTGCAATTTGAAGTCCGTAACCAGGTTTCCATCCAACCTTTTTATGCGAGTACGTGTCGGATACAAAATGTAATGACAGGTCTGATGGAAACTAATATTTGTCGGTAAACTTTCCAAATCTTGACACAACAAAATTCACTAGGATCTTTTTGCGTCGGTGCAATTAATTATCAGAGAAATGTCGGTGGAATCACTTTTATGAGCATATATTGATATAATAACCATCATATGGAAGTTAACTTGGAGTCACACGATGACATGTTGTGTTGTCCTCCTACTACGACTCGTCGGGAAAGAATGCAGTTTAATAGTCTACAGATTCAATAGGTTATGAATTTCACAGGGTGCTGAAAGTGCAAGGTGATGAGCTTGATGCTACATTCAATAAATTCAATAAATATCGAGGGTCTTATTCTGGTGCCACAGAAAAAGGACTCAGGAAAATTTAAATTGGCTCAAAACAGGGCAGCACAGCTGGTTCTTGGATGTACACAGAGAGCTAATATGAATAATATGCATGTCAATCTCTCCTGGCTGAAAGTGGAGGAGAGATTGACTTTATCACTACTTTTATTTTTGAGAAGTATTGACATGTTGAATGCACCGAGCTGTCTGTCTAAACTACAGGCACACACCTCAGACACCCATGCATACCCCACAAGACATGCCACAAGAGGTCTCTTCACAGTCCCCAAGTCCAGAACAGACTATGGGAGGCACACAGTACTACATAGAGCCATGACTACACGGAACTCTATTCCACATCAAGTAACTGACGCAAGATTTAAATTAGATTTAAAAAAACAGATTAAAAAAACACCTTATGGAACAGCGGGGACTGTGAAGCAACACAAACACTGGCACAGACACATGCACACACACACACACACACACACACACACACACACACACACACACTATACATACATATGGATTTAGTACTATAGATATGTGGTAGTGGTGGAGTAGGGGCCTGAGGGCACACAGTGTGTTGTGAAATCTGTGAATGTATTGTAATGTTTTAAAATTGTATAAACAGACTTAATTTTGCTGGACCCCAGGAAGAGTGGGGATAATGGGGATCCATAATAAATACAAATGCAAAAATACTTGGCTACCGTTTGACAAATAAAAATAATCTTGCTCTTTTGTCCATAATGTAAATAATAATCTCATCATGTAGGCCATACCCGCACTGTATCTGCCAGCTGTTGGCTATAGCGCACGTGCCAAGACCAGAGTGGGTACAGTTGCTATATAACACACATTTGTTTTGAGAAATCCATCAATGGAGTTGAAAATGCGATGGAAGCCCATTTAACTTGGATTTTTTATTCGGTACATGGAAATATAACCGAAAAAAAACTATAATTATGTGCACTATGTCATCACGCACATCATTTTATCTGCAACAAGTCAATTTGATGGAATCACAACTCTGATGGGAATATGCACATATTGTTTTTATGCAGATTTTTGAATATTTGCATGAAAATCTGTCACCAATTTGAATGGAAACATAGCTCATGACATGTCAGATTTAGTTTAGCCTGAGCAGCCGCTAGTGGGCGCTAGGATCTACAGCGCCCACTAACTGCTGCCCAGGCTAGATTTAGAAATTATAATTTTTCACGAAGTAGTTTGGATGTTGTGAACTACTTTTTTAAAGTAACTTTAGTATTGTAAAAAATAATTTTCTTAAAGGTAGCTTTAGTGTAGCTTTACTTCTTCCAGTATGAAGTAATTGGTAGCGTGGCAAACTATATTTTTAGAGTAGCTTCCCCAAAACTTGTGTTGAGTGGAGTAAAGTGATCTGCCCAGGAAAGCTCTCTACATGCTGAAAGACTGTGGCTAATGCTGAGATACACTGCTGGAAGTAGGCTTCTAAACTTCCACTGCATTGCAGACAGCCTTAACTACAGTATGCCGTGTACAATATTGATTAGGTCTGCTGTGTTATACTGTAATTTACATTTTATGGAAAACCAGTGACATTATAGCTATTTCTGTTACCTACTTGGTTTACAATTTGATGAATAAATATGAGTGACTCCCAAAGACAAGGACTCAAATTAAACATGTGTTTGATAGACATTTCTGGGGGATAGGACCTTCCCCTCTTCCCTTCCTTGTTTTCTGTTCCACCTCTCTCTCCTTCATTATCTCTTCCACTCCCCTTACCCTCCTCTCTCATCTTTCCCACTTTCTCTCCTTTCCTATATTTCCTTTTGCACCTCTGTTTTTCCCTCCACCTCTTTCGATCGCTCTCTATTTATTTCTCTCTCACATTGTCTTTCTCACTCCCCTTCTCTCCATCCTTGTTGTTTCCCATTCTTTCTCTTCCTCCTTCCTCCTCTCTCTCCCTCCTTGGTGTTGTCTTTAGGCTGAGTGCTGGCCTACTTTCAGACCCAGCGAGATGAGCTCGGAGCAGAGACACCGCTGCAGGGGAAAAACCTCTGCTCCATTTATAACTCCCTGCCTGGTACTAGAGTCATGTAGGCCTTGTGTGCATTGGTGTGTGAGTCTGTGTGAGTGTGTGTTTGGCTGCATGTGTGTGTGGTGACCCGTGTGTGTATCCTTCGATGCAGGTTTGTTACTGGCTGTGTGTGCATTATCGCGTTTGTGTGTTTGTCCCTGTTCGTCTGTGTGCACTGTGTTTTGGGACGACTCGTCTTAGAGTGAGAGGCAGACAGGAGAGAGCAGAATAGAGCAGAGTGGAGCAGCACACAATGGTTCCCCTGCCAGTATGGTGTGTGTGGATGGTAGGGAGAGAGAGAGCGGCTGTGGTAGCGGCTGGCTGTGCTGCAGTGCAGGGGACTGCTGTTTCGGCCTCCAGGGCTACCCCCACTGTGCCACTGCCGCTACCACCCGGGCTCCTGCTGCAGAATAAAGCCATGGGGTCCGGGAACAGCACAGCAGGAAAACCAGCCCTGGGTAGGTAGGGTTGGGGGGTTAGCGTGGAGGGGGGCTGGCTCAGGATGTTTGGGATCTAAGTGGAGCACTTATCTGGGTAGCAAGATAAGCTGCCTATGTAGCACCAGGGTTGCCTTCATAAATAAACAAATTATGATTTGATTACTGATGTTCTAATAGTCTCCAATATCAATTAATCTTTGTTGTTTTTGGTTGTTGTTGACCATGTTTTCTCCTGTGTGTGTGTGCCTATTAAATATGATCCAGGATTGGATTGTTCCTGTCTGTGTAAACCACCAGTCTAGATATAGTAGGTTAAGGGGCTGATGATGATGTTGATAGCCACACTACCTACCAAAATCTAACTTTAGAATACTTGTCTTTGATAGCACAGGAATATATTGTCACTGGTAGCATTTGGTATGAAGAGAGGCTACTGTTTCTCTGGTAAGCACTGCCGAACATTCTTAGCAACCATTCTGCCTGATCACGTATCCAGCATTTTACCAAGGTAAATTAACCTGTAACATGTGTCTTCAGTTGAGAAGATGGCGAGCGAAGTTGATCACATCATTGTTTATTATTATTTTGTGGTTCATTTTCTACCTTTGTGAAGCTCAGTTAAACCTGACAAATGTGTCTTTGTCCTCCTTCCCCACCTCTCCTGTTCTGGATCAGCATCCCCAATATGTCCAGTAAATGTTGCTGTGATTCTGACTGATTGTATGTCCTCTCCCCTCCTACAGAGAGGACTAGCGTGTCCAACCTGACCCAGCAGGGTCCCCCAGGGGTGGGGAGGGTGGAGTGGATCATCCCCCTGGTGGTGGTCTCTGCCCTCACCTTCATCTGCCTCATCCTGCTGCTGGCTGTGCTCGTCTACTGGAGGTGGGTACCATAACACACTGAGACATCACACTCATGTAGCTGAATAAAAACCTTTCAGGAAGAATGTCTCCCCAAATCGTGTTGGTATAGTTTGAAGAAGGGTAGGGCTGGCACGATTACCGTATAATCAAGGTAACCGATGATAATGGAGGAAGGCCCTCATGAAGAAAATATAAATAAAATTGACTTAACATGGGAAGGCCGGGCATTCCTGGGTTGAGTCAGTTTCCGCAGTAACATGGACTCTTTACAAAGTGATGAAACTTTGTGTTGCAGCAAACAAGTATTTGGTTGCCTAGGCAACACCCCCCTCTGCAGCTGTAGCACATGCAGACAGAAGTGGAAGAGAGGAGAAAATGTCATTTTTAAAAACTATAAATAAATAAGTGACTATAACGGTGGCTGCAGTCATTTGGTTGACCAATAATTATAGTATGACCAGTCATCCAAAACTCCATGACCATCACAGCCCTAAAGAATGGTGAACATAGAGCAACATACACAAAAACAGCCAGGTATAGGCTACACACCCATGGCGGTCGGTGCCATTTAAGATGAGGGAGGAAGATATTTTTTTTACGAGCATGGGCTTATTTCTATTACAGCGTATTGGATGACTGTCATTCATATTCCATTCACCCAGCTCAATGTAATATCGTTCAGGCTACTACATGATACTCAAATTTTCCATATACCCATTACGAGGTTGCTACAATCTAGCATACAAATGAAAGTTTACAACGTAGGTGAACAGGTCGAGAGAAATTAGGTATAATCAAAGTGACAGACAGTGAATGACACATTTAATACCGCCTTGCACACTCTTGCCTGCACATGTAGGTTGTAATCATTTGTCAAACAGTTGCAAACGAGAGTTCCTATTGGACAAATTCAGGTATGTTTATCCACATTTCATTCTGTTTGCTTCCGTTTAAGAATCAGCAGAGTGAATACACTCCTGATCACATGCAAACACAGAACTAGCAGCCACTTATAAACAGCATGATCACTTTGCTCGTTGTATATATTATTCCTTCTCGCATCTACACTCTCTAATCCTCTTACCTTTTCCCTTTGCTTGTGGACTTCAGTGCACAATACAACAGCTGTCTGTGACCAGGTGGAAAAAACTTTCCAAGACAAATTTTCATACCATAACCGCTACACACAGCCGACAGTGGTGTCACCATATTAACGGAAATTTTAGTCTCGCTACTAGAACTAACGCATTAGTAAACCTGCTACAGTGATGCAGTACAGTGTACAGCAAGCAGTTTAGCAGTTACACTGGCAGGCCCCTGTAGCAATACATTAATAAAACCAAAAGCTTATCATGACTTGGAAGAGTTCCAGTGTTGGATAGCCATAGCCAGCTAGCTAACATAGCATCCCTCTCTGTTTGAACCCGGCGGTTGAAGTAGGTTAAACTAGCTAGCTGCATTCGCTAGCTAAGTTAGTGAAAGTGAAAGTTTAAAAAATATATACAGTACCTGTCAAAAGTTTGGACACCTACTCATTCCAGGGTTTTTCTTTATTTTGACTATTTTCTACATAGTAGAATAATATTGAAGATATCAAAACTATGAAATAACATATATGGAATTATGTAGTAACCAAATAAGTGTTAAACAAATCAAAATTAAAAAAATGATCTTCAAAGTAGCCACCCTTTGCCTTGATGACAGCTTTTCACACTCTTGGCATTCTCTCAACCAGTTTCATGCGGTAGTCACCTAGAATGTATTTCAATTAACAGTTGTGCCTTGTTAAAAGTTTATTTGTGGAATTTCTTTCCTTCTTAATGAGTTTAAGTCAATCAGTTGTGTTGTGACAAGGCAGGGTTGGTATACAGAAGATAGCCCTATTTGGTAAAAGACTAAGTCCATATTATGGCAAGAACAGCTCAAATAAGAAAAGAGAAATGACAGTCATCGTTACTTTCAGACATGAAGGTCAGTCAAACCGGAACATTTCAAGAACTTTTAAAGTTTCTTCAAGTGCAGTCTCAAAAACCATCAAGCGATATGATGAAACTGGCTCTCGTGAGGACTGCCACTGGAAAGAAAGACTCAGAGTTAACTCTGCTGCAGAGAACAAGTTTATTAGAGTTACCAGCCTCAGATATTGGCAATTAACTGCACCTCAGATTTGAGCCCAAATAAATGCTTCACAGAGTTCAAGTAACAGACACATCTCAACATCAACTGTTCAGAGGAGACTGCGTGAATCAGGCCTCCGTGGTCGAATTGGTGCAAAGAAACCACTACTAAAGGACACCAGTAAGAAGAAGAGACTTGCTTGGGCCAAGAAACATGAGAAATGGACATTAGACCGGTGGAAATCTGTCATGATGAGTCCAAATTTGAAATGAATGGTTCCAACCGCCGTGCATTGGTGAGACGCAGAGTACATGAATGGATGATCTCCGCATTTGTGATTCCCACCGTAAAACATGGAGGAGGAGTTGTTGTGTTGTGCTTTGCTGGTGACACTGTCAGTGATTTTATTTAGAATTCAAGGCACACTTAACCAGCATGGCTACCACAGCATTCTGCAGCGATACGCCATCCCATCTGGTTTGCACTTAGTGGGACTATCGTTTATTTTTCAACAGGACAATGACCAAACACACCTCCAGGCTGTGTAAGGGCTATTTGACCAAGAAGGAGAGTGATGGAGTGCTGCATCAGATGACTTGGCCTCCACAATCACCAGACCTCAACCCAATTGAGATGATTTGGAATGAGTTGGACCGCAGAGTGAAGGAAAAGCAGTCAACAAGTACTCAGCATATATGGGAACTCCTTCAAGACTGTTGGAAAAGCATTCCAGGTGACTACCTCATGAAGCTGGTTGGGAGAATGCCAATAGTGTTCAAATCTGTCATCGAGGCAAAGGGTAGCTACTTTGAAGAATCTCAAATATAACATATATTTGTTTAAAAAGTGTGGGTTACTACATGATTTCATATGTGTTATTTCATAGTTTTGATGTCCTCACTATTATTCTACAATGTAGGAAATAGTACAAATAAAGAAAAACCCTTGAATGAGTAGATGTGTCCAAACTTTTGACAGGTACTGTATATATTATTTTTACGAACTTAGCTAGCGAATGCAGCTAGCTAGTTTAGCCTACTGAAACCCCTTGAATGACCATGCGATACTTTTTGGTAAGCTGTCAACAATAGGACTGGGATTGGATGTCTGTCGTTGGTTTCATGACTATCTAAAGGTAGTAAGGCTGTTAGAGTCGACAGATTCCAGTCGGAGCCATTGGAGTTGGTTAAAGGGGTCCCACAAGGTTCTATACTTGGTCCATTTCTGTTCACTCTCTACATAAACAGTATCGGTGATGAGATATGAAAGTGTGAAATTCATTTATATGCTGATGACACTGTCATGTACTCTATCGCTTCAACGGCTGACCAAGCATTTTAATATATTACAAGGGTCTTTTATACAGCTGAAACTTGTTTAAAATGCAAAGAAAACACATTTTATGATTTTTAATCGGTTCAAAAAGTTGGTTGAAATACACTTGCACTTACAAGCTTAGATGGTTCTTGAATTAATCAGGTCTCTGCATATAAATACCTAGGGATATGGTTGGATGATAAACTGTCTTTTAAAATGCATATTGATGAACTTTGTAAACGGCTAAAAATCAAGCTTGGCTTCCTCCATAGAAACAGGACGTGTTTGTCCTCTACAAATAGAAGACAAATTGTGCAAGCTACTTTTATGTCTGTTATAGATTATGGGGATATTATTTACATGCATGCTACGGCATCAACATTTAAATCGAAGGATGCTACTTGTCATTGCGCACTTAGGTTTATTACAGGTGCTAGTAACAGAACTCACCACTGTGTTTTATATCAAAATGTGGGTTAGACTTCGCTGTCCGTGAGACAAGAACTACATGCTCTCGTGTTTGTCTATAAAGCACTTCTGAATAAACTACCTTCTTATTTATAAATCACTCATCAATATTAGAATTAGAATTCCTACAACCAGGTCTCAAGCATGGATTTCATCTGGGGCCCATGCGATTTGCACAGAGTTGGGTATAGCTGACCTTTCCTGTTCAGCTCCTTGCTTATGGAATAGCCTGCAGACTAAACTTGAGACTCTTGTCGCCCATTTTAAATATTTATTGGAGGATTTTTATTTTGTATTGCTTGTAACTGTTTTGGGTAATGCAAGTTCTTGTGCTGTTGGTAGAATAACCTGTGTGTAAATGTAATCTGCTGCTGTATTTTTTTGTGTTATCTGTGATCGTTTTGTTTGTCATGTTTAGTTTCTTAATCATTGTACCTAAACTGTATGTGTAAACATGTATACGCAGGGCCCAGCTTTCAAAGAGACCTCGGTCTCAGTCTGTGTTCCTTGTTGAAATAAAGGTATAATAATAGCATGTCTGTTCATGACTCATGAGCTCTGATATGTTGGAGGATGTCCTCCGGAAGATGTCATAATTACCGTGTAAGTCTATGGAAGTGGTTGAGAACCATGAGCTTCCTAGGTTTTGTATTGAAGTGAATGTACCCAGAGGAGGAGAGAAGCTAGCTGTTCTCCGGCTACACCATTGTGATACCCTACAGAGTGCTGCAGTCTACTCTAGACCTTCATTGCAAAACAGTGTGTTTTAATCAATTATTTGGTGACGTGATTATATGTAGTTTATCTTCATCTAAGAAGGATAACTTTTTAAATGTTTGACTATTTAAATTTTTATGAAATTGCCTGAGGAGGATGGTCCTCCCCTTCCTCCTCTGAGGAGCCTCCACTGCTACACACAGTGCTGGTCAACAGAAGTTGGGAGATTTCTACACTCCAGTGCTAATTCAATCACCCACCTGACTAACCTCTGTGGTCTCTCCATGTATCAGTGTGTAAGCTGGCTATGGTCCCTGCTATCCCCATCAGCCCCAGTGCCCTATAGTAGCCCCCTGCCCTCCTTGCCCCAGCCCCTTCATCGGTTAAGGCCCAGGGGCATGACTGGCCATCTGCTTCACTTCCTAGCTCCACTCCTGCGTAAATCAGGACTCAGGCATGGGGGGGTTAGGGGTGAGAACATACACACACACCAAGCACCCACTTGGAGACAATGACACAGAGATATATCACAGAGGGTTTTGCATCTGCCAAAGTAGTGGAGGGCATGCACATTTTTATTCATTCAACAACTAGCTTGTTTACATACATAGATACTCACCCATTTGTAAATATTGTCACACAAACAGCATCACCAAGAAAGCATTGAGGTTAAGAGCACGTGTTTCCTGCCAATATCTCTTACTGTCTCTTAAGATGTATATGTTTCCTATGATGCTGAAGAGAGCATTTTAGTTCTCAGGCCTTTATCATCAAAGCGCATCCATCGTAGCACTTCAAACAGGCGTTTAATGCCAGCCTGGGTTCAAAGAGCTGTTTTCCTCTGAGTGAGGGCTGTGACCTCTCTGGTTCTCACCACCCCCGGCTCCTTAAAGGTCAGCAGCCATGACCAGATAATTAGCCCCTCACTGAGACCCAGCAGAGCAGGAGGAAGCTGCCCCTAGATACTGATCTCAGGTCATTTTGATGTCTCCACCCTAATTGTAAAGTTTGTAGGATTTCAGGAGGGTAAGCTGCTCATAGATCTGTGCCTAGAGGGCAACCTTTATCCACATTTTTTATAGCTCTCTGTCACAGAGGCTAATGGAAGTGCAGCACCCCCTGAGGCCTGTAGGGGGCCTCTGGGGAGAGAAAATGGCTGAGATCATGGCTGCAGTAACAGGCTAGGGAAGATTAGGCTGGCTGTTTGGATTAAACTACCATTTAGACTCAGTTTAGCCCGCCTAGCCTTAGTGTGTCCTGTGAAACAGACAACAGGGTGTGTGTGTGTCTCTGTCTGTCTGTATGTGTTTGTGTGTCTGTGTTTGTATCTGTCTGTCCGCGTGTGCCAGAGATAAAGTTCCTGGTGTTACAGAGATGACACACGCACACACACACACACACACACACACACACACACACACACACACACACACACACACACACACACACACACACACACACACACACACACACACACACAGAGAGAGACAGACAAACAGGTGGTGGTTGAGCTCGAGGTCTCCTGGGCAGTAGCAGGTGTTGAAGGCGTGAGAGGGGAGTGTTGGGTAATTCTAATCCTATTGCGTTGCAGAGCTCGGTCTCAGGGCTCAACCCCCATGTTGCCCTGTAACCCCTCCCCCATCGGACCACATTGGCTGCCCGTAGACAGTAAGCCACCCGTGAGTAATTACTGGTCTGAGATCAGGTCAACCAACCTTGAGCCTGACTCTAAACACAGGATAATTACTGGAGAATGATCCAGGAGCTGTTACTAGACAGAGTGAGTGACAGGTCACTGCTCCTCTGACTTGCTAATGCAGAGAGGACAGGGGAGTCCTCCCTCTTCTTGCTCTCCTACCTCTACTCCTCTCTTCTCCTCCCTCTCTCCGTCTGCTGGTCTGGTTCAGTAGCAGCATGCAGACGCTGCCTGCTAAGGCTGTTCTGTTTCTCTTCTCCTCCGCTCTTCTCTCATCTCTCTAGGATGACCAGTTTCTGCAATCTACTCTGCATAAAATACAGGTAGGAGTAGGACCACACACTCACATATACACATTTCCACTCACTCAGTAACTTTACTCTCTATTTGGTAGATAGCCTCTTGCTCAAGCTCAGATATCCGCCTCTCTCTTATGGAGATGATTTATCTCCTTTCCCTTTCTCACCTATATCCTATTTTTAAGGCTTGAAGTTCATGACAGGCTTATTAGTCTGGAGTGCTGTCATTGTTAAAGAAATAAGCAATACTAATTTTTCTTTTACTTTGAGATTTTTAAATAGAGGAACAGGTTTTGACTGTTAACATTGTTTCCATATTGTAGCTTTAATCTCTCTTTGAGGAGAGCTCTTTGATGAAGCGTACTGTGTAATATGTTTATTACGGTACACTTCCCTAAAGGTATGTGCTTAGTCTGGAGCTGGCTGTCTTTTCAGACACACCTTCCATTGAGCTTTACATAGCCTGCGCTTGCAGCTGTGTCTATGTGTTCTTTGCCCTCTTGATCTTTGTTTGGCCACAGACTAGCCCTTGATCATGACTCTTCGTTCCATTACATTACACATAAGATTTATTGGACGAAGGCGTCTTCTGTACGGGGGACTTTTGTTAAGAGTCCCGATGCTTGGTCTGAACATTAGCATGCATCGCTTGCGGTACAATTTTGGAAGCATAAGGACCATATCTTTGATATCAGCGAGAAATAATACAAATATATACAATTGATACACACCTTTACAGGGTTAGGGTTCCCACACGGCCATATGTCCATGTTACAGCGCCTGTGTACGGAAAACAGACGGAAGACACGTTTGTGGTGTCCCACCTTCCATTTACACACAGGTGTTTGGAGATGCAGAAAGCTAATTGGCACAGGTAGTCCATACGTGTGCTAATTAGCTATCTGTGTCTCCGAACACCTGTGTGTAAACAGAAGACGGACACCACAAATGTGTTGTCACTGAAAAATACTGTTGGTTGCAACTGTGTTAAAACCTGTTAAAACTGTGTACAGTAAGCATGTATTTTGCATTTGTGAAATGATTTTGATGTGATATGAAAGTAGAGGTATTTTTGTTTCTAGAACTGTACTGCAGTTGAGAATCAATGTACTTTTAGATGGAGTATTTGGCTGTTTGGTCTTGGCCCTCTAAATAGAACCTATAAGGTCCTTGGACTATAAGGAGTAATGTTAGGCTCCTTTAGTCCATTATTTGGCTAGCCACAGACATACAGTATGTCTCTGCTTCATAGCTCAAACTGAAAACAAATTGATTCTGATCCTCATAGTGTTTATGTGACTCTTAACTCTGACGGTGTGTGAGCTGTGAGAGTGTGTGGTGGTGACTGCGTGTTTATGCTAATGTTTGCCTTCTCTGGAGGAGTTCAAAGTACACCTTGATCCTGTCACGTGTCTCCAGTGCCATCTGTGTTGACTTTGGAGGAGATTGTCACCTGTGGCATTGCTGATGACAGCGCTGATACATTATTCTCAGGGCTAATGTGCCACTGACTGACTGTCTCTCTCTCTCTCTCTCTCTCTCTCTCTCTCTCTCTCTCTCTCTCTCTCTCTCTCTCTCTCTCTCTCTCTCTCTCTCTCTCTCTCTCTCTCTCTCTCTCTCTCTCTCTCTCTCTCTCTCTCTCTCTCTCTCTCTCTCTCTCTCTCTCTCTCTCTCTCTCTCTCTCTCTCTCTCTCTCTCTCAGGAGGTGTTTTCAGACGGCTCATTTCTACGTGGAGGACAGTAGTTCTCCCAGAGTGGTGCCCAATGACAGCATCCCTGTCATCCCCATCCCAGGTAAGCACCAATCAGAGCATCGCTTCGGCCCCATAGTACCCCAGAAGGAGGTTGAAATCTTTGTCAGGAATGGGTCAGTTGATTGCAGCAAAATGGCATCTTTTCTCTGAAGTTTTCCAAATGTTCACTTTCTGTCTGTGGTCAATGTAATAATTCACAGTCAGGGTCAAGGGGAATAGTCTTGTCCCATATGTCTGCTCCTCTCTGTTTCCACTGGAACCCTATAGGCACCAATCATGTACAATCTGTACAGATACATCACACACATACAGTAGACACCATATGAGACTTCATATGACCGTTCTCCTCACATGAGACCACTATTTCATTATCCAGCCACCTCTGTGTGCTCTGTTGAAGAGTAAACAAACAGTTCATTCAAAGATGTTGTTTTTCTAAAGGAGCTGTACTTGATTTATAGTGTGTGCATTGAGTTTCATGTACTGGACAGTAACCTGTCATTCCATTGTATTGATTAGACATTATTGATCCCCAAAGGGAAGTTATTTTTGCCACCAGCAGCAGACCCCGACATGCATTATAGATAAACAGGCATACATTTCAAAACCGAAATCAACATTAAATTATTCCTAGAGATGATCTTGAAAAGTGTTTAAATTACTAAAGGGGAGGAGAGCTGAGATGTCTCTCACACTTAATATTGAACATTTTACTTTAACCACTTTTCAGATGGGAAAATCCATGTACACATTGATTTTTCCATGAAGACCTCATGTGAGATCGAGGTCTGAGCCATTGCATTAGCAGCCTACATTGATGTTTGAACACCAGTGTTATCATCTGTGAATGCTGTTCAAGTGTTAAAACACTTGAGAGGGAGAGCCTGACTCTGTGAGACAGGACTCACTCAGCCATGGTTTCAATGGGCTGTTGCTTGGTGATGAAGGTGCCAGTGGCCTCAGGTGGTTGGTTTGTTGGGGTGCATATGTGTGATCAGTATTTACAAGATTTGTGTTCCAAGAGATACCCGTAGCTGGTGTTGTTTTGCTAGAACACACTATTCCGTCATAATCATGTGATGTGTGTGAACAGGTGGGTGTTTGCCCTCACTAGTGTTACTGTAGTGTTTAACACTACAGTAACACTACAGAGTTCCCTGTCAGCATTGGTTTTGTGCTCTGTGCATACTGGTTCAGCCCAAATGCACCATGTTAAAGGAGGGTGGAAGGGGTGGAGTGGGGGGTGGGGGGGTAGAGGAGGGCTGGATCTCTCTCTCACTCTTTCGAGCCAGTGGATCAAACATTAAAGGCTTGGAGATTGGCCCTCAAAGACCCAATCTTCCATATCTTACATCTCCCCTCACATACAAGATTTTCCCCAGCATCCAAATCCATTTGGACTGACTGAGTGTCCTTCACAATGGACCTTGGCACAGAGAGCTGTGTCTGATGTGCCTATTTAAACCAATGGCGCAGCACTTGCCCGCACAGGGACAGGGAAGGCTTATAAAGTGGGCCCCATTGAACATCTCTCCTCCTCCTTAAAAGGCCGTTAACTTTGAGAACTGACTTCAGTACTCTACATTCTCCCCAGCAGATTGTATCTCCTAACCAGATATCAAAAGGTTTGTGGCTTATGAGACTTTATACCATGGCATTGTTGAATACTTCTTTCTGATTTGCTTGAAGGGTATTCTGGAGCCCTTCAAGTCATAACGCACAGTATATTTGCATCGTAAAATTCAATGGCTATCGTTCATTCTTACATTTTTTATGTTTGAGCTGCTTTTGAAAGCCAAAGTCGAATTGAAAACATTATTGGCATTGTTGAATTAGATGTTCATAATAACAAGCTTGGATGAATAGTTTGGTTAGCTAAACTAGCAAGTCTGGTTGGTTGCCATGGCAACTACTGTATCTAGTAAACTTGCTAGCTACTTCAGTGGATGTTGAACACATTTATACTGGAAAATGAACACATTTCTAGCTGTGTTAAATTATAGCCATGGTATAAAGGGATAATCAACTCTGGGCTCTATGCGTTCCAAGGACAATAATGCAACTCCTGACCTTCGCGTCATCCATTATTTTCCATAGAACGCATAGCCCCTCATTGATTATCATTTACATATTGACTATGATGTAAGACAATGTTTCTAGAATAGCCTAATGTTGATTGGAGTGCTGTTTGAAGGTTGTTATCTATCTTGATCATAGGTTTGGAGGACTGAAATAGGCATACTTTTTATTAAAGGTCCAATGCAGCCATTTTTATCTGAATATCAAATCATTTCTGGTTAACAATTAAGTACCTTACTGTGATTGTTTTCAATTAAACTGGTCAAAATGAAACGAGCAAGAATTGTACTAGGACTGTCTGGGTGTGGTCCGAGTGGGAAACTGAGCTGTTATTGGCAGAGAGGTTTGGAACTCTCTTTCTTATGTGTCTATTAACTAATTTACTGCATGGTGATGTCACCATTGAAGGCCAAAACTCCATCACACCAAAACAGGCTTACATTTTAGGCGCTCTTACACTAAATGGAGAGGCTGTGGTTCCGGATTTTCTGGACCCCCGATTTACCATGGCAAGAAGATTTATTTTTACGTAGCTGCTGCTCAGTTCTCCGCTGTCGCTTACATCAACGATGAACGCCTTTGTCTGGTGTAGCCTACACACTTCATGTTGTAGACAAAGGACACGGTCGACGTGTTCCAACTATTGCATTCCAAGCCTCAGTAGGCTGATCAGGATAAACACGATTTAATGTCCTTGTTTAAGGAGGGAAGTTAGGCTACATGCAGCTATTTACATGTTGTACTGTAAAGACATGATTAACATGTTTGTATAAACTCTCAAATAGTTTTTTGCCCCAATGCAAAACTCAAGTGGGGAGTTACATGCATATCAAACACAAACATGACACAAACATGACCACAGACGCAGTGTAATTAGCCATTTAATGTTATTTTTTCATCATCGTTGCAAACATTGGCTGAGCAGAAGGCAGACAGACAGGCAGTCAGTCAAAGTAGTAGTATTATTTTTCAGCAACTCTGTGTAATGGCTACGATATTGCAGCAACTATAATGATTAGCCTACATCAAAACGCTGCTCCAATGCAATGTGTAGGGACTGCATCCTGTTTGTGCAACTGCAATATCCGTTACAACAGACAGAGAAGGTTGTAGCCTTCATAATGGCCTTGAATGTTAGTTCAAATCGCCGCATGGTTTTTATTTCAGCTGTCCAGAAATATGAGGCAGAGACATAGGCTACATCATCATGGTTCAGAAGAGGGTGAGTAAAGAGAGAAATGTGAATGGAGTGTGAGCAGCAGCTACGCCCCAATTTTTTTTTGCATAAAATAACATATGCGCAGAACCTGATCCAGATAAGTGGCTTCGAGAAAGAGGTTTCCTTATGGGGTGTGGGCGAAATCTCGGTGTGGAAATGTACAAAAAAACACATTTAAAATCACGTGAATCACGTTTTTGACTGCACTGGGCCTTTAAAATGGATTAATTTGTGCAATAATGGAGCTAAAGATTACTAGATGATTCCGCTCAGATAGAGCTGTGAAAACAGTGGACTTAATCATACTGTGTTGCCATGACTCAGTGTGTATAGGGCATCTAAGGCAGACAGTTCTTAGGCCCAGTGGGGCTGTAGAGACCTATAGGAGAATGAGCAGCAGTGAGGGGAGAGCCATATGTGACCATAATGACAATCCTGCTTCTCACAGAGCTAATTGTCTCAACTGACACCCCCCCCCTCCCCCCTCTCTCTCTGGGGATTTGAAACCTTATGAAAACGACCACAAGACAAACACCCCACACACCTAACTACCAGAGACATACCACACACCACAGTATATTACTCCAGTGTATTTCCAACAATAATTTTCAAAGCCAATTATGTCTAATACATTTTTCATGAAGCTGTTTGACAATTTGAACCTCCTCCTTGAATCTCCATATGCTGTGTTTACCATAAGCATATAATTAGTGGCATTAGTATGCATAAATATTCCTCTCTGCCTTGTATGCGTTAATATTTAATGAGAAGAAGGGGTAAATAGAAGGATTTGGGTGCTTTCAACAGGCACTGTAGTTAACAGCATGTCCTATGAAGTACCATTATCATTTGGGTAAAGATGTAAAAGTACAAGCTGCCTTTTCCCATAAGTTGGCTCTATGAAACATTCATTGTGTCTGTGTGTGTGTGTGTGTGTGTGTGTGTGTGTGTGTGTGTGTGTGTGTGTGTGTGTGTGTGTGTGTGTGTGTGTGTGTGTGTGTGTGTGTGTGTGTGTGTGTGTGTGTGTGTGTGTGAGTGTGCGCGTGTGCATGCGAGTGTACGTTTGTAAGTGTGTGTGACGTGCGTACAGTAGGCATTCGTACACGTGTTTGAGTGTGTGATTTCCCCTGTGGATGAAGCGTTTGTTCAGCCCAGCTCTCCGTATGTCTCACTAAATGAGCATTTAGAGTGGTTCCCACAGGCACAGTTAGGACAGAACATCCACTAAGATGAGATCTGTCCCTCTCATCACTCTCCACCATCACACTCTTCTCCCTTTTGCTATCTTTACCCCCTTCTGTGGATTAAACTAGGACCAGATTGAAACTGTGAATCATGAATGACTCTGCTTGAGATGAAAGCTGTGAACTTACTTCACCTATGTGAAACATAAGCGGATGGACATAAATAACACATGCTTTTTGTCTTGGTGAAATATTGAACATGGGATTGTGATAGAGTGGAAGAGCGATCTCTCACCATTCTCCTCCTGTAGCTTCCTGCTACTTTCCTGCATGTGTTACATCACTCTGTCTTTTTAAGACAGATATTCAACAGGTATTACAGGTTTTTAGAGATCCTAGAGATAGTGTAGAGTTATAGTGTAGAGATGTTTTGTACATGCATTGTACTGTACTGTACATTGTACTGTACATTAAACATGTTGATATCTTCATATGTGACATACACGTGAGTTCCTCTGCTACATGTCTTCCCTAGACACAAGTGTGTGCCGAACTCAAACTGTTTGTCTGTATGACTCAAACTGTTTGTCTGTGTGTTTTTGACTAAGTGTCTAATTCTATGGACTCCCTTCCAGATGACATGGAGGCCATCCCTGTCAAGCAGTTCATCAAACACATCTCAGAGCTCTATTCCAACAACCAGCATGGCTTCTCAGAGGACTTTGAGGTAAATAACTGCTCCCTTTGTTCCTGTAATATAGTAGTCTTAACCCCACGATAGACTGGCTAGCATAGCATCCCAGCCCGGTGGGTTCGAGTCTGAGTTAGCCAGGTGACCTTGCTCTAACCACAGGTTGACTTTCCATGTTCCTGTGTCGTGTTTGGTTTGCCATGTGAGTGAGGGCAGCATGTGTGTTCGTGTCTGCATGCTTGTGTGTGTGTGGGGCATTTAAGGTTTTCATAGTGCTACTAATGGTCTTGGAGCAGATGATGTACGAGAGGTCTGTTAGCTGATTTAGACATGTGTCTCCTGACTGGGCCGGCTGACTGAGAGCGAGAGAGCAGATCAGGCTGGAAACCTGTGTCATATATCCACTACACTGCCTTACTAAACCAATATTTACCTTGTGTTGTATGTGGATCACACAGATGATGTAAGATCAGTAATGCTTTGTGCCTGGGTGATAGCCCTTAGGACAGCCATGGTTTTCAAGTTTCATTCCGAGTAAAATATGACTGAGGGCTCAGTCAGTGATCCTACAACTTATTTTGAGAGGGATTTTGATCACATGCTAACAGATATATGTGCTGTAAATACCTTTCCTATTTCTATCGCTGTAGTTTGAGAAACCCACTCTGCTGCCCTCGTTCTCCCTCCCTTCACCTTCTCCCTTACTTTCTCAGCCGTTAGCAAACCTCTCAGTATTTCTTAGTGACCCTCTCCCCAGAAGAAGGATGGGGGAGCTGTCCTACACTGGGCCCTGCTAATGAGTTTCCCCATGGGGCTAGCAACACTGCCACTCCCCCACCACCACCCGCTTGTTGTCCAGGCCAGTGTGAGTGACACTTGGAAATGGTTTAAGGTTTAAGGTTTAAGGGGGGCCCCTCTCCTGAGTGAATGTAGTAAATGGAGTGCTACTTGCACTCCACATCTCTTTATTCTGCCCCAGAAAGGAGGCAGGAGAAAGGGGGAAGGCAGCGGAGCGAAACCCCTTTGGGTGGAGCGTCCTCGGGCCCTGACAAGTGGCTTTGTCCCGACGGGCCCCAGGGAGACATGGGTAGGGTGCGTAAAGACAGGGGGAGAGGCTGGGGAATGGGTTTGGCTGGGTTTGGATCCCTGGGTACTGTGCAATGGGAATCTTTGGGGCTAGAATGCGTGCTGCATACAGATAGAGTTACAGGGAGGACATGTTAGTTACATGACATGACTTCGATCTTGGTGGCTAATATGTCCATTTGCGTCATGTCTCATAGATTTACTGTTTACTAATAACTCTCTTACCCTGATGCCTTTCACACCATATAGACAGACAGGGTTCTGGGGTGATTTATAAATACCTTCTTGTCATTCTAATGTCCACATATGTCCACCATGGTTGAATTCTCACTGGTGTTGGCTAGAGATCTGCTCATTTTTAGGATCTCATTCTGTAATGCCACTACTCTCCTTGGCATACACACTGTAATTGGAGCCAGTGGGCAGCTGTGTCCGTATTCCGTGTGTGCACGTGTGCGTGTGTGTGTGTGTGCGTGTGTGTGTGTGTGTGTGTGTGTGTGTGTGTGTGTGTGTGTGTGTGTGTGTGTGTGTGTGTGTGTGTGTGTGTGTGTGTGTGTGTGTGTGTGTGTGTGTGTGTGTGTGTGTGTGTGTGTGTGTGTGTGTGTGTGTGTGTGTGTGTGTGTGTAAGCATGTGTGTGTCTGGCGTGTGTGTGTAAGCATGTGTGTGTCTGGCGTGTGTGTGTTGTATGTATAAGCCATCTGGTGGTCACATCAGCCAGTGACTTTACAGTAAGTATGTACCCAGTTTCACTGTCCCCAAGCCCTCACAACTTGATCCCAGCACCATGTTCTTACCCATGTACACCCCACCTCCACAGTCACCCTTCCCTTATATCTATCTATCTATCTCCAACTTTTATGAGGGGTCCAAATTCTTCTGCTGTGCCCAGAATAAATGACTATTTATGTTTGTACCATGGAGAGAGACATCTATTACATATATAACAAGGTTGTTGATCTGTAAATCCTTAGAGGAAATGAACGAGGGGCTGATTTGACCAGACTGAAGACCATGGTCGGTCATAATTCGTGTTGCTAGAAGGCTAGATAACTGTTGTTGGTTTGTCATAAAACATTGATTATGTACTGTGGTTGCTATTAGACTATAGAGTGATAGAGTAGAATGGGCATGTGTTCTCTGGTTTCATGATTGTATCGAGACACACAAAGAACGCAAGCATATTTGGCAAGTTTTCTGCCGTGGCTTTAAAGGACGGTTGATAAAAGTGATACATGAAGCTTCTCAATGGATGGCATACTTTATGGTTCCACTGGGAGTGGAATGATGTTGTGAGAGCAGCGGAGGTTTGGGAAGATTGCGTGATGGTTAGCTTAGTGTGTGACAGCACTTAAGGGGAGAGAGCCAGAGTTGGGCTCAAATCGAATTGAAGGCCGTCTATTCAGAAAGTAAACTGAAACGACAATTCAATAATAGAAAAAGGGCATTTATTTTCAATGACTTCTCAATAAACTGAAAAGTAGAAGCTATTTATCACTTCCTGAATTGACTGCCCTTTAATTTGAATTGAGCCCAACCCTGGAGAGAGCGTGTCAACTTCTGCTCAGAGAGAGAGCGAGGAAGAGAGAGAGGAAGAGAGGGAGACAGCTGCCCTGTGTCTGTCACTTTGTCGACCGCATCTGACAGCGAAAAATTGCTTAGATGTTACCAGAAATGCCTCTATAACTGTCAAAATCTCTCTTTTCACTTCGTTCCAAAATGTTACCCTTGGTGTGTCTCTCTCCCCCACAGGAAGTGCAACGATGCACGGTGGACATGAAGATCACGTCGGAGCACTCCAACCATCCAGACAACAAGCACAAGAACAGATACATCAACATCGTGGCCTGTGAGTAGTGAACACCACACATTACAATACAGGAGCATGACAGGCTGTCACACCACTGCACTGATGCTTCATGTCATACAGATCCTGCTTGTAAGAGTACAGCTCTCATCATCTAGGCTACTGGTGTCTTCAGAGCTAACAGAATATGTAGTGTGGGAAATGTGAGACACACACGTGCACGCACGCACGCACACACACACAGAGTTAACAGTCCCTGTCTCTCCTCCAGACGACCACACTCGGGTGAAGCTACGGCCTTTAGCTGGGAAGGACACCAAACACAGTGACTATATCAATGCCAATTACGTAGATGTGAGTGTTGATTGGAGTATCTATTTTGGTCCGTCTGGTCGTGTGAGTGTGTATTTGTAAGAATTCATTTTTTTGTACTGTGTATTGTAGGTGTGTGTGTACAATATGTTTTACGTATTGTACAAGCATGACAATGTCTTTGAATATTGTGTATGTTTTGTTCATGGTCTCTCACCTTGTTTCACTGTGTATGGTAGGGCTATAACAAGCCCAAGGCATACATCGCGGCCCAGGGCCCTCTCAAGTCCACCTTCGAGGACTTCTGGAGGATGGTGTGGGAACAGAACACTGGCATCATCGTCATGATCACCAACCTCGTGGAGAAAGGAAGGGTATATACACTACAATTCAATAGATCCTTTTAGTAATCATATAATAACCTTTTTGTTTTTTGTGATTCATTGAAACAAGAGTCCCTAACCATGTGTGGTGTGTCTCTGCAGAGAAAATGTGATCAGTACTGGCCCACAGAGAACACAGAGGAATATGGGAACATCGTGGTCACGCTAAAGAGCACCAAAGTGCACGCCTGCTACACGCTACGACGCTTCACCGTGCGCAACACAAAAGTAAAAAAGGTCAGTGACAGTGTTATAAGTCTACAGTGTTATAGGTCTGCAGTGTTATAAGTCTACAGTGTTATAGGTCTGCAGTGTTATAGGTCTGCAGTGTTATAGGTCTACAGTGTTATAGGTCAACAGTGTTATAGGTCTGCAGTGTTATAAGTTATAGGTCTACAGTGTTATAGGTCTGTTATAGGTCAGTGTTATAGGTCTGCAGTGTTATAGGTCTGTGTTATAGGTCTGCAGTGTTATAGGTCTACAGTGTTATAGGTCAACAGTGTTATAGGTCTGCAGTGTTATAAGTCTACAGTGTTATAGGTCTGCAGTGTTATAGGTCTGCAGTGTTATAGGTCTGCAGTGTTATAGGTCTGCAGTGTTATAGGTCTGTGTTATAGGTCTGCAGTGTTATAGGTCTGCAGTGTTATATGTCAACAGTGTTATAGGTCTGCAGTGTTATAGGTCTGCAGTGTTATAGGTCTGCAGTGTTATAGGTCTGCAGTGTTATAGGTCTGCAGTGTTATAGGTCTGCAGTGTTATAGGTCTGCAGTGTTATAGGTCTACAGTGTTATAGGTCTACAGTGTTATAGGTCAACAGTGTTATAGGTCTGCAGTGTTATAGGTCTGCAGTGTTATAGGTCTGCAGTGTTATAGGTCTGCAGTGTTATAGGTCTGCAGTGTTATAGGTCTGCAGTGTTATAGGTCTGCAGTGTTATAGGTCTGCAGTGTTATAGGTCAACAGTGTTATTATCGGCTATGAAAAGTCAACTGACATTTACTCCTGAGGTGCTGACTTGCTGCACCCTCGACGACTACTGTGATTATTATTATTTGACCATGTTGGTCATTTATGAACATTTGAACATCTTGGCCATGTTCTGTTATAATCTCCACCCGGCACAGCCAGAAGAGGACTGGCCACCCCTCATAGCCTGGTTCCTCTCTAGGTTTCTTCCTAGGTTTTGGACTTTCTAGGGAGTTTTTCCTAGCCACCGTGCTTCTACACCTGCATTGCTTTCTGTTTGGGGTTTTAGGCTGGGTTTCTGTACAGCACTTTGAGATATCAGTTGATGTAAAAAGGGCTATATAAATAAATTTGATTTGATTTGAATTAGATTTATAGGTCTGCAGTGTTATAGGTCTACAGTGTTATAGGTCTGCAGTATTATAGGTCAACAGTGTTATTGGTCTCAGTGTTATTGGTCTACAGTGTTAATGGTCTCCATGCCTGTCTTCTCAAGTGATCCTGTTCTACTGGTCTCAGTGTTATTGAAAAGTGACTAACATGATATCTCATCTACTTCTTATCATGTAGAAAGATACTAATCAATGTGTTTTCTCTCTATCTCCCTCCTCCCTCCTCCCTCTTCCTCCCTCCCTCTCTCCAAGGGTCAGAAAGGAAACCCTAAGGGGTGTCAGAGTGAAAGAACGGTGGTGCAATACCACTATACCCAGTGGCCTGACATGGGCGTCCCTGAGTACACCCTCCCCGTGCTCACCTTCATCAGGAGGTCTGCTGCCACCCAGACCCCAGAGATGGGCCCTATGCTGGTCCACTGCAGGTATTGTCTCTGTCACTGTGCTGCTCAGGGGTTCTTATGGGAGAAGACTTACTCAAATAGAAGAGGTACACATTTTGCAAACTGTGTATTCAAAAATGTATCAAGCATGAGAGGAAGAACAAAAGGCAAAAATAAAGATTATGAGAACTAATGAGCCCCCAAAAATAGTCAGTATTAGACAGTTTCATGATTTACTGTAGTTTAGTTTATTATTTATTTTCACCAGTGAAGCATCTGTTGTGGTGCTTGATACATAAGTGTTTTTTATTTTTTTTAAATTGCGTTGTTTGTAACACATTTTTTAAACTAATTATGTACATAATGTTGCTGCGACCGTGTCTTATGACCGAAAATATCTTCTGGACATCAGAACAGTGATTACTCACCACGAACTGGTAGAAGCTTTTTCCTTTAACGAGTCCGACGTGAAGGATATACTGCTTTCCCGGGAACAGGCCAAAATCCTTTTGTGTGAAGAGAAGATGGATAAAAAGGGGGCGGAGTACAGGCTGCCTTCTGAGAATTTGTAGGTGATCGAGTAAACTCCCACTGCCATCTGTTCTATTGGCAAATATTGAAAAGTAAAAATGATGACCTATGAGCAAGATTAAACTATTAACAGGACATAAAAAAAATGTAATATCTTAATTATGTTTCACTGAGTTGCGGCTGAACGACAACATTCACAAAATACAGCTGGCCGGTTTTACACTGTATCATCAGGACAGAACAGCAGCCTTTGGTAAGACAAGGGGTGGCGTTCTGTGTTTATTTGTGAACAGCAGCTGGTGCACGATATCTAAGGAAGTCTCAAGGTTTTGCTCGCCTGAGGTAGAGTATCTCATGATAAATTGTAGACCACACTATCTACCTAGAGAGTTTTCATCTGTATTTTTCATAGCTGTCTACATACTACCGCAGACCGATGCTGGCACTAAGACACACTCAATGAGCTGTATTCCGCCATAAGCAAACAGGAAAATGCTCATCCAGAGGCGGTGCTCCGAGTGGCCGTGGACTTTAATGCAGGGAACTTAAATCTGTTTTACCAAATTTCCACCAGCATGTTAAATGTGCAACTAGAGGGAAAGCAAACTCTAGACCACCTTTACTCCACACACAGAGACACGTACAATGCTCTACAGAGGGTAGTGTGTACTGCCCAGTGCATCATTGTGGCCAAGCTTCCTGCCATCCAGGACCTCTATACCAGGCGGTGTCAGAGGAAGGCCCTAAAAATTGTCAAAGTCTCCAGCCACCCTAGTCATAGACTGTTCTCTCTGCTACTGCATAGCAAGCAGTACCGGAGTGTCAAATCTAGGTCCAAGAGGCTTCTAAACAGCTTCTACCCCCAAGCCATGAGACTCCTGAACATCTAATCAAATGGCTACCCAGACTATTTGCATTCCCCCCCACCCCCCTTTTACACTGCTACTACTCTCTGTTATTATCTATGCATAGTCACTTTAATAACTCTACCTACATGTACATATTACCTCAATTACCTCGACTAACCGGTGCCCCCGCACATTGACTCTGTACCGGTACCCCCCGTATATAGCCTCGCTATTGTTATTTTACTGCTGCTCTTTAATAATTATTGCTTTTATTTCTTATTCTTCTTATTATATACATGTGACAAATACAATTTGATTTGGCACGACTGAGATGAAAAAGTATGCCCTCTACATGCAGTGCTGTGAGTGACCTGGCATAGAGCCATGCAGTGTAAAAAGTAAAGGTTCCTGGAGGATCCTTTATGGGTTCTTCAAATTGAAACTGTGGGGGAAACCCTATAAGTTATTTTAAGAACCCTTGAAAAAGGTTATTCGAAGAATTCCTTATAATGGTTCCTCGACTAACCCCTTATAATGGTTCCTCGAAGAACCTTTTGGGGTTAATCTTTTAACTCCCTGTCCTCCCTCTCTCCATTATAAAGAAATACATTAATAACAATAATAATAATAACAATATTGACAATATTGATTTAAGTAATACATTGATTATTTAGTGGCACCACAAATGTGAAGGAATATTTACAAAACAGTTTACCAAACAAAACATGTAAAAAAAATGTCTGCAGACATGTCAGACCATAATAAATAATACATTTACTTTGTGCAGTGCACTTCATTACATTTTTGTTATAAAATAATGATGTACAATACAAACAACATATATTAAAAATAATCATAGGTAAACTAACAGTATTGTAGACTTGATACTAAATGCAGTTTTTTTTGCTATAGGGTGTGTGTGTGTGTGTGTGTGTGTGTGTGTGTGTGTGTGTGTGTGTGTGTGTGTGTGTGTGTGTGTGTGTGTGTGTGTGTGTGTGCGTGCGCGTGCGTGTGCGTGTGTGTGTGTGTGTCCAACAACCACTTAGTTATGTTAGGGGGTTTGCCATCTTTATAACCGGCCCTGGCAACTTCACCCCAAATTCTCTTATCCCCAGAACACAGTAACTTAACAACATAGGTGTTTTTCTGACATTTTGGGGAAATTGATCTGAAAATAAAAAATCCAGCCCTAGCAGAGCCCCAAGTCCCAGGGCGTGGATGTTCTCCCCATCAAATACCAGTGGGATTTCACTCTCATGGTGAATTGGATTCCCACCGATGTGCAGTAAAGGAGTAGGGAGCAGTGTAATCTGTGTCAACAAAAGTAAGAAAAGATGAATACACATACAATTAACAAAGAACATAACAAATGTTCAGCTGTAGTTTTATATAAGCATGCACACATGTTTATGAAGAAACAGATTATTTTAGCATAGGCATACCTTGTCACGGCCATAAAGGCTACTCGGGTCCTCATTGAAGAGATAGGGCAAGAGCAGGATTGCTTCTGTGGTCTCGAGTCCTAGTAAAGCAATGATCTTACAACACTTGCTAGTTTTATTGCAAAACACATTAGAGAAAGGGAAGGATTAACAGCAAATTCCCCTGTGTGCCTCTTCTGTATCTTTGAAAAACCTTTTTGGGGCTGTTTTTCATTGCCAAGAACCCTAATGTTCTTTGATGATCTTAGAACTCCAGTTGAACCCCTAATTTTTAGAGTGTAATATGCACTGCAGCCTGAAATATACACTATAATTTCCCTACAGCTACTCTGCACTTCCTTTGTTACCTGAGAGAAAGGAATCCTAGCTGTGGTTAGCTAAGCATGTGTTTAAGGCAGGGAAATGGACTGTCCAGTGAAAGTTCCCTCCTCGGTAATGAGAGTAATGGTCTCTAATGTCATCTGTCCTGTGCTGTTCGATAATGACCCTTCACAGGCAGAACCTGCTGTGTCTACACACTCAACTATACAGCTCTGCCAGACACACACACCACAGGTCCTCTAGCCAAGCTTATTACTGTGTCCTGGGTGGACACAGTGACCTGGGTGGACCTTCTCTCACACTGTCAGTGCTGCCGACTGGCTTCTCTCCTGCTGAACATGGATTTCTGTTAATGATACACACAGGACCTTGACTTGAGGAGAAGTCCACCTATGAGATATAAATAGCCCTGTTAAGGGTCAGATGTGAGGTTAAGGCATGTTTTATAGGAGTTTGTACTGTATGACTTCTCCAGGAGGGCTTGGATGCATTAGAGCTGCTCTCCCCAACTTCAGTCCTTGAACATCATTCATCAGCAACTGGTTCAGATCTGGAAAATGATGTGTTAGGTCTCTCTGGCCAGCCAATGACATGGATTGATTGATTAAGAACCAGTTAGAGGAGAAGATGAATGCAGCAAACATGGACTGGGATTGACAGCTGAGTTAGAAGATTAATTAGTCTGCTGCTGTCATGGAGCTCTTTGTCCATATTCCTGAAGACCAATAGGAAACCCCGTATTTATTTTAACTAGTCAAGTCAGTTAAGAACAAATTCTTATTTTCAATGACGGCCTACAGTCGGTTAACAGTGGGTTAACTACCTGTTCAGGGGCAGAACGACAGATTTGTACCTTGTCAGCTCGGGATATGAACTTGCAACCTTTCGGTTACTAGGCCAACGCTCTAACCACTAGGCTACCCTGCCGCCCTGTATGAATATCCAAGTTGTATGTTCGTGTGTGTGTGTGTGCAGTGCGGGTGTGGGCCGGACAGGGACCTACATCGTCATAGACAGCATGTTGCAGCAGATCAAGGACAAAAACACAGTCAACGTCCTGGGCTTCCTCAAACACATCCGGACACAGCGCAACTACCTGGTACAAACAGAGGTGGGTTGTGTGTGTGTGTGTGTGTGTGTTTTTGAGTGTGTATGAACATCCTGAGTGACTCATTCTATAATCACCATGTGCCATTCTATTCACTTGAGCATCTGTGGTAAAGTCCCGAATGATCAAACTCTCTGCAGCTAGTAGACTACAGTAGAGCATAACGTTAAACTTCCGTCTTTCTTATCTGTCTAATGCAGCTGTGTTTAAGTCTGTCCATGTCCCTCTTTGTAAATATAGGAAAGGCATGCATCACACAGCCACTGTTGTCCAGGACCAAGGGGACCATGGTCATTGTCATAATTTATCTGCTCTAAAAAGAGCTGCACTGCCACGTTGTCTGCATGTCTGACTGGTGTTCTCTCTTTCTGTCCTGCTTGGCCTATAGGAGCAGTATATCTTCATTCATGATGCGTTGATTGAGGCCATCATGGGGAAGGAAACGGAGGTGTTGTCCAGCCAGCTGCACAGCTATGTCAACAGTATCCTTATGCCTGGGGTGGGCGGCAAGACACGGCTGGAGAAACAGTTTAAGGTCAGAGTACCTCCTTTTCAGTCTTACTGAACACTCATTCCCCTAGATCTCTTTCTCTATATGCCTATCATGCTCCTTCTCTCTCAAACATATTTTCTCTGCATCTTTCTTTTTCTGCCACATCTCTCTGTCTGTCTCTCTTTCTCACCTTACCTTTCTTTCTCTCTCTTTCTCTGTACCTCTTTTTTCTCTCTCTCTGTACCCCACTCTCCCTCTATCCTCTATCCTCTCTCGTCTCTCAGCTCTCCATCGTTCCCATGTTTTCCCAGAGCAGAGACTTCAGGGTCCTGTTTGTCTCCTTAAAGACGTCCCTCAGCATCACAAAGTTGTGATTCATCTCCCTCAGGGCCCACTACTGGAGAAGTGATCGTAATTAGAATGGAAATACATTTGGGGGAAGAGTACTTATCTTCATCGGGTGGCCCCTTTGACTAACCCCACTCACTGCTTGTTTCCAGGGAGATGTGAACTTTCCTATAATGGTGGGGGGTCTGGGTTATGGCCTGGTTTGATGACAAGCTCACAACGTAATTAGCTTTCATTATTCTCCTCCACGGTGTATTTGATTTAGCCCAGGGTTGGGAGAGATTGAGCGTACTCTTGCGAAACAATGGCAGCCATTGGGATTTTAATGCAATTAGCCTCAAGGCTGGATTTGAAGTTAATAATTTTTTGGAGAGAATATTTATTTTGTTTTTCACAGCCCAAGAAAAAGTCTGTGTTAATTTCTGCTCTACAAAGAATTAAGCAGTGTTTGTCTTTTTGTGACATGCGATTTGGCATGAGCGTTATCTGCAATATTAAGATGAGCAAACACTTTTTTCAGTCAGCAGAATTTGATCTGAGACTTGACTATAATTTAATTAACTGTTGAAAGTCGGTGTTGATGGGAAGCAGCACATGGTTGGGCTGTATTCTAAACACATGTTTAGACTACTTGCTATGTTCTGAATCCCATGTTTAGGGCCATAACAGTAGAGTGGTTAGTGTCAGAACACCTGAGGTCAGTGACTCTACGCAGTGTACTGCAGGCCATGAGAGTTTGTTTAAATGACAGAGTAGGGAGGGTATGAATGATCAATTGAAGCATGTATCTTTATCAGATAATCTGGTGTATTGTATCATTGTTATCTAACCTCTCTCTCTCTGTCTTTCTTCCTCTCCCACTTTCATCCACCCATCTGTCCCTCTTTCTTGCCCTCTCACCTCTCTTGTTGCAGTTGGTGACTCAGTGTAACGCCAGGTTTGTGGAGTGCTTCAGTGCTCAGAAGGAATGCAACAAAGAGAAGAACCGGAACTCCTCGGTAGTACCCTGTAAGTCAAATTATATTATCCATGCACCACCTGACAGCGATATTCAGATTTCGGATTGGCTCCCGTCTAGGCTGCTGCTTTCCACAGTTTCCTGTTTCTGATAACCTTAGGCTCTATTCATGGTCATAGGAAGTCATTCATCTACAGTAGTTAGTTACATAACCAGTTGTTTATGGTCCATGCTCATACTAGAGTTATTTTAAGTGATTATGCTGTGGCTGCTTTCATAAAAATGACACACTTTACTTTGTAAACCAAAAAGAACATGTTTGCTACTAAGCATGTTTGCTACTTAGCTCTATGATCACTGTGCCTTGATCTCTCTTTCTCTATGGCAGCGGAGCGTGCGAGGGTGGGGTTGGCACCTTTACCCGGCATGAAAGGCACAGATTACATTAACGCATCTTACATAATGGTGAGTACCACCTCCTGTCCCTCCTCTGTCAATCATTCACTGTCCCTGCCACACACCCGGCTGGACCAACTGAGCTAAGGAATGTCATTATTATGATATATGATTGCTTTGTCTCATAGACATTGCTATCATAGACATTGTTCATTGCTATCAACTGAAAGGAATGGACTTGGATTCGTTGTTGACCTATGTGAATCCTAGGTTTGTGCCGGGACATAAAAAGGTAGACCGCTAGATCTAAGGTGTTTTGAGCAGTGGTAGTCTACTGCTGTGGCAGGTTTTATCTGACACACACAGGCTTGTTTTCATCTTTGTGTGTAACCACAACACAACCCTTGCTTGGACCCTTGACCTCTGTTCTGACACCACAGGGTTACTACAGGAGCAATGAGTTCATCATTACCCAGCATCCTCTGCCCCACACCACTAAAGACTTCTGGAGGATGATCTGGGACCACAATGCACAGATCATTGTCATGCTGCCGGACAACCAGGGGCTGGTGGGTCTCTCACACGCACTCACACACGCACATGAACAAGTGCATGTGCAAGCATGCAGGCACACACACACACATACAGTACATGCACACACACCACCACCAAGGGTTGTTAGCTTCAGCCTTATCTCTGGTCTATTAAAGGGCTGTCTTAGCACGCTAAGCTTAGTCTCTCCCAGCCTTGGCCCAGTGTTCACACAGGAAGTCACTCGTTTGGGTGTGAGAGGAATTGAGATGAATACTGAAGGTGACAGCAGCTGTATCAGTCACTCCACTCAGCCATATGTCTTATTAAGATTAAGATCAAGATTAAGATCACTTTATTGGTCAATTGCACACAAGGTCCAAACGAAATTTGACAATCACTTTTAACCCAACCCCGCCAAAATACACACATTCATACGGTGCCTTCGGAAAGTATTCCTACCCGTTGACTTATACACATTTTGTTGTGTTACAGCCTGATTTCAAAATTGACTTAATTTTTGTCCTGTCCTCAACTGGCAGCTTTATTAAATAGTACCCGCAAAACACCAGTCTCAATATCAATAGTGCGGAGGCGACTCCGAAATGCTGGCCTTCTCGGCAGAGTTGAAAGGAAAGATTAAGATGGGTAAAAGAACACAGACACTGGACAGAGGAACTCTACCTAGAAGGCCAGCATCCCGGAGTTGCCTCTTCATTGTTGACGTTGAAACTGGTGTTTTGCGGGTACTATTTAATAAAGCTGCCAGTTGAGGACTTGTGAGGCATCTGTTTCTCAAACTAGACACTCAAATGTACTTGTCCTCTTGCTCAGTTGTGCACCGGGGCCTCCCACTTCTCTTTCTATTCTGGTTAGAGCCAGTTTAAACTGTTCTGTGAAGGGAGTAGTACACAGTGTTGTACGAGATCTTCAGTTTCTTGGATTTTTCTCGCATGGAATAGCCTTAATTTATCAGAACAAGAATAGACTGATGAGTTTCAGAAGAAAGTAATTTGTTTCTGGCCATTTTTAGCCTGTAATCAAACCCAAAAATGCTGATGCATCAGATACTCAACTAGTCTAAAGGAGGTCAGTTTTATTGCTTCTTTAATCAGAACAACTGTTTTCAGCTGTGCTAACATTATTGCAAAAGGGTTTTCTAATGATTAATTAGCCTTTTAAAATTATAAACTTGGATTAGCTAACACAACGTGCCATTGGAACACAGGAGTGATGGTTGCTGATAATGGGCCTCTGTACACCTATATATTCCATAAAAACCTGCTGTTTCCAGCTAAAATAGTTATTTACAACACTAACAATGTCTACACTGTATTTCTGATCAATTAGATTTTATTGTAATGTACGAAAAATGTGCTTTTCTTTCAAAAACAAGGACGACCCTAAACATTTAAAAGGTAGTTTATTTTGAGTTGCTTAACACTTTTTTGGTTACTACATGATTCCATATGTGTTATTTCATGGTGTTGATGTCTTCACTATTATTCTACAATGTAGAAAATAGTAAAAATAAAGAAAAACCTTGAATAAGTAGGTGCTCTAAAACTTTCAACAGGTAGTGTAATTATTCACACCCCTGAGTCAGTACATTGTAGAAGCACCTTTAACAGGGATTACAGCTGTGAATCTTTCTGGGCAAGTCTCTAAAAGCTTTCCACACCTGGATTGTGCAACATTTGCCCATTATTGTTTTCAAAATTATTCAAGCTCTGTCAAATTGATTCTTGATCATTGCTAGACAACCATTTTCAGGTCTTGCCATAGCTTTTCATGTAGATTTAAGTAAAATTTCGGCCACACAGGAACATTCACTGTCTTCTTGGTAAGCAACTCCAGTGTGGATTTGGCCTTGTGTTTTATGTCATTGTCCTGCTGAAAGGTGAATTTGTCTCACGGTGTCTAGTGGAAAGCAGACTGAACCAGGTTTAGCTGTAAGATTTTGCCTGTGCTTCGCACCATTATTTTTTATCCTGAAAAACTCCCAGTCCTTAATGATTACAACGATACCCATAACATGATGCAGCTACCTATATGCTTGAAATATGGACAGTGGTACTCAGTAATGTGTTGTATTGGATTTGCCCAAAACTTAACACTTTGTTTGTATTCAGGACATTTTTTGCAGTATTACTTTAGCGCCTTGTTGCAAACAGGATGCATGTTTTAGAATATTTTTATTCTGTACGGGCTTTCTTCTTTTCACTCTGTCAATTAGGTTAGTATAGTGGAGTAACTACAATGTTGTTGATCCATCCTCAGTTTTCTCCTATCACAGCCATTAAACTCTGTAACTATTTTGAAGTCACCATTGGCCTCATGGTGAAATCCCTAAGCTGTTTTCTTACTCTCAAGCAACTGAGTTAGGAAGGACACCTGTTACTTTGTGTGATTATACATCATCCAAGGTGTAGTTAATAACTTCACCATGCTCAAAGGGATATTCCATGCTGTGTTTTTTTTTACCCATCCACCAATAGGTGCCCTTCTTTGCGAGGCATTGGAAAACCTCCATAGTCTTTGTGGTTGAATCTGTGTTTGAAATTCACTGCTTGACTGAGGGACCGCACAGATAATTGTATGTGTGTGGGGTACAGAGATGAGGTAGTCATTTAAAAATCATATGAAACACTATTATTGCACACAGTGTGAATCCATGCAACTTATTATGTGACTTGTTAAGCAAACTTTTACTCCTGAACTTATTTAGGCTTGCCATAACAAAGGGGTTGAATACTTATTGACTCAAGACATTTCAGTTTTTCATATTTTAATACATTTGTACAAATTTTGAAAAACATAATTCCACTTTGATGTTTTGTATTGTGTATCGGCCAGTCACAAAAATCTCAATGTAATCCATTTTAAATTCAGGCTGTTACACAATAAAATGTGGAAATAGTCAAGGAGGGTGAATACTTTCTGAAGGCATGGTACATATACAGGTTTTGAAGCAATGCAGGGGGCTGCCACACTGGGCACCTAGGAACCTGTTGCTGTGGGGGGGTTAAGTTCCTGTTCCAATGGAACAATAGCATGCAATGTCCTCTAGGATGTGCTACCAGCAATCCTCCGGTTGCCAGCTCATTTCCCTTCAGAATTTTCCTGTTGAACCTGGGATTCGATCTGGCAATTCTCCAGTTGCTTGCTTACCTCTCTTCCTGCTGCCCATACCTGTCACCTCTCTCTCTAACTCTGTCTATATATCTATGATTTCACACACTGAGTAGTGGCACTTCTGCACTCATACTCCAGTTCCTTTAACATTTTGATGTTTTTGTTTTAGGGCAAGTCCTTTGCTCAATATGAACTGTCAGTTCTTATACTAAACTGCAATGTCTCACACTCCCCTTCCTTGTATTTCTCATTTTCCCTCCCTTCCTTCTCACCCTTTCCCCTTCTCCCTTTTCCCTATTATTTTCATCCTTGTTTTGGTTTGGCTGTGTCTTTAGGCGGAGGATGAGTTTGTGTACTGGCCAAGCCGAGAGGAGGCCATGAACTGTGAGGCCTTCACTGTCACGCTCATCAGCAAAGACAGACTATGCCTTTCTAACGAAGAGCAGATCATCATCCACGACTTTATCCTGGAGGCCACACAGGTACGATGTGATGTGTGTGCCTGTGTGTGTGGGTGTAGGAAGTCCATTGTAGCTTAGTTGGTAGAGCATGGCGTTTGCAACATAAGGATAGTAGGTTCTATTCCCAGCACTACCTATGCGTAAAATGTATGCACGCATGACTGTAAATCGCTTTGGATTAAAGTGTCTGTTAAATGGCATATATCTGTATTATACACTGAGTATACCGAACACCTTAATATTGAGTTGCACACCCTCACCTTTTGCCCTCAGAACAGCCTCAATTTGTCAGGGCATGGACTCTACAAGGTGTCAAAGGCATTCCACTAGGGATGCTGGTCCATGTTGACTTGTTGTGCGGTGTTTTAATGGGCCTGCGTCTGTGTGTATGACTGTCTTTACCTGCATGAGTGTGTGAGTCAGTCTTTGTGTGTGGGTGGGCATCTTTGTATGTACACCTACCTTAAACTATCTCTTCTTCTGTCTTTCTTTTCCCTCTACCCCAGGATGACTATGTGTTGGAGGTGCGTCACTTCCAGTGCCCTAAATGGCCCAACCCTGATGCTCCCATGAGCAGCACCTTTGAGCTCATCAATGTCATCAAGGAGGAGGCCATGATCAGAGACGGACCTACCATAGTGCACGATGAGTGAGTGTGTCACATCATGCTCCTGATGACAGAGAGAATCATTATCTCTTCTTTTAACCTCTAAGTAAATACTTTAAACTGTGTTCTGTTTCAACAGAACATGTAATTATTCACTCTAACCAGGTTTCCATGCAACCTTTCTATGCGTAAAGTACATGTGGGCAGTGCATGTCGGATTAAATAGTTCACGAAAGGCCTGATAGAAATAGTTCATTAGCTGGTAAACTTTCCAAATGTTGACAAAGCAAAATACGCTAGGCAAGGTGAGATCTTTTTGTGTCTGTAAAATGAATTATGCGAGAAATTGCAGTGGAAATGCCTTTATGTTCAAATATCGATATAACAACCATCAAATCAAAGTAAACTTAGTCACGTGATTATATTTTGTGTGGCCCTAACACTACGACTCGAGAGACCATGCAGTTTATTAGGCTACAGAAAAACTTCACGGGGTGGTGAAAATGCGTGGTGATCTTGATGCTCCTTTCCAATAAATATCAAGGTTCTTATTCTGAAGACATGATGATTGATGCTTGGCTGCCATTTGACAAATTTAAAATAATCTTGCTCTTTTGTTCATAATAATCTCATCATGTAGGCTACACACACAGTGTATCTACCAGCTGTTGTCTAGAGAGCAGGTGTCAAGACCAGAGTGGGCACTCTCACTATAGCCTTTAACGCAACATTTTAGTGACAAAACCATCAGTACAGTTGAAAATGCGATGGAAACCCATTTAACTTGTATTTTTTATTCGGTACATGGAAATTTAACTGCAAAAATGTTTTATGTGCAATTCGTCATCACGCACAGCCTTTAATCCGCAACAAGTTCCACCCCCATGTACCCTGATACTCCATCCAATTAGAAATAATGAATGTCGATTAATGCTGACAGACATTAGCGGCAGCGAACAACACTCCCAACGACGAGACATGTAGCCTCAGTCATGTTTATTCATTAGGAAAATGAAGATTGCTTGTCTCATCCCAGAGAAAAAAGGGACTAATTGAGCATTTCAGTTCTGTATCTGTACTATGGAATCCCCCCCTAAGAGGTTTTGGAAAGACGGCTGTCGTAATTGTCTGCATATTCATTAGCTGGTGAGACATGGTAGTTAGCTTGTGTATCTCCATCACATTTGACATGGATGTTAATAGAAGCAGCAACCTTTTCCTGAATGTCCCTGGTTTCCTAAGGGGCTGAACGGCTCCTGTGGTCTCACATGGAATTCATTTGACCCTCTGGGCTGAACCTCTCCTGTGGTCTCACATGGAATTCATTTGACCCTCTGGGCTGAACCGCTCCTGTGGTCTCACATGGAATTCATTTGACCCTCTGGGCTGAACCTCTCCTGTGGTTTCACATGGAATTCATTTGACCCTCTGGGGTTTCACATGAACCCCTCTGGGCCTGTGGTCTCACATGGAATTCATTTGACCCTCTGGGCTGAACCGCTCCTGTGGTCTCACATGGAATTAATTTGACCCTCTGGGCTGAACCTCTCCTGTGGTCTCACATGGAATTCATTTGACCCTCTGGGCTCACTGGGCTCTATGCTCATTTGTGACCCTGTGTGTCCCTCAGTCCCTGTCCTGTTTAGGGCCTATAAAGTAACCCTGTTTGTCCCTCTCCTGTCTCCCAGGTTCGGGGCAGTGTCAGCGGGCATGCTGTGTGCCCTTACCACCCTGTCCCAGCAGCTGGAGAGTGAGAGTGCTGTGGGTGTCTATCAGGTGGCCAAAATGATCAACCTCATGAGGCCTGGAGTTTTCACAGACATAGTAAGTAGACCAGTAGAGCATGATTATGGGATTAAATGTAAAAACGACATAATTGAACATTTGTAGTTTCCCCCTTTCTAAGAGCATGTTCCTCTCCCTCCACAGGATCAGTACCAGTACCTTTATAAAGCTATGCTCAGTCTGATCAGCACCAAGGAGAATGGCTCTGGCCTCACCTCCATGGACAGAAACTGCACCATGGCCATGTCTGATGAGTCAGACCAGGCAGAGAGCATGGAGTCCCTCGTCTGAAGGGCCCACCCACCAGGCCTGAGGGGCCCAAGGCCCTCGCAGACAGAGAGCCACTTACTTTGTAAAATGTCAAGGACTATAAGACAAGACTTTTTGAGGCCTTTTTTGCCAGACTCTTGGTTAAATTAATAACCTGATTACTTTTTTACACTGATAAAAAGTTTTTGATATTTATTTTTTGCCATTTTATGTCTTAATGTTATCCTACTGAGCGTTTGCACCTACGTTTTTGAGTTCACAACAACAAAACATACTTCTGTCTTTCTTGTTTGCACTATAATGTCAGTTACTGCCTATACTAAGCTGATGGACTCTACTACACTTAAACTCTGATTTCAACATTCCATGGCAAAGCCCTCACTCAACTGCTTTTGAGTCGGAAAAAAAACATTGCTCCGTTTGCGCTCTACTAGCTCATATAAGGAAGAGGAGTGAGAGTGTCATAGCTCCATGTTCATATGAATAAGCTGTCCAACCTGAGGTTCATTACAGTAGACCACCTCTCCTCTCCTCACCCTTGTGGCTCAAATATCACTCATTTGCTGCAAGACTCAACAGTCTGGTTTCTGTCACACCTACAGGCAATAGGGTCACCAGTTCTATTTGTTGTTTGATTAACTTTTGTTTATATGACTTTTATCTTCATTGTGCATCTAATTAGCAATTCAAACCCATATTTGAATATTGAAGGTGGTAATATAACAGCTACTGTGAACTTGTATTATGTTTAGTATGATTCATATTATGCTTATATATATATATATATATATATATATATATATATATATATATATATATATATACTGATCATTATAGCTTGTGATTTTGTAGATGTCATGACATGCCTCAGCCGAACTGACTCCCACTTGATCCAACAGTTTACCACTCTTATTCAATGCCAGTGTTGATTTTCTGCACACTTACACCCCCTTCTGGCTCAGTTGGTTTTTGCTTCTTGCTGCTAATAGTCTACACACAGTCACAGAAGAGTCAAATGAAGAAATGATAATGCCCTTGTGTAAGCGGAAAGTTCTTTGAGAAAATGGATACTATTGATACAGCCAATTGCTATTTTCTGTGTCATACCCTATTGAATTTCTTATTGGGGTAAAGGACTTATGCTTCCACGTCACACAGCCTTGTGTATGTCGTTTCTAATCCTCACTGTTGCTCGACTCTGCTTGTGTGTGGTATGATTGTATGCTATGACTGTCATATGGTGGCCTAAGCAAGGAAAGATTTACTGTGGTTTTTGAGTCCTAGAGTGATTCACATAAACTCATTGACCCTGTTTTAGTTGTTGTCATACTGCCACCTCTATATTTCCTGGTAGAATCACTTTGATAAATATCTCCCTTAGTTATCTGAAGGAAAGAGAGACCACCTGTGATTTACATTTGAAATAAAATGTGAATTCATTATACAGCACAATGAACATGCTATTAGAATATTTGTATTTGATTATCACAACAAAGCATCGAGGATACCTATGATTTGTAACTTTTACCAAAGACTTATACTCATTTCCATTAATAGAAATATTATAGAGAGGGAGAGCAAGTTTATTGCATTTGTGTCTGATTTCGTTTTTCAGTGATATGTAGGCTGCTGAGTGAGGATAATTCTGTTGACTTTTTCTTCTGCTTCTTTTGGCATCTTTTTGTTTCCAGGCTGGAATTTCTGCATTAACTCATCACTTGTGTTAGTTTAGGAATTCCCTTTGCTACAGAAGGAGTTCATTGCAATTGTATTATATTTAATTTCTCACTCAACTCATAGAATTACAAAATGAAGTGGAAAGATGCATCAATTATTTTATTATTTTACCCGTCGTGTTTCATCTCCTTCCAAGGAGGGCTTTTGAATGAAGTCATAACTCTCCAACATTTGGGGTAGACAGCTGACTTTTGTCCCTTTGTCAGTGAAGGCATTTTGCATCATTAAACACTCGCTTTTTTCAGTTTTGTCTTGTTCCATCAGGTTAAGTCTTAATTTCCTGACTGAGCCTAGTGTCCACTGTCAGGTGTGTTTATGTGTTGCAAAACACAAACACTAGTGTGTCATGAAAACAATGTACATATTTTGTTGCTTCTATAACCAACCGTTCTCTGGAAACTTTGTATCTATGGTATATAATCATAGAATTTATATTTTCATATAAAGCTATTTTTCTTTCTCTCGTTTCAACTCCTTCGTTGCTTTGCTTTTGTGGTGAAACGTGGAAACCAAGTCTCTGTGCACTGAGCTAGTGGTTGTCATCACATTCCAATACAATTCCACGCCTCCCATTAACTTTAAGTCAGCGATTGTGATATCATTATTGTTATTACTTTGTTTTTGTCATTTTTTTCTGAGTTACAATTCTGTTGTCAGAGTGTAATAGAGTAGCTCTAGTAAGTCACTGAATCATTTTGTCCCATTGACCATGAACAGCTGGGCGTTGCTTCTTCTTTTGATAACCTGAAATAAGAAAAAATAAGGAAAAAAATGTTTTGTTTCGTTGAAAGCTATATCAGAACATTCTATTATAGTGTTATTTAATATGTCAATTGTATTGCTATACTTAAAATAAAATATGGGTTTTGATGTACTTTGTTGAAAACCTTGTGTGGTCCATGTTTCATGCCTTTGTGTATTGAATTTACTAGTTTGTATCATATTGTGAATAAAGCGTTATCCTTCCACTATCCTTGTATTAATATCACATAATTAGATATGAGGTTGCCATCTAGTGGTAAAGTAGTGAAGCCCAGAACAGCCAAGTAAACTCAGCAAAAAAAGAAATGCCCTCTCACTGTCATGTGTAAATATTTGTATGTACATAAGATTCAACAACTGAGACATAAGCTGAACAAGTTCCACAGACGTGTGACTAACAGAAATTGAATAATGTGCCCCTGAACAAAGGGGGGGGGGGGTCAAAAGTAACAGTCAGTATATGGTGTGGCCACCAGCTGCATTCAGTACTGCAGTGCATCTCCTCCTCATGGACTGCACCAGTTTTGCCAGTTCTTGCTGTGAGATGTTACCCCACTCTTCCACCAAGTCACCTGCAAGTTCGTGGACATTTCTGGGGGAATGGCCCTAGCCCTCACCCTCCGATCCAACAGGTCCCAGACATGCTCAATGGGATTGAGATCCGGGCTCTTCGCTGGCCATGTCGGAATACTGACATTCCTGTCTTGCAGGAAATCACATACAGAACGAGCAGTATGGCTCACCAGCATTGTCATGCTGGAGCGTCATGTCAGGATGAGCCTGCAGGAAGGGTACCACATGAGGAAGGAAGATGTCTTCCCTGTAACGCACAGCGTTGAGATTGCCTGCAATGACAACAAGCTCAGTCCGATGATGCTGTGACACACCGCCCCAGACCATGACGGACCATCCACCTCCAAATTGATCTCGCTCCAGAGTACAGGCCTTGATGTAACGCTCATTCCTTCAACAATAAAGGCAAATCTGACCATCACCCCTGGTGAGACAAAACCGTGACTCGTCAGTGAAGAGCACTTTTTACCAGTCCTGTTTGTTCCAGTGACAGTGGGTTTGTGCCCATAGGCAACGTTGTCGCCGGTGATGTCTGGTGAGGACTTGACTTACAGCAGGCCTATAAGCCCTCAGTCCAGCCTCTCTCAGCTTATTGCGGACAGTCTGAGCACTGATGGAGGGATTGTGTGTTCCTGGTGTAACTCGGGCAGTTGTTGTTGCCATCCTGTACCTGTCCCGCAGGTGTGATGTTCGGATGTACCGATCCTGTGCAGGTGTTGTTCCACGTGGTCTGCCACTGCGAGGACGATCAGCTGTTCGTCCTGTCTCCCTGTCTTAGGCGTTTCACAGTATGGTCATTGCAATTTATTGCCCTGGCCAAATCTGCAGTCCTCCTGCCTCAGAGAACTGGAGGAGCAGCACCAAGGTGGAGGATCTGTCTAGCCTGCTCTGACTGTGCAGTGAGGTCAACAGCAACAAGAGTCCAGTTGTCTCTCAGGTCAACACGCTTCCTCACTCTACTGCAGAGTACCACTCAGGGAGGATGTTTTTCAGGTTTGTGCGTCTGGACGGCACAGAGCCAGAAGAGGCAGGCTCAGGTCATCAAGGAGTTACAGAGAGATACACCCGACAGCCCATTAATCGTGCTTCTGTCACTCTAAGCCAGAGGGGTGGGGCTGAACCTCACAGCCGCCTTGCGCATCTTCCTCATGGACCCAGTCTTGAACCCAGCAACAGATGACCAGTGTGTGAACCGCTGTCACCGCCTCGGCCAGAAGAGAGACGTTGTCATCACTAAGTTCATAGTGAAGGACTCTGTGGGGGAGAACATGGTGGGGATTCAGAGGCAGAAGCAGGATCTGTTGGAGAAGGCTTTTGGCCTATCCAGCAAGAGGAAGATGTCACGCATAGATGATATCTGAGCCCTCATGGACCTCTAGACGTCTGGCTGTTTAAAGACCTTTAGAAGGAAACTGTTCTCACTGTTCTTTTGTTCTTTAATATCCTTTATGTTTAGAGGGAACGTTCCAGCATCCCCGAGTCGCCTCTTCACTGTTGACATCGAGACTGGTGTTTTACGGGTACTATTTAATGAAGCTGCCAGTTGAGGACTTGTGAGGCGTCTGTTTCTCAAACTAGACACTCAAATGTACTTGTCCTCTTGCTCAGTTGTGCTCTGGGGCCTCCCACTCCTCTTTATATTCTAGTTAGGGCCAGTTAGCACTGTTCTGTGAAGGGAGTAGTACACAGCGTTGTACGAGATCTTCAGTTTCTTGGCAATTTCTCGCATGGAATAGCCTTCATTTCTCACAACAAGAATAGACTGACGAGTTTCAGAATAATGTTCTTTGTTTCTGGCCATTTTGAGCCTGTAATTGAAGCCACAAATGCTGATGCTCCAGACACTCAACTAGTCTAAAGGAGGCCAGTTTTATTGCTTCTTTAATCAGGACAACAGTTTTCAGCTGTGCTAACATCATTGCAAAAGGGTTTTCTAATGATCAATTAGCCTTATAAAATGATAAACTTGGATTAGCTAACACATCGTGTTATTGGAACACAGGAGTGATGGTTGCTGATAATGGGCCTCTGTACGCTTATGTAGATATTCGATTTTTAAAAATCAGCAGTTTCCAGCTACAATAGTCATTTGGAGCATTAACAATGTCTACACTGTATTTCTGACCAATTTGATGTTCTTTTAATGGACAAAAAATAGCTTTTCTTTCAAAAACAAGGGCATTTCTTTGTGACCTCCAACTTTTGAACGGTAGTGTATATGTACTGTATGTACAGTGTGTATGTCTGATTAAATCATCTGTGATTTGGTGGGCTATGTATGATAAGGACACAGGCAATGTTTGTGATTGAATATACTTTCATGTTTATATTGTTACTGTATGCATCAGCTATGTGTGTCCAAGACAAATTTCCCCTCAGGGACAATAAAGTAGATCTTGAATTACCAATGGAAACACAATCTGTCCTGAATGATAGGCCTATTATTCTGATACATAGCCTATTAATCCTGGCAAACCTGATGAAACTATGGTCAAATGTATGTCCTGATCTATGGTTTTGAATATCTGTTTGTACATCTTTTTGTTCATGTTTATGTGTTCACCTGCCTGGGGACTGCAGATGTAAATGAGCTGTCAGCTGAATCTGGTGCAACGCATCACTTCTCATTTTCTATGGTTATCTTTTGTTTGTTTTTAGTCCTGTCCTTCAGCTACCCTCAACCCCTCTCATCTGTCGCTGAAGACCATCCAGTTTTGATTTCTATTTGCCATATATTTTTCAACTGTGCTGTTTCACAAAGGGTCTGAACCTATATACATTTTACGGACACAGTATATTTTACATGAGTTATCTTATTTTTAGTTCCACCCTTCAGTTCCAGACTTATTTTTTGTTGTACATTGTCCCTGAAAAATAAACATAATAAATAAATAATACATATTGCCTATTCAGCTCAAGCTAAACAATCCTGAACCACATATTTTAGATGGAGCACAAGTAATGATAGATGGACTCTCAAAATGACACAAATGTTTAGCATTGTCTGATGGTTTTCCATGTGAACAGCATCCAAACGTATCATGTAGGACAATCATGAAAGAGAATGAAATTATGAATTATGAAAGAGGTCATTTTAATATGAGATGTTCATCTAACAAAGCATATCCCAAAAAGAATGGCATTTGGAGAATACATGAGGTACTGTAGGTCTTGACTTGGAGTGGTGTCATGATGTTACTATGTCAGTGTTATCAAATTTGATCCTAGATTAACACGGACTTGTCCTTTTACCAAATAGGGCTATCTTCTGTATACCACCAATACCTTGTCACAACACAACTGATTGGCTTAAACACATTAAGAAGGAAAGAAATTCCACACATTAACTATCCTCTCTGAAATGGCTAGCTAGTTAGCTGGGTGCGTGCTAATTGCGTTTCAATCGCTGATGTCACTTGCTCTGAGACCTTGAAGTAGTTAAGTAGTTGTTTCCCTTGCTCTGCAAGGACCATAGCTCTTGTGGAGCGATGGGTAACGATGCTTCGAGGGTGACTGTTGTCGATGTGTGCAGATGGTCCCTGGTTTGAGCCCAGATTGGGGTGAGGAGAGAGACGGAAGCAACACTGTTACAAAGGCACATCTTTTAATTGAAATGCAATCCAGGTGACAACATAATGAAGCTGGTTGAAAGAATACCGAGAGTATGCAACGTTGTCATCAAGCCAAAGGGTGGCTACTTTGAAGAATCTCAAATATAAAATATATTTTGATTTGTTTAACACTTTTTTGGTTACTACATGATTCCATATGTGTTATTTCATAGTTTGCTGTCTTCACTATTATTAGAAAATAGCAACAAAAAAACAAACTAGAATGAGTAGGTGTGTCCAAACTTTTCACTGGTACTGTGTGTGTGTGTGTGTGTGTGTGTGTGTGTGTGTGTGTGTGTGTGTGTGTGTGTGTGTGTGTGTGTGTGTGTGTGTGTGTGTGTGTGTGTATGTATATATATGTATATATATATATATATATATATATATATATATATATATATATATACATATTGTAACGGCGTTCTTTTGTTGTTGAAGGAGAGTCGGACCGAAATGCAGCGTGTAAGTTACTCATGTTTATTAAGTGAAGACAAAACGAACGAACTAACACGAATAACTAATAAATACAAAGAAAACAACAAACAGAACGAAACCTAATACAGCCTGACTGGTGAAACTAACACAGAGACAGGAACAATCACCCACAAAATGCAAAGCGAAATACAGGCTACCTAAATACGGTTCCCAATCAGCGACAACGAGAAGCACCTGACTCTGATTGAGAACCGCCTCAGGCAGCCAACCTATATCACACACACACACCCCTAATCAACTACAATCCCAAACACTACAAACCCCAATACGAAAAAACAATACATAACCCCATGTCACACCCTGGTCTAACTAACTAATAAACTAAAACACACAATACTAAGACCAAGGCGTGACATATATATATATATATATATATACAGTCGAAGTGGGAAGTTTACATACACCTTAGTCATATACATTTAAACTCAGTTTTTCACAATTCCTGACATTTAATCCTAGTAAAAATTCCCTGTTTTAGGTCAGTTAGGATCACCACTTTATTTTAAGAATGGGAAATGTCAGAATAGTAGAGACAATGATTTATTTCAGCTTTTATTTCTTTCATCACATTCCCTGTGGGTCAGAAGTTTACATACACTCAATTAGTATTTGGTAGCAATGCCTTTAAATTGTTTAACTTGGGTCAAACGTTTTGGGTAGCCTTCCACAAGCTTCCCACAATAAGTTGGGTGAATTCTGGCCCATTCCTCCTGACTGAGATGGTGTAACTGAGTCAGTTATATTGGCCTCCTTGCTCGCACAAGCTTTTTCAGTTCTGCCCGCTAGTTTTCTATAGGATCGAGATCAGGGCTTTGTGATGGCCACTCCAATACCTTGACTTTGTTGTCCTGAAGCCATTTTGCCACAGCTATGGAAGACTGCTTGGGGTCATTGTCCATTTGGAAGACCCATTTGTGACCAAGCTTTAACTTCCTGACTGATGTCTTGAGATGTTGCTTCAATATATCCACATAATTTTCCTTCCTCATGAGACCATCTATTTTGTGAAGTGCACCAGTCCCTACTGCAGCAAAGCACCCCCACAACATGATGCTGCCACCCCCGTCCTTCACAGTTGGGATGGTGTTCTTCAGCTTGCAAGCATCCCCCTTTTTCCTCCAAACATAACGATGGTCATTATGGCCAAACAGTTATATTTTTGTTTCATCAGACCAGAGGACATTTCTCCAAAAAGTGCAATCTTTGTCTCCAGGCGCAGTTGCAAACCGTAGTCTGGCTTTTTATTGAGGTTTTGGAGCAGTGGCTTCTTCCTTGCTGAGCGGCCTTTCAGGTTATTATGTTTTACCTTTATTTAACTTGGCAAGTCAGTTAAGAACAAATTCTTATTTTCAATGACGGCCTAGGAACAGTGGGTTAACTGCCTGTTCAGGGGCAAAACTACAGACTTGTACCTTGGGGATTTGAACTTGCAACCTTCCGGTTACTCGTCCAACGCTCTAACCACTAGACTTTCCTGCCGTTATGTCAATATAGGACTTGTTTTACTGTAGATATAGATACTATTGTACCTGTTTCCTCCAACATCTTCACAAGGTCCTTTGCTGTTGTTCTGGGATTGATTTGCACATTTCGCAACAAAGTATGTTCATCTCTAGGAGACAGAATGCGTCTACTTCCTCAGTGGTATGAAGGCTGCGTGAACCCATGGTTTTTATACTTGCGTACTATGGTTTGTACAGATGAACGTGGTACCTTCATGATGTCAAGCAGAGAGGCACTGAGTTTGAAGGTAGGCCTTGAAATACATCCACAGGTACACCTCCAATTGACTCAAATGATGTAATTTATCAGAAGCTTCTAAAGCCATGACATCATTTTCTGGAATATTCCAAGCTGTTTAAAGGCACAGTTAACTTAGTGTATGTAAACTTCTGACCCACTGGAATTGTGATACAGTGAGTTATAAGTGAAATAATCTGTCTGTAAACAATTGAAAATATTACTTGTGTCATGCACAAAGTAGATGTCCTAACCGACTCGCTAAAACTATAGTTTGTTAACAAGAAATTTGTGGAGTGGTTGAAAAATGAGTTTCCATGACTCCAACCTAAGTATATGTAAATGACTTCAACTGTATATATATATACACAGTGCCTTGCGAAAGTATTCGACCCCCTAGAACTTTGCGACCTTTTGCCACATTTCAGGCTTCAAACATAAAGATGTAAAACTGTATTTTTTTGTGAAGAATCAACAACAAGTGGGACACAATCATGAAGTGGAACGACATTTATTGGATATTTTAAACTTTTTTAACAAATCAAAAACTGAAAAATTGGGCGTGCAAAATTATTCAGCCCCCTTAAGTTAATACTTTGTAGCGCCAACTTTTGCTGCGATTACAGCTGTAAGTCGCTTGGGGTATGTCTCTATCAGTTTTGCACATCGAGAGACTGACATTTTTTCCCATTCCTCCTTTCAAAACAGCTCGAGCTCAGTGAGGTTGGATGGAGAGCATTTGTGAACAGCAGTTTTCACTTCTTTCCACAGATTCTCGATTGGATTCAGGTCTGGACTTTGACTTGGCCATTCTAACACCTGGATATGTTTATTTTTGAACCATTCCATTGTAGATTTTGCTTTATGTTTTGGATCATTGTCTTGTTGGAAGACAAATCTCCATCCCAGTCTCAGGTCTTTTGCAGACTCCATCAGGTTTTCTTCCAGAATGGTCCTGTATTTGGCTCCATCCATCTTCCCATCAATTTTAACCATCTTCCCTGTCCCTGCTGAAGAAAAGCAGGCCCAAACCATGATGCTGCCACCACCATGTTTGACAGTGGGTATGGTGTCTTCAGGGTGATGAGCTTTGTTGCTTTTACGCCAAACACAACGTTTTGCATTGTTGCCAAAAAGTTCAATTTTGGTTTCATCTGACCAGAGCACCGTCTTCCACATGTTTGGTGTGTCTCCCAGGTGGCTTGTGGCAAACTTTAAACGACACTTTTTATGGATATCTTTAAGAAATGGCTTTCTTCTTGCCACTCTTCCATAAAGGCCAGATTTGTGCAATATACGACTGATTGTTGTCCTATGGACAGAGTCTCCCACCTCAGCTGTAGATCTCTGCAGTTCATCCAGAGTGATCATGGGCCTCTTGGCTGCATCTCTGATCAGTCTTCTCCTTGTATGAGCTGAAAGTTTAGAGGGACGGCCAGGTCTTGGTAGATTTGCAGTGGTCTTCCATTTCAATATTATCGCTTGCACAGTGCTCCTTGGGATGTTTAAAGCTTGGGAAATCTTTTTGTATCCAAATCCGGCTTTAAACTTCTTCACAACAGTATCTCGGACCTGCCTGGTGTGTTCCTTGTTCTTCATGATGCTCTCTGCGCTTTTAACGGACCTCTGAGACTATCACAGTGCAGGTGCATTTATACGGAGACTTGATTACACACAGGTGGATTGTATTTATCATCATTAGTCATTTAGGTCAACATTGGATCATTCAGAGATCCTCACTGAACTTCTGGAGAGAGTTTGCTGCACTGAAAGTAAAGGGGCTGAATAATTTTGGATGCCCAATTTTTCAGTTTTTGATTTGTTAAAAAAGTTTGAAATATCCAATAAATGTCGTTCCACTTCATGATTGTGTCCCACTTGTTGTTGATTCTTCACAAAAAAATACAGTTTTATATCTTTATGTTTGAAGCCTGAAATGTGGCAAAAGGTCGCAAAGTTCAAGGGGGCCGAATACTTTCGCAAGGCACTGTATATATCACATTGCACATGGTCTCACCCTACATACTGCTGTTTAGGAGTTTGACTGACAGGGGGATGAATGAGTGCTTATATTTGTTCAACTTACATTGAGGAACTGCGTCTGTCTGATTGGAGAAGCCAAAACTGGGTGGAGTACATGGGAGGTCTGACATTATTTTATTGGCCTGTCTCATAACTGTTTGTTCAAAGACAGTCTGCGTTGACAGGTGCTACTAAACCTCAAACCCATCACCTTCATGGCTGTCTGGATCAGGTGATGGATTTGTAACTGACAAATTGCCAAACCAGGCTGAAATGCCTTAGAGTAGAATGCTCCCTATGACAGCCTGGTCAAATAGGAGCATGACCTTCTGTTTGACTCCAAAAACCCTGAACCTATGCAAATAAATAGTCGTTGTTGGACTCTAGAGCATTTGCAAGAGTGGGCCTGAGTAACGTCCACATTAAGGACCACCACAGGTGAGTGGTCACCAACAGATTTGGGGTGAATTTTTTTCTCCCTCAGTTTGCTTGACATTTAGGATGAGGTGGTGGTCACACCACTGTAGAAACATTTATCTCTGACCTATAGAAAGAAGTATCTGTTTCTAGACATTAGGCCCAGAATGGCAAAATAATCAGAAAACTGGACAATATAGTTATCAGGGTTTCTACTTGTACATTCATTTGTATACAGTGTGAATAGGATGGGTAAACTCAGCCTTGGGGGACACCTTAATGACCTGGGGCTCAGACAGGATCTCATTCACTCTGACCTGCTGTTCTGTTGGTCAGAAATGAGTGATACAACCTGATGGTATAGGGTAAGACTGACATCTGTCTGAGCTAACTGAGGAGGATGTGTGGCTGCTGATCTAAAATCCACAAATAGCAGTGGAGCATAGGCCTTGGGGTTCTCCAGCTCACTCAACATTGTCATTTCCTCGGTTTCCGGTCCATTCCTATGGATACATGTTCTTGCGGAAATGGTGAGAAGAAAGTCAGAACTGGATACATTGTTGGGTTTTGGCGCACTTGTTTGAAATTGAAAAGTGTCGTAGTAGCTTTTGATAAAGACTAACATCAAGACGAAGCAGCTGCATTATAAGTGGGATGCACTGTTGAGCGCTACATCCCGAGGGGTTTGTGCTGATTGTATGGAGATTGTGACAGACGGTTAAATGGCATCCCTTGAGAAAGCAACAACTAGATGTGTCAGGAGAAGTGCAGTATTATCATAAGGAGACGTACACTTGGAATACAGAAGAGTAATTGAGGGAAAAAGAGACGCATAGGAGGTCTAAAAGAGAGGGGGAGGAAGATGGTGAGCTTGATACAGTTAAAAATGGTGGGAAAAAAGGGAGATGGTTTGTTAAAGAAGAATGGTAGAAAGTGTAAGCAGAGTGAGCTGAAGACCGAAGTAGAAATGGAAGTGAATGAGGGCAAAGTATTGGAGGTGGTAGGTGTGGTGACGTTCTCGGAGCCTGATGCTTGCACCGAGGGTCAGGATAAAGATGAGTCTTTGACATTAGGAGTGAAGTTTTTTGGAAAAAGTGGACCCTGATCCATTTGTGATTTCAGGGTGGGTGGAAACAGAGTTGGGTACTGCGGAATCGGTGAGGGTAACCAGAAGTGGTCTTGTGATAATTGTTTGTTTCTGCTGGTCAGAGGGAGAAAGCGCTCGGCATTAAACAAATGAGGTCAAGAAATGTGAATTGTTTCACTCTCAAGAAAAGGAGTGAGTACTTGGGTAGCAGTAAATGTAAAAGTTGACCAACTGAAGATTCCTGGTGTTCGTGATGCTCGTTGTTTGGTGCGACGCAGACAGGGTGGCGAGAGTGGTGAAACAGAAGAGTCATTGTCTGTTCTTTTGAGTTTTGAATCTCTGCCCGACAAAGTGATGTTAAGATATATACGTTATCCTGTCCGAGCTTTTGTACCGAATACACTACATTGTTACAGGTGTCAAGCTTATGGGAATGTGGCAGCAGTGTGTAGGAGGGAGGTTCCTAGTGTGAGAAGTGTGCAGAAGGGCATGAGACAAAGGAATGTATAGCATTGGGAGAAGGAGTGGTATGTGTTAACTGTAGGGGTGCCCATGGAGCTTGGAGTCAGAAATGTCCCGTGGAGATAGGCGGGTTGAGGTTTCCGGGGTTAGAGTAGTGCAGAAGTTGTCATATGCTGAAGCAGTGAAGAAAGTAGTGGAAGATGGGTCAAGGGGGAGGGATGCTAAGAGGAGTGGTTTGAGTAGTATATCTGCACCAGTACAAAGTGAGAGGCCAACAAGTGATATATGTTTCAGTAAGATTGGATTTTTAGCATTGATAGCAAGTTGCAGAAAATGGAGGTTGTGGTGGCAGCTGCGGAGAAGTAGTTGGGTGTGTGAGACTTGACATCAGAAGAGTTACATGGTGTGTTAAGTGGTGATGTCCCATCCTTTCAGGTTGTTGGCATGAGGTATGACTAAATATATTTAAATAGTGGAGTAGGGTGATGTGATTTTAATTTTATTTATATAATTTTTTTGTGAGTGTAGTGTTAGATTAGGGAGTTGTACTCCAGTCTAGTAGGTGGCGGTAATGCAACATATTGGATGCCAACCACCGTTATACCTCATCGAAGAAGAAGGTCAGCAGTGTCTATCTCTTTCTAGTTAAATTAGCAGAATGACATCTCCTCCATTTGAAGAAGTTGAACTGAACAAGAAACACGAAGAAATGTGAGCTATTGTCTAGTTAAATAATTTTAGGGAAATTTGACCATTAGTAACGTGTCGTCAAGGGTAGCAAAACGCTAGTGCTTGTTGGCTAACGTTAGCTCAGTCAGAACCATGTGACGTTACCGGGGAATGGAACCACTATGATTTAGAACGCCAGCTAACCAAAAAAATGGCTGAATTTCCAGAGTAACTCTGAGTCTATTATAGAGAATTAAATCATGTTAGTTAGGGAGCCAATAAACCTACTGAAGCCGTTAATGTGAGCCGATCGTTGCCCCAGATCAGAGTTCGTTCTCGTGGCAGTAACAATACAGACAAAACACCTCAGCTAAGGAGTTGGCGTAGCCGAACACAAACTGGTGTGAGTGGGGATGCTGGAGAATGAGTGTGTGTGTGTTGTAGAGAGATGGTGGCGATAAAGCACAAAATCCCCAGCCAGATCCCACAAGGAAGAATTACATGCAGACTACACCGTTCGCGTCGCATGCGCAAGCGGTGCAAAATACATTTACACATACATGTTATTCAATCATTACACTCACTCTGCTCGTGAGTGTCTGCGTGGCCAGGCGCTTAAATATAACTTTGTTCTATTTGTGACTCTCAATGCACTGCAAGTTATGCCTCTCCCTACCATCTATCGGAAAGGAATGGTATCTATACTGGGCAGCTAGTTGGCAGAGTCAAAGTAGACTTTAATAATATATGCCATTGAGCAGACGAAAGCGAACTGGGTGGAAACAGATCATAGAAACAGGATTACAATTTTGATATCCTGGATGGTCAGTCCTTGCATCTATAGCACTGCCTATGAATTTGAGAGTGGTTACATTTCTCCAGCCACATCCCTCAGCATTTTACCAAAAGAGGAGCAGGGAGTCACACTGTTATAGTTTCTATTGCCATTTTAGGAAGTTAAGATGCAGATGAGTATGTTACAGATACTATATGTCCCATCACTCTGACAGTTAGAGAATATTCAGCACAGCAAACAATCAATCAATGAAATGAATTTTACAAAATACCTTTTCACATCAAAATATTAACCACGGTGGTTATAGAGGGTGCAACAGTTCAACACCTCAGGAGCAAATGTCAGTTGGCTTTTTATAGGTTGAGAGAGAGGGAGTCGAAACAGCAGGGCCGGGACAAGGTCGCACAACCATTGAAACGGGAAAACAGTTCCACTCCGATTTCCTTTATGGATGGGTGTATCTTTGAATTTGCTGTTGAATGGCCTGTTCCTTCTCTACTTTCAGAACACCAGCCCCCTCCCCTAAAGTGATCGATAGTATATCTTGGCTCGCACTGTGATGATTGGGATTCTGAGCTCTCAGGTTCATACAGGGAGTTATGGTCTTCACTGATCTCACTCTCCATCAGCTCCATCTGTGGCGTATTGGGCCAGGACTCTGTTTGGCGTGCTGTACTAACCCTTCTTTCCTGTTTGGCATGCTGTACTAACCCTTCTTTCCTGTTTGGCATGCTAACCCTCTTTCCTGTTTGGCGTGCTGTACTATCCCTTCTTTCCTGTTTGGCGTGCTGTACTAACCCTTCTTTCCTGTTTGGCATGCTGTACTAACCCTTCTTTCCTGTTTTGCATGCTAACCCTCTTTCCTGTTTGGCGTGCTGTACTATCCCTTCTTTCCTGTTTGGCATGCTGTACTAACCCTTCTTTCCTGTTTGGCATGCTAACCCTCTTTCCTGTTTGGCGTGCTGTACTAACCCTTCTTTCCTGTTTTGCGTGCTGTACTAACCCTTCTTTCCTGTTTGGCATGCTGTACTAACCCTTCTTTCCTGTTTGGCATGCTGTACTAACCCTTCTTTCCTGTTTGGCATGCTGTACTAACCTTTCTTTCCTGTTTTGTGTGCTGTACTAACCCTTCTTTCCTGTTTTGCGTGCTGTACTAACCCTTCTTTCCTGTTTGGCATGCTGTACTAACCTTTCTTTCCTGTTTGGCATGCTGTACTAACCCTTCTTTCCTGTTTGGCATGCTGTACTAACCCTTCTTTCCTGTTTGGCATGCTGTACTAACCCTTCTTTCCTGTTTGGCATGCTGTACTAACCCTTCTTTCCTGTTTGGCATGCTGTACTAACCCTTCTTTCCTGTTTGGCATGCTGTACTAAACCTTCTTTCCTGTTGGTAGAAAACAATTAAGGCATCTGTTAGGCTATAGCTTTATTCAAGAATCACTGCATATACTTGAAATAAACAATAGCCTTAGAAATAACATGGATTTACATGTCCCTCCTCTGCCTCCTTCAGTCTCCTCCAAGATGAAAACCTTTTCAGGGATGAAGATGTCATCCTGAAAACAAACATGTTTTGTTAAGACTGGAGCTAAATATATTAGTTGGCATTAACAAGCTACCTGTCTTGAATGCTTTGTCAACACACACAGCAAATACAGGAACATTTATTTTTCAGCAAACATTAGCTATGTCAACTTCAGTCTAGCTAAAGGAGGTGGAGATAACAAATCTGTCAACAAAATGTATTACAGTACTTGACTATCTGAGGTGGAAGCTAGCTACAGTAACTACCTAATAACGGGTACACGGAGAAACTGTGTTGCAGTAGAGTTGCTTGCTAACGTTGTTTGCTGGGGGGGGGGGGGTGTTATACAAAACACTTCTGATGCAGTTAGCTAGTTACCTTCAACTAAAGTTGCAATGAAGTTGTCCAGTGTCTAATGCTAGCCTAGTCAACAACAGTCATGACCGGTTAACGTTACCTCAGGCTCCATTGCATTGACTCGCGGAACCTCCTCCGTTCAGTCGCTTCAGCGATGTTGATGATGGTCGGTCAGTAACCCCTACTACAACAACCCTCAATTTTACATGGAGGTGCAAGCAGAAGGCATCAACATAGGCCTATGACTCCTTTCCATTCGGACACTCCCAGTTGCCGCATCGCAAGTGCCCTTCATCGTGAAGTCTGCCTCTGCAAAGTGCTGTCTACAGATCCTGCTAGCTCAGGCTGGCACGTCCTTCCTCTTCAGGACATGGAGCCACTTCTTCAAAAGTTGTGGGTCCTCGGGCAGCCGATAGTAGCTTACCGAGGGATTCCTACAGCCTGGCGCTATGCAGTTCATGTTTTAATTACTTCTTGTTGTTACCATCTTCGTTTTCCACACCTAATCTCACTCTCTTCGATTCAGTCTTCGCACGAAAAGTTAATATGGTAAATGTAGCTAATGCTAACTAGCTGATTTAAAAAGCCAGCAGATCCGAGCCGCTTGCTTACAGCTGGACTATGGTCGGACAGCATTCCTGTTTACACGGAGTACACAAAACATTAGGAACACCTGCTTTTTCCATGACATATAGACTGGCCAGGTGAAAGCTATGATCCCTTATTGATGTCACTTGTTAATATCGCAAATTAATTTTTAAGCTTTGAGAGAATTGAGACATGGATTGTGAATGTGTGCCATTCAGAGGGTGAATGGGTAAGACAAGATTTGTGCCTTTTGTATGGTAGTAGGTGTCAGATGCACTGGTTTGAGTGTGTCAAGAACTGCAGTGCTGCTGGGTCTTTAACGCTCAACAGTTTCCTGTGTGTATCAAGAATGGTCCACCACCCAAAGGAAATCCAGCCAACTTAACACATCTGTGGGTAGCATTGGAGTCTACATGGGCCAGCATCCATGTGAAACGCTTTCAACACCTTGTACGGTCCATGCCTCGACGAATTGAGGCTGTTCTGAGGGAAAAAGGGGGTGCAACACAATATTAGTAAAATGTTCCTAATGTTTTGTACACTCAGTGTATAATAAGACATATAATAAGACGGTGCGAGATATGGCTTTTAAAACAGCTCAATCCAGGGATGAGAAATGCGGTATACTCCGAATTGTCCCATTTATCCCAACTGTTACAAGAAGATTGAGCAACTGCTGGTTTTTAATTAAACTGACGTTTTTGTCCTCATGGTAGCTAGCAGTAGCAACAACAGCCATTCTAGAATGGTGCGTCATGTTGAACATTAACGGCTGCTGTGGCTTCTGCTACCTAGCATGAAGAGGAAAAGGACAGTTTTCTGGAAAAACTAGCAGTCGTTCAATATTCTTGTTGTAACAGACCGTGCAAGGCGTCAAGTGTTCCACAGGGATGCTGGCCCATGATTGAGGTACGTTTTCCGAGCCATATCTCGGGCCGGCTCCTCGTGTCATAATATACACAGGAATGATGTCCGACCCTAGTACAGCTGTAAACAAGCGGATCGGATCTACTGGCTAGCTGATAATGGCATGTTCAAGAGCATTAAAACTGTGATGTATCATGGGTAAATTGTGACTGATCTACAAAAAATATTAAGTAGTTATTTGTGATGCAAGGTGATTTGTAGATCAGTCTGTCAGCAGTTGCCTGCACTGTCGGCTGCAATGTCAAACAAGCCCTTTAGTTAACTTCAGCTGGCCCCCTGGGAGTTTGTTTAAAATGTCATAAGTGGCTTTGGCTTGCTGAATATCCAGAACAAAAGTATAGGTAGCTCAATTTAACTTGAATAACATGCAGAGCCTGAAGCTCATTTTCACATGGAAGCATAGCTAAGGAAGTCATCTATGTTGTGTCAGTCTAGGGAAGAGGGCTGTGCTCCTTCAGCAGATGGAAAGTCGATATGAGCAACAGAAGAGCAAGAGGAGGCAGCAGGTGAAGCTGTCACAAGCTGCACATGAGAGAAACTCCCAGCTCCTCCAGGTATGAATCTACCAAGTGCCTCTCAGACCTGCTGCTAGGTTCTCTACTTGAATGTACACGCTCAGTGCATGCCTTTTATTGTGCATGTTGATGAGGCTGGTATACTGTAGGTTTTGAAGGCCATGTGTAAAGGAATAGCTGAATTTGTGATAGGCTGATCCTTTCTCCAAATACAGGACTTGCAGAAAATGGAGAATCGTCTCAGAACAAGAGAACTCCCACACCCTGACATCCTCAGTTTGGAGGTAAGGGATCTCTTAGTAACAACAAATTAACAATACATGCCCTCTCGGAAGATTGCCTTGCCTCCCCTAATTTTCAATGGGAGCTATTTTGAGTTGTTTTGCAGCTTGACCCTACTATACCTGATAATTAAGTACAGTCAGGGGGTCACAGATTGTTGTTGACACAGGCCGCTGTACTGTTGTCTTGTTTCAGACTCGTTACTGGGCATCAGTTGAGGAGAAGATCCCAGAATGGGAGCGCTTCCTACTGGGTAAGGGCCCACATCCGAGCAGTGACCCTAGCAGAACACCTAAACAACAAAAACAGAAAACTACACCCAGAGACCATGCCCCCACACAAGATGGGGCTCTGCCTCCTCGTCCTATACTGAAACATGTCAAATGACCTGAAGTGGACAATCTGTTTTGGCTTTTGACTTAATCTTATGTGATCAACATGGAGTGAAGGAGAAACTAAAATCAGTTGACAGTTACACTGTAGATTGAGGTTATTGTGAGGTAAATGCTATTTTTTTATAGGCCATATTTAGTCTCATATGGGCTGTTTTCCTATCAGAATAACAGTATTCTTAGCACCAACATTATTGAGTAGGCATCATGTTGATTTCCATTGTATTTACACTGCAGCTCCTTTTTGTGCTCAGTCATTTTGATGTCTCAGGGTGAAGCTCAGATTTAGCCTATTACCCCTCAGTCTGCAGAATTGCTGCTCTTGATTGCAATGTTTACAAGCAATGCTCACACTTTCAGTGAGATGGTATTGCCTTTAACGCTTTATGGTAATCCCATCAGAATTCTATTTGAAACAGAATATGGTGTCTTTGAATTCATGGCCCATATCTGCCCACTAGGGGGAGGTAGCACCATAGATTTGGATAACAGGCAAATTCCTTCAGTTAGTTAGACTCAGGTCATTCACTTCGTCTGTCACTCAGCAATGATTTAATCAAATATGCTCTTATTTATTTGCATGTATTGTCTGTATACTAGCTATGTTCTTATGTGTACATTAAAGCACTTTTTTTGTTCATATACTGTGCAATGTCTATTAGTCGTAACAAGCAATGTGCAAATGTAACCAATAGTGTTTTATTATTCACATTCTTCATCTATATATTCCATTCACTGTAAATGTACTTTTTTTCCCTAATAAATAATTATAGTTTAGCTTATTAGTCCATTAAAAAGCATGAGCTGGCACACACCTAACTTTGTAGAGTTGACAGATAATAAACTATACAAATAAAATATTGCACACTATATACACACCCAACAATTCAATATGTTTATCCATTAAAATGCTAGCATATAACTTATTTCTAACATGTTTGTTTTACATGTATTAACACCATTCCACCACCCCCCACACTTCATCACACAGTGCCTTCAGAAAGTTTTCACAACCCTGGACTTTTTCCACATTTTGTGTTAGCCTGAATTTAAAATGGATTCAATTGCGATTTTTGTGTCGCTGGCTTATAAACCATACCCCATATCAAAGTGAAATAATTTTATGAGAAATGTTTACAATTTAATAAAAAATACATCTGAAATGCCTTGAGTCAATAAGTATTCACCCACTTTCTTATGGCAAGCCTAAATACGTTCAGGAGTAGAAATGTACTTAACAAGTCACATAAGTTGCATGGACTTACTCTGTGTGCAATAAATATGTTTAACATGATTTTTGAATGTACCTCATCTCTGTACCCCCAAACATGAAATTATGTGTAAGGTCCTCAGTCGAGCAGTGAATTTCAATCACAGATTCAACTACAAAGACCAGGGAGGTTTTCCAATGCATCGCAAAGAAGGGCACCTGTTGGCAGATGGGTACAAAAGAAGCAGACATTGAATATCCCTTTGAGCATGGTGAAGTTATTAATTACACTGTGGATGGTGTATACATACACCCAGCCGCTTCAAGGAATTCGGCATCCTTCCTAACTCAGTTGCCAGAGACGAAGGAAACTGCTCAGGGATTTCACCATGAGGACAATTTAAAACAGTAACAGAATTTAATGGCTGTGATAGGAGAAAACTGAGGATGGATCAACAACATTGTAGTTACTCAATACTAACCGAAACCGAAATTGCAGAGTTATTAACAAAAGGAAGCCTGTACAGAATAAAAGTGTTCCAAAACATGCACCCTGTTTGCAATAAGGCACGAAGGTAAAACTGCAAAAAATGTGACAAAGAAATTAACTTGATGTCCTGAATACAAAGCATTATGTTTGGGGCAAATTGAACACAACACATCACTGAGTACCACTTCATATTTTAAAGCATGGTGGTGGCTGCATCGTGTTATGGTTATGCTTGTCATCAGCAAGGACTAGGGGAAGTTTTTTGTGATAAAAAAAACAGAATAGAGCTAAGCACAGGCAAATCCTAGCACAAAACCTGGTTATCTGCTTTCCAACAGGCACTGGGAGACAAATCCTCCTTTCAGCAGGACGACAGTGAATGTTCCTGAGTGGCCTAGATATGTTTTAGACTTAAATTGGCATGAAAATCTATGGCAAGACTTGAAAATGGCTGTCAATTAATGATCAACAACCAAATTAACAGAGTTTATAATAATGTGCAAATATTGTACAATCCCAGTGTGCAAAGCTCCTTAGAGACTTACCCAGAAAGACCTACATCTGTAATCGCTGCTTAAGGTGATTCTAATGTGTATTCACTCAGGGGTGTGAATACTTGTGTAAATTATATATATTTATGTATTTCATTTTAAATAATTTTGCCAAAATTTCCAAAATCATGTTTTCACTTAGTCCTTGTGGGGTCTTGTGAATTCTGGCTGTAACACAACAAAATGTAGACTAAGTCAAGGGGTATGAATACTTTCTGAAGGCACTGTATATTGTGCATTAGGGGGATACATACATGTATATTAGCCTAAGCCATTGAGCTGTTCTCTGGAATGTGTCTAAACCGTTATATAGTTATTGAAGAGTCCTCTTTATATTTGAGATACAATGTGATTGTGCCGTCTTTATTAAACAAAGCCTCCAGAAGGACCTTCTGTGTCCGCGATATTTTTTTTTTTAATTGTCTCTTTATTCAAGGGTAGCCTGAGGTCAGCCAGTTACCATATGTTCATAATACTCCATAGGAATGTGTGTAAAATGAGCCATTCATATCTTCAGGTCCATTAGGCTTGCATAAACTCTGCTGTGTTTCTCAAGACATGTTTATTTTGTATTTATTTATTTATTTTTTTGGGGGGGGTCTGTTTGTTAGGCAGTTGGTATCACCGATCAGAAAGCATTATTGCTTGTAAAGTTAGAATGTCTGTGTTTTCTAGGGTTATTTTACCATTTTACCAATAAACCATATTCAGTATGATAAATGGTCCTATTTATGGGGTTACAAATTGGTCATAGTGTTACAGATTTGTTTCCACCAACATAATTGAGACTTCAGTTCAGATATTTTCAGGTAAGACACGGGCCGTAGGGACAGTGTTAAGGAGCTGCTGTGTGGATAATGAGAAGGTACATGGGACAAAATGTGAAGGTGGGCGTCTGTCTCACTGTTAAACGGGATGCAAAAACGCAGCGAGTCTTTCCACCTGCTTTCTGACTGTCAAACCAGCACAAACCACCCCTCTGCCCTCCCTCCACCTTCCTCGTTCTTCCTTCTCTCATTCCCTCTCTGTGGCAGAGATGGCAACCCTGATCCAGCCTAATTGCGATGATCAAACATGCACTGGGTTGACGCGGAGTGGCGGCTTGACAAACGCAATCATCCGGATGGCCTGCGTTGAAGTGGCCATGGTTGGCAGCTGCCCTGGCTCCTCAGATGGGACCCGATCCTGCCCCCGAGGTCAGGCAGGCACCAGTCGCCATGGAGGGGGGCTAATGGGGGATGGTGGTTGTGGGAGGGGTGGGTGAAGGTTTGAGGAGGGGCAACGAGGGTGAGTGAGGGCAGGGGGACAGGCAGCGAATTATCTAAAAGGATTTTGAAGAGCACGATCTGGAGCGCTTCCAAATGACTAGATTCACATTATGTATTCTAATGGTGAAAGCCCTGAGGTGGATTAGCTACGGACACCACAGTCCCTTCACGCCCCCGGTTGGCAGACCAGGCCCTTGTTACCAGGCCCTGCCAGCCAGTCCCAGCCGTGACAACCCTCCCTGAGTCCCCTGACCCCCATTACCCCACAGACACCTGGGTTAAAGCCAACCTCTCAAATTCAGCTACAGGATTAGCAGCAGACAGAGGAGGCTAGGAGGTGACCCTCTCCATCTCTAATAGCATATGCATTTAAAACCGTATGATTACATGATTTGGGGCGTCTATTGAGAGCATGCTGAGAGCCTCCTGAGAAGCACAATAACTGGTTAGCTGTCGACTTCAATTGATTGGATAATGGATGATTGCATGTTGTATTTTATTGAATAATGTGCTGCAAGTGTAGTGAGTGCTGTACAACAAAACTACAATTTTGGCATAATTTTGTTTTGTTTTTCTATTATTTTAGAACATTTTGTTATTATGTGATAGAAATGAAGACAAACATCACAGACCTACAGTATTTAAAAATAAACCAATGTTAAAATGCTGTTTCTTGAAATAACATGGGGCTCCATACTGTACAATGTACTCCCATAGTATTCCTTATCACTCCTTTGATCATGTCAGCTTTGGCTAAGTGCATGTCCTGCCAGCTAGGCCTGTGCCTACTGTATCGGCTAAGAGAGGAGTTGACTGTGTTGTTCATGTTGTGGTGGATTAAAAACAAGTCTACATGTGGCACACTAAAAGGAAGTAACACTGGCCTTAAGGGAGCGCCACACTGTTTGGTATTGACTGGCCAAGCTTAAGTATAGTGTTTCCTCCAAAATGGACCCGAGGTTTTTTGTGTCAACATAATCATATACCTCACTGCATTTCACTGGCTCTCCGTACTCCTTACAAAGAAAGCTTTCGGCACATACTTTTTCAATTGTAGTGCACTTAAACACAAATGTCTTTCATATACTGGAGCTTGTCTGGGATTTTTTTATTTATTCTTAGACTATTTCTGCTGTACTGCTGGGAACTCCTGCAGTGTTTTATTTTTACCCTTTTCAAATGCATACTTACATTGTGCTTAATGTTTTCAGCTCTTTTTCCACAAGCCTACTGGTGCGGTAAGTGAAGTTATAACATATAGTTGTATTTGAGTTGAGGGTTTGTCTCTTAGTTTGTGAGAGAGTGGATCAATATTGATACTGTGGGGGAAGAATGCATTCACAGTATGTTCTGAACAACACTTTGGAAATACAGAATGTGTATTTTTATCACATACAGTTGTCGTCGGAAGTTTACATACACTTAGGTTGGAGTCATTAAAACTTGTTTTTCAACCACTCCACAAATTTCTTGTTAACTAACTATAGTTTTGGCAAGTCAGTTAGGACTTTGTTAGGACTTTGTTACTTTGTACATGACACAAGTCATTTTTCCAACAATTGTTTACAGACAGATTATTTCACTTATAATTCACTGTATCACAATTTCAGTGGGTCGGAAGTTTACATACACTATGTTGACTGTGCCTTTAAACAGCTTGGAAAATTCCAGAAAATGATGTCATGGCTTTAAAAGCTTCTGATAGGTTAATTGACATAATTTGAGTCAATTGTAGGTGTACTTGTGGATGTATTTCAAGGCATACCTTCAAACTCAGTGCCTCTTTGCTTGACATGTTAAAATGAAAAGAAATCAGCCAAGACCTCAGAAAATAAATCGTAGACCTCCACAAGTCTGGTTCATCATTGGGAGCAATTTCCAAATGCATGAAGGTACCACGTTGATCTGTACAAACAATAGTACACAAGTATAAACACCATGGGACCATGCAGCCGTCATACAGCTGAGGAAGGAGACACATTCTGTCTCCTAGAGATGAACGTACTTTGGTGCGAAACGTGCAAATCAATCCCAGAACAACAGCAAAGGACCTTGTGAAGACGCTGGAGGAAACAGGTACAAAAGTATCTATATCCACAGTAAAACGAATCCTATATCGACATAACCTGAAAGGCCGTTCAGCAAGGAAGAAGCCACTGCTCCAAAACCGCAATAAAAAAGCCAGACTACGGTTTACAGCTGCACATGGGGACAAAGATGGTACTTTTTGCACTTTTTTATCCTCTGGTCTGATGAAACAAAAATAGAACTGTTTGGCCAGAATGACCACCATTATGCTTGGAGGAAAAAGGGAGAGGCTTGCAAGCCGAGGAACACCATCCCAACCGTGATGCATGGGGGTTGCAGCATCATGTTGTGGGGGTGCTTTGCTGCAGGAGGGACTGGTGCAATTCACAAAATAGATGGCATCATGAGGAAGGAAAATGATGTGAATATTTTGAAGCACCATCTCAAGACATCAGTTAAATCTGGGTCGCAAATGGGTCTTCCAAATGGACAATGACCCCAAGCAAACCTGACTCAGTTACACCAGCTCTGTCAGGAGGAATGGGCCAAAATTCGCCCAACTTATTTTGGGAAGCTTGTGGAAGGCTACCCGAATCATTTGACCCGAAGTTAAACAATTTAAAGGGAATGCTACCAAATACTAATTGAGTGTATGTAAACTTCTGACCCACTGGGAATGTGAATAAATAAATAAAAGCTGAAATAAATAATTCTCTCTACTATTATTCTGACAGTGGTAATGGCAATCCTAATGGACCTAAAACAGGGATTTTTTTACTAGGATTAAATGTCAGGAATTGTGAAAATTGAGTTTAAATGTATTTGGCTAAGGTATATGTAAACCTCCGACTTCAACTGTATCTTCTATCTTATGAAAAACAATTACATTTTAATTGCTGGGATCAATCTCTATTGTGTTAATGGAAGTCACATGAAGTAAATTAGTTATACAGGTGTTCAGTCCTTCCATCTTCTTACCAGTGCCTACCAACTGGTGAGACTGCTCATCCTAATTTGACAACTTGTAGGATCTCATTATAAGGGGCCTTATTTGCGTGAATGGACGCTGTGGTTCTGAAGTAGTACGTCATTAGCACTTCTGGGTAAGCACAGCAGTAGTGGACATGTCTCAGCAGGGCCAGACCAGGTCAAAGGGATTAGCACCGGACATCCCAGAATTAGTGATCCTGACCAACAATGAAAGACTGATTTAATTCCACAAAAATAGAGCTCAGTCTTGGCAGGCTGTGATGGAGAACAATACTCACGCATTTGTCACTTATTTATCTAGTTATAGAAATGTGTTGATATTCAGTTGTATTCTTGCCTATTAATTGTGTATTGTTTATCTATTGAATTGTTTTTGACAGTGGCCAACATTAGTATTTACTCATGATTCCTCATGGACACCAATCTCATTGCTGTCAGTGCAGTGAGAGGCTGAGGCTGGAAATGTGGAGCAGATTGTTTGGGGTTTAGGGTTTTCTAATCCTCCCAGAGACAGAGGTGAAAGGAGTGGGCAAGGGGACAGAGGGTCTCCTTCAGCTCCTTGGCCCAGGGCTCTGAGGGCAGGCAAATGGACTGGTCTTGGGCAGAGGTCAATCTAAGGAGACTGACAGACAGTGATGTGATTCCAGTAGGGCAGAGCCGGCACATGGCTCCTACAAGCCCAGCACCCACAGGCCTCTAAGCCACAAAGCACCTTCTACCACCCGTGTTCTTAACGAGCCAAGAAGGATCCAAGAAAAGAAGTGTGCGTGTGAGTACATTTACATTGTGTAAATGTATGGAAGGATTTTAATTCGATTTGGTGGGGAAAGTGTTAACTGGTTTTGTCAAGGAATTTGTATCACTTGAATATCACAGTCCTGTCATCATGTTATGTTGTGTATTTATTTTCCTTTTTTTATTGTATTTGATTTACTTGTATTTAATGTAATTATTGTGTAGGCCTATACAATGCACACACCAATTTGCTGGTGTGATATGCTAAGCTAATGCACCCCCAAAAATATTTAGAAAATCCAAGATCCTAACGAGGTGTTTGAAACCAAATGTGGATTTACATTTTGTTTATTATTATTATTATTAATATTATTTATTTATTTTACAATAGAATGTCTTATAATTTTCAATGACTTTTGTGGTGTCATGTATACAAACACATGTATGTTACAATCCTATAATTTTCCAGAGTCGAGTACCCACTGCATATTTTGAGCAGCTACAACAATATTATTGCTGACTGCCCCTTTGGACATTATTAAGAAGTTTCCAGAACACCATGTAGTTGGCTGGCTGATTCCATCTTTTCAACACCATTCTCCAGGAAGAGATCCAAGGACTTCGCCCGATGCTCATTAACTTCCCTCATGGCATTTTAGAATGCGCCTTGTGAGCTCTTTGTGTCAAGAGCCAATGCTTCTTCTAACTAGCCTGTGCTCTCCTCCAGCAGCGAAAGAAATTGCTTTCCAAAATGTTGGTAAGGGTTGGTTTAATTAGAATTTCATTTGGGCTAAACGGGGGAAACTGATGTAGTTAACATTTGGTGGACTTAATTGGTCCTTTTCTCTCCTCTCAGCCCTTAAAAACAGCTGAAGCTACTCCTGTTAATCTCCCAATCAATTGAAATGGCCAAACAAAAGTCTTGCTCTTCTTTTCTTCCTGTCTCAGCCGAGCCTTTTGTGACTTGTAAATGCATCAATTTTGGGTGATCCTGGTCGTGTAGATGTTCTCAATTGTTGACAGTTGATTAATGCGCTCTTGTGTTGGTAATCTCTCTCGCTGTTTTACATGTGCACGCAGTAATGAGCTCCGTTGTCAATTAACGTGTTTCTGGAAGCGAAGCTGGTTGCTCTGATGCGTGAGAGGTATGTGCAGAGAAAAGGGCAACGCTGCTGCCTTTAGGTTGTTTACTTCAGTCCCCAGCACTCTTTTCTCCGGCTTTGGACAAGACGGACACTCTTGTGCATAGCCCTGACGCGTTTCTACACACAAACATTTATTTTGAGAAACTCGCACCATTCGCATTTTCCCATCTATAGACTATTCCCTAACAAAGATGGATGAATGGATACTGAAATTCAATGTAGGCTGAGTTGTAAAGATTGTTTATACAAAACAAACCAACCCTGTTGTTATAAGACGTAAAAACAAGTAACATTGGCAACACTGTAATGATTATTCGGCCCATCAACCCAATATGATTGTAGGTGTGGACATGTTCCAGATTGTCCATGCAAGGGGATACCAACTTGATAGCTTTGCCTATTGTTTAATTGGGCATAAATGACCCCGTGATATTCTAGCTGTTATGTTTGTGTTGGAATTTGATTATGATTTTTTTCTGCATATGCTAACCCCCTACCCGCAACTCATTGACTGTGGTCAATTAAACTGTATTATTTGATGAAGCTTTGGAATGTTTGTATAGAAAAATTGCTGATAGTCTATCCTACGTAGACTACGAATTAAAATATGAGAATAATTAGGCCTAACGAAAGTACATTTGAAAATATTTTTTATTCTTCTGATAGAACAATTAATGCATACACTTAATAACATTTATGACGCAATGTGACGTGGCTTTCTTGGATTTCTATTGAAAACTCCGTAGCCTAAACTGGAATTACGCACAATCTGTGCACTACACTTGAGTGTTCAAATTACGCACAATGTTCAACGCCAACAAATACGTGCAGAGTGTGAAATATATACATATTATTCCTAGAGCCTATATGTTGAACAATAATGTGAGCCTTTAGGGCTATATAAAGTATTGGTCGATGTGACAACAGCAAAATAGAATGTAACTGACAATATAACAATGATTTTTGAAAGAAAAAAACACACACACCAGTTGGTATATTCTCGTCTCTGAAGGATATTTTATGTGAACTAGCAGGACCAGGGTGGACAAGAGGTGAACAGACCATTCAACTGGTTATAATAGCTTCTAACCGGTCCCTGGACATGGTGCATAATTATTACACGTTCTAATTGGTAGACCGAGATTTGTGAGCACGCGCCCGTCTCTCGTCAGAATTTCTGTTAGCCGCAAGGATAATATTGTTCCAGGAGCCGTGTGCAGAATACGTTATCCTTTATTAAAGTTGGACAGAGGTGGATGATATGGGCCAAGTGCTCTATTATTCATATTCTGATGAACACGTATATGCGCGGAAGCCCACTATCGACGGCGTTTAGCTGATTAATGTAATTCGCATTCAAGAGTCCATGTTATATCTGATCATTTGTGCCATTACACGGAAGTCAAGTGTAGTATCATCAGACTTGTCTCTTTGTCTGGCAAAAAGTGCTTAAACTGAATTTATAGCTACCAATTTAAAGTGGAGGTGTATAATGCTACACAGCCCTACTTCTCCCAACCAAGTAACAGGAGCCATGTATTATTGGCGTATAAACCCAGACCAGCCCACACACTGGTGCTAGTAAAACAGCTGCTTGCTAATCTTTTTTTGTGAAAAAGCAAACATCTGGATATTTGAGAGGATGAAATGGCCTATAGTCTTATCAGACCTATCACTGTCTTCCCAACTGGGTTTCGGCATATAGGCTACATTTAACTTGATTTGAAAGAAGGCTGAAATATCAATACAATTCCGTTCTGATATGTTATAGGCCTTTTCAAATCATTGACTAACCTACTCCTATATACATTTAGAGTAGGCATATTTTTCTCAAAAACCTAAACGTTTTCGATAGCATATTATGTACGATACACATTTTATTTCCTATTAATAAATGGCAACTGTTGAAATTGTTAAACATTCAATTTAATGCATAAGTTATGTTGATGTATAAAACGTTTTATCCACATGTAGGTTACAATTTAGTTGTATGTAGCCTACATTGTAATGTATACAAATGCGCCCAAGGTAAAACACTTTTAAATAACATTTTATTTTCATTATTTACAATTCGATTTTCACACGTTATGCAATAGAAGAAAAAAACACGTCCTCCTGAATTTCCCCATGGGTTGAGCAAATAGTAATTTTCTTCTTAAATGTTTATAACATTAATTCATTCACTCACGGTCAGATTTACTGCACTGCTGCAACAAAGCAAAATTCCCATCCTCATTATTATAATTTTAAAATCGAATAAAACCTAAAAAAAACTCATTTGCTTTTCATCAGGCTATCAAGTCGTCCCAATGTTTATTTTCATGCTTCATAGGTTCCCTTCTTTTAACAATTATATTTGATGTTTTCATCACTCAGTGAAAACTGGAGAAACAAATGCATTGAGAAATTTGCGCTGGCGAGGCTTAATAACCTGTCAATTTAAGTGTGAAGGAGACTGTCCAAATCCAATGGAAAACTCAGCTTTCGGGTCCCCTGGAAGAATCGGTCGCCACAGATATAGGCCTACATGAGTTATTGTCGTGCAATTTCCTTATGTGTTTTTTCAGGTCAAAGTTTCTGCAGAAGCCTTTCCCGCAGGTCCCGCACGTGAAGGGCTTTTTGTCGTTGTGCGTGTGCATGTGAAAGGTTAGGTTGTAGACCTGATGGAAGGCCTTGTTACAGATGGAACACTTGTACTGTTTCTCTCCGCTGTGCGTCAATTTGTGGTTCTTGTAATTTCCTGAAATTGGGAAATGCAATTAATAAAAATTAACATCGCGAATAAAATGAACAGCATACACGAAAGGGAACACATTTAGCTCCTTTTTTCTCCTCAAGGTCAACAGTTCACAATTAAGTTACTCTTCACAAAGGCGCTCCATTCTACAGCCTTCATTAATCAGCGATTTGCATGTCGAAGTCAAGAAGTTGTCAAACTTTGTCACAATCAAACGCAACAGCAACTGAAAACGGTTGGATTATAAACCAGAGAAAGGTCTGTCTCTTGACCCATGGCGAATTTAAGAGTCTTGTGTGGAGAGTTAGTTAGTGTAAAGTGACATGTCCGATTTAAATTGACGCTTCAACATCAGAGGGCAGCACTGGGTATCAATAATACCAATAATATGGATATGCCTCTAAATATTGGGAATTGTGTGCCTTTGCTGTTACCTTTGGATGTAATCTAGGCTACATTATCATTATGTTATAACTGGGATATATCATTACCACCATCATATAGCCTAGTTATTGTTATAAAAGCATGATTTTTTATTAATATTTGTCTGGGATATTAATTTCATTAATTTATATTGCAGGCTGAAAATAATATGATCTGGATTATTTTATTATGATTCTCTGGTGTTATATTAATCTCAAAACATATAGTCTAGGCTAAAACCTACAATGCGGGTTTTTGTAAATATAGCCTACATTAGAGGACATATCCTGAATATCTTGACCAAGGTTTAAATAGTGATAATTACCTTTCTGATGAAATCCTTTCCCACAGAATTCGCAGACGAAAGGTTTGTACCCGGCATGGATCCGTATGTGAGTGTTCAGCGTCGAACTTCTGTTGAACGCCTTGCCACACTGGTTGCATTTATGAGGCTTTTCCTGATACAGATATACAAAATATCTAAATTATTATTATTTGTAAGCAATCCTCGAGGGAGTTTATAATATAGGCATATATAACTAATCTAGTTGTTATCGAGTGAAATACATGTTTCACCTGTGTGTGGATGATTTTGTGTCTGCACAACGTGCTGGCTTGACGGAATCCTTTCCCGCACACTTTACACACGAACGGCCTCGCGCCTGTGTGCACTGGCATGTGTCGTGTCAAATTATAATGGGCATTGAACACCTGCAGAACAAAACAAACAGGCTCGTTTTCACTTTTATTGTATTTAATTTGTGAGAGGTTTTGATAATGAGAAAAACACATGTCAGCTTCAATTTAATGTCCAAGTAAATAGGGTATGCCTATTCTAATCTACTGCACAAAACATTTACAATAACTGATACTGCGTTATTGTCTATAGGCCTACATGCTTTTTTTAAAGGGAAATGTAAGTGATTTGCATAGCAAATAATAAACAAACAAAACGAACAATAACAATTGCTTCGTTATTATTTTTTTGCCATTCGTTATACTGAATGAAATGCTTTACCTTTCCACACACTTCGCAGGTGAAGTTTTTGGGTTTCCCGTCCGTGGAGCTGTTGTGCTTGCTATGCGCTTTCACTCCATTTTTCTCCGAGCTCAGGCTATGGTTCTCCTTCACTATCTGGTCGAGCTGGCCAGGGAGATGCTCCTTGTGTGGGTACTGAGGTGTCGGAAACTTTTCGGTGGAAGTGCTTGCGAGTTTGGCGTTCTCCAGCAGTAGCAGTTTCTGGTGCGCACTGAGAGAAGCTTGGGCTTGTGAGTTGGCCATGGCAGAGGAAAACAAGTGTCCGCTTAGCAGCTCAGACTGGTGATAAGCAGAGTCCAGGTAGTTAAAATAATAAAGAGAGCCGTTGGTGGGCATCGCCACTGCCTGGTGGATGACTTGGGGTTTTATCACCCTCCCCGGTAATAAAGAGTTCTTCAACCCCGAGTCAATTTTGCCACACATCCCACAGTTGGCTTTGCACATCGCCGCAGAAGTGCATAGTGTTCCTCTGAAATTAGCTTTCCAAAATTCGGAGTAATTCATCAGCGCCTTGGCTTGTAAGTCGTAGCTAAAAGGTTGTAGGGGGATCATGCACGGTATAGGTGAGCAGAGACCCAGCATCTTCATTCCCTCTGAAGTCTCCACTACTCGCCGCTCATCCAAACGGACTTTTGGTTCAGAGGTCTTGGACATGATCCGTTCAATGGAGAAGGCCAGCGCCTTTGGTGCGGCGGACACTCCGTTCCTACCGCCATCGAGTCGTGGGACAGACATTGCCGTTCCCAAAGGGAGAGAACTTGACATTTTGTGTACCGAACTTGGTATGAGCAGCAGCCGACCAGCCGTCCTGTCCTCGCCTCCTGAATTCCAGAAAAGACCGGACGCACATCAGTTTAATAAGCACCTTGGTATTACAATCTCACACATTTGCATTCAAATGGGCATCACTGGAACAATAGAGTCCAGGGCTACCAGATTAATGCTCATTGGTACACACAAAATTAACAGAACATTACAAAGCTCGTTAAGGAAAAGAAAAGGGCAAAAAGCAGTGAGTTCATTTCTATTCAACACCTCTGAGAATCTGATAGCAAATTTAGCGTCTGAGTCAATGTTGAAGTTTACCTTTTTGTAAAGCGACGACAGATGTATTCGGAGATAGCAGCGTGACTGCTCTGTCACATTTTGGAAGCGGACGTCTTCATCAGCGCGAGATCACTGTCTCTTGCATTTAGCTACATCACATGGACTAGCTCATATCAAGTGTGACAAGGAAACGCCATCACCAGCCCTGCCCCTTCTCCCACCGCCCACTTATATACTGCCATGGGGTGGTATACATGACAGTTATTACAGATTATTATTTATGTCTCCATCCTCAAATTCTCTGCTTATACCACCAGCCATTCTCTAATCGAATAACTATGCTTTAGTCTATTCCTTTCTCGAAAAAAATAAAAGATGAGGGCCATTTGATCATGTTAATGTGAACAATGTGTTTGTTATTATTTGTAGGCTGCATGTTATTATTATTGTTATTATGCTATTGTTATTGTTATTTGTGGTATCATTTGTTTGTTGCTGATTGCTGTTGACAACAGTACTGGTTTTAGTAAAAAGGCCTATCATTCGCATTGTATTCGATTTATTTCAGGCTACCATGTTTTGAATTGGAATATCTGTAAATATTAGGCTAAGTAGTGAATAACACATTTTCTGATTGTACTGCATGCTTCTAATTAGTAAACTTCTTGATTAACTTGATTAACAATAATCATTTTTTTGTCCTCCGGTTTGACCAGACAAACTTTTCATTGTGAGTTGCTAATCCTTGGAGATGGAATATTTTTTTCCAAGCTGGTTTATTACTATTTGTATCATTGTGAAGGTCCAATTTCCACCTGTTTAAAGAGCAGATTGCAATAGCAGAACCTCCCTCGGATCCTATTAAACGTTTTTCCTCCACCTATTCAGAAGAACCAATTTTCCAGAGCGATTCAGAGCTCAGCTCAGCCCGAAAAAAACTGCTCTTTCACTTTTAGCCACTAAAGCACTGCGTGGAACCTGGTTTTGTGTTTTTCTGAAATAAAAGAACGGATTAAGGGGGAAGAAAAGACTTAGCCTGGCCAGAGGTAGACCTTTAAGTAAAAAGAGCTCCTTTTAAACCAGTATAAAAAGTTTGCTGGAATCCAGAGTTTTGTGTGCTTGTTACAATGACCAGTTGCCCTCTCCTCTTTTTTTCATAAGGACCAGCTTAAATTCATTTGTTTGCAGACGATTTTACCTGAGACGCACAACAAATGACAAAAATACATTCCAAAAGAACTTTGCAAGTTCACACACACAACTGCGCATTATGATTTCCTTTAGGCCTATTATTGGTTTGACAACGTATTGTTGATGTTTATTATGTAGACCATGCCATTCTAAAGTGTCTCCCCTTAATACAAGGAATGTCAGACATTGAGTGTGGATAAGTTAATTTACATGTCCTTGACATAGTCTTTTTTAATCGTTGAATGTGGAAAATATGAACTGAGATAAACTGCTTTTATGTCGACTTTGTTTCACAGTTTAAACTGAGTGACAAACAGGTGTTTAGGATACTGACGTCCGTTCGTTTCTCTGCTCTTTTTGTATACGATTGTCATAAATTAAATGTATGTAGAAAATATACGAAAATAAGCCATACATTTTCACAACAGTCTGTCTTTACAGATGAAAAAAGGTATGTATTTCTATGTAACCAAGACCTGAATATGTAGGCCAATTATGCCACATCTTAAATCCCGTTACACACCTGCAACTTTAGCGCAGAAGGGTTTAAACGAGTCCCACTAATTATACTCATATGTAAATGAGGTAACTCTAATTTGAGTTTATTCAGGCCCACTACCGGCTCGTCCACACAATAAACATTGATCCTATTGCTGTAACCCCGGCACACTACTCGGCATTAACATGTTCAGCAATTAGCTCGGGCATCGACTTAGGGGACTAGCTCTTGTCTCTCCTTTCCAAAGCAGGCAAGCAAACATGTAGCTTACACAATGCAGCTGTCCGGGACGCTGCATTTGCATGACACATTTGTTTGTTTGTTTCCCAATCTATTACTGTGATACACTAGACCTATACTATATTTGGTAGTAAACGGTGGACTTGTTGTACTATCATGTTTTCCAAGTCTAATATAATTCAATGTACAGTATGTAATGTATAAATTTTTTAAATCAGTAACTGCAAAGTTTATCCCGGATATAGTCTACTCATACTCAAAGTAGACAGCTTATTAGTTCACAGTTATACGTATAATGCAATATTAAAAAGGTAAGGTGGTGGTAAAATGACAACAATAATAAAACACTTGTGCCAAGCTTATGATTCCAAATGTATGATGACATCTGCTAGCTGTTTGGCATCCAGGTTCACTCCAAACCTAATTCAATTATAGTGTACATTATAAACTCTTATCTCAAACCATGATTTTGAATTAGAAAATGAAGCAAAAAGTAATAAACAACATTCAGAATCGCTGTTAAACCTATTGACTTAATAAATACATTTATATTTTCTCTTCAGTTTATACACAGGTAGAAACTTAGACATTCCCACTTCTTTGTATTAGTTTCAGTGACTAACGGTGGAGGCAAAGTGTTGAGAACGCCTTGGTCCTGTTGACTCTGCAGTAAGTCAAGTCGAGAAGTTTCCAGAGCGACCTGCTGCTGAGAGTTGGCCACGATGCCACAAGTGACCAGAGAACATGTCTCCTACTGAATCCTATACTGTAGTTGCTCGCAATTCTATAGGAATTTGTGTCACCTCTATGAGAATCCTATTGGAAACCTATTGGGCTACTTTTTTTCAATATTGTAAAACAATCCCATTGGATCCTTTTAGTCTTGTAAGTCTTGATAAGTCTCACCCCAATCAGAAAGTTAGAACTTTTTTTCTTAATTGAACTCATTAAATTATAGTTTGTTGTCATTTGTTCCAGTACAATAAAACAACATTAATTAGATTTTCTTTGATTGGAAACAACAGTTCTATGTTAATTTTGGTTTTATTCACCACCACAATATGTCATTGATTCTAGGCTGCAAGCAGAAGTTATTTGATTTGATTCTTGTTGTTGAACTAGAACTTACAACATGACATTGTTGTCTGATTGACTAGCAGATCTGGAAGAGTCTGGTTGACTAGCAGATCTGGAAGAGTCTGGTTGACTGGCAGATCTGGAAGAGTCTGGTTGACTGGCAGATCTGGAAGAGTCTGGCTGACTGGCAGATCTGGAAGAGTCTGGCTGACTGGCAGATCTGGAAGAGTCTGGCTGACTGGCGGATCTGGAAGAGTCTGGCTGACTGGCGGATCTGGAAGAGTCTGGCTGCCTGGCGGATCTGGAAGAGTCTGGCTGACTGACGGATCTGGAAGAGTCTGGCTGACTGACGGATCTGGAAGAGTCTGGCTGACTGACGGATCTGGAAGAGTCTGGCTGACTGACGGATCTGGAAGAGTCTGGCTGACTGACGGATCTGGAAGAGTCTGGCTGACTGACGGATCTGGAAGAGTCTGGCTGACTGACGGATCTGGAAGAGTCTGGCTGACTGACGGATCTGGAAGAGTCTGGCTGACTGACGGATCTGGAAGAGTCTGGCTGACTGACGGATCTGGAAGAGTCTGGCTGACTGGCAGATCTGGAAGAGTCTGGCTGACTGACGGATCTGGCTGCTCCATGCTGACTGGCGGCTCTGGCTGCTCTATGTAGATTGACAGCTCTGGCGGCTTCTTGCAGACTGACAGCTCTGGCTGCTCCTTGCAGACTGACAGCTCCTTGCAGACTGACAGCACCTTGCAGACTGACAGCTCCGGCTGCTCCATGCAGACTGACAGCTCCATGCAGACTGACAGTTCCGGCTGCTCCATGCAGACTGGCAGCTCTGGCTGCGCTAAACAGGCGGGAGACTCCAGCAGCGCAGGAGAGGAGAAAGGCTCCGACAGCGCTGGAGAGGCGAGGCGCACTGTAGGCCTGATGCGTGGTGCTGGCACTGGTTGTACTGGGCTGAGGACACGCACAGGAAGCCTGGTGCGGGGAGCTGCCACCGGAGGGCTGGGGTGTGGAGGTGGTACTGGGTAGACCGGACCGTGCAGGCTCACTGGAGCTCTTGGGCTCGACGCTCAATCTAGCCCGGCCGATACGTGGAGCTGGAATAGAACGCACCGGGCTATGCACCCGCACTGGAGACACAGTGCGCACCACAGCATAACACGGTGCCTGCCCGTTCTCTCTAGCCCCCCGGTAAGCACAGGGAGTTTGCGCAGGTCTCCTACCTGGCGTAGCCATACTCCCTGTTAGCCCCCCCCCCAAGAAATTTTTGGGGCTGACTCTCGGGCTTCCAACCACGCCGCCGTGCTGCCTCTTCAAACCAGTGCCTCTCCGCTTTCGCCGCCTCCAGTTCTTCCTTGGGACGGCGATATTCTCCAGGCTGTGCCCAGGGTCCTTTTCCGTCCAATATCTCCTCCCAAGTCCAGAAGTCCTGTGATCGCTGCCCTGTGGCTCCTGCCTGTTGACACGCTGCTTGGTCCGTTTGTGGTGGGTGATTCTGTAACGGATTTCTTCCAACTCCTCCTCTGACGAAGAGGTGGAACAAGGATCGGACCAAAATGCAGCGTGGTTCGTTAGATACATCTTTAATGATGAAGAAAACACAAACAATACAAAACAACAAACGTCGAAAACCGAAACAGCCCTGACTGGTGCAACAAACACAGAGACAGGAACAATCACCCACAAACACACAGTGAAACCCATCCTACCTAAATATGGTTCCCAATCAGAGACAACGATAATCACCTGACTCTGATTGAGAACCGCCTCAGGCAGCCATAGACTAATCTATACACCCCACACAACCCCAAGACGAAACACACTACAAATAAACCCATGTCACACCCTGGCCTGACCCAATAAATTAAGATAACATAATAAATATAGACCAGGGCGTGACAGACATACAAGACTATACTGAATCAGTGGAGGCTCCTCGGTGAAAAATAAAATATTTAAAAAAATAATCATTGTAAAACACTAAAGTTATAATTTTTTGATGAAACTATACTAAATATATTTACATCACCAAATAATTGATTAAAACACACTGTTTTGCAATGAAGGTTTACAGTAGCCTCAACAGCAGTCTATAGGGTAGCACAATAGTGTAGCCGGATGACAGCTAGTTTCAGTTCTACTCTGGGTACATTGACTTCAATACAAAACCTAGGAGGCTCATGATTCTCAACCCCTTCCATAGGCTTATACAGTAATTATGACAACTTCTGAACACTTGCAGTATGCGCTGACATGTTGTCCACCCAATCAAAGGATCAGCGAATGAATCTAGTACTGAAAGCATAAGCTACAACTAGCTAGCACTGCACTGAATAACATGTGGCGAGTAGTTGACTCAGAGAGAAAGACAATAGTTTAACAGTTTTGAACAAATACATTTCTTCAAAAATGAAGGAGAAGCAAGAGAGAGAGATTTCATGTTTTTTTCACTTTCAGTTTCACTGACTTAGCTAGCAAACGCAGCTAGCTAGTTTAACCTTCTCAAACACCCTGCTCAAACAGAGGGATGCTACGTTAGCTAGCTGGTTATGAATTTCCAACACAACACTTGTACTCTTCCAAGCCAATGTAAGGTTTTACTAATTTATTGCCGCCAGGACCCACTGGTGTAACTGCTGGACTGCTTACTAACTATACACTGAAACGTGACTTCATGATTGTAAGGGGTTTATTAACCGTTAGTTCTATTAGATATGTTGACTATGACATTACAAATAAAAATGTGATTAACGTTAATTAAAAAGAAATAAAAATAGATTTATTTTTGTTTATTTTTTAAAATTCACATTTTCAAACAGTCCATTTATATTTTCTAACCGGGCTATACATTTGGATGAGTTTTTCTTCTTGCCTGAGTAGCTTGGTTTCACTGCCAAAAATAAAATGAAACCATCTAACATAAACTCACCCCATTCTGTACAGATGTGCGTAACCGCGACATTCAAACAAGGCTGCAATGAAAACGAATGTGACTGTGGTGACTGTGTTGGCATCAACATCTGGGATGTGAACTACCTTTCAATTCAGCGTTGATTGACATGGTAATGGATTACAGTATTTGAGAAAATATGAAAAAACTGACCCCTCCCGATCCTGTACTTTACATTGTAACGTACAGTGACTAATTTTGTGCCATACAGCCTCTTTCCACCAGGGGTAGTCCTTCTCTCGCAGATTAAAATCATGGTTAACCATATACACTTGTAAGAAAACTTCATTTTTCCTGATTTTTGTCTAAATTAATATAATTACTGCTAATATTAAACTAATATTTCATGACTAGGGTGCCAATTGCATTTTTTCCACGAGCCATACTGCGAGCCATTATGACACTCAAAAGCTGGAACAGCTGCAGTTCACTTGTGAGGCTAATGTTAGCGCAGCTTAACCCCTTTTCAAATTCAACACAAACCTCCAAACAGGTATGTGATGAGACATTACATAAACTCTTTATGTTTTATTTACATTTTAAAGTTGATTAATTGGACAAATCGGGTGAAAAAAAACTTTTCTTCACACAACATATTTCCCCCTTTCAAGATCACTTAGTAGCCTTCGCTCACCACCCGCCATTTTTAAAAAGACCCGACAGAGCTCATTGCCTTGTTGAATTATGCAGAGATGGGCATCATGAAGGTCTCCTCATTAATTTTGTTGGAAAGGGGAGAAATTGTGCTTTACATTGGTATTGATATTACAGTTGATCTGGAAGTATTATGTTTTTTGGGCGCAAAAACAAGGTCAATTGTACGGACCAAGGAGATGTACAAAAGGGAGTGAGTTTACGTTACGTTAGTGTTCTGCAAAATAACAACACAATGTCAAATACAGGTAGCCTTGTCAAATAATTAATATCCAACCCCATTAACTGATACTCTCTTGCGGGAATTCCACTAACGGACCGTATTTAGCCAAACATAGCTGCTGCTCATTCCATCTGCTCGAAAATGGGAAAATGACTAAAAAAGTAAGGCCCTTGTCCATAGAGACACATGCCAGCTCTCGTGGTAGTACTGCTACTACCAGCAGTACTACACCTGCACCTGTCGACGACACACATTGTTCTGCTTCCACGAGCACATTCAATGCTAGCATCATTAAATCTACATTCGTTGTTAGCTCAGCTAGCATGGACACTAACAGTTGTGAATCTGAGGCAGCCGAAGAGCTACTGCCCCTTTACCAGGGAAAGCGCTGAACAACAGACAGAGACGTTGGACCATTGAAGAGGTGCAAATATGATAACTACATTGATTTGGGGTTCACTTACATTGGGAGTAGTGCTTTTCCTGAGCCACAGTGTGTGCCATATGTGCAAAAGTACTATCTCACAACTCAATTAAACCTTCACTCTTGACCAAACATTTAGAAACAAAACATGCCACAGGAGTTTTTTGAGCGAGAATTAAGATGACTTTTGAGTAGTAAGACATGTATAGAAACAAAAGATACCATTAATAAGACGGAGCTAGAAGAGTCTTATATGGTGAGCTACCGAGCGGCTAGGACAGGCAAGCCCCATACTATTGTGGAGGACTTAATTCTTCCTACTGACGCGGATATGGCTGGGCCAGTGCTGGGGGAAAAGGCCAACAAATCTATAGAGACAATGCCTTTATCAAATGATACTGTTTCACTACGCGTCAGTTACATGGCATGATGTGTTGAATAAATTACTGCTTCGCATACAAGCCAGTGAATTCTATGCGTTACAGCTGGATAAGTCAACAGACGTGGCGGGCCTGGCACAGCTCCCGTCATATGTCCGTTACGTTTATGGGGGGTCAATTAAGGAAGACATCCTCTTCTGAAAACCACTGGAAACCAGGACAACAGGAGATTATCTTTTTTAAAGTACTGGACAGCTTTGTGACATCAATTGGACATTGGTGGTCAAGATGTGTTGGTATCTGTACTGATGGAGCAAAAGCCATGACAGGGAAACATAGTGGAGTGGTAACAAGCGTGCAAGCAGTTGCTCCCGATGCTACTTGGGTACACTGCAGCATCCACCAAGAGGCTCTTGCTGCCAAGGGAATGCCTGACAGCTTGAAAGACGTTTCGGAAGCTACAGTGGAAATGGTTAACTTTGTTAAAGCAAGGCCCCTGAACTCTCATGTATTTTCTGAACTATGCAATGATATGGGCAACGACCATGTAACGCTTTTACAAGATACAGAAGTGCGCTGGTTATCAAGGGGCAAAGTATTGACACGTTGTTTTGAAGTGAGAGACGAGCTTAAAGTTATCTTTACTGATCATAATTTTCACTTGTCTGAACGCTTGCATAATGATGAGTTACTCCAACGACTGGCCTATCTGGGTGATGTTTTTTCTCGCATGAATGATCTGAATCTAGGATTACAGGGACTCTCAACAATATTCAGTGTGCGGGACAAAATTGAGGTTATGATTAAGAAGTTGGAGCTCTTCTCTGTTTGCATTAACAAGGACAACACACAGGTCTTTCATTGTATGATTTTTTGGTGTGCAAATGAACTCAAGCTTACGGACAATGTCAATTGTGATATAGCGAAGCACCTGAGTGAGTTGGGTACTTTCCCGAAACGGATGACACAAACAACTGGATCCCTTTCATGCCCTGCCTCCAGTCCACTTACCAATATCGAACAAGAGAGCCTCATCGAAATTGCAAGAAGCGGTTCTGTAAAAATTGAATTTAATCAGAAGCCACTGCCAGATTTCCAGATTGGGCTGTGCTCCGAGTATCCTGCCTTGGCAAATAGCGCCTCTAACGTCGAGCAATCCCGTATCCGGGAGCGTAATCATAGCCTCAAGCTCATTAGCATAATGCAACGTTAACTATTCATGAAAATCGCAAATGAAATGAAATAAATATATTGGCTCACAAGCTTAGCCTTTTGTTAACAACACTGTCATCTCAGATTTTCAAAATATGCTTTTCAACCATAGCTACACAAGCATTTGTGTAAGATTATTTATAGCTAGCATAGCATTAAGCCTAGCATTCAGCAGGCAACATTTTCACAAAAATAAGAAAAGCATTCAAATAAAATAATTTACCTTTGAAGAACTTTGGATGTTTTCAATGAGGAGGCTCCCAGTTAGATAGCAAATGTTCAGTTTTTCCAAAAAGATTATTTGTGTAGGAGAAATCGCTCCGTTTTGTTCATCGCGTTTGGCTAAGAAAACCCCCCGAAAATTCAGTCATTACAACGCCAAACTTTTTTCCAAATTAACTCCATTATATCGACAGAAACATGGCAAACGTTGTTTCGAATCAATCCTCAAGGTGTTTTCACATATCTATTCGATGATAAATCATTCGTGGCAGTTACCTTTCTCCTCTGAACCTAATGGAAAAGTGGACGCAGCTGGAGATTGGAGGACACCAAGCGGACACCTGGTAAATGTTGTCTCTTATGGTCAATCTTCCAATGATATGCCTACAAATACGTCACAATGCTGCAGACACCTTGCGGAAACAACAGAAAATGTAGGCTCATTCCTGGCGCATTCACAGCCATATAAGGAGACATTGGAACACAGCGCCTTCAAAATCTGGGGCATTTCCTGTATGAAATTTGGTTTCGCCTGTAGCATCAGTTCTGGGGCACTCACAGACAATATCTTTGCAGTTTTGGAAACGTCAGAGTGTTTTCTTTCCAAAGCTGTCAATTATATGCATAGTTGAGCATCTTTTCGTGACAAAATATCTTGTTTAAAATGGGAACGTTTTTTTATCCAAAAATTAAAAGAGTGCCCCCTATATCGAAGAAGACACTGATGCCTTTTGCAACCATGTACCTATGTGAGAGTGGATTCTTGGCTCTCACTAGCAAGAAAACGAAATACAGGCACAGACTGTGTGGAAAATGATTTAAGACTCAGACTCTCTCCAATACCACCCAACATTGCAGAGTTATGTGCATCCTATCAAGCACACCCTTCTCATTAACCTGTGGTGACTTATTTTTGAGCAAATAAGGTTTTATATTTAAGATGGTTAAATAAAGAACAAAATAATTGATTATTATGATAGTATTATTTGTGCCCTGGTCCTATAAGAGCTCTTTGTCACTTCCCATGAGCCAGGTGGCAAAAACTCACACTCATTCTTATATTTAATAAATGTATTGTATAGTGTGTGTGTGGCACAATGATGTAAAAAAAAATACATTTGAGAGTGTGCTGACCCTGGTGCTAGAGGGGTTACTCAGCTGGAGGTTGGATGTTTCAAGGGGTACGGGACTATAAAATGTTTGGGAACCACTGCTTTAGCCAATGTGGTGACAGTGATGAAAGCTGTGTGTATTGATATGGTTTGGCTTGGCTTGGAAAGTTTTTTTCAGATGATTTGTTGTGCATTGATGTCCACAAATAAAGGGAAAAGGTGAGAGGAGAAGAGTGCATAGATGCGAGATGGAATACAACGTGGCTGCTATGAAAGTGAACTGTGTTTACGCTTAATCAGGGGTGTATTCATTCCGCCGATTCTGTTAAATAAAGTTTCTCAAACGGAAGCAAACGGAATGGAACTGAGATAAACATACCTGAATTTGTCCTATAGAAACACTCGTTTGCAACTGTTGGACTAACGATTAACCCTAGATCACCTAGATGCAGGAAAGAGTGTGCAAGGCGATATTGAATGTATCACTGTCTGTCCATGTGTCACTGTCTGTCACGTCAGATTTTTCTCTCGACCTGTGTGCACCTACGTTGTAAACTTTAATTCATAGGCTATGTTGTAGCAACCTCATGATGGGCATAGGGAAAATTCGAATATCATGTAGTAACCTAAATCTATCGATGTTACACTGAACTGGGTGAATGGAATATGAATGACAGTTATCCAATATGCTGTAATAGAAATAAGGCCATGCTCATGAAAAAAAACCTGACTCCCTCATCATGAACGTCACTGACCGCCATTGTACTGTATACAATGTTACAATAACACAAGCTTTTGAGGGGTTTTCCCCTTAGAATGATCAGCATTTATATATTGCTTATATGCAAATAAAAGGAAAGGAAAATACATTTTTAAGGCACAGTGACACAAAGATATGAGCATTTCTGTCATTTAATATATAATAATCTGCTATGCATACAAAAAGGACAAAGAAAAAGGAAACTAAAAACTTAAAGATAATTAGAACCCCCCAACTCCTCCCCCCCACCCCCTCTCCATCCCTGGAAGGTGCTCCCTCCTTATCTTCCCTATCTCCCTCCTGGATCTAACTACTGTACCAGTGCCCATCTAGTGACCTACAGGTGTGATAAAACATTATAATATGATGACCTGTGTCACATTAATATCTAACTCTATGCTGTTTGGCTGTAATGCCACTTAGCACACCTTTTTAACACAAATGTAAACAACCTTGCGGACAACGGTGTGTGTAGTGTGTGATGGGAGAGAGTTGTAAAGAAGATGTTAAAGTATCTACATTTGGAGGCCAGTCCATAGCCTACTTTGTTTCTTATTCAGAGGAAAGGGAACGGTGCATTGAATGAATGAATGAATAAATGAAACAACTGATGAATGTATAACTGAAGGGCACCAAGCAATCAGTCGTTTTGTTAACAGTGAGTAGCCAGCCACAGATATGTTGAGCCACACAGCTATAGTTTAGAGGTTAGTGAATGTGTGATGGAGATTGTCTATACTGAAACTGCGTTGAGGTTGTGTGTATTCTACAGATAGTAATTGAATTTATAGAAGCCATGCAAGTAGCCTATGAAGTCTATTGGAGACTTTATGTTGAGTAAATGATAGGCTGCTAGTGGTGTGATAACTGGTCTAATGTAGGCTACGGATTAAGCCAGATAGTTGATATGTCTGTTTCATGCAGTTTCCCACGTGCATATTTTGTAGTTTTTGCAAAATTGTGGCATAGAAATTGTATATTATTGGTCCATGGTACCCATATGTTATTTTTCTTGGGAAATGGCAAGGATCTTGGTTGGGAAATCTCGGAATACCGGTTTACGGCATTAAACCCTTGTGTGGAATAAAGTACGTTATATAACCAGTTAGGGTTGAGCTAGGGTTAGGGTTGAGCTAGGATGTGGACAGGAAGCTAAGGTTTCAGCTGTAAGTGTAATGTATTATCAATCTATGGTTAGGGTATTAAGGTATGGGTTAGGGCAGTGGTGTCAAATTTATTCCACAGTGGGTCTGCAGATTTGAATTTTTTCCTTTCCAACCTAGACAACCAGGTGAGGGGAGTTTGTTACTAATCAATGACCTTAATTCATCAATCAAATACAAGGGAGGAGCGAAAACCCACAGACACTCCGCTCTCCGTGGAATGAGATTGACAGGTGGACTAGGGTTAGGGTTAGGTTTAGGATTGAGCTGAGATATGGACATGAAGCTAGTGTTAGGGTTGAGGCTAAACCCTAAACCTGGACATGAGACATTTCCAGTTAGGTAAGATCCCAGGACTGGTTAGCCTGAGCCCCTCTCACCATTAGGCCAATGCTTACCAATTTTGACAGAATCATAAATAGCATCAGGCAGTATTATTTCAAAACCCCAACAAATGACAGGCTTTACACAGGCTGTAAATCTCCTGTTAGGCCTACCGACCGACCAACAGTGGTCCTCACACTCTCCATTAGTGGTCACACAGAGGATGACAACTTCTACCACTGTCTTAATGTGAGGAAATGGAATGTGAATGTGTGACCACAGGGAAGCACTGGTGTTCAGTGAACTTGTGCACATCGCTTCATTAGAGCTATGTTTACAGATGTGTTACATCAGAGAATCACAGGACCAGCATGTCACCTAACAGAATGTACTGTGGTCTCATGTGGTTATGACGTGTTAAATCTCAAAGGACTACTTCGATTTTGAGTATGATATTTGGCCATGCCAAAGGGTCATAGGCTGGGATGGGCCACATTCTTTTGAACCACTGTTCAAACTCGTGGAAAGTAAAATGTAATAAGCATACCAGCCATCTCTCTCTTGAGATTTTGTAAGTTAAGAAATAAAGTCTACTGACATTTTGAGACACAAAGATTTTTAAAGACATCTTAAGACTTAAGATGGAGATATATTTTCCCAGACCTGTCTTAAGTTGTCACAAGATGTCTTCACAAATATGTCTTAAGACGCATCAAAGCATAGTCTATATCTTCTTTGCTGTTTTATATAAAAGTGCTCAGAGGAAAATCAGGTGTCTTGAGAAAAGTTTGCTGATAAAATGCCTACTAAGAGGAAAACATTTTCTGTCAAAGCAATGGAGCGTTCCTGTGCTATGGACTGCAGAAATTGCTTTTTTAATGTATTCCTGAGTGAGTCTTTTTGTCAGCCAGTGTTTGTGTCCTGAAGGCCTCCTGAGTTCCTCTAGCCTGTCAGATCTCCTGCCCCTCACCTGCCCCTCAACACCAACCACCATGCACTCTGTCTGTTTGCCTCTCTTCACCTACAGAACACCAACGCACACACACACACACACACACACACACACACACACACACACACACACACACACACACACACACACACACACACACACACACACACACACACACACACACACACACACACACACACACACACACACACACACACACACACATTCAGCATGTCCTATATTAAATACAATTTAAGCACGTTTCTCATTTTAGCACGTTTCTCTCCCCCCACCTTTTTTAATTTTCAATCTCTTTGAAACATTTGTCATTGGTGCCACTTTTATTCTCCTCCAACTCCCCCTCATCCATCTATTTTTCTGACCCCTTATCCAAGTGCAGGAGGTTCTCCATACTGTTAGTAATGAATGGCTCATAGCTTTTCAAAGCATGGGGCAGCCTTGCCTTTGATGCTTAGAGCAGAGGAGTGAATGGCAGAGCAGGACAATGGTGAGGAAGCCTGAGAGAACAGAGCATGTATGGCCACCTGAGAGGCCTTGGTTTGCCCTGCTGGCTGCCGCCCACTCTGCACAGACCCCATGTGTCTGCCAAAATTAAAGTGATTGACAGCAGGTTGAAGGGAGAGTCCCCTTTGGGCCTGCTCTGAGTCCAGTAGAGCCATGCAGACCTAGGATACCCAAGCCTGACTCAGGTCAGTCCAGGCTTCCCCAGGTCATTCACCAGCACAGAAGAGGACATCAGAGCAGCGTTGCATGATGGATTTTCTGCATTAGCATTTTTAACTGTGGGCTATATGGAGAGGTGTATTGGAATGAGTTGAGGATTGGAATTTGATGCATTTTCTGAAGGGCATTGAAGGTTTTCATGGATTCAGGGCATCATTGTGTATGTTTAAAAGTAGGCTACTTATTCTTAGTACTAGCTTTTCTTTTACTTCTGTTTCTTCATCATCCCAATTCAAGAGTTTCTCTATACCACTTCTGACCATTGGAAGAATATTGTGAAATACTATTATATGTCCAAAATATTTGCTAAAAAGAGATATGGAAAATACAATGTGTCTATCGAGGGGTTAAATCCCTAACAATAGTGGAATTGGCAGCCCCAGTTCCTGATTGTGATACTGTTGATCCCCATATGGGCTTACTGTATCATCAGACAGCAAGAACATCTCTCTCTAATACACTGGCCTGATGTCTTGACTGAACATTGTGTGAGATTGCTTTAAACTGTAAGCTACTCTTTTCATGGAAAAAAGATCTAAAATTAATCAGTTGGGTTGTTTTCCCTTCTTAAGGCTGAGATAAGAAGGTTGTGGAGGGGCAGGAAAATATAAGAGGCTTTGGCAGGGCCTTTATTAAACGGATCTGACATCTACCTGCTCTGTTAAATAACAGGCAATTCCAACACTTCTGACACTCAAAACAACAAACAAAAATAGGCCCACCCTCCCTTAAAATACAAGCTGTTCTGAACAAACATTTGATTGCAGCAGACTAGAAAATATATTTTTGTAGGAATATATAACACATTGCTTGCTTAAAATATAGTGGGAAGATCAATTGATTTGTTAGTCCAATGTTTTTATTAAGGTTGTTATCTTTCTCAAATGTCAATGTTCTTGTTGTTATTATCCTGTGATGTCGTGTCTGAGGCAGCCTGCTGGCTCTGATATGGGCGCCTCAACAGTCATCCCTATCCCTGTTATTGGAGGACACCCCACTGCATGTGCTCCAGTGTTGAGACTTGGGCCAGTTCTTGCTGTGATGGTCAATTGCGAATCTTTCATTTGGAGACCGTTATCATTTCAATTTCCTAACCTGATTGAAGCTTAAAAACCAAAGCAGCTGAGATCGTTCCGGCGTAAATCTCCAGGCCTATTAATACGTCTCGGTGTCCTCTCCCTCGCACAATTGTTGCATTGCGGCTGGATTTATGTACTGATTAAATGTATAATATCCCGAGGGCCCTCACGTGTTAGATTGGATGCTGGGTTACAACGTTTTGGCCTTTGCTGTCGGTTATTCCTATATCAGGGAGCGGACGTGGTGGGCCTCTAAAGAAACAAAGCCTACGCTCTCACAATTAGGTCAGATACGCAGTCTCAGGAAGAACATTACCGCGTAGGGCCTCTCTCGTTTGTCTGACTGTGCCCTACGCCCCCTGACAAGAATGATCTGGAGAAATAGTGTTTTGAGTTTAACCACAATGTATGCAGGGATGAGAAGTCTTTCATTTGCTCAATGCCGCAGCTCTTCATTCCTCAAATTATCCCCAAGAACTTGATATGAAAAGGAATCAGAGAGGACCATTCCGACCCGAGTTAAGCGCACGTAAATGGAACGTAATTACCATTTTATGCACTTTTCTCTCTAAGCGTATTCTGACTTTGAATTTAAGCATGAGAAAAGCATGCTATTCACCCACAGTATTCGTCGAGGGTCGAGATCAAAGCAATTGACGCGGCGGTAGATGTGTGTCTAAAGATACACTGTATTCTGACCTTGACTTAATTTCCATATATTGTCATTCTACCAACTTTACGCATGAGGAAACCATGAATAAGGTCGAGTGAACCTGCCGATTCCAAGTGGGAAAAGCATCTGCTTTATTTTATCCGATAGAAATAACAGCATTTTCCATGCACTGTAATTTATACATGGATAAAAGCTATTGATAAGAGCTAGGTATATTAGCAATCAGTTTTGGAGAAGGTGATTGTAAATACACATAGCAATTGTTTTAGGTGATTGTTCCTTATAATCCATGGAGATTTATGTTGAACCAGTCATATGGAAGGAAACTGAAGCATATCAGCATTTCACTTTTTCCACAGTGAAGATTATGAAATGCTGGCCTTATCATTTGGGGTGAAATTTGGAGACCCAGGCTATAGCCCGTAGCCATGCGCAAATGACAGTATACCAACAAACCTACCAAGTTGATTTATGATTTCTAGAATGTTTTAATTATATGCCCGGACTTTTCACTGTATTTGTTATTTTACAATTGGCATCATGTGAAATATGAGCCACTGTCTGTAACCCCTGTCAGTTATACCCACACACACTTGTCACTGACTTTAGTGCTAGATTCCTTACAATTTGCACCATTCCATTACATCCTTAGTTTACCTTTTTTTCGTCTGTCACCTTTGTCTGGTTGTTCCTCAGGATCGCTAGCAATAGTTGGTCATAATTAGGCTAATATTACAAGTTGTGCAATAATTTTGGACATGTAGCCTATTGTACACTGTTGATTGATTGAACAATTGATTGAACAATTGAATATGGCAACTTTCAGGATGAATCAAACCACTTTATTTTTGATTCATCAATATATTTTGTGCATAAAGGCTCTCCAAACCTGCTTTTTTTAAAAACTGTATAAGATCAGAGTATTTTTAAATTAACCAATTGGTGCTGAAAAGGAGATGAATATGCTGTGTTGACATTCTTTCTGTAATTGATCCCTAATATTCAGGGACAGGATTCCTAAAAGCATCTTAAAGGAAAACTCCACCCCAAAACTATATTTTGTTATTTGTTTGATTAGTCCATTGTTGAGATATAAATCAACTTTTCAAGATATATAACTTTCAAAATACAGAAATACACCTGGTATTGTGCATTTAGTAGAAAACCCCATTGAATGAAATCTCCACAAGAACATTTGTTGGCCAGGAAGTGGGAGGTTTTCAGCAGTTGAATTAAATGTCTTCAGTGCTCGCAAGGGAATCAGCCTGCAAAGCTCTTTATGCACCTGCATAAGGTAAGTCTGATTACCAACTACTAAGTAGTGTGTAGGAAATGCGTGCGTAGGAAAGGCCTACATTTCCTAAGCCTGAATCAAGCCCCTGGACTTTAAAATTTCTTATTCACATTATGGATGAATCTCAGAATATGTTTGTGTAGGCCTATGGCTAAAATGAAACTGTACACATGGCTTATTACAGTATAAGGATTAGCTATGTGAGATACCTCATGATAAGTCATAGGCCTATATAGCAGCAGTGACGGACTTACCATTAGGCAACTCAGGCAATTGCCTGGGGCCTCACATCATCAGGGGTCTCGCATAATTGAATTTAATAACACATAATTTCTCTCTTATCTTGCCCTTCTCCTCCACTCAAGGCCCTCCTCGGCTGGTGAGTAACCTCCGATGTGCAGTATTTAGCGGTTGTGACCGTCTCCAGTTGTGACAAACAGAGGGGTTTCTGTTTTCTTCATCTGAATTTGGCTCTAGCTTTTGAATGGTTCTAGCGATTATAAAGCTGAGGGCTGGATTCAATCTGTTTCTTTGAAGTTCAGCGTTATAGTGTTGAAATTTAAAGGCAATGACCATCTCCAAAATCTGTCTTACCTACTACTTACTTAAACTGCACACTGTGTACTAATCGTAGGCTCATCGTACTGAGAATGCATCATCTGATGTGCAATTATGTTGATTCCAGCCATTTGTTAATTTGGGTACAGCACTTCCCCTCAGTTGATTATCAGCTGTTGTCAGTGTCCTAATCCCAAATGGACCCCTAGACCAGTTGTGTAAAGTACTTAAGTAAAAATAATTTAAAGTACTACATAAGTCATATTTTTGGGGTATCTGTACTTTACTATTAATACTTTTGAGTACATTAAAAAAATAATGTACTTCTTACTCCATGCATTTTCTTTGACACCCAAAAGTACACTTTTGAATGCTTAGCAGGACAGGAAAATAGTCCAATTCACACACTTATCAACCAAACATCCCTGGTTATCCCTACTGCCTCTGATCTGGTGGACACACTAAACACACATGTTTTGTTTGTAAATTATGTCTGAGTGTTGGCTTTCCGTAAATTTTAAAAACAAGAAATGGTGCCATCTGGTTTGCTTAATATAAGGAATTTGAAATTATTTATATTTTTTATTTAACTTTTGATTTAACTTTATTTTAGCAATTACATTTACTTTTGATACTTAAGTATGTTTTAAACCAAATACTTTTAGACTTGTTTACTGGGGAACTTTTACTTTAATAATTTCTATTAAGGTTACTTTACTTTTACTCAAGTATGACAGTTGGGTACTTTTTCCACCACTGCCCTGGACCCTACGCCCTATGCACTTGTGGAGATCTGTTAATAATTAATATGGTAAATAGCTCCATCTTGTCCTTTGATTAGGTGAGTTTTGGCCATATTACTTATACCAATCAAACTCTTTCAGATCTCCACAAGTGCATAGGGTGTGGGGTTTAGTGGTCCATTTTGTATTGGGCCAGACACACCTGGGCCTCGAAATACAATTATTTTTCTCAATAGTGTGCAGCGAATTCTACTAGTTGAAAAGCCGACATGAGTATGACATCCTAGCATTTAAAACATGCTATATTTTTTGACATTTCACATACTACAGTACATTCAGAAAGTTTTCACACCCCTTGACTTTTTCCACATTTTGTTGTGTTACAGCCTGAATTTAAAATGGATTAAATTGAGATTTTGTGTCTCTGGCCTAAACACAATACCCCATAACGTCAAAGTGGAATTATGTTTTTAGACTTTTTTGCAAATTAAAAAAAAAATGAAAAGCTTAACTGTCTTGAGTCAATAAGTATTCAAACCCTTTGTTATGGCAAGCCTAAATAAGTTCAGGAGTAAAAATGTGCTTAACAAGTCGTATTATAAGTTGCATGGACTCACTCTTTGTAAAATAATAGTGTTTAATTAACATAATTTTTTAATAACTACCTCATCTCTGTACCCCACACATACAATTATCTGTAAGGTCCTTCAGTCGAGCCATGAATTTTAAACACTGGTTCAAACACAAAGACTAGGTAGGTTTTCCAATGCCTCGCAAAGAATCGCACCTGTTGTTAGATGGGAAAAAAATAAAAGCAGACATTGAATATCCCTTTGAGCATGATAAAGTTATTAATTACACTTTGGATGGTGTTTTAATACATCCAGTCCATACAAAGATACAGGCATCCTTCCTAACTCAGTTGCTGGAGAGGAAGGAAACTGCTCAGGGATTTCACCATGAGGCCAATGGTGACTTTAAAACAGTTACAGAGTTTAGTGGTTGTGATAGGAGAAAATTGAGGATGGATAATCAACATTGTAGTTACTCCACAATAATTAACGCAATTATAGAGTGAAAAGAAGGAAGCTTTGTACAGAATAAAAATATTACAAAATATGCATCCTGTTTGCAATAAAACTGCAAAAAATGTGGCAAAGAAATTAACTTGATGTCCCAAATACAAAGCATAATGTTTGGGGCAAACCCAACCCAACACATCACTGAGAACCACTATTCATATTTTCAAGCATGTTGGAGGCTGCATCATGTTAAGGACATGCTTGTCATCAGCAAGGACTAGGGAGTATTTTTTAGGAGAAAAAGAAACAGAATAGAGCTAAGCATAGGTAAAATCCTAGGGGAAATCCTGTTTCAGTGTGCTTTCCACCAGACACTGGGACACAAATTGACCTTTCAGTAGGACAACAACCTAAAACACAAGGCCAAATATACAATGGAGTTGCTTACCAAGCAAAAGCTGTTATCAAGGCAAAGGGTAGTTACTTTGAAGAATCTAAAATCTATTTTGATTTGTTTCACACTTTTTTGGTTACTACATGATTCCATATGTATTATTTCATAGTTTTGATGTCCCTCTACCCACCCCTGTCTCAGTCTCCAACATCTATGCTGCAATAATATACCTGGGCCCTAGGTTCATGCCTCATGACTCCTGGCCTGATGACTCCTAGCTATCCCCAGTCAACCTGGTTGTGCTACTGCTCCAGTTTCAACTGTTCTGCCTGTGGCTAGTGAACCCTGACCTGTTCACCAGACGTGCTACCTTGTCCCGGACCTGCTGTTTTTGACTCTCTCTCTCTCTACCACACTTGATGTCTCGACTTCTGAATGCTTGGCTATAAAAAGGCAACTGGCGTTTACTCCTGAGGTACTGACCAGTTGCACCATCTACAACCACTGATTATTATTTTATTTATTTATTTTACATTTGATTGATTGAATGATGAGCGTGCTTGGATGGATGTAGTACATCTAACTATTTGTTCAGACAGAATTCAGAACATGGGCCGTTATGAAAGTGTTTTCCCTGTACACCAAATCAGAACCGTAGGATAAAAGGGGCATAAGAAGACAATGAAAGTTCTTACAATATTACATTTCTCTAAAACAGGCTATCGGCAAGATGTGTACCATCATGTCAGAACAGTAGGCTAAGTTATGAGGGTGAAAGGGGACAAATGATTAAGGTGAGGCACATGAGCTACTAACAGCTTACTGGACAACATACACTTAGTATAACTTTCTTAGCTACAATATACATATCCCCCTGGCAAATTACATCATTTATGCAGCAGCATACAATACATTTTTGAACTCACCTTGTTGTGCTGTGCTTACTTGAACAGGAAGGTGGTGCGGTGGCCCTTGTGGGCCATTTTTGTCATGAAAGTCTGGAATTCACTGGATTTACAGTGCTTTCAAGACAACTGAAAAACTGAACTGAAAAACTGACAACTGAAAAACAAGGTCGAATCATGACGTCAGTGATCTTCAGCTCAGAGCTCTAGAAAGAGGCCAGAGTTCCCGACTTGGAATTCCGAGTTGGATGACCGTTCAAAACTTATTTTCGCAGTAGGAGCTGTCTTAATAAAGTCTGAGATTTCCCCGTTCTGAGTTTCCAGATGTTTTGAATGCTGCTGAAGTCATGCTGGATTGACAGCATGGCCAATGTATTCAACCTTTTCTGGCCCATGGTGTTGAATGTTTATCCTTTAAAGCTTGGAAAAGAAACCCTTAAACCCAGACTTGGACCACAATTTGTGCCCAATGGCCAATGAGCAATGATACATTTTATCTAAAATTTCTCTTCATATGACAAGGATTTTCCAGTAGATTTATGACATGATTCATGAAGATGCTTGCTTGTCTAGCTACGATTTTGAAAGTATGATGTTTACATAATCAGTCCAATCAAACCTACGGTATATATAACGTGATTTGCCATCATTTTATCTCTGGCCAATAACCTTGAATTTTCTTGGATGGGCACTTCTAATGTAACTCTATGTCAGCACCCGAGATTTTGCGGTGACGTTGTGTCCCCATGAGTGACAGAACACTGAGCCAATCGTAGCACAACTAGAGAACATTACCAACCCCTACAGTACGTTCCGTATTCCCGCTGGCTGCCCCACCACCACAAAAAGCACTGAGCGAGGCTGAAACACCTGCATTTTGGAGCTGCCTTTCTCACGAAAGCAAAAAAGAGACCATGTTTGCATGCGGCTTTACTAACTCAATGATTGTTTGTTTTACATTGTTTGCAATCTGAAATGGGACACGTATTAATGCCAAAATAACAAAATAACATGTCCTGAATGACGGGTTGCCACTGGTCTGCTCAATCGGAAATAACCTTTAACATTTTGATTGTGCAAAAGACTCCAAGGAACATGTACATGTCTTCTCCCCCCCCTACGATGGTCACAAGTTGCGCAGGACACATTAGAAGGGACTGTGACAAGACTGCAATTGAAAACAATGCATCTCTTTTTTTCTATACACACAATTATTACCTGAAGATTTTCACAGATAATTCACCTTTCCCATATTCAGACATTTGACATGTTTTGTACAACTAATTTCTACTCTCAATTCCCTGCAATGACAAAATATGTTTTCACCCTTCATCCAAACCATAGGCTTGTTCTCGAGTAAGACACATGATTTGCTTGTTTTTTGTTTTGATTCACCTTATTCCCACAACACTAGGTCTAAATCTTGTTTTTGTCAATTTTCTAAGAAGGATTTGTTGTTCGCCCTTCTTCTCTGAAATAATTAAAAATATCTATCTTCTTTTAATTTGTGGCTTTATTAAATGTAATCCCCTTGACTTTACTGATATCTGTCATCTTGGCCCTGATTACTTTTTTTTTTGCAGAATAATTTTAATCTGGTGGAGATCTGGCAAAGTCCATATCATCTTTGGCCATTCTTCCAATCTTCCTCTGGGCTGTAATATAAACTCTGAAGATGAGTGATGCTTTAATCCAACACACTAATCTCAGACTCTTTTCTTAGGACATTACCGTGACAGGAAGGGGGGTGGACAAGGGGTTACAAGGGCAGGGTTTTTAAATATGTTTTTTAATATGTATTGTGCATTCAGGTTCAGGGAATCCGTTAACCTCATCAGTTTGAATATGTTTTTCTTTACATAACTCTTTACATGAACCCTTTACATTAATTTGTATGGGCAGATTAGTTACATTTTCTATAAGTAATGTTACTATTGAAGTGTCACTTCAATTTCCAGGACTTCACAAGATAACAACAATAACAACAAAGACACATAAAAAAAGCAGTATGTTTGTACAGATAGTTGCATTTTTATTTTGTTGGCCCCAGTTCTGTAGCCTGGGTGCCAGTCTGTTTCTGCTCTCTTTTCACCTGCTTGGAAATTGGTTTGACAATGACAATGGAGAAGGCAAAAGCACACACAGATCTGGGACCAGGCTACTAGTTTCGTAGCCTCCCATAAGGCAGAAGCACAATGACTCCAGCAGTAACTTTACACAGAGAACAAACACACTTTTTGTGAGGATACCTGGGACATACAGTAACTGCACACGAGGCAATGTACATTGTGTGTATATAGAAAACAATATCAGCGGCAGAGAAAAGACTGGCATACATCATCTCTCACAATCCAGATATAAAAGTGGGGAAACATCTCCTGGAATGGCTGAAGTATAGGGGACACAGGGTATAGGGGACACTGAAGTATAGGGGACACAGGGTATAGGGGACACTGAAGTATAGGGGACACAGGGTATAGGGGACACTGAAGTATAGGGGACACAGGGTATAGGGGACACTAAAGTATAGGGGACACAGGGTATAGGAGACACTGAAGTATAGGGGACACAGGGTATAGGGGACACTGAAGTATAGGGGACACAGAAGAAAGTCTCTTTTCCCTTCATGATTTCCTATTTTTGTGCTGACTGCTATTATACAGTGAGCTTCAAAGATATTGGGACCGTGACAAATGTGTTATTGTTTTGGCTCTGCACTCCAGCACTTTGGATTTGAAATAATACAATGACTTGTAAATAAGAATACAATATGTTTCTTAACACTTCTACATTAATGTGGATGCTACCATGATTACGGCTAATCCTGAATGAATCGTGAATAATGATGAATGGGAAAGTTAAACACAAATATCATACCCCCCCAAAAATGCTAACCTCCCCTGTTATTCTAATGGTGAGAGGATAGCATGTCTTGGGGGTATGATATAAAATGCTAACCTCCCCTGTTATTCTAATGGTGAGAGGATAGCATGTCTTGGGGGTATGATATAAAATGCTAACCTCCCCTGTTATTCTAATGGTGAGAGGATAGCATGTCTTGGGGGTATGATATAAAATGCTAACCTCCCCTGTTATTCTAATGGTGAGAGGATAGCATGTCTTGGGGGTATGATATAAAATGCTAACCTCCCCTGTTATTCTAATGGTGAGAGGATAGCATGTCTTGGGGGTATGATATAAAATGCTAACCTCCCCTGTTATTCTAATGGTGAGAGGATAGCATGTCTTGGGGGTATTATGTGTGTCTAACTTTCTCACTCATCATTATTCACGATTCATTCAGGATGATCCCATAATCATGGTAACATCCACATGAATGTAGAAGTGTTTAGAAACATATCCTATTCTTATTTACAATAAAATACAATACATTATTTACCGTTCAATTCTATTGGGAATGAAATGATTGAAATACAACCAAAACCAACAACAAATGCATCCAACAAATTTGTAGTCACAAGCTTGATGTAGTCATTGTGTGCTATGAATATGGGACCAATGATTTTTTACTACTTTAAATGGGGGGACTATGTACAAAAAGTACTGTATTTTCTGAACGGTTCACACGATATGGAGGAAAATACCCTCAAATTAAAGCTGACAGTCTGCACTTTAACCTCACTGTCATAATTAAAACAACAAAACATTTGTCACTGTCCCAATACTTTTGGAGCTCACTGTTACTAAAATATATATATATTGAAACATAAAATGATCAATAAATACATCCACAAGCTATAACAACGAAACAATGAAAATATTGCATTTTAAAAAACGACATTGTTTAAAAAGGGGGCTAAATGTTTTACCAGTGAGGGAACATTTTTGTAGTAGTACTGAATTCAGTCGACAAAAGTCAATTCTACATTGATGTTGTTAAGAGGATGGATAGCTAAGTTTGATAATGTATTGCAACCTAGATACAAACAGGTTGTCTGTCTGACTGTGGTTTGGTTCCATTTAGGCAGTAGACATTTTCTCTGAGAGGAATAAGAACAATAGGAGGTCCTACTCTCCTCCTCACAATGATGTACCATTACTGTTTTCACAGTACGTTAACAAAGCGCCTCAACAGGTTTGCATTCAACATGGACACACCAAGCATTACCCTCAATCATTTTACTCAATACCACATACACATGGTTCTCCATATTGCTTAGGAACATTAAGGAGTGGATTTAGGAGAATGAGCCAGAAATCTCCGCTAACTTTTTTCATAAAACACCTACAATTTAGTAAAACAATTAAATATATTTCATAATTATAATATACTATATACTATACTAATATCATTATAATTTCTATATTCAGTTATTAATTTGTATTTTTGTTCCTTTGTGGGTATTTCTATCTGACAGAGAAATATAACACAGTTGGTAGGTACAGTACATGCATTGATTCACAGGTTAAGACGGATGCGAATGGCCCCTTCATCCCGTGATGTTGATCTAGACATCATCGTCGTCTTCATCACTGTCCTTCATGGATATGCCCGCCATTCCTCCTTCCCTCACCGATGCTGTGGCCTCCTCCAGGGTCAGTCTGTTCCTCACCGTGTCATACATCTTACTGTTCAGCGTGGAGTCCAGGACGCCCTGCAGCCTGAAGTCACGGTACTTCTTCTGGAAGAACAAACCCCCAAGAGAATAAAAACACTGGTCGGGGTTGGGACTAGCACACAGAGGAAGCATTCTCAGTCAGTTGCTAAGGCAAGAGAGGACATGAAGCCAGGAATGCACTGAAATGTTTGGGTACATCTCGATTGTCTAGGGTGGCCTCCTTTCCTCATCCCCTTTCCTCCATCTGAATCATTAAAGAATTAGACAGGTGACAGCAGACAGGTGTTATAATGCGTTCACCTAACCTGTGTTTTCATATCAGTAAAAATGCAGCGGACACAATGAGAAGAGGACACTTAATAGTTCACAATATTTTAGACCTTTAGCAAATTACCTATGAGTAGCATTTTCCCAAAAGACATGTGTACTAAATCATCAATACACAAGGCACTAAAAACTATATGTTGCATGTCAGGCCAGATCCCATGCATGCATGTACTGATCAGCCCTTACCAGTCACTACTGCATGTATAGGGAGAAAGTCTCTCAGAGAACAGAAATAAATGTGTGATGTTATGCTGGTAGGACTTAGTAGTTACTGCTCACACTGAAATATTAATACAGGTTAGAGAACCAATTGTTGTCACTACTAGGCTTTATATCAACCCAAGAGAAGGTAGCTCACAACTCATTTAATAAGGGTCACAGATTAAGACGAGAAATGTTGGAATTCTACACTACTTGATTGTGATATCTATCGATCTATATAGATTACTTTGAACTAATGACCAATTGGTTTGCGAGGCACTGGTTGCTGAGCTTGTCTTACCTTGGCTACTCTGATTAGGATCTTGAGCTGGTAGACATGGAGCTGCAGGTCCATCCGGTCAGTTAGCCACGTACCCAGGAGGTTCATGGTGCTGGTGTACCATTGCTGCAACACAAAAACACAGCATTCTCCAGCAAATCACACACACACACACACACAGACAACCCAAATACAGAAAAAAAGCAGAACCAGCATTTCATCGGAATTTACACGCTCACTCCTTCAGGCCCTCTGTCTTTTTCCTCTCGTCTCTATCCCCCTCTCATTCTCTCTCCATCTCAACAACTCCCTCTCCGTCTCTTTCACTCACTCATTCCCCTCTGACTGACTCCCTCTCGCTGTCTCCCTCTCTCAGCTGAGGGGAGAGTAAACTGGAAGAACTTCTATAACCGGAGCAGCAGCTAGTCGGAGGAGCTAGCCGAGAGGCTCCAGATGTTTATCTGTGGGCTGAGTCCTGTTTGAAGTCTAATTGATTCGTAATGATCAGAGCAGGCTGATGCTAATCAGAGTGGACCAGTGCTCAACAGTCAGAGAGAAGCAAGGAGGAGGGGGACATATCTGGGGTGACTGAGTTTGTGTTGCTGAAATTTACTCTGTCAACGAAAGACCTTCTGCACTGTCCTTTTTACACATGTACAAAAAAGACTCAATAAATATGAGAACATTTTTTTCAGTCCACACGGAAATAGTTCTATCAGGGAGCTCAATAGAAAGTAGGTATCAGTAGCTATTTAACATTTCAAGTGAACATACCCCAGTAGTGACAACAGTATACACATCTTCAGTTCCTGCTCCACGAGGTGACGATGTAGCTACTCCTTGGAGTTGTGCTAGTGTAAGTAAGAGTACAACATAAAGGCCTGAATCACTGTGGTGACCTGCTGCGTGTGTATCACTGTGGCAGCTTCCTCTCTGCAGCTCTGTGCCTGTGAAGGTATCGCAATGGCAGCAGGGCTGTGATCTCGGCCCAAGCACGACCCCCCATCTAGAGGCCAGGCCTGGAGTGACTGCTCTCTCTCTCTATCTCTCTCTCTCATCTTTTCCCTCTGCCTGTCTTCCATCTCTCCCTGTCAGCCTTAGCCTCCACATGCTCTCCTCTCTTTATCTTTGCTCAACTCTCTCACTCACTTTCATAACCTCTGAATAGGGTTATTTCATCACTCCCCCACCCATTATTACTTGAACCCATTATTTCACTCTTCACATTCTCTTTCCCAGTCTCAGTTCTGATAATAACATTCAGTCATCTTCTAGAGAACACTGGTCATTTATGATAAAATATGACATTTCATATCAAACAGAAGCTTCTAAGAGGTTTCTCTTAAGTTGACCACATTCCACAGTGAAGCAGCAATGAGGAGCAGTGGGATATATACGTGTGGGTGTGTGTGCTCAAGCGAAACTTGGAGACAGACGGACTCTGATGCCAGGCTTGTGAAATGAACAGTGATGGCACTCTTGCTTTGTTCAACTATGAACAGACTAACAAACCCTAACCAATTTCTCAGAGCAGATGAACACACCCAGGAACTCACTCTTTTTAGGCTCGATTGGGATCAGCAGGAGGCTAGCAATAGCTGACAGCCAAAACACATGTAATATGGCTCTGAATAAATAATGTCAAAACCCAACAGGGACAAAATCTGTGACATTCTAACGAGTTCTGATATTAGGGATTGGATAATGGAGGTTTTGGGGGGTTGTGTGTCTTTGTGTGTGTTCGTGTGTTCGTGTGCGTACGGGTAGGAGTTCCACTGCTTCATCACACACATACATACATGAACATCTGCAGGACCCATCCCCCTTGGAGTGACGAGCTGGGAGGCAGTGAGACCTCCTGCCCCCTGCAACACCAACCTCCTCCCATGCCCCTTCACCACCACCACCACCACCACACACAACACCCGGCCTTGAACCTGGTGTTCACACTCATATCTGACATGTTACAGGAAGCCATAACGCCTGGCAGGGGGGCAACCAACAGAATTCAGTGCAAATCTGCACACCCCTCCCCTTGTATCCCAATGCATACACACATACACCCGTCCCACAAATACACACACATGAATACATTCACATACGTGCACATACACACATGCATATACAAACACCCTCCCTTTTCTTTCACACACCTCATGGGTCCTCACCCCTCCTTTGCGAGGCTGGGACAGAGGACTGGTAAGGGGTCGGCTTAGGCCTTTGTGCTGGGCCCCCAAAAATCACAAAAAAGCAGGAATGCTGGAGGAGAGGCAGGGCCCTCCATGGGGGGTACAGGGGGATTACAAGCAACCTGCGACTCTGCCTCTTTCTGCCCTTGCTGGTGGTAATGTGTGTGTGTGTGTGTGTGTGTGTGTGTGTGTGTGTGTGTGTGTGTGTGTGTGTGTGTGTGTGTGTGTGTGTGTGTGTGTGTGTGTGTGTGTGTGTGTGTGTGTGTGTGTGTGTGTAGGTCTGTGTGTGTGCATGTGATTGTGTATGTGTCAGTGCTACATACCAGATTGGATCTGGTCTGAACGGGCTGGGACCTTGCAGTAGGAGAGAGTGTACTGTATTTGTGTGTGTGTCAGTGCTCCACAGATTGGGCCTGGTTGGTGCGAGGCTGGGGTGTGTAGTAGGTGTCCTGCTGGAACCCAGCTGTGTCTGCAATTAGCGGGAGGCATGGAATGATGATTGTTGCTGCGACAATGCTAATGCAAAGCGACAGGCATAGTTCTAAAGGAGAGGGGAGGTCGCTGTGTTTCAGAGAGACATAATGCACCACTACTTTTTCCTTCTTCCTCACACACACACACACACACACACACACACACACACACACACACACACACACACACACACACACACACACACACACACACACACACACACACACACACACACACACACACACACAGTACGCCTCCACACTCCAAGCCCCTTAAAATGAAAACCAAACATTCTTAAAAAATCCATTAAAGAGTGGTAGGGCCGATCGAAGGCACAACCTTTCTCCAGCACTCTTGGCCAGGATGTCTAGTGCAGGGCTTTGTTAGTGGTTAAAAAGAGCTGTCCACACTGGTCTAGCTGGCAGCTCGGGCCGCTAAATTAGGCCCCCCAGTGGGCAGCTGAGGGGAGGACCCGGGGGTTGAGAAGTCTTTAAATCTGACTACAAGACATTATGCACTTACGACAAAGGGGCAGAGTAATCCTACCTGCTTGCTTTTCACCGCTGCTGCCTGCCTGTTATTGTCTGCTTTATAGCTCATGAGAGGAGGCCCATTGATGACGGAACTCAATTACCATAGTAACCCACACCGGTGACCCCCAGGTCCCCTCGCCCCCCCGTCTCCCCCCCATTAGGGCTAAGCTGACCCCAGGGGTAGTCAGTCCTTTCACAGGAAGCTGACGGCCCTAACCATGTCCCTCCACGCTGGGAGAGCACCGCCACTGCTGTAGCCCTCAGATCCTGCCAGCGCCCTGTGCTCTGCTCTAACCGCTCTCCTTTCTACTCCTCTAAACCTCGGGGAGCGCAGTGCTCTGAATGGCAGAATTGAAATAAAGTTTCAGGCTCAGCAAGCTTATGGGCTTCAAACTGTTCTGATTGTGCCGCCTATACAAAGGAGAGCCCAGCCAACAATTCATACGCTTCAGCGCAACCTTAAGTGGAACAAAAATCCTCTGTGTGCCCAACCACTACTAGATCGCTATAATAATCAGTCTTTCTTTAAAATACATTTGAAATAAATCAGGTTAACAATAAGTGTTCTTTGCATATCTAACACAAGGCTAACATAAATGTTTATATCAAATGAAAGCAAGTGAGAGGGTCTCAATAATTTCTGAACTGTTTTCTGTTGAAATCCGAGTCTCTCACAAAAGCACCAGTCACATTACACTAGTGAGTGTCAGTTGAACTGATTACAGTGTCCAAATAAGAGAGTAATTTACAAAAACATGGTTAAAAAAAGAGAGAAAGAGCTTGTTGTGAGGAATGAAACGGTTGGAATTATGGACTACGCAGCGTCATTGAGTAAACACACAATAAAGGACAGAAAAGCTCAGTGGAGAAAAAAACAGAGCCACGGTCTGAGCAAAGTGAGCCATTCTCCTCACAAAAGGCCGCTTAGAGGCAGATTGAGGGGCTCAGAATGACGAGTAAAACACTTGTGGGCTTCAGACTCTATAGGGGGAGCGAAATGGAATAAGCCAGCAAGCACTTGAGGATCCCGCCGAGCACCAGAATGGGAAGGAGGGACGGGGGGGCGGAGAGGGGGTGCAGAAGGTGAATGGCCTGCCTTTCGGGACCAATTTGTCTCTTTTCACCCTTTTCCCCTGCCTCTCCGCTGACAGATGTACAAAGAGGGACCCGCACTGAGCCTCTCATCCACACGCACCCGCAAGCAGCTGTCACTTTTGTCAGACAAGTTAATCAAACAAATGCCACCATACCTCCCTTTAGATAAAGAGGGAGAAAGAGAGGGAAACAGAGAAAGAAAGACACAGAGAGAGAAAGAGAGAGAAAATGGTGTGTGTATGTAATGTATGTGTGATCAACCAACCCGATCACCCCCCTTCACCAAATAGTGGGACTTGTCCCACTCAACATAAAAGACAGCTTCATTTAACTTCCATTTCCCTCATCTTATGTTATTCATCCATTCCTGCCCTCATCTGGTTTTGACCACTGACATGGACCTCTGGGGTAAGTCAGAAGGGATTTATGCCAGAGTCTGAGATCACAGTGAGGGTAGATGGATGGAAACAAAATGCTCCCTCAGTAATTATAAAGAGCCTAAGCTGCTTACAGGCTTCATTAAAAGGAAGCGAAACCTTTTGACATATTTTCAACAGCCACAGTGAATCAATATACTATCTGTTTGTTATCCTTAGTCTTGTTTTATTCTATCCTACTATTGTTCAGATTCATCATCCATTCTCGAGGCTCTTTTCACTATTGGTTTATATCAACATAATGAGATCATGGGTTTACATGGAAAAAACACATCATTGTGGTCCTCTGTGGCTGAGTTGGTAGAGCACTGCACTTGCAATGACAAGATTGCAGTTTCAATTCCTGCTGGGACCACCAATATTAAAACGTATGCAGGCACTACTGTAAGTTGCTTTGAATAAAAGCGCCTGCTAAATAGTAGATATTTTTACATATATGTTTTTTTAATATCCTGAGAATAGCCTGCGTTATGTTAATAACATGTCCTCATCCCCCTAAGCCATAAACACATTTCTTCAACCATATTTGTGACAACGTAGATTTTCCAAGAGTGAATTACACTTTTGTTTTAATAGTAAACATGTTCGCTTCTCTTTTTGTTGATGTAATTTGATATGAAGTTAATCCAACTGATAAAGATCAACAGCACTAAACAAAACTTTTCAATAAATAAAATATAGCACTTCATGAATATAGTATAGTATTCAATAAGGCCAACACAGTATTTCATTTGTAAAAGTGAAAAAACACATTCTCCAAAATTAAACACTGGGTGGAGAAAAACAACAGCAGATAAATCATGGGTAGCTATTTATAATAACTCCACCTAATAAAGTATTTATAATGGATTAGTAAATAGTTTATTCATAATTTATAATTCAATACTCCATTCATAAGATGTTTACTATAATGCTTTTTTGGCTGAGAGTTACCTTTTACGTGGAGTTCGCAAACTGGAACTCCCATTACTAACAAGAACTCAAATGTTAAATAGTTTAATAGTTCTGGGTTGACTGAGATTAGACTACTCTAAAGAAGAACTGCAATCCACACTGCCATGAAACGCTTATGTTAGCATTTTCAGACATTTTTTTAAATTTAATTACAACAATGTGACTGCTTTGGAATAAAATGTTCAATATATTTTCTTAAGCATCCAATGTATTGTATTGTGAGTTTATTGTTTAAACATTGATGTGTTTTAGGGGCCAAACTGAGCAATTGGGGGATAAGGGCCTTTATCCCCCAATTGCTCAGTTTGGCCGGGGTCAGCTCTAGAAAATGTCTTGTTGGTTCCAAACTTCTTCCATTGAAGAATGATGGAGGGCACTCTGTTCTTGGGGACCTTTAATGCTGGGGAAATGTTGTGGTACCCCTCCCTAGATCCTTGCCTCAACACAATCCTATCTCGGAGCTCTAATTCCTTCAACCTCAAGGCTTAGTTTTTGCTCTGACATGCACTGTCAACTGTGGGACCGTATATCAAATCAAATAACATTTTATTGGTCACATATACATGATTAGCAGATGTTAATGCGAGGGTAGCGAAATGCTTGTGCTTCTAGTTCCAACAGTGCAGTAATATCTAACAAGTAATATCTAACATTTCCCAACAACTACCTACTACACACAAATCTAACAAGTAATCTAACAATTCCCCACCAACTACCTTATACACACAAATCTAAAGGGCTGAATGAAAATATATACATATAAATATATGGATGAGCGATGGTGTCACGAATCTCGCCGAAGATGGTGCCTCTTCTTTTTCGGGCGGCGCTCGGCGGTCGTCGTCGCCGGCCTATTAGCTGCCATCGATTCCCTTTCCGTTTGTTTCTGTTTATTGGGTTTAATTGGGTACACCTGTTTTGAGTTAGTGTTTGTTTGTAGGCTATATAAGGGCACTAGGCCCGCTGGGTATTTGTGCGGGCTTGTTTTCTGTTATCTGGTGTATGAGTGTTATCAGTATTTTTCCGGACAGTTTTAGTCCGTTGTATTTTGGGACGGGTTGTTTCATGCGCACTGGTGTTTTGCATGTCGTGGCTCCACAGTCTATGGAATAAAATATCCACGTACTGAATTACCTGCTCTCTGTGCTTGACTCCTCCACTTACCATTGTTAGAAGTTGTAACAGAAGCCCGCACCGAATAAATGGAGTCAGCAGGAGCAGCGACCACCCCTCTCCCAACTATGGAGGAGCGCGTCCTCCTTCGGATCGGTACAGCGATGGACCAGATGATGGAGAGGATGGAGCGATGGGAGAGGAGTGGTCTACCGACGTCTACCCCAGCTCCCCCACAGACGACGCCACCTACTCCACCTACGTCGTCCTCTGGGTCCAGCACATTGCGTCTCTCCCCCCCGAGGGAGTACGATGGAGCGGCGGCTGGATGCCAGGGATTTTTGCTCCAGCTCGAGCTCTACCTGGCTACCGTGCGTCCGGTTCCCTCGGGTGAGGAGAGTGTGAGCCTCCTTGTCTCCTGTTTAATGGATAGTGCCCTGGACTGGGCCAACACTGTCTGGAACAGCCCAGACTCGGCTCGGGACAACTACCTGGAGTTCACCTGCAGTTTTCGAGCTGTGTTCGACCACCCACCAGAGGGCAAAGCGGCGGGTGAGCGACTGTTCCACCTCAGACAGGAGACGAGGAGTGCGCAGGACTTCGCGTTGGAGTTCAGGACCCTAGCTGCTGGTGCTGGGTGGAATGACAGGGCCCTGATGGACCATTACCGTTGCAGCCTCCGGGAGGACGTCCGCCGGGAGCTAGCTTGTCGGGACACAACTCTCTCCCTTGATAAACTGATAGACATGTCGATTCGAATGGACAACCTGCTAGCTGCCCGCGGGCGTTTAGAAGGGGTCCAGTTGGGAGGAGCTGCATCTAGGGAGACCGGAGGAGGAGGCTCCTCCTGCGCCTATTGTGGCGCCGGTGCTGGAGGAGTTCCTCTGGGAGTCGAGCTGGCCGGCGGAACACTTCTCGGCCACCCCAGGTGAGCAGGCACCAAACTCACCCAGAGCTCCCTGTTGGTCACATGTTTTTGTTTATTTTTTTCCCTGCGTTTTTCCCCCTCTCTTCAGCATAAGGCACTAGTCGATTCAGGCACAGCTGGGAGTTTTATGGATCGCGGACTCGCCCGTAAGTTGGGTATTCCGTTAGTGCAGATAGACCGACCTGTCCCCGTGCACTCCTTAGATAGCCGACCTTTAGGGTCAGGGCTGGTCAGGGCTATGGAGACATATGTCACGGAAGCTCTGAGACAGGGGTACATTCGGCCCTCCATGTCACCCGTCTCCTCGAGTTTCTTTTTTGTGAGGAAAAAGGAGGGAGGTCTGCGTCCGTGCATTGATTATCGAGGTCTCAATTCGATCACAGTGGGTTTGAGTTATCTGCTACCTCTAATCGCTACGGTGTTGGAATCATTCCACGGAGTGCGTTTCTTCACACAACTGGACCTCAGGAGCGCGTATAATCTGGTGCGTATTCGGGGAGGAGACGAGTGGAAAACAGCGTTTAGTACCACATCAGGCCACTATGAGTACCTCGTCATGCCGTATGGGTTGAAAAATGCTCCAGCCGTCTTCCAATCCTATGTAGATGAGATTCTCAGGGACTTGCACAGGCAGGGTGTGGTTGTCTATATGGATGACATCTTGATTTATTCTGCCACACGCGCCGCGCATGTCTCCCTGGTGCGCAAGGTTCTTGGGCGACTGCTGGAGCATGACCTTTACGTCAAGGCTGAGAAATGTGTGTTCTACAAACCAGCCGTTTCCTTCCTGGGTTATCGCATTTCCAGCTCGGGGGTGGTGATGGAGTGTGACCGCGTTAACGCCGTGCGTAATTGGCCGACTCCGACCACGGTAAAGGAGGTGCAGCGGTTTTTAGGGTTTGCCAATTACTACCGGAGGTTTATCCGGGGTTTTGGCCAAGTAGTGGCGCCCATTACCTCACCGCTGAAGGGGGGGCCGGTGCGTCTGCGATGGTCAGCAGAGGCTGATGGAGCCTTCAACCAGTTGAAGGCGCTGTTCACTGAAGCTCCCGTGTTGGTGCATCCGGACCCTTCGTTAGCATTCATAGTGGAGGTGGATGCGTCCGAGGCTGGGGTTTGAGCCGTGCTGTCTCAGCGCTCGGGCACGCCACCGAAGCTCCGTCCCTGCGCTTTCTTTTCTAAGAAGCTGGGTCCGGCAGAGCGGAACTATGATGTGGGGGACCTGGAGTTACTAGCTATGGTAAAGGCCCTGAAGGTGTGGAGACACTGGCTAGAGGGGGCTAAACACCCTTTCCTCATCTGGACTGACCACCGCAATATGGAGTATATTAGAGCAGTGAGGAGACTGAATCCGCGTCAGGCTAGGTGGGCCATGTTCTTTACACGCTTTAGATTTACGATCTCTTATAGACCAGGTTCCCTTAACACTAAGGCCGGCGCGCTGTCCCGTCTCTATGACACCGAGGACCGGTTCATCGAACCCACTCCCATCCTTCCAGCCTCTCGGCTGGTGGCCCGGTGGTATGGGAGGTGGACGCGGACATCGAGCGGGCGTTGAGGGTTGAACCTGCGCCTACACAGTGTCTGACCGGTCATAGGTACGTGCCGCTTGGTGTCCGTGATAAATTGATTCGGTGGGCTCACACACTACCGTCTTCGGGTCATCCGGGATTGATAGGACATTGCGGGGTCATAGGGGGAAATACTGGTGGCCCACCTTAGCTAAGGATGTGAAGCTCTATGTCTCTTCCTGTTCGGTATGCTCTCAGAGTAAGGCTCCTAGGCATCTGCCTAGAGGGATGTTACAACCCCTCCCGGTTCCACAATGGACATGGTCCCATCTCTCGGTAGATTTCCTTACTGATCTTCCCCCATCTCAGGGGAACACTACCGTTCTGGTCGTTGTGGATCGGTTCTCGAAGTCCTGCCGTCTCCTCCCATTGCCTGGTCTCCCTACGGCCCTACAGACTGCAGAGGCTCTATTTACCCACGTCTTCCGGCACTATGGGGTTCCAGAGGACATCGTATCTGATCGGGGTCGCCAGTTCACGTCCCGGGTTTGGAAGGCGTTTATGGAGCGTCTGGGGATCTCGGTCAGCCTTACCTCTGGCTATCACCCTGACAGTAATGGGCAGGTGGAGAGAGTAAACCAGGAAGTGGGTAGGTTTCTGAGGTCGTATTGCCAGGACCGGCCTGGAGAATGGGCGAGGTACGTCCTGTGGGCCGAGTTGTTGCGCCTTCTTCACCACACTGTCTGTGTAGGTGGACCATTTCAGTTTGTCTGTGATATGTACACCCAGGAACTTAAGACTTTCCACCTTCTCCACTGCTGTCCCCTCGATGTGGATAGTGGGGTGCTCCCTCTGCTGTTTCCTGAAGCCCACGATCATTTCCTTTGTTTTTTGTTGACGTTGAGTGAGAGGCTGTTTTCCTGACACCACACTCAGAGTGCCCTCACCCCTACCCTGTAGACTGTCTCGTCATTGTTGTTTTTCAAGTCCACTACTGTTATGTCATCTGCAAACTTGATGATTGAGTTGGAGGCGTGCGTGGCCATGCAGTCGTGGGTGAACAGGGAGTACAGGAGAGGGCTGAGCACACACCTTTGTGGGGCCCCAGTGTTGAGGGTCAGCGAAGTAGAGATGTTGTTGCCTACCTTCACCACCTGGGGGCGGCCCGTCAGAAAGTCCAGAACCCAGTTGCACAGGGAGGGGTTGAGACCCAGGGCCTCCAGCTTGATGATGAGCTTGGAGGGTAGTATGGTGCTGAATGCTGAGCTGTAGTCAATGAACAGCATTCTTACATAGTTATTATTTTTATCCAGATGGGATAGGGCAGTGTGCAGTGTGATGGCGATTGCGTCATCTGTGGACCTGTTGGGGCGGTATGCAAACTGAAGTGGGTCTAGGGTGGCCGGTAAGGTGGCGGTGATATGATCCTTGACTAGCATCTCAAAGCACTTCATGATGACAGAAATGAGTGCTATGGGCGGTAGTCATTTAATTCAGTTGTCTTTGCCTTCTTGGGTACAGGAACAATGGGCGCCATCTTGAAGCATGTGTGGACAACAAACTTGGATAGGGAGCGATTAAATATGTCTGTAAAAACACCAGCCAGCTGGTCTGCGCATGTTCTGAGGACACAGTTTGGGATGCCTTCTGTGCCAGAAGCCTTGCGATGGTTAACATGTTTAAATGTTTTACTCATGTCAGCCACTGAGAAGGAGAGGGGGGCCCGCAGACTTTGTTAGCGAGCTGAAACAGTCGCACTGTATTATCCTCAAAGCGGTTAAAGAAGGTAGTTTGTGTGGAAGCGTGACGTCGGTATCCGTGATGTGGCTGTTTTTATTTTTGTAGTCTGTGATTTCCTGTAGACCCTGCCACATACGTCTCGTGTCTGAGCCATTTCATTGCAACTCCACCTTGTCCCTGTACCGGCATTTCACTTGTTTGATTACCTTGGGGTGGGAATAACTACACTGTTTATATTCAGCCATATCTCAAGACCTCTTTCCATGGTTAAATGCGGTGGATCGCTCTTTCAGTTTTATGCGAATGCCGCCATACATCCACGGTTTCTGGTTAGGGTAGGTTTTAAATGGTCACAGAGGCTACGATGTCTCCAATGCATTAATTTATAAACGCACTTACCGAGTCAGCATATAAGTCAATATTGTCCTCTGAGGCTGATTGGAACATATTCCTGTCCGCGTGATCAAAACAATCTTGGAGTGTGGCTTCCGATTCGTCAGACCAGTGTTGAATGGTTCTCGTCACTGGTACATCCTGTTTGAGTTTCTGCCTATAAGCCGGGAAGAGCAAGATGGCATCGTGGTCGGATTTGCCGAAGGGAGGGCGGGAGATGGCTTTGTATGCACCACGGAAGTTAGACAAGCAGTGGTCAAGAGTATTAGCCCTACGTGTCGTGGAATCAATATGCTGATAAAATTTAGGTAGCATTGTTCTCAAATTTGCTTTGTTAAAATCTTCAGCTTCAATAAATGCAGGCTCCGGATATATAGTTGCCAATTTACACAGAGTCCAGTGAAGTTCCTTGAGGTCCATCTTGGTGTTCGCTTGAGGGGGGTTGTACACAGCTGTGACTATAACTGACAAGAATTCTCTTGGTAGGTAGAATGGCTTACATTGTAAGCTGTTACGTTGTTATGATTGCACCAAGAGTTGTTAATCATAAAGCATACACCCCCGTCCTTCCTCTTCCCAGTGAGGTGTTAATCTCTGTCGGCGTGATGCATGGAGAACCGATTCCAACAATATCTCGAGAAAGCCATGTTTCCGTGAAACAGAGAATGTTACAATCTCTGATGTCTCTCTGAAAGGCAACCCGTGTCTCGAATTTCGTCTTCCTTGTTGTCAAGAGACTGGACATTGTAGTAGTATACTCAGGAGCGGTAAGCAATGTGCCCGTTTACGAAGCCTGACCAGAAGACCGCTCCGTCTGCCCCTTCTCCATCGCTGTTGTTTTCGGTCAGCTGCTGGGATTAGATCCATTGTGCTGGGTGATGGTCCGAAGAGAGGATCTGCTTCGGGAAAGTCTTATTCCTGGTTATAATGTTGGTAAGTTGACGTTGCTCTTATATCCAATAGTTCTTCCCAGCTGTATGTAATAAGACTTAAGATTTCCTGGGGTAACAATGTAAGAAATAATACATAAAAAAACAAAATACTTCATAGTTTCCTAAGAATGCGAAATGAGGCGACCAGCGTGGCGACCATCTCTGTGGGCACCATTAAACAGGTGTGCTTTTCCAAATCATGTCGAATCAATTGAATTTACCACAGGCGGACTCCAATAAAGTTGAAGAAACATCTCAACGATGATCAATAGAAACAGGATGCATCTGAGCTCAATTTCGAGTCTCATAGCAAAGTGTCTGAATACATATGTACATAAGGTATCTGTTTTTATTTTTAATACATCTGCAAACATTGCTAAAAACCTGTTTTTGCTTTGTCATTATGGGGTATTGTGTGTAGATTGATGAGGAACAAAAATGTATTTAATCAATTTTAGAATAAGGCTGTAACGTAACAAAATGTGTAAAAAGTCAGGGGTCTTTCCGAATACACTGTAAATAGCCAACACTTTTAATGGGGCCAGGCAAAAAAACTTAACTAATGATTAGTAATTGGTTTAAGGAACTATATTAAACATCTTATGAATGATCTTATGAATAATTATTCAATACTTTAAAAGGTGTAAATAACTGTACAAATGTAATGATAAAACAATTATGAAGCGACTATTTACTAATCTATTATAAATACTTTATTACGTGGAGTTATTATAAAGTGCTACCAAGTGTACTTTCTTTTCACACTTAATGTTTAAATATACAAACAGGCATGTCTGTCCCGAGAAATTACATTTTACAACTTTACATTAATAGTATTGTAAAACTAAATACATAAATAAGACATTGTATAGCTAACGTTGAAATTAAGTAATCTCTTCGACATAGAAACAACTCAGAGTTCTCACCCTAGGTCTCATTAAAACCTTCCTTCCTTCCTTCTTTCCCTCCATTCAGCTATCCTTTATCTGGCTCTGGCTCTCCTCTCTGTCTGCCTGACCCACTCTGCCACAGTTAACTTTGCATGCTGCACAAGAAGCTCAAGTTGATTAAACTGTTCACTTGGCTCTGCTCTGCGCTTGGCCAGAGCCTGCAAAGTGGTCAAGTGTTCGGGACAGTGAAGTGGTATTGCATCAGGTCTGTCACAATTATCATCATCATCATCATCATCATCACAAGCACAAACCAGCAGCAACAGAAACAGTAGAAAGCAGCAGCACAATCCTAAATCTCAATCCCAATCTAACCCCTCCCACCCTCCCCTCCGCTGCCCCCTGCCAGCCATAAACTAGTTTGCTGCGTGGCGATTAAAGCGTTTTAACTTAGTCATAACGTGCAATCTCGCAGATCTGATAACTACCAAGGTCAACGGAAATACTTCAAATCAATCAATGAGCTGGGCCCTAATCCCCAGGAGGCAGATTAAGTGTATAATTGACCCGTGTAATCTGTGTAGCTGTGGTTGGCCGGGGAACAGCTAGAACTAGCGCCCAACAGAGGCAGCTCTCTCTCTGTTCCCTGGTGCTGGAGGCTGGAGGCCCACACCAGGCAGCTAGTGTATCAGTGAAGCGCTGGATTTGGCCCCAGCTAAAGAGATGTATTTTTTAATCAATGATATCTGCATTAAGTCGATGAGCCCTTACGTTAAGCACAGCTGTTTTAATCTTCATCTCTTCAGCTGTTCTTTCAAGATCTACCAGAAAGAGTAGTAGTACAAACGCTCTCATCCCGCTCCATCCCTCCCTCTCCCCCTTCCCCTCCCCATTTCCCTGCCCCTGAATTTAACAAATTTAGCCATCTGACTGCGAGTTTCATCTCTTTATCGCTGCATACAATTTGGTGCTGCTTCGGCAGCTTGGAAAAATCTGTCCTCTGCAAAACCTACAGCACATCACAAAAGCCATCTGTACTTTGGGAACAGTTCTGCAAGATTAATCATTACTGTTGAATAATACCCGCATCACTCTCCCCACACACAACCCCCCCCCCACACACACACGTCCAAGCCTCAATTTTCACAAACAAAATTGTATTATTAAAGCAATCACAGAAAGATTGGATTACGGTATGTAAAAATGGCATGAATCAAATAGTATTTTTCTCACTGAATGCAATAACAATTCAAAATAACAAGTTGTTTCACCCTCTTGGCATTTGCACAATGAGCTACAGAGCTGTGCCTAGACAGCAATCTTTACTGACAGAGAAGAGGTCAAATCCTCAAATAATAACAACATAGGCATTATTCACTTTCTAATATGTCTCCTTTCCCAATTCATTTCTTGGGCGTTGTTGTTTTCTTAACACACTAATGTATACCCATATGGTCAGTCTGATGTCAAACGGCACCCTGGGCTAAAGGCAGTGCTGCTGACACATATCTAAATAAAGTGAACCATATCCATGTAATCTCCTTAGGCTGCATTTACACAGGCGGTCCAATTCTGATCTTTTTACTAGTAAATGGTCTTTTGACCAATCAGATCAGCCCTGAAAAATATCTGATGTGAAAAGATTTGATGTGATTGGTCAAAAGACCAATTAGTGGAAAAAATATCCAAACTGGGCTGCCTGTCTAAACACAACCTTATTATCGTGAACATGACATCTAATGATGTCTTGGAGAAATCCATGTCTCCACTCTAATTAACCCTGAGGCGACATAAGGTATGCCTTCCGATCAACTGGCCTCCACACACTCGCTCGCTCGCTCGCTCGCACGCACGCACGCACGCACGCACGCACGCACGCACGCACGCACGCACGCACACACACACACACACACACACACACACACACACACACACACACACACCTAAACCCTTGACTAAATGTCATCAAGACCCAAGGGATTAGGGTAGGGGGAACTATTGAAAACAGAATTTTTCCCCAAGGAACGTTTTATGGAGTTACTCCTCAGCCATTGCTCAGGTCTAAGGCTGAGGGTGGGTATTAGAATGGATCCTTAGGAAGGGCCCTAGTCATACCCCTCACACTAAAATCTGACCCTAACCGGGTACTCAACTCATCTAATAATTGAGAAGGTGCGGTCACACAAATTTCCTAGATGGCAAAGGTCCGAATGGGTATTGGCATTTATTGGCATAAGAACAAACCCCCACCTTGCAATCTATGCAACCCCAAACTGTTCAAACTGTTCACACCCATCTTGTTGGTGGAGAGTTTTGTTGTTGTTTTGTTTTTAAGGTAATTCCTGCAATTCTACACATTTTGCCATGAAGCTGAGGGGGAACATCAGTGCCCTGGGCACATAACTACAAAATGTTGTTAGCCTAACTTACCTATCTAGCTAAAATGGGCTAGTAGTTAATCACCTGGCCATTTCTGACAGGTAATAAATAGCTCTCTAAGGTCTGTCAGTGAATGACATAAGAGGAAAACTGCCCATGTACTACAACATTTGAAATTGCACCTTGTGCATTCTACAATTACAACTCTCAACAGCATTGAGTTGAAAGCCAGAATGAGTCCCCCCCCAAAAAAAATATTGTTTTAATTTATTTTAAATGTATTTTTAAGTCGGGACCCATGGTCTGTATTGACCCCGTTCTGGGTCCGGATAATCTGGCGTTCCCCCTGTTGAGTATGGCTGCTCTATAGGGCTAAGACATGCCCACCACGCATCTGATTGGTCTGTTGGCTCCTTCTAAAGGAGCTATTCTAATGGGTACCAATCCTACTAACAAAACGTGGGGAGACAAATCATTACCGGTCAAAGGAAGATCAAAAGACAGAAGAGAGAATTTAGATTTTGGTTTTGGTCTGCGCGTGTGAAATGTACATAATGGCTATTCATTTGCAGGCATTGTGTGATTTCAAAAGTAATCCCCTTATGATCAGCAGTACACAGAGTAATAATAATGTTCAGGCCAAAAGGTCCTTTTATAAGGTCAACATTCTCATCTATTAAATTGTTTCTATTATGATCAAATAGAATTCAAATCTTGTCTCCTGATAATCTTCACAGCCATCTATTATGGGATGCCATCAACACACATCAAATGAAACTCAATTTCACATCAAAATGAATATCCTGGATGGGCAGGGGGGGAAAGAGTTGATTTCTTGAAGGGAAAAAACTATTCCACTAAAAAAGTATTTAGCCAAAATAAAGGCATTCTGATTCACATGTTGTTGTTTTTTTGTCTGATAAATAACATTGTAAAATGGTAATAACTTCATGATTACCTTAACATGTTTAATAATTCATCAAAACAAGAACCACTACATAATGGGCAGGGGTGCAAGTGGGTCGCGGGATGGAAAATACATTTTCGGGATATAACAATTATTTCAGAGTAAACTTAAATGACTAAAACCAAATAGAAAGTACGGTATGTAGAAAAGATAATGGATTTATACATTTTTCAATAATCCTCCATTTATTTTGTTTTAATGTTTACGCCCTAAGAACACATTAGCTTAAAAAAGGCTAAATGTTATCTCAGCTTCATGGCAAAATGTTTAAAATTGCACCATTTTCTTTCAGCTCCATAGCAGGATGTGTGGAATTACACAAGATTAGCTTTGAAACTGCATCATTTCTCTCAGCTGACAAGATTATATTTTTAATTATACTTTGGTCTGTATGTTTTTTTTACCGCTTAACCTTTATGGTGGGTCACGACTCAAAAGACACCTGAATTAGTGGGTCACAAAGCAAAACAGTTTGGAACCCCTGACATAGCATTTGGCATCAGTCAGAAGTAAGCACCAGAAAGTTCTAATGTTACCCTATGAAATATTTAAAAGAAATAGCATCTGAAGCAAGACTAACGTAAATCAGTACTGTCACGCCCTGGTCTAAATGTATTATGTTATCTTCATTTATTGAGTCAGGCCAGGGTGTGACATGGGTTTATTTGTAGTGTGTTTCGTCTTGGGGTTGTGTGGGGTGTATAGATTAGTCCATGGCTGCCTGAGGCGGTTCTCAATCAGAGTCAGGTGATTATCGTTGTCTCTGATTGGGAACCCTATTTAGGTAGCCTGGGTTTCACTGTGTGTTTGTGGGTGATTGTTACTGCCTCTGTGTTTGTTGCACCAGTCAGGTCCTTCTCCGAACAATTTCTCCTCCCAATTCTGTTTCGGCTGTTTCGGTTTTCAACGTTTGTTGTTTTGTATTGTTCGTGTTTCGTCATAATTAAAGATGTATCGAACGAACCACGTTGCATTTTGGTCCGATCCTTATTCCACCTCTTCGTCAGAGAAGGAGGTAGAAGAAAGCCGTTACAGAATCACCCACCACAAACGGACCAAGCAACGTGTCAACGGGCAGGAGCCACAGGAGAAGCAACAAAGGCAGCAACAGCGATCACAGGACTTTTGGAATTGGGAGGAGAAATTGTTCGGAGAAGGACCCTGGAATCAGCCTGGAGAATATCGCCGCCCCAAAGAAGAACTGGAGGCGGCGAGAGCTGAGAGGCGCTGGTATGAGGAGGCAGCGCGGCGAGATGGATGGAAGCCCGAGAGTCAGCCCCAAAAATTTCTTGGGGGGGGCTCAGGGAGAGTGTGGCAGAGTCAGGAGTCAGACCTGAGCTCACTCTCCCTGTTTATCGTGAGGAGCCAAGGAGGAGAACAGAACCGGTGTTGGAGGTGAGCGAAGCAGAGACTGTGAAGGAGTTAATGGGGAAATTGGAGGAGAGAGAAATGAGGGAGTTGCTGTGTTGGTGCTTTTTGCATGGAATTCGCCCGACGGAACGTGTCAGGGATTTGATGGCACCTGGGTCAGCGCTCCATACTCGTCCTGAGGTGCATGTTAGTTGGCTGGTGAAGTTGGTGCCAGCCTCACGCACCAGGCCTCCTGTGCACATCCCTAGCCTTGCACGTCCTGCGCCAACACTGCTCTCAAGATCTCCAGTACGCATTCACGGTCTAGCCCATCCTGTGCCACCTCCACACACCAGCCCTCCGGTGGCAGCTCCCCGTACCAGGCTTCCTGTGCGTGTCCTCGGCCCAGTACCATCAGTGCCAGCACCACGCATCAGGCCTACAGTGCGCCTCGCCTCTCCTGCGCTGCCGGAGCCTCCCGCCTGTTCAGCGCTGTTGGAGCTTTCCTCCTCTCCTGCGCTGCCGGAGTCTCCGCCTGTTTAGCGCTGCCAGAGCCTTCCGCCTCTACAGCGTTGCCGGAGTCTCCTGCCCGTTTAGCGCAGCCAGAGCTGCCAGTCTGCATGGAGCAGCCAGAGCTGTCAGTCTGCATGGAGCAGCCAGAGAAGGCCAGTCTGCATGGAGCAGCCAGAGCTGCCAGTCTGCATGGAGCAGCCAGAGCTGCCAGTCTGCATGGAGCAGCCAGAGCTGTCAGTCTGCATGGAGCAGCCAGAGCTGCCAGTCTGCATGGAACAGCCAGAGCCTGCCAGTCTGCATGGAGCAGCCAGAGCTGTCAGTCTGCTTGGAGCAGCCAGAGCTGCCAGTCTGCAAGGCTGCCAGTCTGCAAGGAGCTGCCAGAGCTGTTAGTCTGCATGGAGCTGCCAGTCTGCAAGGAGCTGCCAGTCTGCAAGGAGCTGCCAGTCTGCAAGGAGCTGCCAGAGCTGTTAGTCTGCATGGAGCAGCCAGAGCTGTCAGTCTGCAAGAAGTCGCCAGAGCTGTCAGTCTGCCAGGATCCGCCAGTCAGCCAGACTCTTCCAGATCTGCCAGTCAACCAGACTCTTCCAGATCTGCCAGTCAGTCAGACTCTTCCAGATCTGCCAGTCAGCCAGACTCTTCCAGATCTGCCAGTCAGCCAGACTCTTCCAGATCTGCCAGTCAGCCAGACTCTTCCAGATCTGCCAGTCAACCAGACTCTTCCAGATCTTCCAGTCAACCAGACTCTTCCAGATCTGCCAGTCAACCAGACTCTTCCAGATCTGCCAGTCAGCCAGACTCTTCCAGATCTGCCAGTCAACCAGAATCTTCCAGATCTGCTAGTCAACCAGACTCTTCCAGATCTGCTAGTCAACCAGACTCTTCCAGATCCGCTAGTCAACCAGACTCTTCCAGATCCGCTAGTCAGCCAGACTCTTCCAGATCTGCCAGTCAGCCAGGATCTGCCAGAACTGCCAGCCAGCCAGGATCTGCCGGATTCAACTGCCTGGCTGGGCTTCCTCTCAGTGATGGGCTTCCTCTCAGTGCTGGGCTTCCTCTGTCCCGAGCTGCCCCTCTGTCCCGAGCTGCCCCTCTGTCCCGAGCTGCCTCTCTGTCCCGAGCTGCCCCTCTGTCCCGAGCTGCCCTTCTGTCCCGAGCTGCCCCTCTGTCCCGAGCTGCCCTTCAGTCCAGTGGGGTTCTGGGTGAGGACTACTAGGCCATGGTCGGCGACGAGGGTGGACAATCCTAGGACGCGAGGAGGGGGGACTAAGACATTCATAGAGTGGGTTCCACGTCCTGAGCCGGAGCCGCCGCCATGGACAGGCGCCCACCCGGACCCTCCCTATTGTTTTGATGTGCGTCCGGGAGTCCGCACCTTAGGGGGGGGGTTCTGTCACGCCCTGGTCTATATTTATTATGTTATCTTCATTTATTGAGTCAGGCCAGGGTGTGACATGGGTTTATTTGTAGTGTGTTTCGTCTTGGGGTTGTGTGGGGTGTATAGATTAGTCCATGGCTGCCTGAGGCGGTTCTCAATCAGAGTCAGGTGATTATCGTTGTCTCTGATTGGGACCCTATTTAGGTTGCCTGGGTTTCACTGTGTGTTTGTGGGTGATTGTTCCTGTCTCTGTGTTTGTTGCACCAGTCAGGGCTGTTTCGGTTTTTGACGTTTGTTGTTTTGTATTGTTCGTGTTTCGTCATAATTAAAGATGTATCGAACAAACCACGTTGCATTTTGGTCCGATCCTTATTCCACCTCTTCGTCAGAGAAGGAGGTAGAAGAAAGCCGTTACAAGTACGTTTCTGTCTGACAGGATCCAAATGTAGTTTACAGACAACAGCACATGCTACTGTGTAATTTGTAATAGAATAAATGATTATCCCTGGAATTAAAAGAACAAAACAAATAAACAATCAAATCAAGTCTAAGTGGTATGATCCCCATGTGCTTTGGATCCTTCTATACAGTGTGATCGGGGGTGTCGGTGAAGGTAGAATGTTTTTGCCTGAGAAGCAGTAACTTTTAAGTGATCTGATCCTATACTAACTAGTTTGAGGGAGCCTCACCATTTGACCCTCATTTTGACAGCTTAAGAATGTGGAGATGTTGCCAAACCTGACTGTAATACTCACAATATTAAACTAGTCCAAGTGCTATGTAGAGTAATTCAAACAATTGTCTCTGTTTTGTCAGCATCCCTGCACTTGTGTGCTGTCAAAATGTGTCCTTCAGTGTTGTTTGCATGCCAAGGAGGTTGTTGAGGGAGGGGTGCTTAAATCCTGGAGAGAGCTGAGTGCATGATTGTACAATTGGGACAATTGTGCGCCGCTCTATGGGACTCACAATCACGGCCGGATGTGATACAGTCTGGAATCGAACCAGGGTATATAGTGACGCCTCTAGCACTGAGATGCAGTGCCTTAGACTGCTGACCAACTTGGGAGCATGTATGTACTGTATGTACAGTGCATTTGGAAAGTATTCAGACTGCTTGACTTTTTCCACATTTTGTTACATTACAGCCTTATTATAAAATGTATGAAATAGTTTTTCCCCCTTACCAATCTACACAAAATAATTCATAATGACAAAGTAAAAACAGGTTTTTATACATTTTAACAAATTTATAAAAAATGTAAAACTGAAATATATTTTAAGTATTCAGAACTTTTACTCAGGACTTTGTTGAAGCATCTTTGGCAACGATCACAGCTTCAAGTCTTCTCTGGTATGACACTACAAGCTTGGTACACCTGTATTTGGGGAGTTTCTTCCATTCCTCTCTGCAGATCCTCTCAAGCTCTGTCAGGTTGGATGGGGAGCATTGCTTCACAGATATTTTCAGGTCTCTCCAGAGATGTTTGATCGGATTCAAGTCCGGGCTCTGAGTGGGCCACTCAAGTACATTCAGAGTCTTGTTCCGAAGCCACTCCTGCATTGTCTGGTGCTTAGGGTCGTTGCCTTTTGGAAGGTGAATCTTCTCCCCAGTTTGAGGTCCTGAGCACTCTGGAGCAGGATCATTAATAATCTCTCTGTGCTTTGCTCTGTTCATATTTGCCTCAATCCTGACTAGTCTCCCAGTCCCTGCCGCTGAAAAACATCCACACAGCATGATGCTGCCACCACCATGCTTCACTGTAGGAATGGTGCCAGGTTTCCTCCAGATGTGACGCTTGGCATTCAGGCCAAAGAGTTCAATCTTGATTTCAGCAGACCAGAGAATCTTGTTTCTCATGGTCTAAGAGTCTTTGGGTGGCTTTTGGCAAACTCCAAGTGGGCTGCCATGTGCCTTTTACTGAGGAGTGGCTTCCGTTTGGTCACTCTATCATAAGACCTGATTGGCGGAGTGCTGCAAAGATGGTTGTCCTTCTGGAAGATTTTCCCATCTCCACAGAGGAACTCTGTCAGAGTGACTATCGGGTTCTTGGTTACCTCCCTGACCAAGGCCCTTCTCCCCCAATTGCTCCGTTTGGCCAGGAGGCTAGCTCTAAGAAGAGTCTTGGTGGTTCCAAACTTCTTCCATTTAAGAATGATGGAGGACACTGTGTTCACGGGGACTTTCAATGCTGCAGACATTTTTTGGTACCCTTCCCCAGATCTGTACCTCGACACCATCCTGTTTCGGAGCTCTACGGACAATTCCTTTGGACTTCATGGCTTGGTTTTTGCTCTGGCATGCGCTGTGAACTGTGGGACCTTATATAGACAGGTGTGTGCCTTTCCAAATCATGTCCAATCAATTGAATTTACCACAAGTGGACTCCAATCAAGTTGTAGAAACATCTCAAGGATGATCAATGGAAACAGGAGGCACCTGAGCTCAATTTTGATTCTCATAGCAAAATACTTATGTAAATAAGGTATCTGTTTTTTACTTTTAATACAGTTGTAAACATGTCTAAAAACCTGTTTTTGCTTTGTCATTTGTCATGTATGTATGTATGTATGTATGTATGTATGTATGTATGTATGTATGTATGTATGTATGTATGTATGTATGTATGTATGTATGTATGTATGCATGCATGCATGCATGCATGCATGCATGCATGCATGCATGCATGCATGTATGTATGTATGTATGTATGTATGTATGTATGTATGTATGTATGTATGTATGTATGTATGTATGTATGTATGTATGTATGTATGTATGTATGTATGTATGTATGTATGTATGTATGTATGTATGTATGTATGTATGTATGTATGTATGTATGTATGTATGTATGTATGTATGTATGTATGTATGTATGTATGTATGTATGTATGTATGTATGTATGTATGTATGTATGTATGGGGTGAATTTACAGGGAGATGGGCCATGTTAGTAGATGTACATAGGAAGATTATTTGACTCTGAATCATGCCACTGGGCATAATGTGTTGAAACAAATTTGACATGAGAGATAAGTTTCATTTCAAAATATATAGCTAAGCGAGAATAGGGGGGAAACAGAAACAGAAGAATATGTGTTTGGAAAGGTTTAGAAAGTAAAGATGAAAGAAATGTTGAAAGGAATTGATGGTTCAAGTGAGAAAAAGAAAGAGTTGGAAGGAAAATACACAGAAAACCCAGGGCCTTTTTATGCTTTTTTTTAAATCACTGAGCCTAAACACACAGAAACAGCAGCAGAGAAGTATCACGCCTTGGTCATGTTGAGCGGAGCAACAAGAAAAGGACAACAGCAATGGAGTCCTGCAGTGCAGCAGGACACCTTCATACGCCACAGTACTGCCAGAGGGAGAACAGATAGAGAGTGACATATAGAGAGAGAGAGAGATTGAGGCCTCTGCTATAATCAGAGAAGAAATGCTCTTCTGAGAGAAGAGGATACAAGGCAAACAGCAGGTCAAAGCAGCAAGAGAAACAAACATGGAGAAGAGACACGTTCACTCAGAGAAGACTGACAAGAGAGAAGCCAGGTCATGCCAGAAGGCCTTCAGGGAAGCAACACACGCACACATGCACACATAGGTGCAATCTGAGGTCCTCCCTTGAAAAGAGCAGTGGACAAATGGGTCAACATGCATCACAAAGGACTATTTAGATAAGAAATAGCTTGGAACATCATCTAGGTTAAGACAGTGTTCTCTTTTCTCATTTATCCCTCAACTTAATTCACTCTCCAATACTCACACATATTTCTCTCTGTCCCTTTCTTTCATTCTTTCTATCTCCTCTCATTATAATAAGACCAGGGTCAGATGCCCTCCTTCCTATTTGTTTCTACTATGAGGAAGAATTTTTATTGGACACAGTTTCAAATGTCTTGTATACAGTCCAACGTAGGGAACTGATCAGCAGTGATGGGGGTCAGCATAACCTTGACCTACTAACCCTAAACTTTTGATCTGATTATTAATGTTCCTACAAATCAATTAGTGGAGGAACACAATGTATTCTAACGGCTGAAGACAGAATCTAGACAGGGGGATGTATTAAGTCATCTTATAGAAATGCATTGTATTGCGTGGTCTTTAATTGATTAATTGATTAACCATTGTCTGCTGACTCACAGAGAGAGAGAACACTGCTTAAGATAATCCTCCTCAAGGTGTTGCATGTCTCAAACAAACAGACATAAAAAGACGCAGAACACTACAGTAGAATAAACACAGGGTAGAGCATAGTCTATTCAGACTGGAGGGAAGATTTGGAAGTAAAGGAAGGAGGGTGTATAGAGAGAGAGAGAGAGAGAGAGAGAGCAAGCGAGCGAGAGAGCGAGAGAGAGAGCAAGAGAGCGAGAGAGCGAGAGAGCGAGAGAGAGAGCGAGAGAGCGAGAGAGAGAGAGCAAGCAAGTGAGAGAGCGAGAGAGAGAGAGAGAGAGAGAGCAAGCGAGTGAGCGAGAAAGCGAGAGAGAGAGAGCAAGCGAGAGAGAGAGAGCAAGCGAGAGAGAGAGAGAGAGAGAGAGAGAGAGCAAGCGAGCGAGAGAGAGAGCTACTTGTACAGCTGTGGAAGAGAAGGCAGAAAGCTGTTCAAAATGTGACTTATCCCTCAGAGCAGACTGTTTAATCACATTTTGGAGAGCCTCCCCTTGTAAGGGAGGAGAAGGCATTGATTACTTACATCAAATAACCTTTCTATGTAAACCTCCTCATTGACCTTATCCCGCAGCATGTCCTGAGAATGGCGCACAAAGGTCACGTAACCGTCGGCAACATCCATCCCAGGCTTCTGCAGGACACACCACATAGAGACAGAGAGAGGGAGATGAGAAAAGGAGAGGGAAACGGAGTAATTAGCCAAGGAAAATCAGATACAACAGACAGCTATTAAAATAAACATTACACTAAAGTGTTATCAAATTGTCCTTTTCATCTCAGAGAAATCAGAGTTCATGGTTGACATTTCTGGAGAGGTGTTTCATTTGCAGTGCGTATAGACCCAGAGATATGGGATATTGTCACTGAACTTCCTATTAGAGATGTGCACTTGGCCCAGAATCCTCCGTAACAGTCTGGGAATGTGCAAAGTGAACAGAGGAGCCAGGAACACATGATCAGGCTGCTGAACAGATTGTTAGGAGGGCTGCCATTTCTCATACCAGCTCAAATATTCACACAGGACAATGAGTTTGCAAATAAGACACTCAATTTGTGTGTGTGTGTTTATGTGTGTGTGTGTGTTAACGTATGTGTGTGTTTATGTGTGTGTGTGTGTGTGTGTGTGTGTGTGCCTTTCCCACTCCCGCATCTTCTCCGGTATATGAAACGCATCCCCCCATGCCATTGGACGAGGTAATATGAATTTGTAATCATCAGACACTGTAAACTGAATTTAGTTTGTTAACACATCCCTGAGTGGTTCCAAAGGGTGCAAATTAGTATGTTTCTCCACTGTAATTGTATTTTGTGCATTAAACAAACCATTACCATGCAGAAGCTAGGGCTTTGGGCCCACGGACATAAGAGGCCTAATCACAGATTCACCGACAAGGCATTCATTTAAAAAGTGCCTTGTTGACATGTGGATCGATTGGCAGTGAAGTGATACTCCTCTGAGGTGCTGTTTAAAGCAGAACACAGCTAGCGTTCTGCCCCAGAGGCAGAATCCTGGTGTGCTTTTGTTACACAACACAACAGAGACTCACAATGTGTGCCACATGGCAGGCCTAGCCAGCTGATTCTGTCCATAACCATATGAATGGCAACTAAACCAAAAAAAGACATCCATCTGGACATTTCCTGAGACTCTATGGAAAACCATGGCAAGATACGTGTGCATGCACATAAATAAATACAAGAATGACTCATATGCACGCACACACACTTGGACTGGGATAAGAGAAACACAAGAACTGATAACAACACTATTTTCACTTACAGGTACATCCACATACTTTGAGGCAGCTTTCACCTTGAAATGAGACAGAGAGAGATTAGGTGAAAAGGAAAGACTTGAGAGTCCAACTGTGCAGGTTCCTTTCATTACAAAAGCTGTTTCATGTGAGTGTAGCTTCAGTGTGTGACTGCAGTATGCTCATTAAGTCAGTCATGTCAGGAAATGTAGTTGCAAAGTGAACTCAGAAGTTAATTAGACTTCTATAACAATGTTCAGGAAACCTACGAAAACCTGTTCCTGCAGTGGGAGTGTTATCATGAGAAAACTGAGGGAAAAGCTGTACATTATTTGAACAAGACTATTCCTACCCAATGACGAATAAAATAATTACAAGATCAGTGTCCAGTTCTGTATGCAGTGTACACTGACAAAGAGGGGAATGAGAGAAGGAGTGCATTCTTACTGTGAAAGAGAGGAAGGAGGAGAAGAGAGTGCCCTCGTCGTATCTGGACAGTTTGGCTAGGACACTATCTAGAATGACCACAAACTGACAGACAGGGAGTTGTGTTACTGGCAAGTCCAACACATTAAAAACAACATTCATGTCATATCACTTTCAGATATGAGTAAGACAGTAACAGCACCTTTGCTACTAGTAAGGTGATCATCTCCTTCACAGTCTCCTCTATAAGAGCGTCAATTTGGGAATGGTACTGTCTCTGTAAGGAAAGAGACATGTTAGTGACAATGTCAAGTCCAGCTTTCCTACCTTCCCACCCCTTCTGTTTGTTGCTACCAGGTCTCACAGTAGGCCAATATGCTAATCAGTAGTGTGACAGCATTCTTATGTCTCAACGTGAGCCATGTAAAAGACCTCCGACTAATTCATTCTGCTCTGGTAATTGGTACCTGTCTCTAGATTGTGCGGATATGAAGACTCTCACATCTACTCCATGTATATTCAGTAGCATCTACACATATGTTAATGAAATCAAAACAAAAAGTATCGGAAGACTGCAATGGCGGCTAATTATACATTTGGGAACCAGGGGTGAGATTTCAATTGAATTGTTAGCCACTGATCTGTATATCCAGTTCCACATGCTCAGTGATATATCAGAGAAATCACTATTAGACATTAATAGAATCATAAACATAATATTCCCTCTGGAATATAATAGGTGAAAACTTTACACTGTTTCAAACACTGTGTAAATATGCATGTTGGTGTGAGGCTGTGGAGGTGGACTGATATAAGATGGTATTGTATGTCTGATAGAAGGCCTACTGTACCTCCTGTCCCAGCTCCATGGCACACAGCTTGGCTGATTGGGCCTTTGCATCCACCATCACGTTGAACATGGTGCAGATGGACTGAGGCACCCGGAAGTCTGTGGTCCGACTGCTCTTCTGGAGCTTGGCTTCAAAGGCCACCCGCGTCCTGGAGACAAGGAGATTAAGGAGAGAGGTTGCAAAACTATACACATACCCACAATGTGTGTGTGTAATTGTGTGTAAGCAAGTGTCTCATTCAGGCCCGTCCTCTCACCGTTTGATGCAGGACTCAATCATGTCGCTGGACATGAGTTTCAGCCTACTCTCCAGATGTTTGCCAAACTCCTCCTCAGGCCAGTGCAGGTCTCTGATGAAGGTCTGTAGAGCGTCCAGCTTCCAGAACAGGTCCTCTGACGTCCCCGAGCCGTTACTGGACAGGAATCACAGGGCAGAGGTTATAACACTGGTACCTAACATGGGGGGTAAAAGACTCCATCAAGGGTCAAAGAGGATGGGGCAAATCCAGGTCTCAGAATTCAATTTATTTCGGTTATTTTTAACATTTACTGATGGGTTAAAATATTTTGAATGAAAAACACTATCGTCAACTTGTTCCTGGCCAATGTGGTTCTATAAATTGTGCTCTCCAAGGTATCAATCAGTGTATGGTAAAAAAAATAGACAGACATGAATATGTATTTGACCAATCAATAATCACAGTGAGTTGAGTGGTTATTAGAACAAGGGAAAGAGTAGGGGTCCATGCACACTGTAGGTTGGTCAGTTAGTTAGTAAACTCTGGAAAAGCACTATGAAGGGTGGGGTTGCTTTCCGATGCTGTGGAAGAGACTGTCTCACTCCCTGTCCCCTTCCCCTAAACCGTTTAAATAGAGAGAGCAGCTCTCTCCAGCCACAAAGGGGCCTCCTGACAGCTAGTACCCATAGGTAAGAGCTCCAACACAGGGTAAACAGGGATCTGACCTCCCTTCCACAGACTGGAGGTCAGAGGGATATGATGGAAAGAAACAAACAACACTTTTAAACTCTGGCTTTGGTTTGGCCTCGTTTAATAATGGTGTATCATTTTGCATGATTCCATTCTGTTGTTTTTTAATCAGCTTAAAAATATATTTGTGTCTTTCCACCATTCAGTTCAAACACATGCTGTAGGAGAAAAATGAAAAGCTCTCCCTTTCGAAACACTGCCTACTTTAACCACACTCCCCATGCTAGGGCCTTGGCATGAACATGGCTGCTGATAGAACAACAACAATGGGGCAACTGGGGTCCAGGCAACAGAACATCAGATCACTGGGACAACTGGGGCCCTGGCAACAGAACATCAGATCACTGGGACAACTGGGGCCCTGGCAACAGAACATCAGATCACTGGGACAACTGGGGCCCTGGCAACAGAGCATCAGATCACTGGGACAACTGGGGCCCTGGCAACAGAACATCAGATCACTGGGACAACTGGGGCCCTGGCAACAGAACATCAGATCACTGGGACAACTGGAGCCCTGGCAACAGCACATCAGATCACTGGGACAACTGGGGCCCTGGCAACAGAACATCAGATCACTGGCAGTGTTTAACTACATATTTTAGAATTGGCTAAGCCTGTTTTTTCCTAATTATCAACCATGTGTTTGTGTAAATGAGGTATTTGAGAGTTTTCCTTTGAGGTGAGTTTTATATTTCTAGCTTATTTACAGGATAGTAAACCTGCGTCGAGATTAGGACCATCCTTGACAGAATATGTATTCCTTTAATAACGATGGAGGTGAAAGGTGGTTGCAATTAGTTTTACTTCAGAGGCAACTTTGGGACAAGACTTCCGCTTCATCTCATTGGCTGTTGTGTGCTCATTTACAAGGTATCAAACCGGGTACTTGGAATCCTAAACTTGGCGCCAGCCAGGGTCTCAGTCTGTTCTCACACACACGCACACACAGACACAGACTTTTAGTAGTAGGTGCTGAAGATGTTTCACTCTGGTTTGGGAAGTGGGATAGATAATGTATCAGGTGTAGCTCAAGGTGCAGGATAAGTGCTTTTAATCACCATATCTAAACATAATGTAGATTTGCAATTATCTTTACGCTTTCTCCCTCCAGGTTCCCCTGGAGGAGTGCTCAGAGCTAACAGGTAGACATGGAGTTTTACAACTGACAGACTCACTAATGAAATGGCAAATGTCATATTCCGTTGATAACAAAAGGGGGATCATTATCATGTGGTGAATGAGTTAACATGCTCTGCATTAGAGTAGGAGTGTATCTGAGAGGCTCATGCCTCAGTAAAGACACACCCCAGGAGACCAAGGGCTGATCAAGGCTCTCCAACTTCTGCAAGTTAGGCATGTTTGGTTTTATAAACTATTGTATGAATAAAATGCAATATATTAAATTTGATTAATTGACTACAATGTTTACCACAGCCAAAGTTGTATTGTAACCTATATTGGAGTAGCTGCCATGAGCTAACTATACAAAAAATGTTCCATACGCACAAAAAGGTTATTTGTCTCAAATGTTGTGCTCAAATTTGTTTGCATCCCTGTTAGTGAGCATTTCAACTTTGCTAAGATAATCCATCCAACTGACCGGTGTGGCATATCAATAAAATGATTAAACAGCATGATCATTACACAGGTGCACCTTGTGCTGGGGACAATAAAAGTAAACTCTAAAATGTACAGTTTTGTCACACAACTCAATGCCACAGATGTTACGTTTTGAGGGAGCGTGCAACTGGCATGTTGGCAGCAGGAATGTCCACCAGAGCTGTTTCCAGAGAATGGAATGTTAATTTCTCCACCATAAGCCGCCTCCAACGTCGTTTTAGGGAATTTGGCAGTACGTCCAACCGGCCTCATAACCCCAGACCACATGTAAGGTGTTGTGTGGGAGAGTTCCTAGCTGATGTCAACGTTGTGAACAGAGTGCCCCATGGTGGGGGTCGGGTTATGGTATGGGTAGTCATAAGCTACGGATAACGAACACAATTGCATTTTATAGATGGCAATTTGAATGCACAAAAATACCATGACGAGAACCTGAGGCCCATTGTGAGACCCATTTTTTTTTAAAGGTATCTGTGGATCAAAAAATGCATATCTGTATTCCCAGTCATGTGAATTCCATAGATTAGGGCCTAATGAATATATTCAATTGACTGATTTTCTCATATGAACTGTAACGCGCTAAAATCAATGAAATTGTTGCAAAATCCCTTAGGCCAGAGCTGACCCCATCGAAATTAAGACTGTTGGATATTTCTGTCCATCTTCAGAAGTTAAGCCAGACAGCGTCCCAGAGGACATGTGATATGTTCATGCCAAGTGTTTCAGGCTCCAACAGAGACTCAATACACACTGAGTCACATGTAGTTGCAATCCAGTTGGGTGTAGACATTGTTGGGAAGCTAACTGGCGGTAGATTTGTTACTTTGGGCATTTGGATGTTGACATTTGGTAGATTCAAATCAGGCAGATTACTTCTTAGGCTCTTGTGTAGAAACAAACAGAACAGAAAAAAATGTCCTGTAACTGGTAATGTGGATGTGTTTTAAAAGGGAAAGTGAAACAAACTAGATAGAAGCAATGCCAAGGAAAACAAATACAATTGGTGAGGAAATTAGCAAAACAAAGTAGCAAATTAGCACAAAAAAATCTGTTATTGAAATTAAACAAGTAAGGGTATCTTTGCATTGAATTGAAGAGGTAAATCTAATGGTGACAAATAATGTGTAAAGTGTATCCTATCAGCATTGAAGAGACTAATGACAAAAGATGGTTGACTTATGACAACTCAACATATGGTGACAACAAACTGCAATGTCATTCATACAAGGGGTACCATATGAACACTCCAGGGCAGGGTTTTTCACTATCAATTAAGACCTAGACAACCAGGTGAGGGAAGTTCTTTAATAATTAGTGACCTTAATTCATCAATCAAGTACAAGGGAGGAGTGAAAACACGCAGATGGTCGGTCCTTCATGGAATGAGTTTGACACGTGCTCAAGGGAAACACTGAAGAAACATGTTTCCGACAATATTTTCAGATGATCTTACTTGCAATATGGACAAATATAAATAAATATATAGTAAATAATTGTGTTAATACTTATTAATAAGTAACACAACCTCCTCCCAGCTGCCCACTGCTCTGAGGCTAGGAAACACTGTTACCACCGATAAATCCACTATAATTGAGAATTTCAATAAGCATTTCTCTACGGCTGGCCATGCTTTCCACATGGCTACCCCTACGCCGGGCAACTGCCTGGCACCCTCCACAGCAACCCGCCAAAGCCCCCACCATTTCTCCTTTACCCAAATCCAGATAGCTGATGTTCTGAAAGAGCTGCAAAATCTGGACCCCTACAAATCAGCCGGGCTACACAATCTGGACCCTCTCTTTCTAAAATTATCTGCCAAAATTTTTGCAACCCCTATTACTAGCCTGTTCAACCTCTCTTTCGTATTATCTGAGATTCCCAAAGACTGGAAAGCTGCCGCGGTCATCCCCCTCTTCAAAGGGGGTGACACTCTAGACCCAAACTGCTACAGACCTATATCTATCCTACCCTGTCTTTCTAAGGTCTTCGAAAGCCAAGTTAACAAACAGATTACTGACCATTTCGAATCCCACCATATCTTCTCCGCTATGCAATCTGGTTTCAGATCTGGTCATGGGTGCACCTCAGCCACGCTCAAATTTCTAAACGACATCATAACCGCCATCAATAAGAGACATTACTGTGCAGCCGTATTCATCGACCTGGCCAAGGCTTTCGACTCTGTCAATCACAACATTCTTATTGGCAGACTCGACAGGCTTGGTTTCTCAAATGATTGCCTCGCCTGGTTTACCAACTACTTCTCTGATAGAGTTCAGTGTGTCAAATCGGAGGGCCTGTTGCCCGGACCTCTGACAGTCTCTATGGGTGTTCCACTGGGATCAATTCTCGGGCCGACTCTCTTTTCTGTATACATCAATGATGTTGCTCTTGCTGCTGGTGATTCTCTGATCCACCTCTACGCAGACGACACCATTCTGTATACTTCTGGCCCCTCCTTGGACACTGTGTTAACTAACCCCCAGACAAGCTTCAATGCCATACAACTCTCCTTCCGTGGCCTCCAACTGCTCTTAAACGCAAATAAAACTAAATGCATGCTATTCAATCGATCACTGCCCGCACCTGCCCGCCCGTCCAGCATCACTACTCTGGACGGCTCTGACTTAGAATACGTGGACAACTACAAATACATGGGTGTCTGGTTAGACTGTAAACTATCCTTCCAGACTCACATTAAGCATCTCCAATCCAAAATTAAATCTAGAATCGGCTTCCTATATCGCAACAAAGCATCCTTCACTCATGCTGCCAAACATACCCTCGTAAAACTGACCATCCTATCGATCCTCGACTTCGGTGATGTCATCTATAACATAGCCTCCAACACTCTACTCCCATCCGTTTTGTCACCAAAGCCCCATACACTACCCACCATTGCGACCTGTACTCTCTCGTTGGTTGGCCCTCGCTTCATACTCGTCGCCAAACCTACTGGCTACAGGTTATCTACAAGTCTCTGCTAGGTAAAGCCCCGCCTTATCTCAGCTCACTGGTCACCATTGCAGCACCCACTAGTAGCACGCGCTCCAGCAGGTATATCTCACTGGTCACCCCCAAAGACAATTCTTCCTTTGGTCGTCTTTCCTTCCAGTTCTCTGCTGCCCATGACCCGGAATGAATTGCAAAAATCTCTGAAGCTGGAGACTCACATCTCCCTCACTAGCTTTAAGCACCAGCTGTCAGAGCAACTTACAGATCACTGCATCTGTAAACAGCCCATCTATCTACCTACCTCATCCCCATACTGGTATTTATTTACTTTGCTCCTTTGCACCCCAGTATCTTTATCTGCACATTCATCTTCTGCCGATCTACCATTCCAGTGTTTAATTGCTATATTGTAATTATATTGTAATTACTTCGCCACCATGGCCTATTTATTTCCTTACCTCATTTGCACTCATTTGACTTTTTGTTTTCTTTTGTTTAACTGTATTAAAGTGTGTCAAAGTGTGTCATATCAGAGGGCATGCTGTCCGGTCCTCTGGCAGTCTCTATGGGGGTGCCACAGGGTTCAATTCTCGGGCCAACTCTTTTCTCTGGATATATCAATGATGTTGCTCTTGCTGCAGGCGATTCCATGATCCACCTCTATGCAGACGACACCATTCTATATACTTCCGGCCCATTCTTGGACACTGTGCTATCTAACCTCCAAACAAGCTTCAATGCCATACAACACTCCTTCCGTGGCCTCCAACTGCTCTTAAACGCTAGTAAAACAAAATGCATGCTTTTCAACCGTTCGCTGCCTGCACCCGCACGCCTGACTAGTATCACCACCCTGGATGGTTCCGACCTTGAATATTCGGACATCTATAAGTACCTAGGTGTCTGGCTAGACTGTAAACTCTCCTTCCAGACTCATATCAAACATCTCCAATCGAAAATCAAATCAAGAGTCGGCTTTCTATTCCGCAACAAAGCCTCCTTCACTCACGCCGCCAAACTTACCCTAGTAAAACTGACTATCCTACCGATCCTCAACTTTGGCGACGTCATCTACAAAATAGCTTCCAACACTCAACTCAGCAAACTGGATGCAGTTTATCACAGTGCCATCCGTTTTGTCACTAAAGCACCTTATACCACCCACCACTGCGACTTGTATGCTCTAGTCGGCTGGCCCTTGCTACATATTCATCGCCAGACCCACTGGTTCCAGGTCATCTACAAGTCCATGCTAGGTAAAGCTCCGCCTTATCTCAGTTCACTGGTCACGATGGCAACACACACTCGTAGCACGCGCTCCAGCAGGTGTATCTCACTGATCATCCCTAAAGTCAACACCTCATTTGGCTGCCTTTCGTTCCAGTTCTCTGCTGCCTGTGACTGGAACGATTTGCAAAAAGTTGGAGACTTTTATCTCCCTCACCAACTTCAAACATCTGCTATCTGAGCAGCTAACCGATCGCTGCAGCTGTACATAGTCTTATCGGTAAATAGCCCACCCAATTTTACCTACCTCATCCCCATACTGTTTTTATTTAGTTACTTTTCTGCTCTTTTGCACACCAATGTCACTACCTGTACATGACCATCTGATCATTTATCACTCCAGTGTTAATCTGCAAAATTGTAATTATTTGCCTACCTCCTCATGCCTTTTGCACACAATGTATATAGACTATTTTTTTCTACTGTGTTATTGACTTGTTTATTGTTTACTCCATGTGTAACTCTGTGTTGTCTGTTCACACTGCTATGCTTTATCTTGGCCAGGTCGCAGTTGCAAATGAGAACTTGTTGTCAACTAGCCTACCTGGTTAAATAAAGGTGAAAAAATAAATAAATAAATAAATAAATAAAATAAAATAAATAAAATAAATAAATATTGACTGTATGTTTTGTTTATTCCATGTGTAACTCTGTGTTGTTGTATGTGTCGAATTGCTGCGCTTTATCTTGGCCAGGTCGCAGTTGCAAATGAGAACTTGTTCTCGACTAGCCTACCTGGTTAAATAAAGGTTAAATAAAAATAATGTTTTTTTTTTTACACAATTGCCCACAAGTAGACATACTTCATGTGTGGATATCAACATATTTCATGTACAAATATATATTGTACACATGATTACCAAAACATTATCAGAATATTTCTGTTAACATGAACAGGAAAGAGTGAAAACATTGACAGTAATTTAAGTTTGAAAACTGAAGATATTAGCATCTACCTATACAGTATGTCTATACTGCATTATGACTAGCCTGGGTATCAGTCGATTTCTACTATAGCCAACTTGAATGCAGAAATAGTAGCATCCGGGCTATGTAACCATTTCAATGGGGTGTTGATATTAGGGGTGTCCTTACTTGACAGGCTCCCAGGACTCTCTCTCAAAGCCCCTGTGGATGGACTGGGCGATGGATGACTCCATGAGGTCCACATATCGCACCACCAGTGGGGCGTACAGGTCCTGCAGGTGTTTGTGGAACTGTCCATTGCACAGGTTATCTGAGACAGGACAGAGCATATAGGTCAGATGAAGTCATTCATTCAAATGTAACACCATCGGAACAGTCACCTCCAAAATGATAGGCACCCTTGATAATAATGAGCAAAAAAAACTTGTCTAAAATAAATAATATTCATATTAGTCTAGCTCGCTATAAGCTACCATACCAGATTTTCTCTCTTTTGTATATCTGATGGCTATATATATATTTTAGACCAGGCAAGTTTCCTCTAGATTCAACTGGTAAAAAGGCAACGCTAACACAGACCAAGGGAGATAAAATGGAGGCCAGTGTGTGTTAATGCGATGGCTCATGGCTCCAAACAGTGGGCCTGTTTTCCTCTTTATCCCTTTGGCGCTGTGTGTGTGTGTGCTCCTGTATAGAAGTCAAGGTCGATGATACACAGTAGGTGCAATGTTTATTTTGTTCCCTGATTGTCGCTCTCCAATTAGCCACTTGAGTGGCTGCTGTACACTTCGATGTTTTTGTCCAGGAGTGAGGATGCAGGGCTCGCCCTACTCCCAGCCACCACTGTTTTAGACCTCATTAACTGCTTGAATGGTGTCCGACTTTGGCGCCTATCTGGTGCTAAGGCTATTTCATGACACATAAGCTAGCTGCTTCAGGGAGACAAAACAAATGACCTTCCATGTAAAATTCCCCTGTGGTATTGTTTGGTAGTATTGGGATGCTGCTCTGTGTGTGTACTGTGTTATTGTGCTCCTGTAAACCACTGGAGAAGCCTGAGGGAGATGGATGGTTGATATCATGGTGGCAGGTTTACATTTCCAACTATACTGTCAAAGTCATGGAAATCAGAATTACTAGTATTACATGGGATAAGTCCATCTGTGTATGCTACAGTCCATCAAACATACTGTATGCAAAGTGTACACTATGAAATCTAATATATCATGAAGTTTGTGGAAATTCATGCAGGAGAACATAACACATTAGATCTGGTAAAGGATAATACAAAGAAAAACATGCATTTTTTTGTACCATATTTAAAAAATGGAAGAGAAGGGCCATAATCCAGCCCAGGTGCAATTTAGATTTTGGCTACTAGATGGAAGCTGTGTGGAAAGTTTTAGACTGATCCAATGAACCACTGCATATCTGTTCAACATGTTGTATCAAGACTGCCCAAATGTGCCTAATTGGTTTATTAATACATTTTCAAGTTCGGAATTGTGCACTGTCCTCAAACAATAGCATGGTACACTTTCACTGTAATAGCTACTGTAAATTGGACAGTGCAGTTAGATTAACAAGAATTTAAGCTTTTTGTCCAAATCAGATATGTCATTGATCAAAATACCACTAATTTCATCCTTATTTTTGGCTTGTCTCCAGATTTTCTTGTTTCTATGATCATTGCAATGTGAATAACCAATCAGCTGTTTCAAAAAAAAATCCAACTATGAATGTGGCCAATTGTGCAGCAGTAACAAGTGAGCATAACAAGCTGTTCCAGTCCAAGTCCATTAAGCCACTGCAGGTGAACAACAGACTATATTACATTCTTCCAGACTCCTGGCTGACAAACTAGAATGAGACATTCCCCAGAGACAATTAGCCCAGTGCAGGTTCACTTCACAAAGGCAGTGGTAAGTGTTTCTCTTCTGACGCATGCTTCCAGAACCCTGGACAGCGCTCCTACGGCAACTATAGTTCATTAATTTTATTTGTCACATGCACCGAATAATTACAGGGCCCACAGCAACCATTTCAATTTTAGTTTCAGCTCTTAGTAAGAAGCTCCCACAGTGCTGCATTGTCCTCTCAATTACCTTCATCCGTTTCATTACACTGGAGACAAATGCAGAAAGGATCATGCAGTGTGAAAGTAATATTAGTTCAGAACATATTCTCCTCAATTTGGATCTCAACACTAGGTTTTAGTTTCTCCAGTTCGCCAAGATCAACTACAATGAACATTCAATAAAAACCCAGTCCTATGTGTAATGAATGCTCCAGACTGTGTGCTGTATGTGCTGTATGTGCTGTATGGTTCGGGAGTGCTAAACGCTGTGTGTGTTTGTTCATAATGTAGCCTTGGTTCAGGACCTGGGCCGGGGTTGGAGTCACTCACAATCGGTCCTCAGAAAGTCATTGAGCAACTGGAAGAGAGGGAAGCTGTCCCAGCTGTCAGGGGGCTGAACCTCCAGTGCAGCATCCATGTCCAATGCATACAGAGACAAGAAGGTCTCTGCATGCTCCACCATCAGGTCTGACCACCACGCAAATGCCTAGAGAGAGAGGAGTGAAGGAGAGAGAGAGAGAAAACAGAGAGATGGGGAGAGAGAGAGTGTAGAATGAAAGAGAAGAGAGGAATACATAGAAAAAGAGAAAGGAGAGAAGGGGGTATGAAAGAAAGAGATACATGGAAGAGAGAACGAGAGGAATGTGCAGATAAAGTTTGATGAAAAACAAATAGAGGGTGAAAGGGGGGAAAAGGGAGGCAGGTGGAGAAATAGACAAAGATAGAGAGACAAACAAATTGAGGATAAGAGTATGCAACTATACAAGCCTCAAAGTGTCATTCTCTAGAGAGGAAATGAAGATAATGTTACTCCACCGATCTATATAAGGGCTCTTTTCTTCACAATAAGAGTCAAGTTGTCACCTCTGAGGCATCACACAGAGATCTCTGGGGGACACTTTACAGCTTTGAGCACAGTGTTTAAGTTCTGCACTCGAGCACGGCTAAGCGTGCGCTGTTCTGTTGGCCCACAGAGCGAAACACAGAGAACTGCATAGATACGGCTCCTTGACTAAGTCATTCATACAGAGCTGCTCAGAGCCTCCCCATAGGATAGACAGAATCAGTGGAGTGACAGAGTCTGGAACAGGCTGGTCTCATGCAGGTTAACACTCATCCTCCCATGCTCCCCCTCTCCCTGCCCGTGGTCCTCTGGGCCAGTGGAGGACTTGGCCATCAGCCATTCACATCGTCACACCTCTGTGATGTGAATGTTCCCATGGGCGTCATGCACTCTGGCATGGGACGGTTGCCATGACAGCGCCAGCAGCAACCAGCAACAGACTCAGGGTCAAAATGGAGAGGCTCATAACAATAAATAAAACTGTCATTACAGGCCTCAAGCAGTGGGAGGATTCATCTACTGATTCTTCACATTGGCTGCTAAATTGGGTAATAGTTAGGGTTGGTTTAATTTCCATTCGTCAATTCCTGAACTGTATTGGCCATGGCATACCCTATACACAGAAACATTACTCGATTTGCCAAATTACTTGAATAATAATGGAATTGACTCAAACTGACTGGTACATGGATGAGGTGACTGAGGGTACTGGGTTGAGAAGGAGTGGAAGATGTGTCTATTTCTGGTTATGCTGGTCTACTGATGTTGTTGGTGTTAATTTCCGACGGGAAAATTCACACAACAAAGCATTTTGAGAAATGCAAGAGGGGACAGACGGGTCACGTTACCTCAGACAAATGACATGCTTTTTCCATTGAGAGTAATCAGGTCTACAATGGAGGAGGATCAGCTTGTTGGGTGGAGGTGACTGGATCACCTCTCTTACCTGTCACACAGCTTTCCCCAAACACACAGCACCACAGAGCAGGCCTTTCACTGACAGGATGGGACCAGAGTTGGCTGTGGCAGTTGGGGTGGACAGATAAAACTGCACCAGACCGGGAGGGGTGGGGGCGATGTGATGTGGTCGGGGGGGATTTCAGTGGGAGGGATCTGAGTATGATAGACAGGGACACTGCCACAGTGCTTGTTGAGGTTTGCTTTATCACCAAATGCAACCCTTTGGGCTGCACAAGCACAACTCTCCAGGATGGGCTGAAAACAAGTATAAGGGAAGAAGTTGGGGTACAATGCTATTACTAGGAAGAGAGATGGGAACAGTTAAGATCATCCCTGGGCATTTGGCATCTTCAGTACATCACATAATATGGGAGGTAGAGGGTGGCAGGGGTTAAGGGTCATGGCAAGTGAGGGGTGACTGTGGTTAGGGGTCATGGCAGGTGGGGGGGGCGGCAGGGGTTGGGGGTCATGTTATCAGGATCCATCACATACCTCTTTGCCCTGTCCGAACATTCCCCGCAAACAAAACAAACAATAAGAGAACAGGAAGGGATTAAGTCAGGTATACTTCTGTTCACATCCCTGTGTTTACTTTTTCCATCTAAAGGTTAGTTGGCAGGAAATATGTGATGATGACAGTGAAAGAAAGACATGATCCAAACCAATGGAGAAAAAACAAATGATAATTTAATTGACAAACCATACTCAAGAGCTCAACGTCTATTAAGAAATATGTCAACATTCTCTTTTGTGAGTAAACATAATAAGCATGAGGAAAACCATGCACTTGGCCGAGCCTTCACATAATCAATAGACACATTTGGTGTTTAAAAATGGGGCACTGAGGTCTATAAATTCTCTTCATGTTTCCAGAAAGAGTACAAATGCAGTGTGAACAACAGGAAGGTAGTCTGAATCATCATCACACCCAACCTACACTACACTACATTGCTCTAAACTACACTGCACTACACTACCCTGCTCTACACTACACTGTTCTACACTACACTACACTACACTGCTCTACCAGCACCATGCAACTTCTGTTGGGGACACCCTCAATTACAGGAAGAGCAACTTGTGACATCACCACAAAAACCTTTATAGTGCCCAGGCTAGGATATGATTCAATTGGCTTAATTAAAGCCCTGTTGGGTATTCCCTTCTAGGAGGCTTGTATAGGAAACAGAGTGACCAAGTCCCCCCGTCAAACTGTGCATTGCTCATCGTTGTCATTCCAAACGATGCCTGGTGCACATGAAATGGAGGAGTGAGAAGTGATGCAACCTTTTTGACCTTTAAACCCACACCTTGACCCCTTACCGTGCAGGCCAATGCGGTCAGGCTAGCATGCACTAGTGAGATATGGAGATAAAAAGAGCTGATGTAAATACTGTACCGACTGTGACTGTAGCCTGTTAAACAGAGTCAGAGAGAATAATTGCCCCATGGTTCTCTGTAGTTCTTAACACTCTGCTCTGATAATAACTGACCTTGGAATTATGTATGTGGGCTGTACTCACCTCTGCGTGATGCTCCTCGTTCTGTTGGAGGACCTCGATGACCAGCTCGGCCAGACGTATGGTGTCCTCCAGCTTTTTGGCAGGGGTGACTAAGCGCCCTACATTCTCTGAAGCACAAAGGTCACAGGTCAATATGGAGGGAGATACATGGCTGTAAAACTTCCCCTCAACGTCTGATCAACCTTATGCTAATGTTGTGCAAGTCTCCTAGGGCAACACTGTAATACAACCATCTCTAGAACAATGCAGGTATAATGAGACAAATTAAAACAGGGAAAACAACAGACAAGTTCCACAGTTATCATGCAAAATGTGCAGAACGTTGTGCATCGCCCATGTTCGGTATGTGCTGACATCCACACTTTGAATGTTTCTTATGTGAGACGCTCAAGATTAACATGTGATATGCAAAATGACACTCCCTGAAGTCTGGTCATTTCCCCCTGCTAAGTAGGATAGCTGTGACAACCAGGATAAATATAACCACTAAGAAAGTGTAGAGTGCAAGTATTGGCAGGTTTTTACATCAAATCCATCTTGAAGAACAAAATATACAATGACAGTCTGCTGTTCACATTAGAGGTCTTCACAGATCCACCTGTACCCGGATACCAGAGACCTGAGTGGGTCCTGTTCCAGAATTTAAATAATGTCACGGGTCTGAGTGTCACGGGTCTCAGGTGTGTGTAATCTTAACTGACTTGTCTGGAAGGGCCTGTACAGATCCGAACGCGACTGCTGCTACAGAGAGAAAGAGAGAGAGAGACATTTCATCATGCTGCTCTTACTTTTCATAAGAGTGTATCGATGAGCTTGTTGTTGGCCAGTCATAAGTCATCAAAGCGGCAATAGGCTATAGTCATAGAGCCTTTGTGTGGGGCAAAAGTTAGGAGATACTGTATCTAATCTAATAGAAGCTGGAATTAAAATGACACAATTAAAAGTTAAAGGACAAGGATAGGCTACAACGACCAAGAGCCAAAAGGTAGGCTGCTACTTAATATTCTGAATGGAGTTATTATTCGTAACTGTAGGATGAGAAGGCACATGCACTGAAGCATTAATTAACCTACTTAGCTAATGTTAACTAGCTTAACTAGCTTCTCCCAGTGTGATGCAGTCAAGACAGGTACTACGTCATCATATTTGATGATAAATAACCTAGCTATTGCAGTTATTAGTCCACTATCGGCTTGGTTGGTTGCGATCTCGTCTCTTCTGCCCTCAACCCTGTGTCACTCGCTCACAGTACGGCCCCTCCCCCGCCTGCTGGAGCAACACGCCTCTCTCCCTCCTCTCACGTTTTATCAGCTCTGGCTAATAAAGTAGCTTAAAAAAATCCCTTTTCTGCTGCTTCCCTCACTCTGATCCGACAGCCTCTGGATCCGACCAGATCTATACGAAACAGATCTCGTTGTCTTCGGCTCGATTTGGAACGGGTCTCTCCTCTTTAAAAAAATATGTATTTATGCATATCAAGCCCGGGTGGGAAAGCACCCAGATCCATCTTTGGACCCGTGAAGACCTCTAGTTCACATACTTTACTCAATGGAAACTAATTCAGTCTACAGCGATCATGTTACGAAACACAACCAAAGGACAAAACACAACCATCTCAACTGACCAATGAGGTTGTGATGAAACTACACATAAATGTATGCTTTTGAAATAAAGAAAAGAATAATGAATATGGTGAAGAGATGGTATTTGTGAGAGAGAGAGAGTCAGCATAGGTAACTGGAGAACTGCGTAGGAGCCTATACAATAACATATTGGGTGCTCGTTCAGACTTCAGGGCATCTGAGGGTCAAATATCTTTACATATGCCTGATCTCTTCTTAATGAATCAGTCAGACAGACTTTTCACAACACTGACTTACTGGACTTATTTTGCACTTCTCAGTCCCTCTTTACAGTCCCAGTAAAATGGAGAGATTAATGTGACAATGTGGACTTCTACACTTGAAGAAATGAGGCAAAGACCATGTCCTCTCCTCGCTGCTTCTGCTCTTTGTCCAGCACACACAACTGTCATTGTGCTAGTGAGGCTCTGTAGTAGCAGGGGTTTAATTGGCAGTGTACAGAAGTACAGCTCTGTGACGCACACACACTGGCAGAGCACTTTAAGCCCAGTGGTGTCTGTGGACTGGACTGTGGCCAGAGGATTGCCTCTGACTGTGTTGAAATGATGGTTTGGTCACCAGTATGGATGGAGGGTTTAAAAGAATGCCCGCAAACACAAAGGGCATTTCTTCCATTGGTCAATGAAGGGGCATGGGTGCAGGAGTGATACAGGTGAGGTGAGGGGCAAGGCCAAACATCTAGATCTTCTATAACAGAAACTCAGTATTGCCACATTCTACAGTATAAGGGATGTCCGCTTCTTTTTTAGTCAGTGACTGATTTAGACCAGGGAAACCAGGTGTGAGTGCTGTCCAGTCAGTGACTGATTTAGACCAGGGAAACCAGGTGTGAGTGCTGTCCAGTCAGTGACTGATTTAGACCAGGGAAACCAGGTCTGTCCAGTCAGACTGATTTAGACCAGGGAAACCAGGTGTGAGTGCTGTCCAGTCAGTGACTGATTTAGACCAGGGAAACCAGGTGTGAGTGCTGTCCAGTCAGTCAGTGACTGATTTAGACTGATTTAGGGAAACCAGGTGTGAGTGCTGTCCAGTCAGTGACTGATTTAGACCAGGTGTGAGTGCTGTCCAGTCAGTGACTGATTTAGACCAGGGAAACCAGGTGTGAGTGCTGTCCAGTCAGTGACTGATTTAGACCAGGGAAACCAGGTGTGAGTGCTGTCCAGTCAGTGACTGATTTAGACCAGGGAAACCAGGTGTGAGTGCTGTCCAGTCAGTCACATTTAATGATCAATTACATCTCACACAGTGACACCAGCAAGACTGTGAACCTGAAATAGTCGGAAGTGACATTAATAATGATGATGACTATGTGCTATCATGATCTAATGATATCGTCTTGCTTCACTTACTTATCTCCAATGTATCAAAATTGCCATTGATATAACATTATGGGAACTATCAGCCAGAATATCCAAACCATTTCAACAGTCATAATGTGTAACCAAACTTTGATATGAGGTTTTTATTCAAAACGATTGCATTTTAGTACATTGGAGATGTTCATGCACCATCTGCAGAGGATGTGATACTTTCATTGCACAACTTGTGAATTCAAACATGAAGCTTGCAATAAAGTTGTGCTACCTCTGCAGGTTTCAATCACACAAGTGAGATACTCAATGGCAATGGTCTGAATGGTCTTAAAATTGATCTCTCCGTTCATTTGTTTACTAATTCTCTCCATCTTCTCTTTTCCTCCCTTCCTCACTACCTCACTTCTTTTCTTCCCCTCCTTGACATATTTTCTTTTTAGAAAAGAGGAAACATCATTGCAGGAAAGAGGAGGCATTTTAAGAGAATTCAGAGGAGGCCCATTGGTGGAGCTATTCCACAGATGAGTGGTCTTAGCAGGAGGGCTAGAGAGGGGACTTGATAGTTAGGGTTACCACAATCACCCACTGGGGAGGGCTGCATCTCCATCACTGGAATGCAGTGCAGGTACAGGGGAAAATACAGGACAGGGGTGTGGAGACATAACTCTGTCACAACATTCCTGTAACCTTCCCAGGCCGTGCCTCAGGAAGGCTGTGAGATGTTATGTTGCTATGGCTCTAACTGGGTTAGGATATGCTCATATATAGGATGGTGTCACCTGGATCCTGATCCTTCTTATCTTTCTGAGTTTTCTCCGCTAGGAGAGAGCAGGAGATAGGGAGAGCAGAGAAAAATAGAAGAAGAGAGAGGGAAGGTGGGAAGGAGAGAAAGAGAGAGATGAGTGGATAGTCAGTAATGAAAGCATAAGAGCAGGATAGAGTGGAAGTCTGGAAAAAAAGTGGTTGAGCAACACCTTTCACCCTTCACCCAAGGGATCTCCTCTCCAGATCTGATGTTAACCAGTTGTCAAACATAGACACACATATAGCTTCAAACAGTAAAACATATACAGACAGTGGTCCAAACATCCCCCCCAACCCCCCACCCACCCACCCACCCACACACACAAAAAACATAAACACTCCAGGACATACAGTTTATGATTGCCACTTCCTGTTCTTGTTGTCTTACCACTCTGGTCCCCAGTGTGAAATGATACAAACAGGGAAAGTCATGACAATGTTCCCTATGGTACAGAAGCTGTATGGTGTACCTGTATCATGTACTGTACCAGTGAGACATGGTTCAACAGGACTGAGGGGGTTTACACAGAAGCAAAGTAAAAATGCATTCAATTCGCAGACAGGCATGTGAACAGAAAACAAAGCTGACAGATACAGTAGATAAGATCTCTCATGGTTGTCACAGACCGTTGGAGTCTTGGTCCTGGCTTGCCCTGCTAGGACCTAACAGACAGACACAGACCATGGGCTTGGATCTCTCACAGGTGGCTTTCACAGACAGAAGCAACAGATCAAAAGGAAAAGGACTTAAGAGAAGCAAGAACGAGAGCATGAGAGAGATAGTTTAAGAGGGCAGCAAGTAATGGTGGTAATAGAGGGGATTGGGACGTGTGAACGGAGAGATGTTGAAAATAGAAAAAGATGGTTGATGAAAGGGGAGGAGGAGGAACGGGTGGAGGAGGGTGGAGCAGGATGAAGAAGGTACTCACGAATGGTTAAATCCATCACTTGAGACGCCAAGCAGAAGACAGGATGCTCATACATTTCTCTCTTTTTCCCTACAAGAGAGGATCGGGGCATGCAAGAGGCTGGGGTCAGAGGAGGAGAGGTCAGAGCTCTAAGGGTAGCTGCATGTGGGGGATAGGGGTCCCCACAGGTTCCTCTGTGGAGATGGTGGTGGTGGAGGGTGGGGTTTGGCGGCTGGGGAGAAGGTTTGGGATGGGCCCGAAGTGCCGAATGTGGAGGAGAGGGGTGGTTGGACAAAGGGTGTGTGGGCTGGCGGTCGTCTTTGGACACACTTCTGTTTAACCATTCGTCATGCCAAATGGTATTAAGGTGGGAGACATTTCTATCAAGTTTGAGTTTTTCCCAATCAAGGCAACAAACAAGCAAATGTTTATGAGAAACATGATTTTTCTGCAGTATTTCCACTCCAAGATACTAAGGGGCATCTCCTTCAGTATCTTCGGCACCCTCAGGTATTTCTTTAAAGAAACTGACCGGAATAGAGAAGAGCTGAATTTGAGACTAGAAATTTCCAGTAAAATAGTATAGGTGAGTGTAGTCAAAGTCTACACACACATAGAAATATATTCCAACACATAATTTAGTTTGTAAGCCAGTTCTGTATGCCTAGTAAAGAAATCCTGGGACATGCAACAGACAAATACTGGGTTGCTGCAGAGGGCAATCCCAGCATGCCTTGTGTATTGGCCTTCCTGACTTGTGTTCACACTACAAGGGGCTTGGAGTGAAGCAGCAAAGCCAATAGACAAGGAGGAGGAAAGCAGAGGGGGGTAAGATGAACAGAAGATGAAGGTTATTTCAGAACAAAGGAGAGGAAACCAGGGAAGGAGGAATTGTTAAGCATCACCCCACCTTGAAGCCGCAACGGTGTGCAAGAGGAGAGGGACAGTGGGTTGACTGGCCCAGAGAGAAGCTGAGACACACAGGAGTCAGCATAAAGATGACAGATTCACGGGGAGTTGAATGCATTTTTACTTATTATACACATCTCTACTGTGCAAGTTAATTTAGGGAGCCTTATCAATGTAAATTACACCTGTGAATAAAAAGAGTAAAAGTAAGAGCAGCCACATTAGGGGAAGATGGAGGATTTTTTCACTGTTTACTGCAGCTGGTGACAGAACAGTTATATCAATTCAAAAGCGCCAATATTACTTATCACATTGTGAAAATTATGTATGAAATCTCTGCTTCGCATTATCTACTGCATTTTCAATACAATATAAATACAACACCTTATTTCCATTATTTGATTGTATTTCAATGTTTGACTTTCCTCTTAAAATGTCCCTGAGATCAGTTCTAAATGGAGAGTTCTCCCAAAACACAAAAATTACATTTTATCCATTGCCTTCTAATTTCTAGTGCCAGTGCAAAAGATGATCTTTATCTTTTTTGGAAACCCAAACTGTCGTCAGATGCCATTCCATCTCACCTTATACACATATGATATCCACTAAACAAAAAAATCTAGCTGTTTATCGGTCTTTCTGTGACCGCAGATAAATTTGGAACGAAGTTGCCTATAAATACACAGTTGCTGTAGCTTTCACAATTGCACAAGCAAATGATAAAAATTATGTTTCAAATTAAAACCGAGATGACTGCATTAAAATATACAGTAGGCCTGTTGGCTACATAGGCCTAGGTACAATATTTAAATCATATTGAAATCAATTTCATGTTCAGTCAATTGAGTTCAATTTGTAGGCTACACTGTCTGTTTTACCTCAATATTTGTGTAACAACATGTGCGCAATGATGTGACAAATGAATCTGTAATTTAGTGCATTATTATAGGTAAGCGTTAGAATAAGCTGCCTCAATATTTGCAGTCATAATGTGACAAAATCTCTCAGCTAGGAGCGGATCCGTCGTCAGTATTGTGGAATAATTCTAATGTCAAGGTAAGATTTGAATGGAGAAAGCTGATCAGCTGCCTATCTTTTGATTCTATCAGTATCGACACATGCTCCAACATTGTACTTAGCGATGCGTGGTCTTTTGGGAAACTCATGTTACATCAGGAATGATGCATCATTAAAATACTTGTAAGCCTAAGTCCCATTGCTATCGGGAAACTGAGTCCTGATGTTTAAGAGGTCATGTCGTTTGTGTGCAACAGTTGACCTGCAGGGGGCAATGTGGTAAAGCACCAGAGGGTATGATGTCTGTCGTATCTCACAACTGCTGTCTGATTGTGTCTTTTCCCCAAGTACTGTAGGCCACTGTGCAACAACAACGTTTGATAATCCCTATAGATATCAACGCTATTGTGGAGACAAAAATGTTGACAGAACATAAATAGTACAGTACAGTACTGTGTGTGAAAGAGTGTAGGACACGGTGTGATGCTGCATTGTGTGTGTGTGTGGAGGGGTGTCAGTCTGTAAGTGGTCATCTACCTTCTACTTTGGCATATTCTGAGAGGCGCTGGTAGTTGATCAAGGCTGCTTGCTCCAGACATTTACGGATGACTGTCTTCACCTCCTCCTGGGGCACAGGGGTGACGATATCCTTCATCAGCACCTGGGACAGAACAGAAGACATTGTAGAAAAAATACTTTTCCCCCTCTTTTTCTCCCCAATTTCGTGGTATCCAATTGTTAATAGTTACTGTCTTGTCTCATCGCTGCAACTCGGGTAACGGATTCAGGAGAAGAGAGTATCCCCCAAAACATAACCCAACCAAGCCGCACTGCTTCTTAACACAGCGCGTATCCAACCTGGAAGCCAGCCGCACCAATGTGTCGGAGGAAACCTAGCGACCTGGTCAGCGTGCACTGCGCCCGACCCGCCACAGGAGTCGCTAGTGCGCGATGAGACAAGGATATCCCTGCCGGCCAAACCCTCCCTAACCCGGACAACGCTAGGCCAATTGTGCGCCGCCCCATGGGCCTCCCGGTAGCGGCCGGCTGCGACAGAGCCTGGGCTCGAACCCAGAGTCACTGGTGGCACAGCTAGCACTGCGATGCAGTGCCTTAGACCACTGCACCACCCGGGAGTTTCGGGCTGTACCGCCAGTGCCAGCTCCAGGCATAAGCGATTGCCAGTGGTGGAAAAAGGTACTCAATTGTCATACTTGAGTAGAAGTAAAGAGACCTTAACAGAAAATGAAAAAAGGGAAAGTTACGCAGTAAAATACTTCCCAGTAAAATACTACTTGAGTAAAAGTCTAAAAGTATCTGGTTTTAAATGTACTCAATTGTCATACTTGGGTAAAAGTACAAAGTAAAAATAATGCTATACATCAAATTCCTTATATTAAGCAAACCAGACAGCACGATTTTCTGATTTTTAATTATGGACAGACAGGGTCACACTCCAACACTCAGACATCATTAACAAACACAATATTTGTGTTTCGTGAGTCCACCAGATCAGAGGCAGTAGGGATGACAGTGTTATATTGATAGGTAATTCTGTCCTGCTTGAGCATTCTAAATGTAAAAAGTATATCTTTTCTTTAGGAATGTAGTGGAGTAAAAGTAAAAGTTGTCAAAAATATAAATGATTACTTATGTACTTTACACCACTGCTGATCGCTTAGGGCCCCGGCCGCTAGGGGGCACCAACCCATTTTTGGTGGGATTTTGTTAGCCACTATCACTCAGATATCATTAACATGCCTTAAGTCATGCAAAATGAATAGAATTGCATGAAACATGTTATACAATTGCAACATTTTCTCTCCGCCCCATGGCAAAATGTGTAGAATGGCAGAAAACTTGCTGTAAAAGTGCAACATAAAACATTTTGGAACAGTCATGGTCTCAATTTACTGTTCAGAGTTAGGATTGTAGAATCAAAAGCAAATTTTATTTGTCACATGAGCCGAATACAAAAGGTGCAGACCTTACCGTGAAATTCTTTCTTAGAAGCCCTTAACCAACAATGCAGTTCGAGAAATAGAGTTAAGAAAGTGAAAAAAAATCGAATCAAATCAAAAAGTAACACCATAAAATGTAATTACAATAACGAGGCTATATACAGGGGGTACTGGTACCAAGTCATGGGTACGGGTTAGTCGAGGTAATTTGTAAAGTCACGATGCTTAGATAATAAACAGTGTAAAAACAAGGGGGTGGGGTGGGGGGGGGTCAGTATAAATAGACTGGTGTCCATTTGATTAATTATTCAGCAGTCTTATGGCTTGGGGGCTGAAGCTGTTCAGGACACTTTTGTTTCTAGACTTTGCACTCCGGTACCGCTTGCCGTGCAGTTACAGAGAGAACAGTCTGTGACTTGGGTAACTGGAGTCTTTGACAATATTTTGGGCCTAGTATATACGTATGTCCTGGATGTCAGAAAGCTTGCCTCCAGTGATGTACTGGGTCGTATGCACTAACCTCTGTAGTGCCTTACGGTCAGAGGCCAAGCAGTTGCCATACCAGGCGGTGATGCAACTGGTCAGGATGCTCTCGATGGTGCAGCTGTAGAACCTTTTGAGGATCTTGGGGACCCATGCCAAATCTTTTCAGTCTCCTGAATAGGTTTGATCGTGCCCTCTTCAAAACCTGTCTTGGTATGTTTGGACCATGATGGTTCATTGGGGATGTGGACACAGGAAAAGGAGGACAGAGCATGCTCCCATTCTCATCGATGGGGCTGTAGTGGAGCAGGTTGAAAGCTTCAAGTTCCTTGGTGTCCACATCACCAAAAAACTATCATGGTCCAAGCACACCAAGATAGTCGTGAAGAGGGCAAGACAAAGCCTATTCCCGCTACAGAGGGTAGTGCATACTGTCCAGTACATCACTGGGGCCAAGCTTCCTGCCATCCAGCACCTCTCTACCAGGCGGTATCAGAGGAAGGCCCTAAAAATTGTCAAAGACTCCAGCCACCCTAGTCATAGACTGTTCTCTTTGCTACCTCATGGCAAGTGGTACCGGAGAGCCAAGTCTTCTCAACAGCCTCTACCCCCAAGCCATAATACTCCTGAACAGCTAATCAAATGGCTACCCAGACAATTTGCATTCCCCCCCACACTTTTAAGCTGCTGCTACTTTCTGTTTATTATCTATGCATAGTCACTTTCACTCTGCCTACATGTACATATTACCTCAATTACCTCAACTAACCGGTGCCCCCGCACATTGACTCTGTACCGGTACCCCCTGTATTCAGCCTCGCTATGGTTATTTTACTGCTTCTTTAATTATTTGTTACTGTTATTTTTGTTTATCTATTTTTTACTTAACACTTATTTTTTCATTAACACTGCATTGTTGCTTAAGGGTTGTATGTAAGATTTTCACTGTAAGGTCTACAGTTTACTGTTAATGAAATGAGCCTGAATATACATTGTGTCATGTCTTTATCGATCTATTTTGTTTACTGTTAATGTAACTAGCCTGAATATACATTGTGTCATGTCTTTATCGATCTATTTTGTTTACTGTTAATGTAACTAGCCTGAATATACATTGTGTCATGTCTTTATCCATCTATTTTGTTTACTGTTAATGTAACTAGCCTGAATATACATTGTGTCATGTCTTTATCGATCTGATATTTTGTTTACTGTTAATGTAACTAGCCTGAATATACATTGTGTCATGTCTTTATCGATCTGATATGTTGTTTACCAGGTTTACTACTTGGTACCGCTGTTTAGTTCTGTTCCATTCGTTCACATTCACAGTTATGTCCGTATTCTAAGCCAAACTGCTATTCAGTATTTTTGTTTGCATGTATGAATAACTAGGCCACTACTTTCAGCATTTAGTTTGCATTATTTTGGTAAGACAGCTGTGTGTCCAGCTGCATTCACATAGGCTGTTTGTAATAGATGAATTGTCCTATCTATCTTGTAGCCTATATTCATTCCCAAAACGGCCTTGCTGTAGGGCGCTGTCCATTGTGCTGCAGAGAGGCTACAGATTTCAAAAACACTCAATGAGTCTCGGCATTTGAACTTTGTGTTTATTGTGGTATAGCGTGATTATATAAACCGAATTCAATATAATTCCAATGCAAGAACCTCCCAAAAATGTGACCCCTCGCCGATTTCAACCGTTGCCTTAGTCACTTCTTCCTGGCGCCAGGTCTGGGAGGAGGGGGTGTGGGGGGGCTCAACCAAATCTCGCTTAGGTCCCACAAAAGACTAGAACTGGCCCTACAGTATGTACCACAAACGGGGAAAAGATGGGAGTGTGCTTGTTGACCCTTCACTTCTAGAGAACAGGAGACAAACATCTGTTTTACCAAGTAGCCTACATTATAAACAACATAATATAGAAATCAAATAGACAACTATCCATACAATCTGGTCAATTTGGATGGAACCTTTTAAATATTATTCCCTTTTTTTGTCCCATAGCCTAAAGGAAGGTATTTGTCCATGGTTAATAGAACATAAGGTAAGGCTAAAAAAGGATGCATAATAACATACCCTCTCAAGCAGGGACAAAGTGGCTTTCAGGGCCCCCTCCGGTCGACCAAATGGAAAACAGTACCTGTGAAAGAAATCCAGTTTTATTTATGTAGAGTTTCTATGAAGGTACAGTACATTCGGAAAGCATTCAGACCCCTTCACCTTTTCCACATTTTGTTACGTTACAGCCCTATTCTAAAATTGAATAATCGTTTTCCCCCCTCATCAGTCTACACACAATACCCCATAACAACAACGCAAAAAAAACGGTTTTAAAAATGTGTAAATTTATTTTAAAAATTTTAAAAACATTACTGAAGCACCTTTGGCATTAGTCCAGATAATCTTGTTTCTCATGGTCTGAGAGTCCTTTGGGGGCTTTTTGGGAAACTCCATGCGGTAGGATAGTCAGTTTTACAAGGGTAAGTTTGGCTGCGTGAGTGAAGGAGGCTTTGTTGCGGAATAGAAAGCCAACTCTAGATTTGATTTTAGATTGGAGATGTTTGATATGAGTCTGGAAGGAGAGTTTACAGTCTAGCCAGACACCTAGGTACTTATAGATGTCCACATATTCTAGGTCTTCTTGGGGCAGCAGGGTAGCCTAGTGGTTAGAGCGTTGGACTAGTAACCGAAAGGTTGCAAGTTCAAATCCCCAAACTGACAAGGTACACATCTGTCGTTCTGCCCCTGGACAGGAAGTTAACCCACTGTTCCTAGGCCGTCATTGAAAATAAGAATTTGTTCTTAACTGACTTGCCTAGTAAATTTAAGGAAAAATAAAAAAAAAGGTCGGAAGCATCCAGGGTGATGATGCTAGTCGGACGTGCGTGTGCAGGCAGCGAATGATTGAAAAGCATGTATTTGGTTTTACTAGCGTTTAAGAGCAGTTGGAGGCCACGGAAGGAGTGTTGTATGGCATTGAAGCTCGATTGGAAGTTAGATAGCACAGTGTCCAAGGAAGGGCCAGAAGTATACAGAATGGTGTCGTCTGCGTAGAGGTGGATCAGGGAATCGCCCGCAGCAAGAGCAACATCATTGATATATACAGAGAAAAGAGTCGACCCGAGAATTGAACCCTGTGGCACCCCCATAGAGACTGCCAGAGGACCGGACAACATGCCCTCCAATTTGACACACTGAACTCTGTCTGCAAAGTAGTTAGTGAACCAGGCAGGGCAGTCATCCGAAAAACCAAGACTACTGAGTCTGCCGATAAGAATATGGTGATTGACAGAGTCGAAAGCCTTGGCCAGGTCGATGAAGACGGCTGCACAGTACTGTCTTTTATCGATGTCGGTTATGATATCGTTTAGTACCTTGAGCGTGGCTGAGGTGCACCCGTGACCGGCTCAGAAACCAGATTGCACAGCGGAGAAGGTACGGTGTGATTCAAGATGGTCAGTGATCTGTTTGTTGACTAGGCTTTCGAAGACCTTAGATAGGCAGGGCAGGATGGATATAGGTCTGTAACAGTTTGGGTCCAGGGTGTCTCCCCCTTTGAAGAGGGGGATGACTGCGGCAGCTTTCCAATCCTTGGGGATCTCAGACAATATGAAAGAGAGGTTGAACAGGCTGGTAATAGGGGTTGCGACAATGGCGGCGGATAGTTTCAGAAATAGAGGGTCCAGATTGTCAAGACCAGCTGATATGTCCGGGTCCAGGTTTTGCAGCTCTTTCAGAACATCTGCTATCTGGATTTGGGTAAAGGAGAAGCTGGGAGGCTTGGGCAAGTAGCTGCGGGGAGGGGGGGGGCTGTTGGCCGAGGTTGGAGTAGCCAGGAGGAAGGCATGGCCAGCCGTTGAGAAATGCTTGTTGAAGTTTTCAATTATCATGGATTTATCAGTGGTGACCGCGTTACCTAGCCTCAGTGCAGTGGGCAGCTGGGAGGAGGTGCTCTTGTTCTCCATGGACTTTACAGTGTCCCAGAACTTTTTGGAGTTAGAGCTACAGGATACAAATTTCTGCTTGAAAAATCTGGCCTTTGCTTTCCTGACTGACTGCGTGTATTGGTTCATGACTTCCCTGAACAGTTGCATATCGCGGGAACTATTCGATGCTATTGCTTTATATATATATATATATATATATTTGCAAAAAGTAAAATTACTTGCTTTCGCTTTGTCATTATAGGGTATTGTGTTTAGATTGATGAGGATTTTTAAAAATGTTATCCATTTTAGAACAAGGCTGTAAATAGTTAAGGGGTCTGAATACTTTCTGAATGCACTGCATTCCTTCATCATAAGACCATTCTTTATCCTCAAGGAGTTCTATAATTTATAAATGACTAGCTTGTTCTTGAGATCAGAATGTAAGTAACATATAGCAGAGCACAGTGATTGGCATATGTCATGATCTACAATCTGTGATCTGATGAGTCCCATAGGCATGTCTGTGCCAGGGTCAGTTACAGACTTGGCAGTGAGTACAGTACACACCTGAAGTGTGTGATCTGGTTCTCCAGCAGAACACGCAGCCTCTCCTTGATATCCTCAAAGCGCTCCTTCTCCTCCACAGTCACCGTCCCTATCCCGTCAGGCCTGAGGGGCATACAGTACCATAGAGTTTATATGGTTGGAGCATGGGGCAGGAAACACCAAGGTTGTGGGTTTCATTCCCACATCGTCCACATATTGAACAATGCATATACATTATGTATTCATTGGAAGATCCCTTTGGACAATTTTTTGGGCTAAATGTTATTTTAGAACTATCATAATATCCCAAATCAGAGTAGGCAGTATTGCCACCACTGACACAGTAATCACAGGGGTCACACACAAGGGTCAAACGGTCACTGGAGGTCTAACTGAGAATTTCAGCTAACATACAGTAATACACATGTAGTATGTAGTTATACGTCCACAGCAGAGCCTACAGTACAAATCCAGCATATGTGTGGTGTATTCTACAGGTAGGAGCCAGCCAGCTATATGGGAGAGTGGGGCCACTGGTATCTGAGAGGATGGTTACAGGGAGGGGGCGGGGATCCCCCTGCCCTTCACACACCCCTATGGCAAGCTGTGGCCCCCATCGTGTCTGACAGGAGTATCCCTCCCCACCTCCCTCCTCCTTTCTCACTGTCCTTCACTGAGATGACATCCTGGGCCCGGTGACAACAAGCATGTCACGTCTCCTGCTCCTCAAGCCGCTGTCACGGCGACCAGTGCCTCCTCTGTCACATGCACTCACGTTCCCCTGTGCTCACGTTCCCCCATCCTCAGCCGTGTCACTAACTATAAGGAGATAGGCCCCTCACCCATGCTCCCTCTATGTGTGTGTGTTTCAGGCTATGATTGTCAGTGTGTGTTTTTGTGTGTGTCTTCATCTGAGGCATGTCATAAGCAATAAAAAGCCCAAGCTTTTAATAACATGGTATGTGATGTGAAAACTCAGAAAACAAATTTGATAATTTCACACTAATTATGCCTAGCCTTATTTTGTTCTCCTACACGGCTTTCATAATGTTTTCATAAACTCTATTGTCATGACTACATGGAAACGAGTTGTCATTTGTCACAGAGCGATCAGAGAAACTAATAATATCAGAGGAACACCACATCAGAGGTCTCTGCTTATTTCAAAAGTACGTGACTGGAAATGAATTACAGCCAAATCACAAATTGACTCGTACATCCAATTTAAAAAGATAAAAGCCATATTTAACTGGTATTTACATTCAAACACCACATTTCCAAAGCATTACCTAAACTAACTGGAGGTGGAATTAAATCAACTCCAACCCTTAAAATTCTATTTACTCTTAATTTACTCCCAGGCTACTGTACTCCCTATAATATTCAGTCCATGCCCTGTGGCTATAAGGCTATTAGGTTGTGGGTGGGTGAGGGGAGTAAGGGGGATCAGGGTAGTGAAGGGGGTCATGGCCAGAGAGGGGTTTCTCTCGCGGGCAGCACGGGGCTGTCATGGTCATGGGGACTGGAGGCGGGCTGGCTGTGGCCTGGGCTCGGACAGTGGCAGGAGACACTCGCCCGTCACCCATGATGACCTGTCATCCTGTCATCCCTGACCTTCAGGCAGGCCGGCTGGAGAGCTCCCACTACAGTACACTACACCCCCTCCCTCCCTTATTTTCTCTCTCTCCATCCTTCTTTCCCTCTCCCTCTATTCCTGAACCTCTCTCTCTTTTCCTCTCATTTTCCCCTCTCGCTCTCCACCCCCACTCCCTTCCTCCTGTCTTGGAGCTACTCCCGTCTCCCTGTCTAGCCTGATCATAACAGGACTCAAACAGACAGCCCACCTCAGCTCGATCACTGTCTGTTACAGGATGGGGGAGGGGTGGAGGGAGGGGTAGATTGGGTAGGAGGAGTGTCAGATTGGGGCAGACTGGTAGACTGACAGACAGCTGCCCATGACCTTCGCCCCTCAACACTGTAGTGACACTCGCTTGTTTATGTTGACTAGAGATCAAGCCATTATTATGACATACAAAAGTCTGGGCAGATGTACACAAACACACAAGTACAAACAAGCTTACATATGTATGCAAGTACACATGCAAACACAGACATTTTATTATTTAAAAAACTCATTTGCAATACTATTATTTGCAATACTCATTAATTATTTCAATATTTCAAATACAGTATTTAATCTTGTTAAAAACAAACACTCATGTGTCACAAAGGTCGAATGGGAGTCACAGTGGATCTATAAGTGAGGAGGAATACACATTCACATGTTCGTCAGAACTTCCTATTTTCTAGTTGTGATGTCAGAAAAACAACTTTGTCTTGTTCAAAACTGCATTTGTTGTCATCTTTTGGTTGAAAAGGTCAAAGTCAGTGGTGAAACGTCACAACCCGGCCTACAACATTTAATCAGAGTTCCCACTTGTAATTTCGACTTGGCGGGTCATTCAAGTAAACTTTCTAGACGGAACTAGGAATTTCCGATAACTCCAATAGCATGTGAAAGTGGGAGAAGCACCACAGACTCTTACCTTCGGGGACTTGGAGTACTTTTCCCCCCCTAAACTCCATGATTTTGAGTTCCCTCTTGGAGGGGTTGGGGATCTCTGGGGTGGGGGGGTAAAGGTAGCTTTGAAGCTCTGCCTCAGTTACTGGCCAGTTTAGCAACTCAGACAGTCTCTGACTACAGGTTACATGAGGGAGAGGCAGGGGTGATGTTATGAGAGCAAGCAAGGAAAAACAGAGAAGAGAAAAGTAATGGCAAACAAAAATAATAGACAATGAGAAACAATTCATTGACAACAGAAGAACAGACAACTAAGAAAGAAGAACAATTTAATAATATACACAAATCCCTACTGAACACGAGAGACTTAAAATCATAAGTGACTGAAAAAAGTGATTTAAAAAATAATATTAGAGAAAGTAAGCTATGACTGATGCAACAAACAACAAGCATGGGATGTTGGGTGGAATACACACTGGGTCTTCTCTGAATGAAATTGATTCTTCGTAGAAGGTTGGTGATAGGGTGGCTTCTCTGAACAGGGATTCTTGGTTTGCTTTCATAAGCATAACATGACATTCATACACATAACACGCATAACATTTATGACACACACAAAGACAGAGAGAGACAGAGAGAAAGAAAGAAAGAAAGAAAGAAAGGAGGGGAGATAGCATAGAAGGAGAGATGTACGTCAGTTTTCGGTACCTGTTGCCGTGGACGTGTGAGGCACAGAAAGCAAAGCTGTAGTGTAGCAGGGTGGGGTCAATCATAGCCCCGTTCTCCGCCCGCTCCAGCAGGTCGCCCAGGTAACACAGGTGTCTGTGACACCCCCGCACACCATTACGAGCACAGTACTCATCCATGACAAACACCTGGCCTGGACTGAGCCAACCCTGCAAAATTGACAAAGGAGGGGTTCAATGATAGAATGACTTATATGGGATCACATCCCAAAGTAAAAGAATGAGGTAACCACTAGACTTAACTTTCCTCACCAAACAGGAGTAAGAGTCATTGAGCCTGTGGTCCAAGGTGAGGCACTGGACCATCTCAAATAGGAAAGAGTGGTCGAAACTACAGGGGTTGGCTGAGATGAACTCATCCATGCCGTGTTTCTGTGCCCGGTCCGCGTCTGTGTCCGTCCACCCCAGAGAGAGAGAGAGAGACAGCCAGCACACATGGAGGGAGAAATAGGATCCAGAGAAGAGTTAGATATATCAGAGGATGTGAATTGCTGAAGAAGTGAGAGGGTGAGAGAGCGTCACTCAAGCAGTGGGAGGGCCCTATTCTATCAAAACCATTAAGCAGGTTTACATGAGACACAAATACTGTATATACACAGTACCAGTCAAAAGTTTAGACCCACCTACTCATTCAAGGGTTTTTCTTTATTTTTACTATTTTCTGCATTATAGAATTATAGTGAAGACATCAAAACTAAGACATAACACATATGGACAAAAATGTGAAACAAATATATTTTATATTTGAGATTCTTCAAAGTAGCCACCCTTTGCCTTGATGACAGCTTTGCACACTCTTGGCATTCTCTCAACCAGCTTCATGAGGAATGCTTATCCAACAGTCTTGAAGGAATTCCCTCATATGCTGAGCACTTGTTGGCTGCTTTTCGTTCACTCTGCAGTGAAGCACATCCCAAACCATCTCAATTGGGTTGAGGTTGGGTGATTGTGGAAGCCAAGTCATCTGATGCAGCACTTCATCACTTTCCTTGGTCAAATAGCCCTGACACAGTCTGGAGGTGTGTTTTGGGTCATTGTCCTGTTGAAAAACAAATGATAGTCCCACTAAGCCCAAACCAGATCGGATGGTGTATCGCTGCAAAATGCTGTGGTAGCCATGCTGCTTAAGTGTGCCTATAATTATAATTAAATCACAGACAGTGTCAGCAGCAAAGCACCCCCATACCATCACGTTCTCCTCCCTGCGTCACAATGAGAACCACACATGTGGTGATCATCTGTTCACCTACTCTGTGCCTCACAAAGACAGTGCAGTTGGAACCAAAAATCTCACATTTGGACTCATCAGACCAAAGGACAGATTTCCACCGATCTAATGACTATTGCTCATGTTTCTTGGCCCAAGCAAGTCTCTTCTTCTTATTGGTGTCCTTTAGTAGTGGTTGCTTTGCAGAAATTCAACCATGAAGACCTGATTCACACATTCTCCTCTGAACAGTTGATGTTGAGATGTGTCTATTACTTGAACTCTGTGAAGCATTTATTTTGGCTGCAATCGGAGGTGCAGTTAAATCTAATGAACTTATCCTCTGCAGCAGAGGTAACTCTGGGTCTTGCTTTCCTGTGGCAGTCCTCATGAGAGCCAGTTTCATCCAATCAAATCAAATTGTATTAGTCACATGCGCCTAATACAACAGGTGTAGACCTTACAGTGAAATGCTTACTTACGAGCCCCTAACCGACAGTGCAGTTTAAAAAAATATGGGTAAGAATAAGAGATACAAGTAACAAGTAATTAAAAAGGAGCAGTATAACATATATATACAGGGGGGTGCCGGTACAGAGTCAGTGTGTGGGGAGCACCAGTTAGTTGAGGTAGTATGTACATGTAGGTAGAGTTAATTAAAGTGACTATGCATAAATGACAACAGCGAGTGGCAGTGGTGTGGAGAGGGGAGGGGGACGAGGGCAATGTGAATAGTATGGGTAGCCATTTGACGAGATGTTCATCAGTCTTATGGCTTGGGGGTAGAAGCTGTTTAGAAGCCACTTGGACCTAGACTTGGCACACAGGTACTGTTTGCCATGTGGTAGCAGAGAGAACAGTCTATGACTAGGGTGGCTGGAGTCTTTGACAATTTTTAGGGCCTTCCTCTGACACAGCCTGGTATAGAGGTCCTGGATGGCAGGAAGCTTGGCCCCAGTGATGTACTGGGCCATTCGCAATACCCTCTGTAGTACTTTGCGGTCGGAGGCCGAGCAGTTGCCATACAAGGCAGTGATGCAACCAGTCAGGATGCTCTTTCGATGGTGCAGCTGTAGAACCTTTTGAGGATCTGAGGAACCATGCCAAATCTTTTCAGTCTCCCGAATAGGTTTGATCGTGCCCTTTTCACAACTGTTATGGTGTGCTTGGACCATGTTAGTTTGTTGGTGATGTGGACACCCAAAAAATTGAAGCTCTCAACCTGCTCCACTGCAGCCCTGGCGATGAGAATGGGGGCCTGCTCGGTCATCTTTTTCCTGTAGTCCACAATCATCTCCTTTGTCTTGATCATGTTGAGGAAGAGGTTGTTGTCCTGGCACCACATGGCCAGGTCTCTGACCTCCTCCCTATAGGCTGTCTCATTATTGTCGGTGATCAGGCCTGACCACTGTTGTGTTATAGGCAAATTTAATGATGGTGTTGGGGTCGTGCCTGGCTGTGCAGTCATGAGTGAACAGGGAGTACAGGAGGGGGCTGAGCACGCATCCCTGAGGGACCCCTGTGTTGAGGATCAGTGTGGCAGATGTGTTGTTACATACCCTTACCAACTGTGGCGGTGTTTGGTCCCAGGGTCCTTAGCTTATTGATGAGCTTTGAGGGCACGATGGTGTTGAACGTTGAGCTGTAGTCAATGAATAGTATTTTCACATATGTGTTCCTTTTGTCCAGGTGGCAAAGGGCAGTGTGGAGTGCAATAGAGACTGCATCATCTGTGGATCTGTTGTGGCAGTATGCAAATTGGAGTGGGTCTAGGGTTTCTGGTTTCGACCAGCCTTTCAAAGCACTTCACAGCTACAGATGTGAGTGCTACGGGTCGATAGTCATTTAGGCAGGTTACCTTAGTGTTCTTGGGCACAGGCACTATGGGGGTCTGCTTAAAACATGTTGGTATTACAGACTCAGACATGGAGAGGTTGAAAATGTCTGTGAAGACACTTGCTAGTTGGTCAGTGTTTGCTCGCAGTACACATTCTGGTAATCCTTCTGGCCCTATGGCCTTGTGAATGTTGACCTGTCTAAAGGTCTTACTCTCATCGGGTGCGGAGAGTGTGATCACACAGTCTTCCGGTACAGCTTGTGCTCTCATGCGTGTTTCAGTGTTATTTGCCTCGAAGCGAGCATAGAAGCAGTTCAGCTCGTCCGGTAGGCTTGTGTCACTGGGCAGCTCTTGGCTGTGCTTCTCTTTATAGTCTGTAATGGTTTGCAGGCCCTGCTACATCTGATGAGCGGCAGAATCGGTGTAGTATGACTCGATCTTAGTCCTGTATTGACGCTTTGCCTGTTTCATGGTTCGTCAGAGGGTATAATGGGATTTCTTATACGTTTCCGGGTTAAAGTCCCACTCCTTGAAAGCGGCAGCTCTAGCCTTTAGCTCTGTGTGGATGCTGCCTGTAATCCATGGTTTCTGGTTGGGGTATGTACGTACGGCCACTGTGGGGACGATGTCATCAATGCACTTATTGATGAAGCTAATGACAGATGTGGTGTACTCCTCAATGCCATTGGAGGAATCCAGGAACATATTCCACTGTGCTAGTAAAACAGTCCTGTAGCTTAGCATCTGCTTCATCCGATCACTTTTTTATTGATCTAGTCACTGGTGCTTCCTGCTTTCAATTTTGCTTGTAAGCAGGAATCAGGAGGCTAGTCAGATTTGCCAAATGGAGGGTGAGGGATAGCATTGTATGCATGTCTGCGTGTGGAGTATAGGTGGTCCAGAGTTCTTTTCCCTCTGGTTGCACATTTAACATGTTGAAAGAGATGAGGTAAAATGGATTTAAGTTTCCCTGCAATAAAGTCCCCGGCTACTAGGAGCGCTGCCTCTGGGTGAGTGTTTTCTTATTTGCTTATGGCGGAATCCAGCTTATTAAATGCTATCTTAGTGCCAGCCTCTGACTGTGGTGGTATGTAAACTGCTAAAAAGAATATCAATGAGAACTCTCCCGGTAGGTAATGTGGTCTGCAGCTTATCATGAGAAACTCAATCATCAGGTGAACAATAGCTCGAGAGTTTCTAAGATATTGTGCACCAGCTGTTGTTTACAAAAATACATAGACCGCCTCCCCTGTCTTACCAGACGCTGCTGTTCTATCCTGCCGGTACATCATATAACCAGCCAGCTGTATGTTGATATTGTCGTCGTTCTGCCAATACTCTGTGAAGCATAAGATGCTACAGTTTTTAATGTCCCGTTGCTAGTTTCCCAATAACTCGTCCATTTTATTGTCCAAAAATTGCATGTTTGCGAGCAGAATTGAGGGGAGTGGGGGTTTATTAGATCGCCTCCTACTCGTCAGAAGGATGCCCACCCTCCGGCCTTTCTTTCTCCTCTTCACGCAGATCACTGGGGTCGGGGCCTGTTCCCGAGGGAGCCGTATCTCCTCCGCCTCGGGCTCGTCAGAGTCATGAAAGAAGAAAAAGGATTCTGCTAGTCCGTGGTGAGTAATCCCAATCCTGATGTCTAGAAGTTATTTTCGGTCATAATAGACGGTAGTGACAACATTATGTACAGAAATAAGTTAAAAACAACGCAGATAAACAAGCAAAAAAAACACAACCGGTTGGGGGCATGTAAAATGTCTGCCTTCTGTTCCTGCGCCATTCTTGTCATGTCTTGTTATGTCTGTTCCTGTCCTTTCTCTTCATTCTCTCTCTCTGCTGGTCTTTTTAGGTTACCTTCTCTGTCTCTCATCCTTCAGCTGTTCTACATTTCCCCTAACTAGCTCATTCTCTCTTTCCCCACCTGTTCTCTCTTCCCCCTCTGATTAGGTCTCTATTTCTTTCTCTGTTCCTGCTACTTTCAGTGTCTGATTCTTGTTTGTGTTTTTTGATGCCAGAAGCAAGCTGTCGTCTCGTTTGCTTCCACCTTGTCCTGTCCTGTCGGAGTCTGCCTGGCAGGAGCATCCTGCACTATACTAACGTTCTTTTTGTTCCGCTGACAACGTTGGAAGAGGATTTATGCCATTCCTGTATTTTCATTAAAGAACTCTGTTTTCTGTTAAAACCGCTTTTGGGTCTTCACTCAAGTTCATAACAGAAGAATCAGACCAAGAATGGACCCAGCGGCTCCGGACCCTTTTCACTCCGCCGTCGAGATCCAGGGAGCGATGCTAGGCAGACACGAGGAGGAATTGTCTGCTGCTCAACATGCCGTTGAGACCCTGGCCGTCCAAGTCTCCGACCTCACAAGACAGGTTCACCAACTCCACCTCGATCCACCGCCCACTTCCAGGGTTTCCAGTCTCCGGAGCCCAGGATCAACAACCCGCCGTGTTACTCTGGGGAGCCCACTGAGTGCCGCTCATTCCTCACTCAGTGTGATGTGGTGTTCTCAGCCCAACACTTACTCCAGGAGCGCAGCCCGCATCGCCTCATTTCTCTCCTTACCGGACGGGCGCGTGAGTGGGGCACGGCAGTCTGGGAGGCGAGGCTGAGTGTATTAACCAGTATCAGGACTTTAAGGAGGAGATGATACGGGTTTTTGACCGTTCTGTTTTTGGCGAGGAGGCTTCCAGGGCCCTGTCTTCCCTATGTCAGGGGAATAGATCTGGATTATTCTATTGAGTTTCGCACTCTTGCCTCCAGTGACTGGAACGAGCCGGCTTTGCTCGCTCGTTTTCTGGAGGGTCTCCACGGAGGTTAAGGATGAGATCCTCTCCCGGGAGGTTCCTTCCAGTCTGTCCTTAATAGCTCTCGCTATTCGCATAGAGCGACGGTTTGATCTTCGTCGCCGAGCTCGTGGAAAGGAGCTCACGTTCTCCGTTGCTCCCCTCTCCACATCACTGCCACCTGCCGCATCACTGCCACCCTCCTCCGCCGGCTCGGATGCTGAGCCTATGCAGCTGGGGGGTATTCGCATCTCGGCCAAGGAGAGGGAACGGAGAATCACCAATCGCCTCTGTCTCTACTGCGGCTCCGCTGGTCATTTTGTCACCTCATGTCCAGTAAAAGCCAGAGCTCATCAGTAAGAGGAGGGCTACTGGTGAGCGCTACTACTCAGGCCTCTCCTTCTGGATCACGCACTACCTTTCCGGTCCATCTCCGCTGGCCCGGTTCATCTGCTTCCTGCAGTGCCTTGATAGACTCTGGGGCGGAGGGCTGTTTTATGGACGAGACCTGGGCTCGGGAACATGACATTCCTCTCAGACAGTTAGGGGAGCCCAGGGCCTTGTTCGCTTTAGATGGTAGTTCTCTCCCCAAGATTCAGCGTGAGACGCTGCCTTTAACCCTCACTGTCTCTGGTAATCATAGCGAAACCATTTCTTTTTTAATTTTTCGTTCACCTTTTACACCTGTTGTTTTGGGTCATCCCTGGCTAGTGCGCCATAACCCTTCTATTAATTGGTCTAGTAATACTATCCTATCCTGGAATGTTTCTTGTCATGTAACCTGTTTAATGTCTGCTATCCCTCCTGTTTCCTCTGTCTCTTCTTCACAGGAGGAGCCTGGCGATCAGGGGTGCCGGAGGAGTATCACGATCTGCGCAGCAGTCGTTCTTCTCTCCCTCCACACCGGTGTATGACTGTAGTATTGATCTCCTTCCGGGAACTACTCCCCCCGGGGTAGATTATACTCTCTGTCGGCTCCCGAACGTAAGGCTCTCGAGGATTATTTGTCGGTTTCGCTCGACGCCGGTACCATAGTCTCCTCCTCCTGCTGGAGCGGGGGTTTTTTTTGTTCAGAAGAAGGACGGGTCCCTGCGCCCATGCGTGGATTATCGAGGGCTGAATGACATAACAGTTAAGAATCAATCCGCTTCCTCTTATGTCTTCAGCCTTCGAGATCCTGCAGGGAGCCAGGTTTTTCACCAAATTGGACCTTCGTAACTACCATCTCGTGCGCATCAGGGAGGGGGACGAGTGGAAGACGGCGTTTAACACTCCGTTAGGGCACTTTGAATACCGGGTTCTTCCTTTCGGCCTCGTTAACGCTCCAGCTGTCTTTCAGGCACTAGTTAACGACGTCCTGAACATGCTGAACATACATGGACGATATCCTGATTTTTTCACCGTCTCTCTCGATTCATGTTCAGCACGTGCGACGCGTCCTCCAGCGCCTTTTGGAGAACTGTCTTTATGTGAAGGCTGAGAAGTGCACTTTTCATGCCGCCTCTGTCCCTTTTCTCGGTTCCGTTATTTCCGCTGAGGGCATTAAGATGGATCCCGCTAAGGTCCAGGCTGTCATTGATTGGCCCGTTCCTAAGTCACGCGCCGAGCTGCAGCGCTTTCTGGGCTTCGCTAATTTCTACCGTCTGTAATTTCGGTCAGGTGGCAGCTCCTCTCACAGCCCTTACTTCTGTTAAGACGTGCTTTAAGTGGTCCGTTTCCGCCCAGGAGCTTTTGATCTTCTTAAGAATCGTTTTACATCCGCACCTATTCTTGTTACACCTGACATCTCTAGACAGTTTTTTGTTGAGGTTGACGCGTCAGAGGTGGGCGTGGGAGCCATTCTTTCTCAGCGCTCTCTCTCTGACGGCAAGGTCCATCCTTGCGCGTTTTTCTCTCATCGCTTATCGCCGTCAGAACGTAACTATGATGTTGGTAATCGCAACTGCTCGCCATCCGCTAGCCCTAGGCGAATGGCGACAGTGGTTGGAGGGGGCGACCGTTCCTTTTGTCGTTTGGACTGACCATAGGAACCTTGAGTACATCCGTTCAGCCAAACGACTTAATGCGCGTCAGGCTCGTTGGGCTCTGTTTTTCGCTCGTTTCGAGTTTGTTATTTCTTATCGTCCGGGCTCAAAAACACCAAACCTGATGCTTTATCTCGTCTCTTCAGTTCTTCTGAGGTCTCCACCGACCATGGGATTCTCCCTGAGGGGCGTGTTGTCGGGTTGACTGTCTGGGGAATTGAGAGGCAGGTATCGCTGTCGCCGCGAGCTTGTCCTAGGAACCTTCTGTTCGTTCCCGTTCCTACTTCCGGCCGTTCTTCAGTGGGCCCACTCTGCCAAGTTAGCCGGCCACCCCGGCGTTCGGGGTACGCTCGCTTCCATTCGCCAGCGTTTCTGGTGGCCCACTCGGGAACGTGACGCGCGTCGATTTGTCGCCGCTTGTTCGGTCTGCGCGCAGACTAAATCTGGGAACTCTCCTCCTGCCGGCCGTCTCAGACCGCTTCCCATTCCCTCTCGACCGTGGTCTCACATCGCTTTAGATTTTATCACCGGACTGCCTTCATCAGCGGGGAAGACAGTTATTCTTACGGTTGTCGATAGATTCTCTAAGGCGGCTCATTTCATTCCTCTCGATAAGCTCCCTTCTGCTAAGGAGACGGCTCAGATCATTATCGAGAATGTTTTCCGAATTCATGGCCTTCCGTCTGACGTCGTTTCCGACAGAGGTCCGCAGTTCACGTCTCAATTTTGGAGGGAGTTTTGCCGTTTGATTGGGGCTTCCGTCAGTCTCTCGTCCGGCTTCCATCCCCAGTCTAACGGTCAAGCCGAACGGGCCAATCAGACTGTTGGTCGCATTTTACGCAGTCTTTCTTTCGTAACCCTGCGTCTTGGTCAGAACAGCTCCCCTGGGCAGAGTACGCCCACAACTCGCTTCCCTGTCTGCTACCGGTCTATCCCCTTTTCAGTGTAGCCTCGGGTACCAGCCTCCGCTGTTCTCATCTCAGCTCGCCGAGTCCTGCGTCCCCTCCGCTCAGGCTTTTGTCCAGCGTTGCGAGCGCACCTGGAAGGGGGTCAGGTCGGCACTTTGCCGTAATAGGGCGCAGACTGTGAGGGCCGCTAATAAGCGTAGGACCAAGAGTCCTAGATATTGTTGCGGTCAGAGAGTATGGCTCTCCACTCAGAACCTTCCCCTTAAGACAGCTTCTCGCAAGTTGGCCCCGCGGTTCATTGGTCCGTAGTGCGAATATCTTCGTCGCGTTCACCCGGTCTTCCATGTCTCCTGTGTTAAGCCCGTTCTTCATCCTTGTCGAGGGCGCAATCTACAGGGTTCGTAAGATTTTGGACATGCGCCCTCGGGCCGTGGTCATCAGTACCTAGTGGATTGGGAGGGGTACGGTCCTGAGGAGAGGAGTTGGGTCCTCTCGGGACGTGCTGGACCGTTCGCTGATCGATGATTTCCTCCGTTGCCGCCAGGTTTCCTCCTCGAGTGCGCCAGGAGGCGCTCGGTGAGTGGGGGTACTGTCATGTCTTGTTATGTCTGTTCCTGTCCTTTCTCTTCATTCTCTCTCTCTGCTGGTCTTTTTAGGTTACCTTCTCTGTCTCTCATCCTTCAGCTGTTCTACATTTCCCCTGCTCATTCTCTCTTTCCCCACCTGTTCTCTCTTCCCCCTCTGATTAATTTCTTTCTCTGTTCCTGCTACTTTCAGTGTCTGATTCTTGTTTGTGTTTTTTGATGCCAGAAGCAAGCTGTCGTCTCGTTTGCTTCCACCTTGTCCTGTCCTGTCGGAGTCTGCCTGGCAGGAGCATCCTGCACTATACTAACGTTCTTTTTGTTCCGCTGACAACGTTGGAAGAGGATTTATGCCATTCCTGTATTTTCATTAAAGAACTCTGTTTTCTGTTAAAACCGCTTTTGGGTCTTCACTCAAGTTCATAACAATTCTGCCATAATAGCACTTTTCAAAGTTCTTGAAATTTTCCGGAATTGACTGACCTTCATGTCTTAAAGTAATGATTGACTGTCATTTCTCTTTGCTCATTTGAGCTGTTCTTGCCATAACATAGACTTGGTCTTTTACCAATTAGTGCTATCTTCTGTATACCACCCCTACCTTGTCACAACACAACTGACAGGCTCAAACGCATTAAGAAGGAAAGAAATTCCACAAATTAACTTTTAACAAGGCACACCTGTTAATTGAAATGCATTCAAGGTGACTACCTCATTGAGCTGGTTGAAAGAATGCTAAAAGTGTACAAATCTGTCATCAAGGCAAAGGGTGGCTACTTTGAAGAATCTCAAATACAAAATATATTTGGATTTGTTTAGCACTTTTTGGGTTAATACATGATTCCATATGTGTTATTTTATAGTTTTATATAAAATATAATATAGTAAAAATAAAGAAAAACTCTTGAATGAGTAGGTGTGTCCAAACTGTTGACTGGTACTGTATATATATATATATTCTTTTTTTTACATGTCTTTTTAACTGTACACATCAATGGCTTATGGGTGAAACAATACAGACACTCACAGGCCAATAATAATGTTGAATGTGTTATTAACCTGCACACCTGGTTAGCGGTTCATATTGACTAGGGCTCTGGTACAGTACGCTTTTTCTGGGGATGGGTGTTCTGGTCAATGGAAAGACTAACTGTCAACTAGCAAGTGGAAGGAGCTCTGGGCCAGAGGAGTGGATGTGAGTAGGAGTAGATGCAAGTTGCAGCATAACCAATGCAGACGGATCATTCCTGTGGTCATGCATGACTGGTTCTGTTCTGGTTCAGGGTTTCTTCTGCATAGAAAACCCTTGGGCGGGCTACCTAAGTTATTCGGCCACCTATGTCAAAACATTAAGAAAAATAATCAAATGGAAGGAAAAACGAAGGAAAAACGTAAGAAGGAAAGACATTTTCAGTGCAAACTTAAACGACTAAAACCAAAATATAATGTACGTAGAAAAGATAAATGGACTTATATATTTTTTTATAAGAACATCTTTGAGAACCAACAATCACCTAAAAAAAAGCTAGATAGTCAGGGAGAATAAAAAAAATGTAAAAAATGATGCAGGAGTATTTTTGTCATGGCAAAGTGCTCGCATTGATTTTATTATGTTTGAATCACTCAGACAGCATAAGCCACGGAAAAATGTGTCGAATTGCAAAAACGATGCTTTAAAACTGCACATTCTTTCTCCATCTCATTGCAAAATATGTACAATTGCAGGAAATTAGCTTTAAAACTGATTTTGGCCATGCCCACACCACACCCGCCAACTAAACCCCATTTTGATCCAGAAAAAACCCTTCTGTCAATCTCACTATTACAACGTTGGTCCAGTTTCCCTTGATAAAGGCTAAAGTTAATGTCTGTGGGGTCTCTCTCTCTCTCTACATAACAGTGTATGTTCTCCCAGCAATTCTCAAGTCCCTTATGTGATCCTTCAACCTGAGCATATATAAACTCTCTGAAAGCAGCCTTTCTGATTGCATCCTCACATGATTGAGTGCAACCTCAGAGGAGCGCTAGCTAGACCCCCCTCTTCTCAGCTCAGCTCGTGGGCACATGACCCCTGGGGTCTCCCTAATTAAATGCCCCCCTGTGCCAGTAAAACAGGGCCTGGGACAGAGGAACCCCCTGACCATGCACCCCTTTGTTCAGAGAGGGGGGATAAATAAATTTGACAACACATTTTCACTTTACTTCCCAGTGAGTGGGCTGAGGCATTACATCAGGGTCTGGCTAGAATTGGAAGGCTGCCTGTCAACCCTTGCTCCGGCCATCTACCTCTATTTTTATTCTAATGGCCCATTTTAGCCAGGGCTTAGGGGACTGCTCTGCAGGCCACAGGTCTGCAAGTCACAGCTATTCTAAGCAGCAGTCTGGATAAATAGCCTATGCAGCTGCCCCTCCCGAGACGAGGCTTTGCATGTCAATAAAGAGACAACACCACTTATTGAGCGTTAACAACAGTTTGAACATAGTGAAACAAATTAGTTTTCGCCGCAACGTGGATACACACACAATCTTATTTTGACACTTAAAATGTGTTCAGACACACTGATATAGAAAAATGTATAAAATGTTTTGGGATGTTTTTCTGAAATTCTAAATCACACTAAAGCTGAATGTGACATACACATAAAATCATGAAGAATAAATTACTTTGACTATTGAATATCAAACTCAGAGAATATAAGAATACAGTATTACTTTTGTTTTCTCCCATTGACCTCAACCTCACTGTTGAGTGAAACCCAATGTGGCGCCCTGCCAGCTGTCAATCACCCAGGGAACAAAGACTGTGCTGTTATGATGCTTATGATCCCCAACTCCCAAATCCAAAAGGTGACTTTGTGTCCTTCTCTGTGACTGGTGGCCTGTCACGTCTATTTGACATTCCAGCGGTGGAGTGGACATGGGGGCACTGGACAGTAACAGACAATGACACTAGTCACCCCGTCTGTCTAGGCAGGGGAAGGACAGACATGACAATGATTGATGGATGCTACTCATTTATAGATCCCTGCACTCACTAAGAGAGTTGAGAGCAGAACATTTGGGGCTATTTAGTACATGACTTGTTTTTTTAAGGATTGACCACCATCAAACACCCCCCCCCCTCCCACAACATGGACATCCACAGTCCAGCCCTCACTGAGAGCAGAGTGAAGGGTACATGGTGATAACTGGATCTGGTTTAGTGCTGACCTGGAACTAAAGACACAAACCAACACTTTGGTTCTCCCTTTCTCAATCAGTCTATCCATCCTAAACATTTCAGTTCAATGAACAGTGATGGTTGAATATCTTATTACACTCATCTAATTTTTCTATACAGGTTCATGTTTTTACATATTTGAACATTTGCAAATTGACAATATTTTATATTCCCATGCACTGTATGATTCATAGAGAACTTCTTGGAGCAATACCACTATTAGTGTGTTGATGGAGAGGAGTAGTACATTCCTGGGGGAAATCTCAATACCCAACAACACTACGATCTGTCTCAGTCTTAACAACAGGAAACAGAAAACAGTCTCAGTTGTCAGCAATAATTGGAATAACTTGGTAAATTGGGATAACCCTGGTAAATGTTCTTGTCAGGCATCCAAAGAAAAAAATGGCCAACAGATATGTACATTGTAAAAGTGGTAGTAAAGTTAGAGCAAGTTTTAATCCAAGGTCTGTCTGTAAGTAGTGGAGAAGACTGGAGTAGCACATGACAGAGGGAATTGCATGACAACAAGAACTACTTGTTAGCATTCAGAATACTCCAGGTACATATTTACCAGCTCATATTTAGTAGCAAGAAGAACTAAAGAGAGAAAGGCAGAAATGGAGCAACTCAGCAAAAAAAGAAACTTTTTCAGGATCCTGTCTTCAAATATAATTTCTAAAAATACAAATAACTTCACAGATCTTCATTGTAAAGGGTTTAAACACTGTTTCCCATGCTTGTTAAATGAACCATAAACAATTAATGAACACGCACCTGTGGAACGGTCGTTAAGACACTAAAAGCTTACTGACGGTAAGCAATTAAGGTCACAGTTATGAAAACTTAGGACACTAAGAGGGCTTTCTACTGACTCTGAACAACACCAAAAGAAAGATGCCCAGGGGCCCTGCTCATCTGTGTGAATGTGCCTTAGGCATGCTGCAAGGATGCATGAGGACTGTAGATGTGGCCAGGGCAATAAATTGCAATGTCAGTACTGTGAGAAGCATAAGATAGCGCTACAAGGAGACAGGACGGACAGCTGATCATCCTCGCAGTGGCAGACCACGTGTAACAACACCTGCACAGGATTGGTACATCCAAACATCATACCTGCGGAACAGATACAGGTTGGCAACAACAACTGCCCGAGTTACACCAGGAACGCACAATCCCTCCATCAGTGCTCAGATTGTCCGCAATAGGCTGAGAGAGGCTGCACTGAGGGCTTGTGGGCCTGTTGTATGGCAGGTCCTCACCAGACATCACCGGAAACAACGTCTCCTATGGGCACAAACCCACCAGTGCTGGACCAAACAGGACTGACAAAAAGTGCTCTTCACTGACGAGTCGCAGTTTTGTCTCACCATGTGTGATGGTCGGATTTGCGTTTATCGTTGAAGGAATGAGCGTTACACCAAGGTCTGTACTCTGGGGCAGGATCGGTTTGGAGGTGGAGGGTCCGTCATGATCTGGGGCAGTGTGTCAAAGCATCATCGGACTGAGCTTGTTGTCATTGGAGGCAATCTCAACGCTGTGCGTTACAGGGAAGATATCCTGTACCCTTCCTGCAGGCTCATCCTGACATGACACTCCAGCGGGGCAATGCCACCAGCCATACTGCTAGTTCTATGCGTGATTTCCTGCAAAACAGGAATGTCAGTGTTCTGCTATGACCAGCGAAGAGCCCGGATCTCAATTGAGCATGTTAACGACCTGTTGGATTGGAGGGTGAGGGCTAGGGCCATTCCCCCCAGAAATGTCCGGGAACTTGCAGGTGGCTTGGTGGAATAGTGGGGTAACATCTCACAGCAAGAACTGGCAAATCTGGTGCAGTCATTGAGGAGGAGATGCACTGCAGTACTTAATGCAGCTGGTGGCCACATCAGATACTGACTGTTACTTTTGATTTGTACCCCCCCCTTTGTTCAATGACACATTATTCCATTTATGTTAGTCATATGTCTGTGGAACTTATTCAGTTTGTCTCAGTTGTTGAATCTTCTTATGTTCATACAAATATTTACACACGTTAAGTTTGCTGAAAACAAACGCAGTTGACAGCGAGAGGATGTTTCTTTTTATGCTGAGTTGATACACACACACACACACACACACACACACACACACACACACACACACACACACACACACACACACACACACACACACACACACACACACACACACACACACACACACACTATTTTCTACATTGTAGAATAATAGTGAAGACATCAAAAGTATGAAATAACACATATGGAATCATGTAGCAACCAAAAAAGTGTTAAACATACCAAAATATATTTTATATTTGAGATTCTTCAAATAGCCACCCTTTGCTTTGATGACAGCTTTGCACACTCTTGGCAAGCTCTCAACCAGCTTCACCTGGAATGCTTTTCCAACAGTGTTGAAGGAGTTCCCACATATGCTGAGCACTTTTCTTTCACTCTGCGGTCCAACTCATCCCAAACGATCTAAATTTGGTTGTGTACTCCATCACTCTCCTTCATAGTAAAATAGCCCTTACACAGCCTGGAGGTGGATTGGGTCATTGTCCTGTTAAAAAACTAATGATAGTCCCACTACGCCCAAACCAGATGGGATGGCGTATCGCTGCAGAATGCTGTGGTAGCCATGCTGGTTAAGTGTGCCTTGAATCCTAAATTAATCACAGACAGCGTCACCAGCAAAGCACCCCCACACCATCACACCTCCATGCTTTTACGGTGGGAAATAAACATGCAGAGTTCATCCTCAGAGATATGACGGTTGGAACCAAAAATCTCCAATTTGGACTCCAGACCAAAGGATAAATGTCCACCGGTCTAATGTATATTGCTTGTGTTTCTTGGCCCAAGCAAGTCTCTTCTTATTATTGGTGTCCTTTAGATAATGGTTTCTTTGCAGCAATTCGACCATGAAGGCCTGATTCACACAGTCTCCTCTGAACAGTTGATGTTAAGACATGTCTGTTAATTGAATTCTGTGAAGCATTTATTTGGCATGCAATTTCTGAGGCTGGTAACTCTAATGAACCTATCCACTGCAGTAGAAGTAACTCTGGGTTTTCCATTCCTGTGGCGGTCCTCATGAGAGTCAGTTGCATCATAGCGCTTGAGGGTTTATGCGACTGCACTTGAAGAAACTTTCAAAGTTCTTGAAATGTTCCGTATTGACTGACCTTCATGTCTTAAAGTAATAATGGATTGTTGTTTCTCTTTGCTTATTTGAGCTGTTCTTGCCATAATATGGACATGGTCATTTATCAAATATGGCTATCTTAAACGCATTAAGAAGGAAAGAAATTCCACAAGTTATAACTTTTAACAATGCACACCTGTTAATTGAAATGCATTCCAGGTGACTACCTCATAAAACTGGTTGAGAGAATGCCAAAAGTGTTCTAAGCTGTCATCAATTCAAAGGGTGGCTATTTCAATTATCTCAAATATAAAATATATGTTGATCTGTTTAACACTTGTTTGGTTACTACATGTGTTATTTCATAGTTTTGATGTCTTCACTATTATTCTACAATGTAGAAATAATAAAAATAAAAACCCTTGAATGAGTAGGTGTTTTAAAACGTTTGACCGGTAGTGTATGTATATACACACTCCAGTTCAAAAGTTTGGGGTCACTTAGAAATGTCCTTGTTTTTGAAAGAAAAGCACATTTTCGGGCCATTAAAATAACATTAAATTGATCATAAATACAGTGTAGACACTTAATGTTGTAAATGACTACTGTGCTGGAAAGTTTTATTTTTTTAAATGGAATATCTACATAGTCGTACAGAGGCGATATTCCATTATATATATGTTTTAATCTGCCGTTTCCAGCTACAATAGCCATTTACAACATTAACAATGTCTCCACTGTATTTCAGATCAATTTAATGTTATTTAAAGGACAACATTTTTTGCTTTTCTTTCTAAAACAAGGACATTACTAAGTGACCCCAAACTTTTGAACGGTAGTGTGTGTGTGTGTGTGTGTGTATATATATATATATATATATATATATATATAAAACTTTATTTAGCATACCAATAATATTATCTTAATTTGAAACCCAAAAACATATAGTAAGTGTTTTTTTAATTTCTACATTGGTTTTTCTCCCAACAGTTAGCCTTTGTGGTGTTACACTATACTGTGAACATATGCAGGTGTGAACTAGCAAGTAGTTATTTGGTAACATTTCACTGATTGCTTCCCAAAATAATTGTGCATAGACCACACTGTTTAATTCATGACATGTCACTTTTAACATGGTAATTACCAGTGGCTGAGAGACACAGGGGCCTCCAGTAGTTGTCAAAAACAACCACTTCACTGAATTCACTTATGTCCTCAATTCTACTGCAATTATGTGAAACATCACTGTAGTTTATGTTGTCGGTTTTAGCCTTGTTACTGACATAAACCATGATTTGAAAATACAAGTTAGTGTTTGGATATGGACCTTATTCTAAGAGGGGCGTTAATGTTCAATTAAGTTGCTGAGAGAGACAGAGAACCAAAGAGAAGAGACGAGAAGAGAAGAGAAGAGAAAGAAAAAGAGGCAAATATGCAGATAGTTTAACCAAAGCAAACCAAACAAAATCAGAGTTACATGCATCCTTGTCTGGTAAGGATGAAAGTGAATCCTAAAAGAATCAAACAGAATCAAAATAAATGTTTTCTAGAGTGGTCTAAGACAGAGATAAGATAAAGACTTGAATAGAGGGAGAGACTGAACAAAAGAAGAGGAGGAAGACAGGGAGAGCACATTGCTTTGGTCAGATAATCAGCGTGGATTATCTGAGCTGTGCCAGCAACAGGGAAGCACTTACCCTTGAATCCAGCTACGAGATAGCGGGGTAAGAAGGACCAAACCAGAGAGACTTAAAGACAGAGAGCAGACACAGAGATCTGACCTACAGCAGCTGGGCTAAGGACCGGGGACACACACAAAGCAAGAGAGAGAGGCAGAGACAGAGACAGAGACCAAGACAGAGAGAAAGAAAGTGAGGGAAATAGCTCACAACACTGGTAAACAACTGATATAACGGGACACAGGGGAAGAGAAACAGTCATCAAAAAAGACGAAAGGCTCAACTGAAGAGATTAATATAGATATATAGTGAAACTAATAGATACAGATAGTGAAGAGAGCTCATGTGATAACAAATATGGAATAGGAGAGAGAGAGTGCTGATGAAAAATAACATTTAGTGATGATAGTAGAACGAAGGGAAAAATAAAAAAGTTAGGGAGAAGTGTTCTCTCTCCTCCATATTGATGTAGACACGGCGCTGTGGTTGCTTTGGGTTACATGAAATACATTGTTACACACACACACATCCTTATGTAGTATAAGTACCCACCATAATGGCGCGTATCATCTATTTAAGTTAATTAACAACAACCGTGCCAATATATCCTCCAAACACCGGCTTCGAGGGCATTATCACTTTTATACAACAGGTTACCGACATATTTAATGAATGATAGACATAATTATTTATTTCTTTACTATATTTTGATTAATTTATTCATACTATTTCATTCTTCCACGAGATACAGCCCGGACACAAATTTAAGGTTGCTACACAAGTGACTGGTCATTCGTTCGGTTGCCAGAAACACGACCCAGTCATTAAGTCTTTTTGTTCTGTATCTATGGACGTGACCCAGTCATTAATTCGAAATGTTCCATTGCCATACTGGCTGGCAACATTCTTATCACTTGCTTGCTAGCTAGCCAACTACGGCTAACTTACAGTCACGTCAAACAGTGCAGCCTGAATAACAGCAAAGTATGTGCATTTGCGTTTGTTTAAGCTGTTTTCTAGTGACATTTATTTGGATACCTCCATAACAATGAGCTAACAATTTCGCCTGGCATAGAAAATGTTGTCTCTCGTCAGGACACTGTTGTTCAGAGGAGCTAGCCAACAGCAAAGCAACACAATCACTTTAAACTAAAGCTGAAAAAGACTGCGAACCAGCTGCATTTCATTTCATTTTACCTGTTTTCTATTGGCATTTCTTTGTATATATCCATAAAAATTATGCCAGCTTATTCATGATTTCAACTGACAGAGAAAAGCCGTCTGCCTGTCTGTCTTGTCCCGACACGTTTATTACTATGGGACAGCTGGAGATGTTGCAAATGTCGAAGAGACAGACAGCAATGTTTATACAAATATCCGCTGTTGGAAACCAAATTCTAGTGAGACAGTGGATTGTGCAGTGAGATAGAGTAAATATGCACTTCAACACCATAGCTTTAGCTGGTGGTAACCTGTGGAATCGACACCAGCTGGAATGTGATTTTAACCAATTGGCATCCAGGAAAACACCCACCCATTGTAGAATATAAAATACACACTTGTGTCATGTGAAGAGAAAAAAATACAACAAAACAGGTCACCCCAAAAAGAAGTCCAATGAAATCTGTATCTCGATAGATATAGAGTTAGGTTAGACATAACAGCAGTGTATATTAGGGGTGGCAGTTTGCTGGGTACTGTAGTTCTTCGTGAAGCTGAAACAGTGAGAGCTCCCATGAGTGTGGTGGGCCTCGTGGGCACAACAGGGGCCAACACTTACAGAACTGGGAGATGGGTGCGTCTAGCTGGGGTGCAGAACCGGCTCTGTTGTTGAGTTTCTGAACCTGGGTGGGAGGGATGGGCTTGTGGGACTGGCCCGTGGCCCGGTACATGGCCTGGACCCACAGGATACGGTCCTGCTCGTCATCACTGGCAAAGATCACAGTGTCGCCCTCCTTCACTGCGTTGAAGAAGGTCCTCCCACCTTCCAGGCCTAAGGAATAAATCACAGTTAGCAGTGTTTGTAGGGCTAGTGGTACTGGTACATACCAGTGCCATATATTTAGGCCATGGTAGTCATTTACATTTGAGGAATTTAGCAGACGGTTTTAGCGACTTTATGCAAACTTTATGCAAACTGGAAACAACACATATCCTGAGGCTGAATTTATTGTAGCTGGGGATTTTAAGAAAGCAAATCTGAGGACTAGGCTATCTGAGTAAATTCTATCAACATATTGACTGTCCTACTCGCACTACTAAGACTCTCAACCATTGCTATTCAAACTTCTGGGATGGTACAAGGCCCTCTCCCTGCCCTCCCTTCGGCCAATCAGATCACGACGCCATCTTGCTCCTCCCATCCTATAGGCAGAAACTCAAACAGGAAGTGCCTGTGCTTTGTACTATTCAATGCTGGTCTGACCAATCAGAATCCACACTTCAGGATTGTTTTGATCACGTGGACTGGGATATGTTCCGGATAGCTTGCAAAAATAATCTAGACACATACACGGAAACGGTGACTGAGTTCATAAGGAAGATAGGAGATGTAGTACCCACTGTGACTATTAAAACCTACCTTAACCAGAAACTATGGATAGATGATAGCATTCACGTAAAACTGAAAGCGCAAACCACTGCATTTAATAATGGCAAGGCGACTGGTAATATGGCAGAATATAAACGGTGTAGTTATTCAATCCGCAAGGCAATCAAATAAGCTAAACGTCAGTATAGAGATAAAGTAGAGTCGCAATTCAACGGCTCAGACACAAGACGTATGTGTTAGGGACTACAGACAATCATGGACTACTAAAGAAAAACCAGCCACGTCGCCGAGACCACATCTTGCTTCCGGACAGGCTAAACACATTCTTTGCACGCTTTGACGATAGCACAGTGCCACTGACGCGGCCCGCTACCAAGGACTGTGGGCTCTCCTTCTCCGTGGCCGATGTGAGTAAAACATTTAAACGTGTTAACCCTCGCAAGGTTGCCGTTCCAGATGACATCCCTAGCTGTGTCCTCAAAGCATGTGCAGACCAGCTGGCTGGTGTGTTTTCGGGCATATTCAATCTCTTCCTATCCCAGTCTGCTGTCCCCACATGCTTCAGGATGGCCACCATTGCACCTGTAACTAATAAGGAAAAGGTAACTGAACTTAATGACTATAGCCCCATAGCACTCACCTGTCATCATGAATTGCTTTCAGAGACTAGTCAAGGATCATATCACCTCTACCTTACCTGCCACCCTAGACTCACTTCAATTTGCTTACCGCCCCAATATACCCACAGACGATGCAATCGTCATCACTCTGCACACTGACCTATCCCATCTGGACAGGAGGAAAACCTATGTAAGAATGCTGTTTATTGACTATAGTTCAGCATTCAACACCATAGTACCCTCCAAGCTCATCATTAAACTCTAGGCCCTGGGTCTTAACCCTGCCCTGTGCAACTGGGTCCTGGACTTCCTGATGGGCCGCCCCCAGGCTGTGAAGGTAGGAAACATCACCTCCACTCCGCTGATCTTCAACACTGGGGCCCCACAAGGGTGTGTACTCAGCCCCGTCCTGTACTCCCTGTTCACCCATGACTGCATGGCCAAGCATGCCTCCAACTCAATCATCAAGTTTTCAGATGACACAACAGTAGTAGGCTTGATTACCAACAGCGACGAGACAGCCTACAGGGAGGAGGTGAGGGCTCTGGGAGTGTGGTGCCTGGAAAATAACCTCTCACTCAATGTCAACAAAGCAACGGAGATGATTGTGGACTTCAGGAAACAGCAGAGGGTGCACCCCCCATCTACATCAACGGACTGCAGTGGAAAAGGTGGAAAGCTTCAAGTTCCTTGGCGTACACATCACTGACAAACTGAAATGAACCACCCACACAGACAGTGTGGTGAAGAAGGCGCAACAGAGCCTCAGGAGTCGAAATAAATTTGGCTTGTCACCTAAAACTACCCGCCCTCCAGAACACCTACAGCACCTGATGTCACAGGAAGGCCAAAAAGATCATCAAGGACATCAACCACCTGAGCCACTTCCTGTACACCTTGCTATCATCCAGAAGACGAGGTCAGTACAGGTGCATCAAAGCTGGGGCCGAGAGACTGAAAATCAGCTTCTATCTCAAGGCCATCAGACTGTTAAACAGCCATCACTAGCACATTAGAGGCTGCTGCCTATAGGCAAAGACTAGGAATCACTGGCCACTTTAAGGAATGGAACACTAGTCACTTTAATAATGTTTACATATCTGGCATTATTCATCTCATCTGAATATGCTGTTTTCTATACTATTCTACAGTATCTCACTCACTTAATAAGGCTTACATATCTTGCATTACTCAACTCATATGCATATACTGTTCTTTTTTCTATACTACTGTATCTAGTCAGTTCTGCTCTGACATCGCTCGTCCATATGTATATAGTCTTAATTCATTCCTACTTAGATTTGTGTGTACTGGGTATATGTTGTGTAATTTGTTAGATATTACTTGTTAGATATTACTGCACTGTCGGAGCTAGAAGCACAAGCATTTCGGCTACACCCACAATAACATATATGTCACCAATAAAATTTGATTTGGTTAGTCTTCCCAGTTCTGACCTTTTGGCCTGTCCTGACTCTGATCTTGTCTGCCATCCTGTACCCGCCTGACCCTGATCTTGCCTGCCATCCTGTACCCGCCTGACCCTGATCTTGTCTGCCATCCTGTACCCGCCTGACCCTGATCTTGCCTGCCATCCTGTACCCGCCTGACCCTGATCTTGTCTGCCATCCTGTACCCGCCTGACCCTGATCTTGTCTGCCATCCTGTACCCGCCTGACCCTGATCTTGTCTGCCATCCTGTACCCGCCTGACCCTGATCTTGTCTGCCATCCTGTACCCGCTGACCCTGATCTTGTCTGCCATCCTGTACCCGCCTGACCCTGATCTTGTCTGCCATCCTGTACCCGCCTGACCCTGATCTTGTCTGCCATCCTGTACCCGCCTGACCCTGATCTTGTCTGCCATCCTGTACCCGCCTGACCCTGATCTTGCCTGCCATCCTGTACCCGCCTGACCCTGATCTTGTCTGCCATCCTGTACCCGCCTGACCCTGATCTTGCCTGCCATCCTGCCATCCTGTCCTGTATCCGCCTGACCCTGATCTTGTCTGCCATCCTGTACCCGCCTGACCCTGATCTTGCCTGCCATCCTGTACCTGCCTGACCCTGATCTTGTCTGCCATCCTGTACCCGCCTGACCCTGATTTGGATTACGACTCTTTACCTGCCTCGATTTACCATTTGCCTGTCCCTTGTACTATAATAAACTCTGAGACTCATACTGTCTGCCTTCTGTGTCTGCATCTGGGTCTTAGCCTGAGCCTTGATATAATCAGTTAACTCAAGCTAACGTTTTGTAATTTTAGTACACTATTTTTTGATTATTGTGATTAATTGCACTGTCTGAAAGTGGTGAAATAGACTAAAAACATCCAAAATACATAATCAAAAACAACAGTGACGTGAAAACAATTTGCCATTGAGGTTAAAGAAAGTGTCCTTTGTCAAATTAAATGATTTTTGCTAACCTTTACTTGGGACAAAATCAATCAATATTCTCGTAATGTGAAAATTACGGCTCAAATTCAGCAAATTCTGAATTAGCGATTCATTGTGATTAATCACAACAATCCATTGGTTAACCCGATTGCATTTGTTTATAGTTTGACAGGTATGTTACCTGGCTGAGGGTCGGTGTAGTCTACAGTGTAGCCGTCCAGTGTGAGCAGCTCCACAGGCTCTGCCTTCTTCTCTCTGTAGCTGCACATGGCAAAGGTGTACTGGCTCACCTGCACCACAAAGAGAGGGGACAGAGGGCTACTATTAGTTACTGTACATTTTACTCATAGTACTACTCCAGCTGCCATTTACCTGGTACTTCTCACAAGAATACATAATACCAATGAGTACAGGGACCCCAAAAATGTAATAGAATTGGTGAACTGCCTAGTAATTACTATGTAATTACAATTGTATTGTATCTCATCAGTTGTCCTTAACCCCATTGTGCTTCAACTCTCACAGATGACACATTTTCTCTAACCCAGGCATTGGACCAATTGTTCGTGATAACCAACCGGGATTAATGGGTTAATGAGCCAATCACCAGGCATAAATGGTGACCAGATTCTGGTCAAGATAGGCATATGGGAAAACAATCTGTGTCTGTGTGTGTATATGTATTAGTGAACGTGTGTGTGTGTGTGTGGGGGGGGGGGGTGTGACAGCTGTGTTGCCCACTCTTGAACCTCTTGTCAGTAATGTGTGTGAGAGTGAGTGGGTATACAAGGATAATCACATTATAATTAGATGAATGAAGTGGCCAAGCCAGGGGAAGAGGTGCTGGTCGAAGCTTGGTTCATGGCTGGTGGAGAGACTGTCACAATGTACAGTGCCTTCAGAAAGTATTCATACCCCTTGACTTATTCCATATTCTGTTGTGTTACAGATGGAATTCTAAATGGATTTTTTTTAAACATCACCCATCTACATACAATACCCCATAATGACAAAGTAAAAATAAAAACATGTTTTTAGAAATGTTTGCAAATTTATTGAAAATTAAATACAGAAACATCTCATTTATATACAAGTAAGTATTCACATGTTCGATTCACCTTTGTCAGTTAGTACAAATGTGAGTCTTCTGGGTAAGTCTCTAAGAACTTTGCACACCCGGATTGTACAATATTTCCCCATGATTATTTTCAACATTCTTCAAGCTCCGTCAAATTGTTGTTGAGCATTACTAGACAGCCATTTTTAGGTCTTGCCATAGATTTTCAAGTAGACTTAAGTCAAAACTGTAACTCGGCCACTCAGGAACATTCACTGTCTTCTTGGTAAGCAACTCCAGTGTCGATTGTGTAAGTGTAAGTAATAACGTTACCATGCTTGAAAGGATATTCAATATCTGCTTTTTAAAAATGTTACCCATCTACCAATAGGTGCCCTTCTTTGTGAGGCATTGGAAAACCTCCCTGGTATTTGCGGTTAAATCTGTGTTTGAAATTCACTGCTCGAACTGAGGGACCTTACAGATAATTGTATGTGTGGGGTACATAGATGAGGTAGTCATTTAAAATGTAAAATAATGTTAAACGCTATTATTGCACACAGAGGGAGTCCATGCAACTTATTATGTGAATACTTACTGACTCAATACATTTCAGCTTTTCATTTATTAGTAAATTTGTAAGCATATCTAAAAACATAATTCCACTTTGACATTATGGGGTATTGTGTATAGGCCGGTGACAAAAAAAATCTACATTTAATAAAGGTTTAATTCAAGCTGTAACACAACAAAATGTGGCAAAAGTCAAGGGGTGTGAATACTTTCTGAAGACACTGTATGTTTCCATGAACAGCAACATGGTGCGAGTGTGCATGTGTGCTTTAAAAGTAACTCACGTCAATGAGAGAGAGAAGAGAGTGAGTATTTATGTTCTTGTGAGTGTACAGTATGCATCTATCCAGCGCTGATACAGTGATATTCTGGATTATTATGTTATTCTGCTACAGACAGGGAGAGAGAGAGGTGGAGAGAGGGGATCAGAGAGTAAGGGGGCGGGTGGTCAGGGTGCTGTTGCTGGGGCCCTTGCCAGGGCGGGGTTATGGCCCTGACTCTGTCACTCAGCGTGGACAGACGAGTGCAGGAGTGACACCCTGTCACAAGAGATGGGAGCCTGACTGCTAGGTGCCAGTCATGCCACGGCAACCCGCGGATCCCGGCCAATCCTGCGCCATTGTCACCTCTGCTGCAAGTGGCAGCTCTCACTGGCTGCAGCCTGCCTCTGTGTGACAACAGAGATTCACTGTCAGGGGACTGATGAGGCCCCGGGTGGAGTTCGCTGGGCCACTACCCAGCTTCACGGTGCCCACTTGCCTTCGGGACGTCACTGGGGCACATCAGAACTCCCCCTCTCCTTCCTACCCCCTCGCCTGCCTCTCTCTCTCTCCTACCACTTCCCTGTTACGTTCCCTTGCCTGTTAAAGTTTGGGCCTGTCTGGGCCAGGCGAGATAGACACAGAGACAGACACAGAAACATAGAGACACAGAGCAGGAGGCAGAGAGAGACTATTGGCTCAGAGTTTGGCTAACCTGCTGTCAAACTGACCGTTAAGTTAAATTATTTTAAAAGACTTGTTTGATGGATTGTTTGATGGGTGGGGTGGGGCTGGGGGGCAGACCAGAGATGTGATCAATGTGGTTGTTTGTCAGGGAGGGGATCACTGGGTATGAAGGTTGTCATAATCAAATGCTTAATAACTTTACACCAGAGCTAGTGCACAGCAACAGAGAGAGAGAGAGGGAGAGGGGAGAGAAAGAGAGAGAAAAAGAGCACGAGAGAGAGGGTAAGTGAACAGAGAGGGGAAAAGAAAAGAGAGAGTGAAAGGAGGAGGGAGGGAGAAAGACTAAGAGTGCAGAGGGGAGCTGTGTGAGAGAGTGGCTGCTGCCAGCTGTGTTGGAGGGCAGCCTCCTGACTGCTGAATAATTACACTTCACTTTGCATTAGAAAAAATTGGTTTATGGCTCCAATCTGTTCTGTTGAGCAGGGACATGGCAGGGCATTCAACTAGCCAGCTAGCACCACAGGCAGGATTAACTCTGAACAGGGTGAGGGTAGGAGGAGGGAGTGGCAAGAGTTGGGGTTGGGGAGGAAGCCAATAAGTGTGATCCTTAATTTAGTTAAAACACAGTTTCACAGGTTTAGAGTAGCATTTTTGCCTCTCATGATGGGATGGTTCAGTGGAGCTCGACGGCTTTGATAGCGATGCTTTCCACTTTCATTGGATATGAAAGATGAGAGATGGGATTTATCACACAGGAATGAGGGTTACATGGTATGAACCATCATGACAGCCACCTGATGGGATGTTCAACCCTGGCTCGTTCTTGTTCTCTGGCACATCTAGTGTGTTTACATAGTGTCTTAGTTAAGACAGATGCACACCTGTAGAACGCTGTTGATGACGTGTTGTTGGCGTGTTGCTGCCATGTTTCATGGGTGATGCCAGCGTCCGTCACCCAGCCCTGTAAATTATCTACTCACTCCATGTAATTAACAACTCATGAATAATTCAACAGGAAACTAATCTCTGAAATAAATACCCCCCAGTGTAAGCTGTGCTATTTATGAGTATCATGGCAAATGTCAATCAAACGACATTTAGCATGTGTGTGTGTACCAGACCTGGGTTCAATTACTAATTACTTTCACATGCATTTCGAAGTAAGTATTCAGAATATTTTTGTTGTTGTTGAAAAGACAAGTAGTTGGAAACTCAAAGAAAGTATTGGCATGTATTGAAAATACTAAAATACCTTGACTCAAATACACTCCCAAGCATTTAACCCAGGTATTTGAAAATACTGTCAAATAATAGGCTATTTATATAAAATTATTAGAAAATACTTTCAAATACTTCTAATAGAAGTAGTTGAGTCGGGCCACTCAAAAACACATAATATAATAATCAATACACATCTGGTGTGCACACCACATTTGGCATGCAGCTGATGTGAACTTGCTGTTTTGAAGTTATTTCACAGGAGGGTTGAACATCACAGAGTGCTGATTGTGAATCTCATCCACAGTAATTAACATAGCTAACTCAAAACAAACCCTGAAATACACCCAAACATTTTGTTTCTCACTTAAATTATTAATTTATATTTCATATGCAGTATCAGTCAAAAGTTTGGACACCTACTTATTCAAGGGTTTCTTTATTTTTACTATTTTCTACATTGTAGAATAATAGTGAAGACATCAAACTATGAAATAACACATATTTCATCACAACATCAATCTCCAAACGTACAAATACTTTTGAGTCCATAACACCAATAGATTATTGAATACTTACACGCGACTTAACATAATAAAAACAGAAGCAAGAAAATGTTTTACAAATCAAATTATGCACAAACATAGGACATGCATGATGTCTATCTATCTCTCTATGACACATACTGACACACAAAAACACACACTTCATCTCACTGTCATGAACAAACAAGCATCCTTTCTCTCCAGGAAACACACCCACACACACAGTGGCAGTCTATTGACCGGTATTTGTCACATGCTGTATGTATAGCTGGAAGCAAGTGAGAGGAGCATTCCGTGGGCTCTTTTAGCTGCGAGTGCTAGGCCAGCCAGCGTACACCGGTTTGTCATTCGCCTGTCAACTCCTCGCCTTGAGACATATCCTCCCGAACTCAGAAGAGACTGCATAATGCTCCAAATGATGCACAAAAAATGGCTGCTACAGCTACAAAGCTTCTGACAATAACTCTATTAGACCTTTATCATCCTAGTCAACTAGATGAAGACACGTACTACAGCTTAACAGTTAAAACTCATATCACGTATTGGGCTAGTGCGACCATGGTTATTTAGCTGTAAGTATTTTGTTCTTACCTGCACCAAGACATAGAATCTCTTCTTCCATCTCTTCCACACATTTTTACCAATAGCCCATAGGTACCTAAGTAAACAAAAGCAATGGTTGAAGAACAGGATGTGTGGACTATGGTGGATGTCCATTCTACAGAGGCTGCTTTACAATATTCCATTTTGTGTTGCATCATTTTGTCCTGGAGAAGTAGCATGCTAAAAAAGCATATGCATGTGTTTATGTCACAACTAAGCAATAGGGGGGGGGGGTATATGGTCAATATACCATGGCTAAGGACTGTTCTACGCACGACGCAACGCGGAGTGCCTTGATACAGCCCTTAGCCATAGTATATTGGCAATATACCACAAGGTGTCTTATTGCTATTATAAACTGGTTACCAACTTAATTAAAGCAGTAAAAATAAATGTTGTCATACCCATGGTATACGGTCTGCTATACCATGGCTGTTAGCCAAACAGCATTCAGGGCTTGAAACATCCAGTTTATGATGATAAATATACAAAACATTATGAACACCTGTTCTTTCCATGACAGACTGACCAGGTGAATCCAGGTAAAATCTATGATCCCTTATTGATGCCACTTGTTAAATCCACTTCAATCAGCGTATAGTCGTGGCCAAAAGTTTTGAGAATGGCACAAATATTAATTTTCACAAAGTCTGCTGCCTCAGTTTGTATGATGGCAATTTGCATATACTCCAGAATGTTATGAAGAGTGATCAGATGACTTGCAATTAATTGCAAAGTCCCTATTTGCCATGCAAATGAACTAGCCAAAACCCCATTTCCACTTCATTTCGGCCCTGCCACAAAAGGACCAGCTGACATCATGTCAGGGATTCTCTCGTTAACACAGGTGTGAGTGTTGACGAGTACAAGGCTGGAGATCACTCTGTCATGCTGATTGAGTTCAAATAACAGATTGGAAGCTTCAAAAGGAGGGTGATGCTTGGATTCATTGTTCTTCCTCTGTCATTCATGGTTACCTGCAAGAAAACACGTGCCTTCATCATTGTTTTGCACAAAATGGGTTTCAACAGGCAAGGATATTGCTGCCAGTAAGATTGCACCTACATCAACCATTTATCAGATGATCAAGAACTTCAAGGAGAGCGGTTCAGTTGTTGTGAAGAAAAGTCATTTTCTCTGGTGAATTGTTTGGGGCATCCGGAAAAAAGCTTGTCTGGAGAAGACAAGGTGAGCGCTACCATCAATCCTGTGTCATGCCAACAGTAAAGCATCCTGAGACCATTCATGTGTGGGGTTTCTTCTCAGCCAAGGGAGTGGGCTCACTCACAATTTTGCCTAAGAACACTGCCATGAATAAAGAATGGTACCAACACATCCTCTGAGAGCAACTTCTCCCAACCATCCAGGAACAGTTTGGTGACAAACAATGCCTTTTCCAGCATGATGGAGCACCTTGCCATAAGGCAGAATTGATAACTAAGTGGCTCTGGGAACAAAACATCGATAGACCTTAATCCCTTAATCCCATTGAGAACTTGTGGTCAATCATCAAGAGGCGGGTGGACAAACAAAACCCCACAAATTCTGACAAACTCCAAGCATTGATTATGCAAGAATGGGCTGCCATCAATCAGGATGTGGCCCAGAAGTTAATTGACAGCATGCCAGGGTGGACTGCAGAGGTCTTGAAAAAGAAGGGTCAACACTGCAAATATTGACTCTTTGCATCAACTTCATTTAATTGTCAATAAAAGCCTTTGACACTTATGAAATGCTTGTAATTATACTTCAGTATTCCATAGTAACATTTGACAAAAATATCTAACGACACTGAGGCAGCAGACTTTGTGAAAATGTATATTTGTGTCATTCTCAAAACTTTTGGCCACGACTGTAGATGAAGGGGAGGAGACAGGTTAAAGGTTAAAGCCTTGAGACATGGATTGTGTATGTGTGCCATGCTGGGTTTTTCACGCTCAACAGTTTCCTGTGTGTATCAAGAATGATCCATCACCCAAAGGACATCCAGCCAACTTGATACAACTGTGGGAAGCATTTGAGTCAACGTGGGCCAGCATCCATGTGAAACGCTTTCGACACCTTGTAGAGTCCATACCCCGACGAATTGAGGCTGTTCTGAGGGAAAAAGGTGGGGATTGCAACACAATATTAGGAGGGTATTCTTAATGTTTATAATGTTCTTAATCAACTTGCGCAAATGGAGATTGCAAACAATAACAGAGATGCTTGTGCTTAGGTTTGCAAAGCTACTGGTAATTTACTAAAGTTACTGGAATCTTCAGAAATGTGGGTAATTAACAGAAAATCTATGGCAATCTATCGTAACTTTGGTAATTTATAATTGAATAACTTTTTATTATTCATATAGACTATTCATTTATTATATCTGTGTCCATATTTTTCATGAGTATAGTACATAGAACATATGGTTCAAGATTTAAAAAAAAGCCTGATTAATGAAAACCCCCTGTAATAAACAATGCGCATTATGTTCAATTAACTCTGCAACTCTTCCGACTATTGACATTTTTCACAACTGCCACCAGTTTATCACCAAAACATTGACAACAAATAGATACTGACATAGTAAAATAAACCTTCATATGAAACACCAATGGTATTCACCAAGTGTATGGTTTATATATAGGATAATGTTTAACAGCTCTGCCATTCCATTTTTTCATGTAAAATCTTATTTAATTAATTGTACATGTGGTAAACCCACACGGAGGGCCAGAGATGATTACAGACACCTGTGATAATCTGAAATACCCGAAAGGGCCACTAGATGTCTTGTAATAGATTACATACAATTCTTGAAAGATACCAAAATTCTGGTAGTTTGCTGGTAATCTTTGAAAGTTTCCAGTAATATACACTCCCTTTGCTACACTACTTGTGCTATAGTAAAATGTCTCTACTGACCTCTAATGGTTAAAAGTTGTTACTGCTACCTTTTACTATGGCAAGGGTTTTAACACTAGGGCTACCTTGTTTGTTCATGGTTTTAAAGTGGGAAAATAACTGTTTTCTGATATTTACTTATTTCAGAGAAGACCATGGTTTGTGGATGGGAGTGCCATAAATTCTCCGGACACATCCAGAACCCCAGCTACTGTATGTGCCAGTGGACGTCCCTACATGTGGGTTTGATCACTGCACTCTGGTTTGTTGAGTGCCATCAGTCTTGAGTCTGCGGAAGTCCAGAATGAGTTGTGTTGTTTCTTGTTGTTTTATGAAGAGATAAGAGGATGAAGGAGGAGGAGGGCTTTGGAAAAGAACATCTGAGGGTGAGGACCCCAGCTCTGCCTGAATCTGCCCGCTCCTCCCCTGGTCAGGCTAGGGGTGCCCTGGTTCGCCTCCCTCTGCCTGTGTACCCTCCTGTTTAGTTTCGGGGCGTCAGGGCTTGTCGCTCTGAATAAACTAGTGCCCAAGGAGCAGCGGGCAAGGGGGCTGCCAGCAGCCTGCCAGGCAGAGGCTGGTACAGGGAGCTAAGGGCCCCAATGCAGGCTACTGTAGGACCACCCCAAGAACAGATCAGGCCCCACAGGCCATGTACTGAAAGCATATGGAGGAGTGAGTGAGGGAGACAGGCGGAGCGCCTCAAAGCCCAGACACTGGGTAGCACTTAGGCTTCCCCATAGAGCAGGACGTGCACACACACGCACGCACACACACTGAATGAGACAGGAGGAGGGAGGAAGTGAGGAATGTGACGTTAACATGTCTTTATGTCTCTGAGTTGGTGCTGTCGCATCACTTCTATCACTAGCCATCAAGCTAATCACAGTCATTATTTGCTATTTGATCTGGGGTGAGGAGGGTGCCAAGACATTTTCTTGATATCCATTCATGACAGTCAGAGTTCTTACTCTTTTTCAATGTTCTCTTTAACTCAATCAATACCAACAGGCTGCAGGCAACATTTGAGTGGTTCTGACCTGGTTTTAAACCCCTCCTGAATTGTCTGTTTGGCCTACAGACTTCCTTCGCTCTGAATCCGCCCATAGCAGCCATGCACCTGTGCCATCTACAGAGGTTGTGATATTGAGGAGTTTGTGAGACAAATCAAATCAAGACACAATACCGAAAACGGTTCTTCTCATGAAAATGTCTCTAAAGTCTGAACAGTTTGAGCTATAAACTATTATGAAAAGCTGAAACTCTATCCCGAAAAGTACAGACTGTCACGAACGTGCACATGTTGTCTGTTTTGCTCTACATGGTTCACAAGCCACACAGGACTCGTCAGAAGGTAAGGGTTTTCATAAATTTCCGCTAATTTTTCTAGTGACATTAGTCTATAAAACTCATGAATATAACCTTTGTCAAATTGTTTTTCAGTTCATTTGTAGCCCTGGTTGTCCTGAAAAGAAAATGGTAAAGCACTTCCCTGTGAGGCAAAATATGAGGGCTGGACAAACAGATACATAATATTTGTGACAAAACCAGGCTGATTTGGGCTTTAACATGGTAATGTCTTACATGTTTGTAGAAGTGTAAGGCTATGCACACTTTGTTTATGCAGTGTCGCCCCTATATTGCTACCGCTGCTAGAGATATGATTTCCTAGAGGAAACACTAATACCGAGCCCAGGCAATGGAACCTGTACAGAGATCTTTCCATTTCACGCAAAATGAGCGATGACTGTTTTAAATTGCTGGGGTGAAAGCAGTGAATTACTGAGAGAGTACTTTATTATGTAGGCTTGATAAATGCAGTAGCACAATATTTGAAAAAATCTAAAATTGTCAGATGTCACAGTGCCAATTACACAGTAAAGTTCAATGTATGTTGAAGATCATAGTTTAAAGGTCAAGATAAAGTAAAGGTTGCATGTATGGTCAGTCGATCGCCTCTATTCTGGAAGTGTGTTATGCAGTAATGATCAGAACCACTAGATGGCAGCAAACCATTGTTTGATCTAGAGTTTCAGCGCAAAGTAACTTACCCACAGTGCTTCATGTTTTGTGGCTTGTCCATGCGGATGGCCAGTTTGATCTTCAGGTCACTGTCAGGGCAGCCTTTGGACACGGACATCTTGTGCAGTTCTGACTGTTTGGGACTGTTGGGGGTGGGATGGAGCACAACCTGGAAGCACAATGGCACATCCAGTATACCTATTATACAAGTCAAGTGAAGTCATAGATAAAGCACACAGTCATGTAAGGTTGTATCAATGTATATGTCTATATACATATGTATGATAGTATCAATGTATACACCATATTCATGTCAAAGTAGCAACCATTTTGAAATGTGAAAAACTAGTTTGCTGCCGACTATGCCTATCTCTGGCTCCAGTCGTGTCGGCTCTTACCCTGCCCAGCTCTTTGTCCTCCAGGGCCAGTACTCCTGTGCTCTCAGTAAACAGCTTCACCTTTACAGCTGGCAGGGGGTGTGTGGTAGTGAAGTCCCCCTGCGTCCCCCAGCTGGAACACACACAAGACCACAGGGAGAGACAAGGGTTAAATAGTGACATGATATGTTTGACATGGAAAATGGTATCTTGCTGCTCTGTTACAGATCATTTATTAATCACACATTTAATCTTTTCACAGGAGAGGGAGGAGAAGATAATTTAAATGTTTAAATCCACTTTATTGGATCAAGACCCTACACTACAGTAGTGAGGAGAGAGCAAGAGCAAGCGAGAGAGAGTGTGTGTGTGTGTGTGTATGACAAACCCGGTGTATTCAAAAGACACATTCTGAGGAAGAGATAGCACAGGGAAACCTTGACAGCACAAGCACTATTACATAATTCCTAAATCACTCAGCATGCCTTTGGGATGCATCACAACCATCTGTGAACTAGCTCCAAGCTGTGAGGTGTTTCTCTGTGTGTCATTTCGCACTGATGGGCTGTATCTCCTTTCTATGTGGTCTTACAGTATATCTGTGAAGAAGATCCCAAGTTTCACACTTAAGTCCTGTACTTACGGCAGTTACCATCTATGAAGCATTTCCCTGATTTGATGGATCCACAGTGTGAGTCTTCCTTTGTAACGTTTAACTACTATACAAGAGAATAAGTCTGTCAGCGGTATATACAGTAAGTGGTATCTCTGGCACACCCAAATAAAGCAGGATATGGAGGGTGTTTGAAAGGGGATGCTATTATAGAATGTTGTGAAAACAGTTGATTATGTGATTCAAATGCATTGTGCCACAGGGTTATTGCTGGTAGAGAGCATTTACTGTACCTATGTAACCAGCAATAACGTTATCTAACGTCATTAGCTAAGTTACACCAGAGAGGTTATTATATTCCAGTGTCTCTGGTTATACTCACCGACATCAGTCCTTGCACACCAAGCTAGCGTTACTGTTACAGCCTTGGGGACCGACGAACTCCAACCATCTATTCCGCATACCAGGGTCCTTCGGCAGGGCATGCAAACCATTAAACTTTGACAGTGGAGGCATTGTCAATCCGTATAGGGGTTTTCAGTCTGCCGAACACGTTGTGGCGATGTGTCACGACTTCTGCCGCTCGGAGGTCGACATCGCCGGTCTTCTAGCCATCGTCGATCTACTTTTTATTTTCCATTGGTTTTGTCTTTGTTTCCCACACACCTGGTTTTCATTTCCCAATTACTAGTCATGTATTTAACCCTCTGTTTCCCCCATGACTTTGTGTGTGATTGTTTATTGTTCATGTCGGTACATTTCCAGCTGGTTTTGTCTGGGTATGTTTTCACCTGTGTTTTGTGGCAACCGTTATTGTTCGCACATTGGTATTGTTACTTGTGCTATTTTCTTGAGTAAAGTGCGTTGTTCACTCATCTCTGCTCTCCTGCGCCTGACTTCATACACCAGCTACACCCACCGCCTGACACGATGAAACAACAGAGCCCCATTAAAATGAAAGGAATTGAAGTGGACAGAGGGGCAAGGAGCAAAAGGGGCCCTGATTTGTTGACATAACTGTAATCCAAACTGTAATCCAAACTCATTGTGAAGCACGGAGGTTCCAAACGTATTTTAGTCAAGACTGACATTATTACCAAAATGATGCTATTTACACTGTGTAGTCAATTTTGACACTAAAATAAATGTTTGACTCATATCGATGCCACATAGGCCGTTTCCAAAGGGATTCGTTGCTTTTTAGGGGCAGTCACTCTTTAAATGACCAAGGATAAGCAACCTAAGGGTGGGTTGCACCAACATGGATTAACTCTTAAACAGAGGTAAATCAAGGTGTGTCTACTAATCCTGTTGCACCAAATTTTAAACCTAGTTTAAATTAATCATAGTTATATTGAATTCTTCCTCTAATCGAAATTTAGTTTTCACTTTAAATCTAGATTAATTTTAAACCTGTTGCTCAATAAAAAAATTAATATAAATTTAGATTGGAGATTCATTCTAAACTGCCACTTGAGGTGGTTGAACTGATAAACTGGCAGCATATCTACTGTGGAGAGACCAAAACGACAGAGTTTCTCAGAGAATAATTAGAGAGATTAAATCCTGTTGAATTTTATGATAGTGATGAGTTTTTCAAGAAGATAACGCTTCTCCAAGGACTCTGATGCAACTGGAAGTGTAACGGCGTTCTTCTGTATACACCCCACAAAACCCCAAGACGAAACACACCGCAATAAACCCATGTCACACCCTGGCCTGACCCAATAAATGAAGATAAACATAATACATTTTGACCAGGGCGTGACAGAACCCCCCCCCTAAGGTGCGGACTCCCGGACGCACATCAAAACAATAGGGAGGGTCCGGGTGGGCGTCTGTCCATGGTGGCGGCTCCGGCGCGGGACCCCACTCTATAAATGTCTTAGTCCCCCCACCTCGCGTCCTAGGATAGTCCACCCTCGCCGCCGACCATGGCCTAGTAGTCCTCACCCAGAACCCCACTGGACTGAGGGGCAGCTCGGGACAGAGGCAGCTCGGGACTGAGGGGCAGCTCGGGACTGAGGGGAAGCTCGGGACTGAGGGGAAGCTCAGCACTGAAAGGAAGCTCAGCACTGAGAGGAAGCTCAGGACTGAGAGGAAGCCCAGCACTGAGAGGAAGCCCAGCACTGAGAGGAAGCCCAGCACTGAGAGGAAGCCCAGCACTGAGAGGAAGCTCAGCCAGGTAGTTGGATCCGGCAGAACCTTGCTGGCTGGCGGTTCTGGCAGATCCTGGCTGGCTGGTGGTTCTGGCAGATCCTGGCTGACTGGCGGATCTGGAAGAGTCTGGTTGACTGGCAGATCTGGAAGAGTCTGGCTGACTGGCGGATCTGGAAGAGTCTGGCTGACTGGCAGATCTGGAAGAGTCTGGCTGACTGGCGGATCTGGAAGAGTCTGGCTGACTGGCGGATCTGGAAGAGTCTGGCTGACTGGCGGATCTGGAAGAGTCTGGCTGACTGGCAGATCTGGAAGAGTCTGGCTGACTGACGGATCTGGCTGCTCCATGCTGACTGGGGGCTCTGGCTGCTCCATGTAGACTGACAGCTCTGGCGGCTTCTTGCAGACTGGCAGCTCTGGCTGCTCCATGCAGACTGGCAGCTCCATGCAGACTGGCAGCTCCATGCAGACTGACAGCTCCTTGCAGACTGACAGCTCCTTGCAGACTGACAGCTCCTTGCAGACTGGCAGCTCCATGCAGTCTGACAGCTCTGGCTGTTCCATGAAAACTGACAGCTCTGGCTGCTCCATGCAGACTGACAGCTCTGGCTGCTCCATGCAGACTGACAGCTCGGGCTGCTCCATGCAGACTGACAGCTCTGGCTGCTCCATGCAGACTGACAGCTCGGGCTGCGCTAAACAGGCGGGAGACTCCGACAGCGCAGGAGAGGAGAAAGGCTCCGGAGGCGCTGAAGAGGCGAGGTGCTGGCACTGGTGGTATTGGGCCGAGGACACTCACAGGAAGCCTGGTGCGGGGAGCTGCCACCAGAGGGCTGGTGTGTGGAGGTGGCACAGGATGGGCTAGACCGTGAAGGCGTACTGGAGATCTCGAGAGCAGTGTTGGCACAGAACGTGCAAGGCTAGGGATGTGCACAGGAGGCCTGGTGCGTGAGGCTGGCACCAACTTCACCAGCCGACTAACACGCACCTCAGGACGAGTATGGAGCGCTGACCCAGGTGCCATCAAATCCCTGACACGTTCCGTCGGGCGAATTCCATGCAAAAAGCACCAACACAGCAACTCCCTCATTTCTCTCTCCTCCAATTTCCCCATTAACTCCTTCACAGTCTCTGCTTCGCTCACCTCCAACACCGGCTCTGGTTCCTTGGCTCCTCACGATAAACAGGGAGAGTTGGCTCAGGTCTGACTCCTGACTCTGCCACACTCTCCTGAGCCCCCCCCCCCCCAAGACATTTTTGGGGCTGACTCTCGGGCTTCCTAGCCAACCTTGTTCCCTCGTATCGCCGGCTCCTCCTTTCGCTGCTCCTGCTGCCGCTGCTTGTCACCACGCCGCTTGGTCCTGTTGGCGTGGGTGATTCTGTAACGGCGTTCTTCTGTTGGAGGAGGAGCGGACCAAAATGCAGCGTGGTGGTTACTCATGTTTATTGATGAAAAATGACTAGACATGAAATAACTGAAACGTACAAAAACAACAGACGGAAACGTGAAAAACTATACAGCCTATCTGGTGAATATAAACACAGAGACAGGAACAATCACCCACGAAACACTCAAAGAATATGGCTGCCTAAATATGGTTCCCAATCAGAGACAACGATAATCACCTGACTCTGATTGAGAACCGCCTCAGGCAGCCATAGACTATGCTATACACCCCACAAAACCCCAAGATGAAACACACCACAATAAACCCATGTCACACCCTGGCCTGACCCAATAAACAGGAAGGAAAGGTTGGACCAACCATTAAGCATGGGAGTGATAGGAACGTGACTGTACCCCCACTACTTCAGCTCCTGGTGGCTCTACGGTTCTACGCAACTGGATATTTTCCAGATGGTATATGGGGACATTTTTGAACTCCACAATTCAACCATCTGCAGGATTGTAGTCAGTGTCCTATGTTATTACCGGTCTGAAGAATCAGTACATAAGGTTCAATTCTACAGAGGAGACAACAGCTGGGTTTTATAGGAGAACTAGATTCCCAGGTGTGTAACGGTTAAGGGTAGCCTAGTGGTTAGAGCGTTGGACTAGCAACCGGAAGGTTGCAAGTTCAAACGCCTGAGCTGACAAGGTACAAATCTGTCGTTCTGCCCCTGAACAGGCAGTTAACCCACTGTTCCTAGGCCGTCATTGAAAATAAGAATTTGTTATTAACTGACTTGCCTGGTTAAATAAAAGTAAAATAAAATAAATAATAAACTGTACACGCATTCCCATTCCCAACCCTGGTGGCAAGAATGGAGAGCTATTCCGTAATCGGAAAGGTTACTGCTCCATCAACATGCAAGCTGTCTGATGACAAAAGTCAGCTCACCAACATCGTAGCTAGATAGCTAGGATCCCCTCATTGACAGCAGAATTTTTGACAATAGTTATCTGTGTGCAATGCTGGAAAGGGGGCTTATGAAGGCCACCTACTAGGTGACGTGGGTACCTTAGCACTCCCCTTTTAAACCCCCAGACACCTGAAGAGAGAGAATACAACACCTCTCATTCTGGTAAGACATCTCAGATAGAGGTTTTGGAGTGTGGGTAAAAAGATTCCTGTGTCTACAGGGCCACTCAGTAAACAATTCAAGCTTCTGCAAAGGACCACAGAAAACACACCATCATGAAATAATAAGATACACCTGAGTCGAATAAAAGTTTCTAGGGCCGTCTCTGCCCCCTCCCCCCCTACAACCACCATATAGTTGTTTGAAGTCTCTAACAAGACCTGGATCCAGGATGTCCCGGGCAGGCATCCACGCCCGCTCCTCGTGACCCTCACGGTCCACCAGGTACTGCAGGGTCCCTCGGACGCCGGATTGTGTAGGCCGGGCGGCCATCCACAAGTTGAGGGGGCGGAGGAGCAGGTGTGGGGGGGATGGACTGGTCCAGCTTGAGACGGGAGACATGAAAGGACGGACAGACCCTCATGGACCTGGGAAGCTGGAGACAATAGGTGACCGAGTCGATGCGACTCAGGATCTTGAATGGTCCTATGTAGTAAGGATTCTTTAAGGGAAGATCACGGGTGGACAGCCACACCCGTTGACCTACTTGAGGAGCTGAAGAGTTCTCCGGTGCCGGTTTGCCTGATGTTGGTGGCTGGCAGAGGAAGACCACGCTCTGATCCAGGTGTGGCGACATCGTCAAATGAACTGATGGCACCCCCGCTTCGGCCTCTTGTTTAGGAAATGGGGGGAGGAACTTCTCCAGCTCATGGTTGGGCCGCTCATTTTGCCCATTCGACTGAGGGTGGAACCCGAGGAGAGACTCACAATGCCTCCAAGAGGGAACAGAAGGCCTTCCAATACCATGTGATGAACTGGGACCCACAATCTGAAGTCCTGCGGAAGTGTGTGTAGTCGAAAGACATGGATAATCATGAGATCAGCGGTCTCCTTTGCTGAAGGCAACTTGGAGAACCAATCAACGACAACCAGGATAGTGAATACTTGCTTTGGGCACAGATGGAACAGGCTCGCAGCAAAGGATATCACATCCTCCATCATGTTGAGCCACCAGAATTTCCGCCTCAGAAACTCCAATGTCCAATTAACCCCTGGATGCCCAGTTAATTTAGAGGAGTGTCCCCATTGTAGTACTCGGGATCGGGCTGATCGCGGAACGTAAAGTCTGTTAGTGGGTCCCCTGCCGGGGTCAGGTTCTTGGCTCTGGGCTTGTCGGACCATGGTCTCAATACTGCATATCACAGAGGCCACAATGTGTGAGCTGGGGATGATGGACTCGGGGTCCCTCTCCCCGTTAGAGACATCATGGCGGGACAGGGCGTCTGCCTTCTGATTCTTGGATCCCGGGTGAAAGGCTAGTGTGAAAACGAACCTGTTAAAAAACAGAGCCGACCTAGCCTGGCAAGCATTCAACCTCTTGGCTTTTTTAAAGGAGACCAAGTTCTTATGGTCCGTCCAGATCTCAAAAGATGAGGTGCCCTCTCCAACCAGTGTCTCCACCCCTCAAGAGCCCACTTAACTGCCAAGAGCTCCCAGTTGTCTACATCGTAGTTGCGTTCCACTGGTGAGAACCGCTTGGAGAGAAAGGCTCATGGGTGCAGTTTCTTGTCCTTCTCATTCTGCTGTGAAAGGACCGCCCCTGCTCTGAGGCATACACCTCCACCACAAAGGGACGTGTCGGATCAGGATGAATGAGGATGGGTCCAGAGGTGAAAAGTCCCTTCAGCTCCATGAATGCCCTGTCAGCCTCGTGGGTCCAGCAAAAACAGGTCTGGGACTTGCGGGTTAGGACCATGAGAGGCGCTGCGACCGCACTATAAAATGCCTGTAAAAATTGGCAAACCCAAGGAACTGCTGGTCCTGCTTGAGTGAGGTTGGACGGGGCCAGTCGGCAACCTCCTCAATCTTTACGTAGTCCATTTGGATGCCTGCCTTCTTGTGACCCAGGAAGGAAACCTGGGATACGTGGAACTCACACTTCTCTATCTTGACACATTCTCTGCAGGAAGCGTCTCAGGACTTTGCAGACATGCAGTATGTGTTCCGGAAGGGTCTTGGAGAAGATCAAGATGTCGTCGAGGTAAACAAAAACAAACTGATTCAACATATTCCTCAGGGTGTCATTGATCAATGCTTGAAAGACTGCCGGTGAGTTCGATAATCTGAAGGGCATGACACACAGTGGCCAATACACAGTGGCCAATCGGGGTGTTAAAAGCAGTATTCCACTCATCCCCTTCCCTGATTCTCACCAGATTGGAAGCAATGCGGAGGTCCAGTCTGGTGAAGAATTGGGCCCCTTGGACCAACTGTAATTTGGAGGACATCAGGGGTAGGGGGTAACAATTCTTGATCGTAATCTGGTTCAGCCCTCTGTAGTTGATACAGGGACACAGCCCTCCATCCTTCTTACCCATGAAGAAGAAACCTGCACCAGCAGAGGATGTAGAGGGGTGAATGAAACCTGCCTCCGGTGACTCCCGGATGTAATTGTCCATGACTGCTGCTTCAGATAGAGGATAGAGTACAGACGATCCTGGGGTGGTGTGGTGCTGGGTAGGAGTTCTATGGCTCAGTCGTAAAGACGATGAGGGGGAAGGGTGGCAGCCTGCCTCTTACTGAAGTTCTCTCGGAAGTCGAAGTATTTGGGAGGGAAAGTGGGCAAGTCTTGATCTTCAAGGAATGCAGGAGGACACAGCGAGGCTCTTGGTGGGGGTCTTAGACATTTCTTCTGGCATTCCTTACCCCAGTCTAGTAGGTATCCTGTGGACCAGGAAACTAGTGGGTTATGTAGCGCTAGTCAAGGGTACCCTAGGATGATGTAGGTGGTCATGGCCCAATCGGTGTGGAATGAAGAGGACTGTAGCTTGAACATCAGAGAACACAGAGTGAGTTCCTCACATCAGAGTGAGGAAGCCCTTGCAAACTCCTGTGTGGCCGTCATACCGCTCGGGGGCTGGGATCTTGGTTTCCCGGGGGAACCACGACAACGTCTGTAGCACTGAGCGATGAGACCTGGGCATTGCTTCCTCCTGGGTTGGAGGCGAGTTGTGGTGGGATGGACTCAGCAAGTGCCTGAAGGGTCCCGGAGATTTGGGAGAGATGTTCTTGCTGCCGTCCTAACAGTGCTCCTTGGTGGGCTACCACTTTCCAGATCTGGGTGATCTCTGCTGGGTCCATGTTGTGGCAGAAGCTTACTGTGACGTGGTAAGGTTGGACCCAGGTGCAGAGAAGAGACCAGATGAGGAATCAGTGGTTAAGGATAAACAGAATACTTTACTGAGATATGGTAGCCGCAAGACCACAGTACACTTGAAAAAAAAATAACACGAAGTCTCGAAAACTCACTCAGGACACGAACGCACAAGGTAAACAATTCATGATCCTACAAAGGACTACAGAAAACACACCTCTTAACAGGGACACAATAAAGTCCAATAAAAGTATCTGGTACCAGGAAGAACCATGAGAACATGTAGGGCCCCTGCACAAAGATGGACACTACACTGACAATTATTATTGCAGTGGCAGTTCTGTATAACGTTGGCAGGAGACTGAGAAGGAACCTACCCGAGGAGAATGAAGAAGATACCCAGGTGCAACATGTTGCTATGGCAAATGGTTATTCTGTGGGGAGAACCTTGATTGAGAACCATTTAGCAGCCTAACGTGTGTATAATCTAACATTGGTAACATGTAAAAAGCAATATTATATTTTGATAGACATGTACAATTCCTAATTTGGAACCTTCCTAATTTGTATTAAAATGTATTACTAAAATGTTGTTATTCTCAATATCATACAGGGTGGAACTGGAAGCATCAGAACACAAGTGTGGGGACAGGACTGGAGGACACCAAATTGCTTGGGAAACATTGTTTTTAATAAATAATTTCTTAAATAAATAAAAAGATCTGAATTCTTTACACAGTGGGCCTTTGTTTCCCTGAAGGAGTTTCTGTTTCTGAATTTTCAGTAGCTCTTTTTGTAAATTCAGGACCTCAATCTGCAGTAATGTAGATTATTCTCTCTCTCCAGCTCCAAAACATCAATATGAGCTTGGTTCATGTCAGTTTTGCGGCGTTTGCTTGGCCTGTCTGGTGTTTTTGCTGCTGGGGCAAGATCCAGGCACTGCGGTTTCTCCACGACACAGTGGTTTATAAACTAGCTAGCTACAGTAGCTAACAAATTTGTTTTCAGTCTAGTACTGGCAAATTAAATTTTTTATTTGCTTTAAGCACCAGCTGTCACAGCAGCTCATAGATCACTGCACCTGTACATAGCCCACCTGTAATTAGCCCGTCCAACTACCTCATCCCCACACTGTTATCTAGTTGATTTTGCTCATTTTGCACCTCAGCATCTGTACACTCATCTTCTGCACATCTATCACTCCAGTGTTTAATTGCTATGTTGTAATTATGTTGCCACTATGGCCTATGTATTGCCTTACCTCCGTTATCCTACCTCATTTGCACCCACTGTATATAGACTTTTTCTACTGTTTTATTGACTGTATGTTTGTTTATTCCATGTGTAACTCTGTGTTGTGTCGCACTGCTTTGCTTTACCTTGGCCAGGTCGCAGTTGTAAATGAGAACTTGTTCTCAACTAGCCTACCTGGCTAAATAAAGGTGAAATAAAAATAAATAAATAAATTACAATCAGCCAACCAATGAGAACCTTTCACAATGGAGTTGCAGTAGTTCTAACGTTACCTTGTTATTATTTTATCAAGGAACAGCAACTTTGTGGCCTAATGTGTCAAGTAGGCTAGATACAGTTGAAGTCGGAGGTTTACATACACTTAGGTTGGAGTCATTAAAACTCGTTTTTCAACCACAAATTTCTTGTTAACAAACTATAGTTTTGGTAAGTCGGTTAGGACATCTACTTTGTGCATGACAAGTAATTTTTCCAGTAATTGCATACAGATAGATTATTTCACTTATAATTCACTGTATCACAATTCCAGTGGGTCAGAAGTTTACATACACTAAATTGACAGCGCCTTTAAACAGCTTCCAGAAAACGTCATGACTTTAGAAACTTCTGATAGGCTAATTGACATAATTTGAGTCGATTGGAGGTGTACCTGTGGATGTATTTCAAGGCCTACCTTCAAACTCAGTGCCTCTTTGCTTGACATCATGGGAAAATCAAAAGAAAACAGCCAAGACCTCAGAAAAAAAGAGTCTTGTTCATCCTTGGGAGCAATTTCCAAACACCTGAAGGTACCACGTTCATCTGTACAAACAATAGTACGCAAGTATAAACACCATGGGACCACGCAGCCGTCATACCGCTCAGGAAGGAGACACGTTCTGTCTCCTAGTGATGAACGTACTTTGGTGCGAAAAGTACAAATCAATCCCAGAACAACAGCAAAGGACCTTGTGAAGATGCTGGAGGAAACAGGTACAAAAGTGTCTATATCCACAGTAAAACAAGTCCTATATCAACATAACCTGAAAAGCCGTTCAGCAAGGAAGAAGCCACTGCTCCAAAACCGCCATAAAAAAACGACTATGGTTTGCAACTGCACATGGGGACAAAGATCATACTTTTTGGAGAAAAGTCCTCTGGTCTGATGAAGCAAAAATAGAACTGTTTGGCCATAATGACCATCGTTATGTTTGGAGGAAAAAGGGGAGGCTTGCAAGCCGAAGAACACCATCCCAACCGTGAAGCGCTGGGGTGGCAGCATCATGTTGTGGGGGTGGCAGCATCATGTTGTGGGGGTGCTTTGCTGTAGGAGGGACTGGTGCACTTCACAAAATAGATTGCATCATGAGGCGGGAAAATTCTGTGGATATATTGAAGCAACATCTCAAGACATCAGTCAGGAAGTTAATTAAAGCTTGGTCCCAAATGGACAATGACCCCAAGCATTTCTTCCAAAGTTGTGGCAAAATGGCTTATGGACAGCAAAGTCAAGGTATTGGAGTGGCCATCACAAAGCCCTGACAATCCTATAGAAAATATGTGGGCAGAACTGAAAAGGCGTGTGCGAGCAAGAAGGCCTACAAATCTGTCTCAGTTACACCAGCTCTGTCAGGAGCAATGGGCCTGAAATTCACCCAACTTATTTTGGGCAGCTTGTGGAAGGCTACCCGAAATGTGTGACCCAAGTTAAACAATTTAAAAGGCACTGCTACCAAATATTAATTGAGTGTATGTAAACTTCTGACCCACTGGGAATGTGATGAAAGAAATAAAAGCTGAAATAAATCACTCTCTCTTCTATTATTCTGAAATTTCACATTCTTAAAATTAAGTGGTGGTCCTAACTGACATAAGACAGGGAATTTTTACTATGATTAAATGTCAGGAATTGTGAAAAACTGAGTTTAAATGTATTTGGCTAAGGTGTATGTAAACTTTCGACTTCAACTGTACTTAATTTCAACTCACAGAATACCTCATATATTGGTGTAACATGTCACGAGGGAGAGGGGTGAGCCCTGCACACTCACTCTTGGACAAATACATTAACGTGTACAGCAGCGGCTCAAGTGGCTAATTAGAGAGCGGAAATCAGGGAAGAATAAATAAACATTGCACCTACTGTGTATCATTGACCTTGACTTCTATAAACACACACACACACACACACCCTTGTAAAAACAGTAGACTTGTCGATAGAAGGTAGTTGGGTTTTCCTCTGTAATCGAGTTAGGTTGTTCTCTGTAATCTATACTGAAAAAAATATAAATGAAACATGCAACAATTTCAACAATTTTAAAGAAAATCTATCAATTTAAAAAAATTAATTAGGCCCTTATCTATGGATTTCACATGACTGGGCAGGGGTGCAGCGATGGGTGGGCCTTGCAGGGCATAGACCCACCCACTTGGGAGCCAGACCCAGCCAATCAGAATGCGTTTTTCCCCACAAACAGGCTTTATTACAGACAGAAAATCATCTCAGTTTCATCAGCTGTCCGTGTGGCTGGTCTCAGACGATCCCGCAGGTGTAGAAGCCGAATGTGGAGGTCCTGGTCTGTCGTGGTTACACGTGGCCTATGGTTGTGAGGCCGTTTGGACGTACTACCAAATTCTCTAAAACGACGTTGGAGGCAGCTTATGGTAGAGAAATTAACATTAAATTATCTGGCAACAGCTCTGGTGGACATTCCTGCAGTCAGCATGCCAATTGCATGCCTACTCAAACTTAAGACATCTGTGCCATTGTGTTTGTTTGACAAACTGCACATTTTAGAGTGGCCTTTTATTGTCCCGAGTACAAGGTGCACCTGTGTAATTGTCATGCTGTTTAATCAGCTTCTTGATATGCCACACCTGTCCGGTGGATGGATTATCTTGGCAAAGGAGAAATGCTCACGAACAAGGATGTAAACAGAAATACAGATCTTATATTTCAGCTCATGAAACATAGGACCAACACTTTTTATGTTGCGTTTATATTTTTGTTCAGTATAGTTGGGTTGTTCTCTGTAATCTAGTTGAGTTGTTCACAGCTCCACGCACACATCGTGAGTTGCAGCTAATGAAGAATCATGCTCCTGGCTCGTCCTATGGGCAGACTCAGAATTCTCACTATTCTCTTAGGGTATCTTCACACTTGTTCACTTCCAGTCATTTTTTTAAAACTCAGTTCGCTTAAATTTTTTGTGCAGTGTGAACTCCAAAGGAATTCCGCGGACCGGTTACCTTTATTAGGACAATGTTAACGCAAAGCTTCCCAGGTTCGCAAGTCATTATTCCCGCACTACACACTATACTACTGCAACACTGTTTACCCTGCCATAAACCTTCACATTGGTGCCACAAAAGAGAGAAGATGCAGGTTCGCAGAAAAAAATGTGTGCTGTTTTTGGATATTGATTAGCAGTTGTCACAGATGCACAGAAATTCCAAAGTGTGTGCTGTTTTTAGTTCAGATTATTTGTTTGCAATATGTGATCTATAGGCTAGTGTGAGAAGACAATATGTTTGGGGAGAATCACAACACAGGTTACAAAATCTATTCTAGCTCTGGACAGTAGCCTACCTTGAGTGTAACATTATCAACGACAGCATTATTTATTCTGCAGTTATTCTATTGCTATTCATTGTTTCCAATAAACATTTGCATGTTAGTAGTATCTTCTGAATACAATTATTATGTCTCATATTTTAACTAAATGCAATGTATTAGCTTTCAATGTATTAGCTTTCAATGTATTAGCTACTAGCTGTCTAATGACATATTCTGATTGAATTGCTTGTCCTGCACTTTGTAAAAACACAGAGTGCATGTTGGAAAAAGATCTTGATTCCTTTCTAAACATAGCAATGTGAATGCAAAGAGGACTTGGTCCACAAAATAGTTGACGTGAACTGGCAAAAGAGTTTGAGACCTCATTCAAAGGCAAAGGCAGTGTGAATACAAAGATAACAGTTCTTATGCTTCTTATTTTTTACCTCAGAGTTCACTAAAGAGGACTGAGATCGGTTCTTTTAAAGAGGACTATATGTGAAAACACCCTCAGTTAAATTCTAGAAGCATGTGAGCCAGAGTGGGCAGAGAATGACATACAGTAAGCATGGAATAGAGAGAGGCCTTGAATGTTTGTGGCCACTCATGTGTAGAATTAATATAGCCAGGAGTGACTTCACACTCACTAAAGTGCGGTGGGGGAGCACTGATATGGCAGAATGAAGACTGGTCCGACCATCTCTCTCTTTCACCCTCTCCATTTCCCTGGGGTTTGTGTTCTGTTTGTCTTGTCAGAGCAGAGTGCACTGGCGATGTAGTGTTGACTCTGCGATATTGACACAAATTTAGAGGGAAAAGAGAATCTATTATAATAGATTGCAGAGCAGCATAATATTGCATGGATTAATGCAAACATAAATGTAATATTCTCCAGATGGTTTAAATTGTGTAGTATTTACAGTGTTTTGCGAAAGTATTTGGCCCCCTTGAACTTTGCGACCTTTTGCCACATTTCAGGCTTCAAACATAAAGATATAAAACTGTATAAAACAACAAGTGGAAAACAATCATGAAGTGGAACGACATTTATTGGATATTTCAAACTTTTTTAACAAATCAAAAACTGAAAAATTGGGCGTGCTAAATTATTCAGCCCCCTTAAGTTAATACTTTGTAGCACCACCTTTTGCTGCGATTACAGCTGTAAGTCGCTTGGGGTATGTCTCTATCAGTTTTGCACATCGAGAGACTGACATTTTTTCCCATTCCTCCTTGCAAAACAGCTCGAGCTCAGTGAGGTTGGATGGAGAGCATTTGTGAACAGCAGTTTTCAGTTCTTTCCACAGATTCTCGATTGGATTCAGGTCTGGACTTTGACTTGGCCATTCTAACACCTGGATATGTTTATTTTTGAACCATTCCATTGTAGATTTTGCTTTATGTTTTGGATCATTGTCTTGTTGGAAGACAAATCTCCGTCCCAGTCTCAGGTCTTTTGCAGACTCCATCAGGTTTTCTTCCAGAATGGTCCTGTATTTGGCTCCATCCATCTTCCCATCAATTTTAACCATCTTCCCTGTCCCTGCTGAAGAAAAGCAGGCCCAAACCATGATGCTGCCACCACCATGTTTGACAGTGGGGATGGTGTGTTCATTTTATGGATATCTTTAAGAAATGGCTTTCTTCTTGCCACTCTTCCATAAAGGCCAGATTTGTGCAATATACGACTGATTGTTGTCCTATGGACAGAGTCTCCCACCTCAGCTGTAGATCTCTGCAGTTCATCCAGAGTGATCATGGGCCTCTTGGCTGCATCTCTGATCAGTCTTCTCCTTGTATGAGCTGAAAGTTTAGAGGGACGGCCAGGTCTTGGTAGATTTGCAGTGGTCTGATACTCCTTCCATTTCAATATTATCGCTTGCACAGTGCTCCTTGGGATGTTTAAAGCTTGGGAAATCTTTTTGTATCCAAATCCGGCTTTAAACTTCTTCACAACAGTATCTCGGACCTGCCTGGTGTGTTCCTTGTTCATCATGATGCTCTCTGCGCTTTTAACGGACCTCTGAGACTATCACAGTGCAGGTGCATTTATACGGAGACTTGATTACACACATGTGGATTGTATTTATCATTAGTCATTTAGGTCAACATTGGATCATTCAGAGATCCTCACTGAACTTCTGGAGAGAGTTTGCTGCACTGAAAGTAAAGGGGCTGAATAATTTTGCACGCCCAATTTTTCAGTTTTTGATTTGTTAAAAAGTTTGAAATATCCAATAAATGTCGTTCCACTTCCTGATTGTGTCCCACTTGTTGTTGATTCTTCACAAAAAATACAGTTTTATATCTTTATGTTTGAAGCCTGAAATGTGGCAAAAGGTTGCAAAGTTCAAGGGGGCCGAATACTTTCGCAATGCACCGTATGAATGGCTGACTGTAAATATGAATGTCTGACCCTGTCTGACTGTAAATGTGTTTTCAGCAAACTACTGTGGCTGCCCATCCCTGATTATTCTGTTTTCACATACTGTTCCATCTGTAGATGGCAGTGTAACAGCTTGCATCACTAAAGTCTGGATTAGATTCACGAGGTCAGAAAATGTCATTACAGAATGTATGAGTTGCTTTCAGAGAAAATTACAGAGATAAATTGATTTGTTAGGATCACAGCTTGTATTCCTCATTACAACGTGCCTGAGACGAGCAGAGGTCTGAGAATGGGTCTATTTCTCCGGAGCGGCTAAGATGTGCGCAGGTCTAGTATGGCAGGTGTTGGTTTGAGCCCGAGTGGCCACGAGCACAGCCCATGGGCATTCCTATATAACTCTCAGCTCAGCCACACGTGTGGAGCAGCACAAGATAGTAGTACAGCACAATGCTGGAGCCACACACACAACAACGTTCCTTCTGCCTGGCTACAGCTCGCATCCAGCCAGCCAGGTTGTATCCTATGTGAAAAAAGCCCTCGGGTCACAGGTGTGAGTGAGTCCTTCCTTTCACACACCTCTCCACCCCGAATCACGGTGTGACCTGACCTGGTAACGCACACTCTGACACAAGCTACTGTGTTACTGTACAAAACACCTACCACTGCAGTCTGCAGACAGGGAGGGAGAGACAGCAGGAAGAGGAAGAGGGGGGAGTGAGGTAGAGAAGTAAAGATGAGATAGATGGGGAGATGGAGAGGGGGGAGAGAGAGGAAAGTGATCAGCTAGTCCATACCACAGAACAGATAACTAAAATCCCAACAGATAACATTCATACACTACATGACCAAAAGTATCTGGACAACTGTTCGTCAAACATCTCATTCCAAATTCATGGGCATTAATATGGAGTTGGTCCCCACTCTTATGGGAAGGATTTACACTAAATGTTGGAACATTGCTGCGGGGACTTGATTCCATTCAGCCACAAGAGCATTAGTGAGGTCGGGCACTAATGTTGGGAGATTAGGCTTGGCTCGCAGTCGGCGTTACAATTCATCCCAAAGGTGTTCGATGGGATTCAGGTCAGGGCTCTGTGCATGCCAGTCAAGTTCTTCCACACCAATCTCGACAAACAATTTCTGTATGGACCTAGTTTTATGCATGGGGGCATTGTCATGCTGAAATAGGAAAGGGCCTTCCCCAAACTGTTGCCACAAATTTGAAGTCTAGAATGTCATTGTATGCGTTTCCACTGCTCGAGTCCAATGGCAAATAGCTTTACACTACTCCATCCGACACTTGGCATTGCAGATGTTGATCTTAGGCTTGTGTGCGGCTGCTCGGCCATGGAAACCCATTTCACAAAGCTTCCAACAAACAGTTATTGTGCTGTCAATGCTTCTAGAAACAGTTTGGAACTGGGTAGTGAGTCAGACGATTTTTACACACGAGGAGCTTCAGCACTCAGCGGCACCGTTCTATGTGCTTGTGTTGCCTACTACTTCGTGGCTGAGCCGCTGTTGCTCCTAGACGTTTCCACTTCACAATATCAGCCTTACAGTTGACAGGGGCAGCTCTAGCAGGACAGAAATGTGACAAATTGACTTGTTGTAAAGGTGGCACTATGACAGTGCCACGTTGAAAGTTACTAACTTTCTACTACCAGCCATTCTACTACCAATGTTTGTCTATGGAAACTGCATGGCTGTGTGTTCAATTTTATACACCCGTCAGCAACGGGCTTGGCTGAAATTGCCAAATCCACTCATTTGAATGGGTTTCCACATACTATTGGCTATGTACTGTATTTCCTATTCCAAGTTCAACAGGACTTGCCATCTGTGGAAGAGAAGAAATGGATCCCTTTAGATGTGCACATCAGGGTTTGACCAAGATACTGTATCTAGCAATAATAGCCCTATACTCTGTTGAACTAAAGTTTCCACTGATCCACTCATAGCACAGCTCCCACCTGAGCCTTCCACCGTGAGGAAGCAGGGTCTAAAATAGCCCCTTCTTTCTCTCCCTCGCACTTATCTGATGCACACATAGACACACAGTTTGACGTCACAGATGGGCACAGCTGCCTCCCTGGCCAAAGTCTAGACTCTAGACAATGTCTACTCTCTATCTCTGTGCACTCAGGGCATAACTCTGACAATGTCAGACAACAAAGACCCATTGCACCACATATTTCACACTAGGGTGTGTTACAGTAACTGTGTGAAGCTAAAACTATAATCAACCAGCAACATCTGTCATCTCAGAAACAGAAGGCTCTCGCCAAAATTAACATTTCTGAATGAGTATTGATGGTATTACTAAAAAACAAAAAGGTACAGGGTTACTGTTACAAACTGTTTTAGCTACAATAGTTCTAGCAGCAAGTCCAGAACATACCATCCTGCTTTTCAAATCAGAGAAGAGGAGACAGGGGTGATGAGCCTTGCATTAGAGTATGAGGAAAATCATTCCCTTTCCTTACAATGAGGATATCGGGAAGAGGTATGGATTATGAATTACTCTTCTCTGTCTCCTTCACCCCCCCCACCCCACAGAAAAAAAGTCAAATGAACATAGATACTGTACAAATAAAATAACATGTTATTTGTCACATGCTTCGTAAAAAACAGGTGTAGACTAACAGTGATATGATAACTTACGGGTCCTTTTACAACAATGCAGAGTTAAAAATGAAATAGTGACGAGGAATAAATACACAATGAATAATGAACAAAAATAACAATAAAAAATAACATGGCTATATACAGGGAGTACAAGTAACAGTATTAGAATTAGAAGCTAGATAGTGGCACAGGAAAATGGGGTTAGTTATCAGTATCTTTTCTAATTAGTACTAACTAGCTAGCTAGCGCAACTAACTAGGTGATAGGCTACTAACTAGCGTTACTTACTAGCTAGTGTTACAAGCTAGCCATTAACTACCTAGTGCTACTAGCTAGCCGCTAGCTAGCAGGGGACAGCTAAAGCACAAGCAACAGTGTTTGGTTGGTTGTAGTGATTTTTGGCATAAACATTCTATCAAAAAAAATTAAGAAAACTAAATTCATCCTGAACACATCAATAGCTAGCCAACTCTCCCAACTTTGACCATTACGATAGAAACACACTAACATAACACCCAGTACCAGAACTAGTGCACCAACTGGTTTGTGCTTAACACACTGACACACAGGAACACATCAAGAATTCAGGCATACCAGCTCAGGCATACCAAATGAGACGCAAAAATACAATTTGAGACGAATGAGCTTTGCGTTTTGCAGACCAGGCAGCAAGTGAATGCTTCTCGAATTGACATAGATGAGGAAAAAAACTGTATAAAATAAATAATACAAATACTGATCTATATTGCATGCTCATACAATGTAGGAAGTATATGATTTTTTATTAATATAATTGCTCAAAGAAAGAGATTTAAAACGTTTTTAAAAAGTAAAAAAAAAGATAGGGGTCAAAATGATTGGATCCCTTGTTTTCAATAGGGTTCAAGTCCGGAGACTGAGATGACCATGGCAAAATGTTGATTTTGTGGTCAAATAACCATTTCTTTGTGGATTTTGATGTATGCTTTGAGTTATTGTCTCCTGGAAGATCCACTTGTGGCCAAGTTTCAGCCTCCTAGCAGAGGTAACCAGGTTTTGGGCTAAAATGTTCTCATTTTTTAGCATACAATATTGCTCAGTATTTGTATCGTTTATTTTGCTCATCTTTATCATGGGTGCCAATAATTTTGGACCTAAATGTACATGTGTGAGTGTTCTTTAAATAAAGCAAAGCAAATGTCTCAACACAACCAGTGGAAGAAGGTGCATGTTGAGTAATCAGTCTGGCACGGCGTCTAAAACACCTGGTTATACTCACACAGGAAATATCATTACCACACCATGGTGTGCAGCTATTGACAGAACATGAACCCACCCTATGGACCACCTAATGAGGACTCAGGACTTACTAATCATATTAACACAGTCTGGATCAGGTGCTACTCAGAGTGGGACTGAGGGAAGAACAGCAGTCAGGGGCTTGGGGTTTTTATGTCATAGGAAGTACACATGATGTGGCCATGTATATGTAAACAGGAAGTAGTGTGAGAGTGAGTTAGGAGCAGATTCAATCGCATCACCAGGTCACGTTTTACGTCACTGAGGCCTTGCACATGACTGGCTGTGATGAATCTAAGTAAACAACCTGTGACTGGAAATTGAATGCAGTTATGTACTTCCTAACATGCTTAGCAAACACGAGTTTGTTTACATACTGTATATATCAAATATAACGTACTGAACATATTACCCAGTAACTAGGTATTTACTCTTAAAGAGGCAAACAGCAGCTGTTACATCCATTATTGGACTTCTTGAAGAATATAGAGATAAATGCCTCATGACCTTAGTTGAACTGTCATACCCCATCAGATCCCAAAATACAAGCTGGTTTTACGCTAATGTTTGTAAACAAAGAAATGTAAACAAACCCTATATAGCCTCAAAACATGGTTAAACTATAATTGTGATATCATGGATGGTCAGTCCTTGCATCCATAGACCTGTCTATGAATTTGAAAGTGTTTACATTTCTCCAGTCCCATCCCTCAGATTTTTACCAAACTAGGAACGTGGAGATCTCTTTGTTATTGTTTCTACTGCTGATTGCCACTTTAAATAAGGCTGTTATAATCTAATTTGTGTGCCCAGCATACCTGTGTGTGTATGTGTGTGTGTGTCACACTCACGTTGGCTTGGAGGCCTCGGCCTGGTCAGTCTGGAGCTTATGCCCCCCCTCCACCTCCATGGTGCAGTAGACGACTCGATTGGGCGCCAGAGACTTTAACCCCTGAACCTCCACAATCACCACCTGCCAGAGAGAATACTGCCAGTCAAATGCCTATACATGTTATTTATTTCCAACATGCATCTGCTGCTAGAAACTAGTTTCAGACACACAAAAAATGCATTTTATCAGTTAGAGCAAGAGCACTGTTACAGACACTGATACTACTATAAAGAAACATCTGACTTGTTGTTTTTTTTTACAAACATGGGCGCCCCCGATAAGCTCAGCACCTCTGAACTACAGCCATGTCCCCTGAAAGCAGCAGAATAGGGAGTTTAAAACATTACGACTATATTGAATGGCTGCTGCTATAAACATATCTGAGGTATACAAGAGTGGAGGGACCATTAATCATCAGAGCCTATCCCCCTTGGCGTTTTTCCTATTTTGTTGCATTACAACCTGTAATTTAAATAGATTTTTTATTTAGATTTCATGTAATGGACATACACAAAATAGTCCAAATTGGTGAAGTGAAATGAAAAAAATTACTTGTTTCAAAAAATATTTGTAAAAAAAAAAAAAAAATGAAAAGTGGTGCGTGCATATGTATTCCACACTTTGCTATGAAGCCTCTAAATAAGATCTGTTGCAACCAATTACCTCCAGAAGTCACATAATTAGTTAATTAAAGTCCACCTCTGTGCAATCTAAATGTCACATGATCTCAGTATATATACACACCTGCTCTGAATAGCCCCAGAGTCTGCAACACCACAAAGCAAGGTGCACCACCAAGCAAGCGTCACCATGAAGACCAAGGATCTCTCCAAGCAGGTCAGGGACAATGTCGTGGAGAAGTACAGATCAGGGTTATAACAAAAATATCCGAAACTTTGAACATCGCACGGAGCACCATTAAATTCATGATTTAAGCAATTGAAATAATAAGGCACCACAACAAACCTGCCAAGAGAGGGCCGCCCACCAAAACTCACGGACCAGGCAATGAGAGCATTAATAAGAGAGGCAACAAAGAGACCAAAGATAACTCTGAAGGAGCTGCAAAGCTCCACAGCAGAGATTGGAGTATCTGTCCACAGGACCACTTTAAGCCGTACACTCCACAGAGATGGGCTTTACAGAAGAATGCAAGAAAAAAGCAATTGATTTAATTAAGAAAACACGTTTGGTGTTCGCCAAAAGGCATGTCGGAGACTCCCCAAACATATGAAGGTACTCTGGTCAGATGAGACGACAATTTTGCTTTCTGGCCATCAAGGAAAATGCTATATATGGCGTAAACCCAACACCTCTCATCACCCTAGAGAAAACCATTGCCAACAGTGAAGCATGGTGGTGGCAGTATCATGCTGTGGGGATGTTTTTCATCGGCAGGGACTGGGAAACTAGTCAGAATTGAAGGACTGATGGATGGCACTAAATACAAGGAAATTCTTGAGGGAAACCTGCTTCAGTCTTCCAGAGATTTGAGACTGGGATGGGGGTTCACCTTCCAGCAGGACAATGACCCTAAGCATACTGCTAAAGCAACTCTCGAGTGGGTTAATGGGTACCATTTAAATGTCTTGGAATTGTCTAGTCAATGCCCAGACCTCAATCCAACTGAGAATCTGTGGTATGACTTAAAGATTGCTGTATATCAGCGGAACCCCATCCAACTTGAAGGAGCTGGAGCAGTTTTGCCTTTAAGAATGGGAAAAAATCCCAGGGGCTAGATGTGCAAAGCTTATAGAGACATACCCCAGGAGACTTGCAGCTATAATTGCTGCAAAAGGAGGCTCTAGAAAGTATTGACTTTGGGGGAGTGAATAGTTATGCACGCTCAAGTAATGTTTTGTCTTTTTTCACAATAAAACATATTTTGCATCTTCAAAGTGGTAGGCATGTTGTGTAAATCAAATGATACATTTTAATTCCAGGTTGTAAGGCAACAAAATAGGAAAAATGCCAAGGTGGGTGAATACTTTTGCAAGTCTCTCTCTCTCTCTCTCTCTCTCTCTCTCTCTCTCTCTCTCTCTCTCTCTCTCTCTCTCTCTCTCTCTCTCTCTCTCTCTCTCTGTGTGTGTAAACCACATATGTCATTCAGTCTACATCCCTCTCTTACTTTCCCTCTCTGTGTCTAAAGTAAGAAGAGCCTTGAATGTTATTTTCTATGTAGCCTGACAGATGAAATATTCAGGATTACTTCAATAGCACACTTCTGCATATGACCACTGGAGGCAGTGTCTCTAGCAGGCTGTGTTTGAGCTGCAGTGTTAACCAACCATACCTCCAGAGTGAAGGAGAGCACCACATCAGACTTGGACAGTGTGTTCTCGTCCTCCTGGCCCATGTCTATGATAGAGCTGTTGTGTCCTCGTTTGAGCTTCTGCAGTTTGAACTCTCCTCCCTTGGACACGGGCATGCTCTCCAGGTTAGCCATAAGCAAGTTCACTGAGGATCTCAGCTCCTCTATGAACATGGCCTCCATCTCTTTGGAAACAAACTTGGGAAACCTGCCACCCTGTTATGGCACAGAAACATACACACACAGGTATACACACAGGCACGCAAGCACACATAAGTCACAACCACACACACGTCCATTGTGTAGTCTACAACCATAAAGGTATTTTTAAAGAGGATCTTTATTTATGGGTACTCCTGCATGAGTCTACCTCTGCTCTTACATTATTGAGGCAGTTTCTGATGTAAAGATGTGCCTTATGCTTGAGGGCCTAGGGTTCCGAACACACAGATACTGTAGTATCACTACTACTTAGTTTATAGACCTTAGAGGTACCATCTTCTACTGTATCAGAAACAGCTCTGGTGAGGTGATTTAAGAGTGGTGGGTTGGTGTCTAATTCTCTACTTTACTTTGAGGTGGTTGTGTCTTACCCTGGCGATCTGATCTGCCATCTGCAGTCGTCCGTCCAGCTCTCTCCTGATCTGAGCAGCCTGCTCGTCTGGGTTATCAAGCTGGAAACAAACACAACGACAAGAGACGTTATCATGACATAAGCCTTACATTCAGCATTTATTATCACCTGGTGGCATAACGCAGGGCCTTACACACAACCTCCATAACAAACCTTGATATTGACATATTGACCTTTAGTTCTTATATCCTAATAATCATCATTGGAAATTGTTTGTAGTAATGTATGAATGTATCAAGATGTAATGACTTGGAGTGTACATGTACAGATATAGAATCTTAATTTGATCAATGCAAACTTGTGGTGTATTTGAGGTTTAAAACCTCTAGACCAACATCCAGTGAAATTGCAGAGCTCCAAATTCAAAAACAGAAATATTCATTATAAAAATTCAGAAGACATTCAAGTGTTATATATAGGTTTAAAGATGAACTTCTTGTGAATCCAACCACGGTGTCAGATTTCAAAAAGGCTTTACGGCAAAAGCATACCATGCGATTATTTGAGAACATCGCCTAGCAGACAAATCATTACAAACAGTAACCAGCCAAGTAGAGTTACACAAGTCAGAAATAGAGATAAAATGAATCACTTACCTTTGATGATCTTCATATGGTTGCACTCAAAAGACATTCATTTTTCTCAATAAATGTTTGTTTTGTTTGATAAAGTCCCTCTTTATATCCAAAACCGTTTTGTTCGCACGTAATCCACAGGCTCAAACGCAGTCACAACAGGCAAAAAAATCACACAAAAAACACACCAAAAATCCAAATTGTATCCGTAAAGTTCATAGAAACATGTCAAACGATGTTTATATCCAATCCTCAGGTTGTTTTATAGCCTAAATAATCAATAATATTTCAACCGGACAATAACGTCGTCAATATAAAAGGTAAACAAGAAAGGCGCGCTCTCAGGATTGCGCATGAAAAAGCTCTGTGGCACTTTAGTGTCCAGACATTCAGACTGTTCTTACTCCCTAATTCTTCAGAATACAAGCCTGAAACTATTTCTAAAGACTGTTGACATCTAGTGGAAGGCATAGGAACTGCAATTTGAGTCCTAAATCAATGGATACTGTAATGGAATTGAATAGAAAAATACAACAAACAAAAAAATCCTACTTCCTGGATGAATTTTTCTCAGGTTTTCACCTGCCAAATCAGTTCTGTTATAGTCACAGATGTTATTTTGAATTATAATCCACACAATAATTAACATTTCTTGTTGCTGCAGGATTATTTTCCTGCTGTGAGAAACTGGTCAAATTAAGATCCTACACCTGTACACCCCACCAATACGATGAGCTGTAGGCTAACCAATTTAATTTAAATTTGAATCCCATGAGTTCCACTCCCCTGGAAATGGTGATCGATATTCAACCACTGTCAAATGATTGTGTTTGTTGTGAATTAGACCTTGGAAGTAAATTCTCTGTTTAAGGATGCTTGTTTAAAGCCCTGGTTCAGATCTATTACTTTGTCACTTGACTATACTGTAAATCAGAGTTGTCTTCATCAGATGTATGTGTAGTATAGACTCTTTCTCCAGATTGCAGAGCAGAGGTGGGTCTTCTGAGAAAAGGGGTAGTCATTAGTGGTCAGGGAGCCTGCAGTACGATAGCAGACACAAACACATCTGTCACAGCCACTCCTTCTGCCCCTGAGGATGGAGGAGCAAATGACTACAGATAGGGTTTCTAGCAGTGCGTTTACTGTCAGGAATACACATACTGAAGTACATTGACATATACCACACACATATCCACAGACCACACGAGCATGACCATATACACACAGCCACAGATATGCAACAAGATCTCTAGAGTCTATGCTAATCGAATCCCCCAGTCTGTTCGGAGGCATCGTTAGGGCTCTTAAAGCAGGATGGGTAGGGCACTGTCAGAGTCGTGTGTATAGGTGGCAGGGAAGTCAGGCGCGGGAGAGTCAAGCGGAGTGTAAAATGGAGTCTTTTAATGAATGTCCACGTAACATGCTCCATAAAACTAATAAGAATAGAAACAAACATGGGTACGAGGACCCCGACGCGCACCTAACACAACACTAACAATAAACAATCTCTGACAAAGACATGAGGGGAAACAGAGGGTTTGAATGGGAATGAATGGGATTGAAAACAGGTGTGTGGGAAGACAAGACAAAACCAATGGAAAATGAAAAATGGATCAATGATGGCTAGAAGACCGGTGACGTCAACCGCTGAGCACCGCCCGAACAAGGAGAGGCAACGACTTCGGTAGAAGTCGTGACAGGCACACACACACAATGAACAGCACTACATCAGAGTCACTGTCTATGTGTCTCCTGACCAGACCAGCCTAGTCCTGCGGCCATGAAATAATACAGTAAGAATAAAAAACAGACATGTAACTCTGGCAGAGTTTTACGCCTTGTGCCAAATGAGTCCAGTAGAGTGTCTCTACCCATGCTACATACACCCTCTGCCAGGGCACTGAGGCATTCTTCACAACAACAATGAGAGAGGGGTGGGAAACAAGGGAGAGGGTAGATGAAAAGAGAACTAGAAATGCTGACAGAACTCACAGACTCGCCTACTGAGAGTCTTTGCTGCATTACACCAGAGCAGTAAAGAGAGAGAGATATCCCTGTTTGATTAATTAAATCTGCCTAATCTCCACCGGCCAAAGCTGCGCACCTGATAGCCACACCATATGCATCTGACTGTGTCTGTTTATCAATGTGTGTCTGAGAGAATTGTGTTATTATGAATGTGTCCGTGTGTGTGTCTAGATTAACTCTTCAACATTACTTCTCCTTCCCTCCCTCTGTAGGCCTCCAGGGGACAGGGAACCCAGAATGGAAGGGGGGGGTGTTGTTTACTATTAGTGAATTATAAGATGATGGTCTCGCTCTTCATTCACCCCATCCTCTCCCTCACTTCATCCATCCCTCTATTAATTTCTGTCTCAGATTCTCTGAAAATGTCCTGTTCTCTCTCTCTGCCCACGCTACGTACACCCTCTCCACCCTCCACCTTCTGCCAGGGCACTGAGGCATTCTTCACAACAACAATAAGAGAGAGGGATGGGAAACAAGGGAGAGGGTGGATGAAAATAGGACTAGAAATGCTGTCAGAACACACAGAGTCTTTGCTGAAATAGTTTGTTGAGATCGGTGTGGAAGAACTTGACTGGCCTGCACAGAGCCCTGACCTCCACCCCCATCAAACACCTTTGGGATGAATTGTAACGCCGACTGCGAGCCAAGTCTAATCTCCCAACATCAGTGGCCGACCTCACTAATGCTCGTGGCTGAATGGAAGCAAGTCCCCGCAGCAATGTTCCAACATCTAGTGGAAAGCCTTCCCATAAGAGTGGAGGCTGCTATAGCAGCAAAGGGGGGACCAACTCCATATTAATACCTATGAATTTTCAATTAGATGTTCGACAAGCAGGTGTTCCCATACTTTTCTTCATGTACTGTATGAATGTTATCTGAAAATTGTCCACTTCCCCCAACAATATACACAGTTTGCAGGAAAGGCATTTCCCTGTACTTGTGCTTTAAAACTTGAAACTTATACAGAGTCTGCCCGTTGGGATTGCAGTTCTGTGGTGTGGACAGCTGATCACTTTCTTTCTTCTCTCTCCCCTCTCTCCATCTCGCATCTTTACCTCTCTCCCCTCTCTTCCTCTTCCTGTGGTCACTCCCTCCCTGTCTGCAGACTACAGTGGTAGGTGTTTTGTACAGTAACACAGTAGCTTGTGTCGGAGAGTGTGCATTACCAGATCGCACCGTGATGGACTCACTCACTCACTCACACGTGATGGACTCACTCACACCTGTGATCCGAGGGCTTATAGTGTTATTCTTGCTCACCACACCCACACACTTTTTATTGGCAGCCCTACCCCAGTGTGTATGGGATATACAGTCAGTCAGTCAGTCAGCCAGTCTATATGTCTGTGATCTGTAGGATCCATCTGAGCATCATGGTGTTGTAACTGTAGTAGCCGTATTATTGTACTGAGTGGCAATCGATAGTGTATTCTGTCCACTGGTAGAGTAGCATGCTGGACTATCTATCTTTTCACTCACTCACTAGAGCGTGGAGCCTCTGTGTCTGAAGGCTGCTCACTCTATCATTAGGCACTCCAGGCAGCAGATAACTCATCCTTAAGTGGAAACATCCATTTGTTGTGAATAGCTATAGTGTAACCCACAGGCAGAGGGAGGCAGAGCGGGGAAAATTGTGGATAAGGGTTATGTAGACTTTCCCTCTCACACTTGTCCATATTCAGGTTGATTGTGTTTAGATCCAAGTTCAGGACCCTTGGCTTGATTGAGTTTAGAGTCAAGTATGGTACTGTCTGTTACCATTGTCATGGCTACAGTCTTCCTAATCTGCTTGTTCTCTTCTGTTTTCCACTTTTCAAAGAAAAACACAGACACACGCACGCACACAGCTCTGCCAGCGTAAATATTTCAGTGTGCATGAGTGTCTGTTCAATCGTTAATTCTATGTGCAGACAACTTGGGGCACACTGATGCTGTGATACTACCCTGTTTTCCTGGGTGAGGATACAGTGAATTCAGATTCTTGTAAATCAACTCTGTATGGAGGAGTTAGAATTTCATAACATACAGGTGTTCAGATATTGTTTCAAGATTTATTAGTCATATGTACGGCATACACATGGTATACATCGTCCAACGAAATGCTTAGCTGCAGGTTTATTCTCATCAATGCAACAACAATAAGAAATAATACAATATAAGAATACAAACAAAGTAAATGGCTTAGAAGAATATATATATATATATATATATATATATATATCACACAATACTGTTCAAATGTATGGGGTCACTTAGAAATGTCCTTGTTATAAAGACAGTTTAAAAGAATTGTCCAATAAAATAACATCAAATTGACCCAATTTTTTTATTTCACCTTTATTTAACCAGGTAGGAAAGTTGAGAACAAGTTCTCATTTACAATTGTGACCTGGCCAAGATAAAGCAAAGCAGATCGACACATACAACAACACAGAGTTACACATGGAGTAAAACAAACATACAGTCAATAATACAGTAGAAAATAAGTCTACAGTGCCTTGCGAAAGTATTCGGCCCCCTTGAACTTTGTGACCTTTTGCCACATTTCAGGCTTCAAACATAAAGATATAAAACTGTATTTTTTTGTGAAGAATCAACAACAAGTGGGACACAATCATGAAGTGGAACGACATTTATTGGATATTTCAAACTTTTTAACAAATCAAAAACTGAAAAATTGGGCGTGCAAAATTATTCAGCCCCCTTAAGTTAATACTTTGTAGCGCCACCTTTTGCTGCGATTACAGCTGTAAGTCGCTTGGGGTATGTCTCTATCAGTTTTGCACATCGAGAGACTGAAATTTTTCCCATTCCTCCTTGCAAAACAGCTCGAGCTCAGTGAGGTTGGATGGAGAGCATTTGTGAACAGCAGTTTTCAGTTCTTTCCACAGATTCTCGACAGGATTCAGGTCTGGACTTTGACTTGGCCATTCTAACACCTGGATATGTTTATTTTTGAACCATTCCATTGTAGATTTTGCTTTATGTTTTGGATCATTGTCTTGTTGGAAGACAAATCTCCGTCCCAGTCTCAGGTCTTTTGCAGACTCCATCAGGTTTTCTTCCAGAATGGTCCTGTATTTGGCTCCATCCATCTTCCCATCAATTTTAACCATCTTCCCTGTCCCTGCTGAAGAAAAGCAGGCCAAAACCATGATGCTGCCACCACCATGTTTGACATTGGGCATGGTGTGTTCAGGGTGATGAGCTGTGTTGCTTTTATGCCAAACATGACGTTTTGCATTGTTGCCAAAAAGTTCAATTTTGGTTTCATCTGACCAGAGCACCTTCTTCCACATGTTTGGTGTGTCTCCCAGGTGGCTTGTGGCAAACTTTAAACGACACTTTTTATTGATATCTTTAAGAAATGGCTTTCTTCTTGCCACTCTTCCATAAAGGCCAGATTTGTGCAATATACGACTGATTGTTGTCCAATGGACAGAGTCTCCCACCTCAGCTGTAGATCTCTGCAGTTCATCCAGAGTGATCATGGGCCTCTTGGCTGCATCTCTGATCAGTCTTCTCCTTGTATGAGCTGAAAGTTTAGAGGGAAGGCCAGGTCTTGGTAGATTTGCAGTGGTCTGATACTCCTTCCATTTCAATATTATCGCTTGCACAGTGCTCCTTGGGATGTTTAAAGCTTGGGAAATCTTTTGTATCCAAATCCGGCTTTAAACTTCTTCACAATAGTATCTCGGACCTACCTGGTGTGTTCCTTGTTCTTCATGATGCTCTCTGTGCTTTTAACGGACCTCTGAGACCATCACAGTGCAGGTGCATTTATACGGAGACTTGATTACACACAGGTGGATTGTATTTATCATCATTAGTCATTTAGGTCAACATTGGATCATTCAGAGATCCTCACTGAACTTCTGGAGAGAGTTTGCTGCACTGAAAGTAAAGGGGCTGAATCATTTTGCACGCCCAATTTTTCAGTTTTTGATTTGTTAAAAAAGTTTGAAATATCCAATAAATGTCATTCCACTTCATGATTGTGTCCCACTTGTTGTTGATTCTTCACAAAAAAATACAGTTTTATATTTTTATGTTTGAAGCCTGAAATGTGGCAAAAGGTCGCAAAGTTCAAGGGGGCCGAATACTTTTGCAAGGCACTGTATTTACAATGTGAGCAAATGAGGTGACATAAGGGAGGTAAATGCAAAAAAATTAGGTCATGGTGGGGAAGTAAATACAATATAGCAAGTAAAACACTGGAATGGTAGGTTTGCAGTGGAAGAATGTGCAAATACAGTGATACAGAAATACAGTGGAGACATTTTATTTTTATTAGCCAGTCTGAGATATGGCTTTTTCTTTGCAACTCTGCCTAGAAGGCCAGCATCCCGGAGTCGCCTGTTCACTGTTGACATTGTGACTTGTGAACACACAAATGCTGATGCTCCAGATACTCAACTAGTAAAAAGAAGGCCTGTTTTATTTCTTCTTTAATCAGAACAACAATTTTCAGCTGTGCTGACATAATTGCAAAAGGGTTTTCTAATGATCAATTAGCCTTTTAAAATGATAAACTTGGATTAGCTAACACATCATGTTATTGGATCACAGGAGTGATGGTTTCTGACAAAAAAAAATATCAGTTGTTTCCAGCTACAATAGTCATTTACAACATTAACAATGTCTACACTGTATTTCTGATCAATTTGATGTTATTTTAATGGACAATTTTTTTGTGCTTTTCTTTAAAAAACATGGACATTTCAATGTGACCCCAAACTTTTGAACGGTAGTGTACATATTTGCATAAGTATAATACAGGAATTCACAATTTATTGTCTAATATTTACATGTGTTTTGGGGAAGGGGTGATTGGGGTGAAGTGTTTTAGATTGTGCAGTATTTAGCAATCATTATAAGAGTCTGGTAGCAGCAGTTGTGATGTGTGGGAGGGAACCAATCCGGTCTGTCTGGTTTAATATAGGCAGGGTGACAACAGCTGACAGGGGAGGCAGGGAAAGAGAGGTGGCCATGTTTACTGTCGCCATGGGAGCCATGAATGAGCAGACAAAGGGCATAGTGTGTGTGAGACTGACAGCAGAAAGGTTTCACAAACAAAGACACACACACACACACACGCACGCACGCACACACACGCACGCACGCACGCACGCACGCACGCACGCACGCACGCACGCACGCACGCACGCACGCACACACACACACACACACACACACACACACACACACACACACACACACACACACACACACACACACACACACACACACACACACACACACACACACACACACACACACACACAAGCAGAATACATCACCACACAGTCTAGACCAAAACAAAATTCCAGCATTGAGATCTACGACAAAGCTTTCAGACAGATCTCTATTGGTAGTATGATAACAGCAAGGTCTTTGATGAAAATGGAGGATATGTTACTTCCCCATCTTTCCCATTCTGTAATTCACAGCATAGAATGGAGGGATTTCAAATTGTTGTGTTGATAGCCTTGTTAATGATTCTAAAATATAGAATATACATATTAACTGAGGTGTACAGTAAGTGACTTGAGTTACTTATACATCTAACAGAAACTCACTCTGATGACGGCTGTTGTTTTTCTGTACCACCTCAAGTGGAAAATAACTGTTAAAAGTGACTTCTGCAAGAAATTGTCTGTGTCCTGGGGTAGGCAAAAGGTTTTGCCAAACAAACAACTGTTTGAGTTGATGTTTTTATATTGTTTTATAGTTAAACGATTCCACAGGCATTATGGACAGTGTTTGTATGGGGCCTACCTATCCTTGAAGTTAGAGAGGCAGACAGGTGGCCAGAAGGTTACCAGAGAAAAAGAAGAGTGAGATGAACTGGCAACCGGAAGGTGTGTGTTCGTGTTGTGTGAGCAGGCCTGAAGGCAAATGATCTGCCTCACCAGAGCTGGATTAATAAAGATACTATTTATTTATCATGCTGATCTAACGTTGGATTTGTGTTTCCATAGGAGTCCCTGGGCAGCCAGCAGTGTAGTCACATCAGCCATGTTGTGATGTTGCCTGTCCATTCTGACCAATTACAGGCTTTCATTAAAACAGCGCCAGGCAGTCGGCACGACCACATCCATAACACCAGACCCCGTCTGATAAAATGGAACAACACCCACGCTGTTCCACCCACACTCAGGGCACACACCGGCCACACAGGACTGAAATTCAATTCATGAATTTATTCCTTAACTGAAGTCATCATTACAGGCTAAAACGCATTCTTCAGAAGACAAAGAGTCTCTGCCTACTATCATAGGTTACACACAGCGGTGAGACGACCTCTCATTTTAATTTAGTCAGTCACTAAGGTTGTTTCTACACAGAAAGGTTTACATAGTCATGAATTGCACTACTAGTCTTCAGTTTGTTGAGGGAGAGGTTCACACGCACGCACACACACACACACACACACACACACACACACACACACACACACACACACACACACACACACACACACACACACACACACACACACACACACACACACACACACACACACAATGTGATGCGAGGGAACCATCTGTCTCTCAGTCTCCTTCAAAAGCATTCAACACACAACCCTAAGGTACATGATGACAGGTACCTGATTAAGGGCACAGATGACAGCTGTTCTGTCCCTCATTTTGGAAGCCTGCAATTTGGGCAGCAAGCGTGGCAATAGGCCTAGCTGATAATTGAGTTACCGCTGTCAATTAAAATAATCTAAAATATGTGTGAAGACAATGTCATCAGTAGTAAATGTACAGTTAATCCCTGTCATTTGGTTACAGACATTTCTGTTAATGCATGTATTAATTAAATTAATTTACCATTCTCATTCTCAGAGTGGAAATGTTGTTTGCAGAGTTCACAACCTGCTACACTTGTGAGAAACAAGTTTTGGTTTATTTCATAACCATCATTTACGAGATTTGTCAATTTTTTTATTGTCTTTTGTTTGGAGTGCTCCATGTGAGCAATGACCATGCGTCTGTTTTCTCTTTCCTGATAATGTTGAGGGAGCAACAATCCCCCCTCGATAAGCACCAATCCTCCGTGTGAAAAAGCAATGGAAGTTCTAGGTCTACTGCTTCATTGACCTAAAGGCTATGCGCTCCTTTTTTTAGCCGTCAATGGATGACGGTGAATCAATCTGCCCATATGGCAGAGACTGGTGATCTCGCAATTGTTGACTTTTAACTTTGATTTTTGTCATTTTATTTCCGATTTTTACGATTAACCACGTGACAATGATTTTGAGAAACAAAAACTTTATTATTTTAATGAAACTGTTAATGCGCATATGAAAATCAGAACTGGCATACAGAATGGTAGAAATGGTAGGATAAATAGCTTCCCCAAGCTTCCCCAAACTTGAAACTATGAAGTCTTTATAAAATAATTGCCTCCACGTTTGCAGGGTCGGATTTTACCTTGCTTCAAAAGCTACTTTGAGGCAAGGTAAGACATGCCTTGTGAAGAAACATTTTATGTAGGTGCTTTTCTGTTAACCAATTCGACTTGGTTCATGCAAGTGATTGATTGATCTTTCCTGGGAGGAATCTTCACTATCAGTATAAGCAATTTGGCAGTATGTCCAGAACATTGCTTTGAGAACTGAAAGGGCTCTCTCAGTTTCAAGGTATCAGCTTGGAGAGAAGAAGCTGGTCACATGCATGAACCAAACACTAATAATGAATAATGAATAATGTAAATCATGTAAATATAACTTGTCTGTGTAAGCAGTTTATAAGAGAAATAACGGGACTGCCCCGGCAGAGCCTCCAACCGACGTGTACTATGGTTCATTAAGTTGGTTGGAACCTCTCCAGCGTGCTGATAATATAGAATGATTCATTTAATATTGACATCAGGTGTCCCTGGTGATAATTTCCATGACAGCCTTATAATATGAAATAAAACATTCAAATTTCAAACAATTAAGTATGATTTCAAAATGTATATTGCCTCTCGCTCACATTGTAAAGTGGTGGGTGACTCGCTGATATCCTGGTGCCTACACTTGAATGGTGAATGGGAGGTGTGCTTCAATGACTAGTTGAGAAATAAAAATAGTTATTTTTAAACTGTTAACACGTGATTTCATTTAGAATAGTTGTGCAATGAATGGGCTTATAAAAGCACAGGAGCTGCAGGAGAAATCTGTGCGCTTGTGATAGTTGTGTTGGAGAAAAAAACATACATGATGACTAATGAAAATACACACAGAATTAATTCCACTAAATTATGCAAATTACTTATAGACTGATAAGCATAACGGTCAAATGTATTTACATCAACTGGTATTCAATGAATAAAAAGCGTTATTGTTTTTACAGGTCATTTTGGCAGGCAATAGTTTTATTTATCAACCTTTTGTTTTTTTATTGGCCAAAAGCCGGCTATTGACGTCTAACGGAAACCCCGGTGTGTGTATGTGTGTGCGCGTGTGTGCCAGAGATTGAATGTGTAGTGGGTGTTGATATTGACAGTAAATGTGTCTTTAAACTGTGGCAGAAGACAACTAAATCCTATTCTTGAAAAGAGGGCAAAGAAAAGAGTAGGGGGTAATATTGCCTAATAGGTAGGCAATTCCATTCGCAACAAAATTGCTCAATGTCAGAACTAATTCCATGTAACATACAGCAGGTCTGTGCAGATTTATCGTTAGCACATCCTACTATGTCTCCGCCAAAGGATGAGTCACTAGCAGTGCTAATGTTCATGGGCTGGCCATGCCCTTCCACTGGAACCTGGGCGTGAACCGGGCACATTACTAAATGAAGCAGTGGCAGAAAAGTCATTTCAATCTTGGCCTGGACTACAATGATACACTGGTCTTAATAACAGAATGGCTAGGCCTACACACATACTATATGGCCAGCATCATGTGTGTGTGTGTGGCATCTGAATGGTTAATCCTGGACAGGCAAAAGGCTTGATGATGACTTGAGACATGCTAACGGGCTCACTATACCTTCTTCCATTGAACCCGGTATGACTGGTATGTGGACTCCCTCTTTAAAAGCCACCATCTCCCTATTATTCTGGCGGCCTTCTCAGCCCACCCTCTCCATTCAACAATGATCAATAGCTGTCCATTCCATTCGCTATTATTACAATATGATTGCAGTTAGCAGGTGTTTTGAGTCACTTCCAGTCATCACCCACTTTCCTTGTGACACAGTACCTTGGCACTCACACTCATCTATTGTTCTACTTCCATAGCGCCCTGCACACCACCCACTCTCTCTCTCCATCTCACAATGGTCATATTTTCTTTGCCGTATTAATACCTCTTTCCTGCTTGGATCGAAGGTTAAAGGTCCCAAAGAGGATTCAATTCCACACTGAAAGCTGCGCTTTCCTCTGACAGGTGACAACTCATCTAATAACCCTGAAAGGCTTTCACGGCACACTTTTACCATTTCAACCCATTGGAACTTAATGAGAAGCAAGCCTGAAGTTAAAGCATTAGAGGGTTGAAAGAGTGACACTGCCGCTCAAGTCAACTATCAGATCGGCAGAAAGGAGTGAAACTGACAAATCACCACCAGGGAAAGTGTTAGTGTTTTAAGACAAATGTCTAGTAAAGGACATGACATGAAGCTCTTATCTCACCTGGCAGGCATTGTAGAGGAGCTGGTGCTCAAACTTCTTGATGCCCAGGATGGACTGGAACATCTCGTAGAGCTGGTCCTTACTGAGGATGAGCTCTGAGGCTGCGCTGGCAGTCATCCGTTGCTGGTGCTTCCTGGGGTCCTCCTCTCCACGGTAGATGGTGTCAAACTTGGCCATCCAGGAGCTGAGCACCGTCTCTTTACTCAGACCGTCGATCTCGGGCAGGCTGCGGACACGCTTCTCAATGTGCTTCTTGAAGACCTCCCGCGAGTCACTGGCCGAGCAGCCTCCGCTCTGGACCATCCGGCACACACGGTCACTTTTCAAAAATATCTGTTGTCACGGTCGAGAGCAGAAAGAGGGCGTTAAAGCATGTGGATTAAACATTACAGGGCAGGAGGAACATACAGGAGGACGAGCATACAGCGTGGTTGAGAGGTTAGGATAAATTCCATTTTTACTCAATTCCTGAATGGGAAATAATCCATTATTTTCCATGAGACGTTCTCCCATGCAGCTGTGTACAGTAGCCCTGGTAGCAGGCTGACACGTGCTTCTGGAGGGACATGAAATGAAAACGCAGCTGCAAAAGAGGGTTTCTGAAGTACTGCTTCTCTCTTTGAGGCTTTGCTGCAGCTCGGGGTCTTTATGACAAAGGTGCAGAGGGAAATAAATGATTGTAGTTTCAATTCAATCTGACATTGTTGCGCTTCTCTGTTTAATTCCATCTGCACATATATTTTTTTCACAATCCCCACAAAGCAATTTTCCATGCCAAGGGTTGTGGGTTAGAGAAAGAGAAAGAGAGAGAGAAGGACCCAAATGGCTGCCTGACTCAGATGTCGGCCCTCTCACTACCGTGCAACCTCCTTATGGCTCACAGTGACAGACTCTCTGTTCCCAATCAGTGCCTAACGCAGGGTGAAGACAGAAGGCCACAGCTCTGAGCCTGGATGGACACACAGATACACAGCCATTTATCACTCTGCCTGTAGCCAACTTTGGACACTTGACTTGTTCTGCAACAGCAGCAGTGCTCTTAGTGGGCCAAAAAGAAGGGAACATTGCACAAATGGGAGTGTTAAATATAGAAACTGCTGATATAGAAAATAGAATTGAAATGTTGTCTACACATTGTCACTTTCACGTACAGTAGCATTACCCTGAGTTCTGCCAACAAAGAGCACCCCAGGTGTCTCTCCTCCAGTCTCCAGAGCAGGTGGGGATGTGGGGAGTGTGTAAGAATCCAGAACTCAGACAGTAATACCATTATGCATTAATTCAATTGGAAAACTGGCTTTAGCTTTTTCAATTCACTAATTTGGGTTTATTAAAGTGCCACATTGATTAATTCTACAGGCAGAGTAAATCCCCTTTTCGCTCAATACATTTTCTTGTCTCCTTTTCTCGAACTTTTAGGAAGGTTTGCAATAGTGTTCTGAACCTCATCCTTCTGTGATTTCAGAGTGAAGGTGGACTGATTGGATGGGATGGATAGTCAGACTCAAAGCTAAGGGCACAAGATGTCCATAAATTCAGGTTAGCACCTCACATAGCTGCTGTCTGGACTGAATATTTCAGAGGCCTATTTTGGGAAGTCCAATTCATTTGAATCTGTCAGATGCAGGATGAGAACATTAATAAGACTGCCTGAAGGAAGCAGCCTGTCTGTAAGTTCCACATCATTTACCAGAACAAAGGTGAGTCAACTCCTCAAATATCCAGATGGACTGGTCCGTCCACTGAGGACCATTTAAAACAGCAGGATAATCAACACGGAATACAAATCAAAAGAAAAGACAACAAACACTTAAACATACTCCCATACAGATCTACAATGAAACAAAAACACACAGAGTTGGGCCTCACGTCATAGTAGCTTTGGACTGCATTGATAAAGGCCTCGTCTGCCACTATCTGGGTGTCACCACTTAGGAAGGCCTGGAAACGCTCCTTCACTGTCTGTAGCTGCTGCTTACTGATCTGAGAGAGGAGACAGACAGACAGACAGGAGAAAGTCAATATAGAGAGAAACATAACAGAGTGATAGGTATCATCCTAACATCAAGTTCTCATATTATATTACTTTACTTCAGACAATTCTATTGTCACAGTCCCCTTATAAAATAAACAACTTTATATAAATATTGAATATAAATGTACTTCTAAGTGTCTCTCTTCCCTTACACAACATCATCTTCAAAATTCTAAAGGCACTTGCACATCTGAGCTATCTTTGTTACAGGTGCATGGTAACAATTTAATAAGATGTTAAACAACTATAAACCCACACACTGCTCTTGCTAGTATTATGAAGCTTTACGTATCGGCCTCAAGGCCTTCGTCAGAGCTTTTGTGAGTGTTTATAATTTGCACCCTTATGTAGACATATCTCCACCCACATCCGTCCAATGCATTAAATGGGGTTGCAGTCGAGGAAAAATAAGCAAGTGTTACTAAATATAACAATGTGCATTTCATAAGTATTCAAATAAAGTGTGTACATAAAACCTATTAAACACGTCTGTAAAACCACAATCAGGACATTGACGTATCAAGTAAGCTTTCCTAAATCATTGGGTGCAGTGCAAGAAAACAGCCATGTTTCAGTGCTAAACTGAAACATGAACTCTGGTTTAAACCCAGTGTTCTCTAACATCCTCAGCATACAAATCATTTAAATGCCTTATGCAGCCCCTGTCCCAACACTCATATCTAAGTCCTCACATTACCAATGACATATTTCATGATTCGATATCAAGCCCTTTTTAACATACACATCTTTATTTGCATACTTCACCGAGCATTTAAGGCAAAAAAACTGGCCACCTTAGGTGTGAATTACAGCCCTCACCGAAGTTTTAAAAACTGGGGTCTCCCAGTCTCAGCTGACAATAACAACAGGGATGTTTTTTTGCATTAAAATTAATTAGTGTTGCAATCGCTGTATGGCAAAAAGTCATTGCTGCTGCAAACAGATGCACAGTGTTACACTCGCCACACGGCAACAGGACTGATAGGCTATAAATAAATAAATGATGGAGTAATAAAGATGTTCAAAGATAGATAGGAAATTAGTTTTGGCTGATGTTGCCACAGTAATTCTGCACTGGGCACTTGTGTAAATGTATATTGACCTTCCCGAGCAAAATACACAGGCTGGTAGGAGCAGATAGATAAGAGAGCAGGTCTAACTGGGAGGATAGAGAAAGGCTGCATTTACACAGGCAGTCCTATTCTGATCTTTGCCCAATTATTGGCAAAAGAGCTGATCTGATTGGTCAAAAGACCAATCAGTGGAAAAGACCAGAATTGGGCTGTCTGTATAAGTGATGTGACAGAGACGAGATGACACGAGTCAGTATAGTCATAATGAAACCTTTATGCAGAGTGCAGACCAAGGTCCTATCTCTGATGTAGGCTAGTGACTATAACCCAATGGCGTCTGATAAATGGAAGCACTTGTTTTACAATAACACACTGGTCCATCAAGTCAGTAATTTATCAAAGTCTTTATCACACACTCACAACATGTTGAGGGGAGGGTAGCCAACCATTCTGCCATCATTTTGCCAAGGAACATGATACTGTTCTTAATTAAAATGTATTATCAATGCTCCCTTCATGTGGTCTCTCTCCTTTACACATTTTTTTTCAGCTTTTGATATCTGAGAGAAGTGAAACACTAATGTCGAAAGACACGTCTACCAACCCACCCCTGGACCTCCTCCCCATCTGTCCCATCCCACCGCTGCCCCAAGTTACTGTTACCGTGGTCACCATGTCACAGACAACTCCACAAATCCCTGTAGTAATTACCCTGAATGGGGTCAAGGTTCAGAGTTCAACATGACCTTTCCATTACCAGCCTCTCTGTCGAGGACTAAGCTGAAACCCTGATATTATCAGTGGTCAGGGTAATGATTATAGCACAGATTATAGCTATGGAAGTGACATTTATTCTTATCAACCATACAATATATAGAGAAACTCAACCATCATCAGCTGTGGATCTTCACCCTACCCAGCCCCATTCACCTCTCTGCCAAGTACTGATAAATAACCCATGTTTGGGTGAGAGGGATGTCTCAGCAGACCAGCCGGGCCACAGGATTTTATGAAGACTGAACGCCAGCCAAACCTCTCACCTCCAGATGCCTACCACAATCAGACCCATGTGATTAATCAGCAGCGGAGCAGATGGAGTGGACATCGTGTCTGGGGTGAATTACAGTACCACAGACTGTCATAGATGTGACCTTCACAATACTTCAAGTCATCCATCCATCCTGGAACACTCTCTCTTCCTCTAACTGCTTCATCCACTCTAGCTTTGCTGTCAGCACACCAAGGACAGCAGTTGAAGGTCAGCCTACCTTCTGGGAGGTCAGCCTACCTTCTGGGAGGCCAAGCATCTTTCTATTTATTTATTTAGCCAGGATAGTCCTGGTGGAATTCACTCTAAGGACAGTACTGTATGGGAACTGTATATACAGACCATTATAGCGTCTAGTCTCACCCGGCCTTGGTACGAGTGAGTAAGTGAGATTTTTCTGAGAGCGGACAATGACATGGTATCTCTATATACTTGAACAGGGAGTGTCAGAATTGCTCAGTGTCAGAATGTTCCAAATACACACAATTGCCACTGTTTTCCAGGGAGTCCTGGATTCCAAAAAAAGGCACAACTCTGTACACCAGACAGCAACACTTACACACTGACAATACAATAAACATGTTCCACATCTATACCCAAAAAAAGCACCGCCCCGCATGCCTATGTGTAAACATGGTGTGAGGCAGTATGCCCACCAGGGATTTATTACTTCCACATTACAATTAAGGAAAAGGAAGAAACACATCCACAGAATTAACATGACTGCTTCTAAGTGTAGAGTCTGTGGTCAAGCCACTTTTTTTGTCATTTAGCAGACGCTCTTATCCAGAGCAACTTACAGTAGTGATTGCACACATTTTCCCCAAAAAATTCTGTACCGGTCCTCCTGGGAATAGTCCAATCCATTGACAGGAATCAGGGGAAATCTGTACTGCCAGGACTGGGGGTTGGGGTAGAAGGATAGGGTAGCTGGCGTGGGGAGGGGCAGATGTGCATGCGGCTTTAGGAAATGACGTGGGATAGTTGCCACAGTATGTTCAAACACACTTTAATAAATCTCTGTCCTCGACTCCCGACTCCAAATCCCACAGATTTGAGAGGACTGGATTTGGCAGAATCTGGGAGCAAGTATTTTCTCCATACGGCCTTCACCTATCTAGTGCTTTCAGATCTGGGTTTACTATGGGAATTGTCAGTGTATTTGGAACATAGGCAATTATGACACTCCCTGTTCAAGTGTATAGAGATACCATGTCATTGTCTACTCTCAGAGAAATCTCACTTACTCACTCATACCAAGGCCGGGTGAGACTAGACACTATAATGGTCTGTGTATACAGTTTCCATACTGTACTGTCCTTTTCAGAATGAATTCCCACAGGACTCTTATGTGCCTAACGAAGCATTGAATTGTATTTGTTTACATTAGAGTCCATCAAACATGGGCCTAGATTAACTAAGCGCTTGCACCTGTGCCATGTTCACTAGCTCTCTTTTCTATTGCATCGTTATTACTTTGAGTCTGTCCTTAAATTAAATGAACTGCTATGTCTGTACAAGAAACAAGGCACATGCCTGCGTGTAATTATTTATAATATGTTTATTAAGATGGGCACTTTGACAATGTTAGGATTGTTTGCTTTTTACATCCCAGATGCAAAATAAAATATAATGATAGAGATATTGTGGATAGAGTACTACATAAATGTGTGTGTCTGTGTAATATGATATCCTCATCCTAAGACAGAGGCAGACCAGCCATGGCAGCACTCCAGAAACTACACACACCAACACACTAATACAGTAATACCAGGGAATTACTGAGGAGAAGGTCAGTGTTCTGACTGGGGTTTGGCACACTGAGTCAGTAGTTACACTTGCCTCTTCTGCCAGCGTTTTAGTGATGAACAGACACAAAGCAAACAGGCACACTCCAAACATTGGAGGACCAGGAGAACACTCCTTATTCCAATCACTTTGGTACAGCATAATGTATGTGTATGAGATCATGTTGCTATGACATTTTACTCTGTGTCCTTCCATTAGATTAACAGCAAAGTCATAATTCTAGAAATCTTTTACATTAAAATATATAGTTAGAAGTAATTTAGTCATGTTTTCCCAGCTCAAGCAGCTCAGACTGTGTTTCACATACAGATAGACCCCAGTGGTTCAACAAGGTAACTTAGTCTCTATTCTACTCATTGACTCAAGTCCTCTCCTGTGTTTTACTGTGTCCACTCCACTTAATTCATGGCGCAGCACCGGCCCTAAGCCCCCAAGCTAGCAAACATCAGGCTGAGGGTTTATGTAATGCACCACTTTAATGGCATGAATCTAATCATCTCTGGCACAGGATGGAATATTCCCTCGAATGATTGTTTTACTGAGCCAGCTGGCCACAAACAATATTCCTGAAAAGGCATGCTCTTTACAGGGTCAAGGAGCAATACATTGTGTGTATAGTAGGAGACTATATGTTATGGATGTTCTGTACAAACATGAACTGTATGTTGCACATACTGTACTTCAATGCAGATTAAGTCAGGCATTTTTTTCAGTGTGCATGTTCACACACCACGTGTGTGTTGTTTGTTTCATTCATTATGTTTGTGTTCGTGGTTTGTATGCCTGTGCCTGGCACGTGCCTTGTATCTCGTAAGTGAGTGAGAGCTCTGTGTGGGGGTGGAGACATCACAAAGATCCCTGGTCCTCCAGGAAACTGGACCTCTGCTGATATAGTTTTTCTCAATTGCTAAAACACAATTTCTGAAACCTTGCTCCATTTCCTGAAAACATTAAACACAAAACCTCATCTTCAAGCACTATTTACATAACCTCCGACTCCTCTTGCAAAATTAAACATTCGCCACGAAACATTTTTACCTGTGTTCAAAATCAAACACTGCTCTCAAATCATAAACAAAGTGATCAAAATTATATACACTCTCAAGCAGTCAGTTAACAATACACCGGAAAATAGAAAACACATTGTTCAAAATATACAATTCTCAGGGAGAAGTACATTTTTTATCTAAAAAAATATTCATATTTTTCTGTCATTGTCTTTTGATGAACGAAAACATTTTCTATCATAGTAGCTCAAAATTGATCAGAAATTACTACTCTGCTTTGCTCTTTGCCATTTTGTTTTTTGTTCTTCCTCCACCTTGTACCCCTATTTTTACAGTACTGTACCCTGCATCTCACAAACTTGTCCTTTGTCTCTGTGATACTGTAATTCTTGTTCTTTCTTGATATGAACCTGCAACCCGTCAAAATCTATTGAGCAGTCAGTACTGTTACAGTTTTTCTCAATTGCTAAAACACTAAAACCCATTGGCTGAACAAAGTTCTCAGTTGTCTGGACTCATTTAGCTAATTATGCAGTCTGTTGTCAATACCTTAAACCATTTCACATGGTAAAACACAATTTGCAGATCTCACTTATACTTTTCAGCAAAACTCTAAACACATTCTCATTCTCAAAACACATTCTGCACTCTAATGCACATGTCATCCATACAGGTAAACACAAGTGGCAACAATCAAATACAAATAGAGAACATATGTCATTGATTGAACACAACCACTCAAAATTGATTTAACCTGTTTCAAATGATGCGACACAACCAATATAAGCCAGTTCAGAGAGCAAACAGGTTGTTGAAGGTGGGAAGGAGAAAGTCTGAGAATGGATACTGTAGTACAGTGCATTGTAGGCTGTATACTGTACAATGGATAAATTGTATGGAATTGTTAGTAGAACAGGTTTGTGAAATCAGCCCCAGGACCAGCTGGATGAGGGGACTCTTTTATTTGCTCAGCTCTTGGCATTGCAGGGCTTGGTAATGATATGAGAGGGGGTCACTGTATTTTAGATGTTTCCAAAACTTAATTGCTCTTTTTTGAGTTTTTATTATTAGTGGATATTGCCCTAATTCTGCCCTGCATGCATTGTTTGTAGTTTTCCTCTGGACTTGTAGGAGAATCTTACAGAACTCTGCATGCAGGGTTTCAATGGGGTGTTTGTCCCATTTGATGAAATCTTGTTTTGCAAGTGGACCCCACACCTCGCTGCAATAAAGTGCAATTGGTTTAATGACATATTCAATTCGTTTTAGCCAAATTTTAATAGGTATTTCAATTTCAATGTGCTTTTTAATGGCGTAGAATGCCCTGCGTGCTTTCTCTCTCAGCTCATTCACTGCCTCATTAACGTGCCTAGTTGAGCTTATTTTTAAACCTAAGTAATTGTAGTGTGTACAGCATTCTATATATTTTGTACCAATTGAGAACTTTGGTCTAATTCCCTGAGATCTGGATCTTTTCTGGAAAATCATTATTTGAGTCTTTTTAGGGTTTACTGCCAGGGCCCAGGTCTGGCAGTACTGCTCTAGCTGGTCCAGGCTCTGCTGTAGGCCATGTGCTGTGGGTGACAGCAGGCATAGGTCATCTGCGAAGAGTAGGCATTTAACTTCTGAATTGTGGAGACTAACACCAGGGGCTGAAGATTTTTCTAGAATAGTGGCCAATTCGTTAATGTGAATATTGTAAATATCTCTCTCTCCCTCTCCCTCCCTCTCTCCCTTTCCCTCCCTCACGTTAGTGTTTTGGTAGTTGATGAGGTCTGAAATAGCTCTGGATCATTCACAAGGTGGTCTGCCATCACAAGTCAAGAAATATATCTCCCTAATCACCATCACATGAAAAGCAATCACCATTCAGCTTCCAAAGGGGTGTCTTTAATGTGTGACTACTTAGCATATTGGTCAGGAAAAAAGAGAAGAGAGGTGGCACCAGAAGGAGGGCGGGCAATCTCTCTCCCCTTCCCTCCTCCTTCTCTCTCCAGCTCTCTCACAAACACGTCACTCACACAAATACACCACTCTAACGTACGTAAACACACATCACACTCTCATGGCACAAAGATGGGCTCTCCCTGGCAGTTACATAATGGGCGTAACACATCAAATGGATTGTGTAATCTGAGATTACTGACAGCCCACACAGGAGAGCAAACGTGCTCATCTGTGCACCTGCTAAAACACACAAACACACACAAACACACAAACACACACACACACACACACACACACACACACACACACACACACACACACACACACACACACACACACACACACACACACACACACACGTGGGTGAACGTGAAGTCTCAGCTGCAACATGCACTTACACAAGCACAAAAGAAGGGAAGACACACAGACATGTCTCCTCACCCACTCTCGTTTACACACAGACATGTCTCCTCCCCCACTCTCATTTGCACACAGACATGTCTCCTCCCCCACTCTCATTTGCACACAGACATGTCTCCTCCCCCACTCTCATTTACACACAGACATGTCTCCTCCCCCACTCTCATTTGCACACAGACATGTCTCCTCCCCCACTCTCATTTACACACAGACATGTCTCCTCCCCCACTCGTTTACACACAGACATGTCTCCTCCCCCACTCTCATTTGCACACAGACATGTCTCCTCCCCCACTCTCATTTACACACAGACATGTCTCCTCCCCCACTCTCATTTGCACACAGACATGTCTCCTCCCCCACTCTCATTTACGTGCCTTTTTGCATGGAAGTTTTTTTTTTTTTTAAAGATACCTTTGTCACAAATGTTTGTTTTTGACAAAGAAACTAAAAAAGAAAAGACAGACCAACAAGCTACTGTACAAAAGATGTGCAAGGGAGTATTCAATCACATCTCTGAAATAAAATGATTGCTGAAGAAAGAGTTTTGAATTGCAGATATTATAGGTCTGGAGCTAACATGCAAGTCACTTGCCAGTGCCACTGCTGTAGGGCAATGCTTTCGGGCATTTCCATCTGAAAGGACCAATGGGCACCAACATGTGAAGTCTACAGAAGTATGTCAAATTGGGTGTCAAGTGAAAGCTATGACTATATGTTTGAGAAATTAAGGCATTAGGAATAAGCAAAGGCTTTGATTTTGGTCAAACAGATGGAAAAGGGGTCTTAGAAAACATCATCACGTGTGTGTGTGTGTGTGTGTGTGTGTGTGTGTGTGTGTGTGTGTGTGTGTGTGTGTGTGTGTGTGTGTGTGTGTGTGTGTGTGTGTGTGTGTGTGTGTGTGTGTGTGTGTGTGTGTGTGTGTGTGTGTGTGCGTGTGCGTGTGTCTGTCTGTCTCGTTCTCTCCTGCTCTCTCTTCCCCGGCTCTTACTGACACCTATCACTAAACCTCTTTCCATTTACTTTATTACAAGCATCCTAACCCACTGAGCACCGACCGACATCGGACGTTGAAAAGTAGCTGAATTTTGGTCAGTCCGTCCGGGCCAGACAAAATCTGAACCAATCATAGACATATATGTTTCACAAGTTTGCAAAGCACAGTAGAGTTCAGTACAGTAGTGTACAGTCCAGCAAAGAAAAGTAGAGTACAGTAAAGTAGAGTACTGTATTGTACTGTGTTGTACTGTCCAAACTTGTGAAAGATAGGCATCTATGATTGTTTCAGCTTTGGTCTGGTTCGGACAAACCAAATGTGGATTTGTTTGGGGGCGGAGCTCTTTACAATAATAGCCAGTCTGTAGAATAATACCCAAATGTGCAAAAGATGGATATTGCATATTTCTACCTTTGTGTACCTATTCAGGATACATCACCATGAAGAGAATGATATTCATATCCATAATGATGCATTTCTGACAAATCATTCACTAAACCCTGAATCTCAACTAAATATTGTAATGAATTATGTGGAAATTGAGCAAGTTGAGAAGACTAAACTGCTTGGAGTAACCCTGGATTGTAAACTGTCATGGTCAAAACATACTGTACTAATGCAACAGTAGCCAAGAAGGGGAAAGGTCTGTCCAAAAAAAGTGCTGCTCTGCCTTCTTAACAACACTATCCTTAATTTGCAAATAAATTCATAAAAAATCCTACAATGTGATTTTCTGGATTTTTTTTCTCATTTTGTCTGTCATAGTTGAAGTGTACCTATGATGAAAATACAGGCCTCTCTCATCTTTTTAAGTGGGAGAACTTGTACAATTGGTGGCTGACTAAATACATTTTTGCCCCACTGTATATCCAAAATGTCCATTTATTTGGCGCGTTTGATCCAGAAAAAAACAGCTTTCAAATTGCGCAACGTCACTAAAAAATATTTCAAAAGTTGCCTGTAAACTTTGCCAAAACATTTCAAACTACTTTTGTAATACAACTTTAGGTATTTTTAAACGTTAATAATCGATCAAATTGAAGACGGGTCTATCTGTGTTCAATACAGGAAAACAACAAACCAAGCTACTTTTCAAGTCTTTCACAACTCTCAACAGTGTTACGCAGTTCCTAGATGGCCGTACTTCTTCATTGCGCAAATGAATAACCTCAACCAAATTCCAAAGACTTGTGACATCCAGTGGAAGTGGTAGGAACTGAAAACAAGTTCCTAAGGAATATCGTTTCCCAATGAGAACTCACTGAACAGAGACCTAAAAAAAATCTGAATAGTTAGTTATACTCACAGACATGATTCAAACAGTTTTAGAAATGTCAGAGTGTTTTCTATCCAAATATACTAATAATATGCATATCTTATATTCTTGGCATGAGTAGCAGGAAGTTGAAATAGGGCACGCTATTTATCCAAAAGTGAAAATGCTGCCCCCTATACCTTAAGAAGTTTAAACTACTCGCACACAGCTCAGACATGCATACCCCACAAGACATGCCACCAGAGGTCTCTTCACAGTCCAGAACACACTATTGAGGGCCGCACAGTACTACATAGAGCCATGACTACATGGAAATCTATTCCACATCAAGTAACTCACACGCACACACGATAACGTATGCACTATAAACACAGGTACAGCTGGATTTTGTGTCGTATATATGTGGTAGAAGAGTAGAGGCTTGAGGTACACACTTAATGTGCTGTGAACTCTGTTGTGAAATGTAATGCCCAGACGGCATCCCTAGCCGCGTCCTAAGAGCATGCGAAGACCAGTTGGCTGGTGTATTTACAGGCATATTCAATCTCTCCCTATCCCAGTCTGCTGTCCCAACATGCTTCAAGATGGCCACCATTGTTCCTGTACCCAAGAGGGCAAAGGTAACTGAACTTAATGACTATCGCCCCGTAGCAGTCCCCTTAGTCATCATGAAGTGCTTTGAGAGACTAGTCAAGGATCATATCACCTCTACCTTACCTGCCACCCTAGACCCACTTGAATTTGCTTACTGCCCCAATAGATCCACAGACAATGCAATTGCCATCACTCTGCACACTGCCCTATCCCATCTGGACAAGAGGAATACCTATGGAAGTATGCTGTTTATTTACTATAGCTCAGCAATCAACACCATACTACCCTCCAAGCTCATCATTAAGCTTGAGGCCCTGGGTCTGAACCCCGCCCTGTGCAACTGGTTCGTGGACTTCCTGACGGGACGTCCCCAGATGGTGAAGGTAAGAAACATTACCTCCACTCCGTTGATCCTCAACATTTTCGTCAACATCTGCTGAATTGCAGAGCACCAAATTCAAATTAAATTACTAAAAATATGTAATTTTCATGAAATCACAAGTGCAATACAGCAAAACACAGTTTAGCTTGTTGTTAATCCACCTGGCGTATCAGATTTCAAAAAAGCTTTTCAGCAAAACCATACCAAGCATTTATGTAAGGACATCTCTCTCAGCAGACAAAACATTACAAACAGCTAGCAGCAAAGTAGATTGGTCACGAAAGTCAGAAAAGCAATAAAATGAATCGCTTACCTTTGAGGATCTTCGGATGTTTGTCACGAGAATTTTGCACGCCCAATTTTTCAGTTTTTGATTTGTTAAAAAAGTTAGAAATATCCAATAAATGTCGTTCCACTTCATGATTGTGTCCCACTTGTTGTTGATTCTTCACAAAAAATATAGTTTTATATCTTTATGTTTGAAGCCTGAAATGTGGCAAAAGGTCGCAAAGTTCAAGGGGGCCGAATACTTTCGCAAGGCACTGTATATGCATATTCTAGATTCTGGGCCTGAGAAATAGGCAGTTTCATTTGGGTACGTTTTTCACCCAAACATCAAAATACTGCCCCCTACACTCAAGAGGCTAGTTACCAATGATGACGAGACAGCCTACAGGTAGGAGGTAAGGGCTCTGGGGTTGTGGTGCCTGGAAAACAACCGCTCAATCAATGTCAATAAAACAAAGGTTATAATCGTGGACTTCAGGAAACAGCAGAGGGTGCCTCCGCCTATCTACATTGATGGGATCGCAGTTGAGAAGGGTGAAAGCTTCAAGTTCCTTGGCGTACACATCACTGACAAACTGAAATAGACCACCCACACAGACAGTGTGGTGAAGAAGGCTCAACAGAGCCTCTTAAACCACAGGAGGCTGAAATTTGGCTTGTCACCTAAAACCCTCACAAACTTTTACAGATGCACAACTGAGAGCATACTGTCGGGCTGTATCACCTCCCACACCCGCAAGGCTCTGCACAGGATGGTGCGGTCTGCCCAATGCATTACCGGGGGCAAACGACCCGCCCTCCAGGACTCCTACAGCACCCGATGTCACAGGAAGGTCAAAAATATCATCAAGGATATCAACCACCCGAGCCACTGCCTATTCACCCCGCTATCATCCAGAAGGCGAGGTCAGTACAGGTGCATCAAAGCTGGGACCGAGAGACTGAAAAACAGCTTCTATCACAAGGCCATCAGACTGTTAAACACCCATCACTAGCACATTAGAGGCTGCTGCCTAAAGGCATAGACTAGAAATCACTGGCCACTTTAAGGAATGGAACACAAGTCACTTTAATAATGTTTACATATCTGGCATTTCTCATCTCATATGGATATACTGTTTTCTATACTATTCCACGGTATCTCTTTCACTTAATAATGTGAATATATTTTGCATTACTCATCTCACATGTATGTACTGTATTCTGTACTATTCTACTGTATCTTAATCCAGTCCTCTATAAAATAAAATAAATAAAAATAAAAAAAAAAAAATGCTTGGTTATACGTACATAGTCTTAATTCATTCCTACTTACATGTGTGTATTGGGTATATGTTGTGTAATTTGTTAGATATTACTGCACTGTCGGAGCTAGAAGCACAAGCATTTCGCTACACCCGCAATAACATCTGCTAATCACGTGTATGTGACCGATACAATTTGATTTAATGTGATATAGCTGCTGCCTTGGCTAATAGGGATCCATAATAAATACAAATACAAATTCCGTTACTGTGGAATTGCCCTTCCACAATGAGAGCAAATTGCTGCTGAATCGAACGATCATAAAGACTGGGTTGTGGCTAGGAACATTAGATTGGTTTATTCTAGCCAAGCTCTCTGTACAGGAGGCACTTGTAAACATCATTCTAGCTTCTTCCCTTCCTTGAAGTGATCACTGATCTAATGAGATAGGAGAAATCAACAGTTCCACATCATAGCTTTAACCAATCCAGCCAAATCAATGATTACTTTGAGGTAGGGACTGGGAGTCAGGAAGGATGCATTGTAAGTAGTATTATGAACGAGCAACCAGAATACCCACAGCGCCACTCTGACCACAGTTCTCTTTCTCCAGAGTGATTTGGGCCAGTAGGGCGTCAATCTATGGTCTATTACCAGTAAGCCTTTGCCTCACCCCCAGTTCCAACCCAGCTCTCTCTTGGCCATTAGGCTTGGTCTAACACAATAGTCCCCTACTATCCTCAGGTGCTGGTTATGGGAATGTTAACTTTCACTGCTATGCGGATGACACACAGCTGTACATTTCAATGAAACATGGCGAAGCCCCAGAATTGCCCTTGCTAGAAGCATGTGTTTCAGACATAAGGAAGTGGATGGCTGCAAACTTTCTACTTTTAAACTCGGACAAAACAGAGATGCTTGTTCTAGGTCCCAAGAAACAAAGAGATCTTCTGTTGAATCTGACAATTAATCTTAATGGTTGTACAGTCGTCTCAAATAAAACTGTGAAGGACCTCGGCGTTACTCTGGACCCTGATCTCTCTTTTGAAGAACATATCAAGACCATTTCAAGGACAGTTTTTTTCCATCTACGTAACATTGCAAAAATCAGAAACTTTCTGTCCAAAAATTATGCAGAAAAATTAATCCATGCTTTTGTCACTTCTAGGTTAGACTACTGCAATGCTCTACTTTCCGGCTACCCGGATAAAGCACTAAATAAACTTCAGTTAGTGCTAAATACGGCTGCTAGAATCCTGACTAGAACCAAATTTTTTTATCATATTACTCCAGTGCTAGCCTCCCTACACTGGCTTCCTGTCAAAGCAAGGGCTGATTTCAAGGTTTTACTGCTAACCTACAAAGCATTACATGGGCTTGCTCCTACCTATCTCTCTGATTTGGTCCTGCAGTACATACCTACACGTACGCTACGGTCACAAGACGCAGGCCTCCTAATTGTCCCTAGAATTTCTAAGCAAACAGCTGGAGGCAGGGCTTTCTCCTATAGAGCTCCATTTTTATGGAACAGTCTGCCTACCCATGTCAGAGACGCAAACTCGGTCTCAACCTTTAAGTCTTTACTGAAGACTCATCTCTTCAGTGGGTCATATGATTGAGTGTAGTCTGGCCCAGGAGTGGGAAGGTGAACGGAAAGGCTCTGGAGCAACGAACCACCCTTGCTGTCTCTGCCTGGCCGGTTCCCCTCTTTCCACTGGGATTCTCTGCCTCTAACCCTATTACAGGGGCTGAGTCACTGGCTTACTGGGGCTCTCTCATGCCGTCCCTGGAAGGGGTGCGTCACCTGAGTGGGTTGATTCACTGATGTGGTCATCCTGTCTGGGTTGGCACCCTCCCCTTGGGTTGTGCCGTGGCGGAGATCTTTGCGGGCTATACTCAGCTTTGTCTCAGGATGGTAGTTGGTGGTTGAAGATACAGTGCCTTGCGAAAGTATTCGGCCCCCTTGAACTTTGCGACCTTTTGCCACATTTCAGGCTTCAAACATAAACGTATAAAACTGTATTTTTTTGTGAAGAATCAACAACAAGTGGGACACAATCATGAAGTGGAACGACATTTATTGGATATTTCAAACTTTTTTAACAAATCAAAAACTGAAAAATTGGGCGTGCAAAATTATTCAGCCCTTTACTTTCGGTGCAGCAAACTCTCTCCAGAAGTTCAGTGAGGATCTCTGAATTATCCAAAGTTGACCTAAATGACTAATGATGATAAATACAATCCACCTGTGTGTAATCAAGTCTCCGTATAAATGCACCTGCACTGTGATAGTCTCAGAGGTCCGTTAAAAGCGCAGAGAGCATCATGAAGAACAAGGAACACACCAGGCAGGTCCGAGATACTGTTGTGAAGAAGTTTAAAGCCGGATTTGGATACAAAAAGATTTCCCAAGCTTTAAACATCCCAAGGAGCACTGTGCAAGCGATAATATTGAAATGGAAGGAGTATCAGACCATTGCAAATCTACCAAGACCTGGCCATCCCTCTAAACTTTCAGCTCATACAAGGAGAAGACTGATCAGAGATGCAGCCAAGAGGCCCATGATCACTCTGGATGAACTGCAGAGATCTACAGCTGAGGTGGGAGACTCTGTCCATAGGACAACAATCAGTCGTATATTGCACAAATCTGGCCTTTATGGAAGAGTGGCAAGAAGAAAGCCATTTCTTAAAAATATCCATAAAAAGTGTCGTTTAAAGTTTGCCACAAACCACCTGGGAGACACACCAAACATGTGGAAGAAGGTGCTCTGGTCAGATGAAACCAAAATTGAACTTTTTGGCAACAATGCAAAACTTTATGTTTGGCGTAAAAGCAACACAGCGCATCACCCTGAACACACCATACCCACTGTCAAACATGGTGGTGGCAGCATCATGGTTTGGGCCTGCTTTTCTTCAGCAGGGACAGGGAAGATGGTTAAAATTGATGGGAAGATGGATGGAGCCAAATACAGGACCATTCTGGAAGAAAACCTGATGGAGTCTGCAAAAGACCTGAGACTGGGACGGAGATTTGTCTTCCAACAAGACAATGTTCCAAAACATAAAGCAAAATCTACAATGGAATGGTTCAAAAATAAACAATTCCAGGTGTTAGAATGGCCAAGTCAAAGTACAGACCTGAATCCAATTGAGAATCTTTGGAAAGAACTGAAAACTGCTGTTCACAAATGCTCTCCATCCAACCTCACTGAGCTCGAGCTGTTTTGCAAGGAGGAATGGGTAAAAATGTCAGTCTCTCGATGTGCAAAACAGATAGAGACATACCCCAAGCGACTTACAGCTGTAATCGCTACAAAGTATTAATTTAAGGGGGCTGAATAATTTTGCACGACGAATTTTTCAGTTTTTGATTTGTTAAAAAAGTTTGAAATATCCAATAAATGTCGTTCCACTTCATGATTGTGTCCCACTTGTTGTTGATTCTTCACAAAAAAATACAGTTTTATATCTTTATGTTTGAAGCCTGAAATGTGGCAAAAGGTCGCAAAGTTCAAGGGGGCCAAATACTTTCGCAAGGCACTGTATCCCTCTAGTGGTGTGGGGGCTGTGCTTTGTCAAAGTGGGTGGGGTTATATCCTTCCTGTTTGGCCCTGTCCGGGGGTGTCCTCGGATGGGGCCACAGTGTCTCCTGACCCCTCCTGTCTCAGCCTCCAGTATTTATGCTGCAGTAGTTTATGTGTTGGGGGCTGGGGTCAGTCTGTTATATCTGGAGTACTTCTCCTGTCCAATTCGGTGTCCTGTGTTAATCTAAGTGTGCATTCTCTAATTCTCTCCTTCTCTCTCTCAGAGGACCTGAGCCCTAGGACCATGCCCCGGGACTACCTGACATGATGACTCCTTGCTGTCCCCAGTCCACCTGGCCGTGCTGCTGCTCCAGTTTCAACTGTTCTGCCTTATTATTATTCGACCATGCTGGTCATTTATGAAAATTTGAACATCTTGGCCATGGTCTGTTATAATCTCCACCCGGCACAGCCGGAAGAGGACTGGCCACCCCACATATGCTCTCTCTAATTCTCTTTCTTTCTCTCTCTCGGAGGACCTGAGCCCTAGGACCATGCCCCAGGACTACCTGACATGATGACTCCTTGCTGTCCCCAGCCAGAAGAGGACTGGCCACCCCACATAGCCTGGTTCCTCTCTAGGTTTCTTCCTAGGTTTTGGCCTTTCTAGGGAGTTTTTCCTAACCACCGTGCTTCTACACCTGCATTGCTTGCTGTTTGGGGTCTTAGGCTGGGTTTCTGTACAGCACTTTGAGATATCAGTTGATGTACGAAGGGCTATATAAATAAATTTCATTTCATTTCATTTGAATGGGGGATTTTTCCTCTCAGCTCCCACTGTAAGAATAAGGATAATGTCCCAAAAATAGCTGTGTTGGAGTGAGTCTCCAAACTATGAGAGACAGTGAAAACGGAACAGATTGCCTACATTAACAGCTCAAGCCACCTCCACTACCGTAATCCATCTATACAGCGAGACATTGAAGTGTGGAAACGCAAGAAACGCCTTGGCATTCAAGAATACAAACAACATACAGCATGGAATAGCACGGCACATAGTGTAACATTTGAGAATAATAAAACACAGCTATATGTATGCAACATCTGAGCTCATCGCGGGGGGTTTGGCTAATAACGTGCGCCTTTGGTCTTGACATACCCGTTCTGTGGGTGTCGCAGGCACCCACCATTACAGCTATAATTGATCATGCTCTGTGTTCGTGCGTTCACAGTGACTGACTGACTGCACTGATTACTCTTACCACCATGTGTCTGTATAAGTGTATGTGTCCAAGACAGGAAGTGTAGTGCATGTGTGTGGTATGTGTGGGTGCATTGTACGTATGCATTGTGTTCATGTGCCTGCGCACATGCATGCGTTAAATGTGTGAACAGACCCTGGTGAGGATACAGTACTCACGGACTGGCTGCACAGTAGGAAACCTGACATGGCATCATTAGGTGCCATGTCATCATGAATTAAGCAGGGAACTATTGAACCAGTTTTGCAACACAAAGCTGTTAGAGAGCAAGGAGAGAACGTGAGCGCCGTGACACTTCCACCGCACACAAAACCATTCGCTGATTTTCCATATCACACAAGAGAATGACCCTGGACTGTGTGTTCACTCACTAAAGCATACAAGGTCTGCCTTTTATGACATAACTCAAAGACTCTGTTCCAGATTTGCCTGGTGTATTGTACACAATGTACATAAATGACATATTCTCATATTTTCATGTCAAATACAAGTATAGATTTGATACATTTCTGAAACTCTCATGTACTCTACTGTACACCACTCACTCGTGGTGTCTAAGAAAGCCATGAAGGTCATTATTTCTCTCCAAAAGGATACATTTAATTGCCAATTTTGAAGCAGGGCTACTAAATCTGTCCTCTGTATCACTCTTCCATCATTGCACCTCTCTTTCCCTCCATCAGTACAGGGAGTAGCTGAGCATATTTGCATCACAGTTAGCTGTCAATGTAGTGGCGCTAATGCTAATGCTAAATGAAAAAGACACACCCTTCAGCCATGGTCTCTGTAGTTTTATTGGTCTAACTTTGGATGGTGAAGAGATACTAGAACTCATATTGATGTTTAACAGTCTTTTGTTTCTTGCATGCTGCCTTCCTCTGAACTCAGACAAATACCGATGTCGGTAAAGTGAAGACTTATTTTATCAAATCAATTCTCTGTAATTATTATGACGTGATTCAATTAATCACGTAAATGTAATTAACTAGGAAGTCGGGGCACCAAGGAAAATCTTCAGATTACATAGTTATAATTTTCCTAATATAACTCTTCAGATATTTTAATATCTGATCAATTAAGTCTTCTGAATTATTCTTTACCTCAAGTTAGTCTCATTCCAAACGTCGTAAATTGTTGGTTATCTGCACAAACCCAGCCTTTACTATGAATCATTCATACATCAATTGTCTTAATAATTTATTTACTAACTAACTAAATAATCACTGAAATGCATAAACAAACAACACAGTAGATATGGTTACAAGGAAATGATTGGGGAGGTTCCCTAGTGGGCTAAGCAGATATGACGGCTTGGTGGACAAAGGGAAGTGCACGTGGACTGAAAAGGTCGGGAAAGACAAAGGGAATCACTACACAGTTGATAATTATATTAATTGAAATGCTAATCATTTGCATATGAACGCTCACTCATTCGGGAATAATTGCAATCAATATATATTTATGCCCAATGTGTCGTTGTGATCTCTGTTGGAATCATCAGTCCTTCTGTTGGAGAGTTCATCTGAGTCTCTCTCCCTCTCTGTTTCCCTGAAGAGCAAAGTCTTTCGTGGTTAGAATGGATACTTCAGAGTACTGTTCTCATAGAATAGATGTTTCGGCGGTTGTCGGTCTTCGCATCCCAGTTTGACATAATTTCTAGCTGCAGACTAGTAATTATTATCTAAGATTTGCTCTTATTCTGTAGGGATCGATAGTCTCAGAGTTTAACCATTTCCCGCCGTGTAGCCACTGCTCCACGTGGTATGGTCAGGAATTCAACAACCATTGCACCCTTAGCTTACGCTGAGGTTTATGTGGTCTGAAGAGGATTTCCTCAGGTTTTATTCATAACAGTAGAAAAGGGCTGTGCAATGACGCCAGATCATGTCTGTGCTCACTGGGGCGGGCCAATGACTTCCTTTTAAAGCTTTAAAGGGAATACAAGTCTTAACATCATATTACATCATTTCACAAATAGTTTAATCTTTACTCATTCATTTTATACAAGAATTAGATGCAAACCCCATAATTGAGAAATGTACATATTCAGAAATAAAGTTAGGTGTGTTTCCTGTTTAGAAAAGAAAACACACTTGTCATACCCATCCCTTAAGTGTCCACTGACCATTCCCACCTCCTCACAAGTGGACATTTTGTGTCAAATCCCCATTTTGGGGATTTTGGCATTTGCCATGTGAAATCCTTTGTTCTCTCTATGTGTCTCTTCCTGCATGGCCAGGGGGAGAGAGTCTCCGCCAGGAATTTACAACCTGAGATAACAGAACCTGGTCGAAGGAGAGAGAGCGAGAGAGAGAGAGAGGGGGGGATGCCACGATCTATACCCAGAAAGGGCCACGTCATGACACCGAGTAGAGCAACGCAGCAGACTTTCTTTTCACCGAGGCAGTATCCCACTTAACACGAGAGGAGGGGAGGTTGTAACTCTGTCCCGTTACCTGTCTCATATGCCTCAGAGTAGGTGGCTGAGCGGAGACAAAGACATATTACTTGTTAAAGCAGACAGAACTAGTATCCATGGACAAAGGTGTCGGCTCATCAAAGAGGTGAAATTATTTAAAGGGAGTCCTTGTTGTGTGGAGCCCTGTGTATCTGTTACTCTGACAGATTTGTATCCAAAGCCCTGCCACTCTGGAGGCTCCTGAAGAGAGAAGAGAGAAGGGAGATGGGGAATAGAATTTGGGGAAAGGAGCAACAGAGAGATTTAATAGGAAAGTGGATGAGAGAAGCAGGGGTGATGAGCAGTGAAGATAAGCAGAACAAAGGGATGGGGGAGATACGCAGAAGGCAAGGAGTAGGGTAGAGGAGAAGCATAGGAGAAAAGCAAGGAGAAAAGTGGGGGAATGGTAGAAGAGAAGTAGAGAAGAGTGAAGGAGAGAAGGGGAGATGGAGTGGGGGAATGGTAGAGGAGGGGAGGAGAGGAGCAGAGAGGAGAAAAGCATGGTTGCGGTGTGGAGGTGTTGGACTGGTTTCATCCAGGCCTATGGGGTGGAAAAGAGGACATATGGCCTGATTGTGCAACTGTACCGCCTCAGCCTCACATTTGTGTAATAATCCTAGAATGGGGAATAAATAAAAGACAGTAGGGAGCAGGAGGTTGTTACCATACTGCAGCTCCTTCTGCGTTCAACTCTTGCCTGTTTTTTCAACAATTGGTTTGGCATACAATATTTTTGAGAAGTGGTTGAAACAACGGAGCTAGTTAACATATTTCATTTTAGATCATTGGCCTTGCCAGGCTCCTGTCTAACTAGAAAACATGTTTTCAGGAAACAGGTTTCAAATAATATATCACTATGAAAATAACGTCATATCTAAAAAGGCCAAGATGTTTGTTTTGCCCAAGCAATATAGCCCCCACTAACACAACAGCTGCTAATTCTCTCATTTTAATAAGTCCACATTTTCACTGTGGTATTTGAGGGAAAGTGAGAAAAGGAGTCATATGGACAAGCATCCAGCAGAAACATTGAGAAAAGAACTTGATGACGGATACAATCACTGTCATAGAGGCCTTTGAGGTATATCGACTGCTGGGAGGAAATTAGCTCAAATTCCAGGCTGAAGGCTCACTGAAAGACAGAGAGAGGGAGCGAGAGGAAGAGATAGGAAAAGAGAGAGACAGGAAAGGAGAAGGGGGGGCCTGAGACAGAGAATAGGAGGGAGGGAGGAGATACAATCAGACAGAAAGGAGAGAAGAATACGGGGAATATGAGAGGGGAGATAGAGATCTACATCCATGTGAGAGAATTATGAGAGTGAGAGTTACAAGACATTGTAATGATAAAGACACACTTTTCTCAGTCTGAGCTAGCCAATCAGGTTCAAGTGATAGTAAAGGCTAAGCCCAAACTCACAATGAGGGAGTCTTCTCTACTGTTGCAATAACATCCACTTATCATCCTGTTACTGAGAGTGTGTGACCTTAACACAGAGGGACCAATCAAACACACATACTGTTTCAAACAGGGAACCACAGCAAGGCGTACATTCAGAGACTATCTCAAGCTAGGTCCCCTGACAACCCTAAAGAGAGAAGACACATCAACTGTCTTGTTTCTAGCTCAGATTCCATTCAATCTGCTCAGGGTGGGACTTGAGAGCAGACAATAGCAATCACATATACTGACATGTGACGCAAGTGTCTGTGTACACAATAACAGTAAATGATGAGAGAGAAAGGTGAGCCTACATCCCCCCCATAATGGTCTAATGGAGCAAACCCCAAAGACTGCATGAAAACAAACCAGATAAAGATGCAAATTAGTCAAGGAGAAATAAAGTTTGTGCCTTTAGCTCTGTTTTTCATAATGGGGAATGCAAGAGAGGGTATTGTGAGATTCATTTTAAAGGGATACTTCGTGATTTTGGCAACGAGGCCCTTTATCTACAGTGTGTTCAGAAAGTATTCATACCCTTTGACTTATGCCACATGTTGTTGTGTTACAGCTTGTATTCAAAATTGATTCAATATTTTTTTCTACACACAATACTCCATAATACTCCAATCAACACATAATACTCCATAATGACAAAGTGAAAATATGTTTAGAGAAATTATTGAAAATTGATTGAAAATGAAATACAGAAACATCTCATTTACATAAGTATTCACAGCCTGTTAGATTCTGTCACGCCCTGGTCTTAGTATTTTGTGTTTTCTTTATTTATTTGGTCAGGCCAGGGTGTGACATGGGTTTTGGTATGTGGTGTGTTTTGTCTTGGGGTTTTTCATAGGTATTGGGATTGTGGCTTAGTGGGGTTTTCTGGCTTAGTCTATGGCTGTCTTAAGTGGTTCTCAATCAGAGGCAGGTGTTTATCGTTGTCTCTGATTGGGAACCATATTTAGGCAGCCATATTCTTTGAGTTTGTTGCGGGTGATTGTCCTTGTTTCTGTCTATGTGTTACTTTGCACCAGTATAGGCTGTTTCGGTTTTCGTGTTAGGGTTTTTTTTTTGTATTGATTTGTGTTCCTTGTTTTATTAAGACATGAATCTAAATAGCCACACCGCATTTTGGTCCGACTCTCCTTCACCTAAAGAAAGCCGTTACAGAATCACCCACCACAACAGGACCAAGTGGCATGGTGACAGGCAGTGGCAGCAGGAGCAACAAGGTCTGGATTATACGACTTGGGAGGAAATAGACAGGTGGGCGGTCGACCCAGGGAGAGTGCCGGAGCCCGCCTGGGATTCGCTGGAGCAGTGCGAGGAAGGTTATAGGAGAATGGAGTTGGAGAAACGAACACGGTGGCGTGGAAGGAAGCCCGAGAGTCAGCCCCAAAAATTTATTGGGGGGTGGCACAGGGAGAGTGTGGCAGAGTCAGGAGTCAGACCTGAGCCAACTCCCCCTGTTTATCGTGAGGAGCCAAGGAGGAGACCAGAACCAGAGCCGGTGTTGGAGGTGAGCGAAGCAGAGACTGTGAAGGAATTAATGGGGAAATTGGAGGAGAGAGTTAAGAGGGAGTTGCTGTGTTGGTGATTTAAGCATGGAATTCGCCCGACGGAGCGTGTCGGGGATTTGATGGCACCTGGGTCAGCGCTCCATACTCGTCCTGAGGTGCGTGTTAGTCGGCTGGTGAAGATTGTGCCAGCCTCACGCACCAGGCCTCCTGTGCACCTCCCTAGCCTTGCACGTCCTGTGCCAGCCCTGCTCTCAAGATCTCCAGTACGCTTTCACAGTCCAGCCCATCCTGTGCCACCTCCACACACCAGCCCTCCGGTGGCAGCTCCCCGCACCAGGCTTCCTGTGCGTGTTCTCGGCCCAGTACCACCAGTGCCAGCACCACGCACCAGGCCTTCAGTGCGCTTCGCCTGTCCAGCGCTGCCAGAGCCTTCCTCATCTCCAGCGCTGCCGTAGTCTCCCGCCTGTTCAGCGCTGCCAAAGCCTTCCGCCTCTACAGTGCTGCCGGAGTCTCTCGCCTGTTCAGCGCTGCCAGAGCCTTCCTCCTCTACAGCGCTGCCGGAGTCTCCCGCCTGTTCAGCGCTGCCAGAGCCTTCCTCCTCTCCAACGCTGCCGGATGTTCCCGCCTGTTTAGTGCTGCCAGAGCCTTCCGCCTCTACAGCACTGCCGGAGTCTCGCGCCTGTTCAGAGCTGCCAGTCTGCAAGGAGCAGCCAGAGCTGCTAGTCTGCAAGGAGCAGCCAGAGCTGCTAGTCTACAAGGAGCAGCCAGAGCTGCCAGTCTGCAAGGAGCTGCCAGTCTGCATGGAGCAGCCAGAGCTGCCAGTCTGCATGGAGCTGCCAGTCTGCATGGAGCAGCCAGAGCTGCCAGTCTGCATGGTGCTGCCAGTCTGCATGGAGCAGCCAGAGCTGCCAGTCTGCATGGAGCAGCCAGAGCTGCCAGTCTGCATGGAGCAGCCAGAGCTGCCAGTCTACATGGAGCTGCCAGTCTGCAAGGAGCTGCCAGAGCTGCCAGTCTGCATGGAGCAGCCAGAGCTGCCAGTCTGTAAGAAGCCGGCAGAGCTGCCAGTCTGTAAGAAGCCGCCAGGGCTGCCAGTCTGCAAGAAGCCGCCAGAGCTGCCAGTCTGCATGGAGCAGCCAGAGCCATCAGTCAGCATGGAGCAGCCAGAGCCGTCAGTCAGAATGGAGCAGCCAGAGCCGTCAGTCAGCATGGAGCAGCCAGAGCCGTCAGTCAGCATGGAGCAGCCAGAGCCGTCAGTCAGCATGGAGCAGCCAGAGCCGTCAGTCAGCATGGAGCAGCCAGAGCCGTCAGTCAGCATGGAGCAGCCAGAGCCGTCAGTCAGCATGGAGCAGCCAGAGTCGTCAGTCAGCATGGAGCAGCCAGAGCCATCAGTCAGCATGGAGCAGCCAGAGCCGTGAAGTCAGCATGGAGCAGCCAGTCAGCCAGACTCTTCCAGATCCGCCAGTCAGCCAGGATCTGCCAGAGCCAACTACCTGCCTGAGCTTCCTCTCAGTGCCGAACTTCATCTCAGTGCCGAACTTCATCTCAGTGCCGAACTTCATCTCAGTGCTGAGCTTCCCCTCGGTCCCGAGCTTCCCCTCGGTCCCGAGCTACCCCTCGGTCCCGAGCAACCCCTCTGTCCCGAGCTGGCCCTCGGTCAAGTGGGGCCCTTGGTCCAGTGGGGCCCTTGGTGAGGGCTACTAGGCCAAGGTCGACGGCGAGGGTTGCCTATCTAAGGACGCGAGGAAAATGGACTAAGACTTTGTTGGAGTGGGGTCCACGACCCGCGCCGGAGCCGCCACCGTGGACAGACGCCCACCCGGACCCTCCCCTATTGGTTTAGGTGTGCGGCCGGGAGTCCGCACCTTGGGGGGGGGTTCTGTCACGCCCTGGTCTTAGTATTTTGTGTTTTCTTTATTTATTTGGTCAGGCCAGGGTGTGACATGGGTTTTGATATGTGGTGTGTTTTGTCTTGGGGTTTTTCATAGGTATTGGGATTGTGGCTTAGTGGGGTTTTCTAGCTTAGTCTATGGCTGTCTGAAGTGGTTCTCAATCAGAGGCAGGTGTTTATCGTTGTCTCTGATTGGGAACCATATTTAGGCAGCCATATTCTTTGAGTGCGTTGTGGGTGATTGTCCTTGTTTCTGTCTCTGTGTTACTTTGCACCAGTATAGGCTGTTTGGGTTTTCGTGTTGCGGTTGTTGTTTTTTGTATTGATTTGTGTTCCTTGTTTTATTAAAACATTAATCTAAATAGCCACGCCGCATTTTGGTCCGACTCTCCTTCACCTAAAGAAAGCCGTTACAGATTCACCTTTGTCAGTGATTACAGATGTGAGTCTTTCTAGTAAGTCTCAGAAACATTAATGTTGTCTAGGTAAGCAACTCCAGTGTATATTTGGCCTTGTGTTTCAGGTTATTGTCCTGCTGAAAGGTGAATTAATCTCCCAGTGTCTGGTGGAAAGCAGACTGAACTAGGTTTTCCTCTAGGAGTTTGCTCCATTCCGCTTATTTTTTATCCTGAAAAACTCCCCAGTCCTTAACGATTACAAGCATACCCATAACATTATACAGCCACCACTAAGCTTGAAAGTCTGGAGAGTGGTACTCAGTAATGTGTTGTATTTGCCCCAAACATAACACTTTCTTTTCAGAATAAAAAGTCAATTGCTTTGCTAATTTTTTGCAGTATTAATTTAGTGCCTTGTTGCAAACAGGATGCATGTTTTAGAATATTTTTTATTATGTACGTGCTTCTTTCTTTTCATTCTCTCAATTAGCTTAGTATTGTGGAGTAACTATACTGTTGATCCATCCTCAGTTTTCTCCGATCACAGCCATTAAACTCTGTAACTGTTTTAAAGTCACTATTGGCCTTGTGGTGAAATTCCTGAGCGGTATCCTTCCTCTCCAGCAACTAAGTTCAGAAGGACGCCTGCATCTTTGTAGTGACTGGGTGTATTGATACACCATCCAAAATGTAATTCACCATGCTCAAAGGGATATTCAATGTCAGCTTTTTTTATTTTTACCCATCCATCAATAGGTGCCCTGCTTTGGAAAACATTGGAAGACCTCCTTGGAATTTGTGGTTGAATCTGTATTTGGAATTCACTGTTCAACTGAGGGACCGCACAGATAATTGTGTGTGGGGTACAGAGGTATTCCAAACGAGTGAGTTCATGCAATTTATTATGTGACTTTTTCAGCAAATGTTTACTTCTGAAGTTATTTAGGCTTGCCATAACAAAGGGGATGAATACTTATTTACTCAAGACATTTCAGCTTTTATTTGTAATGAATTTGTAAAATGTTGTAAAAACATGATTCCACTTTGACATTATGGGGTATTGTGTGTAGGCCAGTGACACAAAATCTCAATTGAATTCATTTAAATGCAGGCTGTAACACAATAAAATGTGGAAATAGTCAAGGAGTGTGAATACTTTCTAAAGGCACTGTACTTCCCCAGAGTAAGATGAACTTGTGGATACCATGTTCATCTTTGTGTCCAGTGTGAAGGAGGTTAGAGGCAGTTTCACGGGCCAATGCCAACTACCATTAGTGCAAAAACTGGAAGTCTATGGCTATCTCCTACAGTAACATTTAAGAGATCAGCTCAGCATGACTTTAATGGGTCAGACAGGACAAGGTCACACCCCAGAAATTGTACAATCACCAGCTCATCAAGTAAAGGATCAAGAGCAGTAATTAAGTGCCCTCTATTTTATGGTGGGCCACTGTTTGACCTTGCATCCATTCACTCAACATTAGTCGTTTTTGTAATGTGTCAAAGATAGTTTCTAAATAGAGCAGTCTAACCAGTCTGACAACTTATCCCAGGAGAGTGAACCCTCGCCACTCATCTCCACAAAATGTCGGCTAACAAGAACCACTCATCAGACTGCATGGTGTATGTTTCACGAGACTCACTAAAGAATTCCAAATTGTCTGGTGTATTTCATCATGCGTGAAAGGGATCATAACATGTTGTCACCATGAGAAATCAGCACCTGCAAAGCCTTCCTTGGAGTATTGCGGATGGATAACTGTAATCTCAGGAGCCCCAGTATCTGCTGGTTTTCTTTACCCCCTGTCATGGCAATATCATAATGGCCAGTTTGAAGGTAATAACGAAAAACCAGCAGACACTCCGCCATCCAAGCACCGGAGTTGCCCATCCCTAATATACTGACACAAGATTCCCTTACGACGACGATAATAAATAGGCCTATTCATACTTGTCATCATTAACCATCAGCATAAGCCGGAGTCCATTAATTGTGGAAGCCTAGTATAGGCTAGGAGGAATACTGTAATTCTATTCCATGAAGAACAAAAAGGAAACACATTCATATTAAGGGGATCAGATAACAGGTCACTCCGAGGTAAAGAAACCTCAGAAGTCTGTAGCATAGTCTGTAGCAAGATGGAGTAGCAAGATGGCGCCAACAGAGGGTTGCCTCGCTTCTAGTCCTTTGGAAACTATGCAGTATTTTGTTTTTTTTTATGCATTATTTCTTATATTGTTAGCCCAGAAAATCTGAAGTATTATTACATACACCCGGGAATAACTATTGGATATCAGAGCGACGTCAAGTTGCCAACATTATGACCAGGAATACAACTTTCCCGAAGCGGATCCTTTGTTCGCACCACCACCCAGGGCATTTCATCTGATCACAGAGGCCGACCCAAAACAACATCGCCGCAGAAGAGGTAGACGAAGCGGCCTTCTGGTCAGACTTCGGAGGCGTGCACATAACTAACCGCTTCCGAGTATATTAGTCGCCAATGTCCAGTCTCTAGATATTAAGGTAGACAAAATTAGGGCAACTCCATTTCACGGAAACATGGCTCTCTCAGGATATGTTGTCGGAGTTGGTACAGCCACCGGGATTCTTTATGCGTCGCGCCGACAGAAATAAACATCTTTCTGGGAAGAAGAAGAAGGGTGGGAGCGTATGCTTCATGATTACCAACTCATGGTATAATCGTAACAACATCCATGAACTCAAGTCCTTTTGTTCACCTGACCTAGAATTCCTCACAATAAAATGCCGACCATATTATTTCCCAAGAGAATTCTTGTAGATTGTTGTCACAGATGTGTATATCCCCCCTCAAGCTGATACCCTGACGGCCCTCAAGGAACTTCACTGGACTCTATGCAAACTGGAAACCATATATCCGGAGGCTGCATTTATTGTAGCTGGGAATTTTAACAAAGCAAATTTGAGAGCAAGGCTAGCTAAATTCTATCAGCATAGTAATTGTAGCACTCATGCTGCAATACACTGGATCACTGCTTCTCTAACGTCCGTGATGCTCTCCCACACCCTCCAGTCGGCAAATCTGACCATGACTCCATATAGCTTCTCCCGTCCTATAGGCAGAAACTCAAACAGGATGTACCCATGACAAGAACTATTCAACGCTGGTCTGACGAATCAGAATCCACGCTTCAAGATTATTTTGATCGCGCGGACTGGGAAATGTTCTGGGCAGAGAATAATATTGACTTATACGCTGATTCAGTGAGTGAGTTTATAAGGAAGTGCATTGGAGATGTTGCACCCACTGTGACTACTAAAACCTACACTAACTAGAAACCGTGGATAGATTGCGGCATTTGTGCAAAACTGAAAGTGCGACGACCGGATTTAACCATGGAAAGATGACTGGGAATATGGCTGAATACAGTGTAGTTATTCCCTCCGCAAGGCAAACAAACAAGCAAAATATTGGGATAGGGATAAAGTGGAGTCGCAATTCAACGGCTCAGACGTATGTGGCAGGGTCTACAGGCAACCATGGACTACAAAAAGAAAACCAGCCACATCACGGACACCGGCATCTTGCTTCCAAAAAAACTAAACACCTTCTTTACCAGCTTTGAGGATAACACCAGTACCACCAACGCGGCCCGCTACCAAGGACAGTGGGTCCACCCTCTCCTTCTCTGTGGACGACGTGAGTAAGACATTTAAATGTGTTAACCCTCGCAAGGCTGCCAGCCCAGATGGCCATGCACGCCTCCAACTCAATCATCAGGTTTGAACACTACACAACAGAAGTGGGCTCGATTACCAACAACGACGAGACAGCCTACAGGGAGGAGGTGAGGGTACTCGGAGTGTGGTGTCAGGAAAACAACCTCGCACTCAATGTCAACAAAACAAAGGAGATGATTGTGGACTTCAGGAAACAGCAGAGGGAGCACCCCCATATCCACATTGATGGGACAGCAGTGGAGAAGGTAGAAAGTTAAGTTCCTCGGCGTACACATTACTGACAAACTGAAATGGTCCACCCACACAGACAGTGTGGCGAAGAAGGCGCCACAGCGCCTCTACAACCTCAGGGCGCTGAATAAATGTGGCTTGTCACCTAAAACCCTCACAAACCTTTACAGATGCTTAATTGAAAGCATCCCGTAGGGCTGTATCACCGCCCACACCCGCAAGACCCTGCAGAAGGTGGTGCGGTCTGCGCAACGCATCATCAGGGGCAAACTACCTGCCCTCCACACCTACACCACCCAATGTCAAGAACAACAACCACCCGAGCCACTGCCTGTTCACCCCGCTACCATCCAGTAGGCGAGGACAGTACAGGTGCATCAAAGCTGGGATTTATCAAGATTCATCAACTGAGACATATACTGAACAAGTTCCACAGACATGTAATAATGTGTTCTTGAACAAAGGCGGTGGTCAAAATCAAAAGTAACTGTCAGTAGCTGGTGTGGCCACCAGCTGCATTAAGTACTGCAGTGGTCATGTGGTTTGGCCTCAGGCCAGTAAGTGTGAGTGTCCTCCTCATGGACTGCACCAGATTTGCCAGTTCTTCCTGTGAGATGTTACCCCAGTCTTCTACCAAGGCACCTGCAAGTTCCCAGACAATTCTGGGGGGAATGGCCCTAGCACTCACCCTCCAATCCAACAGGGCCCAGACGTGCTAAATGGGATTAAGATCCGGGCTCTTTGCTGGCCATGGCAGAACACTGATATTCCTGTCTTGCAGGAAATCACGCACAGAACGAGCAGTATGGCTGGTGGCATTGTCATGCTGGAGTGTCATGTCAGGATGAACCTGCAGGAAGGATACCACATGAAGGAGGAGGATGTCTTCACTGTAACGCACAGCGTTTATATTGCCTGCAATGACAACAAGCTCAGTCCGATGATGCTGTGACATACCACCCCAGACCATGACGGACCCTCCACCTCCAAATCGATCCCGATCCAGAGTACAGGCCTCAGTGTAATGATCTTTCCTTCGACGATTAACGCAAATCCGACCATCACCCCTGGTGAGACAAAACTGCGACTTGTCAGTGAAGAGCACTTTTTACCAGTCCTGTCTGGTCCAGCAACAGTGGGTTTGTGCCCATAGGCGTCGTTGTTGCCGATGATGTCTGTTGAGGACCTGCCTTACAACAGGCCTACAATCCCTCAGTCCAGCCTTTCTCAGCCTATTGCGGACAGTCTGAGCACTGATGGAGGGATTGTGTATTCCTGGTGTAACTCAGGCAGTTGTTGTTGCCATCCTGAACCTGTCCTGCAGGTGTGATTTTCGGATAAACCGATCCTGTACAGGTGTTGTTACACGTGGTCTGCCACTGCGAGGACGATCAGCTGTCCATCCTGTCTCTCTGTAGCGCTGTCTTAGGCGTCTCACAGTACAGACATTGAAATGTATTTCCCTGGCCACATCTGCTGTCCTCTTGCCTCCTTGCAGCATGCCTAAGGCACATTCACGCAGATGAGCAGGGACCCTGGGCATCTTTCGTTTGGTGTTTTTCAGAGTCAGTAGAAAGGCCTCTTTAGTGTCCTAAGTTTTCCTAACCGTGACCTTAATTGCCTACCGTCTGTAAGCTGTTAGTGTCTTAACGACTGTTCCACAGGTGCAAGTTTATTAATTGTTTATGGTTAATTGAACACGCATGGGAAACAGTGTTTAAATACTTTACAATAAAGATGTGAAGTTATTTGGATTTTTACGAATTATCTTTGAAAGACAGGGTCCTGAAAAAGGGACGTTTCTTTTTTTGCTGAGTTTATATACTGTATTTTATACCATCTATTGCATCTTGCCTATGCCACTCGGTCATCGCTCATCCATATACTTATATGTATATATTCTTATTCCATCCCTTTACTTAGATTGGTGTGTATTAGATTGTTGTTGTAGAATTGTTAGATTACTGTGCGATATTACTGCACTGTCGGAACTAGAAGTACAAGCATTTCGCTACACTCGCAATGACATCTGCTAACCATGTATATGTGACCAATAAAATGTTATTTGATTAGATTTATTTAGTCTATCTCTGACTTCACCATTTTAAAAATATATAATGGAGATATCCAGATGGATGTCATCACTGCTCTGACTTTTTGCTGTCACCACAATGGCCGCTGTATTAAAACAATCGGATTAAATCTGCATGTATTAAAAATGGACTCATATGCTGCCCACTGGCTGGGATATTAGATGGACATGTTACTAATTTTAAAACCTTTAATGACTACCCATCCCGCATGCGGGAGCGTAATCATCGACTGACACTAATTAGCATAACGCAACGGACAAAAATATTCCTCGAAAATATTCCTATTCATGAAAATCACAAATGAAATATATTGAGACACAGCTTAGCCTTTTGTTAATCACCCTGTCATGACAGATTTTCAAAATATGCTTTACAGACAAAGCTAGACAAGCATTTGTGTAAGTTTATTGATAGCCTAGCATAGCATTGTGTCCAGCTAGCAGCAGGTAACTTGGTCATGGAAATCAGAAAAGCAATCAAATGAAATCGTTTACCTTTGATGAGCTTCGGATGTTTTCACTCACGAGACTCCCAGTTAGATAGCAAATGTTCCTTTTTTCCAAAAATATTATTTTTGTAGGAGAAATAGCTCCGTTTGTTCTTTATGTTTGGCTGAGAAATTGCTCGGAAATTGCAGTCACGAAAACGCCAAAAATATTCAAAATTAGCTCCATAATATCGACAGAAACATGGCAAACGTTGTTTATCAATCCTCAAGGTGTTTTTCAAATATCTATTCGATAATATATCCGTCGGGACAAATAGTTCTTCAGTAGGACCGATTGGAATAATGGTTACCTCTGTATTTTACTCGAGAGTCACCCTGGGAGCCATCAGGTGACCACTTTCGCAATGTAGCCCTTACGGGTATTCTTCAACATGAATGTGTAAAACTATGTCACAATGCTGTAGACACCTTCGGGAATACGGAGAAAGAGTAATCTGGTGGATAGCCCATTCACTTCTCAATAGGGACCATTGGAATGCAGCGCTTTCAAAACATGAGGCACTTCCGGATTGGATTTTTCTCAGGCTTTCGCCTGCAACATCAGTTCTGTTATACTCACAGACAATATTTTTACAGTTTTGGAAACTTTAGAGTGTTTACTATCATAAGCTGTCAATTATATGCATATTCTAGCATCTTGTCCTGACAAAATATCCCGTTTATTACGGGAACGTTATTTTTCCAAAAATGAAAATACTGCCCCCTAGTCACAAAAGGTTATTAAGGGCTTTGAGAGAAGGAAATAATATGTTACTTTTAGCAAAAACATCTACTTGAATTAAGCCAGTCTATACATTTTAATTATTTGGGAGATGGACAATGTTATTCATGCTGAAAAATGCAAAGCTAATACAGTATGTAAATTAGGCTGATATGATTGTAATATCTCCTGCAGCTGGGCACATTACTATTCAGGCAGCTTAGATCAAAGCTCTACATGACCAATAGGTTTCCACTAGCAGGTGTGTGTGTGAATTTTCTTGACCATGACTAGGCTACATTTTATAATGTACTAGATGCAGTGGAAATTCATCTGTCAGATGAAATACAGGCCTACAGCACATTTCCTGTAGACAACAACAGAAATGCTACTCTGTGAAATAAGCAATTCATCTGGTGTTAGAGGTCGTTCGTGCAAAAGCCTTACAAGCTTTACTTGATTCATGTACGAACAGAAGGATGATTATCCTCCCTGGAGGCTAGACTTATGGAAGTGCTACTACAATGGGCAGGGCACCAGAGCAGAGTCACTGACAGGCAGTGGGTGAGATGAAGGTGGCACTTTAAATTACCCACAAACACAAAGCCCACTATATTTATAGCTATATGGCACTTCCTTGTGATTGAATTAGACTACATTTCAACAGGAGGTGCACTTAAAAGAAACTATGTGACTGTGCAACTGGTAGACATGTCACTGATGTAGTTTTGCTGCTATTGAAATATGCCTTTACTGGACCTGCTTCTTTCCAACACCAGTATCAGAAGAGTGGGGGCTGCACTCAAACCGCCCCCCATCATTAAAGCTCTATTAGTTAACATTATGCAAGGGTGGTTCCCTTCTAATAATGACTACCCTACCATTAATCCCATGGCAGAAGACTAGTTTCATGACATACTACAGTATAGGATATATTTTAATGACTTTTAAAAAGTATGTCGTCACTGTTGTGTTTTTATTATTTACAGTCGTCTTACCTTCTGCTGTCGTCTGGCCATGTCGGTGGGTTGCTTGGCATTAAAAGGGTAGGCAATGCAGCGCATTACAAAGACATAGAGCTGGAGCCTCTTCTTTCGCTCTTCCTCCTCCCTCTGCATCTTTTCCAGATCATCTTTCTCCTTATCGCTGGCCACCGAGGGGCTGGGGCTGGATGGGCGAGCACTGCTTCCCCGGCTTGAGGGCTGGAGCCCACCAGAACTCTCGGTGGTCCGGCTGGGTGACACCCGTGCGCCCCCGGTATTTGGTGCCAACACCTCTTTGCGTTCTTCTTCTACCATCTCATCCGCTTCCTCCTCACTGGAAGATGGGTCCAACATGTTGGTGGTCTTGGATGGAGACTATCTAGACAGAATGAAAAAGCGGAGACCAAAAAGAATATTAGTGCCACAGGTTTTTCAAGAACGACAGTGTTCAGAGACAGCTGCTATCTGTGTTGCATTGGCAACGCTAGAGGGGGGAGGGGGGATGAGTAGAAAAAAATACTGATAAACTCGATGTAAACCAGGAAATCTCAGTTGAGAGGAATTACGAAAGCCCAAGACTGATGTAGAAAGAGAGTAGGCCTGGGCTGGTCAAACTGCACAAAAAGCTATTGAATTCGAACAAAATAAATGTGTAGTTGCTTACCCTACGAGTTTTCAGCGTTTAACTCTCCAGTCACCGCCGGGGATTTGCTAGGATGCTATGAGAAGGGGTGGGGTCGGATGAAAGACAATAAAGAACGCTTTTCAATAGCCTGCTAAGCAACGCGCGGATGGGGAAGGTACCGGGAACTGACCATGGTTCTGAATATAAAGGCGAATTACAGCGGGCGGTGGGAGCGCAGTTGACGCGACAACCTATTTACTACACCCACCTGATGATCTGAGACATCTCCAATGGAGATTCTCACAAATTACGCCTTTTCCCACATCATTATTTATTTATTCCCAATATTCAATATTATTTCCGCAAACTCCACTTGTTGCCCTATTCTGAATTTGATACATGGAATAGTCAATAGTCAATCTTGAAGTGCGTGATTTAATCGACTATTAATTCCTACATGTTTGTACATTATAGTGCCTATGTTGCATTGTTCCCTAGTAGGACTAGGGTAATATTGCCTATAGGGCCTATATCCTACGTATCAGAATTGAGCTGCAAAATTAAATCAGTATGGTGATGACATATATGCGTTATAGAAAACACATTTAGCCTACACATCTCCACGGTTGTCATCAATCTTCAATGCTGACAGCATGATGCCTGGCCCTGGAGTAATTGTCAACGTTTTGTTAAAAATAGATTAGATTTGAAAAAAATAAATAAACATAAACTGCTGTTTTAAGGATGAAATTTCAACCACATGAGTGTGTCATCATGGTAATCAATTTTCAACATACACAAACCTTGTATAAAATATGTTGAATTTGTACCTTTGAAACAACACAAGATCTTCAACATTATATCCACTATCAGAAATAAAAGAGTCTGAACAGACAGCACCTCTTACTGGAGGGCTGATTTATCTTCAGCTATACTTCTGATCTCCATCCAGTGTTTTAACAAAGCCCAGGCCTGCTTCACTTTGATTTTTGTCAGGAACTACTATCAATGTGCAATTATGTGAATTGATACATTTTAATAGCGAAATAGATTCACTGTTGCTATCGAAGTCATAGGTAAGTCATATATCATCAATGATACTATTTAGTCCTAGCTAGTATTTGCGAAGTCATCAACAGCTATTGTTTCAATTCAACCCAGGGTTCAATTACAACTAGACAATACATATAGGCCTTGGGTTCAAGCTTTGGTTGATTTCCAATGTAATAATTCATGTGTTGGATTCACATCTCCATCTCAGTCAAAAAGCAATTTTAAAGAATAGCACTAAATCAAACTTAATTTGAAGTGCATTTGAAGTTTGATTTTATTTAGTCACATTTAGTCACTTTAATTTTGGTTGAGACGGAGACTTGAATCCAACATATCAATTTTTAATTTGTAGACAAACTGGAATTAAAGCAGTCAGTGACACAAAATATCTGCTTTAAATGCTGATATTTGGTTGCATTGACAACCAAACACAATTCAATATCACTTTAGCAATACAATAAATAACCTATTAACTTGTGGACAAGTTAACAAATGATATGTTGGATTCACGTCTCCAAGTACACCACAAATAAAAATTAAGGAATAGGATTAAGCCAGTGGCTCAGATGAAACTATCCAAGCATTAGCATCTCCTTTAAATGTTGATAGTTGCTTGCATTGTCAACCAAACACATTTCAATATAACTCTTGTAATACGTTAACTAGCCTAAAGTTAAGGCTAATTAATGTAACAGTATTTAATTTAATTTAAAATGAGTAACACATCCATTGCCACATTGAGGTTACTGTAACTAAAGTTGATGATAATGTGGATGAAAATATATTTATCTTTTAGGCATGTGATTTTGACTGAAAACAGAAAGAATTACTTTTTTTTCATTATCAAATGAAAATGTATTGGTTACATACACAGTTATGCAAATACTATCGCAGGTGCAGCAAAATGCTTATGTTTCTAGCTCTAACATCTAACGTCTGACCCGGTGTAGGATGTGGCAGGGTTTGTACACTATTACGGATTACAAAGAGAAAACCAGCAGTGATTTTCCCAGTAATGCAAATATCCCAGATGAGCTGAATGACTGAATGACAACACTGAGCCAGGCATGAGAGCCCCTACTGTTTAGTAGCATCCAATTGGTAGTGACAGTCTTGTCTCATCGCTGCAACTCCCGTATGGATTTGGGAGAGGCGAAGGCCGGGAGCCGTGCGTCCTCCAAAACACAATCCAGCAAAGCGGCACTACTTCTTGACACAATGCCATTTAACCCGGAAGCCAGTTGCAATGTGTCGGAGGAAACACTGTGCACCTGACAATCGTGTCAGCGTGCATTGTACCAAGCCCACCACAGGAGTTGCTAGAGCGCGGTGGGACAAGACCCTCCCCTAACCCGGACGACGCTGGGCCAATTGTGCGCCGCCCCATGGGTCTCCCAGTTGCGGCCGGCTGTGACAGAGCCTGGACTCAAACCAAGATCTCTATTGGTACAGCTAGCATTGCGATGCAGTGCCTTAGACCACTGCGCCACTCGGGAGGTCCGATGTAAGACTTAACTTATTTAACACTCACAAGGCCGCTGGGCCAGACGGAATACCAGGGCACATTGTCAGAGCATGAACAGACCAGCTGGCAAGTGACTTCACAGACATTTTCAACATGTCCTTGTCCCAGTCTGTAATCCTAACATGTTTCAAGCAGACCACCATTGTCCCTGTTCCTGAGAACCAGTGGTGGAAAAAGTAGTCAATTGTCATACCTTAATAGAAAATGACTCAAGTAATAGTGAAATTCATCCAGTAAAATACTACTTAAGTAAAAGTCTAAACGTTTTTGGTTTTCAATATTAATAAGTATCAAAAGTAAATGTAATTGCTAAAGTATATTTAAGTATCTGTCACGTAGAGTAGGCCAGAAGGCTAAACTGGATAACCTAACCTCTATCAAAATAAAAAGATGGCGGAACCGCAAAAGTTCTTCTGTGCAAAGGTGTTTATTTACAAGTGATTCCGGAACAAAAAACAACAGTACTGCCATCAACGTCTACTTTATGGGACAGCTTAAAAACAATGCTGCCCCATCCACAGCTCAATCCAAACTGCCTCTCCATGACTGAAAGAGAGGCTCCTTTTGTAGGGCTAGCCCCTCCCCTCAGAACAATTAACCCTAATTAATGAATCAATTAACAATACAAACCTACATTTCCCATGAACTAAACATACTAAAGGATATACATTGCAACACGGTTTTAAACAATATCCCAACATAACATTTAATACATTACATCACTACTGACAATATCTTTCAATATGCCCATATGCATTTATGAGCCATTTGGGACAGGCACTATAAAGCCAACCCAATTCCCTTAGCTCGGGTCCTTTTCCAGCATACCCGGAAGCTACAGAGATGGAGAGAGAGGAACAGAACAAACAAACAATGCGCTCATCCACAATATTGATAAGTAAAATAATTATTGTATCTCTCAAATATGAACATTGACAAGTGTGAAATGCATGCACCAAGACAGAAGTTAATTTGTGTGTCGACCCACATTGTTAACTTATCTTATAATGGCGCAGGGAGGAGTGATGAATATGTGTGTGCGTTAAAGAACCAAATGCTGCCCGCGGCCAGTGACGGACTTCTACGTCACAGTATCAAAAGTAAAAAATAATAACAAATTCCTTATATTTGTAACTGACGAGGAGGAGTAGTAGGAAGGATCGGAGGACCAATGCGCAGTGTGGTAAATGTTCATGATTGTAACGGCTGTCTTGGGAAGAAGGTGAGGACCAATGCACAGGTGGTACGTGTTCATCTTTTTTAATGTAAACTGAACACTGAATAACAAAACAACAAAGAAAATAACCAAAACAGTTCTGTCTGGTGCAGACCCACAAAGACAGAAAATAACCACCCACAAAACACAATAGAAACCAACGATTGACAGCTGCCTCTGATTGAGAACCATACCAGGCCAAACACAGAAATGGCAAATCATAGAAAACTAACATAGACAACCCACCCCCTGACCATACTAAAACAAAAGACAAAACAAAGGTACTAAGGTCAGAACGTGACAGTAACTCCCCCAAAGGTGCGGACTCCGGCAGCAAAACCTGAACCTATAGGGGAGGCTCTGGCAGCTCCTGACTGGCGGGCGGCTCTGGCAGCTCCTGACTGGCGGGCGGCTCTGGCAGCTCCTGACTGGCGGGCGGCTCTGGCAGCTCCTGACTGGCGGGCGGCTCTGGCAGCTCCTGACTGGCGGGCGGCTCTGGCAGCTCCTGACTGGCGGGCGGCTCTGGCAGCCCCTGACTGGCGGGCGGCTCTGACAGCCCCTGACTGGCGGGCGACTCTGGCAGCTCCTGACTGGCGGGCGACTCCGGCAGCTCAGGACAGACGGGCGACTCCGGCAGCTCAGGACAGACGGGCGACTCCGGCAGCTCAGGACAGACGGGCGACTCTGGCAGCTCAGGACAGACGGGCGACTCTGGCAGTGCTGGGCAGGAGGAAGACTCTGGCAGCACTGGACGGGAGCACCTGTCGGAAGGAGACGGAGAGACACTCGATGCCCACTCTAGCCTGGCCGATATGAGGCGCTGCAATGTACCGCACCGGGCTATGCACGCGCACCGGAGACACCGTGCGCCTCATTGCATAACACGGTGCCTGCCCGGTCCCTCTCTCTCCACGGTAAGCACGGGAAGTTGGCGCAGGTCTCCTACCTGACTTCGCCACACTCCATGTGTGCCCCCCCAATACGTTTTTGGGGCTGCCTCTCGGGCTTCCAGCTGCTCTGCCGTGCTGCCTCCTCATACCGCCGCCTCTCAGCTTTTGCTGCCCCCAGCTCTGCCTTGGGGCGGCGATATTCCCCAGCCTGTGCCCAGGGTCCTTTGCCGTCCAGGATCTCCCAAGTCCAGTTCTCCAGGTATTGCTGCCTCTCGTCACCACGCTGCTTGGTCCTTTCTTGGTGGGTGGTTCTGTAAGCCAAACACAGAAATGGCAAATCATAGGAAACTAACATAGACAACCCACCCAACTCACGACCATACTAAAACAAAAGACAAAACAAAGGAACTAAGGTCAGAACGTGACAATGATATTTATTATAACTTAGAACACTAAAGAATAAAACAACAAAGAGAACAAAATGAAACCGAAACAGTTCTGTCTGGTGCAGACACAAAACAGGAAATAATCACCCGCAACTCAAGGGTGAAAACAGGCTACCTAAGTATGGTTCTCAATCAGGGACAATGATTGACAGCTGCCTCTGATTGAGAACCATACCAGGCCAAACACAAAAATCCCAAATCATAGAAAAAAGAACATAGACAACCCACCCAACTCACGCCCTGACCATACTAAAACAAAGACAAAACAAAATGAACTAAGCACGCACGAACCAGGCACGGTTTTCAGTTTATTTATTTATGGAGAGCCAGGGGCACACTCCAACATAAATTTACAAACAAAGCATTTGTGTTTAGGGAGTCCGCCAGGGATGTCCCTTGATAAGTGCATGAAGTGGACCCTGAGCATTCCGTAACAGCATCCTCAGATCCTCAAAAGGTTCTACAGCTGCACCATCGAGAGCATCCTGACTGGTTGCATCACTGCTTAGTATGGCAACTGCTCGGCCTCCAACCGCAAGGCACTACAGAGGGTAGTAAATCACTGGGGCCAAGCTTCCTGCCATCCGGGACATCTATACCAGGCAGTGTCAGGGGAAGGCCCTACAAATTACGACACGGCAAGTGGTACCAGAGCGCCAAGTCTAGATCCAAAGGCTTCTAAAACAGCTTCTACCCCCAAGCCATAAGACTCCTGAACACCAAATCAAATGGCTACCCAGACTATTTGCATTGCACCCCCCCTCTTTTACACCGTTGCCACTCTGTTGTTGTCTATGCATAGTCACTTTAATAACTCTACCTACAGTTACTACCTACAGTTACATACATTTAAACTGAGTTTTTCACAAGTTCTAACATTTAATCCTAGTAAAAATTCCCTGTCTTAGGTCAGTTAGGATCACCACTTTATTTTAAGAACTTGAAATGTCAGAGTAATAGTAGACAGAATGATTTTTTTCAGCTTTTATTTCTTTCATCACATTCCTAGTGGGTCAGAAGTTCGTTTCGGGTAGCCTCCCACAAGCTTCCCACAATAAGTTGGGTTAATTTGGCCCGTTCCTCCTGACAGAGCTGGTGTAACTGAGTCAGATTTGTAGGCCTCCATGCTCGCACACACTTTTTCAGTTCTGCCCACAAATTTTCTATAGGATTGAGGTCAGGGCTTGGTGATGGCTACTCTAATTCCTGAATACTGAATTTGTTGTCCTTAAGCCATTTTGCCACAATTTTGGAAGTATGCTTGGGGTCATTGTACATTTGGATGACCAATTTGCGGCCAAGCTTTAACTGATGTCTTGAGATGTTGCTTCAATATATCCACATAATTTTTACGCCTCATGATGCCACCTATTTTGTGAAGTGCACCAGTCCCTTCTGCAGCAAAGCACCCCCACAACATGATGCTGCCACTCACGTGCTTCACGGTTGGGATGGTGTTCTTCAGCTTGCAAGTCTCCCCCTTTTTTCTCCAAACATGACAATGGTCATTATAGCCAAACAGTTATATTTTTGTTTCATCAGACCAGAGGACATTTCCCCAAACAGTACAATCTCTGTCCCCATGTGCAGTTGCAAACCGTAGTCTGGCTTTTTTTGTGGCGGTTTTGGAGCAGTGGCTTCCTCCTTGCTGACGGCCTTTCAGGTTATGTCAATATAGGACTCGTTTTATTGATACTTTTGTACCTGTTTCCTCCAGCATCTTCACAATGTCTTTTGCTGTTGTTCTGGGGTTGATTTGCACTTTCTGCACCAAAGTACGTTGACAGAACGTGTCTCCTTCCTGAGCGGTATGATGGCTGCATGGTCCCATGGTGTTTATACTTGCGTACTATTGTTTTTACAGATGAACGTGGTATCTTCAGTCATTTGGAAATTGCTCCCAAGGATGAACCAGACATGTGGAGGTCTACAATTTATTTTCTGAGGTCTTGGCTATGTCATGACTGTCCTGATCAGATCAGGTTACAGGAGACCATAACCCTACAGATGATCTCTCACCCCCAACAGAGGAGGAGAGATCTACGGGTCTGAAGATGTGGGGATTTTATGACCCCTCATGCCCATGGTAAATCTTAGGCCACAGACAACATTCCTTTGTCCTCTCACTATGGAGAATTAGTCTCAGAACATTAAACATGCAATAAAGGGACTTTGGAACAATGGTTTCCATCAGTCACAATGGTGGTCATGACGATAGATGGAATATGGAAATGTATGTCATTTTTGTTTTGTTGTTAAAGGTTAATAGATGACGTTATTATGAAAACATTGTAACTGTGTCAGGACCCGGTTACGAACCTGGGTCTCCGGAGTGAGAAACAGTCACTTAATCAACTGAGCCACGAATAGTCAGCAGAACCCAGAAGATGAGGCAGACACAGCAGTACTTAAGACGGTGTATTTAATAAAGTAAAAAGGAGAAGTCCTTCAATACAAAAATAGTAAATCCAAAAGATGGTAGGAATAGCACAAAAAAGCCTTAAGAGATCCTCAAAAACAAAAACAGAACTCCACAAGAGCATCCACCGGAATCGACAAGAATACACAGAACACTAGGGCTGGGTGCTAACATACAAAAACACAGAGCACCGAACTGAGGGAAACTAAGGGTTTAAATACAATCAGGGGAAACGAGGCACAGGTGCAAATAATAATGGGGAACAAGGGAAAAAACATGAGGTAAAAAAGCACAATGGGGGCATCTAGTGACCAAAACCCGGAACAACCCTGGCCAAATCCTGACAAACTGTAAGAGTTTTCATAGGATATGCTTGATGTTTATACATTGTACATTGTGTGGAAAATATCCAAATGAAAGAGAATGTTTTGGTAAAGATGAAATGTGAAGTTTGTTGTCTAAAATTGGATTTGAGTAAAATGTAGACCTTGCTCTTAACTTGGTACGCTCAGAGAATTGCCCTAAAGGCGGTTATGCCCACTTCTGACCCAAGGGTATAAAACCTGTGAGTTAAGAATAAACAGATAAGGAGCACGTGATGCTGCGGAGCTGAGCAGACGTTGACAAACCGAGTTCTTCAAAGTTATTCTATTTTTACCTAAATAACAACGTTGAAACAATATTCTAACATCGGCTGATAAATTGTCAAGTACTTACCTTCCCAAAGAGCCATGGACCTCCGACCGAGAGGCAAGAAGGACGACCAAAACGTTGTTGATTCCCAAGATAACGATAACGCTACAGCAAGCAAGATTAGCATTAGCCCTCATAACTCAGACGACAGTTCCAGACTGTTGCTCTCAGCAGCCTCTTGCGAGCCTGCCGACATGCTGGCTACTCTCCTCCGGGAAATTCAGGATGGTAACAGAGGTCTTTCTCTGAAAATCGATAAGAAATCGGCTGAACTCCATTCCTCCATTGACGACCTGAAATCCTCCATGAAAAATCTCCTTTTGAGAACGACTGAGGCAGAGTTGCGCATTAGCACAGTTGAAGATACCATCGCTAGACATGACCAGGTCTTGACAACTGCAAAAGGACAATGCCTACCTCAAAACAAAGTAGATCAGATGGAAAACCAGAGTAGACGTAGTAATATCCGTGTGATGGGATTGAATGAGGACAGCGAGGGCCGTGACCCGGTCCGTTTCTTCACTCAATGGATCCCGGAGGTCCAAGGCATAATCAACTTCTCCAAACCGCTGGAAATCAAACGCGCCCACAGAACATCAGCGCCGAAACCCCGGCCAGATGAGCCCCCACGAGCCGTCCTGATCAGGTTCCTCCGTTTCCAAGACAGAGAGAAGACACTGCAACTCGCAAGAGCCAAAGGGGACATCACCATAGATGGAAAGAGGGTCAGCTTTTTCCCAGATATGAGCGCGGATCTCGCCAGATGCCGCAAGCAGTTCAGACCTGCCACCAAAGCACTGAAGGAGAAGAACATCACCGGCTACCTCATCCACCCTGCGCGGATGAAAGTTCAGTACAAAGGCCGAAGCCATCTCTTCGACACACCGGGAGAAGTGCACACTTTTCTCAAAGAACTGAGCAATGTCTGAGCCAGGACGGTCTCTCTGGGGGATAAAACGCAGTTCGTTTGTTTTCTCTTATCCGGATTGAACTGCTGGTATCTCCCGGTCACTTTAATTGATTTGTATATTTTCAACTAACCGTATCTTCCCGGGGTGAGTTCTATTACATTTACAGGAGAGTATATTTTGGTTTAGTCCATATCTACTGGGCGAAGCAATAAGTGGGCTTAGGCCCACTGCTTTCCCCCTCATTTATGTTAATCTTTCGTAAAGAGACTCAAGCTTCCCTTACCGTGGGCAGTAAATATTCAGCCATAAATATCTATTCACAACGTTTGTTTTCAATTTAGAGAGCTCGCAGGTTTTAGTTTACGTCAAGGTTTAGCTAGTAAGAGCAAGATGGAAAGCGAGCAGCAACGTATCTCTACAAGTGTATTCATGTTTGATTGTTGGGACTGTTGTTCTAGTCTGACAATCGGGGTGGGTGGGATTTTTATTATTTTTTTATTCCTTTTTTCTTTGTTTGTTTCCTTCCCAAAGAGACACACAGGTCACTTTTGTGCTCAAACCAAAGTTGAAACATTTCCTAATTATCTGCATATGATAGATTTCTATTCAGTTACATATTTGAAACCCAACCTATGCTTAACCCACTAAAATGTCACATTCAACGTAAAAGGTCTTAACAGCCCGATTAAAAGGAAAAGAGTCTATACATACCTTAAGAAATTAAAGGCTGACGTTGTGTTTTTCCAAGAAACACATCTTACAGCCAGTGAACACAAGAAATTGAAGAGGGAATGGGTAGGACAAGTTTTTGCATCCTCTTTTAACTCCAAAGCAAGAGGAACTGCAATTTTGATAAGTAGACACATCCCCTTCTGCGTCAACAACACCATCTCTGATCCCTCTGGCAGGTTTGTTTTGGTGCAGGGGCATATGTTTTCAGAGTCTTGGACCCTATTGAATATTTATGCTCCTAACTTCGATGACCATATGTTTATTCAGAATGTCTTCCTTCAGGTTGCTCAAGCACCACCAGGATGGCTACTGGTTGGAGGAGATTTTAATTTTTGCTTAGATACAGTTCTTGATAGGTCTTCTGATAAACCCTCACTTCTTACCAAAGCCGGCAAGCTCACCATGTCATTCATGAAAGATCTCAATTCACTAGACATCTGGAGACAGTTGCACCCACAGGATAGGGACTACTCTTTTTATTCACACCCACACAAGACACACACACGCATAGATAACTTTTTACTTTCGACACAACTGTTTCATAGAGTGTTAGATGTCGAGTATCTCCCCAGATTGCTTAGTGACCATTCTCCTCTGGTATTATCAATCTCCATTCCTAGCAAGGTAAATGGAGCATATAGATGGAGACTAAGTCCTACACTTCTAAAGCAACCTGAATTTTGTGCATTCATCAAAGAGCAGATCAATATTTTTACTTTGACAAACAAACCCTCTGCTGCTGACAGCTTCATTCTTTGGGACACATTGAAGGCCTATCTGAGGGGACAGATTATTTCCTATACTAAAGGGCTGAAGAAAAAACACGGTGCGGAACTGATTGCCCTTGAATCTGAAATCTCCGAGCTAGAGAGAACCTACCAAAGAGGCCCGACAAAAGATCTATACAGGCTTTTGGTAAATAAAAAACTTAAATATAATATTCTGAACACATATCAAGGTGAGAGGGCCATCACTAAATCAAAACAGCGTTATTATGAGCTTGGAGAGAAAGCTCACAAAGTATTGGCATGGCAACTGAAAGCAGATGAAAGTAAGAGGACAATTAATGCCATAGAAACTCTTACTAAAGAGATATCCTTCGACCCTACTGAAATTAATAATACTTTTTAGAAATACTATGAAGATCTCTACACTTCCCAATCAAGCGATGATCTATCAGAGATAGACTCCTTTCTCTCCTCTCTCAACCTCCCATGCCTGTCAGGGGAAGACAGCGAGCGCCTGAGTGAACACTTCTCAGTTCCTGAATTGTTGGGGGCCATTAAATCCCTACCTTCTAATAAATCTCCTGGGGAGGATGGCTTCCCTCCAGAGTTCTATAAAGAATTTAGGGAGCTTATGGAGGTACTTAAAAAAGCCAGAGAAGACAACTGCTTTCCAGAGTCCTTCTCTCAAGCAGTGATTACTGTAATCCACAAGAAAGGGAAAAACCCGCTAAAGTGCGCCTCCTATAGACCAATCTTTCTCCTTAACACAGATTGTAAACTGGTCACCAAGATGCTATCTAAGAGACTGGAGTCATGTCTTCCCTGTTGGTCAACCCAGATCAGACTGGCTTCATAATTAATAGATTGTCCTCCAACAATCTCAGAAGGTTCTTTGATATAATTCACCTTGCTAACAAAAACAAAATACCTAGTGTCGCAGTCTCCCTCGACGCTGAAAAGGCATTTGATAGGGTTGAATGGCCATACCTCTTTTGCGTCTTGGAAAAGTTCGGAATAGGTACCGTGTTTGTAAATTTGATAAAATCACTCTACAAATCTCCTAAAGCTAGGATTGCTACCAATGGGATTACTTCCTCCTCTTTCCCTCTTTATAGGGGGAACAGACAAGGTTGCCCAATTAGCCCCCACCTCTTTGCCCTCGCCATCGAACCGTTGGCTGAGGCTATTAGAACGTGCCCTGACATACATGGCTTTGAGGTGGGCCCCCATACCCATAAATTATCACTCTTTGCGGACGACCTTGTCTTATTTCTAACAAACCCAGAACACTCCCTCTCTCACTTGCAGATCCTACTACAGTGTTATAGTTCTTTCTCTGGATATAAGGTCAATCTTGATAAAAGCGAAATCTTACCGTTGTCTGTCTTTGACCATCATACCATCAAGCACAAGTTTCCTTTCAGATGGTCGCCTATGGGCTTCACATATTTGGGCATAATGGTGGATGGTAATCTGAACAACCTCTATAAACTCAATCTGGCCAGTTTGTTGCAAAAGGTGGAGGTTGACCTTTGTAAATGGATGGACTTACCTCTCACTCTACTGGGTAGAATCAATGTAATTAAAATGAATGTCCTGCCCAGGTTTCTATATCTGTTTCAATCTCTCCCTATCCCTGTTCCCGCAGCATTTTTTTCCTCTCTCGACAAGCTGACCAGACGGTTTATCTGGCACGGCAAAACCCCTAGGGTTGGCCTGGATAAACTGACCCTTGATTACAGTCAAGGGGGCTTAAGCCTCCCCAATTTTAGAATGTACTACTGGGCTGCACAGTCTAGGTTTCTGGCTCAGAGGTTTGACAAGGGTCCCTCTCCCTCATGGTTGAACATTGAAAAGCTTGAGGTAAATGATGACACTGGGGCAGATTTGTTTTACAAATGGGACAGAAAATCTATAAAAACCATCACAGACAACCCTTTAATCATACATTTTGTCCTGGCATGGTGCAAACTGCATGAGCTGTTCGGACGAGGGGGATTCCTTTCCCCTAAAACCCCTTTATGGAACAATAGATTGATCCCTATGTTTTCCCAGAATAGTAACTTTAGACCATGGTCTGATAAGGGGATCACTCTTCTGGAACATTGTTACGAGGAGGGAGTTCATATGTCTTTTGATCAGCTGAAACAGAAATACCACTTGCCTAACAGGGACTTCTTTAGCTACCTACAACTACGAAACTTTATTAGGGTGACTCTCAAGGGACAATGGAACCTACCTAAGATGTCACCTATTGAACAACTCTGCCACGCAGACCAACCACTGTTCAAGACCATTTCCCGTGTTTACAATGCTCTTATGTCAGGACTAACACTGCCTGGGCTAGATAAACCCCGACTTAGATGGGAGAAAGATCTGGGTATTGATCTTGATGAAGATCTATGGAGTGACCTATGCAGAGATGGGGTTACATCCACATTGAACTCCAGATACAGACTGATCCAGTTTAATTTCCTCCATCAGCTCTATATCACCCCATCTAGACTGCACAGGTTCAACCCAGATATCTCCTCCCTATGTTTTAGATGTGGCTCAGATGAAGGAACATTCCTCCATTCCACTTGGCAGTGTTCAAAACTACACGGTTTCTGGCAGGGGGTATGCGATACCATATCCTCAATTCACAGGGTTGCATTCCCTTTAGACCCGGAGGTCTGTCTACTGGGTAACTTTACTAACACCAATCTTAGGCAAAGCCATACTATATAGCTAACAGAAATATTGCTAGCGATTGCCAAGAAATGTATTGCCTTGAAATGGAAATTGGATTCCTCCCTGCCAGTTGCAATGTGGCTTTCGGAAGTTAATAGTTGTATCCCTTTGGAGAAAATCACTTACTGCTTGAGGAATAAGTTAAAGACATTTTACAGAATTTGGCAACCTTTTATTGACTATATGGAGAATCTCCCCCCTCATCTCATTGATTGAATCTATATATAATCCTCACATAATGTTTCACACGTAATGTATAATATGTAGCCTACGGCAGGTGATCCAATGTCTCGTTATTTTGTTATTTTTTTAATATATATATATATTTTTTTATTATTGTATGTTTGTTTATATAATTATAATTATATTTTTTTTATTATTATGTTCGTCTGTTACTGTCACTTTGTCCTATCGTTGTCTAATATCTTTTCACTTTTGTTTTGAATGTTCTTATTTGGAAAATGCAAAAATATTATTATTTTTTTTAAATAAAGAATAAACAGATAAGACTAAGTGACCCAAGCTGCAGCCAAGGTCTAAAAAGTCAACGAACCCAAAACGCAACACAAGGTTGAAAACAAATAAATCTTTTTTTCTACCCATGCCCATGATGAGTAGCTGTGTCTAAGCGGGTGAATTCAAGCCGGACCACCTAATCTCCACTCTCCATCGAATCGTGGTATCTACACTGTTTCATTCCTACACTGTGAGCTCTGAGCTACAGAGCTGTCTGTCCTCAGAAGACCCCTCCCAGAGCAAGGGCGAGGAATCAGACCAAAAGGACACTGACATCGTGAGGACAACCAGAGAGTTGCGCCGGAGAAGTGCGTCATTGAGAAGCCTAAACGACCCACGTGGAGCTTTCCATCTGAGATCTCCCACACGTAATTACATCATTATATTCAGACCCATAAGAGCGGCGGTTCGGGGCAAGGCTAGGGTTAAAATAAGCATAACTGACAAATGCACCCAAATGTATATTTCTCTTGTGTACTTTCTCTTTTTCTCTCTCGTTTAAATCCACATTTTGGGTAACATGCGCCATAGTGTGTTGGCCCGTTATACTAAGTTCTAATCAATAGCCTAGACTGTGTTTTGTGTATGTGTATTTTTTATCATCATTTTAGTTTTCTAGTAAATAAATAATCCATTAAGATTGGTGTGGTAAGAACTCATTGGTGGGACCCGGGTCCGTGCAGATTCCCAGATTATGCGACGTTCAGAATGAGATTGTAGAGGAAACTGATTAATTAGCGACTGTTGTAAAATCGATATTCTGATATTCTTTGAGTTAATTTGGGAAATAGAAACTCAATAAAACTAATTTCCCCATGGTGCCCCAGGTTAATGAGTTAATAATTGCATCATTAATTTAATCACGCAATTAGAAAACTTTAATCATTCGATGAGCAACAGTCATCACATTAACTAATACAACGTCAAGACAGCAAATTTCTTTTGATTTTCCCATGATGTCAAGCAAAGAGGCACTGAGTTTAAAGGTATGCCTTGAAATACAGCAACAGGTACACCTCCAATTGACTCAAATGATGTCAATTAGCCTATCAGAAGCTTCTAAAGCCATGACATCATTTTCTGGAATGTTCCAGGCTGTTTAAAGGCACAGTCAACTTAGTGTATGTAAACTTCTGACCCACTGAAATTGTGATACCGTGAGATATGTGAAAAAATCTGTCTGTAAACAATTGTTGGAAAAATGACTTGTGTCATGCACAAAGTAGATGTCCTAAACGACTTGCCAAAACTATAGTTTGTTAACAAGAAATTTGTGGAGTGGTTGAAAAACGAGATTTAATTAATGACTCCAACCTAAGTGTATGTAAACTTCCGACTTCAACTGTACAGTGAGGAGAACAAGTATTTGATACACTGCCGATTTTGCAGGTTTTCCTACTTACAAAGCATGTAGAGGTCTGTAATTTTTATCATAGGTACACTTCAACTGTGAGAGACAGAATCTAAAACAAAATTCCAGAAAATCACATTGTATGATTTTTAAGTAATTCATTTGCATTTTATTGCATGACATAAGTATTTGATACATCAGAAAAGCATAACTTAATATTTGGTACAGAAACCTGTGTTTGCAATTACAGAGATCATGTGTTTCCTGTAGTTCTTGACCAGGTTTGCACACACTGCAGCAGGGATTTTGGACCACTCCTCCATACAGACCTTCTCCAGATCCTTCAGGTTTCGGGACTGTCACTTGGCAATACGGACTTTCAGCTCCCTCCAAAAATGTTCTATTGGCTTCAGGTCTGGAGACTGGCTAGGCCACTCCTGGACCTTGAGATGCTTCTTACGGAGCTGCTCCTTAGTTGCCCTGGCTGTGTGTTTTGGGTCGTTGTCATGCTGGAAGACCCAGCCACGACCCATCTTCAATGCTCTTACTGAGGGAAGGATGTTGTTGGCCAAGATCTTGCGATACATGGCCCCATCCATCCTCCCCTCAATACGGTGCAGTCGTCCTGTCCCCTTTGCAGAAAAGCATCCCCAAAAAATGATGTTTCCACTTCCATGCTTCACGGTTGGGATGGTGTTCTTGGGGTTGTACTCATCCTTCTTCTTCCTCCAAACACGGCAAGTGGAGTTTAGACCAAAAAGCTCTATTTTTGTCTCATCAGACCACATGACCTTCTCCCATTCCTCCTCTGGATCCTCCAGATGGTCTTTGGCAAACTTCAGACGGACACGGACATGCGCTGGCTTGAGCAGGGGGACCTTGCATGCGCTGCAGGATATTAATCCATGACGGCGTAATGTGTTACTAATGGTTTTCTTTGAGACTGTGGTCCCAGCTCTCTTCAGGTCATTGACCAGGTCCTGCCATGTAGTTCTGGGCTGATCGCTCACTTTCCTCATGACCACTGATGCCTCAAGAGGTGAGATCTTGCATGGAGCCCCAGACCGAGGGTGATTGACCGTCATCTTGAACTTCTTCCATTTTCGAATAATTGTGCCAACAGTTGTTGCCTTCTCACCAAGCTGCTTGCCTATTGTCAGGTAGCCCATCCCAGCCTTGTGCAGGTCTACAATTTTACCCATGATGTCCTAACACAGCTCTATGGTCTTGGCCATTGTGGAGAGGTTGGAGTCTGTTTGATTGAGTGTGTGGACAGGTGTCTTTTATACAGGTAACAAGTTCAAACAGATGCAGTTAATACAGGTAATGAGTGGAGAACAGGAGGGCTTGTCAAAGAAAAATGAACAGGTCTGTGAGAGACGGAATTCTTACTGGTTGGTAGGTGATCAAATACTTATGTCATGCAATAAAATGCAAATGAATTACTTAAAAATCATACAATGTGATTTTCTGGACCTGCAAAATCGGCAGTGTATCAAATACTTGTTCTCCCCACTGTACATATTATCTCAATTACCTTGATACCGGTGCCCCGGCACATTGACTCTGTACCGGTAGCCCTTGTATATAGCTCTGCTATTGTTATTTACTGCTGCTCTTTATTATTCTTATCCGTTACTTTGTTTTTCTTACTTTTTTGGGGTATTTTCTTTAAACTGCATTGTTGGTCAAGGGCTTGTAAGTAAGAATTTCACTGTAAGGTGAAAACACCTGTTGTATTTGGCACATGTGACAAATACAATTTTATTTTATTTTATTTAACCTGCCTAAACGATTATCGTCCCGGAGCACTCACATCTCTAACCATGAAATGCTTTGAAAGGCTGGTCATGGCACACATCAACACCATCATCTCAGCCACCCTGGACCCAATCCAATTCGCATACCACCCCAACAGATCACACAATCTCTATTGCACTCCACACTGCTCTCTCCCACCTGGACAAGAAGAATACTTATGTGAGAATGCCGTTCATTGACTACAGCGCAGTAGTAGTCGGCTGTACCTGCACCAAAATACCAGTATTTTTCATTCATACTGCAGCTTGTTCTAATCTTTTTAAATAGGTAGCCAATTTGTTTTCAGCAGTTTTCTTTCCATAACTGATCAAAACTCATTTTCTCATGGCTCTCTCTTGTTCCTCTGCAGCAGACAATTGTAAGATCTCGCGATCTTCATAATATTATACCGTGAGGTCCCTGGAAATTCCCAGCCCTAGTAACAACACATATGACTAACTGACCCCTCAGGGGTGTGTGCTTTGTCCCTCCTATACTCCCTGTTCACCTATGACTGTGTGGCAACACGTCTCCAACGCCATCATCAAGTTTGCTGATGACACGACGGTGGTAAGCCTGAGCACCGACAACGATGATACAGCCTACAGGGAGGAGGTCAGAGACCTGGCAGCGTGGTGCCAGAACAACAGCAACCTCTCCCTCAACATCAGAAAGACAAAACGGAGCTGATTGTGGACTACAGGAAGTAGAGGGGCGAGCACGCTCCAAAACAGATCGACAACTCTGTAGTGAAGTGGGTCGAGAGCTTTAAGTTCCACATCACCAAGGACTTAACATGGACCTCTCACAGCAGCACTGTTGTGAAGAAGGCTCAACAGTGCCTCTTCCCCCTTAGGTTGAAAATATATGGCATGGCCCCTCAGATCCTCGAAGGGTTCTACAGCTGCACCATCGAGAGCATCTTGACTTGCTGCATCACCACTTGGTATGGCAACTGCACAGCGCTCGATCGCAAGGCACTACAGAGGGTCGTGTGGATGGCCCAGTCCATGGGGCTAAACTCCCTGCCATCCAGGACCTCTATACCAGGCGGTGTCAGAGGAAGGCCCGGAAAATTGTCAAAGACCCCAGCCACCCAAGCCATAGACTGTTCAATCTGCTACCACATGGCAAACGGTATCAGAGCGCCAAGTTCAGGACCAAAAGGCACCCATAACAGCTTCTACTCCTAATACATAAGACTGCTGAACAGTTAATCAAATGGCTACCTGGACTATTGAATTGACCTTTTTTTTCACTCACTCTCTTGCACGGACTCTACCCACATGCTCACATATGCTTACACTGACACTCCAACACACTACACATTTTCACACACACTGCTTCTACTCTATACAGAGTGCCAAAACACTTTTACCCCGACCTATATGTTAACATTACCTCAACTACCTTGTACCCCTGCACATTGACTTGTTACCGGTAATCCTTGTATATAGTCTCGTTATTGTGTTACTATTTTCTATTTGCACATTTTCTTACTTTTTAACTTTGCATTGTTGGGAAACGACTCGTAAGTAAAAATCTAATCAAATCAAATTTTATTTGTCACATACACATGGTGTCACGTCCTGACCTTAGTTCCTTTTTATGTCTCTGTTTTAGTTTGGTCAGGGCATGAGTTGGGGTGGGCATTCAATGTTTTTGTTATATGTGTTGTATTTCTGCTTTTGGCCTGGTATGGTTCCCAATCAGAGGCAGCTGTCAATTGTTGTCTCTGAGAATCATACTTAGGTAGCCTGTGTTCCCACTATGATTTGTGGGTAGTTGTTTTCTGTTTAGTGTATGTCACCTTGCAGAACTGTTCCGTTTCTTCCATTCGCTTCGTTATTTTGTTTTTGTGTGTTCAGCTAATAAATTAACATGGACACTTACCACGCTGCACATTGGTCCGATTATTCATACTCGTCAGACGACAAAGAGATCCGTTACACAACTACCCACCACAACCGGACCAAGCAGCGTGGTAACCAGAAGCAGAGGGTTCTGGACTCCTGGACTTGGGAGGAGATTTTGGATGGTAGGGGACCCTGGGCACTGGCTGGGGAATATCGCCGCCCCCGGGAAGAGCTGGAGGCAGCCAAAGACGAGCGGCGGCATTATGAGGAGTTAGCACGGCAGCGCAACAGGGACGAGAGGCAGCCCCAAAACTGTATTGGGGGGGGGTGCTTACCGTGGCGAGAGGTGGACCGGGCAGGCATCGTGTTATGCCGTGAGGCGCACGGTATCTCTAGTGCATAGGCATAGCTGGAGTGGGCATCGAGCCAGGAGAAATGAAGCCGGCTCAGCGCATCTGGTCTCTAGTGCGTCTTCTCGGCCCGGGGTAAATATGGCACCAGCCCTACGCATGGTGTCCCCGGTTTGCAAGCACAGCCCAGTGCGGTCTGTTCCACCTTGCTGCACTTGCCGGGCTACGGGGAGTATCCAGCCAGGACAGGTTATGCAGGCTCGGTGCTTGAGACCTCCAGTGCGCCTCCACGTTCCGGTCTATCCAGTGCCTTCTCCACGCACCAGGCCTCCTGTGGCAGCCCCACACACCAGACTGTCTCTCCGTCTCCTCCCTCCAGGTGATCCCTCCTGTCCAGCGCTTCCAGAGTCTCCCTCCTGTCCAGCGCTTCCAGAGTCACCCTCCTGTCCAGCGCTGCCAGAGTCTCACTCCTGTCCAGCGCTGCCAGAGCCGCCCGTCAGTTAGGAGCTGCCAGAGCCTCCCGTCAGTCAGGAGCTGCCAGAGCCTCCCGTCAACAAGGAGCTTCGAGAGCCGCCCGTCTGTCCTGAGCTGCCAGTGCCGCCCGTTTGTCCTGAGCTGCCAGAGCCGCCCGTCTGTCCTGAGCTGCCAAAGCCGCCCGTCAGTCAGGAGCTGCCGGAGCCACCCTTCACTGGGACGCTGCTGGGGTCGCCCTTCACTACGGCGCTGCTGGAGTCTCCCATCTATTCGGGGCTCCCATCTATTCGGGGCTCGCTGCGGCGAGGGTCGCCGCTCCAAAGGTGCCACTTAAGCGGGAAAGACTATGGTGGAGTGGGGTCCACGCCCCGCGCCAGAGCCGCCACCGTGGACAGACGCGCACCCAGACCCTCCCCTTTAGGTTCAGGTCCGGAGTCCGCACCTTTGGGGGGGGGGGGGGTTCTGTCACGTTCTGACCTTAGTTCCTTTTTTACGTCTTTGTGTTAAGTTGGTCAGGGCGTGAGTTGGGGTGGGTAGTCTGTTCTTTTTTCTATCTTGTTATATTTCTATGTGTTTGGCCTAGTATGGTTCTCAATCAGAGGCAGGTGTTGTTCGTTGTCTCTGATTGAGAATCATACTTAGGTAGCCTTTTCCCCATGTTGGTTGTGGGTGTTTAATTTCTGTTTAGTGTCTGTTCACCTGGCAGAACTGTTTCGTTTTCTCTTCGTTGTTATTTTGTGTAGTGTTCAGTTTTTCAATTAAAATATGACAAACACTTACCACGCTGCATTTTGGTCTGATCCTTCTTACTCTTCCTCAGACGAAGAGGAGATTCGTTACACATGGTTAGCAGATGTTAATGCGACTGTAGCGAAATGCTTATGGTTCTAGTTCCGACCATGCAGTAAAATCTAACAAGTATTCTAATAATTTCACAACTACCTTATACACACACACAAGTATAAAGTAATGAATAAGAATATGTACATATAAATATATGGATGAGCGATGACCGAACGGCATAGGCAAGATGCAGTAGATGGTATAGAGTACAGTATATACATATGAGATGAGTAATGTAGGGTATGTATACAGTGGCATTGTTTTAAAGTGACTAGTGATACATTTATTACATCCAATTTTTAATTATTAAAGTGGCTTGAGATTTGAGTCAGTATGTTGACAGCAGCCACTCAATGTTAGTGATGGCTGTTTAACAGTCTGATGGCCTTGAGATAGATGCTGTTTTTCAGTCTCTCGGTCCCAGCTTTGATGCACCTGTACTGACCTCGCCGTCTGGATGATAGCGGTGTGAACAGGCAGTGGCTCGGGTGGTTGTTGTCCATGATCTTTTTGGCCTTCATGTGACATCGGGTGGTGTAGGTGTCCTGGAGGGCAGGTAGTTTGCCCCCGTTGATTCGTTGTGCAGACCGCACTACCCTCTGGAGAGCCTTATGGTTGTGGGCGTACCAGCCGGTGATACAGCCTGACAGGATGCTCTCGATTGTGCATCTGTACATTTTGTGAGTGTTTTTGGTGACGAGACACATTTCTTCAGCCTCCTGATGTTGAAGAGGCTCTGTTGCGCCTTCGTCACTACGCTGTCTGTGTGGGTGGACCCTTTCAGTTTGTCTGTGATGTGTAGGCTGAGGAACTTAAAACTTTCCACCTTCTCCACTACTGTCCCATTGATGTGGATAGGGGGATGCTCTCTCTGCTGTTTCCTGAAGTCCACTATCATCTCCTTCATTTTGTTGACATTGAGTGTGAGGTCATTTTCATTGCACCACACTCCGAGGGCCCTCACCTCCTCCCTGTAGGCTGTCTCGTCGTTGTTGGTAATCAAGCCTACCACTGTACTGCTGTCTGCAAACTTGATGATTGAGTTGGAGGCGTGCATGGCCACGCAGTAATGGATGAACAAGGAGTACAGGAGAGGGCTGAGAACGCACCCTTGTGGGGCCCCAGTGTTGAGGATCAGCGGGGTGGCGATGTTGTTTCCTACCCTCACCACCTGGGGGTGTCCCGTGAGAAAGTCCAGGAACCCAGTTGCACAGGGCGGGGTCGAGACCCAGGGTACTATGGTGTTAAATGCTGAGCTGTAGTCAAAAAGCATTCTTACATAGGTATTCCTCTTGTTCAGATGGGTTAGGGCAGTGTGCAGTGTGATTACATCGTCTGTGGACCTATTGGGGCGGTAAGCAAAGTGGGTCTAGGGTGTCAGGTAGGGTGGAGGTGATATGATCCTTGACTAGTCTCTCAAAGCACTTCATGATGAAGTGCTACGGGGCGCTAGTCATTTAGCTCAGGTACCTTAGCTTTCTCTAAATGTCTACAACTGTTGTATTCAGCACGTGACAAATACAATAAAATTTGAGAACGCAAAATGTATACTGAACAAAAATATAAAACGCAACATGTAAAGCGTTGGTCCCATGTTTCATGAGATGAAATGAAAACAATCCATACTCACAAAAAGCTATTGTTGTGCACAAATTTGATTATATCCCTGTTACTGAGCATTTCTCCTTTGCCAAGATAATCCACCCACCTGACAGAAGTGGCATATCAAAAAGCTGATTAAACAGCTTTCATTACACAGGTGCACCTGTGCTGGGGACAATAAAAGGCCACTCTAAAATGTGACGTTTTGACACAATGCCACAGAGCTGTTGCCAGAGAATTTTATGTTCTGAAAAAAAATCTGAAAATGTCCCAGTTCTTCCATGGGCTGCATACTCATCAGATGTCATCCAATGATGCTCTGGATTGACGTATACGACAGCGTATTCCAGTTCCCACCAATATCCAGCAACTTCTCACAGCCATTGAAGAGGAGTGGGACAACATTCCACAGGCCACAGTCAACAGCCTGATCAACTCTATGTGAAAGAGATGTGTCATGCTGCATGAGGCAAATGGTGGTCACACCAGATACTGACTGGTTTTGTGATCCGCACCACTTACTTTTTTTAAAGGTATAGTATCTGTGACCAACAGATGCATATATGTATTCCCAATCATGTGAAATCCATAGATTATAGGACCTAATTTATTTATTTAAATTCACTGATTTCCTTATAGGAACTGTAACTCAGTAAAATCTTTGAAATTGTTGCATGTTGCAATTATTATTTTATTCAGTATATAGCATTGCCAGTATAGTGCTTTCAGGAAGTATTTACATCCCTTGAATTTTTCGTATTTTGTTGCATTGCATCCTGAATTTAAAATGAATTAAATGTACAAATTTGTGTCAATGGCATGGACACAATTACCCCATAATGTCAAAGTGGAATTTTGTTTTTAGAAATGTTTTAAAAATGAAAATGAGTCAATACATATTCAACCCCTTTGTTATGACAAGCCTAAATAAGTTCAGGAGTAAAAATGTGCTCAACAAGTTGCATGGACTCACTCTGTGTGCAATAATAGTGTTTAAAATGATTTTTGAGCGACGACCTCATCTCTGTACCCCACACATACAGATAATTGTATTGGCCCTCAGTTGAGCAGTGAATTTCAAACACAGGTTCAACCACAAAGACCAGGGAGGTTTTCCAATGCGTCACAAAGAAGGGCACCTATCGGCAGATGGGTCAAAACAATACAGACATTGAATATCCCTTTGACCATGGTGAAGTTAATTAATTACACTTTGGATGGTGTATCAATACATCCAGTCATTACAACGATGCAGGTGCCCTTTCTAACTCAGTTGCCAGAGAGGAAGGAACCACCCCCCCCCCCAAAAAAAAAAAACTTTTGGGGGGTATGATATTTATCACTCGTCATTATTCACGATTCATTCAGGATTATCCGTAATCATGGTAGCATCCATATTAATGTAGAAATGTTTTGACACATTCTATTCTATTTACTGTAAAAGTGACTCCAAAAAGTGAGTGCTACAGGGCAATAGTCATTTAGTTCAGTTACCTTCACTTTCTTGGGTACAGGAGCAACGGTGGACATCTTGATGCAAGTGGGGACAACAGACTGGGATAGGGAGAGATTGAATGTAGGTAAACACTCCAACCAGCTGGTCTGCACATGCTCAGAGGATGCCGCTTGGTATGCCGTCTGGGCCAGCAGCCGTACAAGGATTAACAAGCTTGAATATCTTACTTACGTTGACCACAGAGATCGGGAGCACAGAGTCCTCGTGAGCGGCGGGAGCCTACGTCGGCGGCTCTGTGTTGTTTTGTTCAAAGCGGGTGAAGGTGTTTAGCTGGCTTTCCCTTTATAATCCATGATTGTCTGGATTCCCACCCACATGCGTCTCATGTCTGAGCCATTGAATTGAGAATCCACTTTGTCCCTGTACTGTCATTTTGCCTCTTTGATTGCCTTTCGGAGGTCATAGCTGGGTTGTTTGTACAGAACCATATTCCCAGTCACCTGGCCGTGGTTAAATGCGGTGGTTCATGTTCAAATTATCCACAGTTTTTGGTTTGGTTGGTTTGGATAAGTTCTAATCGTCACAGTAGGAAAAACATCCACTATGAACTTCCTGATGAACCCAGTCACCGAGTCAGTGTGTACATCGATACAATCCTCAAAGGTGACCCAGAGCATTTTCCAGTCTAGATTCCAATTGGTCAGACCAATGTTGAACAGTCCTTACTACGGGTGCTTCCTGCTAAAACGTTTCTCCCTATAGGTGGGGAGGAGCAGGACGGAGGGAGAGTAACAATGGTAAAGCGTGTTCTCTCCGAGTGTAGTCCAGGAGATGTGTTGATAGAATTTATGGAATGTTTCCTTTATCAAAGTCCCCAGCTACAATAAAATCGGCCTCAGGATATGCAGTTTCCAGTTTGCACAAAGTCCAGTGTAGTCCCTTGAGAGCCGTCACAGTGTCGGCTTGGGGGGGAATATACATGGTAGGGACAATGACAAAAGAAAATTATAATCTTGGCAGGTAATGCGGTCGGCATTTGATGGTGAGGTATTCTAGATCGAGAGAACAAGAGGACTTGAGTTCCTGTACGTTACCACAATTTTTTTATTTAACTGGGCAAGTCAGTTAAGAACAAATTCTTATTTACAATGACGGCCTGCCCCGGCCAACCCTGGATGACGCTGGGCCAACTATGCACTGCCCTATGGGATTCCCAATCACAGCCGGATGTGAGAAACTTGACATAAAGAAGTTACATAAAGATATAAAATGTGATTGTCTAAATACCATATAAAATGCACTACATGACCAAAAGTATGTGGACACCTGCTTGTTGAATCATGGGCAGTAATATGGAGTTGGTCCCCCTTTTTATAACAGCCTCAACTCCTTTGGGAAGGCTTTCCACTGGAACATTGCTGCGGGGACTTGCTTCCATTCAGCCACAAGTGCATTCGTGAGGTCGAGCTATAAGGCATGTCCTTATAGCCTTTTCCACGTTTGGAAAGTGGTTTGTTTTGCAATCGTTTATGAACATTTGCAATCCCATCTGTACTAGTGGCAATATCAGAACTTTTGATAAGGTAGCCACTCACTAGGCCAGTCGTTCCCAACCTTTTTCGGTTACCTTACCTTCAACTGAATTTTGCTCTGACCAGAGTACCCTGAAAACTATTCCCTCATATGTATTTTACCATGTAAGCATATAGACTCATGAGTCTTCTCATGTTCCCCAGGTTGGAAACCACTGCACTAGGCATATAAATCAGAAACTTAGCACCATTCCCTTAAATCAATGCTTTTCGGGAAAGTGAAACTTTCAGTCAAGTGATAACCAGCACAGTGCTGAAATGAAACTTGTAAAACAGAGTGACCACGCCTCTTCCGTGCGTGAGAATATCAGAGGGGGAGCATTGACTACGTGCTTTCTGACATGCATGTTTTCAAATCCGCCCCCTCAACCCAACCCCGGAATTCTCCTTCACTGGGCGGTCAGTTTCAGGGACGGGCTAATTTCACTACTAGAAAGACGTAACACAGGAACAACAGAGCAATAACAAAAGTACGGTTGTGTAGCTGCTATCTCCGCCTTAGTCAGCTTTCGATTTTGATAAATAGCGACGAAGTAGAGCACAGTCGCATTCGTCTCGTTCAATCATAACCATGGCAGCCCAGGATTTTAATATTTTACTGGCGACAGACTCATACAAGGTGAGTGTCATGATCGCCACTAACTAGAAGTTACTTACTTTCAGCAGTAGTATTATCATGTTACCAATACGATACGTGTCGCAAGCTGAAGCTGGCAACATTTTAGCATTTGCATCAGTTATATTCTTCCTTCCCAGAAATGGTTGACGAAATGTTGTGGAAGTGCGCCTGGCTAAGCTGACATTCACTCGAGGGGACCTTATTCCAAGAACTAGTATTAAGAAACTAACGTTACATTGTATACAGAAAATGCCACGAACCTAGCTACATAAACCAAACCGAAATAATGCAAAGTAACTAGCAAAATTATTCAGACCATGGCTGGTGTGCCGCCCTCAATCGTTATTTCTAATTTTAACAACTCTCATACTGAGTAGCCTAGCAATTTGACGCCTGACAAATACATTACCAATAGAGGTCAAAACGTAGCCTGGCTGGCTAGCTACCTATGTGTAATCAACATCTGACAGCTAATGCTAAATAAAGGTTAAATGCTAACTAGTTTATATGGTGTTCTGCTAGCCCTAACTTAATACTAGCCCCATTTGCTAAAAGCTAGTTTGGTACTAATTGTCTAGATGATAGATTTTTGGGGGGCATGTATTCAACTTTTTCTCAAGCCTAGCTAGGTAACTACCTCTGAGTGCACACGGCCAAACTTTACCAGAGGGCAATAGCCCGGCTCAATAAATGTCACTACCAAATGCCAAGGGTCCGCGTGATGACTTCAATTTTGTAGCGACCCCCCAACTAATCAGTCAGTAAAGGTGTCAGTCTTAATCCTTTAGACCAACGTTTCCCAAACGTGGTCCTAGTTTTACACAGCTGATTTACTACACAGCTGATTCAAAGAATTAAAGCTTGATGATTCGTTGATTATTTGAATCAGCTGAGTAGTGTTGGGGCAAAAACCAAAACGTGCACTCATTGGGATCCCGAGGACCGAGTTTGGGAGACGCTGCTACAGACCAGTGTTTCCCTGTCCTCGAGTATCCCCGACAGTACATATTTTTGTTGTGGCACCTGACAAGAACACCAGATTATACTTGTCAACTAATAATCAAGCCCTTGACAAGTAAGCAATGCACTGTAAGGTCTACACTTGTTGTAATTCTGCAGCATGTGACATAACATTTGATTAGAAGTTGAATCCAATGTTTCTGTCCAAGACTACAACAAAAATGTGTGCTGTTGAGGGGGTATTTAAGGACTGGATTTGGGAAACACTGCTATAGACCATTGATTTCAATCTCTAGCCTAAGGATCAGTCACAGCTTTGCCACTAGGTAAGCCTATTATTTTATTGATTTCATACTGATCAGAACAGTGTTGTAATTCCTACCAAATTTAAATATGTTGTCAAATGAATGGAACACATATGTATGGTATGTGTTTTGTGTTCCTCTGAAATCCTTATTAGGTTTGTTAGGTATACCTATCTGGCATATTGCCATGTTCCATCCTTCAGTACAGCACCTGGAAAGGTAGTTAGTAGTCACACATTTATATTTATTGATTAGATGTGGTCAAGGGGATGATCTTACTGTATGTAGGCATAGCCCTTGTATAATCCCTTCTGAGAATCCTGTATCTGTGCATCATGAGACTGCCGAGGTGAATATGATATGATAAATATCTTTATGGATATCCCCCAAATCTGAACAATGGTTACATTTACATTTAAGTCATTTGGCAGACGCTCTTATCCAGAGCGACTTACAACATATACAACAACCTTCCATAACAGCATAACATCCTGGTTAGCCATCCTCTTGCTGTCCTCTCCCATCAATAGCTCTCTGTTGTTGCATAATCATGTTTATGCTTTCGCTTACTTTTGGTTGACTTTGTGGTCCTTTTGTGTGAACATTGAGGGTCCAGATTCACTTATGTTTTCACTGTGAAAACTAACATCACCTGTTAACCTTTCCTAAACACCATCTCACCCATTATGGGAAGATGAAGGCAACAGCGCAACATATGGGCATCTCAAGTTTTTTTTCTCTATTTGTCCCTGGTTGTGATGACTCCCATTCCTCCAGACCTGACACTCCCAGAATTCCAGTCATGTGACATGTAATAACGTCTGATGCACTGGCACTCACTACAGCCTCAGCTGGAATGTTTGCAAAACATCTGATTTGTTATTGCTAAGATCATGAGCCAAAACCTTATGACTTCAAGATCAGCATCATGGGGAAAGGAGATTCTGAGAGGTAGGGTGAGTGAGAAGTAGAGGGAGAGAAAGTGTGGTAAAGGGAGAAAGGGCAGCTTGGAAAAAGATGGCACTGATATTGCTCACCCCTGCCTCTTTGCGCAAATTGTACATTTCCAAGTGAAGGGTAGTTGTTCTCAATTATTGAATTTCTGACCCTGGGCTCACAAAGGCCAACCTGTGTTTTGAACTGGAATGAGGAGAGCACCCCCACCCACTGGAGCTCATGTTTGGCAGAGAGAGATGTGGTACTGTACAAAGCATCAAGTTGCACACTAAGCTCTTCACTTAGCCTAACTTAAGGGCTTTTTTGCATTCGCTCCACTTTCCCTCTTGGCACATTGGGGGTAAACCCTTTGAAAATAAAACTCAGAAATAATGCTGTTTTTATGTGCACTAATCAGTTGGAATGATGTATACGATCTGTATACATCTTCCGGTGTATTAAGGTTCATTCTTAAGCTCTGAAACAAACAGTTTTGAGATTAGTCACTGTTTGTGATCTAATTTTGCAGGACTAAGCTCTCGTAGGAACATGAAATGTACCTTTCTCATCATGGGCCTACACCTCATCTCTTCACTGACCTGGCTTATTATGTTGTTAATAACATGACCTCTTGATTCCAGTTAGTTTGTCTTTTCCCTTGACTCCCTTATGTTTCCTTTGTTGTAGCCTATTTTAACTGAAATTCTCCTCTTCCACAGATCACACACTACAAGCAGTACCCTCCCAATGTCAGCAAGGTCTACTCATACTTTGAGTGCCGCCGCAAAAAGGGGGGCACCCAGTTCAGTGAGATTGTGTTTTTTGGCCTTCAGTACCTCCTGAAGAAGTATCTTTCAGGTATGTCCATTTTGCCTGTACGAGAGATTGACCGATTTATGATATTTCAACGCCGATACCGATTTTTGGAGGACCAAAAAAAAGCAGATTTTTCTATATATATGTGTAATAATGGCAATTACAACAATACTGAATGAACAATGAACACTTATTTTAACTTAATATAATACATCAATAAAATCAATTTAGTCTCAAATAAATGTTCAATTTGGTTTAAATAACGCAAAAACAAAGTGTTGGAGAAGAAAGTAAAAGTGCAATATGTGCAATGTGAAAAAGCTAACGTTTAAGTTTCTTGCTCAGAACATGAGAACATATGAAATCTCGTGGCTCCTTTAAACATGAGTCTTCAATATTCCCACATAAGAAGTTTTAGGTTGGAGTTATTATAGGACTATTTCTCTCTATACCATTTGTATTTCATATACCTTTGATTATTGGATGTTCTAATAGGTACTTTAGTATTGCCAGCCTAATCTTGGGAGTTGATAGGCTTGAAGTCATAAACAGCGCAATGCTTGAAGCATTGCGAAGAGCTGCTGGCAAACGCAGGAAAGTGCTGTTTGAATGAATGCTTACGAGCCTGCTGCTGCCTACCACCGCTCAGTCAGACTGCTCCATCAAATCATAGGCTTAATTATAATATAATAACACAGAGAAATACGAGCCGTAGGTCATTAATATGGTCAAATCCGGAAACTATAATTTCGAAAACAAAACGTTTATTCTTTCAGTGAAATACGGAACCATTACGTATTTTATCTAACGGGTGGCATCAATAAGTCTTGCTCTTACATTGCACAACCTTCAGTGTTACGTCATAATTATGTAAACTTTTTGCAAATTAGTTCGCAATGAGCCAGGTGGCCCAAACTGTTTTTATATATCCTGACTCTGTGTGCAATGAATGCAAGAGAAGTGACACAATTTCCCTAGTTAATATTGCCAGCTAACATTATTTTAACTAAATGTGCAGGTTTAAAAAAATATATACCTCTGTTTATTGGTTTGAAGAAAGGCATTGATGTTTATGGTTAGGTTCATTCGTGCAACGATTGTGCTTTTGTTAAATCATCCCCCATTTGGCGAAGTTGGCTGTCTTTGTTAGAAATGGTTTTCACACAGTTTGCAACGAGCCAGGCGGCCCAAACTGCTGCATATACCCTAACTCTGTTGCACACAACGCAAGAGAAGAGACACAATTTCCCTAGTTTAAAGAAATCCATGTTAGCAGGCAATATTAACTAAATATGCAGGTTAAAAAATATATACTTGTGTATTGATTCTAAGAAAGGTGTTTATGTTTAGGTACACTGGTGCAACGACAGTGCTTTTTTTCGCGAATGCGCTTGTTAAATCACCCGTTTGGCGAAATAGGCTGTGATTTAATGATAAATTAACAGGCACCGCATCGATTATATGCAAAGCAAGACAAGCTAGATAAACTAGTAATATCATCAACCATGTGTATTTAACTAGTGATTGTTAAGATAAGTTTAATGCTAGCTAGCACCTTACCGTGGCTCCTTGCTGCACTCGCATAACAGGTAGTCAGCCTGCCACGCAGTCTCCTCATGGAGTGCAATATAATCGGTGTCCAAAAATGCTCATTACCGATTTGTTATGAAAACTTGAAATCGGCCCTAATTAATCGGCCATTCCGATTAATTGGTCGACCTCTAGTCTGGACTATAACCTTGTAAGGAAATTCCACTTGCTTCTTTCATCTCCATTCTTTTAGAGTTCCATTCTTGAGTTTCTTCCTTCTCATTGTAGTCTGTTCTAGCCTAGTCAGTGTTTAGAGGTCACCTCAGCCCACACACTGATTTGACCCCGTGGTAAGTCGCAGTCATATGTTCTATTTACCAACAGTATTGTCCTTTGTCACATGATGTGCATGTATGACCCACTAAGTCACTTGGTGAAGGTTATTGAAAAACCTCCAAAACAAACCACAGATTACAGAAGATTTCATACACTCAACCTCAATGGAACATTTGCAAATTCAATCAAATGGCCACATCCATGCAACTATGACAGTCTAGATAAAGTATGTTTAAAAATAAATAAAAAGGGCCAACTTCAACTCATCTAATTTTAGGGGCTCCAGACATGGCAGTCGGCAGTGTTTGTATCTGGTCCCATATGCAGTCATGTGTGGAATGTGTGAACAGTGACCTATCACCCCTGAGAGGACCACTGATGGGTTTGTTTCTGACTGCTGAGGTCCTCCTCCAGGCTAGGGTTTCACTCCTCTATCCAATCAGAGAGCCTCCTCCAGCCATACTAGTCTACCATTCTCCACCACTGACTGTGTTTCTGTGGCCTTGATCACCCACTGACACTCAATTTTGACTGAATGAAAGGGAATTGCAGTAAGTGGGGGTGGGACAGATCTACTTTTACACTGATAGTTCAAATGTTGCCTGACATGTGGGCTAGTGAGTTTTTGGTTTGTTTGTTTCTGTCTGTGTTCATTTTGATTCATGAATTACTTTTTCCCCATTGTCTCCCCTAATCAGGACGAGTCATCACTGAGGAGAAGATTCAGGAAGCCAAAGTATTTTACCAGATGCACTTTAGACAGACTGTGTTTGATGAGGAAGGCTGGAGGAAAGTGCTGGAGGTAAGTGAGATGTCTCAATCAAAGACTAGACACACTCATTTTAGCTTTTCAATTAAGTCTATTTTACTGATGCAGTCTCAACTGTTAGGCTGCTCGCTGTAAGATGTTCATATGAACACACACACACACCAAGGTTGATTGTAGATTTTGATGCTGTTTCATCAGAAGTATGATGGCCGTCTCCCAATTCGAATCAAAGCGGTTCCTGAGGGGAAGATCATTCCCAGAGGAAACGTCCTCTTCACAGTGGAAAACACAGACCCAGATTTCTTCTGGCTCACCAACTATATTGAGGTAATTCTCTTAATTTCCCCCTTAGTATCCCTTTCATTGTCATTTTGTTGTACTTCCTTTCTCTAATACAGCATACGTTTCTTAAACCCTGTGAGTGTGAGTGTGTGTGTGTGTGTGTGTGTGTGTGTGTACACACACACCTCACCAGGTGGATTGTATCAGATACTGGTCAGACAGAACAGAGCTGTGACCATGTTGGGCAGTACTCCAGGGTTTGTCCCTGCTCTCAACAGAAACACAGATGATCCAATCTTTGTTGCACTCCACACTGCCCTCTCCCAACTGGACAAGTGGACACTTACGTGAGAATGCTGTCCACCGCGCTGAGGTCTGTTCAACGCTGGTCCGACCAATCTGATTCCACACTCCAAGACTGCTTCCATCACGTGGACTGGGATATGTTTCGTATTGCATCAAACAACAACATACACGAATACGCTGATTCGGTAATCGAGTTCATTAGAATGTGCGTTGAAGATGTCGTTCCCATAGCAACGATTAAAACATCCCCAAACCAGAAACCATGGATTGATGGCAGCATTCGCGTGAAACTGAAAGCGCAAACCCCTGCTTTTAATCAGGGCAAGGTGACCGGAAACATGACCGAATACAAACAGTGTAGCTATTCCCTCCGCAAGGCAATCAAACAAGCTAAGCGTCAGTATAGAGACAAAGTAGAATCTAAATTCAACGGCTCAGACACGAGGTATGTGGCAGGATCTACAGTCAATCACGGATTACAAAAAGAAAACCAGCCCCGTCACGGACCAGGATGTCTTGCTCCCAGGCAGACTAAATAACTTTTTTGCTCGCTTTGAGGACAATACAGTGCCACTGACACGGCCCGCAACCAAAACATGCGGACTCTCCTTCACTGCAGCCGACGTGAGGAAAACATTTAAACGTGTTAACCCTTGCAAGGCTGCACGCCCAGATGGCAGACCCAGCCGCGCCCTCAGAGCATGCGCAGACCAGCTGGCTGGTGTGTTTACGGACATATTCAATCAATCCCTATCTCAGTCTGTTGTTCCCACATGCTTCAAGAGGGCCACCATTGTTCCTGTTCCCAAGAAAGCTAAGGTAACTGAGCTAAACGACTACCGCCCTGTAGCACTCACTTCCGTCATCATGAAGTGCTTTGAGAGACTAGTCAAGGACCATATCACCTCCACCCTACCTGACACCCTAGACCCACTCCAATTTGCTTACCGCCCAAATAGGTCCACAGACGATGCAATCTCAACCACACTGCCCTAACCCATCTGGACAAGAGGAATACCTATGTGAGAATGCTGTTCATCGACTACAGCTCGGCATTTAACACCATTGTGCCCTCCAAGCTCGTCATCAAGCTCGATACCCTGGGTCTCGACCCCGCCCTGTGCAACTGGGTACTGGACTTCCTGACGGGCCGCCCCCAGGTGGTAAGGATAGGCAACAACATCTCCACCCCGCTGATCCTCAACACTGGGGCCCCACAAGGGTGCGTTCTGAGCCCTCTCCTGTACTCCCTGTTCACCCATGACTGCGTGGCCACGCACGCCTCCAACTCAATCATCAAGTTTGCGGACGACACAACAGTGGTAGGCTTGATTACCAACAACGACGAGACGGCCTACAGGGAGGAGGTGAGGGCCCTCAGTGTGGTGTCAGGAAAATAACCTCACACTCAACGTCAACAAAACTAAGGAGTGGATTGTGGACTTCAGGAAACAGCAGAGGGAACACCCCCCTATCCACATCAATGGAACAGTAGTGGAGAGGGTAGTAAGTTTTAAGTTCCTCGGCGTACACATCACAGACAAACTGAATTGGTCAACCGACACAGCATCGTGAAGGAGCAGCAGCACCTCTTCAACCTCAGGAGGCTGAAGAAATTCGGCTTGTCACCAAAAGCACTCACAAACTTCTACAGATGGACAATCGAGAGCATCCTGTCGGGCTGTATCACCGCCTGGTACGGCAACTGCTCCGCCCACAACCTTAAGGCTCTCCAGAGGGTAGTGAGTTCAGCACAACGAATCACCGGAGGCAAACTACCTGCCCTCCAGGACACCTACACCACCCGATGTCACAGGAAGGCCATAAAGATCATCAAGGACAACAACCACCCGAGCCACTGCCTGTTCACCCCGCTATCATCCAGAAGGCGAGGTCAGTACAGGTGCATCAAAGCTGGGACCGAGAGATTGAAAAACAGCTAGCTACACGGATTATCTGAGTTAGCCTTGTATCCTCATTGATTGTTTTGGTCTATTCACACTCATACGACCCTACACACATTCTCACTCCATCTAATCACTCACACATACTGTAACATGCACATACATTTATACTGACTACACTCACACACACCCACTCACATACAAGCGGCTGCTACACTGTTTATCATATATCCTGAAGCCTAGTCACCTTACCCCTATACATTTCTAACTCCATCACTCCAGTGTCCCTGCATATATGGTATTGAAACTGACCCTGTATATAGTATGCTTAAAGTTACTTACTTTTTGTGTTCTTCATATTTCTTATTTCTCGTGTTTTTATTTTATTCTTGTATTGCATTGTGGTGTTTTGAGTTTGCAAGAAAGGCATTCCACTGTACTTGTGCATTTGACATTAAATCTGAACTTTATTCCTTGTTATTTATCTATTTAAAAAACATCTCTCTGTTTTGTTGGACAATGTCATGAGGTCAAAGAAACCATTGCAATTCCCCTAATCAGGTCAATGAGGATGATTCCACCCAGTCACTCTGGCCTTTTTCTGTTCAGGGGATAGCTTAGCCTGCTGGCACTGAGCCCAACACCAGCCACAGCTTTTGCCATCCAGCCCCCACCCATTTCTACTTCCCTTCCAGCACAAATGGCACAGCCACGTCCCATTGTCATGGTTTTAGAAGTCGTCTCTGAACAAAATCAACTTCTTCTCAAATCAAATGGTGTTTTAGCGATCTCGGTCTGTGTTTCTCTTTTTCTCTCAGACCATGCTGGTCCAGATGTGGTATCCCATTAGTGTGGCGACCATTTCCCGGGAGTTTAAGAAGATCCTGGCCAAGCACATGAAGGCCACATCAGGCAGTCTGGAGGGCCTGGACTTCAAACTGCATGACTTTGGCTACAGAGGGGTTTCCTCGCAGGAGGTAAGACCCATGGCAAGCCCAGCCAGAAGAGGACTGGTCACACCTCTGAGCCTGGTTTCTTTCTAGGTTTCTGCCTTCTTGGGAGTTTGGGGCTGGGCATCTGTAATGCACTGTGACAATTTCTGATGTAAAACAAAAAAGGCTTTCTAAAATAGATTTGATGAAGAGCAACAGTCTAGCATTAAAATATGCATATAGAATGAAAAAATATATATAGATGCAACAATTTCAAAAATGTTACAGTTCATATAAGGAAATCATTAATTAGGCCCTAATCTATGGATTTCACATGACTGGGAATACAGATATTTATCTGTTGGTCACTGATACCTTTAAAAAAGGTAGTAATGTGGATCAGAAAACCAATTATTATCTGGGGTGACCACCATTTGCCTCATGTAGCGTGTCACATCTCCTTTTCTTCATTGATTGTGGCCTGTGGAATGTTGTCCCACTCCTCTTCAATAGCTGTGCTAAGTTGTTGGATATTGGCAGGAACTGTAACACGCCGTTGTACAGGTCGATCCAGAGCATCCCAAACATGCTCAATGGGTAACATGTCCCAGTTCTTCCACTCACCAGACATGTTTAGCTTCTAGTAATTGTGTACAGATCCTTGCGACATGGCCATGCATTTTCATGCTGAAACATGAGGTGATGGCGGCGGATGATTCACATGACAATGGGCCTCAGGATCTCGTCATGGTATCTCTGTGCATTCAATTTGCCGTCCCTAAATCGTAATTGTGTTCGTTGTTTGTAGTTTATGCCTGCCCATACCCGTGGTCTGCGGGTGTGAGGGTGGTTGGACATACTGCAAATTTCTCAAAAACGATGTTGGAGACGACTTACGGTAGAGAAATTAACATTCAACTCTCTGGAGCTGCAGTCAGCATGCCAATTGCATGCTCCCTCAAATTGAGACATTTGCGGCATTGTGTTGTGAGACAACTGTACATTTTAGTGGCCTTTTATTGTCCTCTGCACAAGGTGCACCTGTGTAATTATCATGCTGTTTAATCAGCTTCTTGATATGCCACACCTGTCAGGTGGATGGATTATATTGGCAAACGAGAAATGCATATGGGGAATTTTTTTTTTTCAGCTCATGGAACATGGGACCAACACTTCATGTTGCATTTATATTTTTGTTCAGTGTAGTTCCATTTACAGCATTTCGACCCGTTTCTGTTCATTCTGGTTATAGTCACAGTAATGCTCCAGTGAGGCCTAAAGACTCTCTCCTTTGAATACTAATGAGCATAGTCAGCAATAATCTGCTACAAGAAATATCTTCATAGTGGGAGGGACATATCAAACTATACTTCAATGATTTTACTGAGTTACAGTTCACATAAGGGAACTGGAAATAAATTAATGGAAATGAATGAATTAGGCTAATCGATGGATTTTGCATGACTGGGCAGAGGCGCAGCCATGGGTGGGCATAGATGTTTATATTTTTGTTCAGTCTAGTTTGAGATGTCCCTCCCACTATGAAGATATTTATTGTAGCAGATTATTGCTGACTATGTTCTGGAGCATTACTGTGACTATAACCAGAATGAACAGAAACTGAAGGATGATGCTGAGGTAACGGGAAAGGGGCTGGGGATTTGGAGCAGACTGTTTTTTTTCCTTCAATTGCACACTTCTGTCTGTGACAATTTGAAACTGATGATTTTCCCTCCTTTATCCCTATCAGTCTGCGGCATTAGGCGGGGCAGCCCACCTGGTGAATTTCTGCAGTACAGACACTGTAGCAGGGCTACTGATGGCCCAGCGATACTACGGCTGCCCCATGGCAGGCTTCTCTATGCCTGCAGCAGAGCATAGGTAAGACTCATGCTCACATACACACTCACTCACATATTCCCTTTCACATGTGGCATCACACATTTTGCTTTGTGGTTTTTGACTTGTACAGCAAACATGCAGCCCTAGGTGTAGGGATAAGAGGTTTTCAGTCCAGCAATCCACCAATTTCATCTTCTCCCTGTAGTACGATCATCTCGTGGGGGCGGAGCAGGGAGAAGGAGGCCTTCGAGAGCATGCTGGACCAGTTCCCGACAGGGCCGGTGTCAGTGGTCAGTGACAGCTACGACATCTTCAAGGCTTGTAGAAACATCTGGGGAGACAAGCTGAAGGAGCGCGTGATAGAGCGGAGCGAAGACTCCTGCTTGATCATCCGGCCTGACTCAGGAGACCCCGCAGAGACCCTCATCGAGGTGGGGGAACACACACACCTACCTTCCTTTTGGGATCTCTCATAGTCAAGTATGATCTAGCTACAAGTGTCACAGGTCTGGGTTGTGGTGTGGGTCTGGCTGGCCATACACACGGTACATACAGTTGAAGTCGGAAGTTTACGTACACCTTAGCCAAATGCATTTAAACTCAGTTTTTCACAATTCCTGACATTTCATTCTAGTAAAAACTCATTGTCTTAGGTCAGTTACGATCACCACTTTATTTTAAGAATGTGAAATGTCAAAATAATAGTTGAAAGAATGATTTATTTCAGCTTTTATTTCTTTCATCACATTCCCAGTGAGTCAGAAGTTTACATACACTCAAATAGTATTTGGTAGCATTGCCTTTAAATTGTTTAACTTGGGTAAAACATTTCAGGTAGCCTTCCACGAGCTTCCCACAATAAGTTGGGGAAATTCTGTCCATTCCTCCGGACAGCTGGTGTAACTGAGTCAGGTTTGTAGGCCTCCTTGCTCGCATATGCTTTTTCAGTTCTGCCCACATTTTTCTATAGGATTGACGTCAGAGGTTTATGATGGCCACTCCAATACCTTGACTTTGTTGTCCTTAAGCCATTTTGCCACAATTTTGTCCAATTGGAAGACCCATCTACTAGGATTCATCTTTTGCATTGTTCAACAAAGTGCCTGAAAGAAATCACGTGACGTTTGTTCACTTGAAGTGATTTACCTGAGAAAGTGGAACATGGGTTCCAAGCTTTAACATCCTGACTGATGTCTTGATGTTGCTTCAATATATCTACATAATTTTCCATCCCTCATGATGCCATCTATTTTGTGAATTGCGCCAGTCCCTCCTGCAGCAAAGCACCCCCACAACATGATGCTGCCACCCCCGTGCTTCACGGTTGGGATGGTGTTCTTTGGCTTGCAAGCTTCCCCCTTTTTCCTCCAAACATAACGATGGTCGTTATGGCCAAATAGTTCTATTTTTGTTTCATCAGACCAGAGGACATTTCTCCAAAAAGTACAGTCTTTGTCCCCATGTGCAGTTGCAAACCATAGTCTTGCTTTTTTATTACTGTTTTGGAGCAGTGGCTTCCTTGCTGAGCGGCCTTTCAGGTTATGTCTATATAGGACTTGTTTTACTGTGGATATAGATACTTGTGTACCTGTTTCCTCCAGCATCTTCACAAGGTCCTTTGCTTTTGTTCTGGGATAGATTTGCACTTTTTGCACCAAAGTACGTTCATCTCTAGGAGACTGTATGACGGCTGCGTGGTCACATGATGTTTACTTGGGTACTATTGTTTGTTCAGATGAACGTGGTACCTTCAGGCATTTTGGAAATTGCTCCCAAGGATGAACCAGACTTGTGGAGGTCTACATTTCTTTTCTGAGGTCTTGGCTGATTTCTTTAGATTTTCCCATGATGTCAAGCAAAGAGGCACTGAGTTTGAAGGTAGGCTTTGAAATACATCCTCAGGTAGGCTAATTGACATCATGTGTATCAATTGGAGGTCTATCAGAAGCTTCTAAAGCCATGACATAATTGCCTGGGATTTTCCAAGCTATTTAAAGGCACAGTCAACTTAGTGTATGTAAACTTCTGACCCAATAGAATTGTGATACAGTGAAATAACCTGTCTGTAAACAATTGTTTGAAAAATGACGTGTGTCATGCACAAAGTAGATGTTAAACTATAGTTTTGGCAAGTCGGTTAGGACAAGAAATTTGTTGAATGGTTGAAACACTTAGGTTGGAGTCATTAAAACTAGTTTATGTAAACTTCTGACTTCAACTCGTTAATTTCCAGTTTCCATCCAAGTTCATCCAAAGTCTACTTCTCTTGACAATGGGTCTACTGCAAGGAATGTTTTTTGAAAAGAGCAGTTAGTTTTAAGTTGCTCTTGGCTGTTCTTTTATGTTTTATTGTTTTTAAGACAAACTTGCGTTCTTATTCAGATTGGATTTCAGGTTCCATAGTGTCACCCTTGGGCCCTACATACTTGGTGTGCTCTATACACTTAGCTCTTATTGATTCCCTTCGAAATGTCACTTGTCTGTGTGGGGGTTTCAGTTGCCTATTATTGTCTCTTCGATTCAAGTTTCAAAGTTTGGATGCAGGACTACCTATTCCCTCCCCAGGTGATAAAGATTTTGGAGGAGTGCTTCGGTTGCTCTCTGAACTCTCAAGGCTTCAAGGTGCTGCCATCTTACCTGCGTATCATCCAGGGCGACGGCATTGATCTCAACTCAGTTGATGAGGTAAGAAAATAATTTACACACACCGCCAACGAACACCCCTCTGGATATACCTTATTGCATGTACCACATTGTTTAACTGCCATCTCTGCCTGTAGATCCTGGAGAAGTTGAGTGACGAAGGCTGGAGTGCTGAGAACGTGTTCTTTGGCTGTGGGAGCGCCCTCCTTCAGAAGCTCAACAGAGACACACTCAACTGTGCCTTCAAATGCAGCTATGTGGAGATCAATGGGAAGGGGGTACGTTACTCACTTATTTACTTTTATACAGTGCCTTCAGAAAGTATTCATACCCCTTGACTTATTCTACATTTTGTTGTTACAGCCTGAATTTGCACATTATTCTTCAAGCTCTGTCAAGTTTGTTGTTGATCATTGCTAGACAGACATTTTCAAGTCTTGCCATACAGTTTAAAGCCAATTTAAGTCAAAACTGTAACTCGGCCACTCAGGAATGTCATCTTGGTAAGCAACTATAGTGTATATTTGGCCTTGTGTTTTAGGTTATTGTCCTGCTGAAAGGTGAATTTGTCTCCCAATGTCTGTTGGAAAGCAGACTGAACCAGGTTTTCCTCTAGGATTTTGCCTGTGTTTAGCACTATTTTATTTGTATCCTAAAAAAACTCCTTAGTCTTGCCGATGACAAGCTTACCAATAACATGTGCATGCTTCCTTCTTTTCATTCTGTCATGTTGTTGAGCCATCCTCAGTTTTCTCCTATCACAGCCATTAAATGCTGGAACTGTTTTAAAGCCACCATTGGCCTCGATGTTAAATCCGGGAGCGGTTTCCTTCCTCTCCAACAACTGAGTTAAGACGGACGTCTTTATCTGTGTAGTGACTGGGTGTATAGATCAAATCAAACTTTATTTGTCACATGCGCCGAATACAAAGTTGTGTAGACTTTACCGTGAAATGCTTACTTACAAGCCCTTAACCAACAGTGCATTTCAAGAAGAGATAAGAACATATTTACCAAGTAGACTAAAATAAAAAGTAATAATAAAAAGTAACACTAACGAGCTTTATATATAGGGGGCACCGGTACTGAGTCAGTGTGCGGGGGTACAGGATAGTTGAAGTAATTTGTACACGTAGGTGGGGGTGAAGTGACTATGCATAGTCAATAAACAGTGAGTAGTTGCAGCATTGTACAAAAGGGGGGTCTATGTAAATTGTCTGGTGGTGATTTTTCTAATTGTTCAGCAGTCTAATTGCACAATGAGTACTTGTCTCTCAAATACATCATTACAGTTGTTGATAAACTAGCTAGCAAATGTTTAGCCATATTAGCACTGGCATGAAATCAGTCAACATTTCAAAACAAGACATAGTATCATGAACAAGGTGGAACGAGCTGAAACAAGCCACTTATGATACCCCACATGGCGGTTTCTTGTCTTTCTTGCTAGCTAAATGCCCATCCCGAATTACAACACGCTGACTTCTGCCCCCACGTTTTAGTGACGTTGTTAGTTAACCCATCTATTAGATACACCATCCAAAGTGTAATTAATAACTTCCACCATGCTCAAAGGGATATATGGTCTGCGTTTTTTATTTTTACCCATCTACCAATAAGTACCCTGCTTTGGATAACCTCCCCAGTAGCAGTGCGCGGGTAAAATCACTGAGAAAGTGAAACCAGTAAAACATCCATATTACAACCTATGCTGTATAAACCTATTTGTTCATATTCCACTGTGATATATACAATAAGGCCGTGACAGCAAAAAAAGTGGCCAGACAGTGGCAAAATAAATTCAACGACACATACTTGTTTTAATCACAGAACCGGAGAGCAACATCTGTCCACAAAGCAAATATTGCATGTAACAAACACTTATATGACCTGCAACATGGTCAAGCAAGTTAAAAAACATTATTTTATTTTTTTACTAAACAACTACTGATTTTAGAACCACGGCGTTACCTCAGGTCAGCACAAAGACCACAGGAGCACTGCCTCCTCTATTTCGGCACCATTCCAACTTAAACAATTAAAAATCGTCAAATTAACAAGGCTTGCTTAGTTTAATACACTGAAAACTAACTTCAGGATAGTTTTTTCTATTTAGGCCAAACAATGTTGCTAAATATCGTGTGTTGCGAGCTAAACGTTTTTTATTTTATTTTTTTACTCATCCTACTTGTAGACTAGTTGAACGCTGCACCAGGTCAACCCACAGTTGAGCTCAATGCTAATTATTTTAATTGTTTTATCAAGGGAGGCCAAATGCTTGTTGGCATCAATCAATCAAATGCTACGGCCACAACATGACATACTCTTTTGGTCCAGACCGCATAAGATACATGGGCTACACATGGGCTATACTGAGACAGAAGGGCACTGTTTCCCTCGCTCTGAATTTCTCCGGTGAGATTCAGCTACTTCCTAATTGACTGAAAATTATGAGAGAAAAAAGTCAGTCAAATAAGCCTGGCTTCCCTCGGCATCCATGAATACACGCCACTGAACCTTTGCGGTTAAATCTGTGTTTAAAATTCACTGCTCTACTAATAGACCTTACAGATAATTGTATGTGTGGGATACAGAGATGAGGTAGTCATTTTGAAAAATCATGTTTAACACTTATTGAGTCCATGCAACTTATGTGACTTGTTAAGCACATTTTTTACTCCTGAACTATAGGCTTGTCATAACAACAGGGTTGAACTACTTATTGACTCAAGACATTTCAGGTTTTATTATTTTGTAAACATTTCTAAAATCATATTTCTAATTTGACATTATGTGGTATTGTGTCAGTGATGCAAAATCTCAATTTAATCCATTTTAATTTCAGGCTGTAACACAACAAAATGTGGAAAAGGTCAAGGGGTGTGAACACTGAAGTCACTAAGTGTTTGAATGAAGATGAAATGCAGCCATTTTTACCCACAAAACCTTTCATTTGATCTAATATGGAATACCTCCTCATACCTCAATCACTCCTTTGTAGTGATTGTGGAGTGCTCAAAGGAAACCTGTCCTGGGAGAATGAGCACAGTCACAACAACTGATTTTCTGTGTTTACAAACAACTCACACAAATCAAAGAATTTAAGTGTTCAAAAGAGTTTGAACAAAGGTGATTTTAACATGTTTCCATCTGGTGTGTTTGTGTTTTGTCTAGATGGATGTGTACAAGCAGCCTGTGACCGACCCGTCCAAGGGGTCAAAGAGAGGTCTTCTGTCACTTAGGAGAAACTCTGATGACTACATTGAGACTGTGGAGCGAGGGGTGGGCAAGCCACAGGAGGTGAGGCCTTAAATAGGGGAAGATGTTTCACTTGGGAGGAATAGAGCACACATGCTCACCTCTGTGTGATTACTGTGTCAACAGTTTTTTAAGTCTACATTGTATAACACACGTCTCTTTCGTAGTTTCATGTTTCACTGACTCTCTGGTGTGCCTTTCTCAGGACATGCTGGTGATTGTGTTTGAGAATGGCTCCATCGTGCAGGAGTACACTCTGGAGGAGATCCGGAAGAATGCTCGGCTCCAAGAAGACTATATCGCCCCTTCCCAACACAACCAGGACGAGCCCAAGAGCCTGGAGCTACACCAGAAACACATAATGAACGGGGTGCATTAAGCAACCAACACACCCACCTGTAAAGCAATGCACTAACTGTCCGAAAACTGGAGGCATAACGTATACTGAACTGGGTTTACTCATTGCCAGAAGGCCTACTACAGTTCACCATTAGAGGAGTGCTCTGATTGTCAGCGAACATAAGAATGGTGTTATTGGAGCTGCACCATAAGCAAACTTTTTTGTGGGGGGGGGGCAGTAATCTTCAGCACACTATAGTCGCATAATGGACTACTGATCATCAACCTAAATGTAATTCCTTGTTCAACACTTCAGCCCATTGGACCAATGACTGACCTGCTGTCTCATGGTTTAGACCATGAGTCTTTGTTGTACTGCTATGTTTGTCTGAAGAGCACATAATATGCATCACTATTTGTGTAATCAGGCAGCATATGATATCGGGCATTTCATGGCAACACCTGTTGAATGGAAGGCTTCATCTGATTAAGCTCTATAGCAGGCTTTGAAGAGCTGATATTACTGTTTTATTTCACTAGAGGTAGAGTTGGTTTTAGAATCGATTGATCCTTGTTTTTAGTCTGTTAAGCAGAATTTTTGTAGTACATTAACTGATTCTGTTTGACATTTTTTTGCCATGATAGCAATGCTGCACTTTGCAAAATCCTAACTTGACATCTTAATTTTTAACTCCGACTTTAGTGTGTTGTCGCTAGGACTGATGTGCATGTGTTGTATACATGCAAATGTAGTTATGCACGTGGGTCTCAAATTGGGATTCTGTAAGAGAAACGTGATGGGGTTTTTGTTCTAATTGATTGATATAACAGTGTGTTATACTATTTATGTTGACCATAAGCTTCCTAAGACTACATCAAAGACAATTGAAATGTATGGGCTCCAGACTTGTCTGACCTCGTACTTTTGTTCTCCTGCCTTTGGAACCATTACCATTCGAATCAGTCATTTGGGTTTTGATTTTCGATTCCATTTGAATCCCTATTCTCTGTACAAATTCAGCTTGAAATGAAGTACATTCTTTTGTGAATCGATTTGCTTCGGATGCCTTTAATTGTCTGTGTACATTAAATGCTGGTCTGCGTGACTGTTGCTGTCCCAGACTGCTCTTCAGTCTGGTGGAGACCCAGGTTAATTAAGACCATGCTGTGGTTTAGAGCTTTTAACCCTTTTCAGCCCCATATTATTTGAAGCAAAAATAATTTTAGTGTTCTGATTAATTGGGCAATAGAGCAATTGACCCTACCTCTTTTTCTATATAAATTATATTGTTACTGTACATGAAGATTGATACTAATGGTATAATATTGTTATTGTGTAAATAACTTCAGAAAAGTGTGGTCTGCTTTAAGTTCATTAAATGTGACAGCATTAGTTTGTTTTTGAGTTTTACTAAATGTATATTGTATGACAAAAAATAAATATGTTCTTGACTGAAAATGATTTATTTTCTTCTGCCCTATGATATTGATCTTAATTAACACCAACCAAGTATTTCACCAGTTTACTGATGTTTGTTCCTTAAGGTTTCCAAGATGTGAAAACTGGTAAATCATGTACAGTAATTACCTGACCAGTTATTTATTATTAGGAATGGTGCCGTAGTGGGCCGGATTCAAACCTACGCCAACACAGTGTAATGCCTCGTGTCCACCAGATGCATTAAACTTTGCATTCCAGCGGAAGTCATTCAATTTCAGTCGCGAGGCCCGTAACGCCTAGTTGGGGGTGTCGCACTAGGCTGCTGTGCATTCTGTGTACGGCATGCATTCAACGGATGTACACACAGACTCCAACTAGGTAGCTTTTAATAGTTGAAAGCAAAGCACGTGGGTCAAGTATGGAAAATGCGGGCGAGACATCTGGCAAAATAAATCTGCATAATGATCTGGTGGACATTGGGCATGACTGTACAGTGAAGGCTGCAGCCCTAACCACTAGACCATCCTAGCCCACAAGCTATGATCGTTTCAACAAGACTAAAGGTCTATTTAACACGTGAACAAATCTGGTATTAGATGGTAAGTGGTCCAAAGTTTAACATGAGTGCTACTTGCTTAGCTACCAACTCTTGATTGGATATAAATAGAGGGGTGCCCTTTTGGTTAGCCCTATGACACTGCACAGCTGTTGTAATGGGTCTCGAGAGAACTGGAGCCTAGGAAAGGAGTGTGCAAGCTCCCCAGGGAGCATTTTTCACCCCAAATTATGAAGGTTTTTATGTTACGTGAACTCCTTTTTTAAAGGGCATACAAATTGTAATATTAACCAACCAATCATAATTATATAATTTTACTGTTGATCAAAGTAAATTGGTGTAATATGTTGACGCACGTGATATGATGGTTAGGGAAAATACCTCTGGTTTCCCAGCATTCAAGGCATTGTAACATCAATCGTTAGAGAGTAGCTCTGGGAGTACCAGCATGTCTCCAATTTCAGCCAAAGGTCTTTTAAGGAGTGTTTGTCATGCCTATGCCAGATTACTAAAGGTTGAACTGAAATAGAACATGACTGTGTGTTCAAAAGAGAGCCACTTGAATATGTATTAGGACAACTGGTGCCAACTTACATTTTGCCCTTGCTTGACTTGTAGTTTCATTTACTGCTTTCTCTCACAGTGATCAGGTGAAAGGGAACATACCGGATGTGGCAAAAGCTAACTTGACCTCAGTCCAGAAAAGTCCTACTTTTTATATTTGATGTGACAACAACCATGTTTACTGAGTGCAAGACCAAGCTTCCTTAAACCCACAGAACAAACTGTACCACCTGCAGAGATCTATCCATTTATAGACAATGACAATGTAATGATATGAACCCTGTCAGTCATTCTATTTGGACATACCAAGCATTCATCATACTTGCTTATGATTGATGCACTTTCATGCATTGGAATTCCCACCAAAAAACATTTGTAGAGCGATAGATCAAAATGTGAATGCATAAAAAAATTGTACTGGGAAACAAATTCCCACACAACAGGGAATTTAAGGGAATGGTTGAGGTAATAACTTCCTCACTTTCAGTAGACGCCAGCATGCTGTCTGTGTGTGTGTTTACGTTGTGTGAATGAACTCGCTGGAGAAGGACAGGTCAGGAGGAGGTCCATTGGTAGTTTTGTACAGATCCTTTTAGAGAGAGAATCCCAGAGCCTGTATTCAGCACACTGCCATTACAGTAAATATGAGTTACATCATATCCACAGGGAGATACTCATTGCGCTGGACCTGTGTGCTCTGTAGAGGCGAGAGAACCGCATCAAACCCATCCCCTGGTTTGTTCCACCAGCACAGACAGACCTTAAAGAAGAAGAATTTCCCATTTATTAAAACCATGTAGGCCTGTGTGTTTCAAAACTCCTCTCTCAGAAGTGTTGGTTCCCAGGATAGACTACCTTTTTTTCCACACAAAATTGTCCCATCTTAGCAATTGTTGCCAATAATAGACTTCAATCAGCATGCTCAATTCAGGTTACAGTAAGATTCTAGCTCAGCACGGTGAAACACTGTCTCTGCAGAATGGTGTGCAATACTATGACTAAGCCTATCCAAGGGGGTAGGACAGGCACATATTTGAGTTGGCTTAAGAGGGACTTTGAGGAAAAATACATTATTGTCGTGGAATCCTTTTCCACTGTTGGATAATAGCTACTACACAACGTATATGCTAGGTAATGAGAGGGGGGGTGATTACACTCCCTATTCCTTATCCTTCTATTCTGTCAGAAACATTTAATTATTCAATATTTGCCATATTTATAAGCACTTTTTTGTCATTAAATAATTCATATTAAATGTACTCAAGTAAACCTATCCACCGTTGTGAAATAAAATGTACAGTAAGTGAGTGAGTGACATTGGACTACTTCTCTAGCTACCATCTTTATATTTGAGGGATGAATTGAATTGATGATACCATAGCTCGCAGTACCACCCCAATCTCCCTCTGTGATTCTCCTCAGTCAGTTAATTAACACAGTCTCTGTTCCCAAACTGAATAAGCAGTGCGTTGATGTGCATCCAGCTAACAGAACTGGCTATGTGAGGAGAAGATGGGGAGTACAGCTGATGAGGAAAACCACCCTTTCATTTGACTGGATGTGTTTGGCAGCCTGTCTCCAGGTTATCAGTGCTCTGGAGTCACAGGGTAGGCTCTCTCTGGCATTCCATCTCCTGACACCTGCAGAGTAGATAGAGGCTCTGGTAGTTGTATGCTTCCCAGCGCTAATTTCAGATGGAGATTGACAGCAGCAGATAACCACATAAAATAATATATAATAAAAATCATTGGAGTTAGGAAGGACGAGCCTCTCTGGCGTCTGCAGTTGATCACTGGAAAACATCTACTTGATTTATTTCTGAAGATTTAGTAATGTTTTTTACCCAATGATGTGGTTGAACAATGCTTTAAGGGATACATAAAACGATATGATAGCTGACGCGCCAGTTGTACACTGGCAGTAGGGTTCACCCAGGTGGCTTCATACCCCATTTGGCATTGAGCCTACAAATGCATCTTGTCATGTGCAAAGCCATTTCCACATCATGGGTCCTTCAAGGTGCAGACCAGTGGTGGAAAAAATACTCAACAGTCATACTTTAGTAAAAGTAAAGATACCTTAATAGAAAATTCCTCAAGTAAAATTAAAAGTTACCCTTAAAATACTCCACGATTTAATAAATAAAATGTACGGACAGACAGAAGCACACTCCCACACTCAGACATAATTTACAAATGCTGTATTTATGTTTAGTGATTCTGCCAGATCAGAGGCAGTAGGGATGACAATGTGTTATATTGATAGGTCTGTGAATTGGACCATATTGCCCAAGCATTTGAAATGTAAAGGATACTTTTTGGGTGTTATGTAAAATGTATGGGAGTAAAATGTACATAAGGAATGTAGTGGTGTAAAAGTTGTGAAAATTATAAATATTAAAGTACAGATCCCCAAAATATAGTACTTCAAAGTGTTTTACTTAAGTACTTTACGCCATTGGTGCACCATGACTGGATGACAACTATACAGCCAGTCCAGTCCAGACATAAGCCGTACATTCTAAAATAGAAATTTGACATCAAAAGAGGTCAGCAGCAGAGAGTTTCCATGGTCATTTATAACTAAGAATTCAGAAGATTCTGCTGTTCCATTTGATGTCACACAAACAAAGCAAACAGTCACTGAACATCAAAACCCAGTGATCATTTCCCACTATAGAGCTTACATCTCTCTGATGTAGACCCTCATGGAGGATGAAGAAATTCTCCCTGTCCCTGAGGGCCATCACAGTGTTATACAGGAGCACCATCAAGAGCATACTGTCGGGCTGCATCACAGCCTGGTACATCAACTTCACCACCACTGACCACAAGGCTCTACAGTGGGTGCTATGCTCAGCCAAACACACCATTGGGTGCACACTGGTGTCGTAGGAAGGCCAAGAAGATTGATCATCAAGGACCTCAGTCACCTGAGCCACAGCCTGTTCTCCCCACTTCCATCACTCAGACGGGGGCAGTATAGGCACATCATGCCAAAAACTGACAGACTGGCCATTAGATTCTACCCCCAGACCATCAGGCTGCTGAATAGCCACCAACAAGCTACATGCTCCCCCACCCCCAACCCCCCAATAGACATTTATCATTGCTACAGTTGTAAATATGTATTTATTATTATTTTTATTATTGTTTCATTCACTTCTCTTTTTTTACCTGCACTGTTGGAGCTCTGAGTTTAAGAATTGCACTGTACCCTGCAATTACATCTGCGACCCTGTGCATGTAACTAATAAACTAATCTAATCTAATTATTAGAATTTCAAAGTGACCATAGTCATGGCCCAAAGTTGAAAGCACATAATCAAATATTCTGTGACATGAAAAAAGTGCATATTGTCAGGTAAAGAATAGTGTTAGGATAAATGCATTTTGTTTAATTGCAAACAATGCACTGGAAAACGTCTTTAAAGAGATAAGCATCCGATAATTGTCCGTCATTGTCACGAGAATAGACCCATTCCTTCCCCACTGGATTAGTTGCCTAGCAACATGTGGGCTAAACCTGTTGTCATAGAGTCGACTTCTCCTGGTGCCCTCAGAAGCAATCTACTGACCAATGACAGATGTGGGAACAGCTCTGTCTATCACAGGCATCTGGGTAAGCGATTCAGATTTTTTAACCTGACTGTTTTCACTGTATTTCAATCTGTGGCAAGAGCTCAAATGACGTGTGCTGGTCTACTCAGAGCCATATGGAAATGACTGTGGGTCTACTGTAATATGTGTGTATGTGTTTGTGGTTGAATGCACATGTTTGTTTATGAGTATTTCATACATGTGTTACTGCATATCACCAATCTTAGTTTGAGGCCATCATCATAGACTGTGCTACAGCTCCCCCTCCTCTCCCTCTCTCTCGTTCTCTCTCTGTCAGTGTTTTCCCTATCGTGCTAATGTTAATCCTGATTATGTACGCTGTTTTACTGGTGCAGAATGAGACCAGGGTTAATGCCATTTAACCAGACATATTTCCAAATGCCCGGCTTTTGTTTCAGTGTCTAATTGTGTTTCATTTCTTTGTGTTTTTGCAGGCGAATGATTGTAGGTTTGACAACTAACTATGAAAAATGTGATGGTGTCCAAAATGACTGAGCCATGACATTTCACTGCAGAAAATAAGCAAAAAAGCATCAATCCTGTCAGAGGCCAAATACTGTATCTCCCATTCTCCTATGAAGAAAAATGTAGTGAGACTGTTAAACAGCAAAGCACACACAGGTGTTCAGATACTAGTCCATCAAACACTACTATATAGACCATGAACGCCTCAAGGCAATGCACAGAACTTTCTTAATACCTATGAAAAGAACAGAGGAAAAAATGGTGGTTTCACACAGAGGAGAGGGGAGGAAGGACATAGACAAGCAGAGAGACAATCAAATACATGCTCCTCTGATCTTCATCAAAATATACTATTGACAGCAAAGCTCACCATTGGAAACGAGAGACAGACTATGCAATAGAAACGAGAGACAGACTATGCAATATTGTAAACATTGGACGTAATCTGGGACGCCGGCCAGTTGTACAGTTGTTGCTCTGGATAAGTGACTGGCCTATTCTCTGCTATAATTCCTCCAATAGGTGCAATATGAAAGAGGCTTAAACAGAGGAGAAGAACAGTAATTGTTCCCAGTGTCACTGTGCTGTCTGCTCCATCCACACCCAGAGTGCAACACTGCTCTGTGCTCCACCAGCTTAACGCGGCCTGCTCTGTAACTGTCTTTCATTACATCACTCACCCACACAGAGAGAGATCTGAAAAAAGGTCATGACAAAGGCACACTTTCCCTTTTAAATTAACACTTTCTCCGTTGGTCGTTCGGGGTGTCTCTTGAAAAATCACAATGATAGTTAGGTAAAACATGATGACCTGCTTTAAGAATGTGAAGCATGGGGGATCACGTGTCCCTTGAACGAGATGGCCGCATGAACTAAGAGCTCCGCACAAGTAGTTTCCAATTCCTAATCTTACCTCCACTCCAAGTTCAAACTCATTTAGCTTTAGTAAGAAAAGTCATGGCGGCTACAAAAGGCGACATTTTTACCCAGACTCGAGTATTAGCGACGGAAAAAGCCTCCAAGAAGAAGCTAGCTTCAGAAAAAACTAGCGCCATTAGCCAGGAGCAAGAGAACCCGCTCCCCCCCGAGGCACAACAAATGCCAACCTCGCACTCTGTCGAAGACATCCTTTCTGAGTTGAGATCCCAACGTACAGAACTAAACACCAAATTAGATGCCATTAACTCTCAGCTCAGTGCGATAGGGGGCAAGGTGACAATCCTGGAAAAAGCTTTGCCTGACATCAACAACAAGATAACCATAAACGCGGGGCGCCTGGACGAGGCAGAGGGGCGAATCCTATCTATGGATGGAACTTATTGACAGATGCCATGGAAACAATAGCATATGCTAAAAAGAAAATCGAGCATCTGGAAGAGAAAACATAGGACCTGGAAAACAGAAGGTGAAGGAATAATTGTGTTCTATTCAATCTGGGCGAAAAAGAAGAGGGAAACATGCCACTGATCCGCTACCTTCCCCAGTGGCTCCACCTGTCCACCGACAGGCCCATAGAACTCGAGAGAGCTCACCGAGCACTGAGGCCCCCACCAGCAGCCAGACAACCACCGCGCCCAATCACCATACGTTTCCTGAGATTCACCGACAAGAACGAGTCCTATAGGCGGCGAAAAACAACACCATCACAGTGGGAAACGCCAAACTCGCTTTACACCAGGACCTGTCAGCTGGAATACGCCGAAAGCGCCGAGAGTTTGACGAAGTGAAGAAATACTCAATTGACCGAGGCATCTTCAGGGGATTCAAATACCCAAACGAGCTCAGGATTCTTCACCAAGGAGCCTTGCGACACTTCAAAACTCCCGAAGAGGCCAAACGTTTTTTGAAAGACAATCCTGGTCAATGAGAAACAGACCAATGACTAAATGCGATTAATGCCATTACTAAAGAAGGTAAGACAACATATAGCCGATATCCAGAGACCCACTCCCTAAATGTCATTATAGCCGTCCAATTTATATTTATTTTCCTTTAACTGAGAGGGATGGGCTGTATAGCCTAACCTCGGCCTACTAATGTTTCAGCCTACTTTTATTTCCCTGTTTTTTTGTTGCTTTTATTACTTGGGGTTCCCTATGTCCTTTGGGGGAGGTATATGTAGGCTGGGCTATTGATTTGATTTTTCTCCCCTCTTTTACTATGGTCTGGACGAGGGCAACTCTGTCATTTACTCAATGCGGGGTGGAGAGGATGAGGCATTTCTTTGGTGGGGAGAGGGAGAGTTGTGTGTTGCTAACTGTTCCCGGCTTTTGTTTTATTCGGAACACAGAATTGAGACTGAGCGGGGGGTGTTCGATTATTGTTCGATGACTAGTACCTTAAATCTATTGACATGGAACTGCCATGGTCTAGGGCATGCAATAAAACGGAAAAAGATACTATGTGCTCTAAAAAAGGAAAAAGCAGACATCGCGCTATTACAAGAGACACACCTCTGTGATGCTGAACATGCCAAACTCTGCAGAGCTTGGGTGGGACAGGTGTATTTCTCATCTTTCAAATCAAACAGCCATACTTATCCATAAAAATGTTCCATTCACAATTGACAAAAACATATCTGATTCGGACGGGAGATTTATTTTGATAACTGGGTCACTATATGGTCAACCAATTACTATATTAAACATATACGCCCCTAACACAGATACTCCTGCCTTTATGTCAAAAATGATAACCCTGTTCAATGAGCATTGTGTCTCCTTTGGCGTGGTGGCCGGAGATTTTAATTGTACCCTTAACCCAACCCTAGACAAATCATCTCAAGTCCCCACCACAAATCCTAGATCTGCAAAGATGTTGAACTCTCTTACTAAAGAGATGGGACTGATAGATATCTGGTGAGAGACTAATAGCTCATCTATGGACTATGCATACTACTCTAATGTCCATAACACCTACTCCCGTATAGATGACATTTTTATCCCAAAGAGTTTCATAAATTCAGCCACATGTACAATCGGACCCATAGCACTTTCAGATCACGCCTTTGTCCACCTCCGCTTTGACCTCTGCAAAAACATCCCGAGGTCAAAGAGCTGGAAATTCAACACCTCCATGCTATCAAACGAAGCGTTCCATACATTGGTAACTACATGGATAGACAACTACACACAAGACAACAGAGTCTCCTGTTTCTCCGGCCACAATGTGGGACGCTGCTAAAGCCACACTAAGAGGTCATCTAATTGCATATGCTTCCTCTAAGAAAAAAGCAATGGAAGTACACATGCTAGATCTTGAGAGGGAGCTGGAATGCTGTGAAAGAATACATAAACAATCCCCAGACAGCACCTCCTGGAGTCATCTTAAAGCAGCCAAAGCCAAACTGAATTTGGACTACACTCGGGAGATAAAAAAAAGGTTTTCTTTACTAAACAGAAATACCATGAGTATAGCAATAGGCCCAGTAGATTGCTTGCTTACCAATTAAAAAAGGAGCAGTCAGAGCGTACAATCATGGCTATCCGAACAGCAGAGGACGAGGTCACATACGACCCAAAAAATATCAATTTAACTTTTCATGATTTTTACTGCAAACTATACACCTCTGAGAGAACACACGGAGGCAGAACTCCACTCTTTCCAAGAGGGAATCTCGCTACCTAAACTATCAGAGACCGACCAAGAAGATCTCAACTCCCCCTTCACTCCTGATGAGATCCTGGAGGCAATTACCTCCATGCCACCTAATAAGTCCCCAGGCCCAGATGGATTCCCCAGAGAGTTCTACAAAGCTTTTTGGCCCCAGCTCTGCCCTATCTTCATGCCAATGCTGGAGGATTTTTGCAAAAACGGAGTTCTCCCAGACTCGATGCACACAGCCCGCATTACAGTGTTGCTAAAAAAGGACAAGGACCTCCTATCCTGCTCATCCTTCCGGCCCATAAGATTGTTGGATTTCGACTATAAAATAATTACCAAATTGCTCGCCAAAAGACTAAACACTCTTCTGCCCAAAATAATAAAAGCGGACCAAACTGGATTTATTAGAGACAGATACTCTTCTGATAACATTTGCCGTCTTTTTGATATTATTGATCAAGTAAACGCACAGAAGACCCCTGTCCTGCTGCCTTCACTGGATGCTGAGAAGACGTTTGACAGTCTTAGAAAAGTTCAATATGGGCCCAAATTTTATTAAATGGATCAAATCACTATACTCTCATTCAAATGCCATGGTGACTACTAATGGACTGAACTCTGACAGATTCCCTCTGGAACGGGGCATAAGACAGGGGTGCTCGCTGTCCCCCCTGCTCTACTTGTTGGGGGCGGAGCCTCTGTCAGAGCTGATAAGGAGCAATCCAAGTATTATGGGTGTCTCTGCAGGTGGCCTGCAGCACAAGATTTCGCTTTACGCGGATGATGTCTTGCTCTACATATCTCCATCCCAGAGAAATCCCTCCCTCTCATTTTAGACACAATTGCTCAGTATGGCAAGTTTTCAGGTTATAAGATCAATTTTAACAAATCCACTGTCTGCCCTCTCAATATTACACTCACCAGCTCTATGAAGACACTATGTCCTTTCCAATGGAAAACACAGGGGTTTCAATACCTCGGGATCTTCATAACACCAGATCTGAATAGCCTTTTTAAGGAAAATTATCTTCCACTCCTGGATCGAATCAAGAACGATCTCCAAACCTGGATCTCCCTCCCAATTAGCTTAGTAGGAAGAATTAATGTCATCTGTATGAACGTCCTCCCTAGACTGAACTACTTATTTCAGATGCTCCCATGCTATCTCCCAGTTTCCTTCTTCAAAACAACTAACCAAAGCATCACCAAATTTATATGGGGCAATAAAAAACCTAGGATCAAGTTTTCCACTCTATCGAAACCTGAATCTAAGGGTGGTCTTGCCCTTCCATCCCTTCAATTGTACTACTGGTCTGCCCAAATCCGCAACATGCTAACATGGATCACAAACAGACAAGAGTCAACGTGGATTCAGATAGAAGCCCAATCCTGTGTTTCATTGCCCTTAAGCTCAATTATATTCATTAATAACTTTAGTGAAGTGGGCAACATAGCCAAAAGCTTTGTTATTTACATCATCCTACTAGCGTGGAGGGACTGTAAGAAATACCTGGGCATTTCCTCCCAAATATGTTCTCACACGCCTATAGTAGGCAACCCAGACTTGCCAAAAGCCCTGAGGGATGCCAACTTTAATCTTTGGCATACTCTAGGAATCAGGACCTTTTCAGACCTATTTCATCAGAAAACCACTACACTGAAATCCTTTCAAGAGCTCTGCAGTGAATTCGATGTGCCAAGATCCAATTTATAATAATTATATAATTAATTATTATATATATATATATATAATAATAATATATATATATATATATATATATTATATAATAATTATTATATAATAATTATATATATATATTATATATATATATATATATATATATATATATATATATATATATATATATATATATATATATATATTATTATATAATTTTGCACGCCCAATTTTTCAGTTTTTGATTTGTTAAAAAAGTTTGAAATATCCAATAAATGTCGTTCCACTTCATGATTGTGTCCCACTTGTTGTTTGATTCTTCACAAAAAATACAGTTTTATATCTTTGTTTGAAGCCTGAAATGTGGCAAAAGGTCGCAAAGTTCAAGGGGGCCGAATACTTTCGCAAGGCACTGTAGTTGTTTGTACGATCATTAAATATTGTAGTACAAAATATGTGATACATGTTTTAGTATGGTACTACACGTAAATACATCACTGTAGAAGGACTAGTAGAGAGAATGCTATAGACACAGTGAAATCATTGAACAAAATATGACATTTATTGATGAAATACAATAAAATCACAACAGGTTTCTTTGAATCAAAGCAAAAATAATTAGCTACAAAAAAAGAAAAAACTACAGTAAAACATAGACTGCAGTGTTCCTCACCTGGCTTACTGTAAAAAGAAAAACAAAAGATTGATTACTGTACTTCTATATTTCCATCAGCTCTGTTTTGTGGATTTGGCCATAGGTTCTCATCCACATCACAATGGATGTTTTCATTAGCCAAACATCTTGGGAAGAATCTTCAGGCAAATCCATGCCAGACACTCGGGTTTTAGGGAAGGATAGTATGGGGGTAATTTCAGGGTGGTAAATTGTGGTTGGACCTGAAACCATGCTTGCACCATTTGAGCATGGTGGAACCTGACATTATCCCACACAATGACATAGGTCATGCCATCAGCTCTACAGACCTGATTTAGCTCATCATGGAAGGTTACATTCGAACTGCGAATCATGTGGCTGCCTGCTACTCAATATATAGAGTATATAGTGTAGAGAGCTTTACATGTTGTTCGACCAAACATTAGAACAGGCAAGATGAGTAATCTAAGCCAGTTTGACCGCGGTAATGATTGTTGATGCCACACATGGTGATTCCAGCTTCTCAGAAACAGCTGCCTTCCTGGGATTTTTACCCATTACAGTCTCTAGAGTTTACAGAGAATGGTGCGATAAACAGAACACATTCAGTGAGCTGCAGTTCTGTGGGCAAAAACACCTTGTTAATGAGAGAGGTCAGAGGAGAATGTCCAGACTCATTCAAGCTAACAGAAAGGCCACAAACGCTCAAATAACAGCTGTTTAAAACAGTGGTGTGCACAAGGGCATCTCTTAACGTACAACACCGTGAATAATTCATGTTGTTGTGGAGGCAAAAGGGGGTCCTACCCAGTACTAGATAGGTGTACCTAATAAAGTGTACAGTAATGTCAAATCTGAAAACATGTTCTGGAAAAGTGGTACATGGGACCATAGAAACAGTGTCTGTTAAAGAATGATGATAAAATATTACATCCACAGATAATGTAATCCAATTGGTTCATATTCCACGGTAATTGGCGTCAATGGATCTCGTAATCCTGAAACTTTAAACATTTTAACATCTAAACATGGAATATTGTTCATCAGTTTCCGTAAAACTATGCATTAAGACTAATGCAACAGTTACTGATAATTTTGAGCAGTTGTATCAATTGATAGTTCGATCATTGTAATGAAAGGAATAGACAGTTATCTCAGATGTAATGTCTGAATTGCATTTTGAAATGCTAATACTTTGATTTTAAGTTGTGTCATTTTGAACAGGTGATTTTAGTTAAATGAACAAATGGTCTTAGCTTTATGTGTATTGTATCCAAGCAATTGGAAAAAGTGTTAAGAGTTTTGAAAAATTTGCATTTTGATCATTGCTTGTGAGTTTTGTGTCTAGAGTTTTTAAAAATGACATTGAGGTTCCGAAATTAGTGCCAAAGTGATTGTAAAAAACTGTATTTTACCAGGTAAGTCAGTTAAGAACAAATTCTCATTTTCAATGACAGCCTACCGGGGAACAGTGGGTTAACTTGTTTAGGGACAGAACGACAGTTTTTTGATTGTCAGCTCAGTGATTCAATCTTGCAACCTTTCGGTTACTAGTCCAATGCTCTAACCACTAGGCACCTGTGCTCTGTGGATAAGAGATTATCTAAATTAATATCAGTCAACATCAATATCTCCCTATGGTCAATCATTGTATTGACCATTGTTTTACTGACCCTGGCAAGCTTGTAAAATTCTCAACATCTAAAAACGAATGGCAGGCATCCCTTCCAGAAACAGCTGTCTGTGACTTGGCTCATGAAAAAAATCACATCCAACTAAATGGATAAAGTATGCATGAGATCCTCTATTCTTCCTGCTGACTTCTTTTAGATCTTCTGTGGTGCGAAGATTAGCCAATCAGATCTAACAGTTTCCTAATCGCTAGGACAGCACTTCAGGCAGGCAGAGAGAGAGAGCGTGAGAGAGAGAGGTAGAGAGAGTGTGTGAGAGAGAGAGGGAGAAAGGGAGATGAGAAGAGAGGGATGTGTGTGAGCAGGAGAGTAAAACAAGGGAGAAGGAGGGTTGGAGTGAGAGAAGAGATGTTGTAAAATTAGCTACGCTGTCAGCCTGGTTTTCACTCATCTCTATTGGAATTATAATCTCTGTGGCAGAATCAGGAATCCTCGCTCACTATCATCTTGCCTGCAGGTAGTTTACAGTCCAGCTCTCTTCTCTCTGCCTCGGCTGGCTAATTAGAAGACAAATTGCTCAACCTTCAGCGGGCTGGCTAGGAATGGCTATCGCATAGAAAGGTATGATCATATCAACAGGAAAAGACAAGGAAAAACAGGGTTCTGTTTCATCACAATAGTCACACACAGAGAATCAAACAATTTTTTATGTCAGGCAAAATATATTTCACCCATGCATTTAAATATGACTGTACACTGTGACTAAACAGGAGTACAACTCAGTCTTGGAAACAGTCCCTGCTCCACATTACATAACATTATGGCTTCAGTGAGTCTGAGTCACGTTCCTATTGGCCCTTGGACTGTGTTAAGCCGACAGCCAAGCTGACTGTTTGCCTGGGCTTCAAACAGGGGATCCTTCAGTACCACAGAATTCTCAGAACCATGTACGTACAATTGGAATATAGAGAATCACATCTAGTCAATTTCTATCTGCAATGCTCTCTGAATGTTTAATTCTGGGCAATTTAGGTTTATTTGTCAAACTCTATAAGAATCCACATAATATATGTAGCCTACAAGTAATAGAGGTTGCCTAAATGTAATGTGAAAAACCCAGCAGAATTGCAGTTCTTGGCACAAACTGTTGCGCCTGGCACATACTACCCCGTTCAAAGGCACATAAATATTTTGTCTTGCCCATTCCCCCTCTGAATAGCACACATACACAATCCATGTCTCAATTGTCTCAAGGCTTAAAAATCATTTTTTACCTGTCTCCTCCCTTTCATCTACACTGATTGAAGTAGATTTAACAAGTGACATCAATAAGGGATCATAGCTTTCACCTGGTCAGTATGTCACGGATAGAGCAGGTGCTCTTAATGTTTTGTATACTAAGTGTATATAGTAACTTTTGAGGCTTTTAGAGCCATGGTGATTTGGGTGTTATTATTCTGCACAAAGTACAGCAATTTGAGGCTGGCAGAAGATGACAGGCTCATCTTGAATGGGCTAGAGTGATGGTCACAAGGGTAGTAGGGTTTGTAGGGTTTTTCTTTATTTTTTGTATTTTCTACATTGTAGAATAATAGTGAAGACATCAAAACTATGAAATAACACATATGGAATCAAGTAGTAACCAAAAAACTGTTGAGCAAATCAAAATATATGATGCATTTTAGATTCTTCAAAGTAGCCACCCTTGGCCGTGATGACAGCTTTGTATTCTCTCAACCAGCTTCATGAGGTAGTCACCTGGAATGCTTTTTTAACAGTCTTGAAGGAGTTCCCACATATGCTGAACACTTGTTGGCTGCTTATCCTTCACTCTGCGGTCTGACTCATCCCAAACCAGCTCAATTTGGTTGAGGTCGGGATTGTGGAGGCCAGGTCATCTGATGCAGCACTCCATCACTCTCCTTCTTGGTCAAATAGCCCTTACACAGCCTGGAGGTGTGATTTGTGTCATTGTCCTGTTGAAAAACAAATGATCCCACTAAGCCCAAACCAGATGAGATGGCGTATTGCTGCAGAATGCTGTGGAGCCATGCTGGTTAAGTGTACATTGAATTCTAAATAAATCACAGACAGTGTCACCAGCAAAGCACCCCCACACTATAACGCCTCCTCCTCCATGCTTTATGGTGGGAAATACTAATGCTGAAATCATCCGTTTACCCACACCACGTCTCACAAAGACATGACAATTGGAACCAAAAATATTCCATTTGGACTCCAGAACAAAGGACACATTTCCACCGGTCTAATGTCCATTGCTCGTGTTTCTTGGCCGAAGCAAGTCTCTTCTTCTTGATGGTGTCCTTTAGAAGTTGTTTCTTTGCAGCAATTTAACCATGAAGGCCTGGTTCACAAAGTCTCTTCTGAACAGTTTATGTTGAGATGTGTCTGTTACTTGAACTCTGTGGTGCATTTATTCGTGCTGCAATTTCTGAGGCTGGTAACTCGAATGAACTTATCCTCTGCAGCAGAGGTAACTCTGGTTCTTCCATTCCTCATGAGAGCCAGTTTCATCATAGCGCTTGATGGTTTTTGCGACTGTACTTGAAGAAACTTTCAAAGTTCTTGAAATGTTCCGTATTGACTGACCTTCATGTATTAAAGTAATGATGGACTGGCGTTTCTTTTAGCTTATTTGAGCTGTTCTTGCCATAAAATGGACTTGGTCTTTTACCAAATAGGGCTATCTTCTGTATACCCCCCTACCTTGTCACAACACAACTGAATGGCTCAAACGTATTAAGAAGGAAAGAAATTCCACAAATGAACTTTTAAGGCACGCCTGTTAATTGAAATACATTCCAGGTGACTACCTCATGAAGCTGATTGAGAGAATGCCAAGAGGGTGCAAAGCTGTCGTCAATGCAAAGGGTGGCTATTTGATGAATCTTAAATCTAAAATATATTTTGATTTGTTTAACACTGTTTTGGTTACTACATGATTCCATATGTGTTATTTCATAGTTTTGATGTTTTCACTATTATTCTACAATGTAGAAAATAGTAAAAATAAAGAAAAATCCTTGAATGAGCTGTTCTAAAACTTTTGATCGGTAGTGTATGTATTTTTTTACATAATACCTATTTTCTTAAAACGGCATTGTTGGTTATAAGGGCTTGTAAGTAAGCATTTCACTTTAAGGTCTACCTACACTTGTTGTATTTGGCATATGTGACAAATACAATTGGATTTGATTTGAATGAGTAGGTGTGTCCAAACTTTTGACTGGTACTGTATATTTCTACTTATATGACCTTACAATGCGTGGTGCCTCGATCCAACATTAATGCACGAGAGATACAATCACATCCCCTCAACCATCTCCGACGTGGGGAGGAGAGGCCGTTACAATCGGCAAATGTGGACGCCATCGTTTATTTCCACGAAGCCAATCCCAGTCTGTCTCTATGGTGTTTTATTTTTCAACAAGCCGAATAGAGCTCGGGTTTTTCCGTGCAGTAACAATTACAGCCGAGAGTCTTTTGCGCGAGGCACAGACATCAGTCGGTTTGGGTAGCACTGTAAAAATTGTTTACGTCTTACTGAACAGGTAGATAAGTATTTTGAAAATGGAATCAGCTAACCAGGTATGTTTATTGATTATAAATGGTGTTTGGTCAGGTCTCAAAATAATGTGCGTTAAAAGGCCATTATTCAAATTTGTCAAATTATATACTAATAGTTATGGCTATTTGATTAACAATATAGTTTTGGTTTCCATGTCATTGTTGTTGTCATTATTCCCTTAGCTCGTGTCTGTTGGAACGTTTCAAGTGCTTAAATTACCCCTTGGATTTATCCGCGTTTTGGAATGGGTAAGTTGAGTGTTTGCAGAAACACTTATTTGTTTTGTTTGAGTTAACTGAACGATAACATGTTTACAGTAGGAAGTCAATTTATTGATCCTTTCTATTAGTGTCTGCCGATATACAGCCTAGCTGTATACATTGCACAGTCGTTTTTGCATTTGCTCACTGAACCCCTGTGCGCTTTCATAATTGCGTGTTTGTTTTGCCTACCTAAGCGGGCTTGTTGTGTTTTTGAGAGTAGCGTTAGGCTATCCTGTACGTTTTGTTTTCATTCATTTCCATTACTCTCAGGTGAAACTTTTTATTTTCATAATTGCGTTCTATGTCGTGTATAGTGTTCCACTTTCTCTGATGAGGAACCATCCCAGCGCATGTTCAATCAGCGTGTGAACAATTCGTTTTACATTGACCAAATGGTTCAAGTTTATGTAATGAATTGCTGCTCTATTACATAAGGCTATGTGGCTACTACTTCGTCTTCACTGGGAGGCTGGTCACTTTGGTTGTTTAGGTGTAACGGTTATTCACGGTGATATTTATGGGTCAGTCGAAAATAGCAGGCAGGTGATCCAAAACGTTCAGTCAGTCAGAGCTCGTTTGTGTGTGTGTGTGTGTGTGTGTGTGTGTGTGTGTGTGTGTGCGTGCGTGCTCTCATGGAACAAATTTCATCCTGTCACATATGGATAAACAGTAAAGGAAAAGCAGCACTCTAGTAGCTTTGATGCAGTTATTTATTGACCAACGTTTCAACAGCAAGCTGTCTTTATTAGGGGTTCACGTCAAAACACTGCAAGTCACTGGTATATATTTGGTTTCCATAATTCCACTGTAATCATGGGTGGCTGTGGCATTAAATAATTTGTCAATTTACAAATATCAACAATATAAAAGCATGAAGGGATATCAAATTATCATATATCGCCTACAATTTAATTTCAATGTTATTTAGGCCTACTTATCTAAATTACAAGAGTGACATGGCACAGGGGTCAGCTGTTGAATTGAAGTAAAAATATATATATAACAGTAGGCAGTCATTGGTTGACTGATGTTTCAGTATATGGTGACTCTTTGCAGAACACACACACACACACACACAAACAGCTTGAAATTGGTGGCTTCTGGGGCAATGGCTGACAGAGATCTGAATGTAGTGGTGTCACAGTGACATGGAGATGATTGTTTCAACACACTCAGTGTGTTGAAACAATGCAGAGGAATAGAGGAGGAAACAGCATCTTTCCCATCAGTAGCAGAGTGACACAGAGACAGCTAACCCATTGACACACTCGGATGCTCAGAGTGGTTAAATTGGTTCAGCTTAATTAGTGGCCAGAGTCAGAAAAAAAGAGATGACCGAGATGTAAGTGAAACCAAGTAATCTTCAGTACCTTTACTATTACGGACTCTTATGAGCAGTTCATTCTGCACAACATTGAATCCTGAGAAGTGTGTGATAATAAGATCATCAAAATAGGAAGAAGTTGAATTGTACTGAAGGGCATTATTATGCTTCTGAAACTAATGAATATATTTTTGCCCCAGATGATCCTTGTTTGCCAGGATAGGGCCCTCAGCAGTCAGTCAGTATTAGGTTGCTAAGAGAAGGACAGAAGTATTTGCTTTCATGGAGGACTTGTGAGGATGACCACACAATGTTTTATTTAACTAGGCAAGTCAGTTAAGAACAAATTCTTATTTACAATGACAGCCTACCCCTAATCTGGATAATGCTGGGCCAATTGTGCACAGCCCTGGGACTCCCAACAACAGCCGGTTGTGATACAGCCTGGAATTGAACCAGGGTCTGTGGTGACACCTCTAGTACTGAAATGCAGTGCCTTAGACTGCTGCGCCACTCAGAAACCCTAGGGTACCAATCGTGAGCCACATCTATTCGTGTTCTACCCAAAGTTGCAAAAGAAATGCTGTGATCTATTTAATAAACACACGATACCAGCAAAATGGATAAAAGAGTGTGTTGGTATAGCAGGAACAGCGGCATCGAGTCATCAAAACCTGATACTTTCACACTACTTTATGGTAAATAATCATCTCCCATGCATTTTCAAAGCTGCAGCTCTGGCTCTCTGGCACGTTGTCAGTATGTGGCGGACAATTCTCCAAACACCTGTAAGCTTCCCATTCTCAAGTCATGCAGAAGCTGCGCTTCAAGATGTGCCCGAGCTCCTTGTTGTGTGTCAGTGTATATGTAAGTGTAGTGCAGTGTTTTTTATGGATAAAAAAAGGCTTAGGTGGTGGGTGTGACAGGCGTGTGGTGGGGGGCGTGGCAATGCCCACAGTTGGCCTGTTGTCGTGGCTGCATTTTTGAGGCCCCATCTTGGCGTTGTAGAGACATTTTTGCATTTTAAGGCAATTTCCTGCAATTCTACACATTTCTCCATGGAGATGGGAGACATTTGTGAAGTTTTAGATCTAATTCGATACAATTATACACATTTTGCTGTGGAGCTGAAGTAAATGTTGCAATTTTAAAGATAATTTCCTGCAGTTCTATGTATTTTGCCATGGCTAATGCTGTTATTTGCTCAGACATAATAACAAAATCAAAACTGCAAAATGTTCTAATATGGATTTGTACGGCTTGTCACATCAGATATCAGTATAGGATCTGTGACTTCCGTGTGACTGTCAAACTTGATACACCTGTCTCAGCTACTGTAGGTTTTTCTCAACAAGACAATTTATTATTGTTTTCATAGGGCAACATGTTGGTAAGGCTCAAGAAAACAGAACCATACGGAAGTTGGGCTTTCGCTATTTTGGTTTCACAAATCACAAGCTTTGCACTCGGCATGCATTCCCACTCAAACCTGGCATTGCTAATCGACACCTGTTCAGAATGGCAATGCTACAAAGTTCATATTTCAAATTTTCATCTACTCTTTGAGATTGACCCCGGTCCACTGCCTCTTATAGAGCAGAGTAGAGTGGGAGAGAGGAGCCAAAAAGCCTCAATTGTTATGCAAATTAGGTAGTACTACAAAAGAGGAATTATCATTTCATATAATTTTTGCTTTTGAATGCCAGGGGATTGGTGAAAAGAGATGCAACTTCTCTAGGGAGAATGAATCTCCCTCTCCCTCTCTCTCTCTCTCTCTGCATGTGAGGCTTATCACCCGGGAAACACATGTGGGTGCAATCACGTCCTTGTACTGACCACGTTGTGGTTTGGGTCTGTTTTTACTCCCCACCGCCTTCAATACTACAGTGACTGTACTGTTGGACTTGTTTTGATGACTACCTCCCTGGAAGATAATTTGCTGTTGGAGATATATCATTCCTATCCGAAGGATATTTGCATACAGAGCTGATGTAAAAAAAAAAAATCAATAGTTCAAGCAACGCTCTGAGTTCAAGTTTACTAGATCAACAGAATGCAAATCCACTGACTTCCAGAGACAGTAGAGCTTGTAATAAGGCCCATGTATTTAGCATTTAGTATTTATTTAAGATCCCCATTAGCTGTTGCCAAGGGGTGCTGAGGGTGCTGCAGCACCCCCTGAAAAATACAAAATATATCAACTTTTTTTTTAATCACTAAAGTAGTGCACTGGGACTTTACTAGTCCTGTATTAGCGGACCTATAGAGTCTTCTGTTGCATATCTTTGTTTATTGCATAAATTGTACATTCATTGGATTGCAATGCAGGTGCGGTAAAATAATCCAGTCCAGTTTAATGAATTACAGTGTAGGCTCATCCAAGTGTAGGCTACGACACAATGTAAATGGAGAAGAAGGCTAAAACGTGGTCAGCGGCAGATCAAAATAGTGTTAGGAAGTCTCTCGGTGAAAGGAGGAGTTGTCTATGGTGCTGTCATTCAAGGTCCTTTATCTACCCTGTTCGTAATGAGCAAGTGACGGTTGCATTTTGGATTCTGCTCAGATGGATGAAGCCAGCAGGGAACACATGCAGCATACAGACATCACGGCTACAGCCCTACTACAGATCTTACTTTCAGTGGTGTAGTGCCTATTTTTTAGATGAGGGAGCGCACAAAATATGTAAGTGACGTCATCATTTCCTCAATCAAAGTTTCTACCAACAGTAGCCTATTGAATAGCCTATCATGGCTCTCCAACCCTGTTCCTGGAGTGCTGCCGTCCTGTAGGTGTCACGTATACTCCCTCTCCGGCCTCTAGGTCGTCAGGTGGCTGATTATCCCACACATCTGTCACCATCGTCTTGCGCACCTGCGCCTCATGACACTCAACTGAACTCCATCACCTCCTTGATTATCTTTACTCTATCTGTCACTCCCCTTGGTTCATTTCTCAGGTGTTATTGACTTTGTTTCATGTCGGTGCATTGTTTGTGTATCATGTTTATTGTTTTGTTTCTTTACTAAAACACTCACTCCCTGTACTTGCTTCCCGACTCTCAGTGCACTCGTTACAGTAGGGTTTCAGACTAACCCGATTCATCTTATAAACCAGCTAATTATTTGAATCAGTTACGCTCGATTAGTGTTAGAATGAAAACCTAAATGGTGGTAGCTCTCCAAGAACAAACAGGGTTGGAGAGCCCTGTTGTAGAAATGCCAAAAAGTAATCCTCCAATTAAAATGTTGCCTATGCCCACACATATTGTCTCAATAAAATGTAATATTTGCACCTGCATGCCAATCATTAGATTGATCTCAATCAGTTTCAAAGGAATAGCCTATGCATTTCGATCTTCTTGAATTAATGTTTTGTGAGTGACTTAGAGCAGATGATAACAAACTATTAGCCTTGCTTGTATTTTGTTTCAATCAAAGCATACAGCGCATTCAGACTTTTTCCACATTTTGTTACATTGCAGCCTTATTTTACCCCTGTAGCATACTGCATCAGTATCGAATAGCCCCCGCGATATGCAACTTTTCAGGGAAGTTAGAAACCAATATACACAGTCAGTTAGGAAAGCAAAGGCTAGCTTTTTCAAACAGAAATTTGCATCCTGTAGCACAAACTCCAAAAAGTTCTGGGACAATGTAAAGTCCATGGAGAATAAGAGCACCTCCTCCCAGCTGCCCACTGCACTAAGGCTAGGAAACACTGTCACCACCGATAAATCTATGATAATCAAGAATTTCATTTCTCCTTCACCCAAATCCAGATAGCTGATGTTCTGAAATAGCTGCAAAATCTGGACCCCTACAAATCAGATAGGCTAGACAATCTGGACCCTCTCTTTCTAAAATTATCCACCACAATTGTTGCAACCCCTATTACTAGCCTGCTCAATCTCTCTTTCTGAGATCCCCAAAGATTGGAAAGCTGCCGCAGTCATCCCCTTCTTCAAAGGAGAATACACTCTAGACCCAAACTGTTACAGACCTATCTCTATCCTACTCTGCCTTTCCAAGGTCTTCGAGAGCCAAGTTAACAAACAGATCACCGACTATTTCGAATCCCACCGTACCTTCTCTGCTATGCAATCTGGTTTCCGAGCTGGTCATGGGTGCACCTCAGCCACGCTCAAGGCCCTAAACGATATCATAACCGCCATCGATAAAAGATAATACTGTGCAGCCGTATTCATCGACCTGGCCAAGGCTTTCGACTCTGTCAGTCACTGAATTCTTATCGGCAGACTCAATAGCCTTGGCTTCTCAAATGACTGCCTCGCCTGGTTCACCAACTACTTCTCAGATAGAGTTCAGTGTGTCAAATCGGAGGGCCTGTTGTCCGGACCCCTGGCAGTCTCTATGGGGGTGCCACAGGGTTCAATAGTCGGGCCGACTCTTTTCTCTGTATATTATGTCGCTCTTGCTGCTGGTGATTCTCTGATCCATCTCTACGCAGACGACACCATTCTGTATACACCTGTCCCTTTTTTGGACACTGTGCTAACAAACCTCCAAATGTGCTTCAACGCCATATAACCCTCCGTCCATGGTCTGCAACTGCTTTTAAATGCTAGTAAAACTAAGTGCATGCTCTTCAACCGATTGCTGCCCACATCCTCCCGCCCAACAAACATTACTACTCTGGACGGTTCTGACCTAGAATACGTGGACAACTACAAATACCTAGCTGTCTGGTTAGACTGTAAACTCTCCTTCCAGACTCACATTAAGCATCTCCAATCCAAAATTAAATCTAGAATTGGCTTCCTATTTCGCAACAAAGCCTCCTTCACTCAATCCGCCAAACATACCCTCGTAAAACTGACTACCCTACCGATCCTTGACTTTAGCGATGTCATTTACAAAATAGCCCCCAACACTCTACTTAGCAAACTGGATGTAGTCTATCACAGTGTCATCCTTTTTATCACAAAAGCCCTATATACTACCCACCACTGCGACCAGTATGCTCTCGTTGGCTGGCACTCACTACATATCCGTTGCCAAACCCACAGGCTCCAGGTCATCTATAAGTCTTTGCTAGGTAAAGCCCCACCTTATCTCAGCTCACTGGTCACCATAGCAACACCCACACATAGCACGCGCTCCAGCAGGTACATTGCACTGGTCATCCCCAAAGCCAACACTTCCTTTGGCCGCCTTTCCTTCCAGTTCTATGCTGCCAATGACTGGAACGAATTGCAAAAATCACTGAAGCTGGAGTCTTATATCTCCCTCTAACTGTAAGCCTCAGCTGTCAGAGCAGCTTACAGATCATTGGACCTGTACATAGCCCATCTGTAAGTAGCCCACCCAACTACCTCATCCCTATATTACTTCATTTGCACACACTGTACAGTGGGGCAAAAAAGTATTTAGTCAGCCACCAGTTGTGCAAGTTCTCCCACTTAAAAAGATGAGAGAGGCCTGTAATTTTCATAGGTACACTTCAACTATGAAAGACAAAATAAGAAAAACAATCACATTGTAGGATTTTTAATGAATTTATTTGCAAATTATGGTGGAAAATAAGTATTTGGTCACCTACAAACAAGCAAGATTTCAGGCTCTCGCAGACCTGTAACTTCTTCTTTAAGAGGCTCCTCTGTCCCCCACTCGTTACCTGTATTAATGGCACCTGTTTGAACTTGTTATCAGTGTAAAAGACACCTGTCCACAACCTCAAACAGTCACACACCAAACTCCACTATGGCCAAGACCAAAGAGCTGTCAAACGACACCAGAAACAAAATTGTAGACCTGCACCAGGCTGGGAAGACGGAATCTGCAATAGGTAAGCAGCTTGGTTTGAAGAAATCAACTGTGGGAGCAAGTATTAGGATATGGAAGACATACAAGACCACTGATAATCTCCCTCGATCTGAGGCTCCACGCAAGATCTCACCCGGTGGGATCAAAATGATCACAAGAACGGTGAGCAAAAATCCCAGAACCACACGGGGGGACCTAGTGAATGACCTGCAGAGAGCTGGGACCAAAGTAACAAAGCCTACCATCAGTAACACACTACGCCGCCAGCGACTCAAATCCGGCAGTGCCAGACGTGTCCCCCTGCTTAAGCCAGTACATGTCCAGGCCCGTCTGAAGTCTGCTAGAGAGCATTTGGATGATCCAGAAGAAGATTGGGAGAATGTCATATGTTCAGATGAAACCAAAATATAACTTTTTGGTAAAACCTCAACTCGTCGTGTTTGGAGGACAAAGAATGCTGAGTTGCATCCAAGGAACACCATACCTACTGTGAAGCATGGGGGTGGAAACATCATGCTTTGGAGCTGTTTTTCTGCAAAGGGACCAGGACGACTGATCCGTGTAAAGGAAAGAATGAATGGGGCCATGTATCGTGAGAATTTGAGTGAAAACCTCCTTCCATCAGCAAGGGCATTGAAGGTGAAACGTTGCTGGTTCTTTCAGCATGACAATGATCCCAAACACACCGCCCAGGCAACGAAGGAGTGGCTTCGTAAGAAGCATTTCAAGGTCCTGGAGTGGCATAGCCAGTCTCCAGATCTCAACCCCATAGAAAATCTTTGGAGGGAGTTGAAAGTCTGTGTTGACCAGCAACAGCCCCAAAACATCACTGCTCTAGAGGAGATCTGCATGGAGGAATGGGCCAAAATACCAGCAACAGTGTGTGAAGACCTTGTGAAGACTTACAGAAAACGTTTGACCTCAGTCATTGCCAACAAAGGGTATATAACAAAGTATTGAGATAAACTTTTGTTATTGACCAAATACTTATTTTCCACCATAATTTGCAAATCTGTCTGTCTGTCTGCCTGTCTGTCTGGCTGGCTGGCTGGCTGTGTTTGTCTGGCTGCATCTGTCTGTCTGTCTGTCTGTCTGTCTGTGTGGACGGGCGGGCTGGCTGGCTGGCGTATACGTGTGTGTGTCTCCACAGTCCGCATGTGATGTGGATGGAGTTTTAGGCTGTAACTTAGTTCTGCTAATGCAAACCCATCATGGGGTGGCAGGGTAGCCTTGTGGTTAGAGCGTTGGACTAGTAACCGGAAGGTTGCAAGTTCAAACCCCCGAGCTGACAAGGTACAAATCTGTCATTCCGCCCCTGAACAGGCAGTTAACCCACTGTTCCCAGGCCGTCATTGAAAATAAGAATGTGTTCTTAACTGACTTGCCTGGTTAAATAAAGGTAAAAAATGTCAGAGGGGAGCTCACGTCTCTGGGTTCGTCTCGGTCTGTGAGTCAGGCAGGAGAAGGTTGGCCTGTCCCTTCCTTTTTGTTGGCACAGCCTCTCGTCGAAGCGAGGAGCAGAGATCATGCCCAATGCCATTCTTCTCAACATCGATCAGCGAGTGAAACCCTACAAGGGAAAGGTTGGCGAGTGTAGTCTGATGGTCTGAAGTAGAAATTATGCACCAATATTGAATTTTTATAGCCTGTTTTATTAAATGAAGTCCCTTTAATATAAACCACATGGGCTGCATTTACACAGGCAGCCAAAGTCTGAAATATTTGTTTTACTAATTGGTCTTTTGACCAATCAGATCAGCTCTGAAAAATATCTAATGGGAAAAGTTCGGATGTGATTGGTCAAATTCAATAAATCTGTTTTTTTTTTGTATGAATAAAGACTTGCTAAAATGCAAAAAATCTGCAAATTTTGCCATGTGGCCCTTTTCCGTCTTCTAGGAAGATTTTAACCCACCACCCTAAACATTTTCCCAATTTTTCACCGTCATTGTAAAGCCCTAGTTCTTTTGTTGCATTGATAAAATTATTTCTGAAGATTATTATTTATTTAATGTGATTAGTGATTCATTTACGTTTGTTCCTCAGGTCAACCCTGTTACGTGAACGGAACTCTTGTTTTTTTTAAAGACTTTTCAGAAGACACATCGAACATCTATTAGTCAAATCATAGTGTTAAAGCAGGTGAGCTGGTTCTACTATTTTTGGCCATTTTCTTTTTTTTTCTTCTGGTGGAAAACTGTGTGTCAAGCATAACACGTCAGCACTGTTACCCATAGATAGATAGGCAGGATTTTTTTTTTTTTAACTGAATGTTTTTGTGACGCATTCAATTGCCCCTCCCTGTTGCCTCCATTCTCCCATCACAAAGGAATTTATGGCTGATTTAAGATAAAATTGTCAACCCTGTTACGGTCAACCCTGTTACTTTATTTGGCAATTTACTATAGTAAGTGAAAACATGTTTTTTATGCCCTTTACGCTCTTTATAACAGAACGTTTTAATTAGGTGAAATAAATGTTTTTATGTTTTTTTAATCAAAATTACACTACCCAAAAAGCACTCTATTTGTGGAATGTTTGTAGCTCTGTAACATCATATACCATTGTGTTAAAAGCCAATAGTATTAACAGCCTCATCAAGGTGAACACCCATTGGGCACACACTGGTTGAATCAACATTGGTTCCACTTCATTTTAATTAAATTTCATTGAACCAACCAATTAGACATTGAATTGACATCTGGGTCCAGTTGGCATATACTGTAGGCGTGAACACCACACTTTTGTGTCTCATCTCTTTAGTAAGGAGAGAGAATTTGACATGCCCAGTGATATGAATGTAAAATGTCATTCTGCTAAAAGTGTCCACTCTTACATATAATACAATTACTGGAACTCTCACTCATAGGTTTTTGCACAAATATTAACTTTCACATACACACACACAAATCACTGCTGTTGTCTTTCATTTACAATCTGTAGAAACTATGAGAATAGAAAGGTTCAGACCTTGTAAGGGTTCTCGTCCTCCTCTTCTGAGGAGGAGTAGCGAGAAGGATGGGAGGACCAATGCGCAGCGTGGTAAGTGTCCATAATGTTTTTTAATAAAGACAATAGAACACTCGAACAAAACAACAAACGATGACGTGAAAATACAAAACCGAAAACAGTACCGTGTGGACCAAACACCCACAACCCAAAAGTGAAACCCAGGCTACCTAAGTATGATTGTGAATCAGGGACAACAATTGATAGCTGCCTCTGATTGAGAACCATACTTGCCGAACTCAAAAACCAACATAGACTGCCCACCCAACTCACGCCCTGACCATACTAAAACAAAGATATAATAACAGAACTAAGGTCAGAACGTGACAGAACTTTTGTGAAACATCAAAGCACAGTTGAAAAATATATTGCAAATAGAAGACAAAAATAGATGGTGTTAAGAGATAGATGGGAGGGGTTGAGTGGAGCTGAAGGGTGGGACTAAAAACAACAAGATAACTAATGCAAAATATACTGTGCCCGTAAAATGTATATAGGTACAGAACTTGTGAAACAACACAGTTAGAAATATATGGCAAATATACATCAAACTGGATGGTCTTCAGAGATAGATGGGAGGGGTTGACGGTAGCTGAAGGATGACTATTGTAAAATTGTAAAATGCTATTGTAAAATACATTGTGTCATTAAAATTAATATATTATGTATAAGCTGGAAGTAGAAGCCTACATTTTGGGGAGGGGGGGTAGGGTTAGGGGAAAATAATAAAGGAAAATATTTTTTTTAAATATATATTATTACTGTGTATATAGGTTTACAAAAAAAATAACTATGCTGTCCTACCATCCATCCACACACACTAAACACTGTACCACTGCCGGGTGGTGTATGCATACTAACACAAACACACACACACACACACAGTCGTAACATTTCCTTGTTGTGTGGCCGAGGCTGACTAACTGCTGTGACAGTGACTGCAGGGCAGGGGATGGGCTCCAGCTAGGTCACCTGACCAAGTAGCCATGGAAACCCCATGAGGAGAAGAGGAGCATGAAGAAGCACTGTTATAAAATAAATTGAGATTTGCTGCTTGCTTGTGGTCAGTCATGCTTGCAGACATATGAGAGGAGAGGAGAGGAGAGGAGAGGAGAGGAGAGGAGAGGAGAGGAGAGGAGAGGAGAGGAGAGGAGAGGAGAGGAGAGGAGAGAGAGAGAGAGAGAGAGAGAGAGAGAGAGAGAGAGAAAAGAAAGAGAGAGAGAGATGCATGGGTTAAGCAGGGCACAAAGCATTCACCATGTAGCACAATCAACTTCCATGATAACTTGATTCTACCATAATGTCTTGATCAGATTGTTTTCACAATGTATGTTGGGCTAGTTATGTCACTAAATCACTTTTCTGAGATTGTCCTCTTTTACGGCTAAATGGGTATAAATAAGAGGACTATGAACAAAAAGGACCTCATTGAAAATGGAGGCTCACCATGGTCCAGACCATTTAAAGGCAGAAAAAATTGTTTTTCCAAAACAGATCTGTTTGTAGCTTTCTACATTGGGCATTTGTCTTTGATTAAGCGCAAGCGTAAATGTGATTTAGTTTATTCTCCCTGTTGTCTCTGACAGTTTTTGAAAGACGGTTGCTGTTTTATTTTGTAACTAGCTAGCTTAAAATTGCTCGTGTTACCAAACAGACGGACCATGTAGGAGGAAACTAGATAATGCTTCCACTCAAGTGGAGAAGAGATATTTTTATCACACACACAGACACACACAGACACACAGACACAGACACAGTATCACTGGAGACAGGCACAGCATGGAAACACGTGTGGGGGGAAAGCCCTTGATAGGTAGTGTTGTTTGTACTTTCTTCAGAGGCTATGCTTTATCATCACATACTCATATAGACACTTACCAAACACAACAGCTTGAGTGTGTTACACTGAAGTGTGCTGTAACAGTAGGCGAGAGGTGCTGTAGCAAGGATCATGTCCCTGTTTGGTTCTTCTAAGCCCAGTGGTAATAATGTTGTAATAGCTGGGTTCCTGGCTCTCAGGGTGGTTGTGTAGACCCTTTATATGACTATTGTAATGGTGGTTTAAAACATTTAATGGGCTGCAGACATGGTCCTCTCTTTCCCTCTCCTCTTGATAAAGACTGTCCCAGATTTCTGCAGTTGTAGAGAGAAGATTTCAGGCTTTTGGTTCCCCAAGTGGGTACTTCATGCTGCGACGCCTACGTCTTGAATAGAGCAGGTGTATAGCAGCGTCTATGGTGCCTGAGGGAACATAAGTGTTGCTGATGAATGCTGTGCTGAGGCTCCTCAGTGAGACTGACTGAATGCACAGAGTCCTTAGCATGATCTCCATCTTTACTCTGCACTTGATCCCTCTCCATCTACCACTTCCTTGTTTGCCAACCCCCACACTCCTTCTTACACTCACTCGCTCTCTCCTCAGTTCTCACCATTTCACTTTCACTTCTCCTTGTTTTCTGTCTCGTTGAGTCCATCCCAGCTCTCATCCCAGCCCTCATTATAATTTATATATCTCATGTATGTTTTCATGGGGGTGAGGGATGTACCTTGTTGTGTGTATGTGTAACTAACTGTGGTGATCTGTGAGGATAGAATTTCCGCTAGAAGGACAAAAAACATAATCATTCCCCAGCCCTTGTCCTAGCCTCATCCTAGCTTTTTTCCCCAGTATTCTCCCAGTCTCCATCCTAGCCCTCATCCCAGCTTCTCTCCCAGGCCTCATCCCTCCCCCAGGAGCCCAGCTGGGAGAGGAAGATAAACACACAGGGGTGCGGGGCTTAGCACACACTCCCCTTCACAATGCCACGCTCTCCTGTTCAAAGGACTCCACCATAAACGAGAGGGGTAAACATAGGGAATGGAGGCAGCTGCAGGAAAGGGAGGGAGGGAGAGAGGGAGAGAGGGAGAGAGGGAGAGAGGGAGAGAGAGGGAGAGGGAGAGGGAGAGAGAGGGAGGGAGAGGGAGGGAGAGAGAGAGATAATGAGAGTAATGTGATGTTGGAATTGCGCTCTCTCTCTCTCTTTCTCTCTCCCTCTCTCAGTTGTGTTTGTGTGTGTAAATGTAAAATGTGTATGCGTGTAAGTGTGCGTGTGTGCGAGCATGTTGCTTTTTATAATCCCCTTATCCCTCTCAACCAAAACAGTGTGATGTGAGCGTTAAATGCAATATCATACTTAAAAGCGCTGAATATATTTGCTTATGCCCTCCTGCTGTTTCTTTGTGCTTGAGATTAGGAAATGAGAAGAGACTGACAGTATACTTGGGGTAATGGGGTGTTAAGAGAAGGGAGAGACCCTGACCCAGTATAGTGTAGCTGTGCTCTGGAATGGCCTCTCCGAGCCTAGCCTAGCATCCTGCTCTGCTATGCTGGACAGTCTGTGCTCCACTGATGCCATGCCACCCCAGGGAGAATCCAAAATGCGTCACAGCAGCTAGCACACATATGGGGTCACTGTACTGTCATGGAGAGGACAGAGAGCAGGGCTGCCGTGGTCAGGACAGAGAGCAGGGCTGCCGTGGTCAGGACAGAGAGCAGGGCTGCCGTGGTCAGGACAGAGAGCAGGACTGCCGTGGTCAGGACAGAGAGCCGGGCTGCCGTGGTCAGGACAGAGAGCAGGGCTGCCGTGGTCAGGACAGAGAGCAGGGCTGCCGTGGTCAGGACAGAGAGCAGGGCTGCCGTGGTCAGGACAGAGAGCAGGGCTGCCGTGGTCAGGACAGAGAGCAGGGCTGCCGTGGTCAGGACAGAGAGCAGGGCTGCCGTGGTCAGGACAGAGAGCAGGGCTGCCGTGGTCAGGACAGAGAGCAGGACTGCCGTGGTCAGGACAGAGAGCAGGACTGCCGTGGTCAGGACAGAGAGCAGGGCTGCCGTGGTCAGGACAGAGAGCAGGGCTATGGGATGGCCTGACTGGAGCTTTACCTTTATCCTGCTTTGATTCATTAAGGACAAGTTTGTGGAATTTGGATGTCTTTTTTCATGATCCTAGTAATTGTGATTGGGTGATTGGGGTTCTCTCACTCGCGCACACACGCACACACACATGCATATATACACGCACACACACACACATGTGTGTGAGAGGCTGATGTCAGGACAACAACCTCCCCCTCAATGTGAGCAAGACAAAGGAGCTGATTGTGGACTATAGGAAAAGGAGGGCCGAACAGACCCGATTAACATCAACAGCCCTGAGAGTGGAGCGGGTTGAGAGTTTCAAGTTCCTTGGAGTCCACATCACCAACGAACTATCATGGTCCAAACACACCAAGACAGGTGTGAAGAGGACATGACAACACCTTTTCCCCCTCGGGAGACTGGCATGGGTCCCCAGATCCTCAAAAAGTTTGACATTTGCACCATCGAGAGCATTCTAACCGGTTGCATCACCGCCTGGTATTGCAAATGCTCGGCATTTGACGACCGTAAGACGCTGCAGAGGGTAGTGCGTACGGCCCAGTACATCACTGGGGCCAAGCTTCCTGACATCCAGGAACTATATACTAGGCGGTGTCAGAGGAAGGCCCAAAAAATATTGAAAGACTCCAGTCACCCAAGTCACAGATTGATCACTCTGCTACCGCACAGCAAACGGTACCCGGAGTGAAACAGCTTCTACCCCCAAGCCGTAAGACTGCTGAACAATTAATCAAATGGCCACCCGGACTATTTACATTGACCCCCCCCCCCCCAAACCTCCAAATGAGCTTCAATGTCATACAGCACTCCATCCGTGGCCTGCAATTGCTTTTAAATGCTAGTAAAACTAAATGCATGCTCTTCAACCGATTGCTGCCCGCACCCGCCCACCTGTCTAGCATCACTACTCTGGTCGGTTCTGACTTAGAATATGGGGACAACTACAAATACCTAGGTGTCTGGTTAGACTGTAAACTCTCCTACCAGACTCACATTAAGCATCTCCAATCCAAAATTAAATCTGGAATCGGCTTCCTATTTTGCAACAAAGCATCCTTCGCTCATGCTGCCAAACACACCCTCGTAAAACTGACTATCCTACCGATCCTTGACTTCGGCGATGTCATTTACAAAATAGCATCCAACACTCTACTCAGCAAACTGGATGTCGTCTATCACAGTGCCATCCGTTTTGTCACCAAAGGCACATATACTACCCACCACTGTGACCTGTATGCTCTCGTTGGCTGACCCTCACTACATATTCTTTGCCAAACCCACTGGCTCCAGGTCATCTATAAGTCTTTGCTAGGTAAAGCCCCACCTTATCTCAGCTCACTGGTCACCATAGCAACACCCACCCGTAGCACACGCTCTAGCAGGTATATTTCACTGGTCATCCCCAAAGCCAACATTTCCTTTGGCCGCCTTTCCTTCCAGTTCTCTGCTGCCAATGACTGGAACGAATTACAAAAATCACTGAAGCTGGAGTCTTATCCCTCTCTAACTTTAAGCATCAGCTGTCAGAGCAGCTTATCAATCACTGTACCTGTACACAGCCAATCTGTAAATAGCACACCCAACTACCTCAGTTGTTATTTATCCACTTGCTCTTTTGTACCATAGTATCACTACTTGCAAATCGTCATCTATCACCCCAGTGTTAACGCTAAATTGTGATTATTTTACCTATTTATTGCCTTACCTCCCTACTCTTCTACATTTGCACACACTGTACATCTATTTTTCTATTGTGTTATTGACTCTATGGTTGTGTATGTGTAACTCTGTGTTGTTGTTTTTGTCGCGCTGCTTTGCTTTATTTTGGCCAGGTCGCAGTTGTAAATGAGAACTTGTTCTCAACTGGCCTATCTGGTTAAATAAAGGCGAAATCAAATTAAATAAATATAGCCTCGTTCTTGTTATGTAATTTTCTTATTATGTAATTTTCTTGTGTTACTTTTTGATTATATATATATTTGTTTACTTTATTTAGTAAATATTTTCTTAACTCTATTTCTTGAACCACATTGTTGGTTAAGGGCTTGTAAGTAAGCATTTCGCGGTAAGGTCTACTACACCTGTTCTATTTGGCAGATGTGACAAATAAAATGTGATTTGATTTGACATGCACACACACACACACACACTGTGTATATATGAAGCATTAGTAGCTGGATGGCTATGAGCAGCTCAGTTAATTAAAAGAAGGAGATGAGATTAGGCTGTCTCAGGCAGGGGCCTAACCAGGAACACATTACAATTCTATTAAACTTTTCCCACACTGGAAACCCTACTGAACTGTCCAGTGTACCTACTACGCCTCCAACTACCTTTCCTCAATGTCCATTTACCACCACAAGGTGCACATATCACCTGATAATAATGGCTGTGGTAGTGTACAGTATATGAGATGTTCAGTTATTATACATCAGTTCAAGCATGCATTTTTTCTCTCGTTTGTAACAGTTTTGAATGCCTCATTTAGGCTTATTAAAGCGAAATGTCCTGATGAATCTGATACAGATCTCTTGCACAAGCCTCTCTACAATTGTTTTTTAGCCAGAAGAGATGCAGTATAGCCGTCTTTGTATCTAAGACAATTGTGTAGTCTGGAGCGATTTTCTAGGTTAGCTAGCCAGCTATTGTCGTTCTTTTAACGTAACGTTACAATCAACACTGCTAGCTAGCCAGCTAGCCCCCGAATAGCAGCACTGTAGAAACTATTACACTCGACGGAACGACTTGATTAGTGTAGTGTCAACAACGTAGCCACTGCCAGCTAGCCTACTCCAGCAGTACTGTATCATTTCAATCATTTTAGTCAATAAGATTCTTGCTACGTGTAACATTCGATAAGTGTAGTCCACTTGTCATTCCAATCTCCTTTGCATTAGCGTAGCCTCTTCTGTAGCCTGTCAACTATGTGTCTATCTATCCCTGTTCTCTCCTCTCTGCACAGACCATACAAACGCTCCACACCGCGTGGCCGCGGCACCCTAATCTGGTGGTCCCAGCGCGCACGACCCACGTGGAGTTCCAGGTCTCCGGTAGCCTCTGGAACTGCCGATCTGCGGCCAACAAGGCAGAGTTCATCTCAGCCTATGCCTCCCTCCAGTCCCTCGACTTCTTGGCACTGACGGAAACATGGATCACCACAGACAACACTGCTACTACAACTGCTCTCTCTTCGTCCGCCCACGTGTTCTCGCACACCCCGAGAGCTTCTGGTCAGCGGGGTGGTGGCACCGGGATCCTCATCTCTCCCAAGTGGTCATTCTCTCTTTCTCCCCTTACCCATCTGTCTATTTTGAATTCCATGCTGTCACAGTTACCAGCCCTTTCAAGCTTAACATCCTTATCATTTATCGCCCTCCAGGTTCCTCGGAGAGTTCATCAATGAGCTTGATGCCTTGATAAGCTCCTTTCCTGAGGACGGCTCACCTCTCACAGTCCTGGGCGACTTTAACCTCCCCACGTCTACCTTTGACTCATTCCTCTCTGCCTCCTTCTTTCCACTCCTCTCCTCTTTTGACCTCACCCTCTCACCTTCCCCCTACTCACAAGGCAGGCAATACACTCGACCTCATCTTTACTAGATGCTCTTCTTCCACTAACCTCATTGCAACTCCCCTCCAAGTCTCCGACCACTACCTTGTATCCTTTTCCCTCTCGCTCTCATCCAACACTTCCCACACTGCCCCTACTCGGATGGTATCGCGCTCCCAACCTTCGCACTCTCTCCTCTTCCATCCTATCATCTCTTCCCTCTGCTCATACCTTCTCCAACCTATCTCCTGATTCTGCCTCCTCAACCCTCCTCTCTTCCCCTTTCTGCATCCTTTGACTCTCTATGTCCCCTATCCTCCAGGCCGGCTGTGGTCCTCCCTCCCGCTCCGTGGCTCGACGACTCACTGCGAGCTCACAGAACAGTGCTCCGGGCAGCCGAGCGGAAATGGAGGAAAACTGCCTCCCTGCGGACCTGGCATCCTTTCACTCCTCCTCTCTACATTTTCCTCCTCTGTCTCTGCTGCTAAAGCCAATTTCTTCCACTCTAAATTCCAAGCATCTGCCTCTAACCCTAGGAAGCTCTTTGTGCCACCTTCTCCTCCCTCCTGAATCCTCCCCCCCCCCCCCTCCTCCCTCTCTGCAGATGACTTCGTCAACCATTTTGAAAAGAAGGTCGACGACATCCGATCCTCGTTTGCTAAGTCAAACGACACCGCTTTCTGCTCACACTGCCCTACCCTGTGCTCTGACCTCTTTCTCCCTCTCTCTCCAGATGAAATCTCGCTTCTTGTGACGGCCGGCCGCCCAACAACCTGCCCGCTTGACCCTATCCCCTCCTCCAGACCATTTCCGGAGACCTTCTCCTTACCTCACCTCGCTCATCAACTCATCCCTGACCGCTGGCTACGTCCTTTCCGTCTTCAAGAGAGCGAGAGTTGCACCCCTTCTGAAAAAACCTACACTCGATCCCTCCGATGTCAACAACTACAGACCAGTATCCCTTCTTTCTTTTCTCTCCAAAACTCTTGAACGTGCCGTCCTTGGCCAGCTCTCCCGCTATCTCTCTCAGAATGACCTTCTTGATCCAAATCAGTCAGGTTTCAAGACTAGTCATTCAACTGAGACTGCTCTTCTCTGTATCACGGAGGCGCTCCGCACTGCTAAAGCTAACTCTCTCTCCTCTGCTCTCATCCTTCTAGACCTATCGGCTGCCTTCGACACTGTGAACCATCAGATCCTCCTCTCCACCCTCTCCGAGTTGGGCATCTCCGGCGCGGCCCACGCTTGGATTGCGTCCTACCTGACAGGTCGCTCCTACCAGGTGGCGTGGCGATGTCTCCCTCGCCACGCGCTCTCACCACTGGTGTCCCCCAGGGCTCTGTTCTAGGCCCTCTCCTATTCTCGCTATACACCAAGTCACTTGGCTCTGTCATAACCTCACATGGTCTCTCCTATCATTGCTATGCAGACGACACACAATTAATCTTCTCCTTTCCCCTTCTGATGACCAGGTGGCGAAGCATCTCTGCATGTCTGGCAGACATATCAGTGTGGATGACGGATCACCACCTCAAGCTGAACCTCGGCAAGACGGAGCTGCTCTTCCTCCCGGGGAAGGACTGCCCGTTCCATGATCTCGCCATCACGGTTGACAACTCCATTATTTCCTCCTCCCAGAGCGCTAAGAACCTTGGCGTGATCCTGGACAACACCCTGTCGTTCTCAACTAACATCAAGGCGGTGGCCCGTTCCTGTAGGTTCATGCTCTACAACATCCGCAGAGTACGCCCCTGCCTCACACAGGAAGCGGCGCAGGTCCTAATCCAGGCACTTGTCATCTCCCGTCTGGATTACTGCAACTTGCTGTTGGCTGGGCTCCCTGCCTGTGCCATTAAACCCCTACAACTCATCCAGAACGCCGCAGCCCGTCTGGTGTTCAACCTTCCCAAGTTCTCTCACGTTTCCGCTCTCTCCACTGGCTTCCAGTTGAATTCCGCTTGGTGCTTGCCTACGGAGCTGTGAGGGGAACGGCACCGCAGTTCCAGGCTCTGATCAGGCCCTACACCCAAACAAGGGCACTGCGTTCATCCACCTCTGGCCTGCTTTACCACTGAGGAAGTACAGTTCCCGCTCAGCCCAGTCAAAACTGTTCGCTGCTCTGGCCCCCAATGGTGGAACAAACTCCTCACGACGCCAGGACAGCGGAGTCAATCACCACCTTCCGGAGACACCTGAAACCCCACCTCTTCAAGGAATACCTGGATAGGATAAAGCAATCCTTCTCACCCCCCCCCTTAAATGATTTAGATGCACTATTGTAAAGTGGCTGTTCCACTGATGTCAGAAGGTGAATTCACCAATTTGTAAGTCGCTCTGGATAAGAGCGTCTGCTAAATGACGTAAATGTAATGTAAATGTATATGACAGAAGTGGTATCTCCACGGATGTGTGTATCTTCAATGAAAGTGAATATTAAAAATCCAGGGGAAGTTTATGTGACATTGTCATGAAATTAAAATGAATGGTAACATGGAGGTATTAATTGACCAATTTGATTTCCCAAGGTTATGTATGTCCTAGATATATCTTCATTCCAGACTTTTTCTTTTTGTTCTACTGTATTATTGACTGTATGTTTTGTTCATTCCATGTGTAACTCTGTGTTGTTGTATGTGTCGAACTGCTATGCTTTATCTTGGCCAGGTCGCAGTTGCAAATGAGAACTTGTTCTCAACTAGCCTACCTGGTTAAATAAAGGTGAAAAAAAAATCATAATAATAATAATAATGTAAAACATATGCCATCCTTTGACAGTTGTCATCAAGGCGAAGGGTGGATACTTTGAAAAATATAAAATATATTTTGATTTGTTTAATACATTTTTGGTTACTACAAGATTCCATATGTGTTAACGGTTTTGATATCTTCACTGTTATTCTACAATATAGAAAATAGTTTAAAAAAAAGAAAAACCCTTGAATGACTAGGTGTGTCCAAACTTTTGACTGTTACTGTATGTGTGTATGAATGTGTGCAGATGTGTGTGCATGTTTGCACTTGTGCATGTTTATATGTGACTCATATTCTGTAGGTGTGCACGTGTAAGTCAATGTTGATGCTCGTACCCAGATGAATGTGTGAGGTCAAGCTGCATAATCTGATAATGGCATACCAAATTTAATTAGCCCCTCCAGGAGTTGAACGCCATTGAAATCAAACTGTAACCTCGCCTCCTTTTGGTAAACTGGCCATCCAGCTGCCTGTAATGGCAGACTGGAGCTGCATACTACGTAGGTGTCAGCTCTGATTATGGTGATCATGGTTTTGAGGAGCCTGCAGGCAAAGAGCTTTATATGGAAAATGGGCTTGGAGAGACCAAGATAGAGAAGATGAAATGGTGTGTGCTGCTGACAGGCAGGGAGAGGGACTTGTAGCGGAAGTACTGCTGCTTCTCTTTTTACCTCTTGGGGGGACTCTACCTCTGTCATGGAGAAAGAACGTATGTTTCCCTTCCAGTTAGTCAACTTCGGTACAACATACCATGGGGGAAGTTGCACTCTTACAACTCTGGTTGAAGGATCTACAATCACGCCTGACAAGGCCATGAAATCCGTGCCTCACTGGAAGCCCTGCCTTCCAAAGGTGATAAGAGTAAGGCTTGGATTCATTTCTTCAATTATTCGACCACATTTGCATGAAGAGGAATGATTCACGCTATTAAAACAAAGAATTGGAACACGAGACTGTCTTACGTTGAACCAACTTAACTGTCCCTTAGTGGTAGAGCATGCTCACCCCCTGGACGTTGTTTGCTGAAGTTTGAATGGTTCTCAGAAATGTCCTAATCAAAAACCTAGTTATTGTTCGAATTGCTTAGCCTGGCTATAGCTGTTGTGCACTTGAGTGAAGACCCAAAAGCGGTTTAACAAAAACAGAGTTCTTTAATGAGAACACAGGAAAGACATAGATCCTCTTCAGACGTTGATAATGGCAAAAATAGACAACCCGCAGAGAGTGCGACAAATGAAACATAAAGTCCCTCTGATAAATAACAAGAGAGTCCCCTTCTTAGCAGCAGAGGAGAATAGCTGGGTTAGCGGCGACAGGCTGCAGGTCGCTCTGGGTAGGCGCGGGTCATAGAGGAACAGTGGTACCTGATCTCACGTAGCATCAGATGAACTGGACACAGTGCAAACGAAAGACAGTTAGTAGTGTACAGGATGCACCTGCCAGGCAGATTCCGACAGGATAGGACAAGGATGAAGCAAACGAGACGATAGCTTGCTTCTGGCATGAGAAACTCAAATGAGAATCTGACACCGAAAGTAGCAGGAACAGAGAGAGAAATAGAGACCTAATCAGAGGGAAAAAAGGGAACAGGTGGGGAAAGGGTGAACGAGCTAGTTAGGGGAGATGAGGAACAGCTGGAGAAGGAGAGAAAGAGAAGGTAACCTAATAAGACCAGCAGAGAGAGACAGAGTGAAGAGAAAGAACAGGAACAGACATAATAAGACATGACAATAGCAATAAGTAAGATGGTTAATGAGACCAAAACGATGAAGACTAAGAAGATGGGTTGCCCCAATGAATTAAAAGATACTTGTACAGAGCCTTCAGAAAGTATTCATGCCCCTTGACTTATTCCACATTTTGTTGTGTTACAGCCTGAATTCAAAATTAATGAAAACATTTTTTTTAAATACTACACACAATAATCTACAAATACGAAGTCAAAACATGTTTTTAGACATTTTAGTAAATGTATTGAAATTGAAATACAGAAATATCTCATTTACATAAGAATTCACACCCTTGAGTCAATAGCACCTTTGGCTGCAATTACAGGGTCTTTCTGGGTAAGTCTCTAAGAGCTTTCCACACCTGGATTGTGCAACATTTTCCCACTATTCTTTTAAAAATTCTCAATTTCTGTCAAATTGGTTGTTGATCATTACTAGACAACAATTTTCAGGTTTTGCCATAGATTTTTAAGTAGATTTAAGTCAAAACTCAGCCACTCAGGAACATTCACTGTATTCTTGGTAAGCAATTCCAGTGTAGATTTGACCTTGTGTTTTAGGTTATTGTCCTGCTGAAAGGGTCTGGTGGAAAGCAGACGGAACCGGGTTTCCTCTAGGATTTTTCCTGTGCTTATCTCCATTCTGTTTTTGTTTTTTTATTCTGAAATACTCCGCAGTCCTTAATGATTACAAGCATAGCCATAACATGATATTCAGTAATGTGTTGTATTGGATTTGCCACAAACATAACCCTTTGTATTCAGGACAAAAAGTTAAGCACTTTGCCAAGTGTTTTGCAGTATTACTTTAGTGCCTTATTGCGAACAGGATGCATGTTTTGGAACCATTATATTCTGTACAGGCTTCCTTCTTTTCACTCTGTCAATTAGGTGAGTATTGTGGAGTAACTATAATGTTGTTGATCCATCCTCAGTTTTCTCCTATCACAGCTATTAAACTCTGTATCTGTTTTAAAGTCACCATTGGTTAAATCCTTGAGCGGCTTCCTTCCTCTTCGGCAACTGAGTTAGGAAGGAGGCCTGTATCTTTGTAGAGACTAGGTGTATTGATACACCATCCAAAGTGTAATTAATAACTTCACCATGCTCAAAGGTATATTAAATATCTGCTATTCTTTTAAGAAATCTACCAATACTGTAGGTGCCTTTCTTTGCGAGGCATTGGAAAATCTCCCTAGTCTTTGTGGTTGAATCTGTGTTTGAAATTCACTGTTTGACTGAGGAACCTTACATATAATTGTATGTGTGGGGTATTGAGATGAGGTAGTCATTCAAAAATCATGTTAAACACTATTATTGCACACAGAGTAAGTCCATGCAGCTTATTATTTGACTTGTTAAGCAGTCTTCACGGGTGCCAAAAGTGTTGTGTCTCCCGTATGTGAGTTCGATGAAAAGTGTCCCTTCTCCACATTTAGACACACGGTTATCAAGAGTGGGGGAAATGGAAGAGGAACCAATCTCTCCCAGTCCATAAGGTAACGTCCCGCCCCTTCACGGGAGGCTTGCTGTCTGCTCCGACAAATGGTGCGCATGCACAGTGTTGCCATGCAAACAATGACATCAGGGTACAGGGCCAATGTTCCTCTTCCCTCGGACTGCCGTGCAGAATAAATATCAGCCTGCTCAGAGAAGCACAAGATTGAACTTCACTCAACTTTCTAGAGTTTTCCCGTTTTGTTAAAGTGGCACTATGCAGAAATCGGTCCACCATTTCCTGGTTGCTAAAACTGCCTAATTTCAGTTTATGTGACTAAACAAACTAGTATAGTGTAGTGCAGTGCAGTGGTTCCCAAACCTTTTATAGTTCTGTACCCCTTCAAACATTCAACCTCCAGCTACGTACCGCCTCTAGCATCAGGGTCAGCTCACTCTCAAATGTTGTTTTTTGCCATCATTGTAAGCCTGCCACACACACTATACGAAACATTTATTAAACATAAGAATGAGTGTGAGTTTTTGTCACAACCCGGCTCGTGTGAAGTGAAAAAGAGCTCCTATAGGACGGGGGCACAAATAATAATATAATAATAATCAATCATTTTGCTCTTTATTTAACCATCTTACATATTTATTTGTTCATCGCAAATTGTGAATAACTCACCACAGGTTAATGAGAAGGGTGTGCTTGAAAGGATGCACATAACTCTGCAATGTTTGGTTGTATTGGAGAGAGTCTCAGTCTTAAATCATTTTCCACACACAGTCTGTGCCTGTATTTAGTGTTCATGCTAGTGAGGGCCAAGAATCCACTTTCACATAGGTACGTGGTTGCAAAGGGCATCAGTGTCTTAACAGCGGAATACTCTGAGCACAGCCCAATCCAGAAGTCTGTCAGTGGCTTCTGATGAAATTTTCACAGAACCGCATGTTGCAATTTCGATGAGGCTCTCTTGTTCAGATATCGGTAAGTGGACTGGAGGCAGGGGCATGAAAGGGATAAAGAATCCAATTATTTGTTTCATCCATTTTGGGTACCTGTGTAATTGTGCACCCAACTCACACAGGTGCTTCGCTATATCACATTTGACATTGTCCATAAGCTTGAGTTCATTTGCACAGAAAAACTCATACAAAGATAGAAAGACCTGTGTGTTGTCCTTATTAATGCAGACAGAGAAGAGCTCCAACTTCTTAATCATAGCCTCAATTTTGTCCCGCACATTGAATATAGTTGTGGAGAGTCCCTGTAATCCTAGATACAGATCTAGAGTTTGCTGGAAATAAACGCAGATGACATTGAGAGGATGTTTAAGGAATTTTAAATTAATTATAGGGCCTCGGCGTAACGCTCTTTCCTTTGACGATAAACGCAAATCTGACCATCACACATGGTGAGACAAAACCGTGACTCGTCAGTGAAGAGTACCTTTTGCCTGTCTGGTCCAGCAACGGTGGGTTTGTGCCCATAGGCAACGTTCTTGCCGGTGATGTCTGGTGAGGACCTGCCTTACAACAGGCCTACAAGCCCTCAGTCCAGCCTCTCTCAGCCTACTGCTGACAGTCTGAGCACTGATGGAGAGATTGTGCGTTCCTGGTGTAACTCAGGCAGTTGTTGTTGCCATCCTGTACCTGTCCCGCAGGTGTGATGTTCGAATCTACCGATCCTGTGCAGGTGTTGTTACACGTGGTCTGCCACTGCGAGGACGATCAGCTGTCCGTCCTGTCTCCCTGTAGCTCTGTCTTAGGCGTCTCACAGTACGGACATGACAATTTATTGCCCTGGCCACATCTGCAGTTCTCATGCCTCCTTGCAGCATACCTAAGGCACATTCACGCAGATGAGCAGGGACCATGGGCATCTTTCTTTTTGTGTTTTTCAGAGTCATTAGAAAGGCCTCTTTAGTGTCCTAAGTTTTCATAACTGTGACCTTAATTGCCTACTGTCTGTAAGCTGTTGGTGTCTTAATGACCGTTCCACAGGTGTATGTTCATTAATTGTTTATGGTTCATTGAACAAGAATGGAAAACAGTGTTTAATCTCTTGATAATGAAGATCTGTGAAGTTATTTGGATTTTTTCGAATTATCTTTGAACGACAGGGTCCTGAAAAAGGGACGTTTATTATTATTTTTGTTTTGTTTATTAACCAAACCAGACAGCACCATTTTCTTGTTTTTTTATTTACTCACGGATAGCCAGGTGCCCACTCCAACACAAACATAATTTACAAAGCATTTGTGTTTAGTGAGTCTGCCAGATCAGAGGCAGTAGGGATGACCAGGGATGTTCTCTTGATAAGTGGGTGAATTGGACCATTTTCCTGTTCTGCTAAGCTTTCAAAATGTCACGAGTGCTTTTGGGTGTCAGGAAAAATGTAAGGCGTAAAAAGTAAATCATTTTCTTTAGTTATGTAGTGAAGTAAAAGTTGTCAAAAATATAAATAGTAAAGTAAAGTAACCCCAAAAAACTACTTAGGTACTACTTTAAAGTATTTTTCCTTCAGTACTTTGCACTACTGGTCACTCTGGTAGGCCTACATTATGATTAAATAGCCATAGGAGCCTACTTGGCCACTGTTAAAACTGGAACATAAGGTGGTTACAGCCACAGTGTTCACAGAATGTTCACAATGTTCAAGTTTGCGCTCAGCGGACCTGAAATTTGCTGAGTGCCGAAAAGAATTAGAGCGAACATTGGTACAGGCTGCAATTTGTTGTGCGTCCCCCACGCTTCTGCAGCGTCATCACATCGACTGATCCCAAGGCCTGAGCACCCATTTTGATGCAGGAAATATCGTCCCCTCTCCAGAAGCAGGCAATCTGAGTGATTCCTATGACAAAGATTCAGGACAATACATTATGGGGTATTGTGTGTAGATTACTGATTATTTTTATTTATTTAGTACATTTTAAGGTTAAGAAAATGTGGGAAAATTCAAGGGGTCTGAATACTTACTGAAGGCACTGTACCTCTTTTCCCTCCTTCAGCGAGCAGTTGTTACAGTCATACGTTTTCAGATCAGTGTGTATGTCGGAGAGGATACAAGGAAATAACTATTGAGATGCATCTTTGTAGTGCACATCTGAAGTAGTACAACACACTTTCTTCAAACCACGGAGGCAAAAACAAAGTAATAATCCAACAAGTTATAGGCCCATCGCTCCTCAGGGAACATAGGCCATGGACCACTGCTGTCCATCCCACTCTGTTCTGGGCATTTCTCTCTGATTTCTTCCATCCTATGTCTGTTTTGTTGATGGCCGATTCAACCTTTCATCAACATGTGTTCCGTGGGCGGCCTCTTTTTCCATTTCCCTTGTGGATTCCTGGTAAGAGATGGTCTTGTGATGTTGGAGGGGGCTTTTGGAGAGTATGTCTGATCCGTGACACATGTTCTCCTCCTGACATCCTCGAAGATACGTTTTTCAATTAGAAGATGCAGCCAGGGTGAAGTAAAAGGGGATGTTTGGGATGTAGCTAGTTCTCCTTCTGTTTACAAAATATTGTACTCATCTGTTACTCTAAACCAAGAAAACCTCCTTGTTCATTATACATTGTGAAAAACTTTCTTCAAGATCAATATCTTTGTAGGAGGAGAGCTTGACACACTTTCTTTCCCCAGGCTCCATAACTTTTGCCCTCAGCCCTCGGCCCTCACCTCCAATTCCAGACCTGCAGGCCCACAGCAGCTAATGGTCATTCTCTTCTGTACTTTCATGGGAGGTAGATTGTAATGTGATGGCAGAGAAAATGTGTTACATAATGTATCATTGGATCTGGATACATATACTGTACCTGGTTTGAGACAGATAGTGAGATGATAGATGATGTTCAAGGCTGATTTTGGAGCATAGCTTCTATGTGCAGTGGTGTAGACTACTAGGAGTGATATAAGTTCCTCCAAGCTGCCAAGTCCAGTTTTTTAACACTAATCTGTCTCATGAGGTTTAACTTCTATATACCTTTTCATAGGTATTAAAAAGCATCTCACTGGAGAACTACAGAAAGAGAGATGTTCCTTCAAAGGGATGTTTGATGTTTTGCATGCTTTCTGTCTTTAATTTTGTTGTCAATACGTCATGAAATATACCAGATACAAATGAATACATGAAATCAACGTTTTTTTTGGGCAGTGCATATCTGAAGTAGTACAATATACTTTCTTCAAACTATGGAGGCAGAAACAAAGTAATAATCCAACAAGTGTCCATCCCACTCTGTTCTGGGCAGTTCTCTCTGATTTCTTCCATCCGATGTCTGATTTGTTGATTCCTGATTCAAGTTTCATGTGTTCCGTGGACGCCCTTTTTTTCAGTTTCCCTCGTTGGTTCTAGGAAAGAGATGGTCTTGTGATGTTGGAGGGGGACATTTGCTTTCTTTCTGTCTTTAATTTAGTTGTCATTACGTCATGAAATATACCCGATACCAATCAATACACAGAACCACAGTTTTTCCCCTATAGCTGTAGGATTCTCTTCTACCATTGCCACAGAGGGTTTGTATTTTTACAATGGCAATGATAACCTATGCGATATTAAACTGCAGACCTGCATTTGTCACAGCCTGTGATTTCTCCCTAAAGTCCCAGATAGAGTTGGTAACACCCCATTAGTCCTGGCCTCAGATGAAGGACAATTTTTAGTTTCCTGAAACTTTCTTTGTTCTTTTTAAAGCAGATTCAGCCACCCTTTTATATCTGAAATCCAGTGGAGGCTGGTGGGGGGAGCTATAGGAGGACGGACTTATTGGAATGGCTGAAGTATCATTGGAACGGAATCAAATACATCAAACATATGGAAACCACGTTTGACTCCATTCCGTTAATTCCATTCCAGCCATTACAAAGAGTCCGTCCTCCTATAGCTCATCCCACCAGCCTCCTCTGCTGTAGTCCCCTGGGCCGTAGGGTTCAGGAGCACAAAAAGCTATTGCATTACTACTATAAGGACAGGATGTGTGCTAAATCACATTAAATGTTATTGTTTCTCATTCTACCAACAACTGCCTTAAGTTTTATTATTATTATGATGATGATGATGATGAATATTAAGGTACTCCAGTAGGGGAGAGTGTTGTAAGTTGAGCAAAAGGGGGAAGTTGTTTCTAGGAAACCATACACAAAATTTATAATTTGACCAAATATTTAGGAAGAAGTCATCATTTAATGGAGTCTGTGAAGGAAGAAAACCACATGGAAAAAGTGGTAAGCAAGTTAGGTCCCAAAAAAGTATTTTCAACAAGTCAAATTAATTGATTGTGTTAGAGGTTTCATGATGCTTGCGTATAAACCAAAGTAGATAAGAGTGTTCTATTTAGCAGTTGGAGTTTCTATAAGCTTCAATATAAGGTCCTGAACCTAGCATGAAAGTGCATCATTGTAGCTGTGTGGGCTAATATAGTCAAAATCTTTGCCTTGGGGGTAAACTGAGCCAATGGTATGGTGTATGTTGCGCCAATGGCAAGTTAAGAAAATGTAAGTGTTTTCTTCCAAGGCGTAATGCTAGGCGTTATCGCTAGGATATGAGGTAACAACAGGGCCTGGCCTAAGTTACAAGTGTAAAAACAAAAGTACAACGTGTTTGCTAGGTGTTAAGCCTGTGTTAAAATATGCTTAATATGATTAAGACAAAAACTATTGTGATTGTGTTGAATTGTGTTTGGGAAATAAGGAAATGCATGGTTTTTAAAAGCTACTGGTAATATTTCTGTCATGCCTGCTCCCGCTTGAGCGCCAGGCTCCCCAGCATTACGCACTCCTGCCATCATCATTACGCAGACCTGCCTTCCCCCCATCACACGCATCAGAGATTATTGGACTCACCTGGTCTCAAACATATCTGCCATTACCTTCCCTATATCTGTCTGGTTCCCTGCTCTGCTCCCTGCTTCTGCATTGATTGTTATTTGTCTTTGTATACCCGTGTGCTGACGCTGCTCCTGTCTTGTTTCATGTCTGTTCCTGATTAAATGTTTGACTCCCCGTACCTGCTTCTCATCTCCGGTGTCGGTCCCTACAATTTCATTCATTACAGAAATGTGTAGGCAGTGTAACTTACCCTGTCCTGCAGCTTAATTTGACCCATACCTGGGATAAGTTGTGCCAAGAAACCTCATTTATTGGACAAGCTATGTTTTCAAAACTGTATTGTTTACATTAATTCTGATTATTTCCAGGGATACACAACATCCTGAAATACACAAAAGTATGTGGACACGTCTTCAAATTAGTGGATTTGGCTATTCGAGCCATACCCGTTACTGACAGGTGTATAAAATCGACCACACAGCCATGCAATCTCCATAGACAAACATTGGCAGTAGAATGACCCCTACTGAAGAGCTCAGTGACTTTTAACGTGACACTGTCATAGGATGCCACCTTTCCAACAATTTAGTTTGGCAAATTTCTGCCCTGCTAGAGCTGCTCCGGTCAACTGTATGTGCTGTCATTGTGAAGTGGAGGAGCAACAACAGCTCAGCCGCGAAGTAGTAGGACAGACAAGCGCACAGAACGGGACCGCCGAGTGCTGAAGTGCAGTAGCGAGTAAAAATTGTCTGTCCTCTGTTGCAATACTCACTACCGAGTTCCAAACTGCCTCTGGAAGCAACGTCAGCACAATAACTGTTTGTCGGGAGCTTCATGAAATGGGTTTTCATGGCCGAACAGCCGCATAAAAGCCTAAGATGGTCTATATAGAAATGGTTTGTCGAGATCGGTGGGGACGAAATTGACTGGCCTGCACAGAGCCCTGCCCTCAACTCCATCAAACACCTTTGGGATTAATTGGAACACAGACTGTGATCCAGGCCTAATCATCCAACATCAGTGCCCAACCTCACAATGCACTTGTGGCTGAATGGAAGCAGGTCGCCGCAGCAATGTTCCAGCATCTAGTGGAAAGCCTTCCCAAAAGAGTGGAGGCTGTTAGAGCAGCAAAGGGGGACCAACTCCATATTAATGCCCGTGATTTTGGAATGAGAAGTTCATCGAGCAGGTCTCCACATAATTTTGGCCATGTAGTGTATATGGAGACATCTTTGTTAGAAAGAATACTATATTTCCCTGTAAAAAATGGCTTCTTACCCCACTCCCTACTAACTCTGATATCTCCCTAAATGATTCAATCTTAGAAATCACAGTTCTGTAACACCTCTGTACGTAAGCGTAGTACAGCCACTGGCAAGAGGTCTGGATCTTTATGGCGTAGGTTGTGTGATTGCCCTGTTACTGCAGGGTTGCTGGGTCCAGCCCCACTCTAGCTGGTCTTCCTCAACTGCTACAGAATTATAATTCTTGTCTAATGAAACTCTCCCTGTTGGGTCTGTGATTACGGATATTGTTTTCTCTAATGGCAGCATTTCCTCAGACTCATTTAGGTCTGGTATGAGTGGTGTTTCTGTGCACTTACAGTACCAGTCATAAGTTTGAACACACCTACTCATTCCAGGGTTTTTCTTTATTTGTACTATTTTCAACATTGTAGATTATTAGTAAAGACATCAAAACTATGAAATAACACATGGAATCATTTAGTAACCAAAAAAGTGTTAAACAAATCAAAATATGTAAAGAAAAACCTTGAATGAGTAGGGTGTGTCCAAACTTATGACTGGTACTGTACATCAATGTCATTGGAAGAGAACGTTAGCTGGTGGTGCTCAGAATGTTGTAGTTGTGTAGGTTATTGATGTTGTGAGGTTGTTTATGGCATGTTCTGGGGTTTCCTGTGGTATGGTTTTGTGTACATTAAGGCTAGGTGTGTGTGTGTGTGTGTGTGTGTGTGTGTGTGTGTGTGTGTGTGTGTGTGTGTGTGTGTGTGTGTGTGTGTGTGTGTGTGTGTGTGTGTGTGTGTGTGTGTGTGTGTGTGTGTGTGTGTGTGTGTGTGTGTGTGTGTGTGAGGAGTCCTATCTTCAGCTGGGGTAAGAAGAGCACACTCTGAATAAAGAAGCTGATATAGCTGAGATATCCATATCTCTCTCTCTTTATCCCGTGTCTCTTGCTTTTTTCATATCACTTTTCTCTCTCACAATATTCGTTGTTTTACTTCATGAAAAAGGGAGGGAGGGAGAAAGAGAGAGAGGTAGAAAACACACAACCCTGTTCAGTCTCTGGGGAGCATCTTCTTCGGTTTCACGGGATGAGAGTGAGAGCTACTAGAAAACATTTTGTGTAACAAAGTTGGATTGTAATTTTCTTTTCAAATGTGTATGGTTATATTTGCACCGGTAAGTTACATTTTCATACACTCTACATACTGCAGTTGATTAGGTGTGGTCAGATATTCAGTTACAAAATGTTTAATGAAATTCAACAAATGTATTTCAGCATTGAGGTCCTAATGATAAGAGAATACCATGCCTCTCCCTTAAGAAATAATTGCAAAATTGTTGAGATTTAGATAAGTTGACAGAGTGATTAGGCTGTGTAATGTTCTGCATGATCAACTAAAGTTGATGCAATGTAAATGGAGATGTGTAATTCTTAGTGCGACACTTGTGTTCAATCCAGCATCAGTTTCACATTGGTCTGTAAGATATTGTAGCGATCCTCGCTGTATGAGCCACATTACAATTCCCACCAAGTGGGTTAACCCTATTGACGTGGTGTTTAGGGTGTTTGCCTTTCACGCCAGAGACCTGGGTTCACTTCCCTACCTGCTGTTTGTTACATTATCTTCCTGGTTTGACTTGCTGTCCCACTATATGGCTTTCTGAAGAGAAATGCCTGTGTTGTCCTTTGAAGTGACTAGATATAAGAGCTTACTAATAACCCTCTCTCAGTGCAGGCAGTGATGAGCCTTTCCATCATGTCTTGCTCTCTCTAGCCCAGGGTTTCCCAAACTCGGTCCTGGGCCCCCAGGTGCACATTTTGGTTTTTGCCCTAGCACTATACAGCTGGGGCGGCAGGGTAGCCTAGTGGTTAAGTAACCGGTGTTGTACTAATAACCTGAAGGTTAGAATTTCAAATCCCCGAGCTGATAAGGTACAAATCTGTCATTCTGCCCCTGAACAGGAATTAACCCACCATCATTGAAAATAAGAATTTGTTCTTAACTGACTTGCCTAGTTAAATAAAGGTCAAATAAATACAAATTCCAGCTTTGATTATTTCAATCAGCTGTGTAGTGCTAGGGCAAAAACAAATGTGCACCTAGTAGGGGGAAATTACAGCCTGCAAACCCTCATCGGTCGACCAAGATAACATTTATTTTCTTAACCTTTATTTAACTAGGCAAATCAGTGAAGAACAAATTCTTATTTCCAATGATGGCCTAGGAACAGTGTTGCCTGTTCAGGGGCAGAGCGACAGATTTGTACCTTGTCAGCTCAGGGAAATGAACTTGCAACCTTTCGGTTACTAGTCCAACGCTCTTAACCACTAGGCTACCCTGCCACCCTTTACAGTGAGCCTCTCTCAATCCTTCCCTTCTCTTCTTTCCTCTGCTCTACTACTGGTGGGTTCATTTCAACAAAACGTTAGACATAGAGGATCATTCAGTCTGCGCAGACAAATTATATTTGAGCTTGCTAATGATAACTATTACTGCTCCCAGAGCTCTGGATGCAGGGCTGAAAATGAGACTATGGATGAGTAGTGCTTATACATGTGAATCTAAGTTTCCTAGTTCTCATGGTAGTCGAGTGTTTGGCTCAGTTGCAGCATGGGAATTATTTCTCAGGCTCTGTTTGGAGGTTCCCCATAGAAACAACCTGATATATATTTCAGCCAACAGACTAGACAAGTGTGTGTGTGTTTGTTGATGTATGTGCATATGCATGTTATGTCATGTGTATGTGTGGCAGTGTATGCATGTCTCCATAGCACTAGTCGTTGTTCAGAGATGGGTCTACAGTCTCTACAGCCACCCCTGGGAGAGGAGAAGTTATGGTCCTATTGTGGGCATGCCAAGTGGAGCGGAAGTCTAATGATGTCCAGGAATTTCTCTTGAGTCTGCGGGTGATGAGGTCATCATTGGGCGCAAGAGGACTACAGAGGATGTCTCTGTCACGCTGACTGCTCTCTCTCTCTCCAGTCTGTCAGTACAGTACTAATGACTGCCGTCTGCTATATGGGTGTCTTGTGAAAGAAACCTAATGTATTTTGTTATTGCATGTTATGTGTCCAGACACCTGACGTTTCTGGAACTATAGCTGTAGCTACTCTCAATGAGAATGGGGAACAGCTTGAAGGAGCAGATAGCTGATTTGAGCGATTGATATTGTCAGATGTTTTTTATGCCGCATGTTGTTACCCTATTATCCTTGCTGGAATGGTCCAGGTCCAAGTGTTAATAATTCTTCTGTGTCTGTTTGTTTCATAACGGAACATTGGCATCTGAGTCATCTACTGAAATCTAATTCCCACTCATGATGAGACTTTGCTTTTGTATTAGTTTTGCAAGCAGGCAGTGAGAGGCCTAACCTCTCAGTATGAGCCCATTCTGTTCTCAGTGCTTGGCTAATGTACTTCATCAGGCCTGTAACTTACAGAGGTCGTTCACGTTGAAAATGGTTTCTTTTCTCTCTCTCTCCCTATTTCTCTGCCTGTCTCGCTATCACAACCTGTCTCACTCTTTGGTGGGTGGGTACTCCAGACATTGCTGTCAGTAGCCGTAGCCATGTCACTGCCTCTTTGTCTAACTGAGAATCCACCACAGAGAGAGTGGTGCTGGATATGAATTACCTGTATGTGTGGGAGGGGGCCTAATTGAAATTGAGCACTGCTTTGCCTGCTGGAAGACCAACACAATCCTTGGGAGGGATTAGATCTGCACGCTTTGGTGTTCTTGTTTATCTTTGACTTATCAACTGATGGATGCATAAATAATTGGGAGGAAATTACAACAAGGCCCTTGTGTTCTTAGTGATCACAATACCCTCTCAGACTTTCAACAGATGAGTCATTAAGCCCATTGCATTCAAAATGCTGTTTTTCCTGTGTTCTGTATCATATTGTACAACAGCTGATGAAACTAACATTGTAAAAGTGTGAACAAATTTGATCAGTGTTATTTCCTCATAGTTGCTGGTAGAAAGTACAATTTACACAGGACCTTCTAACCAGCAGATTTAGCATGATTGGAGTTTTGTCTTGCCTGGTGACATCACCTGCGGTATAAGTTCCATGCAGCCATTTTTAATCTCCATATCAAATCATTTTCAGTTAAAGGCATACTTCAGGATTTTGGCAATGAGGCCCATTATCTACTTCCCCAGAATCAGGTGAAGTCGTGGAGTTTCACGAGCCAATGCTAACTAGCTTTAGCAGCATGCAGATATTCATAGACTTCCAATCATTGCGCTAACACTAGTTAGGGGAAAACTGAAAATCAGCTGTTATTGGCAGAGAGGATTGGATCTCTGTCTTATTGGTCTAACTAATTTCCCTCCCGGTGATGTCACCATCCAGGCCAAAACTCCATCCCACCAAAACAGGCTGACATTTCAGGTGGTCTTTTCAAACAGCTCTTACACAAAAAACATGACCATAATTTTCACAATTTCACAGTATTATTCCAACCTCAGTGTGGAAATATATATAACACACAGGAAAAATCTCATCTTTGACTGCACTAGGCCTTTAATGGACCAATAAAGACAGTTCCAAGCCTCTGCCAAGCCTCTGCTAAACAGCTAATATTGTTTATTTTTGACTATTTTAATGGAAAACTATTACAGTAAGGTACATGTATATAATTGTTAACCAGAAATTATTTGATATTGAGATAATTTTAAAAAACAGATGCATTGGGTCTTTAAATAATCAGGCTAATTACTCCTGAACAGAGTTCCAATTCAATCATTTTGTTGTTTTTGTTTGTTTGTCTCTCAACAGCTTTTTGCCATTTTTGCATTTGCAACATGTGGAGGCTACAGTGGACAGCTGCGGGTTAGCGTTGACTGTCAGCTTGACAAGGCCAGCAGCAACCTCAGTATTGGCATCGATTTTGCCTATCCTTTTAGGTAAGACCCTTTCTAGACACTTTCTAGTAACATTTAAGACACATAATAGTAATGCAACTTGAGGACAAGCACATTTGGGTTACAGGTATTTTTTCTCAATTTCCAGCGCAGCCCCATGAATGTTTAATGAACCCAAAGAGATTAGGAGCATCTCCAACTCTGTTGCTCCTCATTCAAATTCCTTTGCTGTCTGTGTTTCTGTGTGTATGTGTGTGCTTGCACGCATGTGCTTTTCAACACCAGCCTAGCGGGATAATATTTGAGACAATTTCAGATGTAATTTCTAACACCATATGCAAGATTTAGTCGAGCCAATTAAGATCCATCTGTGTGGCACTCTGAAAGCTATTATGCAGCCAAACAAAGGGGTAGTGATTAGCACCAGACAAGATGTCTAAAATGCTTTCAGTGGTCGCTTTGCTAATATTCACTCAAGACACACAAAATAAGATCATCAGCAGTCTGTTGATGTCTTTTAACAGACTTATCTCTCCATTGTTTAAAGAGTGGCTACAGGTGTTTTAGACTCCTCTTTTCTCCACTCTGTGGCAGGTTGCACCAGGTGTCCTTTGAGGCTCCGCTGTGTGATGGGAGGAGGAGGGAGAGTCTCTTCCTCATTGGGGACTATTCTTCCTCAGCTGAGTTCTTCGTCACCATTGCTGTGTTCGCCTTCCTCTACTCCCTCATGGCCACCATAGTCTACATCTTCTTCCAGAACAAGTACCGAGAGAACAACCGAGGCCCTCTCATCGTGAGCTGCTCACCTTTTCCGTGTTCAAACCTTCACTGATTATATTTCCTTTTGAATAAGATAGTATGCTATGTGTTTGTACTGCTTCCATGCTGCAATATATTTTGTATAATGTACCCAGTCCCTGCACCTTTCACATCTGCTGGTTGTGCAAACAGCAACTTGATCACTATTCAGTAATATGTCCCCCTCCCCTCTCAGGACTTCATAGTGACCGTGGTGTTCGCCTTCATGTGGCTGGTCAGTTCTTCGGCCTGGGCCCAGGCCTTGTCGGACGTCAAGGTCGCCACAGATCCAGATGAGGTGCAGGAGCTCATATCTGCCTGTAAGGTCATGACCAACAAGTGTGGCTCAGTGCAAGGACCCCGTTGGTCAGGCCTTAACACCTCTGTGGTACGACAGACTGTGAACCACACACTACCACACCACAACACACACTCCACATGTATGGTTTGTTTTGTTGTGATATACTCTGTCTCTCCCCAGGTGTTTGGCTTCCTAAACTTCGTCCTGTGGGCAGGAAACATCTGGTTTGTTTTCAAGGAGACTGGCTGGCATAAGGGAGGACCTGCTCGGTACGCTGGAGCGCCACCCGAAAAACAGGCCGCGACCTTCAGCCAGCAGCAGCCCTACAACCAGGGCAGCTTCGACCAGTCAGGAGGCTACAGTGGCCAGGGAGACCGGGAGCAGGCATCAGAATACAGTCCTGTGGGCGAACCCACCTCCTACACCAATCAGATGTAGCCTTGCAGTCTGATTGGCACATCAGTGTTCTATAAGGGCAAATTCAATCAGGGTTTAAGGAAGGAAGGGGTTGAAGGGAGGGAGGGGGCATGAGGGGCTAGCTCAGTTTGATCCTCTGATGCATCATGTTGTTGGTGTCCTGTTTGTGCAAAACATTAAAAAAAGTGTCCAAATGACCTACATGCAGTTCTTAGGTAAAAATACTCTGGTGCCAGAAAAGGTAAGTTGTCGATTGATACAGTTCCACGCGTTGTATTTTGAAGTATTGTACAAAATCTAGATTTTAGTTACGTTTTTAGATGTTGTTTTCGTGAATGTTGTATTGTCTGTGGCTTGAGTCTGTTTACAGTTGATCTTTTTCTGTGCTACGTGCAATGCCACAGACCTTTTTAACGAAACGTCTTTTTCAAACTGGTTTGTACTGTCGTGGAAGAGAAATGTGGTCTACAATTGTATAATTCTTGAAGTTTCCTATATAGTCTTGACAAAGTGCATGAAGTTGTGCTATGTGTTTCTATGCTTTTTTGTGCACATTCTAATTATGAAACTGGCAGGATTTAATCTCAGCATTACAGCAAGGTAACAGTAGCAGTTTATTCCTCATTATTAGGATTTTATTTCATTGCTTGTATTTATTTATATTTTTTTCAAGACATCCTTTATAGTATACACTATATTTTAATCAATGTATTTATTTTATATATTTAGAATGATTATTTAAATTGTATCAAGTTTTATTTCACTGCACTAAGGAAGAATTGTTCGCTGTCTGCCATGTTACACAAGATGCCCTTGATCATAAATGGGTTTTATGTATTGATTTGTGGGGAGTTTTTGATGTTGTTGTTAACAATTGTAAATGGGAAAAGTGTTTGTACCCACTCTGTTTACAAATGGTTGCTCTTGATTCAAATGAAAGAATAATTTCATACACATCCAGGAGCTAGCTAGCTAGGCCCCAGTGAAAAAGGGCCAGAATAACTAAGTTGCAATTAAAACAGTGAGCTTAGCCAAGCTTGTCTGTATAACCATTCCTGAACACCCTTCATTTTATCTGTCATGTTTTCTCTGTCTTGAATTCTATAAACAAAGTCATTCAGGTTTGTACAACTTTTGGAAAGTTTGTGTAATGAATAAAAATAAGTCTAATGAGATGGTGTCTGATATTGATGAGGATAATGAATTAACTATGTGTCTTGAGTGTCAAAGCATGTGGTAAAAAAAAACTCCATGTATGTACTTGCTCTTCTGTCCGTGTAACATTATAATTTGAACAATTTCAAAACCATTTACCAGTATTTGTAATCTGTTTATGATTACTGAGGGTGGAGGATATTTTACAAGCATTTCGAATAATGCTAATAAAGATGTTGGACAAATCCATTCATGGTATGTTCTCTTTCTCTCAGACAGTTGGACAAAGAGTGTCTTAGGGGACATGGGTAGACAGGCCAGTATCCCTAATGGGCCAGACTAACTCCAGCACAGAGGTACCTGAGGTACCTGGTTCACCCCTTACCCTGCCCTGACCCAATGCCCCAGGTAGAGCACCACCTTTAAACACACCTCAGCTTGGTTACCATAGGGATGGGAGGATGGGCAATGAATGTCTGTCAGATGGTTGAGCAGAAACAGCCTTTCCCAGAGAGAGGCAGGAAGTTAAGTCTGTGGCCCTTTGTTTACCATGACCAGAGTGAAGGAATTCTACTAGCAAACAAACACACCTAATCCCAGACTTTATGTCTCAATAAAGAAAATGATCCGTATCCAGTAAACCTGAATCAGCAGACAGGAATCCCTGGGTAATGAGTCCAGCAGTCATCTGTCCCCAAGCTTTGGAATGAAAGGTATCTGGCTGAATGTATTAGTTTAACTTGGGAATCTAACAATGAGCATCTGACCTGACAACATAGATTCCTTGTTGCTATTCTCAGGGAACAGAACTTACGTATTTAAGATGATCCAATCTGGAGCTCAGATTGACTATTACTTTGGCCCTAACAAACAGCACCTAAGCGGGCTTGGTCACAGTAAGGCTAATGTTTGCCTAAGAACACCTGTTGCAAAGTTACCTGTTCTACACTAAAGCTTCCTGTTAATTTGGGTGGTTCAACATTAAACCAAAGAACACAAGTAAAATAGGATTTCAAACATTAGTCAATACAGCTTCCAAGGTGTCAAACAGGTAAGTGAACCTATTGAACCATTACATGTTAAACTTTCTATACCAGTGTCCATGTCGGACTATGTGGGAGTGTGCTATTGCTACAGTTTGCTATCTGTTCCTGGTTCTTTAAAACAGGGTTAAAGTGTCCAAACAGCTGTCCTCCATTGAAGGTAGGTACAGTATGGTCGCTGCCTTGTTGTCACTCAGCTACTGTAAGCTTATGTGTTTTTATTGCTGCATCTGAAATCAAACAATTGTTTGATTGGGGATCTCTCTCTCTCTGTGCTGCTCTTTTTACAGCTCTCCCGGGTCAACAGAGGAGTGGTCAGGGAGATGTTACTCACCAAGTTTCAGGCTTTTACCAGGGCAAGAGAAGTTACTCACAGTGTCAGGCTTTTACCAGGGTAATTACACTTAACACAAATATAAACACAACATCTAAAGTTTTGGTCTCATGTTTCATGAGTTGAAATAAAAATCCCTGATATTTTCCATACACACAAAAATCGTATGGACAATTTCTCTCAAATGTTGTGCACACATTTGATTGCATCCCTGTTAGTGAGCATTTCTCTTTTGCCAAGGTAATGGCATATCAAGTAGCTGATTAAACAGCATGATCATTACACAGGTGCACCTTGTTCTGGTGAGAATAAAAGGACATTCTAAAATGTGCAGTTTTGTCATGTCTCAAGTTTTGAGGGAGCATGCAATTGGCATGCTGACTGCAGGAAGAATTTAAGAGAGAATTTAATGTTAATTTATCCACCATACGCCGCCTCCAATGTCCTTTTACAGAATTTGGCAGTACGTACAACTGCAGTCCACGTGTATGGTGCCGTGTGGGCGAATGTTTTGCTGATGTTGTGAACAGAGTGCCCCATGGTGGCGTTTGGGTTATGGTATGAGCAGGCATAAACTACGGACAACGAACACAATTGATTTTATTGATGGCAATTTGAATGCACATAAATATCATGACGAGATCCTGAGGTCCATTGTGAGGCCCATATATTTTAGTGTATCTGTGACCAACAAATGCATATCTGTATTCCCAGTCATAAGAAATCCATAGATTAAGGCCAAATTTATTTATTTCAGTTGACTGATTTCCTCATATGAAATGTAACAGTAAAATGGATGAAATTGTTACATGTTGCGTTAAGAAATTGAATGGTACAAATATGAAATGAAGGAAGAAAAGCTTTCCCAAAGAGAATGTGTCTAGAGAAATTCAAGAAACTGGTAACAGCACTTTAGTGCAGTGAGAGTGAAGGGCTGTAGTCATGTGCCCTCTGTTTTCTTACCCCGTTAAAAGCATGAAACTGTGAGTAACTTCTCTTACCCTGGTAAAAGCCTGAAACTGAACAAAAAATATTGACTCAAAAGAATGTGACTCCAGTTGAGCACCTAAATTTTCTCATCAGTTCAGACTACTATACTAAGTCTTAGGTCCATTCTAGCATGGTCATCGAGTGACTACCCTCTGACCACCATCATCATCAAGGCATCAGAGTGCCCTGCTGTGGTTGTGGAGGTGCACTGCATCTCTGGAGTTTTTTGGGGAGGGAAAAGGGCACACTGAGCTAGTAGCAAGGCCTTTCTGGCTAAATGCAGTGTGGTGCTGTATCTGTGCCTGTCTCCCTGCTCCAACAGGCTGTGGCCATTAAGAACAGGACCAATGCACACCAGCCAAGAGGCGTTAACTCCTCTCTGCAGTCTCTTCTCTTCACAAGACTGATGTCTCTCTCTGGATATCACTCTTTTATCCCAACACACCCTGACATCCGAGATTATGAATAGAATGTGTATAGAATAGAACATGTATATTCTCCGATGTCAGGGTGTGTCTGTTTCAAGGTAAAATAATTATATCTAGAGAGACATCTGTGACAGTGTAAACACTGTAATGACTGGACAGAAACGTAGCAAATCATATAGGCCTAATCTCCTAAATTCACTCAAGGAACATCATTGATTTATTTACGACAGAGGGGGTTCCAGCATGTTCAATAATGTTAGCATTTTGTCATCTCTTGCACAGTCAAGAGTTGAAGCCAAAGTACAAGAGATTGATGATGAACTGGAGGAAGATAGGGAGAGGAGGATAGCACTCAAAGACGTTCTGCTCCTCATCATCAGCGTGTCTGTCACTTCAGATCTGCTGCCAGAGATCTGGACAGCTACACTGTAGTCTAGGTTACTACACAACCAACATACCCTACTGTATAAACAACATGCAGTATTTGCTCAATAGGTCCAAGACAGGCAAACCTCAAAATAAATAAAGTTACAATGACAAAAGACTGCATTTTATGGAGCACTATGCTACTTTACACAACAGAGACAAGACAGTGATATGCAGTCAGTTGATTGAGTGTGGTGCACACACTAGTAAATTATGCTTCATCTCTATAGCTCATGAACTTGGCAATGTTCTTTCCTTAGAAGACATGGCATCTCAGTCAATTTCCAGGCAGCAGGGTGCTCCCAATTGTCTCTACAGTGTGACTCAATGGAACTGTCTTATAATGATATCAAGTGAATCATACAGCCACCCTCTCCCCCTCTCTTACTCATCAGAAGCAAATGCTATTCTAACGCTATTCAGGGACAATAATGATATTCAGTGCCAGGGGTGGCTGATATATACTGAACATAAATATAAACGCAACATGTAACAATTTCAAAGATTTTACTGAGTTACATTTCATAGTAGGAAATCAGTCAATTTACATAAATTCATTAGGCCCTAATCTATAGACCCCACCACTTGGGAGCCAGGTCCACCCACTGTGGAGCCAGGCCCAGCCAATCAGAATGAGTTTTTCCCCACAAAAGGACTTTATTACAGACAAACATACTCCTCAGCACCCCTCCTCAGATGATCCTGCAGGTGAATAAGCGGGATGTGGATGTCCTGTGATGGCGTGGGTACACATGGTCTGTGGCTGTGAGGCCGGTTGGACATACTGCCAAATTCTCTAAAACGATGATGGTCGAGAAACAGACATTCAGTTCTCTGGCAACAGCTCTGTTGGACATTCCTGCAGTCAGCATGCCAATTGCATTCGCCCTCAAAACTTGAGATATCTGTGGCGTTGTATGACAAGACTGCACATTTTAGTGGCCTTTTATTGTCCCCAGCACAAGGTGCACCTGTGTAATGATCATGTTGTTTAATATGTCACACCTGAGGTGGATAGATTATCTTGGCAAATGAGAAATGCTCACGAACAAGGATGTAACAGGGCGGCAGGGTAGCCTAGTGGTTAGAGCATTGGACTAGAAACCAAAAGGTTGCAAGTTCAAATCCCTGAGCTGACAAGGTACAAATCTGTCATTCTGCTCCTGAACAGGCAGTTAACCCACTGTTCCTAGGCTGTAATAATATTTTGTTCTTAACTGACTTGCATAGTAAAATATAAATAAATATATATTGTATCTGTTCTAGTCCAGGCTATTCTACTGATAGAAAAAACAGACTTGTCCCTTATTTATTGAGATAGGGACATCTAGGAGGTATAAAAGGAGGACAGCCTACCTAAAAACCTGTTGGTTATTGCAGCCTGGTCTCATAGACTAGACGTAATATAGTAAAAGTATATCCAGGCCCCTTTGTGCTGTTGTCTGAACCCAATAATGTTTGTACCATGTTTTGTGCTGCTACCATGTTGTGCCTTTGTCATGTTGTGTTGCTACCATATTTTTTGTCATTTTGTGTTGCTACCATGATGTGTTGTCATGTGTTGCTGCCTTGCTATGTTGTTGTCTTATGTCTCTTTATGTAGGGTTGTGTTTTTCTCTCTTATCGTGATGTGTGTTTTGTCCTATATTTTTATATATCCCAGCCCCCGTAGGAGGCCTTTTGCCTTTTGGTAGGCAGTCATTGTAAATAAGAATTTGTTCTCAACTGACTTGCCTATTTAATTAAAGGTTAAATAAAATTAAAATAAAAGACTCTCAAATTAGTATGATATGTTACGTTTGGTATGGTTCTAACAGTTGGTAAGCACTAAATCCAACGCCGCTAATAGAAGAAAGGATTTTTTTTCACATTTAACAAATAAAACAGATGGCATACAAAATCAAACCAACTAGTGTGGTTCGTCTCCCAGACGGTCCTACTAGGTTCACTCATGCGCCAGTTGTCTTTGCCTGTGGATCTTCTCTTGACCACACAGGGTGGGTCAACTCCCATCGCATGTTGTAAGCCTGGATTATCCTGCAGTATAAGCCTCTTTCCCAGTGAGGGGGCCTCCCTGTCTTCCTATCCTAAGCTGAGTTAGCAGTGGAGCCCTCACTTTATCAACCCGGGTCACCCCTCTTGGTCTATCCCTGCTTGCCACATAGGTTAGCTCACTTCTTTCTACTGTTAACACTGCGAGTCATTTGTGTACAACACCAACGAGCAATCTAATATTTATTTATATTCCGCTCTGTACTATTTTGGCATGGCCTGGCTCTTACTGCGTGTTATCTCGCTGTTCACGCTGGATAATTTAAGCCACAGGGTTAAACCATTTTTTATAAACGCAGCATAATCTCAGACACTCCTGCTAGCGGCTGGTCCTCTCTTTCTGGTTGACCGGAAAACACCCTTATGTGTGAGTCACACTCGTTAAGTCCTGGGTATAGGATTTCAGCTAAAACACATTTCTTGAAATAAATTATTTGCTGAAAGCAGGGGTTTGGCACTTCGTCTGAGTAAGGACAAACTATAGATACTTAGTACTCATTTTGTTTGCTTTTTTACACAGTTACCCTCGAGCTCCCCTGTGGTTTCCTGTTCCGAGCCCACTATATGGTCTGGCAGCAAGCCACCCAAGGTGAATCCCTTGAGCCTATAGTTGTTATAATGCTACTTTTCTTCTTTAGCGCTTTATTCAACAAATAATTGAACTACTAATGAAAACCAGTAACACTTCGGGTTTGGTTCCACAATTTATGGAGACATTTAGAGACATTGTGTTTAACCTACTTCAGCATGAGCCGTTGCCTCTCGAGCAGTGAGTTGGCATTCTGGTCAGGATCAGGTGACTTGCTGATGAGCCTTTCATGCGGACCTTTCAGCTTCGGCCTGAGAGCAATTTCTGCAGGTGTGAAACCTGTTGACTCCTGCCAGGCAGTGTTGATGGAGAAGCGGAACTCAGGCAACCAGCTGTCCCAAGTGTTGTGCTTGTCCTTCACGAAGGTTGTGATCATGGTCTTCAATGTGCGATTGATGCATTCTGACAGATTTGTTTGTGGATGGTACAGTGTAGTGAGCTTTTGGACAACACCCCATTGCTGGCAAACCTGTTTGAGAAGGATGGAGGTGAACTGTGCTCCTCTGTCCGAGACGAGATATGCTGGCGTTCCCCATCTGGTGAATATTTCATCAGTGAGAATGGAGGCTATCTTCGAGGTCTTCGCCTCTCGCATGGGGAACAATTCAACCCATTTGCTACAAAAGTCAAGGGCCCATGATATCCAGTCCCAGCATGCTTCTGCCTCCCAACCCGGGGTGCAGGAGAGAGTATCCGGAACAATGTTGCACTGTCCTTTTCTGTAGGTGACATGGAAGTCAAAATGTAGTATGATCATCCATCTATCAGTCTTGAATTGGGCTTTGGATGGTGGAACACCCAGGCCAGGGCTGAGTAGTCAGTAATGACCTCGAATTTCCTCCCTTCAAGAGGAACACTTTTCCTCTGCCCAAATGACTGCTAGGCACTCTCGCTCAGAGACGAGTAATTATTCTCGGCAGAGTTCAACAGTCTTGATCCATGGGCGATAACTCACACATTGGCATCAATCTCTTGTCAAAACAGCACCAGGTCCGATGTCACTGGCATCTGTTTGTACTTTGGGCAGGTAGAAGCCATGGGAGAGTACCATTGGTGCTTTGGTTAGGGCCTCTTTCAAGTCTTCGAAAGCCCAAGACACATCCTTCTTCAGAGCATTGAGGGGAGCAGAGCAGTTGTATTCATATTGAAACTCGAGATCAAGCAAGATCAAGCTCAAAATGGCGCTCGAAGAAATGGCAGCAGTTTTACGGGTGCCCAACCAATTTTGCAATTATGTGTGTGTGTGTGTGGGGGGGGGGGGGTACCTAAGTATGGTTCTCAATCAGAGACAACGATAGACAGCTGTCCCTGATTGAGAACCATACCAAGCCAAGACTTAGAAATACAAAACATAGAAAAAAGGACATAGAATGCCCACATTAGTCACACCCTGGCCTAACCAAAATAGAGAATAAAAAGCCTCTCTATGGCAAGGGCGTGACACCTGGGATATATAAGCATTTTCATGACTGCATAGGAGAAATATGTTAATTCAGTATACATCACATTATCCCACTGGTCACAATTGTGACGACCATAAAAGACACTTTTTGTTACCTACATTTCCATTAAAACTAAAAAAATATATGATTGATTATTTCAAAGGCTTACTAATGACACAAGTTTTGGATAGACTCCCGCGTCTGTCCGGTGCGAACTTTAGCATCAGTTCGAGGTCCCTCTACACCTGCACCTCCAGAGGAAATTTGAAAAATGTATGTAAAATCGAGTGAGATGAAACACCGGTTACCTCGGTGTTGAAGAACTGAAAGTGAAACTCTATTATGGTTAAGAATCGTTTCCCGGGGATTACTCTTTCTGCAGATCCTGTACAGCCAGTAGTCAGTTGCAGTGTAGTCAGTTGCAGTGTACTAACCGTTTTTTTTTATCGCAAATCATGAATTATACACTGAACCAACATTATGAGGAGAAGGTGCGTCCTAGTATTGACCTCATCGACTCTCTACGCTCCCTTGGCGTAGAGAAGGACCTTGCGCTGCCTGCCATCGCCGTGATAGGGGACCAGAGTTCGGGAAAGAGCTCCGTGCTGGAGGCGCTGTCTGGGGTGGCTTTGCCAAGGGGGAGTGGTGAGTGATAATTCATGAACATTCTGTACGTCCATAATTTATCGTGTAGTTTATAGTGTTAACAGTGCCTGTAGTTGTTGTTTTTCTACGTAGTGTACATGTTGATAGTGTAAATTATGTGTTTATTGTGGCTTCATCATGTCAAATTCCTGGTAGGTACATGTTTATTTTTTTTCTACCTTTATTTAACTAGGCAAGTCAGTTACGAACAAATTCTTATTTTCAATGACGTCTAGGCACAGTGGGTTAACTGCCTTGTTCAGTGGCAGAAGACAGATTTTTCTTAACCTTGTCAGCTCGGGAATTTGATATAGCAACCTCCAACGCTCTAACCACAAGGCTACCCTGCAGCCCCATGTAAATGTACTTGGCGAATAAACGTTACTTAGATTCTGATGAAACAAGTGAGATGAGGGCAGTGGTTTTTAGAATATATGTTCCGAAATAATATCATATTTGTGAGCCAACTGGTAAATGCGGAGGTTATTTTACTCAGTTATAAGGAATTCATATCACTTTACAAGGTCCCTGTAACACCTAAAGATCTTGCAATTATTTTAGATGCCATTCCCTCAGGTGTTGCTCTATTATTCAGGAACCCTCAGAGCCAGCCTTCTATTGTCCCTGTTGACTCATCAGTAGGAAATATTTGTTTCTCTTTTGGTCCAATCAACAACAGAGCGATACCAACCCTGTTTCAGCAGGATGTTGTATGTCAGGACCTTATGTCATGCCTTATTGGGCTGGATTTATTGATAGTATCTGTTGGAAAAAAGTTTGGATTTTTATTTTTACCTTTATTTAACTAGGCAAGTCAGTTAAGAACAAATTTTAATTTTCAATTATGACCTAGGAACAGTGGGTTAACTGCCTGTTCAGGGACAGAACAACAGATTTGTACCTTGTCAGCTTGGGGGTTTGAACTTGCTCTAACCACTAGGCTACCCTGCCGCCCCAAGGATGTCGCCACACACATACCTACTTGTTAACAGAATCAAGGAAGTTTCCTTTAAAATGATTCATAAATATTATCCTGCCAACCACTATATGAAGATTTGCTCAAATTGCTCCTTTTGTAGTAACCACCCAGAAACAGTGTTGCATCTTTTTTGTCATTGTATTCATGTAAGAAAACTGTGGCAAGACATCAGTAGATTTATAATTGAACACGTTTATGAAGGTCTTACACTATTGTGGAGAGATGTACTGCTTGGATTCTTTACCTACGATGGGAATAAGCTGAAACATTTTTATGTAATTCATTTCATTATTCTTTTGGCCAAATTTCTTATTCACAAATGTAAATTTACAAACAAAAAAACACATTTTCTTACCCTACAAAAAGAAATTGAACTGTATTTTAAGACAATGAAATACTCTACTAAAAAAAAGCTGTTAGAATTATAAGTGTATGTATATCCCTGATTAAGGTCTTTGTGTAATGTGATATTGTACCCCTAGCTCAATTGTCCATTGTATATAATCTATATATACTTGTGTTCCCTCGTGTACACTCTGTATTGTTATTGTTGTTCATAAAAAAAGAGATGAGGGCAGTGGGAAAGTAGGTCCCTAAATGGCATGTAATCCAATAAATAATATGAGTACGCAGCCAGTATGTTGCAATCAACTTTACTGAATAAAAATATAAATGCAACATGCAACAATTTCATTGATTTTACTGAGTTACAGTTCAAATGAGGAAATCAGTCAATTGAAATAAATAAATTAGGTCCAAATCTATGGATTTCACATGACTAGGAATAAAGATATGCATCTGTTGGTCACAGATACAGGATCTCATCACGGTATTTTTGTGCATTAAATTTGCCATCGATAAAATGCAATTGTGTTTGCTAGTTTCTATGTTTAGTTTCTGATGTTATAGTTGATATGTACAGTGCCTTTGGAAAGTATTCAGACCCCTAGACTTGTTCCACATTTTGTTAGATTACAGCCATATTATAAAATTGATTAAATCGTTTTTTTTCTGCTCATCAATCTACACACATTACCCCATAATGACAAAGCAAAAACAGGTTTTTATAAATGTTTGCTAATGTATTAAAAATAAAAACTGAAGTATCACATTTATATAAGTACCTTGACCCTTTACTCAGTACTTGGTTGAAGCACCTTTGGCAGTGATTACTGCCTCGAGTCTTCTTGGGTATAATGCTACAAGTTTGGCACACCTGTATTTGGGGAGTTTCTGCCATTCTTCTCTGCAGATGCTCTCAAGCTCTGTCAAGTTGGATGGGGAGCGTCGCTGCACAGCTATTTTCAGGTCTCTCCAAAAATGTTAGATCGGGTTCAAGTCTGGGCTCTGGCTGGGCCACTCAATGTCATTGTCCCGAAGCCACTCCTGCATTGTCTTGGCTGTGTGCTTAGGGTCATTGTCCTGTTGGAAGGTGAACCTTCTCCCCAGTCTGAGGTCCTGAGTGCTCTGGAACAGGTTTTCATCAAGGATCTCTCTGTATTTTGTTCCGTTCATCTTTGCCTTGATCCTGACTAGTCTCCCAGTCCCTACCACTGAAAAACATCCTCACAGCATGATGCTGCCAGCACCATGCTTAACCTTAGGGATGGTGCCAGGTTTCCCCCAGATGTGACGCTTTGCATTCAGGCCAAAGAGTTCAATCTCGGTTTCGTAAGACCATAGACTCTTTTTTATCATGGTCTGAGAGTCTGTAGGTGCCTTTTGGCAAACTCCAAGAGTGCTGTCATGTGCCTTACTGAGGAGTGGCTCACTCTACTATAAAGGCCTGATTGGGGGCCCTTCTCCCCCGATTGCTCAGTTTGGCCGGGCGGCCAGCTCTAGGAAGAGTCTTGGTGGTTCCAAACTTCTACCATTTTAAGAATGATGGAGGCTACTGTGTTCTTGGGGACCTTCAATGCTCAGACACTTTTTGGTACCCTTCCCCAGACCTGTGCCTACGACACAATACAGTCTCGAGGCTCTACGGACAATTCCTTCGACCTGATCGTTTGGTTTTTGCTCTGACATGCACTGTCAACTGTGGGACTTTATATAGACAGGTGTGTGCCTTTCCAAATCATGTCCAATCAATCAAATGTACCACAGGTGGACTCCAATCAAGTTGTAGAAACAACTCAAGGATGATCAATGGAAACAGGATGAACCTGAGCTCAATTTTGAGCCTCATAGCAAAGGGTCTGAATACTTATGTAAATAAGGTATTTCTGTTTTTTTTTTCAATGCATTTGCAAAAATGTCTAAAAACCTGTTTTCGCTTTGTCATTTGGATCATTGTGTGTAGATTTCTGAGGATTTAAAAAAAAAATGTAATTCATTTTAGTGTTTGGCCGTAACATATCAACACCAAAGGCACTGTAAGTTGATATTCTTTTTTTCTTCTCTCTCTCTCTCTCTCTCTCTCTCTCTCTCTCCTCTTCTTCCAATGAACTCTCTGACAGGGTAATGTATATGGGCTGTTTTTCTCTGGGTTTCTTGCAGAGTCATCTAATCTCTTTTACACTCTCTAACTCCTCCTCTGTCAACTCTGACAGGTATTGTAACACGATGCCCTCTCGAGCTGAAGATGAAGAGGAAGAAAGAAGGAGAGGAATGGCACGGAAAAATCAGCTACCAAGACTGTGAGGAGGTGATTGAGGATCCCTCTGATGTGGAGAACAAAATTCGGAAAGGTTTGTGTGGTCACTGTCATTGACCCACTCTCATTACCTCAAGCGTCTAAACTGAGTCATTATTCTTCACTAACATACTATTTTCACGTATACCTAAAACCATTAAAAATATCATTAACTGTTAGTACAGTAAACTAGTTCTAAGGCACCTGTATTCTTATTCCCCCCCTCCAGCCCAGGATGAAATGGCAGGTGTGGGGGTGGGTATCAGTGATGACCTCATCAGCTTGGAGATTGGCTCCCCTGACGTCCCAGACCTCACACTCATCGACTTGCCAGGCATCGCTCGGGTAGCTGTCAAGGGTCAACCTGAGAACATTGGGGAACAGGTACATACCTCCACCCCACCCCCAATGTTAGTGGGAATACACTGTTCATTTGTCACCCCAGTTTTAGAGCAGAAGCCAAAATGACACGTATCCCCCCCCCACCACCACACGTTATGTACAGTATAATAATCTTTGGCATTTCCAGATTAAGATACTGATACGGAAGTTCATCACAAAGCAAGAAACAATCAACTTGGTGGTTGTGCCATGCAACGTTGACATTGCAACCACAGAAGCTTTGAAGATGGCACAAGAGGTGGACCCTCAAGGTGGAAGGACATTAGGTATTCCACCCTTTATCATTTACTCAACTATTATGAAGCCAGCTCTTGTGTAATGGTGATTATAAACCATGTTGACTTGTGTTGACTTTAATGAGTGAGATGTGTGTGTGTGTTTCTCATTGAACAGGCATCCTGACCAAGCCTGACCTGGTAGACAAAGGCACAGAGGAGACGGTGGTGGACATAGTTCATAATGAGGTTATCCCCCTGACTAAGGGCTACATGATAGTCAAGTGCAGGGGACAGAAAGAGATCATGGAGCGAGTCTCACTGACCGAGGCCACAGAGAGGGAGAAGGCTTTCTTCAAAGACCACGCTCATCTCAGGTTGGTCCTCTGGGTTGAAGTGTGCTTTAAGTCTGGTACACAGAGGGCTGACAATTAGTCATGAACATTCTGTGGCCAATTATTGCTCTTTACCCCACGATTTACCAAAGATTCCAGCCATCAAGCCAGACCATCTTAAGCATGAAACACACTGAGAATCTGAGACTGCCGATAGGAACTGATCACAGTATGAGGCCGTTCCTTCTCTTGCTAGAATAAAATACGTACCTGTTGTGTACCGACCTGGTACCGATGAAACTGCAGTTTCTACTTGTAGAATTGCAACACTCAGCTGTGGCCAACAACTTGACTTTGAGCCAATCAGAGAGCACAGACCTCCACGTGGGGGAGGCGACTGGACCCTTACGAAGAACGATTGTAGTCAGAGTGCAGTATAACTTCAGTATGCTGCAAATACTGCGTTCAAAATAACACCATTTTTTTTACTGCAGTAATTTTTCAGTGCAGCTGCAGTTACAGTGCAGTACACTGCAGTTATTCTGTAAAGACTGCGTCCAAAATACTGCAGTTACTGCACTTTTACTGCCGTTTCAAAACTGCTATAGTTTTTTGTGAGGGGAGTGACAAGAAAAAAAAAATAGGGCACTTTTTCCGGTCTCATCCACCCTTTTCATGAGAATTGTTCTTCAAGCGCAAAAAACAAAGGAGTTTTGTTGTTGTTGTTAGGTTTGACAATGTGCACTAGCTTATTAGTTAGCTTCCTAACTGAGCAAGGCAGTCACACACACCTCATATAAAATTAAGGGATTGGTAATAAGTGCAGCACAATGCGCACAACACTCAATGCTTTACCAAGCTAGCTATCTGGCCACTATAGTCAGTAACATTATAATTAAATCACAATGGATATGTTTCCATGAAGCAGCTGCCTGTAGCTGGATGCTGAATATCAATGCAGTGTCATTACTTTACCTAGCTAGCACAACAGGTAGCGAGCAAATCATGCTAACAATTTAGCTAACGTTAGCCAGGTAGCTAAAAATGTATCTATGGGCAGTATGCAATTATGGAGAGTGAATTAAAATATTGCTAGCTAGTTATCTAGCTGGTGCCATCTGGCTAGTGTCAACAAGGGCTTTCTACAACAATAGCAACATTTGCGCAGCTAGCTATTGACTAGACCAGTGGTTCCCAAACTTTTTATAGTCCTGTACCCCTTCAAACATTCAACCTCCGGCTACGTACCCCCTCTAGCACCAGGGTCAGCGCACTCTCAAATGTTGTTTTTTGCCATTATTGTAAGCCCGCCACACACACTCTATGTTATACATTTATTAAACATAAGAATGAGTGTGAGTTTTTGTCACAACTCGGCTCGTGGGAAGTGACAAAGAGCTCTTATAGGACCAGGGCACAAATAATAATAATCAATAATTTTTCTCTTTATTTCACCATCTTACATATAAAACTTTATTTGTTAATCGAAAATTGTGAATAACTCACCACAGGTTAATGAGAATGGTGTGCTTGTAAGGATACACATAACTCTGCAATGTTGGGTTGTATTGGAGAGAGTCTCAGTCTTAAATAATTTTCCACACACAGTCTGTGCCTGTATTTAGTTTTCATGCTAGTGAGGGCCGAGAATCCACTCTCACATAGGTATCTGGTTGCAAAGGGCGTCAAATTTCGATGAGGCTCTCTTGATCGCGTATCGGTAAGTAGACTGGATGCAGGACATAAAAGGGATAACGAGTCCAGTTTTTTGTGTCATCTGTTTTGGGAAAGTACCTGCGTAATTGCGCACCCAACTCACTCAGGTGTTTCTCTATATCACATTTGACATTGTCTGTGAGCTTGAGTTCATTTGCACACAAACAAATCATAGAATGATGGAAAGACCTGTGTGTTGTCCTTGTTAATGCAGACAGAGAAGAGCTCCAACTTCTTAATCACAGCCTCAATTTTGTCCTGTACATTGAATATAGTTGCGGTGAGTGCTTGTAATCCTAGATTCAGATCATTGTGGTGAGAAAAAATGTCACCCAGATAGACCAGTCGTGTAAGAAATTCGTCATCATGCAAGCAATCAGTAAAGAAAACTTTAAGCTCGTCTCTCAATTCAAAAGAACGTGTCAATACTTTGCCCCTTGATAACCAGCGCACTTCTGTATGTTGTAAAAGCGTTACATGGTCGCTGCCCATATCATTGCATTGTGCAGAAAACACATGAGAGTTCAGAGGCCTTGCTTTAACAAAGTTAAACTAGATGGATTACTAGATGGTTTAATTTTATTTTTGGCAGTGAAACGAGGCTACTCAGGCGAGAAAAAAACCTTACCCAAATGTATAGCCCTGTTGGAAAATATAACTGTTTAAAAATGTGAAGAATTATATATATTTATTTTAATCAATCATTTTTATTTGGCGTACCCCCAACGGCATTATGCGTACCCCAGTTTGGGAATACCTGGACTAGACCATAAAGCAACACACACAGACATGCATTTCCAAGCAACACCTTCTGGTTTGAGTTATTTGAACAATTCTGACTGGTTAATGACTTCAAGGTCTTTGCTTGTGTGAGCACAAAAGAGATTGACTGTGACATTCTGTTCAGAGTTGCTAAGTATTGTTGACGGAAAACGTCTGACAATCCTACCGGTGTGTCCCCTATAATTTTCAGATCTGTGTTGTTGTTGTTGTCTTATTGTCTGACAAATGCATCAACATTTTCTGAAAGGTTTGCATTGTGTTTTCACATTTTCTCTATCCTTTATGTAGCACACTTTATGATGAGGGGCATGCCACCATCCCTAAACTGGCGGAGAAATTAACTCTTGAACTCGTGCAACATATCGAGGTGAATTCCTCTTACATTATGATGTCCCTGTACCTCTCTGGCTTTATGTGAATATACCGTGATTATTTGCAGGGTGTATTGTTATATGCCTTGTTTGAATGTCTTTCTTTGTGTTTAGAAATCCATGCCTCGTCTAAAAGAGCAGATTGAGGAAAAGCTGGAGGAGACACGCACCGCTCTGGAGAAATGTGGTACCGGACCCCCTGAAGACCCAAAAGAACGGCTGTATTTTCTGATCGATGTGAGTCCCTGAAGCTCAAAGCAATCATAGTCCCTCATTCTTAGGATACACTGACACGTGATACTTCCTCTTTCCTTGTGGCAGAAAGTGACTTTGTTCACCCAGGATGCCATTAACCTGAGCACTGGGGAGGAGCTGAAAAGTGGAGACATCAATGTCTTCTCCACACTCAGAACAGAGTTCGGGAAATGGAAGGCACACGTGGATCGCTCTGGAAAGAACTGTGAGTACACAATTCTCATACACCAATCAAACATTGCCCATAAATACTGGGTCAGGAAGTTTGGTAACCGAGAGGTGCCATTTATGTCAAAATGTTTTATTTTCCTGTGTCATCCATCATCAAAATGTCAAATGTAGTGCCCAGATATTTCAAGACAAACAAAATATCATATCAAAGTTGTAGATTGTTAACATAGATGTATAAAATTAATGACGCCTCATAGCATCTTTCTTGTGAATCTAAAATCACATTGAATGCTTACAGTCACACGTTTAGGTTAAACAACAGGATAATGTGGATGCCTCATATTGCAGTTAATAAGAAGATTGAAAAAGAAGTGGCTGATTATGAGAAGCGGTACCGTGGAAGGGAGCTCCCAGGGTTCATCAACTACAAGACCTTTGAGGTGATTGTGAAGGACCAGATCAAACAACTGGAAGAACCAGCAGTCAAGAAGCTGAAAGAGTTATCAGGTACAGTATTGAGTACATAGATCTTTAAAAATATATATATTTTTTTTATTTATCCTGAAACCCAGTCATTGGGTTTGATTCAACCATGAAGCCACCAAAATGAAGCAACAAAAGAGTGATAAAATTAAGATCCTACATCTGTATGTATCACAGTGGTGTTTCTTCCCGTTTTCTAGATGCTGCAAGGAAGGCGTTCATACTGCTGGCTCAGAACAGCTTCACAGGTTTCCCTATCCTTCTGAAAACAGCAAAGGTAACTGTTTTCATAACTGTTTCTATATACTTTTCCATATATATTGCCACAGCTGGCCATCAAGTTAAACCTAAACAAGATGCGGAGATAACACATTAAATAACTTGTTTTTGGGCCTTCAGACTAAGATCGAGACCATCAAGCAGGAGAAGGAGTCTATGGCTGAGTCCACGTTGAGGACTCAGTTCAAGATGGAGCTGATAGTGTACACACAGGACAGCACCTACAGCTCTAGCCTGAAGAAGAGGAAGAGGGAGGAGGAAGAGTTGGAGGAGGGAGAGTTAGTTAAAAATCATTTCGGGAGTCAGAAAGGGGTCTCTGTTGTCTCTGTAAGGAGTAATGTCAACGGCCCTGACACCCATGCTACCCTACGGGAGATGATGCTGCACCTCAAGTCCTATTATCATGTAAGTCAGGAGTATTTACAGCAGGCTACTGTTAAAAGAAGTTCATTGTCTCATGCCCAAGAGCTGATACACTCCTCTTCGTTTTTTATTTATTTGACAGATTGCCAGTCAGCGTCTGGCTGATCAGATTCCCATGGTGATCCGCTACCTGGTGCTGCAGGAGTTTGCTTCCCAGCTGCAGAGGGAGATGCTTCAGACTCTGCAGGAGAAGGACAACATCGAGCAGCTGCTGAAAGAGGACATCGACATCGGCAGCAAGAGGGCTGCACTGCAGAACAAGCTCAAACGCCTGATGAAGGCACGCAACTACCTAGTGGAGTTCTAGTATGGACAGCTGCTTGTTAACATTTAGGATGGTCTTGTCTAACTTCAGATAGGTTGGTTAATGGAAGTAGGCATTGAGGTTTGGGGTAGATTCTGTTATCTAAGTTATAATAAAGTTACTATGCAATCAAGTTCTTTGTTATCGTTTTTTGTTTATAATAGTAAACACAAATGCAGCTAGCCTACCTGGTGGAGTGGAAAGCTGCCTGATAGCATTTGGGAACAGAGAAGGAAGTGCAATATTTTTATTAATAGGCCATGTGAAAATATCAGAAATAAATGATACATGTGTTTTATAGTTTATATTTCTGAAAAAATATATTTTATTATTTAACGTGCTTCCTCTTTATCATGTTTGGATGGGCTTACCTATCAACTTACCCACTGGGCAAAAACTGGTTGAATCAACATCGTTTTTACATAATTTCAGCCCTTGTGAAAAAATCCTATAGGATTAGTGATTTTTTTCAATAGAATCTCGTCACCTCTTTCGGAATCCTATTGGAATCTATTGGAAATAAAAAAGTAATCATATTGGATTCTATAGGATTCTCACAGTCCTATAGGATTTTGTGTCACCTGTATTAGAATCCTATTGGAATTATATTGGACCGTTTTTTTCCTATTGGGAATCAAAAGTAATCCTATCAGACCCTATACGATTCTTGCAGTTGTAACGGTTTTCTATATGCAAAGGAGAGTCGGACCAAAATGCGGCGTGGCTATTGCGATTCATGTTTTAATGAAACAAAGTAAACACGAATCAAATACAAAAAACATACGTAACACAAAAACAGCCTATACTGGTGCAAAGTAACACAGAACAGGAACAAGGACAATCACCCACGACACACTCAAAGAATATGGCTGCCTAAATATGGTTCCCAATCAGAGACAACGATAAACACCTGCCTCTGATTGAGAACCACTTCAGACAGCCATAGACTAAGCTAGAAAACCCCACTAAGCTACAATCCCAATACCTGTGAACAACCCCAAGACAAAAACACACCACATACCAAAACCCATGTCACACCCTGGCCTGACCAAATAGATAAAGAAAACACAAAATACTAAGACCAGGGCGTGACAGCAGTCCTATAGGATTTTGTATCACCTCTACCAGAATCCTATATTGGACTAGTTTTTTTCCTATTGTTTTTTTTAACAATACAAAACATCCACAAACAAACAAAAACATACAGACGCACACAAATATTCACATCACCCCACTCACCTGCTCACACCCTCATCTCCAGCGCCCACCTCAAATGGCACCATTTTGTTTCTCTCCGTCGCCCACACTCTTTCAACATTTAGATTACAAGTATTTAGCTACACATCTGCTAAACATGTGACAAATGCAATTTGATTTGATTAGATAATAAAGCATTTGACCTTTCCATAGTATTAACGATGCAGGATTGATTGTTTTTTCAGGATAATTGACAAGAACAGCATCATCCAACCAATCGGGTATCTCACAGAAACATCATATGCCATCTCTTGAAATATGGAGACAGATGGATTTTTTTTTTTTTTTTCAAAGTCTAATAATTGATGTGACCAAATGTATCTGGTATCTATTGATGTGACTAAATGAATCTCGTATCTATTGATGTGACTAAATGTATCTCGTATCTATTGATGTGACTAAATGAATCTGGTATCTATTGATGTGACTAAATGTATCTGGTATCTATTGATGTGACTAAATGAATCTGGTATCTATTGATGTGACTAAATGAATCTGGTATCTATTGATGTGACTAAATGTATCTGGTATCTATTGATGTGACTAAATGAATCTGCCGTTTGCTATTGTCAGAAAGGAAATCACTTTAAACATAAACATATTACATTTAGAATTGAAGACGTCTTTAACTGCCTGAACTAGATCTGCTGGGCTCCTTCAACCATCCTGTGGTCCAGTTGTGTTTATACCTATGAACAATTAAAATAACATGGTGCAGAATGACACAATATACGACAAGTATAAGCGCCAACCTAATTATTATATTATTGGTCTTTATGGTAAATATGCTTAGGAAAACAAGAAACACAGTAACCGTATTGTCTACTTTTAATCTGTTTTTCAATAGTACTTTACCTGCAAAGGAAAGACCAAATTCTCTGACAAACTGTTGCGTTATGAACAAGAGCCGTCAGGCCTTTTGGTCTAACTGAAAGGTAATTAGCCTTTGCCAGCAAGACCAAAAGCCCTTGGTCAGGGTAGTAGGAGGCAGTCTTTTCATTATACTGCACTCACATCAAGCCTATTGCAGTTTACAATATGAAGCAAATGAAAAGCACTTGAAGCTGCAATCAGCAGTAGAAACAGTAAATCATCTTCCATGTTCCAGTTTGGGTAAAAAGCTATGGGAGGGGCTGGAGAAATGTTACCACTCTCAAATTCATAGCCAGAGCTATGGATGCAAGGACTGACCATCCATGCTATAGTTTGAGGCTATACTGTGTTTGTTTACACTTACTTTGTTTACAAACATTGGAGTAAAACAAGCTTTTAATTGGGGTTCTGGTGGGGTATGACGGTTGAACTAAGCTCATAAGGTATTTTATAGGTTATATCTTCAAGAATCAATGGGTACATATCATTAATTTAACAGTCCAAAGATGGATCTAGAAACTGCTGATATCCCCTTTAGGCTTTTAATGACAAGTAGCTAGCCAATCTGACTAAATATTTCACATGGGCCCTGTTTCAGAAAGCAGGTTTAACAAACTCTGAGTTTAAACCTGAACTCTAAGTTAACTCACTCTGTCTGAGCTGTCAAACTCAGAGTTTTCGGTTTCAGAACAGGTGATAACAATTAGTTCAATCAACTCTGAGTTAAGTTAACCCTGAGTAAAGCATGTGCATGGGGAGATAAAATGCCCTCATCAATGGAATACAGAGAACATGATTCATCATGGCAACAGGAGAAAAAAGGGCTCAAACCTCCTACTTCTCACCACTGGAGTAAGAAATCTTAATGAACGCATATGCAGAATATATCTATATATTTCTTTTCTTCCACCTTTATTTAACCAGGTAAGCTAGTTGAGAACACGTTCTCATTTACAACTGCGACCTGGCCAAGATAAAGCAAACCAAATATGAGTATATATTTAAGAAAAAAGCAATACATTAGCAACAGCAGCAAAAGAACGTGGACTGGCATGGCAGAAGATTGCTGACAGAGTCAATGCATGAGTATTAATTGAAAAAAAGTTTTATCTTGAGTGTTCCACTTATTCAACACACACACACACACACACACACACACACACACACACACACACACACACACACACACACATATTTTTGTGTGTGTGCGTGCGCATATGTGTGTGTGTGTGTATATATATATATATGCAGGTGCAACCCAACAGCCACAAAACGTACTTGTCAGCAACTGAAGATGAAGTATAAAAATATGCTTCAAACAGGTGAGGTATAATTTCATTACAAGCAATTGTGATGTTTAGCCTACCCTTCCTAATTAAACAGCATTAAGTGGCTACATTTAACATGTGATATATTTAAGTAGTTAGTGACATTTTTGAAGCAAAAAAAAGTACAATTTTCAGCCATCCCAACACTGCCAGGATTAAGTACTGTTTCTTTGAAAGTAACACCTAAATTCCTTCATACATACCAGTCTCCAAATTTGTGCTTACTGGACACGTTCAAATTTGACCTCCATTATAGCCAATAGAAAAAAGGCTGAGGGCCGAAAAACAGGTGGGGGGTTCCACCACCACCACTCACAGAGGCTGAAGAGATGGCTCTGTCAAAACAGTGGGCAACCTATTGCTGAAGGCATCTCTGGAAGAAGCTCATCTGACCCAACCCCCCCACAGGACACAAGTGTCTACATAAGAGGTTAGTTATCCAAATGAATTATATATTTACATTCATCCTTTTGCCAGTGTTCCCTCAGTGACTCCCACCCATCCATCTTAGACACAACTTCAAATTAGGTGGGGCACTTTTCTGGGGGAAGTTATCATTTAACTGTTTAATCTTCTACCAGTTACTGATGGTGTCATCTGTCTGGTGGAGGCTTCTGCCATAACAGACCTCCATGCAGTTGTAAGTACTCTTAATACTCCACAAATGTTTCATAATGGTTACAGTAGAACACCAAAATTGTTAATTTTCATTACAGGAGGATGATGAAGACACCTTCTCAGCTGCCACAGAGAGGGAAGATACAGTGAGGCCTATTGAGGGTTATGCCTTAAAAATCACATCTAACAGGTGATGATAGTGTTGTACCATAATAAAACTTGCACCTTCTTTTTCTCTAACAGAGCAATGCTGGAAATTACAATGAGGAAGAGGGTCCATCCAGCTCCACAGCAGAACTTACCTCATTAAGATGTTGTTCAGCATTGGCCCATGACTTACAATGAAATTAAGTAGACCTGACACTGTGAAATGTATTTCTTTTGTGTTACTATAGCTCCCTGTGAAACAGCTGTACACGTTGTACTTAGAGGAACAAATTGGAAAATGTCATTTAGAAATTGACCACATAAGGCTACAGATGCAAAATATAAAAATAGAAATACAACTGCTGGAACATCAGTTAAAGGTGGGTGAGGTGTCCACAGGTAGAACATCAGTTAAAGGTGGGGGAGGTGCCCACAGGTACCGGTAGCCTAGTGGCAGGGTAGCCTAGTGGTTAGAGCGTTGGACTAGTAACCGGAAGGCTGCAAGTTCAACCCCCCGAGCTGACAAGGTACAAATCTGTCGTTCTGCCCCTGAACAGGCAGTTAACCCACTGTTCCAGGCTTCACACTCAACGTCAACAAAACTAAGGAGATGATTGTGGACTTCAGGAAACAGCAGAGGGAACACCCCCCTATCCACATCGATGGAACAGTAGTGGAGAGAGTAGCAAGTTTTAAGTTCCTCGGCATACACATCACAGACAAACTGAATTGGTCCACTCACACAGACAGTATCGTGAAGAAGGCGCAGCAGCGCCTCTTCAACCTCAGGAGGCTGAAGAAATTCGGCTTGTCACCAAAAGCACTCACAAACTTCTACAGATGCACAATCGAGAGCATCCTGGCGGGCTGTATCACCGCCTGGTACAGCAACTGCTCTGCCCTCAACCGTAAGGCTCTCCAGAGGGTAGTGAGGTCTGCACAACGCATCACCGGGGGCAAACTACCTGCCCTCCAGGACACCTACACCACCCGATGTTACAGGAAGGCCATAAAGATCAACAAGGACATCAACCACCCGAGCCACTGCCTGTTCACTCCGCTATCATCCAGAAGGCGAGGTCAGTACAGGTGCATCAAAGCTGGGACCGAGAGACTGAAAAACAGCTTCTATCTCAAGGCCATCAGACTGTTAATCAGCCACCACTAACATTGAGTGGCTGCTGCCAACACACTGACACTGACTCAACTCCAGCCATTTTAATAATGGGAATTGATGGGAAATTATGTAAATATATCACTAGCCACTTTAAACAATGCTATCTTATATAATGTTACTTACCCTACATTATTCATCTCATATGCATACGTATATACTGTACGCTATATCATCGACTGCATCCTTATGTAATAAATGTATCACTAGCCACTTTAACTATGCCACTTTGTTTACATACTCATCTCATATGTATATACTGTACTCGATACCATCTACTGTATCTTGCCTATGCTGCTCTGTACCATCACTCATTCATATATCCTTATGTACATATTCTTTATCCCCTTACACTATGTATAAGACAGTTTAGGAATTGTTAGTTAGATTACTTGTTGGTTATTACTGCATTGTCGGAACTAGAAGCACAAGCATTTCGCTACACTCGCATTAACATCTGCTAACCATGTGTATGTGACAAATAAAATTTGATTTGAAAAATAAGAATTTGTTCTTAACTGACTTGCCTGGTTAAATAAAGGTAAAAAAAAGGTAGAACATCGGTTAAAGGTGAGTGAGGTGCCCAAAGGTAAATGATTTTACTTGTTTGAACAACAAAAATATGAACTACTGTACTGCATTTGTACTAGCAGGAAATAAAGACTTCATAAAAAGAAAGGCATATTGTCTTTATTTGACATTGGGGAGGTGATGGGTCAATCAGAAATGATGGTAGCATATTGTATCTCTAAATGCTCTTCCATCTCGTGTGTCAGCGGGGTGGTCAGGATCGTTATCAAGACCGTTCACTGGTTGAGTAGGACATTGTTCTCCTCTAGTTGTGGCGAATCACACATGCCACAATAATGTCACATGCCCTTTCTGGGGTGACCCAGAGCCTATGAAGGCACTGGAACAGGGCCTTGAGCATCCCAATGGTCCTCTACGATGGCTCGTGTCCTGCAGTGAGCCAAGTTATAACTTTGCTGCAGGCCGGGCTCAGGGTAAGGGGTCAGCAAATAGGGCTGGCAGGGGTACCCTCTGTCACTGAGCAGATAACCATCGAACTCTCCTATGATAATGTAAACTTTATCCTTGTATTTTCAGTTGCAATAGAAAACAAAATATAGATTATAATAGGATATAGCTATATAAACTCAGTAAAGAACAATAAGAAATGTCCTCTCACTGTCAACTGTGTTTATTTTCAAACTTAACATGTGTAAATATTTGTATGAACAGAACAAGTTTCAACAACTGAGACAAACTGAACAAGTTCCATTAGAGCAGAGCTTCAAAAGATCAATCAGGTTTAAGAGGGCAGCAATCGAAAATGCTTCACAGGATAAAGTGTGGGTCTTTATTCTATAATATGTACTTTTGGCGGTGTTGCTAATCAGGCGATGGTTGTTAAGGTGGTGTCTCACAGGAGTGTCAGTTTTGGAGTGTATGTCACACACCTCTTACACATACAGAGAGAAAAACAACCCGGCAGCTGTATAATTAACTGTAGAGGACTATTAAAAAATAAAAATCAGGGTGAAAAACAGGGATAGAGGACATTAACTATTATGTACAATATACTACCACAGATGTTATAGCAACCACTACACTCCTAAGTTAACTATAAAACAGGAGACCTTAAACATCTAGCTGAATTCAATCAAATGTGAGATTAAACCAGGCGTAGGGACATCAGTCTGCAGAAGTCCTTTGAGGACCTGAATAAAGGGGTTACTCTGTGTGTGAGTGTAAGGGATTTCCTCCTCCGAAGAGGAGAGGCGAAAAGGATCAGAGGACCAATATGCGGCGTGGTAAGTATCCATGGTTCTTTTTAATACGTAAATGTACACATGAACAACTGACTACAAAAACAAGAAATGTGGAAAAACCCCAAACAGTCCTATCTGGTGCAGAGACAGGAACAATCACCCACAAACACACAATGAAACCCAGGCTACCTAAGTATGATTCTCAATCAGAGACAACTAATGACACCTGCCTCTGATTGAGAACCATACTAGGCCGAAACATAGAAATACCCAAATCATAGAAAAACAAACATAGACTACCCACCCCAACTCACACCCTGACCATACTAAATAAAGACAAAACAAAGGAAATAAAGGTCAGAACGTGACAGTGAGGCACACTTTGAAGTGTGATTTATTCTGATGATTGTCTTGGTCAATAAAAATACATTTCAGTCATATGATACTTTTCTGGTAAAAATGTCTTTCAACAGGGTTCATGGAAAATACTGTCTTCCGAGGCAGTACCTACCAGAATAAATTGCAATCACCCCCTCAATCTGCAGCAGATGCACAGCGTAGTACAAAAAGTAGTAAGCCAACCACAAAGTTCGTAGCAATAAAAGATGGATCATTATTGTTTTATCAACAGGTTTAAAGTCTTGAATTGTCTATTTTTGAAGGAGAGGACAGGGAAGCAGATGTAGGAGTTTTAGGTGAGAAAGTCAGAGAGAACAAGAGAGTGAAGGAGAGCGTAGACCCAGCAGAGGAAGCAGCAGATGTTGAATTTAGTTCAGAGGTGGCAGAGGTGGCAGGAGGCTTCCTCACATGCATACAGGAGGAAGCTCAGGTGACAGAGGTAACGGAAGGAGTCCTCCTCAGGAGGATAGAGGAAGCTCAGGCGTGAAAGGAAGCAGAATGTAGCTCAGGTGTCATGCAGGACGAGGCCATCATCCAATTGAAGGTCTATAGTATAATAATAATAATAATGCACGCACAGTGATTAATTGCACACACATTGAAACAAAACAATCACAAAGTTAATCTCATACAGATGTTACTTTAAGAGAATACAGCTCCTGGAAAGGAAGCTGTCAAAATCACAACAGGCAAATGCAAAGTAGGCATGCCGCAAAACTAAAAGCCACCAAAACCAAGTTCGTCGTCATCTTATGGATTGGAATAACAAAAATGGAGGACATAATTGACAAAACCTTGTCTCTTATGGAGGTGTAACATTGTACATTAAATCAAATCAAATCAAATGTATTTGTCACATACACATGGTTAGCAGATGTTAAAGCGAGTGTAGCGAAATGCTTGTGCTTTTAGTTCCGACAATGCAGTAATAACCATCGAGTAATATAACCTAACAATTCCAAAACTACTACCTTATACACACAAGTGTAAAGGGATAAAGAATATGTACATAAACATATATGAATGAGTGATGGTACAGAACGGCATAGGCAAGATGCAGTAGATGGTATCGAGTACAGTATATACATATGAGATGAGTAATGTAGGGTATGTAAACATTAAAGTGGCTAGTGATATATTTTACATACATTTCCATCAATTCCCATTATTGAAGTGACTGGAGTTGAGTCAGTGTGTTGGCAGCAGCCACTCAATGTTAGTGGTGGCTGTTTAACAGTCTGATGGCCTTGAGATAGAAGCTGTTTTTCAGTCTCTCGGTCCCTGCTTTGATGCACCTGTACTGACCTCGCCTTCTGGATGATAGCGGGGTGAATAGGCAGTGGCTCGGGTGGTTGTTGTCCTTGATGATCTTTGTGGCCTTCCTGTGACATCGGGTGGTGTCCTGGAGGGCAGGTAGTTTGCCCCGGTGATGCGTTGTGCTGACCTCACTACTATCCCCCTTTTATTATTTACTCAACTATTATGGACCATGTTGACTTATGTTGACTTTAATGAGTTAGACTTGTGTGCGTGTCCCATTGAACAGGAATCCTGACCTGGTAGACAAAGGCACAGAGGAGACGGTGGTGGACATAGTTCATAATGAGGTTATCCACCTGACTAAGGGCTACATGATAGTCAAGTGCTTTGGGTCGCAGGCTGGGATCCATTCCGTTGTCCTGGGTGGAAGGCAGAACACAGGATCCGCATCTGGAAAGTCATATTCCTGGTCGTACTGATGGTGAGGTGACGTTGCTCTTATGTTCAGTAGTTCTTCCCGACTGTATGTAGTGAAACCTAAGATTACCTGGGGTAGCAATGTAAGAAATAACACAAATACTGCATAGTTTCCTAGGAACGCGAAGCGAGGCGGCCATCTCTGTCGGCGCCGGAAGTTAGTTCATACAAATGCTGTTCGTCCGTGCTCATCTATGTTCTAGCTGTTCCTAGCTCTTTGAGTAAACAAATAACTTACGTTCTGTTCACTCCGATGTGCGGTCCTGAATGATTAGCTAGCTAAACTAGCTAGTTTTTGAGCATGCTTTTTGCGGCACAGTTGATAGCGCGCTGGACTTCGGACTAGAAGGTCGAGGGTTCGAGGCCTGCTCCCTGCTGTTTCATTACAATATTGTATATCAAGCTAGCTACTATTTCTCTCTTCTTGCCAATGTGAAATTATAACATATATTAAAACCTGTTGGGGCAAGGAGTTCCCCTCAGGGAACTCCACCCCCCCCCCGTTCAGCTGAAAAGGTGGCGCAGGGAATTCAAAATATTCTTTCGAAATATTAACTTTCACACATTAACAAGTCCAATACCTCAAATGAAAGATAAACACCTTGTTCATCTACCCATCATGTCAGATTTTTAAAATGTTTTACAGCGAAAACACAACATGTATTTATGTTAGACCACCACCAAACCAAAGAAAAAACGCAGCCATTTTTTCCAGTCAAAGATAAAATAAAAAAAGCAGGATTAGAAATAAAATGAATCACTAACCTCTTGAAAATCTTCATCAGATGACAGTCATATGACATGTTACACAGTACATTTATGTTTTGTTCGATAATATGCATTTTTATATCCACAAATGTCGGTTTACATTGACGCCATGTTCAGAAATTCCTCCAAAATATCCGGAGGAATTATAGAAAGCTACGCCAGATAACAGAAATACTCATCATAAACTTTGACTAAAGATACATGTTCTACATATAATTAATATACACTGGTTCTTAATGCAACCGCTGTGTCAGATGTTTTTTAAACATTATGGAAAAAGCCTAACATTGCAATAATCTGAGACGGCGCTCAGACATAACCGCCATGTTGGAGTCAACAGAAATACGAAATTACAACATAAATATTCCCTTACCTTTGATGATCTTTCATCAGAATGTAGTGCAAGGCGTCCTAGTTCCACAATAAATCGTTGTTTTGTTCCATAATGTCCAATACTCGTGTCCAAGTAGCTGCATTTGCTATCACTTTCAGTTCACGTGCCCAAAAACTGACTGCTGTTCCAAGATAACTTGCACGAAAACTTCCAAAAGATATATTCCAGGTCGAATAAACTGGTCAAACTAAGTAGAAAATCAATCTTCAGGATGTTATTATCATATATATATATCCAATAACGTTCCAACCGGATCATACGTTTTCATCTGGGGCCGAATGGAACAGCCGTAGCAGCCACAGAAAAATGGCATTCTGTTGCGACACTGACTATTTTCCCTCCCATTAAGTCAAAGTTCACAGCAAGTGTTCCATTACACTTTCTACTGAATGAGGACATCTAGTGGAAGGCGTAGGAAGTGCTTCCAGATGCATATTACATTACATTTACATTTAAGTCATTTAGCAGAGCGACTTACAAATTGGTGAATTCACCTTCTGACATCCAGTGGAACAGCCACTTTACAATAGTGCATCTAAATCATTTAAGGGGGGGTGAGAAGGATTACTTTATCCTATCCTAGGTATTCCTTGAAGAGGTGGGGTTTCAGGTGTCTCCGGAAGGTGGTGATTGACTCCGCTGTCCTGGCGTCGTGAGGGAGTTTGTTCCACCATTGGGGGGCCAGAGCAGCGAACAGTTTTGACTGGGCTGAGCGGGAACTGTACTTCCTCAGTGGTAGGGAGGCGAGCAGGCCAGAGGTGGATGAACGCAGTGCCCTTGTTTGGGTGTGGGGCCTGATCAGAGCCTGGAGGTACTGCGGTGCCGTTCCCCTCACAGCTCCGTAGGCAAGCACCATGGTCTTGTAGCGGATGCGAGCTTCAACTGGAAGCCAGTGGAGAGAGCGGAGGAGCGGGGTGACGTGAGAGAACTTGGGAAGGTTGAACACCAGACGGGCTGCGGCGTTCTGGATGAGTTGTAGGGGTTTAATGGCACAGGCAGGGAGCCCAGCCAACAGCGAGTTGCAGTAATCCAGACGGGAGATGACAAGTGCCTGGATTAGGACCTGCGCCGCTTCCTGTGTGAGGCAGGGTCGTACTCTGCGGATGTTGTAGAGCATGAACCTACAGGAACGAGCCACCGCCTTGATGTTAGTTGAGAACGACAGGGTGTTGTCCAGGATCACGCCAAGGTTCTTAGCGCTCTGGGAGGAAGACACAATGGAGTTGTCAACCGTGATGGCGAGATCATGGAACGGGCAGTCCTTCCCCGGGAGGAAGAGCAGCTCCGTCTTGCCGAGGTTCAGCTTGAGGTGGTGATCCGTCATCCACACTGATATGTCTGCCAGACATGCAGAGATGCGATTCGCCACCTGGTCATCAGAAGGGGGAAAGGAGAAGATTAATTGTGGGTCGTCTGCATAGCAATGATAGGAGAGACCATGTGAGGTTATGACAGAGCCAAGTGACTTGGTGTATAGCGAGAATAGGAGAGGGCCTAGAACAGAGCCCTGGGGGACACCAGTGGTGAGAGCGCGTGGCGAGGAGACAGATTCTCGCCACGCCACCTGGTAGGAGCGACCTGTCAGGTAGTACGCAATCCAAGCGTGGGCCGCGCCGGAGATGCCCAACTCGGAGAGGGTGGAGAGGAGGATCTGATGGTTCACAGTATCGAAGGCAGCCGATAGGTCTAGAAGGATGAGAGCAGAGGAGAGAGAGTTAGCTTTAGCAGTGCGGAGCGCCTCCGTGATACAGAGAAGAACAGTCTCAGTTGAATGACTAGTCTTGAAACCTGACTGATTTGGATCAAGAAGGTCATTCTGAGAGAGATAGCGGGAGAGCTGGCCAAGGACGGCACGTTCAAGAGTTTTGGAGAGAAAAGAAAGAAGGGATACTGGTCTGCAGTTGTTGACATCGGAGGGATCGAGTGTAGGTTTTTTCAGAAGGGGTGCAACTCTCGCTCTCTTGAAGATGGAAGGGACGTAGCCAGCGGTCAGGGATGAGTTGATGAGCGAGGTGAGGTAAGGGAGAAGGTCTCCGGAAATGGTCTGGAGAAGAGAGGAGGGGATAGGGTCAAGCGGGCAGGTTGTTGGGCGGCCGGCCGTCACAAGAAGCGAGATTTCATCTGGAGAGAGAGGGGAGAAAGAGGTCAGAGCACAGGGTAGGGCAGTGTGAGCAGAACCAGCGGTGTCGTTTGACTTAGCAAACGAGGATCGGATGTCGTCGACCTTCTTTTCAAAATGGTTGACGAAGTCATCTGCAGAGAGGGAGGAGGGGGGGGAGGAGGATTCAGGAGGGAGGAGAAGGTGGCAAAGAGCTTCCTAGGGTTAGAGGCAGATGCTTGGAATTTAGAGTGGTAGAAAGTGGCTTTAGCAGCAGAGACAGAGGAGGAAAATGTAGAGAGGAGGGAGTGAAAGGATGCCAGGTCCGCAGGGAGGCGAGTTTTCCTCCATTTCCGCTCGGCTGCCCGGAGCCCTGTTCATATCTTTTTATTTTTTTATTATTTTTATTTTACCTTTATTTAACTAGGCAAGTCAGTTAAGAACAAATTCTTATTTTCAATGACAGCCTAGGAACAGTGGGTTAACTGCCTGTTCAGGGGCAGAATGACAGATTTGAACCTTGTCAGCTCGGGGGTTTGAACTTGCAACCTTCTGGTTACTAGTCCAACGCTATAACCACTAGGCTACCCTGCCGCCCCTTCTTGTTGGGAAAGGAGGGGGCGATGACGTCAGTTGCTCCAACTTTCAGAATTTCACTCCTTGTTTGGAAGATTGCCTGCCCTATGAGTTCTGTTATACTCACAGACATAATTATAACAGTTTTAGAAACTTCAGAGTGTTTTCTATCCAATAGTAATAATAATATGCATATATTCGCAATCTAGGACAGAGTTTGATGCAGTTCACTATGGGCACGCAATTCATCCAAAGTGAAAATACTGCCCCCTATCCTCAACAAGTTTTAAGAGAAGAGTAACAGGTTCGCTATTAATAACCTCACTCAATTATATTTTACCAATAATCTTCAGTATTGGTTAGCAAAATGACAACTGTTAACTAGTCCTCAGCTAGTTTCTTGCATGTTCGGAGCCCAGCTAATTTAACGTTATTAACTGTTAGCTAATTTACCATTACTGTCCCTCAGCATGTTACCAGAAAATAGCTAGCCAAACAGTTAACGCCCACTACAGAACATTTAAGTAATCATTTATATTACATGTATAACATTAAACTATATATTTGTAACTTACTTTTCTATCTTGGTGGCATTATAAAAGGCTCAACAACGAATAGTTACTTAACGTTAGATACATCAAAACATATGTTGAAGTCCCTCTTCTCCAAATCTCCAGTCCAAAGTCTGCATCTCATAAACCTAATTCGAATATGATGACGATGTTTTTATTGATGTCACTAAGCCGACTGACTGACATCTGATAGACTAATAAACGTGATTTTGAAGAACCCATCTCGACACACGATCCCACCGACTCGGCTCACTTGCCTCCATAGGAAACGATAGACCACATCCATTCTTAGAACATCTTTGCCGCAAGTTTAAGACCATGCTTAGCTATTGTTCTCCCTCTTAGGTTTTGTCTTATGAAGAGATGGTCACTGTTATTTTATACGGTGATCCTTGATTTATTTGGCGTGGGCTACGGCCAAACTGTAGGCTGTTTATAAACCGGGAATTCGTAAACTCAAACCTCTTGTCTGGACATTTGTTCATTTATGATCTAGTCATGTCATTACAATATGATACCACTGGAGTTTTTTAGGACAACAATGTTGCATTTCCCCCTTTTCATGGTCATGGCTAGAAGGAATTCAGCTTTTGTCAAATTAACGTCATATTTGACATTTCGTAGCAGGTTAGGAGAATTGTGTTAAAGTTAGGAAAAGAGTTAGGGTTAGCTAAAACTCAATTATTATTATTGTTATTTTACTTCTGACAATTTGACAAAAGCTGGATCCCTTTTAGCCAAGCCCTTTTTCATAGTTCTAGATTCCCTGGTTGCATTCAATACAAGTATTTTTTTATTGATCTGTTGTCAGTAGAGAAGGCCTAGACTACCATTATTCTGTCATATAAAGTGTATTAGAATTGCATGAAATGTTTATCAAGGGACATATTTTTCACGCTCAAAGGAAACGTCTCTGATATACAGTTGAAGTCGGAAGTTTACATACACCTTAGCCAAATAGATTTAAACTCAGTTTCACAATTCCTGACATTTAATCCTAGTAAAAATTCCCTGTCTTAGGTCAGTTAGGATCACCACTTTATTTAAAGAATGTGAAATGTCAGAATAATAGTAGAGAGAAATATTTATTTCAGATTTGATTTCTCTCATCACATTCCCAGTGAGTCAGAAGTTAGCATACACTCAATTAGTATTTGGTAGCATTGCCTTTAAATTGTTTAACTTGGGTCAAACGTTTCGGGTAGCCTTCCACAAGCTTCCCACAATAACTTGGGTGAATTTTGGCCCATTCCTCCTGACAGAGCTGTTGTACCTGAGTCAGGTTTGTAGGTCTCCTTGCTCGCACACACTTTTTCAGTTCTGCCCTCAAAGGGCTTTGTGATGGCTACTCCAATACCGTGACTTTGTTGTCCTTAAGCCATTTTGCGCCAAATTTGGAAGTATGCTTGGGGTCATTGTCCATTTGGAAGACCCATTTCCGACCAAGCTTTAACTTCCTGACTGATATCTTGAGATGTTGCTTCAATACATCCACATAATTTTCCCTCCTCATGATGTCATCTATTTTGGGAAGTGCACTAGTCCCTCCTGTAACAAAGCACCCCCCACAACATGATGCTGCCAACCCCATGCTTCACGGTTGGGATGGTGTTCTTTGGCTTGCAAGCCTCCCCCTTTACCTTCCAAACATAACATAGGTCATTATGGCCAAACAGTTCTATTTTTGTTTCATCAGGCCAGAGGACATTTCTCCAAAAAGTACAATCTTGTCCCCATGTGCAGTTGCAATCTGTAGTCTGGCTTTTTTATGGCGGTTTTGGAGCAGTTGCTTTTTCCTTGCTGAGCAGCCTTTCAGGTTATGTTGATATAGGACTCGTTTTACTGTGGATATAGATACTTTTGTATCTGTTTCCTCCAGCATCTTCACAAGGACTTTGCTGTTGTTCTGGGATTGATTTTCACTTTTCGCACCAAAGTATGTTCATCTCTAGGAGAAAAAACGCGTCTCCTTCCTGAGCAGTATTACGGCCATGGTGTTTATACTTTCGTACTATTGTTTGTACAGATGAACGTGGTCCCTTCAGGCGTTTGGAAATTGCTCCGAAGGATGAACCAGACTTGTGGAGGTCTACAATTTTTTTTTTTTAGGTCTTGGCTTATTTATTTTGATTTTACAATGATATCAAGCAAAGAGGCACTGAGTTTGAAGGTAGGCGATACAGTGAATTATAAGTGAAATAATCTGTCTGTAAACAATTGTTGGGAAAAATGTATTGTGTCATGCACAAAGTAGACGTCCTAACCGACTTGCCAAAACTATATTTTGTTAACAAGAAATGTGTGGACTGGTTGAAAAACAAGTTGTAATGACTCCAACCTAAGTTTATGTAAACCTCCGACATCAACTGTAGCTTATAAACCTATCCCACTACACGTTTATTAATAGCCTAAATGACCACTATCCAATCTAATAATCACATTAGGAATAGTAGGCTTGCATTAGCCTGCAAAGGTGATGATAGAGGCATGCAATCCTTTATTATAAAGTTGAATTTCTATGGTGAAAAATAGCTTAAATCCAATGAAGGGGTGATAATTGTTGTTGATTTCAAGTTGAATTCACGTTAGTTGACAACGCAACCAAAAGTAAATCAAAACCAGACGTTGAAATTAGTCTATAATTTATCTAGTGAGACAGGGCCATCTAGTGGTGTAGCCTAGAAATTACGCCATGTCTCACGTCGTTTGGTTCAGTTGGGTGCAGCTTCCAGCTTCCGCACTAACATTCGATGAAGAAATGAAAGTGGGAACAACCGTTTAAGATTCGATTCCCAGTGATGACACTGAACACACAGAACCGGTTGTTTCACCCATTATCGAGACGTACAATCTCCTGTATCGGAGAAAAGGAACACGCAGTGGTCATCGGAGAGCAGAACACTTAGCTTTTTATTTAAGTTTTATCACTAAATAATAATACACCATGAATAACACTCTAAACCAACATTATGAGGAGAAGGTGCGTCCCTGTATAGACCTTATCGACTCCCTGCGCTCCCTTGGTGTGGAGAAGGACCTTGCGCTGCCTGCCATCGCCGTGATAGGGGACCAGAGTTCGGGAAAGAGCTCCGTGCTGGAGGCGCTGTCTGGGGTGGCTTTGCCAAGGGGGAGTGGTGAGTGATAGTTTGATAAATTGAGGTAACAAGTATTTATCATCTATCAATGTCTCAGAGAGGTTTAACAAGTGAATCTGTATTGATTTGGTTATCATTTGATCTCTTATCATTTGATCTCTTAATTTAATATGTTAAAGAGGAAATTCACCCATTTTATATGTGGCTTTATTTTCACTTTTTCTGTGATTGTAATTGATTCCCCAATGTTTTTTTGTATTATATATATTTATTTTTTCATTACAGAGACTTATACTTCCCATTTTGCTGAGTCATCACTTGCCATTGACTGTATTGCAATATGCAAATATGTGTAACGCATATTAGAAAACACTAAAACACTTCACACCAACTATTACATCAAAATCCCATTCTGACTCTGAATGATGTCTCTGCACTCATAAAAATACAAAATAAATCAACTGTGCCATGAATCCATGTTTGAATGATGCTCTTTACAACAGCAACACAAATATGGATTTATGGGACAGTGGAACATTATACAGTATCTATATATTTTTGTGCCGAGACATCATTCAGAATTGGTTTGGAGCGTTTTCTAACATGCTTTCAATACATTTTCATAATGCATTATGATCCATGATTGATGACTAAGCAAAATGTGACTATCAATTTTCGTTAAAACAAGATGTCAAATGTTTTTGGGGATCAACTACAAGCACAGAAAGATGGAATATTTCACAATTTAATTTGATTGTACTGGGAAAATGTTGTATATGGACTGTTTTTTCTGTGTTTCTTACAGTTTAATTTAATCTCTTTCATGCTTTTTAATTCCTCTGTCAACTCTGACAGGTATTGTAACACGATGCCCTCTCGAGCTGAAGATGAAGAGGAAGAGAGAAGGAGAAGAATGGCACGGAAAAATCAGCTACCAAGACCATGAAGAGGAGATTGAGGATCCCTCTGATGTGGAGAAGAAAATTCGTGAAGGTGTGGTCATTGGTCTGCTGATCATAGCAAAGATGAAAGTCTCTAAAGTCTAAAGTTCTCTACTCCATAAGACAGCACACCTATGAGTATTAAATACCTAAATACCAAACAAATTGATAACTTGATCCGCTTTACTATTGTGCTGTTGGAACCCTGGTGGTTTCTAGCAACGGTGTTCTGTATTCTTATTCCTCCCTCCAGCCCAGGACGAAATGGCAGGTGTGGGGGTGGGTATCAGTGATGACCTCATCAGCCTAGAGATTGGCTCCCCTGACATCCCAGACCTCACACTCATCGACCTGCCAGGCATCGCCCGGGTAGCTGTCAAGGGTCAACCTGAGAACATTGGTGAACAGGTACACCCTTCCTCCCCACCCACAATGTTAGTGGGAATACACTGCATTTTTAACCCAGAAACCAAGTCCCCCCACGACATGTTATGTATAATATATGACATTTTCAGATTAAGAGACTGATACGGAAGTTCATCACAAAGCAAGAAACAATCAACTTGGTGGTTGTGCCATGCAACGTTGACATTGCAACCACAGAGGCTTTGCAGATGGCACAAGAGGTGGACCCTGAAGGGGAAAGGACATTAGGTATCCCCCTTTTATTATTTACTCAGTAACAAATGTTATGGACCATGTTGACTTATGTGGACTTTAATGAGTTAGACTTGTGTGCGTGTCCCATTGAACAGGCATCCTGACCAAGCCTGACCTGGTAGACAAAGGCACAGAGGAGACGGTGGTGGACATAGTTCATAATGAGGTTATCCACCTGACTAAGGGCTACATGATAGTCAAGTGCAGGGGCCAGAAGGAGATCATGGAGCGAGTCTCACTGACCGAGGCCACAGAGAGGGAGAAGGCTTTCTTCAAAGAGCACGCTCATCTCAGGTTGGTCCTCTGGGTTGAAGTGTGCCTTAGATTTTAAAAGCTGTCTTGGAAAGCATGAAGCAAATTTGATCCAGTGCCCATTTTAAACACTCAAAGTGTGTTAGTTTTTAATTGAATTGTGTACCTGTGTGGTAACCAAACTACTTGGTATGTTGTGAAAACCTGTTTTTTCTAACCTTTTCTGCAGCACACTTTATGATGAGGGGCATGCCACCATCCCTAAACTGGCAGAGAAATTAACTCTTGAACTGGTGCATCATATCGAGGTAAATTCTTCTTCCATTACATGTTACTGCACAAAATCCTATACATTTGTTACTGAGTGACTGTTGCTATAAGCCATGACTCTGCGTTGTGCCCTTTAGAAATCCCTGCCTCGTCTAGAAGAGCAGATTGAGGCAAAGCTGGCAGAGACACATGCAGAGCTGGAAAGATATGGTACCGGACCCCCTGAGGACTCGGCAGAAAGGATGTACTTCCTGATCGATGTGAGCTCCCAGCCTGCAACAGATGATTTAGTTACCCTCTCCTTCACTCAGCTCTGGCTTTGACCCAAACACACAATAGCCATGTTTGTCTTTGTTAGCAAAACTTATCAATTCAGGAAAGGATTTGAAAGTTGATGAAATCTTATCCATAGCTGTTTCTCTTTACACATCTACCCCTCCCAAGTATCTAATAACTTCTCTTTCTGTGTCTCAGAAAGTGACTGCGTTCACCCAGGATGCCATCAACCTGAGCACTGGGGAGGAGCTGAAAAGCGGAGTTCGTCTCAATGTCTTTTCCACACTCAGACAAGAGTTTGGGAAATGGAAGATACACCTGGATCGCTCTGGAGAAAACTGTGAGTGTACTATTATCATGCTCTGATGCACCCATCAAAAACGATGGCTTACTTCAGCAAGCTAGATAACAAAGAATTACTATTTGAATTGAGATTGATGTACAGAATTTTTATTTGACATGGAAGGCTCACACACTTGCTTATTTAGTGTAATGCAACATAATGACATCCTTTTGTATATTGCAGTTAACCAGAGGATTGAGGGAGAAGTGGCTGATTATGAGAAGACGTACCGTGGAAGGGAGCTGCCAGGGTTCATCAACTACAAGACCTTTGAGGTGATGGTGAAAGACCAGATCAAACAACTGGAGGAACCAGCAGTCAAGAAGCTGAAGGAGATTTCAGGTATAGTATATGTTTGAGAAGGTTCTTCTTTTTTTCCACTTTTTTTTACATATACTAAAACCAAGTATATTATTTAATATGGGAGCCTATTTGCCAAACTATAAAGCCAAGATGCTTTATGTATATTTTCCATCCAAGAATGTAATCTATCTGTGAGTCCTGTGTCAGAGTGATGTTATGGTGTTTCTTCCCTTCTCTAGATGCCGTTAGGAGGGTGTTCTTACTGCTGGCTCAGAGCAGCTTCACTGGATTTCCTAACCTCCTGAAATCAGCAAAGGTTTATCTCACACCATGCAATATTAATGACACCATTTATCCCTGATATTCTCACAGTTGGTCATCAACCTGTATGTGAATGAGATGGCTGACATGCACCAACTACATTTATCTCCTTTTGAATGACTGAGTTGTGTTTTGTTAACTACAGACAAAGATTGAGGCCATTAAGCAGGTGAATGAGTCTACAGCTGAGTCCATGTTGAGGACTCAGTTCAAGATGGAGATGATAGTGTACACACAGGACAGCACCTACAGCCACAGTCTGAGTGAGAGGAAGAGGGAGGAGGAAGACAACGGACCCTTACCAACCCCTAAGATAAGGAGTACGATCTTTAGCACAGACAACCATGCCACCCTACAGGAGATGATGCTGCACCTCAAGTCCTATTACAGGGTAAGCACTGTGTAAATCACTATCTTAGATGCTGGCCTAACACCCTAAACAAGAACCTACCTGTATTTCCACCAGCTCTTCAGACTAGGGATAAGAGGGCACTAACTCAGAGATTGAATGGAACTGCTGACTCTTAAACTAATTTCTTCACCAATTCCCTGAAAGCAAGATTATATTGTTATATGTAAATGTGCTATAACATTATACAATTCAGAGTGTGTGAACCAACCATTGTGAGGGGACTAAAACTTGAATGGGACAAAAGTGATGGTAGACCACTATATCTATCTATTTTATTAATAGGTGTTTTGTCTTGTCTGTCTCTTTATCTTTGCCAGATATCCAGTCAGCGTTTGGCTGATCAGATTCCCATGGTGATCCGCTACCTTGTCCTGCAGGAGTCTGCTTCCCAGCTGCAGAGGGAGATGCTTCAGATGCTGCAGGAGAAGGACAACATCGAGCAGCTGCTGAAGGAGGACTTTGACATCGGCAGCAAGAGGGCTGCACTGCAGAACAAGCTCAAACGCCTGATGAAGGCACGCAGCTACCTAGTGGAGTTCTAGTATGGACAGCTGCTTGTTAACATTTAGGATGGTCTTGATTTTTTTTTAAATTGAATGTATTTTTTGGGAGGATAACAGACATATTCAACTAAATGTACAATGTGGACCCAGAGGATATCACTTGAAAGTATTAATTAAAATGCTTGTTTCCAAAGTGGTCCTCAATGGTAAAAACAATAACACATATAAATGATTAAAAGGCAAGACAAAATTACAAACCATACATACATTCATTTATATTGACATCCTAAGTGGCACTATTCACTGCACTTTTCCCTAACCTTTTTGTCCATTTCATGGGGGTCTTCCCTTACCTTAAATCAACTATATTAATTTCACATTAAAACAAACTATTAATTGGACATCATACCGATCCTTCAAATAAATACACCTGACCAGCAGTAGGGGGCACAAGGGGCAGTGGAGTGGTTTCTCTTACTCAGACAACTTTCTCCAAATGAAAACCTTTGCCTGCTTTTTAAACCTATTTTTAACTTTTTCTTTGCTTGATCTCGAAGGGGAGGCTACTCCATAGACAAATGCCTTTATAAAAAAATGTGCTCCTCGCAGTACTGTATACTCTTGGGATTTTACAAGACATAACACTAGCTCTGGTATTGTAACTGTGCTGGTTATAGATCATATCAATGTGGTTTTTCATGTAACCTGGGGCATGATCATTTAAGATGTCAAACATATGATCCATTTTAAGTTGGTCCACTCTGGACTCCAAAGGCAACAAGCCCATCTCCCTATGTGGATCCTAGGGAGGACATTCAGCATATACCTGATAGCATTATTTTGCATGACCCGCATTCTCTTTTTCAGCTTTTTTGATAGCCCAATATACCAAGCAGAGCAGGCATAATCATAATGACACTGAATCAAGATTGAAACAAGCAGTTCTAAACTTTGATGTTAAAATATCTAGTGTTACTGACCATAGAGAGCCTTTTTATTACCTATTTTGGTTAGGTAGGGGGGTGACTAGGGTGGGTAATCTAGGTTGTTTATATCTATGTTGGCCGGGTATGGTTCCCAACCAGAGGCAGCTGTTTATAGTTGTCTCTGATTGGGGATCATATTTAGGCAGCCATTTCCCCACTGGTTTTTGTGGGATTTTGTTTATGTGTAGTTGCCTGTGAGCACTCCATAGCTTCACGTGTTGTTTGCTCTTTATTGTTTTTGTGCCTTTCACAAATGAAAAGATGTGGAACCCATATCAAGCTGCGCTTTGGCCCGTCTCTCCTCACGAACGTGACAGTTACGATATAAACATTTCAGTTTATTTGCCATTGTAGAAAGAAATTTAGCAGCAATCAGGTCTCCAGAAAGGGATTGATCTAGGGACACACAAAGATAAGTTACACTTGTTTTAGATTCAATCTCCTTGCCTGCACAGTTTACCTATATCTGGTCAGCCCTAAGCAATCTACATTTTGTTCCAAACAAAATATAATAAAGTTTTTCCCAAATGTAAAGACAATTTGTTGTCAGTCAACCAATCTCTAACAAAATGCAATTCCTTACTCAGGGTCTCCTCTATGTAAGCGGTATCCTTCGCTGATACCAGCATGGCTGAATCATCAGCATAATGAAGGAGTTTGCGCTTTACTGTATCTGGCATATCATTAACGTATATAAGAGAGGCCCTAAAATTGATCCTTGCGGTACTCTACAGGATATTTCTTTGGCCTCTTACAGAACATCACCAACATTACATACTTGTGTTCTGTTGGTCAGAAAAGACCTCAAACAATTCACTGCTACATCATTTAGACCCATGCATTTCAGTTTCATCAGGAGAATATCATGGTCCACAGTGTCAAAAGCTTTCTGTAAGTCTAACATGACCATACCTGTATAGTTCCCCCTTCTCACTTTCCTGCTTAATGTGGTCTAAATGGTGGATAAGGCAAGTATATGTGGAATGAGCTGTTCTAAAGACAGATGGTAGTTCATAAAGAAGTTTGTGCTCGAGAAGGTATCCCTCAAGTGGATTAAAATGTTACTGCTCTTCTTGTGGAGCGGATCCACCCCAGCTGTTTTGAGATCATTGGGAAATGTACCACTACTAATACAAGTTTACAATATGCGTTATCATTTTAGCAGTGACACAAGCACTATACTTGATGAATCTTACAGGAAGATTATCCATCCCAGTTGCTTTGTTTTTGCTCATTAAGCATACTAGATTTGAAACTTTGTCCTCTGTTACAATTCACAGCTCAAACAAATAATTTGTGATAGCTTTTCTATGGTAAACGTTCTTAATGAAAGACTGGCCATAGTGTCCAGAGCAGGTCGGTAACTTCTTTACCAGAGATGAGACTATAGTAGTAAAAAAATGTCTTAATAATTTGCAACCTTTTCCTGGTCATAGCATAAAACATCATCAATATCCAGGCCAATAGTACAGGATTTTACCTTATGGGGAGTTGAGCCAATGTCCTTAAAAATGTTCCACAGTTTACAAGGCTGATGTAAGTTGTCATTAACAGCGTCTATGTAATGTTGGGATTTGCCCTTTTCCATTTTGTATCTTGCCTGGTTTCTACTGTTAATATAACCATCATAATGTGGTTATAGATTTGTCCTTCTGAATCTGTCCAGGTTGTGATCCATTTTTGTTTTGAGGTATAAGATCTCGGGAAGTGATCCATTTCCCTGACCACTGTTTAGAATTTGTTTCATTGGAGCCAGAGAGTCGAGTGCAGACAGAAACCGATCTTTAAAAGGATACCAAGCGTGAGCAGCGTCACAGGTTAGTGCATGAGACCAATCCATCATGCCAAGAACTTCTACAAAACGTTCCTTTCAGTATTGTTTCATAGACTTTCATGTATTTATTACCTGGTTCTAGTAGCATTTGGGATGTCTTACGGGTACAGTAGGTTACCATATGATCACTAAAACCAATATTTAAGACTCCTGACTGGCAGACATTCTCTTGGTCTGATACAATAATCAAATCCAAAGTTGATTTACTGTCAATACACACCCGGGTTGGCTCAATCAGTTGTTTTAGTCCAAATAACTGATTAAAGTTATACAGGGCATTTACTAGTGTACTTTTCTTGGGTGATAATTGCACATTTGTATTAAAATCCCCAAGCAGAAAACATTCCCTATCAGCAAATACATTGTGATCACAGCAATTCGATTCAAGTATATAATATACCATATCAATGATTCTGCTTAGGAGGCCGATAGCTCACACCAACAAGTATATAATATACCATATAAATGATTCTGCTTAGGAGGCCGATAGCTCACACCAACAAGTATATAATATACCATCTAAATGATTCTGCTTAGGAGGCCGATAGCACACACCAACAAGTATATAATATACCATATAAATGATTCTGCTTAGGAGGCCGATAGCTCACACCAACAAGTATATAATATACCATATAAATGATTCTGCTTAGGAGGCCGATAGCTCACACCAACAAGTATATAATATACCATATAAATGATTCTGCTTAGGAGGTTGATAGCTCACACCAACAAGTATATAATATACCATATAAATGATTCTGCTTAGGAGGCCGATAGCTCACACCAACAAGTATATAATATACCATATAAATGATTCTGCTTAGGAGGCCGATAGCACACACCAACAAGTATATAATATACCATATAAATGATTCTGCTTAGGAGGTTGATAGCTCACACCAACAAGTATATAATATACCATATAAATGATTCTGCTTAGGAGGCCGATAAATTATATAATATACCATATAAATGATTCTGCTTAGGAGCCGATAGCTCACACCAACAAGTATATAATATACCATATAAATGATTCTGCTTAGGAGGCCGATAGCTCACACCAACAAGTATATAATATACCATATAAATGATTCTGCTTAGGAGGCCGATAGCTCACACCAACAAGTATATAATATACCATATAAATGATTCTGCTTAGGAGGTTGATAGCTCACACCAACAAGTATATAATATACCATATAAATGATTCTGCTTCGGAGGCCGATAGCTCACACCAACAAGTATATAATATACCATATAAATGATTCTGCTTCGGAGGCCGATAGCTCACACCAACAAGTATATAATATACCATATAAATGATTCTGCTTAGGAGGCCGATAGCACACACCAACAAGTATATAATATATACCATATAAATGATTCTGCTTAGGAGGCCGATATACACCAACAAGTATATAATATACCATATAAATGATTCTGCTTAGGAGGCCGATAGTATATAATATACCATATAAATGATTCTGGCCGATACACCAACAAGTATATAATATACCATATAAATGATTCTGCTTAGGAGGCCGATACACCAACAAGTATATAATATACCATATAAATGATTCTGCTTAGGAGGCCGATACACCAACAAGTATATAATATACCATATAAATGATTCTGCTTAGGAGGCCGATACACCAACAAGTATATAATATACCATATAAATGATTCTGATTCTATAAATGATTCTGCTTAGGAGGCCGATACACCAACAAGTATATAATATACCATATAAATGATTCTGCTTAGGAGGCCGATAGCACACACCAACAAGTATATAATATACCATATAAATGATTCTGCTTCGGAGGCCGATACACCAACAGGTATAGGATGACATATAGGAAGAAGTATATCTACCCATGCAACCACAAGACCATCCGTTTTCAGATCTGAACGAAGGTTCAAATGCACATCGTTTCTAGTAAAAACGCACACGCTGCCACTGTTTCAGTTTCAGTCAATTCTGTGACTAATGCCAGATAGTTGGTCAACGGAAGTAAGCCTCCGGTAGCATTGCAGTGGGGTTTGGGGTAGATTCTGTAATCTCAGTTCATTGCAGAGCAACTGTAATATAAGTTACTATGCAATCAAGTTCTTTACTATCCTTTCTTGTTTATAATATTAAACTCAAATGCCTGATGAAGGCAAGCAGCTAGTCTACCTGGTGGCTGCCTAATTGCACTTCCTTCTCTGTTCCCAAATGCTATCTTTTTATTGATAGGTTTATATTTCTGCAAAGCCACTTTTTATTGTTATGGTGTCTCCTTTTTTACCATGTATGGATGGTGGGCCTATGGACCACAGAACTGAAACATATCATGTAAGACTCGATTCCCAGGGATGACACCGGCTGTTTTTAGCCATTTATAGAAACGAGTCGAGTGTAAAATGCGGTGTCATTTATAGTGCTCGACTGGAGCTGCATGAGGGACCCTTACAAAAAAAGACTGTAGTAGACTGTGGTATTTTAGATGCAGTAATTGGAGAATTACACTGCAAAATTACAGCAGTAAAAATGTTTTATTTTGGAGGCTGTATTTGCTGCATACCGCAGTTATAATGCACTCTGACTGCAATAATTTTTGTAAGGTGAACAGTGTTAAAATAAATGCTTTGCCAATAATATCTGCAGTGGGTATCAGATAACAGAACATCTTGCTTTTTATTTCAGTTTTATCACTAAATAATAATTCACACTGAACCAACATTATGAGAAGGTGCATTCCTGTATAGAACTTTTGGGCTCCTGAGTGGTGCAGCGGGCTAAGGCACTGCATCTCAGCACTAGAGGCGTCACTATGTACCTGGTTTGAATCCAGGCTGTATCACATCCGACCGTGATTGGGTGTCCCATAGGGCGGCACACAATTGGCCCAACGTTGTCTGGGTTTGGCCGGAGTAGGCCGTCATCGGAAATAAGAATTTGTTCTTAACTGACTTGCCTAGTTAAGTAAAGGTTAAATACATTCTTTTTTAAATAACTCCCTGCACTGCCTTGGCAAACTGGGATGAAAATTCTTCCCTGACATTTTTGCCACACTAGCCCATTTGCTTCTCTTGTTCTCTTTCTTCAGCTTTATGATGGACCTGGGCATCATCATTATCTGGGCTAGGCCTTGCATCATCGTAGTTGTCAATGAATAAAAACACTTAGTCAATTATAGGGACATTCAACTAATTAGCAGTTTAAGTGTGTATTAGTAGACATAATTAGGATTGTGTCATATTTGTGCCCCCCTACCCTAGTGCTAATTACTATTACATATTAAGGAACTGGCAGTACATCTGTGTGTCTCTCCACTGCATTCATTCCTGAGCTGTCTCCGCTAAGCCTAGCATCCTTTCTCACGGCACTGGTACCAGAACACCAGGGGAACAACACTGCCCTTTACTGAGCCCAGCAACATCCTAGATGTGAATTAATTAACACATTTATTAGAAAACCTACTGAATAAATTATCTTGCCTATGCCGTTCGGCCATCACTCATTCATATATTTTTATGTACATATTCTTATTCATTCCTTTACACTTGTGTGTAAGGTAGTTGTTGTGAAATTGTTAGGTTAGATGACTTGTTAGACATTACTGCATGGTCGGAACGAGAAGCACAAGCACTTCGCTACACTCGCATTAACATCTGCTAAACATGTGTATGTGACAAATAAATTAGATTTAAATGCTTAATATGTTACCATTGGTTCTAATACAGTGCCTTCAGAAAGTACTCACACCCCTAGAACTTTTCCCCCATTTTGTTGTGTTACAGCCTGAATTGAAAATGAATTCAATTGATATTTGTCACTGGCCTGCACACAATGCAGTAATGTCAAAGTGGAATGATCTTTTTTTGACATTTTCACAAATTTACAAAAAATGTAAAGCTGAAATGTCTTGTGTAAATAAGTATTCAACCCCTTTGTTATGGCAAGCCTATATATGTAACAAGTCACATAATAAGTTGCATGGACTGACTGTGCAATAATAGTATTTAACATGATTTTTGAATGACTACCTCATCTCTGTACCCCACACATACAATTATCTGTAGGGTCCCTTAGTCGACCAGTTAATTTAAAATACAGATTCAACCACAAAGACCAAGGAGGTTTTCCAATGCCTCGTAAATAAGGGCACCTATTGGCAGAAGGGTAAAAATACATTTAAAAAGCAGTCATTGAATAGCCCTTTGAGCATGGTGTAGTTAGTTATTAATTACACTTTGGATGATGTATCAATAAACCCAATCACTACAGGCGTCCTTCCTAACACAGTTGCCAGAGAGTTACGAAACTGCTCTGGGATTTCACCATGAGGCCAATGGTGACATTAAAACAGTTACAGAGTTGAATGGCTGTGATAGGAGAAAACTGTTATGTACTTGAGTGAAGACCCAAAAGCGGTTTTAACAGAAAACAGAGTTCTTTAATGAAAAACAGGAATGGCATAAATCCTCTTCCAACGTTGACAATGGAACAAAAAGAACGTAGTATAGTGCAGGATGCACCTGCCAGGCAGACTCCGACAGGATAGGACAAGGTGGAAGCAAACGAGACGACAGCTTGCTTCTGGCATCAAAAACACAAACAAGAATCAGACACTGAAAGTAGCAGGAACAGAGAGAGAAATAGAGACCTAATCAGAGGGGGAAGAGAGAACAGGTGTGAAAGAGTGAATGAGCTAGTTAGGGGAGATGTAGAACAGCTGAAGAATGAGAGACAGAGAAGGTAACCTAAAAAGACCAGCAGAGAGAGACAGAGTGAAGAGAAAGGACAGGAACAGACATAACAAGACATGACAGTACACTCACCGAGCGCCTCCTAAGGAAACCTTTTTATTTTGAGGAAATCATCGATCAGCGAACGGTCCAGCACGTCCCGAGAGGGAACCCAACTCCTCTCCTCAGGACCGTACCCCTCCCAATCCACTAGGTACTGATGACCACGGCCCCGAGGGCGCATGTCCAAAATCTTACGAACCCTGTAGATGGGTGCGCCTCGACAAGGATGGGGGGAGGGACGAGCGGGGCGCGAAGAACGGGCTTAACACAGGAGACATGGAAGACCGGGTGAACGCGACGAAGATAGCGCGGAGAAGAAGTCGCACTGCGACAGGATTAATGACCTGGGAAATACGGAACGGACCAATGAACCGCGAACTTGCGAGAAGCTGTCTTAAGGGGAAGGTTCTGAGTGGAGAGCCATACTCTCTGACCGCAACAATATCTAGGACTCTTGGTCCTACGCTATTAGCGGCCCTCACAGTCTGCGCCCTATTACGGCAAAGTGCCGACCTGACCCCTTCCAGGTGCGCTCGCAACGCTGGACAAAAGCCTGAGCGGAGGGGACGCAGGACTCGGCGAGCTGAGATGAGAACAGCGGAGGCTGGTACCCGAGGCTACTCTGAAAAGGAGATAGACCGGTAGCAGACGAGGGAAGCGAGTTTGGGCGTACTCTGCCCAGGGGAGCTGTTCTGACCAAGACGCAGGGTTACGAAAAGAAAGACTGCGTAAAATGCGACCAACAGTCTGATTGGCCCGTTTTGACCGTTAGACTGGGGATGAAAGCCGGACGAGAGACTGACGGAAGCCCCAATCAAACGGCAAAACTCCCTCCAAAATTGAGACGTGAACTGCGGGCCTCTGTCGGAAACGACGTCAGACGGAAGGCCATGAATTCGGAAAACATTCTCGATAATGATCTGAGCCGTCTCCTTAGCAGAAGGGAGCTTAGCGAGAGGAATGAAATGAGCCGCCTTAGAGAATCTATCGACAACCGTAAGAATAACTGTCTTCCCGCTGATGAAGGCAGTCCGGTGATGAAATCTTGCGATGTGAGACCACGGTCGAGAGGGAATGGGAAGCGGTCTGAGACGGCCGGCAGGAGGAGAGTTCCCAGATTTAGTCTGCGCGCAGACCGAACAAGCGGCGACAAATCGACGCGCGTCACGTTTTTGGGCCACCAGAAACGCTGGCGAATGGAAGCGAGCGTACCCCGAACGCCGGGGTGGCCGGCTAACTTGGCAGAGTGGGCCCACTGAAGAACGGCCGGACGAGTAGGAACGGGAACGAACAGAAGGTTCCTAGGACAAGCTCGCGGCGACGGAGTGTGAGCGAGTGCTTGCTTTACCTGCCTCTCAATTCCCCAGACAGTCAACCCGACAACACGCCCTTCAGGGAGAATCCCCTCGGGGTCGGTGGAGACCTCAGAAGAACTGAAGAGACGAGATAAAGCATCAGGCTTGGTGTTCTTTGAGCCCGGACGATAAGAAATAACAAACTCGAAACGAGCTTGCCCAACGAGCCTGACGCGCATTAAGTCGTTTGGCTGAACGGATGTACTCAAGGTTCCTATGGTCAGTCCAAACGACAAAAGGAACGGTCGCCCCCTCCAACCACTGTCGCCATTCGCCTAGGGCTAAGCGGATGGCGAGCAGTTCGCGATTACCAACATCATAGTTTTGTTCTGACGGCGATAAGCGATGAGAGAAAAACGCGCAAGGATGGACCTTGCCGTAGAGAGAGAGCGCTGAGAAAGAATGGCTCCCACGCCCACCTCTGACGCGTCAACCTCAACAACAAACTGACTAGAGATGTCAGGTGTAACAAGAATAGGTGCGGATGTAAAACGATTCTTAAGAAGATCAAAAGCTCCCTGGGCGGAAACGGACCACTTAAAGCACGTCTTAACAGAAGTAAGGGCTGTGAGGGGAGCTGCCACCTGACCGAAATTACGGATGAAACGACGATAGAAATTAGCGAAGCCCAGAAAGCGCTGCAGCTTGACTTAGGAACGGGCCAATCAATGACAGCCTGGACCTTAGCGGGATCCATCTTAATGCCCTCAGCGGAAATAACGGAACCGAAAAAGGGACAGAGGCGGCATGAAAAGTGCACTTCTCAGCCTTCACATAAAGACAGTTCTCCAAGAGGCGCTGGAGGACGCGGGCCGCACGTGCTGAACATGAATCGAGAGAGACGGTGAAAAAATCAGGATATCGTCCATGTAAACGAAAACAAAAATGTTCAGCATGTTAGAGGGCGTCGTTAACTAGTGCCTGAAAGACAGCTGGAGCGTATCGAGGCCGAAAGGAAGAACCCGGTATTCAAAGTGCCCTAACGGAGTGTTAAACGCCGTCTTCCACTCGTACCCTCCCTGATGCGCACGAGATGGTAGGCGTTACGAAGGTCCAATTTGGTGAAAAACCTGGCTCCCTGCAGGATCTTTAAGGCTGAAGACATAAGAGGAAGCGGATAACGATTCTTAACTGTTATGTCATTCAGCCCTATAATCCACGCATGGGCGCAGGGACCCGTCCTTCTTCTGAACAAAAAAAACCCCGTGGCGGGAGAGGAGGAGGAGACTATGGTACCGGCGTCGAGCGAAACCGACAAATAATCCTCGAGAGCCTTACGTTCGGGAGCCGACAGAGAGTATAATCTACCCCGGGGGAGTAGTTCCCGGAAGGAGATCAATACTACAGTCATACGACCGGTGTGGAGGGAGAGAAGTGGCCTTGGAACGACTGAACACCGTGCGCAGATCGTGATACTCCTCCGGCACCCCTGTCAAATCGCCAGGCTCCTCCTGTGAAGAAGAGACAGAGGAAACAGGAGGGATAGCAGACATTAAACAGGTCACATGACAAGAAACATTCCAGGATAGGATAGTATTACTAGACCAATTAATAGAAGGGTTATGGCGCACTAGCCAGGGATGACCCAAAACAACAGGTGTAAAAGGTGAACGAAAAATTAAAAAAGAAATGGTTTCGCTATGATTACCAGAGACAGTGAGGGTTAAAGGCAGCTAACGCTGAATCTTGGGGAGAGAACTACCATCTAAAGCGAACAAGGCCGTTGGCTCCCCTAACTGTCTGAGAGGAATGTCATGTTCCCGAGCCCAGGTCTCGTTAAAACAGCCCTCCGCCCCAGAGTCTATCAAGGCACTGCAGGAAGCAGATGAACCGGGCCAGCGGAGATGGACCGGAAAGGTGAGTTGATCCAGAAGGAGAGGCCTGAGTATTTGCTCACCAGTAGCCTCCTCTTACTGATGAGCTCTGGCTTTTACTGGACATGAGGTGACAAAATGACCAGCGGAGCCGCAGTAGAGACAGAGGCGATTGGTGACTCTCCGTTCCTTCTCCTTGGCCGATGCGGATACCCCCAGCTGCATAGGCTCAGCATCCGAGCCGGCGGGGGAGGGTGGCAGTGATGCGGCAGGTGGCAGTGATGTGGAGAGGGGAGCAACGGAGAACGCGAACTCCTCTCCACGTGCTCGGCGACGAAGATCAAACCGTCTTTGCGAATAGCGAGAGCTATTAAGGAGTCCAGACTGGAAGGAACCTCCCTGGAGAGGATCTCATCCTTAACCTCGACAAGGAGACCCTTCCAGAAAACGAGCGAGCAAAGCCGGCTCGTTCCAGTCACTAGAGGCAGCGAGAGTGCGAAACTCAATAGAATAATCCGTTATGGATCGATTCCCCTGACATAGGGAAGACAGGGCCCTGGAAGCCTCCTCCCCAAAAACAGAACGGTCAAAACCCGTATCATCTCCTCCTTAAAGTCCTGAAACTGGTTAATACACTCAGCCCTCGCCTCCCAGATTGCCGTGCCCCACTCACGCGCCCGTCCGGTGAGGAGAGAAATGACGTAGGCGATGCGGGCTGCGCTCCTGGAGTAAGTGTTGGGCTGGAGAGAGAACACCACATCACACTGAGTGAGGAATGAGCGGCACTTGGGCTCCCTGAGTAACAGGGCGGGTTGTTGATCCTGGGCCCGGAGACTCGGAAACCCTGGAAGTGGGCGGTGGATCGAGGTGGAGTTGGTGAACCTGTCTTGTGAGGTCGGAGACTTGGACGGCCAGGGTCTCAACGGCATGTCGAGCAGCAGACAATTCCTCCTCGTGTCTGCCTAGCATCGCTCCCTGGATCTCGACGGCGGAGTGAAAAGGGTCCGGAGCCGCTGGGTCCATTCTTGGTCTGATTCTTCTGTTATGTACTTGAGTGAAGACCCAAAAGCGGTTTTAACAGAAAACAGAGTTCTTTAATGAAAAACAGGAATGGCATAAATCCTCTTCCAACGTTGACAATGGAACAAAAAGAACGTTTAGTGCAGGATGCACCTGCCAGGCAGACTCCGATAGGATAGGACAAGGTGGAAGCAAACAATTGCTTCTGGCATCAAAAACACAAACAAGAATCAGACACTGAAAGTAAGGAACAGAGAGAGAAATAGAGACCTAATCAGAGGGGGAAGAGAGAACAGGTGTGAAAGAGTGAATGAGCTAGTTAGGGGAGATGTAGAACAGCTGAAGAATGAGAGACAGAGAAGGTAACCTAAAAAGACCAGCAGAGAGAGACAGAGTGAAGAGAAAGGACAGGAACAGACATAACAAGACATGACAAAAACTGAAGATGGATAAACAACATTGTAGTTACTCATCAATACTAACCTAATTGACAGAGTGAAAAGAAGGAACCTTGTACAGAATAAAAATATTCCAAAATATGCATCCTGTTTGCAACAAGGCACTAAAGTAATACTGCAAAAAAATGTGGCCAAGCAATTCATTTTTTGTGCTGAATATGACGTGTTATTTCTGGGGGAAATCCAATACAACACATTACTGATTACCACTGTCCATATTTTCAAGCATAGTGGTGGCTGCATCATGTTATGGGTACGCTTGTAATTGTTAAGGACTGGGGAATTTTTCAGGATAAAAAAAAACATTCACGGAATGGAGCTAAGCACAGGCCGTGTAGGCCGTCAATGTAAATAAGAATCTGTTCTTAACTGACTTGCCTAGTTAAATAAAGATTAAATTAAATAAAATAGGCAACAATCCTAGAGGACAACCTGGTTCTGTCTGCTTTCCACCAGACACAGAGATTAACCCTCCTGTTGTCTTCCGGTCGAATTGGACCTATTTACAAGTTCTCTCTGTAGTTAATTTAATCTGATTGTCATAAGGTTCCATGACTGTCCACACAGGTCATCTGAACACACAAAATACATTGATGATTTTCATTACATTTTGGGTGTTTTATATAACTTTTGAACACATGTGGTGTTCCCAGTCAAAAATGACCGGTCTTAGAAAAGAATGGGTGAGACTACAATTAGTGTATAAAATTGAGTTCAGGCACATGTCCATTCATCAGATGGACATACTTCCTCTCCCAGACCCCCACATGCATGTAAGTTTGATCAAACAAACACACACCTCACTTCCCTTCTTGGCTAGAAAGGCAACCCAAACGGGACTCACACCTGTTGGCATTCTCACAAACAATCGCCATATTGTTTCAATAATATATAGAAATTATCGCAGCTCTGGTATATAAAGCTTTTTTGGGGCCTTGCTAACAATTAATTCTGTGGCAGCACAATGACCAAACAATATACTGTATGTGAGGCTCTTGATCATATCTATGATCATGACACTGGTGAGGAGGAGAGAGTCCTTGTTAAAGTTTGACACAAAGTAGTCTGTGATAAATAGCACAATATGTTTCATCTGAGTATTTGTTAGTCAAAATAATCCATACATTGTTTTTTTAAACTCAAAAAAGGTTTGTACGAGCTCAGGTCATACTGGCCATAAAAAAGCAAATAGAAGTTCAAAACGTGTAATGTTCACAAGAACTTAAGTTGATAAAAAGATCTAACACAATATTAGGTGATAATATATTATTAGGGATTTATAATCAGCTATAATTAAGAGGTAATTTTGTACCGGGAACACACAATTAATTAACATGAAACAAACACAACAGGAGGGTTAATTAATCAGCAGGACAAAAACCTAAAACACAAGGCTAAATCTACACTGCAGTTGCTTACCAAGAAGACAGTGAATGTTCCTGAGTGGCCTAGTTAAAGTGTTGACTTACTGTACCACCTACTCATTCAAGGGTTTATTATTTTTACTATTTTCTACATTGTAGAATAAGACCTCATAACTATGAAATAACACATATGGAATCATATAGTAATAAAAAAAGTGTTACAACATCATTACTAACAAGACATGAAGGTCAGTCAATCCAGAAAATGTCAAGATCTTTGAAATTTTCTTCAAGTGCAATTGCAAAAACCATCAAGCGTTATGATAAAACTGGCTTTCATGAGGACCGCCAAAGGAAAGAGTTACCTCTGCTGCAGAGGATACGTTTATTAGAGTTACCAGCCTTAGAAACTGCAGCCCAAAGAAATGCTTCAGAGTTCAAGTAACAGACATCTCAACATCAACTGTTCAGAGGAGACTGCGTGAATCAGGCCTTCATGGTCAAATTGGTGCAAAGAAACCACTACTAAAGGACACCAATAATAAGAAGAGACTTGCTTGGGCCAAGAAACACAAGCAATGGACATTAGACTGGCGGAAATCTGTAATTTGGTCTGATGAGTCCAAATTTGAGATTTTTGGTTCAAACCGCCGTGTCTTTGTGAGAAGCAGTGTAAGTGAACGGACTATCTCCGCATGTGTGGTTCCCACCATGAAGCATGGAGGAGGTGTGATGGTGCTTTGCTGGTCACACTGTCGTGATGTATTTAGAATTCAAGGCACACTTAACCTTTTCCTTCAAGACTGTTGGAAAATAATTCAGGGTGAAGCTAGTTGAGAGAATGCCAAGAGGGGTGGCAGGTAGATCGGTTAGGTTGCTAGATCGAATCCCCGAGCAGACAAGGTAAAACATCTGTCATTTTGCCCCTGAACAAGGCAGTTAATAACTTGTTCTTAACTGACTTGCCTAGTTAAAAAAGTGTGTAAAGCTGTCAAGCTTGTTGAAAAAAGTGTTGGTTACCACATGTGATATTTTATAGTTTTGATGTCTTCACTATTATTTTACAATGTAGAAAATAGTTAAAATAAAGAAAAACCCTTGAATGTGTCCAAACTTTTGACTGGTAATGTAACTATACGGCAGGATTTGAAAATGGTTGTCTAGCAATGATCAACAACCAATTTGACAGAGCTTGTGAATACTTATGTAAATTAGATATTTCTGTATTTCATTTTCAATGAATTTGCAAACATTTCTAAACATTTGTTTTCACTTTGTCATTATGGGGTACTGTGTGTAGATTGGCGAGATAAAAAATGCATTTAATCCATTCTGAATGTTTGAAGGCTATTGAGGTTTGAAAGCGCGAATATCAGTTGAATATCCAACCTGACACTGACTTTACCTCGGTCGTTATAGCAGGGATCATCAACTCAACTCAGCAAAAAAAGAAACCTCTCACTGTCAACTGCATTTCATTTCAGGAAATGTAACATGTGTAAATATGTGTATGAACATACCAAGATTCAAAAACTGAGACAAACTGAACAAGTTCCACAGACATGTGACTAGCAAAAATGGAATAATGTGTCCCTGAACAAAGGAGGGAGGGGAGTCAAAATTTAAAGTAACAGTCAGTATCTGGTGTTGCCGCCAGCTGCATTAAGTACTGCTTTGCATCTCCTCTTCAAGGACTGCACCAGATTTCCCAGTTCTTGCTGTGAGATGTTACCCACTCTTCCACCAAGGCACCTGCAAGTTCCCGGACATTTCTTGGGGGAATGGCCCTAGCCCTCGCCCTCCGATCCAACAGGTCCCAGACGTGCTCAATGGGATTGAGATCTGGGCTTTTCGCTGGCCATGGCAAAACACTGACATTCCTGTCTTGCAGGAAATCCTGCACAGAACGAACAGTATGGCTAGTGGCATTGTAATGCTAGAGGGTCATGTCAGGATGAGCCTGCAGGAAGGGTACAAAATGAGGGAGGAGGATGTCTTCCCTGTAACACACTGCGTTGAGATTGCCTGCAATGACAACAAGCTCAGTCCGATGATGCTGTGACGCACCGCCCCAGACCAAGACGGACCCTCCACCTCCAAATCGATCCCGCTCCAGAGTACAGGCCTCGGTGTAACGCTCATTCCTTCGGCGATAAACGCGAATCAGACCATCACCCCTGGTGAGACAAAACCGCGACTCGTCGGTGAAGAGCACTTTTTGCCAGTCCTGTCTGGTCCAGCGACGGTGTTGGGGAACCCTGCCCTATAGCCTTACCCCATCGTATGGCAGCATCCAGCTTCAGCACTAACTTTCAATTGAGACATGAAAGTGAAAAATACCGTGTAAGATTCGATTCCCAGGAATGATACTCCCTCCGTTTTACAAAACCGATTGTTATAAAAACGAGTCGAGAGTAAAAACTCTCCCTCTCGGAGAAGGGACTGGAGCTTGAGGAGGGAATAGACTACTTTTGAAATATATGCATTGCCAATCATTTCATAACCTTTCAAAATCCACAGTGGGCATCAGATAGCAGAAAATCTTGCTTTTTATTTAAGTTGTATCACTAAATAATAATACACAATGAATAATACGCTGAACCAACATTACGAAGAGAAGGTGCGGCCCTGTATCGACTTCATCGACTCCCTGCGCTCCCTTGGCGTAGAGAAGGACCTTGCGCTGCCAGTTGGAGGCGCTGTCTGGGGTGGCTTTGCCAAGGGGCAGTGGTGAGTGATAATTAGACCTGGACTCATGGATAGACGCACTGGCGTACCTGACACCCCCGCAGCCCCAGCTTATCGATGTGTTTAAAAAAAATGTATTTAATAAATCATTTATACAGTAACACTCTAAAAAGTCATTAATAACCTTATGTACTTGGAAGCTACGTTTTGTTTCTTGTGCTTCAGGAATGTGACAAAAAATATATGACTGATTTGAAAGTATATGGGTATATCCTTGAATAAATGTCGTGATCAAGGCTAAGATGGCGCCAGACGCCAGTGCAATGAGTGGAGTTTACTTAGCCTGATTCTTCTTAGTTTTCGAAGAGAAAAAGATCTTAGTAGAAGCGACAGATTAAACAGTTTGATTGCCTTAGCAACATCAGGGAAACTGTGCAGAGTTCTGTAACATTAGACATGCATGTCATTTGGTGTTGTGAATGAGCCCCAACCTGGGCTCGAACCAGGGACCCTCTGCACACATCAACCAGTCACTCACGAAGCATCTTTATCCATTGCTCCACAGAGCAAGGGGAACAATTTCTTCTAGGTCTCAGAGCGAGTGACGTCACCGACTGAAACACTATTAGCCCGCACCACCGCTCACTAGCTAGCCATTTCACATCGGCCACATAAACATAGAGGGAGTAAAATGTAGGTAAGCAATAACAATTTGGAACTACTACTAGTCGAATAACACATGGGAGAGATGACAAATTGTGTCAAAGAGATGTATTTATAGACTAATACACTTGAAACAAATAGCCAAACCGAAAACTGCAGACATTATTAGTTCCTCCCCTGCGATCAAACCACCATTTAAAAAAGCAAGTGAAACGCAGTCTAACGTGATAATTGACAGCTGCCTTGAAGGACACAGATTTAAAAAATGCTTTCTGCTACTAAGATCAGTGAAATGTAGGCTAAACCGATAACTTGAGTGAAGAGCAGAAATCTCAACTAGCAAACAAGTCACAGCAATGAAGAATTGAGTGTGTACCCACCGGCCTCATCACGTTACGGAAAGCCATTAACCTTATAGGAAGCTCTCGTGACAGGTCGTCTGGATACTGGACAGCCAATCAATGAACAGATGCAAACAGGTTATAATCTTTAGCAGACAAGTTGTTAAGGGTTTGAACAAGAAAAGCTGTTTGCGATTTCATTGCAGCCCAGCCTTCATTCATACTGTCGAACCGGAGTCTGAGTTGTGTGGTTGCAATATCAATAGTCTTGGCATGCATCAATATCTTGCCATGCATCATTCAAGACTAAATGTATCAACATATAATGCACAATGTCTCAGGAAATACTGTACGGGTTGGCAATACTGAGTATAGAAAACAGTCGGCCTGCAACCTGGACCTACAGGCTGTGCACACAGAAGATGCAGACTTCAGGACACCATTGTAGTAACTCAAGTTGCATTTAATTTAAATGTACCTAGAATATTGCAGCCCATATGTGTAGGCTATTAGCCAAACAAAACCAGCTGAGTTCAACAATAAATAGTGGCTGAATTTATCCTCAAGCTGACTACTTTTTTCCTCACTGTTACACGAGACCCAAACCGGCTGCGCGCGTGCGCTATCGTGCACACATTTAGTTTGTCCCCCTACACCAAACGCTATCACGACACGCAAGTTAAAATATCAAAACAAACTCTGAACCATTCACATTAATTTGAGGACAGGTCGAAAAGCCTTAAACATATACGGCAATTTAGCCAGTTAGCTTGCACTTGCTAGCTATTTTTTTGGGCTGGATCTTTACTATGGGACGCAATTTGGGTCTTTGCGTGTCATAAAATGTACTATTTACCACTATTTGATGTGTCAAATAACACTATTTGACGTGTCAAATAAGCTTGTTGACCAATCAGGACCTGAATATGACCACACGTCACATAATAATTTAAAGCGTTCATAATTGTTTTACGTAGTGATTACACATTGATTACACTCACTCGTATTTCATATGTCACAACGATTCATCGATACGTATGCTACATTGCTGGTAAAATTGTCTCGCGCATCTACAGTGCTGGTCATTTAAAAAAAAGCTAATTTGCTCATGGATGCAAACAATGTTCTTCCCCCAAAACATAGCAAAACGACATAATCTGTTTCAGTAGCTATGTAGCATACGTATCGATGAATCGTTGTGACATATGAAACATACTGAAACAGATTATGTCGTTTTGCTATGTTTTCTACAGTATTTCCAGTATTTCAATTACATGTTTAATAAAAAACAATAGTAGTGGGACCGTAGCGTTAGTAAATAAATAAATAATAGAGTACCAGTCAGAAGTTTGGACACACCCACTCATTCAAGGGTTTTTCTTACTTTATACTATTTTCAACATTGTAGAATAATAGTGAAGACATCAAAACTATGAAATCACACATAAGAAATCACCAAAAAGTGTTAAACAAATCAAAATATATTTTATATTTGAGATTCAAATGAAAGTAGCCACCCTTTGCCTTGATGACAGCTTTGCACACTCTTGGCATTCTCTCAACCAGCTTCACCAGTAATACTTTTCCAACAGTCTTGAAGGAGTTCCCACATATGCTGAGCACTTGTTGGCTGCTTTTCCTTCAATCTGCGGTCCAACTCATCCAAAACCATCTCAATTGGGTTGAGGTAGGGTGATTGTGGAGGCCAGGTCTTCTGATGCAGCACTCCATCACTCTCCTTCTTGTTCAAATAGCCCTTACACAGCCTGGAGGTGTGTTGGGTCATTTTCCTGTTGAAAAACAAATGATAGTCCTACTAAGCGCAAAACAGATGGGGTGGCATATCGCTGCAGAATGCTGTGGTAGCCAGGCTGGTTAAGTGTGCCTTGAATTCTAAATAAATCGCAGACATTGTCACTAGCAAAGGACCCCCACATCATCACACCTCTTCCTCCATGCTTCACGGTGGGAACCACATATGCGGAGGTCATCCGTTCGCCTACTCTGTGTATCAAATTTGGACTTATCAGACCAAAAGACAGATTTCCACCGGTCTAATGTCCATTGCTCATGTTTCTTGGCCCTTCTTTTTATTGGTGTCCTTAAGTAGTGGTTTCTTTGCAGCAATTCGACCATGAAGGTCTGTTCCACACAGGCTCCTCTGAACAGTTGATGTTGAGATGTGTCTGTTACTTGAACTCTGCGAAGCATTTATTTGGGCTGCAATATCTAATGAATTTGTCCTCTGCAGCAGAGGTAACTATGGGTCTTTCTTTCCTGTGCCGGTCCTCATGAGAGCCAATTTCATTATAGGGCTTTATGGTTTTTGTGACTGCACTTGAAGAAACTTTCAAAGATCTTGAAATAATCTGGATTGACTGACCTTCAAACTTTTAAATTATATTATGTGAGCAAAACGTACAAATAGATTTGTATGTTTATCTCACATAATATAACTTATAGTATACATTAAGGTGTCTGTAATATAATAAACGTGTGAAAAATGAATGTAGACATGAATAAATTAATTTCTATAGTTTCCTAAATCTTTTTTTACCATGGAGGAGAAGTAGCAAGATTGCTGCGTGGTAACTTCAATACCGCACCCTCTGTCATTCATTGTGGGTTTATACACATCATTGGTCCCACTGATCTTGCCTCCTCCACTGAGGTATAATAAGAACTGGAGACTGCGTGCGCTTGTTGTTTTCAAGGTAATCTACTCATGTTTGCATAGGCAGATTCATGGACCCCCTATACCCGGGTTGCATCCAGTTTATAAGGACCGACATCACATGCGCACTAGCACTCAGTGCATACAGGGTGCAGGGCGCGCAGCAACGATGACTAAAGTGGCTATTAGGATATGAATATTTTATATTCATGCTCTGAGATCATGATCCCAGCTAGCCCGGGGAAGTGCTGGTCGGCTTGTTTAGCTGTCCATATGATCTGACAGAGTTGCTGGAGAACGTTTGCTCGATACTGCTGTCTGTTCAGTGTGCACTGAGTGCTAATGCGCAGGCTCTTAATCCCAGTAAGAAAGATGGCAGCAACCACGAAAAAGTGAATGTGAGTAGATTACATTGAAAACAACGCTTGGTCATCGTGGAGGCAGTCTCTAATTCTTATTATGCCTCAGTGCATGACATGGAGAACAGGGAGTGGATTACCTAAAGATACTGGTACCCAGGCTAACTGCTTTCCATTTTTGAAGACATTTATTTTCATTGTTAGAGATGCCACTTGACCACCTAACCCAAACCCTTACCCTAAACAGGGTTCGTATCTGTATGGTTGCATCATTTGTGGGGGATGACATGTTTACTGTAGCCTTGTTTATTTATCAATATCAGTCTCAAATAGGTTGAAGAAGCCTATATTGCCTATATTGATTTGATTATCATTTGATCTCTAATTTCACTTGGTAATTAAGCATTGGACAATTTAATTTTCATTAAAATATATTTCTGGTTGCTTTAGTTGATGTATGGGCTTTTGTACAGTTTCATTTGATCCCACTCTCTAATTCCTCCTCCTCTGTCAACTCTGACAGGTATTGTAACACGATGCCCTCTCGAGCTGAAGATGAAAAGGAAGAAAGAAGGAGAGGAATGGCATGGAAAAATCAGCTGCCAAGACCATGAAGAGGAGATTGAGGATCCCTCTGATGTGGAGAAGAAAATTCGTGAAGGTGTGGTCATTGGTCTGCTGATCATAGCAAAGATGAAAGTCTCTAAAGTCTTATCTATGTTCTCTACTCCATAAGACAGCACACCTATGAGTATTAAATACCTAAATACCAAAAAAATGGATAACTTGATCCACTTTACTATTGTGCTGTTGGAACCCTGGTGGTTTCTAGCAACGGTGTTCTGTATTCTTATTCCTCCCTCCAACCCAGGACAAAATGGCAGGTGTGGGGGTGGGTATCAGTGATGACCTTATCAGCCTAGAGATTGGCTCCCCTGACCTCACACTCATCGACCTGCCAGGCATAGCTGTCAAGGGTCAACCTGAGAACATTGGTGAACAGGTACACCCTTCCACCCCACCCACAATGTTAGTGGGAAAACACTGTGCATTTTTAACCCCAGTTTTAGAACAGAAACCAAGTCCCCCCACAACATGTTATGTATAATAATGTTCAACGTTTTCAGATTAAGAGACTGATACGGAAGTTCATCACAAAGCAAGAAACAATCAACTTGGTGGTTGTGCCATGCAACGTTGACATTGCAACCACAGAGGCTTTGAAGATGGCACAAGAGGTGGACCCTGAAGGGGAAAGGACATTAGGTATCCCCCTTTTATTATTTACTCAGTAACAAATGTTATGGACCATGTTGACTTGTGTTGACTTTAATGAGTTAGACTTGTGTGTGTTTCCCATTGAACAGGCATCCTGACCAAGCCTGACCTGGTAGACAAAGGCACAGAGGAGATGGTGGTGGACATAGTTCATAATGAGGTTATCCACCTGACTAAGGGCTACATGATAGTCAAGTGCAGGGGACAGAAAGAGATCATGGAGCGAGTCTCACTGACCGAGGCCACAGAGAGGGAGAAGGCTTTCTTCAAAGAGCACGCTCATCTCAGGTTGGTCCTCTAGGCTGACCTCAGATTTTATACAATACGATCTATTTTATAGCTTTTTAAATAAAGTTTGTACCTGTGTGGTAACCAAACTATTTGTGAAGTTGTGAGAAAAAAAATTCCTATCATTTGTGCAGCACACTTTATGATGAGGGCCATGCCACCATCCCTAAACTGGCAGAGAAATTAACTATTGAATTGGTACATCATATCGAGGTAAATTCTTCCATTACATTTCACTGCACAAAATCCTATACATTTGTTACTGAGTGACTGTTGCCATAAGCCATGAGTCTGCGTTGTGCCCTTTAGAAATCCCTGCCTCGTCTAGAAGAGCAGATTGAGGCAAAGCTGTCAGAGACACATGCCGAGCTGGAAAGATATGGTACCGGGCCACCTGAGGACTCGGTAGAGAGGCTGTATTTCCTAATTGATGTGAGTCCCCCAGCCTGCAATCCCCAGATTATTTAGTTACAGTCTTTTTCACTCTGCTTTGGCCTTGACCCAAACTTACAGCAGTCATGTTAGTCTTTGTTAGCAAAATTGGAAAATTCTGGAAATAATTGGAAAGTTGATAACATTTTATATCCATAGCTTTTTCTCTTTCTATCCGTCTATCCCTCTCCATGTATCCAACAACTTATTTTTCTGTGTCCCAGAAAGTGACTGCATTCACCCAAGATGCCATCAACCTGAGCACTGGGGAAGAGATGAAAAGCGAAGTTCGTCTCAACGTCTTTTCCACACTCAGACAAGAGTTTGGGAAATGGAAGTTACACCTGGATCGCTCTGGAGAAAACTGTGAGTGTACTATTATCACACACCCATCGGAAATAATGGCTCATTTCAGCGTGCTAGATATGTCACGGTTTTCTATAGGTGAAAGAGAGTCAGACCAAAATGCGGCGTGGCTATTACGATCCATGTTTAATGAAACAGAAGAAAACACGAATCAAAATACAAAACAAACAAATGTAACACGAAAACCGAAACAGCCTAATACTGGTGCAAACTAGCACACAACAGACATAAGGACAGGAAAAGGAACAATCACCCACAACCCCCAACACCAAACAGGCTACCTAAATATGGTTCCCAATCAGAGACAATGACTAACACCTGCCTCTGATTGAGAACCATATCAGGCCAAACACAGAAACAGACAAACTAGACACACAACATAGAATGCCCACTCAGATCACACCCTGACCAAACAAAACATATAAACATACAAAGCAAACTATGGTCAGGGTGTGACAGTACCCCCCCCAAGGTGCGGACTCCGGCCGCAAAACCTGAACCTATTGGGGAGGGTCTGGGTGGGCATCTGTCTGCGGTGGCGGCTCTGGTGCTGGACGTGGCCCCCACTTCACCATAGTCTTTGTCCGCCACCTTGTCCGCTTCCTAGGCCTCCTAACTACGGCGACCCTACTACATAACCCCACTGGACAGAGGGGCAGCTCGGGACAGAGGGGCAGCTCGGGACAGAGGGGCAGCTCGGGACAGAGGTGCTCTGGCGCCTCTGGGCTGAGGGGCTCTGGCGCCTTTGGGCTGACTGGCGGATCTGGAAGAGTCTGGCTGACTGGCGGATCTGGAAGAGTCTGGCTGACTGGCGGATCTGGAAGAGTCTGGCTGACTGGCGGTCCTGGAAGAGTCTGGCTGACTGGCGGATCTGGAAGAGTCTGGCTGACTGGCGGATCTGGAAGATCCTGGCTGACTGGCGGATCTGGAAGATCCTGGCTGACTGGCGGATCTGGAAGATCCTGGCTGACTGGCGGATCTGGAAGATCCTGGCTGACTGGCGGATCTGGAAGATCCTGGCTGACTGGCGGATCTGGAAGAGTCTGGCTGACTGGCGGATCTCTGGCGGATCTGGAAGTGTCTGGCTGACTGGCAGATCTGGAAGAGTCTGGCTGACTGGCGGATCCTGGCAGACTGACAGGCTCTGGCTGCTCCATGCTGACTGGCGGCTCTGGCTGCTCCATGCTGACTGGCGGCTCTGGCTGCTCCATGCTGACTGGCGGCTCTGGCTGCTCCATGCAGACTGGCGGCTCTGGCTGCTCCATGGAGACTGGCGGCTCTGGCTGCTCCATGGAGACTGGCGGCTCTGGCTGCTCCATGGAGACTGGCGGCTCTGGCTGCTCCATGCAGACTGGCGGCTCTGGCTGCTCCATGCAGACTGGCGGCTCTGGCTGCTCCATGCAGACTGGCGGCTCTGGCTGCTCCATGCAGACTGGCGGCTCTGGCTGCTCCATGCAGACTGGCAGCTCTGGCTGCTCCATGCAGACTGGCGGCTCTGGCTGCTGGCGCTGCTCTCCATGCAGACTGGCAGCTCTGGCTGCTCCATGCAGACTGGCAGCTCTGGCTGCTCCATGCAGACTGGCAGCTCTGGCTGCTCCATGCAGACTGGCAGCTCTGGCTGCTCCATGCAGACTGGCAGCTCGGGCGGCTTCTTGCAGACTGGCAGCTCGGGCGGCTTCTTGCAGACTGGCAGCTCTGGCGGCTTCTTGCAGCTCGGGCGGCTTCTTGCAGACTGGCAGCTCTGGCGGCTTCTTGCAGACTGGCAGCTCTGGCGGCTTCTTGCAGACTGGCAGCTCTGGCTGCTCCATGTAGACTGGCAGCTCTGGCAGCTCCTTGCAGACTGGCAGCTCCTTGCAGACTGACAGCTCCTTGCAGACTGACAGCTCCTTGCAGACTGGCAGCTCTGGCAGCTCCTTGCAGACTGGCAGCTCCTTGCAGACTGACAGCTCCTTGCAGACTGACAGCTCCTTGCAGACTGACAGCTCCTTGCAGACTGACAGCTCCTTGCGGACTGGCAGCTCCTTGCAGACTGGCAGCTCCTTGCAGACTGGCAGCTCTGGCTGCTCCATGCAGACTGGCAGCTCGGGCCAGGCGGGAGACTCCGGCAGCGCAGGAGAGGAGGAAGGCTCTGGCAGCGCTGGAGAGGCGAGGCGCACTGTAGGCCTGATGCGTGGTGCTGGCACTGGTGGTACTGGGCCGAGGACACGCACAGGAAGCCTGGTGCGGGGAGCTGCCACCGGAGGGCTGGTGCGTGGAGGTGGTACAGGGTAGACCGGACCGTGCAGGCACACTGAGCCTGCCCAACCTTACCTGGTTGAATACTCCCGGTCGCTCTGCCAGTGCGGCGAGGTGGAATAGCCCGCACTGGGCTATGCAGGCGAACCGGGGACACCGTGCGCAAGGCTGGTGCCATGTAAGCCGGCCCAAGGAGACGCATTGGAGACCAGATGCGTAGAGCCGGCTTCATGGCATTTGGCTCGACGCTCACTCTAGCCCGGCCGATACGCGGAGCTGGAATGTTCCGCACCGGGCTATGCACCCGCACTGGGGACACCGTGCGCACCACAGCATAACACGGTGGCTGCCCGGTCTCTCTAGCCCCCTGGTAACCACAGGAAGTTGGCGTAGGTCTCCTACCTAGCGTTGCCCTACTCCCTTTGAGCCCCACCCCCCAATACATTTTTGGGGCTGACTCTCGGGCTTCCATCCGCGTCGCCGTGCTGCCTCCTCATACCAGCGCCTCTCCGTTTTCTCCGCCTCCAGTTCTTCTTTGGGGCGGCGATATTCTCCAGGCTGTACCCAGAGTCCTTTACCGTCGAGGATTTCCTCCCAAGTCCAGAAATCCTTATTACGCTGCTCCTGCTGCTGCCCGTTACCACGCCGCTTGGTCCTGTTGTGGTGGGTGATTCTGTCACGGTTTTCTATAGGTGAAAGAGAGTCAGACCAAAATGCGGCGTGGCTATTACGATCCATGTTTAATGAAACAGAAGAAAACACGAATCAAAATACAAAACAAACAAATGTAACACGAAAACCGAAACAGCCTAATACTGGTGCAAACTAGCACACAACAGACATAAGGACAGGAAAAGGAACAATCACCCACAACCCCCAACACCAAACAGGCTACCTAAATATGGTTCCCAATCAGAGACAATGACTAACACCTGCCTCTGATTGAGAACCATATCAGGCCAAACACAGAAACAGACAAACTAGACACACAACATAGAATGCCCACTCAGATCACACCCTGACCAAACAAAACATATAAACATACAAAGCAAACTATGGTCAGGGTGTGACAAGAAAACAAATAATAGCTATATGAATTGAGATTTCTGTACCAAATTTGTATTCAACATGGAAGGCTTATACACGTGCTTATTTAATGTAATGCAACAGTGACATCCTTTGTATATTGCAGTTAACCAGAGGATTGAGGGAGAAGTGGCTGATTATGAGAAGACGTACCGTGGAAGGGAGCTGCCAGGGTTCATCAACTACAAGACCTTTGAGGTGATGGTGAAAGACCAGATCAAACAACTGGAGGAACCAGCAGTCAAGAAACTGAAGGAGATTTCAGGTATAGTATATGTTTGATCATTTTATTTTATACATTTACTGAAACTGTGTTTTGTTAACAACAGACAAAGATTGAGGCCATTAAGCAGGTGAATGAGTCTACAGCTGAGTCCATGTTGAGGACTCAGTTCAAGATGGAGATGATAGTGTACACACAGGACACAACCTACAGCCACAGTCTGAGTGAGAGGAAGAGGGAGGAGGACGAAGACCGACCCTTAACTGAGATAAGGAGTACGATCTTTAGCACAGACAACCATGCCACCCTACAGGAGATGATGCTGCACCTCAAGTCCTATTACAGGGTAAGCACTGTGTAAATCACTATCTTAGATGCTGGCCTAACACCCTAAACAAGAACCTACCTGTATTTCCACCAGCTCTTCAGACTAGGGATAAGAGGGCACTAACTCAGAGATCGAATGGAACTGCTGACTCTTAAACTAATTTCTTCACCAATTCCCTGAAAGATAGATTATAATATTGCATGTAAATGTGCTATAACATTATACAATTCAGAGTGTGTGAACCAACCATTGTGAGGGGACTAAAACTTGAATGGGACAAAAGTGATGTTAGATCACTATATCTATCTATTTTATTAATAGGTGTTTTGTCTTGTCTGTCTCTTTATCTTTGCCAGATTGCCAGTCAGCGTCTGGCTGATCAGATTCCCATGGTGATCCGCTACCTGGTGGTGCAGGAGTTTGCTTCCCAGCTGCAGAGGGAGATGCTTCAGACTCTGCAGGAGAAGGACAACATCGAGCAGCTGCTGAAGGAGGACTTTGACATCGGCAGCAAGAGGGCTGCACTGCAGAACAAGCTCAAACGCCTGATGAAGGCACGCAGCTACCTAGTGGAGTTCTAGTATGGACAGCTGCTTGTTAACATTTAGGATGTTCTTGACTAATGCCAGATGGATTGGTCAATGGAAGTAGACCTACAGGTGTGTTGCAGTGGGGTTTGGCGTAGATTCTGTGATCTCAGTTCATTGCATAGTAAATGTAATAGAAGTTACTATGCAATCAATCCTTTGTTATCATTTTTTGTTGAATATTAAACTCAAATGTCTGATGAACGCAAGCAGCTAGTCTACCAGGTGGAGTGGAACCTGCCTGATCACATTTGGGAACAGAGAAGGAAGTGCAATCATTTTATTGAAAGGCAATGTATAACTTGTGGTTTATATTTCTTCTGACATACATTTTATTGTTATTGTGTCTCCTTTTTATCATGTCTGGATGGTGGGCCTGTGGACCACTGCGCATCAACTAATGGCCTCACAATTAGGGTTTATCTATGTTAAACCAAGTTGTATATTTATTATAATGTCTTTAAAAACATTTAAGCCAAATAAAAAATGTGTGAAGAAAAAAAAACACTATTATTGCACTCTTGATGAGACCTCTCAATCTGAAGTAGAAATGTTATGGTGAAACAGGTCCATCTACTGGTCTAGCCTAGGAATGACGCCATGACTCACCCGTCGCACTAACTTTCAATGAAGAAATGAAAGTGAAACATACCGTGTAAAATACGATTTCCAGGAATAACAACGGCTGTTTTGTACCCATTAAAGGAAAATGAGTCGAGTGCTGAGGAGTGTTTCTGTCTGTAATAAAGCTCTTTTGTGCTGAAAAACACATTCTGATTAACTGGGACTGGCTCCCCAGTGGGTGGAGGCCCACCCAAGGCTGTGCCCCTGCCCAGTACATTTTCAAAATTAGTCCCTGGCTGTCATCAAATCAAAGTTTATTGGTCACATGCCCTGAATACAGGAAGCAAACATTGTAGCGAAATGCTCTCCTCAAAACTGCAATATACATGTACAGTACCAGACAAAAGTTTGAATACACCTACTCATTCAATGGTTTTTCTTTATTTGTACTATTTTCTACATTGTAGAATAATAGTGAATACATCATAACTATGAAATAACAAATATGAAATCATGTAGTAACCAAATAACTTTGATAAGTTTATTTGAGATTCTTCAAAGTAGCCACCCTTTGCTTTGATGACAGCTTTGCACACTCTTGGCATTCTCTCAACCAGCTTCAAGAGGTCTTCACCTGGAATGCATTTCAATCAACAGGTGTGCTTTGTTAAAACTTAAATTGTGGATTTTTTTTCTTTCTTGGAGCCAATAAGTTGTGTTGTAACAAGGTAGGGCTGGTATACAGAAGATAGCCCTATTTGGTAAAATACCAAGTCTCCATTTTGGCAAGCACAGCTCAAAAAAGCAAAGAGACAGTCCATCATTACTTTAAGAAGATCAGTAAATATGGAACATTTCAAGAACTTTTCAAGTTTCTTCAAGTGCAGTCGCAAAACCCATCAAACGCTATGATGTAACTGGCTCTCATGAGGACCTCCACAGGAAAGGTAGACCCAGAGTTACCTCTGCTGCTGCAGATGATAAATTCATTAGATTTACCAGCCTCATATTGCAGCCCAAATAAATGCTTCACAGAGTAACAGACACATCTCAACATCAACTGTTCAGAGGAGACTGCGTAAATCAGGCCGTCATGGTCAAATTGCTGCAAAGAAACCACTACTAAAGGACAGCAATAAGAAGAAGACACTTGATTGAGCCAAGAAACACGAGCAATGGACATTAGACTGGTGTAAATATGTCCTTTGGTCTGTGGAGTCCAAATTAGATTTTTGGTTCCAACCTCTGTCTTTGTGAGATGCAGAGTAGGTGAATGGATGATCTGCGCTCTCTGGTTCCCACCGTGAAGCATGGATGTATCAGGAATTAAGGTAAGACCCAGAACCAGACCATGTCTAAGTAACAACATTTATTACAGCAACAGGGGCAAAGGAACAGGACGGCAGGCAGGCTCAGGGTCAGGTCAGGCAGAGGTCGGTAATCTAGAGGTGGGGCAAAGAAAAAGCCACATCTGACTGGCCAATAATAATAAAAGATTAAGATGGGCAAAAGAACACAGATACTGGACAGAGGAACTCTGCCTAGAAGGCCAGCACCCAGGAGTCGCATCTTCACGGTTGACGTTGAGACTGGTGTTTTGCGGGTACTATTTAATGAAGCTGCCAGTTGAGGACTTGTGAGGCGTCTGTTTCTCAAACTAGACACTCTAATGTACTTGTTCTCTTTCTCAGTTGTGCACCGGGGCCTCCCACTCCTTTTTCTATTCTGGATAGATCCAGTTTGCGCTGTTCTGTGAAGGGAGTAGTACACAGCGTTGTACGAGATCTTTAATTTCTTGGCAATTTCCTGCATGGAATATCCTTCATGTCTCAGAACAAGAATAGACTGACGAGTTTCAGAAGAAAGTTCTTTGTTTCTGGCCATTTTGAGCCTGTAATCGAACCCACAAATGCTGATGCTCCAGATACTCAACTAGTTTTAAAGAAGGCCAGTTTTATTGCTGCTTTAATCAGAACAACAGTTTTCAACTGTGCTAACATAATTGCAAAGGTGTTTTCTAATGATCAATTAGCCTTGTAAAATTGGTAACTTGGATTAGCTAACACAACGTGCCATTGGAACACAGGAGTGATGGTTGCTGATAATGGGCCTCTGTACGCCAATGTAGATGTTCCATTAAAAATCAGCTGTTTCTAGCTACAATAGTCATTTACAACATTAACAATCTCTACACTATATTTCTTATCAATGTGATGTTATTTTAATGGACAAAAATGTGTTTTTCTTTCAAAAACAAGGACATTTCTAAGTGACCCCAAACTTTTGAACAGTACTGTAGAGTATATCTGCATACATTTGAACTTCAGATCCAGCACAGACAGAAGACAGATCATTAATGTACAGGCTGATCAGGAGGGGCCCCAGTATTGAACATTGGGGCACGCCCACATCATAGCTGAGAGTGGGCGACAGCTCATTGCCCACTCTGACACACTGGGTTCTGCCTTCAAAGTATGATTTCATCCATCTCAAGGCATCGGGGGAAAAGTTGAATTTTGTGACGAGTACCTCATGGTTAACAGTATCAAAAGCTTTCCTTAGGTCTAGAAATAAAGCCCCAACAACGCCGTCTTTGTTAGTCTTGGACTTCACATCCTCCAGAAGAAAGCAGTTGGCCGTTTCTGTGGAGTCTTATGCTTTGAAGACAAACTGCATGGAGTGTAATGTGAAAGGGCTGTTGTTGAGGTGGGCAATCAGTTGCTCTGCTACACACTTTTCATCAACATTCGCAACCACAAGTAGTATACTAATGGGCCTGTAGTTGCTCATGTCAGCAGGGTCACCTGATTTAAAGATGGCCGTTATTATGTTAGTTACCTTAGTAATGGGGCCAATGAGATGATGCTTTGTGGTTTTTAAGAAAGGTTGAGTCCAGCTCAAACAAATCTTTGGCTTTAGAGTTCTTTAGTGATCTAATCACCTTGTTCACCTCTGACTCAGAAACCTCCCTTATGATGAAGACAGGTTAAGTATTCTTCATAGGCACTGAGCCAAAGAAACCAGTGGAGGGGTTCTGTGTCAGTACCCTGACAGAGTCAACAAAGTAGGAATTGAAGGCTATTGCTATTTCGACAGCGTCCTGTGTTAGATTGTCATTCACCATGATTTCTTGTCTTTTTGCAGTTTTACTGTGAATGGTCCTTGCGCACCAAGAGAAAGTGTCAAGGGAAGCCAGGTTGGATTTTGCTTCACACCAATCACAGCCACCGGAGGACAACAACAACACAACAGGAGGGGCTAACCTACAATGGGAATGAAAAATAGTTCTGTCAATGACGTTTTGCTCTCAAAAAAATCTAAACTTAATTGACAGAAAAAATAGATATGTTGCATCTCATTGTGTTGTTCTGAAATATTATATGAAGCAATCTCTTGTGTAATGGTACTTATAATGGACTTGTGTTGACTTTAATGAGTGAGTTATTATGGATTGCCTCTGATCCGCTTGTTGTCCCCTTATGCCATAGCTTTTACATCTGAATTGTCAGTAGAAACCATATTTGTTTAACGAAGTCAGCCATATCTTCTTCTGACTTGCCTTAAAATTAAAGGCAGTAAATGAGGTGAAATGATGTTACGTTCGTTGATGGAAGGATCGGACCAAAGTGCAGCTTGGAAGGCGTACATTTAAATTTATTACATGAACGCCAAAAAGAAAACAATAAATACAAAACTAAACGTCTAGTAGGGCTAAACAGCACAGTAACAAAAACAAGATCCCATAAACTACAGGTGGAAAAAGGCTGCCTAAGTATGATCCCCAATCAGAGACAACGATAGACAGCTGCCTCTGATTGGGAACCATCCTCGGCCAACAAAGAAATAGAAAACATAGATTGCCCACCCTAGTCACACCCTGACCTAACCAAATAGAGAATTAAAAGGATCTCTAAGGTCAGGGCGTGACAAATGAACTGTTTCACTGCCGGACAAGGCTCCACTAATAGCCAGGTATGGCAGTGGTAAGGTGTTGGGACAGCTTTATGTAGGCCTTAACAGTTTGTGGGCACCGTTTGTCACTGTTATAGTGCAATGTATTGTTTAGTGTTGTGTAGTCGCTTTACACCCCCAAATGTTTTTTGTTGTTGTTGCCCCACTAAGATTGACATGCTAAAATAGCCACTTGCAGAGACACACGCCGAGCTGGAGAAATATGGTACCAGACCCCTGAGGCTGTAGTTCATGATCGATGTGAGTCCCCCAACCTATAACCCCCAGATTATTTAATTACCCACTCTTTAACTCCGCTCTGGTCTTGACCCTTAACCCAAACTCACAACAGCCATTTGATCCTTTGTTAGCAAAATTTGTCAATTCAGGAAAGAATTTGAAAGTTGTTAATCTTATCCATAGCTGTTTCTCTTTACACATCTACACATATCCCTCCCATGTATCTAATAACGTCTCTTTCTATATCTCAGAAAGTGACTGCATTCACCCAGGATGCCATCAACCTGAGCACTGGGGAGGAGCTGAAGAGCGTAGTTCATCTCAATGTCTTCTCTACGCAGAACAGGGTTTGGGAAATGGAAGTTACACCTGGATCGCTCTGAAAGAAAACTGTGAGTCACCATTTTCATGCACCCATCGAAAACAATGGCTAATTTGGGCGAGGTAGATAACAAGGAATTGCTATTTGCATTGATCATTTTTATTTGACATGGAAGGCTCACACACTTGCTTATTTAGTGTATTGCAACACAATGACATCCTTTTGTAAATTTCAGTTAGCTGATTATGAGAAGACGTACCGTGGAAGGGAGCTGCCAGGGTTCATCAACTACAAGACCTTTGAGGTGATGATGAAGGATCAGATCAAACAACTGGAGGAACCTACAGTCAAGAAGCTGAAGGAGATATCAGGTATAGTATATGTGACCGACTGGCTCGATTCAGTCTTATGTAGCAAAATTTGAAATGGTGTTTTTAACATTGGATAAAATTATCGACTCGGAGCTAGAAAATGGTATATCATACGTGTGACTACAAGTTTTGACTAAAGTATGGTTTGACAGTAGAATGTAGTGTAATGGACTGACACGCCAGTCTCATTTCTCTCACTTATGTCAGTGTATATTTTCTCATAGTTTTCCATTTCCCAGAGGTTCATGTCATACACCAGCAAGGTCTTCCCCATTGAGAATTGACATTATGCCTATACACCCAACATCCTCTGGTATTGTGTAAATCTGCAAAGAGGAATAATTATAATTTTACATTAAGATAGTTTACATCAACTGTCATGTAAACTTGAATGAAACAGTATTAGCCATATATAGGCTTGTCAAGACCAAGAGAAAATGTTTCATTAGTCAAATCAATCTCTCCTGGTTTTGATGTAGCTACAATAGGCAATGATTGGCGGTAGCTAGTTAGCTACTAGCAACAACGGTTTATCACACAGGGCAGAGCAGTCACATGTAGCCTTCTTCAGGAAACCCAGTTGAATTGCACCATTTAGTAAAGTTCTTCAAAAGAACATTGATACTTTGGTTGTCTCCAGCTCCGTCTCCATCAATGAGAAGACGTTTCCAAATAAATTGCCTTTAGCGGATAAGTAAGCTACGTTACCAATGAGCACTTTGACCACCTCCTAGAGGAGGGTTTCCCAGACGCGGTCCTGGGGCCCTCCCTGGGTACACATTTTGGTTTTTGCCCTTGCACTACACAGCAGAATCAAATAATCAAAGCTTGATATGCTAGCTAACACATTCACACCGGTTGTTCATGATGACGAACTCAAAAGATCTGCCATGCTTGTGTAAAATTGTAGCTAAACACAAGAGATGTAGCTAGCAACTATGATCACTCATGAATAAATAATGTACACAATAGTTCACTAGCAAGCTAGTTGGCTAAATGGCACCACAGGCTAGCATTTTAGCTAGCTAGCATAGTTAACAATACATGTTCTGTATACAGTTATTCAATTTAGCTGATGCCTTCAAAATTAGATGGAAGTGGCCACTTCAAATACACAGAACTATTTAGACAGGTAGTATGATTAAGAAACCAATCTCAATAACACATTAGTTTGCTAGCTAATTGGATAATATCAAACAATGAACAATCTCCATCAGTTACAGCACCCATTTGTCCAGGTAAATTTATTATTTTAATTTAACTTTATTGTTAAAGGAAATAAAAAGGGCTGCATTCAGAACATAAAAGTACAGATAGAACAATGAGCTAAGGGTAAGTTATACAAATATTTGATAAAAACCTAGTAGAACCAAAGTAAAGTATGAAGATTGCAAGGCTAAAACTTCCATTCCAATAGAAATCCCCGATCTCACTTGTAGGCGATTCCAGCAAAGCTAATGCGTAGAAACACGTCATCAGGTCTAACGGACGTCTTGCTCCAAACACCGCATGGGCAGCCCTCAAACCTGTCTATTTTCCTCGAAAGTACGTAATGTCACGATTTTAAAGCTATACAATATTACAGAGGACAAGTTAATTATCTCAAATCCTGGAAAAGGTTTGCAATCTTGAGCTTCTTGTTCATGAAATTCGTGCTCGTGTTGGATCTCTGTGCTCACATTCATTCCTTGAAGTAATCAGAGATTTGGATATAATGACAAGACAAGCTCCCACCTATTGCTCTCTTTGGATTGGTGGATACATTTCGTTATTTTATATTCGATGAGGGTGTTGACGTCAACCGCCTGTATTGAATCGAGAGAGATGCTATGCTACTAGCCACATGTCATGAATATGCATAGCCATCTCGAAACTCCAATATAGTGTTTTTTCTCAAAGTTGCCGGGGTGTCACGTGTCCTACTTACACCAGTACACTCGTAACAACCTAAGCATTACAAAACGTATATTTGATCAAATAAACCTCACATAGAAAATAAGCCATTACATTTTTAGAGCACCAAATTCAACTCTCATTGACCTCCATACAAAAACTCTTCGTTTAGTGAGTGAAAGAAACGAAACAACACCACCTGCTGGAGAAGACAGATTTTTGGCACAGTTGTCCATATCCTTTCTTCATTTATGTGGTAGTACAATCAAAGAGTTCAGTATAAAGATAGGCAGAAACTGCTTCTCCAATGGAAATCCCGAGTCACGCTTGTAGGCGATGTCATGCCGACGTTGGTTAGCTAAGCGCATGCGCATAAATACGTACTCAGCTCTATCGGTCGTTTTGCGTCGAACTGCGCATGTGCATGCTATCAACTCAAACCCACTCATTCAATATAAAGTTGTCTTTAACATCCTCAACTACCTAAGACATTGTCTCAAATCTAGGTTGTGCCATTAGATTTCGAGAAAATTAACAGCTAAGGAAGAAAATGTTCACTTCCCTCATTGATTTCTCAAACCCCAAACCTTGACCTGGTCTCCATGGTCAAAATGTTCCCGGAAGTCTCGCAGTGTTGCGTCTTTGGGTTTAGAAACTCTGTGGTGCTAGCGCTGTACTATAATCACCCATAATGCACCGCGCGGCCCATTGATGCTGTATGGGCAACGTATACAAGGGCGTTAATATAATTCCAATGGAGTTTCCCATCTCCTTAAAAGTATCTCTGACTGAACGCACCCCAGCGCTACTGGAAATACCCCGCCTCTGGGGGAAAAAAAGGGAACGGATTGGTCAAAAGACCAGCTCGTGTTAATTTTGACAGCATGAGAATCTCGTGAAAATACTCCTCTTCGATCACGGTGCATGTATTTTGCTGAAAATTGCTACTTGGCCCCTATGACAAGACACCAAATGCTACCAGTTTCAGCTCTTTGAAACCCATTGTGGAATAAAAGAACGGGTAAAACAGTTAGCTGGCACGGCAGCGACGTGCGTGCGTGAAGTATAGACTCTAAAAAAAATGTGACGTCTGCATCCCAGAATGCAGTTTGGTAAACAGACATGGAAGCACCTGGTAAAGACCTCCACAGTCAGTGAGCATTGCATTCGTTCTTTCTGCACGATCTCCATACTTTAATATCCGCCACATTCAACAGATTTGTATCTGTCTGCCGTCACATTTACATCCCCAACGTCCAGGACCTTGGTAAGTGCAAATTCATCATGTTTCTATGTCGGCTGTTAATGACTTCTGCCAGGTTCATTGGAAGATATGGCTGGCCAGCAAGCTAGCTTACTTGAGTTTGCGCTAATGATAGCTAGCTAGCCACTCCTCGATTGACTGCGAAATTATCTAGTTTGGTGATATGGGCACAGAGTTTCTAAACCAGAGACGCAACATCGCGAGACTTCCGGGAACGCTTGCGAAACACCAAGCAGACCATGCCGGGGTTTGGTGTTTGAGAAGTTTGAGTGAAAAACTGAGAGAGAAAATGTCCTTAGTAGTTTATTTTTCTCGAAATCTAAAGGCACTAGCTATATTCGAGACAGTGTCTTAAGTAGTTGAACATGTTATTACGCCAACCTCGTAAAAGTGATAAACTGACACGTTTTCATCTTAGTCAAAAACATCTCGTCTTTATATAGTCTTTGACGGCCTACACTTGCGGGAGCGTGAGATGGTCATTGATACTCGGAATCCTTGGGACGTCCCTAACCCAACCTTAATCCAGTGTTTCCCCAACTCGGTCCTCGGGACCCCAAGGGGTGCACGTTTTGGTTTTTGCCTTAACACTACACAGTTGATTCAAATGATCACTTGAGCTCCCGAGTGGCGCAGCGTTCTAAGGCACTGCATCTCGGTGGTAGAGGTGTTACTAGAGAGACTGGTTCATTTCCAGGCTGTATCACAAACGGTCGGAATTGGGAGTCCCATAGGGCGGCGCACAATTGGCCCAGCGTTGTTAGGGTTTGGCCAGGGTAGGTCGTCATTGTAAATAAGATTTTGTTCTTAATTAACTGACTTAAATATATTTTTTTAACATGCCAAAGCTTGATGATTATTTGAATCAGCTGTGTAGTGGTAGGGCAAAAACCAAAACGTGGTCCCTGAAGACCGAGTTTGAGAAACCGTGCCTTAAACTTTCAAAATGTCAAATTCAATGGGGGGAACATCCCAAGGATCCCGGAAGGCACAGGGCCACCATTAGACCTAATGAGGTTGTATTTTTATTTAACTAGCCAAGTCAGTTAAGAACTACTACTTATTTACAATAACGGCCTAAAGGTGGTCTAAGAGAAAAAAAACTCTAGACCATCTTTACACCACACAGAGACTACAGTACTATTTTACTAGCACAGACTGGAATATCTTCCGGGATTCATCCAATGGCATTGAGGAGTATACCACCAGTCACCGGCTTCATCAATAAGTGCATCGAAGACGTCGTCCCCACTGTGACCGTATGTACATATCCCAACAAGAAACCATGGATTACAGGCAACATCTGCACCGAGCTAAAGGCGAGAGCTGCCACTTTTTCAAGGAGCGGGTCACTAATTCGGAGAAATCCCGCTATGCCCTCAACGAACCATCAAACAGGAAAGCGTCAATACAGGACGAAGATTGAATCCTACTACACCAGCTCTGATGCTTGACGGCTGTGGCAGGGCTTACAGACTACAAAGGGAAGCACAGCCGCGAGCTGCCCAGTGATACGAGCCTACCAGATGCCTTTTTATGCTCGCTTTGAAGCAAACAACACTGAAGCGTGCATGAGAGCACAAAGCTGTCTGGACGACTGGGATCACGCTCTCCGTAGCTGATGTGAGCAAGACCTACTTTCACAAGGCCGCGGGGCCAGACGGATTACCAGGACGTCTACTCGGAGCATGTGCGGACCAACCGGCAAGTGTCTTCACTGATATTTTCAACCTCTTCCTGACAGTGTGTAAAATCTACATGTTTCAAGTAGAGGTAGACCGATTATGATTTTAACGCCAATACCGATTATTGGAGGACCAAAAAAAGCCGATACCGATTAATCGGCCGATTTAAAAAAAAAAAAAAATAAATATATATATATATATGGAAAAAAAAAAGTGTGTGTGTGTGTGTGTGTATATATATATATATATATCTCAATACTGAATGAACACTTATTTTAACTTAATATAATACATAAAATCAATTTAGCCTCAAATAAATAATGAAACATGTTCAATTTGGTTTAAATAATGCAACAACAAAGTGTTGGAGAAGAAAGTAAAAGTGCAATATGTGCCATGTAAGAAAGCTAACGTTTAAGTACCTTGCTCAGAACATGAGAACATATGAAAGCTGGTGGTTCCTTTTAACATGAGTCTTCAATATTTCCAGGTAAGAAGTTTTAGGTTGGAGTTATTATAGGACTATTTCTATATACCATTTGTATTTCATATACCTTTGACTATTGGATGTTCTTATAGGCACTTTAGTATTGCCAGTGTAACATTATAGCTTCTGTGCCTTATGACATTAATATGGTCGAATCCGGAAACTATCATCTCAAACAAAACGTTTATTCTTTTAGTGAAATACGGGACCGTTTCGTATTTTATCTAACGGGTGGCATCCATAAGTCTAAATATTGCTGTTACATTGCACAACCTTCAATGTTATGTCATAATTACATAAAATCCTGGCAAATTAGTTTGCAATGAGCCAGGTGGCCCAAACTGTTGCATATATCCTGACTGCGTGCAATGAACACGAGAAGTGACACAATTTCACCTGGTTAATATTGCCTGCTAACCTGGATTTCTTTTAGCTAAATATGCAGGTTTAAAAATGTATACTTCTGTGTATTGATTTTATGGTTAGGTACACGTTGGAGCAACGAAAGTCCTTTTTCGCGAATGCGCACTGCATCGATTATATGCAACGCAGGACACGCTAGATAAACTAGTAATATAAACCATGTGTAGTTATAACTAGTGATTATGATTGATTAATGCTAGCTTAACTTACCTTGGCTTCTTACTGAATTCGCGTAACAGGTAGGCTCCTCGTGAGGCAGGTGGTTAGAGCGTAGGACTAGTTAACCGAAAGGTTGCAAGATTGAATCCCTGAGCTGACAAGGTAAAAATCTGTCGTTCTGCCCCTGAACAAGGCAGTTAACCCACCATTCGTAGGCTGTCATTGAAAATAAGAATGTGTTCTTAACTGACTTGCCGAGCTTAATAAAGGTGTAAAAAAATAAATACATGTGAAATCGGTGTCCAAAATTACCGATTTCCAATTGTTATGAAAACAACTTGAAATCGGCCCTAATTAATCGGCCATTCCAATTTAGTCGGTCAACTTCTAGTTTCAAGCAGACCACCATAGTCCCTGTGCCCAAGAAAGCAACGGTAACTTGCCTAAATGACTACCGCCTGTAGCACTCACATCTGTAGCCATGAAGTGCTTTGAAAGGCTTGTCATGGCTCACATCAACACCATCAACCCGGAAACCCTAGACCCACTACAATTCGCATACCACCCCAACAGATCCACAGATGATTAAATCTCAATTGCACCCCACACTACCCTTTCACACCTGGACAAAAGGAGCACACAAATGTGAGTGCTGTTCATTGACTACAGCTTAGTGTTCAGTGCCATAGTGCCCACAAAGCTCATCACTAAGCTAAGGACCCAGGGACTAATCACCTCCCTCTGCAGCTGGATCCTGGGCTTTCTGACGGGCCACCCCCAGGTGGTAAGGTTGGGCAACAACACATCTGACACACTGATCCTCAACACTGGGGCCCCTGATTAGTAATTGTTTTAGCAAATTAACAAGTAACTCTTTCACTATTAGTTTGCATATAATGCAGCTAATGCTAGCTGATTGGTAAATAAAGTAACTGACACATTGTTGGTGTCAGAATTTCAGTAGATTACTTGCTAGTTGTTCAATTTGGAAACGTGACTTTTGCATTAACTAGGCTTAAGTCCTCTAATGTAGTCTACATTATGTTGCCTTGTAGGCCTAGGCTAGTTAAAGTCATGACGTATCAGTGGTGTATATGTAGCCTAGGTCTATTGTGTTTAGTGATGTGTTCTAGAGCTGGACCATATGGACAAAAATCCATATTGTGATAAATTGCCTGGATTGATGCCATAACGATAAATAATGATTTTTAACGTTAATGTGCGACACTTTTTTTTTATTACCCTTTAAACTACTACTACTAGTTTGATTGTTAATGGGGCAATTGATGGCAACAATCACCCATATTATCAAACTTATTTCATTTCAAACTTCACATTTCTCTAGTATAGGCTACTTATCATAATGAATGATATCAGCAAAAATGCCTGCATGTAGTGCTCGGTATGGATAAGTCTAACGTCCCAGCTCTAACGTGTACATCCTTTTGATTAAGCTAAGCTTCATTGAAATGCAACTCTCTATTAGCAAGCAACAGTTTTGTTGTATGATAGCCTAGGCATAAGCTACTCTGTACTGTATGCAACTCTGGCACAAGACAATTTGATCCCCTCATTCCAACGCCTGTTGTAGAAATTCCTCCACATTCTTGTCACTGTAGCAAACGGGGCAAAACATCTCATAAAGGGCTTCATATTCACCTATATAATCTCTATATTTGTGATATTGTTGTCATTATTCACATTGTGTTGAATTGATGAGAAGCCTACAATGGTAAAACCAACTGTTTAAAGTTCTTTAAAACAAAAAATATAATCTTTAAAGGGATGATTGGGCTGCAAACTGCAGGGATCTGGAGTGGTTAACCAGGGATAGTGCTTATTGGATTGGATTACTCTGCTGCGGGAGGAGTTCCATAAGTAGCTCGTGCTAGCGTGAAAGCTGCGGCTCCAGATCCATCAGGAGAATGCGAGGCGCTGTTATCTTCCAGACCAACAACCCCGTAATTCCCTAAACCGTGATTACGGTATCAAGACAAGGAAAACAATGAAGCTGATACAAATGTTTTCCTCCCGTCTCTTTCTCTCACCCAGATTCCTTCCACAACTTGTGTGGGGCGACCAGCGATCACCCAAACTGATGAGGTTCTACTGATCCAGTTACGATTGAGTTCCCTTTTCCACATTTGACAAGGTAAGGGTTCAGTGAGCACAATGATCTGTTTTTCTACTGAAATTCTAACCATCACTGGTTCTAGTTTTGAGGCTCTCTCCACAGTCCACAGACATGGCTGCAGTCAGACTCTTCTCTCAGGACTGCAGTTTTTCAGCTGCCATTGCATTACAAAATCTCTAAGATATTGTTACAAAATTAATAAGTGTAACGGAAGTGTTTTGATGACCAAATTTGCATATGAGTAACCTTGCCTGAGTCCTGAAGAGTTGGGCTTTGACTTAGTAGGCTAATGCACTCTTCTGCTGCACCATAGACCTGGGTTTGAACCCTGTGGGTCACATTAGTTCAGTGACCCCAATAGGTCTCTGTGAGAAGGAGGAAGAAGTCAAAGTGTGGTGAAGTGTAATGGAGGTATGTTTGATACCTAAAGAGCTGCGTTGGCTCCCCGAGACAGTTGGCCTGTTTGAGTGGATCACTTCTGTCAAGTCGTCAGTGTGTTGCATTGTGGGGATTAAAAATGGTCCAACTTGCTCCTACATGTCGACTGCATGAACTTTACAAAAACCATGCTATCAAAGGTCATGAAGTTTTGACTGCTGTCGTCTGCAAGTTTCTGCAGTTGAGCTTCACAAACAGCCATCACCTGCATTGTGGGAGGCGCTATTGTCAACCAATCATTAAGCTGTTTTTTTACCAACAGGAACATAACCAAAGACCTGATTGACAGGAACTAACTTTGCCACTATTTGTCTATACAGTGGATATGTACAAATTAATGTGATATTTGAGGCTGTCTCACCAATTCATTGTACAATGTACACACACTGTATACTTTCCTAATATTGAGTTGCACCCCTTTTTGCCCTCAGAACAGCCTTAGTCGCGGCATGGACTCTACAAGGTGTCAAGCGTTTCACAGGGATGCTGGTCTATGTTGACTCCAATGCTTCCAACAGTTGTGTCAAGTTAGCTGGATGTCCTTTGGTTGGTGGCACATTTTTGATACACATGGGAAACTGTTGAGTGTGAAATACCCAGCAGCTTTGCAGTTCTTGACACACTCAAATCGTTGCGCCTGGCACCTGCTATCATACCCCGTTCAAAGGCACTGAAATATTTTGTCTTGCCCATTCACACCTACACAATCCAGGTCTCAATTGTCTCAAGGTTTAAAAATCCTTCTTTAACATGTCTCCTCCCCTTCATCTACACTGATTTGAAGTGGATTTAACAAGTGACATCAGTAAGGGATCATAGCTTTCACCTGGTCAGTCTGTCATGGTGTTTTGTACACCCGGTGTATATTTTCGGTTTGTGAGTGTGTGATATGGGGGTCGGAGACATGTTTATGACAACCTTATAAAGAAGAAACATTTATAAACAATGGCAACACTACCATGTTGCATTGAGGCTTGCTGTTGGAAAACCACATCAGTGTCAGACTTTCAGCTATCGCAGATGCACATCACCTCCCCCGACTTCACTCCTCGACTTTTGTCAACCGTCAGTTGCCTTAGCCCTCAAACGAGACCAAGGCCTTCTGAAGCACAGAAGACCTGTTGGTCAGATAAGCAGGAGGCCTAAATACATATGGTATAACAGCTGCGTAGACCACCATGGAAGTGTAATATTTATCATTCGTCATTTTTAAAGAATCCCAACCTTATTCTTATTATGTCAGTCTGTTCGATGCAGAACATTTGCCAAGTAATATGTTGATTTTATAATTGATTAGTATACACACACATGTAAACAATGACTTGTAATACGCTGCACTGAGTCTGGCTTAGTGGTAACACTCTCGCCTTCGGAACCATATACATTCACCCAAAACCAGATCCCCTGTCTCCATACCTCTGCTCCTATCCATTCACACATAAATACAAATGCGGAAGAGGTTCAGAAGTTCGTTCTCCTTTTAAAAAGAAAGGTTGCACTGTACCACGATACAGAGGAAGGTGAGTGTATATGGTATAGAACCAGGGTGATGTTTGGATGTATTTAGTTAGGCTTAGTATCCTTATCAATGTATGCTTTGATAGCTGCATTAATGTGCGTCTTGTATGACGTTTTTGGATCCACAAGCATCCCTATAACCATAACAAGATGCAAAGTTTTTATATTTTAGAAAATGTGTCTGGAAATTAATATGCCAAGAACTGTTAACGTGTCTCTAGACCAGGGGTGTTAAAGTAATTCCATGGAGGGCTGAGTGTCTGCTGCCCCCCCTCCCATTTCAATTAAGACCTAGACAACCAGGTGAGATGAGTTTCTTACTAATTAGTGACCTTAATCAAGTACAAGGGAGGAGCGGAAACTGGCAGACACTCATACTCTCCATGGAATGAGTATGACATGTGGTCTAGACTCTTAACATGCCCACAAGTTATCTTGAGGGGGAGGGTTTTTGCTTTGTCATAACCTAGTATTTTGTGAACTGATTAGTTGTCATTTATAGGGCTAGTCTCTGCCCCCTTGTTAGTTGACCCATTGTATGCCTATTGTAATGGCAGTAGGGGTATGGCGCTTGAATTTTGGTGGATGCACTGAAAATGCATTTGGTAATTTCTGGTTACTACTGGTAAGCAATATTGAAAACTGATTATAATGGTTGTGTAGGATTTTGCCACTTAACTATCTGTTACATATTGATTCTGCCCAACAGTATTTTATGTAGTGCTGAGTTGCAAACATGAGAGAATATCTGACGACATCCTGGCTCATACCACTCACTCCATGTAATTCAGAATCCCATTTGAATGTAAGGGATAATTCCTTTAGGAAATGTTTCATTTCTACAAACTTGAAGACATTAAACATTCATTTTTGTTAGGCTTTATTTAACTCATAGTACTGTAGATCTGAATGAAGTTTTTTAGAACGTAACAATCCCATCACTGTTTTCTAACGGAAGGACTATAGCTTTCTTTCTGCTTGTTTTGTGAATAAGTGTTCCAAGTTCCTAGATCGTCATTGCGCCACATGACACTGACGCAAAAGGTTGTGAGAAATATGAATCGATTTACTGGAAAGCAGTCGTGCTTTAATGAAGTTTAGTATAACATTAATGTATATTTCTTCCCCCATCCGTCGACGATAAAACAAAATCCCGGTCATAATTGTTGCATTTTTTTATATAAACGAACTGTTCAGTCATAGGCTACACACCTTCGATTCTGAAGTTGAGAGCGAGTGATATTCTAGCTGTCATGAAGTGACACATTTTATTTTCTCAACATTAGGGCATTTTAACACATTTTCGGATCCCTATAATTTGGTTAGTTCTCTTTCACAAAGCCGCTTTTTCGATCAAAAAAACCCAACAACAACAAACGAATGCCTACAATGTGAAATGTATACATTTGGCGTAGGCTACATTTAAGAAGTTGATGTGGGACTGCATGATTTTAAATTGATAAGCAGTTACGTTTTAACACCCCTTGTAAGTGACCTGGATTTCCCACGTTTCTTGCGCTCAGGGAGGTGAAGTTATGTCCCTCCTTTAAAGTTGTATCTGTGATTGCCCAGACGGTATGTGGCCTCGCACACACATGCTCCCGTCTAAAAAAAAGCGATTTAATTGGAGTGTGACTCTCTATAGCTTCTGAAAACGTCAAAGGGATTAGTGTTATCGAAACATGCGTTTGCCTGAGTCGATCAATGAAGGAATCCTGAGAACACCACCTCAACGCTGACTGCTGTTGTGTTACATTGTAGCGGAAAGAATGTCGGAAAGGGCCGATGATGACGTCAGGGGGGAGCAGCGCAGAGCGGCCAGGCAGCTAAAGCAGCAGCAGATCCAGCGGGGAGAAGGCTCCACAGCAATGGCGACTGTTGCGGAGCGCAGATCCCTGCCTAGTCCAGAAATGATGTTGGGACAGTCTTGGAGCAACTGGGTCGATGCTGCCATAGCCAAAGGCAACGACGGTGAGTGCTCGTGCGTACTGGATGTGTGTGTAGTCGAGATATGATCGTTAGCTTTTTTCCGATTGCGTGCAGTTTTGGGAATATGAAGACACGCTACTGGTAGCAACAGCAGAAGCAAGCAAGTGCAACTATTTGTGTCTGTATTCGATTGCCTCATTTTAGGTGCTGAATCGGAGGAAAGTTTGAAGGAGTTCGGGAAAAATCGAGAAGCCATGCGATTGTGCAGGGATGGTGAGTGTTCTCTCTTTTGTCAGAGCCAATGAGTGTTTTGGTGGGTTGCACACACACTTCACATGCACCAGCTGAAATCTGGTTGTTCTGTTGAACAAGTGCACCAGACTGACCTGTGACAACGCAAGTCTGATCAATCAATGATATAGCCCTGGAATCTATGGCCACTAGTTGACATCTTGAAGAGGAGACTTCTATCCTCTTCCTAAGTAGGTGCACACCACAGCTAACAACCAGCCAGGGCTTATTCAGTGGGGTAGAAAGACAGAAATGTAATGTGATAAAGCTGACATGATTGTTTATTATACACAACAGATAATTATTTAGTCTGTTTTACACTATAATTTCTGTCTGTCTGTTCTGTATCATTGTGCCCACCTGAAAAGCCCTGATGTGCACCGTTAGGGGAGGGGCACACTCAGTGTGGTGACAGCACTTTCACAGTTAAAATGGGAGCAACGAGTCTGTCATTAAGAATAACTGCTACTCTTGATGGAAATTGCTTGAAACCTCCAATGACTTTCCTATGTCAGTTGAATATTTATAGTGCTTCTAAACTACTACACACTCACATTTGTTGAGAACAGTTTTATAAGCACATTCAAAGTGCTCTATATTTACAATATTAACCACAGAATGGCCTTACTGTTTTTTTTGTTTGGACGCTATGATTTATAATTGAATTATTACATGGGTTGGTGTCAGTGATTTGATAAAGACTGTCATGAAATGTTTAATTACCATGCTATACAAATGGTGAAGACAAAGGTTGGAAGACAATTACATATTAGTGAGAATGCAAATTCGAATGGTTTTGATACGTTTGGTGCCAATGTGAGAGTTAAGTCGATCCGTATTTATTTTATTGAACCGTTATTTAACTAGGCAAGTTAAGAACATATTCTTATTTACAATGACGACCTACCAAGAGTAAAAAAGCATCCTGCGGGGAAGGGGCTGGGATTAAACATACAAATATCTACACACTACTGATAATGAATGCCACCGACAGCTGACTCTGCAGAAGTGAAATGTGGCAGTGTCTCACAGTAAGGTGTCGACACTGAAACAGCACCAGCTACATGTCTGAACTTCTGAAGGCCTCAATCTGGGCCCTGTTGTCAGGCAGTTAAGGTTCCGGAACAATTTCAAATGAACCTAAACAGACAGATATCACTTATTTTTGAAAATGGAAATATTTGTTAGGAACAGGAGAAGGTGACATGAACAATACCCAGATGTTCAGATTTTTCTAGTTTGTGTAATAATAATGTATTGGATTTAAATAGCACCTTTCTACCAACTGAGGTTCTCAAAGCATTTATCAAGTAATGGGGAAACTCACCTCATCCACCACCAATGTGTGGCACCCACCTGGGTGAACCATTTTGTGCCAGAATGCTAACGACACATCAGCTAGCATGATGAGGACTGATATATGCCATTTAGGAATGAAGGGGGTGATTAGGTAGCCATGATGGAAATGGGGGACCAATTTGGGAATTTAGCCAGGACACCGGTGTTAAAACCCCTACTCGTGCCATGATATTTTTAATGACCACAGAGAGCCAGGACAGCAGTTTAACATCTCATCCAAAAGACAGTACCCTATGCAGGGGTATGTTCCCTTCACTGTCCTGGGGGATTTGAATTCTATCTTAAGACCAGAGTGCCCCCTGCTAGCCCTTCAACACTACTTCCAGCTGAATCTGGTCTCCCATCCATGACCGACCCTGCTTAGCCTCAGAGGCACGCCAGCAGTGGGATGCAGGGTGGTATGCTGCTGGTGTGACCTGCAGGATCCAATGGGATTATATAAAGTGCATTCAGAAATTATTAAAACCCCTTGACTTTTTCCACATTTTGTTACGTTAAGGCCTTATTTTAAAATGTATTAAATTGTTTTTCTTCCTCCCTCATCAATGTACACACAATACCCCATAATGACAAAGAAAAAAACAGGATTTATATATTTTTGAAAATGTATTAATAAACTGATATCACATTCAGACCCTTTACTTTATTGAAGCACCTTTGGCAGCAATTACAGCCTTGAGTCTCCTTGGGTGTGACGCTACAAGCTTGGCACACCTGTATTTGAGGAGGTTCTCTGCAGATCCTCAAGCTCTGTCAGGTTGGATGGGGAGTGTTGCTGCACAGTTATTTTCAGGTCTCTCCAGAGATGTTTGACCGGTTTCAAGTCCGGGCACTGGCTAGGCCACTCAAGGACATTCAGAGACTTGTCCCAAAGCCACTCCTGCGTTGTCTTGGCTGTGTGCTTAGGGTCGTTTTCGTGTTGAAGGTGAACCTTTGCCCTAGTCTGAGGTCCTGAGACTTCGGAGCAAGTTTTTCTTCAAGGATCTCTCTGCACTTTGCTCCGTTCATCTTTCCTTCGATCCTGACTAGTCTCTCAGTCCCTGCTGCTGAAAAACATCCCCACAGCATGATGCTGCCACCACCATGCTTCACCGTAGGGATGGTGCCAGGTTTTCTCCAGAAGTGATGCTTGGCATTCAAGCCAAAGAGTTCAATCTTGGTTTCATCAGACCAGAGAATCTTGGGTCCTTTAGGTTTCTTTTGGCTAACTCCAAGTGGACTGTCTTGTGCCTTTTACTGAGGAGTGGCTTCTGGAAGCTTCTCCCATCTCCCCAGAGGAACTCTGGAGATCTGTCAGTGACCATCAGGTTTTTGGTCACCAGCCTAACCCAGGCCCTTCTCCCCCAACTGCTCAGTTTGGCTGGGCGGGCCAGCTCTAGGAAGATTCTTGGTGGTTCCAAACTGCTTCCGTTTAAGAATGATGGAGGCCACTGTTCTTGGGGACCTTCAATGCTGCAGACATGTTTTGGTACCCTTCCCCAGATATGGGCCTCGACCTTATGGCTTGATTTTTACTCTGACGTGCACGTCAACTGTGTGACCTTTATAGACAGGTGTGTGCCTTTCCAAATCATGTCCAATCAAAATGAATTTACCACAGGTGGACTCCAAGTTGTAGAAACATGTCAAGGATGATAAATGGAAACAGGATGCACCTGAGCTCAATTTGGAGTCTCCTAGCAAAGCATTTCTGATTTATATTTTTAATAAATTTGAAAACGTTTCTAAAAACCTGTTTTCGCTTTGTCATTATGGGGTATTGTGTGAAGACTTTATTTTAATACATTTTAGAATAAGGCTGTAACAAAATGTGGGTAAGGGGTCTGAATGCACTGTAAGTGCAACAAACTGCTGACTAGATGTAAGAAAATGGGAGAGCTGATCGTGTCCTTAAAACATCAATAGAATACAACTTTGTTGTCCTTTGGTTAGAACAGAAATGTATCTTCTGCCTTTCCCAGCACCCTTGAGGTACACACATAAACGTTACGAGGCACAGAGTCAGCTGCAATGCAGCGCCCCTGGATGGAGAAAAATTGTGGGGATTTAAGTCCCTTGCCCAAGGGCTCCACGGCAGGAGATGGTACATGGGATCAAAGATCTGCAAGGATCTTGCTGCCCTGTGTCTGTGTGCAGCCAGCCTCTGTGCTCTGAGTATCCAATATCTGCTACTACTCTACCTAGATCATTCATCACTGCCATTGAAGAGGAAGGTGAACTTAACTGCATTCTACTTTCTCTCCTTCTCTCTCATCTCCATACCACACAAGAAAATGGGGAATGAAATGGCACATGGAGTTTCACCAATTTTTTTTTAATGTTGGATGCTTCAAAAGTGCAGTGCCACTGCCAATGTCCTGAATGCAGAGTGGATTGGTGAGTCAGATGGTGCTCATTTAAGAGACCAGTTAGACCAGTCACTAACCCTGTGTTTAGTACAGGTCAGCTTGTTAATTCCCCCATACACAGCAGTAAATTACTTTTCTAAGAGCACAGGTAGGCTTTTGTGTGGACTTGAATAGCCAGAGCCTCGGAAACGTTGGTGACATTTCAAGTGTCCTCAGCCGTGTGTTGGAGGGCCTTGTCTGCTACGGCGTGTGGGCGGGCACTCTGGGTGATCTCTTAATTAGCCCCTTCATTAGCTCTTTGTTGTTCTCCTTGTAAGGGTAAATGTTGAGCTCTCCTTGTCTCCCAGTGTGCCACTCTGATTTCCATGATGGAGTCTTGTATTTGTGTTTATTATGGATCCCCCTTGGCAGCAGCTACTCCTCCTGTGGTCCAAACACATTAAGGCACTTACATCACACATACAACAAAAGATAAAACAGTACATCATATAACATTATTACACCACAACATATCTACAAGAAAAAGTGTATAATACCACCATACAACAATATTTGTGGTCAGAGAAAGGCCCTAATGATTGTCAGACTCCAGCCACCTAGAGAGCGAGAAAGGGAATAGAAGGACCATGCGGTATTGGAGGGATTGTCAAAGACTCCAGCCACCCTAGTCCTAAGACTGTTCTCTCTGCTACTGCACGGCAAGCAGTACCAGAGCGCCAAGTCTAGGTCCAAAGGCCTTAACAGCTTCTACCCCCAAGCAATAAGACTCCTGAACAGCTAATCAAACGGCTACCCAAACTATTTGCATTGCCCCCCCCCCCACCTTTAAAAAGAAATGTTTTATTTTTATTTACACCACTCTCTGTCATCTATGCATAGTCACTTTAATAACTCTACTTACATGTACATATTACCTAAACTAACCTGTGCCCCTGCACATTGACTCTGTACCGGTACCCCCTTGTATCTAGTCTCATTATTGTTATTTTACTGTTGCACTTTAATTACTTATTACTTTTATTTATTTTTCTTATCCATATATTTTTTTAACTGCATTGGTGGTTAGGGGCTCGTAAGTTAGTGAAATGCTAAGGTCTACTACAGCTGTTGTATTAGGCACATGTGGCAAATAAAATTTGATTTGTGACTGGTGGTGTTGAGCACATGAATGAATCCACCAACCAACCAATTGCCTCTGTTAAGCATTTAACTAACGCAACGACTGACCGAGGTTGAACATTTTAACTTTAATTAACAGTGGATTGCAGTTTTCTGGTCACATAAGATAATATGCCATATGCATTCCTGTGAATGAAGGTGTTCTTTTTTTGCCTGGATGATTTCGTTTATTTGAATATTTGCAGGTACGGCCCAAGTGACAGTCTGTGCCTCAGTTGCTCTTCATCCTCTCTTGTTTATTTGAAGTTACAGATCATTCACAGGCTCTGCCACTGGCTGTAGTTATCCTGCCTGCTTCACCCCTTAGGTGTGTAGCGTGTGGGTAGCCTGTCAGTGTGTTTCTGCAGCAGTTAACCTTTGGAGTGCTGACTCGGTCATCTTCTTGTTCTTATCACTAGGTTGTTTCCTGTACTGTTAAATTGGGCTGGTACCCTCTTTGTGTGTGTGTGTAATCTATATGAGGGTACAATCAGTTTTTGTCTGGAATGATTCTCACACCTGTATTAACCATAATTATCCTAGAGTATTGAATGCTTAGTTGCCTAGGCTTTATCTCCCTCTGTCCATAACACTACATGTTTTCAAATGTTTCATTCAGAAACTTCCTGTGTCTACCTCCCTACAGTTTACAATAGATACTGGTTGTCTTTATCCTGTTCATCTGTGTTTCCCCCCCCTCTATGGAACCACAGACATGCCCATATTTGGCCAGTGTCCAGCACAGGATGACTTCTACCTGGTGATGTGCAGCCACTGCAGTCAGGTGGTGAAGCCCCAGGCCTTCCAAGCACACTACGGTAAGTCTCACACACACAAACCGAGCTGATCCAGGGTCGGGTTTAATAGCTTTTTGTTTTATAGCTCTTCTGAAGGGTTTGGGCAGGGAGAGCATATTCTAGACTTGTGCATTGGGGAAACCTGCTCGGCACTAATCTCTGTCAGGATGACACAAATATAGAGTGCGTGTGCATGCATGTTCAGACACTATCACATTCAAAAGGATTAAAGCACCCCTCCCATGTACCTCTACACTCTCTATAACGTAACATGAGAAAGGAGCGCTCAGGCTTTTGATTTCCACCGCCTAAGACTTGTTTACAATTCTCCTGTTAATATTTGATGTGCTCCTCCGAGTCCACGCCTCTGTGAGTGAAGTCAAATGTATTGTTTTAGCATGTTAAGCTGTCCCTGAGATGTCTGAAGAGGTCTTAAAAGTACTACAAAGAGTAAAGGAGTATATTTTTCCCCCTCCGCTGTGAGATCTTAAACTGTCTTTTTGGCCGGAACGCTGGGAAGAATTGATGAATTATGGATTTTAGAATCAAGAGATCGCTTTGCTGTGTATCTCGTTAAATCCAGCTTGGTGAACCCTCTGTGCTCACACACACACACCCACCCATGTGCTTCAGTGCAATTATTAAGAGAACTGCTCTCTCCACAGACACAGTGAGCACCTGTGAGGCAGAGGGTTAGATAATGTGGTGTAAACTCTCTCTCCCTCTCTGGCTAATTTGTCTCCATGATAGGTGCTTTAGGTTAAAGTTTGGAGACCTTTTAAAATAGATTGTTGTCTGTAAAATGTATAGTCCTACCTTCCCCTACAGTTATCATTGACACCTCTAGTAAAAAAGAGCAAGGTATTATCTGTTAATTGAGCTGTTTCATTGAAGGATGACTTTTTTTGTGAAATGGCCTAGTCTAAACTGACAGAGAACCCTATCTTGTGTAATTCTTGAAGAATTTGTGTTTAATAACACATACAGTGCCTTTAGAAAGTATTTATACCCCTTGACTTATTCTACATTTTGTTGCGTTACAGCCTGAATTCAAAATTGATTAAATAGATGTATTTTCTCACCCATCTACACAATACCCTGTGAAAACATGTTTTTCTAATTTATTGAAAATGATCTACAGAAATATCTCATTTACATAAGTATTCACACCCCAGAGTCAATACTTTGTAGAAGCACCTTTGGCAGAGATTACAGATGTGAGTCTTTCTGGGTAAGTCTCTAAGCTTTCCACTCCTGGATTGTGGAACATTTGCCCATTTTATTATTTTCAAAATTCTTCAAGCTCTGTCAAATTGGTTGTAGATCATTGCTAGACAACAATTCACTGGCAATCAAACATTCACTGGCATCTTGGTTATCAACTTCAGTGTAGATTTGGCCTTGTATTTTGGAATATTGTCCTTATGAAAGGTGAATTCATCTCCCAGTGTCTTGTGGAAAGCAGACTGAACCAGGTTTTCCTCTAGGATTTTGCCGGGGCTGAGCTCCATTCAGTTTTTTTTAGTCCTTTAAACTCCCCAGCCCTTGACGATGACAAGCATACCCATAACATGATGCAGCCAACACTATGCTTAAAAATATGAAGAGTGGTACTCCGTAAGGTGTGGTATTGGATTTGCCCCAAACATAATGCTTTGTATTCAGGACACAAAGTTGATTGCTTTGCCACATTTTTATGCAGTATTACTTTAGGGCCTTGTTGAAAACTGTATGTATGTTTTGGGATATTTTTATTCTGTACAGGCTTCCTTGTTTTCAATCTGTCAATTAGATTAGTATTGTGCAGTAACTACAATGTTGTTGATCCTTCCTCCAGTTTTCTCCTATCACAGCCATATAACTCTGACTGTTTTAGTCACCACTGTTCTCATGGTGAAATCCCTGAGCAGTTTCCTTCCTCTCCGGCAACTGAGTTAGGAAAGATTCCTGTATTCTTGTAGTGACTGAGTGTATTGATACTCCAGCCAAAGAGTAATTAATAACTTAATCATGCTGTTTTTTATGGTTTTTTTTTTACCCATCTTACCAATAGTTGCTTTTCTTTGCGAGGCATTGGAAAACCTCCTTGGTCTTTGTGGTTGAATCTTTGTTTGAAATTCACTTCTTGACTGAGGGACAGAGAATTGTATGTGTAGGGTAAAGAGATATGGTAGCCATCTAAAAAATCACTAAAACACTATTATTGCACATAGGGAGAGTCCATGCCACTTATTATGTGATCTGTTAAGCCAATTCCTACTCCTGAACTTATTTAGACTCGCCATAAAGGGGTTGAGTACTTATTGACTCAAGACATTTCAGCTTTTCGTTTTTAATAAGCAAAATAAAAAAAAAAAAAAACCTAGTTCCACGTTGACATGTTTTTTTTGTGTGTGTAGGCCAGTGCCCAGCAAATCTCAATTTTAAGTTCAAACTATACCACAGCGAAATGTGGAAAAAGTCAAGGGGTGGGAATACTTTCTGACATGTCCAACATAAAGTGCCTTCAATGTCCTCACGCAGAGGAACGGTGTGAACGGCGTGCTTTTAGTAGCTTTAGTATGGATCTTTCAGTCTTTAGAACAAATTAGTTTGTTAAATGTCTTGCAAGCAATTTGCTTTTTAAACTTTAATTGGAATATTCACTTGATCTACCTGGTATAGAGGTCCTGCCATCCAGGACCTCTATTATACCAGGCAGTGTCAGAGGAAGGCCCTAAAAATCGTCAGACTCCAGCCACCCTAGTCATAGACTTTTCTCTCTGCTACTGCATGGCAAGCAGTACCGGAACGCCAAGTCTAGGTCCCAAGAGGCTTCTTAACAGCTTCTACCCCCAAGCCGTAAGACTCCTGAACATCTAATCAAATGGCTACCCAGACTATTTGCACCCCTTTACGCTGCTGTTACTCTGTTATTATCTGTGCATAGTCACTTTAATAACTCTAACTAAATGTACATATTACCTGAACTAACCGGTGCCCCCACACATTGACTCTGTACCGGTACCCGTCTGTATATAGCTTGTTATTGTTATTTTACTGCGGCTGTTTAATTATTTGGTACTTTAATTTATTTTCTCCTTGAACTGCATTGTTGGTTAGGGGCTCGTAAGTAAGCATTTCGCTGTAAGGTCTACTACACCTGTTGTATTCGACACATGTGGCAAATAAAATTAGATTTTATATCTCCAGTTTTATAGTGTAAACCAGGTGAGCCTCTGGCCTGTATTCTCTTCCTTTAGGTGTCTGAAAACGAATGGCACTTCCTTCAATTTCTACTCTGGGCTGGTCACTTAAGTTCCACCTGTGTCCCAATATGCATACTAGTGTTGCGCTGTATACTGGTATATCACGGTACCAAAATGTCATGATACTTATGATACCAACATTTTTGAGTACTGTATAGTACCGTTTCATATTATACTATCACATTTTTTGGGCCATAACAATCTAAAGAACCCACTGGCGAGCACATATTATAACGTTTTTATGAATTCAGTTTGGCTTATAAATGTAATAATACAAAATGTAAGCAACAGAAACTAGTCTCTTTTTTTCCGCTGGTCCAATACTGTCCACTTCACTTTCATGCGCATGTCATGTGTGGCAGCGCTAACCTGCTGATATGTGGCAGCGCTAACCCGCTGATATGTGGCAGCGCTAACCCGCTGATATGTGGCAGCGCTAACCCGCTGATATGTGGCAGCGCTAACCCGCTGATATGTGGCAGCGCTAACCCGCCAGGCGCATCCCCTTCCAGCCATCACTCACCTGCACAAGGCAGTTGAAGTAGGCTTTGCAAGTTCGCAGTGCTAAAGAGGAAAAACAGCTTCACGACAGGCATGCTTGCAACTTTACAGCAAAGAAAACAACTTGTCTCTAGCTCAAACAGGGAAAAAAAATTGTTGATAAAATTTCAAACACTATGCCACTGGCTGTTTTAAACTAACCCTGGGCCACTAATTATTGGTTTGATGACAAACAATGTTGTGAAGTCATGTTACCTAGCTTGTAACCTAGTAACTTGACAGTAATTCTCGGCAAATTTGATTGGCACAGTTAGAAAGGAAAGGGTTCTGCTTGTCATGAGATGTGCTTCAAAGGTATGATTTATATAGGCCTAATGTAAGCCTAACCTATACTGAACAAAAATATAAACCCAACATGCAAAAATGTAAAAGATTTTACTGAGTTCCAGTTCATATGGAAATTAGTCAATTGAAATAAATTCATTAGGCACTAACCTATGTATTTCCCATGACTGGGAATACAGATGCACATCTGTTGGTCACAGATGCCTTAAATGGACCTCAGGGTGTCTTTGTGGTGTTTCTGTACATTCAAATTACCACCAATAAAATGTAATTGTGTTCATTGTCTGTAGTTTATGCCTGCCCATACCATAACCCCATCGCCACCATGGGGCACTCTGTTGACAAATTTGACATCAGCAAACCTCTCACCCACACGACACCATACATGTGTTCTGCGGTTGTAAGACCAGTTGGACATACTGCCAAATTCTCTAAAACGATGTTGGAGGTGGCTTATGGTAGAGAAATTAAATTCTCTGGCAAAAGCTCTCATGGACATTCCTGCAGTCAGCATGCCAATTGCACACTCCTTCAAAACACAGTCTGTGGCATTTGCTGTGACAACACATTTTAGTGACCTTTTATTGTCCCCAGCACAAGGTCCAACTGTGTAATGATCAAGCTGTTAAATTAGCTTGATATGCCACAGCTGTCAGGTGGACGGATTATCTTGGCAGAGGAGAAATGCTCACTAAAAGGGATGTAAACAAATGTGTGCAAAATTTGAGAGGACTTTGCTTTCTTTGCATATGGAACATTTCTGGGATCTTTTATGAAAAATATTTATTTTTGTTCAGTGTGTATCTAAAAATGCTAACATCGGCATCGGCCCAATGTCTAGTTTAACACTGATTGGTAAAACCGATGTCAAAGCTGACATGCATAGTTACATGACGTAATGGCGGCACTTTAAAATTTAGCGCTACACGTGCAACACAGCATTCCTAACCTAGCCCACAATGTCTGCTGTGTGGATCGAGCAGTCAACAAGTCGAGCAGTCATTTGAAAGAGTAAAAGAATTTCAGTGAGACAACTCCATGGCAAAGTCCATTTACGCCAAGATAATGGACTTTATTGTCCTTGACAATCAACAGTTTTCTGTCGTGGGTGATGTTGGCTTTCACCGACTGGTTGAGCACTGGTACACTGCCAAGTGCGCTATTTTTCAGATGTTGCCCAACCGGAGTTGCACAGTAATCAAGTCACTGCTAAAAAAAATATTTAAACATTGCGTCACTGCTATTAGCTTCAAGACTGACAATTGGACCATGCTGAGTCTGACAGCACAGTGGATCATCGAGGATTTCGTACTGAGGAGGTTATATTGCATGCTTATGAATGTGCTGGTTGTCATACCGCTGCTGCCATTTCAATGGCATTTGTTTGAGAACATGTTTGAAACTTGGAAATATGAACATACTAGCTAGCTCCATTCGAACAACTGACTCGAGAAATAAGCTCATCAACTTAGCCTGAGACAGACGTGATACCTCTGTCATGGCATTAAAACACCTGCTCAACAAAGTGATTTGGTGGTGTTCTCTCTTCACTGTGTTGCCAACGTGCTCAATACTATGTACAAGGACCGCTACTTCGATGCAGACAATAAACAAGGTTTACGTGAAATGTTACATACACAGCTGGACAAGATGGAAACGGACACCGTGACGAAGAGGCGCCACAGACTGAGCTGAAACTTCACTGTTTGACATGTATGATGAAATCCTGGTTGAGAATTGACTGAACAAATGAACCCATGAAACAGCACAGCAAGTAAGAAATAGGTTTTGATTTGTTTTACTGGTAATGGGGACATATGTAATTGCCCCCCAAAAATACTTTTTGGTGTGTGTGTAACCATTATTTAACTAGGCAAGTCAGTTAAGAACAAATTCTTATTTATAATCACGCCAAACCCGGACGACACTGGGCCAATTGTGCCCCACCCTATGGGACTCCCAATTACGGCCGGGTGTGATTCATCCTGGATTCGAACCTGGGACTGTAGTGACTCCTCTTGCACTGAGATGCAGTGCCTTTAAAACGCTGTGTGTGTTAACTATTTAACTGTATTAGAATGCTTAAAAGGCCGCTAAAATTTTAAACATTGTTTTTTTGGGGGCAAGGAAAGCATAGGATATCCCTATCGGCCAAAAATGTCATATCGGTGCATCACTACTTTCTGGTGTTATTTACATTCTGTTTAGTTCCTAACGTTTTTAAATTTGGGGGCAGCGTGCATGTGTTTGGTCTGTGTGTTAACTGAAGAGGTTTCATGCTGTTTTCCCCTTACTGCCACAGTGACATGCAGATCAGTATGCATGTATATTCCTTCCTCCCATTCCTCCAGCCAAATCACAGCTAGGCCTTTGCAAATATCAGCAAAGTTGCCATTTTATGCCACGTTCTATTATACAGTCGTGGCCAAAAGTATTGAATGGCATAACTATTAATTTCCACAAAGTCTGCTGCTTCAGTGTCTTAAGATATTTTTGTCAGATGTTACTAGCATTTCATAAGTGTCAAAGGCTTTTATTGACAATTATATGAAGTTGATGCAAAGAATCAATATTTGCAGTGTTGACCGTTCTTTTTCAAGACCTCTGCAATCTTCCCTGGCATGCTGTCAATTAACTTCTGGGCCACATCCTGACTGATGGCAGCCCATTCTTGCATAATCAATGTTTGGAGTTTGTCAGAATTTGTGGGTCTTTGTTTGTCCACCCGCCTCTTGAGGATTGACCACAAGTTGTCAATGTGATTAAGGTCTGGGGAGTTTCTTGGCCATGGACCCAAAATATCGATATCTTGTTCCCCAAGCCACTTAGTTATCACTTTTATCTTATGGCAAGGTGCTCCATCATGCTGGAAAAGGCATTGTCTATCATCAAACTGTTCCTGGATGGTTGGGACAAGTTCTTGGATGTTGGTACTATTCATGGCTGTGTTCTTAGGCAAAATTGTGAGTGAGCCCACTCTCTTGGCTGAGAAGCAACCTCACACATGAATGGTCTCAGTATGCTTTACTGTTGGCATGACACAGGACTGATGGTAGCGCTCACCTTGTCTTTTCAAGACAAGCTTTTTTTCCGGATGCCCCAAACAATCGGAAAGGGGATTCATCAGAGAAAATGACTTTACCCCAGTCCTCAGCAGTCTAATCCCTGTACCTTTTGCAGAATATCCGCATGTCCCTGATGTTTTTCCTGGAGAGAAGTGGCTTCTTTGCTGCTCTTCTGGACACCAGGCCATCCTCAAAGTCTTTGCCTCACAGTGCTTGCAGATGCACTCACACCTGCCTGCTGCCATTCCTGAGCAAGCTCTGTACTGGTGGTGCCCCGAACCCGCAGCTGAATCAACTTTAGGAGACGGTCCTGGCGCTTGCTGGATTTTCTTGGGCGTGCTGAAGCCTTCTTCACAACAATTGAACCGCTCTCCTTGAAGTTCTTGATGATCCGATAAATGCTTGATTTAGGTGCAATCTTACTGGCAGCAATATCCTTACCTGTGAAGCCCTTTCTGTGCAAAGCAATGATGACTGCACGTGTTTCCTTGCAGGTAACCATGGTTGACAGAGGATTTAGTAGAGACAGTAGATTTATTTATCTGTTATTTTACCAGATAAGTTGACTGAGAACACGTTCTCATTTGGGGAATAGTTACAGGGGAGAGGGGGATTAATGAGCCAATTGTAACGGATGAACAATGATTCTAAGCACCACCCTCCTTTTGACACTTCCAGTCTGTTTTTTGAACTCAATCAGCATGACAGAGTGATCTCCAACCTTGTCCTCGTCAACACTCACACCTGTGTTAACGAGAGAATCCCTGACATGTCAGCTGGTCCTTTTGTGGCAGGGCTGAAATGCAGTGGAAATGTTTTTGGGGATTCAGTTCATTTGCATGGCAAAGAGGGACTTTGCAATTAATTGCAATTCATCTGATCACTCTGAACATTCTGGAGTATATGGAAATTGCCATCATACAAACTGAGGCAGCAGACTTTGAAAATTAATATTTGTCATTCTCAACTTTTGGCCACAACTGTACAGTGCGAAGTTAAATGCAATTTGTTGTATTGAGTAGAAGTGTGAATATCAGTGACAGGTTTTAGCACATGACATAACATTTAGAAAACTACAACGAGCGTCGGGGGGGATGGGTGAACAGTTAATTAGGCCACCCTGAATTTTTTTCCACTGTGGTATTGCAATAAAAATCAACATCAAATTTGATTTGTCACTTACACATGGTTAGTAGATGTTAATGCGAGTGTAGCGAAATGCTTGTGCTTCTAGTTCTGACTATGCAGTAATAACCAACGAGTAATCTAACCTAACAATTCCACAACTACTACCTTATACACACAGGTGTAAAGGGATAAATAATATGTATATGAATGAGTGATGGTACAGAATGGCACAGGCAAGATGCAGTAGATGGTATCGATTTACAGTATACATATGAGATGAGTAATGTAGGGTATGTAAACATTATATTAAGTAGCATTGTTTAAAGTGGCTAGTGATACATTTTTTTACATCAATTTCCATCCATTTCCATTATTAAAGTGGCTGGAGTTGAGTCAGTGTGTTGGCAGCAGCCACTCAATGTTAGTGGTGGCTGTTTAACAGTCTGATGGCCTTGAGATAGAAGCTGTTTTTCAGTCTCTCGGTCCCTGCTTTGATGCACCTGCACTGACCTTGCCTTCTGGATGATAGCGGGGTGAATAGGCAGTGGCTCGGGTGGTTGTTGTCCTTGATGATCTTTGTGGCCTTCCCGTGACATCGGGTGGTGTCCTGGAGGGCAGGTAGTTTGCCCCCGGCGATGCGTTGTGCAGACCTCACTACCCTCTGGAGAGCCTTACGGTTGTGGGCGGAGCAGTTGCCGTACCAGGCGGTGATACAGCCCGACAGGATGCTCTCGGTTTTGCATCTGTAGAAGTTTGTGTGTTTTTGGTGACAAGCCGAATTTCTTCAGCCTCCTGAGGTTGATGAGGCGCTGCTGCGCCTTCTTCACCACGCTGTCTGTGTGGGTGGACCAATTCAGTTAGTCCGTGATGTGTACGCCGAGGAACTTAACTTACTACCCTCTCCACTACTGTCCCATCGACGTGGATAGGGGGGTGCTCCCTCTGCTGTTTCCTGAAGTCCACAATCCTCTCCTTTTTGTTTTGTTGACACCAATAGCACCAATATTACTTGTTGTCATGATGCTTGGCCTGGTATCGTTAGTAAAATGATGGTATCGTGACAACACTAATGCACACATTACTTCACACAATAACACCATAGTGCCCTCAAAGCTCATCACTAAGCTAAGGACCCTGGGACTAAACACCTCCCTCTGAAACTGGACCCTGGACTTCCTGACGGGCCGCCCCCAGGTGGTAAGGGTAGGTAACAACACATCAGCCACGCTGATCCACAGCACGACGGCCCTTCCTGTACTCCCAGTTCACTTATGACTGAATGACTCCACCATCATTAAGTTTGCAGATGACACAACAGTGGTAGGCCTGATCACCGACAACGATGTGACCGCCTATAAGGAGGAGGTCAGAGACCTGGCCATGTGGCGCCAGGATAACAACCTCTCCCTCAACATGGTCAAGACAAAGGAAGATGATTGTGGACCACAGGGAAAGGAGGAATGAGCACACCCCCATTCTCAACGACGGGGCTGTAGTGGAGCAGGTTGAGAGCATCACCAACAAACTATCATGTCCAAACACACCAAGACAGTCGTGAAGAGGGCCTGACGAAGCCTATTTCTCCTCGGGAGACTGCAAAGGTTTGGCATGGGTCCTCAGAAAGTTCTACAGCTACGCCATTGAGAGCATCCTGACTGGTTACATCACTACCTGGTATGGCAACTGCTCGGCCTCCGACCGCAAGGCTCTACAGAGGGTAGTGCGTACGGTAGTGCGTAGTGTCCTGTCATCCAGGATCTCTACACCAGGCGGTGTCAGAGGAAGGCCCTAAAAGTTGTCAGACTCCAGCCACCCTAGTCATAGACTGTTCTCTGCTACCACATCGATGGCAAGCGGAACCGGAGTGCTTAGTCTAGGTACAAAAAGGCTTCTACTCCCAAGCCATGAGACTCCTGAACAGCTAATCAAATGGTTTCCCATTTGACTATTTGCGTTCCCCCCCCCCCCCCTTTACATTGTTGCTACGCTGTTTATTATCTATGCATAGTCACTAACTCTACCTACGTGTACATATTTCCTCGATTACCTCGACAAACCTGTGCCCCCTTCACATTGACTCTGTACTGGTAGCCCCTGTATATAGCCTCGCTATTGTTATTTTACTGCTGCTCTTGAATTATTTATTTGCATTTTTTAATTTATTCTTTTTTTTTTAAACTTATTTTTCTAAACTGCAATGTTAAGGGCTTGTAAGCATTCACTAAGGTCTACACACCTGTTGTATTCAGTGCATGTGTCAAATAAAATTAGATTTATGTTAGTGTGGACATTGGGATCCATACTATTTAAATTGACCAGTCAAGGCCACAGGTTTCAGTGGAATCACTACTCTCTCTTTACAATGCAGTGTTTGTTTCTTTTTCAAAGGAAATGTTGAATAAACAGCTAAGCCTGTAATATTTCACCTGATTATTGCTGGTAATACAGTGATCAGGATTGACCACAAGAGGGAGACGAGTGTCATTGGTGATACTCATTGGTCCTGTGGCAAGAGTCACAGCAATCATCGACTAATAGCAAATGTGAATAGAGGAGCAAATACAGAAGTTTGTACTTTCCTCATAAATTGAGGTTAGCCTAGTGCTGGTGTGGTTGCACCTGACTACTACAGTGTAGTTCATTAACAGGACTTTCTACTTAAATGTTGTGCAATAACGTTGATCCAGATAGCTCACACGCTGGTACCACAGACTGCCTGTCAGTCTCATCTGCATAATCTCTGTGATTTGATAGGCTCGGCATTATGAAGTTCCATAATAGGCCTGTTCATTCATTGGTTATCCAGTGTACCGTGTGTTAATGCAGGACTCAACTGTTTCTATCTGAAGCCGACTGAACTTGTCTGGTCAGTGAAACACTAGTGAACTTCTATTAAAATAATGAGCGCATCTCTGCAAGGTACCACAGAGGGACCCTCCCTTTCTGCCCTGGATGTGGTCTGTGTAGGGACCCTCCCTTTCTGCCCTGGATGTGGTCTGTGTAGGGACCCTCCCTTTCTGCCCTGGATGTGGTCTGTGTAGGGACCCTCCCTTTCTGCCCTGGATGTGGTCTGTGTAGGGACCCTCCCTTTCTGCCCTGGATGTGGTCTGTGTAGGGACCCTCCCTTTCTGTCCTGGATGTGGTCTGTGTAGGGACCCTCCCCTTTTTGCCCTGGATGTGGTCTGTAGAGGGACCCTCCCCTTTTTGCCCTGGATGTGGTCGGTGTAGGGACCCTCCCTTTCTGCCCTGGATGTAGTCTGTGTAGTTTTATATGACTTTCACTCCATGAAGCCAGTGTTGCTGCTGGTAGGAAGGCCATTAGCTGAGAGTCTGCTGAAGGTCAATGCACTGTGATTCTCCCATCTAGACTGTCACCTCATTCTCCTGTATTGCTTGAAGCCCATCCATATGCTGTTTGAACAGTGGGGCCCCTGGGTATAGTACAGGGAGCAGCTAGCCTGGCGCTGTGGGCAGGAGTGACACTCTGGAGTTTAAACAGGCACTCGGCAGGCAGCTCCGCTCCTCTTATTCATCCATTTATTAATCCGGTCGCTGAACAAAGACCCTCTCCTCACAGCTATGTGAGTACTCAGCAGTGACTGACTGTGAGACTACAGATCTGGGATTAGCACAAGCAGAGCTATAGTATGCTCTGACGAGAACAGGCCTGCACTGTTGACAGGACCATGTAAATAATTTTGATTGCTTTGTGTAGCCTACACTGAGTGCTGTAGGCCTATGCTGTGGCCCACTTTCCAAAATGTACCCCAGCAAGCCTGTCTCCTCCATCGTCAGGGATTTCCCGGCCCTCTAGAGAGACTACTGTTATTTGCTAGTGTGAGAATAGACCGTAATGCTGCTCCTCTCCTCTCTCTGTTTTCCTGTTCTATTGGTCTACCAGGACCTCTCGCTGGCTGGCTCTCAGCATTTGGCAGGCGTTGTGGGAACGTCATGCTGGGAAAGCCTGTTCACGCTTGTGTGGGTTATGCAGCGACGTCTGGCTTTGACTGAGTGGCAGCTATGGGTTGGGGGAGGTTGGCGAGAGGCTGTTGGGTGCTATCCTGTTAGCAGGAAGGCAGTGGGTCATGAGTAGGAGGGTGGAAGAGGTGTGAAGCTCCAGCTTGGCTCAGGGAGGGAGAAGAAGGGCCTGGAGCTGTTGCTCTGTTAGCTAGCTGGGGTGGTGTGGGGCTGGGAGTGGCAGCTGTGCATTCTGTCCTGCTCTACTGCTGCTCTCTCACTGAGACAGCCTCGGCATGCAGCCCAGACCTGCATGGGCTTAGCAGAAGGTTAGTTGGAGTTTCGTTTTAACTCTCCACGCCACCATGAGCCAGCCAGGCAGACTATTTCCTACTAATCCTGCTCTGATCTGCTCTATCTATTGCTCTCATCCTCTCGCTCCATTCTCTTGTTATCTGCCCTCTCATTCACTGATTGATTGTCTGTTTCTGTCTTTATGTCTGTAGGCTTATGTCTCTTCTTTCTGACACACTTTTCTCCATGGATAGAAGATGAAACATGTTTGTTGTGCTGCTCTGCTGGTTGGGAGGAGGTAGTGCAGTCGGTGTCTTAGCTGGCTGTAAAATGGTCAGATTAACCCTCAGGATTGGAACGGCCTTCAGTTGCTTCGGCCTGAAGAGCGAAACCTCTCGCATTCTCTCACATGCTTTCTTCTGCTCTTGCTGTATAACTTTAATTTTCTCTGTCTGTTTTACTTTCAATTGTCATGTAGTGTGCTTGTTCAGATTGTGTTAGTTTGTGGAGTGAGTGCTCAATAACATTAGAAATAACTGTTTAGGCTAAATACTGCAATGCAGATATTCCCTTTTGTCCTGTTCAGCAGCTCTTGTTTTTTCCTCTTAGTTGTATTTTTTTCTTCTGGTATTAGTATTTTCTTGTATCAGTTATTTTAAGCCTAACCGTTCCATTCTGTTTCAGACAGGAAATCAAGCTCATGACCCGTATTTTTATTTCAGGTGAATTGGCCTGGATCAGCAAGGCTTTCTAGTCTTTTTGTTTTTAAAACTACCTGTTTTTGACTTTGTATTAGTACATTTTTACCCACTTATACTAGTGTTTATTCACACATTGATTCCATGCACATTTATTGGAAAAATGTACCTGTCCAAAGGCCTGTTTCAAGAAAAAATGGAACACTAGTTACTACCTTCTGATTTATGTGCCTGTGTCGATGCTTGTTGGTCATGTCTCTGTGTGGACTGTAGTTCATCCCTAACCTGCTTTTCCCCTGACCCCTAGAGAGAAGACACAGCTCGGCCAGCATGCCCCCCTCCACCTCGGCCCCCTCGTCAGCCTTCTCCCTGTCTGCTCTGTCTCGGAGTAGGGGCAGTGGGGCGGGGGCCGGGGGTGTCAGTGGAGGGGCCATGGGCCGCTCCTCCAGTGGGACCAGCGCCGTGTCCAACTCCAAAATCCTCAAACCAGCCAAAGAGAAGCTGCCAGGCATCCAGCAGAGACCTCACTTCCCTCCCTTCAGGGAGCTCAATGACAAAATGTAAGCCATGCCTAACCTAGCTTCTGAATCATTAGCTTTTATTATTTTTTTCATAAGTTCATTTTTATTTAACTCGGCAGTCTGTGAGGAACAAGTTCTTATTTACAATGACAGCCTACCCCGGCCAAACCCGGATGACACTGGGCCAATTGTGCGCCGCCCTATGGGACTCTCAATCACGGCCGGATGTGATACAGCCTGGATTCAAACCAGGGACTGTAGTGACGCCTCTTGCACTGAGATGCAGGGCCTTAGACAGCTGCGCCACTCGGAAGCCCATGCTGAACCCAAGAAAAACGTGTTGTCATGTTGAACTTCATCCCCCCCCCGCCTCTGATAGCCCTGCTTTGTTTACTTCTCTCCCTTCAAGTCCTCCTCTCCCTGCTCCTAAGAAGTCTAGCTCTGACTGACATCTCCCCATACTACCCTCTATCTGAATGAGCCCCTTAAAGAGTGTTAAAAAGAGATCTTTTATCAAACTCCATTTGCAACCACTCAAAACATGTTGGCTTCTACTTGGGGATTTAAACACATTTCAAACTCTACCTAAACCTGTTCTGTTGAAATGAAATGATTTCTCTGAGATCTTTGCTTTGCTGCTATAGATAAATTAACTCTCTCCTCCTGCCATCCTTCACTTTGTCATCCATCTGTCCATCTCTCTCTTCCAGCCTGACCCCTGCGGTCAAAGTGGAGAAGATGCGTCTGAAGGTGGATGTGTGGGCCAAGCTGGTGCAGGCTCCCTTGGCCGCCACGACATCGTCCTCCTCCAGCAGCACTGTGAGCTCCTCATCACCCCTGAAGCCAGGCCTTAACTGTCCCTCCATACCAAAGGCTCCCTTGCTGGCCCCTGGCCAGATCCCCAATGGCAAGGGCCACATCTCCCTCTCTGCCCTGGACAAGAAGCAGGACAACAGTGCCAGTAACAGACAACACCTCCACAAGAGACTGTCAGGTGAGAGGAGATAAGGGATTGTCTGTAATATGGTTTGTTGCAATATATTTAGAACCTCAGTCATTTATCCAAGTACTGACATGTCATTGCCAAACAGTAAAATATCTGCTGATTTTATCCCAGAAATGCCACTAACTGAATACTGTTTTTCTGCTACCGCTCTCTTCCTTTCTCCTTTTCTTGTTCGCGCTCTCTTCCTTTCTTGTTCTCTCGCTCCTGTTCTCTCTTCCATCAGAACGTGAGTTTAATCCAGATATCCACTGTGGGGTCCTGGATATGACCGCTCGGAAGCCATGCACACGATCCCTAACATGCAAGGTACCAAGCCCTCTCTTCTGCCCCCCTTCTCTCTGTTCTGTTTGGTTAGGAAATATTCATTGTCACATTTCCTAGGTCTTTCAGCAACCTCCAGACTGAGTGCAGCTCATCCTGACCTAACATACCCTTTGGCCTTCTTCCTCCCTCAGACACATTCCCTAAGCCAGCGGAGGGCAGTGCTGGGCCGGAGGAAGCGCTTTGACACACTGTTGACTGAGCACAAGAGCAAAGCCCGGGAACGGGAGCTGCAGCACACCCACCCCCAGCAGATCCCCCCTCTCAGGGACCCCCACCCCTCACCCTCCCGGCTCGCCCCCACCACGACGCCCACCAGGTCGCCCAAGGCAACGGAGCCGCCGACGCCGCCACCAAGCCTTTGGTGCTCGGCAAACCCAAACCTCAAAATCCTGGTCTTCCACGGTGAGTCACTCCATGTACTCTTTCTGGGTACCCAACATCCAACAAATACTTATTACAATGTGGTACAGCCAGTACCTGCATCCCTGATGTGTGTTCGTAAATCACTGTTTCCTCTGCTCTAAGACTGAACAGCAGTATCTCTCAAGGAGGTGGCGGTTTCCTGGAAGACCCCTCGTTGGTCCACGAGTCGCCCCACCACTCCACACCCGCCCCCGACGGAGTCTCCTGCCTATCCAGTGACGAGGGGGAGAACGAGGAAAGGGAGGAAGGCACAGACAAACTGGACTGTCACTATTCAGGTTACCAACCACGGCCGGCAGCTGTAAGTCACTTTATATTTAACTCTTACAGGAATATGCTCTACATTTATTGAGCCCTTAAATTCACACCACAGAAACAATGAAACAACAGCTTAGCCAGATGCACGAAAAAAGTCTTCAACCTGTATTTACAGGCTCTATAAACAGTACCAACCTCCATTGAGTGGCAGCTTTTACCGTTCAGTGTGTGTTAACTGTTTCCCCCCTTGCTGCTCAGTACTGCACCTTTGGAAGTCGACTATTTGGGAGTAGCTGCTACTCGTTTGACCGGCGCTGGGATCGAATGCGATGTGCTCTTACTGCCATGATGGACAAGCACGTCAACACTCAGATGTGGAAGTAAGTCTGTTCATTCATTAGACCAGCGTTCCATAATACCTACCTAATCCACAAACCTATTGCAAAATCACTGAGGCAGGGAGCAATAGCGTTGCCAGTGTCATGGAAATATTCAGTCAAGAATATTTCTCAAATACTGGAGCCTGTGAGTTCAATTAGACTTTATAACAAGGTAATAAAAGCCGAGCTGGTTCATGAACCACTTTGTAATAAAGTCTAATTGAACTCACAGGCTCCGGTATTTGAGAAATATTATTGAATGAATATTTCCACGACACCGGGTGGTGAAGGGAGATCTAGGTGCTGTATGGGACACCATTAGGCTATTTATCTCTGGTCCTGGAGGGCTAGAACACTTCTGGTTTTCATACTCTCCTAATTAGGGACTGATTCAGACCTGGGACACCAGAGGGGTATACCACAAAGCAGGATCACGGACTTGGCCTGCTAATTTTGATGAACAACCATAAATAACTATTGATTTCTGGTTAATAAAGAAAGCTAAACATAGATATTTGTTTTTGGTTGTTGAGTCAATAAGACCTTGCCCATTTCAAGCTTAACTTTTATTTGTTTAAAAGATATTTCAGAACATTTAGGCAAGTTAGCTGACATTGATCCTGCTTTGTATTATATCCCGTGTCTCTCTAGGACTGTCCTGTGCTGACTCATCTCTATGTGTACCTATACCTAGGATAGGATAAAGTAATCCTTCTCACCCCCCCCCCCTTAAATGATTTAGATGCACTATTGTAAAGTGGCTGTTCCACTGGATGTCATAAGGTGAATTCACCAATTTGTAAGTCGCTCTGGATAAGAGCGTCTGCCAAATGACTTAAATGTAAATGTGTAAAGCAGTTTCAGTTTCTATCCAGGACTGTCCTGTGCTGACTCATCTCTATGTGTAAAGCAGTTTCAGTTTCTATCCAGGACTGTCCTGTGCTGACTCATCTCTATGTGTAAAGCAGTTTCAGTTTCTATCCAGGACTGTCCTGTGCTGACTCATCTCTATGTGTAAAGCAGTTTCTATCCAGGACTGTCCTGTGCTGATCCAGGACTGTCCTGTGCTGACTCATCTCTATGTGTAAAGCAGTTTCTATCCAGGACTGTCCTGTGCTGACTCATCTCTATGTGTAAAGCAGTTTCTATCCAGGACTGTCCTGTGCTGACTCATCTCTATGTGTAAAGCAGTTTCTATCCAGGACTGTCCTGTGCCAGTTTCTATCCAGGACTGTCCTGTGCTGACTCATCTCTATGTGTAAAGCAGTTTCTATCCAGGACTGTCCTGTGCTGACTCATCTCAGTTTCTATCCAGGACTGTCCTGTGCTGACTCATTTCTCTGTGTAAAGCAGTTTCTATCCAGGACTGTCCTGTGCTGACTCCTCTCTGTAAAGCAGTTCCAGTTTCTATCCAGGACTGTCCTGTGCTGACTCATCTCTATGTGTAAAGCAGTTTCTATCCAGGACTGTCCTGTGCTGACTCATCTCTATGTGTAAAGCAGTTTCAGTTTCTATCCAGGACTGTCCTGTGCTGACTCATCTCTCAGTTTCTATCCAGTGTAAAAAGCAGTTTCTATCCAGGACTGTCCTGTGCTGTGTAAAGCAGTTTCTATCCAGGACTGTCTGTGTAAAGCAGTTTCTATCCAGGACTGTCCTGTGCTGACTCATCTCTATGTGTAAAGCAGTTTCTATCCAGGACTGTCCTGTGCTGACTCATCTCTATGTGTAAAGCAGTTTCATCTCTATGTGTAAAGCAGTTTCTATCCAGGACTGTCCTGTGCTGACTCATCTCTATGTGTAAAGCAGTTTCTATCCAGGACTGTCCTGTGCTGACTCATCTCTATGTGTAAAGCAGTTTCTATCCAGGACTGTCCTGTGCTGACTCATCTCTATGTGTAAAGCAGTTTCTATCCAGGACTGTCCTGTGCTGACTCATCTCTATGTGTAAAGCAGTTTCTATCCAGGACTGTCCTGTGCTGACTCCTCTCTGTGTAAAGCAGTTCCAGTTTCTATCCAGGACTGTCCTGTGCTGACTCATCTCTATGTGTAAAGCAGTTTCTATCCAGGACTGTCCTGTGCTGACTCCTCTCTGTGTAAAGCAGTTTCTATCCAGGACTGTCCTGTGCTGACTCCTCTGTGTAAAGCAGTTTCTATCCAGGACTGTCCTGTGCTGACTCCTCTATGTGTAAAGCAGTTTCTATCCAGGACTGTCCTGTGCTGACTCCTCTATGTGTAAAGCAGTTTCTATCCAGGACTGTCCTGTGCTGACTCATCTCTATGTGTAAAGCAGTTTCTATCCAGGACTGTCTGATGTGTAAAGCTTTCTATCCAGGACTGTCCTGTGCTGACTCCTCTCTATGTGTAAAGCAGTTTCTATCCAGGACTGTCCTGTGCTGACTCATCTCTATGTGTAAAGCAGTTTCTATCCAGGACTGTCCTGTGCTGACTCATCTCTATGTGTAAAGCAGTTTCTATCCAGGACTGTCCTGTGCTGACTCCTCTCTGTGTAAAGCAGTTTCTATCCAGGACTGTCCTGTGCTGACTCATCTCTCTGTAAAGCAGTTCCAGTTTCTATCCAGGACTGTCCTGTGCTGACTCATCTCTCTGTATAAAGCAGTTTCTATCCAGGACTGTCCTGTGCTGACTCATCTCTATGTGTAAAGCAGTTTCTATCCAGGACTGTCCTGTGCTGACTCCTCTCTATGTGTAAAGCAGTTTCTATCCAGGACTGTCCTGTGCTGACTCATCTCTATGTGTAAAGCAGTTTCTATCCAGGACTGTCCTGTGCTGACTCATCTCTATGTCTATCCAGGACTGTCCTGTGCTGACTCCTCTATGTGTAAAGCAGTTTCTATCCAGGACTGTCCTGTGCTGACTCCTCTTTCTATCCAGGACTGTAAAGTTCAGTTTCTATCCAGGACTGTCCTGTGCTGACTCCTCTCTATGTGTAAAGCAGTTCCAGTTTCTATCCAGGACTGTCCTGTGCTGACTCATCTCTATGTGTAAAGCAGTTTCTATCCAGGACTGTCCTGTGCTGACTCATCTCTATGTGTAAAGCAGTTTCTATCCAGGACTGTCCTGTGCTGACTCATCTCTCTGTGTAAAGCAGTTTCTATCCAGGACTGTCCTGTGCTGACTCATCTCTCTGTGTAAAGCAGTTCCAGTTTCTATCCAGGACTGTCCTGTGCTGACTCCTCTATGTTTCTATCCAGGACTGTCCTGTGCTGACTCCTCTCTATGTGTAAAGCAGTTTCTATCCAGGACTGTCCTGTGCTGACTCCTCTCTGTGTAAAGCAGTTCCAGTTTCTATCCAGGACTGTCCTGTGCTGACTCATCTATGTGTAAAGCAGTTCCAGTTTCTATCCAGGACTGTCCTGTGCTGACTCCTCTCTGTGTAAAGCAGTTCCAGTTTCTATCCAGGACTGTCCTGTGCTGACTCCTCTCTGTGTAAAGCAGTTTCTATCCAGGACTGTCCTGTGCTGACTCCTCTCTGTGTAAAGCAGTTCCAGGACTTTCTATCCAGGACTGTGCTGACTCCTCTCTATGTTCCAGTTTCTGGACTGTCCTCTGACTCTCTCTATGTGTAAAGCAGTTCCAGTTTCTATCCAGGACTGTCCTGTGCTGACTCCTCTCTGTGTAAAGCAGGACTGTCCTGTGCTGACTCCAGGACTGTCCTGTGCTGACTCCTCTCTGTGTAAAGCAGTTCCAGTTTCTATCCAGGACTGTCCTGTGCTGACTCCTCTCTATGTGTAAAGCAGTTCCAGTTTCTATCCAGGACTGTCCTGTGCTGACTCCTCTCTATGTGTAAAGCAGTTTCTATCCAGGACTGTCCTGTGCTGACTTCTCTCTATGTGTAAATGTTACTGATGGGAATCTCTCAGTTCCAGTTTCTATCCAGGACTGTCCTGTTTGTGTTTCCAGTTTCTTTCCAGGAAATGTGTAAATGTTACTGATGTGAATGCTCATTGTGGCCTGTTTGTGTTATAGGAAAATCCCTTTGGCCTTGGAGAATTCCTCTTCTGCGTCGGCCCACAGGACAAGCACAAACTCCCTGTCCTCATCCCACGGTAGCACACCTGCCTCAGGCTTCCTCAGCCCCTCTGCGCCCCCGCCGCCCCCCTACACCCAGTCTTACGACAGCAAGTCTGTGCTCTCGTACGGGACCACCTTAAACGCTCGTGCCTCCCAGGGCACGGCCGACCACCCTGCCTACAGTGCAACACAGGCCAGACAAGTGTCTTCGTCGCCCCAGATGCCTTCAGCCCACTCCTCAGTCACCACCCTGGCATCAGGACGACCGCTCAAGTCCAGATCCAGCGGCAAGTCCTTCAGAACCCGGGAGTCTTCCTCCACAGCTGCCATAACCAACTCCACCAGCGGGGGCAGCACTAGCCTCAGCTCGGGGAAGAAGAAGAAGAACAGCTCCCTCACATTGTCTCACGCTACCACCTACTCCTCAGAGTCCTCCTCCAACCCCACATCTTCCTCCTTCAAGAAGAACTGCACGGTAAACAGTGGAAGCTCAGGGAGCACGTCCCACCTCGCCCCACTAGTCCCCTCATCTCACAGCGGCGTCCACAGTGTGGGACTTAATTGTGGCCCCAATGCCAGGACCAACTCCCTCAGTCTGAAGGCAGAGCCCTCGGGGCCAGCTGGGGTGTCGGGGCCTGGGGTCAGAGGCCCCCCCTCGGGTAGCCCGGCCGAGTCCATCAAAAGGATGAGTGTGGTGATGAACAGCAGTGACTCCACCCTCTCCTTGGGGCCTTTTGTCCACCAGGCCTCAGAGCACCACAGCAGGTTCAGCCATGCCCACACTGACGGCCGCCTGGAGGGGAAGAAACGCAAGGGCTCCCCCGCTGCCAGCTCTGTCAACAGTGGAGGTGGACCGGGCAGGCCCAAAGTGGCCAAGTCTCCAGCAATCAACAACATCCACGGCAAACATGGACGCACAATCCCAGGAGGCCCAGGGCTCCCCAACAACTCCCTCATCCATCAGGTGGGTTGGACCCCTACAGCCTCACACACTGGCTGCTAACGCTTCCTATCATCAACCAGTCAATCTCTTTATCTGTTGGGAAATTTACTGTGCAGTTATGACTTATCTGGCTTCAACATATGTACATATATTGACGTTAGACAAAACACAAACTAAAAATCTCATCATTTAAAAACCCTGCCACTCTCTCTCTCCCCTCAGCCAAAGGCCCGCCCCTGACAGCAGTGGCTGTGTCCTCTGTATGGAACTGAGGGGCGGATGAGAAGGGGGCAACCTGTACACTGCTCTGGACTGCACGAGGCCTTCTAATGCCTTACTCTCAGCTTCCCATGATCCTCAGGGTGGAGGTGATCTGGACAACCCTGTGATGTCGTCTATAGTGGAACTATTTCTCCTAAAGCCATGTGGAGGTGGCAGGCGTTAGCACCTGGGGTGGGTCTCACCTGTCCCCCTGTCAGTCAGTGTTGTCCTGAGGTAGGTCTTCCTATGGGGAGGAGAGGAGGGAGTTGCAGCCTTCCTGCCCTTTGACCTCCATGTTGAAGTTCCAGAGGTATGGAGGGAGGGTGAAGGGCTGGCACAACAGCCATGCCACCGCCCACCCACTATCATGATGCAGAGCCACTGGGAGTGACTGGAGAGCCAACAAGCCGCAATCTGTTGGTATCTGACGATCTCTTCCGTGTGTGTGTGTGTGTGTGTGTGTGTGTGTGTGAGAGTGTTTGACTTTGTCACGTCAGATTCTACTGGAAATTCAAACTTACACCTGCAGGCCTGAACTCAGAAGCCTTGAATGGAGAGGGCAGGAAGACAAACTGTCACTTACATAACTTCAATCACGTTGTTTTTATCTCTCCACTACATTTTGTTGGTTGGTTTGAATCATTGTGGCGTGTGTGTGTTGATACCGCCATGTTATGTACAGTAGCCAGTGATGAATGACATGAGCAGATCCAGTCAATTCTATGAGTTTCATACATGACCCAAACAATTATGCAAGTGTTACTTTTTTATGTTATCATGTTTTCACTGAATTTAACTACATCAGATTGGGGGGGGGGGGGGTCAATTGTGCATATGTGAAAAAGGATGCCTGATGTGACAATTTGATTGAATGGTCGTGAAAGAGGCACTAATGCTCACGAAAGACCAGCTGAGTGCTTGGGACTACAAGGTTCTAGCTGAAAAAAGATGATTCTGAGATAATTAGCTTTAAAGTTAAGCCGTTTTTATATTGTATTCTTTTGAAATTAACAACATGAATTGTGTTTGAGTACTATATAGGTAGGGAACGTTGAACAGAATAAGGCTGTCAATAACTACATTTGAACAAAAATGCAGATTTACCTTCGTCCCAAGCTTGAAGTTGTAATTCCTACAATATTAACATTTTACTAATGAACAGCCACAGTAGACCTAGCCCTAACTGTGAACAGCACTAAACAAATACAGACCCACTACTTGCGTTAGGACATTTAAGTTGTGCTTATTTGCCCCAAAAGCTAGCCAAAGGCAGCCGTCTGTTTCTCCCACCATAGTCTGTAACCACTATCCCAGCTATGGCTATTGTTTCCATTCCGGTACCTTTAGTAATGTCACAATACTGTGTTTGTGAGTAGAGGGGTTTGTAATGATTGACATCAAACTTGTAAGTCTTTCATCAAGCATGAAGTCTTAAACTGGCAATACTTCCCTCTGTCTGAGATGAGTAAGTTGTGGTTTTTGGAGGGTGTGAGATTCATGGAGATGGCTTCAGAGTAAATTACTACTTTTTTGTAACCCCTGTAAATTTCATAAACTCCACTGATGTCAGGCAGCAGAGAAGTTGAGTGTTTTGTATCTTACTTTAGCTTTTTCTTGTATGTATTGAACAAACTTCGAAGTATCCCTATTTCAGAATACATATTTTGTTAACGAATTGTACATATTGAAATATGTATTTTTGCACAGGCATTTTCTTATACAAAATGTTTTGGTACAATTGAGATTATTTATTTAGTAATTGAAATAACACATTTAAGAACTTAACTTATTTGAAGTGGTTCACTGCCAAGTCTAACGCAATAGGCCTATAACTAGAGGTTGAAGCAGCTCATGAATCATGTACTGGGATCCTTTAAAAGGTGAAGTGTTTCCACTGTAGCATGTGTTTGTGTGATAGACAATATGTTTTGTTTGAACTCTAAGGTCTCACTTGTGCTTTTTACTATTTTCAAGTTGCCTCAATCAAAAAGTGATAATTTTGTGACCCAAATAGCCTGATTCTGAAATGCCCCGCAGGTTGAAAGCTGTGCCAGTTGTCTAAGCGATTTCTATGGATTCACTCAACTAATTTGGCTGCATTCGTGTTTACACCGGCAGCCCAATTCTGATTAGATTTTTCTCCAATAATTGGTCTTTTGACCAATAACACAACTTTTTCAGAGCTGATGTAGTCAAAAGACCAATTAGTGAAAAGAATTGGGCTGCCTGTGTAAACACGACCGCTGTAGACTTTAACATTTCATCATTGACACTTTCCTTTTAAGGCTGAAGGGACTTAATCATGATAAACACTTCAAACAGTGCAACTGCTTGCATCATTGTTGCCAAACATAATTTGAAACTCAGCATTAAGAAAATTTAGTTTTCAGCGTTTCAAAATGCTGAAATTAAGAAAGTGCCTGAATTTGTTTCACACTGAGGACAGTTTGTTTTACCTTACTTGAATGTTCAGTGTTTTAGGAGCTTGCTTTTAAAATCTGCCTATGAACCCTAAATGTGGTGTAAACAATGAGGCTTGTCAGTGAGCTGGTATGAAACCTTGGTGTTAACTCTTTTCTTTTGATTTATGTTTTCCAGATGAGGTGCAGACCAGGGGGTGTTGAAGCTTCCTGGTCAATTATGAATTGCTTGTAGCAGGTTCAGTAAAGTGTTTTGTTTACCCTCAACCTCCACTGAAAACGCTAACCTTGTTTTCATGTGATGGAAACTTTGCAAAGATGTTTTTATCAAGTACCACAGACTTGGAATGTGAAAGTGAAACACAGCTTGCGGGAGGAAAATATCCTCAGTAAGAGCGTGCAGTTTTTGTATACATTATCAGAATCATTTGATCAGCTGGACTTGTATTGGCTGCTATGTAATTCATGAACAAACATGGTAGGTTAGATTTACTTAATATTTAAAGAAGATTGTATATTCTATTTGTTTTGTAACAGGTTTCTGTAAATAAATAATTTATACAGCTATTTATACAAAACTTGACTCGCTTCTTTACTGATTTTATTTGTTAACTCCAAGTCTGTATCAAAGGAAAACAAAGAAGTCACCAAAAAGAATTTTATATACACAATGAGGGTCAATTCTTGGATACTGGTACAACAGAAAAATCCAGCTCTCCCTCCCAAAGAACACAGCCATCCATTTTACATGTTGATAACTCGAGACAACTTCTGGACACGGTTGAGCAACAAGTCCCCTTTCTTGATGGTCTCCTGGTACTGCCAGTTCTTACTATCAGGTCTGGAAGATAGAAGTGGCAGAGCTCAGTGCTGTATTTTCTAATAGAAACAAATTGTTTTACATGTAGGGTACCAGTCAAGTTTGGACACCTACTCATTCAAGGGTTTGACTGTTTTTCATTGTAGAATAGTGAAGATATCAAAACTATAGAATCACACTACCAAAAAGGTAAAACCCCAAATACTTTAGATTCTTCAAAGTAGCCACACTTGGCATTCTCTTAACCAGCTTCATGAGGTAGTCACCTGGAATGCATTTCAATTAACATGTGTGCCTTTAACTTATGGCTGCAGGGGGAGTATTGAATAGCTTGGATGAAAGGTGCCCATTGTAAACGGCCAGCTCCTCAGTCTCAGTTGCTAATATATGCATATTATTATTGGATAGAAAGCACTGAAGTTTCCAAAACTGGAGAAATTCCACTTCCTGTTAATTTTTTCTGGGGGTGGCAGATTTTCAACCAAGCTCTCATTGAAATTGCAGCAAGATCTGGATTGAGTTTTCACTTCCTACGCCTTCCACTAGACGTCAACAGTTGATAGAACTTTGACTAATGTGAAGGGGGGGGTCGAAGGAGACAGGAAAGTCACCACGCACGTTCACAGGGGAAGGACCTGCGTTCCTTAAGTTGCATTAAGGAGAGGTATATCTATAATTCCATGAGTATTTCTGTTGAAATGATGTGGCTATGCAAAATCACTTGATGTTTTTGGAACTAGTGAATCTAATACGCCAATGTAAACTCAGATTTTTTTGATAAATATGAACTTTATCAAACAAAACATGCATGTAATGTGTAACATGAAGTTCTATGTGTGTCATCTGAAGATAATTCAAGGTTAGTGATTCATTTTCTCTTTCTGCTTTTTGAATGCTATATTTTGCTGGAAAATGGCTGTGCTTATTGTGGTTTGGTGGAGACCTAACAATCGTTTGTAGTGCTTTTGCTGAAAAGCATATTTGAAATCGGACACTTTGGTGGGATTAACGAGAATAGCTTTAAAATGGTATGAGACACGTACGTTTGAGGAATGTTAATTATGAGATTTGATGTTTTGAAAATAGCGTCCTACACTGACTGCCTGTTGTCAAATCGCTCCCGTTAACAGGATTGCAGCCATAAGTTAAGGAAAGAAATTCCATAAGTTAATGCATTTGTGACAAGGTAGTGATTGTATACAGGAGATAGCCCTATGGTCAATACGGATATTTCAAGTTTCTTCGAGTGCAGTCGTGAAAACCGCTGCAGAGGATAAGTTCATTAGAGTTACCAGCCCAAATAAATGTAACGGACACATTTCAACAAGAACTGTTCAGAGGAGACTGGGTGAATCAGGCCTTCATGGTCAAATTGCTGCGAGGACACCAATTATAAGAGACTTGCTTGGGCCAAGAAACACGAGCAATGGAAACCTGTCCTTTGGTCCGAGTCCAGATTTTTGGTTCCAACCTGCCGTGTCTTTGTGACCCAGAGTAGGTGAACGGATCTCTGCATGTGGTTCCCACCATGAAGCATGGAAGAGGTGCTGTGATGGTGACTGTCTGATTTATTTAGAATTCAAGGCACACTTAATTAGCATTCTGCAGCGATACACCATCTAATCTGGTTTGCGCTAAGTGGGACTATCATTGGTTTTTCAACTGTGTAAAGCATTGGAAGAGAATGCAAAGCTGTCATCAAGCCAAATGTGGCTATTTTGAAGAATCTAAAATATATTTTTGATTAACATGATTCCATTTGTTATTTCATAGTTTGTCTTAGAAGAAAATAGTAAAAATAAAAACCCTTGAATGAATAGTAATTCTTACCTGTTTGTTTCCACTATCTCGTTTACTTTGTCGATTTTGCAATGGAGGCGACCAGCAGCTATGAATCGTGAGAGTTCCCTGAGAGTGAAGAAAAAACAAATTTAAGTTATCACAGTACCTTTTCTGCATCAGTGTAATCAAGAGCACCAATTGTCTTCTGACGGGTGGCATCATTCCTATGCGACCATCAGTGTAGATAAAGTCGTCGCGCTGTCTGACGTAAGACAATGGAGCACTAATCGGCATTGTGGGTATGGAACAAGAGCTAGTGAGACTCACTGGTCAATGAACTCTGTGCTGACTCCAAAGGCCTCAGCCATGTAACCCAGGGTGAGTGAGCGGTAGGACTCCAGGAGTTGGCTGTAGGCATGGATACGCATCTCTCTCACATAGTAACGGTAATGAGGGGCAAACAGCCAGTCCTTCTTCATATCCTGCTCCACTGTGGCTGCAAAGAGGGGAAAGAGACAAACAGGTTTACAACTAAGGAATGGGGGATAGTGAAACATGCATGTCCACTCACTGTCTGCGGACATTCATTCTCGTCAGCTTTACTATTTACAGGGGTGTCTCACCCAGTGACTGGAAGAAAACAGAGTAGCGACACTCGTATAGTGAGAAGAGGTACTGGCGGACAGCAGGGAGACTGTGCAGCACCTCCAGAATCTCTGCTCCCTTTATCACCTGAAAGAGAACAGTCAACAGGATAAAGTCATGACAGAACTGAATCTGCCAGTTGTATAAAACATTTATCCTTATCAAAACAAGTTTAAATATACCTGTTCTGACATGTAGAAAGTATTGTATAAACATTCAGGTTTTCTGCAACCATACTTGTCTTATTGTCTGTCAGGGTAAGTACGAAGTCTACCACCTCTAGAATTATGTAACACATTGATGCCCTGTTGACAACAACCACCGTGGCTCCAGAATCTTTCTCTCCTGCTACCAACCTTTTCTCTGAGGTCGGGCCTCTTCTGGGCAATCATGCAGACGTAGACGGTGTATGTGACAAAAGTCTTGTAGTCCATGAGCTCGTAGGAGGTGAAGGTGGACACCGTGTCCAGGAAGAGCTCAGCAGCCTGTTTAAAGTCGCGGATGGCCACACAGTACAGGCCCTGGTACACCTTCAGACGGTTCCTCCTGTCCCAGTCACCCCCCTCCTCAATAAGGCTGTGCAGACACAAACAAGGAGGACATTGAAATGATGATGCTTACAAAATACGAGAATATAGAAAAACAGCAGCTTACAATAAATAGTCGATACAATGCCACGGCAGGCAAAATGTTGCTGGCTGCTATGAAATCTAAACCGTGCCAGGTAACACATGAGACTTAGAATAGTTAGGCCCTTAATGACATGTCATCATAGAATAGTGAATGCAGAGAGAAGCAGTGCCTTTTAGCCAAACTACCTTTTGGCTTTCTCAGTGTTGCGCGTGATGAGGTCACTGTCCATGTAGAACAGTCCAATCCTTAGCAGGTAGAACACAATGTCTAGCCGATGTCCCAGGGCCACAGTCTTATCAAAGGTCTTCCTGAAGGCAGTCAACGCTTCCTCCTGTGGAATTACACAGCAAGAAAAACAGTTAAGATACTGGTGATGTGAAGTTGATGGGTTATTTGGTTACACCCGAGCTGACAAGGTACAAATCTGTCGTTCTGCCCCTGAACAGGCAGTTAACCCACTGTTCCTAGGCTGTCATTGAAAATAAGAATTTGTTCTTAACTGACTTGCCTAGTAAAAAAAATAATAATAAGCTAATGACCTACATGCATGGCTAAGTTAGAATGGGGTTTTCTGGGGTAGATTCTTGAGGTTTATGTGTATGTATAGCATGATACTGTGTGTATATTGTATAAGGTCCACCGTGCAACCGTGGCACTGACTGATAATATTTAACATGACTTCTGATTCTTTGGCCTCTGCTCTGAATGTAACAGCTTATGAATGCAAAAGCACCTTATTCCCAATTCTGATGAGATATTCAGCTCTAGCCATCATTGCATCTCGAATTTCACTCTCCCCGAGGTTCTTCTCAGCATCTTCCAGGACATCATCCAGACGTTTCAGCTCGTCCTCGTTGGCCTTCTTCATCTTACTCATTAGGTCTGTGTCAAGCTGCCACTTCAGGTCTTTACACAGGCTCTCGTAGTAAGGTGCCATATCTGTAACAAGACAATTCATCAGCTATCACGTTAGTGACTAGCTAGCTAACTTGACAGTTGTAACCTTTGGCAACATTCTAGCTAGCTAGCCATTTTTATTCCATATGTGTCTGGTTAGCTAGCTAGCTAACTTCATTTGAGTATCTAACTAGTTAGACTAAGTAGCAGTTTGATATGGATAGGTATATGTTTGCCCGAAGATACCGACTCTACAGTTAGGCTCGTTTACACTGAGCTGCACTGGGGTCAGTTCAGAAAACGTACCTCAATGCAGTGATGTGATATGCCACTGTACTCCAAATGTACCTTTCTCCATATTACTATCAGTATTCAATTTGATGGAGCAGTGTGGATAAAGATCAAATCTGAAGTACAGTGACATATCCCATCCCTGCATTGAGGTACGTTTTACCACCCATATCTTGCGCCGACTCCACAATGTCTTAATGTAACCAAGACTGCGTTCCAACCCCAGTGCAGCTCAGTGGAAACAAGCGTAATGGTAGGGTCGGTATCTTCTGGCAAGGTTTATGTCTGACAGTGATGCGAACGACACTGAACAAAAATAACATGCAACAATTTCACTGAGTTCCAGTCCATATACGGCAATCAGTGAATTGAAAGAAATTCATTAGGCCCCATCTATGGATTTCACAACTGGGAATACAGATCTGTTGTTCACAGATACTTTAAAACTATCTGTGACCACTATTTGCCTCATCCAATGTGACATCTCCTTCGCATAGAGTTGGTCAGGCTATTGACTGTGGCCAGTTGTCCCACTCCTCTTCAATGGCTGTGCGAAGTTAGACATTGGCGGAAACTGGAACACGCTGTCGTACAAGGCAACCCAGAACATCCCAAACACGCTCAATGGGTGGTGACATGTCTGGCAAGAAATGGGACATTTTCAGCTTCCAGGAATTGTGTACAGATCCTTCTGACATGTGACCATGCATTATCCTGCTGAAACATGATCTGATGATGGATGAATGGCACGATAATGGGCCACAGGATCTCGACACGGTATCTCTGTGCATTCAAATTTCCATTGATAAAATGAAATTGTGTTCATTGTCCGTAGCTTATGCCTGCCCATACCATAACCCGACCATGGGGTACTCTGTTCACAACGTTGACATCAGCAAACCACTTGCCCACACAACGGCATCGGTCTGGTCTCTTTGAAACTGGGATTAATCCGTGACGAGCACACTTCTCCAGCCTGCCAGTGGCCATCGAAGGTGTGCATTTGCCTAGTGAAGTCTGTTACGAAGCCAAACTGCAGTTAGTTCAAGACCCTGTTGAGGACAACAAGCATGCAAATGCACTTCCTTGAGATGGTTTCTGACAGTTTGTGAAGAAATTCTTTGGTTGTGCAAACCCAGGTTCATCAGCTGTCCGGTGGTTGGTTCCAGACGATCCCGCAGGTGAAGAAGCCGGATGTGGAAGTTCTGGGCTGGCGTGGTCTGCGGTTGTGAGGCCAGTTGGACTTACTTCCAAATTCTCTAAAGTGACGTAGGAGGGGGTTATGGTAGAGAAATTAACATAAACCAGAGCTGTTGCCAGAAAATTTTAACATTCCTGCAGTCAGCATGCCAATCGCACGCTCCCTCAAAACATGAGACATCTGTGGAAGTGTGAGAAAACAGGACATTTGCGTGGCCTTTTTTTGTCCCCAGCACAAGGTGCACCTGTGTAATGATCATGCTATTGAAATAGCTTCTTGATATGCCACAACTGTCAGGTGGGTGGATTCTTGGCAAATGAGAAATGCAATGTTGTGCACAAAATTGTAGATTCATAAATGTTGGGTATATTGAACATTTCTAGGACATTTTCAATTCATGACACCAACACTTTACATGTTGCGTTTATATGTTTGTTCAGTGTAGTGTAACTAGCTACCCGTGTCAACGCGTTAGTTAGCAAGTCTACTCGCTAGCGACAAAAATGTGTCAGGCGAGTTAGCTACCTACAGGAGCTAGCTAACGTCAGCAACTTCAACACTTTAAGATAGGAGAACACTAGCTAGCATGACTTTCTAGGCCACATTGCTATATATTTTGTTTACAACAGATAGCTAACGTTACTATTTTCGGTTTATTAGCTTGGCAGAAGCTAGTTACTTTGCCAGTACCGGTACTTTCTGGCTAACGTTAGCTACTCACCGTTTTCTTTGATTGAGTCCATGAGCTCGGTTTTTACTTTAGCATCTTGTCGGTGACCATCCATTGTGAGCAAAAATTTCAGCTGTGCTATCCTAAGATCAGGGTTTTTAGGCAGACCCTCTTCTTCCAGATTTTCCAACGGCATTTTGGCAAATATAAAATTAAAGTAATGACTTGGCTAAATATCAGATATATCTTCTCTGGGACAACAAGGGTAAGGGGGAGATATATTCGGCTAGCTAGCTAACAATGACTACGGATAACACTGGTCTGCTACTTCCGCTACAGCGAGAACGTGACAAGATCAGATGGTGCTGCCCTCGTCTGGCTAATAAGGGAATGTCCGCCGAGCACACGAAGTATGCCAATTTATCTCACGTCAAAGTACACAACTTTTCACTCAGATTAAACACATGTTGCCAAATGGTTTATAGGCTTTCTTACTTTCTACAGAGACGAGTAGGACTAATGTGACAGCGACTGAGTGGTTGAAAGTTAAGCTCCCTCTGAGATGTAAAATATTAATCTTATTCCTGAAAATGTCTAACAGAGCAACTGTCAGGTGGACATGTAACGTTAGACATAATTGTGTTACATGGAACTCTCAAGATATACAGAATGGAGACTTTGTTGAGGCACCTGGTAGGCAACCTTTATTATTATTATTATTGAAACGGGATATACTTTTTCATATCTGAATGAGTAAGTATTAGTAAGTGTCCTGTTATTTTATCCAAAGGTAACATAAGCAAAAATGTTACTGTTGAAAATGTTAAAAATCTATTACGAAATGAGGTTCTTATTACGAACAACACGTTTATAGCCATAACATAATTCATTGCTGTATGAAAGGGTTATAAAATCACAATAGGTACAAATTAGACAAATCTATGAGCACAATGACTCAGCTAAACAGGGAAGAGAAGCAATGTTGACGAGAGGTTACATAGTAGTCTATCCATGCCATCTGTGTCAATGTTTTTTAAAGTGTTTTAAGAATACTTTTAAGATACATTATTGATTGAGGTTATATACCTCATTGACATTAAATATGTGTTGACCTATAACTTTCATTGTAAAATGTTTACCCATTTATGTTCTCCATTCCAGACCCGTGGTAATGCTCTAGTCTTCATAATCCTTTTGGGTATTGGCGGATCTTTTCAAAATGGGTTCCATGTTACTGTCATCAGTTCCCCTTCACCAGTAAGACTAGACATCAACACATTGATTCCCCACACACTCATTTTTATTAAAAAGCATGATACTAAATATGTTTGGATGAGTCTGGATTTGCCACTACTTTTCCCATGGCAAGAAATACCTAGGAAATATAACATGGTGTTCAAGGTTTATGAATATCTTGTTTTCATCTCACACAAGTTAAATCTGCATATTCAACCCTGCTCAAATGAACACCTAGCCTACTTCACCAGGGTTGTAGACTGTCTGTTCCCATAACCATGTCGGTCTGCTTGCAGTACATCTGGAGCTTCATCAATAGCAGTTGGATTGGGCGATATGAAGAAACCCCACCGGCACAGACAGTCAAACTCCTCTGGTCAGCTATAGTGTCTCTGTACGCTGTGGGGGGTCTCCTGGGCTCGATGAGTGTCAGGTGCATTGCTGGGAGGTTTGGCAGGTGAGTTGCACTGATTTTTATCATCTGTATTTATCTCAATTTAAGTTACTTTTTCATTCAAACTTTTCTTCATTTCTTCTTCAGGAAGAGAGCCATGATATGGAACAATGTTGTCAATATTGTTGCTGCAGTGATCATGTTCACCAGTAGGAGGGCAAACTCCTTTGAGATGATCCTGATTGCTCGGTTTCTGTTTGGATTCAGTGCAGGTCCTACCAATGTGATAATGTTGCACCTTTCATTTCATGCAGATTAGTTTAATCTATGGATCATTTAGCCATGGTAAAATAAAATCATGGAATGGCCTTATATCTTAGTGTTGATAGCATTGATTTTTTTTATTCTTGTTTGTGAATCTCAGGTTTAGGAGTGAATATCCATGCAATATACCTGGGTGAGAGTTCACCCAAAAAGATAAGGGGCATGGTAACACTAACATCTGCTACCTTCCTCTCCATTGGTAAACTGTCAGGACAACTTTTTGGACTAAGGTACAGTGCTCATTCTGAATTTCAACATTTCAAAAGACAAAAACATCAAGTATCACATTAAACTGATGGTTATCAATGGGTGCCAAATTGGATATCCTGAAATCTGCTCTGACTTGATTCTTTATCTCAACTTTCTCAGGGAGATTCTTGGTCGTGAGGATAGCTGGAACATCCTACTGTGTGTTTCAACATGTTTCTCAGTGGTACAGCTGCTAACACTGCCCTTCTTCCCTGAGGCCCCAAGATACTTATTGATAGAAAAGGGCAATGCAGAGGCATGCAAAAAAGGTAGTTTGTGTTTCCTCATAGGCACCAAGATTGAAATTCTTGATGTCCAAAAGGATCCATCCTAAGTAGCATCAATCGTACTCAGAACATTGAGTACTGTCTGTGCAAATGTAGAAATTATGTACAGTACTATATTACACTGCATCTAAATACATAAACGTATATTATTATGTACAGTACTATATTACACTGCATCTAAATACATAAACGTATATTAGTACACATAGCTGACTGATTGGCCAAGGCCTGTATAGCTGGGTGCTAAGTCTATACAGCTGAGGAGACTTTAGTTACTTGTTGTATCATATTCAGAAACTGTGTGTGTGTGTGTGTGTGTCAGCTCTGCAGAGTCTATGGGGCAGGGGTGAGTACAAGCTGGAGATGACGGAGATGGTGTTCGAGCAGGCTGCCATAAAAGGCGAGACCTCGAAGACTCTCCTGGAGCTGCTGAGAGACAGGAGCGTACGATGGCAGCTCATCACCATGGTGGTGGTGTACGGCTGCATCCAGTTCTCTGGCATCACCGCAGTAAGCACAGCCCCCTCTGTCTTTTATCTCATACTGTACCTACTACTGTACATTCTACATCCTACTCCTCTTCTTCCCTCCACCCTCAGATCAGTGTGTTCTCCTTTGACATCTTCAAGGAGGCAGGCATCCCCCTGGATAAGATCCGCTATGTGACTCTGGGTGTTGGAGTGTCTGAGGTCCTCACCTCCATCACCTGTGTGAGTGCTGCTGGGTAACATGGGCTACACTATAGGGGGTACATTACGATACCCCTCTGTAACTTCTACAAAGCATGGTCATCACTATGTACCTAGGGAAATGGGGGGCAAAGTACGGCCCGCTAGACATATTTCAAATGTATTAAATATTATTATATTGTAAGATTTCTGGCTTAAAATTACTCATTCCGTGATATACAAACAACCTCCAATAGATGGCACTGTACCCTGACAGCGCGCTCTGTATTTGGGCCTAGTCAGTCAGATTCAGAATACGGTCAGTCATCATAGCCAATTCATTGCTTGACGGCTTTTGACAAAATGAGTGCTGCGAAAATGAGAAAAGTGGGACTCTGAATGTTGTGTGTTTAAATAAGAATGGACAGCAAAATACTTTTTATACTAATATTGAACATAAGGCGGTATATGTCTGATATGCCAAGAAAGTGTTGCCGTTTTTAAGGAATATAATCTCAATCATAATTTTTTAAGCAAGCATGCTAACTACGCTAGCGATCTGTCCTCTCAGGAAAAGGCAAGGAAGCTCAACTAAATATGTTTACTAAACGGTTTACTCAAGGTTTACTCAAGACTGTAAGTACTGGCACATAAAATCACAAAGCATAGCAAGCCTTTTGGTGAAGCGTTTGTGAACGAGTGTATGGAGCCTGCTGATATACTTTGTCCTGAGAGTAAAAGCCAATTTGGAGAAAATTAACTTATCACATGATAAGTGAGGAGTGATAGGTGAGGAGTGATAGCTTCAATCCTTTTTCTATAGCACTAGATGAGAGTACTGACATCAGACACCTCTCAACTTTACATTTTTGTCAAAGGAATACATGATAAATTTGAAATAAGAGGAACTTCTTGCAATCGAATGAATGATGGGAACAACCAGGGGCTCTGATTGATATTACAGGATGTCTGCCAGCTTGGAAAAAATGTATCTACCAAGGAGCAAACTGACAAATGTCACAACAGATAGATTACCAAATCTAACCTGTAAAAATATTGGCCTACTAAAAAGATTACAAGACAAAGTAAAATAAGAAACTCTGAGGAATTGATATTTCTTCACTGTATTACTCATCAGGAAGCCCTGTGTAAAAGTCTGTTAAAGCTGGAAAATGTTGTCAAAGTGGTTATAAAACGTGTCAACTTCATACGGGCAAGGGGGATGAACCATCGTCAGTTCATGCAGCTACTCAATGACACAGAGGCAGAGCATCAGGACCTGTTGTATCATTCAAATGCGCGCTAGCTAAGCCTCGGAAAGTATTTTGCCATGTGTGGGAACTGAGAGGGGACATATGTATGTTCCTTGATACGGTTGGAAAGCTGATGACTTCTCCGAGTTGAAAGACACAGACTGGCTGGGCGAATTTGCTTTCGGTGTGGACATATTGGGGCATCCAGACAAATGAGCAGCCGATCTCTCGCTCATTTTCTGACACTGAGACATACAGTATCACTTTCACACTGAGACATACAGTATCACTTTCGACAGTGAGAAAGCACCACCGGACAGTGCTTTCAAGGAGAACTACAAAACAGAAACAATAGTCCCGTTCTATGGCTCACTTAACTAAACAAAGTTTACCAACATTTTTTTTAAAGCCCAAAGGATGCTTGTTTTATTCGGGTCCACATGTGTGTGAACAAATGTTCTCAGTCATGAACCAGACTTTGATGCCCTTGCCAAGAGAGGTGACCAGACCCATTGTTCACATTAAGACTCAAATAACCGACTGGGGTAGGAAAGGATTATGTTTTTTCATGGTGATGGTAATGCAGTGAGAATTATCCAGCAATGCACTTGGATACAGGTTATTTGTCCCCATACATCTGACAATGAACACTTATTTGGACTGAAATGATTGGATAACTGTAAATATGGCTCACATTGGAGATGTGTTCCTTAACACGCTTTCAAAAACAGACCATTCCAAATTAAACAGATGCTCTTACCATGTGTTTCACTCACATTTTTTAATCTTTTTTTTTACACATCTGCTGTTGCATTTTGCATGTCTCCAGACATATAATATATATATTTTTAAGTTTGCATAATGTGACAAAGTTTGATTGTACTTTACAAGGGTAGAGATGCAGGATCTGTGTGTGTGTTTGACTGTGTCATGTTATAAATTCTATACATTTTGTGAAAAATTTGCTCACAAAAAACAAGGGTAGAGATGGTACAAGGGTAGAATTGTTCTGCAAGCATATGTACACCTACAGTACACTAGTAGATGCATGTCAATTTGAAAATGAATAGTCTTCACATGTTTTGACACGCATATAGTATGTGACCCTTCACTTGGTTTCATTAATTTAATGTGGCCCCAGAGCCAAAAGGTTTATCCACCCCTGACCTAGGTTAAAAAGGTTTAAAGTAGAGCCCTTTTTAATTAATGTGAAAATGTCACTCGTTAAGTGGTCATTAGCACCAACTGTCAGAGCAGCTCACAGATTACTGCACCTGTACATAGCCCACCTATATTTTAGCCCAAACAACTACCTCTTTCCCTACTGTATTTAATTTATTTATTTATTTTGCTCCTTTGCACCCCATTATTTTTATTTTTTTATTTTTTTATTTATTTCACCTTTATTTAACCAGGTAGGCAAAGTTGAGAACAAGTTCTCATTTACAATTGCGACCTGGCCAAGATAAAGCAAAGCAGTTCGACACATACAACGACACAGAGTTGCACATGGAGCAAAACAAACATACAGTCAATAATACAGTATAAACAAGTCTATATACGATGTGAGCAAATGAGGTGAGATAAGGGAGGTAAAGGCAAAAAAAGGCCATAGTGGCAAAGTAAATACAATATAGCAAGTAAAACACTGGAATGGTAGATTTGCAATGGAAGAATGTGCAAAGTAGAAATAAAAATAATGGGGTGCAAAGGAGCAAAATAAATAAATTAATTAAATACAGTAGGGAAAGAGGTAGTTGTTTGGGCTAAAATATAGGTGGGCTATGTACAGGTGCAGTCATCTGTGAGCTGCTCTGACAGTTGGTGCTTAAAGCTAGTGAGGGAGATAAGTGTTTCCAGTTTCAGTGCTTTTTGTAGTTCGTTCCAGTCATTGGCAGCAGAGAACTGGAAGGAGAGGCGGCCAAAGAAAGAATTGGTTTTGGGGGTGACTAGAGAGATATACCTGCTGGAGCGTGTGCTACAGGTGGGAGATGCTATGGTGACCAGCGAGCTGAGATAAGGGGGGACTTTACCTAGCAGGGTCTTGTAGATGACATGGAGCCAGTGGGTTTGGCGACGAGTATGAAGCATTTTACTTGCTATATTGTATTTACTTTGCCACCATGGCCTTTTTTTGCCTTTACCTCCCTTATCTCACCTCATTTGCTCACATCGAATATAGACTTGTTTATACTGTATTATTGACTGTATGTTTGTTTTACTCCATGTGTAACTCTGTGTCGTTGTATGTGTCGAACTGCTTTGCTTTATCTTGGCCAGGTCGCAATTGTAAATGAGAACTTGTTCTCAACTTGCCTACCTGGTTAAATAAAGGTGAAATAAAATAAATAAATAAATTAGGCAACCGTTATAAGGACTAATAAGCAAAAGTAATCAGTGAACAGTAGGAGTGACCATACAGGAAGAAACATTGTCCCCGTGCAGGAATCCCACTGCCTGTGCCTACTGTACAGAAGCTCCGCTACAGGTTGAACATATTTGTCACTAAGATGTGAATGCCCCTCCTGAGCTCCTAAACAGTAAATCATGTCTGAGCTCCTCTGGCTCTGCCATCCCCTGTGCGGTGGGAAGGAGGGAGTGATAGATGGGGAAGGTTCCGGATAAGTTCTGTTGTGTCCGTTCATCCCTAGGGCCTGCTGATCGAGAGTGTGGGGAGGAGAGCGCTACTCTGGGGGGGCTTTGGGGCCATGTCTGCCATCATGATATTAATCACCATCACTCTCAATCTAAAGGTGAGCCCCTTGACCTTTCAACTCTCCTGCATTGTGACAAATATACAGTAAGAGGACCTAAGTGATGATACATGGATGTGTATCACATTAGAATGTGTCCCAAATCCCCTTGGTCACGACTTCCCCAGCAACAGTGGTGGTTGTTCCAAGTGCATGGAAAACATACAATAAAATATAATTTATTCTGTTTTAATAATATTGTTATAGGATTACAGCTTCTGGATTCCATACAGCACTGTTGGCTTGATATTCCTCTTTGTCATTTTTTATGGAGGAGGACCAGGTATGTTTAATATCAAACCACAGAATTTGTTAGTAATAATACAATAACAAAGTATAGACAAAATACCAACATTACATTGCTGTGATCATCAGTGGTGATTGATCTAATGCATCCTTTCCTGTTGCCTGTGCTATTCCTAGCTGGAGTGTTGCCGTCTCTCACACATGAGATCTTTATCCAATCGTGCCGGCCTGCAGCGTTTGTGTTTACTGGGATCCTGCGCTGGCTTGGCTTTTCCGTGCTGGGACTAGTTTTCCCTTTTCTTATCGTACGTCTATATAGACCATTTTGGAATGAAGTGTTGTATTATGCTTTTATAATGCTTGTAAGGTTTTATAATTCTTTCAAAGTTACCAATTGAGATACAATGATATTTCCTGAGCACAAAGCACATTGTTCTTCACTATGACAGTTTGATACCCCAGAGATACCAGGCATATAGTAATTCCATACTTTGAACATTACATTGAGACACTGCAATTAAAACTTTTCTTTATTTTCTCAGTATTACCTTTGTCTCAGCCAGTCTGTAAAACAACAGAGCTCTAATTTAGACATAAGTGGAATTATCTAAAATGAAACAAAGGTTTCCTGTAGCCATGAGTAGAACATTAGGAGAGGACTATTTAATCACAGGCTCTCAGCCAACTGTCCAAGTTGTTCCCCTGGTTATTGTAACTATAGGAACTCACCTGCCTGCCTCTTCTCTGTACCACAGGAGCTGCTAAAATCAGTCAGCTTCGTGCTGTTTGCCTGCATGTGTCTGTTGGCGTCATTTTACATCTTCTTCTACCTGCCGGAGACCAAGGGGAAAACCCTCCTGGAGATCTCAGAGGAGTTTAAAAACATCACACTGTGTGAAAACCCCCTCTCAGTTGACAAGACCCTGGAGACAAGGTTATGAAAACTGTTGATAGCAAATTAACTGAGATTTATCCCACTCTGAGTTGTTTAGTTTTATCATAATATCTTCATACAATGTGCACTCACAGCATATATTAAATCAAATGTATTTATATAGCCCTTCGTAGATCAGCTGATATCTCAAAGTGCTGTACAGAAACCCAGCCTTTTATGCATCTGAATGACTTTTAGAGACCTATTGATTTATAATAAAATTACTTTTCAAACAATCTTTAATTTACTTGTTTCCAACCTTTTTTACAAGCCATATGGTCTGGTCTGATGGTCTGTTTTCCTGAGATACATTTCCTAGGACATAAATGTACTTTTTATCTTTTATATCTCATACCACATAAAATCCTCCCCAAGTCTGACTTCTTACGGACTCATTAGTAAGAACCCTGTACACTTAACCAATGCCCATGGCCCATGTGGGGGACTCCCTCAGCCTCTTAGCTGGCTCTGAGAACTGGCTCCCATAATGATGTGGCTGGGTCTTTGATGGAATTGACTTTTCCAGTATGCTTGTGAACCTGCTGGCTCTGAGGGGCTCCCCCTCTCCCCCTTATCACTGGCTGCCAGCTGCTGCCAGGCACAGGGTCTTCATTCGCAGTTAAAGGCGCTAGATGCACAGCTCCCATTCAGGGATGGGGAGTGATTGATGTTATCTTAGATAGGTGAGATGTTTCCTCGGCGTCCCACTGTTGTGTGTTATCTCTAGAGGGGATTAATTAGAGGTACCATAGTGACGCCTAACCGTTTCTCCTCACAGATCTGCCTGCCTGCCTGGCCAATGGGCTGTTTTTACTCTTAGAAAATAGAAAATGCTGACTGAGGTAACAATCATGGACACATACAGTATAATAGGTGATAGACCATATTGGTTTATTATTTATTGTGCTGTAGTGACACCAAGTTCAACAGATGGCAGAGTTTAATCTGCATTGTGAAAACAACTTAATTCAAGGCATGACAGCACAGACGTTGTGGCACAGTAATATACACGCAACATTGCAACGATTTCAAAGATTCTACTGAATTACAGTTCATATAAGGAAATCAGTCAGTTTAAATAAATTCATTAGGCCGCAATCTATGGATTTCACATGACTTAGAATACAGATATGCATCTGTTGATCACAGATACCTTTAAAAAATTGTGTACAGATCCTTGCAGCATGGGGCCGTGCATTGTCATGCTGAAACATGAGGTGATGGCGACGGATGAATGGCAGGACAATGGGATTCAGGATCTCGTCACGGCATTAATTCACTGCCTTCATATTGCCATCGATAAAATGCAATTGTGTTCATTGTACGTAGCTTATGCCTGCCCATACCCCCAACATGGGGCACTTTGTTCACAACGTTGACATCAGCTAACCACTTGCCCACATGACGCCATACACGCTGTCTGCCATCTGCAGTGTACTGTTGAAACTGAGATTCATCCGTGAAGAGCATAGTTCTCCAGCATGTCAGTGGCCATTGAAGGTGAGCATTTGCCCACTGATGTTGGTTACAATGCCAAACTGCAGTCAGCATGCCAATTGCACACTCCCTCAAAACTTGAGATATCTGTGGCATTGTATTGTGTGACAAAACTGCACATTTTAGAGTGGCCTTCTCTTGTCCCCAGCTTCTTGATATACCACACCTGTCAGGTGGATGGCAAAGGAAAATGCTCACTAACAGGGATGTAAACAAATTTGTGCATAAAATGTGAGAGAAATAAGCTTTTTGTGCTTATGGAACATTTCTGGGATCTTATTTCAGCTCATGAAACATGGGACCAACACTTTACATGTTGTATTTATATTTTTGTTCAGTGTACATTCACACTAACATCTTTTGAGGGAATCAGTGATAACCAAACCTATTTTTGACTGATACTGCTTCTCAATGTGTCACAATACAACAAAATACATTTTTTGAAAGGACAACCATTAAGGTCAGTTCATATGATCACTAAAGAACCATTTTGCTGAAGTGAAAATTATATTATCCCAAAACCACTGTACAAGGTTATACTGTGAAAGATACATTTTAAAATGTCTGGTGGTATTTTTAGGACTTTTACTGGCTTCAATAAACTCCTGCCTCTGCACATAATGGAAAAGCCGGCTCCAGTAGCTGTTCCTCATGGACACAGAGGTGAAATGTGGTTCAAGCACTCAGTAACAATATTGCAAACAAAACTTACAAGGCATTCATGGTAGTTCCGTAAAATGACCTAGTTTAGATCTACAGTATATGACTGAAACCTCCTGGCCACACAGATATACACTGAGTGTACAAAACATTATTAAAACCTTAATATTGAGTTGCACCCCCTTTTTCCCTCAGAACAGCCTCAATTCATTGGGGTATGGACTACAAGGTGTCGAAAGTGTTCCACAGGGATCAAATCAAATGTTATTTGTCACATGCGCTGAATACAATCTTACTGTGAAATGCTTACTTACAAGCCCTTAACCAACAATGCAGTTTAAGAAATAGAGTTAATTATTTTTTACTAAATAGACTAAAGTAAAAATAAATAAAATCAAAAGTATCAAGACAATTACATAACAATAATGAGGCTATATACAGGAGGTACCGGTACAGAGTCAATGTGCTGGGGTACAAGTTAGTTGAGGTAATTTGTATATGTAGATAGGAGTAGAAGCAGTGTAAAACAAGGGGGGTCATTTAATTAATTGTTCAGCAGTCTTATGACTTGGGGGTAGAAGCTGATAAGGAGCCTTTTGGACCTAGACTTACCGCTTGCCATTCGGTAGCAGAGAGACCAGTCTATGACTTAAGTGACTGGAGTCTTTGCCAATTTTTTGGGCCTTCATCTGACACTGCTAGAATATAGGTCCTGGATGGCAGGAAGCTTGGCCTCAGTGATGTAAAGGCACTAGCCTCTGTAGCTCCTTAAGGTCAGATGCCGAGCAGTTGCCATATCAGGCGGTGATGCAACAAGTCAGGATGCTCTCGATGGTGCAGCTGTAGAACTTTTTGAGGATCTGCGGACCCATGACAAATCTTTTCAGTCTTCTGAGGGGGGAAAGGTATTGTTGTGCCCTCTTTCAACTGTCTTGATGTGTTTGGACCATGATATTTGTTATCTTAGTGATGAGCTTTGTGGGCACTATGGTGTTGAACGCTAAGCTGTAGTCAATGAACAGCATTCTCACGTAGGTGTTCCTTTTGTCAAGGTGGGAAAGGCAGTGTGGTGTGCAATTTAGATTGCGTAATCTGTGGATCTGTTGGGGCGGTATGTGAATTGGAGTGGGTCTAGGGTTTCCGGAATGATGGTGTTGATGTGAGCCATGACCAGTCTTTCAAAGCACTTCATGGCTACGGACGTGAGTGCTACGGGTTATCTTCGCTGTCTTGGGCACAGGGACTATGTTGGTCTGCTGGAAACATGTAGGTATTACAGACTCGGTCAGGGAGAGGTTGAAAATGTCAGTGAAGACACTTGCCAGTTGGTCTGCGCATGCTTTGAGTACATGTCCTGGCAATCCATCTGGCCCCGCGGTTTTGTAAATGTTGACCTGTTTAAAGGTCTTCTTCACATTGGCTATGGAGAGCGTGATCACACAGTCGTCCGGAACAGCTGGTGCTCTCATGCATGCTTTAGTGTTGTGGGGGTGACGTCATCAATGCACTTATTGATGAAGCCTGCGACTGAGGTGGTATACTCCTCAATGCCATTGGATAAATCCTGGAGCATATTCCAGTCTGTGTTAGCAAAACAGTCCTGTAGCGTAGCATCCGCGTCATATGACCACTTCCGTATTGAGCGAGTCACTGGTACTTTCTGCTTTAGTTTTTTCTTGTAAGCAGGAGTATAGATTTGCCAAATGGAGGGCGGGGGAGAGCTTTGTATGCGTCTCTGTGTGTGGAGTAAAGGTGGTCTAGAGTTTTTTCCCTCTGGTTGCACATGACATGCTGGTAGAAATGAGGTAAAAACGGATTTAAGTTTGCCTGCATTAAAGTCCCCGGCCACTAAGAGCGCCGCTTCTGGATGAGCATTTTCTTGTTTGCTTATGGCCTTATATAGCTCGTTGAGTGCGGCCTTAGTGCCACCATTGGTTTGTGGTGGTAAATAGACGGCTACGAATAATATAGATGAGAAATCTCTTGGTAGATAGTGTGGTCTACAGTTTATCATGAGGTTTTCTTCCTCAGGCAAGTAGTACCTCGAGACTTCTTCAATATTAGATATCTCACACCAGCAGTTATTGACAAATGGACACACACCATCGCCTTACCAGACGTATCTGCTCTTTCCTGCTGATACACGGAAAATTCAGCCAGCTCTATATTATGTGTCATCGTCCAGCCACGACTCGGTGAAACATAATATATTACAGTTTTTAATGTTTCGTTGGTAGGATAGACTTAATCATAGATTTTCCAGTTTATTTTCCAATGATTGCATGTTGACCAATAATACGGAGGGTAGTGGTGGTTTACCTACTCGCTGGTGAATTTTCACATGCACCCCGACCTCCTCCCCCTTTTTCTCTGTATTTTCTTCACACGGATGAATGGCATTTGGGCCTGGTCTCGACAAAGCAGTATATCCTTCACGTCGGACTCATTAAAGAAAAAAATCTTCATCCAGTTTGAGATGAGTAAACACTGTTCTGATGTCCAGACGCTGTTTTCGGTCATAAGAGACTGTATCAGCAACATTATCTACAAAATGCGTTACAAACAATGCAAAAAAACAAACAAAATGATGCTGTGTCAAGTTGGCTGGAGGACCATTCTTCATACACACAGGAAACTGTTGTGCATGAAAAACCCAACAGTGTTGCAGTCCTTGACACATTCAAATCGGTGTGCCTGGCACCTACTACCGTACCCCATTCAAAGGAACTTAAATCTTTGCCTATCCACCCTCTGAATTTCACACATACAAAAGCTATGTCTCAATTGTCTCAAGGCTTAAAAATCCTTCTTTAACCTGTCTCCTCCCCTTCATCTACACTGATTGAAGTGGATTTTGCAGGTGACATGAATAAGGGATTATAGCTTTCACCTGGATTCACCTGGTCAGTTTATATCATGGAAAGAGTAGGTGTTCCTAATGTTTTGTACACTCAGTGCATAGTCCCTCAAACATTTTTGCATTGTACAATAACAGTTTAAAGAGTATTTAAACCCATAACCTGGGATGGGATCAAACAACGCAATAGCAACCTTGTATGAATCACTCTAGGTAATGAGTGCCAGCCTGGTGATGAATAAAGAAAAGTATGTCCTGGAATGAAAACATCACCGACACTCTCTGCCTCATTTACATCTGAGGGCTAAAGTGGTCAACCCATTATACTGGGAAAGAGAGAGAGGGGGTGAGAGAGAGCAAAAGATTGGTTGTGGTGATTTAGTGCAGGTGGCACACAGATGGGAACCCTCTGGGACCTGGGGCTCATTAATGAGTTACTGCCAGAGGGCCTGGGGAAGTGACACCATGAACCAGACGGAGCCCTCTATCGTGGCGGTATAAAGATACCCGGTGTGTCACTCTCCATTACCATGAGATGTCTCCCAGTTGTTTAATTTGTGGATTACTACCCAGCCCCAAGCTGGCACAGTTTCACTGTGGATGTGGCAGATCAGGAAAAAACACATTATGAAGGGAAATGCTAAATGATGTGTTATGAATTCTAGCTAGGTGGCTAATGTTACAGTGCCTTGCAAAAGTTTTCATCCCCCTTGGCGTTTTTCCTATTTTGGTGCATTACAACCTGTAATTTAAATGGATTTTTATTTTGTATTTCACAAAATAGCCCAAATTGGTGAAGTGTAATGAAGAAAATAACTTGAATAAAAAAAATAGAAACTGAAGTGGTGAGTGCATATGTATTCACCCCCTTTGCTATGAAGCCCCTAAATAAGATCTGGTGCAAAAATTACCTCCAGAAGTCACATAATTAGTTAAATAAAGTCCACCTGTGTGCAATTTAAGTGTCACATGATCTGTCACATGATCTCAGTACACCAGTTATGAAAGGACCCAGAGTCTGCAACACCACTAAGCAAGTGGTGGCACCATGAATACCAAGGAGCTCTCCAAACAGGTCGGGGACAACGTTGTGGAGAAGTACAGATCAGGATTGTGTTATGAAAAAATATCAGAAGCTTTTAACATCCCACGGAGCACCATTAAATCCATTCTAAACATTTTTAAAGAATATGGCACCACAACAAACCTGCCAAGAGAGGGCCGCCCACCAAAACTCACAGACCAGGAAAGGAGGGCATTAACCTGTTGAATCTAGGGGGCACTATTTTCATTTTTGGAAAAATAATGTTCCCAAAGTAAACGGGCTATTTTGTCAGGACAAGATGCTAGAATATGCATATAATTGACAGTTTAGGATAGAAAACACTCTACAGTTTCCAAAACTGTAAAAATATTATCTGAGTATAACAGAACTGATATTGCAGACGAAAGCCTGAGAAGAATTCAATCAGGAACGGACTCTTATTTAGAAAGCTCTGCGTTCCTATGCATTCCTATTAATAAGCAGTGAATGAGATGTCAACCAGATTCCTTTATCTATGGCTTCCCTAATGTGTGTAGTGTCACAATACATCGTTTCAGGCTTTTATTTTGAAAAATGAGCCTGAACATCAACATTGCATCAGTGGTCAGCTGGAGCCTGAGGCTTTTTGGAAAAAAGGAACATTTGCTATCTAACTGGGAGTCTCGTGAGTGAAAGCATCCGAAGATCATTAACGGTAAACTATTTAATTTGATTGCTTTTCTGATTTTCGTGACCAGGTTGCCTGCTGCTAGCTAGGCATAATGCTATGCTAGGCTATCGATAAACTTACACAATTGCTTGTCTTGCTTTGGCTGTAAAGCTTAATTTCAAAATCTGAGATGACAAGATGATTAACAAAAGGCTAAGCTGTGTTTCAATATATTTCACTTGTGATTTCATGAATATGAATATTTTCTAGTAATATTTATGTCTGTTGCATTATGCTAATTAGTGTCAGTTGATGACAATTCTCCCGGATCTGGGATGGGTAGATCCAAGATTAATCAAAGAGACCAAAGATAACCCCGAAGGAGCTGTCCACAGGACAACTTTAAGCCGCACACTCCACAGAGCTCAGCTTTACGGAAGAGTGGTCAGAAAAAAGCCATAGCTTAAAGAAAAAAATAAGCAAACACTTTGTGTTCGCCAAAAGGCATGTGGGAGATTCCCCAAACATATGGAAGAAGGTACTCACTCTGGTCAGATTAGACTAAATTTGAGCTTTTTGGCCATCAAGGAAAACGTTATGTCTGGTGCAAACCCAACACCTCTCATCACCCCCAGAATACCATCCCCAGAGGTATAGCAGATGGAGTTAATACCAGATAGAGGGGTTACTGACAACCCTGTATTAACACAACATCCTCAGGAGATGGGTCAGGCTCAGGACAGCCAAAGGTACTCATGCACAACTCTGTGAGGGAGCGGGTCCTGTTGTTTAGGAGAGGACTCTGGGTGGTCATCAGAGAATGAAATACCATGCTTGTTCCTGAACCGCAGACTCAAGATTAAGGGTCATATTGGCCAATTATCCAAAAACATCCAGCTTTAGTCAGTGGAATACAGAGAACCTGCAAATCTCTCTGTATCAATATCATCTACATCTGAGGTTGACAACTCCTCAGCTAACAAAATCACTTTATTCCATATTGATTCATCAATCTCAATGTCAGCTACTATCAAAGGTCAGGTATGAGGCTACTTTTATCGCTGTGCAGTTTGTGTGTGTGTATGTTTGGTGTGTGTGTTATGGTGGTTTCTTACCATGGTAATTGGACACACGACGAGGGGTAGACAGCCAGTAAAAGCCTCAGCCATTCCTGTCACGCATCTTCACCAGCTAAATAACTGAATCAGGCTATTTCAGTCCCCTCTGAGTGGAGCTGTAATTTGGTGCCGTTTTGGTCCCGTACTCTCTACATACAGCAGATAGGCAGGCGCCTTCTCTGTGCTGGCCTTGAAGATCACTTAATAGCTTCTGACCTTCCTCAGGGATCTCAGCAAACAGGAGAATTATCCGTCTTTATGTCTCAGCTGATAAATAAATTGCCACTACCCAGGATGTGCATACCTCCCAGTTAACCGAGACAGAGCTTAGTGTTCCCAGAACAGTCTCTGACACACTAGAATAGAGAGATGTGTTCTGTGTTAACCACTGGACAACGTGCTAGTTTTATTCAGTCATGGTCATGATACAGGAACAGCCTCTGGATTTCAGACTCTCTCTGTGTTTCATCCTATGAATCTCTGTCTGCTAACTTTAGCATCATCACATGACTGAGTTCCGTGCATGCCTGGGCCAATGGAATGTCAGGAACATTGGTTAATTGGCAGTCACATGCTACAGACATTCTATTTAGAATAATTTGAATGCTCTTCATGAGCCCTACACTGGCCATGAGAGTCAGTCAGAAGGACAAACAGATAAATTCAGCAAAAAAAGAAACAACCCTTTTTCAGGACCCTGTCTTTCAAAGATAATTCGTAAAAATCCAAATAACTTCACAGATCTTCATTGTAAAGGGTTTAAACACTGTTTTCCATGCTTGTTCAATGAACCTTAAACAATTAATGAACATGCACCTGTGGAACGGTCGTTAAGACACTAACAGCTTACAGACGGTAGGCAATTAAGGTCACAGTTATGAAAACTTAAGAGGCCTTTCTACTGACTGAAAAACACCAAAAGAAAGATGCCCAGGGTCCCCACTCATCTGCGTGAACATGCCTTAGGCATTCTGCAAGGAGGCATGAGGACTGCAGATGTGGCCAGGGCAATAAATTGCAATGTCTGTACCGTGAGACGCCTAAGACAGCGCTACAGGGAGACAGGACAGACAGTTGATTTTCCTCGCAGTGGCAGATCACGTGTAACAACACCTTCACAGGATCGGTACATCCGAACATCACACCTGCGGGACAGGATGGCAACAACAACTCCCCGAGTTACACCAGGAACGTACAATCCCTCCATCAGTGCTCAGACTGTCAGCAATAGGCTGAGAGAGGCTGGAGTGAGGGTTTGTAGGCCTGTTGTAAAGGCAGGTCCTCACCAGACATCACTGGCAACAACGTCGCCTATGGGCACAAACCCACCGTCGCTGGACCAGACAGGACTGGCAAAAAGTGCTCTTCACTGACGAGTCGTGGTTTTGTCTCACCGGGGGTGATGGTCAGATTTTCGTTTATCATCGAAGGAGAGTTCCATCGAGGCCTGTACTCTGGAGTGGGATCGATTTTGAGGTGGAGGGTCCGTCATGGTCAGGGGCGGTGTGTCACAGCACCATCAGACTGAGCTTGTTGTCATTGCAGGAAATCTCAACGCTGTGCGTTACAGGGAAGACATCCTCTCTCATGTGGTACCCTTCCTGCAGGCTCATCCTTCCAGCATGACAATGCTACCAGCCATACTGCTCGTTCTGTGCGTGATTGTCAGTGTTCTGCCATGGCCAGCGAAGAGCCCGGCTACTGACTGTTACTTTTGATTTTGAACCCCCCCCCCCTTTGTTCAGGGACACATTATTCAATCTCTGTTAGTCACATGTCTGTGGAACTTGTTCAGTTTATGTCCCAGGTTTTCAATCTTGTTGTGTTCATACAAATATGTACACATGTTGAGTTGCCTGAAAATAAACGCAGTTGACATTGAGGACGATTATGTTTTTGCTGAGTTTATAACACACATGCCTTTGTTAGTAGTCTCCTCAGTAACAGGTGGTCAATCACACTTCTTTTCACTCTGTTGACCTGCAGCAGTTTAGCTTCATTTGAAATATGTAATCGTCATTAGCTTAGGCGTGATCAACTTCATTCTGCAATTAAAATGCAAATTGAAAAGACACAAGCTGTTTTCAAGTTGGCATGCTTTGAATGTTACATACTTCGACCCATTGTGCTTTTCACAAGCCCCATACAAACTCCCTATGACAAACACAAGTATAGAAGTATTCAAACCACATTCCCATAAGAATGTACTGTGTAAATACATGGACCACAACATTCAGTGAGACAAATAACAAAGATTATATTACCAGAGGGTAGCCTAGTGGTTAGAGCGTTGGGCCAATAACAGAAAAGTTGCTGGATCAAATCCCAGAGCTGACATGGTAACAATCTGTCCTTCTGCCCGAGCAAGGCAGTTAACCCACTGTTCACTGGGCGCCATGGACATTGATTAAGGCAGCCTGATTTAGAGGGGTTGGGTTAAATGCGGAAGACACATTCAGTTGGACAACTGCCTAGGTATCCCACTTTCCCAGAGCCATATATGGGATGTTTGTTCTCTCCAGTGTAATATTCCTGGAGTCAGCTGGCCCCCAAAGGACCAGACCACTGTCCTGCATCAACACAACTCAGGGATTATCTACTCCTCTATGGTGTGTAGCCCAGAAAGCATTTGGTTTACAATCTGTGGTGCCTCATCTCAGCTTTAATTAAGCACATGGAAAAGACACTTGCTCTCAGTGTCAAACCATTGACACACACACTGACTGCACAACCCCTCTGTCCTTGGGTAAAGGCCCACAGGGATGAGAAGATATGTAAACGAAATGAATAAATATATGGGTTGGGTTAATGAAGTAAGGCTGTGTGCTCTGATGAGTTTTGAAACATGTGTTCCGTTAGATTAATACACAGATGACTGGTGACAAAAGAGGGGTTTGTTTTTTCCACTACTCTTTTCTTCGGTGACAATGTGCATCTCTGCGGGTATGACTTAATGGCAGTGGCCTAGGGGCTCAGTAAAACAGGGGTAAAAAGACAGAACAGAATTGTGTCTCAAGTTTGTGCCTCTGTTTTGGTCACAACAGTCAACAAAATGAGAACTCCTCTCTCGCCCTTTGTTATTTGACCACAGCAAAACATAAGAACGATGAAAGACTTCCTCTAAAAGGAACCTACATAAACACATACTAATGCCCCCAACATGTCAGTAGCATTGGTCTTCAATCACTTTTAATCTAGAGCGTGTAGTTAAATACCTGTAGTTTTGAGACCTGCAGCAGAGGGGAGGGTGTGGAGTGGACACAGATTACGAGGGCCCGAGACCTAGCTAGCGTAATCCTCTGACCACACTGACACAGTTTAATTTATTGCCCTGCTACTTCACCTTTCAAACACAAACTTAACCTGGATCTCTTGTCTAAGTGTAAAAGTAGAAAACGGGAGAATAAAACAACAAGAGAAAAGTACTACTCCTGTCATTTTGGATGTAAAGGTTATATTAATTGAGGAGATAGCTTGTGAGTTACAAACTGCGCTTCAGTGAAGACCATATGAATCCCATTAGCATAGCTTTTAATGCATTAATTCATGGAGATGTATCAGCAGCACATAATTTATCTGGGTTTATGATAAGCTCAGCTGGAGCTCACAGACATCTGTTTGCAAACAGTGCTGTAAAGGCCCATTAATCACAATATTTGTAACACTTGACTCATGACCTCATGGGGGTAATGACATTTACAGAGAGGTGTGCTTTTGCCATGTTCTCATTCATTTTAGCACTGAGCAGATGGTGAGCGTGACTGTTCAGTGGTAGACATAGCTTCACATGAACCCACCAGTCTCCAGTGAGGGTACGGACACCTGTCAATCTCTCTCTGAAATGCTATTTTATTCCAATGCAGGACAACATCAGTACATTAACAGGCATGCGGTTTCTATTTCTACATTATAGATATTCAATACATAAATGATTCTATACAAAATATAAAAATATGTGGGACATCATTTACATTGTATTTACATTACTTCCTTAATTTAGTGAATTAATTAATTTAGTTATATACAGCCTATAAACTTGAGTATAATGGTATACACCTAAATCACATTGCATGAAATAGCTGGACCTTACTAAACCTTATTGTTGCTGAATGGAAATGACATTATTATTATGATTGCACATCGTCTTTGATAAACATGGTGACAGACAAGCATAATGCAGAGTGAGAGTCAGAGAAATATAATCAGTACTCAGGATATCTTATTCTCAAACATTAAATGGATAAACATGCAAAACATTCTGTCAACGGTTTACCCAACTGCATATCAAACATTGTCAATCTCACAATACCCAACTTCAGAGGAGCGTCTGTTTTCTTTTCTGAACAGATGAACTATGTTAGTGTATACTGGGGAGGGAGGGCACATTGTCTTGACTCTTGCCATGTGGCGAATGTTAAGAGATTATGCAATTCTTGCTTTTCCGGCGTTTCCGGGTGTGCAGCTGTCCTCCTCTGCCGCTCATTTGGTGCGGTCCGCCCACCCCCGTGGAGCTGTACTTGTGGAGGAGCTCCTGGCTGCTTAGGTACCTGAGCTGCACGGGCCTAGGAATGGGCTCTCCCAGGAAGTAGCCCTCGTCCTCTGACTCAGACGATGAAGAGCAGGTGGAGCACCACTCATCCTCATAGTCGTCCCATGAGTAGGGCCCGGCAAGACGGCGGTGGGCACCTGGGTTCTGCAGGGTGAGGTCAGAGGTGGTGCGAGGGCACTGCCGGAACGGCTCCGGCCCCCTGCACCTCCCCCTTGCACCCCCAAACAGGTCCCTGGCGCCCCGGGGAGGGGGGAATTGGTCATAATCCTCTCTGACTCTCAGCTGGGGCCTCTCCCTGCGCTCAGCGGCCAGGTGCAGGGCATTCTCCGAGCGGGAGCGTCTGGAGCGACGAGACCGGTGGTGGTGGTGTCTACGGCGCTGAGGAGTGTCTTCAGGGGCAGCCATGCCCGGGCCCTCTCCTTGTCTCCGGGTGCGCTCGCTGATGGGCGGGAGGCGTGCAGCATTAGCGCTGCTTACCAGGCTGACCCTGTCCTCCTCCTGGTAGGTGAAGCCGGGGGGCAAGCGGCCCATCCCCATGCCCAGGCCTGGGGGCTCACAGTACTGCAGAGGATACTGCACCTGCACCGGGGGCTCCAGCTCCATGTAGGGCTGGCCTGAGGTCAGGCTCCGCAGAGACTCAGAACTGTGGAACTGGACCGAGGAGTTGAGGGTGCCAATGTTGCTCTTCTCTGACACGTTCATGCCAGAGTCTTTGCTCAGGTCGGGCATAGAGAAACGAGACAGGTGCTCCTGGCGCTTCCCTCCATCTGCTGACGTTCCTTCAGAGAGAGAAGAGGGATTAGTCAGTGGTCAACTTCATCAGTTGTCCTCATTATGATCATTAGGAGTGTGCTGACATTGCTATACTCGTATTCCTAATCGTATCCGTAAGTTGACAGTTGATAGTCAGATCGAATGGTACTCGTGATAGGAAAAACAGAAGTGTTTTAATATACCCAAATAAATGTGGGCAAAATACCTCCTTGCATGTTCTCACTGAAAAAAAAGCTGCAGATTAGGAGCAGTGCGCAGAGGGGTGGGTGTGTATATGTCCTCAACCTGCAGTGGGTAGCAAAGTTTGCTGTCACTCAGTCAGAATGTGCATTAGCATTTCATATTTGTTCCCGACCCTTGCCCCACTTGTTAGATATTATGCACATTGATAGCTTGATAGCAAACATCTTCGCCATGTGATTTATAATAGTAGCAGCAGAAATCTAAATGATCAGACTGAAAACACGTGAGGAAAAGTGATCGAGTGAAATTATGAAGCGAGTGGATGGAGAAATACAGCTTCACTCTATCCAAATCAGAGCAGCAGAATCAATGTCCCGCCCGCCCTTCTCTTTACAGACAGGAAAACTAGCCAGTTGAGTTATTCAGAGCACACACATGACTGACTCAAAGAGAGCACCGCATGGTTTAGAAACTCTGTTTCTGACTGACATGAGAAAGATGCTTGTTGGCATATTATTTTTCTCCTGATCACTGATAATGACAAAAAAATACTTGAATCATAATCATATCCAGAAAATTGCCCATATTCGTTATGATACTCAATTTGTCAGACTAATTGGCACTCCCCTGAATATCATTACTACATCAAGATAGTAGTCGGTTATAACCATCAATATAATAGACATTACACTCTTATGTGAACGATACTTGTTTCGTTAGCCGCAGATGGGTTGCAGTATTATGTGAGAAATAAAATGTCCTGAGCAGTAAAATATATTGCTTCAAATATAATCACATGAATTCATCTTCACATGATGGTGAATTTTGAATGAGTTACCTGTAGCGTTGGACAGGGTGAGTGACTCCATGGAACCCCTGGGTGTCTGCTCTAGGGGAGTGAGCTGCTCCGTGAAGCTAAGTGCACTGATGGGATTCCTGCTGCGCCCCATCTGGGGAGGCCCCACCTCCCTGTCCCTCTGGTTCTCCCTCTGGAACACATGCAGACTGACTGAGCGCTTGTCAGAGAAGCCATTGTGGGGTGAGGAGCTGTGGGGTACGTTAATGCTTTGCTGGGGTTTCAGTTTGGGAGGGTAGTAGTTGACTGAGTCCTTGTGGAACCAGTTCTCATTCATAGAGTGGCCCTTCACGGCTGAGATGAGCGGCCTCTTGGGGACACCCGTCTCCTTGGACCTGGGGTCTGGTTGGCTGCCCTGCCCAGGGGAGGTGGAGTTATAAGCAGTCCTGACGTTGCATTGGCTGAGCAGCTGGAGTGGAGTGGGTGTTGCTGTGTGGTCTGATCGGCCCTCGTAGGGGTACGTGTCGCCTCCCTGTCCCTGGCTCTTCCATGCGGGCGGCTCACGGGTCAGACTGGGCGTCTGGCTGGACAGACTCAGCAGGTCCATCTGTAAGGAGAGAGGGTCCACCTCGCCCGAAAACCGCCCCGCCTGACCCCTGTTCTTCCCAGCCTTGGAGCTGCGGTGGGGCTCTCGAGTGGAGTGGGTGCTCTGGAAGGCAGAGTCTGAGGAGTCTGACCCGTTAGGCTCACCTCCAAGGCTGCAGGAGCGTGAGCAGAAGATTTGTCCCTGTTTGGGCAGGAAGGGGCGACCTAGGAGGGAGCACTTACAGCGGGCACAGCAGAAACAGCCCTCTGTGGCATGCCAGTGCTGCCCGTCATACGTCATCTGGCCCTGGTCAATGCCTGCGGGAAAGAGTGGAAAGACTTGTTAGCATATAAGCCAAAATGTCCATGAAAAAGTCCCAATACATTTGATTGTTTTGCTCAGTAATGCTTAGGGTCAATGCCTGCAACAGAAAACCCTCAAGACTAATCATTGTAGAAATACTGTTGCTGGGGAATGTGAAAGAGAAAGTGCTATAAGCAGCTTGTCAAATTGAGGCTAATCAAATACAAAACATGAGCTAAATATTCTAGAGGGAGAACTCATATCCGAATCAAAAGATAACGATATCATCCCTAAACTGGATTTTTTGTTTGTTAAAACTGTAGTAGGAAATTATAAGTAAACTTGAGTGAAGAAAGGCTTTGGGGCTATGACACTTAGCTGAGTTTACTCATTATGTACCATGCCTGGCACTGTATATTGCCGGGGAGAATGGTCCTAGGCTAATGGCTGCCATCTGGTTTCAACGTGTTTTCTCATGGTTTCAATTTATAATCAGTTAACTCAAATACTTTCTTTATCCTGTATAACAAATAATTACAGAGCTGCATGTCTGTCTGTTGAGGGCCATGCCAGATCACAGCTGGGGATCCTGTTGAGGGATAAACCAGCAGCATTCTGGACTGAGAGGAACACACAGAGCTTGCACTGGGCCTACTCAGAACAGGGTTGGTGAACCTACAGAAAATAATGTGTGAAACATGCATCTGCTGAATACATTTGAAATTGTATTGATTTCACACACTGATCTTTTTCCCCTTTGTGAAAACTGTCTTAAGTTCATATAGTCTGTATTTAAGGACAATACGGTATCTGCATGCCAGTGTTGCATTAAGTCCTACCCACAGCTACTCTCAGCTAAAAGCAGGTAATCTCTGCACCATTGCAAATTTCTCCCTGAAATGTTTCTCCAAGCTAAATCCAGGTCATTCCTCTGTTCTCTATTACAGAAATCTTTCAGCTGAAAGAGCGTCAGTGAAATCATCTAGCTTTGCATATGCCAGTGCTCTCGCGCTCAAGAATAGGATTCACGTATTGGACCTAGGGCCCTGCGTTGGCTCTGATGGATGGGTTGGGAGTGTGGCATACCAATGTGCTCCCCACAGGAGTCACAGTACTCTGCATAGAGGGACTCGAAACAGCTGCAGCAGTAGGGCCGGCCCTCCTTCATGATGTACCGCTGGCCGCCCAGCACCGTCTCACACTCGAAACAGCAGAAGTGCTTCATGTGCCAGTGCCTGCCCTCCGCCTCCGTGCACTCGTCCGCAAAGATGATCTACAGACGGAGAGAGGGAAGAGGGATGGGGAAGGTATCATTTATCATGCTGCTTTTTCTCTGAGGCAAGGCCCTTCTCACCCAATTACAGAGAATGACAGGACAAAGACATCAAGGCCTGGCTGCCTGCTGCTGTAGACCTCTCCCTCCTGCATACTGACAGACACTGTCCTACTGTATTACACCACTTTCACAACCCACTCTTTGGGATCATGTGTATGGAGATGTAATTGAAAACAATGCTTAATTATTCCCATATTATAGCAATGTATTTCAAGACAACACCATATAGGTCTCTTCTGTTTACCCATCTCTAAATCATCTATTATGTTTTGCATGGCAGTTTAAAAAAAAAGTACTTTTATTTAACCTTTATTAAACTTGGCAAGTCAGATAAGAACAAATTCTTATTTACAATGATGGCCTACCCCGGCCAAACCCTAACCCATACGACGCTGGGCCAATTGTGTGCCGCTCTATGGGACTCCCAATCACGGCCGGCTGTGATACAGCCTGGAATTAAACCAGGGTCTGTAGTGATACCTCAAGCACTGAGATGAAGTGCCTTAGACCGCTGCGCCACTCGGGAGCCCAGTTAGTGTCATAGTATTCAATATAATATTTGCTGGGAAGGCCTATGAAAGGTTTAGTATCAGAGAGGATTGTGACTGCGTATGTGTACTGTATGTGTGTTTGTGTGCCTGTGGGTGTGTTTAGCCTGCACTCACCTCGTCACATGCAGAGCAGCGTGGTTTGAGTCTCTCTGCGTGGTGCCGACCACAGTAGATCTTCCCTTCCTGGTAGAAGTAGATGAGGTCCACCAGCAGCTCGTCACACATGCTGCACACGAAGCAGCCAGGGTGCCAACACACGCCGTGGCCCGCCCGCGACGCAAACACTGCAATGTCACCCCCGTTTATCTGCCCCCCACACTGAGAGATGGTCAGAGACAGAGATGGTGGAGGGGAGAGATGGGGGAGGAGAAAGAGACATGGTGGAGGAGAGAGAAAAAGGGAGGAGGGAGAGGATAGAAAGGGGAGAGGAAGATTAGAGGAGAAGAAAGGTACAGGGAGTGGGAATGAGTGGGGTTTAACAGTGAGAGATGGTCGGGAGGGGAGAGTTAGGTGGGAGATGGAGTGAAGGAGACAGAGTAACAATGAGAGAAAGGTCAGGGAGTGGGAATGTGTGGGGTTTAACAGTGAGAGATGGTTGGGAGGGGAGAGTTAGGTGGGAGATGGAGTGAAGGAGACAGAGTAACAATGAGAGAAAGGTCAGGGAGTGGGAATGAGTGGGGTTTAACAGTGAGAGATGGTCGGGAGGGGAGAGTTAGGTGGGAGATGGAGTGAAGGAGACAGAGTAACAGTGAGAGATGGTCGGGAGGGGAGAGTTAGGTGGGAGATGGAGTGAAGGAGACAGAGTAACAGTGAGAGATGGTCGGGCGGGGAGAGTTAGGTGGGAGATGGAGTGAAGGAGACAGAGTAACAATGAGAGAAAGGTCAGGGAGTGGGAATGAGTGTGGTTTAACAGTGAGAGATGGTCGGGAGGGGAGAGTTAGGTGGGAGATGGAGTGAAGGAGACAGTAACAATGAGAGAAAGGTCAGGGAGTGGGAATGAGTGGGGTTTAACAGTGAGAGATGGTCGGGAGGGGAGAGTTAGGTGGGAGATGGAGTGAAGGAGACAGAGTAACAATGAGAGAAAGGTCAGGGAGTGGGAATGAGTGGGGTTTAACAGTGAGAGATGGTCGGGAGGGGAGAGTTAGGTGGGAGATGGAGTGAAGGAGACAGAGTAACAGTGAGAGATGGTCGGGAGGGGAGAGTTAGGTGGGAGATGGAGTGAAGGAGACAGTAACAATGAGAGAAAGGTCAGGGAGTGCAGCAGAGATTTAGAGGGGTGGGAGAAAGAGGGAGAGTAGAAAGTTACAAACAGTCGGGGAAACACAAGACCCTCAAGTCTACCATTGGTGAAAGACAGGGTCATAACTTGAATGTGAAGCTCCATTATATGAGCTGCTTTTAAATGCCAGCTGAGCACTTCACGTGGTGAATCACAATAAAAGTGAGAAATGTCACTGGGTACTTAAGATTCTGTTAGATTCTACCACAAAAGAGATGTGCATGTCCTTCACCTTCATAGTCATTTCCTTTGATAACCTGCTAAAGTTGTTTTCTTACTTGTGAGAGATCCCTCATAGTGATGTGACTATACATGTATTTCTATCACATCTCACCAACTATAGCCACTGATGTATAATGTCTACCAGATGTCTGTCCCTCCTCTGCTCTACTCATCATGTGAGTGCACCAGTCCCAGTCTCACAGGAGTCAGTGTACCTGCTCACAAATCACTCCGGTCATCGTCACAGGAAACGGTCTCACACTGCCGCGGCCCAGATTATCTCGTTTCCGTTGGTTACTGAAGAGTTTGAGCTCCCGCTTCTCCTCATCGTCCAGAGTGTTACAGTAACGTACCTGGGAAACACACACAGATTGTTAAAATAAATGGCAGCAGAGAAACACAAACTCTGTAGTTTGTTGTAATTATTAAGCTAGAGACATACGTTACAATGTCACTGTGACAAATGACCCCTTTCCAACGTCTGTGTGCCCAGGGGCCCGTGAGGCAGGTGGTCTCACCTCATTGTCGTGGGGGGGCAGCTGATGGAGGAGCTGTTTGATGCGGTGCTTCTCTCCTGGGCTGTTTACATAGGGCACCTTGTCCTCAGGCAGGGAACTGTAGTATTGATGAACCTGACAGGAGAGAAACACACTTGTCAGGCCACCAATACGGTCAGCTGTCAGAGCAGCTAATAGATCGCTGCAGCTATACACAGCCCATCTGTAAATAACCCAGCCAACCAACTACCTACCTCATCACCATATTTGTTTTTGATTTTCTGCTCTTTTGCACACCAGTATTTCTACTTGCACATCCTCATCTACACATATATAATTACTTCACCACTGTGGCCTATTTATTGCTTTACCTCCTTACTCCATTTGTACACACTGTATATAGATTTTTCTATTGTGTTATTAACTGTACATTTGTTTATCCCACGTGTAACTCTGTGTTGTTGTTTTTGTCGCTCTGCTTTGCTTTATCTTGGACAGGTTGCAGTTGTAAATGAGAACTTGTTCTCAACTGGCCTACCTGGTTAAATAAAGGTGAAATATATATATATATATATTTTTAATACCAGTGACATAGTACAAAGATTAGGCTACAAGTAGCAAATGAACATTTATTGGAATCATGTAGGCTATTTGAGGAAGGAGAACATTTATATCTGCAGTGTGACCCTAACCCTACCACAAGAACACACATACATGCAGTACATACACACAAGGACACACACACATATACAATCACTTTGATTTATGACCCTCCGATGCAGTCGTAATGGAATCTGGCCTTTTACTCCCTCCCAGCATGTTGACATGAGAATGCAATGCATTACCCCTCGACATTACACACACACACACACACACACACACACACACGAACCGTGTTTGCGTCAGACAGAGGACTAATACTAATCCCACTATTCAAAATGACTCTACATTCTTTACATTATGCCGGCCAACAATGAACGTCATTTTGGTAGAAATGTATTACAGTCTCTCCATTATAGAGTAACAGGGGGGCAGAACAGAATGGGAGCCAGCGGTCTTCAATTGCGTTGATGTCAGGAGCATCGAGCGCCAGAGGATGGAGCAAAAGAAGGCAAAAGAGAGCGAGAGAAGGGGGCCAGCGGTATAGGAGAGGCAATCAATATGTGCTGACCACAGAGCCACAGGAAAGCCCATTTTAATAGCCTATGTACCCAATAAATGGATCTTTGGACTGGAACCTATCAGCTTTGTCCTTGGGTGCGATACAAAGGGCCTGCTACCACAACAATAAGGATAGCCCTGAATAATGAAGAAAGTCTTCTGCATTTAATAAATACAAATATATACAGTGCCTTGCGAAAGTATTCGGCCCCCTTGAACTTTGCGACCTTTTGCCACATTTCAGGCTTCAAACATAAAGATATAAAACTGTATTTTTTTGTGAAGAATCAACAACAAGTGGGACACAATCATGAAGTGGAACGACATTTATTGGATATTTCAAACTTTTTTAACAAATCAAAAACTGAAAAATTGGGCGTGCAAAATTATTCAGCCCCTTTACTTTCAGTGCAGCAAACTCTCTCCAGAAGTTCAGTGAGGATTTCTGAATGATCCAATGTTGACCTAAATGACTAATGATGATAAATACAATCCACCTGTGTGTAATCAAGTCTCCGTATAAATGCACCTGCACTGTGATAGTCTCAGAGGTCCGTTAAAAGCGCAGAGAGCATCATGAAGAACAAGGAACACACCACGCAGGTCCGAGATACTGTTGTGAAGAAGTTTAAAGCCGGATTTGGATACAAAAGATTTCCCAAGCTTTAAACATCCCAAGGAGCACTGTGCAAGCGATAATATTGAAATGGAAGGAGTATCAGACCACTGCAAATCTACCAAGACCTGGCCGTCCCTCTAAACTTTCAGCTCATACAAGGAGAAGACTGATCAGAGATGCAGCCAAGAGGCCCATGATCACTCTGGATTAACTGCAGAGATCTACAGCTGAGGTGGGAGACTCTGTCCATAGGACAACAATCAGTCGTATATTGCACAAATCTGGCCTTTATGGAAGAGTGGCAAGAAGAAAGCCATTTCTTAAAGATATCCATAAAAAGTGTTGTTTAAAGTTTGCCACAAGCCACCTGGGAGACACACCAAACATGTGGAAGAAGGTGCTCTGGTCAGATGAAACCAAAATTGAACTTTTTGGCAACAATGCAAAACGTTATGTTTGGCGTAAAAGCAACACAGCTCATCACCCTGAACACACCACACCCACTGTCAAACATGGTGGTGGCAGCATCATGGTTTGGGCCTGCTTTTCTTCAGCAGGGGCAGGGAAGATGGTTAAAATTGATGGGAAGATGTATGGAGCCAAATACAGGACCATTCTGGAAGAAAACCTGATGGAGTCTGCAAAAGACCTGAGACTGGGACGGAGATTTGTCTTCCAACAAGACAATGATCCAAAACATAAAGCAAAATCTACAATGGAATGGTTCAAAAATAAACATATCCAGGTGTTAGAATGGCCAAGTCAAAGTCCAGACCTGAATCCAATCGAGAATCTGTGGAAAGAACTGAAAACTGCTGTTCACAAATGCTCTCCATCCAACCTCACTGAGCTTGAGCTATTTTGCAAGGAGGAATGGGAAAAAATTTCAGTCTCTCGATGTGCAAAACTGATAGAGACATACCCCAAGCGACTTACAGCTGTAATCGCAGCAAAAGGTGGCGCTACAAAGTATTAACTTAAGGGGGCTGAATAATTTTGCACGCCCAATTTTTCAGTTTTTGATTTGTTAAAAAAGTTTGAAATATCCAATAAATGTCGTTCCACTTCATGATTGTGTCCCAGTTGTTGTTGATTCTTCACAAAAAAATACAGTTTTATATCTTTATGTTTGAAGCCTGAAATGTGGCAAAAGGTCACAAAGTTCAAGGGGGCCGAATACTTTCGCAAGGCACTGTACACTACCGTTCAAAAGTTGGGTCACTTAGAAATGTCCTTGTTTTTGAAAGAAAAGCAATTTTATGTCCATTAAAATAACATCAAATTGATCAGAAATACAGTGTAGACATTGTTAATTTTGTAAATGACTATTGTAACAGGAAACAGCAGATGTTTTATGGAATATCAACATAGGCGCACAGATGCCCATTATCAGCTACCATCATTCCTGTGTTCCAATGGCACGATGTGTTAGCTAATCCAAGTATATCATTTTAAAAGGCTAATTAATCATTAGAAAACCCTTTAGCAATTATGTTAGCACAGCTGAAAACTGTTTATTTTTTTATTAAAGAAGCAATAAAACTGGCCTTCTTTAGACTCGTTGAGTATCTGGAGCATTAGCATTTGTGGGTTTGATTATAGGCTCAAAATTGCCAGAAACAAAGATCTTTCTTCTGAAACTAATCTGTCTATTCTTGTTCTGAGAAATGATTCCATGTCAGAAATGGTCAAGAAACGGAAGACCTCGTACAACGCTGTATGCTTGACTTGGAGTCAACATGGGCCAGCATCAACGTGGAACTCTTTTGGTACCTTGAAGTCCATGCCCCAACAAATTGAGGCTGTTCTGAGGGCAAAAGGGGTTAAAATTCAATATTAGGAAGATGTTCTTAATGCTTGGTACACTCAGTGTGTGTGTGTGTGTGTGTGTGTGTGTGTGTGTGTGTGTGTGTGTGTGTGTGTGTGTGTGTGTACACGTACAGTGGGGCAAAAAAGTATTTAGACAGTCACCAATTGTGGAAGTTCTCCCACTTAAAAAGATGAGAGAGGACTGTAATTGTCATCATAGGTACACTTCAACTATGCCAGATAAAATGATTTTAAAAAAATCCAGAATATCACATTGTAGGATTTTTTATGAATTTATTTGCAAATTATTGTGGAAAATAAGTATTTGGTCACCTACAAACAAGCAAGATTTCTGGCTCTCACAGACCTGTAACTTCTTCTTTAAGAGGCTCCTCTGTCCTCCACTTGTTACCTGTATTAATGGCACCTGTTTGAACTTGTTATCAGTATAAAAAAGACACCCGTCCACAACCTCAAACAGTCACACTCCAAACTCCACTATGACCACGACCAAAGAGCTGTCAAAGGACACCAGAAACAAAATTGTAGACCTGCACCAGGCTGGGAAGACTGAATCTGCAATAGGTAAGCAGCTTGGTTTAAATAAATCAACCGTGGGAGCAATTATTAGGAAATGGAAGACATACAAGACCACTGATAATCTCCCTCGATCTGGGGCTCCACGCAAGATCGGTGAGCAAAAATCCCAGAACCACACGGGGGGACCTAGTGAATGACCTGCAAAGAGCTTGGACCAAAGTAACAAAGCCTACCATCAGTAACACACTACGCCGCCAGGGACTCAAATCCTGCAGTGCCAGACGTGTCCCCCTGCTTAAGCCAGTACATGTCCAGGCCCGTCTGAAGTTTGCTAGAGAGCATTTGGATGACCCAGAAGAAGATTGGGAGAATGTCATACGGTCAGATGAAACCAAAATATAACTTTTTGGTAAAAACTCAACTCGTCGTGTTTGGAGGACAAAGAATGCTGAGTTGCATCCAAAGAACACCATACCTACTGTGAAGCATGGGGGTGGAAACATCATGCTTTGGGGGTGGAAACATCATGCTTTGGGGCTGTTTTTCTGCAAAGGGACCAGGACGACTGATCCGTGTAAAGGAAAGAATGAATGGGGCCATGTATCGTGAGATTTTGAGTGAAACCCTCCTTCCATCAGCAAGGGCATTGATGATGAAACGTGGCTGGGTCTTTCAGCATGACAATGATCCCAAACACACCTCCTGGGCAACGAAGGAGTGGCTTCGTAAGAAGCATTTCAAGGTCCTGGAGTGGCCTAGCCAGTCTCCAGATCTCAACCCCATGGAAAATCTTTGGAGGGAGTTGAAAGTCCGTGTTGCCCAGCAACAGCCCCAAAACATCACTGCTCTAGAGGAGATCTGCATGGAGGAATGGGCCAAAATACCAGCAACAGTGTGTGAACACCTTGTGAAGACTTACAGAAAACATTTGACCTCTGTCATTGCCAACAAAGGGTATAAAACAAAGTATTGAGATAAACTTTTGTTATTGTCCAAATACTTATTTTCCACCATAATTTGCAAATAAATTCATTAAAAAAATCCTACAATGTGATATTCTGGATTTTTGTTAAATTATTTTATCTGTCATAGTTGAAGTGTACCTATGATGAAAATTACAGTCCTCTCTCATCTTTTTAATTGGGAGAACTTCCACAATTGGTGGCTAACTAAATACTTTTTTGCCCCACTGTGTGTGTGTATGTATGTGTGTATATGTATGTATGTGTGTATATGTATGTATGTGTGTATATGTATGTATGTGTGTATATGTATGTATGTGTGTGTGTATGTATGTATGTGTGTGTGTGTGTATATGTGTGTGTGTGTGTATATGTGTGTGTGTGTGTATATGTGTGTGTGTGTGTATGTATGTATGTATGTATGTATGTATGTATGTATGTATGTATGTATGTATGTATGTATGTATGTATGTATGTATGTATGTATGTATGTATGTATGTATGTATGTATGTATGTATGTATGTATGTATGTATGTATGTATGTATAGCCTCTGGATTATCTATAATCTCTGATGTCGAAATGTATACCCAAACACGCTACAACATGTTCTATGACAGCTGGAAATAGTCTGTGATTCTTGGAAATAAAACTAGGTGCATGTTTATTGTGGGTTAGTCTTTTAACTTGTATGCATGTCCAGGGTGAAACGTCCCCCTTTTATAAGTGTGTTCTGCTTTAAGTGCAACTCAATTCCTCTGGTTGTGTTTTAGTTGGCTCGGGTCGACAAGGGACAGGGAATCACAGAAGCGGCTCAGGGATCCTTGCATATTTCATGAAACAACAACTGTGGTCAAGCCCTGATAAATCAGAGAACACACAGACACACACCCACGAAGACCAAGCCCTGATAAATCACTGAACACACAGACACACACAGAGACCAAGCCCTGATAAATCACTGAACACACGTCCAACAACAACCACTGGCCTATACACTTGAGGCCCAACACACACACACACTGTGGTAGAGATGTGTGGAGCAGGACACACATCCACACTCCCCAAAGCCAGTTAGGACGAGCAGATTAGGATAATAATAGTAATCAGGGGCATGGAAACTAAATGTACTCAGATTAAATCTGCTTTCTAATTGTACAGAGAATGTATTACTTTTAAAGGGTAAATCAAATGGCAGGGTTTTGGGGTTTATTTTGGAAACCAACAGAACAGTCCTCCCCCCACACCTGTTTTTCATCGCTGTTCACTGGCAAGACTGACAGCGTTTAGGACACAATCAAAGTCCAGTCCTGAAACATGCAACAGTGAGCGTTTATTGGACATACCATACTTTAACAAAACACCATTGCAACAGCCCATCACGCATGACGGAAGGACAGGTAAAGAACAAGAAGGCCCGCACACTGTTAAAGCTCCCAAATCACAACTTTATTGACAACAATATGATCCGAAACGGATCTTCGTCAGGTCAAGACGTAAGGACTGCCATTCCAAAGTAAAATGAATGGTAACAGGCTGCCATTTCCTTCAACGTGAATGTAGACATTGTCTTTACAGCTACAAAAACAATGAAATAGTCAAAGCTTTTTGGTTTAATTTCCTCTTGGATGAGCAGGCAGATAGTTCCTCGTCTCTTGTGACACAAGGTAAAAGCAACGGGAGACAGACTGCGTGATCTGCCTTTCCAACAGCAGAGAGACATCAGTAACGGCTGCTTAGTAACATATTTGGCCTGAACTTCCCTGTATCCTTGGCAATGTCCTGACATTTTATTAGCTCTGACATCAAGGGAGAGTGTATATTGGCTGGACCTTCCTGAGGCCAGAACCAATAACTTCTCAGCACAGTCAATAATTGCAGTCTTGTAAAAATAAGAACTTGTAGTTGAAATGCAGCCGAGAATCCTTCAGTTTCACATTACCAATACAATTTAGCTACATACATGCATCCAGGCGTTCATATCATTGCAGAGCAAGGAGAAAACATGTTTACACTGTTTGATGGAATGGCTCCCACTGTCTTTGAGAAAAATGTGTTACAGAATGGTGACTTGACACCAGTTGAGACTGAATAGGATGCTCCTCTTCCTGACAGAGCAGTGGGGCTGGGTCCCTGAGGAGAAACCTAAACCAGAAGCTCAGATCTCTCTCTCTCTCTCTCTCTCTCTCAAAACACATTTCTATGACTCGACTGACTTCAATGTCAGGTTGGGAAAAGCTCAACTGTATACCTGGATACTCAATGTACATATGTAACCAGCAGTAAATCCTGCAAAATATAGCCTTTTCCCTCAATGCAAAGCCACTCCAATAACTGCAACACGCCCAGTCTTATTGCCCTACTGCTTTAGAAATCTATCAGTCAGTCTATCCTTGCCGGGCTCCATTTTGGCAGGCTGGTGTTGAGCTGCTTTGAAAGGGGGGCTTAATTGACTGGAGGTCACATGTGACTCTTGGGGATGAAAAATGGCGGTGCTCAGCCTTGGGCGACTGAAATGGGGGACTAGTTAACAGAATATTAACCACCCGATTGCACAAGCAATAAGGCTTCCTTTCAGTTCATCAAGAAAATGAAACTCACATCTATAAAAAAGGTTTTACTGTCCAATAACAAGCACACACACCTTCGGTACACAAGAGCCTTGTAAAGATGGTTTCTTGGATGCTCACAGGGCATGTAATATATTTCTGCATATCCCAGCTTAACAGAGTCAACAATGGGCTTGTGAAATCACGAGTAAACAGTTTGCAAGCAGAATTAATGAGATATTCACTCAACCACTGGCATCATATAATCCTTGTAAACCTATCAGCTTACTTGAACACCACACATGCAATATAAGATGGCAAGTAGAAGTGTAATCCAACAGAGAGGAGATGGAATAGTGAAAGTAAACCATACTCCTTTTTGAGTCCCCGGTGTGTGTGTGTGTCTGTCATACCTGTTCAGGTTTGAGCCCCGGGGGCACCCAGGCGTACTCCTCCAGCGCGCAGCCTGAGTCGTCGTCTGAGGTGGAGTTCCTCTGGAAGTCGTACATCAGCTTAGTGATGGTCTTCTCCATCTCCAGAGGCATGGCCGTCACCACATGCTCCTCACGGTGGCACTTAAAGTGGACACAGATGTTCCTACAGGACACAGGGACAAAGCAGAAGTCAGTTATCAAAGCTTACAGTGGACACAGATCTTTCTACAGGACACTGGGACAGTGAGCTGAGGTCAGTGATAAGATACCAAAGCGAACATTGAGTGGACATGTCTTTTCTTCAGGAAGTATAGAAAAGTGAGAAACTGTTATCCATAGTCCAAGCTTAGTAATATAAAACACTGTCAGCAACCAACCAGGACTTATGCCTTGTACGTATGGCAAAGTGTGGGTTGAGTTCAGACCTCTCTCGATGTCCATCTTTGTTTTCAGGGGTTTCCATTGCAAAGCAACAAAGCATGTGAAATCTAATCTCCATGGCAATGAAGCATGTGAAATCTAAACTCCACAGAGTTCAAGGGCCAGGGTTCACATGTTTTACAGAGAGAGCAGGATCTCAGAGACATTCTAGCTCCCACAATCCTCTAGGTAACACCAGTGAGGACATAACGACAAACAGGTTAGGGAAATGATTCGCCGAGCTACTGACAGTGATGGAAAGCAGTACTGTAAATACACATTTCTCCTCCTGTCTTTACAAGGTTAGCTTCAAGCGGTTTCAGATGCTCAAACAGGATAAAAATCTGTTCATTAATCAAGAACCATGCAACAGATTAACACACCCACACAAGGTATCCGTTTGTTCGCATACAGAACAAGGATTGCAAATTTAGGTATAATACATGTGACTAGAGCCTTTTTTCACCCTCACCCTTTAAAACAGAATAAACTAAAGTTGTTAACTAGGCCACACACACACACACACACACACACACACACACACAGTGAAACTCTGTCCATGCAGCAGACCCTGTAACCATTGGACACAGAGGGAGGCCCGCGGGCCGTATCCACTGACTTCTACTGCCCCTCAGGTAGCCAATCAAAAACAAATCAAAAGTTTATTGGTCACGTACACAGGTTTAGCAGATGTTAAAGCATGTGCAGAGAAATGCTTTTGTTACTAGCGCCTAACAATGCAGTAAAATGTCAAATAATTACACAAATAATCACACACGCACAAAAGAAAAAGAAGAATTATTTTTTATCCTGAAATGTAACTAATCCAATTAACAAGCCAAATAGCACTGTAAAAGTAATCCAAATGCAGTCTATACATATATACACCAGATGAACCTACACAAGATATACTAAGAATGATATGTACAGAAGTAGATATATTAGAGTGAGCTATGTCAAGAATCCAGTATATAAATAAATATGTGGTGTGTATAAACGGTGTAACTAAAATAGTAGAAATATTAGAACGAGTAATGTCAAGAATTATTTCGACATATTTAAATACACAGTACAAAACACCATGGCAAAATGGACGGAATTGCAGGAAATTAGCTTCCAGAACAGAGTCTGGAATATAAATGTGTGTAAATGGTGTACAGCAGTGGCGGTCAGTGCCGTTTAAGATGAGGGAGGCCGATTTTTTTAAATGAACATGGCCTTTTTTCTACTAGAGCATATTGGATGACTGTCATTCATATTTCATTCACCCTGCTCAATGTAACATTGATAGGTTTAAGATACAACATGATACTAAACATTTTCCTATACCCATCATAATGTTGCTATTGCTAATCTAGGGTGTAATTAGTCCAACAGTTGCAATTGAGAGTTTCTATTGGACAAATTCAGGTAAGTTTATCCCCTTCCTTCCGTTTAAGAATTGTTTTTCTACAGAATCGGCGGAAGGAATAAATCCTTGATCACCACAAACACAGTTCATTTTCATAGCAGCCACATACAAACAGCACAATCATTTGCTTGTTGTAGAATTCCTTCTCGGACCTTCTCATCCTCTCACCTTTTCCCTTTGCTTGCGTACTTCAGTGCACAATACAAACAAGACAAACCTTCATACCATAACCGCTATCTGCTACACACAGCCAACATCGTTGTAACTGGAGGTCGATCGATTATGATTTTTCAATGCCGATACCGATTATTGGAGGACCAAAAAAAGCTGATACCGATTAAATCGGCCGATTTTTATATATATATATATTTGTAATAATGACAATTACAATAATACTGAATGAACACTTATTTTAACTTAATATAATACATAAATAAAATCTATTTGGTCTCAAATAAATATTGAAACATGTTTAATTTGGTTTAAATAATTCAAAAACACAGTGTTGGAGAAGAAAGTAAATGTGCAATATGTGCCATGTAAAAAGCTAATGTTTAAGTTCCTTGCTCAGAACATACAGTTAAAGTCAGAAGTTTATATACACTTAGGTTGGAGTCATTAAAACTCGTTATTCAACCAGTCCACAAATGTCTTTTTAACAAACTATAGTTTTGGCAAGTCGGTTAGGAAATCGACTTTGTGCATGACAAGTCATTTTACAACAATTGTTTACAAACAGATTATTTCACTATCACAATTCCATTGGGTCAGAAGTTTACATACACTAAGTTGACTGTGCCTTTAAACAGCTTGTAAAATTCCACAAAATTATGCCATGGCTTTAGAAGCTTCTGATAGGCTAATTGACATAATTTGAGTCATTTGGAGGTGTACCTGTGGATGTATTTCAAGGCATACCTTCAAACTCATTGCCTCTGCTTGACATCATGGGAAAATCAAAAGAAATAAGCCAAGACCTCAGAATTTTTTGGGTTCATCCTTGGGAGAAATTTCCAAACGCCTGAAGGTACCACGTTCATCTGTACAAACAATAGTATGCCAGTATAAACACCATGGGACCAGCAGTCAGAATGTGTCCCCTTCCTGAGCAGTATGTCTCCTAGAGATTAATGTACTTAGGTGCAAAAAGTACAAATCAATCCCAGAACAACAGCAAAGGACCTTGTGAAGATGCTGGGAGGAAACAGGTACAAAAGTATCTATATCCAAAGTAAAAACAAGTCAAATATGGACATAACCTGAAAGGCCACTCTGCAAGGAAGAAGCCACTGCTCCAAAACCGACATGAAAAAAAGCCAGACTACGGTTTGCAACTGCACATGGGGACAAAGATCAAACTTTTTGGAGAAATGTCCTCTGGTCTGACGAAAAAAAAATAGAATTGTTTGACCATAATGACCATCGTTATGTTTGGAGGAAAAAGTGGGAGGCTTGCAAGCCGAAGAACACTTCACGGGGGTGGCAGCATCATGTTGTGGGAGTGCTTTGCTGCAGGAGGGACTGGTGCACTTCACAAAATAGACAGCATCATGAGGATGGAAAATTGGGGATATATTGAAGCAACATTACAAGACATCGGTCAGGAAGTTAAACCTTGGTCGCAAATGGGTCTTCCAAATGGGCAATGACCCCAAGCATACTTCCAAAGTTGTGGCAAAATGGCTTCAAGGTTTTGGAGTGGCCATTACAAAGCCCTGACCTCAATCCTATGGAAAATGTGTGGGCAGAATTGAAAAAGCATGTGCAAGCAAGGAGGCCTACAAACCGGACTCAGTTACACCAGCTCTGTCATGAGGAATGGGACAAAATTAATTCAACTTATTGTGGGAAGCTTGTGCTACCCGAAACGTTTGACCCAAGTTAAACCATTTAAAAGGCGATGCTACCAAATACTAATTGAGTGCATGTAAATCTCTCTCTCTCGCTCTCAGTTCGTATTGCAAGAGCTCTGATGGGTTGGAGGACATCCTCCAGAAGTTGTCATGACTCCTGTGTAAGTCTATGGAAGGGGGCAAGAACTGTGAGCTTCCTAGGTTTTGTATTGAAGTCAATGTATCCAGAGGAGGACGGAAGCTAGCTGTCCTCCGGCTACACCATGGTTCTACCCCAGAGAGCGCTGTTGAGACTACTGTAGACTTTCATTGCAAAACAGTGTGTTCTGATCAATGATTTGGCAACAAGTGAATATATTTAGTGTAGTTTTTTTTCTAAAAATTACAACTTCGTTTCACTATTTTAATATTTATGAAATTCAATGAAGAGGATGGTCCTCCCCTACCTCCTCTGAGGAGCCTCCACTGGTGTATAGCGACAGTATGTGAATAGAAAAGGTGTACAGCAGTAGTTACAGCCTTCAAAAAGTATTCATATCCCTTGACTTATTCCACATTTTGTTGTGTTACAGCCTGAATTCAAAATAGATTCAAAAACATTAAGTTCTCACCCATCTACAGATAATAACCCGTAATGACAAAGTGGAAACATTTGTAGAAATTTGTGCAAACGTATTTAAAATTAAATACAGGAATACCTAATTTACATAAGTATTCAGACCCCCGAGTCAATACTTTGTAGAAACACCTTTGGCAGTGATTACAACTGTGATACCTTCTGGGCGAATCTCTAAGAATTTTCCACACCTAGATTGTGCAACTTTTCCCCATTTTTCTTTTCAAATTGTTCAAGCGCTGTCAAACGAGTTCCTGATCAATTGCTAGACAGCCATTTTCAGGTCTTTCCATAGATTTTCAAGTAGATTTAATTAAGAACTAACTCAGCCACTAAGGAACATTCACTGTCTATTTGGTAAGCAACTCCAGTGTAGATTTGGCTTTGTGTTTTAGGTTATTGTCCTGTTGAAAGGTGAATTCATCTCCGTGTCTGGTGGAAAGCAGACAACCAGGTTATCCTCTAGGATTTTGCCTGTGCTTAGCGACATTCCGTTTATTTTTTAAGTCGATTACAAGCATACCCCTAACATGATGCAGCCATCACTATGCTTGGAAATATGGAGAGTGGTCCTCAGTAATGTGCTGTATTGGAATTGCCACAAACATAACACTTTGTATTCAGGACAAAAAACGTATTGCTTTGTCACATTCTTTGCAGTATTACTTTAGTTCTTTGTTGGAATATTTTTATTCTGTAAATGCTTTCTTCCATTCACTCTGTCATTTAGGTTAGTTTTGTGGGGTAACTACCGTGTTGTTGATCCATCCTCAGTTTTCTCTCATCACAGCCATTAAACTGACTGTTTTAAAGTCACCATTGGCCTCATGGTGAAATCCCTGAGAGATGTCCTTCCTCTCCGTCAACTGAGTTAGGAAAGATTCCTGTATCTTTGGAGTGACTGGGAACATTAATACACCATCCAAAGTATAACTAATAACTTCACCATGCTAAAAGGGATATTCAATGTCAGATTTGTTTACTTATACCCATCTACCAATAGGTGCCCATTTGAAAGGCATTAGCAAATCTTCCCGGTCTTTGTGGTTGAATCTGTGTTCACTACTCGACTGAGGGACCTTACAGATAATTACGTGCGGGGTACAGAGATAGGGTAGTAATTGAAAAATCATATATTAAAACATTATTATTGCACACAGAGTGGGTCCATGCAACTTATGTGACTTGTTAAGCACATTTTTAGTCTTGAACTTATTTAGGATTGCCATAAAAGGGGTTGATTACTTACTGACTCAAGACATTTCAGCTTTTAATTTGTAATTCATTTGTAAATTACCCTTTGACATTATGGGGTATTGTGTGTAGGCCATTGACACAAAATCTAAATGTGATCCATTTTAAATTCAGGCTGTAACACAACAAAATGTGGAAAAAGTCAAGGGGTGTGAATCCTTTCTGAAGGCAATACAGTATATACTAGAAGGGCAGGGTAGGGTACTCCATCCCATTACACAGACAGATGCCCAGTGGGCAGCACAGGATAAGGAACAGGGGCTGAGACTTCTTTGACGGAAAGATAGAGACAGAGAGACTCTTACATGTAAACCTCACCGGCCGCGTGCGTTGCTAAATTAATTTACACACGTTATTCAGTCCTTTCTCCCACACTGCTTGCGCACGTGAACGAGTGTCTGTGTAGCCAGGCCCTAAAATAGAACTTGATTATGCAAGTCCCCTCATTATTGGATATCAGGAAGATACAAACCCACATGGATGTTTGAAAGACAAACGAGAAGAGCAGCAGCTAGCTGACTAAATATCCATGGATGTTTCATGTGTTTCGACCTGCCCCCAAATTAACATAATATACTGTGCTTGACCTGGACTGAAATAGGGACTGGTATTCATTTTGGGTGCCAGTATTGTTTACATGTAGGTGCATGAGCTCCACAATACATTTGAGCTAATGTTCTATAAAAGGAATAGGAGCTTAAGCAGTAGAAATTTGAGGTGCTGGTACTCAGCTCCAGTGAGCACCTGTCCAAGTCAAGCACTGGTTAAATAAACTAGTGATGCATGGCTGGGGACCACTAAATACATCTCTGCTTCTTTACTACCCTTGGGCAAGGACAATCTACCTGATCTCCTGGAGGTGATTGGCTTCAGAGCAGTGTGCATGAATATTAAATCAACATATGAATGAATACTGAAATGCCAAGACATCTCATCGATGAATATTGATGGGAGTGGTAAGTAGTACATGGAGCCAGGCCTCGGTTTGCAGACTAAGTCATCAGCTCTCTGACAACCAGCCCGTCCATACAGGAGAGGGAGAATTAAACAGCCCATCCTAGCAGTGGGACACCTAGCCTGGGGCTACAGAGTCCTCTCATTACAATACAGCAGTTCTCCATCATTACTAATGAATGTGGGATTAGAGACACATGTACGTACATACACACACTGTACAAAAAATCTAGTTGTTTCAACTAATTATTTTTAAATTGACTTATTCCAGTCTTTTTCGTTTCCTCAACTTTTCAATCAAAGTGTTTATTTTTTATTTTGATTGAACATTAAAACATACAATCTACTTGCAGTGAACATTTACATTACATTCAGTCATCAAACAGACTCCCACCCAGAGCGACCCACAGAAGCAACCAGGGTCAACGCCCTGCCCAAGGGCACATTTAAAGATCTCCCACAAGGTCAAAACATGGACCCGAACCAGCCACCTATCCACCACATAAATCATAACAGCAAGGCCAACTGAATACGTTTGAGTGCATGTATGGCACTATTTACAAAGTAAATCTCAGTTCTGTTAAAAGTACACTCAAGTAAAACTGTTTTATTTATCATAGTGATTAACATTAACACAGTAATATGCCCCACTAACATTAGACAACTATACAGGAAACCTTTAAATTGCTGAAATAAGTCAATCAAATCAATAGTCAGATTAACTGATAATTGACACAGACATGGTGGCAAAGCAGGAAGATCCCAGGTGAGGACGTGTTGAATAGTAAATACTGTATACATGCACAATGTAATCATGTTGGTCAAATATGTAAGTTTAAAACATTGTATGTCAAAGCACCATCTGTGTGTAACTAGTTCCATAGCCATTTTTTAATGAAGATACCAAAATAATAATATCTAGTTGAATGAACATATGAGTCAAGTTGAGCAAACACATCATTTTAAGTTAACTTAATTTGTGCCGAAGTTCTCTCAAGTTGGAGTTTGCGCCAACTAAAAATGTTAAGTTCAGGTAACACTTTCACCGAAAAGTAGCACCAGTGGAACCAACTTAATCATTTTACAGTATGCACACACACCAACATACTAAATGTACGTTAGAACACGGAGAGATGATTCAGAGGGTACAAAAACATGACAAATTAAATCGAAAAAAAAACATTACACACACATCTCCCACTCCTTTTCATGCAAGGGGCTCATTCTGCCTTTGGGTGGAGAACAGGCTTGGAGATAGGGGTTTAAATATAGCCTGGAGGAGTACATTGGGCATGGGGGAGAGTGTTTCACACTGCATTCCCGGAGTGTCTCTGTTTTAAAATGATACAGACAGAGGCCTTATAAACACCAACTCAAAATGTTCTCATCGTCTTTGAACTGGACATGGGAGCACGAGGGTTGGAGTCCCATGGGACCCGTGAGCCTGTCTCTCTCCAGATGTATAGGGCCATCATCATCCAGTGATTCACCTTCCAAACATCTGATATCCCTGCATCAGGATTGGCAGAGATATGCCCAGGGCCTAAGCCCCTGATTTACAACAAGGTGCACATCACTGGGATTTCTATCCTGAAACAATACCCCATGTTACACTGGTCATCTACATGACTTCAATACAAGTCAAGTATATAACCAACGCCTTCTAAAAAAAACTAGACAGCCTTTCCTCTCCTGGGGCAGATAAAGCCTTCCATGGCCAGAGCAGAACACCGCAGGAAGCTTCTAATGACTGGAAGGTATCTGAGTGGACAGTAATCGCTGAGACTGTGATGCAAGCAGACAATCAGTCACCACCACAGTGTTAATCATTGCATTGCTCCTCTACATCACCCTGGCAACAGCCAAGTTAAACAGCTACACTCTGACACACTGCAAAGTCAGTCAGTAGACACACCAACCCGTAAAGACCATGTCCACTGGTGAAGCTCACGCCCAAGAAATGACTGACCCACACACAGACAAGTTCTTACTAGACTAGAGATACTTATTGTTTTGTTTTCAGTATTATTCACCACTGTGGAACTCTTAATAACCACCTATGGACTGGTTGGTACAAATCCTCTGAGGTACTGGTACAAATCCTCTGCCAAGTCAGGGACATCTCAAGAGGTTGGGTTGAGTGGTGGTGCCATTCATTTAACTAACCCAATATTAACAGTTTCATTTGCCATAGGGCAATGTGTCATCCAGGCTCTTAAACACCTCCTCTAAAGTGTTCAACACATCCACAAGCCTTGCCTTCCTGAAAAACAGCCATGGAGCTGAGTGGGCTTGATGTGGTATCCGAAAGGAATATAATATAATTCCAGAGCAGCTCCCAGAACCGCTGCTGTGTTTCTGTGTCATCATTCCAGACAGCATGTTTCAATGGCAGCTCAGAGGGGAGGAGAAGGAGAAAAAGGGTTCAGAGGAACAGCTGGAGGCAGGCAGCAGCCAAATTTCTATTATTTCTGCTTCTTTTGTTTTCTCTGGACAGGCAGAGAAAATAGGAGGTCAGATTATTTCTCTATTTTTTAAATGCCTTTTGTTCTGAGATCAGATGGGCATTTCCTTTCAGTGTATTTCGTCCTAAATTGTCCTAATTTGGTAATTTATTGAAGCAGACATGTTCATCTTTAATCAGTGTTAAACTGGATTGCACTACATACCAAAGAGGAATCAAACAAAAAAAAGGTGTTTATTAGTAGCTAATTACTGGCGACTCAATCCAATATATTCAATCTAATGGAGATTAGGCCTGCACCCACCTGCCGCAATAAATAATAATCCATTATTCTTGTCCAACACACACACACACTCCATAAAATATACATTGACTGAACACTATCAAAGAATGTACGTAATCTCACTACACCTTTATAGAATTTGTAAATGTTTAGTGTAAGAAGTGCAGGAAGTGAGAGAGGACTATATATTTATGTAACATTAACTGAGGATGGCAGCTTTATACCAGATGACCATGTTACTTATTCATAAGTGTTACTTGTTCGGTAACTGCTAGTGGGACAGATGCATGGTATGTCACATGGTGGCAGGTTTTCAGCTCCTGAGACCTCAGTTCTTATACGGAACTGTAGCTATGCTGTTCTCATGCGATATTATCAAGCTGTCATTGGCGAACCCATCTGTGCAAACTATCTGCAAGTTTGAAATGCTGACAAACATAACTAGTCTAAACGTGGTTTAAACAGTGGACCAGATTAAACAATCTCATGGTGTTGAAAGGGGATGGTCAAAAACCGACCTGATATTATTTTGCACATCAAGACTGATAAAATGTTTGGTTGCCTATGAGCCGAGGCTACCTGTAGTCTAAATGTCTGTTTCAGAGCAATGCAGCCTGATATCTCCATTACCCATGGACTCTCGGGCCAGCTGCTGGAGTGTCCCATTATTCATTATTCCACAAAATCCGTTCATATGCTAATCCAAAATAACCTATCCTGACTCAATCAATCCCGCGGCCGGCCAGGTCCAGACCATAGAGGCAACACAACAAAGACTATTCCCACTGAAAAAAACTGGTTAGCTTGACCGCCGCGCCATGAAGAGTAGAAAGAGAAAATGGATAACAACACATCCATTACGGAGGATAGTCTATGAGTCAGTAAGGTGAAAATGAGTGAGACCGTCAGTGCAACTATTGCGTACGAGAATTTTTTTTTTTACGTTCAAATAAAAAAACTATATTACGGAATAATCAGTGTAATTGCAATGTAAATATGATTACCTAGTTCTAAATCATGAATAGGCCTACCTCGTCGTTAAAATACATTTCACCTCATACCTCATTGATGTTGATATGATTTAGTTTAAATCGAGCACACCACGAATGAGCCACAGACGACATTGTAGCACACATCTTGCAGTCAGGAAATATCAAACCCTTTCTAAACACGACCTTTCAACGGCAGTAAAAGTTCACTCAAACTGGCAATGTTGATTAAACTTGGCCACAGTTTAAAACCTGAAATAGATACTGTATTGAAGGTCCGGACACAACAGAGCGCAAAAATAGCCTTGTCAGCTGTGTAAATAACAGATTGATACAAAATAACGGAGCCACAAACGGTAAAATGTAGTCAATGCTTACCTTATCACCAAGTAGGTGTGAGGGAGAGCATGGCTATGTACCCGGTGATAATAGCTTTCAACCACACTTTCCTCATTGCAAGCCTTTTCATAGTCTACTATTCCTGCGACACAATTTTACGAATCCTGCAATCTCACTCTCTGGTCAGTGCGAAGGCGCAATCTGTTCCTCTAGGCTACTGTCCTCTTCGCTCTGCGAGCCTTTTTGTCAAGCTGTTCTGCAAACACATTCACCAAGCGCAAGGATTGGTAAAGCGACACAAAACCCAATAAGCGGTTAAACACAAATACCCCTACATTTAGTCCACCTACATTGCGATAATGCAATAGCCTTAACTTTGTAGATTACGTTTCGAACGAATCCAAAACAATAATTTACGGAGGCAGCAACAGAAAGCTAGAAAGTTGAAAAACGATCCACAGGGACTCCTTATGTATGCGCTTAGTTAAGGAGCGCTGAGCAGGGGACTTGCTCACCCCGAGTGACTGGCTGAATAACGGAGTAGCTTGTCCTTGCCAGGACCACCGCCCCCCCCCCCCCACCCCTCCCGAATGCTAATGCCCATCCGTGATGTCAGCAAGTCACCATCCCGACACTGGTATAATTAGCGGCGTGAATGACTGGTGTTTTGGAGTCATTTGCATGCAAATTAAACAATTTCACTGAATCAACTGCCCCAGGGCAGCCAGCTAGAGAGCGAGAAAGGGAATAGAAGGACCATGCGGTATTGGAGGGATTGCCAAAGATTCCAGCCACACTAGTCATAAGACTGTTCTCTCTGCTACCGCACGGCAAGCGGTACTGGAGCACCAAGTCTAGGTCCAAAAGCCTTCTTAACAGCTTCTACCCCCAAACCATAAGACTCCTGAACAGCTAATCAAATGGCCCCAAACTCTTTGCATTGCCTGCCTGCCTGCCCCCCCCCAGTCATTTTACCTCTACCTGCATGTACATATTACCTCAATTACCTTGACAAACTGGTGCCCCTGCACATTGACTCTGTACCGGTATGTAGCCTCTCTACTGTTATGTTATTGTTGCTCATCAATTTTTTGTTCATTTCTATTTTCTTATTTTTTTCTTATTTTTTTTAACTTCAGTTTATTTTAGTAAATACTTTCTTTACACATATTCTTCTTAAAACTGCATTGTTGGTTAAGGTAAGGGCTTGTAAGTAAGCATTTCACTATACCTATTGTAGTCGGTGCATGTGACAAACATTGATTTGGAAACAAAATGCATAACAATTACCAAAATAATGGAGGAGAATGGAGAAGGGTTATATATAGCCTATAGCTTACAGAACACTAGTGTGGAATAGAGTAAGGCAACCAAACCTTTTTGGTATTTTATTAGGATCCCCATTAGCTGTTGCAAAAGCAGAAGCTACTCTTCCCCCTGCCCTTATTTCCCAATACACTGTAGTCGAAGAGGTCCTATTATATACTGCTTAGTTAGTTATCAAATGTTTATCAACAGATTTAAAAGAAATACATTGTCACAAGGCCTCTCAAATAGCTTCCCGAGCATTGGACTAGTAACTGAAAGGTTGCAAGTTCGAATCCCAGAGCTGACAAGGTATAAATCTGTCATTCTGCCCCTGAACAAGGCAGTTAACCCATTGTTCCTAGGCCGACATTGAAGATAAGAATTAACTGACTTGCCTAGTTAAATAAATGTCCAATAAATAATAAAAAAACAGAAGTGAAAAATAGCTTTCACCTTTCAGCTCTTCCACAACAGTGAGCATGAGGGAATGGAGACAGGCAAGACAGTTATTGAACACTAGGCAATTGGAAAATAGTTTAGAGACAAAACAATTCATATTGACCTTATACTTCCATCATAAAACAACTTCCAAATGTAGAAACAATGACATACAGTATAAGCAGTTGTAAGAACTATAAACTAGGTGATAGGGGTCTGTCGGTTTGGGACCAAAATAAATAGTTACACTTTTGGAATGAAATCAGTGTGTCAAGTTGCAAACCAAAATATTAATTTGACTTACTCTCTAACGTTTGTATAATTTCAGCCAGTAGTTTTGAAAGTGGTGCTCACGAGCCAAAAGTGGTACCCATTTTTTTGTGTTCTTGTGTACTTGTACTCATCCATTTAGTGTGATATGAGTTTTGCCATTTATATTACATCATACACATGTAGCAATTTGTGTGATATGTTCCAAATCCTGCAATATGTTTCAAATTTGATGGGCTTTAGATCCCGGAGTGCATCTTTTTTTTAAACATTTTTGAAATAAAACCCCCTTTTTCTCCCCAATTTCATGGAATCCAATTGTTAGTAATTACTATCTTGTCTCATCGCTACAACTCCCGTACGGGCTCGGGAGAGATGAAAGTCGAAAGCCATGCTTCCTCCGAAACACAACCCAACCAAGCCGCACTGCTTCTTAACACAGCACATCCAACCTGGAAGCCAGCCACACCAATGTGTCGGAGGAAACACCGTGCACCTGGCGACCTTGGTTACTGTGCACTGTGCCCGGGCCTGCCACAGGAGTCGCTGGTGCGCGATGAGACAAGGATATCCCTACCGACCAAACCCTCTCTAACCCGGACGACGCTAGGCCAATTGTGCATCGCCGCACGAACCTCTCGGTCGCGGCCGGCTGCGACAGAGCCTGGGCGCAAACCCAGAGTCTCTGGTGGCACAGCTAGCGCTGCGATGCAGTGCCCTAGACCACTGCACCACCCGGGAGGCTGCCCGGAATGCATCTTTAACTATGGAAAGTCAATCAACATTAATTCTTCCATTTGGGATGTGATTTGGTATTGATCGGTTTATTTGTGGACTCAACCTGCAATTAAAAGGGACTAAATAAACAGTCTGATTGTTCTCTACTAGATTAATTATATCTTGGCTATTTTGGTTCGTCGTAATTTACAAACACTTGCATGGCTCTAAGCCTGTAATACTATCTGAGCTCCTTTCCAGAATCAGTGTTAGGAGTGTTTAACAATGTCTGACTGCTGCTGCTAATTTGCTTATTTGTCATGCATTGAATGTGGTTGATTTCAAAGGGGAAACGGTGCAATGAGGGGGAGTTTGTAATTAAATAAAGATGTGTTTATTCTTCCTCAAAAGCCTCTGCACTGCTTTAGCCAAGAGCCAAAAAGTAAAGTAAAAAAACAAAACTCTTTGAAACAGTGGTTGAACGCTGTATAAACAGTTTGTGAAGCTGGTAAAACCAGCCGGTGGCTCTGAACGACCTCCACAGTTTGAGGAAGACGCAGTCTTCTTTCCGTTCTCCTTTACCTCCTTGAGTCAGCCTACAGCTTTTGCTCCCAATGCTGTGTCTGGCTTGGATTCCATCTTCACACGTGGCAGACCGCCTCTCCCTGGCCTGCACGTCTTTTAGCCCCACACACAAGAATATTAATTGCCCCTTATCCTGAACTTAAGGCCATTCCACAGGATTTTATGAGGAACTGTAAGTGACAGCGTCCCCACTCCTCATAGCCACAGAGCGGATCAGCTGGTCTGGGGACCGTTGCTAACCTCATATGGGCTCTGCACTTTCCCAATAAACTTATCCAGGGCCTGTAACTGCTTTAATGCTCTAATAAAAATGTAGAGGCCAGCTTGGGAAACATGCCACAGATAACATTTACTTTACTGTAGGCATGCAGTGCCTCTGCATGGTCATTTTAGTCGAGGAGTACAAGTGTACTCCCTTCAAAAGCATGTAGGAGCATATCAGTGCTTTTGTCCCGATCAAAGCACAAGATGAACGATAGTGCATACTTACTGCCCCGAGGGATGAACAAGCCATGTCAAATATGTTTTATAGTTGCACTTCCTGAGAGGATCTTATCATACACCAATATTATATAAACCTTACCAAGGAACGAACTAAAGTAACAACAAAAAAAGTATCTGTCATTATAACAAAGAGCAATGGCGCCAATGGCCCGAGTTGACCCACAATTTCATGTAACACCACCCTCTTCTCTCCTTTCATGTGGGAAATGCTGATGATGACTATCACTGAGTCAACACCAAGGCAGCGGAATCTCACCCCAACAGCTGATCACTAAGGAGAGAAGAGAGAGCAAGAGAGGAGAGATGGAGAAAAGAGATTGAGAGCAACAGAGAGAGCAAGCGAGAGAGAAAGAAAGAAAGAACACTCCTTTTCTGGTGTGTATAGATATCTACATTCTGGTGTGTATAGATATCTACATTCCTTTTTAGTGACTGGGCTGGGCTTGCATCAAAGCAGTTGGGACCAACAAGCAAGTTAGATTGATCCAACCTCCTTTCCCACAGACTAGACATATTTACAGCCTCAGATAGGGATTTAGGGGGTTGGAGTAATTCCCCAAATCTCTGCTACCGCTTTTAGAAGTCTCTTCCAGCGGGTTTACCCATGTACTCTGTCCTTAGAGTAGAGGGTCTGAGGCTGTGGATGGATACAAAGCTCACAAGCACTTCTACAATAGTGTTCACAGCAGATAAGTGACTATTACACACTCCATGTTGAATGTTAAATGGATTAATTCCACACGGTTTGAGCGGCATAATTGTATTTTTATAGGGGGAGAGAAAAGTTTAGCCAGTTTGTTGAAATTATAATTTGCTTGGGGGTTCGTGTACAGGGAGAGAGTGTGTTGTCCTGCTCCAACTCGATTCATGGAGGGGCCCTCGGCTCTGGAGTGATCTTGAGGAGAGGCTCCTGATGGGTAGGCTATTTCTGCCCCTGCTGGCCCACTTAAAACAAGAGGTCTTCAGCATGGAGAAACGTGTAGCTAGGGCCCCATCCATCTCAAGCCACAGGAAGCCTGGCTTTCAGGGGCTGTGGAGCACGTTCCTCAGTCCACAGTACCCTACTCTACCCGTGTCTCTCTGAGTTTTCCCAGTCCTACATGCGGATTCTGATTAAAAACATAACTGGGTCACACTTTCCTCTGGTTGAAAAAGGGGTGGGACTTAGTAAAGGTATGTGTAGATGCACAGGGAAATGTCGACTGATTAACATGAAACATTTAGAAAGAAATGGTTTTACATCAACGTGAAATAGGAAAATTAAAGTGAACCACCTGCTGTCTAAACCTCCCACACCAAACATACAAGGGAAGTTTCATGACTAAGCTCCCATTCATCCACCAGTGGGAGGAATAATCCATAGTCATGTCGGCCATGTGGGTGTCAGTACCTCAATGGGTGATCACTCCCATTCAGTCAGACTGCAGGGTTCTGGGAACACCACACAGAGTTCTATTCCAGAAATCTCTCCTCCTTGGAGCCCCGCAGCCCTCTCCTTTCTCCCTGCAGTCGCCATGCGGAGAGGAGTGACCAGATGTTCATTAATAAAATGATATGATCACCCTCATTAGGGTGACCACAGCAGTGCAACAACCCAGCAGCTTGATACATTATTGCCTCATTCTGTTTGAGAACGTCACACCACACAGTACCCATAGCGGACAGTATACTAAAGCCTCAGACACACTCTACAACACCACAGTCAGGTATGCAGAACAACAGTACATGCTGATAATGCATACTACTTGAAGAGAGAAATAGAAGATGCAAAATTTCACACAATATGTGGTCTAGGACAAAGCCGTAGACTTGTTTTCATGTTGAACATCAATAGAGAGTAAAAATCCTCAGGTCGGTCGGCCCAGTGATTTAAACACAACCGTGTGATTATCTTCTTCCATTTAAGCCAATCACTTGGGTCGTGCTCCAATTTCTCCAGAGGCTCCTGTAACGGTTTAAACTTGAGCCATCCAAACCTTTAGTTAAATAAACCCTTGCTCAAGTATGCCATGTTTAAATATTTAGTTTGAGAAAGACTGTCTGGAAGGAGAGAAGGATCAGTCAAACAGTGGTGGGTCTGATTGAGCGGTTCTGTCTGTCCATTCTAGTCCAGGACCAGGAGGGAGTACAGTGCTCTGCTTATGTCCACTTACAGCTCCGTTTGTTTTGCAATTTGTTATCAACACAAGTCAAGGCCATGGCAGAACATTCCTCAGACAACTGTCTAGAGGACACTTTTCCTCCTTGTTGTTGCACGAATAAGAACATGTAGTAGACTAAAAAAACAGAACATAAGTCATGCTTACTAAGTTTTTACAAATTACATTTAAAAAATCTGTCAGATGTTATTTGTGCAGTAAGTAGGAACTGAAAGTATGTTCCTATTCAATTTCCAATGGCAAAGACAATATAGGGAAGAGAGATGGGGAGAAAAAAAAAATTGTGAACAGTTAGTCCTCGGGGTTTTGCCTGCTACATAAGTTCTGTTATACTCACAGACATGATTCAAACAGTTTTAGAAACTTCAGTGTGTTTTCTATCCAAATCAATGAATAATATGCATATCTTATATTCTTGGCATGAGTAGCAGGAAGTTGAAATTGGGCACGCTATTTATCCAAAAGTGAAAATTCTGCCCCCTAGCTTTAACCTCGAAGTTAAGAACAAATGCTTATTTACAATGACAGCCTACAACTCATGCGACAGCAGCCACACACACACAGTCTGGTAAATGTATCAGGGTTAGGGATCAGGGAGGGCGTAAATCAGAGCCCAGGACGGACTGATATAGCTTCCTGTTACAGGAGTGAGAGTGCGAGAGAGAGAGACCTAGAGAAAACCAGGATGCTCTTTTATTCATCTGTAGGAAAAAACATTACCATTAGCTCATGTTTAAATACCTCCATGATTTGCAACAGAGAATAGCACCTCTGAAAAATCGGATCAGTCCTTTCAGCCTGCAACATGCCTATTACAAACACCAAGCTCCAGTCAGTTTGATCGGTTGGTGTTGTCAAAATATGATTGGTTAGAAACTTTCACACAGGCCCATATCTTGCAGCATTAGTAGAGCCAGTTTGCTACCGTCAAGCCCATCTGAACTCTATGTAGACCTACACAGGAATAGGAAAACAGACCGGCTTACTCACCAATCCATTTCCACCCTCCCCTTTTCACCTCAATAACACTAAAGCGTTTCACTTTCACTAGTAAAAAGCGCTAAAGCGTTTCACTTTCACTAGTACTACAGGCTATTTTGGATTAAAATTAATTTAATTAATGAGGTTTTTCAGAATAAAGTAAAAGCGAAGGTGTGTAGAGTCAGGATTGAATAGACTTGTCTGATATGAACAGATGACATTGGAGAAGGAGAAAAGGGGGATTTAATACACTGAATCTGATTTCAGAGCTTATCTAAGTGGCAAATAGAAATATAAAGAGGATGACTTCCTGACCACACAACAGAGGTTCTGTGAGGGGGGTCCTCATCCAATCAACAGTGTTTCATCTCAACCAACCCTGAAATAAAACAACCACCCATCCAATTCACCAACTACACAAACAACAACAGTTCACTTTGGTCAGGCCATTTATTCCACCCAAGGTCCATTTCATTATCAGATTTCCTGCAAAAAGCTGTGATGACACACGCTCCATGTCGATATGACCACCGCTGCTTTCTCCACAGGAGCCGTCTTGCCCAGCTCCGGTGGCAGTTATGGACCGGTAACTGAAGAGAGATTGGCATTCTAGGATCAACAGAGTATGTGTCAGGGTAGGGAGTTATCCAGATATTCATACCACTTCCATACAATACCGGGGTATAAGATATTAACGAATGTGCAAACAGGGGGCACTAGTTCCCACACACACACACACACACGCACACGCACACGCACACGCAGAGTTAAAGTCAGAAGTTTACATACACCTTAGTCAAATACATTGAAACTCAGTTCTTCACAATTTCTGACATTTAATCCTAGTACAAATTCCCTGTCTTAGGTCAGGTAGCATCACCACTTTATTTTAAGAATGTGAAATGTCAGAATAATAGTAGAGAGAGTGATTTATTTCAGCCTTTATTTCTTTCATCACATTCCCAGTGGGTCAGAAGTTTACATACACTCAATTAGAATTTGGGTCGCATTGACTTTAAATTGTTTAACTTGGGTTAAATGTTTCAGGTAGCCTTCCACAAGCTTCCCACAATAAGTTGGGTGAATTTTGGCCCATTCCTCCTGACAAAGCTGGTGTAACTGAGTCAGGATTGTAGGCCTCCTAGCTCGCACACGCTTGGCCACAGTCCTGGCCACAAATTTTCTATGGGATTTTTAAAATTTTATTTTACTTTTATTTAACTAGGCAAGTCAGTTAAGAACACCTTCTAATTTTCAATGACGGCCTAAGAACAGTGGGTTAACTGCCTGTTCAGAGGCAGAACGACAGACTTGCCAGCTCGGGAGTTTGGAACTTGCAACCTTCCGGTTGCTAGTCCACCACTCTAACCATTAGGCTACCCTGCCGATTGAGGTCAGGGCTTTGTGATGGCCACTCCAATACCTTGAATTTGTTGTCCTTAAGCCATTTTGCCACAATTTTGGAAGTATGCTTGGGGTCATTGTCCATTTGGAAGACCCATTTGCGACCAAGCTTTAACTTCCTGACGGATGTCTTGAGATGTTGCTTCAATATATCCACATAATTTTCCTCCCTCGTGATGCCATCTATTTTGTGAAGTGCAACAGTCCCTCCTGCAGCAAAGCACTCCCACAACATGATGCTGCCACCCCCGTGCTTCACAGTTGGGATGGTGTTCTTCGGCTTGCAAGCCTCCCCCTTTTATCCTCCAAACATAACGATGGTCATTATGGCCAAACAGTTTTATTTTCGTTTCATCAGACCAGAGGACATTTCTCCAAAAAGTACAATCTTTGTCGCCATGTGCAATTGCCAACTGTAGTCTGGCTTTTTTGGAGCAGTGGCTTCTTCCTTGCTGAGTGGCCTTTCAGATTGTCGATATAGGACTCGTTTTACTGTGGATATAGATACTTCTGTACCAGTTTCCTCCAGCATCATCACAAGGTCCTTTGCTGTTGTTCTGGGATTGATTTGTACTTTTCGCACCAAAGTACGTTCATCTCTAGGAGACAGAATTCGCCTCCTTCCTGAATGGTATGATGGCTGCCTGGTCCCATGGTGTTTATACTTGCGTACGATTGTTTGTACAGATAAGCGTGGTACCTTCAGGTGTTTGGAAACTGCTCCCAAGGATGAACCAGACTTGTGGGGGTCTACAATTTTTTTTCTGAGGTCTTGGCTGATTTCTTTTGATTTTCCCATGATGTCAAGCAGAGGCACGGAGTTTGAAGGTATGCCTTGAAATACATACACAAGTACACCTCCAATTGAATCAAATTATGTCAATTAGCCTATCAGAAGCTTCTAAAGCCATGACATAATTTTCTGGAATTTTCCAAGCTGTTTAAAGGCACAGTCAACTTAGTGTATGTAAACTTCTGACCCACTGGAATTGCGATACAGTGAATTATCTGTTGGTAAAGAAGTGTTGTAAAATTACTTGTGTCATGCACAAAGTAGATGTCCTTACCGACTTGCCAAAACTATAGTTTGTTTAAAAGAAATTTGTGGACTGGTTGAAAAATTAGTTTTAATAACTCCAACCTAATTCCGACTTCAACTGTGCACGCACGCACCCACACACAAAACTATTTAGGCATTAGTGATCTTGATCCAGGAGGGATTGAATGTCTCTGCTGTAACCAACAAGCTTGATCTTGACGTCTAGCCACTTAGCTACAAATTAGCAACAAATGCATAGCTGGAGCCCTGAGGTGGATATAATTTAGTTCACATCTAAGATTTCTAATAGTTATAATTATATACTTATATGCAGTGTCATAGTGTCACACTCCCCCCCCACCACAGCCCCCACCCCAAAAATCTATATACATATATATATATTTTTTAAAGATATTGGTATTTTGAAATATCCCTGTATAAGGTATAAACAGTATATCGCCCAAGCCTAGTATGTGTTGTGTTGAGAATCAGTGTGTTAGCAACGCAAGGACTGATTGGAGGTCTGAGACAGCACTAAGGAATAGATGACTCATTCAGCATCCACGTGTACTGTGTAATCATGAAAACTCAGCAGAACACACAAATACACGCACACACACTCACAGACAATCCAACAAAAGGTAGAGGCATTGAGACACTCAGGAGCCCCTCCACCACGTTCCACAGAACAGAAGACTGACGTTACTGCTACTCTTCCATCTGTCTGTCCCTGCTACTCACTGTAGCTTCTATTACTTCCCCTTTTGTAGACTTTGGCCCATTAGAAATCAGTGAGAGAGCAACACCCTGAGAAGAACTAAATGACCCAGGCACAAGGCTGTTTATATAATCCCGGCCTGCCATTCGCCACTGTTTATTTGAACTATGAACAGCACCATCCATGTGTGTGTGGAGGGGAAGGCAAGGTCGGCTATTCTAAAGCATATCCTGTGTCCTGCCCCTTTCACACTCCTCCACGCTCTTAGCACACTTTTCACAGCGCGTTCATCTCCCAGCAGGCGCCGGCGCTCCTTTGCTTCTCCAGGCACAGATAGTCCTCTGTGAGCCCAGCCAGGGTTGCACGGCAGAGAGAGAACAAACGCCCCCCTGCCTTCCTGAAGCCACAGAGCACTGTGACCCACATATCGGTAGTACTCTTTCAGCTTTTGACCACTGCCTGCTAGTCCCTCTCCAGATCCCTCCACTGCACAATGCCAGTGACTATGCATGGAGATTACTCAAAGCAGCCCCTGTGATGAAGGAGGGAGACTGGAGGAATAGTGGGTTTGGGATGGGGTTGGTAACAGTGCCTAGGGGTAGGGGAGGAGGAGAGAGTGTATCGTCAATGAACCCAATGTTTTAATCCACAGGCTGGAAGGACTGTGCCACCAAGCCAGATACTGTGAAATCTCAAAGAACACGCATGCGCGCACAGACAAATAGATAGATGTCTGTACAATATTGAGTTAACTTTTCATAGTTTACTTTTTGTGGGTGTGAATGTACTGAGATGTAAAATTGCAGACATTTAGCTAGGCTGACATTTATGAAGGACTGGTGGGCTGTGATTTTGCTGCTTACAGTTGAGATTTCGAGACTCCCAACTATCCATGTGTGGGTTTCTCTAAAATAGCAACTCATACATCAATGGCAAGAAATAGACTGTTCAGTATGATGTGGGAATATTGACCAGGAAAATCAGATAGTCTTATGTCAAATGTGACAGCATTGCTATGTTATGAATCTAATGTTTCAGGCTCCACCCATTCTCAGTTACACACTAGTTTTACACAGTGTATATGTGCAATCATTAGAAAAATATAACCTAGCAACAGAATGTCAGTTGAGGTCTGTTTTGGGTTAAAGTGATTTTCCTTCTGAAGACTTCAACCCTCTTTAGATATCCCCTAAAGGCCCTTTGACTTGTTGGACTCGTTGACCATTTACTTGCAGGTGGAATGTTTAACTACTGCAAATGTTTCCTACTCACCTCTGTTGCTATGCCTAGCATCTGTAGCTCCCACCAGTCACTTTATACAGAAATACACTCACATACACATGACCAGCTGAGAATATTACTAATTTCCATCAGCTTCACTACACATATAATTTGTTTTCTTATTGTGCAATGCTTTTCCAGAAGAGCTTGGGCTAAACTACAAAATAAGAACATTTAATGGTTTGGAATTGGACACGGCAGTTTGATTTCAAAAAGCCCCTTTTACATTACGGGAAAATCAGCCTGAATTCCAAATCCAATTGAATTAATCCTTGTATTGAATTTAAGAAAAATGTGCTTGGTGCCAGCTCTGGTATGTAGGCCAGTGTATTAGTGGGCAGAGTAAAGCCTGCTGCTATGATACAGGCTGCAGTGCTACTGGTCTGCCAGCCAGAAGACAGCGCTGCCTGGAGTCCAGTTGAATGACCCTCAGCCTGCCCACCCAGCTTTAAAGAGGATGAGGAGGTCAGAGAAAACAGACTGCGAGAGGGAGAGACTGCGAGAGAGAGAGAGAGACTGCGAGAGAGAGAGATACAGAGGGAATGAAAGAGAAAGAAGAGAGAGCGAGAGAGGGGGAGAGGGAAAGCGAAAGAGAGAGAGAAGAGAAAAGGCAGTGGAAGAGAAGTCATTCATCTGACATGTGGTGCCACCAGGAGTTGGTATTTGGCTGGCTACAAGTAATTAGAATACATTTCCCCATTGAGTTTATCACCTTATTGAAACCTTCCATTGACAGATCATTCTGGTTTTCTCATCATAAGACTTCTGTATGTCCCCTACTGCTTTGAGAGGGAGGCCATTAATGTACACAGTGAAACCAGGGGCTGGAGGGGTGAGGTCACTGACATGGACCAACCAATGAGAGTTCCTCTCTGTCTCACAGTGCAGAGCCCTTGGCCATCACTAAATCACCGCCCTCAGTCAAGATGACTTCCCGTGGGCCCTAGGGCACTCTGCTGTGCCGACACCTCCAGGGAGAGCGTGAGGAAAGCTTTAGACTATGTACAGACTCAGTGAGCATAGCCTTGCTATTGAGATAGGCCACCGTAGGCAGATCTGGCTCTCAAGAGAAGGCAGGCTATGTGCACAATGCCCACGAAATGAGGTGAAACTGAGCTGCACTTCCTAACCTCCTGCCAAATGTGTGACCACAGAGACACATATCTCCCTCAGATTACACAGACCAACAAAGATTTTGAAAACAAAAATTTTGATTAACTCCCATATCTATTGGGTGAATTACCAGTGTTGTCACAAGAATATGTCAACCAGTGAAGAACAAACAACACTGTAAATACAACCAATATTTATGTTGATTTATTTTCCCTTTGGTACTATAACTATTTGCACATTGTTTTAACACTGTACATAGCCATAATATTACATTTGAATTGTCTCTATTCCTCCAAAGTGTGTCATGTTTACTGTTAATATTTTATTGTTTATTTCACTTTTGTTCATGATCTATTTCACTTGCTTTGGCAATGTAAACATATGGTTGCCATGCCAATAAAGCCATTTGAATTGAATTGATAGTATACCTGGCATTAATGTGCCCTTTGATCAGAGGTATATTAGTATTCGGCTGGCCTGACCAAGCCTGGTCCCTCTGTGTCCCCTAAGGCCACGGACCTGATCAGCCCACTGTTTCATCTCACCTTAAACTCTATTGATTACTCCTAAAACGCAGAGCCTTTAGTCTTTCATGTGGACATAGGGGAGGACGTCCATTTCCTTGACCATTTCCAATCAATACATTGGAAAAGGCTGGGGAAAGTATTAACTGAGAGAGCAGCTTCAGTCTCTTAAAAAAAATGTGAAAATGGACAGATGATCACAAGAAATGGTTAGATAAATCTAAAAATAAAAAAAGCAGTATAAGATATCTCCCAAATTGGAAAAGATGATGACATAGCAGAAACCGGAGTGTTGCACAAAAAGCTTGAACAAGACATGAACCCTGCCATCTGAGACACATTTAGTATGTGCAAATTATTACATATTTCTCAAAAATAATATTTGAGAAGTCTTTAATCTGTTCATGCAAGTTTACTCCTATTGAATGTTATATTCTAAGCATAAGTAAGCAAAGTATAGTATAGTGAAGAAGCCCAAACCCAGGGGATACCACCCCCTCTGAGCACCCCCCATGTCAGCCACCCTGATAGTCCTGTCATGACGTGGCCCTCTTTGGGGATAGCGAGTACCATCCTCCTCTCTCTCTCACCACCTCTCTCTCTTCCCAATACACCCAGGCTCTGTTATGCAGGTCATAAATTCCTAGAGGAGTCTCTCCTCATGACCAGACAGTATAGAGAGAAAGTTTCACAGGAGAACAAAGGAAACTCTTCCGCATCACAGAACTTGAGAACTGAACATTGTCTGTCCATGTTTTGGAGAATGTGTACACGGTTTGGGGAGAATCCAGCTAGGACCGGTCCATTTCGTTTAATGTTTGTGAAACTCATGAGAGACAATACAGCCACATTACCATAACTCTGTTTACACAAGAGTCTCCGTTGTGAGGCTTGCATCTAATTGTTGTGTAAAATGAATGACTAAAGATGAAACTTTGTGAAATTATGTAATGTGATTTTAAACTGTTTAATGAAGGAAACTCCAACTCCCTTTGGAGTTTAACTAAGTCATAGGCCCGCCCCTTGAGCACAGACATTGATCTAGTGTCATGGGACAGCTCTTTCCTACTGTTCTGGATATAACTCCCACCTTGGGAATTTCCCTTGAGACCAGCTTACCTCGATTACCGAGAGGGCTAAGGTTTGAGTAGAGACCATGCATTCCACGTTTCTGAATTCTTAACCATACCACGTTGTTAAAATCTGAGACTATCGATCCGACAGAATAAGAGCTACTCTTCGATACTAATTACTAGTCTGCAGCTAGAAATTATGTACCCGTGAATGCGAGGACCGACAACCGCCGAAACATCTATTCTATAAGGACATAAGGACTATTCCAACAGAGATCACGACGACACACTGAGAGTAAATATATATATATATTGTTTGCAATTATTCCAGAATGAAAGGACTATTCCAACAGGATTAGCATTTCAATTATTATAATTATCAACCGTATAGTGTCTTTTGTCTTTATTCTCAGTCCCTTTGTCTACCAAGCCGCTTCCAGTTTAGCCCAGTAGGATTAATATAATAATAATAATAATAATAATAATAATTAATAATATAAATAATATATCCCATTTAGTGTCTTTTGTCCAAAGCGACTTACAAGTCGGCTGGGGCCACTACTTTTACATATGTCCCTTTGTCAAACCCAAGCTTGGCGTTCCAGTTTAGCCCAGTAGGACCCATATCCCCTATAATTTCCTTGTAACCATATCTACTTTGTTTGTTTTTGCATTTCTGTGATTATTTAGTTAGTTAATAAATAAATGATTGAGACAATTGATGTATGGATGATTCATAGTGAAGACTGGGTTCGTGCAGATAACCAACAATTTACGACGTTTGGAATGAGAATAACGTGAGGTAAAGAATAATTAATTAATTAATTAGAAGACTAATTGATCAGATATGGTCCCCCTACTTCCTAGTTAATTACATTTACATGATTAGAATAATCACGTAATAATAATTACAGAGAATTGATTTGATAAAATAAGTCTTCATTTTAATGATGCCAAATACACAACAACCCCCTGACAACCCCTCCTCCCACACCCACTGAGGACAAACACAAACCACAGATTGTACTCCTTACGAACGATATAGAAGAAAATAATATTTTTCCCAAACACACAGTGTCTAAACTCTGGTGTCCAAACACCCAGCGCACCCTAGACCTTCTGTCTGAGGACCAACTAGGGTCACCCAGCCACGTAATGCACACAGGCACAAACAATTTGAGAGCACAGCTGAAAACGGGGGCCACAGAACTCAAGGGAATGATTGAAAAAGCTTGTTCTACTTTCCCCAACACACAAGTGGTTATCTCCACCCTGCTACCATGAAAATACTTCCACCCTGCTACCATACAGCAGGTAAACGCAAGTATTTCCTGTGACAGTGCCTCAAAACCAAATGTTTACCTGGCCCACCACTCCACTCCGGACTAGAACAGCCTCTAAGACCAGGTCCACCTCTACAAGGCAGCAGTGCCCACCACTCCACCCTGGACTTGAACAGCCTCTATGACCAGGTCCACCTCTACAAGGCAGCAGTGCCCACCACTCCCCCCTGGACTTGAACAGCCATTTCGACCAGGTCCACTTATACAAGGCAGCAGTGCCCACCTTCGCCAGCACCCTAAAGGACATCGCCCTCAACCGCAGCCCCAACACCACACACAGGAGCAACAGATAAACAAACACCGCGCCCAGACTAGCAAGACACTCTCCCAGACCTACGGGACCCTCCCCGGACCTACATATAGAGGTCCCACAGCGAGCGGACCTACCTACATCTAGACCACAGCACCACATCCACATACCAACCAATCAATACCCCCCCCAAACCAACCATGCCCACACCCCATATAGGCCCCCTCAGATCAGACCTATGCCGCTCGTGCCCACCCCATTCCCCCCACTCCCATGAAGAGGGCCTCAACATGAAAATCACACATACGATCAGGAAGTGAGCAGGCAAACAGGGCCAACCCCCACTTTTATACTAGCCCAAGCCAATGGCATGTACCAGATGCTCAGCAGGCTCTGCTTACACTTACTGGTCTGAGGCCAAACCACACGACTAACATTATTGGACACTTTATGGACCGCAACGCCTTCACTATCTCATCCTGGAATATCCAAGACCTGAGGTCATCTGCCTTTGGCCTAAAGAGCAGGATCCAGGACTTAACCAAAGAAATCAGAAATACAGACATTGTCATCCTACAATAGTATAGAGGAGATGGACCCACTAGTTGCCCTCTCGGTTAAAGAGAGCTGATAGTCCCATTCACCAAACTACCAGGTGTGAAACAGGGAAGGGACTCAGGTGGTATGCTAATTTGGTATATAGCAGACCTAACTCACTATTAAATTAATCAAAACAGGAACATTTTACATTTGGTTAGAAATTCTCAGAGAAAAATGTCCTCCTGTGTGCTACCTATATCCCCACACTAGAATCCCCATACTTTGCCTAGTTAAATAAAAGGTTACATTTAAAATATATATATATAATAATAATAATAATAATAATGATGAAGACAGCTTCTCCATCCTGGAGGGGGAAATCAATCATTTCCAGACCCAGGGACATGTACTAGTCTGTGCGACCTAAATGCCAGAACTGGACAAGAACCTGACACCCTCAGCACACAAGAGGACAAACACCTACCTGAAGGTGACAGCATTCCCTCCTCTATATGCCCCAATAAGCACAACTACGACAACATGATCAACAAAAACAAGTCACAACTCCTGTAGCTCTGTCACATGCTGGGTATGGTCAATGGTAGGCTTCGAGGGGACTCCTACGGTAAGTACACCTATAGCTCATCTCTTGGCAGTAGTACTGTAGACTACTTAATCAGGGCAAGGTGACTGGTAACATGACTGAACAATAACAGTGCAGCTATTCCCTCCGCAAGGCTATCAAACAAGCTAAGCGTCAGTATAGAGACAAATTAGAATCTCAATTCAACGGCTCAGACACAAGAGGTATGTGGCAGGGTCTACAGTCAATCACGGACTACAAGAAGAAATCCAGCCCAGTCACGGACCAGGATGTCTTGCTCCCAGGCAGACTAAATAACTTTTTTGCCCGCTTTGAGGACAATACAGTGCCACTGACACGGCCTGCAACGAAAACATGCGGTCTATCCTCCACTGCAGCCGAGGTGAGTAAAATTTTTAAACGTGTTAACCCTCACAAGGCTGCAGGCCCAGACGGCATCCCCAGCCGCGCCCTCAGAGCATGCGCAGACCAGCTGGCTGGTGTGTTTACGGACATATTCAATCAATCCCTATACCAGTCTGCTGTTCCCACATGTTTCAAGAGGGCCACCATTGTTCCTGTTCCCAAGAAAGCTAAGGTAACTGAGCTAAACGACTACCGCCCCGTAGCACTCACTTCCGTCATCATGAAGTGCTTTGAGAGACTAGTCAAGGACCATATCACCTCCACCCTACCTGACACCCTAGAACCACTCCAATTTGCTTTACCGCCCAAATAGGTCCACAGACGACGCAATCTCAACCACACTGCACACTGCCCTAACCCATCTGGACAAGAGGAATACCTATGTGAGAATGCTGTTCATCGATTACAGCTCGGCATTTAACACCATAGTACCCTCCAAGCTCGTCATCAAGCTCGAGACCCTGGGTCTCAACCCCGCCCTGTGCAACTGGGTACTGGACTTCCTGACGGGCCGCCCCCAGGTGGTGAGGGTAGGCAACAACATCTCCACCCCGCTGATCCTCAACACTGGGGCCCCACAAGGGTGAGTTCTGAGCCCTCTCCTGTACTCCCTGTTCACCCTCGACTGCGCGGCCACGCACGCCTCCAACTCAATCATCAAGTTTGCGGACGACACAACAGTGGTAGGCTTGATTACCAACAACGACGAGACGGCCTACAGGGAGGAGGTGAGGGCCCTCGGAGTGTGGTGTCAGGAAAATAACCTCACACTCAACGTCAACAAAACTAAGGAGATGATTGTGGACTTCAGGAAACAGCAGAGGGAACACCCCCCTATCCACATCGATGGAACAGTAGTGGAGAGGGTAGTAAGTTTTAAGTTCCTCGGCATACACATCACAGACAAACTGAATTGGTCCACTCACACAGACAGCATCGTGAAGAAGGCGCAGCAGCGCCTCTTCAACCCCAGGAGGCTGAAGAAATTCGTCTTGTCACCAAAAGCACTCACAAACTTCTACAAATGCACAATCGAGAGCATCATGGCGGGCTGTATCACCGCCTGGTATGGCAACTGCTCCGCCCACAACCGTAAGGCTCTCCAGAGGGTAGTGAGGTCTGCACAACGCATCACCGGGGGCAAACTACCTGCCCTCCAGGACACCTACACCACCCGATGTTACAGGAAGGCCATAAAGATCATCAAGGACAACACCCACCCGAGCCACTGCCTGTTCATCCCGCTATCATCCAGAAGGCGAGGTCAGTACAGGTGCATCAAAGCTGGGACCGAGAGACTGAAAAACAGCTTCTATCTCAAGGCCATCAGATTGTTAAACAGCAACCACTAACATTGAGTGGCTGCTGCCAACACACTGACTCAACTTCAGCCACTTTAATAATGGGAATTGATGGGAAATGTAAAATATATCACTAGCCACTTTAAACAATGCTACTTAATATAATGTTTACATACCCTACATTATTCATCTCATATGTATACGTATATACTGTACTCTATATCATCTACTGCATCCTTATGTAATACATGTATCACTAGCCACTTTAACTATGCCACTTTGTTTACATACTCATCTCATATGTATATACTGTACTCGATACCATCTACTGTATCTTGCCTATGAGGCTCTGCACCATCACTCATTCATATCTTTATGTACATATTCTTTATCCCCTTACACTGTGTATAAGAAATTAGTTTTGGAATTGTTAGTTAGATTACCTGTTGGTTATTACTGCATTGTCGGAACTAGAAGCACAAGCATTTCGCTACACTCGCATTAACATCTGCTAACCATGTGTATGTGACAAATAACATTTGATTTGATTTGATTTACTTCATCACTGTCCTCAACACAGAGTCTTTCAAAGCGTTCATAGTGAGCCCACCGACACCCCTATCAGATCACAGCAAAAACATGGTCTACTTGAACAGAGCAATACTCAATCATTAGGCATCAAAGCCAAAGGAACTGAATAATATTAAGAAAGGAAGGAAAATAGTGTGGAAACCTACCAAAAAACAATTAGGTAACAACAAATTCAATCCTTTGTAGATAACTTCCTGGACAAAATGTTTCACTGTAACAGTGAATGTGTAAACCTAAATATATTTGACCTTTCAGCTTCCCTATCAAATAAAAAAAATGTGACTGACCCAAACTTAAGGAAAGCTTTGACTATGTATGGACTCAGTGAGCATAGCCTTGCTATTGAGAAAGGCCGCTGTAGGCAGACCTGGCTCTCAAGAGAAGACTGTATAATATGTGCACACTGCCCACAAAATGAGGTGGAAACTGAGCTGCACTTCCTAACCTCCTGCCAAATGTGTGACCATAGAGACACATATTTCCCTCAGATTATACAGACCCAAAGAATTTGAAAACAAACCCAATTTTGATAAACTCCCATGTCTATTGGGTGAATTACCAGTGTGCCATCACAGCAGTGAGATGTGTGATAACTCTTACCATAAAAGGGCAACCAGTGAAGAACAAACACCATTGTAAATACAACCCATATTTAAGTTGATTTATTTTCCCTTTTGTACAGAGAAACCAACCAAGCAGAAATTCCATAACAAGCCCCTTCACACTCCCAGCATTCTCAGCTGCAAATTACCGTTTTAGAGCAGAGGGGTGAAATGTGGCACCCCCTTGGCTGGCAAGCTGGGTAAACTTTATAGATCCTGTGTCGAACCACAAACACATCTCTTAATCTTGGGGAAGCCCTCCATGTGCTCACAAACTCAGCACAAAACAACCAGTATGGCTGGTGGCATTGTCATGCTGGAGGGTCAAGTCAGGATGAGCCTGCAGGAAGGGTGCCACATGAGGAAGGAGAATGTCTTCCCTGTAACGCACCGCGTTGAGATTGCCTGCAATGACAACAAGCTCAGTCCGATTATGCTGTGACACACCGCCCCAGACCATGATGGACCTCCACCTCGATCCCAATCCAGAGTACAGGTCTCAGTGTAACGCTCATTCCTTCAACGATAAACACGAATCAGACCATCACCCTTGGTGAGACAAAACTGCAACTCGTAAGTGAAGAGCACTTTTTGCCAGTCCTGTCTAGTCCAGCGACGGTGGGTTTGTGCCCATAGGCGACGTTGTTGCCGGTGATGTCTGGTGAGGATCTGCCTTACAATAGGCCTACAAGCCCTCAGTCCAGCCTCTCTTAGCCCATTGTGGACAGTCTGAGCACTGATGGAGGGATTGTGCGTTCCTGGTGTAACTCGGGGAGTTGTTGTTGCCATCCTGTACCTGTCGCGCAGGTGTGATGTTCGGATGTACCGATCCCGTGCAGGTGTTGTTAACATGTGGTCTGCCACTGCGAGGACTATCAGCTGTCCGTCCTGTCTCCCTGTCTTAGGCGTCTCACAGTACAGACATTGCAATTTAATGCCCTAGCCACATCTGCAGTCCTCATGCCTCCTTACAGCATGCCTAAGGCACGTTCACGCAGATGAGCAGGGACCCTGGGCATATTTCTTTTGGTGTTTTTCAGAGTCAGTAGAAAGGCCTCTTTAGTGTCTTCATAACTGTGACCTTAATTGCCTACCGTCTGAAAGATGTTCATGTCTTAAATATCACTAGGGTATGTGGGACGCTAGAGTCCCACCTGGCCAACATCCAGTGAATTTGCAGAGCGCCAAATTCAAATACAGAAATACTCATTATAAAAATTCAGAAAACATACAAGTATTTTACATAGGTGTAAAGATTATGTTCTTGTGAATTCAACCACAGTGTCAGATTTCAAAAATGCTTTACGGCGAAAGCATACCTTACGATTATTTGAGAACATCGCCCAGCAGACAAATCATTACAAACAGTAACCAGTCAAGTAGAAGAGTCACAAAAGTCAGAAATAGAGATAAAATTAATTCCTTACCTTTGATGATCTTCACATGGTTGCACTCAGAAGACATTCATTTACATTTACATTTAAGTCATTTAGCAGACGCTCTTATCCAGAGCGACTTACAAATTGGTGAATTCACCTTCTGACATCCAGTGGAACAGCCACTTTACAATAGTGCATCTAAATCATTTAAGGGGGGTGAGAAGGATTACTTTATCCTATCCTAGGTATTCCTTGAAGAGGTGGGGTTTCAGGTGTCTCCTGAAGGTGGTGAGGTAACATTAGTTTGGTCATAATGTAGGCCTATCTTCTGGGCCTGAGAAGCAGGCAGTACTCAATAAATGTTTGTTTTGTTTGATAAAGTCTCTCTTTATATCCAAAAACCTCAGTTTTGTTTGCGCGCTTTCTTCAGTAATCCACAAGCTCAAACGCAGTCACAACAGGCAGACAAAAAAATCCAAACTGTATCCGTAAAGTTCATAGAAACATGTCAAACGATGTTTATATTCAGTTCACAGGATGTTTTTAGACTAAATAATCGATAATATTTAAACCGGACAATAACGTCATCAATATAAAAGGTAAACAAGAAAGGCACTCTCTCGGTCGTGAGCATGAAAGAGCTCTGTGACACTGCAGGGTCCACTCATTCAGACTGCTCTTACTCCCTAATTTTTCAGAATACAAGCCTGAAACCATTTCTAAAGACTGTTGACATCTAGTGGAAGGCATAGGGACTGCAATTTGAGTCCTAAATCAATGGATACTGTAATGGCATTGAATAGAAAACTTACAACAACAAAATAATCCTACTTTCTGGATGGATTTTTCTCAGGTTTGAACAAATCAGTTCTGTTATACACACAGACACGATTTTAACAGTTTTGGAAACTTTGGAGTGTTTTCTATCCAAATATACCAATTATATGCATATCCTATCTTCTGGGCCTGAGAAGCAGGCAGTTTAATTTGGGCATGCTTTTCATCCAAAATTCCCTCTACCCTATTGAGAAGTTTAACGACCGTTCCACAGGTGCATGTTCATTAATTGTTTATGGTTCATTGAACAAGCATGGGAAACAGTGTTTAAAACCTTTACAATGAAGATCTGTAAAGTTACTTGTATTTTTACAAATTAACTTTGAAAGACAGGGTCCTGAAAAAGGGATGTTTCTTTTTTTGCTGAGTTTATGTACATATTGCAAATAAAAAAAACACAGACAAAGTAGACTTTATGGGCTACAAGGGCAATTTGTATGGACAGACCTAAGAAACGCACCTATGATCAAAAGTCACGATAACCTACCGTATATGATAGGAAGCCAATTTCATTGTGTCACATACAGGCAGTCAAGATTTCAATGACATTAACTTTAAGCTTAAAACAGACAGCATTATTTTCGGTAAACCTCACTCTCAACTAATGTTCCCTCAAACATTTTTTAGCACGGAGCAAATTTCAGGTCTGCTGAGCGCAAACTTGAACATTGTGAAAATTCTGTACAACTTCCACTGCACGTTTACTGTGAACACTGAGGCTGTACCCGTTTTAAGTTACAGTTTTAATAGTGGCCATGTAGGCTACTGTGGCTATTTGGTCATAATGTAGACCTATCTGAGTGGCCTACCATCATAAAAAAATTGAGAAAATGCATCCCTTTACATTTTAAAATGGAAATAGCTGTTCTATCATTCAGCCTACAGTAGCAGCTAATGTGACGTGTTCAATTTAGGCCTACATTCCTTGAAAATTTTGAAAAAAAGCAGGGCTTGACATTACCCTGTTTATCCACTTGCCATTCAGACAAGAAGGTGCCTGAAAATGTTTTTTGCGCTGTTTGATGCAAATAAAATGCATTCTTGTTCTCATACCATTATTACATAGAATCGGACACATTATGCTAAACTCTGCCTATTGGCTATTTATCTTATTCAAGTCTGTCTCAAAATATAACACTTCCCCTTTAAAGACAAAAACAAGCTCTTTACCTGACTGACTTTTCAAAGATGTCTAGAAATGTATACATTTTGTGCTCTTGTAGGAAGCAATCACTCCCCTATTACGGACTACAAATGATCTGAAACGGGGCTAATAACTCACAAACCAGCAAAGGATATGAACAACGTGTACAGTGGGGCAAAAAAGTATTTAGTCAGCTACCAATTGTGCAAGTTCTTCCACTTAAAAAGATGAGGCCTGTAAATGTCATCATAGGTACAACTATGACAGATAAAATGAGGGAAAAAAAATCCAGAAAATCACATTGTAGGATTTTTTGGGGAATTTATTTGCAAATTATGGTGGAAAATGAGTATTTGGTCAAAAACAAAAGTTTATCTCAATACTTTGTTATATACCCTTTGTTGGCAATGACAGAAGTCAAACGTTTTCTGTAAGGTTTCACAAGGTTTTCACACACTGTTGCTGGTATTTTGGCCCATTCCTCCATGCAGATCTCCTCTAGAGCAGTGATGTTTTGGGGCTGTTGCTGGGCAATACGGACTTTCAACTCCCTCCAAAGATTTTCTATGGGGTTCAGATCTGGAGACTGGCTAGGCCACTCCAGGACCTTGAAATGCTTCTTACGAAGCCACTCCTTCGTTGCCCAGGAGGTGTGTTTGGGATCATTGTCATGCTGACAGACCCAGCCACGTTTCATCTTCAATGCCCTTGCTGATGGAAAGAGGTTTTCACTCAAAATCTCACGATACATGGCCCCATTCATTCTTTCCTTTACACGGATCAGTCGTCCTGGTCCCTTTGCAGAAAAACAGCCCCAAAGCATGATGTTTCCACCCCCATGCTTCACAGTAGGTATGGTGTTCTTTGGATGCAACTCAGCATTCTTTGTCCTCCAAACACAACGAGTTTTTACCAAAAAGTTCTATTTTGGTTTCATCTGACCATATGACATTCTCCCAAACTTCTTCTGGATCATCCAAATGCTCTCTAGCAAACTTCAGACGGGCCTGGACATGTACTGGCTTAAGCAGGGGGACATGTCTGGCACTGCAGGATTTGAGTCCCTGGCGGCGTAGTGTGTTACTGATGTTACTTTGGTCCCAGCTCTCTGCAGGTCATTCACTAGGTCCCCCCGTGTGGTTCTGGGATTTTTGCTCACCGTTCTTGTGATCATTTTGACCCCACGGGGTGAGATCTTGCGTGGAGCCCCATATCGAGGGAGATTATCAGTGGTCTTGTATGTCCTTCCATTTCCTAATAATTGCTCCCATAGTTGATTTCTTCAAACCAAGCTGCTTACCTATTGCAGATTCAGTCTTCCCAGCCTGGTGCAGGTCTACAATTTTGTTTCTGGTGTCCTTTGACAGCTCTTTGGTATTTGCCATAGTGGAGTTTGGAGTGTGACTGTTTGAGGTTGTGGACAGCTGTCTTTAATACTGATAACAAGTGCCATTAATACAGGTAACGAGTGGAGGACAGAGGAGCCTCTTAAAGAAGAAGTTACAGGACTGTGAGAGCCAGAAATCTTGCTTGTTTGTAGGTGACCAAATACTTATTTTCCACCATAATTTGCAAATAAATACATAAAAAATGTTATAATGTGATTTTCTGGATTTTTTTCTCATTTTGTCTGTCATAGTTGTAGTGTACCTATGATGAGAATTACAGGCCTCTCTCATCTTTTAAGTGGGAGAACTTGCACAATTGGTGGCTGACTAAATTATTATACGTATTTCCTACCTACCCTACCAGCTACCGGTTGGCCTGAGGTGGGCCCACCACATCTGGTGTCCCTGTGGTGTGTGGGACCAGACCACAGTCCACGGTTCAGCCAAACAGCCCAGAGGTCAGGGACATACTGTAACTACAGCACAACACACACCCAGAGAGACAGTCACTGTTGGGTGACGGGTGTAGGCTGGGCTTAGAAAGAGAAAGTCCTATCCCACAGCTCTAGGGTAGGGGTATGCAAAGAGATACATCATACTGCGCATCAACTACATTTACATTTGAGTCATTTAGCAGATATTCTTATCCAGAGCGACTTACAGTAGTGAGTGCATACATTTGTGTACTATTTCGCACGGATACTATTTTGTGCTGATTGTACATACAAAATTGCACAGAAAAAAGTTGTCCTCCATAGAATAGGGTCGTTGGCGGGTTAAAGAAAATCAACAAAATACAGGGAGAGAAAGCAGAAGTGTGAATATGAGACTAAGAGGCTGGGCTTCCCTGTCACCCACATCAAGGTCAGGTATTTCTGCTGTGTCCTTGAGAAAAGCTCTCCACCTCCACCACCTCAGAATGTATCCAGCTGAATACACTAAAGCACTACATCAACTATAATGTACCATAACAACCAAGCAAATGGCCACGGACTAGTCTCAGATGGGGAAATTATGATAAACAGCCCATAATCAGTCTAATAAAACAGTGCAAGAATCAGAATGTGACGGGATCGATGCAGTGTGGTACGGACTAAGGGAGAGTAATTAGGTGGTGATTCATTCTGTGTCTCAGTGGTGATTAATTCGGTGTCTCTTTCATTGTCTGATCCCTGTATCACACTGAGAGGCAGCTAATTGCCTGGAGGTGACATTAACACCCAGCAGTGACTCACCACTGTCACTGTGTCCTGCCTGTCCTCCCATTTGAAGGCTCTCTCTCTGTGACAGGGACATACACAGCAGCTTGACAGGGACAGCTTTTACTGTACCAGTGTCACACCACACAAATGTGATGAGAAAGGACTGAGAACATTACAATGAACTTTAGAGAACAAAAAGTCAGCAGCACCAAAGGGATGGTGTGGATGGTAGCGTCTTTTTTTTGTTCTTACTTAGAAGAGGAGGCTTTGGCTGTGTGATACAATAATACAAAACACACCCATGTTGTAGCATCTTTGTTTTATGTGGAATGTGACAGATTTGGGTTATGTGAGATGTGGGGGAGGTGTTTGTGTAATGTGTGTGTGTGTGAGAGAGAGAGAATAGAGCAGATGATTATACAACATGACAAAGCTTGGAACATGATTTAAGGCGAGGCATCACATTAACGTGGTTCCAGCTCAGTGTCCTTCATTAGGAAGGGAATAGTTCTGTCCTCAGACCAGCAGGGAACCACACAGCTCTGACACACAGCGATGACACTGGGGACAGGCATAATCACCTGCAAATGGAAGACCGATGGGGCACATTTTCGATGGGGCACATTTTCAACATATTGACTTGTAGCCAAACAGAATCGCGCTGTGCTATTGCTGTCTCTTAGGGGGGTCAGCCATTGTGTACTGCTGGTTGCACATGATTGATTTCTTTGCTGTGGCACACCAAAAGGTTCCCCCAACCGCTTACGAAGTGATTCACAAACAGAAAGAGAGGTTACTGGGTACATTTGTCTGTGTTTGCGTGTAGGGGGAAAGATGGTTTTGCGGTCGAAGCGATTCATTAATGGCATAAATGTGTTTTCTATTTTCTCTGCGTGTTTGTGGGCGGAACAATTTTCAGCCACATGCAGTGCTGTCTGTGGGGGGTGGGGGGCGTCCATCGATGACATCAGAGGTCAGGCAGGAAGGAATTTTAAAGACCAACACTCAAAACCAAACCCAACCCACACTCCCTATTGCCCCCCTCCCATCTCCATGGCAAAACACACACACACACACACACACGCACACACACACACACCTAAACCAATGTGCAGGAAGGCTCTCCCGCTGGTGATTTTTTATCGACCACCACAACGGTAGAGGGGTGTTTCAGAGAGCGACAAGTTTGAGGTCATTGTCCAGATTCAAAGGAGGGCCTCTCTTCACGTGCTGTTTTATGACGCAGACACAGACACCACAGGGTCGTCGTGGCTACAGTCTCCATGGGGTCAGCGATGGGGGAGAGGAAAAGCTATTTTTCCCCACACACTAACATTGAACCAGAGCAAACAGTGGACTCTCCCTGGGACCCGATGTAAAGGAAAGGCAGTCACTACTTCATGACACCTCATATTTCTTAGTGCTGGCTGATGTGGAAGTTTGAAATGAATGCAATTTGCAATACAACATTAGGAACATTTTAAGTAATGATATTGGTAGTTTCCCTATTTTATGTTTTTCAGGCTGTGAGCATTTCTAGGGGTGTTGTTCAGCTGTGTAATGTGTTTTTCCCAAATACAACATACAGTAAGAGATCAAATAATGGGGCTCAATCTGGCAAGCACACACATGCAGCACACACACCAAGTAGACACACACAAACAAGCACAAATCCACACACACACACAGTTCTGAAAGTAATCAGAATTCTCCCTAAACAGATCCAGTTCTTCCAATTAGGCTGCTTGCAGGTCTGTGGGCCCCTCTGGAACCCCAGTGAAGCGTGGAACATTAATGGGTCTGGAGACAGGCCTTATCACTAGCGCTGCAGCTCCAGCCAACCTCAATTACCTCATAAATGCTTAGCAAGTCCAGCAAAACAATACCGCAGGGGCGAGCAAGGCCACACTCACTGCTCACACACATGTACACACACACACACACACACCTCCCAAAAACAGCAGTTTCAGCACTATTCACTAATAGGCTTTTAATACTCCGGTTGGGAAGTTCAGATCAAAGATACTTTGAGTTATGAGACTGATTGAGAATTCTAAATATAAAGAATAGGAACATAGACAGGATATTATCCTGCAATATAACAAACACATCAAGTGTGGAAATATGAGCAAATACGTGGCAAATTATGGTGGAATTGCTTTAGTGAGAAGACGAGGGATTGGGGTTGTAATTAATGTGTGTACATGCATCTGCTGTGTACTGTATGTGCATTTTTGTCTGTGTGCGTGTATACTCTGCCTTGTTATTTATTTCACACTGGACCCTCTAGTGTTTGATGGACAGGCAGTCTTCCCACGAGTGTGTGGACTGTGGAGGAGTGTTGAGCTCAGACACATTATAATTATCCTCAGCCTCACCAGTTTTTAACACGGTCACACAAACATTGACCTTTACAATGCCAACCATCTCTCGCTTCTTTCTTTCTTGGTCCATCTCTCTTTTTCTACGGTATGCACTGTTTCTTTCACTTTGTCAGTCTCTTTCTTGGTTTCTATATGCTTCCCCCTTTCCCTACATCTCTCTCGTTTGTTTTTTCCCTCTCTATCCCCCCCATTTCTCCCTCTCAACACACGGAAACATACATCAACCACACACTGTATGCATCCTCCATTACCCAGTCAGTATCTTAAACCGATCTGGCACTCTGTGTAACGTAGCAACATGTTGGGCTAAAGACAGAGGTTCAAGTGTGTAATAACCTTCCCCTGCATTCCACCCTTCTGTCCTAAACCCCGCCCACTCAGGATTTGGGAAAACAATTAGGAGGAGAGACGGATCACAGACTTCTGACTCCATGAAACCATTTTCCTTGTCCCCGAAGTGGAGAGGAGAGGGGAAATGGAGAGCGAGAGAGAGACTGCTGAATGCTAAAGGCTGAGTTCACCAGGCTGGAGTTAGTTTGTGTTGCTCTACTTCAGGGATGGGCAATGGGTGACCATGTAGCCCCCTTTTGTAGGAACTCAGTCAGGGTCTCAACTTACTGTTGAGAGTTAGAATAGTATAAAATATATATTTATGTTTTATTGTCAAATACACTCGATGCAGTGAATAGGGCCCCCAAAAGGCCAGGGCAGCTCTGTGTGGCTGTGGGTACTGTGAACCCTCATGATGACTTCAGATTTCTTGTGGCCCCCACCCCCATCAAAGTAGCCTATCTCTGGTCTACTTCATGGTGAGTCAAAGCACATATACCCCCATCATCTCTACACTCTTAGAAAAGGGTTCTGCGGCTGTCCCCATAGGATAACCCTTTTTGGTTCCACGTAGTACCCTTTTTGGTTCCAGGTAGAACTATTTTGGGTTCCATGTAGAACCCTCTGTGGAAAGGGTTCTAAATGGAATCCAAAAGGGTTCTACCTGGGACCAAAAGGGGTTCGTTAAAGGGTTCTCCTATGGGGACAGCTGAAGAACCCTTTCTTTTCTATGAGTGTACCGCCATCACCACTACAACCTCCATCACGATAAGACAGGTCATAGCCTGGTTCTGCTGGGCCTTGGCTACACGGGGCTGGCTGGGCTGAGCTAGAGACACTCCATAGAGATATTTGAACACAGACCCATATTGAACATGCTACCAAAGATCACATAGTCAATCTACAGTACTGGATCCCTCGCACAGTCACATAGATGTACTAACTTGCCATTGCTAAACATGGCAAGTTAGAGTAAAACTGTTTTACCCACACTGTACTATCAGAACGAAATAACTCAAATAACTCAAAAGTAGAGTGTTTCTGAGTGTATCCATATTATAACAGGTCTGCTCCTATGGGCTTCAGATGGATGAAGGTCAGGGGAAGTGACATACTGGGGGCTGCTTTAGTGCTCTCTGGTGCATACGGGGAAATGAGGTCATTCCTCAGCAGGAACAAACTCATATGCAGGTGCCCTACAGGGAAGCCTATGGGAATGCTTTATGCCTGTAATGTATGTGTGTTTACAACTATATGCCAAGAGTGGTTAGCATTCTGGGTGAGGACCACTTTATACCCTGAGTCCCTCCCATATATCTCTTAGAGGGGTGCAGTGGCATGGAGGGTGGGTGGCTAGGTGGTTGATGAGGTGGCAGGGTGAGAGAGATCCTGAATCGTGCACCAGCTAGGCATGTAGGAGTGGGCATGGCCTGGACTGCATGCTCCATATGGTCTTTACATTAGTGGCACACTGGGAAAACTCAGACTAACACTGCACACTCCTCACTAATGTATGCAGGACACACACAAAAAACACACGTACAGATGTAGGATCTTAATTTGAGCAAGAACATGTGAATTATTATGTGGATTATAACTAAATGGACATTTTTTGTAGGGGCTGATGCAGTTTTTGTTATGGCAAATTAAGCCTGAAATTTTAAAGTGGAAATTACAAACTTTAGAAGCCTTTTTAAACATCTAATACATTACAAGTTTGCATTTCCTTCTGTGTAGAAAAATTCTCAGCAAAAGAGTGATCAAATTAAGATCCTATATCTGAATGCACATGTATACATATGTGTACTGTAAACGCACACACGCACGCACACACACACACACACACATCCTTGTGCTACTTTCCAGTGAACGTTTCTCCCCTCCACTTTTCCACTGGGATGAATGTGAGAAAGCCTCGGTCCACACAGTCACTGCAAACCTAACCTGTCCTCCCTCTAAATCAAATCAAATTGTATTTTCCGCGTACACAGTTTAGCAGATGTTATAGCGGGTGCAGCGAAATGCTTGTTACTAGCTCCTAACAATGCAGTAAAACGTCAAACAAATACACACACAAAAATAAATAAAAGAACATCAGGACAAATCCAATGAACAACCCAAATAGCACAACACAACCACTATTAAAGTTCCTCTGACTCAAACATGTTCAGGCCTTCTATGGAATAGATGACAGAATGAGATTATGTTAAAGGAAAGGCTACAACAACAGGAAGTATGAAGACAGAGACGCTTTGTGTCAATCAAGTGACACGTTCAGGCTAAGAGACAGATCCCATGTAACAACAGCCACACACACACACACCTCCTGCAGCTCCTCCTCCTAAGGAAGGCAGAGGGCCATGTCTCCCAACACGTCAGTGCTGTGTTGGCCTCGGGACCAGATAGGCCACTTAATTAACAAACACTCCCCCCATCCCATCACACACACCCTGGCCCAAACCGTACTGATTGACACTGGCGTATGGAATTCACAGGAGGGTTCTATTTCTGGGGCCACACCTCAGGTGCAGGAGAAAGGTTTGCTTTGGATGCTGCGTGAAGTTATCATGCTTTAATCTCATAGAACGCTGCTGACTCTGTGTCTCTTCATCTTTCATGATATTATCTAACATCTGGTCTTTTAAAAAATTATCTTGCCTCTTTTCTCTTTATTTCTTCCCTCTCCCTCTCTCAATCCCTCTCTTTCTGTCTCTCTCTTTCCCAATCCCTCTCTCCCATACACACTGTTGTTACTTCACTGTCATCTTACAAAAATGCCTTACTAACGTTTTTTGCACACTTAAGATTCACTGTTCCACATCTTGAGGACTAACAGAATAACATCTCAGTGAGAAAGTGCCACAACAAGCCACAGAAGACCCCCATTGTTTCCTTCAGAGAGGTATTGACATGTGTTCTCTTCCATCATTCCCTTTGAGAGAACCACACTGCCTTCGACATCACAGCCCTGTCTGGGGTTGCAAAGGTACCGGTAATTTACCAAAGTTACCGGAATCGTCAGTAAATTTGGTAATTAATTGAAAATATATGGCAATCCATCATTGGATTTGGTAATTTATACTTGAATAACTTTTAAAGATGCACTACTCAGAAATTTCCTGGTAAAATTCTAATAGTTCTCCTAATTTCAGTTTATGTGACAAAACAAACAAGTGTAGTGTAGAGAATCATTGAACCATCTAAACCGCTGTGAAATACATTTTCCACAAGAAAAAATATTGTATTTTCAGCTGTTTGAAGCGGGCTTAGAAAACAAAGTAAAAGAAGCAAAAACTTAAGCACAGGAAGCATAGAAATAGTGCACATAGAATAGATCTACAGCTTCTTAGACTTGCTTTCAATAAGAATGACAAATCTATAACTCAAATGTTGATGTGAATTCTGTCAGGTCACCTAAAAAGTTATGTTGCAGCTTTAAAAAAATGTATATATATATAAAAGTATTCATTGGCTATTAGTTTAGTAGATCTGGTTCTAGAGAAAATTACCCAATTAATGAAAAAAGTATCTCATCAAGAATTACATTATTTTCAATTACTTCTGCAACTCGTCCAACTAATTACTTTTTTTCACAAATGCCACCAGTTTGATGCCAAAACATTGACTAAAAATACATAGACATAGCAGAAACAATAAAGGATATTCATGCTGAACCCTCATATTAAACACCAAAAGGTATTCAATTAGTATATCATTTTCTACAGCTTTTTCATTCCATGTTTTATTTTAAAATCATCTTATTTAATGATTTAATATATTTTACATGTGATAAGGCCAGAGATAATTACATACACCTGTGATAATCTAAGGTACACTAGATGTTTTGTGATGGATTACATAAAACCCTTGAAAGATACCAGAATTCTGGTAGTTTACTGGTAAACTTTGAAAGTTTCCAGTAAAATACCCTCCCTTTGCAACCCTCGCCCTGTCACACTGAACAATGGCCTGCGCAAAGTAACCCACCCTGCCAGGGCCAGGTAGAACTCACCCTGTATATATGGAGAGAATCAGAGCACACTTTATGCAGATGAGAGCTGTGTGTGTTTCTCCATGGCATGATAGAGCGAGGCCTGCTCTGTGCCAAGGCTGCAGTTTTCTCCAGCCAGAGGGAGACGAGCACAGATACATCATTATGGCCTCATTTATCACCCATGGGACATCTTGGCAGCGCTCCTCACTCCCACTCTCTCTCTCCTTTTCTACTTACCTCCCTCCCTAAATCTTTGTCCCTCTTTCTGTCTTCTCCCTCTCATACTTAACTCCCTATTTATCCCCTTTATTAATGTAGTTACTTCCCTCCTATTTATCTGGTCTTTTGGCTGTGGGGACGGAAGGTAGACTAGCGGTTAGGTTAGGTGCTGGGTCAGTAACCGAAAGGTCGCTGGTTTGAATCCCCGAGCCGGCAAGGTGTAAAAATCTGTTCTTCTGCCCTTGAGCAAGGCAGTTAACCCCCAACAACAACTGCTTCCTGAGTGCTGATGACATGGATGTTAAGGCAGCCTCCCACACCATTCTAATTCAGGGGGGTTGGGTTAAATATGGAAGACACATTTTGGTTGAATGCATTCAGTTGTGCAACTGACTAACAACCTCCTATCCCTCTTTCTGTCTCTAAATGCCTCTCCTAGCTCCCACCACCGTTCCTCCTCTCTGGTAACCCAATAACCTTCAACCTGTCAGGCTGTTTTCACTCCAGCACTCCCCCTTTCCTCCTCCTCTCCGTGCCAGTGGGTGCCCTCTGCACTCTGCTTGCCTCATCTGTCCTCTGTGAGCATCGCGTGACAATTGGGAAATATGGGGATTCACTGATGCATGTTCAGTGTGTATTGGAAGCCTGAGGGTGGTATCATTGGCACCTGGTGAAGTCCACAGCCTCATGGGACCTGTGGGTGGCACGTGGGAGAGGGGTGGGGAGTACAATGAGCATCAACAGCACCTGGTGGGTGGCACTCTGAAGTCTGTGCTTTCCTTATTTATTTATTTAAAAATATATATATATATTTATATATATATTTGTATATATATGTATATATATATATATTTGTATATATATGTATATATATATATATATTTGTATATATTTGTATATATATATATATTTGTATATATTTGTATATATATATATATTTATATATTTGTATATATATATATATATATTTATATATTTGTATATATATATATTTGTATATATATTTATATATATATATTTAAATAAATAAATAAGGAAAGCACAGACTTCAGAGTGCCACCCACCAGGTGCTGTTGATGCTCATTGTGCTCCCCACCCCTCTCCCACGTGCCACCCACAGGTCCCATGTATACATACATATACACACACACCTTACGGAACGTTGCACACTGAAGCTATCTGCAATGCAGTCAGTGCACAGAGACCTGGGTGTCTACAGAGCCCAAGTTCTGCCTCCATATAAACCAACCGTCTCATAAAAACCCTGCCTCCCACCCACACCTTTACCCTCCCCCCAGAGCCCTGCCTGTGAGCTTTAGGACCACAGGGGTGGCGACCACCACTACCTGCAATAACATATGGATGGCATTCTGTCCAATTAGGGCTCAGTCGCTGTAGATGAACATCATTAGTCCCTCTGGTCCTGTATTTAACTTAGGGAAGCTTGACATTATGAACAGGAGATAAAAGGAGAAAGTATAATGACCGTAACGAGCCTGGGTCTGCTGTGATGATGCTTCTCCTAAGAGACAGATGCAACTTCCCAGGATCCGTAGCAGCAGAGTTAAATGCCCAGGGGTTGCTACTCCACAGTGCTGTCATAAAATGTGTTGTGGCGTGGCTGATCGCAATTTGACCTTCTGGTAAAGAAGCAAGCCCCACTTAACGGGACTTCTGACTTCATGGCATGCTATTTTCCTCCCTCCTCTCAACAGAGCCCTGACCCACTGCTCTTTGGCATGTGGTGTGTGCTATATAGAAACCTTTAAAACAGCCATGTCTGATGCGTGTTGTCAGACAACTAAGCCAATGGGAGAAAATTAATAGAACTCCTTTACATTCTCTGAAGACAGAAAATACAACTTCTTTACACATTTGCTCCCGAATGAAACCAAGTCATTCTCTCTTTCTGACACTGGTCACACTGACAGTTATTTTGTAAACTTGGATTGCATCTCCGCAGTCCCACAGCTCTAGCTAGCTAACCACTGCCATGTCCCAGGCCAGATAGGGAAAGGAAGATATACGCCATGCCTTTGGGATTTGCTCAATGTGACCTGACATATGACACAACATTAACACATGACCCCAGGACTCATTTGCCCAAAGCACTCTGCTAAAGCAGGCCTGTCAGTCTGACAAATGAGCACCCATCATCCAGTCGTTCCAGGTTATAGGCCAATCTGTGTGGAATCAAGACAGAAATAGGAAATGCAGATGCTTGAAATATTCTAGGAGCAGAATCATAACCACCAAACTGTTCATGTAGTGTACTTTCCAGTGTAAACTGGTGAGCGTTAGGAGTGGTGTGCTTGGCAACTAGTATTCTGTCCCCTAAGCAAACATGAAGGAAACACAAAGAAATTGTTTGGGAGTTAAGCCCAATTAACAGAGCTTTAGCACAATGGCTCAGCTGTGTGTCTCATCTTTTCATTAACTCAAGCAGAGAGATCTGAGGCTGCTCTCTCTCCAATGAAACTCCAATATAGCCTTTCATGTGTAATGAACCCACGGTTAGGAGTAAGACCTTACCAATTTAACGATTTACAAACCACTTTCACCAGAATGTAAAGAGATGGCTGATGGAGATAGTTAAATATCTGCATCATCTAAGGCTTCTTCAATGACAGATTATCTACACTATAGCTCAGACAAAGAGAGATCCTTTGTGGGTGTGTGCGGCAATGCGTGAGTTTTTGAGTGAGTGAGTCTGTGCGTGCCTGCATATGCGTGAGCAATGCAGTCTATCAACTAACAGTCTATCTAAGTCACAATAGACTGACGTGACCTTCCTCTGTAGAAAAGGCAGCACGGGCAGATTTCAGTTTCATCTCTGTCAGCACAACTATAAAAACGTTTCAGTCAACAAGGTAGAAGTAGAGGGGATGAAGGTCTTGTGTTCTAAGCCAACGATCTCACATTTACATTCCCTAGGGGGAAATCTGCTAAGACTATTCTGTATAAAAGAAGCCAGCAGAGAAAGCCCTATTGTAATGTCATTCGAGCTCGTCGGATTTGACATGATTTCCATGAGATTTTATGATAATGTGTTTAATTATATGAAACATAGTCTGGTTTAGCGAGGAAACAATCTGAAAATGAGAGGACTGAGTGAGTAGAGGGAATAGAAAAATGTGTTCTGGTTGAGATCCATGACTGAGAGATGAGAGAGCAGTGGTTTGGCTGGCACATAGACAGAGGGTCTCACTCTCTTTATCCCTCTTCTTTCTCTCTCACTTTTCCTTCTGTCTCTACTCCTTTCCCCTCAATCTGGCCTCATCGTTTCAGTATCCCTTCTCCCCCCCCTCACTCAGCCCTCTCCCCCCCCCTCACTCAGCCCTCTCTCTGCACCTCACTCTTATCCCTCTCATTCAGCACCTCCCTTGTCCTCTCCCCCCCCCCTCACTCAGCCCTCTCTCTGCACCTCACTCTTATCCCTCTCATTCAGCACCTCCCTTGTCCTCTCCCCCCCCCTCACTCAGCCCTCTCTCTGCACCTCACTCTTATCCCTCTCATTCAGCACCTCCCTTGTCCTCTCCCCCCTCACTCAGCCCTCTCTCTGCACCTCACTCTTATCCCTCTCATTCAGCACCTCCCTTGTCCTCTCCCCCTCACTCAGCCCTCTCTCTGCACCTCACTCTTATCCCTCTCATTCAGCACCTCCCTTGTCCTCTCCCCCCTCACTCAGCCCTCTCTCTGCACCTCACTCTTATCCCTCTCATTCAGCACCTCCCTTGTCCCCCCCCCCCTCACTCAGCCCTCTCTCTGCACCTCACTCTTATCCCTCTCATTCAGCACCTCCCTTGTCCTCTCCCCCCCCTCACTCAGCCCTCTGCACCTCACTCTTATCCCTCTCATTCAGCACCTCCCTTGTCCTCACCCCCCCTCACTCAGCCCTCTCTCTGCACCTCACTCTTATCCCTCTAATTCAGCACCTCCCTTGTCCTCTCCCCCCCCCTCACTCAGCCCTCTCTCTGCACCTCACTCTTATCCCTCTCATTCAGCACCTCCCTTGTCCTCTCCCACCCCCTCTCTCTGCACCTCACTCTTATCCCTCTCATTCAGCACCTCCCTTGTCCTCTCCCCCCCACTCAGCCCTCTCTCTGCACCTCACTCTTATCCCTCTCATTCAGCACCTCCCTTGTCCTCTCCCCCCCACTCAGCCCTCTCTCTGCACCTCACTCTTATCCCTCTCATTCAGCACCTCCCTTGTCCTCTCCCCCCTCACTCAGCCCTCTCTCTGCACCTCACTCTTATCCCTCTCATTCAGCACCTCCCTTGTCCTCTCCCCCCTCACTCAGCCCTCTCTCTGCACCTCACTCTTATCCCTCTCATTCAGCACCTCCCTTGTCCTCTCCCACCCCATGCCCCCCCCACACTCTACATTCATCTCTCCCTCACTCCCCCTCTTCCACCTTCTCAAATCAAATTCAGGCTGCTTTATCCTCTCTCTCTCTCTCCCCTCTCTAGAGTTGTTGAAGGAAGGCCTTGTGTTTGACAGACAGGTCCAGAGTGCAGTCACCTTCCTGGCCTGTGCTATCAGATGGCAGGCTTGGAAGTACTGAGTGGCAGGCTGGTTAGTCAACCCACTTTCTTGGCTCTCTGGCAGATTCAAATGTGGTGGGTGTCGAGCCTAACACTGGAGACAAAGATACGGTTGGCTTAGCACACAAAGAAAATCGAATAAAAATTATGTTGGACATGTGTAATATAAACATACTAAATGTCACTCAGATGCAATTATTTGAAATTCCATGTATAGATGGAATGAATTTGTTCATGTTGATGTTGGCGCACGCTTCTCTATTTTCCCCACTTACAAGCTGTAGGCCTACACTGTGACATCACTACAGAGGCAGTCTGCATTGTGAGCTCACTGAGGGGTTCCCGGCTCTGTTTCCATGTCAATGTCGCTCATGTCGCCCTTGTTCAAACTCTTGTCAGTGGACAGTTGACTGGCGTTATATTTGGTTATGTTGTTAAACTAGAACAGGAGGAGCTACAACAGTAACAGACTAAAGATGGATGATTGGCAGCATTAAACCAACGTGTCTGAGATTAAAAATGATTCAAGATTAAATCTGCTCGCTGGTTTGGCTCGTGGCGAGTTGTGCCCAGGACATTGATCAGTAAACAGCATTAGAGCAGGAAATGGGGCTGGCAGCACACCCACTCTTTAAATCAATGGGCACACCTACCACCTGGAGAGCCTCTAAAGATCAACACACCACATCCATCCAGCCCATTGTCTTTCACTCGCTCTCCCTCCTTTAAATCTTCCCCTCCTCTGCGCTCAGCAGAGCCCTCTTCCTGGGGTTCTTGTATTGAAAGGAGGCTGTTTGTCCTGGGTCTGTGTGGATTGATGCAGTCAGCACTAGCCTTCAGTGTGTAGCTCTAAGTAAAGGTTCAAATGGCCAGTTGGAACCCAAAATGGGATTAACTTTACAAGATTCTTATCTTGCTGACAGTTTTACATCTGCCCCTGTTGATACCACTTTCAATCAAAATATCTGTTCTATTTTTCCTGGTTTAACCACTGGCCCTAAATCAGTCAACATGGAGGCCATTTTAGGGACAGAAAGGGCGTGTTCAGGAAGCCACAGCCTGTTATGTGTCAAACCCTATTCTTCTCCCTACTAGGCCTGTGCCAGCCACTCACACCCGGGGGCCATAAACATTGAGTGCAGGCACATCTATGTGGAATGTACCTCGCAAATTTATAGACACTCACACGGACAATAAAGACGGCAAACCCAGCAATGTATAGCTCAGATATAAACTGTACTTTAACTTGTCATATCTGACATGATTTGAAGCATAACACACACCAAAAGCCTTTGATATAAATGCCTAGACTACCCTGATATTCACAGCCAACTACACACAACCTTAACGCACAACCCTAATACACTCACACACCTTGTTGCTGAGACAATAGTATGCTCCCTGTCCCTGCTATAGTCCCATAGAAGTAGAGTTAAAAATAAAAGAGGAAGGTATGTCACACAGCTGTGAGATGCAGGGAGATGTGTGTGCTGTCAGTCCACTTAAATCACAACAGCTGAGATGACAGGAGACTGCTTTTACACTGCCTTTTCCCTTCTCTCTCCCTCTCTTTTTCTCTTTCTTCCCGCTGTTTCCTCCTTTTTTCGGTCTCCCTCTTTTTACTGTACTCACCCTTTCACTATTTTCCATCTCACTCCAAAGATAAAGCTACCCACTCCCAAAACCTTACCTGGCAGGCTCTACAGAGCAGTGCTAAGAGAACGGAAGGACATGCTTCAAAAGATGTTGACAGATGTGGACCCTCTATTTCTGAAACTATCCGCCGCCATTGTCGCAACCCCTATTACTAGCCTGTTCAACCTCTCTTTCATATCGTCTGAGATCCCCAAGGATTGGAAAGCTGCCGCAGTCATCCCCCTCTTCAAAGGGGGAGACACCCTGGACCCAAACTGTTACAGACCTATATCCATTCTGCCTTGCCTATCTAAGGTCTTCGAAAGCCAAGTCAACAAACAGGTTACTGACCATCTCGAATCCCACCGTACCTTCTCCGCTATGCAATCTGGTTTCCGAGCCGGTCACGGGTGCACCTCAGCCACACTCAAGGTACTAAACGACATCATAACCACCATCGATAAAAGACAGTACTGTGCAGCCATCTTCATCGACCTTGCCAAGGCTTTCGACTCTGTCAATCACCATATTCTTATCGGCAGACTCAGTAGTCTTGGTTTTTCGGATGACTGCCTTGCCTGGTTCACCAATTACTTTGCAGACAGAGTTCAGTGTGTCAAATCGGAGGGCATGCTGTCCGGTCCTCTGGCAGTCTCTATGGGGGTGCCACAGGGTTCAATTCTCGGGCCGACTCTTTTCTCTGTATATATCAATGATGTTGCTCTTGCTGCGGGCGATTCCCTGATCCACCTCTAGGCAGACGACACCATTCTATATACTTTCGGCCCGTCATTGGACACTGTGCTATCTAACCTCCAAACAAGCTTCAATGCCATACAACACTCCTTCCGTGGCCTCCAACTGCTCTTAAACGCTAGTAAAACCAAATGCATGCTTTTCAACCGATCGCTGCCTGAACCCGCATGCCCGACTAGCATCACCACACTGGATGGTTCCGACCTTGAATATGTGGACACCTATAAGTACCTAGGTGTCTGGCTATACTGCAAACTTTCCTTCCAGACCCATATCAAACATCTCAAATCAAAAATCAAATTAAGAGTCGGCTTTCTATTCCGTAACAAAGCCTCCTTCACTCACGCTGCCAAGCTTACCCTAGTAAAACTGACTATCCTACCGATCCTCGACTTCGGCGATGTCATCTACAAAATTGCTTCCAACACTCTTCTCAGCAAACTGGATGCAGTTTATCACAGTGCCATCCGTTTTGTCACTAAAGCACCTTATACTACCCACCACTGCGACTTGTATGCTCTAGTCGACTGGCCCTCGCTACATATTCGTCGCAAGACCCACTGGCTCCAGGTCGTCTACAAGGCCATGCTAGGTAAAGCTCCGCCTTATCTCAGTTCACTGGTCACGATGGCAACACCCATCCGTAGCACACGCTCCAGCAGGTGTATCCCACTGATCATCCCTAAAGCCAACACCTCATTCGGCCGCCTTTCGTTCCAGTACTCTGCTGCCTGTGACTGGAACGAATTGCAAAAATCGCTGAAGTTGGAGACCTTTATCTCCCTCACCAACTTCAAACATCAGCTATCTGAGCAGCTAACCGATCGCTGCAGCTGTACATAATCTATTGGTAAATAGCCCACCCATTTTCACCTACCTCATCCCCACAGTTTTTATTTATTTACTTTTCTGCTCTTTTGCACACCAATATCTCTACCTGTACATGATCATTTATCATTCCAGTGTTAATCTGCAATATTGTAATTATTTGCCTACCTCCTCATGCCTTTTGCACACATTGTATATAGACTCCCCTTTTTTTCTACTGTGTTATTGACTTGTTAATTGTTTACTCCATGTGTAACTCTGTGTTGTCTGTTCACACTGCTATGCTTTATCTTGGCCAGGTCGCAGTTGTAAATGAGAACTTGTTCTCAACTAGCCTACCTGGTTAAATAAAAGGTGAAATAAAAATAAAACATCACAAATGTCACAAGTCTTTCATACATTACTAACACACACACACACACAAAATCTGAATCCCACAAAATCTCATGACAACAAAAGGCTTCTAGAGACACAGAAATGTATTTCCAAATAACCTAAAATACCAGTTGTGTACACATTTTCCTAAAGAAACACAAGTCCGTCAATCACTAAAGGTATTAGACATAACAGAGAGAAAAGCTAGGAAACTTACATGAGTGTATCCAGGCAGAGATTCCATGGCTGTCAGTTTGTGTGTGTGTTAAATGGCATGTTTGCTACAGAGTTGAATTAATATGTAAAAGTTACTCACCACTTCCCCTCCAGCTGGCTGAGCAGTGCAGGGACTGGGGATCATGCAGTTAAACGACAGAGGCTCTCAGAGGATAATCACTGCAGCACGATAGCCTGAAAACACTTTCAACGTTTATGTAATTGAAAAAGTCTGTTCCTCTCTCAGATGAGCAACCAGGAGAGAAGGGTGAGAGACAGAGAGACTGACATGGAGATGATTGCCTTGAGTGTGTTGCTGATCTGAAGGGGAAGACTGCACTAGACTGCAACCAGTGGATCAACCATACGGGTGCATGGAGTGGGAGAAGGAGGGACAGAGAGAGGGAAAGAGCTGCTCACCAGAGGAATGTGATCAGGGATGATCACCAAGCTAGGAGCTGAGCAGGCAGGGTCCTTAGCCAGGACCCCCCCCCCCAGTTAGCGTGGAGGTTAGATTGCCACAGTGGAAAGCTAGGGAAAAGAGGACTAATCAACATGTTGTGCCATATAAAAAGGACAGTAGAAGGTTAACTTCAGGTTTCATTGTGGTATGTTACTCTCCTCTATCTACTGAAAAGACTGGAGCGGAGCAGAGTGGAGAAACTGGGTACAGCTACTGCCAGCATCTTTTCACTATAATCCACCTCTACTTCCACATACCTGTCTGCACAGTGCTGAACTGGATGGAAACATCTGCTATAATACTTTCTGTAGAGCCAGATCTTATGTGATGTGCAGCTAGTAACGCTCTATTGGTTTAACTACAGAGAGCTACAGTTGAAGTCGGACGTTTACATACACTTAGGTTGGAGTCATAACTAGTTTTTCAACCACTCCATAACTTTCTTGTTAACAAACTATAGTTTTTCCAAGTCGGTTAGGACATCTACATTCTGCATGACACAAGTCATTTTTCCAACAATTATTTACAGACAGATTATTTCCCTTATAATTCACAGTATCACAATTCCAGTGGGTCAGAAGTTTACATACACCAAGTTGACTGTGCCTTTAAACAGCTTGGAAAATTCTAGAAAATTATGTCATGGCTTTAGAAGCTTCTGATAAGCTAATTGACATAATTTGAGCCAATTGGAGGTGTACCTGTGGATGTATTTCAAGGCCTACCTTCAAACTCAGTGCCTCTGCTTGACATCATGGGAAAATCTAAAGAAATCAGCCAAGACCTCACAAAAAAATTGTAGACCTCCACAAGTCTGGTTCATCCTTGGGAGCAATTTCCAAACGCCTGAAGGTACCACATTCATCTGTACAAACAATAGTACGCAAGTATCAACACCATGGCCACCATACCACTCAGGAAGGAGACACGTTCTGTCTCCTAGAGATGAACGTACTTCTTGCACTTTTTGCACCATCAATCTCAGAACAACAGCAAAGGACATTGTGAAGATGCTGGAGGAAACAGGTACAAAATTATCTATATCCACTGTAAAACAAGGCCTATATCGACATAACCTGAAAGGCTGCTCAGCAAGGAGGAAGCCACTGCTCCAAAACTGCCATAAAAAAACTATGGTTTGCAACTGCACATGGGGACAAAGATAGTACTTTTTGGAGAAATGTCTTCTGGTCTGAGGAAACAAAAACAGAACTGTTTGCCCATAATGACCATCGTTATGTTTGGAGGAAAAAGGGGGAAGCTTGCAAGCCGAAGAACACCATCCCAACTGTGAAGCACGGGGGTGGCAGCATCATGTTGTGGGGGTGCTATGCTGCAGGAGGGACTGGTGTACTTCACAAAATAGATTGCAGCATGAGGAAGGAAAATTATGTGGATATATTGAAGCAACATCTCAAGACATCAGTCAGGAAGTTAAAACTTGGTCGCAAATTGGTCTTCCAAATGGACAATGACCCCAATCTTACTTCCAAAGTTGTGGCAAAATGGCTTAAGGACAACAAAGTTAAGCTATTGGAGTGGCCATCACAAAGCCCTGACCTCAATCCGAAAGAACATTTGTGGGCAGAACTGAAAAAGCGTGTGTGAGCAAGGAGGCATACAAACCTGACTCCGTTGCACCAGCTCTGTCAGGAGGAATGGGCCAAAATTCACCCAACTTTTTGTGGGAAGCTTGTAGAAGGCTACCCGAAATGTCTGACCCAATTTAAACAATCCCCATGTGATTGGCATGGGGAGAGGCGATGCTACCAAATTCTAATTGAGTGTATGTAAACTTCTGACCCACTGGGAATGTGATGAAAGAAATTAAGGCTGAAATAAATCACTCTCTACTATTATTCTGACATTTCACATTCTTAAAATAAAGTGGTGATGCTACCTGACCTAAGACAGGGAATTTGTACTAGGATTAAATGTCAGGAATTGTGAAAAACGGAGTTTAAATGTATTTGGCTAAGGTGTATGTAAACTTCCGACTTCAACTGTGCACACATCTTAAATGGAGTGTAACCTCACCTTACCATAGGCCTCTCCATGCCAAACATCTTCTCTCCCCAAACTGCCCCTTCTTCCCATGCCAATCACATGACCAATAAATATAGGAACAGGACCTGTAGAGCATGTGAGTACAGGTTAAATCAGAGCCATCTATCACCAGAGAGCCAGAGTGAGGTTTCTGGACCTGTCAGTAGTGTGCTGTGGGTAGAATATGATTGGTTCAACAGCGCTCTACACTGTACAACTACTGTGATTCATTCCCATAAATCCATATGGATTTCTGTGGTGGAGGACAAGGAATCACACCAGGAGAGCAGCACGCACTCATACCTGACAACTAGTGCCAGTGTTCTCTTTACAACCATCATCACCCTCAAGCTCGTGCGCACGCGCCCGCCCACCACACACACACACACACACACACACACACACACACACACACACACACTCCCCAGCAGTGTGTGTGTATGCCACTTAACATTAATGTACTGTATATTAGCCCAGTACTAGGCAACAAGTCACACTCAACCTCAATAAATGTCTCAGATGTTGCTATTTTTGCTACTATGGACAGCTGCATGCTAAAGTGCATCATAATTTATGTATGACACTGAGAAATATCTAATGTCCAAAACAAGCTTTGGATCACTAGTAAAGGCTCAATTTTGGAAAATACTGGCAGCTGTGTTGAGGTCTTAACTGGTGTTCGCATTATAGTCGAGCCACACGATAGTATGCATTGGTTGAAGCTCAATATTAAATTCAAATCTCCCTGCCATCATATCTAAGCCAATATAACATCAATGTGGTATTCGCAAATGAACTTGATTTGAGGTACACAACACTCTCCCCACCTCTTGTGATGGTCCATCCGACCTTTACTGGGAACCACAATACCAAATTTTTGATTGGGTCGTTAGCACTACAGTCGTCAGATTCTTTTGATTTCCCTAACCGAGCTCAAATTCTAGACGTTGGATTAAAACGAGGCTACAGCACTCATACGGTGACCATTAGACTTAGATCCATTGGACTGAATAAGTTTGTAGGTGCAACAGTTTTTATTAAATTCACCACTATCGTGTGACATTTCTGCCCAATATAGACTAACGATGTGCGCTACCTTCTTGCAGCATTTCTGACCACACTAACATCTTTTCAGCCAAATCTCATAATTCTAAAACTGGGTACAACTCAGTTGCTGTGCAACAGTAGCAGCTAGCAGTAGAAGGCTAGCAGCTGTAGCTAGATAGCTCAAATCAAATTTTATTGGTCACATGCGCACAATACAACAGGTGTCCACCTTACAATGAAATGCTTACTTACGAGCCCCTAACCAACAACGCAGTTTTAAAAAATATGGATAAGAATAAGAGATAAAAGTAACAAGTAATTAAAGAGCAACAGTAAAATTACAATAGCGAGAATATATACAGGGGGGTACCGATACAGAATCAATGTGCGGGGGCACCGGTTAGTTGAGGTAGTATGTACATGTAGGTAGTGTTATTAAAGTGACTATGCATAGATGACAACAGAGAGTAGCAGTGGTGTAAAGGGGGGGGGGGGCACACTGCAAATAGTCTGGGTAGCCATTTGACTAGATGTTCAGGAGTCTTATGGCTTGGGGGTAGAAGCTGTTTAGTAGCATCTTGGACCTAGACTTGGCATTCCGGTACCGCTTGCCGTGCGGTAGCAGAGACAACAGTCTGACTAGGGTCTATTTTTAGGGCCTTCCTTTGACACCGCCTGGTATGGTGGTCCCGGAAGGCAGGAAGCTTAGCCCCAGTGTTGTACTATGGCCAAGCTAACACCAGTTGGATGTGAAGCAGAAGGTAGCTAGCTAGGTATATTTAGCTATGGAAAGTTTTTCATATGGCTTTCATAAAACTGCTGACCTGGACACTTGTGTGTAGTCAGGGGACAAACAGATAAGCTCATGAATGTCCTTGGCTGAAGTTCTATACACCAAACTCTGGGAAAACTGGCACACTTCAAATTTACAATACATGCACACAGCAGAACAAATGTGTCGCTGTTAGAACATTGAGGAAATTCGATCCCTTACCATGTGCATTAATTCAGCACGCTCCCTCCTTTCTCAACACAATTTATTCTTGTCATTATAATCCAAATTTACACTGACTGATCAACACAGTGTCAAGTTACGTTACAATGTCTTCCCAAAAAGCATCCAGGTAAAACAACATGATGATCTGGGGTTCCTTTCGCAATCTGTTCACAGTCAAAAGAAAATGTTATGACTGATAACTTGGTTAGCTATGTCATAAAAATGAGAACATTTTCAACACATCAACTGTTTGACTATTTGGTTTTTAACCAAGCAAGAGAAAAATGTACTCAGTACTGATTGAATGTTAACAAAAACATTGTCATCGCCAGAATGTCATCATCAGATTGTCCATTTAAATAGTGTCAAGTTGACTATCTATAATGTCTAGCTTCACAGCCCTGGGATTTGAAGGTCCTGGGTTTGCATACCGGAGGGGATATTTTGACCCTCTCCCCACCTCCGTTTCCCGACACACACACCAACAGCGTGTGCTTATTGTTATTTACTTGGTGTCTCTTAAAAGAGCCTTTGGGTTCGTTGGGCATCATTGAGTGGCAAGGGTCAGAGAGTGAGTGATGTGTACTAGTACTATTGTGGTGTCTTGCTACCATGGAGGAGAGAACAGTGGAGAGACCAGTTCTCAAACTCTCAAGGAAGTGGTCGTTGTCCTCACTGTCAGATGCACGCCATGGTACAAATGCACTTGATAAGTTGTACTGGTTGTAAATGTTTCTCCTTTTCAGGCACCACCTTCTGTCATTTGAGAAGCATGAAATTTGTCAAGCTGGCCTATGTGGAGCTGACAAATGACTTGTTCATATGCCCACTATCAGTAGTACTTATGTATGTTCTATTCCCAACCTGTGAGTACTCACATCTGTTTCTTATATTTATACTGCCATTTATAAAATGTGGGAATGTGTGCTATTTTACTGAGGTTGGACAGCGGTGTACAGCATTACTAAGAACGTTTGTAGCTAAAGGATTTAGAGCACCTATCCATTGTCAGATTTGTACGTACGCATTCTTAAAAGTGTTTTGTACTTGTCTAATAACTTTGTATTTTACAGGTGCTTCTCAGCCATTTGTCATTTGTTTGTTTTAGGAGTTACCAAAATTGCTATTGACTAGCCACAGGGTTATACAGACTTTTTTGTTCAAGCCCAGTGCTACCACACCTGATTCTACAAACTGTTCATCAAGACCTCAGCTGTTCATCGAGAATCAGGTTTGTTAAAACTAGGCATGAACAAGAAAGCCTGCATAACCCTGTAACTCTTCAAGAGCAATTGTGGCCATGATTGAATTCTATGTATAAAGTTTACTATATCTGATGAATGTACGTTTGATTGTAAAATGGTATATTTTATACTAATTCACAATAGTTTACAGGTAATGTAGTACTAGGCCTTTCTTCAGTAAACTTTAAAGTACATTTCCATGTAAATAGTTAATGGGTAGATGATTATTTTGTGTATTTTACAGGAGCCATCTCAATTGTCTTGTTAAGAGACCAGGGAACAAATGTCTAGTTTACTCCATATTGGCGTAAACGGGTTTCAGTTTTTTCGCTTCCTTCTGGAAAAACAGCTGTCAATATTAAATGAATACTAATAACTACATTATTTCTGTTGCCATTTGTCATTGTATACTTTTAATTTACTTGTATTGCTTTGTTTGTATAATAATGTTGTATAATCACCTTCAGATGTAAAAGCCATGGAAATTAAAAACAGAAAACTATGTTGGTCTGAAAAAGAAAGAAAATTCAGATGAGCACCACAATGCATACTTCACCCATGCTCTACCAACACACAGATTGGACTTACTACAGTAGCTATGCTGGTCTATTGTACTGCCAACAATGTGTAGGCAGGTTGCTTAGGATTCATACTCTTCAGAGGGATAACAGACAATGGTGTCCTGCAATTAAAATAACATATAGAAATATAAACATACACACACAAAAACGTTCAAAAGTTTGGGGTCACTTAGAAATGTTCTTTTAGAAAGAAAAGCACATTTTATGTCCATTAAAATAACAAAATTGATCAGAAATATAGTGTAGACATTGTTAATGTTGTAAATGACTATTGTAGCTGGAAACGGCTGATTTTTTATGGAATATCTACATACTGTAGGCGTACAGAGGCTCATTATCAGCAACCATCAGTCCTGTGTTCCAATGGCACATTGTGTTAGCTAATCCAAGTTAACATTTAAAAAAGGGCTAATTGATCATTAGAAAACCCTTTAGCAATTATGTCAGCACAAAAACAAGGACCCCAAACTTTTGAACGGTAGTAAATATAGATAGATATATATCATTAGGTTGTTTGTATTTTTAGACATAGGCCGATTGTAAATGTGTATTATTGTAGCGTCATCATCTTTATTGCAAAAAGAAATACAAATACCAGTGTTGTAGCACTTGAGAGCAGTCTTTGTCTTGGGTCTGGTCTTGAGACCACATTGAGTGTCTCGGTCTTGTCTCGGTGTCTTGAGTCGGTCTCGGAAAGGGAGGACTCATCATTTCTTCCAGAGACCAGCGGAGTAAAACAAACTCTGAATTATCAGCTTCCACTCAGTCAGTGCATGAAACTGCTTTGCCAGGCCAAATATATACACTCCATTCTTGAAACATGAACATTTTACTGCAGTGGGCTAAATTAGGATCACACAGAGGTATTCTTGGTAGTCTTAAACAAATATAATTAGAAACAAAAGTACAGTATAGACCTCACACACATGGCTATGGCCTTTAAAAAAAGTACACACCTGTACCATGTCAGATATAGTGTTGCCATTTATTCAATTTTGAGTTTGCATCCCAATATTGCACTTTATATACATCATGTAATACTGAAATATAATAACACTAACAAACACCAGATTTGTTGTTGTATATAAATATAATCTTTATTAATTATGCAAGAACGGAAATAATAACGTAAAGTAACAATGTTTATTACAGCAACAGGGTAAAGGTACAGGATGCCAGGCAGGGTCAGGCAGAGTGGTCAGGGGCAGGCAGGGTCAGGCAGAGTGGTCAGGGGCAGGCAGGGTCAGGCAGAGTGGTCAGGGGCAGGCAGAGTGGTCAGGGGGGGGGGGCTCAGGGTCAGGACAGGTAAGGGTCAAAACCAGGTGAACGAGAAAAGAGAGACTGGGGAAAAGCAGGTGCTGATACAAAAACCGCTGATGACTTGACAAACAAGACGAACTGGCAGACAAACAGAACACCGGTATAAATACACAGGGGATATGGGGAAAGATGGGCAACCACTGGAAGGGGGGTGGAGACAATCACAAAGACAGGTGAAACCGATCAGGGTGTGAAACACACAAGTTATTTTCAAAGATAAAAAAAAACTATTCCACCGCCACTCTTGCTGTTGAATGTTATTCTTGAAAAGGGAGAGGCTAACAAATTAGCAACAACTTCCTCTTCGATACACCTGCTGGAGCCACTGCAAACGAGCCTACAACAAAAGCTAGCAAGCTAGACCATGGGACAACTACTGCTCACAATTGCGCAGTGTTTTTACGTTTTTGTGAAAACAGTCACACCCATTTCGAGTCAAAATGTGATTGGTTGATTACACTGTCACTCAAAATGTTTCCCTTAATACAGTTGAATGGCAGATGCCTTCTATCTAGCTTCTGATGCCTTGCCAATGGCTGACTTGGCTAGCTATATTTATCTCCTCTGAGAGACCACCAAAGAAAAATCCACATTGGATCTTTTTTTTCTTTGGTCTTAACTTTCAAACATAGATTAAATCAGAACATCATTGAAAAGAAAAATAATAATAATATTATTATTTTATAAATCCTTACCCCTTCTCTGAAGGCATAGAAGGCCCTCATTGTTTCCCACTGTGTTTGGGTTAGTAATAATTTGTAGACTGTCTCTATTTTCCCTCAGCATACATTTTATTTACACCATTCTGAATGTCTAAAGAATCCATATGTTGTTCTGAACACAGAAATATTGGACATTTTGAACTCTGTTATGGTAGCAATTTGACAATATTGCCACCATGAATTGGACTCGCATTTTTCTGGTCTCGGATCCCTCGTCCCCTTCCCGGTCTGGACTCTGTCTCGACCCCTTCTGGTCTTGGTCTTGACTCGGACTAGATTTTCTCCGGTCTTGGATCGGTCTCACTTTAGGTGGTCTCGAACACAACACTAACAAATACACACATAACTTTAAGCTGCTACATAGTCATATGACAGAGGTAATGAACTGTCCATTGTTCAGCACAGGATGTGATAAAACAGGACCATGTTTGAAAAGTATTACTCTGGTAAGCTAACGGTTACAGAAATTAGGAATGCAGACAGGCTCTATAGACCTCTATATCTTTATGAGTGACTGTGTCAAACACACCACCTCCTGTTATGTTGGGTACCTACTGACTCAAAAATGTGTTATGAAAAATGTACTTTCAATTACATGTATTTTTAAAATAAATATTGAAGGAAATACAGGCAGGCACCACATTACTACATGACAAAACTGCTCATTCAATCAAGCCTGATGGTGTTGTAAGTATAAAACTAAAGCTTGCTTTCATTTAAAAAAAAATAAAAAAGCTTGAAATGGTAGTGGGAGTGGGTTAATGTCTTAGTGTCTTAAAACTTCCGGTGTCGACAGAGATGGCCGCCTCGCTTCGGGTTCCTAGGAAACTATGCAGTTTTTTTTTTTTTACGTGTTATTTCTTACATTAGTACCCCAGGTCATCTTAGGTTTCATTACATACAGTCGAGAAGAACTACTGAATATAAGAGCAGCGTCAACTCACCATCAGTACGACCAAGAATATGACTTTCGCGAAGCGGATCCTGTGTTCTGCCTTTCACCCAGGACAACGGAATGGATCCCAGCCGGCGACCAAAGAAAACGACTCCGTAAAAGAGGGAAACGAGGCGGTCTTCTGGTCAGACTCCGGAGACGGGCACATCGTGCACCATTCCCTAGCATTCTTCTCGCCAATGTCCAGTCTCTTGACAACAAGGTTGATGAAATCCGAGCAAGGGTAGCATTCCAGAGGGACATCAGAGACTGTAACGTTCTTTGCTTCACGGAAACATGGCTCACTGGAGAGACGCCATCGGAGTCGGTGCAGCTAGCTGGTTTCTCCACGCATCGCGCCGACAGAAACAAACATCTTTCTGGTAAGAAGAGGGGTGGGGGCGTATGCCTTATGGCTAACAAGATCACCGAAAAATACAGGAACTCAAATCCTTCTGTTCACCTGATTTAGAATTCCTCACAATTAAGTGTCGACCGCATTATCTACCAAGAGTATTCTCTTTGATTATAATCACAGCCGTATATATTCCCCCCCAAGCAGACACATCGATGGCTCTGAACAAACTTTATTTGACTCTTTGCAAACTGGAATCCATACATCCTGAGGCTGCATTCATTGTAGCTGGGGATTTTAACAAGGCTAATCTGAAAACAAGACTCCCAAAATTGTATCAGCATATCGATTGCGCAACCAGGGCTGGCAAAACCTTGGATCATTGTTATTCTAACTTCTGCGACGCATATAAGGCCCTGCCCCGCCCTCCTTTCGGAAAAGCTGACCACGACTCCATTTTGTTGATCCCTGCCTACAGACAGAAACTAAAACAAGAAGCTCCCACGCTGAGGTCTGTCCAACGCTGATCCGACCAAGCTGATTCCACACTCCAAGACTGCTTCCATCACGTGGACTGGGATATGTTTCGTATTGCATCAGACAACAACATTGACGAATACGCTGATTCGGTGTGCGAGTTCATTAGAACGTGCGTTGAAGATGTCGTTCCCATAGCAACGATTAAAACAGTCCCAAACCAGAAACCGTGGATTGATGGCAGCATTTGCATGAAACTGAAAGCGTGAGCCACTGCTTTTAATCAGGGCAAGGTGACTGGAAACATGACCGAATACAAACCGTGCAGCTATTCCCTCCGCAAGGTAATCAAACAAGCTAAGCGTCAGTATAGAGATAAAGTAGAATCTCAATTCAACGGCTCAGACACAACAGGTATGTGGCAGGGTCTACAGTCAATCACGGATTACAAAAAGAAAACCAGCCCAGTCACGGACCAGGATGTCTTGCTCCCAGGCAGACTAAATAACTTTTTTGCCCGCTTTGAGGACAATACAGTGCCACTGACATGGCCTACAACGAAAACATGCGGACTCTCCTTCACTGCAGCTGAGGTGAGTAAAACATTTAAACGTGTTAACCCTCGCAAGGCTGCAGGCCCAGACGGCATCCCCAGCCGCGCCCTCAGAGCATGCGCAGACCAGCTGGCTGGTGTGTTTACGGACATATTCAATCAATCCCTATCTCAGTCTGCTGTTCCCACATGCTTCAAGAGGGCCACCATTGTTCCTGTTCCCAAGAAAGCTAAGGTAACTGAGCTAAACGACTACCGCCCCGTAGCACTCACTTCCGTCATCATGTAGTGCTTTGAGAGACTAGTCAAGGACCATATCACCTCCACCCTACCTGACACCCTAGACCCACTCCAATTTGCTTACCGCCCAAATAGGTCCACAGACGATGCAATCTCAACCACACTGCACACTACCCTAACCCATCTGGACAAGAGGAATACCTATGTGAGAATGCTGTTCATCGACTACAGCTCTGCATTTAACACCATAGTAACCTCCAAGCTCGTCATCAAGCTCCAGACCCTGGGTCTCGACCCCGCCCTGTGCAAGTGGGTACTGGACTTCCTGACGGGCCGCCCCCAGGTGGTGATGGTAGGCAACAACATCTCCACACCGCTGATCCTCAACACTGGGGCCCCACAAGGGTGAGTTCTGAGCCCTCTCCTGTACTCCCTGTTCACCCACGACTGCGTGGCCACGCTCGCCTCCAACTCAATCATCAAGTTTGCGGACGACACAACAGTGGTAGGCTTGATTACCAAAAACGACGAGTTGGCCTACAGGGAGGAGGTGAGGGCCCTCGGAAACAAAACTAAGGAGATGATTGTGGACTTCAGGAAACAGCAGAGGGAACACCCCCCTATCCACATCGATGGAACAGTAGTGGAGAGGGTAGTAAGTTTTAAGTTCCTCGGCATACACATCACAGACAAACTGAATTGGTCCACCCACACAGACAGCATCGTGAAGAAGGCGCAGCAGCGCCTCTTCAACCTCAGGAGGCTGAAGAAATTTGGCTTGTCACCAAAAGCACTCACAAACTTCTACAGATGCACAATCGAGAGCATCCTGTCGGGCTGTATCACCGCCTGGTACAGCAACTGCTCCGCCCACAACCGTAAGGCTCTCCAGAGAGTAGTGAGGTCTGCACAACGCATCACCGGGGGCAAGCTACCTGCCCTCCAGGACACCTACACCACCCGATGTTACAGGAAGGCCATAAAGATCATCAAGGACAACAACCACCCGAGCCACTGCCTGTTCACCCCGCTATCATCCAGAAGGCGAGGTCAGTACAGGTGCATCAAAGCTGGGACCGAGAGACTGAAAAACAGCTTCTATCTCAAGGCCATCAGACTGTTAAACAGCACCCACTAACATTGAGGTTGCTGCTGCCAACACACTGACTCAACTCCAGCCACTTTAATAATGGGAATTGATGGGAAATGATGTAAAATATATATCACTATCCACTTTAAACAAAGCAAACTAATATAATGTTTACATACCCTACATTATTCATCTCATATGTATATGTATAGACTGTACTCTATATCATCTACTGCATCTTTATGTAATACCTGTATCACTAGCCACTTTAACTATGCCACTTTGTTTACATACTCATCTCATATGTATATACTGTACTCGATACCATCTACTGTATCTTGCCTATGCTGATCTGTACCATCACTCACTCATATATCCTTATGTACATATTCTTTATCCCCTTAAACACACAAGTGTAAGACAGTAGTTTTAGAATTGTTAGTTAGATTACTTGTTGGTTATTACTGCATTGTCGGAACTAGAAGCACAAGCATTTCGCTACACTCGCATTAACATCTGCTAACGATGTGTATGTGACAAATACAATTTGATTTGATTTGGTGTGGGGTGGGAAGAATGCTATACATTACCTTGTATCTGGTATAAATCACATTATTGTGGGAGAACCTTCTCTAAGAGTATGAATTAGGCTGTTTGAAAAGGTTTGAATCCTAAGCAACATGCCTACACATGGTTGGAATTACAATAGACTGTTGGCTGGAAAACCTTGGTAGAGCATGGGTGAAGTACGCATTGTGTTGCTCATGTGAATTTCAGACCAATGCCTACTTCTCACTGAAAACAGTTTTTTGCTTTTAATCGCAACAAGGTTAGTGTATGTGGTCATGCAGAGGAAATGCTAAAGATGTGCCTCTCCCCTCCTCCTCCACCCATCCCCCTGCCCACAGAGGTTAACTCGTTGTCTGCCCCTCAGGACTAAATTAAGTGATCAATCAATTGCACAGTCTCACTGAGAGAGGGAAACATGGGCCAACAGCACACACATACTGTAGAGTGGTAGAGGCAGCTAACTGCCCGAGTGAAAGGAGAGTGTGTGTTTATCACAAGCTGTTCTGAGATACTCATGAGCCATCTGCCTTATAAGGGGACTTGAAAAAAAGACATGACTATTATAACATGCAAAAATAAACAGCATGGTACAATGTAATGCAAATGATAAAACATGTCACAGACTACTCATCAAGAGTCTTTGATATACCCATAGTGCACCAAAGAATTGTGGGTTGGCAACTTGGCAAAGGTAATCAATGGTGACGGAAGAAATGTAGAGCTGGTACAAGATAATTAGTGCCTACATATCTGAATCAATATTCTCTTCTCACCCATACCGGTGAAAAGAGAGAGCAAAGACCAATATAACACAATAACACGGCTGTCGCTATTAAAGCCATCTCTCACAAAGTAAATGTGTCACGCAGAAAATGGGCTTTGACATCGCATACACATAACACAGAATCCTCACGATTAAGAACTCTGCTTCCGTCTCTTGCTGGGAATCTGCTTTCTTCTCCGATTCTGAAGCCATTAGAGAGACAGCTGGCAGACAGAGTGACATGCTACAATAGAGTATCAAAAGAACCCCATTGCTTCAGCCTACTGTATAAGCATGAGTCTAGACTGTAGTAGAGCATTAGGAGCTCCTATAGAGCAGAATCCTGTCTGAGACTATCCTGATGCAGAGCCTAACCACAGCAAGGAGTGTGCTAAGGATGGAAGCTCTGATCCAGGCTATCTACACTGGGCCAATTACGGGCTCGGACTGTCAGCTCACTGGACATTACCATGCCTAGGTTACCCTTTCAGACCCCAGAGGAGAGGCCCGCTTAAGGCGTCCTCATGCTTCCCATCTGAAACATTTAGAGCATATATTATGAAAACATTGTGACGTTTTTGTTCCTTTAGGTCTCCGGCAAGGTTTTTTTGGGCTGTTTGTGCACACATTTTCTTTGCTGAGGCAAGCCCAAGTTTGGCAACTGAAGTCTACGCCCCTTCGTCAGTGATTGATCAACAGTAGGTATTCTTCAATTAAGTGTTTGTTGTCATTCAACAAGAGATGACTCGTTTTCATGTAAACGTTTTCACTTGAGAAATACTGCACCAAACATCTTAGTTAGATGTAAAATTGTGCGACTAAGACCTCCTTGGCAAAAACAACAAAATTAATTATCTTAGGTTAGTTCTGAGGCAAAAAGTACTCTTGCTGTTTTTTCCTCGTTTTCAAGGGAAGGTATTTTAAGGGAGTAGGCGAGGCACAGACGTACACTTCGCCTAGCCATTCTGCTAGGAGCAAACCAAACCTAGTACGCCTTTAGACCACAGGCTGACCGTCAGCCAAGATGGAGAGAGAGAGAGGGGAGGTGAAGAAAGGAGAGAGACCAATCCCCTCCTCTCTGCACTGCCCTGGCAGTGAGCCCTTTGGCAGGCCCTCTGGTATCCATTGCGTCTGGGTAATACTGGGGGTGGAAGACGATGCGGGAGGGGGCTGAAAATCACCCAAAATGTCAGATGAGAAGAGAGCAAGGTTAAACCAACACAAACTTTGGAACGAGTTTCATGCAATCCATTGAGAGAGAGACACAGAGAGAGATAAAGAGAGATGTAGAGAAAGACAGAGAGAGAGATATAGAGAGATGGGGGGGACTGAGATCTACAGTATGACTGCAGAACAAAGTTAGCCGAGGTCAGAGAGAAGACAGATGTCTCTTACAGCTGTTTCCAATCTGTGTATTCTCAGAACGAAGGGAGATGAGAAGTTGAAATGACAGAAGTCAACCTGGGGAAAGTCCACACTAGAACCCCTGAGGCAAAGAGTCATACTGTATATAGATAAACTACTGTATGTAAAGGCGATAAGTTCGCCCCTGTAGTGCAGGGCTCAAGGGGTTAAAGTCCAGCGGTGTTCCTGCCACTTAGTTTCACAATGCCCAGCTGTTTGCCTCTCCAGAAAGCCAATGAAAATGCCAGGCTACGGTTTAGACGTTCCAGAACACAGACTCTGGGGACTGGGATCAGAGCTGGGGATCAAGCCACTGCTACAAAAGGCTCAAGTCCATCCTCTCATCCCTCCCTCCACCCTTCCTAGTCTACTCCGTCCATCTACTCCTCCTCTCCAGACATGTCCTCTCTCCAGGGATAGTTGGAGGCGCGCACACACACGCATAGTCTGTGACAGTAAAGAGGCAGCCTCTGTCTCAGACCTGTCAGTCAGTGTGTCTTTATTAACCGCTGGCCGGCTGAGCCACTCCCCTCCCGACAGAGGAAGAGAGCTCACAGTACACACAAGCTAATGAGCTATACACAGTAGTTGCCACATCTGTCAATCACACTCAGCACCAAGGCGGGATGTCGCATAGAGAAATTAGTGTCTGTTTAAAATAATATAACGAACTGGTCGATTCTGGGGACAGTGAGCGTTGTAGCAGTGATCGTTATTATGTTGATAAGAGTTTATAATTTTGGTCATTTCAGTTAGTGGAGGAGACGGAGAGAGTGATAGAGATTGAGGGAGCCTTGACCTCATCCTAACCTTACGCCATAAACAGACAGTGATGATACAGCCTGGGTGTCTCATCTCATTCCCCCTGTCTACTGGCCACACGTTTCATCTGAAAGGATAGGTCAAAGCTATTCAACATGGTGGAGATAGATAGCTCCATAACTCTGTAGATGAAGCTCCAGAATACTGTTCTCTCAAGGGTAGCACTCTTTCAGATCTGTGGTCACCAAAGGAAACTAAAACAAGACTAAGTCATGTTAGAACCCTGATCTATCCATCGAGTTGGGAGTGTTCTCGCCACAGTGAACAGGAGGCGAGAGGGTCATGGGGCTGGGACTCCTGAGTCAGTTCCCGGCAGCCAGTCCTCGGAAGGAGGGAGATACTGACTGCAGAACCACAAAATGTAGCCAGTCAGTCAGCCAGCCAGCCCATCACAGCTGAGCTACAGCTCTAGACCTCTGCTGCCACTGATTATAGACCGTCCATCTGCTACACATTCACAGGGTGGGCATTGAGCACGATCCATTTACTGCATCATCTCTGCTGCATCCTTTATTATACATCATGGGATTCAGTCAGAGAGGTTGTTAGAGACAGTGGCTCTCAGAAGGTCTTCAACCACACCGAGGTCAGATCCAGAGACACATAATCCAGCTACCCCTGACTAACATCTCCAACCTACAGCAGTGAATGGGCTATGCACTAAGTAAGCAAACTCTCGTTAACATGTTTGGATTATCTCTCTGTGTTAAGGGCGATGATGACGTTAAGTCTTCTATGACCAATGCTCTAATAATGTCTCCACAGAGAGTCATGATGAAAGGACAAGGGTAAGAAGAGGCATCTGGAAGGTCACAAATCAACAAGGCCCACTGGGAGAACGACCAAGCTTATTTCACTGGAGTCTGGGGCGGCAATAAAATACAGAATATGGAAAGAAGATGATTTTTGCTTGTGTCTTCCACACATTTGAGATGCCTTAGTTTGGCAGCCAGAGAGCGTGTGGTGAGCTGTGGTAAAGACCACTGCCTCTCGAATCCTAACAATGCATTTTCTTCTGAAGTCCTGGGGGTATAAACACATGAAATGCTTTTTTGCTCATCAGCAAGCACATCTGAGAACAGCCAAACCAATCTCTCCAAACCCAATCTACAATGATGCAAAACACATGCTCCCTCCTTTCCTTCCTCCTCTCATCTAAAACACATTGCCTCCCTCAAAAGTGTCCCGAACAAATGCAAGTGGTCGCGCCCATATAATCAAACAGTCCCATATAAAATTCTCTGAACATGAATTTCCCATTGTGGCAGCAGGGCCAGTGGCTCTCTCATCCAGGATCACCAGAGTCCCCAGACCCACGTGTTGCCCCAGCCCAATGACAGCTTTGCCTCTCTACCCCCCCTTGCCCCCCTCCACCCCTGGTCACTGGGGACCAGAACTGTGTGACACGATGACATTATCAATCAGCAGATATTGATTCTATTGACAGTGTCCATAAGAGTCCCTGATGTTACCACCCACTCTTCCTCTCCTCCTTCTTCATGCTTCTCTCCCTAAACATTTCATCCTCCATCTTTGTGTCCACATCTTTCTCTTTTAATTTTCACTTCATCTCTCCCTTCCTTACATGCTCAGTCTATAGAGCCTATCTACTAACCCAATCAGACAGCACAAAATGATATTTTCCTTGGGGGCCACTGTGTATAGCCTTATGAATATTTAATTTACTATGATTCACTTTCTGTGCATGCATAACGCACAGGTTAGCATTCTTTGTCATGAATCTTGTTCTTGAGGCAGCTCTGCAGTGGTCACTAGCTGGCATAGTCACAAAGTCATAAAATCTCATTTCAAACCTAACCTTAACCACACTGCTAACATTAACGCCTAACCACACTGCTAACCCTAATGCCTAACCTGAACCTTAAATACATTTTTACAATGTAGCCTATTTTGACTTTGAAGCTGGCCTAACTAAGGGGGAAATCGCTCAGTTCTGCCTCCAGGACAAGACTCATGACAATAAATGTCAACCTGCGCATAATGCAGTGACTGTTTAAAGAAGAGGGTATCAAATTAGGGAAAATAAGAAGCTGAAAATAAACTAAAATTTAAAATGAGATCACAGTAGGCCAGTAAAACCCCTAGAAGAAAACAGATCTCTTTTGACAGAGAACTGCTAAGATGGAAGCAATGAGGGAGAGCCATTAGTGAGGCTAAAATCTGAACTGGACAGGAAGCAGAGGGCGAAATTACACTCCAGAGGAAGACAGAGCCGTTTTACACACTATCAGAGGGATGGAAAAAGGCAATAAGCTCCCTGACAGCAACGTGTAAACTTCATGAAGCCAGTGTCAGTTCCTCTCCCAGTTCCACATGAGTGATTTTTATCTCCCCGAAAAGCACGGTCCTCCTCACGCCTATCATACTGCTCCCCCCATCCCCCTATCCCTCCGCACAGAACAGAGAAATACCGGTGATGCATTTACATGTGCCACATGGGATGGCCAGAATCCAATTTCACACAGACAGATGTCATATATTAGACTCTCCAAGGAAGCCAAACATCCTTTCAACCGAACATACTTTCCTTTGAGAGAGAGAACGAACAGACAGAGAAAAGGAGTAAGGGAGAGAGCTAGAGCAAGACCATAGACCTTCCCTCTGGTCTTTGGGGCAGGCATGTAGGAGAGGAATAATGGGATGATCAGTGGGCCCTGGAAAGCAGGCGCTCAAAGGCTACCTTTGTCTGTGAAGTGAGGAGCGGGACAGCAGGCCCCAACACACATGAACGTAAAAGAGAACACAAAGCGGAGACCTTAACAATAAGCAATAGAAGCAGCGACAGAGTGGGGTCACTTCACTGTAATGTGACCTGGCTACTGTAGCCATCTATCCCTCTTTCACAATTACGCCAGCCAGCCAACCAGCCCCTTCTACTTACAATTCAATCACTTCTCCAATGAAAGGCTATTAAATTGCTATTTTACTTTCTGGCGTATTTAAAGAACTTGGCACAATAAGTGGTTGTCAGATCAGCTATTATGATGTGATGGTGCTGACCTGTACAAGTCAGTTTGAAAGGAGATGGCTGGATGGGAGATGGAATAGGAATATGTGTAATCAATTGAAGAGCTGGTCCTCAAAGACATGAGGGATTTGACTGGCTGAGGAACAAACATCTGCTCTACATGACAACATAACCATTAACACCAAAATAATATGATGTATTTTGTTTAATGATGTATACTATGTAGTCTAATATTTCAAGACAAATATTCGATACAGGAAGCAAAATCTCATTATGCATGCACACTGTAGGTACACTCGTATAAGGGCCCTCTCAAATAGGCGTCCATATCTGTAATTACTGTCTTATATGTCAGCTGTGGGATGACAGACAGCAGGCGAGACACCACCAAGTGAGCTGACGCGAGGCATCTCTCTATGGACCTGGGGGATAGTGATCGCTCACGCACGAATGAACACACGCATACATGCAAGCACACACGCCACTCTCCCACTTTCCCTCAGTGCTGGGGTGTCATATCTGGGTCCAGGTCTGGCTGTTCATGGTTCAGGGGTTCTAACTCAGATGAGCTGCTGATTCCCTAGTGGCAGAAAACAGATTATACTTTTTAATAAGATTTATCACCACCCTGGTGAAGGTTGAACATGGGCAAAAACACAAATTCAGGGAATGATTCATTTTAGATTTGGAATTCTGCCTCTCTGGCTAGGTCCTTCTACAGCACAGTAAGTACTGAAGCTGTCCTGAAACTACAAAAACATGTGAGGGGAGCAAGATACATTTCTGGAGACAGAAAAGGTGAGTCAAACAAGTGAAAATCCAGAGGGAGAGAAAATAATATTAGGTAGGATTATCCTTACTTTGTGTTCTATTCTCCAGATCACTCAGTCTTCTCACTCACTCTAATTCCCTGTCTTTCCCTCTCTCACCCACACATCACTTGTTTAACCCTTAATGTCTTGAGGAAGGCTGTAGTGATCTAGCTGATAAACTAATGGACCTCTGTGTCTAATCATTTTCACCCTTAGGACTAGGTCTGCCCGATCAGACCCTGCAGAGCCTTATAAAGTACACAGATCTGATGTTTGAACCAGACCAGACCAGACCGACAGAGGCAGGGATGAAACAAAGTGTTGTCCTGCCCCAAGGGAGTTTTACAAATGACTTTAATGATTTGATGATTGAAAAAATGGATGAGTGGAATGAATAGTTCATTAGATATTTATATGGATCTGCACATTTGTGGAAGCTAAAAATACAGTATCAGGTGATGGAAAACACTCCCGTCTTCTCGCTTCTCCTTTTGTGCTGTATAGATCACAGACTAGTCTTTTCTCCACAGTGTGAGAATTTATACTGTACACACCAGATACACCAGACAATTGATACTGCCGAAACCCACAATGTACCTGAGTACCACTCTCCATATTTTCATATAGCGGTGGCTGCATCATGTTATGGGTATGTTTGTAATTGTTAAGGACTGAGGAGTTTTTCCAAGATAAAAAAGAAACGGAATGGAGCAAAACACAGGAAAAATCCTAGACAAAAATCTGGTTCAGTCTGCTTTCCACCAGACACTTGGAGGTGAATTCACTTTTCAGAGGGACAATAACCTAAAACACAAGGCCAAATCTACATTGAAGTTGCTTACCAAGAAGACAGTGAATGTTCCTGAGTGGCCGAGTTACAGTTTAATTTAAATCTGCTTCAACATTTATGGCAAGACCTGAAAATGGTTGTCTAGAAATTATCAACAACCAATAGACAGAGCTTGAAACAAACATTTTGAAAATAATAAATTAGCAAATATTGCACAATCCAGGTGTGGAAATCTCTTAGAGATGTACCCAGAAAGACTCACAGCTGTAATCACTGTCAAAGGTGGTTCTAACATGCATTGACTCAGGGGGGTGAATACTTATCTAATCAAGGTATATTCGTGTTCAATTTTTCATTGATTTTCTTTTTTGCAAATGTTAGAATTTGACAACAAAATGCGGAAAAAAGTAAAGGAGTGTGAATACTTTCTGAAGGCTGTATGATAGCCGATTTAGAAGTTCTACTGCTCCACATAATTATTCTGGGATTTCATTTCTGATCTGTTTCCCACCATTTCAATGGAAGGGTGTTGCGCTGGTCTGTTGTGCTTTTTGTGCTAAAACCACATATGGTTATGAGCACGACAACATCAAAATGTTGGTTCAACTTGGTTTTCTATACAAACTGGTCAATTACAAACATGGTTTTTGGATGCTTTCTCGTTTTAAAACATAATACAGTAACCCCTCAAAACTCTTCAACATCTGAAATGGCGTGACTGACTAGCTACCACTTGCACAGACTTCATTAATGTGTTTGTGTTGAGAGCATGCATGTATTTAGTCAGGCAATGTCCACATTACTATGACATTTTATAATGTAACAATTATGTGAACGTCAATGCATAATGCCATTGGGTAGGCCTATTAAAAGAATACATTAAGTAATAATGCATACTTTTTCTATAAAGACAATTACAACAATTAAATATAAAATGTAGAAGTATTTTTTCATTCGCCACAGTAGCTTTCAGTTGGCACTGGACCGGTGTGCCACTGATAAATTTACCTGACTGTGGAGCCCTGCTGTGGGCGTAGGGCCTATTTGTCTACCACTTTGTGCATCCATTAGTGATGCTAATGATAGCCTAACTTTTTCAGGTAGATGGAAAGGCAATTAATATGTATATACAAAGTAGCATATGCCTACCTGGCAGAATCTTTATTATTTGCATCAATCCAGTGGCCATTTGTTTAGAAAAATCCAACACAAGTTTGCTACACATGATTTGAATTGAAGGGTAAATATATACACTGCTCAAAAAAATAAAGGGAACACTAAAATAACACACCCTAGATCTGAATGAATGAAATATTCTTATTAAATACTTTTTTCTTTACATAGTTGAATATGCTGACAACAAAATCACACAAAAATTATCAATGGAAATCAAATATCAACCCATGGAGGTCTGGATTTGGAGTCACACAAAATTAAAGTGGAAAACTACACTACAGGCTGATCCAACTTTGATGTAATGTTCTTAAAACAAGTCAAAATGAGGCTCAGTAGTGTGTGTGGCCTCCACGTGCCTGTATGACCTCCCTACAACGCCTGGGCATGCTCCTGATGAGGTTGGCGGATGGTCTCCTGAGGGATCTCCTCCCAGACCTGGACTAAAGCATCCTTCAACTCATGGACAGTCTGTGGTGCAACATGGTGTTGGTGGATGGAGCGAAACATGATGTCCCAGATGTGCTCAATTGGATTCAGGTCTGGGGAACGGGCGGGCCAGTCCATAGCATCAATGCCTTCCTCTTGCAGGAACTGCTGACACACTCCAGCCACATGAGGTCTAGCATTGTCTTGCATTAGGAGGAACTCAGGGCCAACCGCACCAGAATATGGTCTCACAAGGTGTCTGAGGATCTCATCTCGGTACCTAATGGCAGTCAGGCTACCTCTGGCGAGCACATGGAGGGCTGTGCGGCCCCCCAAAGAAATGCCACCCCACACCATGACTGACCCACCGCCAAACTGGTCATGCTGGAGGATGTTGCAGACAGCAGAACGTTCTCCACGGCATCTCCAGACTCTGTCACGTCTGTCACATTTTCTCAGTGTGAACCTGCTTTCATCTGTGAAGAGCACAGGGCGACAGTGGTGAATTTGCCAATCTTGGTGTTCTCTGTCAAATGCCAAACATCCTGCACGGTGTTGGGCTGTAAGCACAACCCCCACCTGTGGACGTCGGGCGCTCATTCCACCCTCGTGGAGTCTGATTCTGACCGTTTGAGCAGACACATGCACATTTGTGGCCTGCTGGAGGTCATTTTGCAGGGCTCCTCCTTGCACAAAGGCGGAGGTAGTGGTCCTGCTGCTGGGTTGTTGCCCTCCTACGGCCTCCTCCACGTCTCCTGATGTACTGGCCTGTCTCCTGGTAGCGCCTCCAAGCTCTGGACAGACACAGCAAACCTTGCCACAGCTCGCATTTATGTGCCATCCTGGATGAGCTGCACTACCTTAGCCACTTGTGTGGGTTGTAGACTCCGTCTCATGCTACCACTAGAGTGAAAGCACCGCCAGCATTCAAAAGTGACCAAAACATCAGCCAGGAAGCATAGGAACTGAGAAGTGGTCTGTGGTCACCACCTGCAGAACCACTCCTTTATTGGGGGTGTCTTGCTAATTGCCTATAATTTTCACCTGTTGTCTATTTCATTTGCACAACAGCATTTGAAATTTCTTGTCAATCAGTGTTGCTTCCGAAGTGGACAGTTTGATTTCACAGAAGTGTGATTGACTTGGAGTTACATTGTGTTGTTTAAGTGTTCCCTTTATTTTTTTGAGAAGTGTATATACTGTATATATATTGTTTTTTACCAGACCTCCAGAATGGTCCCCTGATGTGGTTGAAGCATTATCGTGGACTTAGAAAAACAACTGAATTGGATGTTCTATTTTAAAAAAGTGTGATTTTGAGAACGAAAACATGAAAAAAACTTAGGGAACAGTCCTTCTCCCCACCTTCTTCATTTTGGTATAAGTATAATATTTTCAGATTCTGCCCTTTTCGCAGAAAATAACACATGACACTTTAAATTATGCAATAAAATATTTGGAACTATTTTAACAGTGTATTTTCTTTATTGTCACAGTGAACCTATCCAAATAGGTCATGCTAATTTAAAATATGGCTTGTCATTATTAGAATGGTTCTGTTTGGAATGCATGCACATTACGGGACATAGGCCGGTTCATTATCAATTACAGATGTTTATGTAAAAAATTATAATAATACAAATAAAAAAAAAAAAAAATCGGTGAGATCAAATCATGTGCTGATGCCACCAACTGAATAAGTTGGTAGCAGCAGTGCCACCAGTGGAAAAAAGTTAGTGTAGAAACCCTGCCTTGCTCCCTCTCTCGGCCTCTCTTTCTCCCTCTCACAGACCTTCTTTCTCTCCTTCACTCTCAATCTGCCCATCTCTGCTCACCCCTGGCTATACTCTATCTGAACAGAAATCATCAATAGACAGCTATTTGGTCCTGCATTTCACACACAAAAGGAAGGATGACACTTTATTGAAAGTCTATTTCAGAGCTCAGACAGCCATAGACTGATGTCACAGGCCAAGTACCGCAGCACAGCTCTCTCTAAACAGTAGTCCATGATGACACAAAGTTAGACTAATAAACTCTTAAATAAGACTGCCCCATTTCACAAAATATATTCATTGCACTAGCATTGCATATTTTTCACCTGAAAAAAGCCTGCCCCGTTCCTAAAAAATATAAACATTTTGGAAAAATGGAGCTCATTAGCTGGAAGTGAACTTGTTGTTTTTTTTGCACTACAAAGGTTAGCAACTAGCAGATGCAAATCAATGTGAGTGAGAGATAAACAGAAAGAGGGCACAACTTCAAAGTGGCCTGGTGAGATAATGATTCCTTCTGTTGATCATGCAACAGGTCATCATAAATACCCTTTCCCATGGAGACTTACCCAGACTCTGCTGTAAAGCAGCCAATTTACACACATAAAACATGCATATAGACACACACACACACACGGAAGCGCAAACACAAATGCATGCACACACACCAGCAAAGCCAATCTTTTCTTCAGGAAGTAGCTAAAGTTAAGGGTTAAGGTTGTGAAATATTCAGAGCACCAACTTTTCAAACTTTCAACGATGATTTACGTTCTGTTTCCTTGGACCTGCAGTCAGAGTCCATTTCCTTTAGTTCAAAGCCAGACTGCATCTCCTCTGAGCCAGGTGGACTAATTAAAGATGACATTAAATAAAGCTAACACCATCCACTTGGCATCTGCCTCTTACCAAGATCCCACCCAGCCTCCCTGTATCACCAGCCTCACCCAGGCTACCTGCCCTGTTTCTCCCAGGTTTAACACCGGGCTGCCTGCTCTCACACCCCAGGCAGCCCATCGGACCAGAGAGGAAGCTCAGAGAGGGAAATGGCTGATGAAGCTCACCTGGGTCATTACACCAATATAGTCAGATGATGACTGGTGAAGGAGAACAGCCAACCTACACTGTACTTATGCTCACACCAACATTGTGTTTACACAACTACACAGTACATGTGGTGGAGCCGTTTTATATTAGCCACTTGGAAGGTAAACTTTTACAGACGCGCACAACCGTTGGCTTATGCTGCTGCTCTGGCAGGGTTTGTGAGCAGCAGCATATGGGAGATATTTTAGTCACAACACAAATCACTAAGTAGTTCAGTCTGTTGAGCAGAGCTCTTAGCTTCGATGCTCCTCAACTCCTGGATTTGAACAATGCTGACGCTGGAGAAAGCTCTGCATACATCCCCAGACTGTACCCTTCATATCCTTCACTGTGTCCTAATGAGGTTTTAGGACAGAGGTATTAGGAATGGACTAGTTTTTCATTCATTACCATCTCTGTGAGAGCTTGGAAAGATCAACAAGGCAGAGCCTGCCAAAATGCTAAAAAAAAGTAGCCTGACTTCCAGCTCAGCACATTGTGTGCATTTGTATTACTACTGTGTGTGTGTGTGTGTGTGTGTGTGTGTGTGTGTGTGTGTGTGTGTGTGTGTGTGAGTGTGTGTGAGTGTGTGTGAGTGAGATGGCACAGGAGCGGAACTCTGAAAAGCACATCGCATATCCAACACTATAAGACCCATGCAGTGCAGAAGCCTGCCAGAGAATCTCTTTCACGACACCTTAAGTTGGAGAAAAGTTTTCTCCACAGAACCCCCTAGGACAGATGTTACCTAACCATTTTGGAATAAAACAAGGTTGAGATGTGTTATATGTATAAAATCTATCCCAGTGTCGAGAAATCTCTATGTAAAAATATCTCCCACAGTCTGAAAAGTACTATTCAGTCTGCCTCTAAGGGATTCAAATGTTTTCTACTTAAAAGAACTACAGAGAACAAGTGCCCTAAGACCCCACCAATCCACCAGTAATAAGACCAAGAATGCGGCTCGTAATGACCTCCTTCCATCTGATGCGAGTCAAACATACACTGCTCAGGCTCAGCGGGGAAAGAGCGAGAATGGCTACATGAATGTGTCTGATTGGCCATTGAGTAGGTCTGGACCTGGACTGGACTGTAGAGGCATCTGATTGGTATTAGTAAGGAGAGCGGTGCCTGGTCTTGATATGAGCGTGTTGTCATTAGACTGGGATGTGAAGGCCACAGGGTGCTGGACAGGGGGTCACTGTGGGGTCCTACAGTCTCATACTGACTTCTGATTAATGAACTTGGTAGCCATTACCCAGCAGGCCAACGAGACGATTGTCAATTACAAATCGAAATTGGTCAAATGGCCTAGGCCTATGTAAAATGATATGTTGTCCTGCAAGCTATCCGTTAAGAGAATGTAGAGACTGAATGAAGTCCGTTTTCACCATGATTTCAGATAACCAGTCATTTTTCCCAGTCATGTGCCCCCCCCCAACACACACTCACACCAAAATAGCTTCCACATGTGGACCTTTGACTAGTGCTTGACCCTATTAACCCAAAACAAGGCCAACTAATGACACCTCACTCCTGGTCCCAGCTCAGCTGATTCACTGACTGACAGTCACACACTGACGGACAGACAGAGACAGCCGGGGCCTATCAGAGCTGGTTCCTCATCTGCTCTATGTTGACCAGGAGGAGGTCAAACAACAGATGGTGGGCAAAGGATTACTGCAAACTCTGTCACAGTCGAGTTTAAGTTAAGCACAGCTCTCCAGCACAATCACCAAGCTGATTATTGAACTATATGCAACCTAGTGTGTACGCATGAGTCTGTGTGTAGAGAGAAAGGCAAAATCTGAAGAGCGACTGAAGAGCGAGAAACCCACCCAAATACAATGAAGAACTCTCATGTAACATTTTATTTAGAGGACCCTAATCATACACTCATGTTCAGAAAACAAGGATCTGGGATTGGCTGGCACAGAACCAGCAGAGGCTTATCACCTTTACATATGATATCAAATCCTAACCAAACACCAAATCTGATCTACCCAAGCTATGGAACCCCTTATTACACAACCGAAAGCCTGAAGATCTACCTCAGAGATTTCAGAAAAATAATAATTTGTAGCTCTTTAAGGAGATTACAAATATTTGGATCCCCCTCAATTGGAGAGCATTGTCACACAAGAAAGGAAGGGAGGCACAGGGAGGGAGAAGCCTTTGAACAGGGAAGAGGGGGGAATCATGACGAGTCTGAAAATAGCCTGATAATTTGTGGTCTGACACAGAAGGCATCTGATGTAGCGGATGGATCCACAGCTCTGAACTTACAGGAGAGATGCCTCTTCAGAAATACATCAATTCCAGGGTGCAGAGAGCACAGATATCCAACAGTCTCCGCTGGCTTGATCATTAGCACTAGAGGCTTGACAATAAACACACACAGGCCACCACAACAACCTGGCTTGCTGAGAATTATACCCAGGTCAATCAATACAAACGTCAGACTGAAGGATGCACAAATGAATAGCTTCCACCCAGGTATTGTGCAAGTACAAAAGGCCTCAACAATAGGTGGGTGAAAAGCTAGAAAACAACATTTTAGGAATAGAGGAGTCAATTATTACACTTTTGTAATGGTTTTGAAATCAACATTGTCATTACGCCCCATAATTTTGCACTAAGGTGCTAGGTAACAGGAAAACACAGACCAAACCATTGTAACAAGAATGTATGGGAACAAATGCTATGTGTAGGAACATTTACTTTCTTTTTGCTTTTGGAATAGCTGCCATGACGCAGTACTGTGGCTTTGAGATCCCAGCGGTTCTTAGCCAAGCACACTGCCTTCAGGGTCTTTATCCAAGCTAAAGACCCTGAAGATCACTTACAGCTGTCTGCCTGAACACAATTCCCTGAGAAGCCCCTCTGAAATAATATTATGATTGTGGCCCTTCGGGGCCCATTTCCAATACAGAAGGACTGTGGTATATTGGTCTCTCCCTCATCATTAGAACCTACTGGAGTTCACAGGTGCTGGCTGCTCCAAATCCAAGTCTAGCAGGCCAGGCCTGATGACTGTTTCAGTGATGAGGCTGCCTGTACTGGGCCAGGGCCTTTGTGGGTGTAGAGACCGACTTTGTGTTTGGGCAGAAAGTCTGTCCACCGACCACTCAATTGTCTCACACCATATAAAAAATAAAAAAAATAAAAAAAAAAAATCAGCCACGACAGTCCATCGCCTCAGACTAATATAGCTTGGACTTTGTTGTCCTTAAGCCATTTTGCCACAACTTTGGAAGTATGCTTGGGGTCATTGTCCATTTGGAAGACCCATTTGGGACCAACCTTTAACTTCCTGACTGATGTCCTGAGATGTTGCTTCAATATATCCACATAATGTTTCTGCCTAATGATGCCATCTATTTTGTGAAGTGCACCAGTCCGTCCTGCAGCAAAGCACCTCCACAACATGATGCTACCACCCCAGCGCTTCACGGTTGGGATGGTGTTCTTCGGCTCGCAAGCCTTCCACTTTTCCTCCAAACATAACGATGGTCATTATGGCCAAACAGTTCTATTTTGTTTCCTCAGACGAGGCAATTTCTCCAAAAAGTACAATCTCTGTCCCCATGTGCAGTTGCAAACCGTAGTCTGGCTTTTTAATGGTGGTCTTGGGAGCAGTGGCTTCTTCCTTGCTGAGCGGCCTTTCAGGTTACGTCGATATAGGACTCGTTTTACTGTGGATATAGATACTTTTGTACCTGTTTCCTCCAGCATCTTCACAAGATCCTTTGCTGTTGTTCAGGGATTGATTTGCACTTTTCGCACCAAAGTACCTTCACCTCTAGGAGACCGAACGCGTCTCCTTCCTGAGCGGTATGACAGCTGCGTGGTCCCATGGTGTTTATACTTGCGTGCTATTGTTTGTACAGATGAACATGGTACCTTCAGGCATTTGGAAATTGCTCCCAAGGATGAACCAGACTTGTGGAGGTCTACAATTTTTCTGAGGTCTTGGCTGATTTCTTTTGATTTCTGAGTTTGATGGTAGACCTTGAAAGACATCCACAGGCACACCTCCAATTGACTCAAATTATGTAAATAGGCCTATCAGAAGCTTCTAAAGCCATGACATAATTTTCTAGAATTTTCCATGCACAAAGTAGATGTCCTAACCGACTTGCCAAAACTATAGTTTGTTAACAAGAAATTTGTGGAGTGGTTGAAAAACATGTAAACTTCCGACTTCAACATGTACACACACAAAAGCCATAGTTTTTAAAGACTTGACTGAGAAATATTGATCCTTGTTAGTAAAAGAAGGAATTGTGACAGTGAGTCACAGTAGAGGAGAAGACTTGGGTTTATTTCATTCAAAACTGTCACCTTCTGGCCTATAGACACTAACAAAATGCACACACACACACACACACAACATTCTCCTTGTAGTCCAAATGCATTATTCACTGTAAAAGGTGCACAGCTTGCCCGAGTTTGAGCATTTACAATTCAAACAGGGCAGAGGCTGAGTCTGCATTGAGAGAGGCTGTGGCTCCAATCTACATACAGGACGTGCCTGACTTACCAGATTAAGAGGAGGTGAGAGACCCAGAGAAGAATACGGAGTGGAGGGAGATAGAGGAACATGAAGCAAGAGAGAGAGAGGAAGAGGGGAGGGATAGTGAGCAAGAGAGATTGAAATAGAAGAAGGGAGAGAGAAATAATCTTTTGCATAACTGCATAACTGAGGCTTCACATGATATGATGTCTGTCACATGATGTCCCTCGCTGACGTAGGCGGAGGGTGAGGCCTTAACAGTCACAAGGCGATTTCTCTGCTACCCTTGCAAACCTGGACCCCTGGAACAAAAGACAGTCTGTGTGTGTGTGTCTACTGGGACATTGCAGTGTCAGCCATCAGTTTGTTGAGATGGATTTATTTTAGATGTAATAATAAAAGGTCAACTTTGAGACACAGATGAGGCCACTGTTCCTCTCAGGAGGACCAGCTTCACATTTACACAACACAGACATTCATGCCCAGGCCAACAGTCCCTACAGACTCTCTGGGGCTCCCAAAGACATTCATCAAAACACACTGAATTGGACCATATGAATGGATAGATACACAAGCTGACAGAAGACCCGTGTCAAGCATCAACTCTTTAACAATTAAGATATGGAAACCACCTCCTAATATGGAGGAACACACACACAAACCTTTGGACGTCCTTCTGTCACAGGACGAGACCAGGCATGGAGCACCTGCTCACAACCCCAGCCTGTACAGATGTAAAATATTCATTTGAGCCAGTTTGTTGCAGGAAAATAATCCTAAAGCAACAGGAAATGTGAATTATTATGTGGATTATAATCAATGCACATTTTTGAAAATCAAGTCTGAAATTTCATAATGGGAAATTACAAAGTTCAGAAGCCTTTTTAAACCTCAAATACACCAAAAGTTCTCCTGCAACAGGCAGATCAAATTAATATTAACATCTGTACCCCACCCTACCCTATGGTGACACACACATGCCACTAAACCCCACCTGTCAGAGTGACAAAGAGAACACCTCGGACAGGAGTGGAACACCTCGGACGACAGGAGTGGAACACCTCGGACGATGTTAGACCCCCCCGCCTATCCTTCTCCGATATACAGACACCTCTTTTCCAACACAATCCATAATGCCCCTACATTTAAAACATATCACTTTCACTCTTTTGTGCCTATCTGGAGTGAAAGGAAATATTTTGGACCGCTCAGCCCAGAGTGGATACCAGTGCAGGAACATTTACACATGCATCATGGCTCGGGATCCAGTCATCATAGTCAGCCTCCCTAGTAAAACACATTAGGAGACAAACAAACAGAGATTCTGATTCAAACCAGATGGCCAGATGCAGCAACAGGGCTTGGTGAACTGCACTGTGAAACCCATACTGAGGTTAAGTCACCGTTTATAGGTGATATTTCTCAACAAGACATGACAATGGATTCCCAATTTATAGGTCACAAAATGCCTTTTTATGGCTAAACAGTTTACATTTTACTCAGCATACTTGTATACAGCATTCATTATGTGTCTATTTGGCTTCAATCAGCAGACATTAGAGGCAAAAAGAGGAAGAAGAGGATTTAAGTAAATAAATAAGACCAGGCCTGCTCATTAGAATCAAACGAGAAAAAAATTACACCCCAAAAGACTGTTAAATGTGAGCCTTTGATCGCTGCCCTAAATTAGCAAGATCCACTCTACAGAAAGGAATGTGTGCGTGTGATGATATAGACTGAGGCATGCTTTACAGAGAGGGGTTTAACTGAGGTAAAGCTAACCTAACTCTAAAAGTATGCAGCACAGAGCCGTGAGTCAAGAGCACAGACCCAGAGACCAGGGAACTATTAGTCTGAACATTCAGCAGTCTAGGTGTTGACAGCTTGAGGAAACACGTCACCTCTACCGTATAGAAGAAAGTCTGATGAAGATTTAGTAGAAAGGTAGACATGTTGTATAATAAGGTTTAAACTAGGGTAAAGCACAAATAAGTGGCAATGATTTTTACACTGTATCGTGCAGTAAAATATTGTCCGTATAATTCGGTATCTGTTTGTTATAACATTGGATTTTTACTGTATGTTCATAAGAATAGAGACCGGGATGGTTTTCCAATACTTTACTGAACAGAAAGCCAAGTTCATCACTTGCTTTGTAGCGGAATTAGTTATCGTGAAGCATACTACTAGATTATAGGTACACTAGACCACTATGGAACATTCACAACATTGCATGCGTCTGACAGGATCCAGCCTGGTGAAATGTAAACAGAGTCCCCCTGGCTTGGCCTGCCTCTCTGTCCACTGTCCTGTGTGTGAGAAGACCACAGAGCAGAGGATTATGGAGTGGAAATGGATGTTAGTTAAAAGCTGACCTCTGACATTGATACAACAGTCTTTTGATTCGCTGGATCAGGGTGTTCTGTTCTCTGGTGTGGGCTTTAAATGCAAGCTGTCACTTAAATAAAGTCATTATCTAGGTTTTGTCTGAGCGTCAGCTGGATAAAGATGGTAAATCCCTCCCCAATGTGATTCTGTATGGTTTGTTCTATTTGTGACAGAAAGCCAAACAGACAGTTGTCAGATTGTTGGTTTGTTTGAAACTGCCAAAAGCATAGAAAGTGCTGTTCCACATTAGTGACACCACATCAGGATGCTGTGAGAGTGTGGTTAGAGAGTGATGATTTCACACCTACGATGTGTAATCCCTCCTCCATGATGTCTCAGTCCCCAGTGAGCCTGCAGTATTCTCCTGGTTAACTTTAACACATGACAACCTGCATATTCACCACATCACTCTGCTGGGTTGGTGGCACTGAACTTACAATAACCTGTGATGCCATGGACTGATAGATTCTGGTCGTTAGATATGACATCTTGTGAATAGTCAAAGCTAATTTGAACACGTTCAACTTCAAACTGAGTGAAAGAAGAACGCTCCCTGCTAGCTCAAACTACAAGGATATCAGGTTGAGAGATAAATCACTGAGTGGCCTAAACATGAAAAATGGCCTTGACTTGTTAGTTATATAGTCTCCTATTTCACAAGACACAAGGTCCTAAACTTTTCAATTGCAATGCAGACTTTATGAGTTCAATAACTCTATGTGACTCTGCTACACTGAGACAGTCCAGACAAACCGTGGGTCATTTATTTACATACCAAACTATCAACCCCTCAACAGACAAGGGTTTGCTTTTCATTGTTAGATGTTATTGCACTGTTGGAGATAGCAAAATGCTTGTGTTCCTACACCCGCAAAAACATCTGCTATGTGTGTGTATGCGACCAATAACATTTGATTTGATTCTGCAGTGTCAATGACACATTTTAGGAGGGGACCCTTACCTGATGTCAATTACTTGAAATGAAACACTATCCCTCACAAAGTGCTTCATTCTTAGAACTGTCTGGCTTATCTTAAAAAAAAAGGTCAAGGTTCGTTGAAGCTTATCTACATGAACTCAATCCAAGTTCCTCACTCAGCCTCAACTTTACAGCGATGCAGTGAGCTGGACCAAGTGAACGCTGAAGAGCAATACTGAGCTGTTCTCAGGAAGTGTAGTATGAATAAGCAGATTATTAGGACAAAATAAGGTCACTGGAGTCCAAAGCCAATTCAATTCACAAAATAGCTATTTTTCCTCTCTCTCCTACTGCCTTCCTTCTTCTAGCTGTTAATCTGGCTGTGTTGTATAGGCCCTGCCTGTTGGCTCTCTGACCATAGCCATTACCATTATTAGGGTGACAATGTTATTCTGGGCTGGCCAGTTGTCAAGGCACCAACAGGCACCAGCAGCCACTCACACACACACACATCTCCTTGGCAATTAGTCAATTTACACAAATAAGTGTGTGCTATACGAAGTTGCTGGAGCAAGAGTTTGGGTTTCTTGTGCAATAATTCTCCTCTAGGAATGGAGGATTTAATAGGGTGATATTGGTAAGGCCTACTGAAGGAACCTCACATGGTGCTCATTCTGAAATACTCTTAACGCTGCCTCCCATCTCCCTCTCGCTACCGCAGGCACACATGCACGTACACACAGAGCCTTTTAAACATGTTACATCCATAAACATGGTGTACAATAGTCTTAAAAGTCTCATGTTCTCAAGTTTCAGGTGGAAGACCATTACAGTGCCCAGTGGTGCCATTACTATCAAACAGAGATACACTGGTTACACTATTCTTGTGGGGACCTAAAGTCCCCAAATGGTCCCCACAAAGACAGTAAAATTCTCACTTGTGGGGACATTTTCCCACACCCCCATGAGGAAAAAGGCTATTTTAAGCTTAGGGGTTAGGTTTAGAGTTTGGGTTAGGGGTTAAGGTTAGGGTTATGGTCAGGGTTAGCGGTTAAGGATTTTGAATGGAAATTAAATTTTAGGTCCCCACGAGGATAGAAGAACATAGCAATTTGTAAGTCGCTCTGGATAAGAGCGTCTGCTAAATGACTTAAATGTAAATGTAAATAGCATGCGTGTTTGTGAAGGAGTGTGTGATTGTGTTGGCCTGAGTGTCATGGTGTTCAGTGTCCCTCATGGGGACATTTCCCACATCCCCATGAGGACAAAGGCTATTTTAAGCTTAGGGGTTAGGTTGTTATGTTTAGGGTTACAATTAGGATTAGGGGTTAGTGGTTAGGTTTAGGGTTAGGGGTTAAGGTAGGGTTATGGTAAATAGGTTTAGGGTTAGGGTAAATAGAATTTGGAATGGTAATTAATTTTAGGTCCCCACGAGGATAGAAGAACATAACATGTGTGTGCGTGTGCAGGTACATGTTGTTTGTGTGTGTGTGTGTGTGTGGTTGTGAAGGAGAGGATGTGCGTGTTTGTTTTGGGGTGTTCAGGATCTCTGGAAGCCGTACGTTGTCCCTTCTCTGATCACAGGAAGCTGGCAGTGCCTCAGACCTCCTATTAGAGGCAACTTCCTGACCTCTCCCTCTCCTTTCAGATGGATTGATAAGCAGAGTCCAGAAAAGCAGAGCGGCTACTCTTTCATCTATGAAACACAGGGCTCACTAGCGTCCTCCTGGCTATTAATAGACACACACACAAAGTATGGACACTTAAACACCTCAATATGCATAGCCAAGAGAAAAAGGCTTGTGTATGTATAGAATCTTTGGGACATCATAAAATGTTGACCGGTGATGAAGGATCTTTCTGGTCTCTATAATATTCCTCCTCTGTTTTGTTGTTGAGCTTTGACGATATCTGCTACTGCGTCACTCATGGATTCTGCTGTGTGCTTTGAGTCATTGTGAGCTGTGGATGTGATGGGGACCAAAAATAACACTTCGCCCACTCCTCAGATGATGCAGAATACGCAGTATGAAAAGCCTGAGCATGAGGGAATAGATGCAACACAGTCCGCAAGACATCTTGGGCCAGATACAAGCAAACCTACACACCAGAACATGTTCATTTTAGCTTATAAACATTCATGTATTACTCCACTTCAAATATGATTTCACATTTAAACAATGTGATATACCACTGTGTTGGTTAGATTGAATTCTACCATGGTCATGCTTGCAGCTCAATACGCTACTAAAGGCAACCAATATCCAGTCAGTTGGCTAAATCAATAAACCATTCCAATACATCAACACTGACTGCTGTGTCATCAAATCCATTTTTTGTGACTAAACAAATGAATACTGCTCCAATGGGATTCAGTAACATAATGAAAATAGGAAATGCCACCATTTTCTATCCCAGAGGGAAACATTTAGGTGAAAGTGTTAAAATGTCTATTGTTTTGTCTTTTAGCCACGTGACTTGGGCCACTCTTCTGATTTGTTTGTTATGTTGATTATATATACATTATATGGATAAAAAAAAAATAGAATCGACAGTGAGAAACTAACTTTCTGGCCATATTGGTGATGAAAATGCCAGGCGATAACGTCAGATACAACACTTACCTCTGCTGGTGACTCTGGGCTAGAGCTGAAATCTATCCTAATACTTTAAATAACAACTAGGTGGTGTAACAGCAAACTCATCACCCTGCGTATAGGACTCATCGGAGTTCACCAGAGCAGAGTAAGGGGACTGTAGATGAACAGAAGGTAAAAGTTAGATTGCTGAACGTGCCAATAGTCAAAGGAATGTCATGGGATTTGGAGAGGGGCTGGTAATTAGGTGAGCGGACAGAGATAGATACCGCCACAGCTGTGTTTCTGGTGTATCTTAGCCAGTGTGTGTGACAGTGTGTCAGCGCTGGCCTTTGACCCTGGCCTAAGGGACACAGAGATAATGACTGCATCTCCTGATGTTAACGGGAAAACATGTCAAATGACATGAATGAACAGTGCAAACCCTAACAAATGTGGGCGGGTGGAAATTGTAGGCTGTGGTACGTAGTGAAGTCAGTGTGTGACTGACGGCTGCGAGCCTCCTCCTTTATTCCAGGTGACAGTTCATTAAGCCAGGATCAGCACCAGTGGAGATGCAGGCGGAATAAGTCCTCTAGACTCCAAAGCAGAGCAGAACACTGCCTTCATGGCTAGAAACTACTGGGGAAGGAGCTCTCCGGCAAATCCAGGATTTATTCACATCAAGGGGGAGAGTGCATTGATCAATTTATTCTCCTAATTTCAGAGTGGAACAAACATGTAAACGGCAACCACAAGGTTTGTATGCAAATCGAACAAAAACACGAGGACGAATGTTTTCCTACAGGAATGTAAAGTTACAATGACAGTCAAAGTTACAAATCGATTCAGAATACCAAGTGCACTCCAGACATTGGGATTCACTTGCCCTCTTCCTCATACTGTAGATAAGCTGGTCTACATCACTATCCAGTGAGTCTGACTTCATCCTCTTCTCCAGTCTCTCTCTGGGTCAGAGGGATTTTCTGATGCCTATCTGTCTCAGTCCAATACCCAGAGTGCTTGGCACCTGTTCAGTATGACCTCTAATAACAGTCTAGGAAAATAGATGGGGATCAGACTAAAGCAACAAGACACACAGAGATACCTCTAGTCTGGCACAAGATTACGATTTGTTTCTGTTCAGGAATTAGCTGAGGAACACACACAGTGTCATGAGGACCATCTCTCCTGGTTGTTAAAAACATGTAATTGCAGATCACTAGTAAGAAATGATAACACAATAATAAAAGCTGGGTGACTGTTCCATTTTTAAACATCCATATTTGATATCTATTGCTGCAAACTAATTGCCCTTTAGGACAAAGGATATGTACTCCAGTCTAGTCTGTATGAGACATGTTCGCCTCCCTGTGGAAAAACAAAAGCGTTTCAACATTGAGACAGTAAACACAAACAACTAAGTGAAGGTGGAGAACAAGACTCCTCAGAGCTTAAAACAAGATTTGGTCCCATAGAATTAGAAAACAAGGAAAGTTACCCCCAACACTGAATAAAAGGTTTTGAAGGTCCCAGAATGAAAAGCACCTATTCAAAATGCAAGTCACCACAATGACGAGTCAACACAAAGAGAGCCTGTTTTGGCTTGTGACTTCTGGGCTCTCTGATTATGTGGGTTTTCTGGCACACTGGCCAGTCCACAGCGTCAAAGTCAGGGTAAAGATACGACTTCTGTTGTCTGCCCGGGCCAAGATTTTAATCAACAGCACTTCAATTTGGCTTTATGGCTGTTTAGAGAACAAGATGCACAAGTCGATGGGTTGTAGGAATGTGAAGCCTTATACACTACCACAATTATAGTATAGTTAACATTTGCACAGCATACACTAATGACTTCAAATATTTAATTTATGTTAGGGAGTAAACATTATTTATAATAAGGGTTACATGGATGGCCCTCCCGTCAGCAAAATATATTGTACCTCAACCCTCCCTGAATGCTTGAAAAAAAAAAAAAAAACAAGTGACCCTCCTTTAAACCCTAAATAATAATTCAAACAAAGTGGCTAGCAGAAAGCATGTCTACCGTTTACCCTCACTTCTTGGACAGACCAGACTGTTCTTCATCCTGTAAGCATTACATGGCAACGCAGGAATTTTGATAGCGCACAGGGCTGAGGGCCAGAAGGTTGTGGGTTTGCAGACAACTGTGGACAAGAATAGGGTGGAAAGATAACATTTATAGTAAAAACATTGTATGAATCTATCATCTTATTTGCAGGTCCGAAATAAATTGCCTTTTATAAACATTTGATGCAATTCTACATAATTTTTCACATTAGCGGGATATTATTTTAATACCACACAAATTAATGAAATTACAGGCTAGGGAATGGACAGATAGCTAGGCCTATGTGTTCATCTTACCATATTTATCAAATGGCAAATTAGTGTCTTGTTCGCCACGAAACTGTCCCAGTTGGCAAATAATTAAAAATGAGACGTCATGCAGAAACATTAAGCTTTAATTTCTGGCTACTCTTCTTCCGTGGCTTAACCCAAATGAGAGGTCACAAGTGTTTCCCTAAAAGCTGTCTGTGTTTTAGGGCTGTCTCCAATTGGTCTACATTTTAAACATGTCTTAATCCATTTAACTAGGCTAGTCAGTTAAGAACAAAATTATTTTTTACAATGTCATATATACACACACCCTATGTGTTTTAATGAAATCAACTAGATACAGTGCCTTCGAAATGTATTCACACCCCTAGACTTTTTCCACATTTTGTTACGTTACAGCCTTATTCAAAAATGGACTAAATAAAAAAATACAAAAACAGAAATACCATATTTACATAAGTATTCAGACCCTTTGATAGAAGTCCTTCAAATTGAGCTCAGGTGCATCCTGTTTCCATTAATCATCCTTGAAATGTTTCTCCAACTTGGAATCCACCTGTAGTAAATTAAATTAATTGACAAGATTTGGAAAGGCACACACCTGTCTATATAAGGTCCCACAGTTGACAGTGCATGTCAGAGTAAAAACCAAGCCATGAGGTCGAAGGAATTGTCCGTAGAATGCGGAGACTGGATTGTGTCAAGGCACAGATCTGTGAAGGGTACCAAACTGCAAGAACACAGTGGCCTGGATCATTCTTAAATGGGAGAAGTTTAGAACCACCGAGACTCTTCCTAGAGCTGGCCGCCCGACCAAACTGAGCAATCGGGGGAGAAGGGCCTTGGTCAGGGAGGTGACCAAGAACATGATGGTCACTCTGACAGAGATCCAGAGTTCCTCTGTGGAGATGGGAGAACTTTCCAGAAGGGCAACAATCTCTGCTGCACTCCACCAATCAGGCCTTTATGGTAGAGTGGGCAGACGGATGCCACTCCTCAGTAAAAAAGGCACATGACAGCCCGCTTGGAGTTAGCCAAAAGGCACCTAAAGACTCTCAGACCATGAGAAACAAGATTCTTTGGTCTGATGAAATCAAGATTAAATGATTTGCCAAGCATCATGTCTAGAGGAAACCTGGCACCATCCCTATGGTGAAGCATGGTGGTGGCAACATCATGCTGTGGGGTTGTTTTTCAGTGGCAGGGACTGAGAGACTAGTCGGGATCGAGGCAAAGATGAACAGAGCAAAGTATAAAGAGATCCTTGATGAAAACCTGCTCCAGAGCGCTCAGGACCTCAGACTGGGGCAAGGTTCACCCTCCAACAGGGCAACAACCCTAAGCACACAGTCAAGACAAAGCAGGAGTGGCTTCGGGAGAAGTCTATGAATGTCCTTGAGTGGCCCAGCCAGAGCCCGGACATGAACCCGATCTAACATATCTGGAGAGACCCAAAAAATTGTTGTGCTGCAAAGCCCCCCTCCAACCTGACAGAGCTTGAGAGAATCTGCAGAGAAGAATGGCAGACACTCCCCAAATACAGGTGTGCCGCGCTTGTAGCGTCATACCCAAGAAGACTCTAAGCTGTAATTGCTGCCAAAGGTGCTTCAACAAAGTACTGAATAAAGGGTCTGAATACTTATGTAATGTGATTATCCTGGTTTTTATTTTTAATAAATTAGGAAAAATTCCTAAACACCTGTTTTTGCTTTGTCATTAATATGATAAAAAAAGATAAAAAATATGTTCTAGAATAAGGCTTAACCTAACAAATTGTGGAAAAAGGCAACGCACTGTATGCATTAAGCATGTCTGATGATTTAAGCTCACTGTTCGATGTAATAACACTCAAATGACTCAAGAGGGAGCCAGAGATCAAGGTCATAAAAATAAAAAAACCTGACCCGACTATCCACATGATCCTACTGGTTTTCGCAGATTCTGCCTTACTCTCCCGAAGTTGTCGGTAATAGGCTACATGAGGAGTCAGAAAACTTTCATGTGTAATGCCAATTTATCTTACCATTTCTACCGATCTGCGTGCCAGTTATGGTTTTCATATGTACATTTGTAGAACGGTTTAATTGCATTGTTATAATAAAGTCTTCGTATCTCAAAATCACTGTCACGTGGTTAATCAAAATTCTATCTAAATGAAAATGATGCAAACCTAAAAAAGTAACTTCTATTGCCAACTATGTAAAAATAACCTATAAAGCTAACAAATAAAAACATTGCAGCCTGCAGGTAGAAAATATCCTGATAAAAATAAATATATCACATTGGCTATGCACGGCCTGTCTGCAACGAACTTGAAACACTATCAGGTTGGGTCTGGCCTGAAGCTTCTTGCAACACTGTACAACATATTTTGGGCAGAGTTACCCGAGCCAGTGTGCTTGGGACAGATACAGCTGTAGGCTATTTGCGCAAGGGATAAGAAGTAATCAGATTACCATATTGCAAATAAGAATACAAATCAAATCAAATGTATTTGTCACATACACATGGTTAGCAGATGTTAATGCGAGTGTAGCGAAATGCTTGTGCTTCTAGTTCCGACAATGCAGTAATAACCAACGAGTAATCTAACTAACAATTCCAAAACTACTACACAAGTGTAAAGGGATAAAGAATATGTACATAAAGATATATGAATGAGTGATGGTACAGAGCGGCATAGGCAAGATGCAGTAGATGGTATCGAGTACAGTATATACATATGAGATGAGTAATGTAGGGTATGTAAACAAAGTGGCATAGTTTAAAGTGGCTAGTGTCACATGCATTACATAAAGATGCAGTAGATGATAGAGTACAGTATATACGTATACATATGAGATGAATAATGTAGGGTATGTAAACATTATATTAAGTAGCATTGTTTAAAGTGGCTAGTGATATATTTTACATCAATTCCCATTATTAAAGTGGCTGGAGTTGAGTCAGTGTGTTGGCAGCAGCCACTCAATGTTAGTGGTGGCTGTTTAACAGTCTAATCACCTTGAGATAGAAGCTGTTTTTCAGTCTCTCGGTCCCAGCTTTGATGCACCTGTACTGACATTGCCTTCTGGATGATAGCGGGGTGAACAGGCAGTGGCTCGGGTGGTTGTTGTCCTTGATGATCTTTATGGCCTTCCTGTGACATCGGGTGGTGTAGGTGTCCTGGAGTAGTCCTGGTAGTTTGCCCCCGGTGATGCGCTGTGCAGACCTCACTACCCTCTGGAGAGACTTACGGTTGTGGGCGGAGCAGTTGCCGTACCAGGCAGTGATACAGCCCGACAGGATGCTCTCAATTGTGCATCTGTAGAAGTTTGTGAGTGCTTTTGGTGACAAGCCGAATTTCTTCAGCCTCCTGAGGTTGAAGAGGTGCTGCTGCGCCTTCTTCACGATGCTGTCTGTGTGGGTGGACCAATTCAGTTTGTCTGCGATGTGTACGTCGAGGAACTTAAAACTTACTACCCTCTCCACTACTGTTCCATCAATGTGGATAGGGGGGTGTTCCCTCTGCTGTTTCCTGAAGTCCACAATATTTTCCTTAGTTTTGTTGACGTTGAGTGTGAGATTATTTTACTGACACCACACTCCGAGGGCCCTCACCTCCTCTCTGTAGGCCGTCTCGTCGTTGTTGGTAATCAAGCCTACCACTGTAGTGTCGTCCGCAAACTTGATGATTGAGTTGGAGGCGTGACCACAAACACATCCGTCATGTAATCATTAGCTTAAATGATGACACCCTTGTAACAGAAAACACACATACACGGATTTCATCTCCCTGAGCAGCGTAAAGCATCTGTTACAGAGGTGTCATAGATAGCAGCATCATTACTACTTGGATCTCATCCAGACTCAAGATATAATTTCCCCTCTCCAGGTAGACAAACACAGAAAGGCCATAAAGAGCAGCGCTTACAACACAATATTTCAATATGACTGGGGATCAAAGAAGAGCGCTGGATAGGAGAGACACTGAACTAATAAAGCAGGCTCTTATCTGGGGAGGGGTCCTTCCACAATGACCTCTGTTTGTGTCACATGGGGTGACTTTTAGATGCAGCTAACCCTGGCTCATCTCAACTTTTAACATGCCAGTCCATTGGAATTCACGAGCCGTCCGATTGGCCCTCGGTGTCTCAGCGGGCTACCACATGCTTCCCCGTTTCCGTGACCACCATATCTAATGGAACGTTTTTTTAGTAAAAAAAAAATTACAGCCAATCAAAGACAGCTTCTCCCTCGAGCCCATAGAGAAGCTTTCAGAGAAGCAACTGATCTTGACCCAGCCTTTGATGCAGAGAAAGAGAGAGAGAGAGAGAGAGAGAGAGAGAGAGAGAGAGAGGAGTAAGAGAGCGAGTAAGAGAGCTAGAAAGGGAGGGGAAAAAGAGGGAGGATAGTCTCCCAACCCTGTCAGAGGATTTGTAAAGGTCAAACTATGATTAATTTCAGGGTTAAAGAGTTCTCTGGGTTTGTATTATTGCTGAGCAAAAACCCTCCGGCGCTGTCAAAACACAGGCGTTTAAAATTGGATCCTCTTAAACGACAAAGACAAAACATTCAATTTACACAGTAAAAAACCGCCACATCTCATTTGCCTCCTGACCTAAATGAGTGTTACCACGCGGCACAGATGTTGCTGCTTAACACTTCAAAGGACACAGGGAGTGGAGGAGATATGGATTTGGTCCAATAATTACCAGTAAACCTCTTCAGGGCTTTCACTGGAGGCATCCATCTCCATGCCAATACTGACACTACAGAGAAGAGAGGAACCATGGTAAATCCAACAGGCCTATTGTGTGGTGGTGGCCACCAGGGTCTCTCTCCCCCCCTCGCCTTAGTGCTGTGGCTTCAGAACTAAAACGAGAGGGTCCTTTTTAAAGGGACATTCATATGCCAAACCAGGCTGACAGTTTTATTTGACCGGGCTGCTTGTTAACATGATGAATAGCAAGGTGGGTCTGTGTTATGCAGATCAGATCGGGTTACTGTGAGGACAGACGTCAGTGGGCTTTTAGGGCGCTCACTGAGGCCGGATTAAAACTCAAACCCAAACACCCTCCATATCCCTTCTCCTCTGATTTTACTCCAACTTGGGTTTCAGCTTAGGCCAGTGGTGCATACAAGAGCAGGCTTTTTCCAAATACCAAGACTAACCTATTGTACTATGTGAATTAAGATACTGGCAAGAAGAAATTACTGCAAATGGGAAGACTTTGCAGGAGTTACAGTAAAATTACTATAACCTGCCCTAGTATTAACTACTGGTCAAGTGTTAACATTCAAGCACCATTATCATTGGCAGTGGTGCACCAACATGCCTTGGCAGTGCGTTAGGTGAGTTATTGAACACAGCTTTAAAACACACCAGTGGAGAGTTAAGTGGGTCACACGATCAGGCTGATCAGATATCTGCTCTCACACAGTGCTCATGTTAATAAGCTCTGTAATGAGTCTCATTAGCACAAAGAAAATCAATCAAGCCAACGGCTAGCATTAATAATTCAAAGGAGCGCGTTGTGCAAGTTTAATCCACTCCTGTCTTCCCCTATCCTAACCTCCCCTGCCTAGAACTGCCAACTCTGGTTACACAGCTACACTGGCTCTCTGACACTAACCCTACTGCAAGTGTAATGTGCAGCTACTCTTCATCAGAATATATTGGCATTATTGAAATGGACAGATTGAATTGTTCTGAAGCCAGAGGCAAATCAAACTAATCCCCTGAATCAATACAACTAGGCATACAGCAGTCTATTCATCCTGTAGTCTATTCATCCTGTAGTCTATTTAGAAGACAGTAGCTCACAGTAACGCATAACATATTTTCATTTGCATACATTGCTTTTCTGAGAACAAATCATGTTATACTAAAGTGACAAATTCTTATTGGAATTTTCCTTTAGTCAATCTTTTTCAGAAAGTGTGAGAAACTGAGTGTGATTGGTTGGATGAAAGCTCAACAGTGGTCGGTGAAGAATCTGGTCAGTAGTAGACCTGAGTCATTTAAAATGGATGGCACTTGACTGGGCCTTCAATAGGACCTGATTGGGACCAGCCAACACAATAAAACCACTGCAGAAGAGTAGGCATAAAACCCCTGGACACCAGCTTAGCGGGAGCTTCTTTATAGCACAGAAGAAGGAAAGAAGAAAAAAACTGCCGCAAACTCTTCCTGAAGTCTCAAGTTCCTGAACATTTAGAAAAGCATCAATATTTTGGAGAATTCTGGAGATACACATGTTAAAGTGTAGGGAATGGTAGGGGGATGTGGATCTCAGCGCTTACTTAGCCCAGTCCCTTTTACTGTTAGTTATTCATTTCTGAGAGTTCAACACAGTTCTTTAAATGCCCTGGCTTTCCCAACCTCCTTGGCTTTCCTCCAGACTCACACAGTGCATGTCATCAAATAGGGTGCTATCGTGCAACTATGTCTGACATCAGCAACAGTGGCTGTTTAAAGGCTGTTATAGAGAACAAGATATATATATATATATTTTTTTTTAAATAGCCGAGTCCCAATCCCAACCCATATACACCATCTGCATCATCAATAATTTCCCAGGGAGACAATTCAAGGTCTGATTTTGGCAGTCTTGCAGGTCCCTGTGTTGACGTAGTAGTTTTGGCACTCTTAGTTAATAAACAGCAGGGTTATATAGTAGCCTAGCTACAGTACTGTCTATACTATGTACGCACCTGCCTTCTCCGATTACCTAATCTCCAACACTGAGGTCAGCTAAAGTCCACATTCAAAATAAAACACCCATATCTACATCAATCGGCATGAAAACATACTTTTCTGAGAACAAGGGAGGAAGAGACTGGTTGGAGTGTTTTCTTTTAGAAAGGAACAAAGGAGTTCAGTGATGTTCGTAGCCATAAAGTTCCCTCGCACTGTTCTAGCTTCTGCACACAAAGCAGAGTTTTCAAGGCCGTCTGTAAGAAATGTCTGCCGTTGGGTTGGTTTGTCGGGAAATGGTTTACTTTTATTGTGGCACTGCAAACACAGGCAATTAAAGGCACATTCCAGAGGTTGGCTGTTGCCCTGTAATAGTTTACAGAATGGAGGCCTGATGAGCCTCTGCCTAGACTGGCAGCCCCTCCTCTCTCAGTGTAGACCCTCTTTTACAGACAGACCAGGCTTGGCCTTCATTAGGGCTGCTTACATTGCTGATAGAGAGGACGTGTCACAGAGGGATGTCTACTTTTTCTTGGAAGAAATGAAACCATCATGTAGAGGTAAAAGTTATTGCTTTCAATAATCGATGAGTGCCCCGATTTAACACTGAATAGAGCTTTTGCTTGTCCCACCCAGTTTAACTAATAACTCTTGTAATAAAGTTTGCACACACACAGTTCAACTATTTTAAACAGTTCTGGAAAATTAATGTTGTCTTAATATATAGCCTCATAGTGAATCATACCTAAACACAATACAGTTTATAAGTGCTGCATATGAAAGTCTACCCAACACTCATTCCTTTCACTCTAAAACAAATACAAGTGGAGAGTGTGTGTAGAATGACTGCTTCAAATATCCCATACTGCATGAATGGCTTTCTTAAAGTCAACTTATGTTAGGGCACACAGATCATGAACAATGCCTTGCTGACTCTGATATGCATGGCTGAGTCCATTAAAACATTAACACATGAGGGCTTCAGTAACTCACAGGTGTCCTCCAGACCAGTGCTCTAGCAGAGAAGGAAGTGTCCAATGCCTCAAACTGGAATAGAGATATGGTCTATACTATTCAAGAGCAGTATGTATTCAGAGTTTCCTCAGGATGTTTTCTCAAAGAGCCAGCACTATTCCACCTTACCAACTACCACCACTGAATCTTTTAACTGATACTAACTGAAGTTTTTGGCAGGGAGGGAGTAGAGAGATGCCATGTAAAAGTAAGGGGAAGTATATAAAGGAGAGAGAGGGTCCCTACCTCCATTGGTGCAGAATGAAGCCTGGTCACTGGTCTCCACACACGTTACACAGCGGTTCACTCTCTGATTCAGCAAGGGTGTTCAGCTAGTGACAGACAGAAGAACCAATATATGATACCTCCTTGTATAACGCATCTCTTCATCAAACACATACAATATGCTGTCTCTCACATGACAACAATTCACATTGGGACAGAGTAGGTTTACAGATTATCTCGAAAGGCATCGAAATTTTGAGACATTACAATGACATAAATCCAGGCCCTACTCCCTTTGAGTATATGACCTGGGCAAAATTCCCCCAAAATACCACTGATACAAAGAAAATATGTTGGAAAAAATATAGTTCTGTGCCTCAGTCTAACAGTTCATAAAAACAGAAGTCTCTGTGAAAGGTTTGACAAAGTATGCGCATTGGCGTAGAATACAAACCAACTATTCATCAGCGGGCCAATTAATGTGACTTAATTCGTCTTTGATTTGTACTGGTGGATGCGTTATCTTTCCCGAGCAGATATAACTTCCCCACGGAAACGGTACAAAGAGGAATGCACTGCTTTGCCGATTGAGAAACAAAGTCCACAGACTGCATTTACACAGCACAGTGTTTGTGGAAACTGGTAACCACACTGATGCCGTTGTTTTATTATATTTCTGCAAAAACGTGGGATCCTATGAAAACCGACAACTTGCATCACTCACCGTTCTACTGGATTCTCTCTTCTTGGAGCTGCGAGTGAACATACCAGTCTTGTTCCAGGACGGTGGGATGAGAACTGAGACCAATAAAGCAAAAGGTACACTTGAAGAGTGTCTGCGCAAGTTCGTAAACAAATCGTGTCGCTCGACTTTCCTCAAACAGAGAGCCCTGCCCTCGCGTTTCATTCATCAATGAAGAAGCGCGGTTTCCGGATACCCCAGCTCTACCTTATTGCCTACAATAGAAGCAGCAAATTCCGCAGAATATATTAATATTCACAGCTAAATATTGCAAGTAACACTTTACACTGTCGTTATTAATTACATTTCTAAAAGTAAAGTGTTAACCATACTCACTACGTTCATTAGGCTACATAGAATCAAAATGTAATTGATATTACAAGTGAATTGTCAGAGTATGTTTCCATCATATAGGCCTACTGTATGAAATAAACTAAAAAGTTGGAAAACTTTGCCTTGGAATCGTTCATGAGTTTTCCTATGCTAATATTTTACCATCAGACTGTAACCAAGCCAACCCAAGAAACTCCCCTTCTCAATCACAGAACTGAGAACTCACTTCACTGTATTCTCTCCAAGTCACATTTGGTCAGAAATGATATATTTTACCCCCATTTGTTTGATGAAGTGTCCAACTTTTTCCTCCCACTCTGGAATTTCCCATTTCAATTTCCTGTGAGGTATAGCAGGCAGAGTTGGCTCTCCAACAAGTGCTTGCCATTTACCACCATTGAAAAGCTTTTCCGCATCACCAAGACTCAGGCAGACAGACTCAATGCACTCAAGAGAGCTTTGAGTCCCAAGGCTTTTCCTCTCAAAGGAGAATTCTTCACAGAGAGCAGAGCCATGTTAAGAATATCACTGCAATAATCACCATGCTCAGGGCTCTATTCACTTTACTGGCCAATTGTATATATATATATATATATGTATATATATATATATATATACATTTTTATCTTAGATTCATTCAAAGGATTGTATTACTGCCTAATATATTATACAACTCCTTGAATTCCCTCTTGGCTTTTCTCTATCTTCAACTTCACGATAATCCTGATGTTATCTAAAAACAGGATGAGGATCATCATGGCCGAGGTGTCTAATATTTATTTTTTCCCAGGGCATGCCATGATTTTTTTACCTCACAATTTTCAGTGTTCAGAAATCAAATGTTTAGGATAAAGGACACGTGTTGGGAATGTACAGTAGAGCCCCAGGACCTATAAGGACCGAGGTCACTGTTTAATCTGTGTGGGAAGATCTGGGAACATGTCTGATTTGAGCACACACAGGCACAGACATAGACAGACACAGATGCAAGCACAGGTACAGATACAGACACAGACAACCATAACACCCCCCCCCCCCACACACACACACACACACACCTGATTCTACACAATGGTTAGATACAGTGCCTTGCGAAAGTATTCGGCCCCCTTGAACTTTGCGACCTTTTGCCACATTTCAGGCTTCAAACATAAAGATATAAAACTGTATTTTTTTGTGAAGAATCAACAACAAGTGGGACACAATCATGAAGTGGAACGACATTTATTGGATATTTCAAACTTTTTTAACAAATCAAAAACTGAAAAATTGGGCGTGCAAAATTATTCAGCCCCTTTACTTTCAGTGCAGCAAACTCTCTCCAGAAGTTCAGTGAGGATCTCTGAATGATCCAATATTGACCTAAATGACTAATGATGATAAATACAATCCACCTGTGTGTAATCAAGTCTCTGTATAAATGCACCTGCACTGTGATAGTCTCAGAGGTCCGTTAAAAGCGCAGAGAGCATCATGAAGAACAAGGAACACACCAGGCAGGTCCGAGATACTGTTGTGAAGAAGTTTAAAGCCGGATTTGGATACAAAAAGATTTCCCAAGCTTTAAACATCCCAAGGAGCACTGTGCAAGCGATAATAATGAAATGGAAGGAGTATCAGACCACTGCAAATCTACCAAGAGGCCGTCCCTCTAAACTTTCAGCTCATACAAGGAGAAGACTGATCAGAGATGCAACCAAGAGGCCCATGATCACTCTGGATGAACTGCAGAGATCTACATCTGAGGTGGGAGACTCTGTCCATAGGACAACAATCAGTCGTATATTGCACAAATCTGGCCTTTATGGAAGAGTGGCAAGAAGAAAACCATTTCTTAAAGATATCCATAAAATGTGTCGTTTAAAGTTTGCCACAAGCCACCTGGGAGACACACCAAACATGTGGAAGAAGGTGCTCTGGTCAGATGAAACCAAAATTGAACTTTTTGGCAACAATGCAAAACGTTATGTTTGGCGTAAAAGCAACACAGCGCATCACCTTGAACACACCATACCCACTGTCAAACATGGTGGTGGCAGCATCATGGTTTGGGCCTGCTTTTCTTCAGCAGGGACAGGGAAGATGGTTAAAATTGATGGGAAGATGGAGGGAGCCAAATACATGACCATTCTGGAAGAAAACCTAAATGAGTCTGTAAAAGACCTGAGACTGGGACAGAGATTTGTCTTCCAACAAGACAATGATCCAAAACATAAAGCAAAATCTACAATGGAATGGTTCAAAAATAAACATATCCAGGTGTTAGAATGGCCAAGTCAAAATCCAGACCTGAATCCAATCGAGAATCTGTGGAAAGAACTGAAAACTGCTGTTCACAAATGCTCTCCATCCAACCTCACTGAGCTCGAGCTGTTTTGCAAGGAGGAATGGGAAAAAATTTCAGTCTCTCAATGTGCAAAACTGATAGAGACATACCCCAAGCGACTTACAGCTGTAATCGCAGCAAAAGGTGGCGCTACAAAGTATTAACTTAAGGGGGCCGAATACTTTCGCAAGGCACTGTATAAACTGTAGTTCAAAATAAAAAAATACAAACATGGAATAGAATAGAAATTGATTCTAAATATTAACTCCAGTACAAGATGATGATGATGTGAAATCATGTAATCTATACATAATACACAAAAAACACATATTCCACATTGACAGGGGACTCCAACCACTCCCAGCATTAAATGTGCTCTAAAAAAATATGAACATGCAGTCTGCACAGCTCCACAAGGTTAGATTAAGGAAACAGCTGAACTTGCTTTACTGCATAATTCAGAGGTAACTCTCCCTGCACTGCTGCAGGGGGAAATGTCAAAGCTTTCCAATGGAATACTGCATACTAAGGTGGTTTTAGTAGCAAACCCACAAAGGGGTTTTCTGTCTGTTACCACTTTGTTAGCATGGCACAGGGCTCTGGTTGGTGATACAGGGTGCAGTGACGCTGAACTCACCCGAAGGGGAGGAGGCAACAGTTCAGGTGGGACACTGCGGCTGCTCTAACCTTAGGCTAAACACTTTACCTGGATAATTATATCAACCCACCTATTTAGCAGTCTGTTCCAGACTGAGTATTGCCAGAGGATATGAGTGAGCATGTGAAGAGTGGTTGTGTATGAATTGCTGATAAGGGTAGATTGAGCTCAAGTCATAGCACCTCATATAAGTACTCATGAAAACAGATTCCATGTGATTAGGATGCAAATAAAACAGTAGATAAGTGTCCACTGAGAGATTGTAACTCATAAGCATATTAGAAAGTGATTGGAGAAACAAGTTAATTACCCAGTTTACCTTGTAGGTGTCAGAGTAGTTGTTCGATCGTCTCCTTTTGACAGTGATAATTGAAGTTGGAGCTGTGAATGACAGTGTGATCCTAGCACCTGGGCTCCGTAGACTTACAGGTGTTTGCTGGGTCTTGTTAAAACAGAACATGCCTACGTGAGGAAGGATCCATGGAGATGGTAAACAGTAACCATACCAGGTGAGTTGGAGGGCGCGCAATCACACACATACACACATTCTACTGGCAGAGATGTCGTTCTAAGTAACATAGCTACACATGCTTTTAAAACAATCAATAAAATGCTCATAACCATTACAGGTAAAGTAATTTATTTTTCTGGCATCATGTTAGTGCTGAACCAATGACCATAACATATTACAGAGGACCTACCTCCTACATTGGAAAACATGAGATTGAATGGGCTGTTTAATTTAACCTGAGGTCTGGGGGAATGTCCATACATCTGGTCAATGTGGGCTGCGACAGTACATTGGATGTTATCTCTCTAAGGATTGATACTCTGCCAAAGACCAGTGGTTTTGTTTAGATAATGACATGGTCATGGTCATGGTCATGGTCCTTGTATGGTAGATCCACAACATACCCACAGAAGTGCTACATCACAAACTGTCTGGACACTAAAACAACTGGTTTCAGACCCACCTTATTACATTGAATGCAATATCTACTGTAGGCTACTGTCGTGTCTTTGGCATCATTAAAGGTGAAGACTGTTATTTTATTAAATCAATTCTCTGTAATTATTTTTATGTGATTAAACTAATCATGTGAATGTAATTAACTAGGAAGTCGGGGCACCAAGGAAAATCTTCAGATTACAAAGTTATAATTTTCCTAATATAACTCTTCAGATATTTTAATATCTGATCAATTAGTCTTCTAATTAATTAATTATTCTTTATCTCACTTTAGTCTCATTCCAAACGTCGTAAATTGTTGGTTATCTGCACAAACCCAGCCTTTACTATGAATCATCCATACACCAATTGGCTTAATCATTTATTTACTAACTAACTAAATAATCACAGAACTGCATAAACAAACAACACAGTAGATATGGTTACAAGGAAATGATAGGGGATGTTCCCTAGTGGGCTAAGCCGATATGATGGCTTGGTGGAAAAAGGGAAGTGGGTGTGGACTGAAAACATGCGGGAAAGACAAATGGAATCACTATACAGTTGATAATTATGTTAATTGAAATGCTAATCCTTTGCACTTGAACGCTCACTCATTCAGGTATAATTGCAATTAATATATATTTACGCCCAGTGTGTCGTCGTGATTTCTGTTGGAATCCGGTCCTTCTGCAGAGAGTCAGTTCATCAGCATCTCTCTCTGCTTCCCTGAAGTCTTTTGTGGTTAGAATGGATACTTCAGAGTACCATTCAGAAATGTTTCATAGAATAGATGTTTCGGCGGTTGTCTGTCTTCGCATCCCAGGTTGACATAATTTCTAGCTGCAGACTAGTAATTAGTATCTAAGATTTGCTCTTATTCTGTTGGGATTGATAGTCTCAGAATTTAACCATTTCCACCTGTGTAGCCACTGCTCCACGTGGTATGGTTAGGAATTCAACAACCATTGCACCCTTAGCTTATGCTGAGGTTTTTGTGGTCTGAAGAAGATTTCCTCAGGAGGGGTTTTTATTCGTAATAATAGGAAAGTGCGGTTCATGTCACCAGATCATGTCTGTGCTCACAGAGGCGGGCCAATGACTTAGTTAACCTTTAAAGGGAATACAATTCTCTCTAAAGGTTTAACATCACATTACATCATTTCACAAATAGTTTCATCTTTACTCATTCATTTTATACAATAATTAGATGCAAACCTCATGATTTTGAAATGTACAGATTCAGAGATATAGTTATGTGTGTTTCCTGTCCTCTCTGAGGTCACCAAATGAAACACACTCATCATACCCATCCCTTAAGTGTCCACGGACCATTCCCACAAGTGGATATTTTGTTTCAAATTCCCATTTTGGGGATTTAGGAGTTTGCCATGTAAAATCCTTTGTTCTCTCTGTGTCTCTCTTTCTGCATGGCCAGGAGGAGAGAGTCTCCGCCAGGAATTCATGGCCTGAGATAACGGAACCTGGGTGTAGGAGAGAGTGAGAGAGAGGGGGGATGCCACGATCTACACCCAGAAAGGGCCACGTCATGACACTACCTACCAAGAATAATTTCCCTGTGAGCATGAAATCTGTCATGTCATTTCCAGGAACAGCTCTGTAGAAACACAAGGTATTCTGGCATGGCACACTCAGATCCTTCTGCTTGGTAGAATGATGACTTTCTCTCTCTCTCTCTGTCTCTCCTAACTTCTATGCTAATGTAGACACTCTCTTGCGTTTAATAGAGTCCCCTGGATCTGTTGACAACTAACAGCTAAAAGAATCCGCAAGCTCCCTACAATACACCTGAGATTTGGTGTATTGTAGGCTTGCACAAACTAGCTGGAGCCTCAGCACACAACTTATTTGAATGCGTTTTCATGGCGCCCCATGGTCATAGCATTGGCTTTGTATTCCCAAGTCCCTTTCATGTATGGTTCGTAAGCTACAGTATGACAGACAGTCAACAGCACATGGTCACAGTACTGCACATCTTAGAAAAAACTACCAACCAGTAATTACACCTGGAGGACCAGGTGACTGTCTAGAGCAGATCCCCATAGACAAACAAAGATGGGGGGAGGGTTCACAGAAACATATGCACAGAGTAAATCTGTTCTTTATGGTATGGTCGGGAAAGTGCAATAATGTTAGTGATCATCATGAAAGCAATGAGCGCTTTATGGCAGAGGCATGTCTTCTCTCTTGTCTATTCATAGCAAGATCATAGCTATTATTACCTTTATTATTATGTGTTATTATTTATTCTTATTTAATATTATGTGTTATTATGTGTTATTACCTTTCTATTATTTCTCTATTTTCTTTCTGTCTGCATTGTTAGGAAGGACCATGAGTAAACATTTCACTGTTGGTCTACACCTATTGTTCACTAAGCACATGACAAATAACATATGATTTGATATTAGACTTCATAATGTGATACATCAAGGTTTGTGTATGAAAATTATGTATTACCGTACAGTAATGGAAAAAAGTATTTGATCCCCTGCTGATTTTGTACATTTGCCCACTGACAAAGAAATGATCTGTAACAGCTTTCCTCCTCTTCTGAGGAGGAGTAGTAAGAAGGATCGGAGGACCAAAATACAGTGTGGTATGTATCCATAATGTAATTTAATGAGAATGAATACAGAATACAAAAAGAACAAGAGAAACAAAATTAAAACCGAAACAGTCCCGAATGGTGCAAACATTGAAACAGAAAAATAATCACCCACACCACACAGGTGGGAAAAGGCTACCTAAGTATGATTCTCAATCAGAGACAACTAACGACACCTGCCTCTGATTGAGAACCATACCAGGCCAAACACAAAAACACCACATAGAAAAAGGAACATAGACAACCCACCCAACTCACGCCCTGACCATACTAAAACAAAGACATAACAAAAGAACAAAAGTCAGAACCTGACATGATCAGTCTATTATTTTAATGGTAGGTTTACTTGAACAGTGAGAGACAGAATAACAACAAAAAAATCCAGAAAAACGCATGTCAAAAATGTTATAAATTGATTTGCATTTTAATGAGGGCAATAAGTATTTGACACCTTCTCAATCAGAAAGATTTCTGTCTCCCAGGTGTCTTTTATACAGGTAGCGAGCTGAGATTTGGAGCACACTCTTAAAGGGAGTGCTCCTAATCTCAGTGTGTTACCTGTATAAAAGACACCTGTCCACAGAAGCAATCAATCAATCAGATTCCAAACTCTCCACCATGGCCAAGACCAAAGTGCTCTCCAAGGATGTCAGGGACAAGATTGTAAACCTACACAAGGCTGGAATGGACTACAAGACCATCGCCAAGCAGCTTGGTGAGAAGGTTGGTGCGATTATTCGCAAATGGAAGAAACACAAAAGAACTGTCAATCTCCCTCGGCCTGGGGCTCCATGCAAGATCTCACCTTGTGGAGTTGCAATGATCATGAGAACGGTGAGGAATCAGCCCAGAACTACACAGGGGGATCTTGTCAATGATCTCAAGGCAGCTGGGACCATAGTCACCAAGAAAACAATTGGTAACACACTACGCCGTGAAGGACGGAAGTCCTGCAGTGCATGCAAGGAACCCTGCTCACGAAAGCACCAATACATGCCCGTCTGAAGATTGCCAATGAACATCTGAATGATTCAGACCAAGTGTTTTGGTCAGATGAGAGTAAAATGGAGCTCTTTGGCATAAACTCGCCGTGTTTGGAGGAGGAGGAATGCTGCCTATGACCCAAAGAACACCATCCCCACTGTCAAACATGGAGGTGGAAACATTATGCTTTGGTGGTGTTTTTCTGCTAAGGGGACAGGACAACTTCACCGCATCAAAGGAACAATGGACGGGGCCATGTACCGTCAAATCTTGGGTGAGAACCTCCTTCCCTCAGCCAGGGCATTGAAAATGGGTCATGGATGGGTATTCCAGCATGACAATGACCCAAAACACACGGCCATGGCAACAAAGGAGGGGCTCAAGAAGAAGCACATTAAGGTCCTGGAGTGGCCTAGCCAGTGTCCAGACCTTAATCCCATAGAAAATCTGTGGAGGGAGCTGAAGGTTCGAGTTGCCAAATGTCAGCCTCGAAACCTTAATGACTTGGAGAAGATCTGCAAAGAGGAGTGGGACAAAATCTCTCCTGAGATATGTGCAAACCTGGTGGCCAACTACAAGAAATCTGACCTCTGTGATTGCCAACAAGGGTTTTGCCACCAAGTACAAAGTCAGTTTTGCAGAGGGGTCAAATACTTATTTCCCTCGTGCCTTTGTGCCAAAGCCGTGCAGGGCTGTCTCTCCCATTTGCAAGGGCACCTGACTAATGTACCATCCTACTGCTCACAACTGGTGACTGCGTGTACTGCTTTAGACCAGGTAATTAGACCAGCCTAAACAGCCATTACAAGAACTAAAGCACAGGTAGGAACATAGCACTTACTACACTGCTCCATAAACACTCAGCCACTGAACTAGCTTGGATAGTGACACCACAGAGCAAATGAAAAACAACACTGAAGGATGCAGAGACTGTAATACAGCTAAGAGTGTAAGAGAAAAAGTACATACAAAGTGTGTACACATTCATACACATACGCAAAACTGACAGTCTTCTTCTGCCTCATTAGACAAAGAAGAGCCAGGCCGTAACACTGCCATAATATGAGAGAAAAAACACTGCAAGAAACACAAAGCAGCTACAGTACACTGGACTGAATATGATGCTACATATTTCTAAGGCACATTTTTATGTTTGAGTGCTCTCAATCTCAACTCTGGGCCCCGAAGGCAGTTCCACTGTGTTTTTTCATTGTTCCCCTCTAATCAGGGACTGATTTAAACCTGGGACACCAGGTGTGTGCAATTAGTTATCAGGTAGAACAGAAAACCAGCAGGCTCTGGAGTTGAATACCCCTGTTCTAGTGTATGGTGAAGGGATGTGGATAGATACACAGTAAATACAGTACACTGTGTGGTGTTTGTTGGAGAGAAAAAAACACAATTCTTAAAGGATCTTACAATGTAAAAATAAATGTTGAATATATTGTATAATAAATAAGTCATTTACCATGCTATGTACAGTACTTACACCTGTTCTATTGACATATTTACACATTGGAGGGAATAGGGGTCATTTGGAGGATGTGGAACCCTCGTTACTTTAGCACCACTGAGAGGTTGGATATCTTGGCTTGAAGAGCAGCTGAAGAGAGCTGTGAAGAGAGGGAGGGATGCCAATACAGAGGGATGCCAAAACCACACACATTTAGAAAAAAAGTGCTATCTAGAACCATAGGCTGTCCCCATAGGATAACATTTTGAAGAACCCTATTTGTTTCCAGGTAGAACCCTTTTGGTTCCAGGTAGAACCATTTTGGGTTCCATGTAGAACCCTTTCCACAGAGGGAGCCAAAAGTCTTATTACCTGGAACCAAGAAGGGTTTTATCTGTAGCCCAAAAGGGTTCTCCATTGGGGTGAGCTGGTAAAAACCTTTTGGAAACCTTTTTTCTAAGAGTGTACTATGGATACAAACACAATACAGGTGACATGTTTCATGTTTAGGAAGGAAATAGTGGTAAATAGTGATCAATCATGATCTATTTCTAAAGAATAGTTAATATTATACACATGGTTAAACTGTCAATTTAGGCCACTGTGATGAGCAGGACAGAGCCAGAAGACGGAGTGCATTTCCCACAGTAACCCCGACGCATTAATGTCACTCTGCTTCCACCCTGTGGACAAACAAGGAACAATGTCTACACTGCTATAATAAACAGGATACAGCATAGTTTAGTAACAGTAACACAAATCATGATGTATCAACTCATCTACCATGCCATCTCTTTTATAACTGGCCATGAGAAGAAGAAAAAACCTGTTGAAGGTGGTTTTAGGCTCTGGCCTTTTGGAAGGTTTTTTGTCACAACGTTATAAAGGTACCAAACTGTAAAATGGGGCCGCTGAATGAATTACATATACACTACCGGTCCAAAGTTTAAGAACACCTACTCATTCAAGGGTTTTTCTTAATTTTTACTATTTTCTACATTGTACAATAATAGTGAAGACATCAAAACTATGAAATAACACATATGGAATCATGTAGCAACCAAAAAAATGCTAAACAAATCAAAATATATTTTATATTTGAGATTCTTCAAACATCCATGCTTTGCCTTGATGACAGCTTTGCACAAGCTTGGCATTCTCTCAACCAGCTTCACCTGGAATGCTTTTCCAACAGTCTTGAAGGAGTTCCCACATATGCTGAGCACTTGTTGGCTGCTCTTCCTTCACTCTGCGGTCCGACTCATCTCAAACCATCTCAATTGGGTTGAGGATGGGTGATTGTGGAGGCCAGGTCATCGGTCATCTGATGCAAGACTACATCACTCTCCTTCTTGGTAAAATAGCTCTTACACAGCATGTAGGTGTGTTGGGTCATTGTCCTGTTGAAAAACAAATAGTCCCACTAAGCTCAAACCAGATGGGATGGCGTATCATTGCAGAATGCTGTGGTAGCCATGCTGAATAAATGTTCCTTGAATTCTAAATAAATCACAGACAGTGTCACTCGCAAAGCACCCCCACACCATAACATCTCCTCCATGCTTTACGGTAGGAAATACACATGGGGAGATCATCCGTTCACCTGCACCGTGTCTCACAAAGACACGGTGGTTGGAACCAAAAATCTCCAATTTGGACTCCAGACCAAAGGACAAATTTCCACCGGTCTCATGTCCATTGTTCATGTTTCTTGGCCCAAGCAAGTCTCTTCTTCTTATTGGTGTCCTTTAGTAGTGGTTTCTTTGCAGCAATTCGACCATGAAGTCTCCTCTGAACAGTTGATGTTGAGATGTCACGCCCTGACCTTAGTTATCTTTGTTTTCTTTATTATTTTGGTTAGGCCAGGGTGTGACAAGGGCGGTTGGTTTAGTTTTTGTATTGTCTATGTGTTTTTGTCCTGTCTATGGTTTTGGATATCTATGGGGTTTTAGTATGTCTAGGTACATATAGGACTATGGTGGCCTGAATTGGTTCCCAATCAGAGACAGCTGTTTATCGTTGTCTCTGATTGGGGATCCTAATTTAAGTTGCCATTTTCCATTGGTTTTGTGGGTTATTGTCTATGTGTAGTTGCATGTCAGCACTCATGTTATAGCGTCACGTTTGTTATTTTGTTTAGTGTTCTTCGTTTAATAAAGAAGAATGTATTCATATCACGCTGCGCCTTGGTCTCCTCGTTATGACGACCGTGACATGAGATGTGTCTGTTACTTGAACTCTGTGAAGCATTTATTTGTACTACAATTTCTGAGGCTGGTAACTCTAATGGACTTATCCTACGCAGCAGAGGTAACTCTGAGTCATCCATTGCTGTGGCGGTCCTCATGAGAGCCAGTTTCATCATAGCGCTTGATGGTTTTTGCAACTGCACTTGAAGAAACTTGTATGGTGATGGACTGTTGTTTCTCTTTGCTTATTTGAGCTGTTCTTGCCATAATATAGACTTTTAACAACTAGGGCTATATTCTGTATAACCCCCCCACAAATTTTTAAGAAGGCACACCTGTTAATTGAAATGCATTCCAGGCGACTACCTCATGAAGCTTGTTGAGAGAATGCCAAGTGTGTGCAAAGCTGTCATCAAGGCAAACGATTTGAAGAATCTTTGAAGAATCTCAGATCACAGATATAAACTGTATTTTTATTTGTTTAACATCTTTTAGTTTACTACATGATTCCATGTGTTTTTTCATAGTTTTGATGTCTTCACTATTATTCTACAAAGTAGAAAATAGTAAAATAAAGAAAAACCCTTGAATGAGTAGATGTTCTAAAACCTTTGACAGGTAGTGTAATAGCTTTTGCATAAGCAATGATGTGGAACACTTTCAGCTTAATACACATGATAATCAAATGCAACAAATCTATCCCACGGAATGAAAGGAGCGGCATCTCCTCTGTAGTTGGACAACACTTATAGTGAGTGCCCTCCACCGCACTTGACTTAAAACAACCGGTATTCAGTTAACCAGCCTTGAGTGTCCAGAGCTCCACTGGCTTTGAGACAGATTCAGCGTCCTCAGCTTGATCTCCATTACAAAACCAGGAGGGCCCACTTCACCGTGCAACTGCCCAATAAGGCTCCGGTCTCTCCAGGCACTTAAGGCATCAGAGGATTCTGGGATACAGAGCACACTTGGGCCAATGCCCAGAGCAGAGAAGCCTCTGGAGCCAAGAGGAAGGAAGGGAGGGAGGGAAGAATGGATGGATGGATGGAAAGAGAGAGAAGAAAGGAGGGAAGGAGGGAAGTGGAGAATGATGTCTGAAACCAGGAATGTGAAAAGCCTGTTGGGTAAAACACTGGGGTAAATCTCAGATGAAAACTCACCATCATAAGTGACCAAACATGAGGCTATGTGATGTGCATCATGTTCTTGCCTGGGATTTGTGTATATCAGCAGCTACAAAGTTTCCTTGGGAGATCCACTTGGTTTCCTCAGCTAGCTGGAAGCCTGTTGCTGAGAGGTTGATGCTGTATTGACCCTGAGGACACAGGGAGGAAGGAAGGAAGGAAGGAAGGAGAGAGCGAGGGAGAGAGAGAGATAGAGAGGGCAAGGGAGATATCAGCACTAGGGTTGCAAAATTCTGGGAACTTTAAATAAATTCCTTGATTTTCCCGAAATCACGGTTGAAGGATTCGCGGAATCAGGAGGGAATACGCTGGAAATCCGGATGTCTCCACCCAGGATTACTGGAAAACCAGGGAATTTATTGAAAGTTCCCAGAATTTTACAACCCTTTCAGTGCCTCCCCCATAAGGCCAACAGCAGGGAGCAGTAGAGAGCAGTTCAATTACATACTGCAGCTGCATTTAAGTTTCATCAAAGTCCAGATTATATATGCCTGCCAAAACCCAGCGACAAATACCAGACTCTTTACAGCACAAACAGCTATAAACAGAGGTTGTCTCTTGGAACTCTCTTATGGAAGCAGTATTTGTCAAGTATTTGTCAAGTTAACAGAGCATGGTGAGAAGTGTATTACTACTGTAAATGTGTGCACACGTTTCCTGATTACATGGTGTGTTGTGTTAATGGAAATTAAAAACATGTTCAGTAACTCTTGGAGTTCAATGAAATATGTATTTATTAGCCTATCAAAACCAACATGTTTTGGTGCAATAGTTTTCATCGGGGTCTTTTTCGGTCGTTGGAAACACATGGCCTCAGACATATCTCCTGAAATGATTGAAAAATTGCATTTACATGCGTTGGCACCCGTGTCTCACTGGGGCATGGCTCCAGCGAACCTGCTCTCACTTGGGGCCAAAGCCAGGCCACTGTTACTTCTCAGCTTGCATGTACTGTGAACTTCAACACATTCTTACAAAGCAACTGTTTTGATTATGCAGAGGTCGTTGATTCTGCTCGTCACAAGTCCTCACTGTCAGCCCTAGCTATGGAAACACAATGTCCCTAGTATAACATAAGGCTAGCGTAACACTGGAGTTACAGTCGAAAAGCAGCATCAAGAGGGGAGGGAATGTGTGGGGAAAGTGGGTGAAATGGTGTCTTTGAAGGATGTTTCTTCCTGTTTTACTGGCTTTCCCTTGTGGTGGGCTGCAGTCTGCGACACTCTGGAGACTCATCACATGTGCCACACATTGGGAGCTGGCTGGGACTGTGGGAAAGGTGGCATATACACACACATACAGATAGAACCCCTTCCCCTGAAGCTCACACACACACACACACGCACACACACACACACACACACACACACACACACACACACACACACACACACACACACACACACACACACACACACACACACACACACACACACACACACACACACACACACACACACACACACACACACATGCGTGTACACATGGAAACATACATGCATGGACAGCACATACATATGGCGCCTTCAGAAAGTATTCATACCATTTGCACATTTTGTTGTGTTACAGCCTGAATTCAAAATGGATTCAATTGATTTGTTTCCTCACCCATTTACACACAATACCCCAATGACAAAGTGAAAACATGTTTTTAGACATTTCAGCTAATGTATTGAAAATTAAATAAATAAATATCTCAGTTACATAAGCATTCGCACCCCTGAGTCAAAACATGTCAGAATTAGCTTTGGCAGCGATTACAGCTGTCAGTCTTTCTGGGTAAGTCTCAAAGAGCTTTGCACACGTGGATTGTACGATATTTGCACATTATAATTGAAATAATTATTCAAGTTCTGTCTAGTTCGTTGTTGATCATTGCTAGAAAGTCATTTTCAAGTCTTGCCATAGATTTTCAAGCCGATTTAAGTCAAAACTGTAACTAGGCCACTCAGGAACATTCAATATCATCTTGGTAAGCAACGACAGTGTATAGTTGTGTTTTAGGTTATTGTCCTGCTGAAAGATGAATTTGTCTCCCAGTATCAGTTGGAAAGCAGATTCAACAATGTTTACCTATATGATTTTGCCTGTGCTTAGCTCTATTCCGTTTCTTTTCATCCTAAAAATCTCCCTAGTTCTTGCTGATGACAAGCATACCCATAACATGATGCAGCCACCATCATGCTCGAAAATATGAAGAGTGGTACTCAGTGATGTGTTAGATTTGCCACAAACATAACGTTTTGTATTCAGGGCATAAATTTCATATCTTTGCCACATTACTTTAGTGCCTTATTGCAAACAGGATGTATGTTTTGGAATATTTAGCACTGAGATGCAGTGTCTTAGACCACTGCACCACTTGGAAGCACCCCATCTTTGTAGTAACTGGGTGTATTAATACACCATCCAAAGTGTATCAGCTCAAAGGGATATCAATATCTGCTTTTTTTATTTTAACCATCTACCAATAGTTGTCCTTCTTTACGAGGCATTGGAAAACCTCCTTGGTCTTTGTGGTTGAATCTGTATTTGAAATTAACTGGTCGACTGAGAGACCCTACAGATAGTTGTATGTGTGGGGTACAGAGATGAGGTCATTCAAAAATCATGTTGAACACTATTATTGCACAGTCAGTCCATGCAACTTATTATGTGACTTGTTAAGCACATTCTTACTTATTGAATTATTGATTAAATACTTATTGACTAAAGAAATTTCAGCTTTTCATTTTTAATTAATTAGTGTGTAAACCAGTGACACAACATCTCAATGTTATTCATTTTAAATTTGGGCTGTAGCACAACAAAATGTAGAAAACATAAAGTGGTGTGAATACTTTCTGAAGGCTCTGTATACAGAATCCCTCCACAGCCATATACAGGTGCACTCCCTCACACACTCCCCTGTCTCTGATAGACCCCACATGAGAGGCAGACACTGCACAACATCATGCAGAGAGACATGGGGTTATTACAGTCTCACACACAGCATCAGTGGTGAAGGGAGAGAGTGGAGAGTGTGTGTGTGTCTGTGTGCCAGCTAGCCGCCTCCTCTCACAAGCAAATAGGATCTGCAGAGACTGGCCCATTCAGGGAGTGAGTCCAAATCTCCCCTCAGACAGACGGGCCCCTCTGTCCTCAGGACATGTGTGTCTGCTCTGCTCGGTCCCCACTCACAGAAAACACTCCTGCTCTCTCTGATAACAGTATCACCACACTCAGCACCTCACTAACCTCTTGAGCATGAGGCTCTGCTGGAACTTAGCACACATTGAACTCAACAGCACAGTTAGATGGTCAGACACTAGTGTTGTCACAATACACATCCGACCACAAGGGGCTACAGAGAGTAGTGTGTACGGTCCAGTACATTACTGGGGCCGAGCTCCCTGTCATCCAAGACCTCTATACCAGAGGAAGGCCCTAAAAATTGTCAAAGACTCCAGCCACCCAAGTCACAGTCTGTTCTCTCTGCTTCTGCACGGCAAGCGATACCGGAGCGCCAAGTCTGGGACCAAAAGGCTCCTGAATAGCTTCTACCCAAAAACCATAAAACTTACTCAACAGTTAATTAAACAACTATCTGGACGTTCTGCTTTTTCACCCCCTACCTACATGTACAAAGTACTTCAATTATTGTGTTACAATTTTATTTTGATCTATTTGTTAATATTCATACTTTTAACTGCATTTTTGGAAAAGGGCACATAAGTAAGCATTTATCAGTCTGCCATTATCTACACAGTCTACACTTGTTGGATTCAGCGCATGTGACAAATAAAAATGTATTTGATTTGATACCAGTATCGCGATACTAGGATATAAGGAAGCACAGGAAACAAAATATGAAGCAGACTCAATTTCTTGAGGAAAACAGTCCTAATTCTGTAAAAAAACAGCTTTATGTTTTCACTCATAGTCACATTTGTTTATTTTTCAAGCTATAGCACACAATATTTTACAAAAGTAAGTTTAAAAGGACCATGGAGTTAAGTCTGTTTTGTGTTATCTAATTTGCCAAGGAAAATCTGGTATCATAGTATCGCAATTCTGGTATCGTGACAATACTATCAGACACACTGTCAAAGACAGTGAGGTCAATAGAAGTCTTAAGTCCTAACCTCAGAACTCACACCCTAGTTCTTACCTGTGGACACCAGGGGGCACTGTTGCAGTCTCCAGCTGTGGCGAAGGGGACTCAGTGGCCCTCGTGTGTGAAAGCAAACTGTCAGTCTGTAGCTGAATGACAAGAGAGAAAAACAATGGCAGAATATATTAGTAGACAAGACAAAGGCTTCATAAAAATGAATCTGGAACATAGCTCAATCTTTTTGACTGGCCAGCATCGCTATGAAAACCCATATAGCAGCAAAATAGCAACTTGCCTCTTCCAAAATGAGTACACTTTCACATAACCTAAATCGAACCTTGCTTTTAGGGTCACCATAATGGCAATATCAGTATAATTCCATCTACTTAGTGCAATTTAAACGGATCCCCCCAGGCCCTTTAATTGTGTGCTCCTAAATGACCCTAAAAGACATCTTGATCCCATTAACCCCACTCTGCTTGGACTTAATGAAATGTCTCTGTGAGGAGGGGGATAAGGAGGAGAGAAGAGGAGGCTCTTATTTTACAACATGTTGTGGGAGTCAATCACGGTACCCTGACACTACACTACATTCAAGTTAGCGTAATTAACTATGATGTAGTGTGTGTGTGTGAGTGTGTGTGTGTGTGTGTGTGTGTGTGTGTGTGTGTGTGTGTGTGTGTGTGTGTGTGTGTGTGTGTGTGTGTGTGTGTGTGTGTGTGTGTGTGTGTGTGTGTGTGTGTGTGTTGCAATGATTGACTATAATTGGTAGGGTAGTCTGCATGGCCTTGGTGAATGTGTTCTGCAACTGGTTTTGACCTACTCACTGATGATGTGCATCTTGCTGAGGCCTAGTCATGCACTTGGGAAGGTGGAGAGGCCAACAGTGGTATAGTCTCTACTACACTCACAGTCCTCTCTCATGGCCCTTGTAACAGGACACTGTGTGGGGTCTATCAGTCTAGAAAGGAAAAGAGCAAACATACTGTCTCAATCAAGTTCATATAAAATTTGTCCTCTGCACTTTTGACAGTTACATAATGATAAATTAAGTAATCCATAGGTTGCTTTACCTGAAGCCAAATACTTCAGAGTAGTTCTCTCCCTCTCAGGTCGTTAGGGTGATACTCCCGTGGCTTGTCAGTCTGCATTCCTGGGGGGGGGGGGATATAAGAGATGGGAAACATTACTCAGCATGACCAACAATGCTAATACTACAACACTAGGTTTTAAACCATTTCAAAACCTCCCTTTGACTTCCTGTAAGACTGAAGAGTATATGAACTTGTTGATTTGTTGTGCTGGATGAAGAGTGAGAATTGATAAATAACATAATGGCAGTGTGCTATCGACATTACAGCAGTGTGTTGAAACATGTTTGTAGTCCAGACTTACTTTTATGATGGAGCTGACAGAAGTCTCAGGCCATCACCCTCGTTCTCTACATCCAGATGTACACTGTGTACAAAACATGCTCTTTCCATGACATAGATTGATCAGGTGAATACAGGTGAAGCTATGATCCCTTATTGATGCCATTTGTTAAATACACTTCAATCAGTGTAGATGAAGGGGAGGAGAAAGGTTAGAGAAGGATTTTGAAGCCTTGCGACAATTGAGACATGGATTGTTTATGTGTGCCATTCAGAGGGTGAATGGGCAAGACAAGATATTTAAGTGCCTTTGAACGGGGTATGGTAGTAGGTGCAGGTGCACTGGTTTGAGTGTGTCAAGAACTGCAATGCTGCTGGGGTTTTCCTGCTCAACAGTTGTCCATGTGTATCAATAATGGTCCACCACCCAAAGACCATACAGCCAACTTGACACAACTGTGGGAAGCATTGGAGTCAACATGGGCCTGTATCCCTTTTGAACACTCTCGACACCTTGTAGAGTCCATGCGACTAAAATTGAGGCATTTCTGAGGGCAAAAGAAGGTGCAACCCAATATTAGTAAGGTGTTCCTAATGTTTGTACATTCAGTGTATGTACGTAGTAACTCAAGTGGCTTGCCTAGTTAAATAAAGGTTAAATAAAATAAATAAAAATGTTGTGATGCTGTTGGACAGTGTTATGGTGGTAATCCAAGTTTAGACATTTTTTTGGAAGGCTTGAGAGGCCTTGCCTTGCGTCAGAAACACTTCAGTTCAGCTCTTACAAATGCACTCCAGCTGGCCTTCATCTATGTTATGCGTCCAACGCTGTCAAACAAATGAAATACCTGGAATTGTTATTGTAAGTTGAGCAGCCATGCTGTGCCTTTGTGGAATTTAGCCTGTCATAGCAGGCTGGTGGGTTTGGGCTAATGTAAAACCATTCTAAATGTGTTATTATAACAATTATAACATTATGACAACTATAACATTATAACTTTAACAGCACCAAGTAGCCTATACAACTATATTTGACAAATGGACAGAGGAACTTGCTCATAGTATGAAATATTAGAACTCCTAGCTATTAGAATGAGTGGCATAGCCTATGTTATGTTAATCTATGTTATGTTAATCTATGGTGAGAAAAACAAAGAACAGATTGCCACTGAAAACCTTTCCTCGAGCTTTCAGGTTAACTGACAAAGGAGGAAGGCAATATAACAGCTGGTCGAGAAGCTAGCTTAGCCCACAAAGGCATTAGACCTGAAAGGACAGGGCATATGGTACAAATGGACATGTCTGTAGCTGTCAGAGCACAAGTTGGAGCTCCCTTTCCAATACTTTCAGATCTGCATGAAGTGACAATGAGATATAGCAAATCAAATCACATTTTATTTGTCACATGCTCCATAAACAACAGGTGTAGACAAACAGTGAAATGTTCACTTACGTGTCCTTTTTCAACAATGTAAAGTTAAAGTCTTTATGCATCTCAATGTGCTCTAATATCATAAGCAAATTTATTTGGGGCTAATTCACCACCTGACTAAGTGGAGACTTAAGTGGAGACTTAATCAGGTGGAGAATTAGCCAAACATACACTCGTAAAACTGACTATCATACCGATCCTCGACTTCGGCGATGTCATTTACAAAATAGCCTCCAACACTCTACTCAGCAAACTGGATGCAGTCTATCACATTGCCATCCGTTTTGTCACCAAAGCCCCATATACCACCCACCACTGTGACCTGTATGCTCTCATTGGCTGGCACTCGCTACATATTCGTCGCCAGACCCACTGGCTCCAGGTCATCTATAAGTCTTGGCTAGGTAAAGCTCCGCCTTATCTCAGCTCACTGGTCACGATAACATCACCCACCTGTAGCACACGCTCCAGCAGGTATATCTCACTCGTCATCCCCAAAGCCAACACCTCCTTTGGCTGCCTTTCCTTATAGTTCTCTGCTGCCATTGACCTGAACAAATTGCAAAAATCGCTGAAGTTGGAGACTTATATCTCCCTCACTAACTTTAAACATCAGCTATCGATCGCTGCAGCTGTACACAGCCCATCTGTAAATAGCCCATCTAATCTACCTACCTCATCCCCATATTGCTTTTATTTACTTTTTTGCTCTTTTTGCACACCAGTATTTCTACTTGAACATCATCATCTGCTCATCTATCACTCCAGTGTTAATTTGCTAAATTGTAATTACTTTGCAACTATGGCCTATTTATTGCTTTACCTCCTCACGCCATTTCCACACACTGAATATAGCCATTTTTTTATTCTAATGTGTTATTGACTGTATGTTTGTTTATTTCATGTGTTGTTGTTTGTGTTACACTGCTATGCTTTGCTTTGTCTTGGCCAGGTCGCAGTTGTAAATGAGAACTTGTTCTCAACTGGCCTACCTGGTTAAATATAAAGGTGACTCAAAATATGTTAGCTGGATCACTAACTCTAAAGATAATACCCACTCATAGTATCCATGCATTCATCTAACAGTACCTTTAATGTATTTTATTTTTTCAATTGTAGCATCTAGTCAGGGGTAAAGTGACTGGACAATGGGATGATAATAGACCGTAGCAGCAGCGTATGTGTGAAGTGTGTGGCGTCAGTATGCATGTGTACGCAAGTAATGTGTGTGTGGGCATTTGTAGTGTGTGTGTGTGTGTGTGTGTGTATCTGAGTCAGTGCAAGAGAGGTCAATACAAAAAGGGTAAATGCAGGAAGTCTGGGTAGCCATTTGATTAGCTATTTAGCAGTCTTGTTTAGCAGTCTCAGGCTTTGGGGTAGAAGCTGTTCAGGGTCTTGTTGGTTCCTAACTTGGTGCACTGGTACCGCAGTGGCTAAACGGACTAGAGAGACCTGAGGAGTTCCAGCCTCCGGAACTTTCAGTGAGGCAACTTGAACCGCCAAATGTCCAACAGCAGCATGAGGTTAACTGCCATAATTACCTTCAGCTGTTTGCAGCTTGAGGGGTGCCAAGGCGGTATTTTCTCTCTACTAATTAGGCTACACTCTCCTCTAAGTGCAGTGATTTCATGCTGCTTGTTGACCTAGATTTAAGGCTTCCTGAACATAAATTTTAAAAAAGACAACTTTAATGCACCCTTTAAAGACAAAAAGACTGAAAAAAACAACCAACATAGACTGATAACAGTGTGTATGATAGCCTGTTGATCTGAGCTTTTGGCTACCCAAAGAAAATTGTTGATGAGGTCAGATTGGGTCAAGATTTCATGTTCAATAAACATTTTCTTTAGAGTATGCCTCAAGCTCATATTCACTATAAATGATGTCTTCAGCTGTAACGGCAGATTTCCTCCTCGTTTGAAGAGGAGTAAGGATCGGACCAAGAGGAGGCGTGATAAGTGTTCATGACGATTTTAGTAAGAAAAGTACTGAACACTAATAAATACAAAAACGAATACGTGAAATAACCAACCAGTACCATGTTGCGACAAACACTCACAGAAACAAACACCCACAAACCAACATTGAAACCCAGGCTACCTAAATATGGTTCTCAATCAGGGACAACGATAAACAGCTGCCTCTGATTGAGAACAATATCAGGCCAAACATAGAAATGGAAAAACATAGAAAACACACATAGACTGCCCACCCCAACTCACGCCCTGACCATACTAAATAAAGACAAAACAAAGGAAATAAAGGTCAGAATGTGACATGGGTGATATGTGTGTTTTTGTCTCATCTAGGGTGTTTGTACTGTCTAGGGGTTTTGTAGATTTATGGGGTTGACTCCATCTAGGTGTTTATGTAGGTCTATGGTTGCCTAGATTGGTTCTCTCTCAGGTGTTTATCGTTGTCTCTGATTGGGAACTATATTTAGGCAGCCATCTACTATGGGTATTTTGTGGGTTATTGTCTATGTTATACGTTAGCACATTTGTTATATAGCGGTTGTTTTGTTTTAGTGGTCTTCCTGAAATAAAGAAGGATGTATTCTAACTACGCTGCGCTTTGGTCCCTTCCATATGACGATCGTGACATCAGCTTTGTAGGCCTACTGTAAAGGATTGGAATCCAGTGGTGTATATTCATGAATGCCAAGGGAAGACAGCCTTCCCCAAAAATTAGACCAATAATAAAAAATAATTATAATAATGTGTCTTTCACCTCTCTCTGTTTCATAATTGTCCTTCAATTCACAAGTGGCTGAATGTATCCCACTGGAGAAAGCACCAGAGTGAGCAAAACAGTGCCCCTCTGTCTCAATATGTGTGGTAAATCTGATGCTGTCTGGTCAACAAGAGTATGACATTGTTGCCGCCAGTAGCGTTGAATTCAATTGCAAATGAAGGCAGCGAGCATTTGGCCTCCCTTAAGATTTTTTATTATAAAAGAATAGCTAATCAGCATTGAGCTAAACTCAGTGAGCACAACTGTGAATGTTCCTGGCACACACAAAAAAAACATGTGAAGGGAAGGGAAATTTGGATTTGGCTTCACACCAATCATATCACATCAAAAGCGTAACGTCATTGACAGAAAAACTGTTGTTGTATGTCGTTATCATCCAGTGGCTAGCTAGTGAGCTAAAATCATCCCTTTCCTAAATTAGCCATGGATGGAGATATGGATTTGGACTTGGTGATTATAACGGTGATTCTGATCCAACCATAAATTCATATATTGTGCCTCTGGCCTGAGAGGATGGAAGTTCAATATGTCGCTAGATGTTGTAAGCTAACGTTAACTAGTTAGCTGGCTCATCATTGCCAATGAAAGTAAGTTAGGCTAGTTAGCAAGCCCTTTAGTAAGGTAGCCTTACTAAAGGACAACAAAAACTAAAAGTGTGTAGGTAACTGCACAACAGTCAGAGAATTTTGGCAACATGAAAGAGAGGAGGACGGTATTAGTACAACACACACACACAGAAACCAGTACCATCGACAGCCATATGATATTTAGCTTATGTGGAATGGACTAAATTGTTTTTGGTATCTTTTAGTTGTCACTGTATTAGACTAAGCATAGGTGATTTGAAATGGTGCTGGAATGACATTTAGCTGACGCAGATTCTGTTTTTTGTTGTTGGTTCTGTGGTTCTAAATCTGTGGTTCTAAATCAGTAGTTGTTTAGTAGTCCAAAAATGGCAGAAACATTAACTTGATGGACCATGCTGTTTGTTACATGCTATATGCTTTGTGGACTTCACCGGATAGATGTTGCTCTCTGGTTCTCTTTTGTTTTCGTAACGTGTCGCCAAACAACCTATGGGATCTCCTTCCCCTTCACATGATGTGATTGAGATGCTTAATATCAAAGATGTTGCAGTCACGCCACACCCCACGTGACCTGTCACCATAAAAGGCAGTGTGGAGTGACATACTGTCTTTTCTTCACACCCACGTTTGTGTTTTAAATTACAAGACTGCTATTAAATCCCCTTCGGATAACTTTCTTATGATTCTTTACGACTGAGGAGGTGCCGTGAGTAGTTGATTTGATCAAATCTACTCCCCCTCGCTCTTGTTATTGTGCCGGTCCATTCTAGCAAACTTTTATTGCTTTTTGTCAGGCATTTCCATCGGTAAGTATAACATTCTCTTAAAGCATTTGAAGCCGATATCAAGGCATTCGAAGCATACGCCGGAACATATAGAGACAAAAATCTATATTTCTTTACCTTTTTCTTGGAACACACTTATGTGCTGTACATAGGATGTCATTCCACCCATGTCAACAGTTTTAAAAACATCTCCCAGCCTCAGATGAGCACACATTTTGCACTATATAGCAGCTCTTGCTCTCACTGTCAGAAATTCAAACTGAGAGTTGAAATCTTGACTTGAGCGCTTTGGGTGCGGAGCCTCCGGATTCTCATCAGATGAGTCTGCCATACAGTCCAATGATCATTCCAAATGCACCAGGTTAAATGATGGGTCACACTCCCTTCATGATCCACCGCCAAATAAACACCATCACTCGTCCTTGCCTGGGCACAAATTTAGAGAGATACGCAAGGAGATTAAATCACTGGACAGTCGTATGGAAACCCTTGAGTCTGCCCTCGAGAACATCCTGGCCAGGCTTCCCCCGCTGGTACCAAACCCAAACTCTACCTCTGAACTTAGCATGGATGTTGAATCGGATGACACTGACGTACTGTCCACAAGAGCCTCCCACTCTTATGACAAAGTCTATGAGTACTCTGATGATGCTATGTACCCCAGCTCTAGCATCATCCAGTCCCAGCTTGCCGGCCTGGCAGTGACGGTCGACCAAAAAATATCCTTGTCTGAAATGTTTGAGAGTGCAAGCAGGAACCTCAATATGGAGCATGCATCTACTGCCACATCCACATCCAAGTTTGATGAACTCAGTTCTTCAAAGACTGAGACATCCATTCTGTTGTTCAAAGATTGAGACATCCATTCTGTTGTTCAAAGACTGAGACCTCCATTCTGTTGTTCAAGACTGAGACATCCATTCTATTGTTCAAAGACTGAGACATCCATTCTATTGTTCAAAGACTGAGACATCCATTCTATTGTTCAAAGACTGAGACATCCATTCTGTTGTTCAAAGACTGAGACATCCATTCTATTGTTCAAAGACTGAGACATCCATTCTATTGTTCAAAGACTGAGACATCCATTCTGTTGTTCAAAGACTGAGACATCCATTCTATTGTTCAAAGACTGAGACATCCATTCTATTGTTCAAGACTGAGACATCCATTCTATTGTTCAAAGACTGAGACATCCATTCTGTTGTTCAAGACTGAGACATCCATTCTTTTGTTCAAAGACCTTGTGCGTGAGAAATGCACTTGGAGCACAACAAATGACAGAACCCTGCCATGCCAAGCATATGCACTCGCTTAGCTACAGTTCATGGTGAAGATGAGAATGGATTTGGCCATTTATCCCATATGAACAAATACTTTGCTTCTCTCGTTCTTCTCTCCATCACAGTTCAGACCAAAAGCTTCATAACAAACAATACAGGGTGTCATGTAAAAATATTCCCAGCATGAAATAGTTCCCAATCGTTCTGATTGTGTTGTGATTGTTGTCATAGTTCCTCCTGGCACTATAGTTCCTCCTGGCACCACCCGGCAGAGACCGCCCTAGAGACTTTTATTGGACTCAGGTGTGTCTTATTAGTTCATGATGGTGTCCCTGTTAAAATAGGTGTGTTTTCTGTGGTCCTTTGCAGAAGCTTGAATTGTATATGTTTTAGTTTGTTTGTATAGCTGAGTAAACACATATAAAAGCTAGGTTTTAGCTAAAGTATAAACAACAATTTCACATCTCCACTAGTTACTTTTGATACCCAAATGTATTGAGCTAGCTATCTGCCATTCTGTGCATCACATGCTAGGCTACACTTGCAAGCTAGAACAACTAGCTTGTGTTCACAGCTAGCTTATAACTTTACCCACCGTTTCTCACATTACATAAAGCCAACAATAGCCTCTGCTGGAGCAATCCTTGAGTAGAAAGTAATTGGCAGCACTGCAAATAAATGTAATGTTAATTAGCGATAAAGCCAAATCAACTATCAACACTATTACCAAAGATTTATATAACTAACCCACGGTACTGAAATTACTCCAAAAGAATCTGTTTTTCCTGTCTGTTGTCACTTGAGTGGCCTCTCATGTCGTAATGTGGAACTGAAGACTCAACTGATTCCACGCTCCAAGACGGCTTCCATCACGTGGACTGGGATATGTTTCGTATTGCATCAAACAACAACATTGATGAATACGCTGATTCGGGGAGCGAGTTCATTAGAACGTGCATTGAAGATGTCGTTCCCATAGCAATGATTAAAACATTCCCAAACCAGAAACCGTGGATTGATGGCAGCATTCGCGTGAAACTGGAAGCGCAAACCACTGCTTTTTAATCAGGGCAAGGTGACCGGAAATATGACCGAATACAAACAGTGTAGCTAATCCATCCGCAAGGCAATCAAACAAGCTAAGCGTCAGTATAGAGACAAAGTAGAATCTCAATTCAACGGCTCAGACACAAGAGGTATGTGGCAAGGGCTACAGTCAATCACGGATTACAAAAAGAAAACCAGCCCCGTCACGGACCAGGATGTCTTGCTCCCAGGCAGACTAAATAACTTTTTTGCCCACTTTGAGGACAATACAGTGCCACTGACACGGCCCGCAACCAAAACATGCGGACTCTCCTTCACTGCAGCCGAAGTGAGGAAAACATTTAAACCTGTTAACCCTCGCAAGGCTGCAGGCCCAGACGGCATCCCCAGCCGCGCCCTCAGAGCATGCGCAGACCAGTTGGCTGGTGTGTTTACGGACATATTAAATCAATCCCTATCCCAGTCTGTTGTTCCCACATGCTTCAAGAGGGCCACCATTGTTCCTGTTCCCAAGAAAGCTAAGGTAACTGAGCTATAAACGACTACCGCCCCGTAGCACTCACTTCCGTCATCATGAAGTGCTTTGAGAGACTAGTCAAGGACCATATCACCTCCACCCTACCTAACACCCTAGACCCACTCCAATTTGCTTACCGCCCAAATAGGTCAACAGACGATGCAATCTCAACCACACTGCACACTGCCCTAACCCATCTGAGGAAGAGGAATACCTATGTGAGAATGCTGTTCATCGATTACAGCTCGGCATTTAACACCATAGTACCCTCCAAGCTCGTCATCAAGCTCGAGACCCTGGGTCTCGACCCTGCCCTGTGCAACTGGGTACTGGACTTCCTGACGGGCCGCCCCCAGGTGGTGAGGGTAGGCAACAACATCTCCACCCCGCTGATCCTCAACACTGGGGCCCCACAAGGGTGCGTTCTGAGCCCTCTCCTGTACTCCCTGTTCACCCACGACTGCGTGGCCACGCACGCCTCCAACTTAATCATCAAGTTTGCCGACGACACAACAGTGGTAGGCTTGATTACCAACAACGATGAGACGGCCTACAGGGAGGAGGTGAGGGCCCTCAGAGTGTGGTGTCAGGAAAATAACCTCACACTCAAGGTTAACAAAACTAAGGAGATGATTGTGGACTTCAGGAAACAGCAGAGGGAACACCCCCCTATCCACATCGATAGAACAGTAGTGGAGAGGGTAGTACGTTTTAAGTTCCTCGGAGTTCCTCTGAGTTCCTCGCAGCAGCGCCTCTTCAACCTCAGGAGGCTGAAGAAATTCTTCACCAAAAGCACTCACAAACTTCTACAGATGCACAATCGAGAGCATCCTGGCGGGCTGTATCACCGCCTGATACGGCAACTGCTCCGCCCACAACCGTAAGGCTCTACAGAGGGTAGTGTGCATCACCGCATCACCGTGGGCAAACTACCTGCCCTCCAGGACACCGACACCACCCGATGTTACAGGAAGGCCATAAAGATCATCAAGGACAACAACCACCCGAGGCACTGCCTGTTCACCCCGCTATCATCCAGAAGGCGAGGTCTGTACAGGTGCATCAAAGCTGGGACCGAGAGACTGAAAAACAGCTTCTTTCTCAAGGCCATCAGACTGTTACACAGCCACCATGTCACATTCTTTCAAAATCGAACCCAGAAGCAGACCAGGACAAGGAGAGTAGGAAGAAGGTGAGTATTTATTTACAAGTGAATATGAATGGGTAGATATATCCAGGTGGCGTAGCGGGCAGCGGTGGTGAGTTGATGGGAGTAAATAGGTGGATACAATGGGGTAGCGGATTTCTCCGACGACCAGGCGGGAATGGGGTAAATGATCCGGGTGAGTAACTGAAGACAGAACAAACGGAGGTAAGTTTAAGGCAAGCAATACGTAAAAAACAACAAAACAAATTATATCTAACTTGAGGCTGATACTATGGCACGACATACTGTTCATGGCTAATGATCCGGCAGGGAATGGATGTCAGGTCAGAGCTTTTGAAGGGGAGAGGTGATGATCAGGACAGGTGTGCAGATTACTGATGGGATACAGGTGCGTGTGAACATCGATCTCCCAACAAGCTAATTCGCCCGGCAACCAGACAGGGTGCTTTCCAGGACACCGTAAACACACTCCAGGATAGAAACACAGGCAAACACAGACTCAGGAAGCGGGATTCGTGACACACCACTAAAATTGAATGGCTGCTGCCAACACACTGACTCAACTCCAGCCACTTTAATAATGGGAATTGATGGGAAATGATGTCAAATATATCACTAGCCACTTTAAACAATGCTACCTAATATAATGTTGACATACCCTACATTATTCATCTCATATGTATACGTATATACTGTACTCTATATCATCTACTGCATCTTTATGTAATACATGTATCACTAGCCACTTTAACTATGCCACTTTTTTTACATACTCATCTCATATGTATATACTGTACTCGATACCATCTACTGCATCTTGCCTATGCCGCTCTTTACCATCACTCATTCATATATCTTTATGTACATATTCTTTATCCCCTTACACTTGTGTCTATAAGGTAGTAGTTTTGGAATTGTTAGATAGATTACTTGTTAGTTATTACTGCATTGTCGGAACTAGAAGCACAAGCATTTCGCTACACTCGCATTAACATCTGCTAACCATGTGTATGTGACAAATAAAAATTTGATTTGATTTGATTTGAGGAACCTTTTCATTTTAGTGTAGGAGTAAATGTTAGCTGGCTTTTCATAGCCGAGCATTCAGAGGTCAAGACAGCAAGTGCATAAGAGAGAGAGAGAATATCGAAACACACACAGTAACACGTGTTAATTAGTTCCGAGAGCCGATCTGTTTAACGATTAGTTTAATAGCCCGGCTACTGTGTGAAACTCCCCCTCAACAAGCAATAGCCTACTCGTGTGTGGTCAACTATTTCATCACTGTTTTGCGCTGCTCTGAGACAAGCAAGACTACTAAAAAAACATATACATATAAAAAATTGTTTTTAATTAATCCTGCATTATAAGTGTAAAAAGGCCCTTAGATATTAATTTAGAATCCTCTAAATTTAATTAGATCTACTACTGTACAATGCATTTTATGGACCTGCCAGTATTTTAATTGAGATATTCCAGTAAAGAAATGTATATGTAGAGGGGTAACTTTTCACCAGTTCTCTTACCATTTTGTACTGTTGTGTGATTAGCCTACCAGTTGGTGTAACTGTAATGTTAATTCTCTTGAGAGGAATTTTGCTCTTCACTATCACAATATTAAAAACTTTCAAATGCATTCATGAATTAAATCGCTATAGCCGACATGTTGTGGTTAATCTGATGAAGGATTGACTAGATCTATAAACCCAGGACGATAGTAAAATGGGCAATAAGATACACTACAAGAAAGGGAACACATATATAACCGTAGAAAACGGTTGCAGGTCGGAGGGTCATCTAACAATTGCAGATCGGAGGGCCATCAAGCAAACATACCATTGAAGCACGGGTAAACAGCGGGAGTATCCATGACTCTCTAAGAACCCCCTTCCCTCAGCGCGGGGTTCTGGGCCGGGAGGGTGGCTTCGGCTCTCGCCTGAGCTCGGATCCCCGCATCTCAATACAAATGTTTGTTATACGCTTGGAATATAGCAATAAGAATGTCCGTTTGATATGCAGTGCAGATCACCTCCTATTACCCTTCTCAGAGTTTTAAGAATTGTGTGTGTTCAGTTATTTGTGACATTGTGGCATTTAAAGCATATTGAAGATAGATGCAATAGGATATGAAGCAATAGCCTACCCGCGTGTGGTCAACTATTTCAGCAATGTTTCGCGCTGCTCTGAGACAAGCATGGGGACTGGTCTTGATAAATCAATGAGATTTTTATTTTCACTGAATCTCCATTTGGGTATTGGTTAGACTACAATTAGGGTGTAGATATGTTAGGATTATTTTGCTCTTAGTACTAGCCTACTCCCGACCGGTCACGTTGTACAGCGCCATATTTTCCTAACGGAAACCCTGAGGGTTTTGTTTTTGAAACACCATAATATTAAGCAAAAAAAATTAATATCAATCCCATATACTATGTTCTTACAAAAAAGTTTTAAATTCTCTAGTACAGCCATATTAAAGAATGCCAAATTCTTCTCAAAGATGCCCTCTGGTGGTCAAACTAGCACTAACTAGCATTAATGGCAACAATGGCTGACACTTAAATAATGTGTAGAATTCTGCGGTAGCCCGCAAGGTGTGCTGCAGTATGAGTATTATAAATACAACTTTGATAGCCTCTCAAAGCACTTCTTGATGACAGAAGCGAGTGTTACGGAGCGATAGTCATTTAGTTCAGTTACCTTTGTTTTCTTGGGTAAAGGAACAATGGTGGACATCTTGAAGCAAGTGGGGACAGACGACTGAGATAGGGAGAGATTGAATATGTCCGTAAACACTCCAGTCAGATGATCTACTCATGCACGGGATCAGCTCCCACACACTGAGGAAGAAGGACCTTGCTGTTTCTCTGAACGTCCTGTTCGGATTTAAAGTTTGGAAGGATTTAACTACCTTCGCAAATAAATGACTAACTATGAATCAGGAGAGGGCAGTCATTTCAAGAGGTGGTGAAGTAATTCAGTCAATCTGCATTTCATACCTTCAGGTAACAAGACAGGACATGTTCATGGATATGTCTACTGTTAGTCCAACTGCACAACCAGAATATGAATGCACACAAGGCAAGTGTTTTAACCTATTGCGATAAATGTACACTGTTAATGCATGGTGTCTGAGGGGAGATGTTTGCATTAGACATGACATGAATTACTACACTTCACATTTTTTTGTAAAATCACATACTTGGTCTCCATTTCTGCTACAAGCTCTGTTTCTGCTTCTAGGTGGGCAAACATTGTGTCTATATATGGATCTGTTGTGCTGAAAAATAAAAAGTGAGAAACATAGCATTTCCATGGTTATGATTAGAAAATGTTAGACTTTTCATGACCAATGTTTGACATCATGGATAGTGAGACTACATGCATCGTTTGCAAACTCCCCTCCCCTGTCAGTGATAATGTTGTCCACAAGTCCAAAATCAAGAGGTTTGTTGCTGATAATTGAAGCGATCTCTGTTCCCAATTTGCCCTACAACAGTTCAGCAATTACCCATTTGCTGAAGAGGTCAGTCATGGTTAGGGCATATTGGTTACCAGCAACGGTACTCTTCTCAAAAGGGTTTATGAGATAGACGCACAGGATAGACCATGCATGTCTAACTTTGATAGAATGCATCACAGGGTCCCGCGTTTTCATGTTATAGTAGAGTTGACACTGCACTCCTCACCCTTATAGAATGTGAAAACATAATACAGTTGTGGCCAAAAGTTTTGAGAATGACAAAAATATTAATTTCCACAAAGTTTGCTGCTTCAGTGTCTTTAGATATTTTTGTCAGATGTTACTATGGAATACTGAAGTATAATTGCAAGCATTTCATAAGTGTCAAAGGCTTTAATTGACAATTACATGAAGTTGATGCAGAGTCAATATTTGCAGTGTTGAACATTCTTTTTCAAGACCTCTGCAATCCGCCCTTGCATGCTGTCAATTAACTTCTGGGCCACATCCTGACTGATGGCAGCCCATTCTTGCATAATCAATGCTTGGAGTATGTCAGAATTTGTGGGTTTTTGATTGTCCACCCGCCTCTTGAGGATTGATCACAATTTCTCAATGGGATTAAGGTCTGGGTAGTTTCCTGGACATGGACCTAAAATATCGATGTTTTGTTCACCAAGCCACTTAGTTAACACTTTTGCCTTATGGCAAGGTGCTCCATCATGATGGAAAAGGCATTGTTCGTCACCAAACTGTTCCTGGATGGTTGGGAGAAGTTGCTCTCGGAGGATGTGTTGGTACCATTCTTTATTCATGGCTGTGTTCTTAGGCAAAATTGTGAGTGAGCCCACTCCCTTGGCTGAGAAGCAACCCCACACATGAATGGTCTCAGGATGCTTTACTGTTGGCATGACACTGGACTGATGGTAGCACTCACCTTGTCTTCTCTGGACAAGCTTTTTTCCGGATGCCCAAGACAATCGGAAGGGGATTCATCAGAGAAAATGACATTACCCCAGTCCTCAGCAGTCAAATCCCTGTACCTTTTGCAGAATATCAGTCTGTCCCTGGTGTTTTTCCTGGAGAGAAGTGGCTTCTTTGCTGCCCTTCTTGACACCAGGCCATCCTCCAAAAGTCTTTGCCTCACTGTGCGTGCAGATGCACTCACACCTGCCTGCTGCCATTCCTGAGCAAGCTCTGTACCGGTGGTGCCCCAATCCCGCAGCTGAATCAACTTTAGGAGATGGTCCTGGCACTTACTGGACTTTCTTAGGCGCCCTGAAGCCTTCTTCACAACAATTGAACCTCTCCCCTTGAAGTTCTTGATGATCTGATAAATGGTTAATTTAGGTGCAATGTTACTGGCAGCAATATGAAGCACTTTTTTGCAAAGCACTGATGACGGCACATGTTTCCTTGCAGGTAACCATGGTTGACAGAGGAAGAACAATGATTCCAAGCACCACCCTCCTTTTGAAGCTTTCAGCCTGTCATTCGAACTCAATCAGCATGACAGAGTGATCTCCAGCCTTGTCCTCGTCAACACTCACACCTGTGTTAAAGCGAGAATCACTGACATGATGTCAGCTGGTCCTTTTGTGGCAGGGCTGAAATGCAGTGGAAATGTTTTTTGGGGATTCAGTTAATTTGCATGGCAATTAATTAATTGCAATTCATCTGATCACTCTTCATAACATTCTGGAGTATATGCAATTTGCCATCATACAAACTCAGGCATCAGACTTTTTTAAAATTAATATTTTTGTCATCCTCAAAACATTTGGCCAAGGCTGTACATTAATTAGATATAACAAAGGCAAACACTCTCATCTTAATTTATAATAATTGCAATTTGCACAGTTATGAATTGAAAATGCACAGTTTGCTGTCATTTCAGCTGCTTGATGTGATTGTATTACACTGTAATGCTGAATTCCCGCGATACATCTTGAATTGGCTAGCTAGCAAATGAGAAGTAACGTTAGCTTGTGATTACTTGTGACTGAGAAAGATAGAAAGTTAGCACTTACTGAGTAGATCATTTCCTTCAGCAGATGTTCCCAGGTGCTGTTTTGAGATAGCCGTCTTGAACAAATGTGACTCGTTTCAAGAAACTAGGCGTATGTCACACGTCACTACTTCACAGGAGAGCCATTTGAACGTAAACTTAAAAAAATGAAATAAAATGGCAGAAATGCCCTCTGGAACATGTGAACTTTCATGTGCCTTAATAACAAACTTGTATGCAATCTGTAAATATGAATACAATTGTTAAATTACGAGCCTAGTTGGTTTAGCCATTGGAAAAGGTAGCAACCTTCCCACTAGCCATGATTGGCTGAGATAATTAGTGGACTGGACATGCCGAGAGATGAGTTTGGATTGGTCTGCCACGTACCACGCTTCTGTCTATAACATGAGCTGGTCAGTATGTAAAGGTAATCCTTTCTAACGCTGCTTAAAAAAGACATGACGGTGTAGAACTGCATACTGTAAGTGTTTTTCTCCACTTTCTGGATGACGAGTTTTGAAATCACTGAGTATGATAGCTAAGGATAGCTAAAGGGACGGAGACATTTCTGGGTTTGATTGCAAATATGCAGATGGAGTCGAAAAGAGAACCCACAGAAGGCTCTATAAAACACCTGTCTCCGGATGACATCTTCAAATAAGGGCAACCATGGCTTCCGTGACAAATAGGGAGAAGCGTCCATCCATGTATACTGGTAAAATACTCTAGCATTTTCAGATATTACATGTTTCTAATTTTGTCAGAAAGTCCATTTTCCTTTAAAGTATACTGTTAGCTAGCTAGCTAACATTAGCTGGCTGGCTCGCTAGCTGGGTAGGTATATTTTTTGTATCTCAGAGCCATTTTCATTGCTAGTTATAGCCTAATGTCAGCCAACTAACATTGAACCTGGTTGGTTAGTTACCTGCAGATTCATGCAGGCTAATAACGTTATGAGTTGGGATTATGGTTAGTTGTTTAACTAACTAGCTACATGTCTAAACAAAATACTCCACTGTGCAAGTAACCATTTCAATAGAATGTTCATGATGTCATTGTGACAACTGTTAATAGCCAGAGAGAGTTTACCAACTATGTCATTCTACTCTGATTTCATAGCACTGTTGCCTGAGTGTGCCAGAGTGCATAATAACGGACGAATTAGCTCAATAAAGCGTAATTAAATTGTTACCAGCAGCACAGTTGCATTCACCAACGCTCTGGATAACATAAAAATAGCCTAACCAACTCTGTTAGGGAGAGTAAACTGGTCAAAGTGAGCTGTTCCCTCATTTGTGTCTGGAGGTAGCTAGCCAAAGTTAACCAGTTAGCTTGGGTGCTTGACTGCTGTTGTTAAGTCAGAAGACTCGGATCAACCCTACTACTAACACTCCTGTAATATCAAGGCCTTTAGCCTTGAAATCTTTGGTTGTTTAGTACATGGCCTCACATGTGAATCCTTAAAGAGATGGGTGGGGCTAAGGCTTTAGAGAGTGTGCACGATGCTGAATGGGTGTAGACAAAGAAGAGCTCTCCAGAAGGTGTACCAAAATATTTAAGGGACATTTTCTCAAAAGTGAGGTTACAAGTTTATCAACTTTCAAAGCAGAATTACTTTCCCATTGTACCTCAACTGTAGTGTATGATATACCATTTTATAGCTCTGAGTCGCTACTTTTATTCAATGTAAAAAACACAATTTCAAATGTTGCTACATAAGACCGAATCTAGTTGGTTGGTTACACATATGCACTATCAAGTCTTTTCAATCACAAAAAATCTCCTCACATGAACCCTCAGCACTTTGGCACGCTAGTCCGGATTGGCAGATGTAGCAAATGCAAGCACCCACAGAACAGGTTTTTGAGGTTGAGGTAGGATGAGAAAGAGACATTCACACGAGCTCAGCCATCCACACAAAGAGACGCCGGTGCAATTAATTATTGAACTGGGAAGATTTTCATGCAGTGAGAAATTGTACAATATGATGTTACAATCACAACAGAATCAGAATGATTGGGAACTATTTCACACTGGGAAGATTTTTACATGACACAGGGCATCTGATCGCTTCCTACGCAGGACACATGACAGCACCTCTTCAGCCGCTAGGCTTAGCAATTCAGCAGCAATACTGGCTTTTTATCAGAAGGAGCTGCAGCCACGCCTCTCCGCAAACTATGATGCTGAGACCATGAAATAACTGTCTACAGTTACAGATCTGCTCATCCAATGCCTTTAGGGCAATGCTCAGATGGTTGGGAAATCATTGCGAACACTGTGTTGCTCGGTGCCACCTATGGTTAGTGCAGTCCAAGCTCCCTGACAAATAGAAGGGTCCACTCCTAGGTGTACCCATATCACCTGGCTAGGCATTTGGCCCAGCAGCGGCCAGCCTTTTCCAAGTGTCTAAGGAGGACAGAGATGCACAGATGGAGCTTCAGCGCCTCAATCCAAAGCCTAGAATGCATCAGTCAATAAACCATTACTCCCGTCCCAGGGCCCCAACTGAGATGCCAGGAAACCAGCCTCTGACTCACGCTGCACCTGTTCAGGAGTGGAGGAACAGACACTCTCAACCCTACAGAAGAGGTGGAGTGTAGCATCGTCCAAGAGGTAGTGGCAGAAGTGCACCATATGCAGTCTGCGTCCCCTCTGCACTACAGCACGCAGAGCTTCAGTCCTGATGGGAGCGACTTTCTAGTGCAACACCATTTCCTCGGGCACCACCTTTCCAGCTGGAAAAGGTAAATGGCCAACAAATGGGTGTTATGCACTCTAACACAAAGCTTCGTACTACAATTTTGTCAGTGACACCCACGCTTCAGGGCTGTCTTGGAAACAACAGCTCGCAACCCTGCTCAAAAGCAAACACTGTTCAGAAATCTAGTGCAACCAGTGCAACAAAACTGCGGGTTCTACTCAATTGATTTTCTGGTGCCAAAAAAAGACGGAGGCCTCCGTCTGATCCTGGACCTAAGGTGCCTGAATCGTCATCTTTCAGCACTTCCCTTCAAAATGCTGCCAATCAAAACCATCCTTCAGTCAGTACAACCAGGCATTTGGTTCTCCACAGTGGACCTGAAAGACACATACTTTCAAGTCCCCATTCTACAAGCACAAAGAAAATTTCAATTTCGCACTCTACCCTTTGGCCTTTCGCTCGCTCCTTGCACTTTCACAAAGTGCATAAGCGCAGTGCTAGCTCCCATTCACCAATCAGGAGTCAGGGTCCTGAACTGCTTAAATTATTGGCTAATACTGTATGTGCAGGGTTATGAAGCCAAGCTTTGGCACACATATCCATGGTCTCACATCACCTTTCCGTGTTGCAACTAACAATGAACGTCTCTGGTCCCCACTCAGTGTGTGCACTTCCTGGGCTTGACACTGGACACTCAAATCATGCGAGCAACACTCTCTCCAGAAAGAGTGGTATCATTGACAAATTGTCTTTCAACATTGAAACTGAGAAACAGATGACAGCACTAGAGAGTCAGAGTCTCCTAGGCCTCCTAACTGCTGCAGTCCATGTTGTACTGTTGGACTTTCTCCACATGCGGCCAATATAGAGCTGGTACAACAGACACAATCTATGTCCCAGAAAGGAACAAACACAAAAAGCTGACAATTTCAATTAATTGCTGGAGACCAATACAATGCTGAAGCCGAGCACTTCAAACTCCCAGTGGAGTTCACCTTGGCACAATTCGCAATGGGGTGACTTTGACCACAGGTCCTACCTACAGGGATGGGGAGCGGCTTGAACCAGTCAGGGGTTCATGGTGTATGGTCAGCACCATGGACAACAGCTCACATCAACGTACTGGAACTTCAGGTGGTTCACCTTGCACTCCGCCACTTCCTCCCAGTACTGAGAGGACAGCATGTACTGATACGGACAGACAACATAACCGCGGTTGCACAAATCATCCACCAGGGCATACTGAGGTCAATGGCACTGCACCAGGTAGAGAGGGAGATACTGCTTCAGGCATCCCTCAGAGCAATACACCTGCCGGGGGTGGAGAATCAGGCAGCAGACCTTCTCTCCAGAGGAGGACCTTTTCCTTCAGACTGGAGGATACATCCCACAGTAGTGAAGATGATCTGGGCGCAATTTGGAACGACCATTCCTAATCTGTTCACATCACAAGACTCAACCCATTATTCTTTGTGATTCTCCATAAAGGTTCCAGCAGGCCCACTCAGGGTCAACGCCCTATCACACAGGCGGCCAAGGGGCTGCTGTATGCATTTCCACCAATTCCCTTGCTCTCTCAGGTCTTGAGGAAGATAATTCTCGAGAACGCGTCAGTTTGCAGGGAAGTACCCATCTATATTGAAAGTGTATACGGCAGCCATCTCTATGGGTCATGAACAAATTGTGGGTTCATCACCAGGGACGTACCCTCATGGGACGTACCCTCTAGTATCGCTCCTTCAGTACCCTCATGGGAGTTAGATATTGTCCTACGATCACTTATGACTCCAGCCACCCTAGTCATAGACTGTTCTCTCTGCTACCGCACGGCAAGCGATCCCGGAGCTCCAAGTATATGTCCAAAAGGCTTCTAAACAGCTTCTACCCCCAAGCCATGAGACTCCGGAAAACCTAATCAAATGGCTACCCAGACTATTTGCATTGCCCCCCTCTCATTTACACCGCTGTTACTCTCTGTTGTTATCATCTATACATAGTCACTTTAATAACTCTGCCTACATATACATATTACCTCAATTACCTCAACACCGGTGACCCCGCACATTGACATTGACTTTGTACCGGTACCCCCTGTATAGAGCCCCACTATTGTTATGTACTGCTGCTCTTTAATTATTTATTATTCGTATCTCTTATTTATTCTTTCGATATTTTCTTAAAACTTAAGGGCTTGTAAGTAAGCATTTCACTGTACATTTCACCTGTTTTATTCGGTACATGTGACAAATAAAATTTGATTTGATCCAAACATTTAAGGCCCTGTCTTCACTTGTGTGTTGTGAGCTCTCAGTCAAGACTGCCTTTCTATTGGTTATTGTTTCAGCAAAGCTTGTTGGAGAATTACATGCGCTTTCTCCCAATCCTTCATGCTTTACTTTAGCAGAAGATGGATATAAGGCAGTGCTTCGGGCAAATCCAGCATTCTTACATACTTTAACTCAGGTGCTTTCATCATCACATACTAACCAGCCCTTAATCATAACGGTATTTCACCTGCCTCCTCACTCAGGAGAGTTGTGAGTTGAATACACTTTGCCCGGTTAGGGCGTTGAGTGCCTATCTTGCTGTAACAGCAACTATTCATCAAACAGAACAGCTTTTTGTGTGTTATGGGGAGCACAGGGGTACTGGCATATTGGATTACCAATGCAGTGTCAAAATCATACGCTGCAGCTGGTAGACCAACTCCAGACAGCTTGGTAGCACACTTCATCAGGGGTGTGGCCACTTCATGGGTCCTGTTCAGAGAGGCCTCCCTGGACCATATCTGTGCTACTGCAAGTTGGGCAACACCCACGACTTTCATGAGGTACTACAGAGTCAATTTTATGTCTGTGGTTCTGGACACGGCACACTCTCTCAACCCAGATAAGTGAGCGTACCATGAACGTTGTAATACTTACTTATCAACCATCAGGGAGATAGATGTTCTGTACCTCATGTTTTAAGTTCTAGCTTTCGGTTTGCGGTTGAATATCACAGTTGAAATTCTGTGTTACCTTGTTGGGTATTATATTCTGTTGCATCTTGTGGTGGATACAAGGATGTCCGAGGGACTAATCTGGACTTAGTTAAATGGTGAGTTATTCCAAATTACCTCTTTGGTACAACGTCTCCCATAGTTTGTTTGTTGAGTCATTACAAAAACAAAAGAGCACATTGGGTTATGGATGTAACCTTAGTTCTGAGTAGAGTAACGGGTCACCAAGTATTCATGTTGTTCCTCCACCTCCATGGGGGTTCGAGTGAAGTAGTAGACAGTATGTCACCCCACTCCGCCTTATTTCGCGACAGGTTATGTGGGTACAATAAGGGTGGGGCGTGACTATAAACATATTTGATATTAAGCATCTCAATCACATCACGGGAAGGAATTCCCATAGGTCGTTTTGCAAGCAATAACTCTACTCAGAGAACCAAGGTTACATTCGTAACCCAACGTTTTGTGATGAAACAAACATGTGGTTGAATTTATTCTGCCCACTATGGGACTGTTGTCTTCTTGTTATCTTGGCCTTATATATCACGGTGGCGTATGAACTAACAGGTTATAGAGCAGCAAACAACACACTTATCACAACACATAGGCTGTAGCCTTTTATTCCTGGCTTCCCCATTGATTTTACCAAAGCACTGCTTCTGTTTGAACACTGCAGGAGGGATATGGTAGAGAGGGATTCATCAGATTTTATCACAGGCGCTGCTCTCCAATCCTTCCTCACACGCCACTGCACGCTCTAGAGCTCCCTCGGCCCCCTCCTGACAGTGAATGTCTCTGGAACCAGCTCGAGGTTCCACTCTGTCTGTCAGCTGCACTCTCACTTTGCTTAAAACAGAAGTACACAAAATATCCACGCTCCAACTGACCTTTATTTTGGAGAACATGTGGATGGGTTTATCCAAAGAGCTGTCAAGGCTGCACTTACCGAATGCCACTTTCCCTCTCTCCACCAGTACAGGAGGGGCAGTCAGTGACCCGGCAGGTCTGGCCGCTCTTGTACTCCATTGCTGCTTGATGCTGAGTACTGAAAGAGAACAGGACAGAAGGTAGGACTCATTAAAAAATTATTCTCTTACATGTTTGAGGTTTGCTTGATTGTCATAATGTCTGTGAATGATACCATTCCTCCCTACCCATTTTCTCCATCACCAAGTAAGTTGTTTGAGTCCAAAGGGAGTTTTTTTGTTGCTCGCACTGCAGATGGCAATATCGGTCCACTAGTAAAGGACTATTAAAGGCTATAAAAGCCTCCACTCTTCTGGGAAGGCTTTCCACTAGACGTTGGAACATTGCTGTGGGGACTTGCTTCCATTCAGCCACAAGGGCATTAGTGATGTCGGGCACTGATGTTGGGCGATTTAGCTTGGCTCGCAGTTGACGTAGCAATTCATCCCAAAGGTGTTCGATAGGGTTGAGTTCAGGGCTCTGTGCAGGCCAGTCAAGTTCTTCCACACCGATCTTGACAAACCATTTCTGTATGGATCTCGCTTTGTGCATGGCGGCATTGTCATGCTGAAACAGGAAAGGGCCTTCCCCAAACTGCTGCCACAAGTTGCAAGCACAGAATTGTCTAGAATGTCATTGTATGCAGTAGGGTTAAGATTTCCCTTCACTGGAACCAAGGGGCCTAACACGAACCATGAAAAACAGCCCCAGACCTTTATTCCTCCTACACCAAACTTTATATTTGGCACTATCTATTGGGGCACTTAGCGTTCTCCTGGCATCCGCCAAACTCAGATTTGTCCGTCAGACTACCAGATGGTGAAGCGTGATTCATCATTCCAGAGAACGTGTTTCCATTGCTCTAGAGTTCAATGGCAGCGAGCTTTACATCACTCCAGCGGACACTTGGCATTGCGCATGGTGATCTCAGGCTTGTCTGCGGCTGCTCGGCCATGGAAACTCATTTCATGAAGTTCCCGATGAACAGTTCTCGGTAGTGAGGGTTGCAACCAAGGACAGACAAGTTTTACGCGCTACATGCTTTAGCACTCGGAGGTCCCGTTCTGTAACCTTGTGTGGCCTACCACTTCGCGGCTAAGCCGCTGTTGCTTCTAGATGTTTCCACTTCACAATAATAGCACTTACAGTTGACCCAGGCAGCTCTAGCAGGGCAGAAATTTGACAAACTGACTTTTTGGAAGTGCCACTTTGAAAGTCACTGAGCTCTTCAGTAAGGTCATTTTACTGCCAATATTTGTCTGTGGAGATTGTATGGCTGTGTGCTTTATACACCTGTCAGCAACGGGTGTGGCTGAAATAGTCAAATCCACCAATTTCAAAGGAATCCACTCATTTGAAAGGGTGTCCACATACCTTTGTATATATAGTGTATATGGCAATACAAGTGTATCTTTCTCTCTTTAGTTTTAATTGTATCTTCGAATCACCTGTTCCAGTGGAACAATTAGCCTGGCCATCTACTTCCCACGTTACAATTGTGCACTTGTTGAAACAAAATATGCAAATTATGAACTCTTTAACATAGAGTATCATTATTCATTTCTATGTTCATTACCCTCATTTTGGACCTGTGTGTGGAATTCTGTTGAATTGAGTTCAGGTGGCTGTTACAGGGAAGGTGGTGGCATGATTCATGGCTACCTTCCTTACTTTCCACAGCAAAGACATCAAGTTTATAATGTCATTCTCACACACTTCAACTTACCGGGTGTTGAGCCTGGGTGTTGAGCCTGGGTTAGCTAGCAAGTCTTTAGGTCTTCAATAAGATTATGTCCCTGCACAAGACTACACTATCAAGCAAACAACTTCAGTTACATGTGCCTGTGGAACTACATGTAGAAAGTTAATTAAATGGCATAAATCATTCTGTCATTTTGTTTGTTGATTATAAGACATTTGTTTGACTCACACCAGACCCCTCTGTGGTTTGTACTTTGTGTATGTAATGCATCTTGACTTAGACGATATGCTGCTTCAGGTTGAAGGACACAGCTTATTATTAAACATTTGACTGCTATACCACTATAATTTGAATTCAACATCATTCACTACAATTTGCTTCAATATCAACAGGAATACTTCTAATTAGAGCTAACACATCATAATCACTGCATAACATTATATCGTCTTATCAAAACAAGGATAGGTCTAGGAATTTGGTTCAAAAGCTCTAACCACATGATTTTATGTGCAAGAACAATGTAAGGTTGAACCAAGGTTCTGTTTACAGAATGAAGACAGTTAGAGATAGAGAGAGTGGGTGAGAGAGAGAGAGTGGGTGAGAGGGAGAGAGAGAGAGAGTGGGAGAGAGAGAGAGAGAGAGAGAGAGAGAGTGGGTGAGAGAGAGAGTTATCTCCACTAGACAGTCAAGCTTGAACCCCTGCCTTGAGGACATTGCATATTTTGAATGTAGAATGTCTTTCTGATTTGACCATGTTTTTTCTTCTTCAAGAAATTTAAAAGATTTTATCAACTTAATCTACAGCTGTACGCAACAGAAATAGACCTGGAGGAAAATCCCAACATGTAAGTAGAAAGTATGATGTTGGTTGGTGTGTAATGGTTCACTACTACCTGGCTTACCTTGTGCATGTACAGCAGGCCTATCTAGGTATTTAAAAATACCACATTAGAAACATAGAGTTAAATTAACAAGGCAAACGTTATAATGTTTATATGTTTCATGTGAATGCTTATCGTCTTCAAAGCCAAATAGCTACTTTCAATACTGTTAATCCTGAAAGTGTTTGTAATTACATTTTAATTGGATTTTGTGCACCAACAATAATTGCTAATTGTGCATTTTCCAAAGGGAGATTTTACGTGCTAACGGCACATGAAGGTAAGGCCTTTCATTATCATGTATATATATGTGTGTGTGTGTGTGTGTGTGTGTGTGTGTGTGCGTGCGTGCATGCGTGTGTGTAAACACATCCAGATGTCCATGCCCTCCTGAGGCTCGAAGAGCGAGAGAGGTGAGAAACTGCCTTGATAAATGAGTGCATGTAAACCATTAAAAGCGCCAATTATCCCATCTCTTTATGCTACCTATCTTCTCTATATTTCAATCATTTGTATTGATTTAATTATCAAAACAAGAAATTCCAAGTGTGATTACTGAAAAAGTTCTGCTTGAAGGAGGAACATTTCCCCTCTGAAATGTCATAAGATTAAGAGCATTTAAGACTGTATTTGTAATTACTAATGATTTGTTGAATATCATATTTCATAATTACATTCAAAATAAAGATGATTGTTTATGAAGGTACTACTCACTATTGCAGGGGTCCTCAATCGTTACCCTACGAGGTCCGCAGCCTGCTGGGTTTCTGTTCTACCTGATCATTAATTGCACACACCTGGTGTTCCAGGTTTAAATCAGTCCCCGATTAGACGGGAAAAATGAAAAAAATGCAGTGGAACTGTAACTTGAGTTTGAGGGCACCATGGCTTCACAAGTGGGTACATGTGTGAATGCAGGTTGGCAGGTGTTAACATGTGGAAAATTTAGTTATTCTTATCTGCCAATTGTGGTTGCAAAAAATGTGTGCATTTGTAAATCTTGTGAAATGGTCCATGGCTACCATAGGGTGTCTGTTAAATGATTATAGTACAGTACATTCAGTTGAATCAGCTGTTTCCTGGTTTTAAGATTGTTTAGGGTGCTGTATGCAATTGAGCTGTCTGAGATAGAGGGCATATGTATATCTCTTCTGGACCCTGATCAGTGGAGGAGGGGGAGAATGAGAAAGAGACAGAGAGAGAAATAGCGGGAGAAAGAGCATCAGACTCTCCAGCTGGGGTGGTGCATGTTGGGAATGTGTCTGGCCTGTTGTGGTAAGTGGATTGTCTCTTTGGCGGGGTAGAGGGAGAGGAGCCTTTGACACGTTTCCCATTGGGGAGGGATAGGAGGGCAGATGGGGAGGGAGAGCGTCACAGGGAGCTTCATGCTGGCTAGAGTCAACCTCAGCCAGGCTCAGATGAAAGAGGAGGCATGACTATCCCTCCCACTGCCCCAGATAGCAGCCCAATATGGGATCGTCTCAAACTGCCAGAGGGATGAGCTACAGCCTAGCAGACAGACCACAATGTGATGTGCAACAGGACACGTCTTACTGAGCAGTCATGCATGGTAGAAAAAAATGCCAACTCACTGCCTGGCCTCAGAGCCATGCAAAACATCCTTATGTATTTCTGAGCACCTCCAAGATGTATGATACCTACTAATGGCCTAGTTACCTCAGACAGAAACGAAAGCAGGGAGGTTGGTCAGGGAGGATGGGTGGACGTAATCCAATCCAAAGGTTTTGTGTTCAAGTCGCGTAATTTTAGCTAACCCTTCTCCTAACTTAACCCATTTCAACTAACCTGCTACATAAATTATCCTAACCATTGTCGTTAGTTACCCTAACTGCCAAAGTTAATTCTCCCTGTAATTCTCCTTTATTGTCACAGTGCAAAAAGCAATCTGAGAGAATGAAGCATAATACTATGAATCATTGTCACGTCCTGACCATGGAGAGCATTTATTTTCCATGGTTGAGCAGGTCAGGGCGTGACTAGGAGTTGTTCTAGTTTATGTTTTCTATGTGGGGTTCTAGGTTTATTTTCTATGTTGGTTATTTGTATGATTCCCAATTAGAGGCAGCTGGTAATCGCTGTCTCTAATTGGGGATCATACTTAAGTAGAATTTTTTCCACCTGTGGGTTATGGGATATTGTTGCCTGTTCGCACTGAATTGTCGTCACGTTTCGTTTATTCTTTAATGTTTTGTTTTTTCTAAGTTTCACTGACTAATAAATATGTGGAACTCTACGTACTTGGTCCGTCTATACTAACGAACGTGACAGAATTTCGCATCAACAAAGGACCAAGCAGCGTGCCCAGGAGGAGGAAGTATCCTGGACTTGGGAAGAGATCCTAGATGGGAAGGGATCCTGGACTTGGAAGGAAATCCTGGCAGGACAAGATCGCCTTCCTTGGCGGGAGTCGCTTAGGAACATGAGAGGACAGCGACGACGTCGGGGAGGAAGGCCACAGAAACCCCAAGAATTCTTCTGGGGGGGAGCAGTCGGCGAAGCCGAGGAGTGAACCAGAGCCAGTCTGGGAGAAGAGGGAGAATTTGGAGGAGAGAGAAATGGGAGAGTTGTTGAGTTGGAGGAGGATGCACGGCATTTGCCCTAAAGAACGTGTTGTCAGTTTAGTGCCACCTGAGTCAGCTCCCCGTACTGGTCCTGAGAAGTGTGTTAAAGGTCTGGTGCAATGTGTGCCGGTTCTACGCACCGTGTCTCTAGTGCGCCTCCAGAGCCCGGTACGTCCTGTGCCAGCTCCCCACACTTGCCGTGCGAAGGTTGTCATCTGTCCAGGACACGTTGTGCCAGCTCTACGCTCCAGACCTCCAGTGCGCCTCCACAGCCCAGTACGTCCTGTGCCTGCTCCTTAGACTCCCCCTTAAGTGCGCCTTCCCAGTCCGGTATGTCCTGTTCCCGCTCCTCACACTCTCCCTCAAGTGCGCCTTCCCAGTCAGGTGCGTCCTGTGCCTGCTCCTCGCACTCGCCCTGTAGTGCGTGTCACCTGTCTGGCGCCACCTGCGCCGGCTACATGCATCAGGCTTCCAGTGCACCTCCCCAGTCCAGAGCTTCCAGCGACGTTCCCCAGTCCAAAGCTTCCAGCGACATTCCCCAGTCCGGAACCTCCTGAGACGGTCCATGGTCTGGAACCTCCTGAGACGGTCCATGGCCTGGAACCTCCTGAGACGGTCCATGGTCTGGAACCTCCTGAGACGGTCCATGGTCCCGAACCTCCTGAGACGGTCAATGGTCCCGAACCTCCTGAGACGGTCCATGGTCTGGAACCTCCTGAGACGGTCCATGGTCTGGAACCTCCTGAGACGGTCCATGGTCTGGAACCTCCTGAGACGGTCCATGGTCTGGAACCTCCTGAGACGGTCCATGGTCTGGAACCTCCTGAGACGGTCCATGGTCTGGAACCTCCTGAGACGGTCCATGGTCTGGAACCTCCTGAGACGGTCCATGGTCTGGAACCTCCTGAGACGGTCCATGGTCCCGAACCTCCTGAGACGGTCAATGGTCCCGAACCTCCTGAGACGGTCCATGGTCTGGAACCTCCTGAGACGGTCCATGGTCTGGAACCTCCTGAGACGGTCCATGGTCTGGAACCTCCTGAGACGGTCCATGGTCTGGAACCTCCTGAGACGGTCCATGGTCTGGAACCTCCTGAGACGGTCCATGGTCTGGAACCTCCTGAGACGGTCCATGGTCCCGAACCTCCTGAGACGGTCAATGGTCCCGAACCTCCTGAGATGGTCCATGGTCTGGAACCTCCTGAGACGGTCCATGGTCTGGAACCTCCTGAGACGGTCCATGGTCTGGAACCTCCTGAGACGGTCCATGGTCTGGAACCTCCTGAGACGGTCCATGGTCCCGAGACGGTCCATCCTGAGACGGTCCATGGTCCCGAACCTCCTGAGACGGTCCATGGTCTGGAACCTCCTGAGACGGTCCATGGTCCCGAACCTCCTGAGACGGTCCATGGTCCCGAACCTCCTGAGACGGTCAATGGTCCCGAACCTCCTGCGAGGGTCAACGGTCCAGAACCTCAAGCTCCATGGCTGGAGCCTTCCCCTGCGCCGATGCTCAGTCTAAGCACGGCGTCCAGTCCAGTTCCAAGGCCATAGTCTTCTTTGGCTTTGGTGCCTAGTAAAGACACAGCGTTCAGTCCCGCTCCATGGCAGGAGTCTCCATCTGCACCGAGGTCCAGTCCAGGCACAGTGTTCAGCCTGGGTCCCTGGCTGGATCGTTGGATGAGCGGGTACTTTGTCCCGCACCAGAGCCGCCACAGACACTAGACATCCCCCCTAACCCTCCCTTTTTGTTTCAGGTTTAGAGGTCGGAGTCCGCACTTTTTTTTTTGGGGGGGGGGTGTACTGTCACGTCCTGACCATAGAGAGCATTTATTTTCTATGGTAGAATAGGTCAGGGCGTGACTAGGGGTTCTAGTTTATATTTTCTATGTGGGGTTCTAGGTTTATTTTCTATGTTGGTGATTTGTATGAGTCGCAATTAGAGGCAGCTGGTAATCATTCTCTCTAATCGAGAGCATCCTGTCGGGCTGTATCACCGCCTGGTACGGCAACTGCTCCGCCCACATCCGTAAGGCTCTCCAGAGGGTAGTGAGGTCTGCAAACTACCTGCCCTCCAGGACACCTACACCACCCAATGTCACAGGAAGGCCATAAAGATCATCAAGGACAACAACCACCCGAGCCACTGCCTGTTCACCCCGCTATCATCCAGAAGGTGAGATCGGTACAGGTGCATCAAAGCAGGGACCGAGAGACTGAAAAACAACTTCTATCTCAAAGCCATCAGACTGTTAAACAGCCACCACTAACATTGAGTGGCTGCTGCCAACATACTGACTCAACTCCAGCCACTTTAATAATGGAAATTGATGGAAATTGATGTAAAAATTTATCACTAGCCACTTTAAACAATGCCACTTAATATAATGTTTACATACCCTACATACCTCATCTCATATGTATATGTATATACTGTACTCTATATCATCTACTGCATCTTGCCATCGTTATGTAATACATGTATCACTAGCCACTTTAAATTATGACACTTTATGTTTATATACCCTACAATACTAATTTCATATGTATATACTGTACTCTATACCATCTACTGCATCTTGCCTATGCCGTTCTGTACCATCACTCATTCATATATCTTTATGTACATATTCTTTATCCCTTTACACTTGTGTGTATAAGGTAGTAGTTGTGGAATTGTTAGGTTAGATTACTCGTTGGTTATTACTACATTGTCGGAACTAGAAGCACAAGCATTTCACTACACTCGCATTAACATCTATTCACCATGAGTATGTGACAAATAAAATGTCATTTGAATTGATTTGATTTAATTAGGGATTATACTTAAGTCAATGTTTTTTCCACCTGTGGGTTATGGGATATTGTTTATGTTTAGTTACTGCATTGTTGTCACATTTAGTTTATTCTTTATTGTTTTGTCTTTTCTAAGTTTCACTGTCTAATAAATATGTGGAACTCTACGTACTGCACCTTGGTCCGTCTATACTAACGAATGTGACAATCATCCAATTCGCATGCTATTATACGACCGGGTAAGACATATGATAGTATACGTGCTATAATTCATATTATATTTTACGACCGCTATTCCATTCATAAAGTAACGTAACATTATATGGCATACTAAATGGACTATCACAGATGTATGTACAGAATAATACAAATTCCGCTGACACCACATTGCTCAGATACCCAGCTCACAGTGCACGTGCACACACACATATGCTCACACACCACCAGTGAATAAGCAAGTAAAATAAAGAGGGCTGAAGTGGGAGCGGGATTCGTGGTGGTAGTCAGCAGTGTTTTATTGCACGTTTAAAGAGTACCTCTCCCCAGTTCACTGTCGTCCACTTGGGGCAGTGGTGGCCCCAGCAGCTCCTCTCTTTGCTGGGCTGGGTCAGGTGCTTACAGTTGTCCTCTGAAACAGGTCGACCTGACCTGGTCATACAGCTCACCTTACAGTTCTTCCATCTTTTACCACAGGTGGCAGAGCACTGTAAGAGGAGGGGTTGTACAGAGAACAAATACCAGAACAATGTCAAGTAGTGTATGACTTCAGTGGGAATAGTTTAAATCCCTTTTATCATTCACTTGATTTGTTTTTCAGTCTACTTCTTCTTGAGAACAATATCACACATGTACAGGGCTTCAGAGTGCACAACAGGTTAGGGACATTTTCATAGCAAATACAGTACATAACATGGGATCGTGCATAAGTCATGAGAATTGGTTTGAATCCAAATAAACATAGATTGGACATAGAAATGTCCCACATAGCACTTTGATATTTGATAACGGGAGAGTTTCATTTACTGACATTCACACAAAAAAACATTTGCTACAGTGCATCGTTTTTTGCTTTTTGTGAAAGCAAGCGGAGCGTACAGAAATGTGCGACGGAAGCTGAGGCCCCTTGGTTAAACGGATGAAGTCCATATTAGAAGGTAGAGTCATTTAGAGTTAGTTGCTGCGCTGTGAGCCAAGCATACAGTACACAGTCAGCAGCCACGTTCACATCCAGGGTCATTGAGCAGGCCCAGGTCTAACTCTGTCTGACAAGCAGGCACCCCACACCAGCACCCCCCAGCACAGTCCAGTACTCCCAGGCCTGTGAGTTCAGTGGGGCTGTTGGGTTCGGGTTGGGTAATCAAAGCATGTCAGAGTGTGAGCCCCTGGGGCATTTAAGCCCTGAACAGCACCTGACAAGCAATCCTGTCTCCCAGGCTGTGTGCTACCCGGAAGACCAGAGCCAATCGCATGCAAGAAACAATGAGCCATCAAGCCACATTCAAACAGCCAGAAAGCTGAAGCCTGGAGGAAAAAAGGTAATATAGCTAGCACCTTTCAAAATTAAGGCAACTTTATACTGATATATCACTGATATTATATAAGACTGATTTGTTGCCGGGCTGCTTATCTAAATAGTCAACTAGGTAATCTTGTTAGTTAGCAAGCTAGCTACCCAACAAATTGGGGACGTCATGAGGGCCATTCAGCGATGTTCCCATTAGGTTCCTTAAGTTTTGGTGCAACGTTATCCCACTGAAGTTTGGAGAACACTCCAAGAACATTGGGTGATGGTCCCATGGGAACGTTCTCTGGGGGACTTTTGTGTAGTTCCCTGTAAGTTACCAGGGTGTCGCTGAGGACCATGTCAGGACCTTTTTAGGATGTTCTCAGGACTCATTTACCAGTCCTTGGGACATTGCATAATGGTCCCAAGGGAATGTTCTCTGAGGCACCTATTTATAGTTCCCGGTTTGTCCCGAGGACGTTTTTAGGATGTACTTGGGACGTTGTGTCATGTTCCCCTTGTATCTGTTTTCATGCGGTGAAGGAGAGTCGGACCAAAATGCAGCGTGTAGATTGCGATCCATGTTTAATCAACAAACGTAAACACGAATCAATACAAATACTACAAAAACAAAGAACGAAATGAACGTAATGAAAACCGAAACAGCCTATACTAGTGTAAACTAACACAGCGACAGGAACAAGGACACTAAGGACAATCACCCACGAAACACACAAAGAATATGGCTGCCTAAATATGGTTCCCAATCAGAGACAATGATAATCACCTGACTCTGATTGAGAACCGCCTCAGGCAGCCATAGACTAACGCTAGACATCCCACAAAACCCCAAGACAAAAACACACTGCAATAACCCATGTCACACCCTGGCCTGACCGAATAAATGAAGAATAAACATAATATATTTCGACCAGGGCGTGACACCCCTGAAGTTCCCCTATATGTTCTTGGGACGTTGGTCCCCTGGATATTTTGTCTTGTTCCCGATTTGCCCTTGAGACGTTTTTAGAATGTTCCTTCGACGTTGTGTCATGGTCACCTGGAGGTCTTGTCTAGTTCCTGGTTAGTCATGGGGACATCCTGGGCTGGTGCTGCAGATGGATATATCCGCTAATATAGAACTATTAAAGGCCCAGTGCATAAATTTTGTAAAAAAAAAAACTATTTCAGGGGTTGTTTCAGTACCGGTACTTCCCATGGCTATGACTCCTGAATCACTGGGCGAAAAGTGTCCATATCAGGGGATATCTTTGCATTACACGTTTTTGATATTCTATAGAATATAGTGCATTTCCAATGCATATTAATAGTCTTTGGATATGTTCTACATCCTGAAAAATTCTGATTCCAGATGTGCCTTTAATAAACATATGATATTTTGAGATTACTCCGAATATCACACTTGGACATTTCCTATAGTCGGATATGGACTCATTCAATATCCTGAGATATGTGACATTCTATTTTCTCTCTTCATGTTGACAAAAACTGACTGTATACTGTACATTTCATATCTGTTATTTCTCAGCACATTCAAGATATTATGCTATATCGATTCCAGATATCCTTCTCCTGGCTGAGGTCCATATCAGGACCTTGATATGGTTTTTGATATGCTGAAACTAAGGATGATTTAAGATGCATTTCTGAGTTTTCAGCACATGCTCAATAATTTGACAAAATATGGAATCCATATTTTTCTTTCATGCACAAATTATTTTTGAATTCCCTCCTGATATTGTGCATGGTATGGCCAGATAGAGTCATTAGATATCCTGAGATATCCTGAGACACCTTATTTTCTCTATATGATGACAAATGCTGATAGTAGACATACAGTACCAGTCAAAAATGTGGACACACCTATTCATTCAAGGGTTTTTCTTTAGTTCTACTATTTTCTACATTGTAGAATAATAGTGAAGACATTCAAACCATGTAATAACACATATGGAATCATGTAGTTATAAAAAAGTGTTAAACAAATCTAAATATATTTGAGATACATTAATGTAGCCACCCTTTGCCTTGATGACAGTTTTGCACACTTTCTTAAGTTTGATGTCTTCACTATTATTCCACAATGTAGAAAATAGTAAAAATAAAGAAAAACCCTTGAATGAGTAGGTGTGTCCAAACCTTTGACTGGTACTGTATGTTCTCAGCACATGCAATTCATACTGTATGCTCTTGACTGAGGTCCATTTCAGGATGTTTTTGTTATGCACAAATAAGGACAATTTCTGATATTTCTTTGTTTTTAAGGACATGCTCAAATATTTCACAAATATTAAATCCATGTAATTCTTTCAGACAGTACCTATAGTTTTTGTATTCCCTCTGCATAAAGGCATGGGCAAATTGCAATCTAAAATCACTGTAGCCTAGCAGCAAGAATAACTTGTTTTCTGCCACGCAGTGCCAACTGTCATTTTTGCATTTGTGCGCCACAAATGAGTGTGTATACTGGAGAAACAAAGAAGTGAGAAGCTGTTAAGAAATTACATTGAGTAGCTAATTTGAGATTTGATATTTGGTATTTTATTAGGATCCCTGTTAGCTGTTGCAAAAGCAGCAGCTACTCTTCCTGGAGTCCACACAAGACATGAAACATAATACAGAACATCAGTAGACAAGAACAGCTCAAGGACAGAACTACATACATTTTTTTTTAAAGGCACACGTAGCCTACATATCAATGCATACAGACAAACTACTTTGGTATAATAGGGGAGAGGCGTTGTGCCGCGAGGTGTTGCTTTATCTGTTTTTTTTTAACCCGATTTGCTGTTTATTTGAGCAATATGAGATGGAAGGAAGTCCCATGCAATAAGGGCTCTATACAATACCATATGCTCTCTTGAATTTGTTCTGGATTTGGGGACTGTGAAAAGACCCCTGGTGGCATGTCTGGTAGGATAAGTGTGTGTGTCAGAGCTGTGAGTAAGTTGACTATGTAAACCATTTGGGATTTTCACCACATTAATGTTTCTTATAAAAAGAAGAAGTGATGCAGTCCATTAATCAATGTGTGTTTGAGATATATGTTATTTATCCTAGTAAGTAAAATCAAGAATTTTTGTTTGCCAGCAGCTAGTAGGGCTAGTTAATGAAATGGTCTTCCCTTCAGGGAAAAACATTTTTACCACCAATCAAACCTTAAGGTGACAGTTAACGTTTAAAAAAAATTTAGACTTGTTTTTATTACATGTTCATTTAAGCTAGCTAGCTAATTAGGAACTTGATTAGCTAGCTAGCTTGTTCCAGTTAGTTTTCTCATCATGAATGAACCAGGTAAAGCAGCCACTTTCCCACTGCCACGTTGGATCTGAACTGCAAGGGACCTGCCCTGACGACCCAATCTGCTCACATCGCATCCATCGTCCATAACAAACAGGGCAGTCAGGGGTATTGGGTGCAACTTTTATTTTCTTTTGAATAAATAAAATACTTTTTTTAGCAAAGATTGGCCTACAATGCTGATGTACATGATCCAGTGGGTGAACTGTATTCCTGCCAGGCTGATCAGATTCAACAGCAGCCTCAGAGGCTCATAAGACAGAATTCTACCTTGTTGGCTGTTTCATGAAAAAAACAATTATATCCATATGAATTGGATCAAAGCAATGTGGCATGTATTTGTGTTAAAGATTAAGAATTTATATTCTTGTTCATACAGTGCATTCGGAAAGTATTCAGTCCCCTTGACGTTTTCCACATTTTGTTAAGTTACAGCCTTAATTCTAAAATTGATTCAATTACTTTTTTCCCTCCTCAATCGACACACACCATTATGACAAAGTGAAAACAGGTTTTTAGAAATGTTTGCAAATGTATTACAAATATAAAATAGAAATACCTTATTTACACACGTGTTCAGACACTTTGCTATGAGACTCGAAATTGAGCTCGAGTGCATCCTGTTTCCATTGATCATCCTTGAGATGTTCCTACAACTTGACTGGAGTCAAACTGTGGTAAATTCAATTATTTGGACATTACTTGGAAAGGCACACACCTGTCTATATAAGGCAGCACAGTTGACAGTACATGTCAGATCAAAAACCAAGCCATGAGGTTGAAGGAATTCACGGTAGAGCTCTGAGACAGGATTGTGTCGAGGCACAGATCTGGGGAAGGGTACCAAAACATTTCTGCAGCATTGAAAGTCCCCAAGAACACAGTGGACTTCATGATTCTTAAATGGAAGTAGTTTGGAACCACCAAGACTGGCCGCCAGGCCAAACTGAGCAATCGGGGGAGAAGGGCCTTGGTCGGGGTGGTGACCAAGAACCCAAATGGTCACTCTGACAGAGCTCCAGAGTTCCTCTGGGGAGATGGGAGAACCTTCCAGAAGGACAACCATCTCTGTAGCACTCCCCCAATCAGGCCTTTATGGTAGAGTGGCCAGATGAAAGCCAATCCTCAGTATAAGGCACATGATTGCCTGCTTGGAGTTTGCCAAAAAGTACCTAAAGGACTCTCAGACCATGAGAAATAAGATTATGATGAAACCAAGATTGAACTCTTTGGTCTGAATGCCAAGCTTCACGTCTGAAGGACACCTGGCACCATCCCTACGGTGAAGCATGGTGGTGGAAGCATCATGCTGTGGGGATGTTTTTCAGCAGCAGGGACTGGGAGAATAGTCAGGATCAAGGGAAAGATGAACGGAGCAAAGTACAGAGAGATCCTTGATGAAAACCTGCTCCAGAGCCTTCAGGACCTCAGACTGGGGCGAAGGTTCACCTTCAAGCAGGACAACAAACCTAAGCACACAGCCAAGACAACTCAGGTGCAGCTTCATTCTCTGAATGTCCTTAAGTGGCCCAGCCAATGCCCGGACTTGAACCCGATCAAACATCTCTGAAGAGACCTGAAAAGCTTGAGAGGATCTGCATAGAAGAGTGGGAGAAACTCCCCAAATACAGATGTGCCAAGCTTTTAGCGTCCTGCACAAGAAGACTGCAGCACCCTAGTCGATGGGACGAGGCAGGGGGGCGAGAAGGGGGAACGACTAGTCACCCAGAGAGAGCAGAGAAGGCTCAGAGGGTAGGTATCCTCTCCTTTAGACAAGATGCTGGAAGCCAATGACAAGACGACCATAAAATTCTGTCAATTTTGTGAGGTGCTGCAACCTCTCCTTCTAGAAGCATGAAGAAAAGATGTATTAGAATCCTATCCTATCTCCTAACACCACTTATTGTATATTCATATGTACTGTACATATGTACTGTTGTGCTGCTCTCCAGACTTATGTTGTAGCCCCAAACCCAGACCACCCTAAGGACTTCCCTACCTTAGTTGTGGGAGATGAGTTCTCCTACCAAGACTACAAAGCACTCCCCCAGTTTTCATTAGCCTCCTCTATTTTCTGATTATTTCCCATTGATTCTACATGTTGAATGGCCACTGTTCGTCGACACCCAGCAGGTGATCTACTGCTCACCGCTGACGTTCGTGTTGGTCTGTTTTGTCTTTTACATACTTGAGTTATAGTTAATGGATATTCTACATTATGTACCTCAGTGGTGATATCACAGATGTACAGCTGCAGACTCTGAACATTCAGATCACTCACCACAGCACACAATATTTTGTATTTAACCTTTATTTCACTTATTTACAATGATGGCCTACCTACAATAGGGCTGTGTTTAAACAGGCATCCTAATATTGGTCTTTTGACCAATCAGATCAGATCTTTCGCCAATAATTGGGCCAAAAAATCTAATTGGGCTGCCTGTGTAAATGCAACCTAAGACCATAAAAAATATACTCCCCTGTGATCAGTAACCACTTTCCAGCTCCTGTTCTCAGTTGCTCTAATCTGGCACAATAGAGTGTACAAGAAAGTCATAAGTAGTGAATAGTTATAGCCAGGGGTGTCCATGAACAGAATTCTACTTGTTTTTGTGTAGCACATGCACGGGATGTCAACATTCTTCGAGAAATGACAGAGTCATAACCTGGTCCCAAGTAAATAACTGTCAACGGTCAGTATTAGTGGTGGTATTTATTTTAAAAGGCTGCTCGGAGCAGATATTTAGTGTATGATAATCATGAATGAAATGAGGCCCTCACCACCTGGGGTGGCCCGTCATAAAGTCCAGGACCCAGTTGCACAGCACGGGGTCGAGCCCCAGGGTCTCGAGCCCCAGCGTCTCGAGCTTAATGACGAGTTTGGAGGGTACTATGGTATTGAATGCTGAGCTGTAGTCAATGAACAGCATTCTTAAATAGGTATTCCGCTTGTCCAAATGGCATAGGGGAGTGTGCAGTGTGATGGCAATTGTGTCGTCTGTGGACCTATTTGGGTGGTAAGCAAATTGGAGTGGGTCTAGGATATCAGGTAGGTTGGAGGTGATAAGATCCTTGACTAGTCTTTCAAAGCACTTCATGATGACAGAAGTGAGTGCTACGGGGCGATATTAATTTAGTTCAGTTACCTTAGCTTTCTTGGGAACAGGAACAATGGTGGCCATCTTGAAGCACGTGGGCACAGCAGACTGGGATAAGAATTGATTGAATATGTCCGTAAACACCATAAATGATTCTATGCATTACATTTCTATTGGCAATATTCTGAAACATGCTCTCAAAAGAAAAAAAAAAGTGCTTCTTCTAGACGTCCAGTTTGAGATAGTTTTTTCACAAATGATTTAATCTACAAAACACCTCAACTCCCAAACTGGGCATGAACTGATCCATATCATGCAAAGGTTAAGACATCTGAACAGTGCCTCGCTCAGAAGGATCTTCATCAACAAGCAGATTGACATGTTAGTGATACAGTTCAGGATCATTCTGGTTTGCTTAGCATATTTCTACTAGTTGGTAAACAAGCAGGCAATGAGCATCTACTTCTGAAATGGCTCTTTATTCCCACTACCTATGGCCAGGACTAGTTGTGCACTATACAGGGTATATAGAGTATCATTTTAAGACACACACCCTTGATGTTATACTTTTGTTACATGATATGAACAGTACAATATAAAAAAGTGCCTTGTGATTAAAAGGGTTGGCAAATTTATTTCAAACTTGCCAAACATGGCTTACGTCTTAATCATATCTTCCCATTCACAGTTAGAGACTGTTAGAGACTGTTAGAGACACTTAATAAACAATTGACTGGACTGGTTCAAGTAAAATAAATCCCTTTTAAGAAATTAAAACAAAATCTCAATTTGCTGGAGCTGTAGGTCGACTGGGCTCCTATAGAACTCTTTTAGAATTCCAGAACCCCAGGCTCAGCATAGTAGAGGAGCTCTGGCTTTGGGTATGGAGTGACTGGAGGGACAAAATGCATACAGTTACACACATGCAGAGAGAAATGGGACCATATCATATCATATACCGCATAACCTCAGTAATAATACATTGTCTTCTTTTCATTAAAGACCCTAAAGAGGGATTAAGAATGACACAATATGCAATAGTTTACTATGCATGCAGTCTGTCCATTTAATCTTAATAAGAGGTTGAATCCAAAGAAAGGAGTTGAGGCGATAGGTGGGCTTGCCTTCTGAGGGGCAGGTTGCCTGTTTAGGTTGAGCAGGTTGCTTGTGCTGACAGGGCTGGACTGCGTTGACTGTGTTGTTGTTGGCTGTGTCTTTATGGCAGCCACTGGGACACTGGCCACTACCTGCATGCATCATAGAGACCCGGCTAGCTTGGAGTGGCACAGGGAGGCAGCAGATAGAAGGGAAGGGGTTAAATGATTCAACATGGAACCATGAATAGCAGCATCCTGACTTATGAGCCTCTGAGTCTGCTATTGAATCTGATCAACCTGGCTGGAATAGCGCTCACCCACAGTATCATATGCATCATATGAATTCCGAGCTGATTGGGCGGAATGTAAATTGGAGTGGGTAAAGGGTTTTTGGGATTATGGTGTTAATGTGAGCCATTACCAGCCTTTCAAAGCACTTCATGGCTACGGACCTGAGTGCTACGGGTCTGTAGTCATTTAGGCAGGTTGCCTTAGTGTTCTTGGGCACAGGGACTATGGTGGTCTGCTTGAGACATGTTAGTATTACAGACTCAATCAGGGACATGAAAATGTCAGTGAAGGCACCAGCCAGTTGGTCAGCACATGCCCGGAGCACACGTCCTGGTAATCCGTCTGGCCCCATGGCCTTGTGAATGTTGACCTGTTTAAAGGTCTTGCTCACATCGGCTACGGAGAGTGTGATCACACAGTTGTCCGGAACAGCTGATGCTCTCATGCATGCCTCAGTGTTGCTTGCCTCGAAGCGAGCATAGAAGTAATTTAGCTCATCTGGTAGGCTTGTGTCACTGGGCAGCTTGCGGCTGTGCTTCCCTTTGTAGTCTGTAATAGTTTGCAAGCCCTGCCACAAAGGACGAGCGTTGGAGCCGGTGTACTTAGCCCTGTATTGGGGATTTGCCTGTTTGATGTTTTGTTGGAGGACATAGCAGGATTTCTTATGAGCTTCCTGGTTAGAGTCTCACACCTTGAATGCGGCAGCTCTACACTTTAGCTCAGTGCGAATGTTGCCTGTAATCCATGGCTTCTGTTGAGGTATGTATTGATAAAGCCAGTGACTGATGTGGTGTATTCCTCAATGCCATCGGAAGAATCCTGGAACATGTTCCAGTCTGTGCTAGCAAAACAGTCCTGTAGTTTAGCATCTGCTTCATCTGACCATTTTTTTTATAGACCGAGCCACTGGTGCTTCCTGCTTTAATTTTCGCTTGTAAGCAGGAATCTGGAGGATAGAATTGTGGTCAGATTTAACAAATGGCAGGCGAGGGAGAGCTTTGTATGCTTCTCTGTTTGTGCACTACAGGTTATCTAGAATTGTTTTCCCTCTGGTTGCTCATTTAACATGTTGATAGGAATTAGGTAAAACTGATTTAAGTTTCTCTGCATTAAAATCCACAGCCACTAGGAGCGCCGCCTCTGGGTGAGCGGTTTCCTGTTTGCTTATTTCCTTATACAGCTGACTGAATGCGGTCTTATTGCCAGCATCCGTCTGTGATTGTAAATAAACAGCCACGAAAAGTACGGATGAAAACTCTCTTGGCAAGTAGTGTGGTCTACAGTTTATCATAAGATACTCCAATTCAGGCGAGCAAAATAAGACTTCCTTAGAATTCATGCACCAGCTGTTGTTTACAAATATGCACATACCTTGTCTAATTTATTGTTCGGTAACGGCTGCTTTCCCACTCGCCGTCTGTGGATCCTTACGAGGCTCTGTGTCCTCTGTACCTGCGTCTCTTTCTCTTGCCAATGACGGGGATGTTGGCCTTGTCGGGTGTTCGAAGTACATCCTGTGTGTCCTGCTTGTTGAAGAAAAACTCTGTCTAATTCAAGGTGAGTGATCGCTTTCCTGAGATCCAGAAGCTCTTTTTTGCCGTACGATATGGTAGCAGAAACATTATGTACAAAATAAGTTGCAAATAATGAGAAAACCCCCCCACATTATAGCACAATTGGTTAGGCGCCCGTAAACTGCTGCCACTTCCGGCGCCAGTTGTCTTAATTTTGAAAGATACAAGCTATATTACCTTTTATCCTCTAGGCTTCAGCTTTCTGGCTAGGTTTGAATGTAGCTTCATTGCTCGTTGTTCCTTGCATGCGACTGGCTTTGGTCTTGGGGGTGGCACACAGCCTGGGAGACAGGTTTGCTTGTCAGGCACTGTTCAGGGCTAAAATGCCCCATGAGCAGTGTAGAGTTGCAAGTACAGATAGGATGCGACAGGCTCTCGGTTGAACAAGTAAGTATCCCAGCATGGCGCACTGCACTGCTCAGTGAGGGACCGCGCTGGACAGGAACCCACGACAACCTTTCACCTCATTTAGGAGAGGGAGGGCGGGGCTAAATGTCCCCAGGGTCCAGAGGACAACAACTGGAAGTTACTTCCCACCGGAAATTACTGTAGAAGTGAGCACTTTGTGAATGGATTTGTTTTATATGCAATATACACTAGTATTAGCATTTCATTTTATATTAACAAATGAAAACAAAAGCACAAAATGAAAAGGAATGACAAATCTAAAGTTACTAAAATCATTTAATTTAAAGCTGCAATATGTAACATTTTGGGACCACCAAATTCACATAGAAATTTGAGGTATAGATCTGCCATTCTCTTTGAAAGCAAGTCTAAAAAGTAGCATATTTATTCTGTTTTGTTCAGTTTGGTACACCAGGATCAAACAGCTGAAAATACAATATTTTTGGTTATTGAAAAGATATTTCACAGCGGTTTAGATGGTACAGTGATTCTCTACACTTTGATTGTTTTATCACATGAACTGAAATGAAGCGAACTATCAGAATTGTAGCATATTGCATCTTTAAGAGATGGAGAATGACATAATCAAATAAAAAATTATGCCAAAACACCAACAATGCGTGGTTACTCTCTGTACCGCACTATACTGTACATTTGAAAAATGTTTGTTCTAATGAATTTCAATAAACATAAGGGAGACCATTTTAATGTATGTACTGTAATGTAATGTATACATGTCTTTCTGTGAGGAGCCCCCCATTACATTTTGGTGTTTTGGCTTAAGGCTAATTTCAATCAGATTGTTTTAGCGGTGTTGGAAGTGGAACTGCGTTAAAGCTGTTAAATTCACAAGCAGCTCATTGTGTGACCTTATTGTGTATAATGCCATCGGATGCAACAAAACCACACCTGACTATAATCCGACAAATCCTATGCAGTTGGATTAAAGTTCATGCAGCCGTGTTACAAGTTCAAACACTTGAATTTGACTGATAGGCATAAATCCCCCACATCCAAATTAACATGAAAACATGCATTAGCCTATCATCAATGGTTTGACATTAGAAAGTAATTATTTCTAACATCGATAGACCTACACTTTCTAGCTCCGTTTTGAGCTTCTAACACGGAAGGGATAATAAGGAAGGGTGTTTTTTTGCACACAAGAAAAGCCGCTCACCGATATGTCAGCTCATACCACAGTTACACCTCCAAAACATCTGCTATGCGGATGTCGGCCAACGTTGGTTAACGCTCGATCTGATTTAATCTAGGCCTTTATCTCCAGATGTTCCTCACATGCACAAATCTGTATCAGCTGTTATTGGGCCCAGCAGTGCGTGGTTCTGTTACCAGTTACAGTTAGCCCTCCTTTATAAGTACCACTTGAGGCCAGCCATCAGTCTGCATGAGGACTCTAAGAGCATGCAGGCCACTTCTACTTTTAAGGTGCTCTTATTGCCCATATATGGTGTTTTAGGTAACATTCCAATTTAGATACTATTGTTTTACCCACGAGCAGGCATTACAGTGGTGTTTGGAATTAGGATTTAGGTAGACACAGAGAGCAGACACACAGGCTAGGATCATGGTACTGGAGGGCCGTTTAGGAGAAATAGTATAATACAAAGGCTTAAATAATTTAATAAAAGGCATTTACAACAAAGGGCAGGCAGTCAGACGGTGCTGCTTTTCAAATATCAGATCATTCCTCAAGGTTTTATATACTCTTTAACTGAGCTTTCCAGATATTTTACTCTGCTCCAATAACTTGCTATTACCTTGGATTTCAATCATTACAGCACTGTCACTAAGCACCAGTTAGTGAACACAAGTAAATCACCATCCAATTCTCTATATCCACAAACGATATGGGTGTCAACTGGACACCTTTTTACATGCAGTTAGTTAATGTGATTCATGCAGAAATTTACCCAACAACCATTACATAAACTAGACACTATAGCCTTGTTTATACCTGTCACTACCAAGTATGTATTGATCTTGTCAACTTTCTTATTGTGCCCACATCTTCAGAAATGCATGTATGCATGGTATTAAAATGTGTCTTATCTGTCCACTGGTTCTGCATTGTGACCAGAGTTTCTGGTCTCTCCCTATGCAACTTATTTGACAGATTAATTGACAGATATTTATTTATTTATTTTAAGACACATATTGAAGACTTAAGTCAGTAGTGCCACATGTCAATGATTTTAGAGAACAGGATAATGATTTAAATGGTTTCACTGTCCAGATGCGTCTACACTTGTAAGATTTCCAGACACAATGTGTGCCTGACAACCTTTAGAGATGGTCAGGAAGAGCGGATCACAATCAGATCACAATGCATCTTTCAATCATCTACACCTGTTTAGAAATGTGGGCACAATCAGAATCTGGACAAGATCAGGACAAAGGTTGTATTATGGCAACCAGGTATAAATGGGCTTATATTTTAGCATGCTCTGAGTGAAATTTATATATTGATATCAATGTAAAGTGTAATCATCACAAAACTACCTTTAATCTACAACACAATTTTCAACTATCACACTATTTTCAACTATCATGCAGTCAGACGCAATTCGATTGTACCATTCAAATCAGATGCATTTATTTACAGTGTCAAATATAACAATGCCCCGGACAGACAGCAAGTTGTGCCTAAAATAAACCACATTCCAAAGTCTGCATTCCGTCCCGGAATTAAAGGCGACTGGGCCTTCCGGGCCGCCACAGACAACAGGGCTTTCCCGGCTTTTTTTCCTTGGATCACAGCCCTTTCCCAGAAGTCCATCCATGCTGATTAGCTGTACAGCGAAGGGGCCCATCCCAGATCAAATGTGACCCTTGTCTTTCTGATGGGTTTTCATTTGAGTCACTGTCACCAGCCCCCCACCATCAGAACAAAGTCATCAACCCACATTGGGCGAGGGGGGACTGGCGAGGGGCGGATGAGGGGGCAATGTAGTTGTAGAGCACGTGTTGCCAGGCACACAAAAAAAACATGTCAGGCATGAGGAGTGAATAAGCGCAGTAAGTGGGGGATCCATCTTGTCAGTGTTGCTCAAATAGGTCACTGGGGCCCTGGCCTCATAAGACAAGATATTGCTCAGTGATTTGTACATTTTCATTCACTGAAAACACCCATTTCCAAACACCAGTTAGTGAGCTCGAGTAATGCTCTCTGTAGAGGTAATTTCCTATTTAATCCATAGTAGGTAATTTGGTTAATTATAATGATCACTTCCACGTTCCTAGTGTAATTAGTGTAAAGTCTGAAGGAAATCATCTTAATTAAAGCACAGACTTGTAGATTAGATTTTTAACAGGACTACAAGCTTGCCTGTGGTAGTGTAAGTGAATGTGTTTGCTTCACTATTACTGTTTCCTCATGGCAATTATCTAATTTAATGAAACTATTTTTAGAAACCAGTGTCCCAGAGTGTACGTTTATCAGTTTTTTCCCTAGACACTAGTTCTCCTGTAACTAAGATGAGCTCAAGAGCGCAGATGTTTTGCCTCTCTTCTCCATACAGATGTATAGAGTTCGCAACATTTTATCTGTGCCATTACGGCATCTGCATCTCCATTTAAAGTAGTCCATCTTCTTCTGCTTTTGATGTTTGAAAAACGTGTTTAAGCTAATATTGGTAATTTACCACCACCTGCAATGCTGGATTCTTGAACCAAAGCATGTGTGTCATGAATTTATTGTGGCTACTAGATGGCAGTCATATAGCTTAACGCCATTTACAAACTAGGCTAACCAATTTGAAGAAGATAATGTTCTGATCATTGGCTGATTACTCCCAACCCATAGGAATCCCCACCCAGTTGGCTACATTAAAATGGCAGAAGCCCTCAATGGCAATGAGTGCTTCCACCTATTATCTTCTCTCATATGAGCTTCATTTTTCACTTTAGACAGTCATGGAATACAACTACCTAGCTGTATGCTACATAAACTAGAGGATAGACTTGAAAGAAAATCCATATAAATGTCACGCCCTGGTCGATATATATTATGTTTATTCTTCATTTATTCGGTCAGGCCAGGTTGTGACATGGGTTATTGTGGTGTGTTTTTGTCTTGGGGTTTTGTGGGATGTCGAGCGTTAGTCTATGGCTGCCTGAGGCGGTTCTCAATCAGAGTCAGGTGATTATCGTTGTCTCTGATTGGGAACCATATTTAGGCAGCCATATTCTTTGTGTGTTTCGTGGGTGATTGTCCTTAGTGTCCTTGTTCCTGTCGCTGTGTTAGTTTCACTAGTATAGGCTGTTTCGGTTTTCGTTACGTTCATTACGTTCTTTGTTTTGTATTGATTCGTGTTTACGTTTTTTTGATTAAACATGGATCGCAATCTACACGCTGCATTTTGGTCCGACTCTCCTTCACCGCATGAAAACCGTTACAATAAATTGATGTTTTGGAACTTAATTTGAGCATAAGCAATCGTTCGTGATAGTTCATGAACATGATCTTTTACAGTAAATGAAATAAATGAAATACACTTTTTAAGAGCACCTCTAGTTAATATTAATCGTTACCTCTCTGTGAGCTAACATAAATTCAGCAAGTTCATATAAAATTAAATATTGACATGACATTATAATGAAGTAGAAATAAATACAGATCATTATATAAACATACACAAATGTATTTGAAACCCGAACTGATACTTCCATATGGAATGAGAGGCATAGAGTGCTTTATTTCTAGAGTCAGTTGGTATCAAACACATTGTAAATGCATCTTCATGCATATACTGTATAACTGTGTTTTGCCATTTATTCTACAAATCAAATTATCGACAATTTCACAGTGACATGAGACTTATGTGCATGTGGAGTTGTATCAAGTAGTGTAAAAAGTTACTCACACTCTTTTTGGATTCATCATAATCAACCCAAACCTTATGGTTCCTTTTCATTACTCATATTAGAGATAGTTAGAAATGATCGTTTTCTTTAGTGAACAATGTGTAGTGAGAAATACACTCACTGCCTGCTTGAGAGCTGTGTTAACAGACCCTTAAAATAAGGTGTGATGTCTGCAATGTATGCACAGACATTAATGACCAGGAGGTTACAATTAGCCTTAGAAATGACTGGGTGGGCTCCAGGCAGAGGTTGCATCTTTACCACAGATCCAAGATCAGCTTTCACTACCCCAATTTCACTCGTAGCCATTGAGGTTGAACAAAACACAGACCCTAGATCATGATGAATGTGAATGAGGATGCAGCCCTCCGGCAGAAGATTATAGGTGGGTGGGGAGTGATGTTAGAAGAGAATGAGGTAGAAACATACGACTGGCTCAGAAGATGACCTCCAGGTATATAGAACACTATAAACTCTCCCTGTGGTCGCAGGCACTAACTGTGTGTTCACAAAGCTAGGACATGGGGCATTCTCTTTGAGCTCCAACAGACAGAGGTTTGGTGGTGAATAAATCGAACACACTTAAAAAATGATCTTTACCTTTTTAAAAACCACAACACATGTTCACCTAACATTACAATATTTTCAAGGGACATAATCAATAATCAACTCGGTGTAAAAAAACATGACCAAAAAAAGAATATAAACAACTTCTCAAAACACCAGTTTACATACATTTCTCTATGTCACAATAAACAGTTTATGACCCTAAGTTTGAAATAAAATATATAGTGGTTCTTTGATGTTTATATCTCATTTCTCCCTTGTTTTGCAACAGCACCATTGTAAGTACAAGTTAATGGCTAGTTGAGTTGTGTTTGTTCCAAGTGAGGTATGGTTGAGCATAGCATATTTTTACATGTGTATTGAGCACTGGTGATCGCACCAAAATAAACTATTTACAAAAGCGAATATATAGACATATCTAACATGACATAAATACACTCATATCAAGCACCTTTTGAGCAGTGGGCCTTGGACCTACTGGTTGGGCCGGGTTCTTATGTCTGTGCTAGTAAAAAGGAAGGAATCTGGGTCAAGACTTCAAGCTGTGGTAAAATGACTATTATACAGAAGAATCACATAATTGATCAAATACTACAGTTATCACTTTATTCTACAGTCCTATTTCAGCTGGTGTTGACTTAGTCTTAACTGAGAAACACTATTGTTTCTTTTTAAGAATTTAGCATTTAGCATCACTTACATTACTAATTAGTAATCATTAGGTCCTTATCATGTAGTTACCATTTACAATGACATTTCTGAATAAATAGCAGGTAAATAGTGGACTGTAAAATAAGGTGTAAACCGACGATGATTAGTAAATTCTCTATAAAAACTGCATGTGCCTTAAAGGGGCAATCTGCGATTGCTACATCCATTAAAATGTTTTTTTTTGGGTCATTCTATATAGCCATTGATTCTTGAAGAACATAATTTATATTAACTAAGGAACTTAGTTTAACTGTCTAATCCCATCAGAACCGAAAATATAACCTTTATTTACTTCTTTGTTCGTAAACAATGTAATTGTAAACAAAACACTGTATAACCTCAAAACATGGTTAAAACTAGAATTTTCATGTCATGGATGGTCAGTCCTTGCATCCATAGCTCTGTTTATGCAATTAAGAGTGGTTACCTTTATCCGGCCCCACCCCTTAGATGTTTACCGAAACAGAGTTGGGGGGGGCGCTTTGTTATTGTTTGAACTGCTTATTACACACTTTAAGACAAATTACATTTTTACAGTTATGATGGTCAATAAAGCTTTAGCATCAGAATGATGTACCCATCTCTAGAGTACATAAAAACTCAAAAAGAGTATGAATAGCAACAACACTCGAGTATATGTCCATTCTTTGGGTGTCAACAAAAAACAAACAATGCATCTTAAACTCCTGATATACAGAAACATTGATCAATATTTGCATATGAACAACGAATGACTAAGTGTGCGAATACAAAGAGCAATAACAGAAACGTTGGATGTCAATTCTATATACATAGGAAACAAAGAAGAAAATCTCTTAAGTAATAAATTATCTTTTAAATCAATATTTTACAAACTAGCTTTGATTCTGATACAAATTGATCCTGAATTTTTAACACTAAGACTGATAACAGAGAAAGTGTTCTTATGGTCACAACTGTCAATTAAGCTTTTCATATGTTGTACTTTTTGGTGTGTTGTGTGTGTTGTGTGTGTGTCCTGTCTCTTATGTGGAACAGAAATCAATTCCCAACGGTCTCTAGAAGGATGACAAGTCTCTGGTGCCAAGGGAAGGGTAACAGTGAAATGGAAAGTGGAACTCTGTGTGTAGTGAAATGAGAGGACTTTTAAAAAAGATGGCGGAAGAAAATGTGTATATTTACGAGCGTACCGAGCTCCATGGGTCTGTGCTCCAATGGGGGTTAGACGGGCACGCATGAGTATTGCACTGCTCACGGTCGGGCGGTTTTTCTAGAATCTCACAGCTCAGATCGTTAAAGCGTTCTCCATTGGGCCTCTGACACGCCACCAGCCGTGTCTTTATTCCTCCACCACACGGCTTGGTACACTGCAGGACAGAGCAGGTGAAAGAATAGTGTGTAAACAGAGTCAGGACAGTTGATTCACTCCATTGTCACAATACAGTTATCTATTACCTCTGACCTTTAACCCCTCACCTCCAGGTACATGATGACATACAGCCTTGCAAAGCAATTTCAGAAGAATGGACTTGTAGAATAACAACTGCTATGATAACGCCAATGTTCATAACAAAGAGATGATGCATTCAAAGTGTGACTAATCCCCCTTAGTGTATCAGTGCTGTAGGACGGCTTAAGTTCTCTCACCTCTCCCCAGTTCCCATAGACCCACTGTGGACAGGGTCCGGACTCACAAGAACGCTGCTCGATGGGTTTGGAGCGATCTTCACAGTTGTTGGCAGCATAACCATTCTCATCTTGGCACACCACCGCACGCCTCTGGAAGCCACCCGCACACGTGCTCGAGCACTGATGTCACAGGGAGAAGAACACAGAGTGAGACAAATGGTTCACACACTCTCACACGTATAGGTATGTATGCACTAACTCAGAGACAGGCAAGTAGACATTCAAACACTAATACACATACAGTGGGGCAAAAAAGTATTGTCAGCCAACAATTGTGCAAGTTCTCCCACGTAAAAAGATGAGAGAGGCCTGTAATTTTCATCATAGGTACACTTCAACTATGACAGACAAAATGAAAAAAAAAATCCAGAAAATCACATTGTAGGATTTTTAATGAATTTATTTGCAAATTATGGTGGAAAATAAGTATTTGGTCAATAACAAAAGTTTATCTCAATACTTTGTTATATACCCTTTGTTGGCAATGACAGAGGTCAAATGTTTTCTGTAAGTCTTCACAAGGTTTTCACACACTGTTTCTGGTATTTTGGCCCATTCCTCCATGCAGATCTCCTCTAGAGCAGTGATGTTTTGGGGCTGTTGCTGGGCAACTCCCTCCAAAGATTTTCTATGGGGTTGAGATCTGGAGACTGGCTAGGCCACTCCAGGACCTTGAAATGCTTCTTACGAAGCCACTCCTTTGTTACTTTTTTGCCCCACTGTACATTCATGAGCATGTATGGACACAATAACAAAAACATGTTCAAACACATCCATGCAAATGTATGGTGCTCATCTATGCACTCATAACTCACTGAGACAAGGGGATCCTGCAATAATACATTTACCCAGAGTCACAGTGTCACATATTGTAGACCTTTGCACATATAGACATCAGCTACAACGAAACAAGCGCACATATAAACTCTCACTCACCATTAATAAATACAAACACACCAACCTACAGTGTGTGAAAAAAGTTCCCCACTGACAGACAGTGTACAAAACCACACATACATCTTTCTGGCAAGGGTCCGATTGACGGCAGAGACTATGTGCTTTGGGAAACTGGATGGATAATGTACTGCTATATTAAGACACATATCCTCAAGAAGAAAATAACTCTTGATATTTCCTATGATCCATTAAATAACACCAGCTATTTGGGGACACAGATTGTTGTGCAACTATAATAACCCAGTTTTTAATAACAAATGTACAATAGGCTATTAACCGCCGAAGCCATCAGCACAACTCATTGACCTTAGTCAGGGGTAGGCAACTAGATTCAGCCGCGGGACAATTTTTGTTGGAGCAGATGGTCAGGGGCCCGGAACCTAATTATAATAATTTATACACTGCAAATTGACCACAACTCAGCCCAAAAAGGGATTATATTTGAAAATAACAATAATTTTATACCTTGATAACATTGAGACACGAACATGTCATTTTTAAAATGTATTAGAATACTTAGGAACAGTTTTCCTAAATTAAACACATTTTTAAGAATATTCCTGGTGATTTTAGTCTTTTTTGACCAAAACTACAATCTATCCATTCCCCAAAAATCAGTAAGAGACTTTTTAAAATCCATCGGGCCACCTGTTGCCGACCCCTGATATAGGTTGTATTCATTAATTCAATGTTAAGGACCCTAGGACTGCAAGATGATTGTAAATGGTTAATAAGAAATTCACCGCTCCCCAGGGTCCTGTCCTCCATTGGTGGGCCTGGGTTCGTCCTCCGCTGCGCCCATCGGCAGCTGTGGGCAGGTTGTTGCGGACGCCCCCGCTGGGCGAGGGGAAGGGTCGAGAATCACTGGAGCGGAGAGCAGGGCAATGGGACATGGCACACTCCTGCTCTGTGGCTGGACGGTCATCAGGGTCACACTCCACCACATCCACTATCTGGTCACTGAGATTCAAACACACCACCTGGCGAGTGGTCTTCCCCTGCCCGCAGGATACAGAGCACTGTACACACACACGCACACGCACGCGCACGCGCACACGCACACGCACACGCACACGCACACGCACACACACACACACACACACACACACACACACACACACACACACACACACACACACACACACACACACACACACACACAGGCACACACAGTAAGACAAACAACATACAAACACAAACAAACAATGCCGTGGCAGCTTAGGTCAGTGTCTTGTCGCTTTAAACATGGCTGACACAAACAGAAAGTGTAGTTACAGTACTTTAAGGGACCCAATTTGTCAGATCAGTGGAACTTTTAACAGGCACTGATCAGTGGAACTTTTAATATGCCTATGTACAAGCTAAAACTACAACACTGAGGCTGCTTTAAAAGTTGGGTCTCATAACGGTAGAACACAGTCATTAAACTTCATGAACTAACTGGCCCATCCATCCGCCATGCCATTCTGTAGTTATCACCCCCTCCATCAGATATAATTTCCGGTTCCATTCCATATCAAGAGTGTCTAAAGGGAACTTTCAGAGTCAGATCTGTCTCTTTCTCTCTGCTTCTGTTTGCTGTGGCCTTGGGCTGAGCTGCTTCCTGTCTGCCTGGAGGTCACTGAGTCGCTCTGGCATAAATAAGCAGTCAGGAAGACTCTCCCAGTCACACGCTGTTTATATACAGTGGGGAGAACAAGTATTTGATACACTGCCGATTTTGCAGGTTTTCCTACTTACAGTACAAAGCATGTAGAGAAAAGAAAATCACATTGTATGATTTTTAAGTAATTAATTTCCATTTTATTGCATGACATAAGTATTCAATACATCAGAAAAGCAGAACTTAATATTTGGTACAGAAACCTTTGTTTGCAATTAAAGAGATCATACATTTCCTGTAGTTCTTGACCAGGTTTGCACACACTGCAGCAGGGATTTTGGCCCAAACTTCCATACAGACCTTCTCCAGATCCTTCTGGTTTCGGGGCTGTTGCTGGGCAATACGGACTTTCAGCTCCCTCCAAAGATTTTCTATTGGGTTCAGGTCTCCAGGACCTTGAGATGCTTCTTACGGAGCCACTCCTTATTTGCCCTGGCTGTGTGTTTCGGGTCGTTGTCATGCTGGAAGACCCAGCCACGACCCATCTTCAATGCTCTTACTGAGGGAAGGAGGTTGTTGGCCAAGATCTCGCGATACAAGGCCCCATCCATCCTCCCCTCAATATGATGCAGTCGTTCTGTCCCCTTTGCAGAAAAGCATTCCCAAAGAATGATGTTTCCACCTCAATGCTTCACGGTTGGGATGGTGTTCTTGGGGTTGTACTCATCCTTCTTCTTCCTCCAAACACGGCGAGTGGGGTTTAGACCAAAAAACTCTATTTTTGTCTCATCAGACCACACGACCTTCCCCCATTCCTCCTCTGGATCATCCAGATGGTCATTGGCAAACTTCAGACGGGCCTGGACATGCGCTGGCTTGAGCAGGGGGACCTTGCGTGCACTGCAGAATTTTAATCCATGACGGCGTAGTGTGTTACTAATGGTTTTCTTTGAGACTGTGGTCCCAGCTCTCTTCAGGTCATTGACCAGGTCCTGCCGTGTAGTTCTGGGCTGATCCCTCACCTTCCTCATGATCATTGATGCCCCACGAGGTGAGATCTTACATGGAGCCCCAGACCGAGGGTGATTGACCATCATCTTGAACTTCTTCCATTTTCTAATAATTGGGCCAACAGTTGCTGCCTTCTCACCAAGCTGCTTGCCTATTGTCCTGTAGCCCATCCCAGCCTTGTGCAGGTCTACAATTTTATCCCTGATGTCCTTACACCCTCTCTGGTCTTGGCCATTGTGGAGAGGTTGGAGTCTGTTTGATTGAGTGTGTGGACAGGTGTCTTTTATACAGGTAACAAGTTCAAACAGGTGCAGTTAATACAGGTAATGAGTGGAGAACAGGGGGGCTTCTTAAAGAAAAACTAACAGGTCTGTGAGAGCTGGAATTCTTACTGGTTGGTAGGAGATCAAATACTTATGTCATGCAAAAAAAAGTTTGAATTTCCATATCTCACAGTTGAAGTATACATATGATAAAAATTACATACCTCTATATGCTTTGTATGTAGGAAAACCTGCAAAATCGGCGTATCAAATACTTGTTCTCCCCACTGTATCTATCTATCTGTGTGTGTGTGTGTGTGTGTGTGTGTGTGTGTGTGTGTGTGTGTGTGTGTGTGTGTGTGTGTGTGTGCATGGTGGCCATAGCTGCAGCATGGTGGGAGTATGACTAGTCTGGTGAGAAAAATCTGTAAACCACAAGGATCCTAGCCCCTCTCCACAGCCCGTCACTCAATCCTCCCTCTATCCCTCACACTTCCCTCCATCCCTCACGCCTCCCTCCAGCCCCATGCTTACCTCTATCCCTCACACCTCATTCCATCCTTCATGCCTTCCTCACGCCTCCCTCACGCCTCATTCCATCCTTCACGCCTCCCTCTCGCCTCATTCCATCCTTCATGCCTCCCTCACGCCTCCCTCCATCCCTAACGCCTCCTTCCATCCCTAACACCTCACTTCATCCCTCACACCTCCATACCTTATGCCTCCCTCTATCCCTAACGCCTCCTTCCATCCCTCACGCCTCCTTCCATCCCTCACGCCTCCTTCCATCCCTCACGCCTACCTCCAGCCCCATGCCTACCTACCTCCATCCCTCACACCTCATTCCATCTTTCATGCATCCCTCACGCCTCGTTCCATCCTTCATGCCTCCTTCACGCCTCCCTCTTGCCTCAGTCCATCCTTCATGCCTCCCTCCATCCCTAACGCCTCCCTCCACCCCTCACGTCTCCATCCCTCACACCTCCCTCCACCCCTCACACCTCCCTCCACCCCTCACGCCTCCCTCCATCCCTAACGCCTCCCTCCACCCCTCACGTCTCCATCCCTCACACCTCCCTCCACCCCTCATGCCTCCCTTCACCCCTCACTCCTCCCTCCATCCCTCACGCCTCCCATCCACCCCTCACGCCTCCCTCCACCCCTCACACCTCCCTCCATCCCTCACGCCTCCCAACCACCCCTCACGCCTCCTTCCACCCCTCCCTCCAGCCCTCATGCCTCCCTCCACCCCTCACACCTCCCTCCACCCCTCACGCCTCCCTCCACCCCTCACGCCTCCCATCCACCCCTCATGCCTCCCTCCACCCCTCACGCCTTCTACCATCCCCCTGCCAACCAAACACCCCTGAGCCTGTTTTATCACCTCCTCCCCTTGGACCAGAGAAACACCCAATCACACAAAGTCATTATGAATTGTGGTCTGAAAAGCACAAAACACAGCTAAATACACTTCAGATATTATAGGCCACTGAGCTGGCTAGAAATACAAGTGAATGAACAGTGCAGAGAGAGCATATAATGGTTGACAGATTTCCCAGATCTCCCTCTAGAAGAACTGTTCACAAAGGTTAAAGACTATAGCAATGGAGGAAAACACCGTAGCCACAAGACCCTCTAGGATTGTCAAATATTAAGTGGATATTGTATACATTCAATATATTTTAAGTGTACACAGTATATGCATTTAACATGGTGGTTGAGTGAAAGACAGTAGTTACTTACTGATGTCCATTCTAGGACCTTCCACTGTCCGCAGTGCACTACAATGCACCCGTCGCTGGCCGGGGGCTTGACCAGGTGGGAGCAGGCTGAATCCTCTGCAACCCCACCCTGGATGTCACGGCAACTAACGTAGCGCATCCGGGTCCCTTTGCCGCAGGTGGCGCTACACTGTGAGGAAGAAGGAAGAAATCAGTACAGTACAGTACAACACACACACACAATATTTAATGGCTACATCGAGTGGTAGTGCAACCAATAAAACCAACCTGTGTCCAAGAGCCAAACCTCCACTGGGTGTTGTGTGAAAGGTGTGAGGGGACTTTGGTCCCAGGGGGAACTGGGTGGCTGACAGGACACTGGGCCAGTTCACAATCCTACAGAGACAAACAGACACATCCATCAAACCAATCACACTGACAGAAAGACACCACACAGTACTACACTTTCATGTACTTACTGGACACAACCTAGACAGATCTGACAGAAGGGCACTCACCAGACTAAAAGTAACAGTGTTACTCTGACAGAAGGGTACTCACCAGACTAAAAGTAACAGTGTTACTCTGACAGAAGGGTACTCACCAGACTAAAAGTAACAGTGTTACTCTGACAGATCCCAGAAACACACAACGTTAAGCCCCTCCACATGAGGCCAAACTTCTGAATAACCTGACGCCTGTCATAACGTGTCACAGTGGAGTGGTATCCCAGTCTCCAATGCCAACACTGGGCTCGTTTCTCACCTCCCCCCCTGCTCTATTCCCCAGTGACCTCTCATGACCTTTGAGCCCAGAATTCTGGGGTGAGCAGAGAGGGGCCTAACTCAGGTTTAGCAAGGCCATAGAGGGCTCCACATTCCACACTCTGAGTCCTCTGAGTGGATACAAACAGGACCCTGGCAGCCAGCCAGTCAGGCAGGCAGGCAGGCAGAAAGTCAGGGGGAACACAACCTCCACAGCCTCACACTGTAAAATACACCGTAAAACATGCAGTAAATGGTTGTGAAGGTGGTGGGAGAAGAAGAAGAGAAAGAACGAAGGAGATGAATTATGAGAAGGTACTCTGGTTCTAAAGGCAGCCAAGGCCTGTCTATGACACTGTGGGTGTGCGTTGATGTACACGTCTGTGGGTAGGTGTGTAGGAAGCAAGTGTTAAGTTGTCGTTGTGTATTTTTTGGTTTTCTCCATCTCGTTGGTCAGCTCAGGTAAAGATAAGCTCCATTCTTTTCTCTGTCCCCCTTTTCCAGCCATGCAGTAGTTTAGGGTGGGCGGTCTTGGAGCCGACTTCACGGATGACTGACTGGAATCACAGGGAGGTGAAGTGACTGATTCAGGGTCACTGGGCCTGACGGCTGAGTCGGGAATTAAGGCCGGGGCCTCCCTGGGACCGGAGTCTCAGTCTGCGTTTATTGCCCAGCCCAGCCCACCACTCCACACCCCACCCTGACCTGCCCACCCCATGCCCCAGGAAAACAGACCATTCTGCCTTCCAACTATTAGCGTGGAGAGAGAAAGAAACAAGCCCTAATAAACTAAACTGATGCATGGGGAGAGGTCCATATAAGTAGAGGTTCATGAAATGTGTGACTAGTCATGATTAGTCAGCAATTGTATGAATGTGAGTTTGTGTTCACTGTTTATGTGTTGGTTATTTTCAACACAGCAGGAATTGTTTTACTGAAGAGGTTTTTCAGATAGGTTCACATAAGGAGGAGAGAACCAGCCTACACACATTCCATGTTGTTCATTATTTTCCATAGAACGCATAGAGCCACGAGTTGAGTATCCCTTTTATGAGTTCAACATCCACTGAAGTAGCTAGCAAGTTTACTAGATAGAGACAGTAGTTGCCTTGGTAACCAAACAAACAGACTTGCTAGTTCAGCTAACCAAACGATTCATCCTAGCTTGTTATTATGAACATCGAATTCAACAATGCAAAAAAAAATCTATTTGACTTTTACAAGCAGCTCAAAAACAGTAAGAATTAACTATAGTCATTGAATTCTACCGTGCAAATATACCGTGTGTTATATGGAAATAATGTTCGCTCTAGAATGCCCTTCAAGTCAATCGGAAACGAGTATTCAACAATGCCATGGTATAAACTACAGTACAAGACCGTTAACATATCGACATTAAGGTGGGAAACTACACTATTACACTACAGTACAAGACTCTTGACAGACAAACAATACCCCTGGCAGACTGTAGGTGTGACTTACATAATAACCAAGGTGAGGACAGTTTCTAAGAATAATCCAGGAATGTTTTGCACCATCACCAGCACTGCCCCATGGCTGGGTTTCTGGGGTTAGAGCCAGTTCCCCCTCCCCCTCCATCACCCACCCCCAGAACCCCCCTGCTCCCTGACAGGAGCTTTCGTGCGCCCCCTGCCGTGGAAAGGCCCTTTTCTCTTGGTCCTTCATGCTTGGTAAGGAGGCGGACGGCTGGAGGGAGACAATCCCAGCACTGTGTCTCCGTCTGGGGGTAAAAGCCGCCTGGCACAGCCCCCCACTTACCCCCCTTTAGACAACAAGGCTTTATTGAGTCCAGGTGATAATGCACTGGGTCACAGTGTGTCATTGACTGTACCTGTGTCGCAGCCTGCACAGGAAAACCCCCTGTGCAGGGGAAGTGGAAAGTCACACGGTCAGCTCACAACTAAGCATTTAAGTACTGTGTCAGGAATGGATAAGGGTGTTTGTGTGTTCTACTGAGTCTGACAAATCAAGCCCTGGGTGGTCTAATACTGAGAAAATTGCATGTAGAACTCACTACCAGTTATATTCTCACAAATGTCACTTGAAAACTGAGTAGTATACAAGGGCTGTAGCCAAAGCATCCACAAAACTGCTTTCAGTTATCCCATGTTAATTCTCCAGATCTGTGCAGAGGAGATTGGGAACGTATAGAGATGGATCTTAATGGACTGTGTCCTTACCTGAGTGTCAGTGGGCCGTGTGGCCGCGTTACATTCAGTGTCGTCCATGACAGACCCATATGACCCCACAACGCACTTCACTGCTCGCATCTGGTAGCCTGGTCCACACGAGGTAGTGCACTGTGTTCACCAAAAAGAAAACAAGAGAAAAGAGCGATATAAAGGAAGAGAGAGAAATATTTTTTTATAAGGGACAGAGAAAAAGTCAGAGAGGGACAACAAAAAGCCAACATAGCAAATCTTCCCAAAAATGACTAAATGAAGGGGAAAAAGTGCACTCCCTTTGAGCCTGGTCAGACTAGTGCCAGCAGATGACAGCCTTCATGACCATAATGCATGAGTAATTCATCTACTTTCCATTGCTTTTTCCCACTGTATCCAAGTCAGTGGGTAGACACACCACACTCTTTTCTACCTCACTGACTCCAATGAACCGAGGTCAAACTTGTGTGGCAGCAACTTTAAACAATCTTTATTAAGTGCTGTAATTTTATTGTGAGGAACTGAAGTTTTATACCATTTTTTTCTGTTTTGGCCAATTCCATGGTATAGGAACACCTCATCTCCATCACACATTAGGCTTACAGGCAGTTTGCACACACACGCTGATTTATAAGAGCATATTTTAGATTTGCAAAATGTTGCAATACCTTTTTAGACTAGAGCTTGCTACAAAGCAGATGTTTTTCATCCTCTGAGATCTACACTGATTATGCTTCAGCAAGCATAACAATTGTGCGCAGATTTTGTGTGCTTATTTTGGTATGTGAACGGGGGATAGACTAAATGAGTGGATTAGATTATTTTTCTTCTGTCAATGCTCTACATCTGGAGAAAGCATAGTATAGCATTCCACATAACTAAAACTCTGAAGCAAAATGGGCTTATTATGATAGATACAGTACTATAAATAGCTGTTCCATTTGGTCATATTCTAATATTTTAAACAGTTGGACACATTTGGAATTACACAATAAGTTCACAAGACATGCCACCAGAGATCTCTTCACAATCCACAAGTCCAGAACAGACTATGGGAGGTGCACAGTACTACATAGAGCCATGACTATATGGAACTCTATTCCACATCAAGTAACTGATGCAAGCAGTAGAATCTGATTTAAAAACAGATAAAAATACACCTTATGGAACAGTGGGGACTGCGAAGAGACACACACACACAGGTACAGACACACTCATACACACACACACACACACACACACACACACACACACACGAGCACACGCACTCTACACACACTCACATTGTAATATTGTTGTATGGTGGTATTATACCATTTGTATTGTAGATATGTAATGGTGCAATAATGTTAAATGATGTACTGTTTTATATTTTGTTGTATGTGTGATGTAAGTGCCTTAATGTTTTGGACCCCAGGAAGAGTAGCTGCTGCCAAGGGGGATTCATAATAAACACAAATACATAAACATTAGCTGTTGCAAGACACAACACTACAGTGTTTGAGGAACAGAGGGTAAGCCACAGATGTTGCCTGGAACACAGTGTGTCCCACCTGTCAAACATCATAATATTACCTGGCACAAAGCTATGTCACCACTCTCATACACGTCACTGTACGGTTTGTCAACAGGTGTGCCTCACCTGGCCCCAAGGTCCGACCTGCCACGAGGCACAGTCCTGCTGCTGACACGTCTGGACCGACTCAGGCTTGGACGCAGAGTCACAGAAGCGGTCGTCCCGTCGGTCCTCCGCAAACTGGCACCATGTCTGCCGGTGCTTGTACCCTTTCCCACACGTCACCGGGCACTGCAACAACAGTCAACAGGCACACTGAGAAACATGGGCACACATAGCATAAAGCCTCTGGAAGGTACGCTCAGAAAATGAGGACAACAGTATGTGTGCAGTTAACAGTAGCTTTGACATGTACAGTAGGTTAGCTATGTGTGTATAGTATGTGTTGGTTTGGGATATTTAAGCAATAAGGCCCAAGGTGTGTAGTATATGGCCAATATACCACGGCCAAAGGCTGTTATTAAGCACGACGCAGCGCTGAGTGCCTGGGTACAGCCTTTAGCTCTGGTATATTGGCCTTATACTGCAAGAGGTACCTTACTGCTATTATAAACTAATTACCAATGTAATTAGAGCAGTAAACAAGTCATTTTACGTCATACCCATGGTATATTGTCTGATATACTGTACCACAGTTTTCAGCCAATCAGCATCCAGGACTCAAACTACCCGGTTTATAATAGAAAACATTTGCGGAATGTGACACATAGCCTTTTGAGCTGCTTGGACAGAATGTGAAAAATAGGCTTTATTGCAATAAAACTAGTTATTGCACCAAACTGCACTGTACATGACAAGATATAACAAGGACACTAACTATCAACATTTGGATTCGATATTTGACCCACTTCACAGGCGCTCTGTAATTTTTACATCTTTAACAACAAACTAGATGTAGCATAAAAAGGCCATCTGGGTTCTACATTTCTAAATTCCTCAATTCATTTCAAATGATAATCAACATTTCCAAAGCGTAGTCCAAACATTCTCCATGGAACTGACCTCAGACCAGTCTCCGGTCTTCCACACGGGACACAGGAACTCATTGCAGTTCTGGGCGGTGGTCAGCTTGTCTCTCTGGCTGCACTTACTCTCATCACTTTCTGCCTCAGAGGACTTCCCACACACGGCTGCACGACGCCGGGACCCTCCGCCACAGCTTTTGGAGCACTGAAACACACGCACACGTATTAAACCTTTGTCCTTCTGTTTTTCCTTCTCTTTTTCTTAGCCCACCCAAAAACAGGTGGTCTCACCTCTGACCAAGAGGAGTACTCCCAACCGGCCGGGTTACAGTCTCCATGGCAACTCTCCTTGTCCTCAGGTTTACGTTGACTGCTGCAGTAACGCTCGTCAACCTTCTGGGTCTTTCCATCGGCACGGCTGAGTTTGGCGCAGTAGATCTCCAGTGTACGATATCCCACTCCACATGGGACTGTACACTCACTCTTCCGCGCTACATGCCACCTGCACAGACAGGAAAGGTCAGAGGTGAGAGACGCTGACAGGAAACATACAGATCGCATATATAAAGACTGTTAGTGATGAAGAATATGTGATATGGACAGAAGGAGAGTGGTTTAGGCAGTACCTGATTTCACATTCTGTGTTGCAGGGTTCTGTTACCATGGCTGGTCTGACAGCCCCATGGCATCTCTGGTCTGAGACCACCACACGGTCCGACTCTCTACTACACAGCATCTTCCTCTTACGCTCTCCTGATGGGGTGTGAGAGAAGGTTTAGTTCCTTGGTCATGGTCCTGTTGCTTTTGGTTTCTCCCTGGGATTGAATCGATTGGCTAGAAAGTCCATGCACGCTTGGATTCTTTGGAGTCTAAATCAGACACGTCAAAAGGCAAGAATGAAAACCAGCAGGAGTGTGTTCCTCGAAGAGACAGGTGTGACGTCCATGGTTTAAATCATTGTAAAATCGTTCTTATTTCAAAACGCGTTCCAAGAAACCTTGCTCTTAAAGCTGGATCCTCCACCTATACCTTCTGTTCTCAATTTTTATAACCAAACATTAAGAGCAGTAAATCAGTAAAACTGCCAGTAAATCTACATGGATAAATAGAAATGTGTTAGTGAAGAAAGACACTACATCTTCAGCCCTTATTCTCTTTAGCTATTTGTGACTTTGCCACTGAAGAGTGCCTGTGACGTCGACCTTTCACTCCATTGCATATTTACATGTAAAATGATTGTCATTTTTAGCACTGGCAACTCCTAGCCAATTCATAGACGCTAACTACATTTAGCGCCTATTGACGATTGCATCGTCTTGCTGGGGGGGTTTGTTAAGAGCCCCGACACTTGCTCTTAACCCTTACAAAAGAAGTTATACAGGAATCCTGTCGGAATTTGACCCTTTGTGAAGTAATTGTGCAGGTGTCCTACAGGAATCATGTAGTACATTCCTGCAGGTATCCTGCAGGATCAACACCTGCCAGATTTAGATATTCCTGCAGGATAAGGCAAACTGCTGAAGGAGGAGATAAAATGTATGTGGACGTGGTGCAGATGTATATAGCCAGCTAGTTTTCTATTCCAAAAATATGTTTTTAACTCTCCTTTACAATTTACAACAAGAAGATGAACAGTTATGTGACATATTGGTCACCATAGCAACAGTTGACAGTTGGAAGTTGAGGAAATGGCTGCCAGGCAGTTTAGCTGCTAATATTAAAACAAATGTTGACAGGTAAGGGGTCAGAGAAACATACTAAAACTACAACAAATGTTTATATGAACATGTTAGGTGGGGGCGTATTTAGTTTTTAATGTGTTGTGTTTGTATAACATTTTGTATAAATAAGTTAGCTAGCTTAGCTAACATGTTCTCGACCACTGGCTGCTAGCTAGCTAGCTTTGACAAAAAAACTTTTGAAACTTTTGTTTCCATGGAAAGTGACAAATGAGGTTTGATATCCCTCTTGCTATGTCTCTTTAGTACTGTTGTCACAAGATAGGCTAGAACTTTTAAGTGTTTTGAAAAGGATGGTGATTAGATTTTTGAATGACTAGGCTACTGGCTCCTTGGCAAGCATTTGAAGATGGTAACCAAGTCACATGACCTGTCATAAATAAGGATGTGATTGCATTTAAATAGTAAAGAGGGGTTTAAAACATTTTATCTATGAAATATCACATTATTTTAATAAGGTCACAATTGAATAAACAAACAGTTTGATTTAAATAGAAATGAATAATTTTAACATCACTTTCTCTCTGTTTTACTTGTAGCTTGCTTGGATAGTTTCCCCACCTCCACCATGTGAGTTCTCTTCTTTTCCCTTACAGCTTAGACTACAGGGAGCACAGAAAACACACACACTGTAATTATTTGCCCTGTATATCTAACAGTTTAGCAGAAGGCCACCACACCACAGAGTTGGTCAGTGCATGAGAAAACAATACATTTACTAATTAATCTTTGTCTCATTTGCAACTCCATTAGTTCCAGTTGTCTACTAGTTAAATTCTCTGAAGGATGAGGAAGGGATCCAGCAGGTTGTCCTACAGGAAAATGGATATATATCCTGCAGGATTCCTGCATATTTTTTTTGTACAGTATTCCTGTAGGACTTTTTTGGAAGGGAGAGTTAAAACGCATTGCTTGTGATACGGTTTTGAAAACATGAGGAATGTATAATTCATATCAGCAAGATGTTTATCAAATCAAATCAAAATCAAATCCGTTTATAAGCTTAGTGTTCCCACAAGGCCATATTTCCATGTTACAGCGCTTGTTTACAGAAAACAGATGGAAGACAGAGGCGACTACCTGTGATAATTAGAGTAGTTAGCGTCTATGACTGGGCAAGTCTGCGCTCAACTCTGTAGAGGAGTTAAGGTACTTGGCTATTTTAGCGCCAAACTTTTAGCGCCAAACTGTAAATGTTTGCTAATGGTTGTTAGTGTTGCTAACATTTTCAAGCAAATTTCTATCGCTAAAGATGTCACACCATTGTTATAGAAAAGCTAATAGGGTTGCAAAGGGAGGGTATACTACTGAAACTTTATAAGTTTACCAGTAAAGTACTAGAATTTTGGTATCTTTCAAGGATTTTATGTAATCGATCACAATACATCTAGTGGCCCTTTTGGGTACTTCATATATTCAGAAGTGTCTGTAAAAATCTCTGGCCCTCTGTGTGGCCTTATCACATTTAAAAAAAACGATATATATATATTTCACAATTATTTAACCAGGTAGGCCAGTTGAGAACAAGTTCTCATTTACAACTGCGACCTGGACAAGATAAAGCAAAGCAGTGCGACTAAAACAACAACACAGAGTTACACATTGGATTAACAAACGTGCAGTCAATAACACAATAGAAAAATCTGTAAACAGTGTGTGCAAATGAAGTAAGGAGGTAAGGCAATAAATAGGCCAATAGTGGTGAATTAATTACAATTTAGCAATTTACACTGGAGTGATATACGTGTACATGAGGATGTGCAAGTAGAAATACTGGTGTGCAAAAGAGCAGAAAAGCAAAAACAAATATGGGGATGAGGTAGGTAGTTGGTTGGATGGGCTATTTACAGATGGGCTATGTATAGCTGCAGTGATCGGTAAGCTGCTCTGACAGCTTATATAAGTCTCCAACTTCAGTGATTTTTGCAATTCATTCCAGTCATTGGCAGCAGAGAACTGGAAGGAAAGGCGGCCAAAGGAGTAATTGGCTTTGGGGATGACCAGTGAAATATACCTGCTGGAGCGCGTGCTACCGGTGGGTGTTGCTATGGTGACCAGCGATCTGAGATAAGGCAGAGCTATACCTAGCAAAGACTTATAGATGACCTGGAGCCAGTGGGTTTGGCAACGAATATGTAGCAAGGACCAGCCAACAAAAGCATACACGTTGCAGTGGTGGGTAGTATATGGTGCTTTGGTGACAAAACGGATGGCACTGTGATAGACTGCATCCAATTTTCTGAGTAGAGTGTTGGAGGCTATTTTGTAAATGACATCGCCGAAGTCAAAGATCGGTAGGATAGTCCGTTTTACGAGGGTATGTTTGGCAGCATGAGTGAAGGAGGCTTTGTTGCGAAATAGCCGGTTCTAGATTTAACTTTGAATTGGAGATGCTTAATGTAAAATATATGACCTCATTTAATAGGATGATTTAATAGGACAAAGCTGTAATCATTATCCTAAATATAAAACATCAACTTAGTTCAGCATGAAACGTTTTTTATATTAAAAAACAAAAAACTGTTGGTAGTTCAATAGTTGAAGATTTGCTGTTAATTGAAAATAATCACATTATTGATCAGATGCTATTTTCATTAATTACGCTATTTTCTCTTAAACCATATGTTCTATCTACTAGAAACTCATGGACAATATGGAAATATATATATATATATATATATATATATATATAAAAATATTATGTATAAATATATATATTTTTTAAAGTTATACAAGCATAAATTACCAAAGAATCTTACTGAAGATTCCGGTAACCTTGGTAAATTACCGCTAGCTTTGCAACCGTACATGCGAGTAGAAATGTTTAACATTGTTTATTAATTAAGAAGTTAAGTTCCATTTGTATCCCTGAGCTGTACTCACCACTGCAGGCTGCTTACTGATTTGGAGAGAGTGCGTCGGCCGCTCACATGCGCCAAGTAATTACAATGGGAGACTCTCAATAGCATTTCCTTGATTCCTCTGGGACCTCTGAACTCCTCATCGAATGTGTTTTGAGGAGGCGGCGGGGAGAGAGCACCCGAGGAATCAAGGAAACACAATTATGATTCTCCAAATCTTTTATGTCGAGGGGTATTTTCCTAATAATAGCCTATCTACAGTATATTAGTTTAATGTTAATGTAATTGTTACGACTTCTCCCGAAGTCGATGCCTCTCCTTGTTCGGGCGGTGCTCGGTGGTCGACGTCACCGGTCTTCTAGCCATCATTGATCCATTTTTCATTTTCCATTGGTTTTGTCTTGTCTTCCTACACACCTGGTTCCAATCCCATTCATTAACAGTTATGCATTTAACCCTCTGTTTCCCCTCATGTCTTTGTCAGAGATGGTTTGTTATTATTTTCGTGTTGTTTGTATTGGTGCGCGTCGGGTCCTCGTACCCACTTTGTTTTGTGTATTTTTTCATGGTTTTGGAGTTAAACCATTAAACCACTCCATTTTCCAAGATAAATACTCCTGCGCCTGACTTCCTTGCCACCTGTACACACGCCTATGACAGTAATAAAGTATTTGTCCTGAAATGTTTAAATATATCATGGATTGGTCATAAGACAACTATTGAGAAGTATTGATTGTAAAGGGAATTATTAGGCTAATAATAATTGATGAAATACCTGCATTTTGCATTACCTCAGTGTTACGGGTTGGGCTTCATGTATCCATTTTCAGGAGAGCATAGGCTGGAGTGACATGTTATCCAATGCTCTTGTCTAGGCCTACTAAACTCAGCTGTGTGCAATCATTGATGCTTTGTCAAAGTTATAGGAGCTCTGCCTAGTTTAAAGGTGCTCTGTCTTAGAAGCTAATTGAAGCTTCAGTATATTGGCCATTTAGTTTATCTGTATAAGTCAGAGTCCGTCAACATCTTGTCATAGATCCAGCTCTCCTTCTGCACCTGTTAATAAATACCACAATTTTGCACCTGAATTCCATCTGCCTCCTGATGCTTCACACACCCTGACAAGACTGTAGGGTCTACTTTTCAACTTTCTATAAAACCCTTGGTTGCAGGAGCTTTTTTCGTGTTGGCGACTATAGACAAGAGGACTTCATGGTGGTCAGATACAACAACTCCTCTCTCCCCCAACCTTACACCTCCCCCCACACCTCCTTTTCCACACTCCTCTACTATCTTCTCTTTACCCCCCTAACCCCTACACCCCCTCTTCTCCGTTCCCTTCACATCCCTCCCCCAGCCCTCACCTTGGCAGGGCCTGCTGCACTCCTGCCAGGGCCCGTAGGCGTCCCAGATGAACAGCTGGGGTTTATCCTCGATGGGGATGTTATAGGAGTACCTGACGTCTGGGTTGAACAAGTTACCTACAGAAAGCACCTGCGGAGTGAGAGGGGGCAGAGGAACAGAACAATATGTACAGTTCCACTGTTCCATTTGCATCATAACCATTTTACTGTGTCACCTTCTCAACAGTCAGGTAAGGAATTGTTACCTGGACAATGATCTCCTCTTCGATGCGGTCAGTGCAATTGATTCTCTCAATGATGTGGTCAGATCCGCTGTACTCGATGATGGTGTTGCCCAGTTTGATTTCCCTTTTAAACATGCTAACCACAAACTCTCCATTGAGCAGATACTCCCCTCTGATGTTTGAAACAGCTGCACATAAAGAGAGAATAGGTGACACTGACATGAATAAAAAGGATGGAATAGGAGTCTGAAAGTACAGTATGGGACAGGGTGAGAAACCACAAGTGTCTTTGATGAGCTCAGCTACTGTAAAGTCATTTTCCCTTTTGTTGAGGAAATCAAACAGTGTGTTTACATGGACATACTATAGAGTCGGCTGCGTGTTTACATGGACATACTATAGAGTCGGCTGCGTGTTTACATGGACATACTGTAGAGTTGGATACTCTGCATGGACATACTGTAGAGTTGGATACTCTGCATGGACATACTATAAAGTTGGCTGAGTGTTTACATGGACATACTGTAGAGTTGGCTGAGTGTTTACATGGACATACTGTAGAGTTGGCTGAGTGTTTACATGGACATACTGTAGAGTTGGCTGAGTGTTTACATGGACATACTGTAGAGTTGGCTGGGTGTTTACATGGACATAATGTAGATTTGGCTACACTGAGAGTCGGTCAACTGTAAACAAACTCTCACTTAACTCAGTGATAAAAAAGAGCAGCAAAACAGCTGATGTTTTCATTTACAGCAAGGCCTGCAACAGAGAACAGATAAACCTAATTGGGGTAAAATAATCCTGCATTCCTCCTGGAGGAATCTCATTCATCCTGTTCTGTTCATCAGTTTGTCTGCTGCACACATTCACACTAATACGATTATGGAGCTAATTTCCTGAGTTACTTTCCTCGCCATTTCACACATCACAGTTATGTGGCCGCAGAGAACGGCCCACTTCCCGCAAGCCCTCTTACCCCCTGTTCCCCCTCAGGCCCCAGCTCAACCGCAGAGACAGTCACACACAGGCACACAAACACACACAAAGAAACACAAGCATTGTGACCTTTACAAGCAGCACAGAGAGACAGTCACACACAGGCACACAAACACACACAAAGAAACACAAGCATAGTGACCTTTACAAGCAGCACAGAGAGAAGGCCCCAGAGACAGTCACGCACACACACACACACACACACACACACACACACACACACACACACACACACACACACACACACACACACACACACACACACACACACACACACACACACACGCACACACACGCACACACACAAAGAAACACATGCATAGTGACCTTTACGAGCAGCACAGAGAGAATGAAATGGCCCACAGAGGGCTATATGAGTTCTGGATCATTAACGCGTTAGCACGTGTGCCCTAAACTCTCGCACATGCCAGGTTCAATGGGCCCTCCAAAGCTCTCAGCTGAAGACAAGCAGAACACTACTGTACAGTAGCACCACCAATCATAAATCGAATCAAATAAAATAAATTTTACTTATCACATGCGCTAATTATAACCTTACCATGAAATGCTTAGTTACAAGCCTTAAACAACAATGCATAATTAAGAAATATTAACTAAATAAACTGAAGTACAAAGAAACTAACACAATAAAATAACAACCATATACAGGGGGTACCGGTACCGAGTCAATGTGAGGGGGTACAGGTTAGTCGTGGTAATTGAGGTAATGTAGGTAAGGGTAAAGTGACAATGCATAGATAATACATAGTGAGTAGCAGCAGTGTAAAAAAACAGGAGGTCAACGCAAATAGTCCGGGCAGCCATTTGATTAACTGTTCAGCAGTCCTATGGCTTGGGGGTAGAAGCAGTTAAGGAGTCTTTTGGATCTAGACTTGGTGCTCCAGTACAGCTTGCCGTGTAGTAGCAGAGAAAACAGTCTATGACTAGGGTGGCAGGAATATTTGGCAATTTTTGGCCTTCCTCTGACACCACCTGGTATAGAGGTCCTGGATCGCAGGAAGTTTGTCCCCATTAATGTACTGGTCCATATGCACTACCCTCTATAGCGCCTTGCGGAAGGAGGCCAAGCAGTTGCCATACCAGGCGGTGATGCAACCGGTCAGGATGCTCTCGATTGTGCAGATTTAGAACCTTTCGAGGATCTGAGGACCCATACCAAATCTTTTCAGTCTGCTGAGGGGGAATAGGCATTGTCGTGCCTGCTTCAATACTCTCTTGGTGTGTTTGGACCATGATAGTTTGTTGGTGATTTGGACACTAAGAATCTTGAAGCTCTCAACCTGCTCCACTACAGCCCCGTCGATGTAAATGGAGAGTGCTCAGCCCTCCTTTTCCTGTAGTCCACAATCATCTAATTTATCTTTCTCACGTTGAGGGAGAGGTTGTTGTCCTGGCACCACACTGCCAGGTCTCTGACCTTCTCCTGTCCAGCTGTCCTCTAGATAGGCTGTCTCATCATTGTCGGTGATCAGGCCTACCACCGTTGTGTCGTCTGCAAACTTAATGGTAGTGTTGGAGTAGTGCTTGGCTACGCAGTTGTGGGTGAACAGGAAGTAAAGGAGGGGACTGAGCCCCTGAGCAGCCCACGCGTTGAGGATCAGCATGTCAGATGTGTTGTTGCCTAACCTTACCCCCTGGGGGCGCCCGTCAGGAATTCCAGGATCCAGTTGTAGAGGGAGGTGTTTAGTCCCAGGGTCTTTAGCTTAGTGATGAGCTTTGAGGGCACTATGGTGTTGAACGCTGAGCTGTAGTCAATGAACAGCATTCTGATGTAGGCGTCATCTGTGGATCTGTTTGGGCGGTAAGTGAATTGGAGTGGGTCAAGGGTTTCTTGGATGATGGTGTTGATGTGAGCCAGTCTTTCAAAGCACTTCATGGCTACGGACGTGAGTGCGACAGGTCAGTAGTCATTTAGGCAGGTTACCTTGGTGTTCTTGGGCACAGGGACTATAGTGGTCTGCTTGAAACATGTAGGTATTACAGACTCAGCCAGGAACTGGTTGAAAATGTCAGTGAAGACACTTGCCAGTTGATCAGTGAATGCTCTGCGTACATATATCCTGGTAATCCGTCTGGCCTTGCGGCCTTGTGAATGTTGACCTGTTTAAAGTTATTATGCACATGGGCTACAGAGAGCGTGATCACACAGTCGTCCGCAAAAACTAGTCCTCTCATGCATGCTTCAGTGTTGCTTGTCTCGAAGCGTGCATAGAAGTAATTTAGCTCGTCTGGTAGGCTCATGTCACTGGGCAACTCGCGGCTGGGCTTCCCTTTGTAGTCCGTAATAGTTCACAAGCCCTGTCGGTGTTGTCAGGATTTGGCCAGGGTTGTTCCGGGTTTTGGTCACTAGATGCCCCCATTGTGCTTTTTGACCTTATGTTTTTTCCCTTGATTCCCATTATTATTTGCACCTGTGCCTCGTTTCCCCTGATTGTATTTAAACCCTTAGTTTCCCTCAGTTCTGTGCTCTGTGTTTGTATGTTAGCACCCAGCCCTAGTGTTCTGTGTATTCTTGTCGATTCCGTGGACGCTCTTGTGGAATTCTGTTTTTGTTTTTTGAGTATCTATTGAGGCTGTGCTATACCTACCACCTTTGGATTTGCCATTTTGTATTGAAGGACTTCTCCTTTTTACTTTATTAAATACACCGTCTTAAGTACTGCTGTGTCTGCCTCATCTTCTGGGTTCTGCTGACTATTCGTGGCTCAGTTGGTTAAGTGACTGTTTCTCACTCCGGAGACCCAGGTTCGTAACCGGGTCCTGACAGAAACACAGAGCCAAAACTGAACCCAGAGGCAGCCAGTTCCCAGGACCTTTTTGCCATGCTGTCCCACCACCAGGAGACTGTCCAACGCCACGAAGCCGCCCTGGTTCAGCAAGAGGCCTTAATGGCTAGACATTCTCATCTTCTGTCGGAGATGCTGACTTCCATTAAGCAAATATCTGATCGTCTTACCCCGGCAACAGTTCCCGTCCCAGTACCTCAGATTCACGACCCATGGCAGTTAACCCCCTGGCTGAACCTCGTCTTCCACCTCCCCAACGGTTCTCAGGTGATCCAAGTGCTTGTAAAGGGTTTCTCACCCAATGTTCTCTCTCCTTTGAGCTACAACCCTCGTCTTGGACCGGTCTAAGATCGCTATATCATCACCCTGCTGTCGGAAAAGCCCTCCTGGGCTACTGCTGTGGGATGCCCATAGTTCCTGCTGTGCCAGCTACTCTGCCTTTGCTGAGGAATTCAAACGAGTGTTTCAAGGCCCAAGCAGTGGTTCTGACTCAGCCAAACAGCTCCTGACTCTCCACCAAGGTTGGCGCAGCGTGACGGACTATGCCATTCAGTTCAATGGCAGCAGCGAGTGGTTGGAACAACGAGGCGCTCACGGTGTGCTTTCTGGAAAGGCCTTCCGACACTATCCAAGATGAACGGGCCACTACCGGACAATCTCGAGTCCCTGATCAATTTGGCCTCACGCATTGACCAGCGTCTGAGAGAGAGAGAACTCAACCGTAGACCTCTAGCCCCTATCAGTCCCAGCTCCGAGTCCTCACCTTTATCCTCGCTGGCTCCACCGGAACCCATGCTAATTGGACGCATCTCCCAGGCTGAGAGAGACCGCCGGATGAGGGAGCGACGCTGTCTATATTGCGGCAAACCGGGCCATTTCCGTTCCACGTGTCCCGGGCTCCAGGGAAACGCTCTGTCCCGTACAGACCGGGGGAACTGTAACGGGAAACATAACCTCCTCCCATCCGTCCAACTCCCGTCTGCTCATTCCAGTCACCTCCCTGGGACAACCACAAGCTTCACCTTCAAGCCTTGGTCTCTGGAGCCGCAGGTAACTTCATGGATGGTGTCTGGGCGAAGGAGAATGGCGTTCCTCTGAACCTCTAAGTGAACCCATGAGGGTCACTTTGATGGAAGCCCTTTGGGATCTGGACTTGTCACTCATGTCACTACCTCCTTGCGACTTTCAGTTTCACAACACCAGGAATTGATGAACTTTCATTTGATCTCCTGTTCCGAGTGTCCTGGATACCCCTGGCTTCACAGCCATAACCCTCACATCGACTGGTCTGTGGGCACTATCAAGCAGTGGGGTCCTACGAAGCTACTTGTATTTTCCAGAATTCCCCGAGTTCTACTCCCGAGTCTTTAGAATCCATCGACCTGACCCGAGTTCCCGAGTGTTACCATGACCTCAAACTGGTGTTTAGCAAACAGAGGGCCACCATGCTACCACCCCATAGACCTTACGATTGCCCCATCGACCTGTTTCCGGGCACTGCCCCCCAGGGGTCGGATCTTTCCCTATCTCCACCCGAACGAGCTGCTAATGGATACCTACATCAAGGACGTAGGCCTCATGCGTCCATCCACCTACGCAGGGTTTTTCTTTGTGGCCAAGAAAGACGGTGGATGCATCGACTACCGGGGACTCAATGCCATAACCGTCCGTAAATCAAGTACCCGCTACCCCTTATGGCCACAGCCTTCGAGCCGAGGAAGCAGTGAATACCATCTTGTGAGGAGACCTGGTGAGCCGCTTGAACACGCCTACTGGTCACTATGAATACTTGGTGATGCCCTTCGGCCTGACCAACGCCCCAGCGGTGTTCCAAGCGCTCATAAACGATGTGCTTAGGGATATGCTTAACATATTTGTGTTCGTTTACTTGGATGACATCCTCATCTTTTCGAGCCCCTTCAAGAACACACTAAGCATGTCAGACAAGTACTCAAACGCCTCCTAGACAGCCATCTGTACGTTGCCGGAAAAATGTGAATTCCATTCATCCCGAGTACAATTCCTGGGATTTGTAGTGGAACCCGGTCGAGTCCAAATGGACCCCAGGAAGGTAGGGCGGTAGCGGATTGGCCCACCCCCAAATCCGCTTAAGGAAGTTCAGCTTTCCTGGGCTTCACAAACTTTACCGCAAGTTCATCAAGAACTTCAGCTTGGTGGCAGCCCCTCTCTCAGCTTTAACCAAGGGTGGCAATGCAAGGTTTTTGTGGGGAAGAGAAGCTGAGACGGCCTTCCAAGGACTCAAGCAGCGCGTTCTCTCTGCTCCCATCCTGATACTACCGACTACGGATGAACCATTTGTGGTGGAGGTAGACGCATCAGAGGTTGGTGTTGGAGCTGTCCTGTCTCAGAGGGGTGAAGACAAGAAGCTTCATCCGTGCGCTTTCTTCTCACACCGGCTTACCCCGACTGAGAGGAACTACGATTGGGGGATCGTGAACTCCTAGCGGTTAAGATGGCATTGAAGGAATGGAGACACTGGCTCGAGTGACGGACCACAAAATCTGGAGTATATCCAGCAGGCGAAGCGGTTGAACTCTAGACAAGCTAGATGGTCTTTTTCTTCAATCGATTCCAGTTTATCCTCACCTATCGGCCCGGGTCGAAGAATCTCAAACCGGATGCCCTGTCCCGAGTCTACGCTCCTGCCATTCGAGATGACACGGACATGCCTGTCCTTCCTGCTGCTAAGATTGTGGCTCCGATCATTTGAGGATACCGGACGTGCTAGCGAACCGGACCCGAAAGAAGGTCCTGCCAATCGGTTGTTTGTCCCCAAGGCAGTGAGGACTCAGGTTCTTCTGTGGGGGCACTCCTCCTCGCCTCACCTGTCATCCGGGCGTAGGTCGACCTTGGAGTTCATCCAGGTTCTGGTGGCCTACCATAAGAGAAGACGTTGCCACTTTCCAATGCCTGCCCCGTGTGCTGCCAGGGCAAATTTCTCACCTCCGCCCTCAAGGACTCCTTCACCCTTTACCTGTTCCCCACAGACCCTGGTCCCATATCTCATTGGACTTTATTACTGGACTTCCTCCATCCCATGGCAATACTACTATCCTAGTCATAATCGACAGGTTTTCAAAGGCGGCCAGGTTCGTCCCTCTGACTAAGTTACCTTCTGCCAAGGAAACGGCTGAGTTGGTTATTAATCATGTGTTCCGAGTCTTCGGCATTCCTCAAGATATGGTTTCTGACAGAGGTCCCCAGTTCGCCTCAAGGTTTTGGAAGGCCTTCTGCCAACTCATGGGGGCTTCTGCCAGTCTATCTTCAGGGTACCATCCGGAGTCCAACGGCCAAACAGAGAGGATGAATCAAGAGCTGGAAACCACCCTCCGATGTATGACTCGTGACAACCCGTCCACATGGTCATCCTTTATTGTTTGGGCCGAATCGCGCACAACACCTTGCGCTCCTCCTCCACTGGTATGTCCCCGCACGAGTGTCAGTTTGGCTATGCTCCTCCATTGTTCCCGGACCAGGAGGCAGAAGTCAGAGTGCCTTCAGCCTTGAAGTTCGTCAGACGCTGTCGGCTTATGTGGAGGAAGACCCGTCTTAATCTTATGCGTTCACATGAGGTACCAACAACAAGCCAACAGATACCCTGCGCCCGGCCAGAGAGTCTGGCTTCCACAAGAGACTTACCTCTACGGGTGGAGTCTCGCAAGCTGTCCCAGAAATACATCGGTCCCTTCAAGGTTGCCAGGAGAGTTAACCCAGTTTCTTATCTCCTACACTTACCCAGATCCCTTAAGATTAATCCCACATTTCACATTTCATTGTTAAAACCTGTTGTTTTTTCTCCCCTTGTCCCGGCAGACAGACCTCCCCTCCGCCTCGTGTCATTGGAGGCCAGCCGGCTTATACCGTCCATCGGATACTGGATTCCCACCGGGTGCAGCGGTCCTGGCAGTATCTGGTGGACTGGGAAGGCTACGGTCCCGAGGAGCGCTCCTGGGTTCCTGCCAAAGACATCCTGGACCCTGACCTCATTCGTCAGTTCAGGGCCCTCCACCCTGAGAGAGCTGGTAGGAACGCAGGAGCCGTTCCTAGGGGGGATTCTGTCAGGATTTGGCCAGGGTTGTTCCGGGTTTTGGTCACTAGATGCCCCCATTGTGCTTTTTGACCTTATGTTTTTTCCCTTGATTCCCATTATTATTTGCACCTGTGCCTTCCCCTGATTGTATTTAAACCCTTAGTTTCCCTCAGTTCTGTGCTCTGTGTTTGTATGTTAGCACCCAGCCCTAGTGTTCTGTGTATTCTTGTCGATTCCGTGGACGCTCTTGTGGAATTCTGTTTTTGTTTTTTGAGTATCTCTTGAGGCTTTTTTTGTGCTATACCTACCACCTTTTGGATTTGCCATTTTGTATTGAAGGACTTCTCCTTTTTACTTTATTAAATACACCGGCTGTGTCTGCCTCATCTTCTGGGTTCTGCTGACTATTCGTGGCTCAGTTGGTTAAGTGACTGTTTCTCACTCCGGAGACCCAGGTTCGTAACCGGGTCCTGACAGGTGTAGTAGGATTCAAACTTAGTCTTGTATTGATTACAGGGATTACTTATAAGTGTCCGAGTTAGAGTCCCGCTCCTTGAAAGCGGCAGCTCTACCCTTTCGGGGTATGTACGTATGGTGGGGACGAAGTCATTGATACACATATTGATGAAGCTGGTGACTCATGTGGTATACTCTTCAATGCCATCGGATGAATCCCGGAACATATTCCTGTCTGTGCTAGGAAAGCTGTCCTCTAGATTAGCATTTGTATCATCTGAACACTTCCGTATTGAGCGAGTCACTGGTAATTCCTGCATTAGATTTGCTTGAACGCGTCTCTGTGTGAGCAGTAAAGATAGTGCAGATTTTTTTCTTTGGATGCACATGATACATGCTGGTAGAACTTAGGTAAATGGATTTAAGTTTTCCTGCATTAAAGTCGCCGGCCGCTAGGAGCGCCGCCTATGGATGACCATTTTCTTATCTGCTAATGGCCTTATACAACTCGTTGAGTGTGGTCTTAGTGCCAGCATCGGTTTGTGGTGGTAAATAGACAGCTATGAAAAATATAGATACAAATTATCTAGGGAAATATTGTGGTCTTCAGTTTATCATGCGGTAATCTACTTCAGGCGAGCAAAACCTTGAGACGTATTTAATATTAGATTTTGCGCACCAGCTGTAATTGACAAATGGACACAGACCACCACCCCACGTCTAACCGGAGGTAGCTGTTCTGTCTTGCCGATGCATGGATAACCCAGCCAACTGTATATTATCCATGTCGTCGTTCAGCCACGACTCATTGAAACATAAGATATTACCTTTTTTATTTTTTTTATTTTACCCCCTTTTTTTTACCCCAATTTCATGGTATCCAATTGTTTTTTAGGAGCTACTATCTTGTCTCATCTCTACGGCCTCAGGAGAGACGAAGGTTGAAAGTCCTCCGATACACAACCCAACCAAGCCGCACTGCTTCTTAACACAGCGCCATCCAACCCGGAAGCCAGCCGCACCAATGTGTCGGAGGAAACATTGTGCACCTGGCAACCTTGGTTAGCGCGCACTGCGCCCGGCCCGCCACAGGAGTCACTGGTGCGCGATGAGACAAGGATTTCCCTACCGGCCTGGGCGCAAACCCAGAGTCTCTGGTGGCACGGCTGACGCTGCAGTACAGCGCCCTTAACCACTACGCCACCCGGGAGGCCTGATATTACAGTTTTTAATGTCCCATTGGTAGGATAGCCTCGAACGGACCACATCCAGTTTATGCTCCAATGATTGCACGCCAATATAATGGAGGGTAGAGGCGGGTTACACACTCGCTGGCAAATTCTCACCAGGCACCTGGATCCTTCCCATCTGACTCATTAAAGAAAAAATCTTTGTCCAGTTCGAGGTGAGTAATCTCTGTTCTGATAACCAGAATCTCTATTTGGTCATAACAGACAGTGGCAGAAACGTTATGTACAAAATAAGTTACAAACAACGTGAAAAAACATACAAAATAGCACAATTGTTTAGGATCCCGTAAAACAGCAGCCACCCCTTCTGGTGCCATTGAACCATCTCATATCTGCTCAAGAAGAGAATACTAATCATTTTGACACCTCTGAAAGGTAGACATGTTTACATTCAACAGCCAACAAGACCCTAAAAAAGTGTCTTGATAGTGAGTCTGAGTCTTACCGAGGTAGTTATCGTCTTCTGGTTTCCCTGAGAAGCTGTGTTGACGAACATCAATATTTGTAGCACCACTGGGTATTCTCACCACTTCGTTGTATCCTGCAGCACAACAAGCAGAAGACAACTCAACGTCTCTGAGTGGACATGACTAAGTTAGTGGGTGAGAATATAAACTGGGTGGTTCGAGCTCTGAATGCTGATTGGCTGACAGCTATGGTATATCAGATCGTATACCACGGGTATGACAAAACATTTATTTTTACTGCTCTAACTACGTTGGTAACTAGTTTATAATAGCAATAAGGCACATCAGGGGTTTGTGATATATGACCAATATACCACGGCCAAGGGCTGTGTCCAAGTGATAAACTTGGATTAGCTAACACAGCGTGCCATTGGAACACGGGAGTGATGGTTGCTGATAATGGGACTCTGTACGCCTCTGTAGATATTCCATTCAGCCGTTTCCAGCTACAACAGTCATTTACAACATTAACAATGTCTACACTGTATTTCTGATCAATTGTATGTTATTTTAATGGACAATGTGATTTTCTTTCAAAAACAAGGATTTCTAAGTGACCCCAAACTTTTGAACAGTAGTGTATAATGGGCTAATGAAAAGCTTTCAGTGACCCTTTTCAGCTATTGTGATGATACATAGTTTGAATACCACGACTGGCCCTAGGCTCACCGTAGCGCACCATGTTGAAGGTGCCTGCCACGGTCTTACACGAGGAGTTGTCACCACCACACACACCACACTTATCTCTCCTCGCCTTGGAATTCAACACATGGTCACATCCCGCTTGCTGCACAGGTATGAGAAGGAGAATGGAGAGGTGGTTAATGAGGAAAAGGAAGTGGAGGAGGAAGAGGAGAAGGAAGTGGAGGAGGAAGAAAAGGAGAAGGCAGATGATGAGAGGGAGGGAAAGGGGGGTATAGGACAGGAAAGGATAAATATCCAACTTGTGCTACAACATAAAACTCATCACTCTCACTTTAATTTGCTTGGCAGATTCTCATTGATAAACATTGATGCAGCTAGGATTTTAGTATTTGTGAGATAATGTAACTAGAGTAGTGACATTCTTATGAAATCCTGTACTGTACTCTGCTAGCCTGCAGCGATAAAAACCATATGACCTAAGAAAATAGTTGCCTAATACACAGAACCTAACCCGGTTAAGTGTGTTAAGTCCATATCAGTGTAACACATCTGAAAGGAATTCTCTATCGTAAACAGCACCAAAGTGAAACTCTATTCTGATATAGTTGGGTTTAGTTCAAGTTCCCTCTAATAGCGACCTCTGTGATCAATATTCTTCACATTTTAAAATAATGTCATTATCTTATTACTGTTATGAATGGTATATTAGGTTAGCTGTCAGACTGAAGCTGTTAAAGGCTGTGTGTCAGTCTCACCCTGCACAGGCCCTGTACACAGATGTCGTTGGTGTCGGGGCCACATGGCGTGCCATCGATGACCCGATCCCTGAGCTGATAGTAGGCGGTGCTGCCAGCCACCCTGCAAAACAGCTTACAGCGATCCTTCATCTGAACTACAGAACAGGAGAGGAAAGGGGAATGGTGAAAACAGTCCACTGACCACATTAAAGGGGCTAATGAATTCAACCATATGGATGCTCTAACACGTTTACTTAGCGTCCTCAAGCTGGATCACATTGATTCACTGAGCACTCAGAGTGCTTTGAGCACATCTACAGGAAGCCTTAGTTTACTTACAGCACATTTCTAAAGGTCTAAACAGTCCAGTACATATAGAGATTTTTTTCTGTGTTAGAAAGTGGTAAAAACCAGAAGGTGTCAAGAGAGAGAAGATGTTCTTACTTCCGCTGTACTTGGGTACCCAGCGCACATTAGGAGGTAGACCGTTGATGTTGAAGTGCCGGCCGTCGAAGGCTGCACACTGCTCCTCTCTGAAGTCTCTCTTCTGCTTGGAGCAGGGCTCTGAGTTACATGAGCGGAACTTCATCCTGCGCCCCACACAGTACTTCCCCCCGTTCTTGGGCCTGGATGAAGGTGGTAAATAAATACATAGTCAAATCTTGTACTTTAGGATTGATATGGAAATAATTAATTTAAGGAGCCTTGATGGTATGGTACATTGACCACGGCAGCTCCAAGGGAGACACAGTCCAGTAGATGTGCATGACTACAAAGGCTGTGCTTACATGGGTTGGTTGCACTCGCGGTCGGCGATTTTGATGCCCCCTCCACACGTCCGCGAGCAGGAGCCAAACGGAGACCAGCCTCCCCACGCCCCCTGCACTGGCGTGGGATCGTGCTCTTTGGTAATGCACTGGCCATGTTTACAGTGCTGTGGAGAGAGAGAGAGAGAGAGAGAGAGAGAGAGGGGAGAGAGAGAGAAGAGGGGAGAAGAAGAGCATGAGATAATGAAACCTTAGCCCGCACACTGGCAACACATCTATCTGAAAGTACTTCACAACCTCCTTTGATGTTAATCTGGGAAAAATTACAAAAGGAATGGAAAAAGACGGAACCCAAAAAGACATCCATTATAAATGTGTCTGTCTGAGGGTAAGTGAACTCAAAGGGGAAGATATGTTTCAGGTTATAGCGGAGGATCCATTTTCATTGGCAACAACAACTGCATCGTAAAAGGCGGCAGCCTCAATGTTGAGGGGTTGAGCAGGTTGGTTGGTTTGTGTGCAGGAATACAATGTGTAAACAGAGCAGGCTCTGAACATGTGTGCTGTGGGACCTCAGCTCTTTTATGTCAGACAGCCAGGAAGTGAAGAGTTTGGTAGAGGGCCTAATTAGAAGCAACACTAAACCAGTAATGGATAGGGAAATCTCCCCAAGCCTCTATTCACAGCCTTACCATAAGCCTATTACTGCCTCATAATAATACCAGCTCTGGAGAAAACAAATCCATCCTAACCCAAGATCCAAATATGTTTGAACAAATGAGGGATTTGGAGCAACTACCACGTGCGCCCCACTCATGTTCAATTATGAGTTTATATCGAGTTGTCATTGGTAGATTGATTTTGTGGCAGGCTTCTCTGAACTTGTTGTTTTATTTTGAAATTTGTGCTTTTGATTAAATAATAACAGATTTTATAGTCGTGAATCATTCAAATAGCAGCAGAAACAAAAAAAGTTCAAATCAAAGTTTCCTTTGTGGTTATTTATGGGGTGTTTTTGACAGTTCATAACATTGAACATTTCCAGTATGCCATAGTGATAGGCATAGTGATTAAGCTGGCTTGGGGTGTATGTGAGTGTGTTTGTATGTTCATGCACAGGCAAATTAAACTATTTGATTAAATCTCTCTCTCTCTCTCTCTCCCTCTGTGTACACACTACATAAGTATCTGGTGCTAGTCTCTCATATTTTCCCACTTTTAATTTGATCTTTCTCTTTATCTCACCCTTTCCAATTATCACAATCTGTCCAGTTTCTTCCTTCTCCCTGTCAGATCCCTATATATTGTGGTAGATCTCTCTGCTACTTACCTTTCCTGGAGAGCACTCTGTTCCGTCGGCCCAGGGCATGTGTTGGGTCCTGCAGCCCCTCTGGGCCCCCTCTGGGCTGGTGCACCACAGCCTGCGGCACTGGACCTGGAGAACACACACTGTTACCATTCCCCTGCCTCAGCCCCATCCACAGACACCGTGCTGTATACTCTTGTATCTCTTACAAGGTGTGTTACCTTTAAACAGAACCTGAAACTAATCCATGAGAAACATCAAGCCAAGTGGCTTGCAGGGCTTCACAGGAGGTGTAGCATGTAAACAAAATATTTAACACATGCAGAATGCCTAGCTGAGAGCCAACTGGGACAGCAATTTGATAATACATAACAGATTAAGGTGACTCTAGTATAGAATATCTGGAGCCATAGACTACAGTAATGTAGGACTAGACAGTGAACTGAGTGTCTGGGTACTTTCTTGTCTTTGACAGACCAACGTACAAAACATGACATTTTAATTACGCATGGTGCATTCTCTTACCATATATGGGCACACCTGTGTCCCCGGCCCAAATATCAATTCACATTGTTTATTGACATTGTATATCCGTCCAGGCAGCTGCTGTGACAGACTGTATGGCCTAGAAATGGGCTCATCAAGTAAGCACTCTCCATACCCTGTGCTATTAAGAAATAAAAATAAAATGACTTCAAGAAAAAACAAAAAAAACAAAGACACAAGCAGACAGAAAACACACTCAGTACAGGTGGACAGGCAGTATTCTGTACAATAACAGAACCACTACTGTAATGTGTGTACAGTACTACAAGGCTATTGCTATGAAAACAATACCTGGCGCTCTACAAACAAACATATCTGGAAGTATTACAAATTCCAAACATACACTCACAAGACAGAAGTAATATTGTTTCCCTTTAACCCAGAAATGTCCAGATACCAGTTTTGATTGAATAGTTGACTGGTCATTTAACCCTTACTGCGATAAGAGCCTGGTGCTACTAACGATATCGACAATAACACGTCTCCATAATGACATGAATGTCTATACTAGAAAACAATGTCCTTTACATACTCAAGGAACTCTGTGATGTATTTCCTGCTACACTTGGACCACATCCAGGGGTTAGTGTAGTGGTTGAGTGTGGGTGCCATCACATGCTGCTGTATTTTAACCCCCTCCTCTTTGCACTTGTTGCTGTCATCATGGGGCATGTTGAATCTGTCAGGGGGCCAAACCACAATTGAGAACATGTATTCACCACAACACACAGGTCTAACCCTCTAACCCACAATCAATAAACCTAAATGTTTGGCTGATTGCTAAGCTAACTACTAAACCTCATCCTTTAGGCAGCAGATTGATAACACAGAGGGTTAACTGACTGAGCTGGTTGGGGTTAACATTAGCAGCTGGTCTGTGCCGGGGCCAGTGTACTCACACATGGCCCAGTTCATGGGCGATAGTAAATGCAGTGCTGAGTCCATTGTCCTCACTAATACTGCAACTTCTGTATGGATCACACACTGTACCCAGCTCTGCAAGCCCTGCAAACCAAGAGTATAATCATCATCATATTTGTTATTAGAGCAATGTCATCACCTTCATCATCATTACATTGTCATTAGCACCCTAAAAAGCAGCATCATAATAAGTACATCAATATTATTATGAAACTGTCACCAATCAAACGTTATGTTGCAGTCTATATTGCATGTGTCTAGAGAGCTCCTCTTACCTAATGTGTCACACTTGTCCCGCGCTCGACAGATGTCCTGCCTGTGAAGAACACACAGATGGAAGTTATGTCACTGGTTTCACGCCCCAGAATCCCATTGCACACCAGAGAATAAATAAAATACAACATATTACAGCGACTTCTGGGGGTAGCCCCAACCGTGGCTCGAAGCTAGGACTGTCAACACAATACTTTAGCCGTTACCCCGAGAGATGGTGATGAGAATGGCTGTGTCGTGGTAGCAGTGACTGCATACCTGGTGATGAAAATGGCTGTGTAGTGGTGGCAGTGACAGTGTACCTGGTGATGAGAATGGCTGTGTCGTGGTAGCAGTGACAGTGTACCTGGTGATGAGAATGGCTGTGTCGTGGTAGCTGTGACAGTGTACCTGGTGATGAGAATGGCTGTGTCGTGGTAGCAGTGACAGTGTACCTGGTGATGAGAATGGCTGTGTCGTGGTAGCAGTGACAGTGTATCTGGTGATGAGAATGGCTGTGTAGTGGTGGCAGTGACAGTGTACCTGGTGATGAGAATGGCTGTGTCGTGGTAGCTGTGACAGTGTACCTGGTGATGAGAATGGCTGTGTAGTGGTGGCAGTGACAGTGTACCTGGTGATGAGAATGGCTGTGTCGTGGTAGCAGTGACAGTGTACCTGGTGATGAGAATGGCTGTGTCGTGGTGGGAGTGATGGTTCTCATCTTGGTGATTTTTCCTCTGTTGCCAGATACAGAAGTTCTTTAAAGTGGTCTGTGCATTGAAGGAAATGGTAGGGCCATCCTACAGTAGAGAGAACAAGGGAGAGGTTTACAGTACTGTATTGTGCTTCTGGGGCTGATGAATGACTGCAATGCATTGTATTTCTCTGAAAAGGATTAGGATTAGAGTTAGTGTTGTAATCTTACCAGCTCATTGTTGATTATGACTAACTTCACAATCACAATGTTAATGAGATTTCCAATGCTAGGATCCTTGTAGATGGAAGACACCTGAAGGGAAAGATTATAGACAGAAAAATCTACCGTTTCTTTTTTTTTTACATCCAATACATTTCATTATCCAACATTCATCAAACCCTTTAGGAGTATACTCAATCAGTGGTTCAGACATTCAACATCAACATGCAGTTTTAAGGGGAAGAAAACCTGGTCTCGTTGTCTTGTTTGAGAGGTGTATTATGGCTGCACTCAGATCCTGTAGCGAATGCAGACTGCCAAGATCAGAAGATAGGCCAGGCTAGCTAACCCCTAGGTTCTCAGCCATAGACTCCTGAGGAGGCCTTTATATGAAGTGGCCAGGAATATGCCATCTGTGTGACATACCTGAGCTTATTTTTTCACTTTCATCAAAGCTGTCAGACAGGTAAACCTCATGCTGCCCCTCTCCTGACCGTTCGAGCATGTTTGTTTACTCCTGCCATGGGCCTTACCCTCTGAGCCCTCCACCTGCTGCCCATGGCTTGGGACACAACAGAATACAGCCACACTCCCCTACAATCAAAAAGGCTGGCTGGCCATTGGGAGGGTGGTTAACTGAGCAGAACTTACGATGGACATTAACGTGAGAATGTAGTGCTGAAGGTTGCTCCCGTGATGTTCCACCATCTTGCTGTCTGCCACCACCATGACTTCTACAAAGCGGGGATAGGAGAGGAAGCGCTTTGATCTCCTGTGAGGTCCTGAGTCCCCGCTGCTTTCATTAGCCGGCCGTCTGCTGCTCTCTCTTTCTGATCTGGAGAGGGGATTGGCAGAGAGGCTCTCCAGGTCATTCAGCATGTCGCTGCTGTTGGCCATCGGACGTCTCCTCAGCTTGTCCCTGTTCCTCTTGTGTCTGTGTTTATGTCCTGGAAAAGAGATGGTCAGATGAAAATAATACTCCCAATATAAAACACAAGCTTATACTACAAGCTTGTATGACAGGCTATTGCATTTATCAGACAATAAACTGTCATTCTCTTCCTAGAAAGTAGGGTTCAGTGGTATCCGTTCCTGTCCCATACTGGGCTCTACTGTATTAACGGCAGTGCACACAAGGGGCGGTATTTCTTTCTTTCATTTGTGTTGACGCACCAAAAAAATGTTAGCAGCAGGGATCTTGATACAAGAAGGACTTGATTGTCTCTGTTGAAACCAATAAGCTTGATCTGACAAGCTAGCCATTTAACTAGCAAGTTAGCAAACCAAATGCATAGCTGGAGCCCTGAGCAGGAGATAATTTATTTGGCAAATCTTAGATAGTTAACTTATAGTCATAAGCAGTGGAGTAGCACACATTCCCAGAGCTTTTTTATGGCCACAATACATTTTTGATTTTTAAATCAATTGTTTTGACGGTATTGAAAACAATAACGTCAGTATTTCAAAGTACCCCCGATATACAGTATATACAGTATACCTCTCAAGCCTACTTGAAAGCACAGTTTTTCTGCTACTGCCAGGGGATGCTTGTGAATGCATACAAAGTGAATATGCTACTGCTGTTTGTATATTATTGCTGAATGAATGAGACAAAACAAATGTGTTGAGGGCCATGGGCATGGAGAGAGAAGGAGTGGAGAGGAGAGGAGGAGAGATGAGGGGGTGGGTTGCATTCACTTTAGGTAAGTCTGGCACTTGGCCAAGCACCAAAGATGGGGCAACGCCCCAACATCTCAAGGAGGAGCACCAAGGATGACTCAGGGTGACTTCTGAGTATGATTGTAATCTTGACATGACAACCAAATGTAATGGAGTAGCACAAATACCACTCCACTCTCCTTTTTGACCCAGTCTAGCACAAAAGTTGAGCTGTTTCTGCTACCCATGATTCTTATCAGACTGAAAGATATAACCTTTTTGAAAATCCAGAGCTACAAAGGGTCTTTGTAAAAGCTTGCACAATGTCTTATACAGTGCCTTGCAAAAGTATTCATCCCCCTTGAAGTTTTTCCTATTTTGTTGTATTACAACCTGTAATTTAAATGGATTTTTATTTGAATTTCATGTAATGGACATACACAAAATAGTGTAAATTGGTTAAGTGAAATGAGAAAAAAAAGAATGAAACCCCCCCGGAAAAGTGGTGGGTGCATATATATTCACCCCCTTTGCAATGAAGCCCATAAATAAGATCTGGTGCAACCAATGACCTTCAGAAGTCACATAATTAGTTAAATAAAGTCCACCTGTGTGCAATCAGTGTCACATGATCTCAGTACATATACACCTGTTCTGAAAGGCCCCAGAGTCTGCAACATCACTAAGCACGGGACACCACCAAGCAAGCGGCACCATGAAGACCAAGGAGCTCTCCAAACAGGTCAGGGACAAAGTTGTGGAGTAGTAAAGATCAGGGTTGGGTTATAAAAAAAATATCAGAAACTCTGAACATCCCAAGAGCACCATTTTTCCGGTTCCGGGTTGGAGCGAGCGGTCGCATCTACACTTCGGTCCGCAGGTAGTATAACTTTTCATTACATTTCCATTACATTTCATTATAGTACAACGGTTTGATTTGTCTAATCTTAGCAATTTCTTTTTAGCTAGCTACATAGCCGTCTTTGTATCAAAGATAATTGCGTAATTATCGTAATTCGTCGTCCTAACGTAGTCTACACTGCTATCTGCCCAGCAGCTAGCTAACGTCTACCGTCTACTAGCACTGTAGAAACTATTACACTCAACTGAACGACTCGATTAGTGTAGTGTTAGCTAGCTACATAGTTGTCTTTGCTGTCTTCGGATCCAAGATAATTGTGTAGTTTAGAGTGTGTAGACTTAGAGTGATTATCTTAATTTACCGAGGTTAGCTAGCCAGCTATTTGTCATCCTTAACGTAAGAGATACTGCTAGCTAGCTAGCCAACAGCTAGCCAACGTCTACCGAATTAACTTCAACAACTCGGTCAACATTCCGCTTCGCTCCACAGGTAGTATCACATTTTCATTTCACTTCATTACAGTACAACGGTTTGATTTGTTTGATCGTAGCTAGCTAGCTACATAGCCGTCTTTGTTCTAAGACAATTGTGTAGTCTAGAGCGATTTTCTAGGTTAGCTAGCCAGCTATTGTCGTTCTTTTAACGTAACGTAATCAACACTGCTAGCTAGCCAGCTAGCCCCCGAATAGTAGCACTGTAGAAACTATTACACTCGACGGAACGACTTGATTAGTGTAGTGTCAACAACGCAGCCACTGCCAGCTAGCCTACTCCAGCAGTACTGTATCATTTCAATCATTTTAGTCAATAAGATTCTTGCTACGTAAGCTTAACTTTCTGAACATTCGAGATGTGTAGTCCACTTGTCATTCCAATCTCCTTTGCATTAGCGTAGCCTCTTCTGTAGCCTGTCAACTATGTGTCTATCTATCCCTGTTCTCTCCTCTCTGCACAGACCATACAAACGCTCCACACCGCGTGGCCGCGGCCACCCTAATCTGGTGGTCCCAGCGCGCACGACCCACGTGGAGTTCCAGGTCTCCGGTAGCCTCTGGAACTGCCGATCTGCGGCCAACAAGGCAGAGTTCATCTCAGCCTATGCCTCCCTCCAGTCCCTCGACTTCTTGGCACTGACGGAAACATGGATCACCACAGATAACACTGCTACTCCCACAGCTCTCTCTTCGTCCGCCCATGTGTTCTCGCACACCCCGAGAGCTTCTGGTCAGCGGGGTGGTGGCACCGGGATCCTCATCTCTCCCAAGTGGTCATTCTCTCTTTCTCCCCTTACCCATCTGTCTATTGCCTCCTTGGAATTCCATGCTGTCACAGTTACCAGCCCTTTCAAGCTTAACATCCTTATCATTTATCGCCCTCCAGGTTCCCTCGGAGAGTTCATCATTGAGCTTGATGCCTTGATAAGCTCCTTTCCTGAGGACGGCTCACCTCTCACAGTCCTGGGCGACTTTAACCTCCCCACGTCTACCTTTGACTCATTCCTCTCTGCCTCCTTCTTTCCACTCCTCTCCTCTTTTGACCTCACCCTCTCACCTTCCCCCCCTACTCACAAGGCAGGCAATACGCTCGACCTCATCTTTACTAGATGCTGTTCTTCCACTAACCTCATTGCAACTCCCCTCCAAGTCTCCGACCACTACCTTGTATCCTTTTCCCTCTCGCTCTCATCCAACACTTCCCACACTGCCCCTACTCGGATGGTATCGCGCCGTCCCAACCTTCGCTCTCTCTCCCCCGCTACTCTCTCCTCTTCCATCCTATCATCTCTTCCCTCTGCTCATACCTTCTCCAACCTATCTCCTGATTCTGCCTCCTCAACCCTCCTCTCTTCCCTTTCTGCATCCTTTGACTCTCTATGTCCCCTATCTTCCAGGCCGGCTCGGTCCTCCCCTCCCGCTCCGTGGCTCGACGACTCATTGCGAGCTCACAGAACAGTGCTCCGGGCAGCCGAGCGGAAATGGAGGAAAACTCGCCTCCCTGCGGACCTGGCATCCTTTCACTCCCTCCTCTCTACATTTTCCTCCTCTGTCTCTGCTGCTAAAGCCACTTTCTACCACTCTAAATTCCAAGCATCTGCCTCTAACCCTAGGAAGCTCTTTGCCACCTTCTCCTCCCTCCTGAATCCTCCTCCCCTCCCCCCTCCTCCCTCTCTGCAGATGACTTCGTCAACCATTTTGAAAAGAAGGTCGACGACATCCGATCCTCGTTTGCTAAGTCAAACGACACCGCTGGTTCTGCTCACACTGCCCTACCCTGTGCTCTGACCTCTTTCTCCCCTCTCTCTCCAGATGAAATCTCGCTTCTTGTGACGGCCGGCCGCCCAACAACCTGCCCGCTTGACCCTATCCCCTCCTCTCTTCTCCAGACCATTTCCGGAGACCTTCTCCCTTACCTCACCTCGCTCATCAACTCATCCCTGACCGCTGGCTACGTCCCTTCCGTCTTCAAGAGAGCGAGAGTTGCACCCCTTCTGAAAAAACCTACACTCGACCCCTCCGATGTCAACAACTACAGACCAGTATCCCTTCTTTCTTTTCTCTCCAAAACTCTTGAACGTGCCGTCCTTGGCCAGCTCTCCCGCTATCTCTCTCAGAATGACCTTCTTGATCCAAATCAGTCAGGTTTCAAGACTAGTCATTCAACTGAGACTGCTCTTCTCTGTATCACGGAGGCGCTCCGCACTGCTAAAGCTAACTCTCTCTCCTCTGCTCTCATCCTTCTAGACCTATCGGCTGCCTTCGATACTGTGAACCATCAGATCCTCCTCTCCACCCTCTCCGAGTTGAGCATCTCCGGCGCGGCCCACGCTTGGATTGCGTCCTACCTGACAGGTCGCTCCTACCAGGTGGCGTGGCGAGAATCTGTCTCCTCGCCACGCGCTCTCACCACTGGTGTCCCCCAGGGCTCTGTTCTAGGCCCTCTCCTATTCTCGCTATACACCAAGTCACTTGGCTCTGTCATAACCTCACATGGTCTCTCCTATCATTGCTATGCAGACGACACACAATTAATCTTCTCCTTTCCCCCTTCTGATGACCAGGTGGCGAATCGCATCTCTGCATGTCTGGTAGACATATCAGTGTGGATGACGGATCACCACCTCAAGCTGAACCTCGGCAAGACGGAGCTGCTCTTCCTCCCGGGGAAGGACTGCCCGTTCCATGATCTCGCCATCACGGTTGACAACTCCATTGTGTCCTCCTCCCAGAGCGCTAAGAACCTTGGCGTGATCCTGGACAACACCCTGTCGTTCTCAACTAACATCATGGCGGTGGCCCGTTCCTGTAGGTTCATGCTCTACAACATCCGCAGAGTACGACCCTGCCTCACACAGGAAGCGGCGCAGGTCCTAATCCAGGCACTTGTCATCTCCCGTCTGGATTACTGCAACTCGCTGTTGGCTGGGCTCCCTGCCTGTGCCATTAAACCCCTACAACTCATCCAGAACGCCGCAGCCCGTCTGGTGTTCAACCTTCCCAAGTTCTCTCACGTCACCCCGCTCCTCCGCTCTCTCCACTGGCTTCCAGTTGAAGCTCGCATCCGCTACAAGACCATGGTGCTTGCCTACGGAGCTGTGAGGGGAACGGCACCGCAGTACCTCCAGGCTCTGATCAGGCCCTACACCCAAACAAGGGCACTGCGTGCATCCACCTCTGGCCTGCTCGCCTCCCTACCACTGAGGAAGTACAGTTCCCGCTCAGCCCAGTCAAAACTGTTCACTGCTCTGGCCCCCCAATGGTGGAACAAACTCCCTCACGACGCCAGGACAGCGGAGTCAATCACCACCTTCCGGAGACACCTGAAACCCCACCTCTTCAAGGAATACCTAGGATAGGATAAGTAATCCTTCTCACCCCCCCCCCTTAAATGATTTAGATGCACTATTGCAAAGTGGCTGTTCCACTGGATGTCAGAAGGTGAATTCACCAATTTGTAAGTCGCTCTGGATAAGAGCGTCTGCTAAATGACTTAAATTTAAATGTAATTAAATCCATTATAAACATTTTTAAAGAATATGGCACCACAACAAACCTGCCAAGAGAGTGCCGTCCACCAAAACTCACGGAACAGGCAAGAAGGGCATTGATCAGAGAGGCAACAAGGAGACCAAAGATAACCCTGAAGGAGCTGCAAGGCTCAACAGGGGAGATTGGAGTATCTGTCCATAGGACCATTTTAATCAGTACACTCCACAAAGCTGGGCTTTACAGGAGAGTGGCCAGAAAACAAATAAATACGGAAACACATTTGGTGTTCGCCAAAAGGCATGTGGGAGACTCCCCAAACATATGGAAGAAGGTACTCTGGTCAGATGATACTAAAATGAATCTTTTTGGCCATCAAGGAAATCATTATGTCTGGCGCAAACCCAACACCTCTCATCACCCCGAGAATACCATCAGCAGGGACAGGGGAAACTGGTCAGAATTTAAGGAATGATGGATGGTGCTAAATACAGGGGAATTCTTGAGTGAAATCTGTTTCAGTCTTCCAGAGATTTGAGACTGGGACTGAGGTTCACCTTCCAGCAGGACAATGACCCTAAGCATACTGCTAAAGCAACACTTGAGTTGTTTAAGGGGAAACATTTAAATGTCTTGGAATGGCCAAGTCACAGCCCAGACCTCAATCCAGTTGAGAATCTGTGGTATGACTTAAATATTGCTGTACACCAGCAGAACCCATCTAACTTGAAGGAGCTGGAGCAGTTTTGCCTTGAAGAATGGCCAAAAATCCAGGTTGTAAGGCAACAAAATGTTTAAAATGCCAGGGGGAGTAAATACTTTCGCAAGCCACTGTTTTCATACCCACTTTTTCAAAAACATATATGAACTAAAATTAATTTTCAGGTCATAAAATCTGAGATGTAACACACGCACGCACGCACACACACACAGACACACACAGACACACACAGACACACACAGACACACACAGACACAGACACAGACACACACACCACACCTATGAGCAGTGAAATGTCTTGCATATTACTCAACATCCTTCAGATTTATTTTCATAGTAATTAAAACTTAAATGTTTGAAGTTGGCATCACTTTCCTACAATACAATTTACACAGAGTCTTCATGGTAGTGTACCTATCGTGTTTTCTTATCAAATGATCACAGGAAGTACAAGAGTCAACAGGAACTTGTAGGAATAAACTGAGATTTGGCGATACTAGGAAGAACTTCCAAAATGGTTGTCCTGTGCATGAGGTGAAAAAGTACCCAGTTACAGGTAATTAGACAAAATACATCAATATCCTGCCCTTTGCACTTGAAAACTTGATTAACCTCTGACTTTTTGGACATACTGCTTTGTGGTGTGCATAGCATCTGCATACAACTCTGTGTAATCAGTTGTTCATGTGAAATTGCTGTGCCACAATGTGTTTGACTGAAGGATGGTGAAATCATAAGAATGACTGGTTATAGTTACATTGTCTTTCAGATACTGTATGTCAGTCGCTAAAGAACCACTCACCACTTCTTATATCTGCCCATGAAGGAACTTCACTGGACTTTATGCAAACTGGAAACCATATATCCTGAGGCTGCATTTATTGTAGCTAGGGATTTTAACAAAGCTAATTTGAGACAAGGCTACCTAAATTCTATCAGCATATCGATTGATGTACACCAGCGAGTAACACGCTTGACCATTGCTACTCTAACTTCCACAATGCATACAAGGCCCTCCCCCACCCTCATTTTGGCAAATCTGACCATGACTCCATCTTGTTGCTCCCCTCCTATAGGTAGAAACTAAAACAGGAAGCGCCTGTGTTTAGGTCTATCCAACGCTGTTCTGATCAATCGGATTCCACGCTTCAAGATTGCTTCGATCAAGTCGACTGGGATATGTTCCAGGTAGCCTCAGATAATAACATTGACGTATACGCTGCCTCGGTGAGCGAGTTTATAAGGAAGTGTATAGGAGATGTTGTACTCACTGTGACTTAAAACCGTGGATTGCATTCGCGCAAAATTGGAAGCACGTACCACCGCATTTAATCACGGCAAGGCGACTGGAAATAAGGCAGAATACAAACAGTGAAGTTATTTCCTCCGTAAGGCAATCAAACAAGCAAATTGTATAGAGACAAAGTGGAGTCACAATTCAACGGCTCAAACACGAGACATATGTGGCAGGGTCTACAGACAATCACGGATTACAAAAAGAAAACCAGCACCGTCGCGGACATCGACGTCTTGCATCTAGAAAAATGTCAAACGTATTTACGTGCATTGAGGACAATGCAGTGCCACCGACGCGGTCCGCTGCCAAAGACTGTGGGGTCTCCTTCTCCGTGGTCGATGTGAGCAAAACATTTAAACATGTTAACCCTTGCAAGGTTGCCAGCTCAGACGGCATGTTTAGCCGCGTCCTCAGAGCATGTGCAGACCAGCTGGCTGGTGTGTTTCCAGACATATTCAATCAATCCCTATCCCAGTCTGCTGTCCCCACATGCTTCAAGATGGCCACCGTTGTTCCTGTTCCCAAGAAAGCTAAGGTAACTGAACTAAATGACAATCGCCCCGTGGCACTCACTTCTGTCATCATGAAGTGCTTTGAGAGACTAGTCAAGGATCATATCACCTCCACCCTACCTGATACCCTAGACCCACTTCAATTTGCTTACCGCCCCATTAGGTCCACAGACGATGCAATCGCCATCCCACTGCACACTGCCCTATCCTATCTGGACAAGAGGAATACCTATGTAAGAATGCTGTTCATTGACTACAGATCAGCATTCAACACCATAGTACCCTCCAAACTCATCATTAAGCTTGAGACCCTGGGTCTTGACCCCGCCCTGTGCAACTGGGTCCTGGACTTCCTGACGGGCCACCTCCAGGTGGTGAAGGTAGGAAGCAACATCTCCACTCCGCTGATCCTCAACACTGGGGCCCCACAAGGGTGCGTTCTCAGCCCCCTCCTGTACTCCCTGTTCACCCATGACTGCATGGCCATGCACGCCTCTAACTCAATCATCAAGTTTGTAGACGACACACCAGTGGTAGGCTTGATTACCAACAATGACAAGACAGCCTACAGGAAGGAGGTGAGGGCCCTTGGAGTGTGGTGTCAGGAAAATAACTTCTCACTCAATAGCAGCAAAACAAAAGAGATGATCGTGGACTTCAGGAAACAGCAAAGGGAGCACCCCTCTATCCACATCGACGGTGTCACGCCCTGGTCAAAATATATTATGTTTGTCTTCATTTATTTGGTCAGGCCAGGGTGTGACATGGGTTTTTGTGGTGTGTTTTGTCTTGGGGGTGTAATGCATGGTCTATGGCTGCCTGAGGCGGTTCTCAATCAGAGACAGGTGATCGTTGTCTCCGATTGGGAACCATATTTAGGCAGCCATATTCTTTGAGTATTTTGTGGGTGATTGTTCCTGTCTCTGTGTTTGTAGTCACCAGATAGGCTGTATAGGTTTTCACGTTCCGTTTGTTGTTTTGTATGTCAAGTTATTTCATGTCTCGTTCAATTTCATTAAAGAACATGAGTAACCACCACGCTGCATTTTGGTCCGCTCCTCCTTCAACAGACGAACGCCGTTACAGACGGGACAGCAGTGGAGAAGTTGTAAAGTTTTAAGTTCCTCGGTGTACATATCACCAACAAACTGAAATAGTCCACACAGACAGTGTGGTGAAGAAGGTGCAACAGTGCCTCTTCAACCTCAGGAGGCTGAAAAAATGTGGCTTGTCACCTGAAAACCCTCACTATCTTATACAGGTGCACAATTGAGAGCATTCTGTCGGGCTGTATCACCACCTGGTACGGCAACTGCACCGACCACAACCGCATTGGCTCTCCAGAGGGTGGTGCGGTCTGCACAACGCATCACCGGGGGCAAACTACCTGCCCTCCAGGACACCTACAACACCCGATGTCACAGAAAGGCAAAAAAGATAATCAAGGACAATAACCACCCGAGCCACTGCCTGTTCACCCCGTTTCCATCCAGAAGGTGAGGTCAGTACAAGTGCATCAAAGCTGGGACAGAGAGATTGAAAAACACCTTCCATCTCAAGGCCATCAGATTGTTAAACAGTCACCACTAGCACAGACAGGCGGCTGCCTGCCTACAGACTTGATATCATTGGCCACTTTAATAAATGGAACACTAGTCACTTTAATAATGCCACTTTAAGAATGTTTACATATCTCACATTACTCATCTCATATGTATATAATGTATACTGTATCCTTCACTATCTATTCTTTACTATCTATTGCCGCTCTGTCACTGCTCATCCATATATTTTATACTTACATATTCTTATCCCATTTCTTTACTAGATTGTGTGTATTAGGTTTTGTTGTGTAATTTTTTAGATATTAGGTTTTGTTGTGGAATTGTTAGATTTTACCTGCTGCACCGTCGGATCTAGAAGCATAAGCATTTCACTACACTCACAATAACATCTGCATGTGACCAATAAGATTTGATTTGATTTGATTTACAACATTCATTCACAACTTCAAAAAGTTTTTACTGTGTTTTCTCAGTTCTATGAGCAAAATGATGCCACTGCTTTACACCAAAGTCTAAACAAGCACAGTAGTATGGTCATTGGTCATGACTGTAATTGTAAAATGACTATAATAAGTTCCTATTGCGAATCATATACTGGAGTTTTGGGATATAATACTGTAATTGAGAGACAATGATTATCCTTCCTTGCTTATGTCTGTGTGAACTTGTTAGTCTGGATAACGAGGGGTGTGTTATCAGGCAAACTGAGACACAAACACATACACATTTGTTTACACATTTAGCAGCTTAAATAGGGAGTCCCATCCTCTCTCTTCTCCTCTCCACTCAGAGCCATCAGACACCAGGTGAAGGTTGAGTCTGTCAGCTGATCAAATGGCTTACGTAATGAAATTGATTCAGCTCTCTCGCGCTCTCTCTCTCTCTCAAAAAAAGCATCAGAACAAAAATCTCCATCGCATCTCTCCTCTAATCATTTCATTGTACCTGATGTGTCACAAGCAGTGTCCTCCCTGGCTGCCTCTTTCTTGGAGGCCTTTTCCTGTACACAATATGAGGTTTGGTGTGTTCTTCTTCATAGTGTTCTCCATTGTAGCTGTGAAGGGGCTCCACAAAGAACTCCCCTTCTGGTGACCTGAAAGTGCCAAACTGAGGGGGATAAAAAAGGAGGAATCAGAATTGTTTGAAATAACTGCAGTAACATTGGAGCGTGCATTCGTACTGCATGGACACAGTCCAAAGCAAAGATTAGTTGAAATGCTCCTTGCCACGGCCCCATTGGCTAGGCTTTTTTTACTAAGCTATTCATTTGATGAGAATGTGTTGAAATACATGTATTTGCATGCATATTAGTAAAATGGTCCCTGAAAAAGATAGGCATCATAGGCCTCATTCTTCTCCTTTTCCCTATCAGAAAACAATGCAACTATTTTGGTTTGTTTCTTGGCACAGTTGGTAGACTTGGTGGAAGCTTTGTTGCATTTCACAAAGCACAGGCTGCACTACTAGCGAACTTGGAGGTCAAAGATACACCAGACAAGCAAAGTACAAAGCTAAGCAATGTGGAACAGCACTCATTTCTAATTTAGATTGAGTTGGACAATGCTGCACTGGGTAATGCTACCAACCAATAGGGTGGCCCAGAGTGAACCTTATTCTCCATGAAAATGCATTTCATTGTTTATGTATGAGATTGAAACCACCTCAAATTAGGGAAAAGGAAATCTCATAAATATACTGTAGTTATGCTAAATGTAATGACCATCGGGAATATTCACCATTGTGCTCACATGCAAACAAGATACTGTATAACGACAACACTAAGTATTGATGTAGTTGTGGGAGCCACTCTCATTATGACGGATGATGATGACTCATTTAATATTAAAATGCAAAGTGGAATTGAAATGAGAAAGTGGTTTATTCATGGTAAGTGGATATGATTCATAATTGATCAGTGTGCATATATCTACTTCTGACTGTTTCCCTGTGACTAGGTCCAGAGCAACTTACAAGACTTGGATGTATGAATAAATAGACTATAAATGCTTAATCATTTTCACCTTTTAACAGTGCATTTTATTGGCTTGAATCACACCCAGACCAACATTAACTTAGCTTTCTTTCAATGTGAAATGATATCCACAAGCATACCAACTAGGCCTATGGTGCAGGCAAGCCCCATTTCTTTGATTTGTGATGACCTCAATGATGTTCACATCAGGCAGTTAGTTAGTAACTGTTATCAATCTGTAAGTATCCCTAGGGGACTTCTCCTCAGTGTTGTAAAGTACTTAAGTAAAAATACTTTAAAGTACTACTGAAGTCGTTTTGGGGGGTATTTGTACTTTACTTTACTATTTATATTTTTGACAACTTTTACTTTTACTTCACTACATTCCTAAAGAAAATTCTGTACCTTTTACTCCATGTATTTTTCCCTGACACCCAAAAGTACTCATTACATTTGAATGCTTAGCAGGACAGAACAATTGTCCAATACACGCATTTATCAAGAAAACATCTCTGGTAATCCCTACTGCCTCTGATCTGGCAGACTCACTAAACATGCATGCTTTGTTGGTAATTAAATACAAAAATAAAATGGTGCCTTCTGGTTTGCTTAATATAAGGAATTTTGAATAATGTATACTTTTACTTTGGTACTTAAGTATATTTGGGCAATTACATTTACTTTTGATACTTAGGTATACTTAAAACCAATATATATATAATTTTTAATCAGCCTTTATGTAACTAGGCAAATCAGTTAAGAACAAATTCTTATTTATAATGATGGCCTTTTAGACTTTTACTCAATTTGTATATTACTGGGTGACTTTAATTTTTACTTTAGTAATTTTCTATGAAGGTATCTTTACTTTTACTCAAGTATAACAAATGGGTAATTTTTCCACCACTGGTTCGACTCCACAACGTCATGCATGGATGGAGTTTATGCTCGGAGTCGGACTGAATCGTGATGACGTCAGCACCACTGGCGCTCCCTCTTCACTATTGTGCGTAGGACGTCACCAGCAACCGGAGGAGCATGCATGCAGGGTGAATGATTGGATGCAGTGGATGAACACAAGAGAGAGGACTTCTATGCTCGACGTTATTTATCTATGCAGCTCGTTTTAGATTGTCAGGGATACAAGAGCTAACATAATGCCTTATTCTTACTAACAGTCACCAATTGCATGTTGAACACAAATCCACAAAGCTGGACCGGCACGCTTTGTGAAGAAGTAGAAATGCACTCCGTTGCCAGGGAAATGTTCTCATGTTGCCATAGTATTATTATGTGAACAGCTGCATAGTAAACAATTGGCATTACAGTATCATATCTAGTCATACAACATGTGCGCCTATCATAGTGCAGACGAGAGAAACATTCTAGCACACTGTATCAAGGGAGGGCAACTCAAAGTGCTTGGACTCACCAATCCAGAGCAGAGACTGATGACTGCGGTGTGCTCCGTTTGAGCGTTCACATGTCCTTTATAGAAGCAATGCTGATACTCCGTATCCTCCTCCGCCTCCACCCCCGGTGTGAAATCCGTGATGTTACTATCGGTAAGTGCTCCTAGTACTGTCACAGTGTATAGCGGAGCAATAAATCCGGACTCGAGTGTCAGGTTGAGGTGATAGCTCTGTCCGAAAGCAGATATTTTGTAATGGATTGTTCGAGAGTCCCATTGATCAGAGGGGTTGCCATGGATATCGTGCACACTCCGCCGTTTCCGTTTGAAGTGCACACTCGTGGGAAAATTGTCACCGGCTTCATTCACTCGCGCCGGAGTTACAATCTCGTATGCGCCAAGCTGCTCGGACACTTTAGCTGGTGAAGAAAGCCATGGTATAACGGCTATAGCATAAGCAATGATAATAAATAATAACAATAATAATAATAATGTTATATGAGTTAATTACGTTTGCCCTGTGAAATGAAGCCATTCAAGAAACATAAGACCATTATACATGTATTGTAAGTCATGTGCTTTGCTGATCCTGAAAAAAGTCATTCATTCTCCATCTGCCGGTTACAAAATAACACATCACAGGGTAAAACTGTTTTTGGGGCAGGTCGAAATACTTTACCTTTTCTTGAATTCAATAGCGATTTCTCTGTTGATAACACTACATTCAAACCGTCAGGGAGAAATAGCAGAAACCCTAGTCCCCAAAACAGCACATGCATGATTGTCCACGTTAAGTAGAGAGCAGCACCCCCGAATACAAGTATTCCTCTTGCACACAGCTGCTCCGGTCACTCGGGCTTTCCAACGTATTCCAACTCTCAAGTGATTGTGCATCTGCCACATCCAAATCGATTATGATTGACTCTTGGTTGCTGGGGGGTTTCTCACCGGTAACGTGCGTTGGGTCGTGAGCGGTTCGCGGATCCCCTGGCGAACATGCATACTGCAGAGAGAGGGGCCGGTTGTAGGCTACAGACAGACAACTATGGTGGGCTACACTGCAGGCACCAGACTGCCGATGTTGGGGCGGGTTTAGTGAATAGGTAGGCTCCATTACTGGAGCACGCCCCTCAACCAAGCCACTCCCGTTTCTTAGAGAGTGACTTGACAGACATAATTGACTTATTATTGTGGTATCACTGCAATTACTTGGGAAACATCTTCAATTATGATTGCTGGTGGTGGTGTTGCAGTTCTCCATGAAGAAACCATGAAGGTAGTAGCTGGATAAGCAATGAGAAATGTCAACATTCAAGTTAAAAATACATTATAATGGCATAATTGACTGTTAATGATAGTCACTTTATTAGGCTACATCCTCCTCCTGACATTAGCCTACAGTGGGTCCTTTTTATAGACACCACAGTTAAGCTCAAAGGGCTTCAAGCTACTCCACATGAAGCCTATTCGGGCTATTCTACAGATTCTACCTCACTGACTGTGTCTTCACAAATGAGGATTGGAGGATCTTTACATTTAGAATTGAAAGTAATTGAGTTCTTTAAATGTCTTCCCCAACTCTCTCTCTCTCTCTCTCTCTCTCTCTCTCTCTCACACACACACACACACACACACACACACACACACACACACACACACACACACACACACACACACACACACACACACACACACACACACACACACACACACACACACACACACACACACACACACACATAGACATCATCATATTATGCAAAGACACAGTTTGTTCTTCAACATTATCATACGTGAAAGATAAGTAGCCTAGAAGGCTCTCTCAATAAAATAGGATATGAAGAAATACGTTTTCACCAGGCAGTCATATTCTTGAGATTAAAACTAGTCTAAATATCCTTGTTACAACACAAACCAGGGCTAGAAGTACGCATTTCACTGGTCTCCTCCTCAGAGACCTTACGTAGTGATAAATGTTAGCAGGTGGGACGTTACAGCTAATTTATTTGGTACAATCAACACACATGACCATTAGAACCATTAACATGGTTTGCTGGTGCCCACCTATGTCACACCCTGACCTTAGATAGACATTTTATTTCTCTATTTGGTGAGGTCAGGGTGTGATGTGGGATGGGCATTCTATGTTTTGTATTTCTTTGGTTTTGGCCGAGTGTGGTTCCCAATCAGATGCAGCTGTCTATCGTTGTCTCTGATTGGGAATCATACTAAGGTAGCCTGTTTTCCCACCTATGTTGTGGGATCTTGTTTTTTTGTTAGCTCTGTGAAGCCGGAGAATGTGACACTCATTATTCCTTTTGTTGTTTTTGTTTGGTGTTCTGAGAATTAAAGATCATGAACACTTACCACGCTGCACCTTGGTCTACTTCTTCAGACGAACGTTACAACCTAAAACAATAGCCCCATAGGAAATGGATGTGGTAGGCTCAGAAAAACACACATTATAGCAAGGGATTTTTAGATTGAAAACAGGCAAACAAAATTATGATAGCCAACTAGCTTGTACAAGTTCAAGCCTCTATTGATTAATTTTAGAAATCATTACTTGTTGTCTTCTAAATGATGACAAAATCTGTTTAATAATCTGACTTAATAGATCTCAACTTCCATCATCAGATACTATAGATACATTAGATACATGCTTTGTTAAGCCAATCTGGGACCAAAGTCCTTTACATGTACATAAACTCAGAAAAAAAAGAAACGTCCCTTTTTCAGGACCCTGTCTTTCAAAGATAATTCTTAAAAATCCAAATAGCTTCACAGATTCATTGTAAAGGATTTAAACACTGTTTCCCATGCTTGTTCAATGAATCATAAACAATTAATGAACATGCACCTGAGGAACGGTCGTTAAGACACTAACAGCTAACAGGCAATTAAGGTCACAGTTATGATAACTTAAGGACCCGAAGGAGACCATTCTACTGACTCTGAAAAACTCCAAAAGAAAGATGCCCGGTGTCCCTGCTCATCTGCGTGAACATGCCTTAGGCATGCTGCAAGGAGGCATGAGGACCGCAGATGTGGCCAGGGCAATTAATTGCAATGTCCGTACTGTGAGAAGCTTAAGACAGAGCTACAGGAAGACAGGACAGACAGCTGATCGTCCTCGCAGTGGCAGACCACGTGTAACAACACCTGCACAGGATCGATACATCCAAACATTACACCTGCGGGACGCACAATCCCTCAATCAGTGCTCAGACTGTCTGCAAAATAGGCTGAGAAAGGCTGGACTGAGGGCTTGTAGGCCTGTTGTGAGGCAGGTCCTCACCAGACATCACTGGCAACAACATCGCCTATGGGAACAAACCCACCGTCGCTGAACCAGACAGGACTGGCAAAAAGTGCTCTTCACTGACGAGTCGCGGTTTTGTCTCACCAGGTTTGATGGTCGGATTTGCGTTTATCGTCGAAGGAATGAGCATTACACCAAAGTCTGTACCATGGAGTGGGATCGATTTGGAGGTGGAGGGTCCGTCATGGTCTGGGGCGGTCTGTCACAGCATCATCTGACTGAGCTTGTTGCTATTGCAGGCAATCTCAACGCTGTGCGTTACAGGGAAGACATCCTCATCCCTCATGTGGTACCCTTCCTGCAGGCTCATCCTGATATGACCCTCCAGCATGACAATACCACCAGCCATACTGCTCGTCCTGTGCATGATTTCCTGCTAGACAGGAATGTCAGTGTTCTGCCATGGCCAGTGAAGAGCGGATTTCAATCCCATTGAGCACATCTGGGACTTGTTGGATCGGCGGGTGAGGGCTAGGGTCATTCCACCCAGAAATGTCTGGGAACTTGCAGGTGCCTTGGTGGAAGAGGGGTAACATCTCACAGCAAGAACTGGCAAATCTGGTGCTGTCCGTGAGCAGGAGATGCACTGCAGTACTTAATTCAGCTGGTGGCCACACCAGATACTGACTGTAACTTTTGATTTTGACCCTCCCCCCTTTGTTCAGGGACACATTATTCAATTTCTGTTAGTCACATGTCTGTGGAACTTGTTCAGGTTATGTCTCAGTTGTTGGATCTTGTTATGTTCATACAAATATTTACATATGTTAAGTTTGCTGGAAATAAATGCAGCTGACAGTGAGAGGACGTTTCTTTTTTTGCTGTTGTTAACGACAGATTTAAAAAAATACTTACAATCTCTCTAAACATGCAGTAGTAAGACAGGAACCATGACCCCTCTAGAACTTCTTGCTGTGTTGGACTTATGAACAGACAGTAAAACACACTATTATTAAAATGCACTGTGGGCCCAGTACAGTGGCGGATCCTACATCCAGTAACATTAACCCCTTTAAATGTAACCCATCAGTTACAATTATCCCTTTCCCAGAACTTTCCATAAACCTTTTTACAACAGGGGTCTTGGTGAAGATATACATATCTATATTGCCACAAGGCATCACATTCAGCTTTAAATACAATGGTGGTGGTGCAGTTGACTTGGTGGTTGGTTGTTGACTTGGTGATTGGCAGTTGACTTGGTCATTGGTAGTTGACTTGGTGGTTTGCAGTTGACTTTGTGGTTGGTAGTTGACTTTGTGGTTGACAGTCGACTTGGTTGTTGACAGTTGACTTGGTCTGATGTCAACAACTACAGACCAGTATCCCTTCTTTCTTTTCTCTCCAAAACTCTTGAACGTGCCGTCCTTGGCCAGCTCTCCCGCTATCTCTCTCAGAATGACCTTCTTGATCCAAATCAGTCAGGTTTCAAGACTAGTCATTCAACTGAGACTGCTCTTCTCTGTATCACGGAGGCACTCCGCACTGCTAAAGCTAACTCTCTCTCCTCTGCTCTCATCCTTCTAGACCTATCGGCTGCCTTCGATACTGTGAACCATCAGATCCTCCTCTCCACCCTCTCCGAGTTGGGCATCTCCGGCGCGGCCCACGCTTGGATTGCGTCCTACCTGACAGGTCGCTCCTACCAGGTGGCGTGGCGAGAATCTGTCTCCTCGCCACGCGCTCTCACCACTGGTGTCCCCCAGGGCTCTGTTCTAGGCCCTCTCCTATTCTCGCTATACACCAAGTCACTTGGCTCTGTCATAACCTCACATGGTCTCTCCTATCATTGCTATGCAGACGACACACAATTAATCTTCTCCTTTCCCCTTCTGATGACCAGGTGGCGAATCGCATCTCTGCATGTCTGGCAGACATATCAGTGTGGATGACGGATCACCACCTCAAGCTGAACCTCGGCAAGACGGAGCTGCTCTTCCTCCCGGGGAAGGACTGCCCGTTCCATGATCTCGCCATCACGGTTGACAACTCCATTGTGTCCTCCTCCCAGAGCGCTAAGAACCTTGGCGTGATCCTGGACAACACCCTGTCGTTCTCAACCAACATCATGGCGGTGGCCCGTTCCTGTAGGTTCATGCTCTACAACATCCGCAGAGTACGACCCTGCCTCACACAGGAAGCGGCGCAGGTCCTAATCCAGGCACTTGTCATCTCCCGTCTGGATTACTGCAACTCGCTGTTGGCTGGGCTCCCTGCCTGTGCCATTAAACCCCTACAACTCATCCAGAACGCCGCAGCCCGTCTGGTGTTCAACCTTCCCAAGTTCTCTCCGTCACCCCGCTCCTCCGCTCTCTCCACTGGCTTCCAGTTGAAGCTCGCATCCGCTACAAGACCATGGTGCTTGCCTACGAAGCTGTAAGGGGAACGGCACCGCAGTACCTCCAGGCTCTGATCAGCCCTACACCCAAGCAAGGGCACTGCGTTCATCCACCTCTGGCCTGCTCGCCTCCCTACCATTGAGGAAGTACAGTTCCCGCTCAGCCCAGTCAAAACTGTTCGCTGCTCTGGCCCCCAATGGTGGAACAAACTCCCTCACGACGCCAGGACAGCGGAGTCAATCACCACCTTCCGGAGACACCTGAAACCCCACCTCTTCAAGGAATACCTAGGATAGGATAAGTAATCCTTCTCACCCCCCCCCTTAATGATTTAGATGCACTATTGTAAAGTGGCTGTTCCACTGGATGTCAGAAGGTGAATTCACCGATTTGTAAGTCGCTCTGGATAAGAGCGTCTGCTAAATGACTTAAATGTAAATGTAAATGTAGTTGACTTGGTGGTTGGCAGTTGACTTGGTTGTTGACAGTTGACCTGGTGGTAGGCAGTTTTTGTATTTGCATTTATTAGGGATCCCCATTAGCTGATGCTCATGCTGATTCTACTGATTCAGTTACCTGATGTGGAATAGAGTTCCATGTAGTCATGGCTCTATGTAGTACTGTGCACCTCCCATAGTCTGTTCTGGACTTGGGGACTGTGAAGAGACCTCTGGTGGTATGTCTTGTGGGGTATGCACTAGTGTCTGAGCGGTGTGCTAGTATTTTAAACAGACAGCTCGGTACATTCAGCTTGTCAACACCTCTTACAAAAACAAGTGATGATGAAGTCAATCTCTCTTCCACTTTGAGCCATGAGAGATTGACATGCATGTCATTAATATTAGCTCTTAGTGTATTTTTAATGGCCAGCGGTGCTGCCCTGTTCTGAGCCAACTGCAATTTTCTCAAGTCCCTCTTTGTGGCACGTGACCACACTACTGAACAGTAGTCTAGGTGTGACAAAACTAGGGCCTGTAGGACCTGCCTTGTTGATACTGTAGTGTTGTTAAGAAGGCTGAGCAGTGCTTTATTATGGACAGACTTCTCCCCATCTTAGCTACTGTTGTATCAATATTTTTTGAGCATGACAGTTCACAATCCAGGGTTACTTCAAGCAGTTTAGTCACCTCAACTTGCTAAATTTCCAAATTATTCATAATGAGACATAGTTGAGGTTTAGCGTTTAATGAATGATTTGTCCCAAATACAATGCTTATAGTTTCTGAAATATTTAGGACTACCTTATTCCTTGCTCCCATTCCAAAACTAACTGCAGCTTTTTGTTAAGTGGTGCAGTCATTTCAGTGGCTGTAGTAGCTGGCGTGTATAATGTTGAGTCATCCGCATACATAGACACACTGGCCTTACTCAAAGCCAGTGGGATGTAAAGTTTGAAAAAAGCAAGGGGCCTAAACAGTTACCCTGGGGAATTCCTGATTGTACCTGGATTGTGTTTGAGAGGCTTCCATTAAGGAACGGCCTCTGTGTTCTGTTAGACAAGTAACTTTTTATCCACATTATAGCAGGGGGTGTAAATCCATAACACATATGTTTTTCCAGCAGCAGATTATGATCGATAATGTGAAAAGCTGCAATGAAGTCTAACAGGTTGACTTGGTGGTTGGTAGTTGACTTGGTGGTTGGTAGTTGACTTGGTGGTTGGCAGTTGACCTGGTGGTTGGTAGTTGACCTGGTGGTTGGTAGTTTACTTGGTGGTTGGTAGTTGACTTGGTGGTTGGTAGTTGACTTGGGGGTTGGCAGTTGACTTGGTGGTTGGCAGTTGACCTGGTGGTTGGCAGTTGACTTGGTGGTTGTTAGTTGACCTGGTGGTTGGTAGTTGACTTGGTGGTTGGCAGTTGACCTGGTGGTTGGTAGTTGACCTGCTGGTTGGTAGTTGACTTGGTGTTTGGCAGTTTTCCCTATTGTATAGTGGGAATTTGTTTTTGTCATTGTGCTGTTCTGAAAGGGCTGTTCAGTTATTCTCAATGCACAGTCAGTGGACAGTCACTGAGGTCAATGGAGTCTGGCCTGGCGTGCAGGGACAGTAACAGGCATCTGACAGCATACAGAGGGCAGCCTCCTCATGACAGTGTAAACTTCACTTCCCCTCCAGTTCTGATGACAGGCGATAAGGACTGGAAAGCTTGAATGGTGGCTAAATCCTGCCCTGGGGTTTCAAAGAAACATAATTGCTATGCTTTTAACATCCCCTCCCTCGCCTTATGACTAACTTCCTTGGCGTACTGAACTTGTCTTCATTATTGGGCGAGGTCCATGTGTGCTGTTTCTTTACTATTATTTAACTAGGCAAGTCAGTTAAGAACAAATTCTTATTAACAATGACAGCCTAGTAACACTGGTTTAACTGCCTTGTTCAGGGGAAGAAGGACAGATTTTTACCTTTTCAGCTCAGGGATTTGATCTAGCAACCTTTCGGTTACTCGCCCAATGCTCTAACTACTAGGCTACCTGCCGTTGTGATTTGTCATCCATAGTATTCAGTGCTTAGCAGTTCTTCTGTTATTTGGTTTTATACAAATAGGGCTGATAGGAGAATATGCATTGACACATGGCTATATGCTGCTGCCTACATTACATCTTTGTATGAGGCACAAGGCTCTAACCTCAGTAGCCTCGTTGTCCTTTCTAGCTGGGATCCTGTCAGGGGACAGTTGTTGAGAAATACACTGGTCTCTCTTTACTACTGTGACACACCTGGGGGTATTGACTTTTTCATATAATATTATTCTCTGTGAGAAAATGGTAAATTGCCTTTCCTCGGAACCGCCAAGTTGAATGGAAAGGAGTCAAACGTGGTTTCCAAACTTTCCAAATGTTTGATGTGTTTGATAACATTAAATGTATTCCGGTCCAGTCATTACAATGAGCCCGTCCTCCTATAGCTTCTCGCACCAGCCTCCTCTGGTCTGGACACTGCCCAAGTAGTAGTGCAGCGCTCAGGGGGTCTTTCCTAAATTTGAATGCTTCCCAGATATCGAAGTTGGCTATGGATTGGCGAAAATAGCAACATGCTAAAGCTCATATTTATCAAAAAATGACCATGTAATTTCAACAAAAAAAAATGTGTGATGACGTTACATCAACATGGTAAACTGATTTAATTTGCAAAAAGTATTTTTTCACAAAACTTTTAACTTAAATCTAATGATTTTGTTGTTGATTTCATGTTGAATTCACTTTAATTGACAACTCTACCCAATGTAAATTAAAGCTAGAGTTTGAATCTGCATCTGTACCCAGTGGGATTGGATGTGCAACACACTAAAAAAGCCTCCAGCTGCGTAGTCTCCAACTTCCAAAAACCTCTCAACACTTCTCCAAATCCTCTGTTTACATGTCCAGTAGGGCAAATGAAGACTTAGTGAGTCATTATTCTCCTGCTGAAGGTTTCAGAGGCCATGTATTATTTCATAACATCATAACATGGACACAGTGGACTGTGGAGCTGTGGTGTGGTGGTGGTGACAGGAGGTGGGGAGGGGTGTAACACCGCAGTTTGGAGACAGCACATCCAAGCACCCTGTTTGACTCAAAATGGATGTGACAGACCACTTTGGGGAAAGTAGTAGGATCAGTTCTGTATGTCATCAGTTAGCAGCACTGGGCTTGTTCCCCCTCTCACTTGTTGTCCCATGCTTAACAAAAGGACAACACGATGACATAATCACGCTCAGCTGTGAGAGGAATTGAAAGGATAACCTAACACCCTTTCCAGCCCAAGCCAGTGTATTGATATGAGGCAGCTGGAGAAGGAGTGTGAGTGTAAGAGAAAGAGAGAGGGAGTAGCGGGAGGCGTGGGGTTATCAGCACCTTTCGTCTAGCCTTTATTTTAGATTCCTTACTCCAAAAAACGCTGGATGTCAAGAGGAGTAAAAGGAATACAGCAGAAACAGTGTTATTTTTCTCTGATCCTTTGATTGGGTGCCAAACATGGGACTGCAGATGGAAATTAGCTGCTAGCTAAGTCTTCTCTCAAGTGTACTGAGACTAATGTTTTTGTCCCTGCTCAAAAAATTGTCCTTGCTCAAATAAACCTAATAAATCAATAAAATAAATACAGTGTGATAATTTGTCCTAAATGAATTATCGTTGTGAGCACTGTGTGTTCTGTTTCTCATGCCAGGTCAGCTCCCGAGTGGCGCAGCGGTTTAAGGCACTACATCTCAGTGCTAGAGGTGTCACTACAGACCCTGGTTTGATCCCGGGATGTATCACAACCAGCCGTGATCGGGAGTACCATAGGGCGGTGCACAATTGGCTCAGCTCTGTCTGGGTTAGGGGAGGGTTTGGACCGACTTGACTAGTTAAAGAAAGGTTCAATAAAAATACGTCAAAGTAGGGTAGTTTAGAGGACCACATCATTCTTATCCTCAATAATGTAACTTGATAATACAGAAGTGATGCTTCTAAACTTTAAAAATGCATTTTAGTGTCTAAGACATTTTAATTCCATGGTCTCTTGAATGACCTTAACTAGATGAAGTCAGTGCAGTGTCTAACACATCATTTTAATTCCAGGGTGTCTTGAATGACCTTAAAAAGATGAAGACAGCACAAACCTGAACTGAGCATCATAGTAAACAGGGTGTGTACAGTACAGGAACGGTTGGGGGGGGCACAGGGTTCTCTTTAAACCCACAAATCCTGCTTATTTTCCCCCTGCTGCTCTAGCTGCCTGGGCCCTGCTCCTTTGTCATATTAGATATAGTTTAGTGTTCTGGGTCAGGGGCTCTATTCTGTAGCTGTCAAGGCCTGGAGAATAAGCTGGCCTGGGTCCCGCTGGCAGCCCCACTGTGTCAGGGCCCGAAAGGGACCGCCAGGGGCCGACAGGGACCACCAGGGACCGACAGGCTTACTGCAGATGACAGTTGCACAGCAGTGTGCACGGGGCCCCCGCTGGATGGGAGGGAACAAAACACAATAGAAATGATGACCTTTCCAAGTCCAACCACTGCTCATGTCACACTTAGAGTGTTCACTTAAAAGTAAGAAGAAAGTAGAAAAAAAGTTTCCGGTATGTTGTATAGCTGCACATAAACCATTTTCACTGTTGATGGCTTGAACACTTTTGACCTTGTGCAAGACTTGTAATTGTCGTAACAGTCTTATAAAACAACATTGAGTTCAATAGTGTCAACTGGATGGGAGCCATTGAAGGGAAGAGTAGCCGCAGTATAGATAGTCTGTTGAAGTGACTGCCCTTGACCAGCACAAAAACATCCAACTGTTCAGGGAAGTCAGGAACCAATACACACAGTCAGTCAGGAACTTGCATCCTGTAGCTCTAACTCCAAAAAGTTCTGGGACACTGTAAAGTCCATGGAGAACAGGAGTACCTCCTCCCAGCTGCCCACTGCACTGAGGCTAAGCGACAAGGTCACCACTGATAAATCCATGATAATCGAACATTTCAATAAGCATTTCTCTACGGCTGGCCATGCTTTCCTCCCTGGCTACCCCAACCCCGGCCAACAGCTCCGCACCCCTCGCAGCTACTTGCCTGAGCCTCCCCAGCTTCTCCTTCACCCAAATCCAGAACACAGATGGTCTGAAAGAGCTGCAAAACCCGAACTCGTATAAATCAGCTAGACAATCTGGACCCTCTCTTTCTAAAATTATCCGCCACCATTGTTGCAACCCCTATTACCAGTCTGTTCAACCTCTCTTTCATTTAGTCCGAGATCCCTAAAGATTGGAAAGCAGCCGCGGTCACCCCCCTCTTCAAAGGGGGTGCCACTCTAGACCCAAACTGTTACAGACTTATATCCATCCTGCCCTGCCTTTCTAAAGTATTTGAAAGCCAAGTTAATAAACAGACCACTGACCATTTCGAATCCCACTGTACCATCTCCACTGTGCAATCCGTTTTCCGAGCTGGTCACAGGTACACCTCAAACACGCTCAAGGTACAAACGATATCAAAACCACCATCGATAAAAGACAGTACTGTGCAACCGTCTTCATCGACCTGGCCAAGCCTTTTGACTCTATCAATCATTGTATTCTTATTGGCAGTCTCAATAGCCTTGGTTTCTCAAATGGCTGCCTCGCCTGGTTCACCAACTACTTCGCAGATAGAGTTCAGTGTGTAAAATCAGATGGCCTGTTGTCCGGACCACTGGCAGTCTCTAGGGAGTACCACAAGGTTCAATTCTTGGGCCGACTCTTTTCTCCATATATATCAACGATGTTGCTCTTGCTGCGGGTGATTCCATGATCCACCTCTACGCAGACAACACCATTCTGTATACATCTGGCCCTTCTTTGGACACTGTGCTAACTGACCTCAAAACGAGCTTCAATGCCATACAACACTCCTTCCGTGGCCTCCAACTGCTCTTAAATGCTAGCAAAACCAAATGCATGCTTTTCAACTGTTTGCTGCCCGCACCCGCCCGCCCGACTATCATCACTACTCTGGACGGTTCTGACCTAGAATATGTGGACAACTACAAATATCTAGGTGTCTGGCTAGACTGTAAACTCTCCTTCCAGACTCATATCAAACATCTCCAATCCAAAATCAAATCTAGAATCAGTTTTCTATTTCACAACAAAGCCTCCTTCAGTCACGCCCCCAAACTTACCCTAGTAAAACTGACTATCCTACCGATCCTCGACTTCGGCGATCTACAAAATAGCTTCCAATACTCTACTCAGCAAATTGGATGCAGTCTATCACAGTGCCATCCGTTTTGTTACCAAAGCGCCTTATACCCCCCACCACTGAGACCTGTATGGTCTAGTCGGCTGGCCCTCGCTACATATTCGTCGCCAGACCCACTGGCTCCAGGTCATCTACAAGTCTATGCTAGGTAAAGCTCCGCCTTATCTCAGCTCACTGGTCACGATAACAACACCCACCCGTAGCACGCGCTCCATTAAGTATATCTCACTGGTCATCCCTTAAACAAACACCTCCTTTGGCTGCCTTTCCTTCCAGGTCTCTGCTGCCAGTGACTGGAATGAATTGCAAAAATCACTGAAGCTGGAGACTTACATTTTCCTCACTAACTTTAAACATCAGCTATCTGAGCAGCTTACCGATCACTGCAGCTGTACATAGTCCATCTGTAAATAGCCAACCCAATCTATCGACCTCATCCCCATATTGTTTTTATTTACTTTGCTGCTCTTTTGCACACCAGTATCACTGCTTACACACCATCATCTGCTCATCACCATCTGCTCATCTATCACTCCAGTGTTGATCTGCTAAATTGTAATTACTTTGCTACTATGGCCTATTTACTGCCATACCTCCTCATGCCATCTGCACACACTGTATATAGACTTTCTTTTTTTCCTCTCTATTGTGTTGACTGTACGCTTGTTTATTCCATGTAACTATGTGTTGTTTCTGACGCACTGCTTTGCTTTATCTTGGCCAGGTCACAGTTGTAAATGAGAACTTGTTCTCAACTATCTTACCTGGTTAAATAAAGGTGAAATAAAAATCAATAAAAAGTGGGCAGGGATACCATGTCTTAGTTTAATCTTTCAGAGCGCCCACTGGATCTGCTGAATTACTGCTCAAAAAGGGATGTCTCTTTCCCAAATCAGACTTTTTGATATCAATGTGGCCTGATAATGTGATTATGGTATTAACCCCGCAGGGTGAGTGGCACCAGGTGACGGCTGTGACTGACAGCGTGAAAGCTTCCAAACGTGTTACTATCACATCCAACCGCATGGGCTGCCAGGAACCTGGCCCGCTGTTAATGCTGTAACTTTAATGCAATTTCTTTACAGTTAAACAGACTAGAATTAAGTCAAACTGAAGTTTGGCACAATCACTTCATTGTCATTGTTTCATTGGCTGGAAGAATTGATAAGAGAACAAGGATGCTATTGGTCAAAACCATGCAGTATTTGAATGTTAAACAGTTTTTCATTCCATGGAGGTGATGAACCACAGATATTTAACTCTTAAACTATAAACAGCACAGCTTGGCATATACAAAAAGCATAGAATTTTGTCCTGTCCCAGGCACGTGCACAGATAGAGATCTAGGGGTTCCTGAGCACCTGCCCTTTTGCCCTCCTATGAGAATGGTGCCCTTTTAGATTTTAATTTTGGTTTAAAAAAATCTTATTTTAAATGTTAAGAATTGCCCTTCTAGCTACTTTCTCATTTTTTAATCTAGGAAAATCCCCACTGAAAATTCCCCTGCAGGTTTTTTAACCATTCAAACACAATGGTGCTAATAAAACAAAGTTTGGTTTGATTTGATTTAAAGGCCACATCACCGAACTGATGTCACGTCTACTCCCACTCCTCCCCTCCAGCGTTCGAAGTCGCCGCCTTACTAACCACTGGTCCTGGCATTCGTCATTACACGCACCTGCATGTCATCATTAGGCACACCTGCACTCCATCACTTCACTAATTACCTCCCCTCCCCTTTCTCTGACATTCTCCAGGCAATATTGACTATGTGTTTCATGTATGTATGTTACTCGTGGTTCAGGTCCATGAGCCGTTTATTATTAAACTCACCACTTGCTTCCCAGCGTCCATGTAACAGAATATTGCCTCACCAAATGGAATCAGAAGGAAATCCGAACATCTCCCACGACCAGCTGAATGGCGCAACTGGGGTCAGCTATGGAAGAGGTTCTTCGCAGTCTTCGACGTTTCAAACATGCCCGAGAGGCGTTGCCTTCCACTAGCGGAGGATACTCTTCCACCAGTTGACCCAGCACATCAGTCCATTCAGCAGTTCGCCCAGGTCAGTGATGCCCGTTTGTCCCTCCCGAATAAATATGAAGGAACCCCATCTAAATGTCGTGGCTTCCTACTCCAGTGCTCCCTCTATTTAGATGAGAGCCCCTACCACTGAGAGGTCCAAGGTTGCCACGGTTATTTCTCTGCTGACTGGGCGGGCGTTGGAGTGGACTACGGCCGTCTGGGAGAGGGGAGAGGAGCTGGCTTCGTATGAGGGCTTCATGGCTCTGTTAAAAGACTGATCTAACATTGCTGCATCCCCAATAACATTGTCACCGTGGCGGGCTAATGGAGGAGGGTTTACAGAGGGCCATCTCACACTGCTGAGGTGAGTTATTTCCTGACAATGCACTGTCTGTTGTGTGTTAATGCTTTCATATTGTCTCTGTGCATGATGCAGTGCAGTCACCTCTATAACCACTTCAGGCTGAACTCAAACAAAGCCAACACATCTGAAATATAGTACAGGATCCTCTGTACTGTAGCTGGCTGCCCTCATAGACCTGCATTCAATTTATACTCAGTGAGAAACGAACTTGAGCATCACACAGTAAAACATCAGAACTCCATCCTAAAACATTGTAATATCTTAAACAATAAAGCTTTATTATAGAGAGAAAGGCCAGTGATGCAATATGTACTGTATGAATTGGAGGCAGCAGTCCAGTTTCAGCCACTGCCTTGGTGAGGTATTGACTTGTGGATTTAAGTTGAAAACACAGCTGTGAGGAGGAACAATGTCTGCATTGGTGGTGTGCTCTCGTTCCCCCGCGCTCCCAGAGGCATTGACATGCTGACCACAGCTCCTCTTCTGTATACATTTCTGTTTAGGAATGGATGGCTTAGGATATTTCCTGTACCTCCGATGTCAGATGGCTAGGCATCCCTTTCACTTTTTTCCACATGTTGTTACGTTACAGCCTTATTCTAAAATTGATTAAATTGTTTTTTTCCCCTCGTCAATCTACACACAATACCCCATAATGAGGGCACCAGGCGAGATCCAGATGCAGACACAGGAGGCAGATGGTTAGTCTTTGAAGTTTATTAATAATCCAAAAAGGGTAGGCAAAAAATGGTTGTGTACAGGCAAAAGGGAAGGCAGAATGGTCAGGCAGGCAGAAATGGAGTCTAGAAAACAGGCAAGGGACAAAACCGGGGGCCAAGCAAAAAGAGAATAGAAAAAGGATAGAAAATAAAAAAAAGGAGTACGGGAAAACATGCTGGTTGACTTGATAAACATACAAGACAAACTGGCACAGAGCCAGGAAACAAAGGGATAAATACACCGGGAATAATAAGCGACACCTGGAGGGGGTGGAGACAATCACAAGGACAGGTGAAACAGATCAGTTCCCCCCCCCCCAGGTATTGGAAACCCCTGCCCCGTGGTCGAACACCCAGGAGGCGTTTCACCGTGTATGCCGGATGGCCATCAATGATACGGGGAGAGAGGATGTGGGTCTGGAAACAGAAGGCAAAGAACAGTGAGACACAGGCTTAATCCTAGACACATGGAAAGTAGGGTGAATATGGAGGATACAGGGTAAGAAGAGACAGACAGCAGTGGAACTAAGGACTCTAAGATGGGAAATGGACCAATGTAATGTGGGGACAGTGTGCTTGTACTCTACCCGACGGAGCAGGTCCCGTGTGGACAGCCATACCCTCTTTCCCAATGCAGTTGCGGGGATCTGGAGTCTGGCGGCAGGCTGCTCGTTGCCGATACCTGGAGTTGGTCTTCAGAAGTGCTACCCGAGCTCTTCTCCATGTACGTCGACAGCGGCAGACGAACATCTGGGCCGAGGGTACATTGACTACCGGTTCTTGTTCTGGCAAGAGAGGAGGCTGATACCCCATGGATTACTCAAAAGGGGAGAGTCCCATGACAGAACAGGGAAGGGTGTTCCGGGCATACTCCACCCAGGCCAGTTGACGGCTCCAAGTAGTGGGGTTGGTTGAGACCAGGCATCTTAGGGTGGTCTCCAGGTCCTGGTTAGCTCGCTCCGACTGGCCGTTCGATTGGGTATGGAATCCGGAGGATAGGCTGGCCGACACCCCAATAAGGTTGCAGAATGCCTTCCAAAACTGATATGAAAATTGAGGACCCCGGTCAGAAACCATTTCCACCGGGAGTCCATGGATCCGGAAGACGCTGCACCATGAGCTGGGCTGTTTCCTTGGCAGAAGGAAGTTTGGGGAGAGGGATGAAATGAGTGGCCTTAGAGAACCGATCCACCACTGTCAGAATGACGGTGTTGCCATCAGACGGGGAAGCCCAGTGACAAAAAGTCCAGAGATATGAGACCAGGGACGATGAGGGAAGGCCAGAAGGAGCTTGCCATAAAGTCTTGTTCTGGTCGCACACCGTGCATGCGGCGACGAAGGCAGAGACATAAGTAACCATTGTGGGCCACCAGAAATGTTGTCGGAGGAATGCTATGGTATGACGGGAACCTGGATGACAGGTTAGCCAGGAGGAATGAGCCCATTCCAGGACCTGGGACTGGACTGAGTTAGGGACAAACAACCAGTTAGCCGGGCACCCTTCAGGTCCAGGCTGTGAGGGTTGTGCCTTGCAAACCAGGGTCTCAATACCCCAACCCACTGTGGCTGCAAGGCATGAGGTAGGGAGAATGGTTTCGGAGGTCGGGGGTGTGGCAGAGAAACTGTATAGGCAGGAGAGCTTCAGGCTTCACATTTTTAGACCCAGGACGGTAGGAAATGGTGAAGTTCAATCTAGTAAATAAGAGCCCACTGAGCCTGCCTGGAGTTAACCTCTCTGGGCAACCCGACACGCAAGCGTCCCACCTTGCCAACAATAAATGCAAATGCGCTACGCCAAATGCTAATAGCACTCGTTAAAACTCAAACGTTCATTAAAACTCACATGCAGGGTACTCAATTCAAGCTACACTCGTTGTGAATCTAGCCAACAAGTCAGAGTTTTAAAATGCTTTTCGGCGAAAGCATGAGAAGCTATTATCTGATAGCATGCAACACCCCGAAATACCAGAAGGGGACGTAAACAAAAGAATTAGCGTAGCCGGCGCTACACAAAACGCAGAAATAAAATATAAAACATTCATTACCTTTGATGAGCTTCTTTGTTGGCACTCCTATATGTCCCATAAACATCACAATTGGGTCTTTTTTTCCGATTAAATCGGTCCTTGTATACCCAAAATGTCCATTTATGAAGACTGTCAGATCCAGGAAAAACACCGTTTTTAAGCGCAACGTTATTTTATTAACTTAAAAAAGTTGCCTGTAAACTTTTACAAAACACTTCAAACTACTTCTGTAATCCAACTTTAGGTATTAGTAAACGTTAATAAACGATCAAATTGATCACGGAGCAATCTGTATTCAATAGCAACAAGTTTGGAAAACGTAGTCCACTTTTCCGCTTCCATTTTTTCCAGCTGTGTACTTGAAGACCGGATGTGCCTATTACTCATCTGACCGAGGATTTAGTTGCATCGAAATCACAACACTGGCGACATCGTGTGGAAGCTGTAGGAACTGTAATCCCATCCTTAACTATTATTCCTTCCAATAGACAATACAGAGACTGGCGGATTGATTTTTTCTCCGTCGATTTTGTGATCAGGTTTCCTTGCGATTTTGACCACGGAACACGTTCGGTTTTAGTCACAGACATCATTGAACCAGTTTTAGAAACCTCAGAGTGTTTTCTATGCACACATACTAATCATATGCATATACTATATTCCTGGCATGATTAGCAGGACGTTGAAATGTTGCGCGATTTTTAACAGAATTTTGAAAAAAGTAGCCCGATCTCTAACAGGTTTAAGGCACTTGGCTGTATTGGAGATATTCCACATTTGTATGGTCGGTCCAGTCCAAGAATGGCTGTTCTGCTCCTTCCAGACAGTGCCTCCATTCTTCCAACGCCATCTTGACTGCCAAGAGTTCTCGGTTGCCTACGTCGTAGTTCCTCTCTGGAGGATTGAGACGATGGGACAGGAAGCTTTTTGTCCTGGGCAGATCACTGGGACAGGATGGCCCCCACTCCAACATCAGAAGCATCAACCTCAGCCACAAATTGATGAGATGGGTCCAGATGGATGAGGATGGGTGCTGTTGTGATCCGACGCTTCAGGTCCACAAAGGCTTTGTCGACAGCTGGAGACAATGTGAACGGTACCTTGGGGGAGGTGAGTGCCGAGAGGTGGGCCGCCAAGGTGCTGTAACCCCAAATGAAACGCCGGTAGAAGTTAGAAAAGCCTAGGAAACGTTGCAACCGCACCCTGGACGTAGGTTGAGGCCAAACCACCACTGCTTTCACCTTTCCAGGATCCATCTGGACATTACCCTAAGCGATGACATATCCCAGAAAGGCGATTGTAGAGCGGTGGAACTCACACTTCAGGGCTTTCACAAACAATTGGTTCTCCAGGAGGCTCTGAAGGACCTGCCTGACATGGAGAACATGTTCTTGGGCCAACCGGGAAAAAACGAGGATGTCTTCAAGGTAGACGAACACAAAATAGCATGTCCCGGAGCACATAATTTACCAAATCCTGGAAGACAGCAACACCTGGAGGGGATGGAGACAATCACAAGGACAGGTGAAACAGATCAGGGTGTGACACATAATGACAAAGAGAATGCAGGTTTATAAATTTGTGCAAATTTATAAAATAAACTGAAATATCACATTTACATAAGTATTCAGATCCTTTACTCAGCACTTTGTTGAAGCACCTTTGGCAGTGATTACAGCCTCAAGTCTTCTTGGGTATGAGAACTACAAGCTTGACACACTTGATATGGAGAGTTTCTTCCATTATTCTCTGCAGATCTTCTCAAGCTCTATCAGGTTGGATGGTGTGTCTCTGCACAGCTATTTTCAGGTCTCTAAAGATGTTCGATTAGGTTCAAGTCTGGGATCTGGCTGGTCCACTCAAAGACATTCAGAGATTTGTCCCGAAGCCACTCCTGTGTTGTCTTGGCTGTGTGCTTAGAGTAATTGTCCTGTTGGAAGGTGACTCTTTACCTCAGTCGGATGTTCTGAGCACTCCGGAGCAGGTTTTCATCAAGGATCTCTCTGTACATTGCTTCGTTCATCATTCCCTCGATCCTGACTAGTCTCCCAATCCCTGCCGCTGAAAACTATCCCCACAGCATGATGCTGCCACCACCGCGCTTCACGATAGGGATGGTGACAGATTTCCTCCAGATGTGAGGCTTGGCATTCAGGCCACATAGATCAATCTTGGTTTCATCAGACAACATAATTTTGTTTCTCATGGTCTGTGTGTCATTTAGGTGCCTTTTGGAAAATTGAAAGCAGGCTGTCATATGCCTTTTACTGAGGAGTGGCTTCCATCTGGCTACTCTACCGTAAAGGCCTGATTGGTGGAGTGCTGCAGAGATGGTTGTTCTCCCATTTCTACAGCGGAAGATCTCTGTCAGAGTGACCATTGGGTTCTTGGTCACCTCGCTGACCGGTGGCCAGATTTAGGAAGAGTCTTGATGATTCCAAACTTCTTCCATTTATGAATGATGGACAGGTGTGTGCCTTTCCAAATCATGTCCAATCAATTGCATTTACTGCAGGTGGACTCCAATCAAGTTGTAGAAACATCAAGGATGATCAATGGAAAGGGGTTTCACCTGAGCTCAATTTCGAGTCCCATAGCAAATAGTCTGAATACTTATGTGAATAAGGTATTTCTGTTTTTTATTTCAAAGAAATTTGCAAAAGTGTCTAAGATCCTGTTTTGCTTTGTCATTATGGGGTACTGTGTGTAGATTGATGTGGAAAACAGATTTTTAAATCCATTTTAGAATAAAGCTGTAACGTAACAAAATGTGGTAAAACGCAAAAGGTCTGAATACTTTCTAAATGCACATTATACCCAGAAACACTCTTTCTACTATGGTGGACAGGATGGTGGGGCATGAGTGCCTCCTTCATTAAAGTCTCTTTGTTTTCCTGGGATAAAAGGAAACAAACTGAACAGAAATGTACAGCAATGGACGCTACAGTACCATGAAAAAGTATTTGCCACCTTTCTGATTTTTGATATTTTTGCATATTTTTTTTACACTGATCGTTATCATATTTAGCAGATGTTATTGCGGTTGTAGCAAAATGATTGTGTTCCTTGCTCCAGCAGTGCAGCAGTATCTAACAACACACAAATCTAAAAGAAATATATAAATATTAGGACGAACAATGTCGGAGTGGCATTGACTAAAATACAGTATATACATATGAAATGAGTAAAGCAGTATGTAACATTATTAAAGTGACTAGTGTTCCATTATTAAAGTGACCAGTGAGTCTAAGTATATAGGGCAGCAGCCTCTAAGATGCAGGGTTGAGTAACCGGATGGTAGCCAGCTAGTGATGGCTATTTAACAGTCTGATGGCCTTGAGATGGAAGCTGGTTTTCAGTGTCTTGGTCCCAGCTTTGATGCACCTGTACTGACCTTGCCTTCTGGATGTTAGCGGGGTGAACAGGCCTTGGCTTGGGAGGTTGATGTCCTTGATGATTTTGTGGGCCTTTCTGTGACATCAGATGCTGTAGGCGTCCTGGAGGGCAAGCAATGTGCCCCCAGTGATGCGTTGGGAAGACCGCACCACCCTCTGGAGAGCCCTACACCGTACCAGGCTCTAACATCGTTGTGGAGGAATTTTATATTATGGTGGCTAACGCTAGCTCAGTGGCTAACATTAAGCTAGGCTAGGGGTTAAGGTTAGTTATCCTACAATAGGATGTCATTCTAAATAATTTTATCGCAGCCGTTTTCCAAAACGTTGAAGTTATGGAAGACGCCATAACTGAAAAAGTCCTTCTCTGTTTCGTAAGTAATTTTTTGATATATAGCGCAGTGAAATCATATTTGCCCCCTCTGTATATTTTTGACACTGAATGTTATCAGATCTTCAACCAAACCCTAATATAGATAAAGGGACCCAAGCGAACAAATAACAAACATTTGACCCTTGTAAAAATAAAACATGTAAACAGTTATACAACACCCAATGCCCCTGTGTGAAAAAGTAATTGCCCCCTTGTTAATTGAATTGAAAAAAATTGAAAAAATAAAAAATAAAGTTCCACTTTTAACTAATATCTCCATAAAACAATCTTCCAGGTGTCCTGACGATCATTCAGATGCAGGCCTCCCAGGTGGCACAGTGGTCTAAGGCATTGCAGCGCAGTGCTAGCTGTGCCACCGGAGATTCTGGGTTTGAGCCCAGGCTCTGTCGCAGCCGGCCGCAACCGGGAGGTCCATGGGGCGCCGCACAATTGGCCCAGCGTCGTCCGGGTTAGGGAGGGCTTGGCCGGCAGGGATATCCTTGTCACATCGCGCACTAGCGACTCCTGTGGCGGGCCGGGCGCAGTGCACACTGACCAGATCGCCAGGTGTACGGTTTTTCCTCCGATACATTGGTGTAGCTGGCTTCCGGGTTGGATGTGCGTTGCGTCAAGAAGCAGTGCGGCTAGGTTTGGGTTGTGTTTCGGAGGACACATGGCTCTCGACCTTCGCCTCTCCTGAGACTGTACGGGAGTTGCAGCGATGAGACAAGACTGTAAATACTATCAATTGGATACCACGAAATTGGGGAGGAAAAAGGGGTAAAAAAAAAGATAATCCAGATGCTTCCAGGTGCTTTTTGGCAAACTTGAGTCTACTTTTTGGACGAAATGGGTCACGTTATGTCAGGCAAAAACCGAACACTGCATTCCACAGTAGGAACTTCATACCAATGGTTAAGCATGGTGGTAATGTGTTGGTTTGGGGATGCTTTGCTGCCATTGTAGAAACCATGAATTCTGCTCTGTCAGATAATTCTACAAGAGAATGTCAAGCCGTCTGTCCGTGAGCTGAAGCTGAGCGCAGCTGGGTCACGTAGCAAGACAATGATCCAAAACACACATGCAAGTCTACATCAGAATGGCTGAAAAGCAACAAATGTAAAGTTTTGGAATGGCCTAGTCAATGTCCAGACCTAAACCGGAATGGGATTTTGTGGCAGGACCTGAAATGAGCATTTCCTGCAAAAAAAAAAAAAAATGCTGCATTAAAGCCGTTTTGTATGGAAGAGTGGGCCAAAATCCCTACACAGTAATGTGAGAGTTTGTAACCAAATGCTTCCTGTAGTTGTTGATCAGTTATTGCAGCTAAAGGTGGCACAATCAGTTATTGAGTGTAAGGGAGCAATTACTTTTCACACGATGGCATTGGGTGTTGCATAATTTTGTTTATAGTTTTTATTTAAATTTTATAATTGTCAAATGTTTATTTGTTCACTCAGGTTCCCTTTATCTGATATCATTCAGGGTCAAAAATATACAGAAAACCAGAAAGGGGGCAAATATGATTTCACTATATATTCCATACTTACTTATGAAACAGAGTAGGACTTCTTCGGTTATGATGTCTCCCATAAACTTTGGAATCTTTGGAAAACTGTTGCGATAAAATAATTTAGAATGACTTCATCCTATTGTAGGATATCCATTCATCATCCAAAGAAGGAAATTAAAACCATCCTAGCAAACCGTTGAAAGTAGGATCAATTTAGAGTGGTGTTGGTCATTTTGTGTTCATCGTGTGCCCATGTGAATGCTTTACCACAGGGATTTGGGGGGGGGGGTCACTCCATTACTACAGAGTGCCTGGTCCGGCCACTGGATGGTCAGCTCAGCTGGGATCAGCGGTTTGGGAAAAGTCCAGTTTGTGTAAGTGATACAGCTAGTGCTTCATGCCGGCTTATTCGGTTCCCCTCCTAGCCCAAGGGGAAGGTATGCAAAGCAGCCTGAAGCAGTGAGATTAGCCCTCTGCAACCCCAGCTGCAATGTTTTCACATTTACTCCCTCTTCCTTTGTCACCACAGGATTCAGTTTCACATTGTGCCATCATGATGGTCATAACTCTGTTTTTGTCACACTGCTTTGCTTTATCTTGGCCAGGTCGCAGTTGTAAATGAGAACTTGTTCTCAACTGGCCTACCTGGTTAAATAACGGTGAAGTAAAATAAATATCATCAAACATCTTATAGTGTATCTTTCCACACCTCAAGCTGGCAAGTGTCTTCACTGACGTTTTCAACCTCTCTCTGACGCAGTCTTTAATACCTACATGCAAGCAGACCACCATAGTCCCTGTGCCCAAAAACGGCAAAGCAACCTGTGAAATTACTATCACCCCGTAGCACTCACATCTGTAGCTATTACATTCTTTGAAAGGCTGGTCCTGGCTCACATCAACACCATCATCCCAGCCACCCTGGACCACTCCAATTCGCATACCGGCCCAACAGATCCACAGATGACTCAATCTCTATTGCACTCCACACTGCCCTTTCTCACCTTGAAAAAAGGAACACCTACGTGAGAAGGCTATTAATCGACTACAACTCAGCATTCCACACAATAGTGCCCTCCAAGCTATCACTAAGATAAGGACCCTGGGATTAAACACCTCCCTCTGTAACTGGATCCTGGAATTCCTGATGGGCCACCCCAGGTGGTGAGGGAAGGCACAACACATCCGCCACCTTTCGACACGGATGCCCCTCAGGGGTGTGTGCTTCGTCCCCACCTGTACTCCCTGTTCAACCACGACTGTGCGGTCGCTCAGGACAACACCATCATTAAGTTTGTAGATGACATGCCGGTGGTAGGCCTGATCACCGTCAACGAGACAGCCTACAGGGTGGAGGACAAAGACTTGGCAGTCTGGTGCCAGGACAACAACCTCTCCTTCAACGTCAGCAAGACAAAGGAGCTGATCATGGACTACAGGAAACAGAGGATCGGGCACGCGCCCATCCACATCGACGGGCCTGTAGTGGAGCAGGTTGAGAGCTTCAAGTTCCTCGGCGTCCTCATCACTAAGGAATTATGATGGTCCACTCACCAACACAGTGGTGAAGGGGGCATGACAACACCTCTTCCGTCTCAAGTGGGACAGCCCCCTAGCAATTTGAGTTCAACCAATGAGCTTCAATCGCTCGCCATATACTCTGACCCGTTTCAGGAAACTAGGCGTATGTCACAAGTCATGACTTCACAGGGGAGCCGTTAGAACGTACTTTTTTAAATCGAAATGCCATATTGGGGGGGGGGGGGGCAGAAATGCCTTTTTGAACATGTGAACTTTCATGTGCCTTAATAACAAACTTTTATGCCATCTGTAAATATGAATACAATTGTTCAATTCTGAGCCTACTTGGATTAGCCAAAGAAAAAGGGAGGGACCTTCCCACTAGCCATGATTGGCTAAGATAATGAATGGGCTGGACATGCCGAGAGATTAGTTTCAGAGTGGTCTGCGGTGTAGCATCTTGTGTCTATAAACTGAGCTGCTCGTTATGCGTAGATAATCCTTTCTACTGCAGTTTTTTTCTAAGGATATAAGTGGGGAAAGGTTGTGGAGGACGATCTCTGAAGAAAAACATTTGAATTGAAGAAGACATTGTCTTCTGATGCCAGTGATGGGGAAGAAACGGAAATCAACAGTGTTGTCATGGAAGAAGTTGACCGAGTTTTGAAATCAGTGGAATGTCTGTACAAACTAAATGAAAACAACACAGGATGTCTTATTTAATGAAAGGGGTTGCAGTCTGCTGTGAAGCTTTCATCCATGTATATGGGTAAGAGTCTAGCTACAGATTCAGATATTATACGTTTCTAATTTTGTCAATATTTTCATTTCAAGTTTAAGCTTGCAGTTAACTAGCTAGCTGAAGTTCAATGGCTGGCTTGCTCGCTAACATTGAACCTATTTGGTTCAACTTTAGCTAGCTTTCACAATCTGTTTGTATTGCTAGTACTCTATGGATTGGGATTATAGTTCCTTGTTTAGCTAGCTAACTGATTTACTTGCTAGCTAACATTAACTTACGTGAATGAACTGTGTAATGTTAGGGATGTTTTCTCAGAATGCCATTTCACATTGCTAGTTATAGCCTAACGTTAGCTAGCTAACTAACAACATTGAACCTATTTGGTTAACTTTAGCTAGCTATGCCAATCGTTTTCTATGCTAGTACTCTATGGATTGGGATTATGGTTAATTGTTTAGCTGGCTAGGTAGCAACATGTCTAAACAAAAGACCCCAAGTTAAAGCTTGCTGTTAGCTAGCGAGCTGACATTAGATGGCTGGCTTGCTAGCTAACATTACGTGTATGAACTGTGTGTAGTGATTTCTCAGAATGCCATTTCGCATCTATTTTACAATAATGCTAAAATATTTATACCTGGAATTAGTCTTTCAGCAACAGTAGAACACACCTGACTCTCCTCCACCAGTCACTCAAGGTGAATGGTCTAATGCCTCCCATCAAAAAGAGAGCTGGCCCAACACTGGTTACACCTGAAGCATGGGGACTTGCAGTGTGTGGTGAACTTTATCAACAACTACGCAGAGGATAATACAATAGTATTAACAGGACTTTTATTGATCTCACATTGTTTCGGTATTTTCCAGATGTACGTGTAGTCGGGCTGTCTTCCTTCAGGAATCTGTGGCGAAAATTGCTGAGCCACAGCTCAAGCACTAAGCCCAGGACAGACCTGTGCTGGCAGTGCCAGGGGAACAACTGGCAGATCTGAAGACCTGATCATCTGCCAGAAGCTGTTAAGTCAGCCAAGCTGAAGAAGCAAGAGCAGCATCTCCTGCTTGTTCAGTGAGCGATCTGTCTACCAGAAGATGGTTGCTGACTGCAAGACCACCTGTCAAGACTTGCAGTTGTCTCTGGGTTTGCTCAACAACTAAGCAACATTTCCTCCTTTATACTGATTTAATGACATACAGTGCCTTGCGAAAGTATTCGGCCCCCTTGAACTTTGCGACCTTTTGCCACATTTCAGGCTTCAAACATAAAGATAGAAAACTGTATTTTTTTGTGAAGAATCAACAACAAGTGGGACACAATCATGAAGTGGAACGACATTTATTGGATATTTCAAACTTTTTTAACAAATCAAAAACTGAAATTAATTGGGCGTGCAAAATTATTCAGCCCCCTTAAGTTAATACTTTGTAGCGCCACCTTTTGCTGCGATTACAGCTGTAAATCGCTTGGGGTATGTCTCTATCAGTTTTGCACATCGAGAAATTTTTTCCCATTCCTCCTTGCAAAACAGCTCGAGCTCAGTCAGGTTGGATGGAGAGCATTTGTGAACAGCAGTTTTCAGTTCTTTCCACAGATTCTCGATTGGATTCAGGTCTGGACTTTGACTTGGCCATTCTAACACCTGGATATGTTTATTTTTGAACCATTCCATTGTAGATTTTGCTTTATGTTTTGGATCATTGTCTTGTTGGAAGACAAATCTCCGTCCCAGTCTCAGGTCTTTTGCAGACTCCATCATGTTTTCTTCCAGAATGGTTCTGTATTTGGCTCCATCCATCTTCCCATCAATTTTAACCATCTTCCCTGTCCCTGCTGAAGAAAAGCAGGCCCAAACCATGATGCTGCCACCACCATGTTTGACAGTGGGTATGGTGTGTTCAGGGAGATGAGCTGTATTGCTTTTACGCCAAACATAACGTTTTGCATTGTTGCCAAAAAGTTACATTTTGGTTTCATCTGACCAGAGCACCTTCTTCCACATGTTTGGTGTGTCTCCCAGGTGGCTTGTGGCAAACTTTAAACAACACTTTTTATGGATATCTTTAAGAAATGGTTTCTTCTTGCCACTCTTCCATAGAGGCCAGATTTGTGCAATATACGACTGATTGTTGTCCTATGGACAGAGTCTCCCACCTCAGCTGTAGATCTCTGCAGTTCATCCAGAGTGATCATGGGCCTCTTGGCTGCATCATTTATGTCAACATTGGATCATTCAGAGATCCTCACTGAACTTCTGGAGAGAGTTTGCTGCACTGAAAGTAAAGGGGCTGAATAATTTTGCACGCCCAATTTTTCAGTTTTTGATTTGTTAAAAAAGTTTGAAATATCCAATAAATGTTGTTCCACTTCATAATTGTGTCCCACTTGTTGTTGATTCTTCACAAAAAAATACAGTTTTATATCTTTATGTTTGAAGCCTGAAATGTGGCAAAAGGTCGTAAAGTTCAAGGGGGCCGAATACTTTCGCAAGGCACTGTACCTGCAAATTCATACTACAGCTATGAAAATCAGTTTGTATTGGTGGTGGTAGTATGAATTAGGATTATCTTGGTTCATTGTTTAGCTAGCTACATGTCTAAACAATAGACTCAATTTTGCCAGATGAATACATGACCCATCAAGTTAGCCAGGTGTATCTGTGGTTGATTGTGGCCATCTATTGTATTTCATGACAATAGTGACCCATCTACTTAGCTGTGGCCGGTGGGGGTGGGGGGGGATGTTGAATGTTTCCATAATACCTAAATACTTCACATAAATGTGATTCAGATGGGTAATTATCAGACATTAGGCCAGGGAGAAATACCACAGTCAACTATTGGTGGTCGAATATTGATTGGCTTGTTGTCAGGGAGGAATGACAAGTCTGTGTTCCACAGTTGGGCTTCCACCATGCCTAGCTCTGAGAATGGAACACCTCAACCAGGCCATTGTTGGTGGAAAATGAGTCTGACCCTTTGAACTCAAAGCAGAGTGGATAAAATACATTGCTGCAACATATAGTTCCTTTAAATCCACGTTTATTTGCTGTTTACACTTATGTCTACTGTGTTACCTATCGTAAAAACAATACAGATATTATAGAAACAAAATCAAGACTTTCTCTCTCCATGTTTGTTGCAGACATTTCCCTCTTCTTTTTTGGAGTCTATTGTACATCCTGTAGTGCTCACACTTTGTTTTTAGCTCCTTTCACGAGGGAGCACTGACCACGGACTGCCTTTGTAGTTTGTGAACCAAACACTCAGCTGTGCGCAGACTGAGAGGGATCCCTTTTGGCCCTGCGGTTTCCTGAAATTCTCCATCTGCAACTGTTCCGTTTTCAACATGCTCTGGAAAAAAGACAGGAAAGAATGGATTCATATATTCTTCAACACATTCAATGTATTTTGTCATTCTGAAGAGTATTATTTCAACAAAAGTGTTATTTTTCAGCACATAAAACGTAACTTTAAACCTGAAGTATTTTCTTGAACCTTAATCATTGGTCTGTCCCAGCAGTGTGTCTGTGTTAAGAGACCCTGGGTAAAAAAAATAGGTATTTCAACAATTCATACTTAACAAGCTTCAAAGGATTTTCAAAGCTTCTATTTTCCTTCACCATTCCCCCATCCTCTAAACTTCATGACCGGATTGTCTAGATGACGAGGGTAGGGGGGAGGCCGCAGCTAAATGACATGAGGCAGTGACCTCAACGGAAGCTACTGCAGCTGATAAAGGAGTGAAAATAATGTTCTCTCTTATTACGCTATCGTGTTCAGTGGGTCCTATTGGGACTCCCTGGCAAAGGACAATGGCCAACCAGGGTGTTCCTAATCTCCATCTGTGATACTAACCACTGGCAGGGAGGTTGGCCCACAGAGCAGCCAGAACAGGAGAGAGGACAGAAAAGAGGGAGGGAGGGAGAGGGAGGGAGAGGGAGAGGGAGGGCGGGGAAGAGGGAGGGTTGGGGAAAGGGTGGGCGGGGACGGAGAGCAATGGTGGGGAGAGGGAGGGCAGCAGATAGGGTGGGAGCGAGGGAGGAAGAGATGGAGGGTGGGGGATGTGGAGGGAGGGCAGGGAGAGGAAGGAAAGGGGGCGAGGGAGGGAGGGAGGGTGGGGGAGAGGGAGGGCAGGGGCGGAGAGCAGCAGATAGGGAGGGAGTGAGGAAGGAAGAGATGGAGGGTGGGGGATTTGGAGGGAGGGCAGGGAGAGGAGGGAAAGGGAGGGCGAGGGAGGGAGGGAGGGTGGGGGATTTGGAGCGAGGGCAGGGAGAGGAGGGAAAGGAAGGGAGGGCGGGGGGGAGAGGGAGGGGGCAGAGAGGTAGGGATGGCAGGAGAGAGGGAAGGAGGGCGTGGGAGAGGAAGGGCGGGGTAGAGGGAGGGTGAGGGAGAAAGGATGGGGATGAACAGAGAGAACCTCTGCTTTTTTCCAGGACTTGTGGCTGCCATACTATTTTTTCCCGAAGTGTCTTAAAGTAGCAATTGGTATCTGCTCTCTTCAAAACCAACATCAACTAAAAGCTGTACATTCTCAGACTAATTTCTCATGATTATGAATGTATTATAAAATCAATAGTAGTATTAGTACTACGACTAGCAGTAGTAGTATTAATAGTAAGGAAACGTATGCATGACTTCCAAGTGTTTCAGCACAAGAAGAAGCATTATTACCATCTGAGCAACTCTTTATGAGTATGGAAAGCATTTGCCATTGACAAGATACAACTCTGACATTCCCCAATTACTAGATTACTAATAAAGTAATACTTTCCTTCCCAGACCACATGGATATATGGTTGTAGAAGCACACATAGGTTACAGATAAGATTAAATAAATATAGCACCCTTCATCCAATTTGGATCAAACTTTATCCTGCCAATGAGTAAGACTTGAGGATCCTAAAAATGGTCAAAAGCTACCCACTGACACCCCATGCCATTCCCAACCGTAACAACCAGAGCGGCAGGTAGCCTAGCGGTTAAGAGCATTGGGCCAGTTGCCGAAAGGTTACTGGTTTGAAATCCCTGAGCCAACTAGGTGAAAAATCTGCCGATGAGCCATTGAGCAAGGCACTTAACCTTAACTACTTCTCTAAAGCACTCTGGAATAGAGCGTCTGCTAAATGACTAAAATGTCAACCAGTATCCAGTATCTGTTTGACAAGTAGTATGAAGCTGTGGCTTGGAATATTGCTTCTCCATATTATGTAATGTATTCCCTGTGAATCCGGTGATGTTTTTCCCCTGTACAGAGAAATTGAAATTGAAGTTGCTTGCATTATTTACCATAAAGTAGTGTGAAAGTACCAGGTTCAATGGTAGAAGTCTGAAACACACACTGTATAGTGTTTTGCAATTGTAATGGTATTGGGTTGCGTTTAATGGTTAATGTCACTAATCACAATACATATAGATATACATATAGATATGTTTCATGGCAATTTTATTAAAAAAGAGAAGACTGACATGTAATTCATTATTTTATTGGGGTTGTTATGACATTTTAGTCATTTTCTCCAACAAAGTTTTGGGCTTGTAGGACAAGTCTTCATATGAGAATTGCACCATAGGGATAGCCCTCTCAAAGAGTGGACTATACAACTCGAGTTGGGTTGAAGCATTAGATTGCAATTTGGACAAACTGAATTGCTTTCATGGAGGCTTGGCTTAAATTGCGAGGATGACCACACAATTTATTTTCATAATGAGACCAATCTATTGGTTTTCTACCTAAAGTTGCAAAGGAAAATGCTGTGATCTATTTAATAAACACAAGAGACCATCAAATGGATAAGTGTGGCGGTATAGCAGGGACAGCGGCACCTAGTGGTCAAAACCTGGTACTTTCACACTACTTGAAGGTAAATAATGCAAGCAACTTCAATTACAAATTTCTCTGAACAGAGGGAGAAAAACATCACCAGATTCACAGGGAATACATTACAATCTGAGATGGTGGGTGTCGAAATCATATTTTTGTGCTTTTTGAGGAGTAACGACCCTCCACTGTTAATGTATTTAAGGAAACAATCATGATTATTGCAGCTGCCCTTTGACCTGGAAACCACTATTTTCCCATCAAAACTTAGCAGTACAGGACTGGGATCTGGTTTCTGTTTCAAAATTACACACCCTGTCATTTTGTTATTCTTAGGGTTCAAATTGAGAATTATTTGAAAACCGCAGGAAAACAATTCTAGTTTATAAAAAGTACATACCAATCGTCTAACTGCATTTTAATGCTATGGCTCTCCACAAATACTTCTGTCGGTGTTCAAATCAAGAGGGAGGACATTTCAATAAACCAGCATATGATTATATTGAATTAAAATGGCAGAAGCATAAACATGTTGACTATGTTTCTCGAGGCATGCTAGAAAAAGTCACAAAAAAATACATTTCTGTTACACTGGCCGCCTAATCTTCCACAGGAGCTCTGGTGTGGTTTTAGAAGAGACTGGAAGATATGTTTCTGTTACAGAATGAACATATGCTCAGTCCAGCTCTAAAAATTGTTCTGATAAAACTGTCCAATGTCTTGCACCCACTGTATTGGTTATATGCTCGTAGTCCTTCATATTATACTAAGCTCTACCAGAACAACATAATTTTACACCAGAATTGGATTACAAATGAGCAACAGATGAATATCCTTAAACATAATTAGATAATTTCCATTTCATTAGGCTGAAGTCAGTCCATTATGCTTATCTCCGAGGAGATCCACTGAGATACACTGTTAAGTGATGTTTTTTGGCCCACTACCCTTTGAGAGTATTATCTATCAGAGGTTTGTCTAGCCGTGTTCAAACAGTAGGTTACCATATTAAAACGTGTTACATTACTGTGTTCAAATTTCTCCCAAAGTCACGCTGAGCTTGGATTTTCAGAATTCTATGTTGTATTTTGACTCTTGATGGGAAGCATAGCTGCATTTTGATGTGTGCTTTTTGTTTAATGCTTCCTGTTGCAAAAGAAACTAGTCTACCCATCCTTTAATTCATCCAGACTATCTGGTTGAGTTTGGATGGAGACCACAGGAGAGCACTGTGCATTACATGAGGATGCTCTACCACAGATAATGGTCTAATTATTATTTTCACATTCTCTTTCAATAGATTTGTTTCCCCAAACTAGCACTGCATGCAACTCTGGAAAAGACAGTTTTCCAATTAACTTATGGACAAACCATATGTTTCAGTCAACACTGTGGATTAAGCATGCTATTATAGAGATACAGTATCATACTTAATAATAATATTATAAAAATACTGCATGATGGAACATGTGTAAACATGAGTGTGTACAGCATGGACGATTGCAAAATTACATTTACATTTAAGACAGGAACATGTTCTTTCAGGTGATAGTAAAACATGTTTTAGTTAATTACTTTCTAGCAAGTCAAGCTAGCATGGAGCAGCTAGCTGTCAACCTAGGCTAAAACTAGCTTGGATACAGCCATGGATTGTGCACCTTCCATTATTTAGTCAAATAAATTGTATTTGTCACATACACGTGTTTAGCAGATGTTATTGTAGCAAAATGCTTGTGTTTCTAGCTTCAACAGTGCAGTAATATATAACAAGTAATAGCTAACAATTTCACAACTGTCACGCCTTGGTCTTAGTATTTTGTGTTTTAGATAATTAGTTGGTCAGGCCAGGGTGTGACATGGGTTTATGTTATTGTGTTGTTGTATTGGGGTTTTTGTAGGCATTGGGATTGTGGTTGATTAAGGGTGTGTTTAGTATAGGTTTGGCTGCCTGAGGCGGTTCTCAATCAGAGTCATGTGATTCTCGTTGTCTCTGATTGGGAACCGTATTTAGGTAGCCTGGGTTTCACTTTGTATTTCGTGGGTGATTGTTACTGTCTCTGTATAGTTTCACCAGATAGGCTGTAATTAGGTTTCACGTTCCGTTTTGTTGTTATTTATTTATATCAGTTATTTCATGTACCGCGATTCATTTGTTTCATTAAAAAACATGAGTAACCAACATGCTGCATTTCGGTCCGACTCTCATTCAACAAACGAAGAACGTCATTACAGAATCACCCACCACACACGGACCGAGCAGCGTGTTAACAGGCAGCTGGAGCAGCGAAGGGAGGACGTTATGGACAGCAGAGGCTTGGAGTATACGACGTGGGAAGAAATAGACAGGTGGGCGGCCGACCCGAAGAGAGTGCCGGAGCCCGCCTGGGATTCGCTGGAGCAGTGCGAAGAGGGCTATAGGAGAATGGAGTCGAAAAGAAAGACACGGCGGCGCAGAGCGAAACCCGAAAATCAGGGGGGGCTCAGAGGGAGAGTGGCTGAGTCAGGAGACAGACCTGAGCCAACTCTCCCTGTTTATCGTGAGGAGCCAAGGAGGAGACCAGAACCGGTGTTGGAGGTGAGCGAAACAGAGACTGTGAAGGAGTTAATGGGGAAATTGGAGGAGAGAGTAATGAGGGAGTTGCTCGTTTGGTGCTTTAGGTACAAGATTCGTCCGACGGAGCGTGTTGGGGATTTAATGGCACCTGGGTCAGCGCTCCATACTAGTCCTGAGGTGCGTGTTAGTCGGCAGGTGAAAAATGTGCCAGCCTCACGCACTAGGCCTCCAGTGTACCTACCTAGCCTTGCACGTCCTGTGCCAGTCCTGCTCTCAGGCTCTCCAGTACACCTTCACGGTCCAGTCCATCCTGTGCCACCTTCACACACCAGTCCTCCGATGGCAGCTCCCCGCACCAGGCTTCCTGTGCGTGTCCTCGATCCAGTACCACCAGTTCCAGTACCACGCACCAGGCCTTTAGTGCGCCTCGCCTGTTCAGCGCAGCCAGCGCTTTCTCCCTCTCCTGCGCTGTCGGAGTCTCCCGCCTATTCAGCGCTGTCGGAGCCTTTCTTCTCTCCTGCGCTGTCGGAGTCTCCCGCCTATTCAGCGCTGTCGGAGCCTTTCTCCCTCCCCTACGCTGTCGGAGTCTCCTGCCTGTTCAGCGCTGTCGGAGCCTTTCTCCCTCTCCTGCGCTGTCGGAGTCTCCCGCCTATTCAGCGCTGTCGGAGCCTTTCTCCCTCCCCTACGCTGTCGGAGTCTCCCGCCTATTCAGCGCTGTCGGAGCCTTTCTTCTCTCCTGCGCTGTCGGAGTCTCCCGCCTGTTCAGCGCTGTCGGAGCCTTTCTTCTCTCCTGCGCTGTCGGAGTCTCCCGCCTATTCAGCGCTGTCGGAGCCTTTCTCCCTCTCCTGCGCTGTCGGAGTCTCCCGCCTGTTCAGCTCTGTCGGAGCCTTTCTTCTCTCCTGCGCTGTCGGAGTCTCCCGCCTGTTCAGCGCTATCAGAGCCTTTCTCCTCTCCAGCGCTGCCGGAGCCTCCTGCCTGTTCGGAGCAGCCAGAGCTGCCAGTCTGCATGGAGCAGCCAGAGTTGCCAGTCTGCATGGAGCAGCTAGAGCTGCCAGTCTGCATGGAGCAGCCAGAGCTGTCAGTCTGCTTGGAGCAGCCAGAGCTGCCAGTCTGCATGGAGCTGCCAGTCTGCAAGGAGCTGCCAGTCTGCAAGGAACTGCCAGTCTGCAAGGAGCTGCCAGTCTGTAAGGAGTTGCCAGTCTGCATGGAGTTGCCAGTCTGCATGGAGTTGCCAGTCTGCATGGAGCTGCCAGTCTGCAAGGAGCTGCCAGTCTGCAAGGAGCTGCCAGTCTGCAAGGAGCTGCCAGTTTGCAAGGAGCTGCCAGTCGGTAAGGAGCTGCTAAAGCTGTTAGTCTGCATGGAACAGTCAGAGCTGTCAGTCTGCAAGAAGCCGCCAGAGCTGTCAATCTGCATGGAGCAGCCAGAGCCGCCAGTCAGCATGGATCTTCCAGATCTGCCAGTCAGCCAGACTCTTCCAGATCTGCCAGTCAGCCAGACTCTTCCAGATCTGCCAGTCAGCCAGACTCTTCCAGATCTGCCAGTCAGCCAGACTCTTCCAGATCTGCCAGTCAGCCAGACTCTTCCAGATCTGCCAGTCTGCCAGACTCTTCCAGATCTGCCAGACAGCCAGACTCTTCCAGATCTGCCAGTCAGCCAGACTCTTCCAGATCCTCCAGTCAGCCAGACTCTTCCAGATCTGCCAGTCAACCAGACTCTTCCAGATCTGCCAGTCTGCCAGACTCTTCCAGATCCGCTAGTCAACCAGACTCTTCCAGATCGGCCAGTCAGCCAGGATCTGCCGGATTCAACTGCCTGGCTGGGCTTCATCTCAGTACTGGGCTTCCTCTCAGTACTGGGCTTCCTCTCAGTACTGGGCTGCCCCTCAGTCCCGAGCTGCCCCTCAGTCCCGAGCTGCCTGTCAGTCCCGAGCTGCCCCTCAGTCCCGAGCTTCCCCTCAGTCCCGAGCTGCCTCAGTCCTGAGCTGCCCCTCAGTCACGAGCTGCTCCTCAGTTCAGTGGGGTTCTGGGTGAGGACTATTCGGCCATGGTTGGCGGCGACGGTGGATCATCCCAGGACGCGAAGGGGAGGAACTATGACATTTATGGAGTGGGGTCCACGTCCCGAGCCGGAACCGCCACCATGGACAGACGCCCACCCGGACCCTCCCTATGGTTTTGAGGTGCGTCCGGGAGTCCGCACCTTAGGGGGGAGGGGGGTTCTGTCACGCCTTGGTCTTAGTATTTTGTGTTTTAGATAATTAGTTGGTCAGGCCAGGGTGTGACATGGGTTTATTGTGTTGTTGTATTGGGGTTTTTGTAGGCATTGGGATTGTGGTTGATTAGGGGTGTGTTTAGTATAGGTTTGGCTGCCTGAGGCGGTTTTCAATCAGAGGCAGGTGATTCTCGTTGTCTCTGATTGCGAACCGTATTTAGGTAGCCTGGGTTTCACTTTGTATTTCGTGGGTGATTGTTCCTGTCTCTGTGTAGTTTCACCAGATAGGCTGTAATTAGGTTTCACGTTCCGTTTTGTTATTTATTTATATCAGTTATTTCATGTACCGCAATTCATTTGTTTCATTAAAAAACATGAGTAACCAACACGCTGCATTTCGGTCCGACTCTCATTCAGCAAACGAAGAACGTCGTTACAAACAACAATACACACAATATACACAAATCTAAAGTAAAGGAATGGAATTAAGTATATATACATATTTGGACGAGGAATGTTAGAGCTGCATAGACTAAGATACAGATGAATAGAATACAGTATATACACATATGAGATGAGTAATGCAGAGCATGTAAACATTATTAACGTGACTAGTGTTCCATTATTAAAGTGGCCAGTGACCCCGATGATGTGTTGGGCAGACAGCACAACCCTCTTGAGAGGCCTGCAGTTACGGGCAGTGCAGTTGACGTACCAGGCGGTGATAAAGCCCAACAGGATCCTTTCAATAGTGCAACTGTACAATTTTTGTGATGGTTTTAGATGCTAAGCCAAATTTCTTCAGCCTCCTGAGGTTGAAGAGGCGCTGCTGTGCCTTCTTCACCACACTGTCTGTGTGGGTGGACCATTTCAGTTTGTCATGGATGTGTACACCGAGGAACTTGAAGCTTTCCACCTTCTCCACTGCGGTCCCTTCGATGTGGATAGGGGGGTGCTCCCTCTGCTGTTTCCTGAAATCCAGGATCAGTTCCTTTGTTTTGTTGACGTTGGGTGAGCGGTTATTTTCCTGGCACCACACTCCCAGGGTCCTCACCTCCTCCCTGTAGGCTGTCTCATCATTGTTGGTAATCTGCAAGCTTGATGATTGAGTTGGAGGCGTGCGTGGCCATGCAGTCATGTGTGAACAGGGAGTACAGGAGGGGGCTGAGCACGCATTCTTGTGGGGCCCCAGTGTTGAGGGTCAGCGAAGTGGAGGTGTTTCCTACCTTCACCTGGGGGCGGCCCATCAGGAAGTCCAGGAACCAGTTGCACAGGGCGTGATTCAGACCCAGGGCCTCGAGCTTAATGATGAGCTTGGAGGGTACTATGGTGTTGAATGCTGAGCGGTAGTCAATGAACAGCATTCTTACATAGGTATTCCTCTTGTAGACCTATTGTGGCGGTAAGCAAATTGAAGTGGGTCTAGGATGTCAGGTAAGGTGGAAGTGATATGATCCTTGACAAGTCTCTCAGAGCACTTCATGATGAAAGAAGTGAGTGCTATGGAGTGGTAGTCATTGTGTTCAGTTATCTTTGCCTTCTGGGTACAGGAACAATGGTGGACATCTTGAAGCATGTGGGGACAGTAGACTGGGATAGGGAGATATTGAATGTCCGTAAACACTCCAGCCAGCTGTTCTGCACATGCTCTGAGGATGCGGCTAGAGATGCCGTCTGGGCCGGCAGCCTTGCGAGGATTAACACACTTAAATGTCTTACTCACATCGGCCATGGAAGAGGAGGGCCCACAGTCTCTGAAAGCAGGCCGCGTCGGTGGCACTGTGTTATCCTCAAAGTTGGCTTAGAAGGTGTATAGCTTGTCCGGGAAAGCAAGATGTCGGTGTCTGCGAACGTGGCTGGTTTTCCCTTTGTAGTCTGTGTTTGTCTGTAGACCCTGCCACATATGTCTCGTTTCTGAGCCGTTGAATTGCGACTCCACTTTGTCTCTATATACCGATGTTTGGGTTGTTTGATTGCCTTACGGAGGGAATAACTACACTGTTTGTATTCGGCCATATTCCCAGTCACGATGCCATGGTTTCATTTTTGCGTAAATAGTGCCATCTATCCACAGTTTCTGGTTAGGGTATCAGTGTATTTGTCTATGTTGTTCTTGGAGGCTACCCAGAACATATCCCAGTCCGCTTGAACAAAACAATCTTGAAGCATGGATTCCGATTGGTCAGACCAGCGTTGAATAGTCCTTAGCATGGGTACTTCCTGTTATAGGAAGGGAGGAGCAAAATGTAGTCGTGATCAGATTTGACGAAAGGAGGGCGGGGCAGAGCCTTGTAGGCATCCTGGAATTTGGAGTAGCAGTGGTCAAGTGTTTTAGCAGTGTGAGTACTACAGTCAATGTGTTGATAGAACTTCAGTAACGTTTTACTCAAATTTGCTTTGTTAAAATCCCTTGCTACAATAAATGAAGCCTCAGGATAAGTGGTTTCCAGTTTGCACAAAGTCCAGTGAAGTGCTTTGAGGGCCGTCGTGGTATTGGCTTGAGGGGGAATATACACGGCTATGACTATAATCGAAGATAATTCTCTTGGGAAGTAATACGGTCGGAATTTGATTGTAAGGTATTCAGGTTGGGTGAACAAAAGGACTTGAGTTCCTGTATGTTATCACAATCACACCATCAGTAGTTAATCATGAAACATACACCCCCGCCCTTCTTCTTCCCTGAGAGATATTTATTCCTGTCTGCGTGATGAACTGAGAACCCAACAGATGTCTTTCTAGAAGGAAATCCTCACCCTGAGCTTATCAACTTTATTACCCAGAGACTGAACAATAGCGAGTAATATACTCAGAAGTGGTGGGTGGTGTGTGCGCCTCCTGAGTCGGACTAGAAGTCCACTCCGAGTACCTCTTTTCCGTCGGCGGTGTTTTGGATTAGCCTCTGGAATCAGTCAAATTGCCCTGGGGAGTACGAACAAAAGATCTGATTTGGGAAAGTCGTATTCCTGGTCGTAATGCTGGTGAGTTACCGCTGCTCTGATATCCAAAAGTTACTCCCGGCTGAATGTAATAACACAAATTCCACACAAATTCTGAATTGAGTGGAATTCTGCTGGAATTGTCCCAAACAATTCCAACAGAATTGTTTGGGAGCAAAAGACTCCTAATGTTCATGTTATTGTGTAGTGTAACAGGATCTCAGAGGCAGGGTAAGTATTTTCCAGTGAGGCTCCTTGTAGGGCTGCTGATACTGACGTCAGCTCCTCTCTGGTTAGAGTAAATTGGGTGAAATGAAATCAATAGCACACACTCAAATATGGGTCCCTTCCCTCCTCCCCTACTCTCGTGAGAGAACCTGAGGCATATGTTTTCTGACACTTTATCAAGCAGATTTAACTCTCAGTGAAGTATACCTATGGCTTGTGTTAACATTGTAAGATATCATCATAGATATTATTTAGATGTTTTATTCAGAGCATACAGCTGCTTAAAATTCCATCATGAAAAGAAGAAATGAAAAGGACAGAAGTAGACAGCAAATACCTTCAAGATTTTTGTGATTGACTTGGGCCAAAACAAAATAATCTTAAACACAGTTTTGTAGAGTGTAGGAGCCAAGATTGTGTGGGCAGTTTGTAAAACAGGACTGCTGTTTGAATGAAAAGACCAGACACAGTTGTACTGATGATTTCTCTTAATATTTTCTCTTCAATTAGGATGCGGTCTGATGATAATACAAAGCTGAATCAATAACATTTCCTAAAAAGCAATAATTCTGCTGTTAAAATGATGTCCTGTGCTATCTGTTTTTTCTTTCTCCTTTGTTCTTTCACAACACTGTACTCCTGTCTTTTTAATGTGTAAAACCAGAGAGCCATTTTCAGGACATTTAATTAGTGTTTATAAAGAGCCAGCCTGACCCTGATATGGGTGGGATGTCTTACCCCCTGGAGAAGAGGACTGGCACCCTCCCATCCTGCCCAGTGAATGAAAATCCAATGGGAGATTACATCTTTAAATGCTGCCAAATATCATTCTACTGCAACTAAGACCTTTAGCCAAATTAACTCCATACCTAGAATCCTTTCACTGGAGTGGTCCATTCTCAACCCCCTCTTCCTTCTGGCAGGAGTGACGGCGCTGCCGGTGAACAAATCGTTTCCAGCCCAGGTCACATGCGGGATGTTTAATCTGAGGGAAGTCCAGATGTGTGCCACACAACCACAAGGAAGCAGTGCCTCTTGTGTTTATGATTATTATGATTTGCTTGGGCGGCTCAGACACTGGCTCTCTGAGGAAAGCAAATGTGCTACAAAGATTTCAGATCAATGACCTACAAGTGATGCACCAGCAAACAATGAAATATTAACAACACTCATTTCACCGGTGTGGTCAAATAAATATGTTATGACCATTGCCACATTTTCAATGGCAAAATAAATACAACACAATCAACAAGATTAATCTTACCATTGTGAGAAAGGGTTCTATAGATCAGTATAAATGTTGCAAAACTTTTCACAGTCAAAAAACAAGTCTGCACTTACACATATTTCTCTGAGAGAGTGGAGCAGTTTGTCTGGAATGTCTTCACTCACTGTTTTAATAATCTCTGTTTTTGTATGTTTCCCCTGTTATCAGCTCAGCAGAGATAGAGGGAGGGGCAGAACTTGCTGAGTAGAGTTTATGTCCTGGCCTGGCTGAAGTTTCTCAGAGCTGAGCTGTCTCTGTGTGTGGAAATCGACTGGGATGAAGTCACTGCCAAAAGTCACTGCCGTTATGACAACAGAGCCCTGCAGCCTTGACAAGACCCCAGAATTTTAGTTTTGCTCCACCCAACACACACGGCTCACTCATTGTGTTTATGAATTCACCTTTTGGTGAATTCGCTATCTACAAAAGCAAAACATTGTTGACTTACCCTGTTGCAGGTGGTGCAGAAAGACAACAGGTTTTCATTAGATTCTGAGAAAAGGCAAAACCAAAAATTTTATTCCAGACTAACCTTTTGGCAGGTTTATCACAGCAAGAGCCATGCACAGTGTCCTCTTATGATAACACTGTTCTTTCATTCTGTAAATCATACCTTTACCCAATTAATACTGAGCCCTGCAGACCCAGGTTACAACAGTTTCAACAATCTATCATTCAGACCAGCTGTTCAAGCATTTACAAACACCTTGTTCAGGTCCTATTTAAACATGTCCAGAGATACCTGACTGCAGTCAAAGAGGCTATGTGCTTCTTGGAAATGGACTCAACCGTTCTTACATGGAATCACATGACCAGGTGGCCTCCCGGTTGGCGCAGTGGTCTAAGGCAGTGCTAGCTGTGCCACTAGAGATCCTGGTTCGAGTTGACAGGTGTACAATGTTTCCTCTGACACATGGCTTCCGGGTTCAGTGGGCATTGTGTCAAGAAGCAGTGTGGCTTGGTTGGGTTGTGTTTCGGAGGACGCCTGGCTCTCGACGTTTGCCTCTCCCGAGTCTGTACGGGAGTTGCAGAGATGAGACAAGACTGTAACTACCAATTGAATACTACAAAATTGGGGGAGAAAAAGGGAAAAAAATATATTTAATAAAAGGAATCACATGACCATTTTGTCACCAGATCAAATTGACACTTCTGTATTTCATTTATCTTAACTGAGAGGCTAATATGTTCAATATGAGCTAATGTGTGAGCTAGTGCATGACAGCGCACACACATGCTGTAACAAACGTGCATAAAATAGCCAGGAATAAGAGATTCTGGAAGTTGATCAGCGCAGTAATAATAGTGTCTTGATAGGAAAATCAAAGGGGTTCATCACCAGTGGTGTAAAGTACTTAAGTAACAATACTTTAAAGTACTACTTAATTAGTTATTTTTTTATATATGTACTTTACTATTTATATTTTTGACTACTTTTACTTTTACTACATTCCTACAGACAATTCTGTACTTTTTACTCCATATATTTTCTCTGACACCCAAAACTACTCGTTACATTTTGAATGCTTAACAGGACAAAAAATTGTCCAATTCGCACACTTATCAAGAGAACATACCATGTCATCCCTACTGCCTCTGATCTGGCGAACTCACGAAACACAAAAGCTTGTTTTTAAATTATGTCTGAGTGTGACCCTGGCTATCCGCAAATAAATATAAAAAACAAGAAAAAACAAGAGAAAAGTAACAAGTAATTAAAGAGCAGCAGTAAAAAATAACAATATATACAGGGGGGTGCCCGGTACAGACTCAATGTGCGGGGGCACCAGTTAGTTGAGGAAGTATGTGAAAGTCGGTAGAGTTATTAAAGTGACTATGCATAGATTTCAACAGTGTGGTGAAGGGGGGGGGGGGGGGGCAAGCATCCTGGATGGCAGGAAGCTTGACCCCAGTGATGTACTGGGCCGTTCGCACTACCTTCTGTAGTGCCTTGCGGTCGGAGGCTGAGCAATTGCCATACCAGGCAGTGATGCAACCAGATGCTCTCGATAAAGCAGCTGTAGAAACTTTTGAGGATCTGAAGACCCATGCCAAATCTTTTCAGTCTCCTGAGGGGAAATAGATTTTGTCGTGCACGCTTCACGACTGTCTTGGTGTGCTTGGACCATGTTAGTTTGTTGGTGATGTGGACACCATGGACACCATGGAACTTGAAGCTCTCAACCTGTTCCACTGCAGCCCCATCAATGAGAATGGGGGCATGCTCGGTCCTTTTTTCCTGTGGTCCACAATCATCTCCTTAGTCTTGATCATGTTGAGGGAGAGGTTGTTGTCCTGGCACCTCACGGCCAGGTCTCTGACCTCCTCCCTATAGACTGTCTCGTTGTTGTCGGTGATCAGGCCTAACACTGTTGTGTCATTGGCAAATTTAATGATGGTGTTGGAGTCGTGCCTGGCCGTGCAGTCATGAGTGAAAAGGTAGTACAGGGGGGATGAGCACTCACCCCTGAGGGGACCCTGTGTTGAGGATCAGCGTGGCGGATGTGTTGTTACCTACCCTTACAACCTGGGGGTGACCCGTCAGGAAGCCTAGGATCCAGTGGCAGAGGGAGGTGTTTAGTCACAGCGTCCTTAGCTTATTAATGAGCTTTGAGGGCACTATGGTGTTGAACGCTGAGCTGTAGTAAATGAACAGCATTCTCATATAGGTATTCCTTTTGTCCAGGTGGGAAAGGGCAGTGTGGAGTGCAATAGAGATGGCATCATCTGTGGATATGTTTGGGTTGTATGCAAATTGGAGTGGGTCTAGAGTTTCTGGGATGATGGTGTTGATGTGAGCCATGACCAGCCTTTCAAAGCACTTCATGGCTACAGACGTGAGTGCTACGTTTCGGTAGTCATTTAGGCAGGTTACCTTAGTGTTCTTTGGCACAGGCACTATGGTGGACTGCTTAAGACATGTTGGTTTTACAGACTTGGTCAGGGAGAGGTTGAAAATGTCAGTGAAGACACTTGCGAGTTGGTCAGCTCATGCTCTCAGTACACGTCCTGGTAATCAAATCAAATCACATTTTATTTGTCACATACACATGGTTAGCAGATGTTAATGAGAGTGTAGTGAAATTCTTGTGCTTCTAGTTACGACAATACCGTAATAACCAATGACTAATCTAAACTAACAATTCCACAACTGCTACCTACTATGACTCCACAACTACTACCTTACACTCCCTTTACAAGTGTAAAGGGATAAAGAATATGTACATAAAGATATATGAATGAGTGATGGTACAGAACGGCATAGGCAAGATGCAGTAGATGGTATAGAGTACAGTATATACATATGAGATGAGTAATGTAGGGTATATAAACATAAAGTGGCATAGTTTAAAGTGGCCAGTGATACATGTATTACCTAAAGATGGCAAGATGCAGTAGATGATAAAGAGTACAGTATATACATGTACATATGAGATGAGTAATGTAGGGTATGTAAACATTATATTAAGTGACATTGTTTAAAGTGGCTAGTGATACATTTTTTACATCCATTTCCATTATTAAAGTGGCTGGAGTTGAGTCAGTATGTTGGCAGCAGCCACTCAATGTTAGTGGCTGTTTAACCTCTTACACTTATGGTGGCGCTATTTCATTTTTGGAAGAAAAACGTTCCCGTTTTAAACAAGATATTTTGTCACAAAAAGATGCTCGACTATGCATATAATTGCTACTGTTCGAAAGAAAACACTCTGACGTGTCCAGAAATACAAATATCTTCTCTGTGCGTGCCCTTTAACGTGAGCTTCAGGCAAAACCAAGATGACTTGGCATCCAGGAAATGACAAGGATTTTTGAGGCTCTGTCTTTCATGATCTCCTTATATGGCTGTGAACGCAAGAGGAATGAGTCTGCCCTTTCTGTCGTTTCCCCAAGGTGTCTGCAGCATTGTGACGTATTTGTAGGCAGATCGTTGGAAGATTGACCATAAGAGACCACATTTACCACGTGTCCGCCCGGTGTCCTGCGCCGAAATTGGTGCGCAAAAGTCACCTGCCAGTATTTTTCCATGGGGCACAGACAGAGAAGCAAGCTTCCACGAACTGCATGTCAATGAAGAGATATGTGAAAAAACACCTTGAGGATTGATTCCAAACAACGTTTGCCATGTTTCGGTCGATATTATGTAGTTAATCCGGAAAAAGTTTCACGTTGTAGGTGACTGCATTTTCGGTTCGTTTCGGTAGCCAGGCGCAATGTAGAAAACGGAACGATTTCTCCTACACACAGACGCTTTCAGGAAACACTGCGCATTTGGTATGTGGCTGGGAGTCTCCTCATTGAAAACATCAGAAGCTCTTCAAAGGTAAATGATTTTATTTATTTGGTTATCTGGCTTTTGTGAAAATGTTGCGTGCTACATGCTACACAAAATGCTATGCTAGCTTTGCATACTCTTACACAAATTAGTCAATTTCTATGGTTCAAAAGCATATTTTGAAAATCTGAGATGACAGTGTTGTTAAGAAAAGGCTAAGCTTGAGAGCAAACGCATTATTTTAATTTTATTTGCGATTTTCAGAAATCATTAACGTTGCGTTATGCTAATGAGCCTGAGGCTTAGTCACAATCCCGGATCCGGGATGGGGAGTTTCAAGAGGTTACAGTCTGATGGCCTTGAGATAGAAGCTATTTTTCAGGCTCTCGGTCCCTGCTTTGATGCACCTGTACTGACCTCGCCTTCTGGATGATAGCGGGGTAAACAGGCAGTGGCTCGGGTAGTTGTTGTCCTTGATGATCTTTATGGCCTTCCTGTGACATCGTGCTGTGTAGGTGTCCTGGAGGGCAGGTAGTTTGCCCCCAGTGATGCGTTGTGCAGACCTCACTACCCTCTGGAGAGCCTTACGGTTGTGGGCAGAGCAGTTGCCGTACCAGGTGGTGATACAGCCCGACAGGATGCTTTCGATTGTGCATCTGTAGAAATTTGTGCTTTTGGTGACAGGCCGAATTTCTTCAGCCTCCTGAAGAGGTGAAGTGGTGCTGCTGTGCCTTCTTCACAACGCTGTCTGTGTGGGTGGACCAATTCAGTTTGTCCGTGATGTGTACGCCGAGGAACTTAACTTACTACCCTCTCCACTACTGTCCCGTCGATGTGGATAGGGGGGTACTCCCTCTGCTGTTTCCTGAAGTCCACAATCATCTCCTTTGTTTTGTTGACATTGGGTGTGAGGTTATTTTCCTGACACCACACTCCGAGGGCCCTCACCTCCTCGCTGTAGGCTGTGTCATTGTTGTTGGTAATCAAGCCTACCACTGTAGTGTCGTTCGCAAACTTGATGATTAAGTTGGAGGCGTGCATGGCCACGCAGTCGTGGGTGAACAGGGAGTACAGGAGAGGGCTCAGAACGCACCCTTGTGGGGTCCCAGTGTTGAGGATCAGCGGGGTGGAGATGTTGTTACCTACCCTCACCACCTGGGGGAGGCCCGTCAGGAAGTCCAGTACCCAGTTGCACAGGGCGGGGTCGAGACCCAGGGTATCGAGCTTGATGACGAGTTTGGAGGGTACAATGGTGTTAAATGCTGAGATGTAGTCGATGAACAGCATTCTCACATAGGTATTCCTCTTGTCCAGATGGGTTAGGGCAGTGTGCAGTGTGGTTTTGATTGCGTTGTCTGTGGACCTATTGGGGCGGTAAGCAAATTGGAGTGGATCTAGGCTGTCAGGTAGGCTGGAGGTGATATGGTCCTTGACTAGTCTTTCAAAGCACTTCATGATGACGGAAGTGAGTGCTACGGGGCGGTGGTCGTTTAGCTCAGTTACCTTAGCTTTTTTTGGGAACAGGAACAATGGTGGCCCTCTTGAAGCATGTGGGGACAGCAGACTGGGATAAGGATTGATTGAATATGTCCGTAAACATACCAGCCAGCTGGTCTGCACATGCTCTGAGGACGCGGCTGGGGATGCCTGCAGCCTTGCGAGGGTTAACATGTTTAAATGTTTTACACACGTCGGCTACAGTGAAGGAGAGTCCACAGATTTTGCTTGCGGGCCTTGTCAGGGCCACTGTATTGTCCTCAAAGCGAGAAAAAAAGTTAATTAGTCTGTCTGAGAGCAAGACATCCTGGTCCGCGACTGGGCTGGTTTTGTTTTTGTAATCCGTGATTGACTGTAGACCCTGCCACATACATCTTGTGTCTGAGCCGTTGAATTGCGACTCTACTTTGTCTCTATACTGACACTTAGCTTGTTTGATTGCCTTGTGGAGGGAATAGCTAGACTGTTTGTTTTCGGTCATGTTTCCGGTCACCTTGCCCTGGTTAAAAGCAGTGGTACGCGCTTTCAGTTTCGCGCGAATGCTGCCATCAATTCACGGTTTCTGGTTTGGGAATGTTTTAATCGTTGCTGTGGGTATAACATTGCCGATGCACTTTCTAATGAACTCGCTCAGCGTATTCGTCAATGTTGTTGTTGGACGCAATGCGGATCATATCCCAATCCACGTGATCGAAGCAGTCTTGAAGCGTGGAATCAGATTGATCGGATCAGCGTTGAACAGACCTGAGCACGGGAGCTTCTTGTTTTAGTCTCTGTCTGTAGCCTGGAAGCAACAAAATGGAGTCGTGGTCAGCTTTTCCGAAAGGAGGGTGGGGGAGGGCCTTATATGCGTCGCGGAAGTTAGAATAACAATGATCCAGGGTTTTACCAGCCCTGGTTGCACAATCGATATGCTGATACAGTGCCTTGCGAAAGTATTCGGCCCCCTTGAACTTTGTGACCTTTTGCCACATTTCAGGCTTCAAACATAAAGATAGAAAACTGTATTTTTTTGTGAAGAATCAACAACAAGTGGGACACAATTATGAAGTGGAACAACATTTATTGGATATTTCAAACTTTTTTAACAAATCAAAAACTGAAAAATTGGGCGTGCAAAATTATTCAGCCCCTTTACTTTCAGTGCAGCAAACTCTCTCCAGAAGTTCAGTGAGGATCTCTGAATGATCCAATGTTGACCTAAATGACTAATGATGATAAATACAATCCACCTGTGTGTAATCAAGTCTCCGTATAAATGCACCTGCACTGTGATAGTCTCAGAGGTCCGTTAAAAGCGCAGAGAGCATCATGAAGAACAAGGAACACACCAGGCAGGTCCGAGATACTGTTGTGAAGAAGTTTAAAGCCGGATTTGGATACAAAAATATTTCCCAAGCTTTAAACATCCCAAGGAGCACTGTGCAAGCGATAATATTGAAATGGAAGGAGCATCAGACCACTGCAAATCTACCAAGACCTGGCCGTCCCTCTAAACTTTCAGCTCATACAAGGAGAAGACTGATCAGAGATGCAGCCAAGAGGCCCATGATCACTCTGGATGAACTGCAGAGATCTACAGCTGAGGTGGGAGACTCTGTCCATAGGACAACAATCAGTCGTATATTGCACAAATCCGGCCTTTATGGAAGAGTGGCAAGAAGAAAGCCATTTCTTAAAGATATCCATATAAAGTGCCGTTTAAAGTTTGCCACAAGCCACCTGGGAGACACACCAAACATGTGGAAGAAGGTGCTATGGTCAGATGAAACCAAAATTGAACATTTTGGCAACAATGCAAAACATTATGTTTGGCGTAAAAGCAACACAGCTCATCACCCTGACCACACCATCCCCACTGTCAAACATGGTGGTGGCAGCATCATGGTTTGGGCCTGCTTTTATTCAGCAGGGACAGGGAAGATGGTTAAAATTGATGGGAAGATGGATGGAGCCAAATACAGGACCATTCTGGAAGAAAACCTGATGGAGTCTGCAAAAGACCTGAGACTGGGACGGAGATTTGTCTTCCAACAAGACAATGATCCAAAACATAAAGCAAAATCTGCAATGGAATGGTTCAAAAATAAACATATCCAGGTGTTAGAATGGCCAAGTCAAAGTCCAGACCTGAATCCAACCGAGAATCTGTGGAAAGAACTGAAAACTACTGTTCACAAATGCTCTCCATCCAACCTCACTGAGCTCGAGCTGTTTTGCAAGGAGGAATGGGAAAAAATGTCAGTCTCTCGATGTGCAAAACTGATAGAGACATACCCCAAGCGACTTACAGCTGTAATCGCAGCAAAAGGTGGCGCTACAAAGTATTAACTTAAGGGGGCTGAATAATTTTGCACGCCCAATTTTTCAGTTTTCGATTTGTTAAAAAAGTTTGAAATATCCAATAAATGTTGTTTCACTTCATGATTGTGTCCCACTTGTTGTTGATTCTTCACAAAAAAATACAGTTTTCTATCTTTATGTTTGAAGCCTGAAATGTGGCAAAAGGTCGCAAAGTTCAAGGGGGCCGAATACTTTCGCAAGGTACTGTAGAATTTAAGGAGTCTTGTTTTCAGATTAGTCTTGTTAAAATCCCCAGCTACAATGGATGCAGCCTCAGGATACAGTGGGGAGAACAAGTATTTGATAACCTGCAAAATTGGCAGTGTTTCCTACTTACAAAGCATGTAGACATGTTGGCGCAATGCGTGAAGAAACCAGCTGGCTGCACCGACTCCATTATCGTCTCTCTTGTGAGCCATGTTTCCGTGAAGCAAAGAACGTTACAGTCTCTGATGTCTCTCTGGAATGCTACCCTTGCTCGGATTTCATCCACCTTGTTGTCAAGAGACTGGACATTCACGAGTAGTATGCTAGGGAGTGGTGCGCGATGTGCCCGTCTCCGGAGCCTGACCAGAAGACCGCTTCGTTTGCCCCTTTTACGGCGTCGTTGTTTTGGGTCGCCGGCTGGGATCCGATCCATTGTCCTGGGTGGAAGGCAAAACACAGGATCCGCTTCGGGAGAGTCATATTCCTGGTCGTAATGATGGTGAGTTGACGTTGCTCTTATATTCAGTAGTTCCTCCCGACTGTATGTAATGAAACGTAAGATTACCTGGGGTATCAATGTAAAAAAACAGGAACGCCAAGCAAGGCGGCCATCTCTGTCGGCGCCGGAAGTAGCATGTAGTAATCCGTCTGGCCCTGCGGCCTTGTGAATGTTGACCTGTCTAAAGGTCTTACTCACATTGGCTACGGAGAGCGAGATCACACAAGCTTCCGGTACAGCTGGTGCTCTCATGCATGTTTCAGTGTTATTTGCCTCGAAGCGAGCATAGAAGTAATTTAGCTCATCCGATAGGCTTGTGTCACTGGGCAGCTCTCGGCTGTGCTTCCCTTTGTAGTCTGTAATGGTTTGCAGGCCCTGCCACATCAGAGCCAGTGTAGTACGACTCAATCTTAGTCCTGTATTGACGCTTTGCCTGTTTGATAGGTCATCGGAGGGCATAGCGGGATTTCTTATAAGCTTCCGGGTTAGAGTCCTGCTTCTTGAAAGCGGCAGCTGTAGCCTTTAGCTCAGTGCGGATGTTGCCTGTAACCCATTGCTTCTGGTTGGGGTATGTGCCATTGGAGGAATCCCGGAACATATTCCACTCTGTGCTAGAAAAACAGTCCTGTAGCATCTGCTTCCTCTGACCACTTTTTTTATTGATCTCGTCACTGGTGCTTCCTGCTTTAATTTTAGCTTGTAACCGGGAATCATGAGGATGAGTGTCTGTGTGTGGAGTATAGGTAGTCCAGACATCTTTTCCCTCTGGTTGCACATTTAACATGTGGATAGAAATTTGGTAAAACTGATTTAAGTTTCCCTGCATTAAAATCCCTGGCTACGCCTCTGGGTGAGCTTTATCTCGTTTGCTTATGGCGACGTACAGCTCATTCAATGCTATTTAAGTGCCAACCTCTGACTGAGGTGGTATGTAAACAGCTACGAAGAATACAAATGAGAACTCTCTTGTTAGGAAGTGGGGTCTACAGCTTATCATGACGAGCTATAGCACCAGCTGTTATTTACAAAAATATATAGTCAGCCGCCCCTGGTCTTACCAGATGCCACTGTTCTATTCTGCCGGTTCATCGTATAACCAGCCAGCTGTATGTTGATAGTCGTCGTTCAGCCACGACTCTGTGAAGCATAAGATGTTACAGTTTTTAATGTCCCGTTGGTAGTTTAATCTTCCCCGTAACACTGCTCGTTTGTTGTCCAAATATCGCACGTTTGCTAGCCGAATTTTAGGGAAGTGGGGGTTTATTTGATCGCCTTCGAATTCTCAGAAGGCAGCCCGCTCTCTGGCCCCTCTTTCTCCACCTCCTCTTCACGTAGATCACAGGGGTCGGGACCTGTTCCCGAGGGAGCCGTATATCCTCAGATTCTGCTAGTCCGTGGTGAGTAATCGTAGTCCTGATGTCTAGAAGGTATTTTTCGGTCATAAGAGATGGTAGAGGCAACATTATGTACAAAATAAGTACAAAAATAAGTTACAAACAACGCAGATAATGTCAGGACCCGGTTACGAACCTGGGTCTCCGGAGTGAGAAACAGTCACTTAACCAACTGAGCCACGAATAGTCAGCAGAACCCAGAAGATGAGGCAGACACAGCAGTACTTAAGACGGTGTATTTACTGAAGTAAAAAAGGAGAAGTCCTTCAATACAAAAATGGTAAATCCAAAAGGTGGTAGGAATAGCACAAAAAAGCCTTAAGAGATACTCAAAAACAAAAACAGAATTCCACAAGAGCATCCACCGGAATCGACAAGAATACACAGAACACTAGGGCTGGGTGCTAACATACAAACACAGAGCACAGAACTGAGGGAAACTAAGGGTTTAAATACAATCAGGGAAAATGAGGCACAGGTGCAAATAATAATGGGGAACAAGGGAAAAAACATAAGGTCAAAAAGCACAATGGGGGCATCTAGTGACCAAAACCCGGAACAACCCTGGCCAAATCCTGACAGATAAATGAACAAAAAAACACAATCGGTTGGGGGTACGTAAAACGTCTGCCTTCTGCTCCGGCACCATCTTACCAAGATGGCACCTGTGGGTTAGACATGCCTCCAACCACACCCTCACCTGCCCCCTTAATATTAAAGGCCTCCTGCTTAATAGGCAATTATCATTACGCTCCCGCTGTGTGGTGATTAACCCGTGGTTGTGAATGGGTCGCAAGTGTGAGTAAAAAAACCTAAATATATATATATATTTTTAATATAAAAAAAAACGAAATATACTCCAGTCAACTGAAATAACTAAAACCAGGTAGAAATGATGAAGTGTGTAGAAACTATAATGAACCTATATATGTGTATATATTTATTTTTTACTCCCCTTTACTCAACAATTTCTATTTTGTCTCATCGCCGCAACTCTCCAATGGGCTTGGGATGCAAAACATGACCCGCCAAACCTCACTGCTTAACCCGGAAGCCAGCTACACCAACGTGTCTGACGAAAAACACTGTTCCACTGACGACCGAGGCCAGCCTATAGGCGCCCGGCCTACCACAAGGAGTTGCTAGAGCGCAATGAGCCAAGTAAAGCGCCACCAGCCAAACCCTTCCTTAACCCGGACAAATGTGCGCCGCCCTATGGGACTCCCGATCACGGCCGGTTGTGATACAGCCCGAGATTGAGCCCAGGTCTGTAGTGACACCTCTAGCACTTGTGATGCAGTGCCTTAGACCACTGCGCCACTCGGGAGCCCAGAACATATATTATCTTCAATCACAGTATTTTCAATATAGAGTTATTAGCAGCGCTGGGTTGCATATATGGTTGATTTTGTTGTCTCAAACCAATATCAAGAGTCCTGTTCATAGTCCATTGACATGTCCTCCATATCACCCTGTTTGTGGAATGTTTTCCCAGTTCCCACCTTACAGAAGTGATCATATTTATGCAGGATGGATGGACAGAACAAGATGTATTGAGGTGCATGCACAGTATTGGCAGGGCTGACTCGGTCTACCGCACGCACACACACACACACACACACACACACACACACACACACACACACACACACACACACACACACACACACACACACACACACACACACACACACATACACACCACAGCTGGGGTGGTCTAGCCTAGAGGTAGGGGGTGCCAGACTGGAGTGGTGGTTTATAGAGGGATAATGATCATGTACAGTGACATAAACAAAGGGACAATTTCAGATGTGTATGCATTTCTGTGGCTCTTTTTTAGTGAGGATAACTGTAGCAAACATTCAGATCCCCCTGTCTCCTCCATATGAGTCTCATTTGTCTTCCTGTATTGTTTTCTTCTTGTGGTAGCTGACATGACCTTGGGAGGTTATTGAATAGACTAAATAGACCAATTGCATTTGATATAGTGTTTCTCTCTCCTCTTTCCCCTGTCTGTGATATGTCTGTGTCCCTTAAGGTCAATGTCCTCTTCTGCTCAGGTGCTTCTCTCCATTTCTCTATGGGTCTCTCCGTTTCGAATCGGTCCCTTCAGGTTCGACCTCTCTATCCCCGTCTCTTTCTTATCCATAAAGAGAGTTCAAGAGAGAGGGGAGAATAGGAAAACAATGGATGAGGGAGAGAGATAAAGAGAGAGAAGCGGGTAGTGGAGGAATGAGAGAGGGCAGAGCTGTGAGTAATAGGTTGGGGTGCGAAGACATACTACAGAGACACAACATGGCTAACACTAACAGTTACTATAAAAAACAGCTCAGTCACTGTCATTACGTACTCTGAGAGGAGAAGGAAGAGAAAGGAGAAAAATGGCTGGACTAAAACACAAAGTCTTATTAGAATGCAAAACAGGACGTTAGAGAAATGGTGGATTCAGTTACGTTGTAGTGTACGTAGCTATTTGGGATGGTGCACATAATTTTGTATTTACAAATTAACAAACACATCATGAGATGCTGAACGTCTTGACTGAAACCTCTGAACCCCTCTGGGTGACTTGAGGATCTTATTTGTCTAACAGCAAACCGAACATGGTATTGTTTATCTGATAACCATGAAATTCCTCAGGGTTTCATGTGTTTACAAGCCACAATTACTGTGGGGATCCATTCCACTGCCATCAAAGCCTTCTCTACATGCCAACGCTCAGATGTTAATTAATGAAGGATGCCACCACACAAATATATCTATAGACATTTGGGATGGTTTCTCAAAAAATGTCAATGCAAAGAAGAATGTTCTCCAATGTTCGCTCGGTGAGGAGATGTGTTCAAAAGCAAACTAAATGGTATGGGTACGGGTAACCAATTCATCATCAGATTTAATTGACATTTAATAGGAAGCAGAGCTGTTAAATCAAACCAAAATGTCAACGGAAAACAAAAGTTATCTAACAATATACTTCCTGGATTGGTTGATGTTGCCAACAATGGTCGTCACGGGAACAGTTGGAAGTCAGGGAACACCTCAGCAAAGAAGCCAGCCATGTTTCAGTACTTTGGGACGAATGCATCCTAAAAAAATATATATTTCACCTTTATTTAACCAGTTAGACCAGTTGAGAACAAGTTCTCATTTACAACTGCGACCTGGACAAGATAAACAAAAGAAGCGTGAAAAAAAACAGCACAGAGTTACACATGGGATAAACAAGCGTACAGTCAATAACACAATAGAAACATCTATATACAGTGGGTGCAAATGAAGTAAGGAGGTAAGGCAATAAATAGGCCAATAGTGGCGAAGTAATTACAATTTAGCAATTTACACTGGAGTGATATACTCTATGTGCAGATGAGGATGTGCAAGTAGAAATACTGGTGTGCAAAAGAGCAGAAAAATAAAAACAAATATGGGGATGAGGTAGGTATTTGGTTGGATGGGCTATTTACAGATGGGCTGTGTACAGCTGCAATGATCGGTAAGCTGCTCTGATAGCTGATGCTTAAAGTGAGTGAGGGACATATAAGGCTCCAACTGCAGTGATTTTTGCAATTTGTTCCAGTCATTGGCTGCAGAAAACTGTAAGGAAAGGCGGCCAAAGCAGGTGTTGGCTTTGGGGATGACCAGTGAAATATACTTGCTTGAGCGTGTGCTACGTGTGGGTGTTGCTATGGTGATGAGTGAGCTGAGATAAGGTGGAGCTTTAGCTAGCAAAGACTTATAGATGACCTGGAGCCAGTGGGTTTTGCAACGAAGGACCAGCCAATGAGAGCATACAGGTGGCAGTGGTGGGTAGTATATGGGGCTTTGGTGACAAAACGGATGGCACTGTGATAGACTGCATCCAATTTGCTGAGGAGAGTGTTGGAGGCTATTTTGTAAATAACATTGCCGAAGTCAAGGATCGGTAGGATAGTCAGTTTTGCGAGGGTATGTTTGGCAGCATGAGTGAAAGAGGCTTTGTTGCAAAATAGTTTGGATTGAAGATGCTTACTGTGAGTATGGAAGGAGAGTTTACAGTCTAGCCAGACACCTAGGTATTTACAGTTGTCCACATATTCTAATTCAGAACGGTCCAGCGTAGTGATGCTCGTCGGGCAGGCGGGTGAGGGCAGCGACAGGTTGAAGAGCATGCATTTAGTTTTACTAGCATTTAAGAACAGTTGGAGGCCATGGAAGGAGAGTTGTATGGCGTTGAAGCTCGTTTGGAGATTTGTTAACACAGTGTCCAAAGAATGGCCAGATGTTTACAGAATGGTGTCATCTGCGTAGAGGTGGATCAAAGAATCACCAGCAGCCGAGAATTGAACCGTGTGGAACCCCCATAGAGACTCCCAGAGGTCCAGACAACAGGCCCTCCGATTTGACACATTGAACTCTGTCTGAGAAGTAGTTAGTGAACCAGGCGAGGCAAAGTGGTGAAACCAAGGCCGTTGATTCTGCCGATAAGAATGTGGTGATTGACAGAGTCAAAAGCCTTGGCCAGGTCAATGAAGACGGCTGCACAGTACTGTCTTTCATCGATGGCGGTTTTGATATAGTTTAGGACCTTGAGCGTGGCTGAGGTGCACCCGTGATCAGCTCGGAAACCAGATTGCATAGCGTTGAAGGTACGGTGGGATTCAAAATGGTCTGTGATCTGTTTGTTCGCTTAGATTTCGATGACTTTAGAAATGCAGGGCAGGATGGATATAGGTCTGTGCCAGTTTGGGTCAAGAATGTCTCCCCGTTTAAAGAGGGGGATGACCGTGACCGGTTTCCAATCTTTAGGAATTTCAAACAATACGAAAGATGCCAGTTGCCTTTGCTTTCCTGACCTGGTTCCTGACCTGGTTCATGATTTCCCTGAAAAATTGCATATTGCAGGGACTATTCGAAGCTAGTGCAGAATGCCACAGGGTATTTTTGTGCTGGTCAAGGGCAGTCAAGTCTGGATTGAACCAAGGTCTATATCTGTTCTTAGTTCTACATTATTTGAAATGGGCATGCTTATTGAAGATGGTGAGGAAAGCACTTTTAAAGAACAACCAGGCATCCTCTACTGGCGGGATGAGGTCAATATCCTTCCAGGATACCCAGACCAGGTCAATTAGAAAGGCCTGGTGGCAGAAGTGTTTTATGGAGCACTTCCAATCAAATCAAAGTTTGTTTGTCACATGAGCTGAATACAACAGGTGTTGTAGTGAAATTCTTACTTACAGGCTCTAACCAATAGTGCAAAAAAGGTATTAGGTGAACAATAGGTAAGTAAAGAAATAAAACAATAGTAAAAAGACAGGCTATATACAGTAGCGAGGCTATAAAGTAGCGAGGCTATAAAAGTAGCGAGGCTACATACAGATATCAGTTTGTCAGGCTGATTGAGGTAGTATGTACATGTAGATATGGTTAAAGTGACTATGCATATATGATTAACAGAGAGTAGCAGTAGCGTAAAAGAGGGGTTGGCGGGTGGTGGGTGGCAAGACACAATGCAGACAGTCCAGGTAGCCAATGTGCGGGAGCACTGGTTGGTCGGCCCAATTGAGGTAGTATGTACATGAATGTATAGTTAAAGTGACTATGCATATATGACAAACAGAGAGTTGCAGCAGCATAAAAAAGGGGTTGGGGGGGGGGGGTGGACACTATGCAAATAGTCCGGGTAGCCATTTGATTACCTGTTCAGGAGTCTTATGGCTTGGGGGTAACAACTGCTGAGAAGCATTTTTGTCCTTGACTTGGCACTCCGGTACTCCTTGCCATGCGGTAGTAGAGAGAACAGTCTATGACTGGGGTGGCTGTGGTCTTTGACAATTTTTAGGGCCTTCCTCTGACACCACCTGGTGTAGTGGTCCTGGATGGCAGGCAGCTTAGCCCCAGTGATGTACTGGGCCGTATGCATTTCCTTCTGTAGTGCCTTGCGGTCAGAGGCCGAGCAATTGCCATACCAGGCAGTGATGCAACCAGTCAGGATGCTCTCGATAAAGCAGCTGTAGAACCTTTTGAGGATCTCAGGACCCATGCCAAATCTTTTTAGGGGGAATAGGCTTTGAGGGGGAATAGGCTTTGTTGTGCCCTCTTCACGACTGTCTTGGTGTGTTTGGACCATTCTAGTTTGCTGTTGATGTGGACACCAAGGAACTTGATGCTCTCAACCTGCTCCACTACAGCCCCGTCGATGAGAATGGGGGCGTGCTCGGTCCTCCTTTTCCTGTAGTCCACAATCATCTCCTTAGTCTTGGTTATGTTGAGGGGATAGGTTGTTATTCTGGTACCACCCGGCCAGGACCTCCTTCCTATAGGCTGTCTCGTTGTTGTCGGTGATCAGGCCTACCACTGTTGTGTCTTCTGCAAACTTAATGATGGTGTTGGAGTCGTGCCTGGCCATGCAGTCGTGGGTGAACAGGGAGTACAGGAGAGAGCTGAGCACGCATCCCTGGGGAGCTCCAGTGTTGAGGATCAGTGTGGCAGATGTGTTGCTACCTACCCTCACAAACTGGGGGCGGCCCGTCAGGAAGTCCAGTGTTCTTGGGCACAGGGACTATGGTGGTCTGCTTGAAACATGTTGGTATTACAAACTCAATCAGGGACATGTTGAAAATGTCAGTGAAGACACCTGCCAGTTAGTCAGCACATTCCCGGATCACATATCCTGGAAATCCGTCTGGCCCCGCAGCCTTGTATGTATGTTGACCTATTAAAAGGCCTTGCTCACATCGGCTGCGGAGAGCGTGATCACACAGTTGTCCGGAACAGCTGATGCTCTCATGCATGCCTCTGTGTTGCTTGCCTCGAAGCGAGCATAGAAGTGATTTAGCTCGTCTGGTAGGCGCGTGTAACTGGGCAGCTTGCGTATTTTTCTATTTACCTTTATTTAACTAGGCAAGTCAGTTAAGAACAAATTCTTATTTTCAATGACAGCCTAGGAACAGTGGGTTAACTGCCTGTTCAGGGGCAGAACAACAGATTTGTACCTTGTCAGCTCAGGGATTTGAACTTGCAACCTTCCGGTTTCTAGTCCAACGCTCTAACCACTAGGCTACCCTGTTTCCCTTTGTAAGAGTGAGGCGGGTTGCAGGAAGATTTATTTAATTCGAAAATGGAAAAAAGAGATGGAAATGTATACAAAAAAATGAAAAGGACAATATTTACATGGGATGAAAACAAACACGTCTTACTGCTCCGCTATCTTGGTATGAGGGAGTGTGGCTTTGCAATTAAGATGTTTAACTATGATCATCCTTTTATGTTAGGCAGTGTAACCACAGCTGTGCCCCTCTGTGAGAGCGTGGAGAAACAGGATTCCAGGAATGCCAAGACAGTCCCAGCATGTCAGCAACAGACCATCTCTGTGTTTTTATATGTCTGCCACACTCAAAAAAAACATATTCAATGGCAGAACAACATCCAAACCGGACCGTTTGTGCGACTGAGTTTTCAGAGACACAGAGAATATCTTTGGATTTCCAAATGTTTTCATGATTCAGAAATCAGGCCCACCACTCCCATTACTGTGTTGGTGGGCCATGTGAATAAACATTCCTCACTCTGGATGAGGGAGGTAGAAAAGCATAGACATTCTGACACCGGCAATGATGAAATCTTTAATCAAAAAAAAGCTTAAAATTAATAAACAGATGTCTACAGTGCCTTGCGAAAGTATTCGGCCCCCTTGAACTTTGCGACCTTTTGCCACATTTCAGGCTTCAAACATAAAGATATAAAACTGTATTTTTTTGTGAAGAATCAACAACAAGTGGGACACAATCATGAAGTGGAACGACATTTATTGGATATTTGTCGTTCCACTTCATGATTGTGTCCCACTTGTAGTTGATTCTTCACAAAAAAATACAGTTTTATATCTTTATGTTTGAAGCCTGAAATGTGGCAAAAGGTCGCAAAGTTCAAGGGGGCCAAATACTTTCGCAAGGCACTGTATATTCACTGCACTATTAAGCCTAACATTGAGGTTATGAATTATAGGTTCATATGTATACGCTTCTAATTTAGGCTATAGGCTACATCTCGAGAGTGTCTGTCTTCATTGTTCTGTTGCGCAATTACGCACTGGGCCTCTCCGCTGCCACGGTTATTCCTTATAAATCTTGTGGAGGACAGGAAAAAGCAAGACGACAAAACCTTGTTGGACACTTATTTCAAATTATTTTATTTGGCCTACTATTAGCCTGTTGGAGGAGAGATGCACGCTTGCTCTTGCTTGCAGAATGTAAAATAGGCTACAGCATTAACGGTCAGGGAGTTGAAAAAGAGGAGGCCATATTTTTCTATAGTTGGCCTATCTTAATTTTTCATTAGGCCTACATGTACATTGAGGTATTATTTGCAGTTGTCACTATACCAATGAACACACCCTGAAAGCACTGAATGGTCTGAACCAGTATCTGTGTGTTAGAGACCTCATGAATTGTCTTGTGCTACCATCTTATTACTAGTGTGCAGTAGGATGAGTGGATCCGTTTGATTGACAGGTGTAGAACTAGAATGATACACTTTCCTCTAGTGTGGATGCTCACCAACGTTTTATAGTTATGTAACGTTATAGTTTATCATTACAGTTAACATTATAGTTATTGGCCTTAACTCTGACATGTAATTATTATCACAACAGAACTAGCCGACTACTAGGTCTAGCTAACGTTAGCAAATTTGAATAAAATAATTATAAAATTACAATTATAAACTTACAATTATTTACTTTACTTTTATACGATATACATTTAGTCTTTCAAATAATTTAATCTGGAAGTAAAGCGGAAGTCCATTCCATTGTTTGGTTGTGCCCATAGCAACAATCGAAAATCAGGTGGATAGGCCTTGATTGGTGCTTTGACTTTGTTTTTAGCTAGGGTCATTAAGACTCGGTATTGTACACTCTTAGAAAAAAGGTTCCAAAAGAGCTCTTTGGCTGTCCCAATAGGATAACCGATGTTGGGTTCTTCAAAGGGTTCACCTATGGGGACAGGCGAAGAACCCTTTAGGTTCTAGATAGCACCATTTTTTTAAAGAGTCTAACAACAGTTAATCCCCCTCAGATGACTCCTTATTCTATTACTGTAAACAATTTTTTTTCTCTCTCTCTCTCTCTCTCTCTCTCTCTCTCTCTCTCTCTCTCTCTCTCTCTCTCTCTCTCTCTCTCTCTCTCTCTCTCTCTCTCACTCTCACTCACTCACTCACACCCTGCACCCTTAAGTAGATACGTTAAGCCCTCTTAATCACTTTAACCTCAAGCTTCCAGGTCACCTCAGCAGCTAACATTTCATTGCATCAGTACTGTGGTTGTTTGGAAGGTGCATGTTAATCAAAGAGTGCTGTTGTTGGGTGCCTTACATAAGGGGTGTGACCCTGACATATGAAGCATTATCACAATTACACACCCCCTGCAACCTCTCGCTTCAGCCCTGTAGCCCGTTGGCTCAGCACTGAGCAACAGTGGGACAGTTACACTGAAACTCCACACACACACACACTCTATACTGTAACCATGCAGGGAAATGTGCAGTCAATACACACAATATTTGAAGGCAGGACACAAATACATACTCTTATCCGAATGGAAGAAGCATAGTTAGTGTGTAAATCAGTGGAGGCTGCTGAGGGGAGGATGGCTCACAATAATGGCTGGAACGGAGCAAATGGAATGGCATCAAACACATGGAAACCATTCCACTATTCTGCTCCGGTCATTACCACGAGCCTGTCCTCCCCAATTAAGGTGTTACCAACCTCCTGTGGTTTAAAGAGATACCACTATCCTATTGTTTACAAGTTGCCTATGAGAAATATGTGTTCCTAGAGGAAGAACTGGATTGATAAGAGAGGGGGGGATACGGAGGAGGGGAAACAGTGTGAAGGGCAAGAGTTACAGTGTACCTTTATTTCCAACCTTCACAGAGGAATATGAGCTCAGAGCACAGCTGCATCTCCAGGCAAAGATTAGAGGGAGAAAAAAGACAGAGTCAAACCAGAGATCATCCTTGTTCCCCAGACTCAGCATCAAAGTCCTGTAAACTCAGCAGGGAGGTAAACCACAAGCATGGCTAAAGAAAGTGGTACACATCCAAGCAAACAGTCATTTTCCAGCTTTTCTCAAGCTGTGAGAGAGAAGTGATGACAGGGGCTGGCATGTAAAGTAATACTCAGGTAATAACACAGTTTTTGTTTTCAGAAGCAGTGTGAAGTGGACGTTAAGGTAATAGTTGACAGTAGTGATTATGGTATCAGGGGAGAGCGGTGACAGGGCCAGCCTTATGTAGTGCTAGTTAGTGGTTGGACTCAGTGCTAGCCTTGTCCCATTAGCTACATCTCTACGACCCTTTCCCCTGACTGAGGTGAGAACAGGAGCGGTCTGGAACTGGAATTGGAACTCTGGAACTGGAATTGGAACTCTCTCACACACAACAGGACACACACTGGAACTGGAACACAACACACACACACACACACACACACACACACACACACACACACACACACACACACACACACACACACACACACACACACACACACACACACACACACACACACACACAGGGAAAAGGATATGTGATTGGCTAATAAATCCAAGCTCTCTCATAACAGGACCATATTTTCCTTAAAACCTAAAGGTTAATCACAGCATACTTTCAAAATGAGCAGAAAACAAAAAGAAAAGCATTCATTTCTAATGATCATTCTCCTCATGTTCCCACTGTGTATTATTATGATTTCCCATTGAGGATTTGTATTGTTCCGTACTACTGAGGTATGTGTTTATGGGGGGTACCCTGGGAGTGGTGAAATGAGCTGGGGTTGACAGAGCCGACCAGGCCCCAGCCCGCAACCCAGACTGCTCCACCCTCAGGTGGTACGTATACTGGGGTCCCAGGCCAGGCTTCCCCATAGGGCTGGCTGACCCAGGTCCCTCAACACATCACAATGAGGCCCAGGATGCAGTGGTAGCAGAGCAGTGCTTAGACCATGCTAACCTCAACTCCCAGAGCTGCTCAACATTAACAAGACAAAGGAGCTGATTATGGAGCACAGAGGGGTGAGCACGTCCTCAACCACATCATTGGGGCTGTAGTGGAGTGGGTCGAGAGCTTCAAGTTCCTGGGTTTCGACATCACTAAGGAATTAGCATGGACAACACACTCATAAACTTGTGAAGAAGGCACAACAATGCCTCTTCCACCTCAGGAGGCTGAATATATTTGGCATGGGCCCTCAAATCTTCAAAAAGGTATACAGCTGCATCATTGAGAGCACCTTGACTGGCTGCATCACCACAAGACTCTACAGAATGTGGTGTGTACGGCCCAGTACATCACTAGGGCCGAGCTCCCTGCAATCCAGGATCTCTATACCAGGCGGTGTCAGAGGAAGGCACCAAATATGGTCAGACTTCAGCCACTCAAACAATAGACTGTTCTCTCTGCTACCACATGGCAAGCAATACCAGTGGACCAAGTCTGTAACCGAAAGGACCCTTAACTTAGAACCACCCATCCCGGATCCGGTGTATTTGTCATCAGCAATGCTGAATAGCATAGCGCAACAGTCAAATAATATTACTAGAAAATATTCATGAAATATAGCAAAACACAACTTAGCCTTTTGTTAATCACCCTGTCATCTCAGATTTTGAAATTATGAAAGCGATACAAGCGTTTGTGTAAGTTTATTGATAGCACAACAAAACAATAAGTACACCTAGCATCAGGTAACTTGGTCACGAAAATCAGAAAAGCAATAAAATTAATCGTTTACCTTTGATGATCTTCGGATGTTTTCACTCATGAGATTCCCAGTTAGACAATAAATGTTCCTTTTGTTCCATAAAGATATTTTTTATATCCAAATACCTCCGTTAGTTTGGTGCGTAATGCCCAGGAATCCACCGGAAAGAGCGGTCACGACAACGCAGACAGAAATTCCAAATTATATCCATAATGTACACAGAAACATGTCAAACGTTTTTATAATCAATCCTTAAGGTGTTTTTCAAATATCTATTCGATAATATATCAACCGGGACAGTTGGCTTTTCACTAGGACCGGAAGTAACAATGGCCGCCTCTCTCTTTTGCTTACAAATCACTCTGAGAGCCCCCACCTATCCACTTACACAATGTGGTCGTTCACGCTCATTCTTCAAAATAAAAGCCTGAAACTATGTCTAAAGGCTGTTGACACCTTAGGGAAGCCATAGAAAAAGGAATCTGGTTGATATACCTTTCAATGGGCAATAGGGATGCATAGAAACACAGGTGTTTCAAAATAAGAGTCACTTCCTGATTGGATTTTTCTCAGGCTTTTGCCTGCAATATCAGTTCTGTTATACTCACAGACAATATTTTTACAGTTTTGCAAACTTTAGAGTATTTTATATCATAAGCTGTCAATTATATGCATATTCTAGCATCTGGTCCTGAGAAATAGGCCGTTTACTTTGGGAACGTTATTTTCCCAAACATAAAAATAGTGCCCCCTAGCTTCAAGAGAAAACAGCTTCTACCCCCAAGCCATAAGACTGATAAACAAGACTACTAAATAGCTAATCAAATTGCTACCTGCACCCTGCAATGACCCATTTGTTAACTAATTCTCTTGCACTGACTCTATGCACAGACACTGGACTTTACACACACACTCACACATACTTACACTGACACCCCAACACACTCATATGCCGACACACACATAACATGTATACCGACGCCACACACACTCATACTATCTACCTTGTTGCCTAGTCACTTTACCCCTACCTACAGTACCAGTCAAAAGTTTGGACACACCTACTCATTCAAGGGTTTTTCTTTATTTTTACTATTTTCTACATTGTAGAATAATAGTGAAGACATAAAAACTATGAAATAACACATGGAATCATGTAGTAACCAAAAAGGTATTAAACAAATCAAAATATATTTTATATTTGAGATTCTTTAAAGTAGCCACCCTTTGCCTTGATGACAGCTTTACACACTCTTGATATTCTCTCAACCAGCTTCATGAGGTAATCACCTGGAAAGTTAAAAGTTCATTTGTGGAATATCTTTCCTTCTTAATGTGTTTGTGGAATATCTTTCCTTCTTAATGTGTTAATCAGTTGTGTTGTGACAAGGTAGGGGTAGTATACAGAAGATGGCCTTTCACCGAATAAGGCGAAGTCCATATTATGTCAAGAACAGCTCAAATAATCAAAGAAAAACTACAGTCCATCATTACTTTAAGAGATGAAGGTAAGTTAATCCGGACAATTTCAAGAACTTTGAAAGTTTCTTCAAGTGCAGTCGCAAAAACCATCAAGCACCATGATGAAACTGGCTCTCATGAAAACCGCCACAGGAAAGGAAGACCCAGAATTACCTCTGCTGCAGAGGATAATTTCATTACCAGCCTCAGCAATTGCAGCCCAAATAAATGCTTCACAGAGGTCAAGTAACAGACACGTCTCAACATTAACTGTTCAGAGGAGACTGCTTGAATCAGGCTGTCCTGAGCGCTTTGGAGCAGGTTTTCATCAAGGATCTCTCTGTACTTTGCACCGTCCATCTTTCCCTCAATCCTGACTCCCAGTCCCTGCCGCTGAAAAACATCCCCACAGTTTGATGCTCCCACCACCATGTTTCACTGTAGAGATGGTGCCAGGTTTCCTTCAGAAGGGACATTACATTTACATTTACATTTAAGTCATTTAGCAGACGCTCTTATCCAGAGCGACTTACAAATAACAATATTAACTCATATGCAAATAATGTTGTTGACTTGTCCTATATTTGCATTTGTGGCCAATGCATAAATTGAAGAAAAAACAAAATAAAACCATCTCAAACTTATATCTCAAACATCCAGTTTCAAAATGCTTGCTATTTCCTCATAGAATATGATGTCATCTCCCTGAGGTGGATGAGCTGGCCAATCAGTGGTTTAGAAGAGGATGAGCTGGCCAATCAGTGGTCTACTTGAATGAATATCTTATGACCATTATATGCCTACACCATTCCAACACAAAAAAAGCTGCTTTTCAACCTACTTAATTACAATTTTTGTAAGGAAAACTATTTCCCTCATATTGTAAGTATTAATAATCATTTCATAGAAATCTGGAAACACTGGGTAGTTACTTCAAGTGCCAATACTGTACTCTTCAATGGTCATTCGTTGCCAACATCCAACATATCAACATATCATACTAATGTTATTTTACATAGCTCTTGGGACACTTTCCATTCAGACTACAGAGTTCAATCTTGGTTTCATGACACCAGAGAATCTTGTTTCTCATGGTCTGAGTCCTTTATGTGCCTTTTGGCAAACTCCAAGCGGGATGTGAGCAAATGAGGTGAGATAAGGGAGGTAAAGGCAAAAAAAGGCCATGGTGGCAAAGTAAATACAATATAGCAAGTAAAACACTGGAATGGTAGATTTGCAGTGGAAGAATGTGCAAGTAGAAATAAAAAAAATGGGGTGCTAAGGAGCAAAATAAATAAATAAATCAAATCAAATAAATACAGTAGGGAAAGAGGTAGTTGTTTGGGCTAAATTATAGGTGGGCTATGTACAGGTGCAGTCATCTGTGAGCTGCTCTGACAGTTGGTGCTTAAAGCTAGTGAGGGAGATAAGTGTTTCCAGTTGCAGAGATTTTTGTAGTTCGTTCCAGTCATTGGCAGCAGAGAATTGGAAGGAGAGGCGGCCAAGGAAAGAATTGGTTTCGGGGGTGACCAGAGAGATATACCTGCAGGAGCACGTGCTACAGGTGGGTGATGCTATGGTGACCAGCGAGCTGAGATAAGGGGGGACGAGCATGCATTTAGGTTTACTTGTATTTAAGAGCAATTGGAGGCCACGGAAGGAGAGTTGTATGGCATTGAAGCTTGCCTGGAGGGTTGTTAACACAGTGTCCAAAGAAGGGCCAGAAGTATACAGAATGGTGTCGTCTGCGTAGAGGTGGATCAGAGACTCACCAGCAGCAAGAGCGACATCATTGATGTATACAGAGAAGAGAGTCGGTCCAAGAATGGAACCCTATGGCACCCCCATAGAGACTGCCAGAGGTCCGGACAGCAGACCCTCCGATTTGACACACTGAACTCTATCAGAGAAGTAGTTGGTGAACCAGGCGAGGCAATCATTTGAGAAATCAAGGCTGTCGAGTCTGCCGATGTGGATGTTGTGATTGACAGAGTCGAAAGCCTTGGCCAGATCAATGAATACAGCTGCACAGTAATGTTTCTTATCGATGGCGGTTAAGATATCGTTTAGGACCTTGAGCGTGGCTGAGGTGCACCAATGACCAGCTCTGAAACCAGATTGCATAGCAGAGAAGGTATGGTGAGATTCGAAATGGTCGGTAATCTGTTTGTTGACTTGGCTTTCGAAGACCTTAGAGGATAGATATAGGTCTGTAGCAGTTTGGGTCAAGAGTGTCCCCCTCTTTGAAGAGGGGGATGACCGCAGCTGCTTTCCAATCTTTGGGAATCTCAGACGACACGAAAGAGAGGTTGAACAGGCTCGTAATAGGGGTGGCAACAATTTCGGCAGATCATTTTAGAAAGAAAGGATCCAGATTGTCTAGCCCGGCTGATTTGTAGGGGTCCAGATTTTGCAGCTCTTTCAGAACATCAGCTGACTGGATTTGGGAGAAGGAGATATGGGGAAGGCTTGGACGAGTTGCTGTGGGGGGTGCAGTGCTGTTAACCGGGGTAGGGGTAGCCAGGTGGAAAGCATGGCCATCCGTAGATGATCAATTATAGTGGATTTATCAGTGGTGACAGTGTTTCCTATCTTCAGTGCAGTGGGTAGCTGGGAGGAGGTGTTCTTATTCTCCATGGACTTTACAGTGTCCCAGAACTTTTTTGAGTTATGAACATTTGAACATCTTGGCCATGTTCTGTTATAATCTCCACCCGGCACAGCCGGAAGAGGACTGGCCACCCCACATATGCTCTCTCTAATTCTCTTTCTTTCTCTCTCTCGGAGGACCTGAGCCCTAGGACCATGCCCCAGGACTACCTGACTTGATGACTCCTTGCTGTCCCCAGTCCAGCTGGCCTTGCTGCTGCTCCAGTTTAAACTGTTCTGCCTTATTATTTTTCGACCATGCTGGTCATTTATGAACATTTGAACATCTTGGCCATGTTCTGTTATAATCTCTACCCGGCACAGCCAGAAGAGGACTGGCCACCCCACATAGCCTGGTTCCTCTCTAGGTTTCTTCCTAGGTTTTGGCCTTTCTAGGGAGTTTTTCCTAGCCACCGTGCTTCTACACCTGCATTGCTTGCTGTTTGGGGTTTTAGGCTGGGTTTTTGTACAGCACTTTGAGATATCAGCTGATGTACGAAGGGCTATATAAATAAATTTTGATTTGATTTGAGAATAAGGCTGTAATGTAACAACATGTGGAAAAGTCTGGTGTCTGAATACTTTCTGAATGCACTCTATCTACATCATTGACCTTGTGCCCCTACACACTGACTTTGTACTGCTTCTCCCTGTATATAGACATGTTATTATTACTCTTTTTTGTTATTTGTTATTCACTGTGTATTCTCCGACTCTAACATATAGTCTCAGTAGCACTCGTCCTGATGGTTCTCAGGTCGCCAGCCTCTAGTCCCCCGAGCCCCTCTGAAAGATCATTCTCCAAACAGCTTCATTAGAAGGGGGAAGAAAGGGAGAACCTAGTGGTGTGGCTGAGGAACAGAGGGCAGATGAAAGAGCTGCTAATGGACAGTGCTATGTGGCTGATAAAGCCTCCAGACATCGTGCTGTGCTGGTCTGTTGCTGGTCTGTTTTACAGGATCACCATTTTATAGCTAAACACTACATCTCACAGTCCACAGCCAGGCCTGCTTGATGTGACTGGGTTAAAGGCCAACTAGAAGAGTGAGTGAGTGAGTGAGTGAGTGAGTGAGTGAGTGAGAATAGTCAACATCTACTTCTTGGATCAGCGGAAGGGAATACCTGAGATGAATGGATGACTGAATGCTACACGCAAACAGAGGGGAAAACATACACAAATAAGTTCTCAGCTTTACTGACAGACTGTGACCAGACTGAGTAGAACTCATTGCTTGTGTAAACTACCTTGTTCACCTTTGGAGCAGTGGCCAGACACTGCTGATGTAAAGTAGGGATGTGTGTATAGACAGTGAAACCTAGCGAGGCAGAGACAGGAGACATACATCTTCATCACTGTTGCTGATGCACTCAAATCTCTCAAGACACCTCAAACTATCTCACCCTGACACTTACATCCATGCTGTGTGTGCGTACAGTGGGGCAAAAAAGTATTTAGTCAGCCACCAATTGTGCAAATTCTGCCACGTAAAAAGATGAGAGAGGCCTGTAATTTTCATCGTAGGTGCACTTCAACTATGACAGACAAAATGAGGGAAAAAAATCCAGAAAATCACATTGTAGGATTTTTAATGAATTTATTTGCAAATTATGGTGGAAAATAAGTATTTGGTCACCTACAAACAAGCAGGATTTCTGGCTCTCACAGACCTGTAACTTCTTCTTTAAGAGGCTCCTCTGTCTTCCACTCATTACCTGTATTAATGGCACCTGTTTGAACTTGTTATCAGTATAAAAGACACCTGTCCACAACCTCAAACAGTCATACTCCAAACTCCACTATGGCCAAGACCAAAGAGCTGTCAAAGGACACCAGAAACAAAATTGTAGACCTGCACCAGGCTGGGAAGACTGAATCTGCAATAGGTAAGCAGCTTGGTTTGAAGAAATCAACTGTGGGAGCAATTATTAGGAAATGGAAGACATACAAGACCACTGATAATCTCCCTCGATCTGGGGCTCTCGCAAGATCTCACCCCGTGGAGTCAAAATTATCACAAGAACGGTGAGCAAAAATCCCAGAACCACACGGGGGGACCTAGTGAATGACCTGCAGAGAGCTGGGACCAAAGTAACAAAGCCTACCATCAGTAACACACTATGCCGCCAGGGACTCAAATCCTGCAGTGCCACACGTGTCCCCCTGCTTAAGCCAGTACATGCCCAGGCCCGTCTGAAGTTTGCTAGAGAGCATTTGGATGATCCAGAAGAAGATTGGGAGAATGTCATATGGTTAGATGAAACCAAAATATAACTTTTTGGTAAAAACTCAACTCGTTGTGTTTGGAGGACAAAGAATGCTGAGTTGCATCCAAAGAACACCATACCTACTGTGAAGCATGGGGGTGGAAACATCATGCTTTGAGGCTGTTCTGCAAAGGGACCAGGACGACTGATCCGTGTAAAGGAAAGAATGAATGGGGCCATGTATCATGAGATTTTGAGTGAAAACCTCCTTCCATCAGCAAGGGATTGAAGATGAAACGTGGCTGGGTCTTTCAGCATGACAATGATCGCAAACACACCGCCCGGGCATAAAAAAATGATGTAGAATTGAATGAAATGTGTTTATAAAAGGCCAAATTCTTCCCGGACCTAAGTACAAAAAACAATCCCATGTGTGAAAGTTCTGTAAATGGCTTTACTATAATGCTCTATGCCATTATGCAAATGCAGTGAAATGCATGCAATGTTTTATCATAAAGGTGATTTTGAATGTGTTATGGTACCTCAGAGCTCCTCAGGTCACCCTCCTCTCATGCTCACTTTTTATTCCGGTACCTCCCAATTTACAAATTCCCACTGGTTAAGTCCTTAGTGATGTGGACGCCAAGGAACTAGAAGCTCTCTATCAGCTCAACTACAGTCCCCGTCAATATGGATGGGGGCGTGCTCTCCCCTCTTTCTCCTGTAGTCCACGATCAACTCCTTGGTCTTACTGACATTGAGGGAGAGGTTCTTTTCCTGGCACCACACTGCTAAGTCTCTGACCCCCTCCCTGTAGGCTCTCTCATCACCGTCGGTGATCAAGCCTACCACCGTCGTGTCGTCAGCAAACTTGATGATGGTGTTGGAGTCGTGCGTGGCCACGTCGTCCTGGGTGAACACACACACCATCCCACTCGCCCCCGTGGTTTGTGCTCGTCACGCCGGTGTACAGAGCTGATAGCTGGAGCATCCTGGGAATGTGCCTTAATAAAAACACTCTCCCCTCTAATTAATGGCATGGCAACCAGATAAAAGAAAGGGATGGGACGAGATGGGTTATGCAAGCTTTCTCTCCTCTCTTTCTTCTTCTCCGGTCTGCTCCTCCCTGTTCCGGGGTGAATTACATGTTTTCAGCCAACTTAATGGGCCTAAACAGAGAGCAGGATGGGTGTGCGTCCGTCTTCAGGGGTGTAGAGAGGGATGGAGGGAGCAGGATGGGTGTGCGTCTATCTACAGGGGTGTAGAGAGGGATGGAGGGAGCAGGATGGGTGTGCGTCCGTCTACAGGGGTGTAGAGAGGGATGGAGGGAGCAGTATGGGTGTGCGTCCGTCTACAGGGGTGTAGAGGGTCAGTGGGAAGACAGTGGGTTGCAGTGGTAGAGGCAGGGACATAGAGGAGCAGAGGGATAGAGAGAAGGATGAAGGGGACAGAGAGCATGATGGAGTTGGCTTAGCAGAGCTAGCAGACTTCAACACAACAGACCCTCCACAACCTGCAGGCAATGGCCTCTATTCTCTCTAACCACTCTACTGAGAACATACCCATCTGGCCCTGGTCTCTCCTGATGATGGCTGGGTGTCACACAGTTGCACAGCCCTCTGCATTAAAGCATTACTACAGCGTAGAGCCCTGGAGAGCCCTGGAGAGCCAATGCCACCCCAGGCCCTAGTTGGGTTAAGCTCCTACCTCATTCTCACAGCATATGTGGGTTTATCATGGGGGATGCTAATGGACTCTACATCTGAGGGATCTTTGCACACATCCTTAATCATGTGTAGAATGCCTTCTCTAGAAGGTCCACAGAGTGTGGCACAGAGGTCAGAGGTCAAAGTGATAGCATTGGATGGGTTTAGGATGGTAGTCTGGTAGTTTAAACTGCTATCCTGATGGGAGCAGCTGAAATGCAGCCAGGCACTCAGTTAGTCCCCACATGAACTGATAGCAGGACGTGATAACCCTAGTTCACCTCCTTCAGACAGCCTCTGGTAGAAAGGGTCAACGAAAAGGTCAGAAATGGATGGCCTACATACCCAGACTGTAACTCACAGCATACAGGGCTAACAGCAGTACAGCAGGGCTACCCCAGTCTTGAGCACTGATTTGTGGGTAAGAGAGAGAGGTTAGGGAGGGGATCAGGGATCACGATGAGGTCATCACAGCCACCTAATCACAGATGTGTGTGTTTATTGTGTGTGTGTGTGCATGTTGTTTATAGTGTGTATCTGTTTGTAATGTCCTCTACTAATCTGATTTGTTATGTTCACACATAATACAGAAAAAATGCTTTATATTTCAAGTATCAAAGGTTATCTATTTTCAATTTTTCTCAGTGTTTATTACACAATGTTTTGGGAAACACTCAAGTAACAGAGTAACACAGCTGAACAAAGTATCTGAACAGTGGAACATTGACTAATAACAATATTAGCACAGGCAATAACAATAACAAGGATAGTGACATCACAGTGATGCGGTTGTTGTGCTGTGCATCTATCCTCTCTGAGTGGGGTGACACAGGCAGCTCTCCGTAGCCTACTTGAACAGCCTTGAAATCTCCCAGGGTATGCAGACATCACAGTATTTACAGTATGTATGCAGAGTCCTCACTGTCCTGCTACGTCAGTCCAGCATCAGACTAGCGGGAAAACCATGCCTGAGGTGGGTTTGCAAGCATGCTGCAGTAAAACTAGAGGATTCACTGAGCAAAGCCCCCTGAGTCTGTGTAGTATCACTACAGCTTTGTGTGTGTGTGCTGACAGAAAGGTCAGCTTGAACATTCCAGTACACATAACAAAATTATTTTTGTGTGAGCAAATCTCAGAGAGAGAGAGAGGCCGAGAGATGGAGGGGGGAGAGATCTGTCTGTGTGTGAGAGATTCTATTTTCTCTGCCCAGCAGGCGACTTCATTGTCCTATGAGGTCATTCCCTAGAGCAGTGGTATTCAAAGTCGGGGTTAAACTGCAGTAGGCTCTGCAAAATAATAATACAACAATTGTATGGGACAATATACAAACATTTTTCAGTAAAATCACTTGAAAGATAACATTTTATTGAGTAAATGTTCTTATTGGTTTCTTTCACTTTGATAAGAGATAAAAATGCAATGTATTGAAGAAAATATACAGATTTTAAGGTTGTGTCATTAGATTTGGGGTGGGGTGGGGACGCAAGAAATTCATGGGGGAAAAATGGGGTTCCCTACAAATTCTGGCAGAAAAAAATGTCCCCGCTGAAAAGGTTTGAATACCACTGCCCTAGAAGACGTCACTGGCCTGTGCTCAGACTGCCCAGAGGAATCATGGAGCATGCTCAGTGCTGTTTTCCCACTGAACTAGAGTCTCATCGGAGACGCTGTGTGACTGTGACCCACCGGCTGCTGCGTCAGACCAGACAGAGAATGGTCACCTCCCGTCTAACATCCCTCTCTCAAGCCCAGCCTAATCAGAACACCAGGGCAAGGAGGGGCATGGTTCCACCCAGAAAGTCTGTCCCGTCCCTCCGTGAGGAAAGCCACATCCAGACCCTTAGGGGTTTCACAACCCATCCTGGTGTGAGGTATGTCGTATGCCTCTGTGGTGAATTCCCCCCTCAGTGGTACAGCCCTGAATTCTCAGAGGATGTAACCCCTCCCAGAGTAGTGGTGTTACAGAGGCGACACACACCCCTCATTCACCTACTTACCGTAAGATCTGAGATCTGGTCATGGGCTATGCACATGTACTTCCTCGCTGGACGAGAGGGGGTGTGCCACAAATAATTAAAGGAAGGGACCAGTCCTTCTCCCCAGCCAAGAGGCAAAACTTTTGTCTCAAAGGGGTTATACTCACTACACAGTGTACCAAACCGTGAGGCGAATTGTGTGCCAAACAGTAAGTTATATGGTAACATCTTAAGTCAACCATTCCAGCCCATGGAACTACAGAATCGAAGGAAGGTGGAAGCTTGCTCAGTTCCTCGCTTGTGCTTTCTTATCTTTAACAAAACCTTTCTTCCCACATCCTCTTTCCTGTAACCTTCCAGCAGGAGTTTCCAGTTATATCCCCTCCCTGCATCCATCAATCAACCCCCCCCCCCCTGTTCCCTTTAGCAGCCCCTCCCATCATCAGCCACACCCCTTTACACTATATGGTCTATTACCGTGAAGAAAGTCCAGCAGGGTGGTTTTCATCTCAGAGCATGATCATATTTATTCCATAGTATCCATCCCTGCCACCACCCTCTTTTCTCACACATTCTTCACCCAGAGTACACATGATTTACCCTAACTCCACTTGGCCAGGCACCATTAATCCCCCATTTCCGGTAACCTTTCTTCCTGGGTGCTGAATAGCTGTGCTAATAGATTTACGACTCTATATAAGCACACTGCCTGAGTGCCGTACTCCAGGGAAATAAAGAAGGGCAATAATAATGTCCACACACATAACAACATTACTGGCAGACATACTGAGAGGTTTTCATTTGTCCTTGATTCACTACGGCAGGATTCCTGATGACAGCTTTATTTAGTGATGATTACAATCAAATTTCTCCATTTTCCCCTCTCCTCTGCCATAAATGTCTAAATATAATGTTTTCAGTTGTTTTTCTTTATCACAAGACTTCATGGTAGAGTTGCTTAAAAAACATTTTCAAATGTCAGTGATTATAGTCCTCGACTGAGCAGAGGTTGTAGAGAATGCTGAAAGAACAGGATAGGTGAAAGCAGTATCGCACTGGGCACACACTGGTTGAACCAACATACCAATGGGATGGCAGATACTGTTCACTATTTAGCTTTCACCTGTCCAGATGGATACGACAAACGTCATTGTCTGGATCCACACACAACCACCCAAAGGAAATTAACCTCCATGGAATCCGCTTTTTTTTAGCAGAGAGGCCACCGGTCAATAAGGAGTCTGGACAATTATTGACAATTCTCAAAGCCCGCTCCACAGTGAAGGGTCCCCTGCAGGCTCCAGGCCCCAGAGAGCAGGAAGTGTATGGCTGCTATGGTCAGCCTGATGCCTGATGCGTGTTTGTCTTTGTTCCAGAGAGCAAAGGGGCTTTGTTCTGCAATAACAAAAATAATCCCTAAAACAGGAGAGAGGGGGAAAGTCTCAGTATTGTTTGGTAGTTGGTGATGGCTGAGGACTCTGAAGAAAACAAAGCCCTGGAATCCATTACAGCACGGCCAGTATGCTGACAATATCAGGTCGCACAAAAAGCCATTGTCAATGTTTATTACAAATAAAGTATTTATAATTTCTATTTTGTCTACTCAGTCAGGTCAACCATCATCTGCATGTTGTTCTTTGCAAACTGCAAGTTCATTTACTTACAGTGTATCTCCTGTGTAAGCCCCTCTTTTGGTCGAAACCACCTCCCTGGATAAGACCTCGGTTCAACTGGACAATGTAGAACAGGAAAAACTACCAAATTGCGACAATATGAGAAGGTACTTGTACATACACAATGTCCAGAGGCGATGAAGCTATCTTCTCATTGGGAGAGGCTACAGATCATTAGACTACACATATTTCTATGTGGCTAACTTTACTGACTCCTGTGTAATATCTAGAATATTCTGACATTAGATAAAGAGCAAAGATAAACTGCCATGAGAAATTGACAGAATTAGTTAAGTTTCTCTGAAAATCTCTGCAAATGGTAGCCCAAGATTCATAAGACACGTCCTGTACAGCTCAGGGTCTGGGTCTGTAACTCCCTGACACAGGAGACAGTGCTAGAGTGAGAGAGCCTTGATTTGTTCATTCAGACAGACAGAGAGAGCGGGGAAAGTGTTTTTACTGTTCCTTTGATATTGTTCACCAGTCATTTATCAGTCACCCAGGCCTCCCCAAACACCAACAACTTACATCGTCTGTCATGTGAGAGAATGTGTGGGGTTCACTTTAAAGAGGAAGTTGAGTGTAAACGGGTATCAAGGGAAGTAATGTGTAGCCTCAGTGAACACTCAACTCTCATGTCCTTTGGAAGCCCTCAGCATGGAGGGGCATTTTTTTAACATTGGAAATGTTAGACGTTGTATATTATGCATGTTTAAAGATATGTATATTAAAGATATGTATATCAAAGATATGTACAGTGCCTTGCGAAAGTATTCGGCCCCCTTGAACTTTGCAACCTTTTGCCACATTTCAGGCTTCAAACATAAAGATATAAAACTGTATTTTTTTTGTGAAGAATCAACAACAAGTGGGACACAATCATGAAGTGGAACGACATTTATTGGATATTTCAAACTTTTTTAACAAATCAAAAACCGAAAAATTGGGCGTGCAAAATTATTCAGCCCCCTTAAGTTAATACTTTGTAGCGCCACCTGTTGCTGCGATTACAGCTGTAAGTCTCTTAGGGTATGACTCTATCAGTTTTGCACATCGAGAGACTGAAATTTTTTCCCATTCCTCCTTGCAAAACAGCTCGAGCTAAGTGAGGTTGGATGGAGAGCATTTGTGAACAGCAGTTTTCAGTTATTTCCACAGATTCTCGATTGGATTCAGGTCTGGACTTTGACTTGGCCATTCCAACACCTGGATATGTTTATTTTTGAACCATTCCATTGTAGATTTTGCTTTATGTTTTGGATCATTGTCTTGTTGGAAGACAAATCTCCGTCCCAGTCTCAGGTCTTTTGCAGACTCCATCAGGTTTTCTTCCAGAATGGTCCTGTATTTGGCTCCATCCATCTTCCCATCAATTTGAACCATCTTCCCTGTCCCTGCTGAAGAAAAGCAGGTCCAAACCATGATGCTGCCACCACCATGTTTGACAGTGGGGATGGTGTGGTCAGGGTGATGCGCTGTGTTGCTTTTACGCCAAACATAACGTTTTGCATTGTTGCCAAAAAGTTCAATTTTGGTTTCATCTGACCAGAGCACCTTCTTCCACATGTTTGGTGTGTCTCCCAGGTGGCTTGTGGCAAACTTTAAACAACACTTTTTATGGATATCTTTAAGAAATGGCTTTCTTCTTGCCACTCTTCCATAAAGGCCAGATTTGTGCAATATACGACTGATTGTTGTCCTATGGACAGAGTCTCCCACCTCAGCTGTAGATCTCTGCAGTTCATCCAGAGTGATCATGGGCCTCTTGGCTGCAACTCTGATCAGTCTTCTCCTTGTATGAGCTGAAAGTTTAGAGGGACGGCCAGGTCTTGGTAGATTTGCAGTGGTCTGATACTCCTTCCATTTCAATATTATAGCTTGCACAGTACTCCTTGGGATGTTTAAAGCTTGGGAAATTTTTGTTGTATCCAAATCCGGCTTTAAACTTCTTCACAACAGTATCTCGGACCTGCCTGGTGTATTCCTTGTTCTTCATGATGCTCTCTGCGCTTTTAACGGACCTCTGAGACTATCACAGTGCAGGTGCATTTATACGGAGACTTGATTACACACAGGTGGATTGTATTTATCATCATTAGTCATTTAGGTCAACATTGGATCATTCAGAGATCCTCACTGAACTTCTGGAGAGAGTTTGCTGCACTGAAAGTAAAGGGGCTGAATAATTTTGCACCCCCAATTTTTCCGTTTTTTTAATTTGTTAAAAAGTTTGAAATATCCAATAAATGTCGTTCCACTTCATGATTGTGTCCCACTTGTTGTTGATTCTTCACAAAAAAATACAGTTTTATATCTTTATGTTTGAAGCCTGAAATGTGGCAAAAGGTCGCAAAGTTCAAGGGGGCCGAATACTTTCGCAAGGCACTGTATATTAAAGGCCGAAAACCTGTGACACCATATCGCTCACCCAAAGGTCTGCCCATGAAGTTTTATCAACAGCAGAGGGCGCATCATCTCCATCTCGGAGCCGTGTCCCAGGGCTGTGAAATCATGCTGGATAAATAAGGCTTGTGTTGCTCTGCAGACCACAACATCAGCCTTGTCTCCTACCAGGCAGTAAAATAACTACTCCAGATTATATTGATTAGTGTATCTATGGACGCCACTCCTCCTGACAGAGACAGATGGGTCATTCCCTACCAATGGCCTTGAATGAGAAGGGCCACAGTTCAGCCAAACACTCTCCCACATTCTAAGGAACTACAGGGAAAACATTTAGTGTCCTCATCTCATGTGACATATTGTTCAGTGGAGAGAAATATTAAAGTAATTCCATCAGCACAGCGCAAGTCCAGGCAAAATACCGGAATGGTGACGTCATGTGCAAGGCGGATGTGATTTCACATGTTGACCATAAGATGGCACTCTCTAACACCCACTTGAACATAAAGCCAAGAAACACACAGGTTTCTTGGTTTTCATTCTGTATCATTTGGGGTACCAATGCAACCTGAACATTTCTGTCTTGCCATTGAAACACTTTAATATCTAATTGTTATTAAGTGGGCTTATTCTGAGTGGGAAAAGACCATGCCAAATGTAGTATTTTCAAGCATGCCAATTCAATCTTAATTATCTTGAATATAAAGGAATAGTATTTTTATTGACACAATTAGGTCAATTGATTTCCTGTTAATTGTCCAACAAGCTCGCAGAGTCTCATGTCAGAATTAGACATTCATCCATGTTTCTCAAACATCAAATTTCAGTTTTGAAGGTTAAGGTTAGGCATTAACTCTGAAATCTTAAGGTTGGTCATTAATTCCAAATTCTTAAGGTTAAGGGTTAAGGTTTGGGATAGGCTTAAAACCAAAATCTCAAAAACAACTTTCATCCACTGGATTCAAACATGCAATCTTCTGCACCAGAGACAGATGTTTACAGACATCCACCATCCCTGTCCACAACACCCTAGTCCACAACCCCCTAGTCCGCAACACCCCAGTCCGCAACACCCCAGTCCGCAACCCCCCAGTCCACACCCCCTAGTCCACAACCCCCTAGTCCACAACACCCCAGTCCACAACCCCCTAGTCCACAACCCCCTTATTCACAACCCCCTAGTCCACAACACCCCAGTCCACAACACCCTAGTCCACAACCTCCTAGTCCACAACCCCCTAGTCCACAACCCCCCAGTCCACAACCCCCCAGTCCACAACCCCCCAGTCCACAACACCCCAGTCCACAACACCCTAGTCCACAACACCCTAGTCCACAACACCCCAGTCCACAACACCCCAGTCCACAACACCCTAGTCCACAACACCCTAGTCCACAACACCCTAGTCCACAACCCCCTAGTCCACAACACCCTAGTCCACAACACCCCAGTCCACAACACCCTAGACCACAACATCCCAGTCCACAACACCCCAGTCCACAACACACCAGTCCACAACACCCTAGTCCACAACACCCCAGTCCACAACACCCTAGTCCACAAAACCCTAGTCCACAACACCCTAGTCCCCAACACCCTAGTCCACAGCACCCTAGTCCACAACACCCTAGTCCACAACACCCTAGTCCACAACACCCCAGTCCACAACACCCCAGTCCACAATACCCTAGTCCACAATACCCTAGTCCACAACACCCTAGCATAAACGAAACCTTCTTGAAGGTAACAGTGTTCACTGTTGCCCCTAGTTGCCGTTTTCCACATCATCTCCCGACGTCCTCAGACATGGATGTCTAATCCTGATTTGTATCACGGGTGACCTCCCTGTAATTTTCATGCTACAAAGACTGACTGAGCTTTATTCCCTACCAGGAGAAATTAGGTGCATTGTACTGTAATTAAACACAATATTCAAACTCCCTATGGGGATACCTAATTGATGTTGCTAACCCAGAATGTGTGGACAACAGGTGGTATTTCATTTCTCAAAATAAACCATCACAAAATAAATATTTTAGCCAGCATCCTATTATATTACAAACAAATGCTGTTCAACTGTTGACAATAAACATTGACAATAAAAAAAGCACAGTTGTGAAAAAAAAGTGAGTGGGATAAAGCAACATGCAGGCTTCAACTGTGTATTTGTTTGATTAACTCTCAGTATATATTCCAAACCACAGAGTAGAGATTAAGATCCACCCCCCAGCTCCAGATTACGACTTGTCAATTTGGACTAATGATACTAATGATGATTGATAGGTAGCCACTCATAGCCATAATAATATCCCTAATGGCCATAATAATGTGAATAACCCGATGAGTAGCGAGTTCAGAGCACATTTGGATTAATGATGATGGACATTATTACCCAAATATCCTGATGAGTTGCTTGTCTCTGAATAGCAGCATTGGATTATTGATCAATTTATACATTTCTGCTGTCACATCAGTCCTGGCAATCAGGTGAGCTCCTTTATAAGGGTTACTAACATACATACACAGACTGTACACACACAGTAGCCATGGAAGGCACAGAGGGACCCAAATTCTACATCCCCATGTCCAACGCTTACAGGAGTGGTGCGGAGGCCTTCTGAGTACCCTCAGAGTCATATACCTGTATATAGAGAGCTGGGCCAATGCGCTTTCTTTCTGAACGTTCCGAGAGCACCACTTTCTCCTCCATAGCCATTGCTAAGTGATAATTGACGCTTCTGCTTTGTGCTGTTTACTTTTGACAGTTTTCAGAACACAACCATAGAATTAGGAATTAGAATACCAATTTAACTTAATAGGATATCTATGATCACAACACAGTACTGACTTGGATACAAATGATCCCAGTTCTAATCAATAAAATTGTCTTAAATTCGCAGCTCAGTTCTGCTTATTTAGAGTGCATCATTTCGTATGGAATTGAATTGTTACATCATGGTGTCTGTTCTAAAACCTGGCCAAACTCTCAATATATGGTTCGGAGTACCCTCAGTACTAGCTGGCTGATCTCTGAGCCCACGCATGTATACTCGCATACATGTTCTTCCTCATCATCACCTGCCTCACCATCAACTTCCTTATATTCTAAGTCACCATCGAGCACAAGAAGCAGTGGACGGCCCTCAACTAAATCCTGCTCAACCTGAATGTGGCTGATCTCGTCACGATGTTCGGCGGCTTCAGCACCACACTCTACACCTCCATGAATGGCTACTTCGTCTTCGGCCTCACCAGCTACATCATTGAGGGCTTCTGCACTACCCACGGCGGTCCGATCGCCCTCTGGGCTCTGGTGGTGCTGTGTAGCGAAAGGAGGTTGGTTGTCTGCAAAGCCTATTGTAAACTTGCGCTTCAGGGAGAGCCATGCCATATTGATGGTGGCATTCACCTGGGTGATCGCTGCCGCTTGTTCCGTGCCCCCTCTGTTCGGCTGGTGACCTTACATTCCGAAGGGCATGCAATGCTCATGCAGTTTTGACGATTACACTCAGACCTCAGGGATCAATAAAGATTCCTATGTCATCAGCATGTTCTTCTGCCACTTCATCATTCCCCTGGTCATCTCCTTCTGCAATGGCAACCTGTTCTGCTCCATCCAAGATGCTGCTGAAACCACCCAGAGGGCTGAGAGGGAGGTCACCAACATGGTCATCATGATGGTCAACTCCTTCCTGTTGTGCTGGGTGCCCTACTCCAGTATTGCCGTGTACGCCTTCACCCATCAGTGACTCACCTTCGGACCCTTGTTCATGACAGTTCCGGCTTTTTTGTCAAAAACTCAGCGCTGTCCAACTCCCATATCTATATTTTGATGAACAAGCAGTTCTGCCGCTGCATGATCACTACCCTGTCCTGCAGAAACCTCTTGGATGAGGAGGAGGGAGCCTCCACCGCCACCTCCAAGACAGAAGCCTCCTCTGTGTCCTCCAGCTCAGTGTTTTCTGCATAAGATGGCTGCTTCCGTCTCCTCAGGTTATGGAAAAGTTTGACCTGCATAAGACACTTTATACATTCTAGTTAGTTTCAACGTATGTCTGTAGATGCACGTCTCAGTATACAGTAATTTCTGTGTATACTTCACTGCCGTAAACATTTGTTTTATCTGAGAAAAACAAATATTAGTTACAGTACAAGAAGCCAGTTGATACAACTTAACTTTTAAGTCAGAGGAGTAACTCATTTTTTAAAGTTAAAATACTTAGGATTTTTTATAAAGTCTTTACACTATAAGAAATCTTCAGTGCTTCAATTTAAAAAGAATGGTGACCCCAATCACTTGTATCTTATAATGTAAGAGTTGATGTAGCTAACAATTGCAAGTCAGTGGTGTAAGTTATCTTTTCAAGTTGAAACAACAACAATTTACAGTGTACTGAAGTGATCTTACAAGTTGAAAGAGTAGAACTGTTCATTAAAACATTTATAAAAATGGCCTATATTTTACTGAAACACGCACCTGCTGAAATAACAGAAAAATGATAATTTGCTTTCAGAGAACATGTTAACATCTACATTGTTTCTACCTGTTTTTGTTGGAAGTATGTACAGTGCCTTCGGAAAGTATACAGACCCCTTGACTTTTCCAGGTTTTTGATTTTTTTTGCTAATATATTAAAATAAAAAACTGAAATATCACATTTACATACATAAGTATTCAGACCCTTTACTCAGTACTTTGTTGAAGCATCTTTGGCATCGATTACAGCCTCGAGTCTTCTTGGGGAGATTCCCCCATTCTTCTCTGCAGATCCTTTCAAGCTCTGTCAGGTTGGATGGGGAGTGTTGCTGCACAGCTATTTTCAGGTCTAACCAGAGAAGTTTGCTACGGTTCAAGCCCGGACTCTGAATGTGCCACTCAAGGACATTCAGAGACTTCTCATTTAGCCACTCCTGCTTTGTCTTGGCTGTGTGCTGACGGTCGTTCTCCTGTTGGAAGGTGAACCTTCGCCCCAGTCTGAGGTCATGCGAGCTCCGGAGCAGGTTTTCATAAAGAAACTCTCTGTACTTTGCTTGGCATTCAGGCCAAAGTGTACAATCTTGGTTTCATCAGATCAGAGAATCTTGTTACTCATGATCTGAACGTCTTTATGTGCCTTTGGCAAACTCCAAGCGGGCTGTCATGTGCCATTTACTGGGGAGGGGCTTCCACTTGGTCACTCTACCTTAAAGGTCTGATTGGTGGAGTGCTGCAGAGATGGTTGTCCTTCTGGAAGGTTCTCCCATCTCCACAGGGGAACTCTAGAGCTCTGTCAGAGTAACCATTGGGTTCTTGGTCACCTCCCGGACCAAGACCCTTCTCCCCCGATTGCTAAATTTGGCCATGCGTCCAGCTCTAGGAAGAGTCTTGTTGGCCTCAAACTTCTTCCATTTAAGAATGATCAAGGCCATTGTGTTCTTGTGGACCTTCAATTCTGCAGAAATGTTTTGGTACCTTTCTCCAGATATGTGCCTCAACACAATCCTATCTCGGAACTCTACGGACAATTCCTTCAACCTCATGGCTTGGTTTTTGCTCTGACATGCACTGTGGAATTATGGGGCGGCAAGGCAGGGTAGTGGTTAGAGCGTTGGACTAGTAATCCAAAGGTTGCAAGTTCAAATCCCTGAGCTGACAAGGTACAAATCTGTCATTCTGCCCCTGAACAGGCAGTTAACCCACTGTTCCCAGGCTGTCATTGAAAATAAGAATTTGTTCTTAACTGACTTGCCTAGTAAAATAAAAAATAAATGTAGACAGGTGAGTGCCTTTCCAAATCATGTCCAATCAATTGAATTTACCACAGGTGGACTCCAAGTTGTAGAAACATCTCAAGGATGATCAATGGAAACAGGACGCACCCAAGCTCATAGCAAAGGGTCTAAATAAGGTCTTTCTGTTTATTATTATTTATACATTTGCAAAAATGTATAAAAACCTGTTTTTGCTTTGTCATTATGGGGTATTGTGTGTATATTGCTGAGGATTTTTATTTTATTTAATACATTTTAGAATAAGGCTGTAATGTAACAAAATGTGGAAAAAGTTAAGGGGTCTGAATACTTTCTGAAGGCAATGTATCTATATCTTATAGAATAAAAGTATTCTGCATTAAGTCCTGTCTGGTCCTGTATGTATTTTGTCTGGAGAGAGTCATAACAATAATAGTAATAGTAATATTAATATAAAGCATTCTTCATTCAGTCCCGTCTGGTATGTTTTTCTCTGGACAGAGTGGTGGTGAGATTACCACAGGTAAAGGATGAAGGATTTACAGAGATTGATGGAGATTTCAGTAGTTGAGTCAAGACTTTCATCTGAGGTCGCCCTGTAGGCTATCAAGTGCAAAGGTATCAGATCTGAAGAAGAATTTACACATTAAGACATGACAGTAATGTAAAGGTTATGGTGCGCAAGACATTAACCTGATAAGGCAACATGATCCCTTTTACATTTCCCCTTGCCTGCAGACTTACCTGTGCAACATGTTACAAATTACAATTGGCATGAAAATACACACACACACACACACACACACACACACACACACACACACACACACACACACACACACACACACACACACACACACACACACACACACACACACACACACACACACACACACACACACACACACGGATTCTGTCAAATTGAATCTAAACTAAATATAAACCCACACACAGGCCTACAATTGTCCAAAAATCTAGTGCATCACTTTGTCAAAACATATATTACGTGCCGTCTTTCTTGCATGCATGTCTGCTACATACAGAACATGTCTGTCATCTTAGCTCCAGTCAGGTTTGACTCAACAGGATTGAACCGTTCGTGTGTTTCCATGGTGACGGGAGAGAGAGGCTCCAAGGTCACAGAGCCCCTCAACTGGAGCCCAGACTTTGGGCTGCTGCTGTGATATCATTATTACAGATTTCATTTCCATGTCTTCCTCAGCGCACAGACACAGCCATGATGAATTGTCAACTGTCATTGGTTATCCATACTGGGTAGCAGCAGCAATACAAGACACTGGTTCAATATTTGATGAAGACTCAGGGAGCGATAGAGGGAGGGGGGATGAGGAGAGGGGAGTGTATTGCCTCTGGAGACTTGATTGAATTCGTTGTTTCAACCAGGTCTTAGAGCATTTTGTATTACTCTGTATGTAAATCCAAAACTCCATTTAGTAGGAAAAAACATTTATTCAATCCATTTTAGAATAAGGCTGAAACATAACAATGTGGAGAAGGTCAAAGGTACTGAATATTTTCATAAGGCACTTTATGTATTAATTTGTGGAGTAAGGGTGGTCTTGGATTTTTTTTGTCTCTGGTTGCACATGTGACATGCTGGTAAAAATTTGGTATAACTGATTTAAGTTTGCCTGCATCAAAGTCCCTGGCCACTAGGAGCGTTGCTTCTGGGTGAGCATTTTATTCTTTGCTTATGGCCTTACAGAGTTGGTTTAGAGCGGTCTTAGTGCCAGCTTCATTCTGTGGTGGTAAATAGACTGCTATGAATAATATCGATGAGAACTCTCTTGGTAGATAGTGTGGTCTATAGCATATTATAAGGTACTCTACCTCAGGCGAGCAATGCCTATTAGACATTGCGCACCAGCTGTTATTGAGAAATAGACACACGCCCACCCCTCAACTTACCAGAGGTAGTGTCTCTGTTCTATCTGTGCATGTAAAATGCCGCTGGCTCTATATTGTCCCATGTTCGTTCAGCCACGTCTCTGTGAAACATAAGATGTTAAAGTTTTTAATGTCCCATTGGTAGGATCATAATTGCAGGTCATTCATTTTATTTTCCAATGATTGCATGTTACAAGAACGGTTGACAGTAGGAGTTTAGTCGCTCGCCTACGGATCTTCAGAAGGCTGCCCGATCTGCGGCCCCTTTTCCTGCGTCTTTTCTTCATGCAAAAGGTGGGGATCTGGGCCTGTTCCAGTGAAAGCAGGATATCCTTCTCGTCAGACTCGTTAAAAACTTCCTTCCAGTTCCAGGTGAGCAATCGCTGTTTTAATGTCCAGAAGTTCTTTTCAGTCATAAGAGATGGTAGCAACAACATTATGTACACAATACGTTTAAAAAATAAGTTACACAAAAAAACTAACCAAATAGCACAATTTGTTGGGAGAATGTAAAACATTAGCCATATTCTTTGGCACCATCTTTATCATATATGTTATGGCATCTACAGAAAATATTTAAAAAACAACCATCAATGTGGTACTTTCTTTTAGGAGAAAAGTATTCTTAAAAGAAACTGGCATGTTCCTAAAATATATTCTAGTTAAACAGACCCAGACCCATAGTTATTCAAAAGTAAAAGAATAATACTGGAAAGGATTTGCAATTCAGACAATATTTTAAGGCTTATTATCCAAGCACCTTTTCAAATTGTCTGGCTTCATTATGAAACAACGTTATTGATCAGGCCATGACAAGATATTTAATATGGTATGTCTAACAATTTCTTTGTCAATCTGTCCAGCCAGAAGCTGACAGCTGACAGGTTTCTTAGAGGAAAAGCTCTTCTGAGTGGCCTCCACAGGTCACCTGACTGACTGGCCTCTGTCTGCATCTACCATCTGTCGTTCTGTCTTTCTGTGGTCTGGGAAGAAGAGAACATGACCTTGGTGTTCTCATCCACTGGCTCCTGTCATCGTCTTGACTTCAGACACTTTCTTCCTCTCTCATTTGAAGAATAAAGGGAAAAGGACCACACTGGTTTATAAACAGACAGATCAAAGTAAACCATACTTTTACTTTGTTTGAAATATTATACTATATCATTAATCTACCATTCTGCCCTATCTTCAATATTATATCTTATGAATCTCATGAGGTTGTAAGACAGACTCACATCAAAACTTCACATTCCCACACTGATCAATTACAATACAAGAATACCAACATAGGGACACTGAAGATATGTTTAATATATTATTTTTATTTTAACATGATCATCATCACCATCGTAGTTTAACTTTATTTCCCTTCATTCGTTTTGATCCCATCAATGTACACATACTGCAGTCAAAAATATACAAACAAATGCAGGCTTGTGCTATAGTCTGGTCAAATGTCTAAAAAACAGTGGCACTGGGGGAGAGAAAGAAAAAAGACATGCACAGCATCTGTGTGGGTGGCACCAGTCACTGGAACTGTGTGCTGCCTGCCTCCTTGGGCTCAGTGGAAAAATACATACCAGTCATCAGACATATGGCTGGGAAAACGGCCGTCTCATATTAAACAAAAACAAAACAAAAATACGCTCATTAATGGAACTGTTAGGCACATCATTGTTTTTTTGTGGTTTTACATTTTCTGTAAAATTCTGATGAATGTACAATGCTTAACAAAATCACAGAAAAACGACCCCAAAAAAACTAAAAAGAAAAAAATAAGATATTGTACTTCTGCCATTAAAAGTTTGTAGGTTTTGGAATCACTGTCCAGTAGGAACGCAGGAATGTAATATAATCAATAATTTAGGTTCATCCAGGGTCCAGGTATGTTCTGTTGTATGAAGAGTAGAGCTGAGTGGTGAGAGGGAACCATGGTGCCGTGGAGCGGTCAGAGGGGGGGGGACTGGTTGTGTTACAGCCGACGTCCCATCAGATGCTCAGATCTTTGGGGCTGTCTTTGTAAGCCTTCCGCTTGGGCTCCGGAGGCGCTTTGGAAGCACGGCTGATGTCAGACTTGAGTGTGCTGTAAGACTCCTTCAGCCTGGGTGCTGTTGCTCCCTCCTCCTCCAGCTCTATGAAGCTCCTGACAGGTGAGATGTTTCGGCCCAGACTCTGAACTCTGTATCGGGGGTCTGGGGACTCCTCTCTGGGGGCGTAGCGTGCCTCTCTCTCCACCCTCTCAGGCGAGCGGCCCCTCAGCAGTGAGCTGTACCGCTTGTAGGCGCTGTCGGACTCGGGGGTATGGACCCTGGGCATGGTCTCTCCTCTCTGGCCACGGGCAGCAGCAGATAACAGGCCATCTCCTCTGTAGTCACGCTGCAGGGTGGATGCCCTCAGCAGAAGGCTATCCTCCTCAAACAGGCGCTCCTCCCTGGATTCCCTCAGCAGCGTGGCCTCCCTGTTGAGCCGGTCCAGGGATGGAGGCTCCCGCAGCACACTCTCCTCACGATAGGGGCTGGGCACAGGGCCAGGAGGATTCCTCAGCACTGGTGCCATCCCCCCGCTGGGCCTCTCTGGCTCCCGGCCCCTCAGTCTGTATGGGGAGGGCTGCCGGTAGGGGTCTGATGATTGGGTGCGGTGGTAGCGGGTGGGGGAGTGGTGGCGTGAGTGGTAGGGTGACCGGTGACCATAGGGAGAGCGGTGGCCATAGGGTGACCGATTGCGCCGAGGGGACCTGTAGGGAGAGCGCTGGCGGTGGGTGTGGTGCCGGTCAGGAGAGCGGCCTTCCCTCTCTCTGTGCCCTTGGCTTTGTCTACTGTCCAGGGTTTTCTCTGCGCTGCGGGCCCGGCTACGACCCCTATCAGGGGAGCGGTGTCTCCGGTGGCGGTGGCCGCTATTGTTGTTGTGGTGTTGCTGAGTGCCGTGGTTACCCCCACCAGACCTCTTGCTCTTATCACCCTTTCTCTTGGACTGATTGGAGGAGGCCCCTGTCTCCCCAGACGCCCCTCCCTTGCTCTTGCTCTTCTTGTCCGGGGAGCGGTGTCTGTGTTTGGAATGGTGGTGGCCCTTCTTGTCCTTGCTCCGTGATGGTTTGTGAGGGTCTGGTGTGTTGGTGTCCGATGGTGTGTTGTTGTGGGGCAGAGTGCTCACTTCCGAAGCGTTTTGTACCCCTGCGGCTGGGCCGGCACCGTCGATGCTGGGGTCTGGAACAGAACATGACATACAACACAGGGTTCTGGATGAAACACAATGCTCTCACAGACTCCCTGACCAATAACCAGGCATCTAACATTATTAGTAATACTGCCAATTGTAAAGGTGATGTCAGCAAACAAACACGGCTAAATTCTTCATTTGGATGCACAGCCACAGCTGATGGTTAGATATTAGTATTGCTATGTATGAGCCAAAAGCAGCAATGTACTGTGCGAGGACTGGTGGAACAGCCAAAGCCCGGAGACGTTCTCCACAACAACCTGTCCCCAGGCAAGGAGCCTAGGGTGGCGTCTGGCTTTATGGAGCTGAAGGGGGCTCAGCTGATGGTTGGACCAATGGTTTGATTACGATGCTGCGTGGTGTTGATGCTGATTTGGATTGTTTGACATGACTAATTCATGCTCACTCATGCTCTCACTCATGCTCTGCCTTTGATGTTATATCAATATGTAATGCAACTAACAAAACCAAGATGAGTTTCTGAATTGAGTAATGATGTAAATAATGAATGAGCATGTTTGGTTTCAGGAAGAACGTGGTTGCTCATTATTTTCACAGATTGCACTCTATAAAGACTGCTGGGAGTGGGCTCAACACCATGGATAGAGGGTGCATGGAATTGTTTTAGAGACTAATCAAGGAGACTACTGATCCTAATTAAAATGACTGCAGTTCTATTGGTTCTTACCTGACTTTAACCATCTCACCAGATCAGTGAATAAACCACATGGATGGTAATCGAAGTGTCACAAGACAGCTTCTAAAAGTCATAGTAACTCTACTTGATTGATTGGCTGAGAAAATTTCTAGGAGAGAAAAACTTTTACCATTGTCCCACAATCACTATCACCAAAGTAACGTGACATGAATCGAACAAAAGCTTCGGCATGTCAGCAGTGGACACGCCGTTCCCAGAGGTTATATGCAAGATGTGGTATGTATGAATCCATTCCAACTGGTCAACATGACAACAGAGGCGGCGGTATTGGCAATGCATTCTGGGTGAATGGATTCTTATGCATGGAGCAGAGGCACGGCAAGAGAGAGAGACCGGAGAGAGAGAGTGAGAGAGAGAGACTGGAGAGAGAGAAACCGGAGAGAGAGAGAGACCAGAGAGAGAGAGACCGGAGAGAGAGAGAGACCAGAGAGAGAGAGAGAGACCAGAGAGAGAGAGAGACCGGAGAGAGAGTGAGACCGGAGAGAGAGAGAGACTGGAGAGAGAGAGACCAGAGAGAGAGAGAGAGAGATCAGAGAGAGAGAGAGACCAGAGAGAGAGAGAGAGAGACCGGAGAGAGAGAGAGAGAGGACAGCTACAAACCATAGTCTGATTTTGGTAGGAACTAGGATCTCCCAGCTTGTCATTAGATGATCTCATACATGCGGTGAGATGGGGAGCAACCATCGCTGAAGGAAGAAAGAGCCCAGTGAAACAAAAGGAGAGGTAGATCAAACAGAGAGAAGAGAAAGGCAACAGGGTTTAGATCCTACAACAATAGGCAGAAGAAGAATTCTTGTCCAATGGAAAAGGTGTTTATTTGATCATTTAATCATTCGGAGAAAGAGACAGTCCAGAAAAAAACACAACCCTTGAGGAAAAAACAATCAGTTACAGAGAAAGTCCTGGAACCCAGCACACACTCACAGAGATTCACACACACAGAGACCCCAACCCCATAGAGACAGCGAGATGCACACACAACACCGTATGAAGCCGTTTACATTGCAGAAATGAAATGTCAAATGGTGGAAACTAAAAGCACGAAAAATAGTAAAAAATATACAACCTCACAGAGATGTCATATTGGTGCAGGACAAACATAAGATATTCTCAGCTCAAAAAATCACATGAATAGAAATCAAGAATGCATTAAGATGAATTGTGACTATCAATCAACAGATCAATACAATTAAAATGAAATATTCCATAAATATTATGGAAAATCAACAAAAAAATTCAGAAAAAAAACATTTGGATTTACACTGACAACTTCATGCAGCCATATACTTTCTAGATGAATATGTGGGTTGATCATGATCATGGCTCTGTACATGTACAAACATTTCTGTAGAAGTGGAGCTGAATGGAATTGAATTGTCAGGAATGAGTGCAGTCTCAAGAATCACAGCTTCCCAATGACAGTTACAGTAGATGAGAATAAATCTGTGGATTTTTGAATATATCAAACAAAGTATTGTGAATTTCCCAATGAAATGGTAGAAAGTATTAGAATGCTCTAATTTCTCAACTGAAGTCCTAAACTCAGAAGCTTACATTCACCATCAATAAATATGATAAATATGTTGATAACGTCATATCAAAGCTTGGAGATGCAACCAGAGAGCATTTCTCCGTTTATTTTTTTTTCAACCCTAAAAATATCATTCAGCAAGGACTCTGAGAATCAATAAACATATCCACATTTAGAAACACTAAATCTTTAAGATAAGATTTTTATCCCTCTCCTCACAGTTCTTTCATTGTTTTTATTTTATCAATGGGTCCATAGACCCCTTTCATTCTTGGGGAATGCCAGAATGCCCTGCTCCCCAAGCCACGCCCTGCTACCCAAGCCACGCCCCACTCAGTGACACACAGCACAAGGTTAAAAGGTGACAGCAGTTGACCCAGACCCGAAGAGAGCACCCAGAGTAGAACCAGACGCACCCAGTAGACAGTGGCAGTCAGTGGAAGGTCCCGAGCCAGGAGCGCAGGACAGGACAGAGCAGGACAGGAGACAGGGTTCCTCTCGCACCCCAACCTGTCCCTCTCCCCATTGTGCTCAGGGGGTGAAGACGGGGGAAAAGGGAATGTTTTCGTAGATTGACCCACCATATTCAGGCACTGAGCCGTCACCCCTCTTGAGGACCAGGTGGGCATGACGGCCACCATCTTTTATCAGTTCAATGGCGCGGGCATGCTTCATGCCCTTGGTGCTCTCACCGTTGATCTCCAGGATCTCATCTCCCACCTGAGGAAGAGAGGAGAGAGGCAGAGAGGAGAGGGGGAGACATTGGAGGAGGGGGAGGTGGAGACATTGTAGTAGAAGATATTGGGTAAGACACCGAAGGGGGGAGTGTGTCAGGGACGAAGAGGGAGAAGGGAAGATAAAGGAAAGAGGGTGAGGCAGAGAGACATTGGGTGAGGATAGGTAGAAAAGGGACAATGAGGAGAAGAGAGGGCAGAGGGGATGCAGAGGGGAGGGAAAAAGCAGGACAAAGGGGACAGAAGGGAACATAAGAGGTGCCAGAGAGGGAAGGTTAGATTATAGTTAAAACTGCTCTGACTGCTGTAAAGGAAACATTTCTATAAATCCACAATGTTACAAGAGAGGAAGAGGTTTTTCTCTGAGCCTTAAGTTATCTGTCAGTGTTCTCTCTGTTGAGGGAATTCCACTTCACATATTCACAAATAATATAGGATAATCAATTAACCCTTTCATTCTGTCTAAAGGACCCAGGGGAATGAGACGCTCTTAAGCTTTTAGACAATTCATCAAATTAAAAGGTTAAATGACAGCTTGACAACTACAAGAGAGCACATAGGACATCATATTTACATAATACAGACTTTAAAGAATAACAATTCATGCTTGTGGGGCATTGCATACATAACAGCACTGTACATTTTGTATTATGCATTCAGCATAACATATAACCACATCAATGAGTAGATGAATCAACTTCAAATTTCAAAACGCTCCTATATGGGGCTGATACATACACTCATGTTGCCGTTGCGTATGGCCGCTCCGTCCTCGGCTAGCCTCAGCACATACAGGTCCATGTTGTACTCGTGACCTCCTCGCAGGCTGAACCCAAAACCTTTGTTCTCCCTCTCCAAGTCCACTGAGTAGAACGTAGTATCCTGAGAGAAACGCACACACACGCAAACACACACATGACAAGGTCAGACTGGTGATTCACCGGTGGTTGGACTTGATAATGTTTGTGCCTGGGGACGGCTCGTATTTCAGTGTGGGGATGAATGCCACCTTGATGACAGTTGCAACTATTAGATTGGAGCTCCAGAGTGGTGGTGAGTGAGATGAATCATAGATGGTTTGGACTCTGGGGGCGGTTTGAGGTGGGCTGAGAGGGCACGCAGAGCCACAGACACCGACTAACACCCACCCTGCTCTGTACAGGATCTTATCAACATGGTATCAGAATAAAGCATCTCCCTAGTGTGACAACCACTTAAAGGGAACACATTGCTGTAGGCTGTGTATTGGGCTGCATGGGGCAGTCCTTGTTGGTGTTGGACAAGTCCTTACCTGGGCTGGAGGTTGTGTTGTTGGGGCGGGGGGAGGAGGGGCCTGAGGGGATTTGAACTCAAAAGAGGACTCCTGTTTTGGTTTGGTGTTGTTTCTGGAATGAGAAAGATGTCAAAATATAGGTTAAAAATCACTGCTCATAGATACATGTTCTTAGTCAATTAGGTACTCCAAATCTCAGAATCCCTCTCACTTGGGTTCAGGTGCAGCCTGTTGCTGGGGCGTGTGAGTGGTTGTTATAGTGGCGATCTTCTCAGCGTTGGTCAGTAGTGATGCATTAGAGGAGTCTAATAGGAGAGAAAGAGAGAGCGGGGGAGTCAGGAGACTGGAGACTGAAGCATGCAGAAGACAAAGGGAGAAAAACAAGAGCAGTTTCACAAAACCTTTCGTAAGCCGTTATTACACTGGTAAGATATAATTTACTCAAACAGGGACATATGGAAGCCTGGACCGGATGGAGTGGTACACTCATGACTCTCATCTAATCACAGCACTCTATCTCAATGTGACATCATTTGTGTGATTAATTACCTATGGTTGAATGTAACCCTTAAATAAACACGTAACAACTAACATCTCCCCACTCCAAACCACCCCCTCATTTCTCTCCAACAACCCTCCGTAGCCTGATCCTAGCCCCTGCTATCAGCCCAGCTACCACCCTTAGCCTGATCCTAGCCCCTGCTCTCAGCCCAGCTACCACCCTTAGCCTGATCCTAGCCCCTGCTCTCAGCCCAACTACCACCCCCTAGCCCCACCCCTAGCCTGATCCTACCCCCTGCTATCAGCCCAACTACCACCCTAGCCTGATCCTACAAGCCCAACTACCACCCTAGCCTGATCCTAGCCCCTGCTATCAGCCCAACTACCACCCCTAGCCTGATCCTAGCCCCTGCTATCAGCCCAACTACCACCCCTAGCCTGATCCTCCCCCTGCTATCAGCCCAACTACCACCCCTAGCCTGATCCTAGCCCCTGCTCTCAGCCTACCACCCCTGCTATCCTACCACCCCTAGCCCCTGCCCCTGCTATCAGCCCAACTACCACCCCTAGCCTGATCCTACCCCCTGCTATCAGCCCAACTACCACCCCTAGCCTGATCCTAGCCCCTGCTATCAGCCCAACTACCACCCCTAGCCTGATCCTACCCCCCAACTACCACCCCTAGCTATCCTAGCCCCTGCTATCAGCACCCACCCCTAGCCTGATCCTACCCCCTGCTATCAGCCCAGCTACCACCCTTAGCCTGATCCTACCCCCTGCTATCAGCCCAACTACCACCCCTAGCCTGATCCTAGCCCCTGCTCTCAGCCCAACTACCACCCCTAGCCTGATCCTACCCCCTGCTATCAGCCCAACTACCACCCCTAGCCTGATCCTAGCCCCTGCTATCAGCCCAACTACCACCCCTAGCCTGATCCTAGCCCCTGCTATCAGCCTAACTACCACCCCTAGCCTGATCCTAGCCCCTGCTATCAGCCCAACTACCACCCAAAGCCTGATCCTACCCCCTGCTATCAGCCCAACTACCACCCCTAGCCTGATCCTACCCGCTGCTCTTTATTCCAGTCACAACCGCACAAACTGTGCTCAATTCCTCTCTCATCTATCCATCATTCCCCCACTAGTCCCCTTGGATTCCATTGGCTTAACTCTCCATTCAGACCACAGCCCCTGAGACGCTGGGCCGGCCAATCAAGGTGGAGGCCGAGCCGAGGGGTTTAATTCCACTCTGCTGGGTAGTCATTGCTGGGGAGACCCGGGGTTTGATGAGTCGTCTCTCTGCCCATGAATCCCAATGTCTTAAAATAGACCTCTCTCCACACCAGTGTCAACTGCCTGCAGCCCAGGCTCCATCCTTCTCTTTTCCTCCCTCAATTTCTGCTTCGCTCATCCCATCCTTCTTCTCTCCCACTGTCTTCTTTCCAATATTCTATCCCTTCTTCCCTCCCAGTTTTTCCACTTAAGTGCAGTTTGCAACCTTTTCTTTTTTTTGCCCCTCTGTAAACATTCAGGACTCAGGACGCAGAAGGCACTGAACTGTATCACTGATCAGTCTCTCCCACTGTGAGAATGGAAGGGGAAAAGGACAATTTTATCGAAGAAGTCATGGGAGGAAGAATTCAGCCCTGCCTGCCTACCCAGGGGGCTGAGTAAGGGTCACACCATCTCTCCCTTGTTGCTTTTACACTATATCACAATGCAGACTATATTAGGTGAGAGAGAAAGGCAGAAAGAGAGAGAAAGGGGGTGAGAGAGAGGAAGGGGAGAGAGAGGAAGGGGAGAGAGAGGGAGAGTGAGAGGAAGTGGGAGAGAGAGAGAGGCAGAGAGAGAGAGAGAGAGAGAGAGAGAGAGATAGGCCAGGAGTGAGGGAGAGAAAGGGGAGAGAGAGGCAGAGAGAGAGCAAGGCAGAGAGTGAGAGAAAGTGGAGAGAGAGGCAAAGATAGGCCAGGAGTGAGAGAGAGAAAGGGGAGAGAGGCAGAGAGAGAAAAAGGCAGAGAGAGAACGAGGAAGGGGGGCAAGAGAGGAAGAGGGGAGAGAGGCAGATAAAAAGAGAGAGGAAGGGGGAGAAATTGAGAGAGAAAGTGAAGAAGGGGGAGAAAGAAAGGGGGAAGAGAGAGAAAGGTGGACGAGAGAGGAAGGAGAAAGAGAGTGAGAGAGAGAGGAAGGAAGGAAGGGAGGGAGGGAGAGGGAGAGAGAGAGAGAAGGGAAAGAGAGAGAGGAAGGTGGATGAGAGAGGAAGGAGAAAGAGAGCAAGGAAGGGGAGGGAGACAGAGAGAGAGCGAAAGAAGGGGAAGAGAGAGAGCAAGGGGGAGAGTGAGGCAGAGACCGAAAGAGAGAGGAAGGAGAGCGTACGAGAGAAAGCAAGAGAAGAAGGAAGGGGTGGGAGAGAGAGGAATGGGGCAGAGAGAGGGAGGGGAAGAGAGAGAGGGGAGATATAGAGGGGGGAAGCGAGAGAGGAAGGGGAGAGCGAGACAGAGAGAGAGGAAGGGGAGAGAGGTAAAGAGAGCGAGAGAGAGTGAGAGAAAGGAGGGAGGGAGTGCGCGAGAGAGTGAGAGAAAGGAGGGAGGGAGGGCGCAAGAGAGTGAGAGAAAGGAGGGAGGGAGGGCGCAAGAGAGTGAGAGAAAGGGGGAGAGTGAGACAGAGAAAGGGGAGGGAGAGTGAAAGGGGGGAGAGAGAGAAAGAAAGAAAGGGGAGAGAGAAAGGGGGAAGAGGGAGAAAGGGGAGAGAGATATGAAGGGAGGAGAGAGTGAGGAAGGGGAGGAAAGAGAGGAAGGGGGAGAGAGAGTGGAAGGGGGAGAGAGACAGGAAGGGGGAGAGAGACAGGAAGGGGGAGAGAGACAGGAAGGGGGAGAGAGAGGGGGAGTGGGGGCGAGAGAAAGGGGGGAGAGTGAGAGGAAGGAGAGAGAGTCAGAGAGAGTGCAAGAGAGAGAGAGGGGAAGGGGGAGGGCGAGAGAGAGCAAGAGTGAAAGTGAAAGGAGAGAGAGAGAGCGCTGAGTCTCCCTGCAGTTATTTTGGAATCAGCCTCCTTACTAAATCTCCTTCCCTAACAGCCCTGTGTTTAACAGCAGGATTCTGAATAAATCTACCTATCTCACTAATATAGGGATCTAACACACACACACAACCTCTCAGCCCAAAATACAGACATACAAACTCTCCCTCTCCCTCACAAACCCAAACTATGCTTTAAAAAAACCTCTGTTTTCTTGGCAGAACAATTTTGCCTCAGTGTAATCATCTATGGCTCTACAGAAAAAGGCTTTCATCCATAAAAACAGCCTAAAAAACATGAACAAATAGTTCCAATTTCTCCAACATGCAGGTTGACAAAGACTCGTGGTTACACGGACGTTCCCCCTGATTCTCCCTCACTTAATGAAACAGCAGTCCAGGGTGATGTGTTAGTGCAGTGTAGCGAGAGCTTTTAGCCCTAACACACAGACAAACATACACACATTGTGACAGCCTCTGACACTTGAATTACTCTTGCATGTTTCAGATGTATGTGAAAGGCACGACTGAACTAGAAAGTTCCCTCACATCCCAGAGAAGCAGCCCTGTCAACATTGTGGGGGTGTTCAAACTGACTAGAGCACTTGAAATGTAAAAACAGTGTGATGGTGATAGGCTTTCCTTTAGCAAAAGGACTGAGGGTAGAAAACATTAGGAACACCTGTTCTTTCCATGACAGACTGACCAGGTGAATCCAGGTTGAAAGCTATGATCCCTTATTGATGTCACTTGTTAAATCCACTTCAATCAGTGTGTAGATTAAGTTTAAAGGTTTTTTAAGCCTTGAGACAATTGAGGCTGTGTACGTGTACCATTCAGATGGTTAATTGGCAAGACAAAAGATTTAAGTGCCTTTGAAATGAGGTATGGTAGTAGGTACCAGGTGCATCGGTTTGAGTTTGTCAAGAACTGCAACACTGCTGGGTTTTTCACGCTCAACAGTTTCCTGTGTGTATCAAGAATGGTCCACCACCCAAAGGACATCCAACCAAATTGACAACTGACGGAAGCATTAGAATCAACATCAGCCAGCATCCCTGTGGAACGGTTTCGACACCTTGTAGATTCCATGCCCCAAATAATGAATTCAGGGCAAAAGGGTGTTCCTAATGTTTTGTTCATTCAGTGTATATACAGTACCAGTAAAAGGTTTGGACACACCAACTCATTCCAGTATTTTGCTTTATTTTTACTATTTTCTACATAGAATAATACTGAAGACATCAAAACTATGAAATAACACATACCGAATCATGTAGTAACCAAAAAAGTGTTAAAATCAAAATGTATTTTCGATGTTTCAAAGTAGCCACCCTCTGCCTTGATGACAGCTTTGCACACTCTTGGCATTCTCTTAACCAGCTTCACCTGGAATGCTTTTCCAACAGTCTTCAAGGAGTTCCCATATATGCTGAGCACTTGTTGGCTGCTTTTCCTCCACTATGCGGTCCAACTCATCCCAAACCATCTCAATTGGGTTGAGGATGGGTGATTTGGAGGCCAGGTCATTGGTCATCGAATGCAGCACTCCATCACTCTCCTTCTTGGTCAAGTAGCCCTTACACAGCCTGTAGGTGTGTTGGGTCATTGTCCTGTTGAAAAACAAATGATAGTCCTACTAAGTGTAAACCAGATGGGATGGCGTATCGCTGCAGAATGCTGTGGTAGCCAGGCTTGTTAAGTGTGCCTTGAATTCTAAATAAATCACAGACCCCCACACCTCTTCCTCCATGCTTCACGTTGGGAACCACACATGTGGAGATTATCCATTCACCAACTCTGCATTGGTTGGAACCAAAAATCTCAAATTTGGACTCATCAGGCCAAAGGACAGATTTCCACCGGTCTAATGTCCATTGATCGTGTTTCTTGGCCCAAGCAAGTCTCTTCTTCTTTTTATTGGTGTCCTTTAGTAATGGTTTCTTTGCAGCAATTCGACCATGAAGGCCTGATTCAAGCAATCTCATCTGAACATTTGATGTTGAGATGTGTCTGTTACTTGACCTCTGTGAAGCATTTATTTGGGCTGCAATCTGAGGTGCAGTTAACACTAAGGAACGTATCCTCTGCAGCAGAGGTAACTCTGGGTCTTCCTTTCCTGTGGCGGTCCTCATGAGAGCCAGTTTCATCATATCGCTTGATGGTTTTTGCTACTGCACTTGAAGAAACTTCCGGATTGACTGACCATGTCAGAAAGTAATGATGGACTGTCGTTTCTCTTTGCTTATTTGAGGTGTTCTTGCTGTAATATGGACTTGGTATTTTACCAAATAGGACTATCCCTACCTTGTACCACCCCTACAACTGATTGGCTCAAACACATTAAAAAGGAAAGAAATTCCACAAATTAATTTCTAACAAAGCACACCTGTTAATTGAAATGCATTCCAGGTGACTACCCCATGACACTAGTTGAGAGAATGCCAAGAGTGTTTAAAGCTGTCATGAAGACAAAGGGTGGCTTCTTTGAAAAACCTCAAATATAAAATATATTTAGATTTGTTTAACACTTTTTTTTGGTTACTACATTAGATAGCCTAGTGGTTAGAGCATTGGGCCAGTAACCAAAAGGTTACTGGATCAAATCCCCGAGCTGACAATTGAAAATAGGAAAATAGCAAGGCAGTTAACCCACAGTTCCCCGGGCGCCGAAGCCGTGGATGTCGATTAAGGCAGCCACCTGCACCACTCTGATTCAGAGGGTTTGGGTTAAATGCGGAAGACACAATTCAGTTGAATGCATTCCGTTGTACAACTGACCAGGTATCCCCCTTTCCCTTTCTATACGTGTTATTTCAAAGTTTTGATGTCTTCACTATTATTATATTATGTAGAAAATAGTAAAGAAATAAAGAAAAAACCTTAAATGAGTAGGTGTGTCCAAACTTTTGACTGGTACTGTATATTCCAATACAATTCATGTTTACATAACTGATGTAATGCACAAATAATTCCTGACACAGGTTGATCCTAGCGGCTGAGATAGTCTTCGGTCTAGATCAGGTCAACCCTGTTCCTGGAGAGCTACCCTCCTGTAGGTCTTAACTCCAACCCTGTTCCTGGAGAGATCCCCTCCTGTAGGTTTTCACTCCAACCCCAGTTATATCTAACCTGATTAATATTATAAACCAGCTAATTATTAGAATCAGGTTTGCTAGATTGGGGTTGGAGCAAAAAACCTAAGGAGAGAAGCTCTCCAGGAAAGGGGTTGTGCAGCCCTGGTCTAGATGGTATATATGAGTGGAACATTAGATATGGGAGACATAAGAGGTCCTCTCACCGTCTCCGGGAATGATCCTTAGCGTGACGGTGTTCCCGGCCTCCTTGATCAGGTTGACGATGTCCGAGTGGGACTTGTTGGTGATGGAGCAGCCGTTGACGGCCAGGATACGGTCTCCCACCTTCAGCTTCCCACAGCGGTCCGCAGGGCTCCCCTCGATAATACGCCCTATTTTGTGGGGCATGGCCACACATGCATTTCCAGCTTTTTGCGTTTGTGTGATTCAGAAAGTGTGTGATGTGACATTTTTGGTGGTAAGGGGTGTCGTTTAAAGAGATAGAGAGGTGAAAAGGGGCAGAGGAAGAAGAGGAAGAGAAGAGAGAGAAAGGAAGGAAGGCAGAAGGTTAAGGGTTTATTCACCAAACCCACCAAGCCAAGTGCCAACAGAGTGTGCCCGGAAATCTGCTATGAGAAATGGAAAGCGTTTGCCAAGTGAGAGAGAATGTTAAAAGAAAAATGACTTTACATACTCTAGATGTAGTGCATTCAAATGAATTAGGAATCCACACTAAATACTCAATGTGTCACTGACTATCTACCTGTGGCAACATCCTGTAGCAACTTCTTATATTTGAATTTATGAATCTCTCCTAACATCCTTGTACTGCTGAAACCTAATAATGAGGAAACTCTGTCAACGTTTAGCACTGATAAGACATACACCTGCAGCCTAGATTACAAATGTACAGACAACACAGCCAAATTCTCTGCTAGTGCAGACAGGTCCTCCCTCTCCTACTGACAATCCTCAGCACCACAAAGGCTTCTACCCTACTAGAGACTGCCCCTCAATAAGTGCAGTCCCCGACTAATAAAAATCTTAGTCAACCAAAAGTCGTCTGTTCTTTCAAACAATCGATTGGACTCAATTTTAAAACTTGAATTTTTCCATAAATAGACACACCCTATGTGTTTTAATAAAATCAACTATATACTAGTCTGATTCTGTTTGATGAAATAAGACACAAATGACACAAGAGAGCCAGAGATCAAGATACCCAGAAGAGACGGACCTTAACCTGCCCATCCTCCTCCCGCGCTTCACCTGTTGCGTTTGTATTTCTGTTCAGTGTATATTAACGTCTTCAAATATCAAAATCATTGTCTTGTGGTTAATCAAAATTCTATCCAAATCTACATGAAAACGATACAAACCTAAAAAATAACTTCTACTGCCAATTATGTAAAAATAGCCTAAATAAAGCCAACAAAGAAAAACACCAGCCTGGAGGTAGAAAATATCCTGATTAAAATAAATATCCTATGAATCACATTGGCTACCCATGGCCTGTCTGCAATGAACTTGAAACATTGTATCAACTAACTTGGGTCCAGCCCCAAGCTTATGCTAGCAAACTTGCAACATTGTATAAAATATTCTGTGCCCTCAGAGTTTCCCATGCCAGTGAGCTCGGGACAGAAACAGCTGGAGGCTATTTTGGGTAAGGGATAAGAGCTCATCAGATAAACGTTTCCACTGGATCAGACATTTAGCATCACGATGAGTGGTTATCGAAAGGGAGAGTGATGGATTTTTTTTAAATACATTGAGGAACTATTGTCATTTTCAATGGATGCAAAAACAGACTTTGTTTGCTTGTTGTTTGAGGTGAAGAAAACATTACTTTGAGAAGCTCCACAGCTCTTTAGTGGTGGTGCGTTACGCCAATCAGAAATACTACCAGATCCCCAAATGGGCACATTTATAGGCCAGGTAGCCGATAGGCCTACTTCTATGCGTGTCCTTTGTCAACATTAACAGAAGCGCTCAAAAAAAAACTATGAAATGGAATAAACCAAAACTTGTTTCTCACAAGTATAGCATAGGTTGTGCGCTCTGCAAACAATGTGTCCACTCCTACAATGAGAACAGTAAAAGACTGGAATAAAAATATATTGAATTGATTAACAGAAATGACCATAACCAAATAAACGTTGTAGATAAGTAATGACAGGTATTAATGGTAAAAGTAGGCTACTGCTGGTGATATACCATATGTAATGGGGAATTGATAGACACTAACAATCAAGGCAAACAATCCACACACTTAAGTTTTGAAACAATGAATGTGCACAAATTTGCAGGAAAGCACGCATTGGAGAGGGATTTGCATTGTGAATTTTTGCCACACCACTTCTTGGACTGTGTCATCCACGCAGTCGCCGAATGGATTAGTCTCAGTCCCCTCAATGAATTAGTTCACTGAGATGGGCACAAATCAGACAGGTGTTTCGTGTGCCACAATTTTTTTTAATATATTTGCTACTGCTCGACAAAAAAAAGGTTGGTCGACAAACAGCCTAACAATCGACCAGTCAACTAATTGGGGTCAGCCCTAATCTCAATTACTACAGTGAACTATTGCACATATCATTCCCTCTCTCTCTATTCCACTTCTTGATTTAACTACAAACAATAATCAAATCTAATTTTATGTCACATGCGCCGAATACAACAGGTGTAGACCTTACAGTGAAATGCTGTATAGTTAAGAAAATATTTACTAAATAAACAAAAGTTTTAAGAAATGTAATCAAAAAGTAACACAATAAAATACAATACATAAAAATAACGAGGCTATATACAGAGAGTACCGGTACCGTCTCTGACCACTCCTGTCTCAGCCTCCAGTATTTATGCTGCAGTAGTTTATGTGTCGGCGGGCTAGGATCCGTCTGTTATATTTCTCCTGTCTTATCCGGTGTCCGGTGTGAATTTTAGTATGCTCTCTCTAATTCTCTCTCACTTTCTCTCTTTCTTTCTTTCTCTCTCTCGGAGGACCTGAGCACTAGGACCATGCCTCAGGACTACCTGGCCTGATGACTCCTTGCTGTCCCCAGTCCACCTGGTCGAGCTGCTGCTCCAGTTTCAGGAAACCTGACCTGTTCACCGGACGTGCTACCTGTCCCAGACCTGCTGTTTTCAATTCTCTAGAGACAGCAGGAGTGGTAGAGATACTCTGAATGATTGGCTATGAAAAGCCAACTGACATTTACTCCTGACGTGCTGACCTGTTGCACCCTCGACAATCACTGTGATTATTATTATTTGACCCTGCTGGTCATCTATGAAAATTTGAACATCTTGGCCATGTTCTGTTATAATCTCCACCCGGCACAGCCAGAAGAGGACTGGCCACCCCTCATAGCCTGGTTCCTCGCTAGGTTTCTTCCTAGGTTCTGGCCTTTCTAGGGAGTTTTTCCTAGCCACCATGCCTCTACACCTGCATTGTTTGCTGTTTGGGGTTTTAGTCTGGGTTTCTGTACAGCAATTTGTGACATCAGCTGATATAAGAAGGGCTTTATAAATTTGATTGAAATTTGAGAACAGTCTATGACTAGGGTGAGTGGAGTCTTTGACAATGTTTTGGGCCTTCCTCTGACACCGCCTGGTGTGGCCTGGAACTTGGCCCCGGTGATCAGTCTGTCTCTTTCCTCTGCGGTCAGTCACTCCAGTCTAGAAGAGCTCTGTGGAGCTCAACTCATTGAGTTCTGTACTAACTAGAAGCTTTGATGGTTTCACAGCAGAAGGATGTGTTTGTCTAATACACAGAGAGGGAGGATGGATGGGTCTCTGTGTCAGAGTAACTGGGATCCATGCAGATCAAAGGTAATTTCTCTACACTATTGATCAACAACCAATGTGTTTCACTTTGATATGATTAACAAATTGGCACAAACTTTCCAACATTTGTGTATAGTACATGAAGCTGTGCTTTACTAGATGGTTGGACGCCCATAAGCAGTGTAAGCCTGATCAGCACCCCTGTGCCCAGAGAGACTCCCAGAGCTGTGGTCAGGCAGGGAGAGTGGCAGCAATTGTAGGCAGACAGGGCATGCAGAGGGGCAAAAAGAGCTGTAGGATAGTGGGAGAGGATCTATCCATCTACAAATATTACAATCATCTTCCTCCTTAATAACTCATCCAAGTCAACCCCATTTTCATGATTTCTGGTAGATCATAAAAATAAAACAGGAAATATTGTTAACAATATATCCTCTATAGAGGATAACCTGCTGATTACAACCACCTAGATGGTCGTCTAACGAGTGATGTAAACAATATTTACAGTTTCTATTTTTTTGGAGTTACAACAATTTACCTATAAGCAATATGAGTGATTAATTGCAACTTAATTATTTCAACTTATTTCAGACCACGACAGTATGTGTTACTACTTTGCTCTCATTTCCTGTATGTGGACAGTATGTGTTACTACTTTGCTCTCATTTCCTGTATGTGGACAGTATGTGTTACTACATTGCTCTGATTTCCTGTATGTGGACAGTATGTGTTACTACATTGCTCTGATTTCCTGTAACACATACTACCCACATACAGGAAATCAGTGCAATGTAGTAACACATACTGTCAACATATAGGAAATCAGAGCAATGTAGTAACACATACTGTCCACATATAGGAAATGAGAGCAATGTAGTAACACATACTGTCCACATAGTATATACATACTGTCAAGCCATAGTATTGATTTTATTCTATTCATTGTTATTTCAGACCACATCTGAATTATACAACATGCTTTCACTTGTGATCAATTATGAAAGGCAGTATAAATATTACAGCTCTTTGGGCTGGGTCACAGTGTCTCTGCTTGACAGAATGAAAGAAAATAGAAGAGGATTACCACTCACTACAAAATAAAATAATGAGGATGAAAGCTATTCACCAAGTAAGTGCCAGAAATATGCACTATTCAGAAACTCATTTGCATAGAAGGGACAGTACCCAATAGTCAAACAGCAATTAGTTACTAAGAAAAATATGTTCTACTGTATATTGAGAGAAAGGTTGAGTGTGTGTGTGTGTGTGTGTATAGTGCATGCCTGTGTGTTACCTATATTTAAGTATAGTAAGGTAGAGATTACATGGGGGACTTACCAAAGGTGGTGCCAGACTCAGGTCGGGAAACGGAGGAGACGATGACGAATCCAAAGCCCTCGTTCTCCCCGCGGTGGATCTCCACGTCGTAGGGCTGCAGAGCGGTGTTGACCACAGCACTCCCTGAGCCTCCGCCGCCCCCGCTGCCGATGCCGCTGGTGGAGCCACTGCCGGAGCCGCTGCCAGAGCTGACCGTGTTGAGGGAGTTCTGACTGCCTTGGGGGGTCCGCTTCCCCTCAGTCAATGAGGGGGCCTGGGTGCTGCTGTGGTGTGACGAGGCTGGGGACGGGGGCACCTCGCCCTCCCCTTTAGACACTGTGTAAGAAGAGGAGAAAAAAGATATTAATGCTGTCAGACTGACAAGAAGCTAACTATTACCAACACTTCACAGCAACAGCACACAGCTCATAACACCAAATGAAACACAAAATGAAAGGTTTTCCTAATCAACATGGATAACGCTGCTCCTCTCTACCCACTAAGGATCACACTGATAGAAGGAAGAAAGAGCAGCATGCTCCCTGTTGACCAACGGTCACGCTTTGATCTATTTCCCCCCCAAAACATCTATAGATATGGCTTCCGGATTGCATCACAGTAGAAGGTTCCCATCTTATTTCCTGGCATTGAAGCAGTGCTTCATACAGTGCATCGCTCCTCTGACAGACCATTGTGCCCTCTGTCTGGGCACTCTCATCAATGGCTGGTAGACAAGCTAGTGTGTGGGGGGCACGGGGAAAAGGTTGGAACCCTCTTCATCACGTTTATGAACCTTTATTCATCCTGCTAAAGGGCAGGCTGGGAGCGATGAGCGCCTCTGACAAACATTTTTCCCACACACCCATGGAATGTTGAAGAGCAGCGGGGATGAACCTCCAAATATCAGCCCTGTCCTCGGGCCCTTCACTGCTCTGATGAAGACAAATGGAGCCAGGAGCAGTGAAAGGCCTCAATGTTACAGCACAGACTGCTGTTGATGGTACTACTGCACAGACTGCTGCTGATCATTTGATGTACACAACATGCCTAACACTTAGAAGATGCAAAATATTTTATACTGTGAAACAATCAAGAAATAAAACTAAAAAACAGAAAACTTGAACGTGCATAACTATTCACTCCCCCCCCCCCCCCCCCCAAAGTCAATACTCAGTAGAGCCACCTTTTGCAGCAATTACAGATGCAAGTATCTTGGGGTATGTCTCTATAAGCTTGGCACATCTAGCCACTGGGATTTATGCCCATTCTTCAAGGCAAAACTGCTCCAGCTGGTGTACAGCAGTCTTCAAGTCATACCACAGATTCTCAATTGGATTAAGGTCTGGGCTTTGACTAGGCCATTCCAAGACATTTAAATGTTTCCCCTTAAACCACTCAAGTGTTGCTTTAGCAGTATGTGTAGGGTCATTGTCCTGCTGGAAGGTGAACCTCCGTCCTAGTCTCAAATCTCTGAAAGATTGAAACAGGTTTGCCTCAAGAATGTCCCTGTATAAGCAATGGCTTTTTTCTGTCCACTATTCCATATAGCCCAGCTCTGTGGAGTGTACGGCTTAAAGTGGTTCTATAGACAGATACTCCAATTTCCGCTGTGGAGCTTTGCAGCTCCTTCAGAGTTATCTTTGGTCTCTTTGTTGCCTCTGACTAATGCCCTTCTTGCTAGTTTTGGTGGGCCTCTCTTGGCAGGTTTGTTGTGGTGCCATATTCTTTAAATGTTTTAATAGTGGATTTAATGGTGCTCAGTGGGATGTTCAAAGTTTCAGATTTTTTTTAGAACCCAACCCTGATCTGTACTTCTCCACAACTTTGTCCCTGACCTGTTTGGCGAGCTCCTTGGACTTCATGCTGCCGCTAGTTTGGTGGTACCCCATTGATTAGTGGTGTTGCAGACTCTGGGGCGTTTCAGAACGGGTGCATGTATACTGAGATCATGTGACAGATCACGTGACACATAAATAAAGTCCACCTGTGTGCAATCTAACTAATTATGTGACTTTTGAAGGTAATTGGTTGCACTAGATCTTACTACTCCTGTCTTATCCGGTGTCCTGTGTGAATTTAAGTATGTTCTCTCTAATTACTGGACAGACTGCCATTGATGATACTACTGGACAGACTACCGTTGATGGTACTACTGGACAGACTGCTACTGATGGTACTCCTGGACAGACTGCCGCTGATGGTACTACTGCACAGACTGACGCTAACGGTACTACTGGACAGATTACCCTTGATGGTACTACTGGACAGACTGCCGATGATGGTACTACTGGTCTTCATGTTGCCGCTAGTTTGGTGGTACCCCATTGATTAGTGGTGTTGCAGACTCTGGGGCCTTTCAGAACGGGTGCATGTATACTGAGATCATGTGACAGATCACGTGACACATAAATAAAGTCCACCTGTGTGCAATCCAACTAATTATGTGACCTTTGAAGGTAATTGGTTGCACCAGATCTTACTACTCCTGTCTTATCCGGTGTCCTGTGTGAATTTAAGTATGTTCTCTCTAATTCTCTCTTTCAGCACCTGGCCGTGCTGCTGCTCCAGTATCAACTGTTCTGCCTGCGGCTATGGAACCCTGACCTGTTCACTGGATGTGCTACCTGTCCCAGACCTGCTGTTTTTAACTCTCTAGAGACATCAGGAGCGGTAGAGATACTCTTAATGATCGGCTATGAAAAGCCATCTGACATTTACTCCTGAGGTGCTGACTTGCTGCACCCTCGACAACTACTGTGATTATTATTTTACCATGCTGGTCATCTATGAACATTTGATCATCGTGGCCATGTTCTGTTATAATCTCCACCCGGCCACCCCTCATAGCCTGGTTCCTCTCTAGGTTTCCTCCTAGATTTTTGCCTTTCTATGGAGTTTTCTTAGACACCGTGCTTCTACACCTGCATTGCTTGCTGTTTGGGGTTTTAGAATGGGTTTCTGTACAGCACTTTGAGATATCAGCTGATGTAAGAGGGGCTATAAGAGGGGCTATGTTGTTTTTTTTTTTCACTTCAGCAATTTGGACTATTTTGTGTGTGTCCATTACATGAAATCCGTATAAAATCTGTTTAAATGACAGGTTGTAATGCAACAAAATAGGAAAAATGCCAAGGGGGATGAATACTTTTTCAAGGTACTACTGGACAGACTGCTGGTGAAGATGATACTACTGGACAGGCTGCTGCTGCTGATGATACTACTGGACAGGCTGCTGCTGATGATGATACTACTGGACAGACTGCTGTTGATGATACTACTGGACAGACTGCTGCTGATAATACTACTGGACAGACTGCTGCTGATAATACTACTGGACAGGCTGCTGCAGATGGTCCTACTGGACAGGCTGCTGCTGATGGTACTACTGGACAGGCTGCTGCTGATGGTACTACTGGACAGGCTGCTGCTGATGGTACTACTGGACAGGCTGCTGCTGATGGTACTACTGGACAGGCTGCTGCTGATGGTCCTACTGGACAGACTGCTGCTGATGGTACTACTGGACAGGCTGCTGCTGATGGTACTACTGGACAGGCTGCTGCTGATGGTACTACTGGACAGGCTGCTGCTGATGGTACTACTGGACAGGCTACTGTTGATGGTACTACTCCACAGACTGCTACTGATGATACAGTACTGCTGCACAGACTGCTGCTGATGGTACAGTACTACTGCACATACGGCTGCTGATGGTACAGTACTACTGCACATACGGCTGCTGATGGTACAGTACAACTGCACATACGGCTGCTGATGGTACTACTGGGCAGACTGCGGCTGATGATACTACTGGACAGGCTGCTGCTGATGGTACTACTGGACAGGCTGCGGCTGATGGTACTACTGCACAGGCTGCTGATGATACTACTGCACAGACGGCCATTGATGGTACTACTGGACAGACTGCCATTGATGGTACTACTGGACAGACTGCCATTGATGGTACTACTGGACAGACTGCCATTGATGGTACTACTGGACAGACTGCCATTGATGGTACTACTGGACAGACTGCCATTGATGGTACTACTGGACAGACTGCCATTGATGGTACTACTGGACAGACTGCCATTGATGGTACTACTGGACAGACTGCCATTGATGGTACTACATCACTGCTCTAGAGGAGTGATGGAGGAATGGGCTAAAATACCAGCAACAGTTTGAAACCTTGTGAAGACTTACAGAAAACGTTTGACCTGTGTAATTGTTGGCAATTACCTCTGTAATTGCCAACAAAGGGTATATGACAAAGTATTGAGATAAACTTTTGTTATTGACCAAATACTTATTTTCCACCATAATTTGCAAACAAATTCCTTAAAAATCCTACAATGTGATTTTCTGGATTTTTTTCTTCTCATTATGTCTGTCATAGTTGAAGGGTACCTATGATGAAAATTACAGGCCTCTCTCATCTTTTTAAGTGGGAGAACATGCACAATTGCAAGTTGCAACAGCTGTTCTTTGAAGGTGTTCATTGCAAATCACACTGGAAAACATAGTGTCCATATCTAACTAGCTGTGTTTACCTCCGTAGCCGGTCTTGCGTCGCACAGTGAGGTTGACATGACCCTGCTTGGCGGCCTGCTGCATCAGCTGTACCACCAGCTGGTGAGACTTGCCCATCACTGCCGTGCCGTCCACACAGATGAGCTCATCCCCTGAACGCAGGCGTCCATCCTCATCCGCCGCCCCATACTTCACTATGTGCCCTATGTAGATCTGTGGAGAGAAGAAGATGGGAGGGTAGGGGAGAAAAGGAGAGAAAATAAGAGAAAAGGTGAGTACAGAAGAGGGGGATGATAGGAGAGGTTGTTGGTCAATCAACAGTAGATGGTAAAAGTACATCGAGGTGAGATATTGACAGGTAAGATTATTTTTTTCCAGCAGCACTAACATAACTCAGACTACTCCTGGCCCAGCTAGAAAGCTAGCTAGTTAGTCTTCCTCCTCTTTCTCTGCTTGGCTGTGATGGGGTCAACTTGGGGTCATGATAGGGGCTGCACCAAATGTTTGATGTATTATAATAATTGATTATGCTTATGTTGTATTAATAGAAGGGGAAGGGCTATAAGACCCCTCCCCCACTACATTTATAGGGTCCTAGACTACAGATTAACTATATATATATATATATATATATATATATATATATATATATATATATATATATATTATAAGGTTTAATATTGTTCCACTATTATTTTCTAGTCTTTGCCTCTTACAAAGAAACGGTCAAAGAGATGTGTGTTATTGCAGTCAAAACAGGGGTCTGTGAGAAAGCGCATCAAGGCTAAAAGAGATGCATAGACACAGAACCCTGCAGGGCAGTGAAAGAGATAAGAGACTAGTCTGATATACCACTATAAAGCAACTTGCGCTGAGCACTTAGAAAACACGGGAACTATTGTATCTCTCTTGCAAGTTTGTAAAACTGTGTATGCATGGGCCTGGTCTCGTGACTAGAAGGTAGTGACGTAGGCAGTGACATCACTAGGGGTTGACTGCAAGCATATTAAAAGCACCTGGGACATTCCCTATTTTGCAGAACTCAGGAGAGACATCGGTTGTATGTTTGATGTTTGATCTTTGACTTCTGTTTACAGCTGTATTTTTTTTAAATTGTAATGATTTATAAGTGCACATTTGGAGTGTTCTGTATCTGTCAAGTAAATAATGGAGCCCAGAAAAGTGGAACCAACCGCTGCACAACCGGTCTAAATCTTGTGTGTCATTATTTTCCTTCTCCAAAAGAGGTAAAGACCAGCTTACGAGAACCAACAACTTGGCCTCTGGAAGAAAAGAAAATTGGTCTGAGATATATTTTTCTCTCTGATTGAGGCTGCAGCAAAGAGAAGAAAAACAGAGGAGCTAAGACCATCACCACTACCACACTCAGACCAACACTGTTGCTGAAGTTGATTCAGCTGGCTCCAACAGAGGAGCAAAGACCACCACCACACACAGACCAACACTGCTGCTGAAGTTGATTCAGCTGGCTCCAACAGAGGAGCAAAGACCACCACCACACACAGACCAACACTGCTGCTGAAGTTGATTCAGCTGGCTCCAACAGAGGAGCAAAGACCACCACCACACACAGACCAACACTGCTGCTGAAGTTGATTCAGCTGGCTCCAACAGAGGAGCAAAGACCACCGCCACACACAGACCAACACTGCTGCTGAAGTTGATTCAGCTGGCTCCAACAGAGGAGCAAAGACCACCGCCACACACAGACCAACACTGCTGCTGAAGTTGATTCAGCTGGCTCCAACAGAGGAGCAAAGACCACCGCCACACACAGACCAACACTGCTGCTGAAGTTGATTCAGCTGGCTCCAACAGAAGTGTTTATAACCATCAAATTGGAATGTAAAATATAGCATTAAATGATGGTAAATATATATTAAAAAACATGATAAATATATGTGCTAATAAACGGAGAACTCGCATAATAAGTGTTCAATCCAAGACTGATGACATACTTAAAATAAAAAGTCGGAAGTCTACTTACGCCTAAGCAAAACACATTTAAACTCAGTATTTCACAATTCCTGACATTGAATCCCTGTTACAATATCCTGTCTTAGGTCAGTTAGGATCACCACTTTATTTTAAGAATGTGAAATGTCAGAATAATAGTAGAGAGAATGATTTGTTTCAGTCTTTATTTCTTTCATCACATTCCCAGTGGGTCAGAAGTTTACATACACTCAATTAGAATTTGGTAGCATTGCCTTTAAATTATTTAACTTGGGTCAAACATTTTGGGTAGTCTTCCACAAGCTTCCCACAAAAAGTTGGGTGAATTTTGTCCCATTCTTCATGACAGGCTGGTGTAACTGAGTCAGGTTTGTAGGCCTCCTTGCTCGCACACACTTTTTCAGTTCTGCCCACACATTTTCTATAGGATTGAGGTCAGGGCTTTGTGATGGCCACTCCAAGACCTTGACTGTGTTGTCCTTAAGCCATTTTGCCAGTAAGCCATTTTGCCACTTTGGAAGTATGCTTGGGGTCATTGACCATTTGAAAAACCCATTTGCAACCAAGCTTTAACTTCCTGACTGATGTCTTGAGATGTTGCTTCAATATATCCATATCATTTTCATTCCTCATGAGGCCATCTATTTTGTGAAGTGCACCAGTCCCTCCTGCAGCATAGCACCCCCACAACATGATGCTGCCACCCCCATGCTTCACGGCTGGGATGGTGTTCTTCGGTTAGCAAGCCTCCCCCTTTTTCCTCAAAACATAACAATGGTCATTATGGCCAAACAGTAATATTTTTGTTTCATCAGACATTTCTCCAAAAAGTATGATCTCTGTCCTCATGTGCAGTTGCAAACCGTAGTCTGACTTTCTTATCCTCTCTAGGGTAGGGGGCAGCATTTGGAATTTTGGATGAAAAGCATGCCCAAATTAAACGGCCTGCTACTCGGGCCCAGAAGATATGATATGCATATATCGGATAGAATATCCATATATTGGATAGAAAACACTCTAAAGTTTCCAAAACTGTTGAAATAGTGTCTGTGAGTATAACAGAACTGATTTAGCAGGCGAAAACCTGAGACAAATCCATTCAGGATTTTTCTTTTCTTCCTATTTTTTGGGGTTTTGTAGTTTTCTATTCAATGCCATTACAGTATCCATTGACTTGGGACTCCAGTTCCTATGCCTTCCACTAGATGTCAACAGTCATTAGAAATCTTTTCAGGCTTGTATTCTTATCAATAAGGGAGAAGGACCAGTCTAAACGAATGGACCCTAAAGTGAAGCAGAGTTTTTTCAGACGCATGTGCATTTCTTGTTTACCTTTTATATTGATGACGTTATTGTCCGGTTGAAATATTATAGATCATTTAGGCTAAAAAAACAAACTGAGGATTGAATATAAACATCATTTGACATGTTTCTATGAACTTTATGGATACAATTTGGATTTTTTTGTCTGATTGTTTTGACTGAGTTTGTGCCTGTGGATTACTGAAACTGAGGTTTTTGGATATAAAGAGACTTCATCGAACAAAAGGATCATTTGTTGAGTAAATGAATATCTTCTGATTGCCACCATATGAAGATCATCAAAGGTAAGAGATTAATTTTATCTCTATTTCTGAGTTTTGTAACGCTTCTGCTTGGCTGGTTACTTTTTGTACTGGGCTATGTTCTGGACTAAGTATGTTCTGGGCTAGGTATGTTCTGGGCTAGGTATGCTTTCGCCGAAAAGCATTTTATAAATATGACACTGTGGTTGGATTTACAAGAAGTTAATCTTTAAACCTATGTAAAATATGTTTTGTTTTCAGAATTTTTATAATGAGCATTTCTGTAATTGAATTTGGCGCTCTGCAACCTCACTGGATGTTGGCCAGATGGGACGCTAGCGTCCCACATACCCTAGAGAGGTTAAGGCGGTTTTGGAGCAGTGGCTTCTTCCTTGCTGAGCAGCCTTTCAGGTTATGTCGATATAGGACTCGTTTTACTGTGGACATAGATACTTTTGTACCTGTTTCCTTCAGCATCTTCACAGGGACTTTGCTGTTGTTCTGGGATTGATTTGCAGTTTTTGCACCAAAGTATATTCATCTCCAGGAGACAGAACGCGTCTCCTTCCTGAGCGGTATGACGACTGCGTGGTCCCATGGTGTTTATACTTGCATACTATTGTTTGTACAGATGAACGTGGTACCTTCAAGTGTTTAGAAATTGCTCCAAGGATGAACCAATTTTTATTCTGATGTCTTGGCTGATTTATTTAGATTTTCCCATGATATTAAGCAAAGAGGCGCTGAGTTTGAAGGTAGGCCTTGAAATACATCCACAGGTACACCTCAAATGATGTCAAATGACTTGTGTCATGCACAAAGTAGATGTCCTAACAGACTTGCCAAAACTATAGTTTGTTAACAAGAAATTTGTAGAGTGGTTGAAAAACAAGTTTTAATGACTCCAACCTAAGTGTATGTAAACTTCCGACTTCAACTGTAGATGTATACTGAGCAGTGATGTTGGTGTATGGTTGAATCCTCCAACTCACCGGTTCTCCTGGCTCGTTCCCTCCCAGGATCCTGAACCCGTAGCCCGTGTCCTTTCTCCACAGGAAGATGTCCTGCTCCTGGAAGTCAGGCACTGCAACCAGAGAACCATCCATCAGCATTGATCACTACATCCTGGATCATTAGACCAGAAGCCACACAGTGTAATCCCTCCCCCTGTTCCTCTCAGAGAAGAGTGGAGGCAGAGAGCTGGAGGAGATGGAGGGGGGAGCTGAAGATATCAAGACCTTAATGAGCACACAGCACACCTGCGGCTCCTTGTGAATCAGGTCAGTGGTCCATGCCTCTCTCAACCTCTTACTGTAGCCTCTACACCACTGTCTTATTCTGCCTCTTCCTCTATATCCAGCTAATACTGAGTAAATACATTACCCTGTGGAATGTGTAAATATATAAAAACATTCTATCAAAAGAAAATATATATATTTCAAGATACTCCCCAAATAATTTTTAACACCATTCAAAGCAAGAGTGGAGAGGGCCAAGAGAACCTGCTTTATCAATGTTTCATAATTAGTATTTCTTTGAGTTCTATCCTTTCAGATGTCTTTGAAGACAAATTCCTTCTTTACTTTGTCTCGTCAACCTAGGTAGGTAGCTAGGTGACAGGGAACTGGACTGGGAGCAAACCTCACCAGTCTCTCCATAGCAGTGCTGCTCCTCAGGCTCAGACAGGCACCCCTGGCTGGCTGGAGGAGATCTGAGCAGGAGGAAAGGGAGTGCCTGGTACTGTCAGAGGCACCATGCTGCTATGTAGTGGTGCACTGCAGCGACTGACAGCTTATTGTTCATGTAGCACTCGAGGTGGGCAGACCACCTGAGAACAGGGTTCAAGCAACAGCCTGGAGCTGTGTGTGTGTCTGTGTATGTGTGTGTCTGTGTATGTGTATGTCTGTGTGTGTGTCCATGCGTTCAGCCCCCCAAGGGATACCCCATGTTACGGTACAGACCTCAACAGCTAAAGCCACTAAGAGCCAGCAGGGGGAGGGAGGAGGGAAAGAGACCAGCTTGGCTGCAATCTTTTCCTGAGTCAACAGACAAGCTCACAGTCTTAAGCTAGCTAGCTCTCTTCCTACCCACTGGGACTCTGAGTAGGGCTGAGATGGGCAGGTCAGAGGCTAACTGTCTCAATCTTCTTGTTCATAAGGGCAGGCATTGGGCAGCTTAACAGGCCAATACAGCAGCTCAACTTCAAAACAACTGTATGGAAACAGATCCATACTAAAGGTTAGTCATTCTACCCTAGCTCAGACTGACCATGGTGAACAAGCAGATTAACTTCAGATCAGGAAGAGGAGATGGCGAGGGGGGTCTACTGACTGAGCAAATACTCTATCCAGAGCAGTGCATTTACACCTGGTAATACAACTCTGTCTCTCTCTACTGCCTACAAATCTCCCCCTGTGATTAATAAAGCTGATCTTTCGTTCCTTGTTCCTTTAGAATTCTACACCCATCCTATCTCACCTGAGGATGGAGCCAACTCTGGCAGTACCGATACCCAGCTCCTCTCCCTTTAAGGCCTCTGAATAATGAAAGACCTTGATGAAAGCAGCAGGACCAGAGAAATGATTAGGCGTGGAAACCTCTGGACCCTGGAAGCCTCCACTCCTCGGAGGGCGACTAACAGGGGCTGAGTAATATTCCTGTTAATTGAGGAGGTTGGCACCCGTTAGCCTCACCAGATTACCAGGAAATATTAGAGCCACTGTCCTCTACCACCAACGCCAATTCTATGCACATTTGTCTGGAGCTGTGTTCTAAAGAGCACTGTAGCATGATAATGTAGTGGCTATAGGGAGTGTAATTGAGCTGAGGTGCCAAGGAGGCAGCATGGACAGAGAGACTGTGAAGAGAGAAGTCTTCCTACACACTGACAGTGTTCCAGGGAGAGAAACACACTCTATAGTCAAGGTTTAGTAGATCAGGACTGTTGTTATTTCTCTCACTACCATGTTTCTACCCAACTGCCACAATGCTCTGCAAACAGTCCACATCCCTAACCCACCAAGTTAACGCCCACTTTAGATTAAAACACCGAAAGACAATGGGAAACTTTCAGACAATATATTTTGGGGCAATGAGTATGTTGAGTTTAGGGGACTGATGCTTCTCAAAGGTTAAATGACTTCTGTGCATGCAGGTTATCTCCCGTCACCAGCCCTAGATTGCAGTACCAACCCAACAGGACAGGGGGAGCCCCCAAGCAAACACCCATGCACCCTTGCACCCTTGCACCAAAAATAAATACTTACGCCTACTTTCATACATGCTCCTGGACTGGGCCCAGATCTTGAAGGGGTCTGGTTTCCTATGAATGGTCCCGTCTGCCTGGGGGTCCTGGGGAGGCAGGCCGGGCAGGGGCTGGGAAGGGGGTGGGGGGGCGGTACTCTTGCTGAGAGGGGGGGCCAGGGATGTGTGCACAGGGGAGTCAGTGTGGGTACTCCGGTGGCTGGACACAGAACTGTTCTGACTGTCCTTCCTCGCTAACTGCTGTATGAGGGAGAGTGTTAGAGGGGGAGGATGAGGAGGAGGGTGATAGGGACAGAAAGGTAGAGAGGGAAAAGGAGGATGGTCAGAAAGAGAGATATTGAGTAAGAAGGAGAGGGATAGAAGGAGTAGGAAAGAGTGGTGAAGAGAAAGGAAAATCATCAACAACATATTACGAAATGAGACAAAATACCACTTTGATCAAGGCCAACACATCTCTAACAATACAGAAAGCATAATCAAGCAGATTTGTTCATGAGATGTATTTCTGAGAAAGCGAAAAATTCACTGTAGTTTCACATAGGAGTGTGACTTTATTTCTCTAACAGAAAGAAAACAGCTTGGCTGACAAAGTACATAGTTTATTCCTTTTGTTCAACACAGAGCTGAATATATTAATGGCAAGCCCTATTGCCCGATGCATGAGGAGACATTCAGAGCACATAGCAGTGAGGAGGGTGTTTCAACGAAGGGAGAATACATCTAGGAGGGGAGAACACAACATGCAGCACACATTACTCTACCATACAACACAGAGAGAGCACACAGGCAGCTTCCTCCCAAGAGATACAGGGAGAGGGTAACACAGACTGACAGTGGTCTCTAGTCATCACATGATTTCTACATACTCTAATGGGGCACATAAATACTTAGAAGAGCTGGGCCACAAGCTTGGAACATTTCTCCAATCATGGTAGGCCAAAGATTAAACAATATTTGTATTTAATTTGTTTCAATTCGGCAGGTCTAAAATGTCCACTAGAATCGCCCTGCTCTATATTTCCCTCAGTGCTCCAAGGCTGGCCAAAAGCACTAGTCTATTTCCCTAGAGTGCATTAAGCCAAGAGAACATGAGAACATGGTGTAGAGAATGAAAACAAATCCAGGAGCAGCCTTGCTCTGCCTACCAATGGTTCAACATTATGAAGCATCAAAGCTCCCATCAGGACCAAAACACAGTGAGAATCCTGACAGAGAAAATCCCTCACCAACCAACATTAGCACTCCACACAAGAGAGTGGAGAGAGGGACGGATGGAGGAGAATGGAAGGGAAGGGTGGACGAGGAGGTATAGATGATGTCGGTACTCACCAGCCTTGGACTCTTCTTTGCAGGTACCACCCCTGGGAAGCAATATCCAGTTCGAGATGGAGAGAGTAAAGTGAAAGAAAAAATGATTAACGACACAAAAATATTTCACCTTCCCCGCAGGTTAAAAAGAAGAAAAAAACAGAGTTGAGAAGATGGGGAACTCCAAACAGGGACTCCATTGGTGCAGCAGCGCTAGCCCGCTCGTCTATGCCCAAGTTATCTTCTCCCTCTCTTTCTCTGCCTCGCTCCCTCACATCCACGCTCCCACGCGCTGTGTTAAAAGGGGCAGCATGATCTATCTGCATTAGCAGGCAGCTGACTGCTGCAGCAGAAGAGGGGACAACCCCAAGGGCTAACCAAGCGCTTCGCTCACTAGAACCTGCCTAACACACTGGCAGAGAGAAAGAAAGAGTGTGTGTTTATGTGTGTGTGTGAGAGAGATAGACAGACAAATGAGTAGAAAGAGAGTGAGAGAGGCAGCTCTGAGCTAACTCCACGGTCATACCCATGGAGAAGGAGTCCAAGATACTGAACATTAAATTATAGGCAACCGTCAGTTCCCCTCTTACTGAGACCATCTTCCTGAGTCCGTTCAGTACGCCGCTCTGCTGATGAAGGCTCCAGCATCTAGTTAGAGTCACACAGCTCTCTCTCGCTCTGCTGTGCATCACTCCACCTCCCGCGATCTTGAATCCCCCCCTCACCATCCATCCCCTTCTCTCCCCTCCACCCACACGCTAGTAAACATGTGCACACACACAAACACACACATGCGCACACACTCCGCTCTTTCTATTCCTCTTTCATCAATCTGGGTCAGGCTCTGACAGGCAGGGCCAGCATAAATGATATGCTCATATATTAATAGACACCAACACTGGCAGGAATACAATCAGGAATACCAATATCAACATGAACACAAACAGAGAGTACTGGGAGACTAAAATGGAAACAAGCCTAGATCCTTGGATCCCCCTTGTGCACATGGTGAAAAATAACTGCACAATGTCACAGCAACAGGGTGTATGTGTGTGTGTGTGTGTACATGTGCATAATGGTATTCAGCAGAATAAAGATGACAGTGAGTAAAATAACATGTTTTCAGTGAGTAAGAGCCAGGATTAGATTGGAGGGAGCATGTGACTCTGATCCTGACAGTATTGTGTGTCAATCCTTTAAGGATATCTGGGAGATTGGGGTGGAGTAGGCAGTTCCTTATGGCTCTTATCCCCTCAACATCTGCATTCAACAGCCACTGAAATGTGGTCCACAATCCAGCCACCTCTACAGCATGTTCCCCGATATCTCCTCTCCCATCACTAATCATCGAAACAAATCCCGCTCTCCTCTTATCCCTTACCTGCTCCCCTATACCCCTCTATACCCCTCTTCTGCCAGCGTATCACAGTCACCCCCGACTCCAATCCCTGAACCCAGGAGTCAGACAGAGACAGGTTAAGGGTGTCTTGTCGATGCAGCGTACAGCATAATCCCCCTCCATCCTCTTAAATACACACAGGGGGACACGCATGGCTGGTTCTCACACTGATGGACTGAGCAGGAGAGAGGAAACACTGTTTATCATAAGGATTTAGGTTAATGATCATCTGAAAACAGCATAATGCCACTTCAGTTGAAGCCCTCTGCCCTCATGAAGGTTGTCGTGGTCACTATATTTATACCCCCACAGAGAGAGGCTGCTCAGTTCAGTCAGAGGACGCTGGACACAGCAGCTGCTAAACAGAGACCATCACTGAGGAGATAATTATGTCCAGGGGGGTGGTGGGGTACACTGGACCCACGTCCATGCCCCCCTCCTCCATCTGGGCTCAGAGGGATGGATTCCGACAGCCCAGCCCATCCGTCAGCACGTCAACAGCAACAGGCGCACAGGGGACTGACAGGCGGTCTCTTGGCAACGGTTGCCTCAGAAGGCCAGCCCAGACTGTTCCATTATGTACAGTGGAGACTGAGCCACATGTCATTCATGTACAAATAGGCTGTCATAGACGTGACTGCAATTACCAATGCAGGGATTTATTTACTCAGCAGCACCAATGTATAGGAGATGGGATTGAAAGTGACATAGGTGCAACCCCAGTCTTATGACATGGCAAAGGTGACCAGGAAAAGGTGCAGATGTCAGCAACCTGGTGTTTAATCACACATCCAGAGCAAATAAAAAGCATTCTGTGCTGCAGGAATACAATGTTTCCATGTTTTGTCTGTCAGAGGCTTATGCAGTAGCTTACGATGCTGAGCAGAAATTACCATTTTGTGCTTTTGTCAGTCATGTCCCTCCTGGCATTTAGAGAGAATAGGATGAGGGGTAATCCCCCCCCCCCACACACACACCACCCACCAGTAGAGGAGCCCCACTGCAGAGTGCTGCACAGTATTGTCATGGAAACAAAGGAAGGCAAGATGGCTGAGATTTACAACTCCCCCTTCAGGCATGAGGGTGTGAAGAGACAGGGAGGATTGGGAGAAGGTGGGGGACTCACCTTGTCCTTGTTATGCCAGTATCTCTGACTCGCCCACAAACAAAGCCAGGCGCTCAAAAGCGCAATGCGTTGCCAAGCTGCTGGCATGCTATTCCTTGATCATTGCATTTCTGTAGAATTTCTCTGCAATGCTGTACGTTATCAGCGCCAAACGTGAAGTCAGCAAGTTTTTATGCAAAGCGTGCAAAAAGGTGCAGCATCCAGCCCTTACATTAAATTAATTCCTTTTGTCTGTGTGACCCCATCGTTGCCATTTATTTCAGGTTGGGTGTGTTTGTGTCTTGTCAGAAGACACTGATCTGTGTTACTGTGACAGGAGCAGCATTTACTAAGCCTGCGCTCCACTCTAAGCAGCAGAACATCTACAGCAGGGTGGAGATAAGAGATGTCTCCTTCCTAGCAGCACTCTGACTGCTCTTCTACAACGGCCCAATGCTGAGAAGAAACAACCATCTTACACTCTGCTCTGCTCTGTCGAAGAAGAACAGTCCGTCACTCTCCACGGCGCAGTGAGAAGACACAGAGGAAAGAGTATTGGCTAGAATATTAGCCTTGTCAGACATTGGCTTATAGACCTTCGAACCCTCTTAATGAGACACAAAACATCCCACAAACAGAGACAAAGTAAAAACAGCATCTGCAGGTGTGGACGACATAGGTAATTTCGCTTCAGCCCACTAGCATGAAGCAACAGCGCAGTAGTGGATATTTGGGTAATCAGGGTTCTTCTTCTCTGTGATTTGGTTGGCGGAGACACCGCCACCTCTGTACTGGTGTGAGGCCTACCTACAGTACATTACATTCTGAGAGGACAGAAACTATCCCCTCAACACCCCCTGCAGCTGTTCTGCAGTAAATCCTCGCAATACCAAGTACTTCTCTGCCGCTGCCTCCACAATTTTCCAACCATTTCTGCAGTACAACTGACAACCATGGCTATAAATGCTAAAAAGCACACCTTACTGAAGCACATATTCTTCCCTTCACCATCTGTTGATCTCCACCTACTCACAGGAATCCTCTCAGGATGCCTCACTCTGTACCCATCATCCTCTACCATTCTCTTCGCTGCTACACTTTCTGTACAACTCTAACCCTGGCGACCTCAATCTGCCTTTCTCTCCCCGGACACCTCCGATATCCAGGCCCATGGGAACCCCCACATCTAACACACATAACTTGCTCCACCGATACCTCTCATTCCATCATCTCATGCCTTCCTGCACACTTCTCACATCCAGGCATCTCTCTCCTACACACTGTAGCAACATGGTAATCAGGGTTTTTTCTGGATCACAATGCGGCTTAGGTGGGCATGACAGTGGGTGTGGCCAATGGCTCAGTCACCAATTGATGATTTTACTCTGGGACGCAGAGACAAAACGTTGCTGATTTAAAGCTAATTTCCTGCAATTTTGCCATGGGGTAGAAAACAAATATCCTTCAATTCTACACATTTTGCCATGTGCGTGGCTTGCTATATACAGCAGGCAGACAGGCATCGTGGCATTCAGTTACTGTTTGATTGAGCGTTACATTGGGCAAAACAAGTGACCTAACCGATTTTAAAGTTGGTGATTGTTGGTGCCAGGTGCAACGGATCCAGTATCTCAGAAATGGCCGCCCTCCTGGGCATTTCACACACGACAGTGTCTAGGGTTTACTGTGAATGGTGCGATAAACAAAAAACAGAAACAGTCCTGTGGGCGAAAACAGCTCGTTTACAAGTGGTGGAATGAGAATGACAAGAATCATGCAAGCTAACAGGCAGAACACAAACAGACAGATAACGGCGCAGTACAACAGTGGTGTGTAGAAAGGAATCTTGGAACGCACAACTCCTCGATCCTTGTCATGGATGGCCTATTTCAGATGACAACCACACCAGTTTCCACTCCTTTCAGCTAAAAACAAGAAGGTCATGGGAATTAATAAGAAGTTGGTCCTCTGTTTGCTGCTATAACAGCCTTCACTAGTTGTGGGAACTTGCATTCTAATTCATCCCAAGGTTGTTCGATGGTGTTGAGGTCAGGACTCTGTGCCGGCCAGTCAAGTTCTTCCAAACCGATCTCGACAAACATTTCTGTATGGACCTTGCTTTGCGCACGGGGACATTGTCATGCTAAAACAGGAAAGGGCCCTCCCCCTACTATTGCCACAAAGTTGGAAGCACAGAATGGTCTAGAATGCCATTGTATGCTGAAGCATTAAGATTTCCCTTCACTAGAACTAAGGGGCCTAGCCCGGACCATGAAAAACAGCCTCAGACCATTATTTCTCCTCCAATAAACTTTACAGTTGGCACTATGCATTGGGGGAGGTAGCGTTCTCCTGGCATCCACCAAACCCAGATTCGTCCATCGGAATGGTGAAGCGTTATTCATCACACCAGAGAGTGCATTTCCAGTACTCCAGAGTAAAATGGTGGCGAGCTTTAATCCTAGGCTTGTGTGCGGCCGCTCGGCCATGGAAACCCATTACATGAAGCTCCCGATGAACAGTTATTGTGTTGATGTTGCTTCCATAGGCCGTTAGGAACTCTATAATGAGTGTTGCAGCCGAGGACAGATGATTTCTACACGCTGCGCATTGCAGAACCCGGCGCACCCGTTCTGTGAGCTTGTGTGGCTACCACTTCAAGCCTGAACCGTTGTTGCTCCTCGACTTTTCCACTTCAGAATAACAGCACTGACAGTTGACCGGGGCAGCTCTAGCAGGGCAGAAATATGACAATATGACAAACTGACTTGTTGGAAAGGTATCATCCTATAACGGTGCCATGTTGAAAGTCACTCATCTCTACTGCCAATGTTTAATCTATGAAAATTGCGGCAGGGTAGCCTAGTGGTTAGAGCGTTGGACTAGTAACCGAAAGGTTGCAAGTTCGAATCCCCGAGCCGACAAGGTACAAATCTGTTGTTCTGCCCCTGAACAGGCAGTTAACCCACTGTTCCTAGGCCGTCATTGAAAATAAGAATTTGTTCTTAACTGACTTGCCTAGTAAAATAAAGGTAAAATAAAAATAAAAATAAAATGAATATTGCATGGCTGTGTGCTCGATGTTATACACCTTACAGCAACAGGTGGGGCTGAAATAGCTACATCCACTGATTTGAAGGGGTGTCCACATAATTCTGTATATGTTGTGCACTTTCTATCTGGTTTTAGTTGCTTAAGTTTTTACTGAAACTATATCATATTCATTTTGACAAAATAAACACTTAGACAGCCCACCCAAGACTTTTTATGCAGAAAAAAACTTGGATATTATCAGACTGGCACACATCTGCTGTATGTAGTCTTAATCCCTGCTGGTCATGTCAGTCTCCGACCCTATCCGTCCTCCCTCCCGCCATCGCTCAGCTCCGGGGGAATAAGGAGTGCATGGGCCCTTCTCCTCCTCTGATCCTCTGACATCCCTACATCCTTTCTCCCCTCTCTTTCCCCTCATCTGTTTTCTCCTCCTCTGATCCTCTGACATCCCTACATCCTTTCTCCCCTCATCTGTTTTCTCCTCCTCCGATCCTCTGACATCCCTACATCCTTTCTTCCCTCTCTTACCACTCATCTGTTTTCTCCTCCTCTGATCCTCTGATATCCCTACTTCCTTTCTCCCCTCTCTTTCCCCTCATCTGTTTTTTCCTCCTCTGCGGTGGTTGAGATGCTAAGCCATAACAACAGCAGCAGATTGCCTGTGGTGGTGTATTGTCCAATAGTCCCAGCCTAACAAACAGGTGAATGAATGCCTTTAAAGCACTGGAATGGTACTCTGACAAGTTGACATCAACAGGTTAAATTATCTGGGCCAATAATGAGTGAGGCTATAGAGGGCTAGAGCTAGCCTAGCTCTCAGCTATTCTCCTCACAGTGGCTCTGCATGGCCTGCAAATTAATACAACAGATGCTGTCTGCACCACCTCTCCCATCCCTGCAGACTACTGACTGGTACACGCATTCACAGACAAGCTTCAAGTAAATTACCGGGAAGCGTTAGTCAAGTGGGGCTAGAATGAATTATGTCAGCAAATCAGAATGTCTCAAAAGGTAGGTGAGAGAAATGAGCACATTAGACTAATGGAGGGATTGGCATCATAATGGCTTCTTTGATGAAAGCTAGAAATCACATCGCCTGGCCTCAAGAAGACAAAAGAATCCAGTGAGAATCTAGTGTTGTGTTGTGGAGCCAGTGAGCTAACCTGCAGTGTTGAGGGACTCACTCCCAGAGATGGGAGAGGAGGTGAGCAGTGCTGCATGCACAGGTCTTAAGGTCCTGAGATCCCCGGGATTGGACCGTATACTGTACGTGTGGGCAGGGATATGTACACATTGGCAGGGGGTGCGGTGGGAAAGGAGAAGGGGCCAGATTTCTGCCAATTAGAGGTTCCCTCTGGCAAAAGGTTGTAAGACAGACAGACAGGCAGGCAGGCAGGCAGGCAGACAGGCAGACGAGCAGAGTGAGCAGAGTGAGCAGAGTGAGCAGAGGAGCACAGAGCAGAGTAATTAAGACAGACCTGCTCGATCCTGCACTCTGCAGAAGGGGCAGCCGATGTCTTAGCTGACTGATCCACACACACAAACACAACCCCAGAGCAGATCTCAGAATGAGGGGTCTGCCTGGAGAGCCAGGATCTGAGAGAGCAGTGCTGTATGACATGTCATAGAGCCATATATAATGAAAATGTCATATTTGTACTACACATACATGACACTCCTATAGGTGCACCACATGTTTTGAAGCAATCTTCTGCTGAGCAGTCCTCTCCTTTCCAGAGTTGTGGTACACGGCTCTTTATTAAAGAAACTGACAGCAGCAGTAAAATGTGCCTTAATAATATCAGCTCTGTCTTCCATCCATCTCACAGTGTGGAATGACTCTCTCTAACCATCCCACCTGCACTACTCTCCGCTCTCTGGTTCAGGGAGCCCCGGTTAAACAAAACATTTTGTTTTATTGACCATCCATAAAAAGCAGAGCATTAGGGCTGTAGCGTTGTATAATGGTAGTCATTATTAAAGCAACGTAGGAAGAGGAGGGGAGCAGTTTGTGAGAGCAGAGTGCTCAGCCAATGTCCTGTTCCCTTTCTGAACACTTAGCTTTACACGGCTGATGTTCAGGTCTTTCAGTTCCACAAATTCAGCTCCAATGCCAGTTAAGACCACTCTGTATGTCTGTGGAAACAATCCAATTACATGTCTCTGTCAGTGTGAGTCAGGGCTCTTTGTGAAGGTGGGTTCTTGGTAGTGGGTACTGTCTGGGGATTGGAGTGAGAGACCACTCTGGTTCAATCATCCCCCTCATGCACTGCATCTTCTATTCAGATCTTTTGTGAGACTGTTTTTCTAATCATGTGTCAAAAGCCCGGCCCAGAGTTCTCATTAGAACGTTTAACTGACACACAGACAGTTCATGCATGCTTGTGGATGAGACTATGAGGGAGCCACAGGGTTTAATTCTCAGGATGAATCTTTTCTCTGTATATATCAAATACCTCCAAATATTACCTCCAAATATAACGATGATCATTATGGCCAAACAGTTCTATTTTTGTTTCATCAGACCAGAGGACATTTCTAAAAAAAAAAAATACAATCTTTGTCCCCATGTGCAGTTACAAACCGTAGTCTGGCTATTTTATGGCGGTATTGGAGCAGTGGCTTCTTCTTGCTGAGCGGCCATTCAGGTTATGTTGATATAGGACTCACTTAACTGTGGACATAGATACTTTTGTACCTGTTTCCTCCAGCATCTTCACAAGGTCCTTTGCTGTTGTTCTGGGATTGATTTGCACTTTTCGCACCAAAGTAAGTTAATCTATAGGAGACAGAACTCAACCCTGAGCGGAATGATGGCTGCGTTGTCCCATGGTGTTTATACTTCAATACTATTGTTTGTACCGATGAATGTGGTACTTTCAGGCATTTGGAAATTGCTCCCAAAGATGAACCAGACTTGTGGAGGTCTACCATTTTTTTCTGAGGTCTTGGCTGATTTATTTGAATTTTCCCATGATGTCAAGTAAAGAGGCACTGAGTTTGAAGGTAGGCCTTGAAATACATCCACAGGTACACTTCCAAATGACTCAAATTATGTAAATTAAAGGTCTCAACCTTTAAGTCTTTACTTAAGAATCATCTCTTCAGTAAGTCCTATGATTGAGTGTAGACTGGCCCAGGAGTGTGAAGGTGAACGGAAAGGCTCTGGAGCAACGAACCGCTCTTGCTGTCTCTGCCTGGCCGGTTGCCCTCTCCCCTCCCCACTCTGCCTCTAACCCTATTACAGAGATTGAGTCACTGGCTTACTGGTGCTCTTCCATGCCGTCCCTAGGAGGAGTGCATCACTTGAGTGGGTTGAGTCACTGACGGATCTTCCTGTCTGGGTTGGCGCCCTCCCTTGAGTTGTGCCGTGGGGGAGATCTTTGTGGGCTATACTCGGTCTTGTCTCAGGATGGTAAGTTGGTGGTTGAAGATATCCCTCTAGTGGTGTGAGGGCTGTGCTTTGGCAAAGTGGGTGGGATTATATCCTTCCTGTTTGGCTCTGTCCGGGGGTATCGTCGGATGGGGCCACAGTGTCTCCTGACCCCTCCTGTCTCAGCCTCCAGTATTGATGCTGCAGTAGTTTATGTGTCGGGGGGCTAGGGTTAGTTTGTTATATCTGGAGTACTTCTCCTGTCTTATCCAGTGTCCTGTGTGAATTGTAGTATGCTCTCTCTAATTGTCTCTTTCTTTCTCTCTCAGAGGAGGACCTGAGCCCAATGACCATGCCTCAGGACTACCTTGCATGATGACTCCTTGCTGTCCCCAGTCCACCTGGCTGTGCTGCTGCTCCAGTTTCAACTGTTCTGCCTGCAGCTATGCTACCTGTCCCAGACTTGCTGTTTTCAACTCTCTAGAGACAGCAGGAGCGGTAGAGATACTCTTAATGATCGGCTATGAAAAGCCAACTGACATTTACTCCTGAGGTGCTGACTTGCTGCACCCTCGACAACTAATGTGATTATTATTATTTGACCATGCTGGTCATCTATGAACATTTGAACATCTTGGCCATGTTCTGTTATAATCTCCACCCGGCACAGCCAGAAGAGGACTGGCCACCACTCATAGCCTGGTTCCTCTCTAGGTTTCTTCCTAGGTTTTGGCCTTTCTAGGGAGTTTTTCCTAGCCACTGTGCCTCTACACCTGCATTGCTTGCTGTTTAGGGTTTTAGAATGGGTTTCTGTACAGCACTTTGAGATATCAGCTGATGTAAGAAGGGCTATACAAATACATTTGATTTGATTTGAATTAGCCTATGAGAAGCTTCTAAAGCCATGACATCATTTTCTGGAATATGCCAAGCTGTTTAAAGGCACAATCAACTTAGTGTATGTAAACTTCTGACCCACTGGAATTTTGATGCAGTGAATTCTAAGTGAAATAATCTGTCTGTTAACAATTGTTGGAAAAATTACTTGAGTCATGCACAAAGTAGATGTCCTTGCCAAAACTATAGTTTGTTAACAACAAATTTGTGGAGTGGTAGAAATAAACAAGTTTTAATGACTCCAACCTAAGTGTATGTAAACTTCCGACTTCAACTGTACATCTGGCCCTTCTTTGGACACTGTGTTTTAACAAACCTTGAAACGAGGTTCAATGCAATACAATACTCCTTCCGTGGCCACCAACTGCTTTTAAATGCTAGTAAAACTAAATGCATGCACTTCAACAGATTGCTGCCCACACCCACCCGCCCGAGTAGCATCACTACTCTGGACGGTTCTGACTTAGAATATGTGGACAACTACAAATACCTGTCTGGTTAGACTCTAAACTCTCCTTCCAGACTCACATTAAGCATCTATAATCTAAAATTTAATCTAGAATCCGCTTCCTATGCTGCCAAACATACCCTAGTAAAACTGACTATCCTACCGAACCTTGACTGCGGCGATGTCATTTACAAAATAGCCTCCAACACTCTAGTCAGCAAACTGGATGTAGTCTATCACAATGCCATCCGATCACCAAAGCCCCATATACTACCCACCACTGCAACCTGTATGCTCTCATTGGCTGGCCGCCGCTACATAGTCGTCGCCAAACCCACTGGCTCCAGGTCATCTATAAGTCTTTGCTAGGTAAAGCCCTGCCTTATCTCAGCTCACTGGTCACCATAGCAACACTCAAACGTAGCACACGCTCCAGCAGGTATATTTCACTGGTAATCCCCAATGCCAACTCCTCCTTTGGCCACCTTTCCTTCCAGTTCTCTGCTGCCAATGACTGGAACAAATTGCAGAAATCACTGAAGCTGGAGACTCATATCGCACTCTCTAACTTTAAGCATCAGCTGTCAGAGCAGCTTACCGATCATTGCACCTGTACATAGCCAATCTGTAAATAGCACACCCATCTACCTCATCCCCAGGCAGTTAACCCACTGTTCCTAGACCGTCATTGAAAATAAGAATTTGTTCTTAACTGACTTGCCTAGTTAAATAAAGGTTAAAAAATATTTAAAATATATATATCTATATATATCTTTTTTTTTTCTTCTCCTTTGCACCCCGGTATCTCTACTTGCACATTCATCTTCTGCCCATCACTCCAGTGTTTATTTGCTAAATTGTAATTATTTCACCACTATGGCCTATTTATTGCCTTACCTCTCTAATCTTCTACATTTGCACACACTGTGCATATATTTTTCTATTGTGTTATTGACTGAATATTTGTTTATGTGTAACTCTGTCTTGTTTTTGTCGCACTGCTTTGCTTTATCTTGGCCAGGTCGCAGTTGTAAATGAGAACATGTTTTCAACTGGACTACCTGGTTAAATAAAGGTGAAATAAAAATAAAATAAAATGAACGCACGCACGCGCACACACATACATCACAGCTAGGATGGTAGAAATTTTGAAACCACAATTGGATCTCAACGCAACTTTGTGTGATACCTATAAAGTAACAGACATAGACTATAGTGTAGACAGTGTGGTGTCAGAGATAGAAAAATAAAGAGAGAGAAAGACAGGGAGAGAGAGAGAGAGACACAGATATTAAAAAAGACACAGAGAGCGAGACAGTGAGAGAGAAAGAAAAGAGAGAGACAGTGAGACAGTGTGACAGAAATGAGACAGTAACACAGAAAGACCCACAGGAGGAACTGAGGAACCCAGCTATATATTCATGAGACTTTCTGACCTGGAACAAGATCTACACTATCTCTCTTTACTGCTTTGGATTTTCTCTCACTCCCCAAATGTCTCTTCCACTAACAATCTCTGCAACCATCTCTCACATTCTTTCGGTATTCATATTATCTCCATTCACCCACTAACTTCCCTGTGTTGATTCTCTCTATGTTTTCCACATAAACTAGATTCCCATCTCCCCCTCACCTTTCCATGCTTAGTTAAATAAAGGTTAAATGTAAAAAAATATATATAAGAAAAAAATAACACAAGCCTTGTTTTAGGGTTAACCTTAATTAACCCTACCCATTTTTTGTGTGTGAATTGTTTGCATGTTTTAGCAACTTCCGGATTCATGACAATGGTGATGGAGAGAAGAGGCGGGAGTAAGAGGCAGGCATGCCAATTAGAACTCAGATCTCAGCATATCATGAGTCTATTTCTTCCCTCCACCTATCAGATCTCAGCATGTCGTGGGTTGTGTCTTACCTCCACCTATCAGATCTCAGCATGTCGTGGGTCTATGTCTTACCTCCACCTATCAGATCTCAGCATGTCGTGGGTCTATGGTCTTACCTCCACCTGTCAGATCTCAGCATGTCGTGGGTCTATGTCTTACCTCCACCTATCAGATCTCAGCATGTCGTGGGTCTATGTCTTACCTCCACCTATCAGATCTCAGCATGTCGTGGGTCTATGGTCTTACCTCCACCTGTCAGATCTCAGCATGTCGTGGGTCTATGTCTTACCTCCACCTATCAGATCTCAGCATGTCGTGGGTCTATGTCTTACCTCCACCTATCAGATCTCAGCATGTCGTGGGTCTATGTCTTACCTCCACCTATCAGATCTCAGCATGTCGTGGGTCTATGTCTTACCTCCACCTATCAGATCTCAGCATGTCGTGGGCCTATGTCTTATCTCCACCTATCAAATCTCAGCATGTTGTGAGGCTATCTTACCTCCGCCTCTCTGCACCAGCATGCTGACCTCACTTCCTTTGGGGCACTTGCTGAGCAGGTCCACCACTTGGTTGTGGCTCATGCTCTGGACGTTCCTCTTGTTCACCTCTACGATAATGTCCCCCTCCTTCAGGCCCCTGCAGCGGGGGTAGTCCACTATCTGTTTGACCCTCTGTCCTCCCCCTGCAGGGCTGTCTGCGATGGTGAACCCAAAGCCTTTGTCTCCCTTCTCCATGTGCACTGTGATCAGCTCTGGCTGCGTCGCTATAGATGACGCCAGCGTCACAGAGTCGCTGAGGTAACCGTGCGAGCTGTTGGACGCCACCTCGGCGGAGGAGGGACTGTGTGGTCTCGACTCCCTCATGCCATTAACGGGGCCCCCAGTATGGCTGCCGTGGCTGGACGGGGAGTCGTAGCTATCCTGGCCATTGACGATGATGGGCTCCTTGTCCACAATGGCCACGGAGGTCACCATGCTGGTGTTGGGGTCGTCGGGGTCAAAAGGAAGTGGGTAGCCGCGGCACAGCTCCAGGTTGACCATGGAGCCAATATGGATGGACTGGAAGACCTTCACCACCTGGGCGTGGGTGTAGCCTAGCACGCATGTGTCATTGACACTCACGATCACGTCACCTGAGGGGAAGAGAAGAAGAAATGAATGTCGGATAATTAGCTCCATGTCAAAAACTAAAATCTTGGAAGTAACAAACTGTAGAATGCCTACAGTACACTAAAAAACCTACACCAGTCAAGTGTCACCAATCCAAATCCTGGAGAGCACCAGATTCAGCTAATAAACCAATCAATCAACCTTGATTAGTCAATTGTTTTAGTGTGGGTTGGAACAAAAGCCTGCACACTCTGAGGCTCTTAAGGAGTTGGTGAACACCTCTTAATAGTGACAGGGACAGAAAGAGCGGCGGCCCACCTGTCTCCATCTTGCCGTCGAGGGCAGCAGGCCCGTCCAGAACCAGACTCTTGATCTGAAGAAACTCATCAGGCTCGTCGCCCCCGACAACGGTGAAGCCGAACCCCCGGTGGCTCTTCCTCAGTTTGGTGTTGATGAAGGTTCCCTTTAGCTCTGCTGGGTTCCGCGTGAAGAAGGGCTTCCCTCCTGTAAAAAACACACATACACACAAGCCTTACCCACCTTTCATAAGAACCCGTTGATCTCATGTGCAGTGCTAACCAAAGAAGGAGGGGATATCCTACACAGTCTTGGCTCTGGATCAGTGAGGGCTCTGTGAGAGATGTGTTGATGTGACAAGCTCCATGAATCATAAAGAGACTGATTATGATTGATAGATTAATTAGGCTAAGAGGGATTCAAAGAGCTAGGGGGTACCAGCCTGTCTGTGCCTGAGAATGGGGGTAATCCTATGGTAAATCCCCCAGACTGTGCCCCAGCCTCAGCCTGTGAGGCTGCTATCCCCTATGGAGAGCTACACTTTTGGGTAGAGAGGGAGAGGGGAGAGAGAGATGGAGAGGGGGAGAGAGAGGGAGAGAGGGAGGGGCAGAGAGCGGATGGGGCAGAGAGAGTGTGAGAGGCAGAGAGAGAGGAGATAGGGGTTGAGGGAGTAAATTGATGAAGGAACAGGAAACACATCCACTGTGTTGCAGATGGACATAAAACTAGGATATTAACCTGGCCAGGACTTACGTTTGGGCCCGATGAGGGGTGGCAGTGGGGGTCCAGCCTGGGGATCCCTGTAGGTCTCCTGGTGGTTGGCGGTATAGCTGGCCAGCGGGGCACCAGCCAGGGTGGCGTCCTCTATCCATTCTGGAACAACAAAGGGCATACTTCCTGTCTCTGGTGCCTGTACAGTTACACCGATTCCTTATGGTTCCCCACAATGGGTGGCTAGGAAACTACTGTACTGCATTGAGCCACAATGGCTGCCAATGAAAGTAATACCATGTAATCCAATCTCTGACAGATCTAAATGGCAGCCTCACTGTGTAATGTATCAGAGGCTTAAGTCTTCATTAATATTCTCAGTATTAAGATTCAATCAATGAAAGAGTAAAAGTCTTCACAGATATTGAGCGTACAGAGATATTGACCTTAAAGGAGGAAAAGTCAGCAAGTAATCAAGTCAGAAGCATATTTAGCTGAGCCTGCAGAAGGGGGATCAATAGCCTGGTCCCTAGTGGTGTGACCTGCATGTCTAGGGAAAATCTGAGTGACATCGTACATCTAATATAGAAAGAGGTAAACCCAGGGCACACTCAGACTTAAACCATTTGTCCTGAAAAACCTTTCACTGAGAGAGCAAGACCCAGAAAGAATTCAAATATAGGGATACATTTACATTGCGGTAAAACACTCTTCAATGTATAATTGTCAAACCCAAACTCACCTAGAACTGCACACTTCCAAAATTATTCACTTAAGCACAAATCCTTCGGAGAGAGAATCAGTGACACTTAAAATATTGCCAAATTAAACCAAAAAGACCTCTCTTCAAGGCCATTAAAATAAATCATAGGTATGCCTTTATGGTTTCTCAATAGCAAATCATAAATCGCCAGAAGCAGAGTAGAGCAGAGCAGAGCAGCAGGACAAAGAGACAGATAGGCACGATCACAGACATGAAGAAAGAAAGGAATGACGCCCGGCGGGGCTGGAAACGAACCTCGGATGTAGCGCTCACCTTCTGGTGGCTGCTGTTGCTCGAGCTGCTTCAGCCGCTTAGCCTCCAGTATAGGGTTCTCATACTGGGTCTTCCTGTTGATGTGACTGAGAGAGGGAGGAAGAGAGGGAGAGAAAAGGGGAGAATGAGACAGGAAGGGAGAGGGATAGAGAAAGATAATTGAGTCAGTGAAAAGTAGAGCGTAAGTAAGAAAAAGGGGGATAATAAAAGGAAAGAAATGAGATCAAAAAGAGAAAGAAAAAATAACAGAAGAAAGCCAAGGGGATCAGGGAAGGGATGGAGAATAAGGGATAAAGAAAGAGAAAGATTGAGTTACAGACAGGCCGGGATGAAAGAGTGAACACAACATACAGATAGACAAAGTCTCTGGTGGCCTATGCTCCAGGAGCCAAGTGCTCAAGTCACGGAAGTCAAGTCTGGTACAGACAATGCTCTGGTGGATCAGAGGAGACAGAGACAACGAGGCCTGAATATCAACAGCATCACACAATCACTGAGGAGCACTGCTTCAGGAGGTTAACACCACCACCACAACCACGTCATACCACAACCCGACAAGGAATTAAAGGAGCAGTACACCGTAAGGAAATTACACTTCAAACAGTATGGAAACATTATGCAATTATGCATTAAACAGGAAACAATAGGAATAATGTATATGGCAAAATCTCAGAAAACAAAACTGGGCATCTGCCTCGAAGGTATTGCTTTGAACAACAGCAAAACATATGCATGCATTGCTATTAATGCACAGCCCCAAGGGTCTCTCACTAGATGAGAAACCCTGTGTCTAAATCATCATGATGGCAACAAAATGGCCTATAATCCCCAAAACAGCCTGCATTTGATTGTTTTGCAATGTTCCAGGGCACTGCTCAGTGTTACATGCATTGTAAATGTACAGTACAGTGAGGTCATTTTAAATGCGACAGATGTGTGTGTGTGTGTGTGTGTGTGTGTGTGTGTGACTTACTCCACATAGTAAACACCATAGACTGGGTCATCTATTTTCTCCCAGCCTGTTGGCAGCTCTGGAAGAGAGGTAGAGAGAGGAGGAAACGGCACGTTATTAGAGATGGTGCTCATTGTTAAGACAGAAGGTCACTGAATACCTTTTCCTACTACACACAGCCTGTCAGTCACTGGGGAGTGAGCAGGACTCCAGAGGCTGTCTGGACCTGGCTCTTGGCTCCTGGCAGGACACGGCTGACATTTAACACATCAGATAGACACTACGGGGGGATTTGACCGATCATGATCAACACCAGACGCTCAGATGGCAAAGAGGAGCTGGCAGTATGTGTGTGTGGTGGTCTAAATGTCAATTTTGGTTTAAAAATGTGTTGTTTAAATACGTCACGTGAAGATATCTTTTCTTATTGTTCATGGCAGTAATGGAATCTGATGTACAACGTTGACAGACATCGCTGATGTAGGCGGTGTGTATATAATTGTATTCAATGTTGTCCTTGTTTTATCACTGTCCGTCGCATGGCATTGTAGAACTTCACGAACTCGATCGTATTTATTCACCGCGGTCAAATTCATTAATGATGAGTTGTGTGAGAGGATGTTTTTAATTTTGTGTGTAACCAGGGACATGTATATCTTCCATGACATTGATGCTGAGAATGAACGCCATAAAATGAGACCAATTAAATCAAGACTTTTTAGATAGAGACATGCATTAGTCATCTGTGAAGGATGCTACATTGATACAGTCTAAGTATGTCTCAGTACGACAGAGCAACTCATTATCTCTCCATACAGAGTAGTGTGATTAAAACAGCAGAGATGGAGTTAGCCAGCTACTGTACCAATGGCTATAGGGAAACGCCAGAGTGCTGTAATTGGTTACAAACAGATGTGTATAACTGAGTCCTCCGCTGTACAGTATCAGACCTGCATCTCATTAGCCTCAGCCTATTACCTCAGCCTATTACCTCAGCCTATTACCTCAGCCTATTACCTCAGCCTATTACCTCAGCCTATTACCTCAGCCTATTACCTCAGCCTATTACCTCAGCCTATTACCTCAGCCTATTACCTCAGCCTATTACCTCAGCCTATTACCTCAGCCTATTACCTCAGCCTATTACCTCAGCCTATTACCTCAGCCTATTACCTCAGCCTATTACCTCAGCCTATTACCTCAGCCTATTACCTCAGCCTATTACCTCAGCCTATTACCTCAGCCTATTACCTCAGCCTATTACCTCAGCCTATTACCTCAGCCTATTACCTCAGCCTATTACCTCAGCCTATTACCTCAGCCTATTACCTCAGCCTATTACCTCAGCCTATTACCTCAGCCTATTACCTCAGCCTATTACCTCAGCCTATTACCTCAGCCTATTACCTCAGCCTATATTCTGACGAGTGGGGGGGGGGGGTTGTGTTATGGTTGGAACATCCACAATACAGGGACTACGCTTTAATATTGTCCGATGTTCTAAAGGGGAGCATTATACTTTGAGCCAGCAGCACATCACTCACTGTAAATTAGAATCACTCTGTATTTCACACCAGAGTGTCTGTATTTTTTTTTTTATGTACTTTATTTATAGATTTTCAGATTTGAAAACAAAAAGAAAAACAGTACAACAAACCCAACCCCTCATTCACCCACCCACCCATACAGCCATCCCACCCATCCCTCCCATCCACCCACCCACCCACACAGCCATCCCACCCATCCCTCCCATCCACCCACCCACCCACACAGCCATCCCACCCATCCCTCCCATCCACCCACCCACCCATACAGCCATCCCACCCACCCCTCCCATCCACCCACCCATCCATACACCCATCCCTCCCATCCCATCCACCCATCCACCCACCCATACACCCATCCACCCACCCACCCACCCATCCCTCCCATCCCATCCACCCACCCACCCATCCCATCCACACAGCCATCCCACCCATCCCTCCCATCCACCCACCCACCCATACAGCCATCCCACCCATCCCATCCACCCACCAGTGGCAGTATTTCTAAAGGAGATCCTGCCTGTGTGTTATTATTGCTGGGTGCCAGAGCCATCACGTCACTGCTGGGCTTGCTGATACTGGGTGGGTGTAGTGGGATGAATCTGACACTTCAAAAAGAGCTCCCCTCTCCACGCACACTCCAGCTCAAGGGTGACTAAGGTGACAAATTGTCGATTAAACTTTTTGCATTCTGTCTTCCTGACTATTTGATTGCTCCTGAGCGAGGAGCTGCACTACAGGGGCCATACGTCTGCAGTCCTATACACAACTGGAGTAATTGCCTTTCATAATCAATACGTATTGACTGTGTTCATCCAATCTGAGCAATGGTATTAACAATGGCTGCTCCTAACTTGGCTGCTGTTCACCACATGGAGGAGGCTAAACACTGGTCTAGGATCAGTTCACCCTCACTTATCTCAGACCTAACCTTAAACCAGGGGTGTTTTCATGTCTCCCTAGCAATTAATTGATATCACTGATTTACCTGGTATTGCACACTCCTGGTTTCTCAGGTCTAATTCCATCTCTGATTAATAGAAAATAACAAACATCCTCAAATACTGATGACATTGGAGGATTGTGACTATTCACCCAAGTATTCCCCACTGAAATAGAATAGTGGGTAGTAGTTTTCTGAGCCCATCTCAGAGCCATGGCTGTTTAACAACCTCTAGTCACTACCCATCCCGCATGCGGATGCGTAATCATCGACTGACACGAATTAGCATAATGCAACGGACATAAATATTCCTAGAAAATATTCCTATTCATGAAAATCACAAATGAAATATATTGAGACACAGCTTAGCCTTTTGTTAATCACCCTGTCATCTCAGATTTTCAAAATATGCTTTATAGCCAAAGCTAGACACGCATTTGTGTAAGTTTATCGATAGCCTAGCATAGCATTTTGTCCAGCTTGCAGCAGGTAACTTGGTCACGGAAATCAGAAAAGCAATCAAATTAAATCGTTTACCTTTGATGAGCTTCAGATATTTTCAATTACGAGACTCCCAGTTAGATAGCAAATGTTCCTTTTTTCCAAAAATATTGTTTTTGTAGGCAAAATAGGTCCGTTTGTTCTTCACATTTGGCTGAGAAATCGCCAGGAAATTGCAGTCACGAAAACGCCGAAAAATATTCCAAATTAGCTCCATAATATCGACAGAAACATGGCAAACGTTGTTTATAATCAATACTCAAGGTGTTTTTCAAATATCTATTCGATAATATATCCGCCGGGACAATTCGTTTTTCAGTAGGACTGATTGGAATAATGGCTACCTCTGTATTTTACACGAGAGTCACTCTGGGAGCCATCAGGTGACCACTTACACAATGTATCCACTTATGGGTATTCTTCAACATAAATGCGTAAAACTACGTCACAATGCTGTAGACACCTTCGGGAATATGGAGAAAGAGTAATCTGGTTGATAGCCCATTCACTGCTCAATAGGGACGCATTGGAAAGCAGCGCTTCCAAAACATGAGGCACTTCCGGATTGGATTTTTCTCAGGCTTTCGCCTGCAACATCAGTTCTGTTATACTCACAGACAATATTTTTACAGTTTTGGAAACTTTAGAGTGTTTTCTATCCTAAGCTGTCAATTATATGCATATTCTAGCATCTTGTCCTGACAAAATATCCCGTTTACTACGGGAACGTTATTTTTCCAAAAATGAAAATACTGCCCCCTAGTCACAAAATTAAAGCCCCCATCTGGCTCCAGAGACTGATGCACCAGCAGACAGTGGTGGATAAAGTGCTCTTTGCCAGCCCAGTTTGCTAGCCCAGTTTAATAGCCCAGTTTGCTAGCCCAGTTATAATATGAGCCCCAGTGGATGGAATGATGGGGCTTGAGAGTGAGAGGTCCATTTGACGAGAGGCCCATTAGGAAATGATCATCAGGTCAACGTGCCTCTCGTCAATGGTTCTCTCTTTAATAGGGCACGCTGGCTTGCGGGCGTGTGGGTTAACCCTGCAAGAACTGCCCACTCAGCAGACACAAGTCAGCAAGCTCGCACACACACACATGCAAGCACACACAGACAATATATTACAATATATTATTAACCATTTGATTATCATGTTTCCACCCACTATGCAGAAAGGGAGAGATGTTATAAGCTGTAAGAAGCCAGGGTGACATTGTCACTGAAGCAGTACAGAAAGCATGTTATACAGTAGCCAGGTTTCCCAGAAGACACAGCAGGGGGAGGGGAGAAAAGGAAGAGGCCTACCAAGCTCACTGTCCAGCTCTTCTGTGTGTACCCCTTCTTCTCCAGGAGAAAGCCATCAGGCCAGGAGAGAGAGGGCGGAAGACCAAGTGTCAGGGGTGAAGAGACGGGGGAAAAAGGAGAGAGAGCAGGGAAAAGAAAGAGAGAGAGCACCAGAGGGTTAGAGGGATTCCAAGCCTCAAGCAAGCTAAGAGAGCAGCAAAATTTGGCTCCATACATTGTAAAAACATAATGTGTCTGGAATGGTTTGCTCCCGAGTTGCGCAGAAGTCTGAAGAACTGCATCGCAGTGCTAGAGGTGTCACTACAGACACTGGTTAGATTCCAGGCTGTATCACAACCGGCTGCGATTGGGAGTCCCATCGGGTGGCGCGCAACTGGCCCAGAGTCGTCCGGGTTAGGGTTTGGCTGGTGTAGACCATCATTGTAAGTAATAATTTGTTCTTAACTGACTTGCCTAGTTAATTAAAATTATAAATAAAAATCAAATAAATAATAAGCTAAATCCAAGCTAAATCTATACTAAAATCACTTCATGCATCCAGGTGCATTAAAGTGAAATAAATGTGTCATACCAGAGAGGCAGACATACATTATAATACTGAACTGAACATTTTAGGTTGGGGCGGGTGAAAACAGCTGCCACTAAATATGAATCATAGTTCATGCACCATATGCTTGACAATATGAATAATCTCTCCATCTATCCTGTGTCCTCATGCAGCAGTTTGAGAGGACAGAACTAATAGGAGCCATCTCATCAACAGAAGTACCTCAGAACGCATGTAGAGGACACATGGTGGGGAAGAGGAGGGGAGAGAGAGACAGGAGGGAGAGATAGGAGGGGAGATAGAGATGGGGAGATAGAGATGGGGAGATAAGAGGTGGGGAGAGGAGAGAAGGGGAGGGGAGAGGAGGGGAGAGAAGAGAGAGGAAGGAGGAGGGGAGAGAGATGGGAGGGGAGAGAGAGGAAGGAGGAGGGGAGAGATGACAAGAGAGAGAGGAAGGAGAGGAGGGAGTGGAGGGGAGAGAGAGGAAGGAGAGAGGAAGGAGAGGAGGGAGTGGAGGGGAGAGAGAGGAGGGGAGAGAGAGGAGGGAGAGAGAGGCAGATGAAGTGCTAGTGTTTTGAGTGGGTGGGTGGGTGGGCTTGTATTTGCTCCTCTACAGTTCAAGGTACATATTTGATTGATGCTAGATGATGCAAATAACCCAGTCAGTCCTTCAGGCTGCCAGGGCATCTTGCTCAGACGTTACCGCAGGCAGGCAGCACACGAGAGACCAGAATATTACTCTGTCTCATCTCATCTCACACTAAGGTGGCTCAAGTGTGCCATCTGCAGGCCACTCATGGAATCACAGATGTAACAGACAAGCATCTGATTTCACACACACAAAGAGCCTGTGGTGGACGTACCATCATCTTCACATTCTTCCAGAGGTTTGGGAGGCTTGTCCAGGCAGCGTGGGTCGATCCAGGAAGTGGTTTTTGTGTTGTGGCTATAGATAGACACACATGTTAGAATCACAGACAGAAACATTGTTCTGACTGGGAAGGCATCAAACACTCACTGTCTGAAAAAACACCCTCACTTCCATGGCTAAATATGATACACACTGTGAAGTAATCAGACTCAGTGTTAAAGGCAAGTGTCAAAGGTAGAAAGTGGCACAATATTTTCTTGAGAAGATTGTAATTTAAATACTATTATGGATGTTGGGTATAGAGCCATGTTATAGAGTGTGTTATGGGGTGTATCGTGTGCATAGGATACATACTCTATAAAGTAGAGCTCTCCGTTCTCGGTGTAGGCCATCTCCCAGTTGTCAGTTAGAGGTCCCAGGGGGTCCTCTTCTGTGGGAGGTTGGCTGAGGTGTATGTGTGTCTGCTGAGAGTCCTCCGTGGTGGATGACAATGTGTTGTTCACACCGTAGGACGGGGCGTTCTCACGCGGGGCGTATTGGTGCTCGTCAGGTTCACTCGAGTCTCCTGTGGGGGGAGGGTGGCGGGAAGGGGAAAACATGTGTAAACAAAATGCACAATGCCCACATTCTGTGGCAATGACACTATAGTTTGGTGGCCTTTCGGTTACAAGTCCAACGCTCTAACCACTAGGCTAACTGCCGCCCCAGGTATCAGGCTGAGTTTTGACAGATACAAATCTGTCGTTCTGCCCCTGAACAAGGCAGTTAACCCATTGTTCCTAGACCGTCATTGAAAATAAGAATTTGTTCTTAACAGACTTGCCTAGTTAAATAAAGGAATAAAAAAAATACATAATAAACATTTAAAAAAATCCTGTCTAGTAGTTTAGAGGTAAAGGGAATCTCTCTCCCTTTCACAAACACACACACTTGGCGAACACTTGACTACTGTTGTTGCTGACTGAGCGAGGCCCCTGATCTGACCTCTTGGGGAGAGTGATGATTAGATTAGTGCTCCTGTTCTCTCTGAGGACATCAAATCCTATTCACACCCCTGGCATCTGGCTAGGCTACAAATACTGGTAACAAATGAACTACTCTTGGTCCCACATCTGAAATCAATCCCACATCACCACAAATATTCTCAGACCTGAGTCATGCTGCATTGCTGAAGAGTAGGGGTCAGTTAATATGACCCAATCACAAATAAAATACCAATACCTAAATATACCAGGAAAGTGGAGGAGAATAGATTTTTTTGAAAGCACTGATATTCCAATACAAAAGAGAAAAACTAACAACGTAGTACTCTAATATGAAAATATGGAACATTACCAAACACAACAGTCACCAAACACCAATCAAAAAAACCAGCAATCACAACATGTAAAAACCAGCAATCACAATATGTAAAAAACAGCAATCACAACATGTAAAAAACCAGCAATCACAACATTTAAAAACCAGCCATCGCATATACGTGACTCATACATGTAGACCGACCTGTGTTCACGAGCCTAGTATTTCTAGAAAAATATTTTTTATCTATTGCAAATACAAAAGAAAACAGTGAGATGTTAGATGAAAACTGATATCAAGAACACACACACACAGAACAAAAAATAAAAACACTTCTACAACACAGTTCTACAAGTAAGAAAATGATCATGCTCCTGTTCACAAGTACATTGAGTGGATACATATTAATTCTCTCAAACAGCACATGTCAAATCATGTTGTATTAGTGACCATTAACAACTTAATTCAGACAGAAACAGACAGAAAGCCACCATACTGGCATCAAACATGAAAGGTACACATTCTGCTATCGCAGCCAGGTGGCACTATTTTTTCTGCTCTCAGATATACAGTGGCGGATGTAGACTGAACAACCAACTAACCACTCACCAAACAAAGGACCACTTGTATCCTGCACTCTTTCCCATAGCCCAGCAGTCTCTCCCTCCCTCCCCCTCTCCCCTACCCCCGGTCTTCCTCCCATTCTCCTTTTCCCTCACCCACTCTCTAACAGTCTTTCACTCTCCCTCCTGTCTCTCTTACCTGTTAAACTACTGTTCATCTCCGGGAGTTCCTCGTCCTCCTCCAGGTCTACAGGCACTATTCCAGCATTTTGCATCTCATTGTAGGACTTGGTGCGTCGGGGAGTGGAGTGCTGGGAGCCCGGGAGGCTGTCTTGCAAAGCATCACTGGTAATCACTTTCCCACTAGGGGGCTGCCTTGGCGGCTTGGGTGTTCCATAATAGTTACCTAGGCAACAGGAGGACATTAGCATGTTTAGAAAAAAAGGAGGGAAGGAATAAAGAGGAAGGCGGGAGAAGAGGGGGGTATAATCACAGAGTCTTTGTATGCAGATGAGGGGACTAAGAAGGCATGACCACAGAGTTTGGGATTTGTAGTCTCGTGCATTCTATTGGAGGAAGTGAGGAGGCTGTTTGTTTCCTCTGGGTGAGTGGAGCATTGTCTAGGCCCACTGACCAAGCTACAGTGACAGAACAGCCACTTCATTAAATGTGCATGTGAATGAATGGTATTTATGCATGACATGTGTAATGCTCCACAGGTGTTGATTGCGATTCTTCACTATTAAAATATACACAATACTGAAAGTTGCTTGCGAACAATGGCAGACACCTTCCCCTTCTCTCACGTCTTCGACCCCTTTCACACCGAACATAATGCCAGGGTAATGATGACTTTATCCTGTGGGAATGGGATTATACACACAGGGTGTGAATCCCTTGTAGTCTTGACTACTAAATGCAGAAGCCTGTTAAATTAAAAAACTCCTAGTACACTCACCTCCAGAGATATACAGCACAATACACCCACATACAGTAAATACCAAAGTAAACAACTTGTCCAGGATTCAACTGATGACCTGCTGCAAATAGTTACCTTCATATGCTCCTATTTCCAGAAGGGTCCCACTCTGCTCCAAAGCCAGAAAGTCCTCCACAGGCAGGAAGTTGTAATCTATTCCAGGGACCTCTCCGTCACGTGGGGGGCGGGTTGTACCTGAGGAGCCAATAAGAGAGTGGAACGGGTCAGTCAACCAAGAAGATAAGACAATGTTAGGTGATGGTATGGCCAATATTAATGTAGCCTTCCACACAGGAAATGTGGCTAAAATTGGAGTGAGATTAACTCAGATATATGCTCCAATATAAAGCATGTTTAAAAAGTCAGTAGCTAGGTTTTCATCCAATTGACAATAGATTTTCATACGAATATTCTAAAATCCGAAATAAAAATGATGTGTCAATTTTTCCATCAGAGAAATGTTTCCATCATATCTCTGAATCCTGGCTTAGGAAGGCCACCAAAAACTGACATTTCCATCCCCAACTACAACATTTTCCACCAAGTTAAAACTGTTACAATCTACTGCAGAGAGTCTGCAGAGTTCTGTCATGCTATCCAGGTCTGTGCCCAAACAGTTCGAGCTTCAACCTTTCCAGAAAGAAGTCTCATTGTTGTCGCTTGTTATAGACCCACAGGACACCATATGTGAATTAATCGCTCCCCATTTATCTTCAGAGTTTGTACTGTTAGGCGACCCAAAATGGGATATGCAAAACACCCAGGCCGCCTGACAATCTTAGCTCGATGCCCTCAATCTTCAACAAATTATTATGGAACCGACCAGGTACAACCCCAAATCCATTAACACGGGCACCCTCATCCTGACCAACCAGCCCTCTAAATACTCCTTTGCAGTCTTCAACCAGGATCTCAGTGATCACTGCCTCATTGTCTGCGTCCATAATGGGTCCGCGGTCAAACGACCACTCCTCATCAATGTCCAACGCTCCCTATAACACATCAGCAAGAAGGCCTTTCTAATCGGCCTGGCCCGGGTATCCTGGAAGGATATTGACTTCATCCCGTCAGTAGAGGATGCCTGGTTATTCTTTAAAAGTGCTTTCCTCACCATCTTAAATAAGCATGCCCCATTCAAAAAATGTAGAACCTTGGTTAACTCCAAACCTGACTGCCCTTGATTAGCACAAAAACATCCTGTGGCGTACTGCATTAGCATTGAATAGCCCCCGCGACATGCAACTTTTCAGGGAAGTTAAGAACCAATATACACAGGCAAATAGGAAAGCAAAGACTAGCTCTTTCAAACGGAAATTTTCATCCTGTAGCACAAACTCAAATCATTTCGGGGACACTGTAAAATATATGGAGAATAAGAGCACCTCCTCCCAGCTGCCCACTGCACAGAGGCTAGGAAACACTGTCACCACCGAAAAATCTACAATAATCGAGAATTTCAATAAGCATTTCTCTACGGCTGGCCATGCTTTCTACCTGGCTACCCCTACCCCGGTCAACAGCTCTGCACCCCCCACAGCAACTTGCCCAAGCATCCCCCATTTCTCCTTCACCCAAATCCAGATAGCTGATGTTCTGAAAGAGCTAAAACATCTGGACCCCTACAAATCAGCTGGGCTAGACAATCTGGACCCTCTCCTTCTAAAATTATCCGCCACAATTGTTGCAACCCCTATTACTAGCCTGTGCAACCTCTCGTATCATCTGAGATCCCTAAAGATTGGTAAACAGCCGCAGTCATCCCCCTCTTCAAATGGGAGACACTCTAGACCGAACCTGTTACAGACCTATATCTATCCTGCCCTGCCTTTCCAAGGTCTTCAAACGCCAAGTTAATAAACAGATCACCGACCATTTTGAATCCCACCGTACCTTCTCCGCTGTGCAATCTGGTTTCCGAGCTGGTCATGGGTGCACCTCAGCCATGCTCAAGGTCCTAAAAGATATCATAACCTCCATTGATAAAAGACAATACTGTGCAGCCGTATTCTCGACCTGGCCAAGGCTTTCAACTCTGTCAATCGCCGTATTCTTATCGGCAGACTCAACAACCTTGGCTTCTCAAATGACTGCCTCGTCTGGTTCACCAACTACTTCTCAGACAGAGTTCAGTGTGTCTCTGGCAGACACAGGGTTCAATTCTCAGGCCGACTTCGTTCTCTGTATACATCAATGATGTCGCTCTTGCTGCTGGTGATTCTTTGATCCTCCTCTACGCAGACAACACCATTCTGTATACATCTGGCCCTTCTTTGGACACTATGTTAACAAACCTGCAAACGAGCATCAATGCCATACAACTCTCCTTCCGTGGCCTACAACTGCTCTTAAATGCAAGTAAAACTAAATGCATGCTCTTCAACCGATCGCTGCCTGCACCTGCCCGCCCGTCTAGCATCACTACTCTGGCTGGTTCTGAATTTGTGGACAATTACAAATACCTAGGTGTCTGGTTAAAAACTGTAAACTCTCCTTCCAGACTCACATTAAGCCTCTTCAATCCAAAATGTAATCTAGAATCAGGTTCGTATTTCACAACAAAGCATCCTTCACTCACGCTGCCAAACATACCCTCGTAAAACTGACTATCCTACCGATCCTTGACTTCGGCGATATCATTTACAAAATAACCTTCAACAGTCTACTCAGCAAACTGGATGCAGTCTATCACAGTGCCATCCGTTTTGTCACCAAAGCCTCATATACTACCCACCACTGCGACCTGTATGCTCTTGCTGGCTACTCAGCAAACTGGATGCAGTCTATCACAGTGCCATCCGTTTTGTCACCAAAGCCTCATATACTACCCACCACTGCGACCTGTATGCTCTTGCTGGCTGGCCCTCGCTTCATATTTGTCGCCAAACCCACTGGCTCCAGGTCATTTATAGATATTTTCTAGGTAAAGCCACACCTTATTTCAGCTCACTGGTCACCATAGCAGCACCCACCCATAGCACACACTCCAGCAGGTATATTTTGCTGGTCACCCCCCAATGCCAACTCCTCCTTTGGCCACCTTTCCTTCCAGTTCTCTGTTGCCAATAACTGGAAAGAATTGCAAAAATCACTGAAGCTGGAGACTCATGCCTCCCTCACTAACTTTAAGCATCAGCTGTCAGAGCAGCTTACAGATCATTGCACCAGTACATAACCCATCTGTAAATAGCCCACCCAACTACCTCATCCCCATGTTATCTTTTTTGTTTGCTCCTTTGCACCCCAGTATCTCTACTTGCACATTCATCTTCTGCACATCACTCCAGTGTTTAATTGCTAAATTGTAATTATTTCGCCACTATGGCCTATTTATTGACCTACCTCCCTAATCTTACTTAATTTCCACCACACTGAAGTACATCATAACTTATTTCATCTGTAGCCTAATAACCTGCATGATTTCCCGAGTCGTAGTGGAAGGACCACACAACATATCATCACGGGACTCCAAGTTTACGTTGATATGATGGTTATTATATCAATATTTGCGAAGAAAAGCGGTTCTACTGCCATTTCTCCTATAATTAATTTTACAGACACAAAAAGATCCCACCTAAAGTTTACTGACAAATGTGCTGTTTCCATCAGGCCTGTTGTGATTTTTTATTAGGCATGTACTTTACTCACATAAAAAGGTTGGATGGAAACCACAGGAGTTGAGGCACCTTAATTGGGGAGAACGGGTATGTGGTAATGACTGGAGCAGAGTCCGTGGAATGGTATCAAATACATCAAACATGGTTGCCAGGTGTTTGATACCATTCCATTTGCTCCTTTCCAGCCAATATTATGAGCCGTCCTCCCCTCAGCAGCCTCCACTGATGGAAACCTGGGTAGTGTCATGATTCACGCATGACACATAGTGACAAAATAATTAATTTAACAGTGACAATGACCACTTAAATTGGAGGACAAGTTAAAGATGAGTCTTGTTTATTTATGCATTCATTATGAGGTGCTGTGAGTCTGAGTAACACTACTGTGTGGTGAGTGGGGAAAGTGTGTGTGTGTGTCGATCAAATCAAATTTTATTGGTCGGGTACACCATTTTACATACATAATCCAAAAGTTTTCAGAAATAACAAGAAATTATGACATTTAACAGAGATTTATGCGAGGGGGACTGTTTGGCAATCAAAGCTGTGAACGGCTTTCCTGTGCGTGCTACTGTACATGTTATTGGATGCTGACGGGCCAGTTGGTGTAGTCAGTATTAAACAGCTCTATGGTGCGTTGGTGACAAGATTATATAACACTGCTATGTTAATTGACGACAGGATGGCAGAGCCAGTCAAACTCAACTCTCGCCCACTATCTCGCTCTTATATCGCTCCTTCTCTCCATCTCTCTCTGTTTCTGCCTTCTACTCTCCATTACTCTCCATAGCATCTCCCACCTGTAGCACACGCTCCAGCAGGTATATCTCTCTAGTCACCCCCAAAACCAATTCTTTCTTTGGCCGCCTCTCCTTCCAGTTCTCTGCTGCCAATGACTGGAACGAACTACAAAAAGCACTGAAACTGGAAACACTTATCTCCCTCACTAGCTTTAAGCACCAACTGTCAGAGCAGCTCACAGATTACTGCACCTGTACATAGCCCATCTATAATTTAGCCCAAACAACTACCTCTTTCCCTACTGTATTTAATTTATTTAGCTCCTTTGCACCCCATTATTTTTATTTCTACTTTGCACATTCTTCCATTGCAAATCTACCATTCCAGTGTTTTACTTGCTATATTGTATTTACTTTGCCACCATGGCCTTTTTTTGCCTTTACCTCCCTTATCTCACCTCATTTGCTCACATCGTATATAGACTTGTTTATACTGTATTATTGACTGTATGTTTGTTTTGCTCCATGTGTAACTCTGTGTCGTTGTATGTGTCGAACTGCTTTGCTTTATCTTGGCCAGGTCGCAATTGTAAATGAGAACTTGTTCTCAACTTGCCTACCTGGTTAAATAAAGGTGAAATAAACAAAATAAAATAAATGACCTAAACAATGTAGTTAAAATACTACTACGACTAAGATATTCTTCTCAAACCAATAATGATTGAGGTAATGCTTTGTCATGGTGGATTAATTAAAATACATATGCTTATGATATTTTCAAGATGTTTTATTTTTTTATACACATACCATCGGTCTACTCTACATGTTGCTTAGTACACTGTGGTGTCTTTACAAAGATGTCTGTCCACGAGGCAGCAGCTGCTTCCCCTTAAGCAATGGATTGGTAACCAAATCTCTCCTGTTTGTTCTCTTTCTCTTCAGTATGAGAGCAACAGCCTCCACTCCTCTATCGCCCCATCACTGAGCTGATGAGAATATGGCTGCTGGTCAAAAAAGCACGGGGAGCTGGGAGAAGGTGCTGGGAAATGCTCCTCACCGCAGCAGACATTTTAATGACAGCTGTCAAATCAGACCCGTGACGATAACTCACACACCCCACTGCCGTGGTCTCATCACACCACGGTCATATTCTCAATCACTTCTTCAATACCATCTCCCCTGTAGCCACCGCTACATAGGAGATGTGACTTAACAGCATTGAGTTCTGTGTTCTGTTTACAACACAGCTTGTGTACAACATCACTGCGATCATCGATTTAAAATCTCAGGCTGGTCATTGTTGTTCACAACTCCTCCACACTCAGTGCGGGGAAATATTGATGCGCAAGACAAACCCTCAAACAAAGCATGAACTTTATCAGAGAAACTTTGAAGCGTCTCCCATTGCCGACAATACATCTGTAGAGTGTTGATCTTGGTGGAGGCTTCCCCCAGGATGAGTGTTCTACTAAAAAAGCAGACTCAGTAGAGTGCTGTTGACTCATCCCACCAATCACACGGCTCCCCTCGGACACAAACAGGAAGTGTGGGTTGTTATCAGTATTTCCAGGTCAAAAAAGCCAGCCTCGGCCAGATTAGGACACTGTCATTCCTATTGTGTTAATGAATTCCCTGTCCCATACAAAAGCTCAATTGATGTCTGCTATGGGAGAGAGAGTCCTTCTCAAAGCTCCTCAGAGTATCACTTTAACGAGTAGCGCCACAGCACAGGCCTCATTCGTTCCAGCCTGACCTCACAAACCCAGAGGAACACAAGAGAGAGCACAGAAATAACCGTTACACAGTTAGCATAATCCACGCATCAAGACACAATAAAGCCTTTGAGATTAGATGCAAGCGTTAGCTAAACGTTAACTCATGGCTAGAAGTACTGTTGAGATATGTCGGTGCAATAAGATCATCAGTAAAACAGTAGAAGCTTGACTGATGATAAGGTTTTAAATACTGAGTAGCTGTCCACTCATAATGTACTATTTAGCATGGTAGCACAGTTATTTGTATGCTACAACATTAGAATGTTGTGTTAACCACTGCAGTGACATATATGTCCTCACAAACAACGTACACTGATGAACCTTTTGTGTATGGAGTAAGATAGTGAAAATCACACACCTAGGCCATCTATACATAAAAATGGAATTGCATTGAGTGTAGTGAGACATTCTGTTCTGTTGCTAAGGACAACCCTGGAATAACAGAATCACTCAGAAGCCAGCCTCAGTCTCCTCTGACATTGAGAGCTTTATTTCCTTATAATGTAGTTGGTACCATTTAAAGGCACAGACAAATGGAAGGCTACAGAGGCACGACATAGCAGGCCCATATAAGAAACCCTAAATCAAATCAAATCGTTATTGGTCATATACACATATTTAGCAGATGTTACTACGGGTGGAGCAAAATGCTTGTGTTCCTAGCTACAACAGTGCAGTAACATTTAACAATACACACAAATCTAAAATGTAAAATAATGGAATTAAGGAATATTAGGACGAGCAATGCCGAACTCCAGAGTATGTATGGCAGCTTCATTAATTAGTACCCGCAAAACACCCGTCTCAATGTCAACAGTGAAGAGGCGACTCCATGATGCTGGCCTTTCTAGGAGCGCGTCTCCTTCCTGATCAGTATGACGGCTGCATGGTCCCATGGTGTTCTTACATCAGCTGATATCTCAACGTGCTGTACACTTTCTTCAACACACTGTCTGTGTGGGTGGACCATTTCAGATTTGTCATTGAAGTGAAGCTTTTCACCTTCTCTGCGGCCCGTTGATGTGCTCCCTCTGCTGTCTCTTGAAATCCACCATCAGCTCCTTTGTTTTTTTTTGACATTGAGGTTATTTTCCTGGCACCACCCTACCAGGGCCCACACCTCTTCTCTCATCATTGTTGGTAATCAGGCCTACCACTGATGTGTTGTCTGCAAACTTGATGATTGAGTTGGAGACGTGCATGGCCACGCAGTCATGAATGAACAGGGAGTACAGAAGGGGGCTGAGCACGCACCCTTGTGGGGCCCCTGTGTTGAGGAGCAGTGTCGTAGAGGTGTTGTTGCCTACCTTCACCACCCGGGGGCGGCCCATCAAGAAGTCCAGGACTCAGTTGCACTGGGAGGGGTTCGGACGCAGGGCCCCGAGCTTAATGATGATCTTGGACGGTAGTATGGTGTTGAAGGCTGAGCTGTAGTCAATTAACAGCATTCTAATCGATTAATGTGAGAACACTGGGGAGAACCAAGCAGGCACACCACAACCACATACATACAGCAGTCCTTGTGTAATAATGTAAATATGGAGACCAGGAGGAAGAGGGGTGTCTGACCTGGTGATTGTTGTGTGAGGAGGAGCGAGAACCCTGATGAAGTGAACAGGAAAACAGGAGGAGACATGGTACAGTATGTTGTGTGACTCAGAGAGAGAAGGGCTTCAGGGAGAGTAGCAGGTCTAGTCTACTATGGTCTGCGTCACTCTCCTCACAGACACCATATACACTGCACTTGATTTCCTCACAGAACTGGAAAAGAGTCCGCTGTTTTTTTAGTCTATAAAACACAGACAGACAGAACCCATCAGTTTTTATCCATAACTGGGGGACATGACTAGGGATGCACCATATATATCAGCCTTCATATCTTGAGAGCGAGAAAGACAATTAGACATAACCAAATAACTTGACACATTGGGGGGGGGACAACAACCAAAAACAGAGAAAACTAGAATGCCATTTGGCCCTAAACTGAGAGTACACAGTGGCAGAATACCTGATCACTGTGACTTAGTCCAAACTTCAGAAAAGCTTGGACTACTAACAGACTCAGTGAGCATAGCCTTGCTATTGAGAGGCCAACGTAGGCAGACCTGGCTCTCAAGAGAAGAAGGCTATGTACTCACTGCCCACAAAATGAGGTGGAAACTGAGCTGCACTTCCTAACCTCCTGACAAATGTATGACCATAAAGACACATATTTCCCCCAGATTACACAGACCCACAAAGAATTTGAAAACAAATCAAATTTTGATCAACTCCCATATCTATTAGGAGAAATACCACAGTGTGCCATCACAGTAGCAATATTTGTGACTTGTTGCCACAAGAAAAGGGCAACCAGTGAAGAACAAACACCATTGTAAATACAACCCATATTTATTATGTATTTCTCCTTTTGTACTTTAACTATTTTCACATTCACACTATACATATCCATATGGCATTGGAAATGAACACTATTCCTTTGAAACGTTTGTGACTGTAATGTTTAATGTTAATTTTTAAATGAACTTGAAAAAAAATGTATTATCTATTTCACTTGCTTTGTAAAAATATATGTTTCCCATGCCAATATAACACTTTTGTGTCAGTTATATTTGACCGTGCATGGCCTCTCTGTAACTCCATGTGAACCGTTCCCCCCCCCTCCCTCCCTCCCTCCCTCCCTCCCTCCCTCCCGTGATCCTTCCATCCCAGCACATGCCCTGCTGCTCTCGGGTGACTGGGCCACCGGTTGACACAGGAGCACGACATGGTACACAGACCAGCCTGTAATGCTTCAAAGGTTAGCAGAGGAAACACTTATCACAATCAGCAGCCACACACACACACACACACACAAACCTGTAGCTTGCCTACTACTAAGGGGGAGGGGCTGTGGCCACCAAATGGCATTGTCCCGGTCCAAACAAGGAGTAACAATCTGCTAATGGGGCTTTATAAAGCAACCTCTCCCCAGCAATACACAGACACACACACCTGGATGTGTCCTCGGTCACTGTGAATGAGGTGTTCTCCTGCATCTCTCTTCTGTTCAGCATGAGTGTCCTGGTCTGACCTAATCAACCCCATAGCCAGTGACCTAAACCACATCCCCATGTGGCTGCAGCTGAAATTAGCAACATTACAACTAGTCCACAATCACCCCTGACCATGTCACAGCCATCATCATTGACCTGTTTTCACCCCCTATACATTGGTTATGTTTCCTCTACAATCACAAACAATACATCATCCCCTGGCCTGGCATGCAACCATGACTCCTGTTGTTGTGAGCTGGATGCTATAAGGGGGGGTGACATCAACGTGATAATTTAACCACAATCTATACATAGCCACCACCGTTCACCAGTTATAATTACCTTTAGAGTCACTGTAACCTAAGCTATCTACCTCAGAGACAATCAATAACCTACTGCCTACAGTCTTATCCCTGTCATCTCCAATGAAGTGCTAACCATCACACACAACCATGAGTCTATCCTTCTCGCCATCATTGACCATAGGTCCTTGTCTCAGATTGACACTTCTCCTCAGGGCCTCCTTCCCACCCAATAGATGAACGTGTGGGCAGGTGTGTGGTATAATACAGTGGAAGGGAAGGACTGAGCTGTTGATTCAGTTAGGACAGGCCTGACTGGTCTCACCTCCTGCCTTACAATCCCATTACCAATCCACCCTGGCCCGAGAGTGTGTTCACAGGAAGCCCTTTATTTCTGTGTCCCTCTGGCTGTGTCCCTCTGGCTGTGTCCCTCTGGCTGTGTCCCTCTGGCTGTGTCCCTCTGGCTGTGTCCCTCTGGCTGTGTCCCTCTGGCTGTGTCCCTCTGGCTGTGTCCCTCTGGCTGTGTCCCTCTGGCTGTGTCCCTCTGGCTGTGTCCCTCTGGCTGTGTCCCTCAGTGCTGCAGGAAACAACCCAGCAGCCTCCTGTAAACAGTCCTCTCTTCCTTTAAAGCACTACATCATGGATGCTTCCAGCCAACAAATCAGAAGGTGGGAATCTGTGCTGTATAGAGTGGAACAATCTCCTCCCATACTGTATATAAAATAAACAGTTTATCTTGTGCCTTGTCCAACTACATGGATCTTTTCAATGCCCTCAGTGATGGGGATTCGAGTCAACTAACCTCTGCCTTTTGGTCGTCACCGAACTGCTGCACTGGCAGACTAATCCAAGAGCCTAATGCATCTTTAATTGATGACAGACTATTTTAGGTAGCCTCTGCTCTCTCTTTGGCTGGCACAATTGACTCAGATATTTTCAACACTGACATTTGTGATGCTAGACCCTGACAGTAATATTTGATTTGAGTGCAAAATTGCAGGACAAAAAGACAGAAATGATTCTGACTCAATTACATAGCACTCTACATTCCCTTGGCCGATGAAGGACTGGCAAGGAGAAGATTACATTCAGATCACCCGCTTTTGGTTCAGGAGAGAGGACAGAAATATATAGAACCAGGGTAGAAAATAGCTCATCTCTGCACTGACAGAGATGGCACCACTGAGGCAAACACACACTGCTCTAAAATCAATCACGTTTTGAACATCACAGTTCCAAAATAGATCAGAAAGGCAAAAGGAGGTTGTGGAGGCACGCTGCTGCTCAAAATAGCTGTGTGTGAAAATCGGTTTATTTCCTCTCTACAGCTCCGTTCCCCAGAGCAGCAGAGCCCCCCCCCCCAGAGCCTGTGCTTGGATTTCAGCTACGACCTACATTCAGCCCTTCCCACAAGGGCAACACAGAGTTGGACTTCTTGGCCGACTTCTAAGCGACAGAACGGAGACAGTGAGCCACACTCCGCCATCACATTACTGACTGCATGTCTTCCTCCTTGATAATGAGATACAGAGCTGATTCAGAGTGTGGACATGATTTTGTTGCATGTATAGCTAACAACCTAGTGCCCAATGTTCAAGTCCTTAAACAGTCAACGTAAAAACGATGGTGTGTCATGCCCCCCAGAATTAGCTGCATACTGTTGCCTACATTTGAGCGGCCAAAATTGTTTTGTTTTGTCTGGGCTGAATCCTACCTAACAGACCATCTGTGGTGAGGCTACTGTAGCCCGCATTTCCATTTCCATGTAAAATGACCTATGTGCACCAACATGTGAATTTCATAGGTGCATGTCAAATTGGGTGTCAAATAAAATTAAGGCATATTTACATTTTTCAACCATTTTCCATCCAAAAAAGCAAAGGCTTTGATTTCAGAGGAAAAAGGGGTCTTAGAGAACATCTATCAGAAAAAGTCTTAAAATGTATAAAAAATACATCAACACACAATAATGTTGAAGTAAAGACCCCTGCCAACTAATATCACGTTTAGTTTTTAAATTTAAGAAACAATGCCTTTGAAATTACATTACCAAAACCCCACATATCTTTATAAGATATATTCTAATATCTCTCCCTCATGAGGAGGGAAGATAAAGTTCACAGGAGTAACAAGTAAAGGTAGTTCTAGGTATCAATTAGTTATAGTATTTTTACTGGTATACATTTATTTATTTTTTTATTAAAATTGGTAACGGAATTTCCAGAAAAGAAATTGCAAAACAAAATTTTTGCAATTGAATTGGCTACAATGGGAAATCATAGTAGTCACAAACCACAGTTGGGTTCACAAGTTTGGACAGTACAGCACAGCACATTAAAGAAAAGTAGAGTATTGTACAAGCGTTGCAGGTCCTAATCCAGGCACTTGTCCTCTCCTGCCTGGACTACTGCAACTCACTGTTGGCTGGACTTGCAACTTGTGCCATCAAACCCCTGCAATTATCCAGAATGCTGCTACAGCCCTCCTGGTTTTCAACCTTCCTAAGTTCTCTCATGTCACCCCGCTCCTCCACACACTCCACTGGCTTCCAGTACAAGACCATAGTGCTTACCTACAGAACAGCAAGATGGACTGCCCCTCCCTACCTTCAGGCTATGCTGAAACCCTTACATCACAACATGATCACTCCGTTCGGCCACCACAGGTCTGTTGGCCCTCCCACCCCTACAGGAAGCTAGGACAGCAGTGTCCCTACCTCTTCAAACAGTATCTTAAATAATCTTCCTCCTACCTCCACCACCTACCCCCAAAAAAGCAGCACACCCCCATCTCTGACTCTACTGATAGCTACGTTTAGGGAAAATGTACTTTCTATGCCTGTGATTGTCCCACCCAGCTATCTTAAGATGAAGATGAAGTCGCATTGGATAAGAGCGTCTGCTAAATGACAGTACTGTAAAGTAGAGTTCAGTGCAGTACACAGTAGAGCACACTAGAGTTGAGTACACAATAATGTACTGCATAGACCTATACTCTACTGTACTCTACTGTATTAAACTATACTGTACTGCAGTGTACTCTACTGAGCTCTACCGTGCTGTACTTTGATGTCCAAACTTGTGAAACTTAGACTGGTTGGTTCAGATTTGGTCTGATCCGGACCAACCAAATGTGGTCTTGTTTTGGGGGCGAAGCTCTTTAAAATAATAGCCAGTGTGTAGAATAATACCCATATATGCAAACGAGGATATTGCATATTTATACATTTAAGTACTTATTTAAGATACATCACCATGAAGATAATGACATACTGTACATATCCATGATTATGTATTTCTGTATAGTATAGATCAGGGACCCGTGATTAAATTCCGTTACAGTGGAATAGCCCACAGCTCGCTCTGTGTGCTGTGCTCCAGAGCCCAGGTCACAGCCATATTTGCTGACTTCCAGTGTTCACAGGACAAACTAGGAGGACGACCTCCCTCTCACCCCAGGGCTGTGCAGCCCTCTGGAGGAAGATCGCGGCGAGATCTCCCTGCTACTCCCTGACAGGAAGGAGACGTGACTATTTGACTGTAAAGCTCTTTCAAGACCCAAAGCGGAGGGGAGTTACATGCTAAAATAAAATGGGTGGAAAGCAGCAGTGTTTACACACTGAAGACACCAGGCTAGATGTAATTAATCACTAGAGTGGGAATGATATGGGAAGGACAGTGTGTGTGTGTGTGTGTGTGTGTGTGTGTGTGTGTGTGTGTGTGTGTGTGTGTGTGTGTGTGTGTGTGTGTGTGTGTGTGTGTGTGTGTGTGTGTGTGTGTGTGTGTGAGAGAGAGTATGCGGACATCAAACATAGGTGTTACCTGTCCGCTCCATGGTGTTTGTGGTACCTCCACTACTACCTGCAAAACAATATCCATTTACTCTACACAAATACATATGTTGTAAGGACATATCCAACTACTCTTCTGTCCTTCCCAGCAGACCTGCTTGTATTTGGGGTACTTGATTTATCTTAAGAGTTTTGCACTTTGCACTTTGTGTTTTGTACTGGGACAAACTAAAACCAAGCAAGTGAAATATTTGACATGAGAAATCAATTTATGACTGACTGACTTATTAAATTGAAATATGTTATTTGTTTTTGTCTCCCCCTCTGTGGATTATAGTTAAACTAGGTGTAATCTTGTTCCAGACATAACAGAGTAGCTAAAGAGATTCCTTACTTCCAGGTGACAACTCCCTACTTACTGCCAGATTGCTGTAACTGCATACAGTAAAGCTTTAGTACTCATAACAGTCAAAACCCAGGCACAGCAGCCAAGGCCTGAGCAGGTGTTTCACGTCCACCCAACATATACACATCTCATCATGTGTCATCCAGCTACTATGCTACAGGTATCAATAGACTATACTACCCTTGTCAAGTTCAAAACCCTTGTTTATCCAGCATGTGATAGTAACACTCCTGACCTGATACAGACAGGTTTTCTCCCTTTATTCAAACCTACTGCCCAAATATAGAACATTACTTATGTATGTATTCAACCAGATCAGTTCTCCTGTTGAAGGCCTATAGAAACAGTGGAGATATTGCTGCTAATCCACATTGCACATGTTGATGGAAGATGTTATTAGACGTCACCTGCCCCTCATCTCCCTCCCAATTTCTCATAATTTGACTAAATTTATTTCAATTATATTGTTGAAACAAAACAAAGAAGAGTCATTCATGCCCACTTTCCAATACTCATTGCAAGATGGCGCCGAAAACAATGGCGCAGAAGGGGCAGACGGAGCAACCTCCTGGTCAGGCACGGTAGACGTGCACATCACCCACCACACCCGAGTATACTACTCGCCAATGTCCAGTCTCTTGACAACAAGGTAGACGAAATTCGAGACAAGGGTTACCTTCCAGAGGGACATCAGAGATTGTAACATTCTCTGTTTCACGGAAACATGGCTCTCTCGGGATATATTGACGGAATTGTTTCAGCAATCGGGCTTCTCCATGCATCGCGCCCGAAAAACACTTCTCTGGGAAGAGGAAAGGTGGGGGTGTATGCTTCATGATCAATGACTCACAGTGTAATCATAACAACATACAGGAACTCAAGTCCTTCTGCTCACCCAACCTAGAATTCCTTACAATCAAATGCAGCCATTTTACCTACCAAGAGTATTCTCGTCAGTTATAGTCACAGCTGTGTACATTCCCCCTCAAGAAGACACCAAGATGGCCCTCAAGGAACTTCACTGGATATTTATTGTAGCTGGGGATTTTAACAAAGCAAATTTGAGAACAAGGCTACCTAAATTCTATCAGAATATTGATTGCACTACACGCATGGGTAATACACTCAATCACCGCCAATCTAACTTCCACGATTCATACAAAGCCCTCCCCGCCCTCCCTTTGGCAATTCTGACCATGATGCCATCTTGCTCCTACCGTCTAATAGGCAGTAACTCAAACAGGATGTACCAGTGACGAGAACAATTCAATGCTGGTCTGACCAATCAGAAGCCACGCTTCAAGATTGTTTTGATCACGCGGACTGGAATATGTTCCGGTCAGCCTCAGAGAATAACATCGACCTATACGCTGACTCTGTGAGTGAGTTAAAAAAGATGTGCATTGGAGATGTTTTACCCACTGTGACTACTAAAACCTACCCTAACCAGAAACCGTGGATGGATGGCAGCATTCGCGCAAAACTGAAAGCATGAACCACCACATTTAAGCATGGAAAACAGTCTGGGAAAATGGCTGAATATAAACAGTGTAGTTATTCCCTCCGCAAGGCAATCAAACAAGCAAAATGCCGGTACAGGGACAAGGTGGAGTTGCAATTTAACGGCTCAGACACGAGAAGTATGTGGCAGGGTCTACAGGAAATCATGGCATACTAAAAGAAAACCAGCCACGTCACGGACACTGACGTCACGCTTCCAGACAAACTAAACACCTTCCTTGCCCGCCTTTGAGGATAATACAGTGCCACCATCGTGGCCAACTAACAAGGTCTGCGCCCACCCCCTCTCCTTCTCCGTGGTTGATGTGAGTAAAACATTTAAATGTGTTAACCCTCGTTAGGCTGCTGGCCCAGACGGCATCCCTAGCCGTGTCCTCAGAGCATGCGCAGACCACCTGGCTGGTGTGTTTACAGATATTTTCAATCGCTCCCTATCCCAGTCTGTTGTCCCCACATGCTTCAAGATGGCACCCATTGTTCCTGTACCCAAGAAGGCAAAGATAACATATTCTCATTCACTCCTTCAGATTTGTGTGTATTAGGTAGTTGTTAGGGAATTGTTAGATTACTTGTTAGATATTACTGCACTGTCGGAACTAGAAGCACAAGCATTTCGCCAACAAGAAGCACAAGCATTAACATCTGCCAACCATGTGTATGTGACCAATAAAATGTGATTGGATTTGATCATTCCTATTTAGATACAGGCTAGGGCTATTTCGCAGTTGTTTGGTCATTCTGCTTCTAAAACTATAGCCTGCAGCATTCAAATGGAAAATGCTAACTAGCAGACAGCCCAGGCCATGAAGCCAGGATCATGTTAGTGGACACAGAACACAGCTAGGATTACCAATATGTATTTAAGGGCAGGTAAATAGCCTGCAAACACCTTCAAATCCACATTCTGTCCAAGACAGTACTACAGTCTGGTGTTAAGATACAAACAGAGCTCATTATTGCTGGTTGAGATGAAGATAGAAAATGGTCAGCGTGTATGACTTATTAGAAACCAGACGTTGGAGAAAAAGACAATGTGATATCCATGATAATGTTCCCATATGTGCAATGGTGAAAAGTAGGCCATCGTAAATCTGTTTGGCAATGATTCATTATTATAATTATTCTAATAATAGGGAACGCTATTCTTATTCTGCTGGTGTTCTGGCATTCTAGTCTTTCAGGACAGACGTTATTTGAAAGAGTGTAATAAACTAGTTCTTGGCTAAAGAGGAAACAAAGACAGCCCTTGCGAATGGCGAGACTCGCTAAAATTGTAGTTCATAATTTCATACAGCACTCAGATTTGAAAAAGGGAGTATTTTGTTTGTTACAGTGTAAAAGCCATAGGATAGATCATTGTGTTTGAGAAAATTCATTTGTGCAGATATAGATGTTTGTGCCGAGTTAGAAGGAAGCTGTTATCTGCAAAGCTTGATTACATTTTTCATGAGCGTGACCCAGTGGATATCACTGGAGGCTTGTGGTTCTCTCTCCCTCTATCTTCTCCTCTTCTTCTCTCCATCTATTTCTCTCTCAGCTTCTCTCTCCTTTCCTTCTGTGGCATCTCTCTCTACTTTCATTCCAGGTCCATCTTCTATCTATTTCTTTCTCTGTAATCTCAACATCCCTCCTCCTTCCTTCTTCACGTCTCTCTCCCCATATCTGCATTTTTCCCCCTCTCATCCCTCTATTGTCCCCATCTACTCTAATAGTGGACATTGATATAATAAAGCAGAACCCTAAGTCGACTGCAGTGTAGTCCATTCTTCAGTCACACACTTTATGCTAATGTGACCTCAAATTGGACAGCGGGCTATGAGGCTGCCTGAGTCTATTACTGTTTTTACATTTTGGTCAACACATATCCCTCTCCTGCCAAAACCCAAACTGCATCCATGTGTCTCTAAAATGTCAAAGCCCCAAGACTACCCCAAAACATTATATAATTCATTAAGAGAGCACTTCTGAAGAAACAATGATGCAAATCACTGATGTGGAACAATTAAAATGACAAAATAGTATTGGAGCCAAGGCAAGCCTATAATTACTGTTCTATAGCTGGGATTCAGGGAATGAGTCAGTTGCTTCTATTCAACCACTGATTACTAAGCAACTCTGTAGAACAAGGTTTGTTTGTTGTGTGGTCATTCTCAATGATAATAAACAGATGACTACGACTGTGTATGCAAGCATACAGTCGGAAGTTTACATACACCTTAGCCAAATACATTTAAACTCAGTTTCACAATTCCTGACATTTAATCGTAGTAAAACGTCCTTGTCTTAGGTCAGTTAGGATCACCACTTCATTTTAAGAATGTGAAATGTCAGAATAATAGTAGAGAGAATGATTTATTTCAGCTTATATTTCTTTCATCACATTCCCAGTTGGTCAGAAGTTTACATACACTCAATTAGTATTTGGTAACATTACCTTTAAAATGTTTAACTTGGGTGAAAATGTTTCAGGTAGCCTTCCACAAGCTTCCCACAATATGTTGGGTGAATTTTGGGCCATTCCTCCTGACAGGTCTGGTGTAACAGTCAGTTTTGAGGGCCTCCTTGCTCACACACGCCTTTTCAGTTCTGCCCACAAATTTTCTATAGGATTGAGGTCAGGGCATTGTGATGGCCACTCCAATACCTTGACTTTGTTGTCCTTAAGGTCATTGTCTATTTGGAAGATCCATTTGCGACCAAGCTTTAACTTCCTGACTATCTACATAATTTTCCATTCTCATGATGCCATCTATTTTGTGAACTGCACCAGTCTCTCCTGCAGCAAAGCACCCCCACAACATGATGCTGCCACCACCGTGCTTCACGGTTGGGATGGTGTTCTTCAGTTTGCAAGCCTCCCCCTTTTCCTCCAAACATATCGATGATCATTATGGCCAAACAGTTCTATTTTTGTTTCATCAGACCAGAGGTCTGCAGGCCCAGACGGCATCCACAGCCACGTCCTTCACAGCCGCGACCAACTGGCTGGTGTGTTTACAGACATATTCAATCAATCCTTATCCCAGTCTGCTGTTCTCACATGCTTCAAGAGGGCCACCATTGTTCCTGTTCCCAAGAAAGCTAAGTTAACTGAGCTAAACGACTATCACCCCGTAGCACTCACTTCTGTCATCATGAAGTGCTTTGAGAGACTAGTCAAGGACCATATCACCTCCACCCTACCTGACACCCTAGACCCACTCCAATTTGCTTACCGCCCCAATAGGTCCACAGACGACGCAATCGAAACCACACTGCACACTGCCCTAACCCATCTGAACAAGAGGAATACAAATGTGAGAATGCTGTTCATCGACTACAGCTCGGCATTTAACACCATAGTACAATCCAAACTCGTCATCAAGCTCGAGACCCTGGGTCTCGACCCCGCCCAGTGCAACTGGACTTCCTGACTGGCCGCCCCCAGGTGGTGAGGGTAGGTAACAACATCTCCACCCCGCTGATCCTCAACACTGGGGCCCCACAAGGGTGCGTTCTGAGCCCTCTCCTGTGCTCCCTGTTCACCCAAGACTGCGTGGCCATGCACACCTCCAACGCAATCATCAAGTTTGCGGACGACACTACAGTGGTAGGCTTGATTACCAACAACGACGAGACGGCCTACAGGGAGGAGGTGAGGGCCCTCGGAGTGTGGTGTCAGGAAAATAACCTCACACTCAACATCAACTAAACAAAGGAGATGATTGTGGACTTCCGGAAACAGCAGAGGGAGCACCCCCCTATCCACATCGACGGGACAGTAGTGGAGAGGGTAGTAAGTTTTGAGTTCCACGGCGTACACATCACGGACAAACTGAATTGGTTCACCCACACAGACCGCGTTGTGAAGAAGGCGCAGTAGCGCCTCAAAAGTCTTCAACAAACTTCTACAGATGCACGATCGAGAGCATCCTGTCGGGCTGCATCACCGCCTGGTACGGCAACTGCTCTGCCCACAACTGTAAGGCTCTCCAGAGGGTAGTGAGGTTTGAACAACGAATCACCGGGGGCAAACTACCTGCCCTCCAGGACACCTACACCACCCAAGCCACTGCCTGTTCACCCCGCTATCATTCAGAAGGCGAGGTCAGTACAGGTGCATCAAAGCAGGGACCGAGAGACTGAAAAACAGCTTCTATCTCAAGGCCATCAGACTGTTAAACAGCCACCACTAACATTGAGTGGCTGCTGCCAACATACTGACTCAACTCCAGCCACTTTAATAATAGAAATTGATGGGAATTAATGTAAAAATTTATCCCTAGCCACTTTAAACAATGCTACTTAATATAATGTTTACATACCCTACATTACTCATCTCATATGTACATGTATATACTGTACTCTATATCATCTACTGCATCTTGCCATCTTTATGCATAACATGTATCACTAGCCACTTTAAACTATGCCACTTTATGTTTATATACCCTACAATACTCATCTCATATGTATATACTGTACTCTATACCATCTAATGCATCTTGCCTATGCCGTTCTGTACCATCACTCATTCATATATCTTTATGTACATATTCTTTATCCCTTTACACTTGTGTGTATAAGGCAGTAGTTGTGGAATTGTTAGGTTAGATTACTCGTTGGTTATTACTGCATTGTCGGAACTAGAAGCACAAGCATTTCGCTACACTCGCATTAACATCTGCTAACCATGTGTATGTGACAAATAAAATTTGATTTGAACTATAGTTTGTTAACAAATAATGTGTGGAATAGTTGAAAAACGAGTTTTAATGACTCCAACCTAAGTGTATGTAAACTTCCGACTTCAACTGTATGTGTACAACAGGTATTTTCCTGATAAGCCATCATCAATCTATATACAGTAGTCCTGCACTGCAGCACAATGGATCCACTAAACAGTATAAACTTGTATGGATGTTGGTCAGGGTATTCTGCCTTAAACAGCCTAGCGTGGGTTAGAGTGAGTGTCTCTATTCTCAGTCTGTAGTCAGTGCACGTCTCACGTGAGAGGGGAGAGAGAGGTGAATCGGTGAGACACTGTGTCTATGTGCTGTGCACACTAACATCTCTCTTCCAGAGATGAATGGTCTAAAATGAGAGCGAACAGAGGGGTAATTACCTACAGAAGACCTGTTAAGTCAACTGCATAGTGATGCTTCTGTCCATGGCAAGAAGAACGTGACGGGAGACAGGAAATTCATTTAAGATTCACCATATTCCCGTCAAGCTACAATTCTGAGTTTGTGTTTCAGCACAATAGCAGCAACGCCACTTGATTTGGTACAAAGCTGCCTTGCCGATGTTGACTTCCATGAAAGAAGATGTGCATTCCTTTTGGGTTTCCCTCTGTCTATATGTCCGTCTGCCTGTCCGTCTGCCTGTCTACAGTCTTGACATATTATTGTCTCAAACCAGCGACCTCACCCAAACATCTGCCGCTTTAACCTGGCAATGTCAAAGGAGAGGAACTGATGTCCTCTTCTCCCCTCCACACACAGATACATAATGTAACACAACCTAATCTTCAGCAAACAAAACAAAGATATCACCCACTGACAATTGTACACTTGGCTAATCGAGTAGCATTTCTGATACCACACTAGTCTGTTTCGCATGACTGACTGAGGCATGTTTTCATGCAGGTTTTCCAGACAGCAAACAAAGAGGCGGCGAGCATATTCTCAGTACAGTAGCATAAGCATACACCTCCATCATGGCCTCCATCTTGGCCTGATCTAGCTGGCATGTTGGTGTGTGCATGCAGGGGAAGGGGTCACAGGGATGGGTGAAGACTGGGTTCAGTGCCCGTGCTCCCAATTCCATGAGGAACACAACCATCTGCCCCACCAATGGGTTAATCCATAGCACACAGGCCGTCCTTTCCAGCATTTTCCACTCCACATATTCCCTTGCGGGTCAGGGGTCGCATTCCGAGCCCAGGCACCACTGGACTGAACAGACTACCCCCACCCCCATTTTAGGAGGAAGAGGTCGACAGGCTTTGTTATGGCTTTTGATTGATTGGCAACATTGATCAGAGAGGTTTTATGGAGAGGCTGTTGTTTTCACAATGCTGGCTGAAAGAGGCTCATGGTGAGGAGAGAGAGACAGGAACACACACACAGAATGAGATCAAAACAGGCCTTTCCCTCAACCTGTGACATGCTCCATTTTCCTCTGCAAAGCCTGTTTTCAGCACTAAATTATTTGAACAGAGGGGGAAGCATCAGGGAGGGGGGATTAAAATAAGAAAAATCTGAGGGCCACTGAGACTAAATTACCCAGAAACCTGCCTAAAATACCACAACCAAGATGGTTATTTCTTTCAGCTGTAAAAGCTCCTTCACCGAAGGCTAGCACGACGGCAGAGGGTAAGAGAGAGAAAGGCTTTAAAACAATCAATTTACAGAGGGATGGCGAGAGAGCGCCAGGGGGTGGAGGGGAGGAGCAGACAGAGAGATGGATCGAGGGAGAGAGAAAGGGAAAGAGAGAGAGAGGGAGACAGCAAGGGGGACAGGAGGAGAGGAGAGGGGGTAAACTAGTATCCTGGAAACCCTGCTGCTAGCCAGCTCTGGTGCAGGCATGTCAACAGATCACAGCTTAATAATAGAGCCCCCGTCACAGAGCACTGCTGTCTCCGCCAGACACACACGCACAAGACACAGACAGCTTCCGTTTGACCAAAACACATCAGCTGACATGTCTGCCAGCGATCTGCCTCTGTCTCATATACTGATATGTTCCGCCTGATGAACAGCAATCCCCCCCACTACCACACTCTCTTTATCTCTCCATTCCTTATTTCCCACCCCAACCATTAAATCCTTGAAGCCAAAGCCAAATAGTGAGCAAATACCTCTGCGCTGTGATTTCCTCAGCAAGTCCAGGGCTACACGACACACAGCAGAGAATCCAGTCAGGTAGGATGAAAAACCCCACAAAACAGATAGCTCTTTATCCACAGGGAGCGCATCAGACGCTCGCATCCAAGCTACTTCCTCCCCCAGTCTGTCTGTGATTCGCTGTCGATATCTGTCGGTCTGTCCCTCTGTCCGATGGGTTTTCCTGTTCCTGCCAGGCTGAGAGTCCAGGCTCAGCCAATGTGAGATATACACTCATACACACAAACACTTACAGTGCTGTGCTCCTCCGCTCTGCTCCTGTCTGACTGAACCAAACCAACATCTCCAGTCTCCCACATGCACCTACCCACCTCCTCTCAGTCTCTCGCTCTCTCACTTAGTCTCGCTTGCCCTCGCTCCCCCCTCCCTTTTTTCTCTCCCCCTCCGTAGCCTATATATCTCTCTATCACACACAGACGTTGTCACACATGGTTCCTCTGTTCTGACAAACAAGGCAGTCCCAGCAAGGGAGCCCATCCCCACACATCATGTGACCCCCGCAATCAACACTACCAAAGGCAAGCACGGGGCAGGGATGGACGGAGCTGGTCAACTGGGGCTGGGCTGCTCAGGCTAGAAGGATGGGGCTTGGTCTGGACAAAAGGCTGGGGATGGGGTGGAATAGGCTTAGATTAGGGACTGAATGAGATGTGGCATGTAGAGTGTGGGTGCATGAATATACACTGAGTATACAAAACACAGCTCCTTCCATACAATAGACCAGCCAGGGGAATCCAGGTGAAAGCTATGATCCCCTATATTAAATCCACTTCAATCAGTGTAGATGAAGGGGAGGAGAGGATAAAGAAGGATTCTTAAGCTTTGGATTGTGTGTGTGCCATTCAGATGGTTAATTGGTAAGACAAAAGATTTAACTGCCTTTGAACGGGGTATGGTAGTAGGTGCCAGGTGCATCGGTTTGAGTGTGTCAAGAACTGCAACACTGTTGGGTTTTTCACGCTTAACAGATTCCCCTGTGCATCAAGAATGGTTCACCACCCAGCTAACTTGACAACCGTGGGAAGCATTGGAATCAACATGGGCCAGCATCCCTGTGGAACGCTTTCGACACCTTGTAGAGTCCATGCCCCTACGAATTGAGGCTGTTCGGAAGGCAAAGGGGGGGGGGGGGGGGGTTTCATCTATCCACATGTCTCCAGCCGAAACGGTTCGGAACAGTTTGTGCATATATTATGATGACATTGTGACGTTTTTGTTTGTTCTGGACTTCGGAAAGGTTTTTTTCAGCTGTTTGCCAAACACATTATTTTCTCTCAAGGCAAGCCGAAGTCATTAGCCAAAGTCTCCGCCCCCTCGTCCGCAACTGGTGAACAGTAGGGAGAGACAACTCCTGCGTGAGACGACTCATCCTTATGCACATTTCTTCACGTTAGAAATACCACACCAAACATCCTAGTCAGATGCAAAATACACGACTAAGGTCTCCCTAGTCAAAAATGTAAAAATTACTTTAATTATGACTATTTTGAGGAAGTGTATACTGGCTACGGTGTCTCAAAATGAGCTGAACTGAAGCATGCTGATGCCTTCAGGAGGGGTGATGGGAGAAAGGGCGTGGGGTAAAGAATCAGCCACGAGTTCCTGTTCCTTAACCCCTTGAGTCTCTGAGGCATACAAGTCTGACCACACTACAACTAACTCAATCAATACAGCATCTCCTAATGAACAATTATTTCTGTCCAAACTGACATTTTTTAAATAATAATAATACATTTTCTGGATGGAAAAAAAGTTTTCAGTGTAAACTTAAATAACTAAAACAAGATAAAGTATGTAGAAGAGATAATGGGCATACATATACATTTTTTTAAGATAAAATAAAAGTCTCAACAGTCAGAGTATATAAAATCCTAAACATTATGCATTCAGGAGTATTTTTGTCATGTATGGGGCACACATTGATTTTGTTATAATGTTTGAGTCACTCAGATAGCATAAACCATGGAAACACATGTAGAACTGCAGGAAATTAGCTTTAAACTGCAAATGTTTCTCTCAGCCTCATGGCAAAATGTGCAGAATGCATGAAATTTACTTTAAAAATGAAACATTTTATTTGAACCAAATGACAAAATGTATAGAACTGCAGGAAATTAGCTTAAAACAAATAACTTTTGTCACTGCAGTCAACATGAGGGCTTCAATAATTTTTGTAACCACTGGCCATGCCAATGGCCACGCCTCCACATCACCTATTTATTGTATTTCACCTTTATTTAACTAGGTAGGAAAGTTGAGAACAAGTTCTCATTGACAAATGCGACCTGGCCAAGATAAAGCAAAGCAGTTTGACACATTCAACAACACAGAGTTAGTTACACATGGAATAAACAAACATACAGTCAATAAAACAGTAGAAAAAGTCTATATACAGTGTGTGCAAATGAGGTAGGATAACGGAGGTATAAGGCAATAAATAGGCCATGGTGGCGAAGTAACTACAATATACCAATTAAACACTGGAATGGTTGATGTGCAGAAGATGAATGTGCAAGTAGATATACTGGGGTGCAAAGGAGCAAGATACATAAATAAATACAGTATGGGGATGGGGTAGTTGGTGGGGCTATTTACAGGTGGGCTATGTACAGGTGCAGTGATCTGTGAGTTTCTCTGACAGCTGGTGCTTAAAGCTAGTGACGGAGATATGAGTTTCCAGATTCAGTGATTTTTGCAGTTCGTTCCAGTCAATGGCAGCAGAGAACTGGAAGGAAAGGCAGCCAAAAGAAGAATTGGCTTTGGGGATGACCAGTGAGATATTCCTGCTGGAGCGCGTGCTACGGGTGGGTGCTGCTACGGTGACCAGTGAGCTGAGATAAGGCGGGGCTTTACCTATCAGAGACTTGTAGATGACCTGGAGCCAGTGGGTTTGGCGGCGAGTATGAAGCAAGGGCCAGCCAACGAGAGCGTACAGGTTGCAGTGGTCAGTAGTATATGGGGTAGTATGTGATGCTGGACGGGCGGGCAGGTGCGGGCAGCAATCGGTTGAATAGCATGCATTTAGTTTTACTTGCATTTAAGAGCAGTTGGAGGTCACAGAAGGAGAGTTGTATGGCATTGAAGCTCCATTTTGATCCAGATAAAAACCCTGAATAACCAGGAATGAGGGAAATGTTTGCCTACAGAAAAGCCACTTCATTTAGGAAATGGCTACATCCTTGACTATATTACAAAACAAATAAATGGCTGTGTTTATTTTTGATTTTATAAACATTATAACAAGACAAGATTCAAATCTCGATGTCCTCAGTCTCACCTTTTTCACTTTCACAGCAGAGGGAGCACTTTAGGCTTACATGAGTTCAGACAACAAACCCAACCTGACAAAGCAAACTCCTCAGAAAACAGGGCAGAAGTGTCTATGGGAATGTTAGATATCCCCTAGGTTGCACAGAGAGACAAGAAAGCTGCTATTTTGGGGGACAGACATGAATCATGTTACCCCCGCTGGATCGGTGCTTCAAAATGAGACCTTACCCAATGAGAAACTCTCTTACTTTAGATCAGCCAGCAGTTTAGGTTAGTCCATCTCTTTTATCATCAAAAGAACAAGAGGTCTGAGAACACTGAAAATATGCTTCCAGGCACTCAACACAGAAGCTACATAGGAAAATAATCACTAGCAGGATGAATTCACATCCTCACACACAACCTGTTAGTGTGTGTTTGCTGAAGGTGAGTGTGGAGGGGTTTGGGTATGTACCCCAGAGACTCCTCCCTTCATTGAATCCACAATGCCTTTCGTTGACTTAAACTAGTGATGATGTCAGCGTAATGACATTTCAAAAGACATTAAAAGCCCTTTATTCACCCCCCCCGCCCAAGATCCATCCATCCAAAAGCACCCCATCCCTCAAACCATTTTATATATATATTATTTTAATACAGTTTTTTATATAAAGTGGAAAAAAAGTATTTTTATTGAAATGTTTTATGAATATCGATAGCAACAACAGAATACAATTTGTGGAGTTTATTACACTCACTTTATCTCACATAGGCTTTGAAAAAGCACCCGCGAGTACCAGTCACGGCAAGTGGAGATGGCTGCTGGTAAGCTTCCTTGACGTTCATTTTTGCCAACACATGGCGAGCCTTTGTTTAACCAGCTTAACAGCTGCTATTAGTGAAAATGTGTTTGGAGTTAGTCTATTAGCTAGAAAGGTATGTTAAGGGATTACCTCTTCCAATTATATGGTGGAGAGGTCAAAATAATGGATCTAAATACCGAATCTATATATTTGAAAATGTTGATAGGGCCACTTCTTGTTGCCATTATTATTCACCATTTTTTGCTAACATATGATGGTGGTCCCTGGGTCGCCAGTTTGCCTGGGCGGGGGACCCTGGTCAAGAAATGGTTGAAGACCCCTGGATGACTACTAAAAAGAGGTAATAAACCTACTTTGTCTATGACTTGGAGGATATTGACATTGTTTTGCCCACCAGTAATATGCCTTTTGACGTTTGCCATGTTTTAGTGGCTGCCAAATAAAACTAAATGGTATTTCTCAAATGCGCCAAACACAACAGGTGTAGACTTTACTGTGAAATGCTTACTTACAATCCCTTTCCCAACAATGCAGAGTTGAAAAAAAAGGAAATCGTAACACAATACAATAAAAGACAACAGTACATACAAGTAGTATAGGTACCAAGTCAATTTGCAGGGGTACAAGGTAGTTGAGGTAATATATACACTACAGTTCAAAAGTTTGGGGTCACTTAGTTTTTCTTTCAAAAACAAGGACATTTACATTTTTTTGTCCACTAAAATAACATAAAATGTATCAGAAATAAAAACATTGTTAATGTTTTAAATGACTATTGTAGCTGGGAACAGCTGATTTTTAATGGAATATCTACAGAGGCCCATTATCAGCAACCGTCACTCCTGTGTTCCAAAGGCACGTTTTGTTAGTTAATCCAAGTTTATCATTTTAAAAAGGCTAATTGATCATTAGAAAACCCTTTTGTGATTATGTTAGCATAGCTGAAAATTGTTGTTCTGATTAAAGAAGGCCAGTATAATTGCTTCTTTAGACTAGTTGAGTATCTGGAGCATCAGCATTTGTGGGTTCGATTACAGGCTCAATATGGCCAGAAACAAAGCACATTCTTCTGAAACTGGTCAGTCTGTTCTTGTTCTGAGAAATTAAGGGTATTCCATTTGAGAAATTGCCAAGAAACTGAAGCTCTTGTATAACGCTGTGTACTACTCCCTTAACAGAACAGCGCAAACTGGCTCGAACCAGGATAGAAAGAGGAGTGGGAGGCCCCGGTGCACAACTGAGCAAAAGGACAAGTACATTAGAGTGTCTATTTTGAGAAACAGACACCTCACAAGTTCTCAACTGGCAGCTTCATTAAATAGTACCCGCAAAACACCAGTCTCAACAAACAGTGAAGAGGCGACTCCGGGATGCTGACCTTCTCGGCATGGAAAAGCCTTCATTTCTCAGAACAAGAATAGACTGAAGAGTTTCAGAAGAAAGAAATGTGGTCCTTTTGTCCAGGTGGGAAAGAGCAATGTGGAGTGTGATTGAGATGATGTCATCTGTGAATCTGTTGGGGCGGTATGCGAATTGGAGTGGGTCTAGGGTTTCCAGGATGATGGTGCTGATGTGAGCTATGACCAGACTTTCAAAGCACTTCATGGCTACAGATGTGAGTACCACGGGTCAGTAGTCATTTAGGCAGGTTACCTCTGCTTTTTGAGCACATGGACTATGGTGGTCTGCTTGGAACATGTAGGTATTAGACTAAATCAGGGAGAGGTTGAACATGTCCGTTAAGATACTTGCAAGTTGGTCCGCGCATGCTCTAAGTGCATGTCCTGGTAATCTGTCTGGCCCTGTGGCCTTGTAAATGTTGACCTGTTTCAAAGGTCTTGCTCACATCGGCTGCCAAAAGCATGATCACACAGTCTTCCGGAACAGCTGGTGCTCTCATGCATGCTTCAGTGTTGCTTGCCTCAAAGTGAGCATAAAAGGCATTTTGCCCATCTTGTAGACTCACGTCACTGGGCATCTCACGGCTAGGGTTCCCTTTGTAGTCTGTAATAGTTGCAAGCACTGCCACATTTGACGAGCGTCAGAGCCGGTGTAGTAGGATTCAATCTTAGTCCTATATTGACGCATTGCCTGTCTGTGCCACCAGTAAGTACAGATAGTAGTATAAATCCCCTGGCACAGTCCCCGCAGCCGGACAACTTTCTCTCGGTTTCTGGAAGGAAATGCTGTAGAAACGCTCAACCGGTGTCGCTCATTCAGCCGACAGAAATTTTCAACCGGTTTTCCCCATTAAGCAGTGAGTCGGAGTCAGAGGCCGAGTCTTCTCTGGTCTCTACTCCTCCCGTTACGGGGTCTGAGACGCCGAAGCTTCCCACCATTAGCTCTGACAAATTGAAAACTCTAGTCATTGGCGACTCCATTACCCGCAGTATTAGACTTAAAACGAATCATCCAGTGATCATACACTGTTTACCAGGGGGCAGGGCTACCGACGTTAAGGCTAATCTGAAGATGGTGCTGGCTAAAGGTAAAACTGGCGAGTGTAGAGAGTATAGAGATATTGTTATCCACGTCGGCACCAACAATGTTAGGATGAAACAGTCAGAGATCACTAAGCGCAACATAGCTTCTGCGTGTAAATCAGCTAGAAAGATGTGTCGGCATCAAGTAATTGTCTCTGGCCCCCTCCCAGTTAGGGGGAGGGATGAGCTCTACAGCAGAGTCTCACAACTCAATCGCTGGTTGAAAACTGTTTTCTGCCCCTCCCAAAAGATAGAATTTGTAGATAATTGGCCCTCTTTCTGGGACTCACCCACAAACAGGACCAAGCCTGACCTGCTGAGGAGTGACGGACTCCATCCCAGCTGGAGGGGTGCTCTCATCTTATCTACCAACATAGACAGGGCTCTAACTCCTCTAGCTCCACAATGAAATAGGGTGCAGGCCAGGCAGCAGGCTGTTAGCCAGCCTGCCAGCATAGTGGAGTCTGCCACTAGCACAGCTATCACCATTGAGACCGTGTCTGTGCCTCGACCTAGGTTGGGCAAAACTAAACATGGCGGTGTTTGCCTTAGCAATCTCACTAGGATGAAGACCACCTCCATTCCTGTCATTATTGAAAGAGATCATGATACCTCACATCTCAAAATAGGGCTACTTAATGTTAGATCCCTTACTTCAAAGGCAATTATAGTCAATGAACTAATCACTGATCATAATCTTGATGTGATTGGCCTGACTGAAACATGGCTTAAGCCTGATGAATTTACTGTGTTAAATGAGGCCTCACCTCCTGGCTACACTAGTGACCATATCGCCCGTGCATCCCGCAAAGGCGGAGGTGTTGCTAACATTTACGATAGCAAATTTCAATTTACAAAAAAAAAATGACGTTTTCGTCTTTTGAGCTTCTAGTCATGAAATCTACGCAGCCTACTCAATCAGTTTTTATAGCTACTGTTTACAGGCCTCCTGGGCCATATACAGCGTTCCTCACTGAGTTCCCTGAATTCCTATCGGACCTTGTAGTCATAGCAGATAACATTCTAATCTTTGGTGACTTTAATATTCACATGGAAAAGTCCACAGACCCACTCCAAAAGGCTTTCGGAGCCATCATCGACTCAGTGGGTTTTGTCCAACATGTCTCAGGACCCACTCACTGTCACAGTCATAAGCTGGACCTAGTTTTGTCCCATGGGATAATTGTTGTGGATCTTCATGTTTTTCCTCATAATCCTGGACTATCGGACCACCATTTTATTATGTTTGCAATTGCAACAAATAATCTGCTCAGACCCCAACCAAGGAACATCAAAAGTCGTGCTATAAATTCACAGACAACACAAAGATTCCTTGATGTCCTTCCAGATTCCCTCTGTCTACCCAAGGACGACAGAGGACAAAAATCAGTTAACCACCTAACTGAGGAACTCAATTTAACCTTGCGCAATACCCGAGATGCAGTTGCACCCCTAAAAACATTTCTCATAAGAAACTAGCTCCCTGGTACACAGAAAATACCTGACCTCTGAAGCAAGCTTCCAGAAAATTGGAACGGAAATGGCGCCACACCAAACTGGAAGTCTTCCGACTAGCCTGGAAAGACAGTACCGTGCAGTACCGAAGAGCCATTACTGCTGCTAGATCATCCTATTTTTCTAACTTAAATGAGTAAAATAAGAACAATCCGAAATTCCTTTTTGATACTGTCGCAAAGCTAACTAAAAAGCAGCATTCCCCAAGAGAGGATGACTTTCACTTTAGCAGTGATAAATTCATGAACTTCTTTGAGGAAAAGATTATGATTATTAGAAAGCAAATTACGGACTTTACGGACTCTTTAAATCTGCGTATTCCTTCAAAGCTCAGTTGTCATGAGTCTGCACAACTCTGCCAGGACCTAGGATCAAGAGAGACGCTCAAGTGTTTTAGTACTATATCTCTTGACACAATGATGAAAATAATCATGGCCTCTAAACCTTCAAGCTGCATACTGGACCCTATTCCAACTAAACTACTGAAAGAGCTACTTCCTGTGCTTGGCCCTCCTATGTTGAACATAATAAACTGCTCTCTATCCACCGGATGTGTACCAAACTCACTAAAAGTGGCAGTAATAAAGCCTCTCTTGAAAAAGCCAAACCTTGACCCAGAAAATATAAGAAACTACATCGGCCTATATCGAATCTTCCATTCCTCTCAAAAATTTTAGAAAAGGCCTTCCTGAAGACAAACAATGTATACGAAATGCTTCAGTCTGGTTTTAGACCCCATCATAGCACTGAGACGGCACTTGTGAAGGTGGTAAATGACATCTTAATGGCATCGGACCGAGGCTCTGCATCTGTCCTCGTGCTCCTAGACCTTAGTGCTGCTTTTGATACCATCGATCACCACATTCTTTTGGAGAGATTGGAAACCCAAATTGGTCTACACGGACAAGTTCTGGCCTGGTTTAGATCTTATCTCTCGGAAAGATATCAGTTTGTCTCTGTGAATGGTTTGTCCTCTGACAAATCAACTGGTGTTCCTCAAGGTTCTGTTTTAGGACCACTATTGTTTTCACTATATATTTTACCTCTTGGGGATGTTATTCGAAAACATAATGTTAACTTTCACTTCTATGCGGATGACATACAGCTGTACATTTCAATGAAACATGGTGAAGCCCCAAAATTGCCCTTGCTAGAAGCATGTGTTTCAGACATAAGGAAGTGGATGGCTGCAAACGTTCTACTTTTAAACTCGGACAAAACAGAGATAATTGTTCTAGGTCCCAAGAAACAAAGATTCTGTTGAATCTGACAAATAATCTTAATGGTTGTACAGTCGTCTCAAATAAAACTGAAGGACCTTGGCGTTACTCTGGACCCTGATCTCTCTTTTGAAGAACATATCAAGACCATTTCAAGGACAGCTTTTTTTCCATCTACGTCCAAAAATGATGCAGAAAAATTAATCCATGCTTTTGTCACTTCTAGGTTAGACTACTGCAATGCTCTACTTTCCGGCTACCCGGAAAAAGCACTAAATAAACTTCAGATAGTGCTAAATACGGCTGCTAGAATCCTGACTGAAACCAAAAAATGTGATCATATTACTCCAGTGCTAGCCTCTCTACACTGGCGTCAGTCAAAGCAAGGGCTGATTTCAAGGTTTTACTGCTAACCTACAAAGCATTACATGGGCTTGCTCCTACCTATCTCTCTGATTTGGTCCTGCCGTACCATACCTACACGTACGCTACGGTCACAAGACGCAGTCCTCCTAATTGTCCCTAGAATTTCTAAGCAAACAGCTGGAGGCAGGGCTTTCTCCTATAGAGCTCCATTTTTATGGAACGGTCTGCCTACCCATGTGAGAGACGCAAACTCTGTCTCAACCTTTAAGTCTTTACTGAAGAATCATCTCTTCAGTGGGTCATATGATTGAGTGTAGTCTGGCCCAGGAGTGGGAAGGTGAACGGAAAGGCTCTGGAGCAACGAACCGCCCTTGCTGTCTCTGCCTGGCCGGTTCCACTCTTTCCACTGGGATTCTCTGCCTCTAACCCTATTACAGGGGCTGAGTCACTGGCTTACTGGGGCTCTCTCATGCCGTCCCTGGAAGGGGTGCGTCACCTGAGTGGGTTGATTCACTGATGTGGTCATCCTGTCTGGGTTGGCGCCCCCCCTTGGGTTGTGCCGTGGCGGAGATCTTTGTGGGCTATACTCAGCCTTGTCTCAGGATGGAAAGTTGGTGGTTGAAGATATCCCTCTAGTGGTGTGGGGGCTGTGCTTGGTAAAGTGGGTGGGGTTATATCCTTCCTGTTTGGCCCTGTCCGGGGGTGTCCTCGGATGGGGCCACAGTGTCTCCTGACCCCTCCTGTCTCAGCCTCCAGTATTTATGCTGCAGTAGTTTATGTGTCGGGGGGCTAGGGTCAGTTTGTTATATCTGGAGTACTTCTCCTGTCCTATTCGGTGTCCTGTGTGAATCTAAGTGTGCATTCTCTAATTCTCTCCTTCTCTCTTTCTTTTGCTCTCTCGGAGGACCTGAGCCCTAGGACCATGCCCCAGGACTACCTGACATGATGACTCCTTGCTGTCCCCAGTCCACCTGGCCGTGCTGCTGCTCCAGTTTCAACTGTTCTGCCTTATTATTATTCGACCATGCTGGTCATTTATGAACATTTGAACATCTTGGCCATGTTCTGTTATAATCTCCACCCAGCACAGCCAGAAGAGGACTGGCCACCCCACATAGCCTGGTTCCTCTCTTTCTTTCTTCCTAGGTTTTGGACCATGCCCCAGGACTACCTGACATGATGACACCTTTGTCCCCAGTCCACCTGGCCGTGCTTCTTCACACCTGCATTGCTTGCATTTATGTTTGGGGTTTTTAGGCTGGGTTTCTGTACAGCACTTTGAGCCTTTCAGGGAGTTTTTCCTAACCGTGCTTCTAAACCTGCATTTTGATTTTGGGGTTTGGATGGTTTGTCTGAGAGCATGATGTACGGGCTATTTCTTATAAGCCACCGGATTAGTGTCCTGCACCATGAAAGCGGCAGCTCGCCTTTGGCTCATTGCGGATGTTACTTCTAATCCCTGGCTTTTGGTTGGGATATGTACGTACATATCACATATTCCAACCAGTCACTGTGGGGATGACGTTGTTGATGCACTTATTAATGAAGCTGGTGGCTGATGTGGTATACTCCTCAATGCCATCGGATGAATCAAGGAACATATTCCACTCTGTGCTAGCAAAACCGTCCCTTAGCTTAGCATCCACTTCATCGGACCACTTCTGTATTGAGCGTGGCATTAGTACTTCCGGATTGAGTTTTTGCTTGTAAGCAGGAATCAGGAGGACAGAGTAATGGTAAGATTTGCCAAATGGAGGGCTAGGGAGAACTTTGTATGCATCTGTGTGTGGAGTAAAGGTGATCTAGTTCTTTCACCTCTAGTCGCACGGTTGATATGCTGGTAGTAATGAGGGAAGATGGATTTGAGTTTTCCTGCATTAAAATCACCGGCCACCAGGAGTGCCGCCTCTGGGTGAGCATTTTCTTGTTTGCTCATTGTCCTATACAGGAGTTCAGTCTTAGTGCCAACATTAGTTCGTGGTGGTAAGCAGCCAACTACAAAAAATATTGCTGACAACTCTTGGTAAATAGTATGGCCTACAGCTTATCATGAGGTATTCTAACTCAGGCGAGCAGAACCTTGAGACTTTCTTAATATTAGAGCTTGTGCAGCAGCGTTGTTAAGAGTTTGCCCGATGCTGCCATTCTGTCCTGCCAATGCATATAAAAAACAGTTTGATTTATGATTTTCCATGTCATGATTCAGAGAAACATAGAATATGACAGTTCTTCGGATCACGTTGATAGGATAGTCTCAAACTTAGCTTAGCAAGTTTAGTCTTCAGTCACTGCATGTTTGCCAAAGGAACGGAAGGTAGAGGTGGTTTTCCACTCGCCGACGTAGTCCTGCCGGGCTCTATAACGACGCCTCTTCCTTCTTCGAGTGTTGGGGATTTGGGCCTGGTCCAGGATGAACAGAATGTCTTCCATCTCTGACTCATTGAAGTACCAATCCAAATCGAAGTTAGTGATTGCTGTTCTGATGTCCAGAAGCTCTTTTCAGTCATACAGTGGCTTGCGAAAGTATTCACCCCCGTTGGCATTTTTCCTATTTTGTTGCCTTACAACCTGGAATTAAAATAGATTTTTGGGTGGTTTGTATCATTTGATTACACAACATGCCTAACACTTTGAAGATGCAACATTTTTTTTATTGTGAAAAAAACAAGAAACAAGACAAAAGAAAACAGAAAACTTGAGCCTGCAAAACTATTCATCCCCCCAAAGTGAATACTTTGTAGAGCCACCTTTTGCAGCAATTCCAGCTGCAATTATCTTGGGGTATGTCTCTATAAACTTGGCACATCTAGCCACTGGGATTTTTGCCCATTCTTCAGGGCAAAACTGCTCCTTCTCCTTCAAGTTGGATGGGTTCCACTGGTGTATAGCAGTCTTCAAGTCATCCCACAGATTCTCAATTGGATTGAGGTCTGGGCTTTGACTAGGCCATTCCAGGACATTTAAATGTTTCCCTTTAAACCACTCGAGTGTTGCTTTAGCAGTATGCTTAGGGTTATTGTCCTGCTGGAAGGTGAACCTCCATCCCAGTCTCAAATCTCTTGAAGACTGAAACAGGTTTCACTCAATAATTTCCCTGTATTTAGAGCCATCCATCATTCCTTCAATTCTGACCAGTTTCCCAGTCCCTGCCAATGAAAAACATCCCCACAGCATGATGCTGCCACCACCATGCTTCACTGTGGGGATGTTGTTCTCTGGGTGATGAGAGGTGTTGGGTTTGCGCCAGACATGGTGTTTTTTCCTTGATGGGCAAAAAGCTCAATTTTAGTCTCATCTGACCAGAGTACCTTTTCCATATGTATGGGGAGTCTCCTACATGCCTTTTGGTGAACACCAAACGTGTTTGCTTATTTTTTGTATTTTTTAAGCAATGGCTTTTTTTCTGGCCACTCTTCCATAAAGCCCAGCTCTGTGGAGTGTACGGCTTAGTGGTCCTATGGACAGATACTCCAATCTCCGCTGTGGAGCTTTGCAGCTCCTTCAGAGTTATCTTTGGTCTCTTTGTTGCCTCTCTGATTAATGCCCTCCTTGCCTGGTCTGTGAGTTTTGGTGGGCAGCCCTCTATTGGCAGGTTTGTTGTGGTACCATATTCTTTCAATTATTTAATAATGGATTTAATGGTGCTCCGTGGGATGTTCAAAGTTTCTGATATTGTTTTATAACCCAACCCAGATCTGTACTTCTCCACAACTTTGTCCCTGACCTGTTTGGAGAGTTCCATTGGTCTTCATAGTGCTTGGTGGTGCCCCTTGCTTAGTGGTGTTGCAGACTCTGGGGCCTTTCAGAACAGGTGTATATATACTGAGATCATGTGATACTTAGATTGCACACAGGTGGACTTTATTTAACTAATTATGTGACTTCTGAAGGTAATTGGTTGCACCAGATCTCGTCAAAGGACACATATGGCTTCATAGCAAAGGGTCAGTGAATATTGATAGCTTGTTGGTTATAATTGTCAGAACTACCAAGATATTTTCACTTTTCCAAACCAAGTTATTCAATTTTTTGAGGTTATAATGGCTGGTTATAATGCAACAAAAAGGTGTCTAAGATGAACACCAATTTACCAGGGGTGTCCTAGCAAAATTGAATACATAAGTCACCTGCACCACTTTTCCGCAAGGCACAAAAGAGATAGTAGGAAATGAAGGCACTGTCGGAAATATTATGTACAAAAAAACTTCAGATCAACGGACACATATGGTCAGGAGCCCTTAAAACGGCTGCTATTCCCCCCAGCGCCATTATTAAGGTGTGTGTCACAAGGTGTGAGGAGGACATACCTAAGCATAGAACCAGAAAAACTGTTTCACATTTGAGTGTCCTTTGACTATACATGTGCGCTCTCATCTTGTCTTCTATGGGGTGGGGTAAGATGATGACTACTGGTTGAATAAAACACAAATGTTCTGTAATGAATCGTTTAAGCTCTGCTTTGACAGTGCTAAAATGCATGAGTATTTTACATGAGTAGGTATCAGTATGAAAAGGTACATACAGATACAAACCATCATAAAAATCTCTTAACATCACAAACACGCTTTGCAGCCCTTACAGGTGTCAGTCAGACTGGTGGATCAGATATACAAATACCAACTACCCAAAACCATGTACCTGTAGACATGCACACACATATACACACCATCAGCATAGCCTAGACAAAGAAACGGTCTGTAGGTTTTCAACAACGCAGCTACACACCACATACCTGGTTGTTTTCCCTCAGCCCAACTGATGCTTGACTATGTCAGTCTGTGGCTACAGACACAGTGGATACACAGCACTGAGAGTTTCCCTGCTAACCCCCAGCTAATGCTTAGACACAGTGAACAGTATGACATGCTACAGACCGCACCATCCTCCAGCCTGAAGGAAACAACCATACAAGGGAAAGAACAGGGTAAAGATGAAACTAGAGAACACCAATAACACCTCCCTGCCTATATACCCATCTAATGGTTTACAATGTGAAGCTCCCTTTCTGTAATCTGCAATGCAGAGAGAATACTCTGCTCTGTGCTCCATTGTTCAGGTGACATCTAGAGCTGATGCTAGGAGAATCTGCAGATACACTCATTCACCACACATCTACTCTACCATCATCCAATAGCTTTCTGGCACAAACAGAAACATCAAATCAAATTTTATTGGTCACATACACATGTTAGCAGAGGTTATTGCAAGTGTAGTGAAATTATTGTATACATATGCACAGACAGACAAACACTTACACAAGCTGACACATTAAAGAGAGAGGACAGTCTTCTGCCTGTGAAAAGCACAAGACAAAGTCCTACTGCGCCACATACAAACCAGGCAGGATAGAATTAGGCAGAGAAAAAGGGCTATTAGTGGTCCCCGATCTGTGCCTGTGTGCTAGATGTAGCTGAGCCTGCTTGCATGTCTGCCGATCTCCATCGTCCCTCTTCGCTTCTGTCCAACCCCGACCTATACACAAGCCATCCACCATGCTCCAGCATGGCAATACATCACACATACAAAAAAGAATAGCAGCAACAGCAGACAAATCAAAGCCCACTTGCCTTGATGCAGAGCGAGGGAGAGAGGAAGAGAGAGGTAGAGCGGTAGCCCATAGACTGCAGCAAGGATCCTGTTGATCTCTCTCTATGCAGGACAGGCAGGCAGGCTGAGGCACAAACACAGAGAGGAGAGCTCTGCTGCTGCCAAGACCATCACAGCGACGAGAGGAAAACAGCGGCGGAGAAGAGGGAGCAGCAGCTACAGCAGCGAAAAGAAGATTGGGAATGTAGAGCAGGAATGCAGAGCGGGTGAGGTGACCGCAGGGAAATCGACCAACGCCGGAAGATTGGAGAGGGAAAAGAGGGTAGCAAAGGGAGACAGAAGAGAGAGGAAAAGGGAGAGCGAGGAGAGCGAGATAGTAGTGGACTGTGGTAGTTGGAGATGGACTGTAGTGAGGCTAGTGTGAGAAGTCAACAGTGTGACAGGAGGAAAGGCAGAAGAAGGAGCCGGAGGCATCACGCTGCTCGTCTATGCTGTAGCTGATATTCCCCATCCATCGTCTATAGAATCTGTAGAAGGGCAGGCAGGGAGAACCGGTTGGCCGGGTCAATACCTGTCTACTAGGCACTGAGGACAGGCGACAATAACGTCACAGACAAACTCTGATGATATGAATGATGAAAGAGTGGAGTCAAGCATAGTCTCAGAGATGTTTGTGTGTGTATAAGAGAAGGGGAGTTTGAACTGCATGGTTTGAGCACCAGAGAGGGGAGGCTTGAGGAGGATTTCCCCAGTCAGTAGTATAGCACACTCCTCCATCTGTCACCTCCAGTTGCTTTCTGTCCATTAATCACAGCCTCCTCACACACGCCCTAGCTGACCCAAAGACACATCTATACCACCACACACTGAACTCCAGTCACAAGGGCCTGGAAGGGCAAGGGGAGAAACCAAACCACGGCCAAAAACATAACCAGTCCTGGTGCCCTTTCACCTCCTCTCTCTCTCTCCACATCTATACTGAGTCTATTTGTAAGAAATGAATCCAATTAATACATGTATTGTTATTACTACATATCATATTGTACACCTTCGGTGGTATGTTTCCTTCATTGGTTAACCATAATACCATTTATCAGGATGTCAATGGGAGTCGGAGTCAGGAGAGAAGAGCTAGGCCTTTGGTAATTAAAACGTCCACTATGACCAGACTAGCACAATCCAGGCCGGTCTGGCTGACATATGGCACACTGGGTAATTCCAATAAAGTCCTGAGGAAAAAGCCCCTGGAATACAGACAGCAATTTGCATGAGAGGGTCATGAATAAACTAATTGAAAATCCAATGATGAGAATCATTAGGAAAAAGCCCTGTCTGGAGTAGGCTAGAGGCCAATCAGGCCTCTCAATGCACACATTAAAGGATGTATCTGGGGCTTTAGAAAACATGCTTGGATAACAAGGCATTGAAGGAGAGGAATAGAATTAACAGTGTTGAAATGCCATACTAATCAAGGCCTTGATAATGTAGTAGACACATTGAATTGTGGGTTGGGTGAGGGGACTAAACGAATCTAGCCAATAAATAAAATACTGAATGTTTGGTATAACAAATAAACAAGGAATGCCATCCCATACATAAATGCCAAATGGCAGTCGCTGACTACTACACATCTATATGCTAAAAATAATCCATTCTATTCCCCTATGTTATGTGTATGACTGCACAGTCTCCTGGTCTCACCAGTTGATTGCTCTTCCTTTTCTGTCCGTCTGTCTGTCATGGCTAGCACATTAACACCAGGGAATTCCATCTCCAACATCAGAAGGATGATAATCGAAGCTGCTGCACAGGGATTGGTCCACACAGCTGGATTTAGGATCCAAATGGAAATGGGGAGAACAGGCGAGGGCATCCATCTATCTCTCTGGCCACAGAGAGGAGAGGAGGGAATATCCACAGAAAACAGGTCCAAATCCTTGGACATCATGTAATATACTGTATACCCGGAGAAGAAATAGGAGTGAAGATGGGCGTGAGGTTCTGATCAAGATGTAGTTTGTTTAATCACTGTGAATATTGATTGAGCAAAAGCCCCCAGGAATATCAAACATGGAAAGCGTTGGACCTTGTCACTCTAATCAAATAGTACTGGGAAAGGTAAATATCTGTCTGATTAAATGGATAAAGAGGATTGAGAGCATGGGCTTCATGGTCATCTGGTTCCACTCATCAGTGGGAGGAGGAAGCCATCTCCTCCCATCTGTGTGTTATCCAGTGCTCACGACTCGCATAGTATTCTGAGTATCTGTATCTCTGAGGGGCAAGAAGCTCCCTTAGAACCTGACAACCCATTTGACCATTCAGATGACACAGAGACATACGGGAACATGAGACCACCTATGTCCAGCGTGAAGCTTCACTAAACAGCACAGAGTCCTTGCAAAGCTACAAACCAAACCAGCACAGTAAACATAAGACATTAAAACAATAACACAAAGATTTGGAGGAAGAAGATGACGATGAGGAGGAGTAGAAAACAGAACTTAAAATATTGTGTGCTACTCACAAGGCACAGCATGGCGGTAGAGGTTGTCTCGAATGGTCTGCTGCAGTTCGTGGTCCGGAGAGGACTTCTGGAAGCGCTGGCTCAGATAGTGCTTCAGGTCCTTATTTAGCTTGGTTCCTGTAGGCAGCCAGACAAACAGGAAGACATGTGTTAACTACATCACAACACAACATGGACGCCCCGACTGTATATAACAGCAAATCCAAACATGGCTGCCTTGCATTTCGTGTGCACACCACTCTCACAGTCCATTTCATTACATCCATAGAAAGCAGGGGAGAACGAATGCCCCTCTCATTGAAGCCACAGCGGGTCAAGGCCGACCGCGGTACTGCAGACATTGTTTGCAGAAAACAGGAACCCTGATTATAGTGAATGGAAAAACTGCAATCTTCGTGGTACACTTTTGTGGAGCAGCTCAAACTAAGCAAGTTATGTCTCCATGAAATGCCATCTTAACCTACTTCATTTTGCTTCAATGCGCTATTGAGCCTTTACATAGGAAAGAATGTGATCTATGGCTTTGTCTATTCATATATACAGTCATTGATAGAAACACACCAGTCGGACATGAATAGGCATAATATAACTGAGAGACTCAGTTCTCCCTCCCTCCCTCCTCTGCAAACCTTCCCTTGTCACTTGGAGGGGTACCTGGCTAGCTCTCTCTCTCCCAGACTGTAGACAGTCAGTCCTGTAGTGACAGTGCTGCCTGGTGGCTCAGCCCCCTCCCACAGCTATGCCATCTGTCTCTCAGACACACAGTGGGAAAGGCTAACTGGTAGCCGCTAACACAGTGCTAGTGGCAGAGAGAGGAGCCAAACGCTTTCCTGTTGACACATCACACTGACTGGGAGAGCCCACGGTACATCAATGCCAGTCAGCACATTCTCACATGCAGGGTCATTTTCACACAACATTTACAGAGCCAGACTACTCTCTAAAAAATACGTTTATTACACACATACAAACATACAGTATATGCTAGGATTGTATCACCATATACATGCCAGTAATTATGCAATGGACCCACGTTTTCTAGAGTGCATTAATGTACAGGGTGGTGCAATAATGACCATCCTACCAATCCTCGACTTCGGCGATGTCATTTCCAAAATAGCATCCAATACCCTACTCAATAAATTGGATGCAGTCTATCACAGTGCCATCCGTTTTGTCACCAAAACCCCATATATTACCCACCACTGCGACCTGTACACTCTCATTGGTTGGCCCTCGCTTCATACTCGTCGCCAAACCCACTGGCTCCAGGTCATCTACAAGACCCTGCTAGGTACAGTTCCCCCTTATCTCAGCTCGCTGGTCACCATAGCAGCACCCACCTGAGCACGCGCTCCAGCAGGTATATCTCTCTGGTCACCCCCAAAACCAATTCTTCCTTTGGCCGCCTCTACTTCCAGTTCTCTGCTGCCAATGACTGGAATGAACTACAAAAATCTCTGAAATTGGAAACACTTATCTCCCTCACTAGCTTTAAGCACCAGCTGTCAGAGCACCTCACATATTACTGCACCTGTACATAGCCCATCTAGAATTTAGCCCAAACAACTACCTCTCCCCCTACTGTATTTATTTATTTAGCTCCTTTGCACCCCATTATTTCTCTCTACTTTGCACATTCTTCCACTGCAAATCAACCATTCCAGTGTTTTACTTGCTATATTGTATTTACTTTGCTACCATGGCCTTTTTTTGCCTTTACCTCCCTTATCTCACCTCACTTGCTCACATTGTATATAGACTTATTTTTCGACTGTATGTTTGTTTTACTCCATGTATAACTCTGTGTTGTTGTATGTGTCGAACTGCTTTGCTTTATCTTGGCCAGGTCGCAATTGTAAATGAGAACTTGTTCTCAACTTGCCTACCTGGTTAAATAAAGGTGAAATAAAAAAATAAAAAAATAAAAAATAATGATCCATTGAGCTCAATGACAAAAAATGAACATAAATTATCATATTTCTGTGCTTCTGTAATCTGTATGATATAACACCCCTCTGTGTGATTGACAGATACATTCAAACCACAATCTCTGAGCCAGGTTTCAGCCAACTCGGGCAAACAGTCTGCTGGTGAATTAAAAGCACCATATTGTGTTGTCATGGAAACAGTGTGTGTGTGTGTGCACCACTGTGTAGGACTACTCTGCTGGTAAATAAAGCCAGAGGCCTCTAATAAGATGATTGAGGCAGCTAGCCTTGCTAGAGCAGGCATACTAGTACACAGTTCTATGTGTAGTGCAATGCTCTCAGTCATCCTGTCATGTGAGGCCCTTCCTCACTGGATCTCCACTCCCACTGTGCCAGACCAGACAGAGACCTGTCAACAGTGCCTCCTCCACAGTGGAAAGTTAATGGCCATCCCTCAAACTCATTCTGTTCCTTTCCATCCTTCCTTTCCATCCTCTGGCATTTGAGCCATCCACTGGAATTGCTTTGAGATTTGTCTCTGGATGAATGATAACATTCTCACCATTTGAAAACCTCCTCCAGGTAGGTAGGTAGGTAGGTAGGTGTGTGTGTGGTGTGTGTGTGGTGTGTGGGTGTGTGTCATAAGCCTTCTATAAGAGTACATTCTGGCTTTCCCCTCTCCCATCCAGGCATGTCATTGTGTCTTAGTATTTACTATTTTATTAGGATCCCCATTAGCAACTGCTAAATTAGCAGCTACTCTTCCTGGGGTTCAAACTTAATGTCTTTATCCCTAAACAGTTTGCCAGCCATTATTCAGACCAATGGAGAGTCACGCACACCCTGGACAGTCCCAGCAGCAGTCTGACCTCCATGGCAGACCCCCACCATGGAGGCAAATCACCACCATCAGCCCTCCAAGATCTAACCAACAGGAGACATACTGGGGCTAGGAAGGAGAGGAGCGGAGGCTCGAGGGGTAAAGGTGGACAAGGCAGAAGGGGAGTTACTGTGAAACAGTGGGCAGATTAAAGATAGAATATTGAGTAATCCAGTAGTGCTGCAGTATGACAAGACTTGTAACAGAGGGATAAAAATGGTGATCTGTCTGGTGAATCACTGCCTCCAGTAACCTCCAGTAGCCATTACATAACAACTCATTGAATTCTGCATCTCCTGTCCTCTCGTAGGAGGGGACCGACAGTCTAATTTGATGGAGAAGATCCTTTAGAGTAAATACATTCTTTAAAAAATCCAATCAAATGTACGTCATATGCGCAAAATACAACAGGTGTAGACATTACAGTAAACAGCTTGCTCACAAGCAGTTTCCCAACAATACAGAGATAAATAATACTTTTTTTTAAAGACGTTATAAATAAAACACAAGAAATAAGCTATATACAAGGAGTAGCAATACCACATCAATGTGCAGGGATAAGTGGTAGTTGAGGTAAATACAGTATGTACATGTAGGCATGGGTAAAGTGACTAAGCATCAGGATATATAACAAGACAGGACTGAATGCTTGTGATGACACAGGCGCTTTAGACTGAAGTCTGATTTGCTAATTGTTACCTACTGTACAAGAAAAGGAAATCACTTAAAATCATGCCAAAAGCCCACAGAAGGGTCCTCCATACATCTTACTGCAGCACTCAGTGCACTGTGGTGTGCAAACACTAAGTGCTGACTGGAGATGATATCAAACAGTAAAACAGACAAACAGATACCCACTCAATATACTGTGTGCACGGAACACACACACACACCTCAATGAGTCATTGACCACAGATAGCCCCATGTGAGAAGAGAGGTAGCAACATCTCGAGTTAATCATTTGAACTACTTGAACTGAAATCAGTTTTATCTAATTTCTACCAGCATGTCAACCTGTGCAAGTAAAGGCAAGAAAAAAATCTAGATCACCTTTATTCCACACATAAAGCTCTCCCTGGCAAATCTGACCATAACCATCTTCCTGATTCCTGCCTACAAGCAAAAAGTCAAACAGGAAGTACCAGTGATGCGCTCAATACGGAAGTGGTCTGATGAAGTGGATGCTAAGCTCCAGAACTGTTTAGCTACCACAGACTGGAATATGTTCCAGGATTCATCCGATGGCTTTGAGGAATGTACCACATCAGTCACCAGCATCATTAATAAGTGCATCGACGACATCGTCCCCACAGTGACCGTACGTAAGTACATATCCCAACCAGAATACATGGATTAAAGGCAACATCCGCAATGAGCTGAAGGCTAGAGCTTCCGCTATCAAGGAGCAAAATCCCGCTATGCCCTCCAATGAACCATCAAACAGGCATAGCATCAATACAGTACTAAGATTGAATCCTACTACACCGGTTCGGAGGCTCGTCGAATGTGGCAGGGCTTGCAAACTATCACAGATTACAAAGGGAAACACTATCACAGATTACAAAGGGAAACCCAGCTGTGAGCCATCCAGTGACGTGAGCCTACCAGATGAGCTAAATACCTTCTATGCTCGCTGCGAGGCTAGCAACACAATCATGCATGAAAGAACAAGGTGTTCCAGACAACTGTGTGATCACGCACTCCATAAACGATGTGAGTAAAACCTTTAAACAGGTTAACATTAAGATGGATTAGCAGGACACGTACATGCGCTGACCAGCTGGCAAGTGTCTTCCCTGACATTTTCAACCTCTCCCTGACCCAGTCTTTAATACCAACATGTTATAAGCAGACCATCATAGTGCCTGTGTCCAAGAACACCAAGGTAACCTGTCTAAATGACTACCGCCCCATAGCACTCACATCTGTAGCCATTAAATACTTTGCAAGGCATGGCTCACATCAACAACATCATAACAGACATCCTGGACCCACTCCAATTCACATACAGCCCCAACAGATCCACAGATGACGCAATCTCTATTGCACTCCACACTGCCCTTTCACACCTGGAACACCTACGTGAAAATGCTCAACATTTAACACCATAGCGCCCTCCAAGCTCATCACTAAGCTAAGGACCCTGGAATTAAACAACTCCCTCTGCAACTGGATCCTGGAATTCCAGTCGAGCCACCCCCAAGTGGTGAGGATAGGTAACAACACATCTGACACAATGACCATCATCACAGGGGTCCCTCATGGGTGTGTGCTTTGTCCCCTCCTCTTCTCCCTGTTCACCCATGACTGCGTAGCTGCGCACAACTCCAAAATCATCATTAAGTTTGCCGACAACGCCACTGTGGTAGGCCTGATCACCGACGACGATGAGACGGCCATCAGGGAGGAGATCAGAGACCTGGCAGTGTGGTGACAGGACAGCAACCCTATTCCACCTCAGGAAGCTAAAAAGGTTTGCATGTGACCTCAGATCCTCAAAAAGTTCTACAGCTTCACCATTGAGAGCATCTTGACTGGCTGCATCACCCCTTGGTATGACAACTGCTTGGCCCTCCACCGCAAGGCACTACAGAGGGTAATGCTAACGGTCCAATTCATCGCTGGGCCTGAGCTCCCTGCCATCCAGGACCTATATACCAGGTGGTGTCAGAGGAAAGCACCATTTAAAAAAAAAAACTCCAGCCACCCAAGTCATAGACAGTTCTCTCTGCTACGGCACGGCAAGCGTACCGGTGAACCAACCAACCAAATCTTTCAGAGTATGTATCTCAGCTGGGAGGAACAGTCCATTGGCATCACTCCATTATAGGAGGACAGAACAGTCTGTGCAGAAGCATGACAAAAAGGGATTGGACAGCTGCCATGGCCTGCTAGGTAAGACCAGGCCAACCTGCTGTTAGCCTCTGTCTGACACCAAGCTGCTGCTACTGTACTGAGGATTCCACAACAGGGTCACTCACTTTGCTACTAGCTAGCATGCCAGTTGGCCTAATGGACTAGCTAGAAAGCTCCCACGTTCCACACCTTAATACTACACACCCTAACAACCCTGATATGGTCCCAGATATGATATGGTCCTTGGAGCTGTATCTAGGAGATACTCATCATCAATAAACTGTATTCATTACAAAACACAGTTTCAGGTCAGCAGGCCACCCCTATCCTCTCCTTAACTCCATAAAGTCCCAGGCTGCCAGGCCCAACAAATCACACCAGAGAGAAATAATCCCATTAACTGGTACTGAATGGATAGGAGCTACAGTCTGACTGTCCCTAAACACACAGTTACTGACTGAGACAGTAAGAGCCATGTAATCACTGTTCCCCTCTACTTCTTTGTGACTGCTGCTATTCTGACAATGGCTAAACTGAATCACAAACCACATGATATGACCCATCTTAAATATCTGACTAGGCTTTTCGTAAAGCACATACTGTAGGTCTGATGGTTTCCATCTGGCCTGCAGAGAGCTAGGGGTAGAGGTGGGGGAAATGGTGAGAGGCAACCATTGGTTCCCTCAAATCCCACCTCAAACAGATAATTAGTGAATACATTTCCTCCAAAAAGAGCCCACCTGGCAGAGATTTCAGTAAGCCCCCCGTCAGCAGGCAGACTTTTAGTATGGACACACAACTACACTATCCATTAGGGAGGGAGTGAGACAGAGAAACAGTCCTTTTCTACAAAGCTAATACCATTGGTGAGTGGCAACACTATAAAGGCTGGCCAGGACACATGCAGTAGAGATCAGCCTGCCAACTCTCCACACAGTGACTGCACCCGGAGTAAAGCTCTTCAGCCAGGCACAAAAAGACATGGCACCGCCATAGCCAAGGCAGTGGACTTCATCTGTTATTCACACATTGCAAAAATAATACCCCCAAACACTCACTCACTCAGCTGACTTTACTAGTTGAGCTGCAATGTGAAAAATTAAAGAACGGACAGATTAGTAAATTGCTGCAGTAATAAGTTTTGTTACACTTCTTCCTAGAAACAAAGAGCTTGATTATATATGTTTACATTTTTTATTTAACCTTTAATTAACTAGGCAAGTCAGTTAAGAACAAATTCTTATTTACAATGACGGCCTACCAAGGCCTCCTGAGGAGACGTGGGCTGGGATAAAAACAAAAGTTATACATTGGACAAAACACACATCACGACAAGAGAGACAACAAAACACGACATCAAGAGAGACCTATAAGACAACAACATAGCATGGCAGCAACACGTGACAACAGAGTCTGGTAGCAACACAACATGACAACAACATGGCAGCAGCACAACATGGTAGTGGCACAAAACATGGTACATTATTGGACACAACAACAGCACAAAGAGCAAGAGGGTAGAGACAATACATTGCATGAAGTTGCCACAACTGTCAGTAAGAGATTCAATGTTTGAGTCTTTGAATGAAGAGATGGAGATAAAACTGTCCAGTTTGAATGTTTTTTTGCAGCTCGGTCCAGTCGCAAGCGGCAGCAAACTGAAAAGAGGAGTGACACAGGTATATGTGTGCTTTGGGGACCTTTAACTGAATGTGACTGGCAGAACGGATGTTGTATGTGGAGCATGAGGGCTGCAGTAGGTATCTCAGATTGTGGGGAGTGAGGCCTAAGAGGGTTTTATAAATAAGCATCAACCAGTGTTTCTTGCGACGGGTATACAGACATGACCAGTTTATAGAGTGCAGTAGTGATGTGTCCTATAATGAGCATTGGTGGCAAATCTGATTGCCAAATGGTACAGAACATCATGCCGCTCGAGAGCACCCTTACCTGCCGATCTATAAATTACGTCTCCGTAATCTAGCATGGGTAGGATGGTCTTCTGAATCAGTTTCCCCTATTACGATAGGGGAAACCAAGTCTAGATTTAACCTTAGCCTGCAGCTTTGATATGTGCTGAGAGAAGGACAGTGTACTGACTAACCATACTCCCAAGTACTTTTATGAGGTGACTACCTCAAGCTCAAAACCCTCAGAAGTAGTAATCACACCGGTGGGGAGAGGGGCAACCTTCTTACCAAACCACATGCCTTTTGTTTTGGAGGTGTTCAGAACAAGGTTAAGAGCAGAGAAAGCTTGTTGGACACTAAGAAAGCTTTGTTGTTGAGCGTTTAACACAACATCTGGAAAGGGGCCAGCTGAGTATAAACTGTATCATCTGCATATAAATGGATGAGAGAGATTCCGCTATGTTGTTGATGTAAATTGAGAAGACCGTGGGGCCTAGGATCGAGCCTTGGGGTACTCCATTGGGGACAGGCAGTGGCTGAGACAGCAGATGTTCTGCCTTTATACACTGCACTCTGAGGTAGTTAGCAAACCGGGCCAAAGATCCCTCAGACACCAATACTCCATAGACAGCCCACAATAATCGAATGGTCTACTGCATCAAAAGCTTTGACCAAGTCAATAAAAATAGCAGGACAACATTGCTTAGAATCAAGGGCAATGGTGACATCATTGAGGACCTTTAAGGTTTCAGTGACACATCAATAACCTGAGCGGAAACCAGATTGCACACCAGAGAGAATACTATAGACATCAAGAAAGCCAGTCAGTTTATTATTGACAAGTTTTAACAACACTTTTGATAAACAGGGCAAAATAGAAATTGGCCTATAACAGTTAGGATCAGCTTGATCTCCCCCTTTAGATAAAGGACGCACCCTTTGGCTACCTTCCAAGCAATGGGAACCTCCGCAGAGAAGAGAGACCGGTTTAAAAGGTCAAAGATAGGCTTAGCGATGAGAGTGGCTGCAACCTTAAAGAAGGCTCCATTAGCACCTCTGACTCAGTGACCGCTTGCAGGGAGAAACTTTGTAACGGGGCAGGGGAAAAAGAGGGAGGACCATCGGGGATAGTTGCATTAAAAGGGGTGGGAGATGAGGAAATGTTGGATGGGCAAGGAGGCATGGCTGAGTCAAATAGGAATCCTGACTTAATGAAGTGGTGATTAAAAAAGCTAAGCCATATGCTTCTTATCAGTAACAACCACATTAACTTTAAGGGACAAGGGCAGCTGTGAGGAGGATGGTTTATTCTCCAGGTCTGTTTTCCAGAACTTCTTGGGGTTAGACCCACAGAGAGAAAACTGCTCCTTAAAGTAATTAACTTTGGCCTTCCGGATAGCCTGAGTGCACTTATTTCTCATTTGCCTGAACGAGAGCCAGTCAGTCTGAGTATGCGTATGCCGAGCCGTTCACCAAATGGAATTTCTGAGGTGGAGTAACTCTGCCAGCTTACGGTCTAACCAGGGGCTGAACCTGTTTTTCATTCTCATTTTCTTAAAATGGGGGTGTTTGTTAACAATACCACTGAAAATATCACAAAGAAGGACCAAGCGTCTTCAACAGAGGGGATCAAGCTGATTCTATACCAATTTACAGAAGCCAGGTCATGAAGGAAGGCTTGCTAATTAAAAATGTTTAACAACCGTCTATGACAAATCAGGACAGATCGTTTCACTGAGCAGCCATTACGAACACAGGCTGTAAAACCGTGATCACTAAGGTCAATACAGAAAACAGAAAACTGATATCAGGATTATTTGTGAGGATAACATCAAAAGAGAGTAGCCTTTTCTTGGTGTTTGGAGTCATACCTTGTGGGATTGGCAATAATCTGAGAAAGACTGAGGGATTCCCAATGCTTTATGACTTGTTCAGGTGGTTTAAGCTTGTCCCAGTTTAAAGTCACCTAGCAGGACAAATTCAGACTTAGTGTAATGGGCCAGGAGAGAGTATAGGGCATTTATGGTACAGGCAGGTGCTGATGCAACAGTCAACACAGAGCTATTTGAAGGTTTAATGCTTAAAACCAGCTAATCAAATTGTGAACCCACACTTTCAGTTGATCAATTTTAGGTAATACACTTCTAGAGTGCAGAAAACCCAGGCTTTTACGAGAGCAGACATCCAGTAAACTCTGTCATTAACTCATTGAGTTACTGACAAAGCCGAGAGACAGAACATTCCTCTGTCTTGTCTGGCTGAGCTGCCATGTACTGTTGTTAAAAGCAAAAATGGCTAACTATATCATGAAGAGTTCAGCATGTTGATCTCAGAATGTGTTCTGCTAAGGGTGTCCTCTGGACAGCCTATTAAAGCAGGGTTATTCATTAATAAATAGGAGCAGCAGTGGGATGGAGCTATCGGATATCATTTACCGCCATTGATTGTTACGGTTAGGATAAAGGGCAGGATAATCTGATCCTAGATATGTGCTTAGGGGGCGAGCATGTTAAATACTGTCCAGCCCAGCCTTCATTACCAGCTGCTGAAATCCCCCGTCGGCGTGAGTCTCTGCTGGGACCCCAAAGTATTTACTGCTATCTAATGAGAGAGAGGAGTTCTCATTACGCTAAAAGCATGGCCATCAGGGCTCCCAGTCAATAAACACTCTCCTGCTACTAACTAACCTCATAACTGCCTGTCAGTCACCACTCTGTCTGACAGAAAGAATATATGGTCTCAACTCTGACTGGCAAAACATGCATCAGACTTATTGAATTATTAACATAGTGATAAACACATTGTAAATAAGCGTAGTACTTGTTCTTTTCTTTCTCCCCCTTCCTCTCTGCCTGTCTCAGTCTCCCTCGCCGCCTCACTCCCTCCCCCCCTCCAGGCTCAACACTGCCCTCTGCATTCCTCTACATTAGGCTTCACTTGCGTTACTGCCGGGCCCAGTCGCCATGGCAACACCAGTGGTATTAGCATGGATACTGCAGTGGTGACAGACAGTGAGCCGGGTCTGCTGCCTCCAACTGGACCCCTGGTGAACTACACAAACACTACAGGCCACATCAGGGCTGCTGCAGCATTCCTGACACAAACAGTTCATCTAATGAGTTTATGATACACTTCTCAGTTGCACACTGCTACCACCACTGAAAATCAATAATTGTATAGCTGACCTAAAGCAACACACGAATGGACAATAACATCCAGCGTGTACAAAACATCCTAATATTGAGTTCATATACCTCCCCTTCATATACACTGATTGAAGTGGATTTAACAAGTGATATCAATAATGGATTATAGTTTTCACCTAGATTCACCTGGTCAGTCTCATGGAAATAGCAGGTGTTCCTAATGTGTTTTGTACACTCAGTGTAATATCATTGTCCATTCCACTAAATGTGTGTTCACAACCACACACCTCCTTCCACCAAGGGTATATTAACCCACTACAGTCGATTGACGCACTTGTGTGGCAGAGCTAGAGTGATGTTAGTCAAGAGACAAGAGAGACATCCCGAAAAGTAGTCTGTGTTTTTAAAATGTTTCTCAATGTTTCTATGGGCTATAGTAGTAAAGGCCAAAATCAATATTTTATCAAATAATTTTTCCATGTTTTTTTTAATACGTAAAGGGGTCCTAAAATTCAAAATCAAATAGCCCTATACTCATGCATTATATAAGGATCTAATGGATTCAGCTACGGAAACAATGTATTTTTATATACTACTTTATATTTTATCTGCAAATTGTTTTGTTCAACCAGGAAATCCCATTGAGATAAGCCATCTCTTTTTTCCAGAGAGACCTAAAGACCTGCCACTGAGGTATTCAAGGCAAAATATATAGCAAACAGAATAGCAGTCCTCCCAGAAGCCAGAAGTCATGGTATACACTGAAAAAACACAACAAATGACTGTTGATATACACAGCTGTATTATTGATAGGATTAGTTTACTCTGTTGGGGGAAACGTAGTTATAGAATTTCACCTCAAATCCAAGACCTGGGATGGAGGTGGAGAGAGAGAACGTTTCCATCGTTTCTAGTTTAGATGACTTATTGTTTAACTGACGTTATTGGCACACAACACAAGCCTTGGGTCGGCAGATGAGGAATGTTAAACATGACAGACCAGGCCATTGAAGAAGGAACCAACTGAATGAAAAACTAACACAAGCAGTCAGAAAATGGAAGTGTGTGACTGTGCATGGCTGTGGGTCCAGATTGCTTTATCGATCTCAGTCCTCCACACAGAAATATGCTTTCCAGGACTAATTTCAGCTATACGCCAAAGCTGCTCCCACAGATGTATCAATTTCCTGCTCTGATCCATGACTGGAGAGCAGCACTTGCTGAAGTATGCTTCTCAGATTCATTTGCTTTGTATGTCTATGAATGTATCTGTGCTTTGTGTGTGTGTGGAAGAGAGATAAATTAATCTGCATGATACTAAATCATTTAGTAAAGTATTTATATTGAAAAACTATTTCACCCCCCCACAACATTGCATACATTAATAGTACTAGAGCACTCAGCTCTGTGGCCAGCCTGGTAATCAACAGTAGAGAGCTGTAGCAGTCATTCCATGCCAGCATGGCCTGAAAATATTTGGGGTATCTCAGATTGTTCTGACAATTCTCGCTCAGAAACTTCATTGGGAGTAAGGATGTTTGATATGCTTTAAACAAAACAAAATCATCATGATGATAATGGCCATTTTAGACATATACTGTACATTCCTCATGTCAGACCCTATGATCTGTGAACCATACAGGATACAGACTACATCTTGGTGTAATTATAGTCTTTATAGTATGATCTAAAATATAGAGTATGTCTAGATTTCTGAAATCATTTGTTAAACTCTTGAAATCAGAGTTTAACTTGTCATTCAATACAAACACGTATACTTTTCTTTAGTGGGACAGAAAGGATGAATGGAAGGAATTAATTGGCTGGAACTGTACTGTGTTAACAAGGGGGATGTGAGAGACCAATGTCTTAGGTACATTATAGATTGATCGGTGGGTGGGGGTTTCTGGAGGTAATCAACTCTCCATCATTGAGCCCTCCTTACTGATAGGTCCTATTATGACCTAGTGGAGGCATTCTGCTACTCTGACTGGCTCACATATTTAAACCTTGCTACAGGAACCACAGCCAAGTCACAGACTCTCAGCACTTTACACTGAGACCGAGATGGAGGGAAAGAGAGGGGGCAGAGAGAGAGACAGTGAGAAGGGATAAAGAGAGAGAGAGAGAGAGAGAGAGAGAGAGAGAGAGAGAGAGAGAGAGAGAGAGAGAGAGAGAGTGGGGAGATAGAGGGGGAGAGACAGAGATAAGATAGAAACAGAGAGAGAGGGGGGAGAAAGAGAGGGATAGAGAGAGATCGAGAGATGGAGAAGAAAGAGAGGGATAGAGAGAGATCGAGAGACGGAGAAGAGAGAGAGGAAGAGAGAGAGGGGAAGAATAAAGAGAAACAAGGACACAGGGGATGGGGGATGGGGAAGAGGAGGACAACTTCAAAGAGAGGTAGAGTGAGTAGAAACAACAAAAACAGAGAACATTAGAGTAGGAAAGAGAGAGTGAGACCATTGTGCATGCTCAGCATGTATAGCCATGGCCTGTCTGAGGTGAGAAATTAAGACATTGAGGATGGTCAGAAAATTCTCTCAGTTCATGGGCACACACACACACACACACACACACACACACACACACACACACATGCACCCACCCACCCCACTTGAATGTCTATAGGATTCTTTGAGATAGTTATTTTTGATACTGTATCACACTAACTTACTCACACGTTACTGAGTGTGAATAATTCAGACAAACAAGTGTATAGTCTTGTTTCTGCTTTTTGACTAATCAAGCTGATTTGCTCCATCAACCAAATCAGTGATACTTTCTTCAAAAGGTAGCTACTAAGTACACCCAAATCTCATTGGTTAATGGCTACTTATCAGTAACCAACCACAGTGCAGAGAATTGTCCTTCAGGCTTGATGGCTGATATGACTAGTGCAAACACCCACTGTGTCAGGGTGACAGGTGTGGTGTGATACCTTGATTTCTCCTGTTTAACATCTCCCTGGATTAAATTACCTACGACGTATTGTCTCCTGGAACTTCCCTCCCTCCCTCTCAACCTTTTCCACTCCTGAAATCCCTCCCTCCCACTCTCTCTCTGTTCCATCTCTCTCTATGGGGTAAATGGGTGACTACTGAGGTTGAATTAGAGGCTGTAATGATATTGGTGCCTAAAATGGTCTAATATTTCCCTCTGTGGTCCATACAAAGGGGAGACACATGGACAGACAGACAGATAAACAAAGACAGAGACAGACAGTCCTTTTTTACACAGCTAGTACCAGTGGCGAGTGGAAAAAAGTATCCCTCTACTTCTGTTCTGAATTGAGCTTCATCATACAGACTTCTCATTGGCCAGTAGAGATTACTTATTTGACTAATCAAATTACAGTCTCGCAAGTCTTGTGCATAGTCATTGGAGATGAGTTACTTGTACCAGTTTTTAGCAATGCCACCAGGGGGCAGATGTCACTCAATGTCACCTGTAAAGTCTGATAAAGACATCAAAGCTCTGCAGTAATCAGTTGGCTGCTAGTTTAGTTAATGATGATTATCAGCAGAGAGGTTATGTTGGTCGCATCAGAAACATAGATCAAATAGCGAGGTCAGCTTTCAACATGACCTAATGCACAACACAGAAGACAACGATTGAATGACCAGTCCTGAGACCGCTACGTTACGGGCTTGATCTCAAGGTTTAGCAAAACAGGACATTGGTTCGTGTTGATAATATCAAGGACCTTCTACAATAATTTCACAATCATCCTTCCCCTCTTCCCATTTGAACCTTACCCAAGCTTTATACTAGTCCTACCTCTCTTTCCCTGCTATGCTTTCTAACCCTCCACTTCGCCTCCTTATGCAATACTTTACTAACCCCAAATCCCTCCTCTTTCCATTTCCTCAAGCATACCCCTCACATCAACCATCCCTCCAACCATACCTCTCTTCCATGGTAATTTCCATCCCTTCCCTGCCCTCTCTCTCTGACCCTTGGAGCAGGCACAACTGACCCACTTTCCTGCCCCTACGAAGCTGCTGCTGAGTCAGACGGCCAGAATGCATGCACACACATCTGCTGTACAGTCTAATTTTAGTTACACACACAGCATACACACACCACAGTACACACACACACACACTTTCCAAGCTGTAAAGCATCATAGGCTAAGGGAATTGTGGCACGATGAGAAGACACATGGAATGACCGAGGGAGAGATCCTGTACCACACCTATAGTGTAAAACACATCCTCCCCATCAACCCAAAGCTACTGCAGTCATTTGGCCTGCTCCCGTGGAGATGGAACAATGATCCTTATCAGAACAGTACTGCAGATGCTCCATCAAGAAGTCCTCCATCACCACACAGACTGCTGGGGCCACATTGCAGCTCAGCCCTGCTATTCATCAGACTCATCAATATGGCGCTGAAAGCGTAAAGTTGACACATTGACGACACTAACTGGGAATGTATGCATGTGTGTGTGCGTGTGTCCCTGGTATGTTACCCTCTCTCTCCCAGAGCAGTGTTTTCCCCTGCCAACTGGGTCCTGGGGGACAGATTTACAGACAGTGACAAGACGGAGAGGACAGTTAGGAATGGAATAGTGGAGTTATAGCCAGAAGCCTTGTTTTAGAGCTGCTTTACTGAGCTTTACTGCTCTGACGCTATGACTCGGCATGCACCCACACACACAGTTGAATGTGGAGCTGTCAGACCCAGGTCTGTGTGACATGGCTGTGGGTAGGGGAACAGTCAGAATTAGTTAGTTACAAGCTGATTCTGGGTCAGTGCCAGAGATCAGCCGTGCGGCATGGCCAACAACTGGCTCCACTCTCACACAGCCTGCTGTAGGACTGATGTCAGACCAGCAGGGGAAGTCTAAGACATCACAGCAATTGAAGGTGTATTGTGTGTTTTAAAACTTAACACCTGTGAGCCTCCACAAGGCAGTTTATAACATGGCAAGACTCCTTTCCTCATCTCCATCATACAGCCATGTTTTCCCACCGTGACAAAATGCTTTCTCTCTACTCCTCCATACCAGAGATCAAGACAGTAACCATCAAGTGATGAACAAGTAGATGGTTCTCTACCAGAAAATGCATATCTGGACAAACAAAAATGGGATTAATAATTTAAAGGCCCAGTGCAGTCAAAATTCATGTTGTCTTGTGTTTTGTATCATATTGTACAACAGCTGATGAAACTGTAAAAGTGTGAACAAAACTGTATCAGTGTTATTTCCTGATAGTTGCTGGTTGAAAATACCAGCCTGTTTGCTCGGGCTGGAGTTTCGGCTTGCCTGGTGACATCATCAGGAGGTTAATCAGTTAATAGACCAATGAAGAGAGTTTCAGACCTCTCTGCCAATAACTCCTGAGTGGCGCAGCGGTTCTCCCGTGGCACATCTCAGTGCTAGAGGCATCACTACAGACCCTGGTTCGATTCCAGTATGTATCACAACCGGCCGTGATTGGGAGTCCCACAGGGCGGCGCACAATTGGCCCAGCGTCATCCGGTTTAGTCTTTGGCCGGGGTAGGCCGTCGTTGTAATTAAGAATCTGTTCTTAACTGACATGCCTAGTTAAATAAAGGTCAATTGAAAACAGCTAATTTTCGGTTTTCTTCCTCACTCAGACCACTCCCAGACAGTCCTAGCAACAATTTTGTTTGAGTTATAGTTTGTAAATTTGAAAGGAAAACTATTACAGTAAGGTTGTTACAATTGTTACGCAGAAATGATTTGATTTTGATATAAAAACAGCCGCATTGGGCCTTTAAAGTAGGTGTCCTATTTTCTCCATCACGTGACTTATGATCTTCAGATTGCAAAGAGTATCACACACATACACACAAGCCAGGCCGAGAGCTTCCAATTTGTCTGTGTGTGTGTGTGTCAGTGGAAGGGAGCACACAGCACTAAATATAAACAGTGAAACATCAGGAATTATCCTGCTAGCATGATGAGCGCGCTAAAGCGCATCGACCGAGAGCCACTGAATTTAGTCAAATGTAGCAGAAGAAAATAGGGTGGTTTTGTAACGGCTTTATCATCATAACAATAACAATTTAAGTAAGACTCATGCATCTAGATAACACTGCCATCATGCCACTGCTCAAACTGGCTTTGATACAATCCACTGACCTAGTAGGACTGTCCCCTCAGGTCTAATCTGCTATATTTCCTCTCACAACCCACTGGCGTCAGACTCAGTTAACATTAAACAGAAGTGTTCACAGGTGAAACACACTGCATTGAGATAGAACTCTAAAAATCCCATTTGTCCTTAGCACCTCAGCAAAATGAGGTGATTGTTTGCATACCACATGTACCCAGTAACACTAGCCAGATATAGCAGGAAGGTAGTTACTGAGGTCTCTCCACACGGCTGCTCTCGGCCAGGCAGAGACACCAGCCTCCCCTTCTCTGCATGCTCTCCACTCTGCAATTGAGCTACGTGAAGTTTACACAAAAAGGGCCAGAGAAAATTCCAGACGAGAGATAAGCGCACTGAAAATGAGAACTGTGTAAACACTTCAATCTCGACAGGTCCTGCTGAAATGAGGGAGAGGGTAGGGGAGAGAGAGAGAGCAATGATGATGGCCTGGGTGAGGTGGAGAGACATGGCCACACAAGCACATGAACACGCACAACCACATACTGTACACACACATAAACTAGCATCACAGCCATTTACTGCTTCTGGTAGCAGGGAAGGGAAAGGGAGGGAAGGATATGACAGCAGAGGGGAAAGAGGTGACAGCAGAGGGGAATAGAAGGGAGCAGGGGGAGGCTGAGTTGTCTGGCAGGGCTCCCGGTCTGATCTCTGGGGCTGGGACTCACTGGGACTGTACCACCCATTTGCCCCCACTGGAGAATGTGCTGAGTGGCCAGGAACACCCACAACAACCCAGTGGCCCCTGGCCTGGCTGACTCAGTCATCATACAGTAGGCTGTCTGTCTCTCACAGAACTGAATACTGCTCATAAAACAATTGGCCATGAATTGAGGAAATGTATCTCTTGAAAAGATGTAGATGGGGGCCGAGACCACAGTCCCAGAACCAGTCCATTAACCAGGGCTAAAAGCAGGGGTTCATTAACCACTGCTACAGTCCCACTGCTCCAGTCCCACAGCCAGTACATTAACCAGGGCTAAAAGCAGGGGTTCATTAACCACTGCTACAGTCCCACTGCTCCAGTCCCACAGCCAGTCTATTAACCAGGGCTAAAAGCAGGGGTTCATTAACCACTGCTACAGCCCCACTGCTCCAGTCCCACAGCCAGTCCATTAACCAGGGCTAAAAGCAAGGTTTCATTAACCACTGCTACAGTCCCACTGCTCCAGTCCCACAGCCAGTCTATTAACCAGGGCTAAAAGCAGGGGTTCATTAACCACGACTACAGCCCCACTGCTCCAGTCCCACAGCCAGTCCATTAACCAGGGCTAAAAGCAAGGGTTCATTAACCACTGCTACAGCCCCACTGCTCCAGTCCCACAGCCAGTCCATTAACCAGGGCTAAAAGCAGGGGTTCATTAACCACTGCTACAGCCCCACTGCTCCAGTCCCACAGCCAGTCCATTAACCAGGGCTAAAAGCAGGGGTTCATTAACCACTACTACAGCCCCACTGCTCCAGTCCCACAGCCAGTCCATTAACCAGGGCTAAAAGCAGGGGTTCATTAACCACTGCTCCAGTCCCACAGCCAGTCTATTAACCAGGGCTAAAAGCAGGGGTTCATTAACCACTGCTACAGCCTCACTGCTCCAGTCCCACAGCCAGTCCATTAACCAGGGCTAAAAGCAGGGGTTCATTAACCACTGCTACAGTCTCACTGCTCCAGTCCCACAGCCAGTCTATTAACCAGGGCTAAAAACAGGGGTTCATTAAAATTGCATCTCTCCAACTCTTTGCTTTTAGAGGCCACTGTACACAACTTAGCATTCTGTCATTTTTTGTAAGTTCCTCCATTAGTGTGTGCCGAGTGTGGTTGTCTGCTAGACGTGGATTAGGTGATCCCCGTCAAGGGAAGGGAAAACACCTTGATCCCACACGTAAACATCAGTGTGACATGTGAAGCGCTGCTCTGGGGGATAGGGCCGTTAAACGGATGAGGTCTTCTTCACTGGAAAAGATGTCATCATCTTTACGACGTCGTCACAGCTGGCTTTCGGCTCAAGGAGCTACTGCCCCTCTCTCTCTCCTATTACTCCTCTCATCCCTCCATTCTCCCCATTCCTCCCCGTCAGTGGTCTGGTATGCAGACAGACAGAAGTAGACTCTTCCTCTGTTAAAATAATATTCTACAGGGATTTACATACATCCTTCCATTTATTTTCCACTTGAGGTATGATGGAAATGTCTTATTATCATGCCATAACAGGTGGGGATGAGAAATGCAAAAACAAATGCGTTATGGCTTTACACCCTCTGCCATATCGTGGACTGAGACCTACCTATCTAATGGAAGCCTCTCTAACGTAAACCAGGTACGTACCTCACAAGGCAGCCGTTTTGGCCCATTACTGTTTTCTATTTTTACTAATGACCTACCACTAGCCTTGAAGACTGTGTGTCTATGACACAACATTAAACACACCAGCTACCACAGCAAGTCAAATCACTCTTAACAAAGAGTTGCAGTCAGTTTGTGAATGGGTGGCTAGTAATATACTATTCCGAAATATATAGCGCACGATCAAAAGTATGTGGACACCAGCTTATCAAACATCTCATACCAAAATCATGGGCATTAATATGGAGTTGGTCCCCCCTTTGCTACTATAACAGCATCCACTCTTCTAGGAAGGCTTTCCACTTGATGTTGGAACATTGCTGAGGGTACTTGCTTCCATTCAGCCACAAGACCATTAGAGATGTTGGGCACTTATGTGGGGTGATTAGGCCTGGCTCGCAGTCTGCCTTCCAATTCATCCCAAAGGATCTCGATAGGGTTGAGGTCAGGACTTTGTGCAGGCCAGTCAAGTTCTTCCACACCAATCTCGACAAACCATTTCTGTAATGGGAGCATTGTCATGCTGAAACAGGAAAGGACCTTCCCAAACTGTTGCCACAAAGTTGGAAGCACAGAATCATCTAGAACGTAATTGTATGCTGTGGAGTTAAGATTTCCCTTCACTGGAACTAAGGGGCCTAGCCCGAACCATGAACAACAACACCAGGCCATTATTCCTCCTCCACCAAACTTTACAGTTGGCACTATGCATTCGGGCAGGTGGCATTCTCCTGGCATCCGCCAAGCCCATGATTTATCACACCAGAGAACGCATTTCCACTGCTCCAGAGTCCAATGGCAGTGAGATTTACACCTCTCCAGCCGGCGCTTGGCATTGCGCATGGTGATCTTAGGCTTGTCTGCGACTGCTCAGCCATGGAAACCCATTTTATGAAGCTTCCAACGAACATTTATTATGCTGATGTTGCTTCCCGAGGCAGTTTGGAATTCGGTAGTGAGTGTTGCAACTGAGGACAGATGATTTATACGTGCTACCCATTCCAATACTTGGCGGTCCCGTTCTGTGAGCTTGTGTGGCCTAGCACTTCACGGCTGAGCCATTTTTGTTCCTAGACTGTCCCACTTCACAATAACAACACTTACAGTTGACCGGGGCAGCTCTAGTAGAGCAGAAATTAGACTAACTGACTTGTTTTAAAGGTGGCATCCTATGATAGTACCACATTGAAAGTCACCGAGCACTTCAGTAAGGCCATTCTACTGCCAACTTTTGTCTATGGCGATTACATGGCTGTGTGCTCGATTTCATACACCGGTCACCAACGGGTCTGGCTGAAATAGCCAAATCCACTCATTTGAAGTTGTGTCCACATACCTTTGTATATATACTACCGGTCAAAAGTTTTAGAACACCTACTCATTAATGGGTTTTTCTTTATTTTTACTATTTTCTACAATGTAGATGCCAGCACTCCATGACTCTCCTTCTTGGTTCAATAGCCCTTGCACAGCTTGGAGGTGTTGGGTCATTTTCCTGATGGAAAAACAAATGATACCACATCCGATCTGGTTTGGGCTTAGTGGGACTAACGCTGCAGAATGCTTTGGTAGCCATGCTAGTTAAGCGTGTCTTGAATTCTAAATAAATCACTGACAGTGTCACCAGCAAAGCACCCCCACACCATAACACCTCCTCCTCTATGCTTCACGGTGGGAAATACACATGCAGAGATGATCTGTTCACGCACACCGTGTCTCACAAAGAAACGGCGGATGGAACCAAAAATCTCAAATGTGGACTATTCAGACCAAAGGACAAATTTCCACCGGTCTAATGTCCATTGCTCATGTTTCTTATCCCAAGCAAGTCTTTTCTTATTATTGGTGTCCTTTAGTAGTGGTTTCTTTGCACACAGTCTCGTCTGAACTGTTGATGTTGAGACGTGTCTGTTACTTGAACTCTGTGAAGCATTTATTTGGCCTACAATTTCTGCGGCTGGTAAATCTAATGTCTTTATCCTCTGCAGCAGAGGTAATTCTGGGTCTTCCATTCCTGTGGCGGTCCTCATGAGAGACAGTTTCATCATAAAGCTTGATGGTTTTTGCGACTGCACTTGAAGAAACTTTCAAAGTTCTTTAAATGTTCCGTATTGACTGACCGTCATGTCTTAAAGTAATGATGGACTGTCATTTCTCTTTGAGCTGTTCTTGCCATAATATGGACTTGGTATTTTACCAAACAGGGCTATCTTCTGTATACTCCCCTGCCTTGTCATAGCACAACTGATTGGCTCAAACGCATTAAGAAGTAAAGAAATTCCACAAATTAAGTTTTAACAAGGCACACCTGTTAATTGAATGTTTTCTAAGTGACTACCTCATGAAGCTGCTTGAGAGTGTGCAAAGTTGTCATCAAGGCAAAGGGTGGCTAAATTTTGATTTGTGTAACACTTTTTTGGATACTACATGTGTGTTATTTCATAGTGTTGATGATTTCACTATTATTCCACAATGTAGAAAATAGTAAAAATAAAGAAAAATCCTTGAATTAGTAGGCATTCTAAAACTTTACACCAGAAGTGTATAGTGTATCAAAACTAAAAGCATTGTATTTGGAACAAATCATTTTCTAAACTCTAAACCTTATCTAAATCTAATAATGAATAATGTGCAAGTTTAGTAAGTTGAGGACATTAAAACACTTGGTGTAACCCTAGATCAGGGATCATCAACTAGAGGCTCGGGACGATTTTTTTCTTGAGTGGATGGGAGCCAGGACATAATTACAAATCATTTGTAGACTGCAAATTGATCACAAGAAGCCCAAACATATATAAAATTTGACTAAAACATAATCATTTCTCACCTTGTAAACAATCACAACAAAATCTTATTTACAATGACGGGCTACCCCGGCCAAACCCTAACCCAGACAATGCTGGGTCAATTGTACGCCGCCCTATGGGAATCCCAATCATGGCCGATTGTGATACAGCCTGGAATCAAACCAGGGTCTGTCATTACGCCTCTAGAACTGAGAAGCAGTGCTTTAGACCACTGCGCCACAAGGTCAAAACATATTGATTCAACTGTTGTTAAGATGAGAAGTCTGTCCATGGTAAAGCGCTGCTCTGCTTTCTTCACAAATCGACCAAACAAGTCCTACAGACCTTTGCTTAAGCACGCCTAGACTCCTCTATGGTCAAGTGCCGCAAAGGACGAAAGCAAATTACAGTTGGCCCAGAAGAAAGCAGGACGTCTGGCCCTTAAAGGTACATGGAGGACTAACATCAAAATGGTGCTGGGATGCATAGCCGCCGTTTTACGGGCTCCTGACCAATTATGCTATTTTGTGGGTTTTTTTGTGCTTAACTTTTGTACATAATGTTTCCTCCATTGTTTCCTATAACCAAAAAAAGCCATTACTCAACTCAATGTGGACAAAGACTTCGGCACAGGACATAATGCTCACCCTTGACCAGGCCCTAATCCCAGACACTTGGAGGAAAAAAAATGTCGCTATAGAGACTTCAGTGACGAGAGAATAAACCGTCCCTACTCTCTGTCCTATTGGCGAATGTGCAATTGCTGGAGAACAAATTGGATGAGCTCCGTTTGAGACTCTTATCACAATGAGACATTAAGAAGATTACCGATCTTTGCACCTGTACATAGCCCATCTGTAAATAGCCAACTACCCAACTACCTCATCCCCATATTATTTATTTTGCTCCTTTGCACCCCAGTATCTCTACTTGCACATCCATATTCTGCACATCTTTGACTCCATTGTTTAATTGCTAAATTGTCATTATTTTGCCACACTGTATATATACACTTTCTATTGTGTTATTGACTGTACATTTGTTTATCCCATGTGTAACTCTGTGTTGTGTGTGTCGCACTGCTTTGCTATCTTGGACAGGTCGCAGTTGTAAATGAGAACTTGTTCTCAACTGGCCTGCCAGGTTAAATAAAGGTGAACTATTTATTTTTAAAGAACTGTAATATACTATGCTTTCGGAGTCATGGCTGAACAAGGACATGGATAACATAACATTAGCTGGGTTTTCCATGCATCAGCAGGACAAAACAGAAGCGTCCGGTAAGATCCGTGAGGTGTGTCTTTTTATCAACAAGACTGGTGCACCAGAATACAAAGGAGGTCTCGAGGTCCTGCTCGACTGAGTTAGAATACCTAATGATAAGATGTAGACCATACTATTTACTGAGAGTTTTCATCAATGCCATTATACCCCCACACCTTTGCTGGCACTAAGTCCACACTCAACGAGCTGTATAAGACCATAAGGAAACAAGAAAATGCTTATCCTAGTGGCCAGTGATTTTAATGCAGGAACATTTGAATTTCTACCAGCATGTCAACTGCGCAACTATATGTGAAAAAAAACTCAAGATCACCTTTACTCCACAGACAGAGATGGTTACAAAGCTCTCCCTCGTCCTCCATTTGGCAAATCTGATCATAACTCTATCCTCCTGATAACTGCTTACAAGCAAAAACTCAACCGGAATTACCAGTGACTCGCTCAATACGGAAGTGCTCTGATGAAGCGGATGCTAAGTTACAGGACTGCTTTGCTAGCACAGACTGGAATATGTTCCAGGACTCATCCGATGGCATTGAGGAGTTTACCACATCAGTCACCGGCTTCATTAATAAGTGCATCGACGACGTCATCCCCACAATGACAGTGCAACATCCAACATCTGAAAATGCAGCCGATAGCTGCCCGGATTGTGACCCTACCAGACGAGCTAAAATACTTCCATGCTAGCATCGAGGCAACACTGAACCATGTGTGAGAGCACCAGCTTTTCCTGGCGACTGTGTGATCACACTCTCCGTAGACAATGTAAGTAAGACCTCACATTCAGAAGGCCGCGGGGCGAGAACTCAGCGCATACGCTGACCAACTGGCAAGTGTCTTCACTGACATTTTCAACCTCTCCTTGACCCAGTCTGTAATTACGTTTCAAGCAGACCACCATAATCCCTTTGCCCAAGAATGTCAAGTTAACCTGTCTATATGACTACTACCCCACAGAACTTTTGAAAGGCTGGTTATGGCTCACATCAACACCATCATCCCAGAAACCCTGGAATCACTCCAATCCGCACACCACCCAAAAAGATCCACAGATGACGCAATCTCTATTGCACTCCACACTGCCCTTTCCCACCTGGACAAAAGGAACACCTACGTGAGAATGCTGTTCATAGATTACAGCTCAGCATTCAACACCATAGTGCCCTCCAAGCTCATCACTAAGCTAAGGTTCCTGGGACTGAATACCTCCCTCTGCAACTGGATTCTGGACTACCTGACGGGCCGACCCCCATACTTATTTTCCACCATAATTTGCAAATAAATTCATTAAAAATCCTACAATGTGATTTTCTGGATTTTTATTTCTCATTTTGTCTGTCATATTTGAAGATTACCTATGATGATAATTACAGGCCTCTCTCATCTTTTTAAGTGGGTGAACTTGCACAATTGGTGGCTGACTAAATACTTTTTTGCCCCACTGTATAATAGGCGAACAAAATCAAGCCAAGGTAAAAATCTGTCATTCTGCCCATGATCAAGACAATTAACTCACTGTTCCCCGGTTTCGGAAGACGTGGATGTCGATTAAGGCAGCCCCCCACACCTCTCTGATTCAGAGGGTTAGGGTTAAATGCGGAAGACACATTTCAGTTGAATACATTCAGTTGGACAACTGACTATCCCCCCTTTCCCCCATAGAGCCTGCACTGACCTGCACACACACACACACTCTCTCTCTGTCTTTCTCTCTCTCCGACACACATACACACAACTCAAGTCCTCTTCTACTGCTACTTAATGACAGCACAACATATTCTGATCCATAAAATTCCTCAGAATTGATTTATTCAAATTACGTTTAGAGTTTTGCCTAAGTGATCCCCTGCCATGCCGACTGTGTGTGCTGTGTGTGTGCATAGTGTGTGTTCCGCTCTCCGAGAGGGTGATGGATCATAGAGACGTGAGCGAGCGCCTGGAGATCACCGTGGTGACAGCAAGTCCCAGAGGAGACAGGGAAATTAACCTGTCACATAAATCTGGAGAGCGCCTGGACAGCTGACAGCACTCCACTACTCCCAAATCAGACAGAGCAAGACTGATACCCCGTAACACAGAGGAGAGGAGGAAGATATATGGGGCCATATCAAGGGCCCTGTACAAATAGAAGGAAGAAAAAGACATGTGGCTTAACATAAGGAAAACACTAAAGGAGAGTGACAGGAGCCAATGAAAAGCAGAGAGAGGGAGATTGAGAGCAACAGAAAGATAGAGGTTGACTCAGTCCTAGCCCCAGACTGAAGGTGTCTGAGCTGAGATGCAGTGTTCCACCAGGTCAGTCCAGGGAGAGTCATGTCAGAAAGAATGAAAGTATATGACCTCACATTAACCTGTCTAGCGACTAGACAACAGTATCAATTTCACTACTCAGCAGTCTAGTGTAGTCCTCTCAGTCAGGTAGATCAACATCACTCTCTCACCTTTCACACCACAGGGTATCCCTTGCACAACAGACAGATGAATCTTAAAAAGTTGCTGATGTAGTGTGTGTGTGCGTGCGTGTGTGCAGTTGTTTTCCAACCTTATTTTAAGGTCCTGAATATCTGTTTTTTGTTTGAATGCTATTTTAAGGTTAAGGGTTAGGTTTAGGGTGAGGGAAAATAAAATTATTAAATGGCCAAAAAATGTACACTTCAAAAAATCTTGACATGAAAACACAGCTGTGTGTGTGTGTGTGTGTGGTGTGTGTGTGTGAGAGAGAGAGAGAGGTGTGGGTGTGCATGGGCTGTAGTCATAATCTCAGTTTTCTCTGCTAGCTGAGAGGACCTGGCAGGGCTCTGGAGGGAGGGCATAGTGTGTTTATGTAACCCCACCTCACTCACTTTAACCCTCCTCCTCGACTCTCATCCCCTCCTCCTCGACTCTCATCCCCTGCCTCCATGTCCTCATCCCTCAGTCCCTGCAGCCCAAGTCTTTACAGATGTATGCCTCACGTGCCAACCTCTAAGCAACACACTGAGGAGAGGAGGAAAGAGGAATGTGCTGGAGCAGAGTAGATGAGAGTGGGTAGGGAAGGGATGGGATAGGATGGGAGGAGAGTGGAGTGGAGGAAATGTCAGTTTATCTTGTTGACTCGACTCCTGACTGATAACTGTAGGAGATAAGAGGACTGGAGAGAGACCAGTCTGAAGAGTATCTCTGTCTGATCTGATGAGATGTACTCTGTGCTCCAGGCCCGAGAGGACAACAGACGAATGGTCACATTCAAATCAATGTGATATGAGCTGCCCTTAAGGGGGACTACAAACATTTCTTAAAGTCCTTGGTTTGTACAAATAGTAGAGACAAATGGAGATCCAATTCTTAAAGCTTGAGGATTTGAGGTCGGGCAATTCAAGTACCTTCAGCTTCGTAGTTCTGGGTTCTTTTTTTAATTTTACTTTAGTGACAAAGCTGTTTAACCAACAGAATGACTGAGCCATGTATGTCTGTTAAACCCAACTCAAAACAGAAGAGAACCTAGAGGCTGTGATAAACAGACACACCAAAGACAGATTTGTGCTTCAGCTATTCCTGTGACAGTGCCTCTGGGGGCAACACAATTAAGACCCATTTTTAACCCTCCTACACACCATGAACAACATTGAAGCCCATCTCGTGCCTCCAAATTTGTGTCAAAATCCTCCATCTCAATGCGAAACAAATGTCCTATTGCGCACTCATGTGTTCCGCAGTCAAATTATGTTTGTAGCCCTGCGGGTTTGACATTGGTTTACATTTTTTATCACCAAATGCCTCTTAAGATACTAGGGAAATAAAAAACATTGTTCTTGTTCATTTTCCCCTTGTGGATTCTACCATTCTGGCCTGAACTCTGGGCTGCAGTGTAAGAAAGCCATTAAGCTTACATCACTTTGGTCTTTTTTACACTAAAACTTTCATTGACTTTTTATGGCAGCACAACTTCCACTAAGTGCTGAGATGGCAGCCCTGCTTTTTAAATTAAATTAATGCAACATTAGATATTAGCCCCAATCTTGTTCCCTGTCCAACCCAAATTAAAACGTTTTGTACGCATTAAAAAGGCAGGGAACACTTTTAATCCCATACTCACAGTTCTCAGCATCAATAGAGAGGATCAACAATAGGGCTGCATCAATCATGTTCTCATGTGTTTTACCCTGTCAGTGTGCATCCGCATATATACGCTGCCAGTCAGATCATCCGGAAATAAATGTGATGTGGAGAAGGGAATTTGTGATTCTATCGAGATCATAATCATTGAAGAGAGATTTGTCTGAACTTATCACAGCTGACCTGTAATCACACAGTCAAGTACAAATGTAGAGCTCCTGTAATGTCTTTATAGGTTGACCAGATCAAGCCCAGAGCTTCTGACAATAAAACATGGCTTTATGGTAGAGCGTCATACGGAACCCTACTGTCTAAAATAGTGCTCCTGGGTGGTAGCAGCAAGGCAGGCAAAACAAATAGGGACAAGGAGTGAATCAATTTGAGATAAGTGTTCACTGGGCAGTGACCAATGTGTGTGTTAGTGTTTTTGTGTCTTCCTGTAAGTGTTTGAGCGAGAGAGGAGGTAAAAAGACAGAGTGAGATATCTGAACTTTATCACACATTACAGAGTGATATATCTGAACTTTATCACACATTACAGCAATTAGTTAACTACATGTAGTGTAACCCCTCCTCCCCCATGGTAATCTGTACACACGACCACTGAACTAGAAACAGCTCTCCAAACAAGCCACTGGTAAGCCCACCAACTTAACCCCTCACCTGCTGACACACTGCCAACACAGAACACATCCACAGCCATATAGATCTAAATCCACAGCAGTCAAGGCAAAACAAGATAGCTGAGACCAAACTGACATTCAGATCAACTATGTTCTACTATACATTCACAGTATTGCTGGGCGTTTGAAGTATGCTGAGTGTTCATACGTGAAGGGGTTCCCTGAAGTACCTAGAAACAGAATGTTTTTAGAAATATCAGGGTGTCTTTCATGGCTCAGGAAAATGAAATAACAGTCCCAACTAAAACAAAATAACCAGTCAGTATGTCTGTCTGTTGGTGTGATGATAAAACAAATCATAACAGACAGACGTACTGAATGGGAGAAGCACATCTAAGGGCTCTATTGTTATACTCTGTGTGTGTGTGTGTGTGTGTGTGTGTGTGTGTGTGTGTGTGTGTGTGTGTGTGTGTGTGTGTGTGTGTGTGTGTGTGTGTGTGTGTGTGTGTGTGTGTGTGTGTGTGTGTGTGTGTGTAAAAAAAAATGTATAACACATCGTGTTGATTTACATCCAGTCCCTCCCACTGTGGAATCCACTCAAATCAAAGTTAGCCCTTCACACCCACAAAGATACTTCTCTAATTGCAACTATTTATCGTTTATGGAGTGTTTATGGCACTCTGCATAAAATGCCTGATTCCAATTGTGTGTTGAGGGTGTCATGGCCACAGAGGTATAACGCTGTTAAGTGCCAGTAATGGTCTGACTATGTTATTCAACTGACAGCTCGACTGCAGCATAACTGCCTAATAGCCTGCAGCACAATAACATACAGTAGCTGATAAATTAGTCAACAAGTCACAATGGACAAGGTGAATATTGGGGGTATTCTGGCTGATGGTTCCCGAATTAGTCAACCATCCGGATATTGCCTCTCCTGTTTGTCACGAGGAACTCCAGACTGCTGCAGAACAGCAGGCACTTATTTTCATTTAGCAGAATATCCCATCCAATTATGAGCGACAGTAAAGTGAGCGATTGTGTAGAAGTTAGAGGAGAGGGAGGGAGTACAGGGGAGTTTAGCTGGCCAGATAGATAGGCAAAACCACACTAGGCTCTCCTCTCAGGCCGTGGAGCACATTACCCCTGTCACAAGTGGAGCAGGCAGGTAGCAGTCGTCCCATAGTCCTGAGATGGAACCCAGAGACCCAGAGGATAGAGCCCATTAAGCCCACAGTACAGCACTGCAGTAATACTCAATGACTACTGTGGGTCTCAGATCGGCCTCAGAGGACTGGTTAAAGGAAACTAAACTATGGGACTGATAGAGGGAGGTAGTTAAGTACTTACAGATGTACTGTAGTAATTGTACAGTTCCAGTAATCTGTATAGTACACATGCTACTGGTGATGACATCACTACAGCCACACCTTGAACGTTAAGATGGAACACAATACTGGCAGGACTGTTGGAAGTAGTCAGTCAGGTTTCGCTTCTGCAACAACTGCCTCCATCCTGACTCGTGTGCTCAAGGCCCTGAAACTGTACTGCAGAGTGACTGACGACCTGCAGAACCAACTGAAGACAGAAATATGTGATGCTGTCATTTGCATGTTTCAGGCTTTTTGATTTTGAAAATAAAGACTAGCAGGTTTTTATCCGGACCAGATGCAGGCAACTTCATGGAAACTTTGGCACAAGAACTACTGTTAATGTGGTGCGTACTGATCCACGACACAGGCACCGTGCATCACTTAGACTGCTGAATGGAAACATTTAATGGTTTAATATAAATACAAAAAGAGATGTTTTGAAATGTTCCAGACTACAAAAACAAACGGGATTTATTGTCATATCCTGGCTATAAAAACGAAGCCTAGTTCCACTATAACGTCACAGAGGAGGTTTGCAGAAGGTGGTCCATACAGAACAGCAGTTAAATAAACAGTGGAATCACACTACACCTCCATTCTTCTTCCCCACAGTTCACATTTCCTCATAACGGTGCTCCTGAAAAAAGGCCACTCAGAAACGTAAATAAAATATTTCACATAAAAATGTGTTCTAGCTTAAGTTTTCTTCATCAGAGACTGAGAGCATGGGGATATATGCTGCCATCACATCAAGACATATGGCCTCAATTTCAGGCTACATTCAAAAGGCAAAGCGTAGCTATGTATGCCAATGCAATAATGGCATGTTCTCTGCTTTCCAAAAAATACAACTACAATGACCAATGATTCCCCCCCCTCCTCCCCATCTTAACTTAGTGCAGTGAGAATAAGGCCTAGTCCCAGGCCAGTAGAACATTGTCATGCAGATCTTAATGTCACTAATCAGTCAGCACAGCCTGCAGTGGCCCATCAGCACTACTCAAACAGATCTATGCTAACAATGTTGACTGGGGGCAGCACTGGGGTAAAGAGGTCATCTGAAAACATAAATGATGATATGGCGAACTTCACTGTTGCAAATGTAGTTCATTTTCTCTCTATTGTACTGTAGAATGGTTATTTTAATTAGTATGTCTGACTCAATGGCAACACAATACTATCTCTATCAAAGTCTATTATCATAAAGTGTCTCTGGGTAGACCAGGAAACCTGGCGGTGTGAACAACGGCATCATTTGCAATTAAGGCGACAGTAATAACGGTGTTGGCGATAACATTCTCCATTACAACGAGGCCAGAGGAATCTGTCACCAGATAACCTCACTGTGATTGGTAGCTTTAATCAAGGGACCAAATGTCTGTGTTCCAATCTCATTATGAACAAGGACAGAAGGGAACAGGCTATTGTATTAAATTCAAAGTCTCACTCTGCCTGGGGCTCGCTCTGCTAGCATAGCATAGCGCAGTCTGCCTTCTGTGCTTAGTGTCTGTCTGCAGTGGTCTGCTCAGAGCCAGCCTGTTTGTAAATACTGCGGAAAGAAAACAACATGCAGTAGTAGACAATAACAAATAGCTCTCTTTCTTCTCATCATACCCCACTGCCCAGAGTTAGGGAAAGTGGTTTTATGCTGGGGCAATATAAAATCTCTCAGCATATTGCTAGCAGAGGCCTTTAGCGGTTTGTTGACGCAAGCATTAAACCTGTTTCTGCCAGCCCATAGGAGCTATATGAATCAGGCCTGGCATTATAAAAACACCCAGCTGCCTCTCCACTCCTCACTGACTACCTCATAAAGCAACCTACCAGCCAGAGACACGAGTCTCCACTGTCCTAATACACCCTATATATACAGCACTGATGGAGCACTTAGAAGAAAATTTGTTAGATTCAGTGAGACAAGAAAAGTGTTAGGGTTGATATCGACGGTAATAAAAAATGGAACTATCTGCAAAAACTATTGTTGTGGCCCACAGGTACAGTAGGGCCTGAGTTACATTGACTATTGTTGTGGCCCACAGGTACAGTAGGGCCTGAGTTACATTGACTGCCTCAGAGAGAGAGATTTAAGCGCAAAGAAGAACAATTCAGAATCGATAGAGGGGGAGCTCTTAACTCAGAGCACAAAGTTTAAATAGTTGATTGAGCAGAGATAAAAGATTTAGCGTTCTGCAATGTTTCTTTAGAGCATTGATTTCTCACTGTTTGTGTCCGCCCTGCCCTCTGGCTCAGTAATCCCGTTACCCCTCTCTAGGTCTGTCCCTGTGATGCTTTATGTTGATGAACTGATTCTCCCCTGCCTCAGACGCCCTTATAGAGTTCACAATGCCCCTATTGACTACAGCGATGCTACTGGATCACTACTGTTCAAATTGTGGTCAACATATTTTACAATACCCATCAAGATGTTTACAGACAATATAGCCTAGTTTATCTGGGAGTTTTTGTCTGTGCATATAGGGATCTCCTGAATGACAAAACTGTTAAAATAAAATTGACCAACATGATCATCACATGATGTTGATTCACACAACATCATTGGTGAGGACAGCCAGCCTGCCTTTCAACCAACCTTGGGACTTGGCACAAGCTCACAACAACATGACTGGCCAGTGATTTCCACATTGCCCTTCTGACCTCTGGTGAGGCATTAAATCTAAAACAAAGTATTACTTTCTCCACCGGCCCAAATCAGTGTTATTACTGGCTCTCAAACAAGACTTTATCCACCGGCCCAACACAGTGTTATTACTGGCTCTCAAACAAGACTTTATCCACCGGCCCAAATCAGTGTTATTACTGGCTCTCAAACAAGACTTTATCCACCGGCCCAAATCAGTGTTATTACTGGCTCTCAAACAAGACTTTATCCACCGGCCCAAATCAGTGTTATTACTGGCTCTCAAACAAGACTTTATCCACCGGCCCAAATCAGTGTTATTACTGACTCTCAAACAAGACTTTCTCCACCGGCCCAAATCAGTGTTATTACTGGCTCTCAAACAAGACTTTATCCACCGGCTCTCAAACAAGACTTTATCCACCGGCCCAAATCAGTGTTATTACTGGCTCTCAAACAAGACTTTATCCACCGGCCCAAATCAGTGTTATTACTGGCTCTCAAACAAGACTTTATCCACCGGCCCAAATCAGTGTTATTACTGGCTCTCAAACAAGACTTTATCCACCGGCCAAAATCAGTGTTATTACTGGCTCTCAAACAAGACTTTATCCACCGGCCCAAATCAGTGTTATTACTGGTCCTCAAACAAGACTTTCTCCCGTCCCAGACGACTGAAGGTGTTTTTAATCTTACCCAATGAACAAAGCTCAATAAAAAGGAACAATACACCATTTGGATCAAGTTCTGATCTCTGATATCAAAGATATCACATCATTGTGAAGAAAAAGAAATACACACAGAACATCTACCTAAATGCAGCATATATCTAATCATATATCTAATCATATGTCTAATACTGCTATGTGAGCAGTAGATGAGGCCTAACAAACACGGCATTACACTAATGGCCCCCAAAAGATGAAGGAGGAAGTGGCTTCCTGACCATTCCCAGCAGAGATAAACAAGGAAACCTAAATATCCTACTGGAGGAGGGCACTGCAGGAAAGGACAGGAGAGAACAGGGCAGGACTACCAAACAGACTGGTAGCAGCTGGGAATAAGAATGAAGTCTTAACAGATAATTCAATAATATTGTGTCAGTTAGAAAACTACAGTGAGTAAAAACAGATATGCTATTAAATAATAGCAGAGTAAATTGTTCCGGTTTAAATGCACAATTTCAGTTTGGTTCACAACCACAACCCTTCCTCAAACACATGTTGATTTCCCTTGGGACTTCCAGACTCACCAGCAGTAATAGATGAGTGAAGTTCCAGAACACTGCACATACAGTAACATAACCTACTATTAACCCCAGCCCGCATAGAGAGCAATGCACTCTGCTGTTCATTAGCAATCTGTAAATTACCTTAAACGCATGCAGGCCAGGTCAGGGCAGATGAGATGACTGTACTGAGCACTCTCTGTCTCTACCCTGAAGACAACTGTACATGCCTCTAATGAGCCTCTTTAATGAGTCATTAAACAAGGGGGACTGGCCTGTAGTCTGATTGCTCCAACTCTCTGTTCAATAAGCATGACATTTGCACTCTCACCCAGCTTCTAATTTCAACCAGAGAGATGAGAGGAGAGGGTGTGTGTACAGTCGAACAGCAGTCCAATGTGGTCGTGTTCTAGTGTAAATACCCCTCTGTGCACCTCAGGGGAGAGATTGAGAGAGCCTGAAGAAATGGAGACAGCTTGGAATAGATGGAGAGGGATTAGAGAGATGGAGAGAGCCTGGAGAGATGGAGACACCTTGGAATAGATGGAGAGGGATTAGAGAGATGGAGAAAGCCTGGAGAGATGAAGACACCTTGGAATAGATGGAGAGGGATTAGAGAGGTGGAGAGAGCCTGGAGAGATGGAGACACCTTGGAATAGATGGAGACACCTTGGAATAGATGGAGAGGGCTTAGAGAGATGGAGAGAGCCTGGAGAGATGGAGACAACTAGGAATAGATGGAGAGGGCTTAGAGAGATGGATAGAGCCTGGAGAGATGGAGACACCTTGGAATAGATGGAGAGAGCTTAGAGAGATGGAGAAAGCCTGGAGAGATGGAGACACCTTGGAATAGATGGAGAGAGCTTAGAGAGATGGAGAAAGCCTGGAGAGATGGAGACACCTTGGAATAGATGGAGAGAGATTAGAGAGATGGATAGAGCCTGGAGAGATGGAGACACCTTGGAATAGATGGAGGTCTTAGAGAGATGGAGAGAGCCTGGAGAGATGGAGACAACTAGGAATAGATGGAGAGGGCTTAGAGAGATGGATAGAGCCTGGAGAGATGGAGACACCTTGGAATAGATGGAGAGAGCTTAGAGAGATGGAGAGAGCTTGGAATAGATGGAGGTCTTAGAGAGATGGAGAGAGCCTGGAGAGATGGAGACACCTTGGAATAGATGGAGGGCTTAGAGAGATGGAGAAAGCCTGGAGAGATGGAGACACCTTGGAATAGATGGAGAGAGCTTAGAGAGATGGATAGAGCCTGGAGAGATGGAGACACCTTGGAATAGATGGAGAGAGATTAGAGAGATGGATAGAGCCTGGAGAGATGGAGACACCTTGGAATAGATGGAGGGCTTAGAGAGATGGAGAGAGCTTGGAATAGACGGAGAGAGCTTGGAATAGACGGAGAGAGCTTGGAATAGACGGAGAGAGCTTGGAGAGATGGAGAGAGCTTGGAATAGATGGAGAGAGCTTTGAATAAATGGAGTGAGCTTGGAGAGATGGAGAGAGCTTGGAGAGATGCCTATTGATTCATATGTTTGTGCTGTGACATCCTTTTCTATAGATTCCCGGGCAGGGTGTGCCTGAGGTGACAGCGTCGTTGCCAAACTTGGAGCTGGCTTTCCTCAGCCATCAATTAAGCCGTGTGACACCTTTAACAAAGCTAACATCAATCCTGCCCCCCTCTCAAGGCTATCATAGCAACCATTGCACTGGAGGCAGTGGCAGGAGGTGGGTCTCCTGGCCACTAGAGGGACCCTGATGTGTTGAGAGACTTCCCATCCAACCCGCTTCTTTTTCACACACCTCATACTGTCCATTGTGTACATGCAGCTGGATATATCCATGACTAAATGCTACCCCTAAATGCTACTAATTCTACCCCTCATGTTACTGCTTTGAACAGACATCTTGACACACTTAAAGAAAATAATGATCTTAGCTTTTCTTTCCTCCAGTCCATCACTCTGCTGGGCTCCTCTGCTGTGTAATGGCCCCTTTTCTCCCTGTCTGATAACATGTCTCCATAAAGTGGGATCAATTACACACACAATTACTGCAGCAGGACACACTACATTTCAAGATTAAGCCACTGACCCCGCTCTGACCCCAATGAGACAATACAGTGAGTGTATACAAAGGGCTGATCATGCTGAGGTTATCCGACACTGATATCACTGTACAAACACAATCCAGCACACAAACCAAACCATATGACAGTTGTTGGTGGTGCTCATGTTTGCGTATGACATGTAGTATACTCTGGAGGTGGACAATACCCTGTCCTGTGCATTAATAAACACAATCCTGACAGGATTCTAACACACCCCACCCGTTTCAGAAAGCTTCCTGGCCTGAATGAAGAAGAAGAAACAGAGCATTTCTTATCAGTTGTATACTTCCTGTCCAGATCTGGCTGTTCTATGTCCACTTTTACTCCTGCACAGCATCACATTCTCCTGTTCCCCTGACTGCACAGCACCGTCCAGGACTCTATTGGGACCACCACGATGGTTCACGCCAGAAAGAGAGAAGAGAGGGGGTGGAGAGGAGACGAGAGGAGGCGAGAGGAGGGAACAGCTCGATGAAAAGAGGAAGCAAAATACTGAAGAAATGTAACTATAAGCTCTCATTTTCTCTCTCCAGCATGGGAGACAGGATGAAATGGCCGCTGCATTTGTCATCACAAGCTTTCATATTCCTGTGACAAAAACAACTGGTGAAGCTACACCTGACTCCAAACTTCCCTAGAAACCAGTCAAATTCAAACATGGTAATTAGCCTATGGAAAGAGCCATGACATATGAGTAAATATGAGTAAATATGAGTAAACCTCCTTATACACATTACAGTCTACAATTTACTTATATAATACAAATACTAGCGTACTGTACTTTAGGCATGAAACTGCAAGAACTACTTAAACTACTTGTTCTTGTTCAGTTGAGACCATTCTTCAGGCTTACCTTCAGGAGCTCTTTGGTTAATGTGTGTTTTATGGGTGTGTTGGTGGGAATTTAGAGATGTGATTCCCTCGTCCTCTCGGCTTCCTAATCTAGCATGACTGAACCTGTATGTGACTCCTTCAGTTTCTGCCTGAGAACATGGACACACACACACCTGACACTGTCACAATGGGAAGGGCAGGTGCTTGCATGATATGATCACCTCCTTCAAAGAGTCACAACAAAGTGCAAAATACTCCCATTGGTTGCATGATTCAACACATTTCTGACACTTCATGGTGGTCCATTGCAGAACTGAGAACAATTCTTTCAACATTTTCACTGATCTAAGTTTGTCAATAACTATGAAATGTACCGCTGCAGAATTGATAAATATTGCCAGTGACAGAGGATACCTCCTATCCTGTCTGTCAGTCCATCCTCCAAAAGACATGCAGAGTTTTTTGACTGACTATTTGTAAAGTACTATAAAAGAGCGGGCACATAAACACACACCCAGTTGAACAGAAACCAAAGCTGTGCGACTGCCCAGACGAGGCTGAAACTGGCTGCATTGGTGGATGATGACATCAGACCACCCACATTCCTCTAGAGCAGGTTCAAGCACATTTGTCCTCTCTCCCCCTCTCTCATTGGCTAGATCAAAGATCATTCTCAGACATCACAGCCTGCTTCCCATTTAGGCTTGGACTTGTGTCATAGACAAAATTCAGTTATGGTTTGTTTGATGCCGTCTCCAATATTGACAGAGCATGACGTAAACAAAGCATAGCTTACAGTACAGTTTTCTATGGAGCCTGAATACCAAGAGTTTGCATTCTTCAAATGGGGATTAAAATCAATTCTGTAATGAAGGCAAAACTTTTAGTCAAGTCAGAGCCAGAAGAAAATGGCAGAGAGAAATGTCAGTCTTGCATTGTCAGCAGTAAATCAGAGAGACAGAGCGAGAGAAAAGAGAGACAGAGCGAGAGAGAGAGAGAAAAGGGAGGAGAGAGAGAGAGAGAGAGAGAGAGAGAGAGAGAGAGAGAAAAGGGGGAAGAGAGAGAGAAAAGGGGGGAGAGAGAGAGAGAGAAAAGGGGGAAGAGAGAGAGAGAAAAGGGGAAGAGAGAGAGAGAGAAGGGAGGAGAGAGAAAAGGGGGAAGAGAGAGAGAGAGAGAGAGAGAGAAGGGAGGAGAGAGAGGGAGAAAAGGGAGGAGAGAGAGAGAGAGGGAGGAGAGAGAGAGAAAAGGGAGGAGAGGGAGAGAGAAAAGGGAGGAGAGGGAGAGAAAAGGGTGAAGAGAGAGAGAGAAAGGGAGGAGAGAAAAAGGAGGAGAGAGAGAGAGAAAAGGGAATAAAGAGTTACTAGCCACAGACATTCTAGTCAGATCCTACACTACATACTCCTCAGTAGAGGTCTTCACGGGCCCAGCCAAACCTGAATAACCGAGATGCAATCCCTGAGCAGGTCCGGATCCAGAATACTAATCCGTCCCTCAGCTCTCGGGTCAGCTCCTGTTTGATTGTCATTGGGTCTCGGGTCTCTGTAATTACAGCTGATAGACCCAAGTGGACCCGACCATGGCTATAGCCTAGAACATATTTATGTTACGGTAATAAGGTGAATTTATTATCTTCTAGACAGCCAAGCCAACATAGAAAGACCTATTTGTTAACCAGAAGAGCAACTTGGCTGATGAACATAACGTTTGTGTCACTCTGTTCAAAACGGGTCTCGTCTAGACCCGGGCCTGTTAGGGTATGGGTCGGATTTAGGTTGGGTTGTCCTCGGGTATATTGGGGTTCGGCTGAGATTGTTGTCGGGTTCGAAACCCATTTTCTTTTTTAAATAACCGGTCCATTCGGGTCCGGGTCTGATTGTTATCTGTCTGTTCAGGTCCAGGTTGAGCGGGAAAATCTCCACTTCTCAGCACAGTTCTCTGCTCCCTCACACACTGCATACTGTCCCGTTGTCAAGTCACAGTCTTCCACAGTGGTGCATCACACAAACAACACCTTTCACAAAGAAAGCCGGTTTAGGTCAGAGCCGGTTTAGGTCCAGGGGCAAGAATGTAAATGTAAAGCACATTTTGTGATTAAGGCAGGGAGGGCATAGAGTTTTCATTAACATGCTTTTACATGAACATGCTAGTGAGGCTGAGGGGATCTGAGGAGATCTGAGGAGGGGATCTGAGGGGATCTGAGGAGGGGATTGGAGGAAAGGATCGGAGGAGGGGATCTGAGGAGGGGATCTGAGGAGGGGATCTGAGGAGGGGATCTGAGGAGGGGGGATCTGAGGGGATCTGAGGAGGGGATCTGAGGAGGGGATCTGAGGGGATCTGAGGAGGGATCTGAGGAGGGGATCTGAGGAGGGGATCTGAGGAGGGGATCTGAGGAGGGGATCGGAGGAGGGGATCTGAGGGGATCTGAGGAGGGGATCTGAGGGATCTGAGGAGGGGATCTGAGGAGGGGATCTGAGGAGGGGATCTGAGGAGGGGATCTGAGGAGGGGATCTGAGGAGGGGATCTGAGGAGGGGATCTGAGGAGGGGATCTGAGGAGGGGATCTGAGGAGGGGATCTGAGGAGGGGATTGGAGGAAGGGATCTGAGGAGGGGATCTGAGGGGATCTGAGGAGGGGATTGGAGGAAGGGATCGGAGGAGGGGATCTGAGGAGGGGATCTGAGGAGGGGGATCTGAGGGGAACGGAGGGGATCCAGGAAGCTGCTGCTATGCCAGTTACAGTAAAGAATGAATGTATGAAAAATATACCCAAAACAGACAGCGCCACCAATGGAAGTCACTCACCCAAAACTTTGCCAAAAAACAGGCACTATTGCTTTGCACCAAAACAAACAAACAAACAAACAAACATCACTAAGACTTCACTATTCATGACAACTCTGCTAAACCTGAACTGGCATCAGAAATGAATCGTCCATGAAAACATCACTAAAAACTAGATTGTCTGTAAAATCTCACTCCCACTCTGGTTCTCTGCATTGCAGGCCTAATAAACAGTCTCAGAGCTGGGCATTAACACAAACTCTGAAAATGAGAGTGTTCTGAACCTGAAAACGTCAAGTTGTTGATGTTGCTGTTCAGCTCTAGGCATTGGCTTGCGGGTAGAAACATATTTCAACATTATTTTATCAAACAAGAGAAGTTATTGATAATCTTGTGCTGTTAAATAACTTTTAAAAAGCTCTCACTGCTCTCTCCAAACAAAAAGGAAGTAAAAAAAAATAATTGCTCGCTAGTTTTACAACAAGGAAAACAGACATGATGAACTTAAAAAGCCTGAAAGTTATTAGGATGCAGAGGAAAGAGTAGAGTTGGGTATGGTGGTTCTAAAGGAGAGCAATATGTAGAGGCGTCAGCATGCTTTAGTTGAAAGAATGAGTGTGCTCACATACTCCCTTAATTTGCAGATTTTGCCGAGGAGATCTTAGCTGTGCAATCTTTACATCTGACTCGGATGTTTGGTGCAGTATTTATCAAGTGAAGGATGTGTCGTCTCTCGTTAAATGACAACAGGCACGTCATTGTAGAATCCCTACTGTTAATCAATAGCCGACGAGGGGGGCGTAGTCGGCTACAGACTTTGGGCGTGCCTCACATTGTGTGCCTGAACAGCCGAAAAAAAAGTATTGCCTAAGTCCAAAACATACAAAATGTTGTCATAATATATGCAAGAACTGTTCCAAACTGTTTCGGCTGGGAAGCATGTGGACGCCTTCGTAAGTAAGGAGCAGAGAGGAGGGAGATGGAGGAGTACTGTGGCCTTCTGTCGTTAATGTCAGTGGTTTTTCTGCTCCTTGCCAAACGGTGGTAGGGAGCAATTATGCAGAGGACGTGCTGCAGCCGAGGATGCACTGCATCAATCACACCGCACAGCAAGCCAGCAGGACCGCAAACACACACAGGCGCACCAGTGCCGGGGTCAATTCAAATTGAAGAAAGAAATCGTATCTATTTTCAATGACCTCTCAATAAACTGAGAATTAGAAAGTTTATCCTTTCCTTAAAATTTTTTCATCACTTCCTGACTTGACTGCCTTCAATTCGATTTTACCCCAGCCCTGACACACACACGTTGGACATACACATTGTTGGATACGACATTTTGAACATTGAGATATTAAATAAATGATAGAGAAGAAGCGTAGAATATCTGTGGAAAGACAGATAGCTGTGGAATGTGTTGAAATGTGTTGGGGGGCGGGAGCAGAGCACCATGTTGAAACAGGAAAGACAGATGGACATCTGTGGATGAGGTGAAGGAGGGGTTGAGGTCAGGAGGTGAGGACAGCACCGTGTTGATACAGGGGAGACAGATGGACATTTGTGGATGAGGTGAAGGAGGGGTTGAGGTCAGGAGGTGAGGACAGCACCGTGTTGATACAGGGGAGACAGATGGACATCTGTGGCTTAGGTGAAGGAGGGGTTGAGGTCAGGAGGTGAGGACAGCACCGTGTTGATACAGGGGAGACAGATGGACATCTGTGGATGAGGTGAAGGAGGGGTTGAGGTCAGGAGGTGAGGACAGCACCGTGTTGATACAGGGGAGACAGATGGACATCTGTGGATGAGGTGAAGGAGGGGTTGAGGTCAGGAGGTGAGGACAGCACCGTGTTGATACAGGGGAGACAGATGGACATCTGTGGATGAGGTGAAGGAGGGGTTGAGGTCAGGAGGTGAGGACAGCACCGTGTTGATACAGGGGAGACAGATGGACATCTGTGGTTTAGGTGAAGGAGGGGTTGAGGTCAGGAGGTGAGGACAGCACCGTGTTGATACAGGGGAGACAGATGGACATCTGTGGATGAGGTGAAGGAGGGGTTGAGGTCAGGAGGTGAGGACAGCACCGTGTTGATACAGGGGAGACAGATGGACATCTGTGGTTTAGGTGAAGGAGGGGTTGAGGTCAGGAGGTGACGACAGCACCGTGTTGATACAGGGGAGACAGATGGACATCTGTGGTTTAGGTGAAGGAGGGTCAGGAGGTGAGGACAGGTCACCTGAAGGGAGTAATAAGGGTTTGGTGTCTTGTTACACCATAAGATATAAGGATTGGAGAGAAGCAGGAGTGTCTTAAGTGGGATATATATATATATATATATATATACATATATATACATACATATTACATACATATTACATATATATATATATATATATACACTGCTCAAAAAAATAAAGGGAACACTAAAATAACACATCCTAGATCTGAATGAATGAAATATTCTTATTAAATACATTTTTCTTTACATAGTTGAATGTGCTGACAACAAAATCACACAAAAATGTTCAATGGAAATCAAATTTATCAACCCATGGAGGTCTGGATTTGGAGTCACACTCAAAATTACAGGCTGATCCAACTTTGATGGAATGTCCTTAAAACAAGTCAAAATATGTAGTGCGTGTGACCTCCACGTGCCTGTATGACCTCCCTACAACGCCTGGGCATGCTTCTAATGAGGTGGCGGATGGTCTCCTGAGGGATCTCCTCCCAGACCTGGACTAAAGCATCCACCAACTCCTGGACAGTCTGTGGATGGAGCGAGACATGATGTCCCAGATGTGCTCAATTGGATTCAGGTCTGGGGAACGGGCGGGCCAGTCCATAGCATCAATGCCTTCCTCTTGCAGGAACTGCTGACACACTCCAGCCACATGAGGTCTAGCATTGTCTTGCATTAGGAGGAACCAAGGGGCAACCGCAAAAGCATATGGTCTCACAAGGGGTCTGAGGATCTCATCTCGGTACCTAATGGCAGTCATGCTACCTCTGGCGAGCACATGGAGGGCTGTGCGGCCCCCCAAAGAAATGCCACCCCACACCATGACTGACCCACCGCCAAACCGGTCATGCTGGAGGATGTTGCAGGCAGCAGATCGTTCTCCACGGCGTCTCCAGACTCTGTCACAAGTGCTCAGTGTGTACCTGCTTTCATCTGTGAAGAGCACAGGGCTCCAGTGGCGAATTTGCCAATCTTGGTGTTCTCTGGCAAATGCCAAACGTCCTGCACGGTGTTGGGCTGTAAGCACAACCCCCACCTGTGGACGTCGGGCCCTCATACCACCCTCATGGAGTCTGTTTCTGACCGTTTGAGCAGACACATGCACATTTGTGGCCTGCTGGAGGTCATTTTGCAGGGCTCTGGCAGTGCTGCTCCTTGCACAAAGGCGGAGGTAGCGGTCCTGCTGCTGGGTTGTTGCCCTCCTACATCCTCCTCCACGTCTCCTGATGTACTGGCCTGTCTCCTGGTAGCGCCTCCATGCTCTGGACACTACGCTGACAGACACAGCATACCTTCTTGCCACAGCTCGCATTGATGTGCCATCCTGGATGAGCTGCAATTACCTGAGCCACTTGTGTGGGTTGTAGACTCCATCTCATGCTACCACTAGAGTGAAAGCACCGCCAGCATTCAAAAGTGACCAAAACATCAGCCAGGAAGCATAGGAACTGAGAAGTGGTCTGTGGTCACCACCTGCAGAACCACTCCTATATTGGGGGTGTCTTGCTAATTGCCTATAATTTCCACATGTTGTCTATTCCATTTGCACAACAGCATGTGAAATTTAATGTCAATCAGTGTTGCTTCCTAAATGGACAGTTTGATTTCACAGAAGTGTGATTGACTTGGAGTTACATTGTGTTGTTTAAGTGTTCCCTTTATTTTTTTGAGCAGTGTATATATCTGGATGGGAGAAGTGTTGGGTTGTCTGAATACAGCTGTACAGAACCTTTGGGAAGAATTCAACTTGGTTAAAGCTTCTCTAGTGTCCATGAGTTATTTACTCTGAAAGATAAGAACCTAACAATATCACATAGAACTACTCAGCTACTGGGAGGTAGATTCTATCCTCCCCGTAGCTGTGCTCTGCTGACACCCAAGTCTTTTATTAGCATGAACACCACAACCCACCAATCACAACAAGTCACACTCAGGCAGTGAGTATGGGGAAATATGTTGTGGTGGGGGGATGAGAACGCATTAACCCCCCTCTCCAGCAAAAAATGAGAGGCTGATTTGTGGCCGCTTACTCACACAGTCTGATCGGGGAGGAGGGGACCTACTACCCATGTGTCATATGGGGGTAATATCTGCCGTCTTCCGCTCAAGGCCCCGACAGTTTAATGATTCTGTCTACTCACTCACATACACAGTATATATACTGTACACTGAGTATATCATGTACAATTATAGTTAATATGCTTTGTTTAACTGATTGAACAAACTTTTTTTGTTCTTATATTTGTGGTGTGGTTTTCATATCAGCGCTTTTGGGCTTCCAACCTCCCCTGCACACTGTTTTAACCAGTTATCTGTACTGTTTTGTCTTTCACTTCTTTTCTTTGGTGTGAATAAATAGAACCTAAAAGAACTAACACACACACCACCACCACAGAGACCCAGGCCAGGAATGATTTAGTCCTACAGGGGTTGGAGTAGGATGTTGTGGTGTCACCACTGACTGAACCAACAGGGACCCAAGCAGGGTAAACAGGGGAGGTGTTTGGTGTTGGAATACCTGGGCAGCAGCCAGCCTGCCCTATGGGGTGACTGACCAAGGAGAGGTCAACAGGTTCTGGGACACACATGGACACATAACCCTAAACCCTGAGGCAATGCCTCCTCTCCCACAAACAAGGAGGGGCAGAGAGGGGGAACGATAGACAGGAAGATAGCAATGATGTGCCCCTCTCTCATAAAGCCTTCCCCAGACAGCCTCAAGTGATAGATTGCTAGTAATATGAGTCTCGGGGGGGTGAGCGGTGAAAAGGTAGATGGGTAGGGTGCCTGCCTGCATTTGGCTCTCCGAATGTGTTCCATTTGAGTGTGAATGCTGGAATGAATCTCCCAGGAGGCAGCTACAGCATCAGCCTCCACAGGAACATAGAGATTATGGAGTCACGTCATCTAAAGATAATTCATATTGATAAATCATCAGTCAAATGTAACACTCAAATTTCAAATAGAGAAAGAGAGTAAATGTTGAGTGTAATCAAGTAAATGTCTACCCTATCCATACCCACATGTCCTCCTGTGCCTCAGTAGCTCACACGTCCTACCCTGTCCTTCTTTTCTCCCACAGCCAGCCAGAGGGGAAAAGGAAGCAGACATAATAATAATAATAACAATAATAATAATAGGGGTGCTTATACTTGTGTGTAATGGATACATTATATTTTTTTGCAAATCCCAATTCCCGAGACACTCGCAGGGAGTGAGGGAGTGGGGTAACGGCTGGGGTCACCATTTTACAGCACCCCTGGAACAATTAGGGTTAAGTGCCTTGCTCAAGGGCACAGTGACATTTTTTTCCTTGTCAGTTCCGGTATTTGAACCAGCAACCTTTTGGTTACTGGCACAATGCTCTAAACTGTAGGCTACCTGCCCCCCTTCATATGAGGGAGCTGCATTCTGTAGCGCTCACAACACAATCCCTTCACGGATCAACGGAGTGCTGTCAGAAGAGGAGGCAAGGAGAGGGGTTCATACATTGCACTGCCCAACAGAGCTGCTGTAACAAACACATTTTATTGGTAGCATACACATATTTGCAGATGTTATCGCCAGTGCAGCGAAATGCTTATGTTTCTAGCTCCAAAGAGCAGTAGTACCTAACAATACAAAAACAATACAAAAATGTTTTAATATGCAGCCTCGGGCTCCTAACTCTGCACAACCCAGTTATAACCTATACATAGTCTGAACAAGGCCTGACTGTTGACCTCTAGCTGTTTATCTCTCAGTCAGTATATGTAGGAAGCCAGAAATATCCCTGGGTACAGCTGGCGTTTAGCTAGGCTGAATGAACCCAGGTAAATAGAGAACAATGCTCACAGGATAGATAGGCCCCAGTCTCTTTCTCTGCCCTGCCCTCGCTCATCTTCAGCCGTGTTTGTTAGAGGACAAAAGAGAGGCAAGGAAGAGAGAGAAAAAACGTAAATAAAAAGAGGGAACGAGAGAGAGAGAGAGAGAGAGAGAGAGAGAGTGTGTGTTTGTGTGTGTGTGTGTGTGTGTGTGTGTGTGTGTGTGTGTGTGTGTGTGTGTGTGTGCCATCCCTCTGTTGACTTCTAACAGTGGAGAGAGCAGGAGCTAGCTAAGTGGTCATGAGGATGCTCATGTCCACTCTCTTTAGACTACTCCATCCAAGGCGCTCTGTGACTGAACTATCTGAAGCTACGCTCCAGAGGTGGGGGAAATGGAGAACAGGTAGCAGAGCTTAGAAATAAACAAGCAAAAATACAAATCATCAGAAAAGTCAGATGAAGCACAACACTTGCCATTTGAAAATACATAATATATTGTAAAACAGAAACACATGAAAACAGAGCAGAATGCTTTTATGACCTTGTTTGTGCCTGTAGGCTTGTTTGGGCAGCCAGTCACACAGCCAGGACAAGATTTGCATGCAAAGCCCACTTAGTTAGCCCACACACACACAGCAGGCAGCCTGTGGTCTGGACATGAGACAGGAAGAACAAAGCAGTACATTTTCTTCCACTCCTTTGGTTAACATGCAAATCTCATGCACCTCCCTCATCCATGTTCATAGATTAGTGAATGTGGGCTGCTATCTCTGGTTTAAGAGGAACATGGCCTGCTTATCTCTGCCTACTAAGTACCTCTGTACTTAGTAGGCAGAGGCAGGAACTAATCAATCTGTAAATCCTACTGTACAGTTCACATCATATTCTGTATTGCATGTGGTACAGCCCTGAAAACTCTCACTACAGAGAGATGTCTTTATTTCGCCTCTCTGAATAGCTTTGTAGAAGGCGAGTGCACACATGCACCTAGGAATTTAACTAAATCCATACCAAAATAGGTTTACATGTACTTGTTGGAAGTTTTACAAATATGACACTTCTAAAAAAAAAATCATGTTGCTAAAGCCAATGTCACATGAAGCAATCTGGACCTAATTTATGTTGCTTGCAACAAAGTTGCATCTGGGTTGCTCCCTGTGTCACCCCTCTAAAATTGCCTGCAATTTAGTTTCATTGCATTGCATTGCAAGAGATGGCTATCGATCCCATTTCAAGCAACTGACTGTATGCAATTTACAAAAAGTGAGCAGAACAGAAAATGTTTTGATCAGTCATGGAAATAAGTGCTGAATACGTTGGCTCGCTATTTAAAAAGATGGAGAACAAGCTATAGGATGAAAAATACAGAATTTAGGCACATGTACAGCAGACTAGTGCAAGATAACACTACCAATTATATACAGTGGCAAGAAAAAGTATGTGAACCCTTTGGAATTACCTGGATTTCTGCATAAATTGGTCATATAATGTGATCTTATCTTCATCTAAGTCACAACAATAGACAAACACAGTCTGCTTAAACTAATAACACTCAAACAATTCAACGTTTTCATGTCTTTACTGAACACACCGTGAAAACATTCCCAGTGCAGGGTGCAAAAAGTATAAGAATCCTTGGATTTAATAACTGGTTGACCATCCTTTGACAGCAATAAGCTCAACCAAACATGTTCTGTAGTTGCGAATCAGACCTACACAACGGTCAGGAGGAATATTGGACCATTCCTCTTTGTAAATCTGTTTCAGTTCAGCAATATTCTTGGAATGTCTGGTGTGAACCACTCGAGGTCATGCCACAGCATCTGAATTAGGTTAGGTCAGTACTCCGACTGAGCCACTCCAGAAGGTGTATTTTCTTCTGTTGAAGCCTGTCTGTTGTTGATTTACTTCTGTGTTTTGGGTCGTTGTCCTGTTGCATCACCTAACTTCTGTTGAGCTTCAATTCACAGACAGATTGCCTTACATTCTCCTGCAAAATGTTTTGATAAACTTGGGAATCCATTTTTCCGTCAATGATAGCAAGCTATCCAGGCCCTGAGGCATCAAAGCAGCCCAAAACCATGATGCTCCCTCCACCATACTTTACAGTTGGGATGAAGTTTTGATGTTGGTGTGCTGTGACTTTTTTTCTCCACACATAGTGTTGTGTGTTCCTTCCAAACAACTCAATTTAAGTTTAATCTGTCCACAGAATATTTTGACAGTAGCGCTGTGGAACATCCAGATGCTCTTTTGCGAACGTCAGACGTGCAGCAATGTTTTTGTTGGACAGCAGTGGCTTCTTCCGTGGTGTCCTCCCATGAACACCATTATTGTTTAGTATTTTAAGTAACGTAGACTTGAGCTGACACTAGGATTATTCTTAACCTCATTGAGCATTCTGCGCTGTGCTCTTGCAGTCATCTTTGCAGGACGGCCAATCCTAGGGTGTATCGGATCTCGTCCTCCTCTTCTGAGGAGGAGAAGCAAGAAGGATCGGAGGAACAAAACGCAACGTGATAAGTGTCCATAATGTTTATTTTAAAACAAACTGAACACTACGAAATGCAAAACAATAAACGTGAAATGAACGAAACAGTCCCGTGTGGCGACAAACACTGACACTGGCCGAACTCAAAAACCAACATAGAAAAACAAACATAGACTGCCCACTCAACTCACGCCCTGACCATACTAAAACAACGATAAAATAACAGAACTATGGTCAGAACATGACATAGGGAGAGTAGCAACAGTGCTTAACTTTCTCCATTTATAGACAATTTGTCTTACCGTGGACTGATGAAACTCAGATCAGTTCTACCAAAATTCCATTAACATGTTAAATGTGCAACCAATGGGAAAATAATTCTAGATCACCTGTACTCCACACACAGAGATGCGTATAAAGCTCTCCCTCACCATCCATTTGATAAATCTGACCACAACTCTATCCTCCTGATTCCTGCAAACAAGCAAAAATTAAAGCAGGAAGCACCAGTGACTCAGTCTATAAAAAATGGTCAGATGAAGCAGATGCTAAACTACAGGACTGTTTTGCTATCACAGACTGGAATGTGTTCAGGGATTCTACAGATGGTATTAAGGAGTACACCACATCAGTTACTGGCTTTATCAATAAGTGCATCGAGGACGTTGTCCCCACAGTGACTGTACATACATACCCCAACCAGAAGCCATGGATTACAGGCAACATTTGCACTGAGCTAAAGGGTAGAGCTGGCACTTTCACAGTGTTGTGACTCTAAACCGGAAGCTTACAAGAAATCCTGCTATGCCCTGCGACGAACCATCAAATCAAATCAAATTTGATTTGGTTTGACGAACCATCAAACAGGCAAAGCGTCAATACAGGGCTAACATTAAATCATACTACACCGGCTTGCAAACTATTACAGACTACAGCCGCGAGCTCCCTCACATCAACACCATTATTCCAAAAACCCTAGACCATACGCCAATTTGCATACCGCCCAAACAGATCCACAGATGATGCAATCTCTATTGCACTCCACACTGCCCTTTCCCACCTGGACAAAAGGAACACATATGTGAGAATGCTATTCATTGACTACAGCTCAGCATTCACCACCATAGCACACTCAAAGCTCATCACTCAGCTAAGGATCCTGGGACTAAACACCTCCCTCTGCAACTGGATCCTGGACTTCCTGATGGGCCGCCCCCAGGTGGTGAGGGTAGGTAGCAACACATCTGCCACGCTGATCCTCAGGGGTGCATGCTCAGTCTCCTCCTGTACTCCCTGTCCACCCACGACTGCATGACCAGGCATGACTCCAACACCATCATTAAGTTTGCAGACGACACAACAGGCCTGATCACCAACAACGACGAGACAGCCTATAGGGAGGAAGTAAGAGACCTGGCCGGGTGGTGCCAGAATAACAACCTATCCCTCAACATAACCAAGACTAAGGAGATTATTGTGGACTACAGGAAAAGGAGGACAGAGCATGCCCCCATTCTCATCGACGGGGCATGGAGCAGGTTGAGAGCTTCAAGTTCCTTGGTGTCAACATCAACAACAAACTAGAATGGTCCAAACACACCAAGACAGTCGTGAAGAAGGCACGACAAAGCCTATTTCCCCTCAGGAAACTAAAAAGATTTGGCATGGGTCCTGAGATCCTCAAAAGGTTCTACAGCTGCAACATCGAGAGCATCCTGACCGGTTGCATCACTGCCTGGTACGGCAATTGCTAGGCCTCCGACCGCAAGGCACTACGGGGGGTAGTGTGTACGGCCCAGTACATCACTGGGCCTAAGCTGCCTGCCAACCAGGTACTCTACACCAGGCGGTATCAGAGGAAGGACCTAAAAATTGTCAAAGACCCCAGCCACCACAGTCATAGACTGTTTTCTCTACAACCACATGGCAAGCAGTACCGGAGTGCCAAGTCTAGGACAAAAAGGCTTCTCAACAGTTTCTACCCGCAAGCCCTAAGACTCCTGAACAGGTAATCAAATGGTTACCCTGACTATTTGAATTGTGTGCTCCCCAACGCCTCATTTTACGCTGCTGCTACTCTCTGTTGATCATATATGCATAGTCACTTTAACTATACATTCATGTACAGTGGGGCAAAAAAGTATTTAGTCAGCCACCAATTGTGCAAGTTCTCCCACTTAAAAAGGTGAGAGGCCTGTAATTTTCATCATAGGTACACTTCAACTATGACGGACAAAATGAGAAGAAAAAAAATCCAGAAAAATCACATTGTAGGATTTTTAATGAATTTATTTGCAAACTATGGTGGAAAATAAGTATTTGGTCAATAACAAAAGTTTCTCAATACTTTGTTATATACCCTTTGTTGGCAATGACAGAGGTCAAACGTTTTCTATAAGTCTTCACAAGGTTTTCACACACTGTTGCTGGTATTTTGGCCCATTCCTCCATGCAGATCTCCTCTAGAGCAGTGATGTTTTGGGGCTGTTGCTGGGCAACATGGACTTTCAACTCCCTCCAAAGATTTTCTATGGGGTTGAGATCTGGAGACTGGCTAGGCCACTCCAGGACCTTGAAATGCTTCTTACGAAGCCACTCCTTTGTTGCCCGGGCAGTGTGTTTGGGATCATTGTCATGCTGAAAGACCCCAGCCACGTTTCATCTTCAATGTCCTTGCTGATGGAAGTTTTCACTCAAAATCTCACGATACATGGTCCCATTCATTCTTTCCTTTACACGGATCAGTCGTCCTGGTCCCTTTGCAGAAAAACAGCCCCAAAGCATGATGTTTCCACCCCCATGCTTCACAGTAGGTATGGTGTTCTTTGGATGCAACTCAGCATTCTTTGTCCTCCAAACACGACGAGTTGAGTTTTTACCAAAAAGTTATATTTTAGTTTCATCTGACCATATGACATTCTCCCAATCTTCCTCTGGATCATCCAAATGCTCTCTAGCATACTTCAGACGGGTCTGGCTTAAGCAGGGGGACACATGTGGCACTGCAGGATTTGAGTCCCTGGTGACGTAGTGTGTTACTGATCGTAGGCTTTGTTACTTTGGTCCCAGCTCTCTGCAGGTCATTCACTAGGTGAATGTGTGTGGTTCTGGGATTTTTGCTCACCGTTCTTGTGATCGTTTTGACCCCACAGGGTGAGATCTTGCGTGGAGCCCCAGATCGAGGGAGATTATCAGTGGTCTTGTATGTCTTCCATCTCGTAATAATTGCTCCCACAGTTGATTTCTTCAAACCAAGCTGCTTACCTACTGCAGATTCAGTCTTCCCAGCTTGGTGCAGGTCTACAATTTTGTTTCTGGTGTCCTTTGACAGCTCTTTGGTCTTGGCCATAGTGGAGTTTGGAGTGTGACTGTTTGAGGTTGTGGACAGGTGTCTTTTATACTGATAACAAGTTCAAACAGGTTCCATTAATACAGGTAACGAGTGGAGGACAGAGGAGCCTCTTAAAGAAGAAGTTACAAGTCTGTGAGAGCCAGAAATCTTGCTTGTTTGTAGGTGACCAAATACTTATTTTCCACCATAATTTGCAAATAAATTCATAAAAAATCCTACAAAGTGATTTTCTGGATTTTTTTTCTCATTTTGTCTGTCATAGTTGAAGTGTACCTATGATGAAAATTACAGGCCTCATCTTTTTAAGTGGGAGAACTTGGACAATTAGTGGCTGACTAAATACTTTTTTGCCCCACTGTATATGCATAGTCATTTTAACCATATCTACATGTACATACTACCTCAATCAGCCTGACTAATCAGTATGTAGCCTCGCTACTGTATATAGCCTGTCATTTTACTGTTGTTTTATTTCTTTAACCTACCTATTGTTCACCTAATACCTTTTTTGCACTATTGGTTAGAGCTTGTAAGTAAGCATTTCACTGTATTCAGCGCATGTGACAAATAAACTTTGATTTGATGAACATCAAGGCTTTTGGAGATACGTTTGTAACCCTTTCCAGCTTTATACAAGTCAACAAATCTTAATCTTAGGTCTTCTGAGATCTATTTTGTTTGAGGCATGATTCACATCGGGCAATGCTTCTTGTGAATAGCAAACCCACATTTTTACCAACCTCCCCAATCTCGTCTAATTGATTGGACTCCAGTTTAGCCGACTCCCGATTCCTATTAGCTTTTAGAAAAGTCATTAGCCTTGGGGTTCATATACTTTTTCCAACCTACGCTGTGAATGTTAAATTATTTATTCAATACAGACAAGAAAAATCCAATAATTTGTGTGTACATTTAAGCAGTGTGTTCGCCTATTGTTGTGACTTAAATAAAGATTTAAAGACCAATTTATGCAGAAATCCAGGTAATTCCAAAAGGGTTACATACGTTTTCTTACCACTGTATAAGTTAAAGGTTAAATAAATAAAATATATATACAGTGCATTCAGAAAGTATTCAGACCCCTTGACTGATTTCAGATTTTGTTACTTTATAACCTTATTCTAAAATTGATTAAATTGTGTTTTTTCCCTCATCAATCTGCACACAATACCCCATAATGAAAAAGCAAAAACTGGTTTTCAGAAATGTTTGCAAATTTAATTTAAAAAACAACAGAAATATCACATTTACATAAGTATTCACACTCTTTACTCAGTACTTTTTTGAAGCAACTTTGTCAGCATTTACAGCTTCAAGTCTTCTTGGGTCTTCTTGGGTATGATGCTACAAGCTTGGCACGCCTGTATTTGGGGAGTTTCTCCAATTCTTATTTGCAGAACCTATCAAGTCCTGTCAGGTTGGATGGTTTCTCCAAAGATGTTTGATCGGCTTGAAGTCCAGGCTCTGGCTGGGCCACTCAAAGACAGGGATGGTGTTTGGGATAGTGCCAAGTGTCCTCCAGACGTGACGCTTGGCATTCAGGCCAAAGAGTTCAATATTGGTTTCATCAGAACAGAAAATCTTGTTTCTCATGGTCCGAGTCCTTTCGATGCCTTTTGGCAAACAGCTGTCATGTGCCTTTTACTGAAGAGCGGCTTCCATCTGGCCACTCTACCACCTGATTGGTGGAGCGCTGCAGAGATGGTTGTCCTTCTGGAAGGTTCTTGCATCTCCAAAGAGGAACTCTGGAGCTAAGTCAGAGTGGCCATTGGGTTCTTGGTCCCCTCCCTGACTTAGGCCCTTCACCTCCGATTGCTCAGTTTGGCTGGGCGGCCAGCTCTATAAAGAGTCTTGGTGGTTCCAAACTTCTTCCATTTAAGAATGATGGCGGCCACTGTGTTCTTGGGGAACTTCAATGCTGCAGAAATGTTTTGGTACCCTTCCCCAGATTTGTGCCTCGACACAATCCTGTCTTGGAGCTCTACGGACAATTCCTTCAACCTCGGCTTGGTTTTTGCTCTGACATGCACTGTCAACTGTGGGACCTTACATAGACAGGTGTGTGCCTTTCCAAATCACATCCAATCAATTTAATTTACCACAGGTGGACTCCACTCAAGTTGTAGAAACATCTCAAGGATGATCAATGGAAACAGGATGCACCTGAGCTCAATTTCAAGTCTCATAGCAAAGGGTCTGAATACTTGTGTAAATTAGGTATTTAATTTATTTTTGTTTTGTTTTTTGCCCCCGCCTCCAAAAAACGTTTCGCTTTGCCATTATTGGGTATTGTGTGTAGATTTTTGTGGATAATAAAAAATGTAAAAAATTGAATATGTTGGAAAATGTCAAGGGGTCTGAATACTTTCCTAATGCACAGTATATATAATATGCAACATGTAGTTTCACTAGCTGAATAAAAGGTCCCCGAAATGTTCCATATGCACAAAAGCTTATTTCTCTCAAATTTTGTGCACAAATTTGTTTACATCCCTGTTAGTTAACATTTCTCCTTTCCCAAGATAATCCATCCACCTGACAAATATGGCATATAAAGAAGCTGATTAAACAGCATGATCATTACACTGCACCTTGTGCTGGGGACAATATAAGGCCACTTTAAAATGTGCAGTTTTATCACACAACACAATGCCACAGTTGTTTCAAGTTTGAGGGTTGCTTGCAATTGGCATGCTGATTGCAATAATGTCCACCAGAGCTTAAGCCAGATAATTTAATGTTTATTTCTCTACCACAAACCGCCTCCAACATCGTTTCAGAGAATTTGGCAGTATATCCAACCGGCTTCACAACCGCCCGCAGTCCACGTGTAACCACGCCAGCCCAGGACATCCTCATCTGGCTTTTTCACCTGCGGGATCATCTGAGACCAGCCACCCAGACAGCTGATGAAACTGTGTGTTTGGGCCTCCCGAGTGGTGCAGCGGTCTGAGGCACTGCATCGCAGTGCTGAGGTGCCACTACAGCCTCGGGCTCGAGGCCCGTCTTCGAGGCCTGGAACTACAGCCTCAAGTTCAATGCACAATTAGCCCAGAATCATCCGGTGGGCGGATGATGCATGGCACATGACTTTCGCCTCTCCCAAGTTGCAGCGATGAGACAAGATAGTAAATACCAATTGGATATCAAAAAAAGGGGTTACATTTTTTTTTATCTGGGTTTGCACAATCAAAGAATATCTGCACAAACAGTCAGAAACCGTCTCAGTGAAGCTCATCTGCGTGCTCATCGTCCTCACCAGGGTCTTAACCTTACTGCAGTTTGGCTTCATAGTCGACTTCAGTGGGCATATTCTCACCTTCTGTATGATGGCCACTAGCACGCTGGAGAAGTGTGCTCTTCACGGAGGAGTCCCGGTTTGAACTGTACCGGCAAGATGGCGTAGTTTGGGCGAGGTGTTTGCTGATGTCAACCTTTTGAAAAGAGTGCCCCATGGTGGCGGTGGGGTAATGGTATGGGCAGGCATAAGCTACGGACAACGAACACAGTTGCATTTTATCGATGGCAATTTGTATGTACAGAGATCCCGTGACGGGATCCTGAGGCCCATTGTCGTGCCATTCATCTGCCGCCATCATCTCTGAAAATGTCCCAGTTCTTCCATGGCCTGCATACTCACCAGACATGTCACCCATTGAGCATGTTTGGGATGCTCTGGATCGACATGTTTGACAGCGTGTTCCAGTTCCCACCAACATCCAGCAACTTCGCACAGCCATTGAAGAGAAGTAGGACAACATTTCACAGGCTAAAATCAACAGCCTGATCAACTCTATGCGAAGGAGATGTGTTCCCACCAAATACTGACTGGTTTTCTGATCCACACCCCTAATGTTTTTTAAGGTATCTGTACTCCAAGTCATTTACACTCTACAAGGAGATGAGAGGAGAGGGGGTAGAGGGAAGGAGAGGAGGGGATGGAGGGAGGGGAGGAGACGAGGGGAGGGAGAGAGAGGGAACAACTCGAGAGATTGTCTCAGTACTCTATTTAACAAGGCTTAAGTAGACAGCATGCTGAGGTAAAGTAGATACTTCATGCCTTTAATAAATTAGAGTTAGGGACTGCTATTCATTGTTTAGTTTGTGATGCTTATAGTTAGGGGTGGGGTTGGGAGAGCTGATCCTGGATCAGAAATAGCTGATGACAAACACAGTGGTTAAAGGGGAATGTACATTCAAAGGGAGGCAACATTTACAAAAGACAGAAAAACGTAGGCGGAGTCATAACACTTCCTCAACCGCTGTGCCTCAGAGTTTGGATCTGCCCACCTGTCAGCTGGCACGCCGCTGAGAGCCACATCCCTTCACCTGTTGACAGATACAACGATGGTATGCAGCAGTTTCGCCCTAACCTGACTGACTGGCTCTACTATACCTGGGAACAGGTGCATCTGTGTCAGCACACACACAAACACAACACAGAGGTGACAGTTGAAGTATAGCTATGTCAGGCATTCCCATGTTGGTGCCAGTAGAGGTCAGCCATTCAGGCAGGAGACTCCATACTGTCACTCAGACCTTCACACTACAGGTGGAGACGGTGAACATATGAAATAAGAGTAAAGGAATGCTGCAATAGCCAAAATTACTATATTATTTAAAAAAACAAAAAAAGACACAAGCTGTTATATGATCCAGATCCACATTCTTCGAAATCAACCAACAGCATTCTTCAAAACAAACTGGCAAAACGGGTGCTTTCAAACACTCTGCTTGGAGAGCACAGCAAAGGCTTCAGGAAATGACACACAGGACGTGGTGCTCAACCTTGAAAGGGCCTGAGAGACAGAGATGGGGGGGTAGACAATAACGAGAGGAAGGAGAAAGAGAGAGAGAGGGTCTGTGAAGAGCAGTGAGAGACAGACTGAAAATCAATTTCCTTATCTTACTCAGTCACATTATATGGAGGGGAGGGTTTTCAGGTTCGCCGTAGCTTGGAAACCTACAGGGTAACTTTAAACACACCCCAAGGGGAGATCTGAAAACAATGCTTGGTATGTGAGTAATAGAGCTAGAGAAAGACATGCCTACATCAAAACAGCCAAGCATCTGTCCTCCTTCACCATCACTGCAGAGTCAGTGTGGCAGTGAGAGACATACTGCACTGTCTACAAGACCAAACCACATCTCTCCTTATCAAATGCGGTAGCGCAATTCCACACCAGCATGGCCTGAATTTTTGTATCACAGATTGTTCTTGAAATTCTCACATAAAAACTTCATTGTGTGGAAGGATGTTTAACGTGCTTTTTACATTTGTATAACAAATCCTTTTTGAGAAAAGCATGACCTATGCCCGTATGCCTCCTGTAAAACCTTATGATCCGTGAACCGTACATGATACCGACAACATCTTGGTGTCATTATATTTTAGAGCACATGTATGAGTATGTCTATATTCAGAAATAAAATAACATTCATATATTCAACATAAAACATATTATTAATATCTCAAAAGTAAGCTTTTGATATACATTTAAAAAACTTTTTTTTTTTACATATTGTTTGGAACAAAATACTCTTTAAACATTACATTTTTACGAAATGACGAAATAATACATTTATACATATACATTGAAATTATAGGTCATCAACCAATCACAGCCCTCCTGTGGGATTGCACATTCAGCAAATCAACAGCTGAGGGAGTACCCTTTGAATCAATTTTCCCATTCACTTAATTGGTGGTGCTCATAAAATAAACCATACCTATAAAAAGTACCAGAGAGCCCCCTCTGAAAATGTGATGTACTTGTCGAGTATATTGTTTAAAACAATGTCAAATTTTACAAAATCAAATAAGGTACTAATGACATATTAATAGTTTGAATGTTGAATAAATGAATATGTAAAATTGTATTTGTGAATGTTGTGATACTCCATATTTTAGAGCACATCATTAGGAGCATACTGACACCAGGTTGGTGTCTGCATCATGTACAGTTCACAGATCATTGGGTCTTACAGGAGACATAAAGATCTAAAAAGGACCTTAAAATGGTCACCTTCATAAGGATTTTTTCTAATTGTTTGTGTTAAAAAATGTAAAAAGCATTTCAAACATCCTTCCCTCAATGAAGTTTCTATGTGAGAATTGCAAGAACAATCTTAGACACCCAAAATATGTACAGCCATGCTGGCATGGAAGAGACTGCCAGTACCACTACAGCTCTAAGAGACCGGGGGGAAATGAGATTTCATCCTTAATTCCTTAAAAGCCAGTTTGCAGCCTGAGGATAGGGAGTACCGTCCGTACGTCTGGATTCACCAGCAATCTCCCTCTTATTACCAATGACTCTTCAGCATATCAGAGAGACTATTTTCTATGTAGTATTACACAAATTGGGGCAATATGTATCACAGGTATAGGAGCAGTCACCTGTTGCGTAGGTGCATTGTGGGGACTTCATTCGAGAGAGAGGTCCATATGAAAAAGCTTGCTGATCCGACACATCAGATGATGTGCTTGGCTAAGAGATCCAATTCTAGACCCGGACTTCTAGATTCTATGACATGTAACAATCAGTGAACACTTCAGTATTTGTCTAAACAAATGTGGGGACTACTATCAGAGCACTCCTTACAGATGTAGATGGGGTAAAAATGTGGGATACTCTGAATGCATGTCCATGTAAAAGGACCTAAAAGCAGAAACATGTGAAGTTCATAGGGGCATTACAAATTTAGTGTCAAATGAAAGCGGAGCCTTTTTGTTATTATTAGGGCATGTATACATTTTTCAAACATTTCCCATCCTAAATATTTGGAAAAAGCAAAGGTTTTATTTCTGGTCAAACAGATGGAATAGGTTTCTTAGAAAACAGAAAAAGTCTTAAAAGGGTATTAGAAATACAGTAGCAGTCAAAGGTTGACACACCTACTCATTCAAGGGTCTTTATTTTTAGTATTTTCTATATTGTAGAATACTAGTGAAGACATCAAAACTATGAAATAACACATATTGAATCATGTATTAACCCAAAAATTGTTAAACAAATCTAAATATATTTGAGCTTTTAGATTCTTCAAAGTAGCCACCATTTGCCTTGATGATAGCTTTGTTATAGAGAAGATAGCCCTTTTTGGTAAAATACCAAGTCCATATTATGAAAAGAAAAGCTCAAATAAGCAAAGAGAAACAACATTCCATCATTACTTTAAGACATGAAGGTCAGTCAAACTGGAAAATGTCAAGATAAAACTGGGTCTCATGAGGACCGCTGCAGAGGGTAAGTTCATTAGAGTTACCAGCCTCAGAAATTGCATCCCAAATAAATGCTTCACAGAGTTCAAGTAAGAGACACATCTCAACATCAACTGTACAGAAGAGACTGCGTGAACCAGGCCCTCATGGTCGAATTGCTGCAAAGGAACCACAACTAAAGAACACCAATCAGAAGACTTGCTTGGACCAAGAAACATGCGCAATGGACATTAGACCAGTGGAAATCTGTCCTTTGGTCTGATGAGTCCAAATGTGAGATTTTTGGTTCCAACCACCATGTCTTTGTGAGACACAGAGTAGGTGAATGGATGATCTCTGCATGTGTGGTTCCCACCATGAAGCATGGAGGAGGTGGTGTGATGGTGTGGGGATGCTTTGCTGGTGACACTGTCAGTGATTTATTTAAAATTCAAGACACACTTAACCAGCATGGCTACCACAGCATTCTGCAGCGATACGCTATCCCATCTGGTTTGAGCTTAGTGGGACTATCATTTGTTTTTCAACAGGACAATGACCCAACACACCTCCAGACTTTGTAACACCGTACCCAAACCGGCCTCGAGCGTGCGCCATCGTGCACAAATTGATTTTGTCCCACACACCAAACACGATCACGACACAGAGGCTCAAATATCAAGACGAACACTGAACCAATTATATTAATTTGGGGACAGGTCAAAAAGCATGAAACATTTATGGCAATTTAGCTAGCTAGCTTGCTGTTGCTTGCTAATTTGTCCTGGGATATAAATGTTGAGTTGTTATTTTACCTGAAATGCACAAGGTCCTCTATTCCGATAATTCATCCACACATACAACAGTCAACTGAATCGTTTATAGTCATCTCTCCTCCTTCCAGGCTTTTTCTTCTTTGGACTTTATATGGTGATTGGCATCTAACGTTCATAGTTACCATGACGACTGAACAAATTCAGTTCACCTTTCAATCACTCACGCGGGCATAACCAATGAGGAGATGGCACGTGGGCATCTGTTTCTATGAACCAATGAGGAGATGGGAGAGGCAGAAATAGAACTGACTTCTATTTTAGCACTAGGCAACGCAGACACTCGTTGGCACACGCGAGCAGTGTGGGTGCAATAATTGAATAACATGCATGTTTACATGTATTTTGCAATGGTGTGGACAGCGTATAAGGGCTATTTGACCAAGAAGGAGAGTGATGGAGTGCTGCATCAGACGACCTGGCCTTGACAATCACCAGACCTCAACCCAATTGAGATGGTTAGGGATGAGTTGGACCGCAGCGTGAAGGGAAAGCAGCCAACAATTGCTCAGCATGTGTGTATGTGTGTGTGTTTGGGGGGCGGGGGAGACCCCCTGCAGGCATCACAGTTTGGGAACCACTGCTTTACTGTACTATACTGAACTCTACCGTGCAGTACTTTGTGTAGCTATTTAGGATACATCACCATGAAGGGAATGACATTCAGAATTATGCATTTCTATGTAACACAGATCAGGGACCCATGGTGAAATTCTGTTACCACAATTGCATTAGCAGGTGTAAATCCACTTCACTTACTGTAGTAAGCAAATAACCAAAACAGATTTTTTTCAGAGTCGATGCCTCATGTCATAGCTGACACCCCATTCTTTCTGCAGACATCGATGAATCTTAATTCGGAGTAGATATTTAACAGAGTTCTTGGAAAACGTGGACACAAACTGAGGGAGATTGTACAAAAACTATGTTAACTAACTTTGCACCAACACAGTTCCTCCAGTAAATGTGTTTTTGTAAAGTTATCAGAAAAAATGTTTGAAGTAATCCTTGTGCATAGAGTTGTATGGTTTGTTAATCTTTTAAAAAACTGTTTTTTTTGGGGAGTCTCAGCTGGGGAGTTTATCTGAAAGTTAATTGAGACGGACAAGCTAAAGATGTGGAGAATCAGTTTGCAATGCTTTCTCCATCACAATCACTGAAAGCAGACACTGTATAGTAATAGTGTCATCACTAATCCACACCATGAGAAGCAAAACCAAACCTAAAGAAAACATTTTACAGTCCCTGTAAAAACCTTCGGCTAACATACAGCTGAAACCTGCAGGGAGAGAAATACAGTCATGTTCTGAGCAGGCAACTCCAGACCTCCTCCTCCCATACACAAATAAAGCCTTCCACTGCAGAGCGATAGAGATAATGAGTAGCGCTGTGTGTGTATGTGCGTATGCATGTAGGTCTGTGTGCGCGCGTGTGTGTGTGTGGATTTGAACACTCAAAGAGAGGCCTATGATAGGAGTGGCAGTGTGGCACATTTTTAAGTGGTGATGGAATTCCAGAGCCAGCCAACAGATCCCCACTCTGTGCATGATCATTTTAACTAACACATAGCTAAAAACAAATCCCCACATTAAAGCGTTCAGCATAGCGTGCGATTGGTCACAAGCCTCAGCTTCACACAGTTTGTTAGATTCAGCTTGTCAGTCTCTCTGCTGGTTAGTCAGGGAAAAACTAAAGAGCACAAATAAATGCATGCGAATGTGAACTCCTGTCATGGTCATAACATCATTGTTTCCATAGGGCTTTTAAAAGGGGTGTGTGTAGGGGCCATAGGGGTATGTGTAGGGTGAGGTACTGTACTGTGAGGGAGGAGAGAGGGCTATTGCTCTCTTAGAGAGAAAAGCAGAGAGACTACAAGGAAGGCAATGTTTCACCTAATTGTATATGTTTTTTTAGGAAGTGGGCAAAGAACCTTGAGAAAAACATTCATAGCCAAAGGCACCAAATATTCCCTTAGAAAGGAGGTGGCTGGTGTGTGTGGGGACAGTGGTAGGGAGGGGGGGCATTGTGAAGGGGAGCTGTTTTCCTGGCGTGTCTGGCTGAGGGAGGAGAAGAGCAATTGATTGAAAGGGACAGAGTGAACAGCACATTTCACATCGGGGACGCCTTCAGCCCTGACCCATGGCATCTGCCCCGTTCCTCCACTCCTATCAAGATTCGTCACGGAAGCAGACATCCATCATCACTGCCAATCAGAGCAAAAGAAAATAGAAACAACAAAAGCACCGTAACGAGGCTATACAGAAGGAATACCGGTACCGAGTCAATGTGCAGGGGTGCGGGATAGTTGAGGTAATATGAAGGTAGCGGTAAAAGTGACAAGGCAATCAGGATAGATAGTGTGATAGTGTGTATGTGTGAGTGACAACAATATGTGGGTGTGAGCATAAGCAGTGTGTGTGTGTCTGTCAGTGTAATATGTGTGTGTGAGTCCAGTGAGTGTGCATATAGACAGCGCAAGAAAGTCAGTACAAAACAAAAAGCGGAGTCAATGCAAATAGTCCGGGTAGCCATTTGATTAACTGTTCAGCAATCTTATGGCTTGGAGGTAGAAGCTGTTCAGTAACCTTTTGGTCCCAGACTTGGCACTCCGGTATCGCTTGCCATGCGGTAGCAGAAAGAACAGAGAGAACAGTCTATTACTTAGGTGGCTGGATTTTTAGGGGCCTACCTCTGACACCACCTGGTATAGAGGTCCTGGATGCCAGGTCTCTGACCTCCCCCCATGGGCTTTCTCATCGTCGTCGGTGATCAGGCCTACCACCATTGTGTTGTCGCTAAACTTAATGGTGTTGGAGTCGTACGTGGCCACGCAGTCGTGGGTGAACAGGGAATACACGATGGGACTAAGCATGCACCCCTGAGGGGTCCCCTTGTTGCCTACCCCCATCACCTGGGGCCTGTCAGTCAGGAAATCCATGATCCAGTTGCAGGAGGTGTTCAGTCCCAGTGTCCTTAGCTTAGTGATGACTTGGAGGGCATTATGGTGTTGAACACTGAGGTGTGGTAAATGAACAGCATTCTCACACAGTTGTTCCTTTTGTCCAGGTGAGAAAGGGCAGTGTGAAGTGCAATAGAGATTGCATCATCTGTGGATCTTTTGTGGTGGTATGCAAACTGTAATGGGTCTAGGGTGTCTGGGATGATGATGTTGATGTGAGCCATGATCAACCTTTCAAAGCATTTCATGGCTACAGATGTGTGATACAGGGTGATAGTCATTTAGACAGGTTACATTGGTATTCTTGGGCACAGGGACTATGGTGGTCTGCTTGAAACATAGTCCCACTCAAACTCTGATCATTGCTCCAATGAGCGACAAGGTACCACGGTGATTATGTTGAAGAGCAGACCAGTGTGTGTCTACAGGGGTCCACCAGTACAATACTAGTGTGTGTAGTCAAACTCAATTTTTTGCACATATTTAACATATTTTGGGCATAAAACTACCTCCATCGTTAGTATGGGTTACCTTCAGACAGAGTCCTGTGACACTTGTGGGAGTCGTAGAGCAAAAAGAGAACACCATCATGTTCATGAGAGTCTCCTCTCTCCATAGAGTGGTCATAATAGTTTGTGGACCACAGACGTTTGTGAGAAGACCGATTTTCGGGATGTCTCATGGTCTGACAAACATCGCTTTAGTGCGGCCACCTTCCACCGCAGATAGGGAAGGCCGACATGGGCGGATGCGGTGGATTGAGATGCCGACAATGCAAAAAAAGATCTCTAGCTTAAATTGATGGATTTTGGAGATTGTTTTATTATGTTAATTAGATTGACACACGTGTGCATCAATATACTTGAGGATTATTATATTTGGCATATATTGTAAAGTGAAAAATCGGAGTCTCAGCGTAATTCCGTTACTGTGGAATTACCTTCCACTTCCTCTGTAAAACACGTTTGCATTCTATCTGTTTCCTTTTGTCAACACCCCTCCCATCCATCATGACAAACAAGTGTCAGTACTTACTACAATACCATGTGAAACACACACTAATCCATAACTCCCATGAAGATCCATATAATTAGGGAGCCATGCAGGGAAGGATTCAACCAAGTTAGTTCACAGTGATCTACAATTCACACACACTCCGTTAACAACGAGAGAGAAGAGAATAGATTGAGAGAATGGAGAGGCAAAAGAAAAGATGAGGAGACAGAAGACAAAGCGAGAAGGTGGATTAAGAAAGAGAATGGGGCAGCAATGAGCATTCCAGAATAGTGCCCAGGTGATTCTTCTGGTGTGTGTCCCATGCCAGACCAAACACAGACTGCTGGCAGACTGCTGGCTATTGTGGAAAACACACCCATGTCTATATAATCCTCTTAAATCAGGTCAGGCCTGACCTCAAATCCCCAAGAAACTGTGTGTGTGTGTGTGTGTGTGTGTGTGTGTGTGTGTGTGTGTGTGTGTGTGTGTGTGTGTGTGTGTGTGTGTGTGTTTGTTTGTTGGGAGGGCGACCAGCAGAATCTAATGGGATTTGTGTAATCAGACGCCAGAGCGTTGGTCTGGTCTCAGCGTAATTAAAGGTAAAGAAAACAAAAAGGTGGGAGAGCTCAGGACGACTAGAGGTCGACCGATTAAATCGGAATGGCCGATTAATTAGGGCCGATTTCAAGTTTTCATAACAATCGGAAATCTGTATTTTTGGACACCGATTTATTTTCTTTTTTTACACCTCTATTTAATCTTTATTTAACTAGGCAAGTCAGTTAAGAACACATTCTTATTTTCAATGACAGCCACGGAACGGTAGATTTTCACCTTGTCAGCTCGGGATTCAATCTTGCAACCTTACAGTTAACTAGTCCAACGCAATAACCACCTGCCTCTCATTGCACTCCATGAGGAGACTGTCTGTTACGTGAATAAGGTAAGCCAAGGTTGGTTGCTAGCTAGCATTAAACTTATCTTATAAAAAACAATCAATCAATCTTAATCACTAGTTAACTACACATGGTTGATGATATTACTAGTTTATCTAGCGTGTCCTGCGTTGCATATAATCGATGCGGTGCGTATCGTAGCTCCAACGTGTACCTAACCATGAACATCAATGCCTTTCTTAAAATCAGTACACATTAGTATATATTTTTAAACCTGCATATTTAGCTAAAAGAAATCCAGATTAGCAGGCAATATTGACCAGGTTTAATTGTGTCACTTCTCTTGCGTTCATTGTAATTGACATAACATTGAATGTCACAGGAATATTTATGCAATGTAACAGGAATATTTAGACTAATGGATGCCACCCCTTAGATAAAATACGGAACGGTTCCGTAGTTCACTGAAAGAATAAACATCTTGTTTTCGAGATGATAGGTCATTAATATGGTCGAATCCGGAAACTAAGGCTCATATTTCTGTGTGTTATTATGTTATAACTAAGCCTATGATTTGATAGAGCAGTCTGACTGAGCGGTGGTAGGCAGCAGCAGGCTCATAAGCATTCATTCAAACAGCACTTTCGTGCGTTTTGGCAGCAGCTCTTCGCTGTGCCTCAAGCATTGCGCTGTATATGACTTCAAGCCTATCAACTAACCGAGATTAGGCTGGTGTAACCGAAGTGGAATGGCTGGCTAGTTAGTGGGGTGTGTGCTAATAGCATTTCAAACGTCACTCGCTCTAAGACTTGGACTGGTTATTCCCCTTGCTGTGCATGGGTAACAGTGCTTCGAGGGTGGCTGTTGTGATGTGTTCCTGGTTCGAGCCCAGGGAGGAGCGAGGAGAGGGACGGAAGCAATATACTGTTACACTGGCAATAAAGTGCCTATAAGAACATCCAATAGTCAAAGGTTAATGAAATACAAATGGTATAGAGAGAAATAGTCCTATAATAACTACAACCTAAAACTTCTTACCTGGGAATATTGAAGACTCATGTTAAAAGGAACCAACAGCTTTCATTTGTTCTCATGTTCTGAGCAAGGAACTGAAACGTTAGCTTTCTTACATGGCACATATTACACTTTTACTTTCTTCTCCAACACCTTGTTTTTGCATTACTTAAACCAAATTGAACATGTTTAATTATTTATTTGAGGCTAAATTGATTTTATTGATGTATTATATTAAGTTAAAATAAGTGTTCATTCGGTTTTGTTGTAATTGTCATTATTACAAATAAATAAATAAAAATTGATCAATTAAATCGGTATCGGCCTTTTTTGGTCCTCCAATAATCGGTATTGCGTTGAAAAATCATAGTCGGTCGACCTCTACCTCAGACTGGGGAAGATTCACCTTCCAACAGGACAACGACCCTAACCACACAGCCAAGACAACGCTGGAGTGGCTTCGGGACAAGTCTCTATAGGTCCTTGAGTGGCCCAGCCAGAGCTCGGACATAAACCCGATCTAACATCTATGGAGAGACCTGCAGCAACGCTCCCCATCCAACCTGACAGAGCTTGAGAAGAATGGGAGAAACTCCCCAAATACAGGTGTGCCAAGTTTGTAGCATCACACCCAAGAAAACTCAAGGCTTTAATCGCTGCCAAAGCTGCTTCAACAAAGTACTGAGTAAAGGGTCTGAATACTGAAAACCTGTTTTTGCTTCGTCATTATGAGTTACTGTGTGTAGATTGTTGAGGGAAAAAAAACAATTTAATCAATTTTTAGAATAAGGCTGTAACCTAACAAAATTTGGAAAAAGTCTTGGGGTCTGAATACTTTCCGAAAGCACTATACAAATCAAATCGAATTTTATTTGTCACATACACATGGTTAGCAGATGTTAATGCGAGTGTAGCAAAATGCTTGTGCTTCTAGTTCCGACAATGCAGTAATAACCAACAAGTAATCTAACTAACAATTCCAAAACTAATTTGTTATACACAGTGCAAGGGGATAAAGAATATGTACATAAAGATATGAATGAGTGATGGTGCAGAGCAGCATAGGCAAGATACAGTAGATGGTATCGAGTACAGTATATACATATGAGATGAGTATGTAAACAAAGTGGCATAGTTAAAGTGGCTAGTGATACATGTATTACATAAGGATGCAGTAGACAATATAGAGTACAGTATATACGTATACATATGAAATTAATAATGCCGGGTATGTAAACATTATATTAGGTAGCATTGTTTAAAGTGGCTAGTGATATATTTTACATCATTTCCCATCAATTCCCATTATTAAAGTGGCTGGAGTTGAGTCAGTGTGTTGGCAGCAGCCACTCAATGTTAGTGGTGGCTGTTTAACAGTCTGATGGCCTTGAGATAGAAGCTGTTTTTCAGTTTCTCGGTCCCAGCTTTGATGCACCTGTACTGACCTCGCCTTCTGGATGATAGCGGGGTGAACAGGCAGTGGCTCGGGTGGTTGATGTCCTTGATGATCTTTATGGCCTTCCTGTAACATCGGGTGGTGTAGGTGTCCTGGAGGGCAGGTAGTTTGCCCCGGTGATGCGTTGTGCAGACCTCACTACCCTCTGGAGAGCCTTACGGTTGAGGGCGGAGCAGTTGCCGTACCAGGCGGTGATACAGCCCGCCAGGATGCTCTCGATTGTGCATCTGTAGAAGTTTGTGAGTGCTTTTGGTGACAAGCCGAATTTCTTCAGCCTCCTGAGGTTGAAGAGGCGCTGCTGCGCCTTCTTCACGATGCGGTCTGTGTGAGTGGACCAATTCAGTTTGTCTGAGATGTGTATGCCGAGGAACTTAAAACTTGCTACTCTCTCCACTACTGTTCCATCGATGTGGATAGGGGGTATTCCCTCTGCTGTTTCCTGAAGTCCACAATCATCTCCTTAGTTTTGTTGACGTTGAGTGTGAGGTTATTTTCCTGACACCACACTCCGAGGGCCCTCACCTCCTCCCTGTAGGCCGTCTGGTCGTTGTTGGTAATCAAGCCTACCACTGTTGTGTCGTCCGCAAACTTGATGATTGAGTTGGAGGCGTGCGTGGCCATGCAGTCGTGGGTGAACAGGGAGTACAGGAGAGGGCTCAGAACGCACCCTTGTGGGGCCCCAGTGTTGAGGATCAGCGGGGAGGAGATGTTGTTACCTACCCTCACCACCTGGGGGCGGCCCGTCAGGAAGTCCAGTACCCAGTTGCACAGGGCGGGGTCGAGACCCAGGGTCTCGAGCTTGATGACGAGCTTGGAGGGTACTATGGTGTTGAATGCCGAGCTGTAGTCGATGAACAGCATTCTCACATAGGTATTCCTCTTGTCCAGATGGGTTAGGGCAGTGTGCAGTGTGGTTGAGATTGCATCGTCTGTGGACCTATTTGGGCGGTAAGCAAATTGGAGTGGGTCTAGGGTGTCAGGTAGGGTGGAGGTGATATGGTCCTTGACTAGTCTCTCAAAGCACTTCATGATGACGGAAGTGAGTGCTACGGGGCGGTAGTCGTTTAGCTCAGTTACCTTAGCTTTCTTGGGAACAGGAACAATGGTGGCCCTCTTGAAGCATGTGGGAACAGCAGACTGGTATAGGGATTGATTGAATATGTCCGTAAACACACCAGCCAGCTGGTCTGCGCATGCTCTGAGGGCGCGGCTGGGGATGCCGTCTGGGCCTGCAGCCTTGCGAGGGTTAACACGTTTAAATGTTTTACTCACCTCGGCTGCAGTGAAGGAGAGACCGCATGTTTTCGTTGCATGCCGTGTCAGTGGCACTGTATTGTCCTCAAAGCGGGCAAAAAAGTTATTTAGTCTGCCTGGGAGCAAGACATCCTGGTCCGTGACCATCCATGTCTCAATTGTCTCTTAAAAGGCTTGAAAATTATTATTTAAAAACTGTCTCCTCCCCCTTCATCTACTCTGATTGAAGTTGATTTAACAGGTGCCATCAATAAGGGATCATAGCTTTCACCTGGTCAGTCTGTCATAGAAAGGTGTTTTGTACATTAAGTGAATTTCCCTATTCTTTGCTCAACAAACAGTTCTCTTATTCCAGCACTTGGCACTGTGCACACGCATGGTCATGGCTGTGCGTACATTTACCCACACTCTCAAGCAAACTTTCACACTGATAAATATCACACTTTGCATTGAAATGATTGGCATGGTTTACGCAGAGATTTGTGCCAATGCATGATTGATCTTACGCCGATTAAGATAAGCGGATTAAGGTGTTTATATGACTATTGCATAATCTGCCTACTGCCATAATCAGTTTAATATCAAATTATTACTGTGCATGCAAACGTACTCATTGCTGACGTCCATGCTGCCAAGACTAGAGAACGACTGATATGGATTTTTGAAGGAAACAGAAAGGGGATACCTAGTCAGTTGCACAACTGAATGCAGGGCTGATGCCGATACTGATTTTTGGAAGTCAAGGATAGCTGACATTTTAGGCCGATATTCAATATCATTACATTTGAAAATTTGGATGACAAAATTTCCTAGAGACGTGTATGGATTAATGCATCTATCTAAATAATAAAAACAATCCAACTACATAACAACATAATGGTAATAATTGTATTTGATTGGTAAATCTCTTGATAAACTGGGTAAATTAAGATGGCATAGGCCTACTCACAATACAGTGTGCATTAAGGGATTGGGCTTATTGTGGTTGATGAGTGGAGTCTATGGTGCTACGGATGACAATCTGTTTGCTTTCCATTTGGGACTTATATTAGCTTACTGATCAACATCTGCATAGGAGCATCGGTCCAGCATGTCACACCTGTATGGAAGGTCATCATAGAATAATATCTATTCAATGCAAATGGATCCTAAGCAACATGATTTGTGATCACGGATGCTTATGAAACAAGTATTTTTTTCAGTGATCGGGAAAACCTTGCTTTTTTCTGCTGTCAGGACTCATCTCTGAACAACTCTGCTGCCAGGATGAAATTCAAAACAACTCAATTAGCTAGTCCAGCTATCTGTCAAGAAATGGGCGGGTTGTAACTTGATCCTAGTACTACGAGTGAATAGAGAGAGACTGTAACTCCGCTCCCTTTCACATCTCTCTGCATCGCTCATATCACTTGGAGCTGTTTCCTGCTACTATGAGAACTAGCTCAATGTTGATGACATGTGCTACCAAGCCATAAATGTGCATAATATCTAACAAGGAGAGCGAGGGTAGGTAAAAAAGATGAAACGATCATGCACATTGTCTGAATGACTCAAATCTGCCCATAGTTTGAGAAGTGAGAACGCACACATGCATCTACAGCTTTCTCGGTCCATAAACTTGCAGGATGGTTCTTAGGTAGCTTTACCTATTGTAAACATTTATTTAGGCATTTTGAAACACTTCCTTCTTTCCCTATTACGACAGTCATCTAATCCACTTATCAATTGTCAATTTACAGATACAATTGTGGCTGGTCAGATCAGCACACCAGTAAAAAGTTCACACCGCAAGTCAGATGGCTTGTTGCCGAAAATGGTGCATGTTCAAAAAAGCAACATCAGCTATTACATCAGCTAGTTACATCAGCTATTACATCAACTAGCTACATCGGCTATTACATCAGCTAGTTACATCAGCTATTACATCAACTAGCTACATCGGCTATTACATCAGCTAGCTACATCGGCTATTACATCAGCTAGTTACATCAACTAGCTACATCGGCTATTACATCAGCTAGCTACATCGGCTATTACATCAGCTGGCTACATCGGCTATTACATCAGCTAGCTACATCGGCTATTACATCAACTAGCTACATCGGCTATTACATCAGCTAGCTACATCGGCTATTACATCAGCTGGCTACATCGGCTATTAGCTCCTATCTAATATCTTAGCATCATGTTATGAGTGGCGGCTGGCATAGGAGCAGCTTTGCTATGTAGTCTATCGGCCCGATAGCAAGGCCAATAACAGCTGGATATTGTTCTCTTGACAAGACTAGAACATCTACCTCAGCTCATATCAGTTGACCTCTTGGTAACAGTATGCCTGTTGGCGAGATGCTGTTGCTGCATCTCATAAGCGTAAACAAAAGCAGAACTGACAAGAGGTCTTTACCATGTCAGCATGCGTCACCCTCTGCTCCGCTCGGCTCTCGGCTCATGAACATTATCAGATTTCTGAATGCGTTGGATGTGAAGAACACAACTTTGTATGGTCAAATGAACTGTCTGACGAACATTGTGTGGGATTGTAAAATGACTGTGGAATACAAGTCCCTTCTGATGTCGCTACTCAGTGGACAGATTAAATCAAATCTACCATAAAGGTCAAAGGCTTCACAGTAAGCTCACACCCAAACTCCTCAGCTATTAGACGCCATATATAATGTGGAACTGCAAACGACTGACTGTGAAATACCTCCCAGATATAGGATTATGCTGATATGACAGCCACATTGACAATGTGGGAATAAGCAGAGGCCTTATGAGTAGATTTGTCAAGTGATCCTATGGTTGGGATGTGGTAAAGAGAAGAAAAGCGAAGAAGAACTGGGAATACTCAGAGCTCGAAATCTACATCTCAGCCGCTCAACAAGACGTGTGTGACTTCATCTTCAGACAGGAAATAAAGAGGAAACGGGATGAGGATTGGAGGAATGCCACCGTCTGTATCCTCCTTGAGGAAAGACCATGGTGACGAAGAGGCTGTTGACAGGAGTACTCAACATCATGTGTTCAGAATTAGAATGGATCTAAATGGTTCTCAAGGGCACAATAAGTTTGATCCAGGCAGGCAGAAAGAGTCTGGAGCACAGCTGAGAGCCCATTCACAATACGTTCCATCTAGGCACGCAGAAAGAGTCTGGAGCACAGCTGAGAGCCCATTTACAATACGTTCCATCTAGGCAGGCAGAAAGAGTCTGGAGCACAGCTGAGAGCCCATTCACAATACGTTCCATCACTCAGGCAGAAAAAGTCTGGAGCACCACTGAGAGCCCATTCACAATACGTTCCATCTAGGCAGGCAGAAAGAGTCTGGAGCACAGCTGAGAGCCCATTCACAATACGTTCCATCACTCAGGCAGAAAAGTCTGGAGCACCACTGAGAACCCATTCACAATACGTTCCATCACTCAGGCAGAAAAGTCTGGAGCACCACTGAGAGCCCATTCACAATACGTTCCATCTAGGCAGGCAGAAAGAGTCTGGAGCACTGCTGAGAGCCCATTCACAATACGTTCCATCAGGCAGGCAGAAAGAGTCTGGAGCACAGCTGAGAGCCCATTCACAATACGTTCCATCCAGGCAGGCAGAAAGAGTCTGGAGCACAGCTGAGAGCCCATTCACAATACGTTCCATCCAGGCAGGCAGAAAGAGTCTGGAGCACAGCTGAGAGCCCATTCACAATACGTTCCATCACTCAGGCAGAAAAAGTCTGGAGCACCACTGAGAACCCATTCACAATACGTTCCATCCAGGCAGGCAGAAAGAGTCTGGAGCACAGCTGAGAGCCCATTCACAATACGTTCCATCCAGGCAGGCAGAAAGAGTCTGGAGCACAGCTGAGAGCCCATTCACTGTTTTCCCACTTCCTTGGTAACTAACCTAGATCATTGATGAATGAGAACAATCGCCAACGAAACGCAAGTATATGTTGACTACGTCACACTTTGTTATAGGCCTACACTCATACACCCACAGTGAATCATACAGAAACTGAGCTGAATACAGGTCTGAGCTGAATGCTGAATACACTCCTTGGCCCTGGTCATTGACATTTCTTCATTCCGCCAAGGCCAGCCGTACCTGGAGAAATGGAACCTCCTCAGTGCCTTGAGAACCACAGGGCCAGGGCCCATTCACATCTACAGGGCTAATAAACAAGCCCTTCTCTCAGTCTGACAGCCAGGATGTGTAAGGAGGACAACCTCCAGGGTAGCCATTCACATTCAACATAAGAGGCTCCGGTTGAGCTAATCAGTAGGAGAAAAGGACAACCGGTAACTTGAGAGAGACAGAAGAAAGAGTGTGTTCCCCTTTAGTGGATTAATGAGGGTCGCTTGTACATTTGTAGAGACAACAGTAGGGATGGGTACCGAAACCCGGTTTTAAACGGGCCCTGGGGCTAAATTATGAAAGACAGTAGTATCGATAAGCTCCGACGTTATCGGTTCGGCTTTCGGTACTGGAGAAATTAAGAAAATACATTTCCTATTTATTATTGCTACATAAACGTGATCTTGCACATTTTCTCTCATCAACCGTTTCTAATTTGCAATAAGATGAAGACATTTGTCTATGTTTTTTGCAGTTCCCAATCCAGAAGAGAGATCTCTCTCGCGCAGAGCCTGTGTCTCTTGCACGCACGCACAGCTCTTAATTAGTGACGATGGTGAAGAGAACTAAACATTCAAAAGTGTGGTTGCACTACACCAGAGTGTATGCTGACAATGCACTTTTGCTTGTAAGGGTGGAAACACGAGCAATCTGTCCAAACATCTATGGAAAGTGCATCATGTACAGGCAGAAAAATGCAGTTTTCGACTGCCTAGCTCGTAGTTTATCTCTCGTTGCCCAATCCCCGTTAGGTATGTATACTAGCAGCCTGGAGCACACACACAGAGCTAACTAAATTATGAGAACATGGGTTCATGATCAAAAGGAACCATTAGCCAGCTGATTGTATAGCTGTGGGTGCATTCAGAAATTCAATCACCCATTTAAAGATTTTGCACAATTTTCATTAAAGTTGCAGCTACAATGAACCAACCCACTCCTCCATCTAATACTGCTGGTCCAAGCCAAAGACCAGCCCAAAGCCCCTTCACCCTGGCAGCTCGTGGGAGGATGACTGAGGAGAGGGTGAATGAGTGCCACCTAGCCGTGACCAAGGTCATAGTGAAAGACATTCACCCCTTTACAACTGTGAAGTCCAAGGGCTTTAGGTAACAGTCTGTCAGTATATATTGAGTTGTATTGATTTTTTAGGATATAGTAGTATAAAAGGGTTGTATGTTAGTCCCATCACTCCACAATATAATACACACCAACACAATAATGACAGTTTTCATGTGTTGCATTTTCTCTTTTTTTACAGTAGGGAGATGAGCAAGGCAATCAACCACCAATATACCCCTTCCTCTACGAGTTACCTCAGTGACACATTCATTACTACCTGGTATGGTGAAGAAAAGGCCAATGTGATCACTGAGCTGAAGGACGTGCCAAAGCTGGCCATCACATCAGACGGGTGGACCAGCCTCTGTCAGGACCACTATCTCATGGTTACAGTGCAGTACACAAGCCAGGGCAGTGTAAAACAGAAGGTCCTCCACACCAGGGCAGTGTAAAACAGAAGGTCCTCCACACCAGGGCAGTGTAAAACAGAAGGTCCTCCACACCAGGGCAGTGTAAAACAGAAGGTCCTCCACACCAGGACAGTGTACAACAGAAGGTCCTCCACACCAGGACAGTGTACAACAGAAGGTCCTCCACACCAGGACAGTGTACAACAGAAGGTCCTCCACACCAGGACAGTGTACAACAGAAGGTCCTCCACACCAGGGCAGTGTAAAACAGAAGGTCCTCCACGCCAGGGCAGTGTAAAACAGAAGGTCCTCCACACCAGGACAGTGTAAAACAGAAGGTCATCCACACCAGGACAGTGTAAAACAGAAGGTCCTCCACACCAGGGCAGTGTAAAACAGAAGGTCCTCCACACCAGGACAGTGTACAACAGAAGGTCATCCACACCAGGACAGTGTACAACAGAAGGTCCTCCACACCAGGACAGTGTATAACAGAAGATCTTCCACACCAGGGCAGTGTAAAACAGAAGGTCCTCCACACCAGGACAGTGTAAAACAGAAGGTCCTCCACACCAGGACAGTGTACAAATCACAAACTGGCAAAGTAGTGGCAGAGGAGATCTCAGACATTCTGGAAGAGTTTGAGATAGAGTCAAGCAAGATTGTAGCTGTGACTGTTGATAATGCTGGCAATATGGACGTTGCCATCAAGTGACTACACATCCTAAAAATAGGATGCTTTGCACACACATTGTATCTGGCAGGGCATAAAATCTACAAAATGACTTTCATTGATAAGTGGGCAGCCAGAATCAGAGCAGTGGTCGTGTGGTTCAAGAGATCCTCGATGTCCAAAACAGTCTTGAAGGAAAAGCAGCAGCTCCTTGGTAAGAAGCCAATTCAATCTATTAACCTGTTGTTAACCTGTTGTTAGTATTGTTTTTAAATTCCCATATTTAACAATTGAATTCAATATTCAAGTGTGCGGTAATTAAATGTATGTTTTTTTTGTTTGTTTCAGGCCTTCCGCAACACTCACTCATCCTTGATGTCAAGACCAGATGGAACTCTATCTAATGATGGAGAGATTGATGGAGCAGTATCCAGCCATCCAAGCAGCAGCATTGGACCAACGACTGCAAAAAGCAACCTGGACCGTCTGAAGGTTGAGGACTTCCATAAGGCTGAGGAGTTTGTCCAGCTCATGAGAATCCTCTATACATCCACACTGTATGTGTCATGTGAAAAGAATGCCCCCTGTGGACAGATCATACCCATCCTCCACAAAATGGAAGAGCACTTCACTATGAAGCATGAAGATACAACATTTGTGGCAACCATCAAAGAGAAGGTGTTGGGAGAACCTCTCAGAGTGCTGTCAGGATGAGGACATTCAAGCCTTCCTGCATGAGGCCACAGCAATGGACCCCAGATTTAAAGGGAGGCCGAGTGACGCTACCTGGGACAGACTGAGGAAGGCAACTGTTGAGGCCAATGTGACAGGAGCAACACCAGGGTTGTCAGGAGAGCCGGAGCAGACAGACACAGAGCACCAGACACAGGAGGAGGAGTCTGAAGGAGAAGGAGAACAAAACGAGAAGTGCCTTGGAGGAGCGCCTTGGAGGAGCTGTTCTCAGAGGAGGACAGGGAGTGGAGGTTGACAATCCAACAGGACACCTCGTCCCTCACCATCAGCGAGCGTGTTTACCTAGAGGTCGAGCTCTACAAAGGCGTGCCTCCCATCCCCATCTCCATGGCTGAAGATCCTGTGATGTGGTGGTGGGAGAAGAGAACTACTCTACCACTCCTCACAAACATTGCAACAAGCTACCTCTGTGCTCAAGCCTCCTCCACCCCTAGCAAGAGGGTATTTTTTTCGACTTCAGGGAACACAATAAGCCAGGAGAAGTCCCGACTTCTGCCAGAGAAGGCAAATATGCCGGAGTGGCAGGCAACCTAGTGTTTAGGGCGTTGGACTTGAAACCGAAAGGTTGCAAGATCGAATCCCTGAGCTGACAAGGTAAAACTCTGTTGTTCTGCCCCTGAACAAGGCAGTTAACCCACTGTTCCTAGGCCGTCCTTGAAAATAAGAATTTGTTCCTAGGCCGTCCTTGAAAATAAGAATTTGTTCTTCACTGACTTGCCTAGTTAAAATAAAGGTAAAATAAAAATGTTGATCTTTCTCCAGAAGAACTGCTAAGAACTGTTAGTCCTTCTGCAGCCTACCTGCATGCCCCACCTGTGTTGCTCTATACCACTGTATTGTCTTCTGCAGCCTACCTGCATGTCCACCTGTGTTGCTCTATACCACTGTATTGTCTTCTGCAGCCTACCTGCATGTCCCACCTGTCCACCTGTGTTGTTCTATACCACTGTATTGTCTTCTGCAGCCTACCTGCATGTCCACCTGTGTTGCTCTATACCACTGTATTGTCTTCTGCAGCCTACCTGCATGTCCACCTGTGTTGTTCTATACCACTGTATTGTCTTCTGCAGCCTACCTGCATGTCCACCTGTGTTGTTCTATACCACTGTATTGTCTTCTGCAGCCTACCTGCATGTCCACCTGTGTTGTTCTATACCACTGTATTGTCTTCTGCAGCCTACCTGCATGTCCACCTGTGTTGTTCTATTGGTGAATTCACCTTATGACATCCAGTGGAACAGCCACTTTACAATAGTGCATCTAAATCATTTAAGGGGGGGTGAGAAGGATTACTTTATCCTATCCTAGGTATTCCTTAAAGAGGTGGGGTTTCAGGTGTCTCCGGAAGGTGGTGATTGACTCCGCTGTCCTGGCGTCGTGAGGGAGTTTGTTCCACCATTGGGGGGCCAGAGCAGCGAACAGTTTTGACTGGGCTGAGCGGGAACTGTACTTCCTCAGTGGTAGGGAGGCGAGCAGGCCAGAGGTGGATGAACGCAGTGCCCTTGTTTGGGTGTAGGGCCTGATCAGAGCCTGGAGGTACTGCAGTGCCGTTCCCCTCACAGCTCCGTAGGCAAGCACCATGGTCTTGTAGCGGATGCGAGCTTCAACTGGAAGCCAGTGGAGAGAGCGGAGGAGCGGGGTGACGTGAGAGAACTTGGGAAGGTTGAACACCAGACGGGCTGCGGCGTTCTGGATGAGTTGTAGGGGTTTAATGGCACAGGCAGGGAGCCCAGCCAACAGCGAGTTGCAGTAATCCAGACGGGAGATGTTGTTCTATACCACTGTATTGTCTTCTGCATGTCCCACTTGTGTTGTTCTATACCACTGTATTGTCTTCTGCAGCCTACCTGCATGTCCCACCTGTGTTGTTCTATACCACTGTATTGTCTTCTGCAGCCTACCTGCATGTCCCACCTGTGTTGTTCTATACCACTGTATTGTCTTCTGCAGCCTACCTGCATGTCCCACCTGTGTTGTTCTATACCACTGTATTGTCTTCTGCAGCCTACCTGCATGTCCCACCTGTGTTGTTCTATAACAAAATAACAAAAAGAATCGATAAGAATACCGTTAAAGTACCAGACTGATAAGCAGTATCGGTAAGAGTAGAAAAACCATTAAAATCTTAACGATACCCATCCCTCGACAAAAGCATTTCACGGACCATTCACACCACTACTAAACACTTCCACATGCAAAGACAAAGAGAGACATTCTCCACCTACCACCTACAGTTAATTCACTGCTATAAATTGAAACCACAGGAACAGCTAGCTATACTCACATCACATTGTTAAAAAAAGGAAAACTCCTGCCTTCTGGATTTACAACAGAGTTCAAATCTGCTGAGCCTGCATCGTTCATCAGGCGAGCCACACATCATGTTGACGAAGCTTAAAAAGCTTGAATGTAAATGTAAATTAACTGAGTGTAGCTTTGCCTTTCCTTCTGACTGATCACAGGCTGTATAGCCCACTGACTGACTGACTGCAAGCTAAGTCTGGGTGTCTGAGACTGGGCCAGCCAGCCCGGTGTAGTGATTAAACAGCATCACATGGAGTTACCCTGCACTGTGCTGTGCTCTGACATGATCCAGACACTAGATACCTCCTCCCTGACCCCTGACCCCATTTTTCATGCTGCATGGTCAGGTTTGCCTGGTCTGCCCAGCCCAAGCCCCATGGAGCGCCACACACTGATCATACCGCAAACGCACACAAGGACATGCTCAATAACACATGCATGCATTCACTCTGGGAGCCTTGGCACACTAATCCACTCCCATGGTAGCCTGTGTGTGTGTATGTGTTCATGGGAAGTGTGTGTGTAGAGGAAATGTTGATAACTGTCATATGTAGACCAGAGTAGAGCCACCCACACATACAACTGTTATTTTTATCATAACCTTGGACATAATGATAATAATCTAATCTGTAACCTATTTCCCTCAAATACAGTTTAGTGTTCAGACTGGATACCTCACAGCCTCAGATAAATTATTACATAGGAAATGTCAATCAAAGATGTCTCATGTCTCTCTTTGTGACATACAGCGGGAGACCTGTAAAATATACACAGTATCGAGTGTGGGAATGCATTTCGAATGCATTTCGAAACTTTGACCAATTACATAATCAAGTTGACTGTGTCAATACAGCAGCATGGCCACATAATGGTATGTAGTACACAGTGGCAGCTCAGTGTCATGCGTGTGTACTGTAATCCCTACCACAACAATAGCACACTGAAACCGTTGCTTGTTATTAAAATGCCTCAATCAGCACTCAAACATGCTATGCCGACTTGTCCCCTGAACTGGAGGGATGATGCAGAAACCTTCACGACCTGATGGACAATAGCCTAATCAGCACTATTTTGCTTTTCCATTCCGTAAACTGTGTGAAAATGACAGACGCCTTGAACCAACTGAATATGGGTTAGATGGCCCTTTGCCAAAAATATTTTCCCAATGAAGCCTGATTAGGGAGAAACATTCCCAGACAACGTAAATTATTCAAACCTGAAACAGAATATGGCCATGTGAGTGTATCACCATGGCATCCCCTCCATTCCTCCCCACCTCCAGACAGGATCTGGAAATGGGCCAGGTGGAGCACTGGGACTGTAGTGGGGGCTGATTGGCCAGATTCTTGATAATTGTCTCAAGTAATTTATGGACATGGGTAGGATTGTCAGTCTTCCGAATAGACAGATGAGACTCACCATAACTAGAACCATGTGTTGAATTGGGATTTTGAGGTATGGAACTGCCATGCGAATCTACAGGTTTCCCATCAGTGCCAACAAAGTAGGCATATGTGCTCAGGATGCATAAAGCAAATAGAAGTGTAAAAAGAGTATGTGGTTTTGCTATTTTGTTTTTAGATTTCTCTTTCTGTGATTTTTTTCTCTCTTTGGACAAACTTTTGAAATCGGTCAGATCCCAGAGTAACACTCCATCTCTGTGGCTCTGAGCATTCCTACAAGCCTGCAAGACACACTGGGTTCCGGTCACACTGGCTTAGTGTCAAACTATATGGCCAGGCCGAGTCAAGTTGACCATGAATGGTTCCCACTGGCCAGAGCTGCTGTTTGTCTGCTGGTATTGTAAAATTCCACCCCAAAACTATTTTGGTAGTAATTTCATTAGATCGTTGTTGATATAGTCAAAATGTGTTGCATGTCAGCAATCAAGTTAAGCTATTTAAAAAGACCTATGATGCAAATTAATGGTGTTGTCATCCTACTGCTGAGGTACAGGCAGAGAGGTTGAGATGTAGTCAACTATAAGTGCCTTAGGACTAATGGGTGGTCAACAGACCAAATATTATTTGGCCCACAACATCTGTACTCTCCAATCATATAAAAGTAAAATGCTGAAATGCAAGGCTTGTGGGTGTTGCTATAAGGGGGAAGGGGAATTTTAACATGCATACATGATAGATACATAATGGAGTTTATTAGTCACATGCACAGGGGTGCAGATGTAATCACAGGCAGGGTACCGTGAAAAATAACAATACTATATACACATTTACAACTGCAGCAATGATACATGTCCATTCGTGGGTGGGGACAACAGGGTCATACATTTTATGAGGATGTACATCTGACAGAACTAAAACTTTAAAAGGGATTCTGAAAAGTTGTAAATGAATCAGGACATAATTATTGGATAACCTGTGTGTGCCTCATCCACTTTAATACATCACGTTATATGGATGAATGAAGCGCTATAGACGCTGCTGCTTCTGTGTCATCTCTTACCTTGTCTGACTGTTTTCAATCTGACGGGACCCTTGCAATTATTTATCACTGTCTGTACATCATACAGAGGCAATCCAGAGATCGATAGGTTCTCTACTTCCAATATCAACTCCCCCTCCGTTAATTTTCCATTTTTGTAAATAACGATATCCTCGTTAAGTTGTCCGATGAAGGCGAATTCTCCGTTCTCTGCACCGCCCAGCAATGGTACATTCAAGTCACCCGGAGCGTCTTTGAGAACCGCGCACTCGTTAACTTTGGTGGTCCAGTGATTCTTCTTTTGGATCACTTTGGCCATGGTGAATATGCCAAACCAAACAGGTGGTCTTGCCGACTAATAACAATATAGACAACAAAACGAGTCTCAGAATGTAATATCAAAATCAGACGCAGCAAACTTTCTTTTTCTTTCCCTGAAGCATGAGTGCTGCTGTCAAAAACTGCTCATTGTTCACACAAACAAAATCAAGCCATTATCGTCTGATGGACCACTTCTATTGACGTCTTGAGCAGCTGGTCTTAATTTACAGGTATTGTTTTTCTCATCTTGTTAACATCTTTGCCGAGTAAACGCTGCCACAAACGTATAGTCTCCACTTGTCAAATCCTTTCTGAGTTCCTTTTTTATGAAACCACTTTAAATATTTCCCGTTCAAGATCAAAGCGATGAAGGTTTTACTTTGAATAATAGGTGATTTGGTTGGTGGCACCACAACGGCTCCTTTAAACAGGTACAACGTTGTCGTGTGTTTTGTTACATTTCGTCCCACTGCGTGCAGTAGCGATCGGGATGTGCTGATAGTAAAATGAGCGCATGCGTCCTGTTTCCCTCCGGAGTCCAGAGGGAAAGCCTAATGGCTTCACCTATTACAAGGTCCTAATGCTCCTCAAACTAAAAAACACAATTTAAAACATATATTTTGGATGCATTTTAGGATATACAGTATTTTAAATATAACAATTTGGCCAAGTAATGTATAATTTATGCATTTTTAAATGTATTTTTGATGCGTGACATATATAATAAATACATTTGTATAGAAATACATTATTTGGCCAATTCTTTATATACTGAAAAAAAGTGTAAAGGCAACATGCAACAATTTCAAAGATTTTACTAAGTTACAGTTAAAATAAGGAAATCAGTCAATTGAAATATATTTATTAGGCCTTAATCTATGGATTTCACATGACTGGGCAGGGGTGCAGCCATGGGTGGTCCGTTGAGGGCTTAGGCCCACCCATTTGGCAGCCAGGGCCAACCAATCAGAATTCGTTTTTCCCCACAAAAGGGCTTAACTTCTTGAAACTCCCCATCCCGGATCCGGGTTTGTGACTAAAGCCTCAGGCTCATTAGCATAACGCAACGTTAACGATTTCTGAAAATCGCAAATAAAATGAAAATAATGCGTCTGCTCTCAAGCTTAGCCTTTTCTTAACAACACTGTCATCTCAGATTTTCAAAATATGCTTTTGAACCATAGAAATTGACTAATTTGTGTAAGAGTATGCAAAGCTAGCATAGCATTTTGAGTAGCATTTAGCACGCAACATTTTCACAAAAACCAGATAACCAAATAAATAAAATCATTTACCTTTGAAGAGCTTCTGATGTTTTCAATGAGGAGACTCTCAGTTACATACCAAATGCGCAGTTTTTCCTGAAAGCGTCTGTGTGTAGGAGAAATCGTTCCGTTTTCTACATTGCGTCTGGCTACCGAAACGAACCGAAAATTCAGTCACCTACAACGTAAAACATTTTCCGGATTAACTACATAATATCGACCATGGCAAACGTTGTTTGGAATCAATCCTCAAGGTGTTTTTTCACATATCTCTTCATTGATATGCAGTTCGTGGAAGCTTGCTTTCCTCTCTGTATCCCATGGAAAAATACTGGCAGGTGACTTTTGCGCACCAATTTCGGCGCAGGACACCGGGCGGACACCTGGTAAATGTGGTCTCTTATGGTCAATCTTCCAATGATCTGCCTACAAATACGTCACAATGCTGCAGACACCTTGGGGAAACGACAGAAAGGGCAGGCTCATTCCTCTCGCATTCACAGCCATATAAGGAGACAATGGAAAACAGAGCCTCAAAAATCCTTGTCATTTCCTGGATGCCATCTCATCTTGGTTTTGCCTGAAGCTCACGTTCTAGGGCACGCACAGAGAATATCTTGGTATTTCTGGACACGTCAGAGTGTTCTCTTTCGAATGCTATCAATTATATGCATAGTCGAGCATCTTTTTGTGACAAAATATCTTGTTTAAAACGGGAACGTTTTTCATCCAAAAATGAAATAGCGCCCCCATAGATGTAAGAGGTTAATTGCAGACAGAAATATGCCTCAGCAAGCCTCCCCCACCCACTCATATGAAGAAGTCGAATGTGGAGGTCCTGAGCTGGCGTGGTTACACGTGGCCTGTGGTTGTGAGGCCGGTTGGATGTACTGACAAATTCTTTAAAACGACGTTGGAGGCGGCTTATGGTAGAGAAATTAACATTCAATTATTTGGAACATTCCTGCAGTCAGCATACCAATTGCGTGCTCCCTCAAAACTTGAGACATCTGTGGCATTGTGTTGTGTGACAAAACTGCACATTTTAGAGTGGCCTTTTATTATCCCCAGCACAAGTTAATGATCCTGTGTAATGATCATGCTGTTTAATCAGCTTCCTGTTAGGTGGATGGATTGTCTTGGCAAAGGAGAAATGCTCACTAACAGGAATGTAAACAACTTTGTCTACAACATTTGAGAGAATGAAGCTTTTTGTGCATTTGGAAAATTTCTGGGATTTTTATTTCAGCTCATAAAACATGGGACCAATACTTTACATGTTGGTTTCTATTTTTGCTCAGTGTATGCTCGGAAAGTATTCAGACCCCTTCACTTTTTTCCACATATTTTACTTTACAGCTTTTATGTTACATTCTTTCTGCATCAATCTATACACAATACCCCATAATGACAAAGAAAAAACAGGTTTTTAGAAATGTTATCAAATGTATATAAAGTGTAAAACAGAAATACCTCATTTACATAAGTATTCAGACACCTTTCTATGAGACTTGACATTAGCTTAGGTGGATCCTGTTTCCATTGGTCATCCTTGAGATGTTTCTACAACTTGGTTGGAGTCCACCTGTGGTAAATTACATTCATTGGACATGATTCGGAATGGCAGTGCATGTCAGAGCAAAACCAAGCCATGAGGTTAAAGGAATGGTCCATAGAGCTCTGACACAGGATTGAGTTGAGGCACAGATCTGGGGAAGGGTACCAAAACATTTCAGCAGCATTGAAGGTCCCCAAGAACACAGTGGCCTCCATCATTCTTAAATGGAAATAGTTTGGAACCATCAAGACTTCCTGGAGCTGGCCGCCCAGCCAAACTGAGCAATCGGGGTGAAGGGCCTTGGTCAGGGAGCTTACCAAGAACCCGATGGTCACTCTGACAGAGCTCCAGAGTTCCTCTGTGGAGATGGGAGAACCTTCCAGAAGGACAACCATCTTTGCAGCACTCCAACAATCAGGCCTTTATGGTAGAGTGGCCAGACGGAAGCAACTCGTCAGTAAAAGGCACAAGACAGCCCACTTGGAGTTTGCCAAAAGGCACCTAAAGGACTCTGAGCATGAGAAACAGATTATATTGTCTGATGAAACCAAGATTGAACTCTTTGGCCTGAATGCCAAGCGTCACGTCTGGAGGAAACATGGCAGGGTCGAGGGAAAGATGAACGGAGCAAAGTACAGAAAGATCCTTGATGAAAACCTGCTCCAGAGTGCTCAAGACCTCAGACTGGGGCGAAGGTTCACCTTCCAACAGGACAATGACCCTAAGCACACAGCCAAGGCAATGTAGGAGTGGCTTCAGGAAACGTCTCTGAATGTCCTTGAGTGGCCTAGCCAGAGCCCGGACTTGAACCCGATCGAACATCTCTGCAGAGATCTGAAAATCGCTGTGTAGCGACACTCCCCATCCAGCCTGACAGAGCTTGAGAGGATCTGCAGAGAAGAATGGGAGAAACTCTCCATATACAGGTGTGCCAAGTTTGTAGTGTCATACCCAAGAAAACTCAAGTCTGTAATTGCTGCCAAAGTTGCTTCAACAAAGTACGGAGTAAAGGGTCTGAATACTTATGTAAATGTCATGTTTATTTTTTGCATTAAAAAAGCCCAATTTGCTTAAAACCTGATTTTGCTTTGTCATGAACCTGTTTGGGATAGGGGGCGGTATTTTCACGTCCGGATGAAAAGTGTGCTCAAAGTAAACTGCCTATTCTCAGGCCCAGAAGCTAGGATATGCATATACTTGGTAGATTTGGATAGAAAACAGTCTTAAGTTTCTAAAACGGTTAAAATGATGTCTGAGTATAACAGAACTTATTTGGCAGGCGAAACCCCAAGGACAAACCATCCAGGATTTTTTTGTTGTTGAGGTGACTATGTTTTCAATTGCTTTTCTATGGGAATCTATATTTCTGAGGCATCTGGTTCCTAGGGCTTCCACTAGATGTCAACAGTCTTTAGAAATTGGTTGATGTTTTTCTTTTGAGTAATGAAGAAGTATAGCTGTTCAGAGTGTCGAGTCTAGTGTACTGTTGTGTTTGGGGTGCGCAACCTAGTGCTCGCTCTACTTTCATTTTATCCGCTATTGAATAGAGTTTATTCCATCTTAAATTTTATAGATGATTTACGTTTTAAAATAGCTACATTTGGATTAGGAAAGTTGTTTGAAATGTTTGGACCAAGATTTCAGGTTTCTTATTAGATAATGTGTAGTCATGTTGGGCGAGTTGGAACCTGTGTTTTTCTGAATCAAACACGCCAAATAAATGGACATTTTGGGGATATAACAATGGAATTAATCAAACAAAAAGACAATTTGTGATGTTTATGGGACATAATGGAGTGCCAACAGAAAAGTTAAGGCATGAATTATATCGTTATTTCTGAGTTTTGTGTCGCGCCTGGTGGGTTGAAATATGATTGTCATGTGTTTGTTTGATGGAGTGCTGTCCTCAGATAATCGCATTTGCTTTCGCCGTTAAGCCTTTTTGAAATCTGACACGGTGGCTGGATTATCAAGACGTTAAGCTGTATTTTGGTGTATTGCACTTGTGATTGTATGAAAGTTAAATATTTCTAATAATTTATTTAAAATTTCGCGCTCTGCAATTTCACCGGATGTTGTGGAAACGTTCCGCTAGCAGAACCCCTAGCAGTAAATGTAGGTGTATTATGTGTAGGTTGATGAGGGGGGTGACAATTTAATCCATTTTAGAATAAGGCTGTAATGTAACAAAATGTGCAAAAAGTCAAGGGTTCTGAATACTTTCCGAATGCACTCTAGCCTACTACAATACCCACCCCATCCTACTAACTAGCCCAGATGGAGCTATTATTCCTTTTACGTTGTTTGCGTCCAACTGGAATCTTTGCAGCCAGCTATACACTCGTGTCCGGCTCATGCATAAAACATCCTCCATTCAGGCTGCAAGGGCGTCGATATTCTCCTTAACTATCCTTAATGACGAGCCGCCCCCCCAATAAAATGAAGAATAGGCGTACTTAATAAAACACATTTTCCCACCACCATGCTAGAGTGGCTAATGCTACCGATCAGGTTGCAGCAGTCTGGTGTTTACCCTGGAAAACTGTCATGTCCATGTAAGGAAAATTGTGTTTTATTTAGACAGTACCCATATTTTTCCAGTTTTTTGGGGTTGGGCTGGGGGAGGGGGCGGCTAACCATTAAGGCTAGTTAAGGGGGAAATCAATGCCCTTGCAATCTGAATGGAGGATGTTTTATGGGATGAATGCTGAAAATAAGGTCTGAGGTTAACAGAGGCTTAGAATATCTTATACATTTTGTTGTATGAGATAATATCAGTCAGTTAACATGACCTTTATGAATTATGAAGCTTTTGTGTGCTTATTTTGATTACATAAATGGTTCAAAATTCACAAACATTAAGATTATCTCATCGAACAAAATGTACATTTACATTACATTTAAGTCATTTGGCAGACGCTCTTATCCAGAGCGACTTACAAATTGGTGAATTCACCTTATGACATCCAGTGGAACAGCCACTTTACAATACTAGATCTTCTAAGCAGGTGTTTACAACAGACCTTATTTTCAGCATTTATCCAGCATTTATTCCCCATAGGCTTTGGCCCCAACGAGCATGGCGGAGTTAGTGCCTTACATTAAATCAAATCAAATCAAATTTTATTTGTCACATACACATGGTTAGCAGATGTTAATGCGAGTGTAGCAAAATGCTTGTGCTTCTAGTTCCGACAATGCAGTAATAACCAACAAGTAATCTAACTAACAATTCCAAAACTACTGTCTTATACACACAAGTGCAAGGGGATAAAGAATATGTACATAAAGATATATGAATGAGTGATGGTACAGAGCAGCATAGGCAAGATACAGTAGATGGTATCGAGTACAGTATATACATATGAGATGAGTATGTAAACAAAGTGGCATAGTTAAAGTGGCTAGTGATACATGTATTACATAAGGATGCAGTAGATGATATAGAGTACAGTATATACGTATACATATGAGATGAATAATGTAGGGTATGTAAACATTATATTAGGTAGCATTGTTTAAAGTGGCTAGTGATATATTTTACATCATTTCCCATCAATTCCCATTATTAAAGTGGCTGGAGTTGAGTCAGTGTGTTGGCAGCAGCCACTCAATGTTAGTGGTGGCTGTTTAACAGTCTGATGGCCTTGAGATAGAAGCTGTTTTTCAGTCTCTCGGTCCCTGCTTTAATGCACCTGTACTGACCTCGCCTTCTGGATGATAGCGGGGTGAACAGGCAGTGGCTCGGGTGGTTGTTGTCCTTGATGATCTTTATGGCCTTCCTGTAACATCGGGTGGTGTAGGTGTCCTGGAGGGCAGGTAGTTTGCCCCCGGTGATGCATTGTGCAGAACTCACTACCCTCTGGAGAGCCTTACGGTTGTGGGCGGAGCAGTTGCCGTACCAGGCGGTGATACAGCCCGCCAGGATGCTCTCGATTGTGCATCTGTAGAAGTTTGTGAGTGCTTTTGGTGACAAGCCAAATTTCTTCATCTTCCTGTGGTTGAAGAGGCGCTGCTGCGCCTTCTTCACGATGCTGTCTGTGTGGGTGGACCAATTCAGTTTGTCTGTGATGTGTATGCCGAGGAACTTAAAACTTACTAGTGTGTTCATTAATTGTGTTCATTAATTGGTCTATTGACCAATCACATCAGCTCTTTTTCAGAGCTGATCTGATTGGTCAAAATACCAATTAGTGAAATAAAGATCAGAATTGGGCTGCCTGTGTGAACGCAGCCTTTTACTGGTTTGGAATGGAATGCAGATCACTTGGCCAGGTGAAATAAATGTGTTCTTCTCTTTGGAGACCAGTAATTCAGGTTTTTCCTGTGGTACATTCTTCCATCCCTCAAACCAATGGACAGACATACACACCCCTCTGTGCCCTACTAATATGGAGCCCTGGTATGTGTATTCTTTCATTTGAGTCGAACACAAAACATGTTTAAAATAGTGTTCACCATTACAGGACCTACAACTATACAATTTTACAATAGGCTATATTAAACATAATTGTGATAACTGTCAACGTCATCAGTTTTATCATCAGCACACCATCATCTTCATCATGAGATGACAGTGAAAGAGAGACACAGAGAGAGAGAGAGAGAGAGAGAGAGAGAGAGAGAGAGAGAGAGAGAGAGAGAGAGAGAGAGAGAGAGAGAGAGAGGCATTAGACAGCTGGGCTGAGGCGTAGGAACAGGAAATGTTGTTTGATGGAATCAGATGGGCTGTGCCTCTCACCTGGGGAAAAGCAGATGAGCTTTTCCAAACCTAAAAATAACATTCAAAGTACTCTCTATCCCACGGGAGGGAAGCCATTGGCCTGGATGGGACGGGAAATGGAGTGAGTGCTTTTAAGCCTAAACTGTGTAGCTTCTTCTCAGATCAGTTAATCAGACACAGGAACAGTTTATCAAGCCCAGGGCTATAGAGTTAAACCATACATTCCCACTCTGGATGTATGTAAATAGTGTTAATCATAGTGTCAACCAGATGTTGTCAGATGCAGCATCGCTTAATTTAGCTCTAGTAAGATAGTACAGCCTACTAATACATTCAGAGTGGTGATCACATAGAGGTAAGCAGAATAATAATAAGTATCCCATTATACATTGTAACGTTTGTGTAAGTGTCCCATTACACAAGTGTCCCATTACACATTGTCCTCGCTGCCTCTCCTTGGACCCTTGATCTGGTGAAGCTGGATAGGTGAGATTCATCATTATATGCTGTAAGTGATATTGTTATCACTTCTCTAGTGCTTGTCAGTTCCAGGGTCATTAGGGAGAGGACAGGAGGAGAGAGGGAACCCTTTAAAAGAGTGACATGGTGTGCCAGTGCTAGTCAGATGTACTTTGACCTTCATTGGGGGTCGAGCAGAGCCAGTGCCAGCTTCCTGTCACACTGTGTCAGCCAAATCAGACAGACGGGTACAGCCAGGCCATTGTCCCATGGCCACTAGTTTTTCTGTCTCCTCTATATGTCTCTGACTCTTATCTTTCTCCCTCTTTCTCTATCGCTCTTTCACTCCTTCTCTCTGTCTCTCGCTCTCTCACTGTCATGCCCTGACCTTAGAGAGCCTTTTTATGTCTCTATTTGGTTTGATCAGGGTGTGATTTGGGTGGGCATTCTATGTTCTGTTTTCTATGTTTTTGTATTTCTATGTTTTGGCCGGGTATGGTTCTCAATCAGGGACAGCTGTCTACCGTTGTCTGATTGGGAATCATACTTAGGCAGCCTTTTTCCCTTCTGCCATTGTGGGAAGTTAACTTTGTTAGAGGCATCATAGCCCTGTTAAGCTTCACAGACATTTTGTATTGTTTTTGTTGGCGACATTCTAATAAAGAGGAATCACCTTGGTCCTCTTCTTACGACGTCCATGACACTCACACTCTCTTTCTCAGCAATATGTCTGCCATTTGGTCTAAGATAATAAGTTGTTTTTCCTGACAATGAAAAATGTATGAGTTCATGTTCATACATGGACACAATGATATATGGCATCAAATATCTACATAAGCTGCACATATACAGTGCATTCGAGAAGCATTCAGACCCCTTTCCACATTTTGTTATGTAACAGCCTTATTCTAAAAATAAAAAACAGAAATGCCTTATTTATAGTGGTGATAAAAGCACCCAACTATCATACTGTACTTGAGTAAAAGTAAAGATACCTTAATAGAAAATGACTCAAGTAAAAGTCACCCAGTAAAATTCTACTTGAGTAAAAGTATAAAAGCATTTGGTATAAAATATAGTTAAGTATCAAAAGTTAAAGTATAAATAATTTCAAATTCCTTATATTAAGCAAACCAGATGGCACCATTTGCTTTGTTTTATATACGGAAAGACACAGGCATACTCCAACATTAAGACATAATTTACAAACGAAGCATGTGTGTTTAGTGAGTCAGTAGGGATGACCAGGGATTTCCGGTTGATAAGTGTGTGAATTTGACTATTTTCCTGTCCTGCTAAGCATTTGAAATGTAACGAGTACATTTGGGTGTCAAGGAAAATGTATGGAGTAAAAAGTACAATATTTCGCAGTCAAAAAGTAAAGTACAGATACCCCAAAAAACAGCTTAAGTAATACTTTAATACTTAAGTAAGTATTTTTCCTTAAGTACTTTGAACCACTATACATAAATATTCAGACCATTTGCTATGAGACTCAAAATTGAGCTCAGGTGCATCCTGTTTCCATCGATCATGCTTAAGATGTGTATACAAGTTGATTGGAGTCCACCTGTGGTGAATTCAATTGAATGGACATGATTTGGAAAGGCACATGCTTGTCTATATAAGGTCCCACAGTTGACAGTGCATGTCAGAGCAAAAACCAAGCCATGAGGTTGAAGGAATTGTCAGTAGAACTCCGAGACAGGATTGTGTCGAGGCACAGATCTTGGGAAGGGTACTAACAAATTATTCAGCATTGAAGGTCCCCAAGAACACAGTGGCCTCCATCATTCTTAAATGGAAGAAGTTTAGAACACCCAAGACTCTTCCTAGAGCTGGCCAAATTAAACAATCGGTAGAGAAGGGCCTTGGTCAGGGAGAGACCAAGAACCTGATGGTCACACTGACAGAGCTCCAGAGATCCTCTGTGGAGATGGGAGAACCTTCCAGAAGGACAACCATCTCTGCAGCACTCCACCAATCAGGCCTTTATGGTAGAGCGGCCAGACGGAAGCCACTCGTCAGTAAAAGGCACATGATAGCCCGCATGCAGTTTGCCAAAAGGCATCTAAAAGGACTCGGACCATGAGAAACAAGATTCTCTGGTTTGATGAAACCAAGATTGAACTCTTTGGCCTGTATGCCAAGTGTCACATCTGGAAGAAACCTGAGACCATCCCTACGGTGAAGCATGGTGGTGGCAGCATCGTGCTGTGGGGATGTTTTGCTGCGGCAGGGACTGGGAGACTAGTCAGGATGGAGGGAATGATGAACAGAGCAAAGTACTGAGAGTTCCTTGATGAAAACCTGCTCCGGAGCGCTCAGGACATCAGACTGGAGTGAAGGTTCACCTTCCAACAGGACATTGACCCTAAGCACACAGCCAAGACAATGCAGGAGTGGCTTCAGGAAAAGTCTCTGAATGTCGTTGAGTGGCCTAGCCAGAGCCCGGACTTGAACCCGATCGAACATCTCTAGAGAGACAATGAAAATAGTTGTGCAGCAACACTACCTATCCAACCTGACAGAGCTTGAGAGGATCTGCAGAGAAGAATGGGAGAAAATCTGTTTTTGTTTGATGAGGAAAAAACACGATATAATCCATTTTAGAATACGGCTGTCACAATAAAATGTGGAAAAAGTCAAAGGGTCAAAACACTTTCTGAATGCATACATGTTTACATGTTGTTTCTGTTCTGGAGGGGTCTAATCATATAAATGTCAGGACCCCATCCTGAGGCACGTATCAAATCAATGGTCTTTTATATCTCATCATATCCAAGGCACCACTTGCATTTATGATTCAGTGATGCCAGTGGAAGCCTAACTGTTTGTTTGACCATTTGCACTGGTTTCCATACACTGTTGTTAATGCTGAGTGGCTTCTAGACAAATGACCACCGGTCACCATGGTGACTAATCGTCAGGTCAATCCAAAACACTTTATGCTTCAATTGTGACAATTTACTTTTTTGAGTGCTTGAGATGTCTGTATTGGCAAGAATCCACAATCAATAGCAAGTGGATTCAGATATTCACGGTAGACGGTAACAGCCCCATCCATCATTAAGACATCATACTCAGTAAATTAAATCACCACCAGCTCATCTTCAAAGTGCCCAGTGGGGACAACTATCATTGCAGCACAGTTTTAGTGAGTTATCCACAGCATACAGTAGGTCTTTATGTAGGTGTAAACAGTAGTGGAGGTGCATTATACCTCCATCTTTCTCTCAGTCCACACCCTTCTGTACATACCTGAATGGACTGTTAAATTGGCTGGCTGGGCCTGGGAGGAGGGAAAGAGAGGGAGAGAAAAAGTAGGAGAAAAAGTAATTGAATTAGGATTGGAAAGGTACTAAATTTGCCATTCCTGTCATAGCCCTCACCTCTCCAAAGCATGCGAGAGAAGAAGAAGACTGTATGATGTTGGCCCTCACTGGCTCTATCATAAAGAGAACATGTCTCTTTCTCAGTAATATCAGGTGTCATACATTCATACAGGTTTCATGCATACGGGGCGGCAGGGTAGCCTAGTGGTTAGAGCGTTGGACTAGTAACCGGAAGGTTGCGAGTTCAAACCCCCGAGCTGACAAGGTACAAATCTGTCGTTCAAACCCTGAACAGGCAGTTAACCCACTGTTCCCAGGCCGTCATTGAAAATAAGAATTTGTTCTTAACTGACTTGCCTGGTTAAATAAAGGTCAAATTTAAATAAAAAAAATACAGGTTTCATGCATACAGGTTTCATGCATACAGGTTTCATACATTCATACAGGTTTCATGCATACAGGTTTCATGCCCAGCTTATAACAGTATTCCAGTGGTACAAACTGGTCACCAAACAGTCTGTTAAAGATCATGCACAGTAGGCTACAGAACACAATGGCTGTTTCATTCAAGTTTGTAGCTATAAAGAGTAACAAATGCATTTCTTTGGAGTGCTCTATAGTTCTCTGTAGAATGACTGGGGGATGGTTACAGTAATATAGTGAAATCACATAGGAGACTTTATGAAGGCTATAGTGCACGGCCAAGGGATGACTTCCTAATAACAACAGTGTTATATATGTGTGATATGCCACTACAGCAGAGAGATGGGTCTGAAAAACACAATCTTTAAATATTTAAAACCACAATCTTTAAAACCATAAGCACATTTTTCCCTCTGCGGCCTGATTGTCTGTTATTCTGTATAATAGTGTCACTATACCCATTAACCCCCTGTATTGTATCACACTCCCAACAAGTCTGCCAGATATTCACTGACCTACTGTAACCAACATGTTTCTGTGTTAAACACTCTGTAAAAGAGGGTTCTGTAAAAGAGGAGGTCAATTTTATGCTTCAATGTCTTTTTAATCTTATTTTCCTCTCTGGCCCGATAAAGACTTATTCGTCATAATATCCACAGAAAGAGAGAGAGTGAGAGGAAGGGAGGGGGAGCGAAATCCCTATTTTTATGTAAAGCAGAGCAGAAAAGCCCAGTGTTACCCTGTCAGATTACAGATGAGTGGTTCTCACAAAAAGGCCATCAGATTATCTGACACTATTTAGGATTGCTGTCATACCACCGGCAATGAGAGGCTATGTCATTGGGGGCTTGTAAATCATCATTTTTCTTACCAATACCATTCTGCAGTTCAGTATGTAGGTTATGTTTTGGTCTGAATTGTATCAAGCAATATCCAGAGCAACAGAGTGATGAGCACTCTCACAAAGTTAAAACTGTGCCAGAGGTCTAGATTTGAAACGCAGAAAAAGAAACGCTGTACACAGGATACACGGGATATTGAACCATCTCAAATCATGTCAGCACTAAATTCTGGCTCATCTCCAAAGCAATATATTCCTTCTCTAGAATGAGAGATTCTGCGAATGCTTGATGTGATTTGGTGATAAGGTTGAACCACCGGTTATGTAGAGCCTCTCTCTCTTGGCACATGGGTCATTTAGCTGGTAAATGCCCTCAGAGAACTTCCCATTTCCACAAAAGCATTGTCAAACTCTATACAGTATCTTAATGTAATAGTGAGATATTTTACATAAAAACGCACATTAAAAGGGACATTTTGGACTTAATGATAAATTAATGAAACCGAATATACCAATTGATTCTTGAAGAATATAACTTATGCCTCATGAACTTAGTTCAACTGTCGTACCCCATTAGAACCCAAAACATAAGCTTTATTTACTCTGTTTGTGTAAACAAAGTAAATGTGAACAAACACTATATAGCCTCAAAACATGGTTAAACTATAATTGTATATAATGGATGGTCAGTCTTTGCATCCATAGACCTGTCTATGAATTTGAGAGTGTTTACATTTCTCCAGTCCCATCCCTCAGCTTTTTGACCTAAACAGGGGTGGGGAGTATGCTTGGTAATTGTTTCTACTGCTGATTGCCACTTTAAGTAACAGATATTTAAGACCATGTTGCCCTGCAGAATATCGCAGAAACAAAAGGAGATTAAAATGTAAACAAATCTGGTTGTTTAAAGGTTGGTTGAAGAGGCAGACATTTTTTTACTTCAAATACAGTACTTAAACAAGGCATCAGTCACAGTTAATGTCATTCCATGCATTCCTACAACTGTCTCAGTGCAATACAGTACCAGTCAAAAGTTTGGAAACACCTACTCATTCAATGGTGTTTCTTTATTTTTTTAAACGATTTTCTATTTTTAGAGAATAAAAGTGAAGACATCAAAACCTTGAAATAACACACATGGAATCATGTAGTAACCAAAAAAGTGTTAAACAAATCAAAATATATTTTATATTTGAGATTCATCAAAGTAGCCACCCATTGCCTTGATGACAGCTTTGCACACTCTTGGCATTCTCTCAACCAGTTTCATGAGGTATTCACCTGGAATGCATTTCAATTAACAGGTGTGCCATGTTAAAAGTTAATTTGTGGAATTTCTTTCCTTCTTAATGCATTTGAGCCAATCAGTTGTGTTGTGACAAGGTAGGGGTGGTATACAGAATGTAGCCATATTTGGTAAAATACCAAGTCCATATTATTACTTTAAGAGATGAAGGTCAGTCAATGTGGAAAATTTCAAGAATTTTGAACGTTTCTTCAAATGCAGTGGCAAAACCATCAAGCGCTATGATGAAATTGACTCTCATGGGGACCACCACAGGAATCGAAGACCCAGAGTTACCTCTGCTGCAGAGGATAGGTTCTGTCACGCCCTGGTCGAAATATATTATGTTTATCTTCATTTATTTGGTCAGGCCAGGGTGTGACATGGGTTATTGTGGTGTGTTTTTGTCTTGGGGTTTTGTGGGGTGTCTAGCATAGTCTATGGCTGCCTGAGGCGGTTCTCAATCAGAGTTAGGTGATTATCATTGTCTCTGATTGGGAACCATATTTAGGCAGCCATATTCTTTGAGTGTTTCGTGGGTGATTGTTCCTGTCTCTGTGTTCATGTTCACCAGATAGGCTGTATAGTTTTTCACGTTCCGTCTGTTGTTTTGTACATTCAGTTATTTCATGTCTAGTCGTATTTTCATTAATAAACATGAGTAACCACCACGCTGCATTTTGGTCCGCTCCTCCTTCAACAGAAGAACGTCGTTACAGGTTCATAATTTTATTTATTTTTATTTAACCTTTATTTAACTAGGCAAGTCTGTTAAGAACAAATTCTTATTTTACCAAGACGGCCTACCCCGGCCAAACCTTCCCCATACCCGGACGACACTGGGCCAATTGTGCGCCGCCCTATGGGACTCCTTTTCACGACCGGTTGTGCTACAGCCCAGGAACGAACTAAGGTCTGTCGTGATGCCTCAGACCGCTGCGCCATTTGGGAGCCTCATTAGAGTTACCAGCCTCAGATTGCAGCCCAAATAAATGCTTCACAGAGTTCAACTAACAGACACATCTCAACATCAACTGTTCAGAGGAGACTGTGTGAATCAGGCCTTCATTGTCGAATTGCTGCAAATAAACCACTACTAAAGGACATCAATAATAAGAAGAGACTTGCTTAGGCCAGGAAACATGAGGAATAGACATTAGACCGGTGGAAATCTGTCCTTTGGTCTGATTAGTCCAAATGTTTTATTTTTGGTTCCAACCGCTCTGTCTTTGTGAGACACAGAGTTGGTGAACGGGACGGGTGATCTCTGCATGTGTGGTTCCCACCATAAAGCATAGAGGAGGAGGTGTGATGGTGCTTTGCTGGTGACACTGTCTGTGATTTTTTTCAGAATTCAAGGCACACTTAACCAGCATGACTACCACAGCACTCTGCCTGGCCCAAAACCAAATTGAGATGGTTTGGGATGAGTTGGACCGCAGAGTGAAAGAAAATCAGCTCAGTGCTCAGCATATATGGGAACGCCTTCAAGACTGTTGGAAAAACATTCCAGGTGTTGCTGGTTGAAAGAATGCCAAGAGTGTGCAAAGCTATCGTCAAGGCAAAGGGTAGCTACTTTGAAGAACCTAAAATATAAACTATATTTTGATTAATTTAATACTTTTTTGGTTACTACATGATTCCATGTGTATTATTTCATAGTTTTAATGTCTTCATTATTATTCTACAATGTAGAAAATATTTTTTTAAATAAGAAAAACCCTAGAATGAGTAGGTGTGTCCAAACTGTTGTATGTCATGTATTTTGATGAAATAATGCTTTGGCACCATAAATGATCATTTCAACAAATAACAGTTTTTTGTTGAGATGGTATTAGGAGTGGTTCCTCTCATTAAGAAATTGAGAGAGAGAGAAGAAGAATGGGGAGGAAAATAGGGAATAGAGGGAAGAGAGAACATGACTTGCTGGTTCTGACTGATTAGTCATGTGGTCCATGTTAAAGCATAGCTGAATAATTCAATGCAACACACAACAGGTGCTCAATTTGCCCACTCAGCCAGCCTTAGTACACTATGACACATTGCCGCCAACTTATTGTATCTAAGGTAGGGGATGAAGTCATCTAATGGTGGAGTCTTAATGAGATTCTTTATATGGCTATCCTTAACTTTTGTGCAAATCATGCACTCATGTTGATGGGAATATTTCTGTGTTTATTAGAATCCTCATTTGCTGTTGCTTTGGGTCCCCAAAAACTCAAACACAAATACAATGCACAGCATTGAGTGAGACGGTGGGCAGATTGTGTCTAAACTGATTGTTTGTGTCAACCTCCGGGCCATATGAGTGCATTGCCTTGCGCTACCTGATCGTTTTCAATCTCCCTCAGGTTTCTGATCTGAGTATGTAAAGATGCTTTCCCTGACCACATGCAAGACGGGCCGCTCCCCCGGTTCTGTGGCAAGCTTCCAACTCTGACAGTGGGACAGCTGCACCAAACAGCTTACAGAAGAATGGCAGAGAATAGAGAGTGGCCTGACATGCAAAATTTATACATTTAATGATTCAAGTATTGTTCCATTAAATTATAACGGTAGAATGGTAATTGTTTCATTCTGTAGAATGTGAAATGTATAGGCCTACTGTATGGAAGTGAGGCTGTTTTGGCCTACAGGAAAAGGTGGGCCGAACAGACCCCTATTAACAGCGATGGGGCTGTAGTGGAGCGGGGTCGAGAGTTAAGTTCCTTGCTGTCCTCATCACCAGCGAACTATCATGGTCCAAACACACCAAGACAGTTGTGAAGAGGACACGACAACACCCTTTCCCCCTCAGAAGACTGGCATTCGAGAGCATCTAACTCTATTTCTTGAATTGCATTGTTGGTTAAGGGCTTATAACCGCATTTCACAGTAAGGTACCTGTTGTATTTGGAGCATGTGACAAATTTGATATGATTTTGATGTCAGAGACATGCTTAATGTCGCTACACTCATAGAAAAAAGGTGTTATCAGGAATGTAAGAGGCTGCCTCCATAGGAGAACCCTTCAAATGATACTTGTTGGTTTCACGTAGAATCCTTTTGGGTCCAGGTAGAAACATTTTGGTTCCAGGTAGAACCCTTTTGAGTTCTACCTGGAACCAATGTAAAACTATTTTCACATAGGGTGTCAATTCAGCAGCCTGATGGTCTGATGGTAGAAACTATTGGCGAGTTTTCCAGTTTTTGCCATTATGCTCCTGTACTGCCCACGTCTGAGTGATTAAAGCAGGAAGAACAGGGCATGGCTTTGGTGGCTGGGGTCCCTGATGATCTTCTTGGCCTTCCTGCAACGCCTGGTGTTGCAGGTGTCCTGTAGGGCAGGTAGTGTTCACCCAATGGTGCGTTCGGCTGCATGTATCACCCTCTGAAGAGCCTTCAGGTCCGCGGCGGTGGAGTTGCTGTACCAGGCTGTGATGCAGCCCAACAGTATGCTCGTGATGGTGCTCCTGTAGAACACTGTGACGGCCCTCGGGGACGGGCCAAATTTCTTCAGCATCCTGAGGTTGAAGAGTTGTTGTTGTGCCTTCTTCACCACGGTGTTAGTGTGTTTAGGCCATTTAAACTTCTCTGAGATTTGTACTTATTGAATTTGAAGTTATTGATCGTCTCTACGGTGGCCCCGTTGATGAGGATGGGGGCGTGTCCAGCCTGGTTCCTCCTAAAGTCCACATTCAGCCCTTTGATTTGCTAACGTTGAGGGAGAGGTTGTTTACCTGGCACCACGCTTGTCGTGGGTATACAGGAAATACAGGAAGGGACTGAGTACAAAGCCTTGTGGAGCCCCCGTGTTGGGAATCAGTGTTGCGGAAGTAATATTGCCCAACTTCACCACCTAGAGGTGGGCCATCAGGAAGTACGGGAATCAGTTGCATAGGGAGGAGTTCAGACCCAGGGCTGTGAGCTTTGTAATGAGCTTATAGGGTACTATGGTATTGAAGATGAGCTGTCGATGAACAGCATCCTCACATGTGCATTCCTTTTGTCCAGGTGGGTAAGGACAGTGTGCAGAGCAATGGTGATTGCTTCGTCTGTGGATCTGTCAGGGCGGTAGGCAAATTGGAGAGGGTCAAGTGTGTCAGGTAGGGAGGAGGTGATATTGTCTTTGACTAGCTTCGGGAAGCACATCATGATGGAAGTGAGTGCTACTGGTCGGTAGTCATTCAGTTAACTTACTTTCCCTTTCTTGGGCACAGGGATGATGGTAAACATCTTGAAGCAGGTGAGTATAGCGTCCTGAGCTAGGAACAGATGTGAAAATGTCAGAGAACACAACAACCAGCTGGTCTAATCATGGCCTGAGGGCATGGCTTGGGATCCTGTCCTGAATCGTAAGTAAAAAGTGTTTAGGTCCTCCGGTAGGGTGGCGTTGGTGATCGTGATGTCTTTCTTTCCTGCCAAATACATCTTGTGTCCAAACCACTGATTTGCTCCTCCACTTTGTGCCTATACGTATTTTGCCATCTTGATCGATCTGCGTAAGTCGTATTTGTACAGTTTGATCAAACTATTGTCCCCGGTCACCTTACCCTGTTTATAAGCAGCATCTCTCTCTTTCAGTTTCCCTACAAGGCTGGTATCAATCCACATTTTTTTCTTCTGGAACTCTTTGAAAGGCACTATCAGTATCACGTCATCTATGCATTTTTTTATGAATAGGGTGACTGAGTCGGCGTATTCATTGATGTTATCTCCAGAGGCGACCCGGAACATATTCCAGTCCATGTAATCAAAACAGTCTCGAAAGTGAAATCGGATTGGTTGGACTAATGCTGCACAGACCTGACCATCGTAACTTCCCTCTTGAGTTTTGTTTGTAAGTGGGGAGAAGCAAGATGGTGTCGTGGTCAGATTTTCTGAAAGGAGGACGGGGGAGGGCCTTATACCCGTGTTGAAAATGCGTGTAGCAGTGGTCAGCAGTAGAATTTCTGGAAGTTAGACAGTCTATTAGACAGTTGTGTTGGAAATTCTTTGGGAGCACGGTTTTCAAATTACTTTTGTTAAAGTCCCCCTCAACAATGAACGCCACAATGTGGTCTCCAGTTTATTCAGGGTCCAATAAAGGTCTTTGAGTGCCTTTTTGGTGTCAGCTTGGGGCGGGATGTACACAGCCACACGATAATCCCATGTGTTGTTGGTCATAAAGCAGAACCCACCACCTTTTGCTCTGCATCCTATCCGCTCGAAAAACTGGTTATATATAATCCGTTTGGATGCCGGAAGACAGCCAAGTCTCAGAAAAACCTAGTATGTTGCAGGATCTGATGTCCCTCTGGAAGGACATCCTCACTCTGAGTTTGTCAAATTTGTTCTTTAATAATTGAACATTGGAACATATGCTCAGGTAATGGAGGACGGGTCACCCGGCGTCTTAATCTCAGTAACACCCTGCCATGTCTGCCAAGTAGCTTGGCGCCTCGCAGAAGAAGCTAGTCAATTGTTTTTCAGTCAGGAATTTGGGGAGGTCGGGAGGACAGTGAGTACCCAGTGATTCCTACCTGGGTGTATGTAGTAATGCATGAAATAAACTGATCAAGAAAATGAGAGAAAACACCAGAAAACACACAAAAAAAAGTAGAAACCTGCAATGTTTTATCAGAGCTTGAAGCGAGGTGTCCTCTGTCGACGCCATCTTAACCAGATAAGACTGCTAAATAGTTAGTCCAGGTAGCTATTTGTTTAACTATTTAACTCTCAGCATTGACCCTTTTTCACTCACTTTTTGGACTCATCACATGCGCTGCTGCTACTGTTTATTATCTGTCACTATATTCCTAGTTATATGTACATATCTACCTTAATTACCTTGTACCCCTGCACATCAACTCTGTACTGGAACCCCTTGTACAGTGGGGAGAACAAGTATTTGATACAATGCCGATTTTGCAGGTTTTCCTGCTTACAAAGCTCCCCACTCTCTCTCTCTCTCTCTCTCTCTCTCTCTCTCTCTCTCTCTCTCTCTCTCCTTGAAATAACCCACGGGGGCCACACTGGTTGAATCAACGTTGTTTCCACTTAATTTCAATGAAATTACATTGAACTAATTATGGAATAGATGTTGATTTGGTGTCTGTGCCAAGTGGGACCTGATGCACAGTGGATTTGAAAAGGAAACCATTGTTTGAACCATTGTCCAGGTGCACTTTTGTTTGCTTGACCTTGCTGGTTGGAGTGGCATGACGACTGCCAAGGTACACAATGAGGGGAGACGCAGTGACCTTGGTGCATTCTTTACCCTACCAAGCATGACCTCACCCCCCAGACCCCCACCCCAACCCTGTTCTGATTAGTCTACAATTCACAGCAGTGTGCCAGCATTGTGTGTTTGGATCATTTGATTTTGGAGAGGCATGGGGGTGGGGGAAACACAACTTATTGTAAGTGTTGGCTATTCTGTTGATTGCTGGGGCACATAACTCATTGTACATTCACTCTGTGTTTGTTGCTAGTATTTGTTTAGATCTGCAACACTTAAAATGTTAGGTAAAAGTATACTGCTGTTTCTACTAAAATGGCCTTTTCCTCCATTCTAAATGTCTCTCTCTCTCTCCTGTTCAATGTTCAGTCAAGCAGAGAAGGCACACATACTGCTCCTCCACCTCCCCCTTGACCGCATGAGGAAAGCAGCAGAGTCTGGACGTGTTCCAAAACACACCAAACAGAGTGGTCCCAATATTTCTTTATATGGCAGTAATGGCCGTTTCCTATGAGTCAGACCGTGGGGCCTTGGATGGGGGTTTAAAGTGATCCCCGTTTGAAATCCCAGCACTAATATGATCCATCTAAAAGACAACATGACTAAAATCATTCTGTTTTCATAATCCTACACCATCCCTCCAGTAATATACCAGCCAGCGAGGGAATTGTGAGTATGGGCCTCTGGCATGGGCAGTAGAAGTCCTTAGATCATAGAGAGTGAGTGTTAGTGGGCTGTGCGGAGGGAGGAGGAGGGGGACACTAATGAAACACATTTGCCCTGTTATATGGAAACCTGAGCTTGCATTATTCCAGTCTGGCACATGCTAGACTTCCCAATGTATAAATCTCAGTCCAGGACAGGCAGCATATGGTCCTTTCTCTCTCAGCCAGGTGCAGGTTGTTCTCCTCTCTGTTTCTCAGAGCCCACTCTGCATTGGTGAGAATGGATTCCTTCAGCCATGGAGGAGAACAAAGGGCATTGCTGCAACGCTGGTGAAACCAATACAGTGCTACATCTGTTCGGCACTCCATTCTAAAGCCCAATAGATTTTTAGCAATCAAGGGGCTAGTGGGCTTAATGTGGTGGAGACTGATAATGACCTGTGAATTACAATATCATACTAGGTGTATACAATGTGTGTAATGGTGAAGGCAGTCATGCCTCAAAAGGCACACCCAAAGGGGAGGGGAGGAGAGAAAAAAATGAAGATGTTTTATGATTACATACACCAGATAGGTGCAGTGAAATGTGTTGTTTTACAAGGTCAACCAGAGTAGTACAGCTCCCTTGGAGCAAACTAGGGTTAAGTGCTTTTCCCATCTGAACAACCGACAGATTTTCACCTTTCTGGCTCGGGTATTCAAATCAGAAACCTTTTGGTTGCTGGCCCTATGCTCTTACTGCTAGGCTACCTGCTTCTACCTGAGTGGAGAAGAGAGGAGAGGAGAGGAAGAAGAAAGGAGAAAGGAGAGATCAGGCGTGAACCCAGATTCTCTCTAAAACAACTAATCTGACTGAACAGTTTTGCATTCCAGACTGCAATGCTGCACAGAGGCTGTCATTGTGTTCTGGAATGTGGACTGATTAGAGGAAGACCTGGTTGCCATCGAAAGGGAATGCTTGCCATGCGCTCTCTGTCTGGGCAGTTGTTGTGTGGCCTTTTTGTTGTTGTTGTTATTGTAGTTTCACTAAAGCATGTAGAACTAATCATATAAGGGGTTCCTTAATTTGGCCAGGCCATCATTGTAATTAATCATTTGTTCTTAATTGACTCGCCTGGATAAATAAAGGTATAAAAATAAATATATATTATGTCGGAATTTAATTTATGCTAATATATATTGTTCGCGTTAATGTGCTCTTCGAGATTCTCTAAGGCAGGTCCCTTTTCTGGAGTAGTGTTGAATGAGGCCTCTGGCTGTGCTCCAGGAGGGCCAGATTGAGAGTGAGGGTCTCTCAGCAGATAGGGTGAAGGCCACAGCCCAGGGATGGCCTGTCTGTTTGTATTTATATTTATTAAGGGTCCGCATTAGTTCCTGCCAAGGCAGCAGCTACTCTTCCTGGGGTCCATGAAAAAATGAAGGCACTAATATACATTATAATACCATTTTTAAACATTCAAATATATTTTACAACCAATTTCACAAAACATTAAATGTGTGCCCTCCGGCCACTACTCAAATTACGGTTACTGGATAGAGTTTCACATAGGACCTATTGTAGTGAGCGGAGGCCCTAAGCAAGAGGGTGAGTCAAGAAGTGAACAATAATTCAAAACATTCCTCAACAAAAGGCCTTCAAATGATTTGACTTTTAGAACGTATCATACTGTATATCCCCCACGGATTCTATTTGTAAAATGTGCAGGAGCATGGCTGGTGGTGACTATGCATCAGACCCTTACTCTTCATGCAGTGTGCGCTACAGTATATGTATAATGTAAACATTCTCGACTACACTCCCCTGGCATATATATCAGGGGTATTCATATGGGGGTCTGCGGAGGTACTGCAGGAGGTCTGCTTTTTAAAATTGTAAATACAAATATCTTAATATATTTCTGAATATCACCATCAACAACAGAATTAACAAATTTTAAATGACATACCTACAGAAGAAAAGAAGAGAATATCTTTGTTGTAATGATGTCAACTTTATTTCTCAACTCCTAATACTTTTAATGGAGTATCTGACACAGGCTTTGAAAAAGCACTTGTGAATGGGCTACCAGCAAGTGCTGCTGGCTTCTGGTAAGCTTTCTTGACTTGGACTTAATCAACTAAACAGCTGCTCTTAACCAAATAGTGTTTGATGGTACCTTTCTAATAGGCTATGTTAGAGTTTACACTTCCTCTTCCTATTATAATGTGAGGAGGTCAAAACAATGAAAACTATCTCCCAAATCTATTCATTTTAAAATGTTGATTACTTCTCCTTGCTATTATTATTGACCTGATGATGAGACAGGTCACCGGTTTCCCTGGGAGGGGGTCCTTGGGCAAGAAAAAGTTGAAGACCCCTGCTGTATATCATCAGCCTTGTAAAAAGTTAACTTGGGGCCAGAGAGGCTATTGTATGACTTGTGAAATGTCTTGGCATAGTGTCTTGGCATAAAATAGTGTTAATCCACTGTGGCAAAGCTGTGGATAAATATTTCATGCTGGAGTATTTTTACATTAAAGGTTATGGTGCTCCGACAACCATCCTCACCGGAAAGACGTACATGCACACATACTGTAGTCTACACGCACACACACACGCACGCACGCACGCACGCACACACACACACACACACACACACACACACACACACACACACACACACACACACACACTCCTGCCATTACACCTTTACATAACTCCAGATACAAAATGATCCAACTCAGTGAGCAGTCAGTAAAGCGTGAACGCCGAATGAGCTATGCCTCTGTGGGTTGGGAAATCTCTGTATTTCTCTGAGGAGTGGCATACTCCATTCTAGTAGGCCTCTGTCACTATGCAGTACCCTGCTGCGCTGACTCTGAGCTATGATGTGTCATGCTGTGCCGGGGTCTTCTGTGTTATGCTGTCTGGCTCACACTGTATTGCCAATGGCACACTTGCTCCGTCTGACTCCGGCTTATTCATGAAGTGTGTGTGTGTGTGTGTGTGTGTGTGTGTGTGTGTGTGTGTGTGTGTGTGTGTGTGTGTAGGTTGGTTGGAAAGTGGAGAGTAGAGTTGAGAAGCTGAGCCCACTGGGATACTTCTGAGGGATGACTTGGTCAGGGCTTGACACCATGGCAGTATGAAATACTGTTTTACCTCATCCTGCAGGGACACTAAGTTTATGTTTTTATGCCGACAGCTTTCTAATCTTCCCCCCAAACATCACTTTCACTGAGACTCTCTGGGAAGCCATTGAGTCAGGAATTTTGTCCGGCAGTCATACAAAGATACAGGAAGACAACACTGTGTGCAGAGATTGAAGTTCTGACTTCAATGCTTTCACGGAATCTTTGAGTATGGAATTATAGATAATTATACATAACTTTTCACGGAAAGTATTTTCTAAACAAACAGCACCCCGCCATGATGTCTTGCACATCGCCACAGCTGAAAACCATTCCACTTAAGTGTTCTCATAAACTGACTTTAACACTGTTCGGCATGATTGTTTGATAACACACAACTTTCTTTCATTCTCTCCTCCTCCCTCTCTATTTCTCTCCTCCCCTCTCTTTCCTCAGCTGTCATTAGCCACTCTCAGAGTGCCTCTTTACACTTTTACTGTCTCCCTCTCCCTCTCTCACTCCATCACACTCAAAGTGCTTCCTGGTTGGATGGGTACACTTTCTCTGTCACCATCATTTTCCTTTGCCACCTCGCCAGTGGAATAACAAGACCATGAGTACAGTGAGTGGAGCGTCTTAGCGTCGATGTTATCACCTTTAGCTTGGCCGCTGGATGAGTAATGGAAGGACATTTTATGTGGAGGGCTGAGAGCATTTAGATGGTATCCATGTTGACCAGGGGGATTGTTAACACACACTGGGATGTCATTGATCACCACTGCAGGGTGAGGTGACCTGCACCAGAGCTGCTCGTAAGGAGAACCCACTGATAACAAGGAGCATCCTCATTTCCACGTGCCAAAAACAGAGACAAGGTAATGCAGACATATGTAGGTTTTTTGTTACTGGTGAATGTGGAGTGTTATTGTGAATATATAAGTGTTGATGGACTAGATTCACCTAGCCACATAATAATACACACAGGCACAAACGACCTGAGAGCACAGCAAGAAAGGGTGGCAACAGCACTCAAGGGAGTGATTGAAAAAGCTTCTTCTACTTTCCCCAATGCACAAGTGGTTATATCCACCCTGCTACCACGAAAAGACTTCCACCCTGCTACCATACAGCGGGTAAACGCAAGTATTTCCTGTGACTGTGCCTCAAAACCAAATGTTTACCTAGTCCACCACTCCACCACTGGAGTTGAACAGCCTTTACGACCAGGTCCACCCATACAAGGCAGCAGTGCCCACCTTCTCCCGGACCCTAAAGGACATCGCTCTCAAACGCAGCCCCAACACACAGCAACAGGTCAATAGACACTCCGCCCAGAGAGGACCGACGCAGAGAGGACCAAAACTCAGCAAAAAAAGAAACATCCTTTTTTCAGGACCCTGTCTTTCAAAGATAATTCTTAAAAATCCAAATAACTTCACAGATCTTCATTGTGAGGGGTTTAAACACTGTTTCCCATACTTGTTCAATGAACCATATATAATTAATGAAACTGTACCTGCAGAACGGTCGTTAACTTCTTCGATATAGGGGGCGCTCTTTTAATTTTTGGATAAAAAAACGTTCCCGTTTTAAACAAGATATTTTGTCACGAAAAGATGCTCAACTATGCATATAATTGACAGCTTTGGAAGGAAAACACTCTGATGTTTCCAAAACTGCAAAGATATTGTCTGTGAGTGCCCCAGAACTAATGCTACAGGCGAAACCAAGATGATATTTCATACAGGAAATGGCCCAGATTTTGAATGCGCTGTGTTCCAATGTCTCCTTATATGGGTGTGAATGCGCCAGGAATGAGCCTACACTTTCTGTCGTTTCCCCAAGGTGTCTGCAGCATTGTGACGTATTTGTAGGCATATCATTAGAAGATTGACCATAATTAGGTTCAGAGGAGAATATGGGAAGAACACCTTGAGGATTGATTCTAAACAACGTTTGCCATGTTTCTGTCGATATTATGGAGTTAATTTGGAAAAAAGTTTGGCGTTGTAATGACTGAATTTTCAGGGTTTTTTCTTAGCCAAACGTAATGAACAAAACGGAGCGATTTCTCCTACACAAATAATCTTTTTGGAAAAACTGAACATTTGCTATCTAACTGAGAGTCTCCTCATTGAAAACATCCGAAGTTCTTCAGAGGTGAATTATTTTATTTGAATGCTTTTCTTGTTTTTGTGAAAATGTTGCCTGCTGAATGCTAGGCTTAATGCTATGCTAGCTATCAATACTCTTACACAAATGCTTGTGTAGCTATGGTTGAAAAGCATATTTTGAAAATCTGAGATGACAGTGTTGTTAGCAAAAGGCTAAGCTTGTGAGCCAATATATTTATTTAATTTCATTTGCGATTTTCATGAATAGTTAACGTTATAGTTGCGTTATGCTAATGAGCTTGAGGCTATGATTACGCTCCCGGATACGGGATTGCTCGACGCTAGAGGTTAAGACACTAACAGTTTACAGACGGTAGGCAATTAATTAGGTCACAGTTATGAAAACCTAGGACACTAAAGAGGCCTTTCTACTGACTCTGAAAAACACCAAAAGAAGGATGCCCGGTGTCCCTGTTCATCTGCGTGAACGTGCCTTAGGCATGTTGCAAGGAGGCATGAGAACTGCAGATGTGGCCAGGTCAATAAATTGCCATGTCCGTACGGTGAGACGCCTAAGACAGCGCTACAGGGAGACAGGACGGACAGCTGAGCGTTCTCGCAGTGGCAGACCACGTGTAACAACACCTGCACAGGATCGGTACTTCAGAACATCACACCTGCAGGACAGGTACAGGATTACACCAGGAACGCGAGTTACACCAGGAACGCACAATCCCTCCATCAGTGCTCAGACTGTCCGCAATAGGCTGTGAGAGGCTGGACTGAGGGCTTGTAGGACTGTTGCAAGGCAGGTCCTCACCAGACATCACCGGCAACAACGTCGCCTATGGGCACAAACCCCGTCGCTGGACCAGACAGGACTGGCAAAAAGTGCACTTCAATGACAAGTCGTGGATTTGTCTCACCAGGGGTGATGGTCAGATTTGCGTTTATTGTCAAAGGAATGAGCGTTACACTGGGCCCTGTACTCTGGAGCGGGATAGATTTGGAGGTGGAGTGTCCGTCATGGTCTGGGGCGGTGTGTCACAGCATCATTGGACTGAGCTTGTGGTCATTGCAGGCAATCTCAACGCTGTGCGTTACAGGGAAGACATCCTCCTCCCTCATGCTGTACCCTTTCTGCAGGCTAATCCTGACATGACCCTCCAGCATGACAATACCACCAGCCATACTGCTTGTTCTGTGTGTGATTTCCTGCAAGACAGGAATGTCAGTGTTCTGCCATGGCCAGTGAAGAGCCCGGATCTCAATCCAATTGAGCACGTCTGGGACCTGTTGGATCGGAGGGTGAGGGCTAGTCATTACCCCCAGAAATGTCCGGGAACTTGCAGGTGCCTTGGTGAAAGAGTGGGGTAACATCTCACAGCAAGAACTGGCAAATCTGGTGCAGTCCATGAGGAGGACACTCACACTTACTGGCCTGAGGCCAAACCACATGACCACTGCAGTACTTAATGCAGTTGGTGGCCACACCAAATACTGACTGTTACTTTTGATTTTGACCCCCCCTTTGTTCAGAGACACATTATTTCATTTTTCCATGTCTGTGGAACTTGTTCAGTTTACGTCTCAGTTGTTGAATCTTGAATCTTGTTATGTTCATACAAATATTTACACATGTTAAGTTTGCTGAAAATAAATGCAGTTGACAGTGAGAGGGCCTTTCTTTTTTTGTCAAGTTTACATCCAGACCACAACACCACCAGCCACGTCCACACCCCCACCCCCAACTAATCAACACTAATCAACACCCCCCCAAGTTAAACATGCCCACACCCTATTTAGGCACCCTCAGATCAGACTTATTCCCCTCCTGCCCATCCCATGCACCCTAACCCAGCAAAGAGGGCCTCAACATGGAAGTCCCCGAAGAGTCCCCTAAGCAAGCTGGTCCTGGGGCTCTGTTCACAAACACAAACAGACCACACAAAGCCCCAGGACAGCAACACAATTAGACCCAACAAATCATTAGAAAACAAAAAGATAATTACTTGACACATTGGAAAGAATTAACTAAAAAACAGAGCAAACTAGATTGCTATTTGGCCCGAAACAGAGAGTACACAGTGGGAGAATACCGGACCACTGTGACTGACCCAAACTTAAGGAAAGCTTTGACTACATTTATTTTCCCTTTTGTACTTTAACCACTTGCACATTGTTACAACACTGTACAGTATATATACACAATAAGACATTTGTAATGTCTTCATACTTTTAGAACGTCTGTGAGTGTAATGTTTACTGTTCATTTTTATTGTTTATTTCACTTTTGTATGGTACCTACTTCACTTGGCAATGTTAACATATGGTTCCCATTCCAATAAAGCGCCTTGAATATTGACACAGTTTCCACTGCACTCTAATTATCCCTATCATTGAGAGAAACATAACTAGCATTAGTGTGTCCATCACACACACACACACACACACACACACACACACACACACACACACACACACACACACACACACACACACACACACACACACACACACACACACACACACACAATAGATGCATCTTAAAATGTCCATCAAACAATCAGCAAAGTATCCATTTACTGGGGGGCTTGAGGGGAGAACAATTCACTGTAAAATAGCAAGCATGAATTAATTTTCTCATACTGTATATAGGAATAATACAGAAGCTATGGCGGTATACAATCAAAATGCTGCCATCTGCTGACTATAATACAGATATACTGGGTCTCCATAACCGTAGATTAGAAAAATGGCTCCTGATAAACATTTCTGGTATATTTTCTGTCATAGAATTAATATGTGTCTGGTTGGCCTTTAAAAGCATTTTTAAAGACAACATTGCACATAAGACAGTGAAGGAGACCAACATGTGACAAGGGAATGATGCCATTTACACTATGAAGTTAGTTCAATAAGATCAGCTGCATTGTACCTCGCTGGGTTTGATGAATAGCTGAGCCTGCCCATTCTCAGGGATGGCTAATGGCCCAGTGATGCAGACTTAACATGCCACCTCCTGGGTCTATGTGTGTGTGTCTGAAACCTATAAGGAAATGAGATTAACCATATGCCAACAGAGCATGAGAAAGTCTTGGGATCATGCAAATGAGATGGAAAACCAGGGTCCAGGGGACACCAGATCCCCTTGGGATATTCAGATATTGTAGATTGAGTGAGAAACATGTTTTCACTTTTCAGAGTGCTGCTGGGTAAACAATCTCATCTCAGATCAATAGAAACTCGTTTTCCAGAGCAGAGAAGGAGCTGACGCAGCGTAACATTAATTTCAGATAGGGAACAAATCCCATTTGCAAGTAATATTCTCCCTCACTGGCACTTTTATTTACTGGAAAATATAAAGAAATGTGTCACTTGAAGCAATGTTTTGAGCATGAGAACTTCATTAGAAACTGATGCTTCCCTGCACCTAACTTTAAGGGCTAGGGATCCCGCTAGCAGGACAAGTTCAGGAGAAACTGGAGGGCGCGCAATTCAAATAAATAATCACAAATATGCATTTTAAACATTTATGTACGAATAAGTGTCTTATATCGGCTGAAAGTTTAAATTCTTGTTAATCTAACTGTACTGTCCGATTTACAGTAGCTATTACAGCAAAAACATGCAATGCGATTGTTTGAGGACAGAGAGACCGTAACATTCTTTGTTTCACGGAAACATGGCTCACTTGATACACACTATCTGAGTCGGTACAGCCCCCTGGTTTCTTCAAGCATCGCGCCGACAGAAACAAGCATTTCTCTGGTAAGAAGAAGGGCGGGGGTGTATGCCTTATGATTAAAGAGACGTGATGTGATCATAACCACATACAGGAACTCAAGTCCTTTTGTTCACCTGACTTAGAATTCCTCACAATCAAATGCCGAACGCATTATCTGCCAAGAGAATTATCTTCGATCATAGTCGATACATCGACGGCCCTGAAAGAACTTCATTGGACTCTATGTAAACTGGAAACCACATATCCTGAGGCTGCATTTATTGTAGCCGGGGATTTTAACAAGGCTAATCTGAAAACAAGGTTCCCCAAATTCTATCAGCATATCGATTGTGCTACCAGCCTTTAGACAGAAACTAAAACAGGAAGCTCCCGCGCTCAGGTCTGTTCAACGCTGGTCCTACCAATCGGATTCCACGCTTCAAGATTGCTCCGATCACGTGGACTGGGATATGTTCCACATTGCGGCGAACAACAACATTAACCTCTTGATGCTATGGGGGCGCTATTTCATTTTTGGATGAAAAACGTTCCCGTTTTAAACAAGATATTTTGTCACAAAAAGATGCTCAACTATGCATATAATTGATAGCTTTCGAAAGAAAACACTCTGACGTGTCCAGAACTACCAAGATATTTTCTGTGCGTGCCCTAGAACGTGAGCTTCAGGCAAAACCAAGATGAGACGGCATCCAGGAAATGAGCAGGATTTTTGAGGCTCTGTTTTCCATTGTCTCCTTATATGGCTGAGAATGCGAGAGGAGTAAGTCTGCCCTTTCTGTCGTTTCCCCAAGGTGTCTGCAGCATTGTGACGTATTTGTAGGCATATCATTGGAAGATTGACCATAAGAGACCACATTTACCAGGTGTCCGCCCGGTGTCCTGCGCCGAAATTGGTGCGCAAAAGTCAGCTGCAAGTATTTTTCCATGGAATTTAGAGAAGAATGCAAGCTTCCACGAACGATATATCATTGAAGAGATATGTGAAAAAACGCCTTGAGGATTGATTCCAAACAACGTTTGCCATGTTTCGGTCGATATTATGGAGTTAATTCGGAAAAAGTTTGACGTTGTAGGTGACTGAATTTTCGGTTCGTTTCGGTAGCCAAATGCGATGTACAAAACGGAACGATTTCTCCTACACACAGACGCTTTCAGGAAAAACTGCGCATTTGGTATGTAACTGAGAGTCTCCTCATTGAAAACATCCGAAGCTCTTCAAAGGTAAATGATTTTATTTATTTGGTTATCTGGTTTTTGTGAAAATGTTGCGTGCTAAATGCTACTCAAAAAGCTAGCTTAGCATACTCTTACACAAATTAGTCAATTTCTATGGTTCAAAAGCATATTTTGAAAATCTGAGATGACAGTGTTGTTAAGAAAAGGCTAAGCTTGAGAGCAGACGCATTATTTTCATTTTATTTGCGATTTTCAGAAATCGTTAACGTTGCGTTATGCTAATGAGCCTGAAGCTTTAGTCACGATCCCGGATCCGGGATGGGGAGTTTCAACAGGTTAACGAATACGCTGATTCGGTGTGCGAGTTTATTAACAAGTGCATCGGTGATGTTATACCCACAGCTTCTATTAAAACATTCCCCAACCAGAAACCGTGGATTGATGGCAGCATTCGGGCAAAACTGAACACACGAACCACTGCTTTTAATCAGGGTAAGGTGACCGATAACATGACCGAATACAAACAGTGTAGCTATTCCCGCCGCAAGGCAATCAAACAAGCTAAGCGTCAGTACAGAGACAAAGTGGAGTCGCAATTCAACGGCTCAGACATGAGAGATATGTGGAAGGGTCTACAGTCAATCACGGACTACAAAGGAAAAACCAGCCCCATCGCGGATCACGATGCCTTGCTCCCAGACAGCTGGCTGGTGTGTTTACAGACATATTCAATAAATTCTTATCCCAGTCTGCTGTCCCCACATGCTTCCCCACATTGTTCCTGTTCCCAAGAAAGTTAAGGTAACTGAGCTAAACGACTACCGCCCTGTAGCACTCACTTCTATCATCATGAAGTGCTTTGAGAGACTAGTCAAGGACCATATCACATCCACCCTACCTGACACCCTAGACCCAATAGGTCCACAGACGATGCAATCGCTTTCACACTGCACACTGCCCTAACCCATCTGGACAAGAGGAATACCTATGTAAGAATGCTGTTTATCGATTACAGCTCAGCATTTAACACCATAGTACCATCCAAACTCGTCATGAAGCTCGAGACCCTGGGTCTCAACCCTGCCCTGTGCAACTGGGTCCTGGACTTCCTGACGGGCCACCCCCAGGTGGTGAGGGTAGGTAACAATATCTCCACTCCTCTGATCCTCAACACTGGGTCTCCACAAGGGTGCTTTATCAGCCCTCTCCTGTACTCCCTGTTCACCCACGACTGCGTGGCCATGCATGCCTCCAACTCAATCATCAAGTTTGCATACGACACTACAGTGGTAGGCTTGATTACCAACAACGACGAGACGGCCTACAGGGAGGAGGTGAGGGCCCACGGAGTGTGGTGTCAGGAAAATAACCTCACACTCAATGTCAACAAAACAAAGGAGATGACCGTGGATTTCATGAAACAGCAGAGGGAGCAGCCCCCTATCTACATTGAAGGGGCATTAGTGGAGAGGGTGGAGAGTTTTAAGTTCCTCGGAACACACATCACGGACAAACGGAAATGGTCCACCCAAACAGACAGCATCGTGAAGAAGGCGCAGCAGCGCCTCTTCAACCTCAGGAGGCTGAAGAAATTTGACTTGTCACCAAAAACACTCACAAACATTTACAGATGCACAATCGAGAGCATCCTGTTGGGCTGTATCACCACCTGGTACGGGTAGCTGCTCCACCCATAACCAGAAGGCTCTCCAGAGGGTAGTGAGGTCTGCACAACGCATCACCGGGGGCAAACTACCTGCCCTCCAGGACACCTACACCACCCGATGTCACAGGAAGGCCATAAAGATCATCAAGGACAACAACCATCCGAGCCACTGCCTGTTCACCCCGCTATCATCCAGAAGGCAAGGTCATTACAGGTGCATCAAAAAGGGGACCGAGAGACTGAAAAACAGCTTTTTTTCTCAAGGCCATCAGACTGTTAAACAGCCATCACTAACATTGAGTGGCTGCTGCCAACATACTGACTCACCTCCAGCCACTTTAATAATGGAAAAATGATGTAATCAATTTATCACTAGCCACTTTATTTATATAATTTTTACTTACCCTACATTACTCATCTCATATGCATATACTGTACGCTGTACCATCTACTGCATCTTGCCATCTTGATGTAATGTATCACTAGCCACTTTAAACAATGCCACTTCATATAATGTTTTCATTCCCTACATTACTTATCTCATATGTATATACTGTACTCTATACCATCTACTGCATCTTGCCATCTTAATTTAATGTATCACTAGCCACTTTAAACAATGCCGCTTGATATGTTTTCATACCCTACATTACTCATCTCATATGTATATACTGTACTCTCATTTTCTGCATCTTGCCTATGCCGTTCGGCCATCACTCATTCATATATCTTTATGTACATATTCGTATTCATTCCTGTACACTTGTGTGTATAATGTAGTTGTTGTGAAATTGTTAGGTTATATTACTTGTTAGATATTACTGCATGGTCAGAACTAGAAGCACAAGCACTTCGCTACACTTGCATTACACCTGCTAACCATGTGTATGTGACAAATACAATTGATTTGATTTGATTTTAAATATTTTTCCACCGCCATAGGTTTCATACATTCACAAATAACGATTAAATATTCACTTACTTTTTGAAAATCTTCCTCTGATTTATCATCTAACGGGTCCCAGCTATTACATGTAGTGTCGTTTTGTTAGATAAAAATCCTTCTTTATTTCCCAAAAAGTCAGTTTAGTTGGCTTCATCGATTTGAGTAATCCACTCATTCAACATGCAGAGAAAGAAATCTGAAAATCTACCCCTAAACTTTGTTTCAAGTCAAAATGCCTTTCTATTTTCTCCTCGGATACCCTAAAATGAAATCAAACGATAATATTCCTTATGGAAAGAAGTATGTTCAATAGGAAACCAATTTTAGCAGGTTTGTTCCCTGTACTAAAACTCATATTTCTTATTTGTTTTGGAAGTTACAAGCCTGAAACCTTGAACATAGACTGGTGACACCCGTGGAAGCCATGGGAATTGCATTCTGAGAGCTAGAATTCAGTACGCCGCTATAGTGGTTGGCTTTTCTTTGGATTTTCTCCTACAATATCTATTGTGTTATATTCCCCTACATTATTTTAACATTTCTACAAACTTCAAAGTGTTTTCTTTCCAACGGCACCAATTAGATGCATATCCTGGCTTCAGGGCCTGAGCTACAGACAGTTTATTTTGGGCACGTCACTCAGACAGGAAGTGGACAAAAAAGTGGCCTAGCCCTAACATCATTCCTCCCAATTACGTTTTTAATGTGAGAATTGCCAGAACAATAGGAGATACCTAACATATTTCCAGGCCATGATGGCCTCAGAGCATTTTATATTATTCTGTACGTAAATCTGAGACATTCTATTTATGATATGTTACGCTTCATATGGTATGTGTTCATTTATGGATGTCCATATTTCATATGATATGTTATGAATACACGCAGTCAGTCAGGAAAGCTAAGGCCAGCTTCTTCAGGCAGAAGTTTGCATCCTGTAGCTCCAACTCCAAAAAGTTCTGGGACACTGTGAAGTCCATGGAGAACAAGAGCACCTCCTCCCAGCTGCCCACTGCACTGAGGCTAGGGCAAAATGTCACCACCGACAAATCCATGATTATTGAAAACTTCAACAAGCATTTCTCAACGGCTGGCCATGCCTTCCGCCTGGCTACTCCTACCTCGGCCAACAGCTCTGGCCCCCCCGCAGCTACTCGCCCAAGCCTCTCCAGGTTCTCCTTTACCCAAATCCAGATAGCAGATGTTCTGAAAGAGCTGCAAAACCTGGACCCGTATAAATCAGCTGGGCTTGACAATCTGGACCCTCTATTTCTGAAACTATCCGCCGCCATTGTGGCAACCCCTATTACCAGCCTGTTCAACCTCTCTTTCATATCGTCTGAGATCCCCAAGGATTGGAAAGCTGCCGCAGTCATCCCCCTCTTCAAAGGGGGAGACACCCTGGACCCAAACTGTTACAGACCTATATCCATTCTACCTTGCCTATCTAAGGTCTTCGAAAGCCAAGTCAACAAACAGGTCACTGACCATCTCGAATCCCACCGTACCTTCTCCGCTATGCAATCTGGTTTCCGAGCCGGTCACGGGTGCACCTCAGCCACGCTCAAGGTACTAAACAACATCATAACCGCCATCGATAAAAGACTGTGCAGACGTCTTCATCGACCTTGCTAAGGCTTTCGACTCTGTCAATCACCATATTCTTATCGGCAGACTCAGTAGCCTCGGTTTTTCGGATGACTGCCTTGCCTGGTTCACCAATTACTTTGCAGACAGAGTTCAGTGTGTCAAATCGGAGGGCATGTTGTCCGGTCCTCTGGCAGTCTCTATGGGGGTGCCACAGGGTTCAATTCTCGGGCCGACTCTTTTCTCTGTATATATCAATGATGTTGCTCTTGCTGCGGGCGATTCCCTGATCCACCTCTACGCAGACGACACCATTCTATATACTTTCGGCCCGTCATTGGACACTGTGCTATCTAACCTCCAAACGAGCTTCAATGCCATACAACACTCCTTCCGTGGCCTCCAACTGCTTTTAAAATCTAGTAAAACCAAATGCATGCTTTTCAACCGATCGCTGCCTGCACCCGCATGCCCGACTAGCATCACCACACTGGATGGTTCCGACCTTGAATATGTGGACACCTATAAGTACCTTGGTGTCTGGCTAGACTGCAAACTCTCCTTCCAGACCCATATCAAACATCTCCAATCGAAAATCAAATCAAGAGTCGGCTTTCTATTCCGTAACAAAGCCTCCTTCACTCACGCTGCCAAGCTTACCCTAGTAAAACTGACTATCCTACCGATCCTCGACTTCGGCGATGTCATCTACAAAATTGCTTCCAACACTCTTCTCAGCAAACTGGATGCAGTTTATCACAGTGCCATCCGTTTTGTCACTAAAGCACCTTATACTACCCACCACTGCGACTTGTATGCTCTAGTCGGCTGGACCTCGCTACATATTCGTCGCAAGACCCACTTGCTCCAGGTCATCTACAAGGCCATGCTAGGTAAAGCTCCGCCTTATCTCAGTTCACTGGTCACGATGGCAACACCCATCCGTAGCACGCGCTCCAGCAGGTGTATCTCACTGATCATCCCTAAAGCCAACACCTCATTCAGCCGCCTTTCGTTCCAGTACTCTGCTGCCTGTGACTGGAACGAATTGCAAAAATCGCTGAAGTTGGAGACTTTTATCTCCCTCACCAACTTCAAACATCAGCTATCTGAGCAGCTAACCGATTGCTGCAGCTGTACATAATCTATTGGTAAATAGCCCACCCATTTTCACCTACCTCATCCCCACAGTTTTTATTTATTTACTTTTCTGCTCTTTTGCACACCAATATCTCTACCTGTACATGATCATCTGATCATTTATCACTCCAGTGTTAATCTGCAATATTGTAATTATTCGCCTACCTCCTCATTCCTTTTGCACACATTGTATATAGACTCCCCTTTTTTTCTACTGTGTTATTGACTTGTTAATTGTTTACTCCATGTGTAACTCTGTGTTGTCTGTTCACACTGCTATGCTTTATCTTGGCCAGGTCGCAGTTGCAAATGAGAACTTGTTCTCAACTAGCCTACCTGGTTAAATAAAGGTGAAATAAAAAAATAAAAAAAAATAAAATGAATCACAATTCGTATTATATGTTAGGGCTAGCCATCCCGCTAGCGGGACAAAGAATCAATGTGCATCATTATTAAAATGACAATTGAACAGGTAAAGAGCTTTGTTTGCATAACCCATGCAGATGTTTGGACAACCTATGTTTAGATAACCCCCCCCCCTTACACTGCTGCTACTCACTGTTATTATCAATGCATAGTCACTTTACCTCTACCTACATGTACAAATCTCAAAGATGGTGCCAAAGAACATGGCTGCCGTTTTACATTCCTGCAACTAATTGTGCTATTTTGTGAGTTTTTCTGCGTTTTTTAACTTGTGTACTTAATGTTGGGGTTACCGTCTCTCGAAAATAACTTCTGGACATCAGATCAGCGATTACTCATCAAGGACTGGAAGAAACTTTTTCCTATAATGAGTCCGACGAGAAGGATATCCTGCTTTCCCTGGAACAGGCCCAGATCCCCGCCTTTTGTGTGAAGAAAAGAACCAGGAAAAGGGGCCGAGGATTGGGCATCCTTCTGAGAATCCGTTGGCTAGCAAGTAAACTCCCACTGCAATTCATTCTTCTTGATAACGTGCAATTGTTGGAAAATAAAATTGATGACCTACGATTAGGATTATCCTACCAACCTGACATTAAAAACTGTAAAACTGTAAACACAGAAGCTACCTCTGGTAAGACAAGGGGTGAGGGTGTGTCTCTATTTGTCAATAACAGCTGGTGCGCGATGTCTAATATTTAAAAAGTCTTGAGGTATTGCTCGCCTGACGTAGTGTAACTTATGATATGCTATAGACCACACTATCTACCAAGAGAGTTCTCATTTATATTATTCATAGCAGTCTATTTACCATCACAGAATGAAGCTGGCACTAAGACCGCTCTCAACCAACTCTTTAAGGCAATAAGGCAATAAGACAAAAATACCCACCCGGAAGTGCCGCTCCTAGTGGCCTGGGAACTTTAATGCAGGCAAACGTAACAGTTTCGCCAAATTTTTACCAGAATGTCACATGTGCAACCAGAGGGAAAACAATTCTAGACCACCGTTACTCGACACACAGAAATGCATACAAAGCTCTCCCCCACCCTCCAATTGGCAAATCTGACCATAATTCTATACTCCTGATTCCTGCTTACAAGCAAAAAGTAAAGCAGGAAGTACCAGTGACTCAATACGGAAGTGGTCAAATGACACGGATGCTACACTACAGGACTGTTTTGCTAGCACAGACTGGAATATGTTCCGGGATTCATCCAATGGCATTGAGGAGTACACCACCTAAGTCATCAATAAGTGCATCGACAATGTTTTCCCCACAGTGACTATTCATATATATCCCAACCAAAAGCCATGGACTATAGGCAACATCCGCATCGAGCTTGAAAGTGGCTAGAGCTGCCACTTTCAAGGAGCGAGCGACTAATCCGGAAGCTTATAAGAAATCCCTCTATGCCCTCAGATGAACCATCAAACAAACAAAGCGTCAATACTGGATTAAGATTGAATCCCAACTACACCGGCTCTGATGCTCGTCGGATGTGGCAGGGCTTGAAAACCATTATGGACTACAAAGGGAAAACCAGACGCGATCTTCCCAGTGACAAGGTCCTACCCGACCAGCTAAATACCTTTTATGCTCGCTTCGAGGCAAGCAACACTGAAGCATGCACGAGAGCACCAGCTGTTCTGGATGACTGTGAGATAACGCTCTCGGTAGCTGATGTGAACAAGACCTTTAAACAGGTCAACATTCACAAAGCCGCTGGGCCAGAGGGATTACCAGGACGTGCATTCAAAGCATGCGCGGAACAACTGTCAAGTGTCTTCACTGACATTTTCAACCTCTCCCTGACCGAATCTGTAATACCTACATGTTTCAAGCAGACCACCATAGTCCCTGTGCCCAAGGAAGCTAAGTTAACCTGCCTAAATGATTGCCACCCTGTGGCACTCATGTTGGTAGCCATGAAGTGCTTTGAAAGGATGGTCATGGCTCACATCAACAGCATCCTCCCGGACACACTAGACCGACTCCAATCTGCATACCGCCCAAACAGATCCACAGATCAAATCAAATCAAATGCATTTATAAAGCCCTTCTTACATCAGCTGATATCTCAAAGTGCTGTACAGAAACCCAGCCTTAACTTCTTCGATATAGCGGGCGCTCTTTTAATTTTTGGATAAAAAAAAGTTCCCGTTTTAAACAAGATATTTTGTCACGAAAAGATGCGCGACTATGCATATAATTGACAGCTTTGGAAAGAAAACACTCTGAAGTTTCCAGAACTGCAAAGATATTGTCTGTGAGTGCCCCAGAACAGGAGCTACAGGCAAAACCAAGATGAAACTGCAACCAGGAAATGAGCAGGAAAACGGGAACGTTTTTCATCCAAAAATGAAATAGCGCCCCCAGAGTTTCAAGAGGATAACAGAAGATCTCTTTGTTTCTTGGGACCTAGAACAAGCATCTCTGTTTTGTCCAAGTTTAAAAGTAGAACATTTGCAGCCATCCACTTCCTTATGTCTGAAACACAGGCTTCCGGCGAGGGCAATTTTGGGGCTTCACCAAGTTTCATCGAAATGTACAGCTGTGTGTCATCCGCATAGCAGTGAAAGTTAACATTATGTTTCCGAATGACATCACCAAGAGGTAAAATATATAGTCAAAACAATAGTGGTCCCAAAACGGAACCTTGAGGAACACCGAAATGTACAGTTGATTTGTCAGAGGACAAACAATTCACAGAGACAAACTAAAATCTTTCCGACAGATAAGATCTAAACCAGGCCAGAACTTGCCCGTGTAAACAAGTTTCCAATCTCTCCAAAAGAATGTGGTGATCGATGGTATCAAAAGCAGCACCAAGGTCTAGGAGCGAGAGGACAGATGCAGAGCCTCGGTCTGGCTCTGTTACGGTCGTCCTCCTCTTCATCTGAAGAGGAGAGGCGAGAAGGATCGGCGGACCAAAACGCAGCGTGGTTCTTTAATAAAGAAACCATACATGAATAGACTAACAAAACCAAGAAATGTGAAAAACCAAAACAGCCCTATCTGGTGCAAACACAGAGACAGGAACAATCATCCACAAACCCCAACACCAAACAGGCTACCTAAATATTCCCAATCAGGGACAATGACTAACACCTGCCTCTGATTGAGAACCATATCAGGCCAAACACAGAACAGACAAACTAGACACATAACATAGAATGCCCACTCAGATCACACCCTGACCAAACAAAACTTAGAAACATACAAAGCAAACAATGGTCAGGGTGTGACAGTACCCCCCCCCTCCACCCCCCCCCCCAAGGTGCGGACTCCGGCCACAAAACCTGAACCTATTGGGGAGGGTCTGGGTGGACATCTGCCTGTGGTGGCGGCTCTCGTGCTGGACGTGGCCCCCACTTCACCATAGTCTTAGTCTGCCCCCTTGTCCGCTTCCGTGGCTTCCTAGCCACGGCGACCCTTCTAAATGACCCCACTGGACTGAGGGGCAGCTCGGGACAGAGGGGTGGAAGCTCTGGCAGCTCGGGACAGAGGGGCGGGGTCTCTGGCGCCTCTGGGCTAGAGGGGCTCTGGCGCCTCAGACTCCGGCAGCGCCGGACAGGCGGGAGACTCCGGCAGCGCCGGACAGGCGGGAGACTCCGGCAGCACCGGACAGGCGGGAGACTCCAGCAGCGCTGGAGAGGAGGACGGCTCCGGTAACACTGGTCAGGCGGGAGACTCCGGCAGCGCTGGACAGGCGGGAGCACCTGTAGGGATGAGATGGAGAGACAGCCTGGTGTGGGGGGCTGCCACCGGAGGGCTGGTGCGTGGAGGTGGTACCGGATAGACTGGACCGTGCAGGCGCACTGGAGATCTTGAGCACTGAGCCTGCCCAACCTTACCTGGTTGAATGCTCCTGGTCACCCTGCCAGTGCGGTGAGGTGGAATAGCCCGCACTGGGCTATGCAGGCGAACCGGGGACACCATGCGCAAGGCTGGTGCCATATAAGCCGGCCCAAGGAGACGCACTGGAGACCAGATGCGTAGAGCCAGCTTCATGGCACTTGGCTCGATGCCCACTCTAGCCTGGCCGATACGAGGAGCTGGTATGTACCGCACTGGGCTATGCACCCGCACTGGGGACACCGTGCACTCCACAGCATAACACAGTGCCTGCCCGGTCTCTCTCGCCCTCCGGTAAGCACAGGAAGTTGGCGCAGGTCTCCTACCTGGCTTCACCATACTTCCTGTGTGCTTAACACTCCGGCCATCCTACAATCTAAGTTTAATGACCTCAATCTCACACAAATTATCAATGAACCTATCAGGTACAACCCCAAATCTGTAAACACAGGCACCCTCAAAGATGTCATCCTAACCAACTTGCCCTCCAAATACTCCTCTGCTGTTTTCAACCAAGATGTCAGAAATCACTGCCTCATTGCCTGCATCCGTAATGGGTCAAACGACAACCCCTCATCACTGTCAAACTCTCCCTAAAATACTTCTGCGAGCAGGCCTTTCTAATCAACCTGGCCGGGGTATCCTGGAATGATATTGACCTCATCCCGTCCGTAGAGGATGGATGGTTATTCTTTAAAAGTGCCTTCCTCACAATCTTAAATAAACACGCTCCATTCAAAAAATGTAGAACCAGGAACAGATATAGCCCTTGGTTCACTCTAGACCTGACTGCCCTTGACCAGCACAAAAACATCCTGTGGCGTACTGCATTAGCATCGAATAGCCGCCGTGATATGCAACTTTTCATGGAAGTTAGGAACAGATGCGTAGAGCCGGCTTCATTGCACTTGGCTCGATGCCCACACAGGCAGTTAGGAAAGCTAAGGCTAGCTTTTTCAAACAGAAATGTGCATCCTGTAGCACAAACTCAAAAAACCTCTGGGACACTGTAAAGTACATGGAGAATAAGAGCACCTCCTCCCAGCTGCTCACTGCACCGAGGCTAGGAAACACTGTCACCCCACCGATAAATACGCTATAATTGAGAATTTCAATAAGCATTTTTCTTCAGCTGGCCATGCTTTCTACCTGGCTACCCCTAACCCGGTCAACTGCCCGACACTCCCCACGGCAACTCGCACAAGCCTCCCTCCTTTCTCCTTCACCCAAATCCAGATAGCTGATGTTATGAAAGAGCGGCAAAATCTGGACCTCTACAAATCAGCCGGGCTAGACAATCTGGACCCTCTCTTTCTAAAATTATCTGACGAAAATGTTGCAACCCCTATTACTAGCCTGTTCAACCTCTCTTTTATATTGTCTGAGATTCCCAAAGATTGGAAAGCTGCCGCGATCATCCCCCTCCTGAAATGGGGAGACACTCTAGACCCAAACTGCTACAGACCTATATCTATCCTACCCTGCCTTTCTAAGGTCTTCGAAAGCCAAGTTAACAAAACAGATTACCAACCATTTTGAATCCCACTGTACCTTCTCCGCTATGCAGTCAGGTTTCAGAGCTGGTCATGGGTGCACCTCAGCCACGCTCAAAGTCCTAAATGATATCATAACCGCCATCAATAAGAGACATTACTCTGCAGCCGTATTCATCGACCTGGCCAAGGCTTTTGACTCTGTTAATCACCACATTCTTATCGACAGACTAAACAGCCTTGGTTTCTCAAATGACTGCTTCGCCTGGTTCACCAACTACTTCTCTGATAGAGTTCAGTGTGTCAAATCAGAGGGCCTGTTGTCTGGACCTCTGGCAGTCTCTATGGGGGTGCCACAGGGCTCTGGCCGACTCTCTTCTCTGTATACATCAATGATGTCGCTCTTGCTGCTGGTGATTCTCTGATCCACCTCTATGCAGACGACACCATTCTGTATACATCTGGCCCTTCTTTGGACACTGTGTTAAAACTTCTTATGGCTTAGATCACGCTAACGGGATCGATATGACAACAGTCAGTGAAAGTGCAGGGCGCAAAATTCAAAACAACAGAAATCTCATAATTAAAATTCCTCAAAAATACAAGTATTTTACACCATTTAAATATAAACTTGTTGTTAATCCCACCACTCTGTCCGATTTCCAAAAGGCTTTACGTCAAAAGCACACCAAACGATTATGTTAGGTCAGTACCTAGTCACAGAAAAACACAGCCATTTTTCCAGCCAAAGAGAGGGGTCACAAAAAGCAGGAATAGAGATACAATGAATAACTAACCTTTGATGATCTTCATCAGATGACACTCATAGGACTTCATGTTCCACAATACATGTATGTTTTGTTCGATAAAGTTCATATTTATATCCAAAAATCTCAGTTTACATTGATGTGTTAAGTTCAGTAATGTTCTGCTTCCAACACATCCGGTGATTTTGCAGTCACATGAATTTACAGAAATACACATCATAAATGTTGATGAAAATACAAGTGTTATGCATGGAACTTTAGATAAACTTCTCCTTAATGCAACCACTGTTTCAGATTTCAAAAAAGCTTTACCAAAAAGCACACCATGCGATAATCTGAGAACGGCGCTCAGTCACAAAAATAAGCCATACAGATATCTGCCATGTTGTGGAGTCAACAGAAGTCAGAAATAGCATTATAAATATTAACTTACCTTTGATGAACTTCATCAGAATGCACTCCCAGGAATCCCAGTTCCACAATAAATGTTTGATTTGTTCAATAAAGTCCATCATTTATATCCAAATACCTCCTTTTTGTTCGCTCCTTGAGTTCACAAATCCAAATTCACGACGGGCAGGCCAGACGAAAAGTTTTAAAAATCCACTACAGTTCGTAGAAACATGTCAAACGATGTATAGAATCAATCTTTAGGGTGTTTTTAACATAAATCATCAATCATGTTTCAACCGAGGAATTCCTTTGTCTTTAGAAATGCGATGGAACGCAGCTACCTCTCACCGGAGAGCGCCTGAATGAGCTCATGGCACTCTGCAGACACCTGACTCAATCAGCTCTCATTCCCCCTCCTTCACAGTATAAGCCTCAAACAAGGTTCTAAAGACTGTTGACATCTAGTGGAAGCCTTAGCAAGTGTTTTTTACACTATATCTTGGAAAGGCAAAGAGTTGAAAAACTACAAACCTCAGATTTCTCACTTTCTGGTTGGATTTTTCCTTTTTGCCTGCCATAAGATTTCTGTTATACTCACAGACATCATTCAAACAGTTTTAGAAACTTCAGTGTTTTCTATCCAAATCTATTATTAATATGCATATCTTAGCTTCTGGGCCTGAGAAGCAGGTAGTTTACTCTGGGCACCTTATTCATCCAACCTACTCAATACTGCCACCCAGCCTTAAGAAGTTTTAACTAACCTCCAGATGAGCTTCAATGCCATACAACTCTCCTTCCATTGCCTCCAACTGCTCTTAAATGGAAATAAAACGAAATGCATGCTCTTCAACCGATTGCTGCCCGCACCCACCCACCCTTCCAGCACCACTACTCTGGATGGTTCTGACTTATATGAATATATGGACAACTACAAATACCTAGGTGTCTGGTTAGACTGTAAACTCTCCTTCCAGACTCACATTAAGCATCTCCAATCCAAAATTAAATCTAGAATTGGCCTTCTATTTTGCAACAAAGCATCCTTCACTCATGCTGCCAAACATACCCTCGTAAAACTGACCATCCTACCGACCCTCGATTTCGGCAGTGTCATTTTCAAAATAGCCTCCAACACTCTACTCAACAAATCTATCACAGTGCCATCCGTTTTGTCACCAAAGCCCCATATACTACCCACCATTGCAACCTGTACGCTCTCATTGGCTGGCACTCGCTTCATACTCGCCGCCAAACCCACTGACTCCAGGTTATCTACAAGTCTCTGCTAGGTAAAGCCCCGCCTTATCTCAGCTCACTGGTCACCATAGCAGCACCCACCCGTAGCACGCGCCCCAGCAGGTATATCTCACTGGTCACCCCCAAAGCCAATTCCTCGTTTGGCCGCCTTTCCTTCCAGTTCCAATGACTGGAACGAACTGCAAAAATCCCTGAAGCTGGAGACTCATATCTCCCTCACTAACTGGACCTGTACATAGCCCATCTGTAAATAGCCCATCCAACTACCTCATCCCCATACTGTATTTATTTATTTATCTTGCTCCTTTGCACCCCAGTATCTCTACTTGCACATTCATCATTTGCACATCTATCACTCCAGTGTTTAATTGCCATATTGTAATTATTTCGCCACCATGTACTATTTATTGCCTTACCTCCCTTATATTACCTCATTTGCACACACTGTAAATATACTTTTTCTACTGTATTATTGACTGTATGTTTGTTTATTCCATGTGTAACTCTGTGTTGTTTTATGTGTCGAACTGCTTTGCTTTATTCTTGGCCAGGTCGAAGTCGAAATACCTGTTGTATTCAGCGCATGTGACAAATTACATTTGATTAGATTTTTTCTCCCCATAGAATTCTGTTTCCAGATTGCGGGGAAAAGTTAACACTTAGTGCAAAATGGTTAACACTTCGTGCCCCTTCTAAAATAACGGGTTCATGACGCCAGTGGAAACCATGGAAACCGCTGCTGTTAGACTGAGACTTTAAAGGCCACGCTGATTTTGGAAACCAAGCAATGCTCATGAGGACTGAGGAGACAGAATAGAGATCATCAGCAGAAGCTCATTTCAAAGTATAGAGTAATTTATCAGCCGTTGATCTAATTAAACAACCCACTGATGAAACCAGAGACGAGACGACCCATTATCTGCCTCCATTATCCCCACTGTCTCGGGATGAGAAATCACTCCTCCGGATCAGCCAGCCCCATCTCTTCTCTCTCTCTCTCAGCCTCTCAAACATTAGACTTTTAGATGGAAAGATGGTGGGAGAAAACCGCTCTCCTCTTTTTGTTTAGTTCAACCTTTCATTTCATACTTGTTGCTTCCCTGACGGGCCATGACTGTGACATTCCCTCTCTTCTCCCTCTCATGGCTAAACTTTGATTCTGACAAGAGGCTGAATTTTCTCCTACTCTCCTCTCACCATAGAACATCCCTGCCAACAGTAATGGTAAAAAGCTGAGGGATGGGACTGGAGAAATGTAATCTCTCTGTCACGTTCGTTGTATGGAGGAGATCAAGGCGCAGCATGGTAAGAGTACATACTTCTGTAATTAAAGAAAGAACACTGAACAAACTATAGAAAACAACAAAACAAACCGTCAAGCTAATATGCGTAGTGCAGACAGGCAACTAAACATAGACCAAGAACCCACAAAATACCCAAGGAATATGGCTACCTAAATATGGTCCCCAATCAGAGACAACGATAAACAGCTGCCTCTGATTGGGAACCAATTCAGGCCACCATAGACCTACATAAACCTACTTACAGAAGAAACCTAGATATACAACCCCCCCCCCCAGAGGTGCTGACTGCCGACCGCAAACCTGAACTTATAGGGGTGGATCCGAGTGGGCATCTACTCTCGTTGGTGGCTCTGTTTCTGGACGCCGCCCTCCTTCTTTACACGGGTCCCTCCGCCTTTGTAGAGCTGAACCGTAGCTCATCGCCGGAGGCTCTGGACTGTGGATCATCGCCGGAGACCTCGGACTGGGACCATCACTGGAGGCTCCGGACTGGGGACCGTCGCTGGAGGTTCCGGACTGTGGCCCGCCGTTGAAGGTTCCGGACTGTGGCCCGTCGCTGGAGGTTCCGGACTTTGGCCCATCGTTGGAGGTTCCGGACTGTGGTCCGCCGTTGAAGGTTCCGGACTGTGGCCCGCCGTTGAAGGTTCCGGACTGTGGCCCGTCGTTTGAGGTTCCGGACTGTGGCCCGTCGTTTGAGGTTCCGGACTGTGGCCCGTCGTTGGAGGTTCCGGACTGTGGCCCGTCGTTGGAGGTTCCGGACTGTGGCCCGTCGTTGGAGGTTTCGGACTGTGGCCCATTGTTGGAGGTTCCGGACTGTGGCCCGTCGTTGGAGGACACTCTGGACTGGGTACTGTTGCCTGACACTCTGGACTGCCGAGTCACACTGGATACCTATATGCCTTAGCACAGCCTCTTGGAAACCAGCCATAGAAGTCATAAACCTAGGAACAAAAATATAGAGGTACCATGCTCTGAGTTATACATTGAGTGAAAGGTTATACATTGAGTGAAAGGTTATACATTGAGTGAAAGGGTATACATTGAGTGAAAGGGTATACATTGAGTGAAAGGGTATACATTGAGTGAAAGGGTATACATTGAGTGAAAGGGTATACATTGAGTGAAAGGGTATACATTGAGTGAAAGGTTATACATTGAGTGAAAGGGTATACATTGAGTGAAAGGGTATACATTGAGTGAAAGGGTATACATTGAGTGAAAGGGTATACATTGAGTGAAAGGTTATACATTCAGTGAAAGGGTATACATTGAGTGAAAGGGTATACATTGAGTGAAAGGTTATACATTGAGTGAAAGGGTATACATTGAGTGAAAGGGTATACATTGAGTGAAAGGGCATACATTGAGTGAAAGGTTACACATTGAGTGAAAGGGTATACATTGAGCGAGAGAGAGAGAGAGTAATATTCCACACATAAATAATAGGTCATCATTCACGCACACACAGCCCTGTCTTCATAGTTGTTCATAGTTTATTAGCATAGTTTTGTCATAGCTTCTAATTATCGTTTCTAATCACAGATTGACTATAGTTGGCCTTGGTTTCTAATTATACTTTCTAATCAATAAGCGGGTCAAGTAGACCCTAAGAGGGCCGAAGCTATTGTTTACAAACAGTTTGAATAAAAACAATGGTTAGCCTTCATTTTTTTTAAACATACATGTAAATGCCTAGAATTAATACCTATCATTCTTAGATAATATATATCTATATACAAACATCACCTTGAGTATTCAACTCCCCTTCAAAAAGTTCCATGAGGAAGGAAGGATTCACCGATTATCGTTTTATCTGTCCTGGGACTGATGGCTGGTGTTTGGAGTTAGGGTAAGGCCGTTAGTACAAAAACGTAGAATAGCATCTGTTTCATCTGCTCTTCCGAAGTCCCTAATGCTGCATGTATCCCTGTTTGTTGGCTGTTGCTGTAAACACAAAAATAGCTTTTAAAATAGGTGCACGCTTTTTGTTTTTAAATGTATAAATATTATTATGGATATTATTTTTTGGGACTTAGTAGTGTGAAGGGCTACGTCAAAGACCGCAGTTTGCTTCTGAGAATCCCCGTCTAAAGCTGTCGGTTCCCAATCAATTATGCCCGGTATACATTTTTAAAATTACAAGAATATGGGCATTTGACATTTTAAAAAATCGTTGTCATCGGTTTAAACACATATAACTCATGTTTAATATTACAATAATATTCATAATATTCAAACAATTCCCCGCATCCAAATCTAATATATATTTTTTCACGAACTCTCCTTCAAAAAGCTTCATTAGGATGGATTCACAGATTATCTTTTAAATGTTCAGTCCGATAAATATTCGGGGCTGTTGGTCTGTGGGTTTGTAGCTGCGCTAAAGTGGTGCTAACAGAGTGGATCGGTTGTCACTCGACTCATTCGTGGTCATGGCTCAAAAGGAGAGAAAGTACGGAATTAGTTTACGGGGCATTGGGGTGACGTTTTTTCGGCGATATCCTGTATGCAACACCCTGTATATTTGGTTTAGATTACAAAGGTAGTGATTTCAAACAACAGGAGGGGTGTCGAGACAGTAAGACATGGCCCTTTTGATTTCCTACATCCTCAGGGTTAGCACCTTGGGGGTGTCCAATGTAAATGTATAGACCGGGGTGGGGGAACCGTTAGTATATGCGCTGATTAGAAATATCAATGTTTTACCCCGGGGGTCGTTCTAGACATAGTGTATTCTTTCTGGGGGCTGTTTGACTTTTTAGCCCCCACATCCTCTGAGGGGTGAGATAAATTAGGATTTGAAAGGGCATATGTGTTAATGAATCGAAAGTCCCCATTTTAAGAGACGCCGACACTTTTTGCTGGGGGGTAGGCAGATATCTGCAAACCTTGGTTTCAAACGACCCCTGCAGGGAGCGAGAGAGGGCCTTGAGTGCAGATGCCTGGGCATTGTTGAACACACACCCCCTACCCTTTTTGTTTTTGAAACACACACACATACACGCCAGCACACGCAGGCACACACGCATGCACATGGCTTTTCCGTAAGTCTTTTTCTTCGTGACAGACCGGGGTGAGAGAGAAAACGAGAGCTTCCCGTTCATTAAGGGGTGAGATACCATTTTATTGAATTCAAAATATTAAGTACATACAGTTTAAAGTATGTCATAATTAATTACACCTTTTTACTATTCCTTTCTTACAGATAAAGGGCCTGGTTAGCCCTGACCATTATTCGTATCCAATTCACCATCGCCATGCCGGGCTCTCATGCACACTCTATCAAAACTCCATAAATTTTCACTCCATGGGTAGATAATCCGTCGGGCTTGTAGGTCCTGGGTATGTCTCAAGGATAGCCGCGGCCAGCGCCATAATTGTTCACGATTTTGGAAAAGACTGTCCAGCTTATTCATAAGGGTTATGAATATGGGATAATCACTCCATTTAAAGCTAAACACGGGCATAAAAAAGTTGACGTCCATGCATGCCTTGGAAGATACATGAGAACTGACAGACATTCTCACATCTCCACTATGTCTGTCATGTTACTGTGGTCTTATTAAAAGTCAGTAAACATGTGTGTAGATTGTACACTTTTGTTTCACAGTAGATTTGTTTAATCCCACCAAGAAACACCTGATTTATCCCACAGCATTAATGAATGAGATGGGTAGAAAATGAATCTGTTTAAGTCATAAGTAAAGGCCTTTCATAAAGAGGCTTCACACACTTCACACACCCTCTAAGGCGTGACAACAGGAACAGGATGTCCTGATGTCCAGGAACACGTCATCCTGACATAGGTTCATAAATCATACGTGTGCCGTCTACTTTATTCTCTCTCCCATGATATTAACACTTAAGACCGTGCCTCAGGACAACCTGGCCGTCCCCAGTCCATCTGGCCGTGCTGCTGCTCCAGTTTCAAATGTTCTTCCCGCGGCTATGAAACCCTGACCTGTTCACCGGACATGCTACCTTGTCCTAGGCCTGCTGTTTTCAACTCTCTGCTGTTTTTAACAGCAAGAGCGGTAGAGATACTCTGAATGATCAGCTATGAAAGCCAACTGACATTTACTACTGCGGTGCTGACCTGTTGCACCCTCGACAACCACTGTGATTATTATTATTTGACCCTGCTGGTCATCTATGAACATTTGAACATCTTGGCCATGTTCTGTTATAATCTCCACCCGGCACAGCCTGAAGAGGACTGGCCACCCCTCGTAGCCTGGTTCCTCTCTAGGTTTCTTCCTCGACAACCACTGTGATTATTATTATTTGACCCTGCTGGTCATCTATGAACATTTGAACATCTTGGCCATGTTCTGTTATAATCTCCACCCGGCACAGCCAGAAGAGGACTTTCCTTTCCTCTCTAGGTTTCTTCCTAGGTTCTGGCCTTTCTCAGGAGTTTTTCCTAGCCACCGTGCTTCTGCACCTGCATTGTTTGGTGTTTGGGGTTTTAGGCTGGGTTTCTGTAGAGTACTTTGTGACATCAGCTGATGTAAGAAGGGCTTTATAAATACATTTGATTGATGATATCACAATTATAGTTTTAACTGGGTTTTTAGGCTATATAGAGTTTATTTACATTTACATTGTTTACAAACATTATAGTAAAACAAGCTTATATTTTGGGTTCTGATGGGATACGACAGTTAAACTAAGCTCATGAGTTATATTCTTCAAAAATATGAATTCATAAGTCCACAAATTGATGTAGCAATGGCTGATTGCCCCTTTAAGCTTTGGTAGCCATGCCTAATAGTTTGCTTTTGTGAGAGGTTTAGCAGTACTAACAGATGGCATGTACAGTCTCTGATGATAGGAAGAGGTACTGCAATCTGGCTAAGAAAACTGAGAGGGCTTACTTTTTTTATCGCTTTGGTGCAATTTTCACAATTATGTGGTCACTTTTCACAACTGTTAGTACAAAACTCAAACCAGATCATCAAAAGTGCAGTTGTTTCAAAACTCTAAGCACATTTTCACTCGACTAAGTACAAAAATAAGTCTCTCACTGTTGCCGCCTGCTACAGATCCCCTCAGCTCCCAGCGGTGCCCTGGACACCATTTGTGAATTGATCGCCCCCCATCTAGCTTGAGAGTTTGTTCTGTTAGGTGACCTAAACTGGGATATGCTTAACACCCCGGCATCCTACAATCTAAGCTAGATGCCCTCAATCTCACACAAATCATCAAGGATCCCACCAGATACAACCCTAAATCTGTAAACAAGGGCATCCCCATAGACGTCATCCTGACCAACTGGCCCTCCAAATACATCTCCGCCGTCTTCAACCAGGATCTCAGCGATCACTGCCTCATTGCCTGTATCCGCTACGGAGCCGCAGTCAAACGACCACCCCTCATCACTGTCAAACGCTCCATAAACACTTCTGTGAGCACGCCTTTCTAATCGACCTGGCCCGGGTATCCTGGAAGGACATTGACCTCATCCCGTCAGTTGAGGATGCCTGGTCATTCTTTAAAAGTAACTTCCTCACCATTTTAGATAAGCATGCTCCATTCAAAAAATGCAGAACTAAGAACAGATATAGCCCTTGGTTCACTCCAGACCTGACTGCCCTCGACCAGCACAAAAACATCCTGTGGCGGACTGCAATAGCATCGAATAGTCCCTGCGATATGCAACTGTTCAGGGAAGTCAGGAACCAATACACTCAGTCAGTCAGGAAAGCTAAGGCCAGCTTCTTCAGGCAGCATCCTGTAGCTCCAACTCCAAAAAGTTCTGGGACACTGTGAAGTCCATGGAGAACAAGAGCACCTCCTCCCAGCTACCCACTGCACTGAGGCTAGGTAACACGGTCACCACCGATAAATCCATGATTATCGAAAACTTCAACAGGCATTTCTCAACGGCTGGCCATGCCTTCCGCCTGGCTACTCCAACCTCGGCCAACAGCTCCACCCCCCCCCCCCCCCACGCAGCTACTCGCCCAAGCCTCTCCAGGTTCTCCTTTACCCAAATCCAGATAGCAGATGTTCTGAAAGAGCTGCAAAACCTGGACCCGTACAAATCAGCTGGGCTTGACAATCTGGACCCTCTATTTCTGAAACTATCCGCCGCCATTGTCGCAACCCCTATTACCAGCCTGTTCAACCTCTCTTTCATATTGTCTGAGATCCCCAAGGATTGGAAAGCTGCCACAGTCATCCCCCTCTTCAAAGGGGGAGACACCCTGGACCCAAACTGTTACAGACCTATACCCATCCTGCCCTGCCTATCTAAGATCTTCGAAAGCCAAGTCAACAAACAGGTCACTGACCATCTCGAATCACACCGTACCTTCTCCGCTGTGCAATCTGGTTTCCGAGCCGGTCACGGGTGCACCTCAGCCACGCTCAAGGTACTAAACGATATCATAATGGCCATCGATAAAAGACAGTACTGTGCAGCCGTCTTCATCGACCTTGCCAAGGCTTTCGACTCTGTCAATCACCATATTCTTATCGGCAGACTCAGTAGCCTTGGTTTTTCTGATGACTGCCTTGCCTGGTTCACGAACTATTTTGCAGACAGAGTGCAGTGTGTCAAATCGGAGGGCATGCTGTCCGGTCCTCTGGCAGTCTCTATGGGGGTGCCACAGGGTTCAATTCTCGGGCCGACTCTTTTCTCTGTATATATCAATGATGTTGCTCTTGCTGCAGGCGATTCCCTGATCCACCTCTACGCAGACGACACCATTCTATATACTTCCGGCCCGTCCTTGGACACTGTGCTATCTAACCTCCAAACAAGCTTCAATGCCATACAACACTCCTTCCGTGGCCTCCAACTGCTCTTAAACGTTAGTAAAACCAAATGCATGCTTTTCAATCGTTTGCTGCCTGCAGCCGCACACCTGACTAGTATCACCACCCTGGATGGTTCCGACCTTGAATATGTGGACATCTATAAGTACCTAGGTGTCTGGCTAGACTGTAAACTCTCCTTCCAGAATCATATCAAACATCTCCAATCGAAAATCAAATCTAGAGTCGGCTTTCTATTCCGCAACAAAGCCTCCTTCACTCACAACGCCAAACTTACCCTAGTAAAACTGACTATCCTACCGATTCTCAACTTCGGCGACGTCAGCTACAAAATAGCTGCCAACACTCTACTCAGCAAACTGGATGCAGTTTATCACAGTGCCATCCGTTTTGTCACTAAAGCACCTAATACCACCCACCACTGCGACTTGTATGCTCTAGTCGGCTGGCCCTCACTACATATTCGTCGCCAGACCCACTGGTTCCAGGTCATCTACAAGTCCATGCTAGGTAAAGCAGTTCACTGGTCACGATGGCAATACCCACCCGTAGCACGCGCTCCAGCAGGTGTATCTCACTGATCATCCCTAAAGCCAACACCTCAACCCTCTTTCGTTCCAGTTCTCTGCTGCCTGTTCCTGGAACGAATTGCAAAAATCGCTGAAGTTGGAGACTTTTATCTCCCTCACCAACTTCAAACATCTGCTATCTGAGCAGCTAACCGATCGCTGCAGCTGTACATAGTCTTATCGGTAAATAGCCCACCCAATTTGACCTACCTCATCCCCATACTGGTTTTATTTATTTACTTTTCTGCTCTTTTGCACACCAATATCTCTACCTGTACATGACCATCTGATCATTTATCACTCCAGTGTTAATCTGCAAAATTGTAATTATTTGCCTACATCCTCATGCCCTTTGCACACAATGTATATAGACTCTTTTTTTTCTACTGTGTTATTGATTTGGTTATTGTTTACTCCATGTGTAACTATGTGTTGTCTGTTCACATTGCTATGCTTTATCTTGGCCAGGTCGCAGTTGCAAATGAGAACATGTTCTCAACTAGCCTCCATGGTTAAATAAAGGTGAAATAAAAATAAATAAAAAAACACAAAATCATACAGTCACTTTTTCACCAAACCTAATCAGGTTTTCATCTAGAAATACATTCACATTGCAATATATGTTCATATAAGGTTTAAGTTACATTGTGAAAGCTGTCTTCAATGAGTACACCTTTAATCACACATGGGATAGAAATGATGGAAAAGTGATGTTCAGTCAATTTTAATGGATAGTTCCAGTGTATTGCCTAATGTAAAACAGTGTAATGTACATTCATTTACAGTACTGTAGCATACTACATTCAAACGGCAATTTTGAAATGTGTATCTTAAATGTTTTGCACATAGATTAACTGGTTGTTTAAATAACTAAATTGAGAGGATATCATTATGTTGTGTTTTGGTGATTAGACCAATGTACTCATATTTCACAGTAAACATATTTTGGATCTATGGTTGTGTGGTGAAAGATGTGTACAAACAAAATGCACAATGAAAGGTTTTGAATGTACGACTGGCTGTTACCAGTTTGGAGTTTTATACTAAGAGTTTTAAAAATGTTCCACATACTTGTGAAAATAATAATAATACCTTTATAGAAAAGATAATTGGTTTGAATTCTTAAACTTTGATAAAATACTGCCTCTTGAATAAGATGGTTGTGATATTATCTGGATACCATCCCACTTTAAACACTATTAATATCAGTATGCAGTTGACACCCACAACTGTTTGGGAAACTTGAGATCTTACTCAAATCCCTTGTCAGCAGAATTACCATATTACAGAAGGGAGTAATCTTCAAATATACACTCCTTTATAACGAAAGGACGGAAGGCTTGGATCAATGGGCTGTATATCCAATCCCTTAGATATACAGAATCACTGACTGAAGTACAAAGTCAACTATAGAGCTTTTGAAGCTTCTATGTCATCATAGAACCCCCCTATAATGACTGCAACATTGGATAGATGTCCACTACTGTTGCATGCCTGTGTCTAAATTTCAATTGAGAAACTGCTCACTGTCAGGCAATGGATGATTTCTTCAACAGTTCAGGTTAAGGTCCTTTCACATGAGGAATGTGTGGAATATTGTCAACGATGTCATAAGATACAGACAAAATGTCATAAGAATTAGTATTCTTACATTCTTATCCGGAACGACTCCATGAGCAATTAGGGTTAAATGCCTTGCTCAAGGGCACATCGAGAGCAACATTTCGGTTACTGGCCCACTAGGCTACCTGGCGCCCAGGAGTATCTCTGGCATGAGTAGAAATATAGGCTAAATTAAGCTGACATGCATGACAGTGATACATCACTCATTAGTAAGCCATAAGGAGCTGGGAGAGCTGTACTATAGTGTTTTGGAAATGAGAGCTGTGATGTTGGCATTTAGGGTAGCTGGCATTTAGGGTAGCAGGGTAGCCTATTGGTTAGAGCATTGGACTAGTAACCAGAAGGTTGCAATTTCAAACCCCCCAAGCTGACAAGATACAAATCTGTTGTTCTGCCCCTGGACAGGCAGTTAACCCACATTGAAAATAAGATTTTGTTCTTAACTCACTTGCCTAGTTAAATAAAGGTAAAATATTGATGGAGGCAATTATTGGAAAGAGTGAACTTGTACAATTAGCACACAAATTGGATATTATTGCAAAGAAAGAACATGAGTCTCCTTGGTTTCAAAGACACAATATCACCAAAGCAGTTTTATCTGTCTCTTTTGTTGAAGGTCAACAGGCAATATGTTAATTTGTGACAGTTGATATATGGGATGACACACACACACACACACACACACACACACACACACACACACACACACACACACACACACACACACACACACACACACACACACACACACACACACACACACACACACACACACACACACACACACACACACACACACACATACTCCCCCATTGTATCCGATGATGATTTACACTCCTTGAATCACACTGTTTGTTGAAGAACACTTCATCTGTTCTCACTCTCTATTAGTAATAGTTTCAAATAACATAGTTTCCATATAACAATGTCTGATTGAGATCACCTGTAAGTTGATTGGGGTTCCGAATGTCACGATGGGAAATGCTTTGTTATTGTACTATTTCCCCGTGTGTTTCATGCCACTAGATGGCAATATAAGACCATGAATGGTTCAAATATGTTCTCAGCTTTTTTAAACCTGAAAGTCAATTTCTCCCTCAGCTCTGCTCTGAGTCTTTGCTATCTGCAAGGTCGTTATTTCCACATAAGCCAAGCAAATTAAGATACTAAGCTTAGCATAATGTCTTTTAATCAAAGTCATTTAAATCTTCAACATTAAGGCTTATATAACTTATTCTCCTGTCCAGAAATTGAGACATTAAACCCTTGTAAAACATTGTAAAATATTGATAATAATGTTCATGCTGAGATTTGGTAACTGTATAAATCTGACGATCAAATCCTTGTAGCTCTGCATCCACATGGTGGCAATGTTATGGTATCTTGAGTTTATCATGTACAGTAACACTGTCTCACCAAAGACCTCTGTACTCTAATATCATATCTGCATAATCCATCTTGGAAAAAGGGCAGGTTTATGCAGTACTGAATAGTATGTTTTAACCGGTTAAATCAACATCTAATCAAATAGAAAGAATTGGCTACTATGTTATTGTTATACCTGTAATATATACAGACCCCTCTTGACTAATTTGGGATTTCTTGTGGTGTAGCTGAGATGCGTGTTATAGAGGGCGAAGTCACATGACGCTGTGAAAGGATTCCTCCCATAGATAATCCATGTTCCCATTAAGGCTGACACATACAGTACCACAAATAGGATTGTATTGCAAGGCATGTTTGTGCATATTTCACAGAAATACCTGCTTTTCCTTTATTGACCCAAACAGTCGATGACAATCAGTGACGTTCCCCCGGGAAAGCAGCAGGGACTCTCCTCTCTTTCCCCCTGCCTGAGGAGTGTCTGTAGCAGAGACACATCAATCTGTACAGCATTGCCATGAGAACCACTCAAAGACATTTAATTCCCACCAAGACAGGCACTCCTGCTATTGATCTATGTGCAGTGCCTGACTGAGGGGGGGGGGGATTGACAGGAGGGTGGATGCAATCTCCTTTTACACATGTGATCTCTTGCTGCAGGCTGTGACCATTGTCAGGATAGACCACTGACTTGCCATTATGCTGCATCCAGGTCCATGTATGAATGCTGTAAGCTGTAATCCTGGCGGGAAAGGCCAGTTATTGATTGACTCCTGTCCCCTGATATAGAAGATAATGTCTGTGGATAGTAGCCCGGCTGTAGCTCTATGTGGTCCATTGATAAACTACACCAGGCTGCAGTGCTGATGATAGGTCAGTCATCGTAGCCCTGCACAGTGCTAACTGTGGGAACATTTGAGACATCTATTCAGGTATTGCTATTGAGTCATAGAACACCTATCCTTCCATCCACATCTCTGCTTGACTGACGGACAGCTGGGGTGAGATTCTGAGAGATGATGTGGCACAACAGGAACCGTGTCTGGTGCCATGAGGTTTAACACAGCATATACAGAGGTTTTTACATGTGGAGGAGGGAAGTACCTGATATCAGTCCTGAGGTATACAAGAGCAGGAAAATCTTCCCTGACACATTAAAGAGATTCTCCAGTACTTTTGTCCCCGAAAATGTTGTACTACCGTACGTAGTACATCGCATCATTGCTCCCTCGCTCTGCTGTGTGTGCATCTTAGCTGTCACTCAAATGGCGAGAGGCTGAAGCTCATTGAGTAGACCTGGAATTGCTAGGGGGCTGACCGACGTAGCAGAAAATCTAGGTAAAATGGCGTAACACAGCACCCAGAAAAACTATTGCTTTCAAACTAGGGATTTCATGTTATTACAGTTAAGACAGTAATTCTGCTCATAGACGATGCATGTATGAACTAAACATGGATACATCCAGCCCAAAGCGGGAGGTTTAAAAAATACTTAGTAGTCGCCAACATTCCCGAGCATGTGTTTTAAATATAGAGCTTGTCTTTTCAGTTGTGTTGTAAAAACTAAAAGCAATTTTCATACAAACCATACGTGGTAATATGGTGGGATTTCCCCCAATGTTCTCAATGCCTTATTTGGGTATAAACAGGAGTCCGGGAGGTGATTGTTGATTGGCCAGAGACTTTAATGCAGGGAAACTCAATCAGTTCTACCAAATCTCTATCAACATGTTAGATGTGCAACCAGAGTGGAAAAAAGTCTAGATCACCTGTACTCCACACACAGAGACGCGTACAAAGCTCTCCCTCGCCCTCCATTTGGTAAATACGACCACAACTCTATCCTCCTGATTCCTGCTTACAAGCAAATTTTAAATGCAGGAAGCACCAGTGACTCGGTCTATAAAAAATGGTCAGATGAAGCAGATGCTAAACTACAGGACTGCTTTGCTATCACAGACTGGAACATGTTCCGTGATTCTTCCGATGACATTGAGGAATACACCACATCAGTCACTGGCTATATGTGACATCAGTCACAGGCAATATGTGCATTGAGGACGTCGTTCCCACAGTGACTGTAAGTACATACCCCAACCAGAAGCCATGGATTACAGGCAACATTCACACTGAGCTAAAGGGTAGAGCTGCCGCTTTCAAGGTGCGTGACTCTAACCCGGAAACTTACAAAAATCCCATTATGCCCTGCAATGAACCATCAAACAGGCAAAGAATCAATACAGGGCTAAGATTGAATCATACTACATCGGCCCCGACACTCGTCGGATGTGGCAGGGCTTGCAAACTATTACAGACTACAAAGGGAAGCATGCGAGCTGCCCAGTGACACGAGCCTACCAGACGAGCTAAATCACTTCTATACTCACTTCGAGGCTAGCAACACTGAGGCATGCATGAGAGCATCAGCTGTTCCGGACGACTGTGTGATCACGCTCTCCGTAGCTGACATGAGTAAGACCTTTAAACAGGTCAACATACACAAGGCTGTGGGGCCAGACGGATTACCAGGATGTGTGCTCCGGGCATGTTCTGACCAACTGGCAGGTGTCTTCACTGACATTTTCAACATGTCCCTGATTGAGTCTGTAATACCAACATGCTTCAAGCAGACCACCATAGTCCCTGTGCCCAAGAACACAAAGGCAACCTGCCTAAATGACTACAGACCCTTAGCACTCACGTCCGTAGCCATGAAGTGCTTTGAAAGGCTGGTAATGGCTTACATCAACACCATTATCCCAGGAACCCGAGACCCACTCCAATTTGCATACCGCCCAAACAGATCCACAGATGATGCAATCTCTATTGCAATCCACACTGCCCTTTACATCCTGGACAAAAGGAACACCTATGTGAGAATGCTGTTCATTGACGACAGCTCAGCGTTCAACACCATAGTACCCTCAAAGCTCATCAGCAAGCTGAGGATCCTGGGACTAAACACCTCCCTCTGCAACTGGATCCTGGATTTCCTAACAGGCCGCCCCCAGGTGGTGAGGGTAGGTAGCAACACATCCACAAAGATGATCCTCAACACTGGAGCTCCCCAGGGGTGCGTGCTCAGTCCCATCCTGTACTCCCTGTTCACCCACGACTGCATGGCCAGGCACGACTCCAAAACCATCATTAAGTTTGCTGACGACACAACAGTGGTAGGCCTGATCACCGACAACGACGAGACAGCCCATAGGGAGGAGGTCAGAGACCTGGCCGGGTGGTGCCAGAATAACAACCTATCCCTCAACGTAACCAAGACTAAGGAGATGATTGTGGACTACAGGAAAGTGAGCAACAAGCACGTCCCGATTCTCATCGACGGGGCTGTAGTGGAGCAGGATGAGAGCTTCAAATTCCTTGGTGTCCACATCAACAACAAACTAGATTGGTCCTAACACACCAAGACAGTCGTGAAGAGGGCACGACAAAACCTATTCCCCCTCAGGAAACTAAAAATATTTGGCATGGGTCCTGAGATCTTCAAAAGGTTCTACAGCTGCAACATCGAGAGCATCCTGACCGGTTGCATCACTGCCTGGTACAGCAATTGTTAGACCGCAAGGCACTTCAGAGGGTAGTGTGTACGGCCCAGTACATCACTGGGGCTAAGCTGCCTGCCATCCAGGACCTCTACACCAAGTGGTGTCAGAGGAAGGCCCTAAAAATTGACAAAGACCCCAGCCACCCCAGTCATAGACTGTTCTCTCTGCTACCGCATGGCAAGCGGTACCAGAGTGCCAAGTCTAGGACAAAATGGCTTCTCAACAGTTTTTACCCCCAAGACATAAGACTCCTGAACAGGTAACCAAATGGTTAACCAAACTATTTGCATAGTGTGTCTCACCCCAAACCCTTCTTTTATGCTGCTGCTACTCTCTGTTTATCTCATATGCATAATCACTTTAACTATACATTCATGTACATACTACCTCAATTGGCCCGACCAACCAGTGCTCCCGCACATTGGCTAACCGGCTATCTGCATTGTGTCCCACCTTTTTATGCTTCTGCTACTCTCTGTTCATCATATATGCACAGTCACTTTAACGATACCTACATGTACATACTACCTCAATAAGCCTGACTAACAGGTGTCTGTAGATAGCCTTGCTACACTTTTTTCAAATGTCTTTTTACTGTTGTTTTATTTCTTTACTTACACACACACACACACACACACACACACACACACACACACACACACACACACACACACACACACACACACACACACACACACACACACACACACACACACACACACACACACACACACACACACACACACACACACATACCTTTTTTCACACCATTGGTTAGAGCCTGTAAGTAAGCATTTCACTGTAAGGTTTACACCTGTTGTATTCGGCAAACATGACAAATAAACTTTGATTTGAATTTGATTTGATTTGATTGGCTGATTGCAGTTCTGTGCTTGCCCAACACTTACTATTGGGTGGAAATCTATCTTCATCACTAGCAATTATGCCTAATTAAGTAATTGACATGTTTACATGTTGTATACACACGGCCAATTCATTACTGAAGCGCTGTAACGAACCAGAGCCAAACATGATATTACATTCAACAGACGGCTACTGGAGTGGACTGAGGTCTTCACAAGTCCAAACAGTAAAATGGTTGAATGTTGTAGGCTAAAGCAAGGATATGCTCTGTTGTCCTTTGTTTAGAGTGATACAAAGAGCAACAAAAGGTTGCCTATTTGTGTGAGAGCCTTGGTGGAATGATTTATCAGTTTGTACGGAATGTAGCAGCAGTGTTATTTTATTTATTCACAGGAATGATGCGAGGAGGCATTGTATTCGGGGCTCTCACCCCCTCTTCTTGAGGAGTTAGGGCATGACAAATACAACTGTCATCTCCCAATGTGAGGCAATGAAAGAAAAAAGTGTCTAAGTTAAATCCTGCAGGAGAGGGAAGTCACACAGGCTAGTTGTGATGAATAGACACTGTGTCTCCTTTGTGATAAACCATTTGTGTAAGTCACTCCCACTCAGGAGACGGTGACTGTGTATTTGTGCTCCTATTACACCGGTCATCCTCTCTCCTCTGGACAGTCATAATCTGTTGGGTTTATTCCTGGTTTGGATCACTGTTATTCATACTCACATGGACACTTGTTCATTTCTTCTAAATACTCAAGTATGAAAGATGAATTCATAAACACCATGCAATGTCTATGAAATTCACCTATTTTACCATTTTTCCTCTGTATGTACCAAGCAAGCCAAAATAAAGGATCGTACTACTTTCACGGTAGTGACTTCCATTATTAACATCATGTGCATATTAAATTAAGTCTACAGTACACTACACTGTCATCTCATTCTATGAGGTCATGTTGGATGCTGATGTGAGTGTGGAGTGGAGTGGGTGCTTCAGACCAGGCACTCTGGCCTCGACAGCTACAAGACTTTAATGATTACAAACCTCTCAACCAATCGATGGCTATCAGAACCTGGCCAGTGACAACTTTTTCCTCAGCCGCCCCGATTGCACAACGACAACAACAATAAAAAGAATGGGAGTAGGGAATTAATCAGCAACTGTAGAAGTTAAATTCATCATGACAATCGATAGCAGCCATTATCCCATTGGCACGGACGCGGAGGAGCTATTGGGAGAGCTTTGGTTTGCCCGTGATATATCTATATTTAGGCAGGAGCGAGGCATGGGATCAATATGCTACAGGCAGCTCATATTTCAGCCAGGCAGCAACCAGGGACCAGGAACAAGGGAAGGGGGATGACATGGACTGGGGCAAACTACTGACAAGCAGGTACAGAGGCCATGATGGAAAGGAAAGGTAAGAGGAGGACAGGAGGAGAGGATGGTCCATGTGTGATAGCCTACTACTCCTACAGTATCATAGAGCAACTGGTTCTCTTTTGTCCACTGACTGTATTTTAATTTTGGGGTCAAGTGGTGCTAAATGATAATACTCCAGCTTTTGATCTCCTTACCTGTCTCTCACTTTTTCTCTCCCAAACTCTGCCCCCCCCAAACACACACATGCCGTTGTATTGTCCAACAGTATGTAAACCACCAAAAAGCTACTGTTTGAGAAAGGCCTTTAGTCACATCACCCCTATGTTCCCCTGTCCTGATGATGCAACTGTTAGTAAAGTTAATGAACATGAAGGATGTTTTAGCTGAAGTTAGAGCACAACTCGACCCCCTGTCTCATGAATAATCTGAGTGTGTGTCACAGAGCGGAGATGTGTGTTCCCCTCAACTCCCAATAAATGGCTATTACAGGTGGTGCTCTCTCTAATCGCCTGTTCCGCAGAAGAAGAAGAAGAGAGAGAGAGCAGGATGTTAATGACGCACGGTGACTCTGTTCAGAGGAGCGATCGTAAAACCAGAGAATAATACAACTAATTTCAAACTGGGGCGAACAATGCACCAACAATCTGGCCTTTAAGGCCAACACAACAACACAAAGTCAGGGGTGGGGGAAACTATTTGAGCTTTTGAAAACTTTGTCAGCACTCTGAGCGGCCTTTCATCTCTTCACTTGAGTAGCTAAGGTGTTACCCGGGTAACCTTTTGAACCGAGGTGCACCCTCCCCGACGCTCGATAAGATGCCTCCAGCATAGACAACGGCTTCACGTTATTACAATAAACGGTGCTTCTGCCCGTGTATCTCCCCTCCCTGCCATAATCCTCAGTCGTTTGCCCTTTACTGTTTCAAAGGCAGCCTGCGGGGCAGAATTGCCCTGTGTTGAGTGGAAGCTGACAGTGAATAAGTTCCCCTCTCGTCTGATGCCTTTTATCTCTGAGATTATACTCGGAGCAGGTCAAGATCAATGCTGCTCCCTGCAAATCGGCGAAACACTCCGGCTCTGCTAACTCACTCTGCACACTCATATATCCCTCCAACAGTTTCATTCAAAGTTTTATGTTCGGGTCCATGTGTGTTTTCAGACACCTCGGGGTGGCAGTAGATGAAGTGTGCCAGCTCAGATCGCCACACCAGGAGATTATGGGGTTATGCCAACACTATAACACAACTGGATATAGGCTATGATATAGAGAGGTACAGTACAATGTGAGAGAAACATGACAAGACTGATTAGGTGACATTGGGTCGCTTTTGTTTCAGTGGCTTCGGCAAGTTACTTTAAAAACTGTGTTGCATTGAAAGTCTATAGTCTCTACATTCAGCCTTTATTGTATCCCTTCTATCTTTCTATCTAATCTGGTCCTGGGGAACTTAATTTTCTGCGTCTGCTGAGGGGGAACAAACTGAACAAATTACAAGGATGTAGCCAAAGACAAGGACAAGGTATGACAGGGTGACAAATTACTTTATATGAGGAATCAGACAGGATACTGCAAACATCTCTGAACTGCACAACCACAGAAATCAATACAGTCCATGGCTTAGAATTAATGCACCCCATATTGATTAAGCTCAGAAACAAAACCCAAGTCCTGAGGATCAGAAATAAAACCCTAGTCCCGAGGGTCAGAAACAAAACCCTAGTCCTGAGGGTCAGAAACAAAACCCTAGTCCTGAGGGTCAGAAACAAAACCCTAGTCCTGAGGGTCAGAAACAAAACCCTAGTCCTGAGGGTCAGAAACAAAACCCTAGTCCTGAGGGTCAGAAACGAAACCCTAGTCCTGAGGGTCAGAAATGAAACCCTAGTCCTGAGGGTCAGAAACGAAACCCTAGTCCTGAGGGTCAGAAACAAAACCCTAGTCCTGAGTGTCAGAAACAAAACCCTAGTCCTGAGGGTCAGGAACGAAACCCTAGTCCTGAGGGTCAGAAACTAAACCCTAGTCCTGAGGGTCAGAAACAAAACCCTAGTCCTGAGGGTCAGAAACAAAACCCTAGTCCTGAGGGTCAGAAACAAAACCCTAGTCCTGAGGGTCAGAAACAAACCCTAGTCCTGAGGGTCAGAAACCCCTAGTCCTGAGGGTCAGAAACAAAACCCTAGTCCTGAGGGTCAGAAACAAAACCCTAGTCCTGAGGGTCAGAAACAAAACCCTAGTCCTGAGGGTCAGAAACAAAACCCTTGTCCTGAGGGTCAGAAACAAAATCATAGTCCTGAGGGTCAGAAACAAAACCCTAGTCCTGAGGGTCAGAAACTAAACCCTAGTCCTGAGGGTCAGAAACAAAACCCTAGTCCTGAGTGTCAGAAACAAAACCCTAGTCCTGAGGGTCAGGAACGAAACCCTAGTCCTGAGGGTCAGAAACGAAACCCTAGTCCTGAGGGTCAGAAACAAAACCCTAGTCCTGAGTGTCAGAAACGAAACCCTAGTCCCGAGGGTCAGAAACGAAACCCTAGTCCTGAGGGTCAGAAACAAAACCCTAGTCCTGAGGGTCAGAAACGAAACCCTAGTCCTGAGGGTCAGAAATGAAACCCTAGTCCTGAGGGTCAGAAACGAAACCCTAGTCCTGAGGGTCAGAAACAAAACCCTAGTCCTGAGGGTCAGAAACGAAACCCTAGTCCTGAGGGTCAGGAACGAAACCCTAGTCCTGAGGGTCAGAAACTAAACCCTAGTCCTGAGGGTCAGAAACGAAACCCTAGTCCTGAGGGTCAGAAACAAAACCCTAGTCCTGAGGGTCAGAAACGAAACCCTAGTCCTGAGGGTCAGAAACGAAACCCTAGTCCTGAGGGTCAGAAACGAAACCCTAGTCCTGAGGGTCAGAAACAAAACCCTAGTCCTGAGGGTCAGAAACAAAACCCTAGTCCTGAGGGTCAGAAACAAAACCCTAGTCCTGAGGGTCAGAAACAAAACCCTAGTCCTGAGGGTCAGAAACAAAACCCTTGTCCTGAGGGTCAGAAACAAAATCATAGTCCTGAGGGTCAGAAACAAAACCCTAGTCCTGAGGGTCAGAAACTAAACCCTAGTCCTGAGGGTCAGAAACAAAACCCTAGTCCTGAGTGTCAGAAACAAAACCCTAGTCCTGAGGGTCAGGAACGAAACCCTAGTCCTGAGGGTCAGAAACAAAACCCTAGTCCTGAGGGTCAGAAACAAAACCCTAGTCCTGAGTGTCAGAAACGAAACCCTAGTCCCGAGGGTCAGAAACGAAACCCTAGTCCTGAGGGTCAGAAACGAAACCCTAGTCCTGAGGGTCAGAAACGAAACCCTAGTCCTGACTGTCAGAAACAAAACCCTAGTCCTGAGGGTCAGAAACTAAACCCTAGTCCTGAGGGTCAGAAACTAAACCCTAGTCCTGAGGGTCAGAAACGAAACCCTAGTCCTGACTGTCAGAAACAAAACCCTAGTCCTGATGGTCAGAAACTAAACCCTAGTCCTGAGGGTCAGAAACAAAACCCTAGTCCTGACTGTCAGAAACAAAACCCTAGTCCTGAGGGTCAGAAACAAAACCCTAGTCCCGAGGGTCAGAAACGAAACCCTAGTCCTGAGGGTCAGAAACAAAACCCTAGTCCTGAGGGTCAGAAACAAAACCCTAGTCCTGAGGGTCAGAAACTAAATCATAGTCCCGAGGGTCAGAAACGAAACCCTAGTCCTGAGGGTCAGAAACAAAACCCTAGTCCTGAGGGTCAGAAACAAAACCCTAGTCCTGAGGGTCAGAAACAAAACCCTAGTCCTGAGGGTCAGAAACAAAATCCTAGTCCTGAGGGTCAGAAACAAAACCCTAGTCCTGAGGGTCAGAAACAAAAACCTAGTCCTGATGGTCAGAAACTAAATCATAGTCCTGAGGGTCAGAAACAAAACCCTAGTCCTGAGTGTCAGAAACGAAACCCTAGTCCTGAGGGTCAGAAACAAAACCCTAGTCCCTCCTCAACCCTCCTCTTCCCTTTCTGCATCCTTTGACTCTCTATGTCCCCATCCTCCAGGCCGGCTCGGTCCTCCCCTCCCGCTCCGTGGCTCGAGCGGAAATGAGGGTCAGAAACAAAAACCTAGTCCTGATGGTCAGAAACTAAATCATAGTCCTGAGGGTCAGAAACAAAACCCTAGTCCTGAGTGTCAGAAACGAAACCCTAGTCCTGAGGGTCAGAAACAAAACCCTAGTCCTGAGGGTCAGAAACAAAACCCTAGTCCTGAGGGTCAGAAACAAAACCCTAGTCCTGATGGTCAGAAACTAAATCATAGTCCTGAGGGTCAGAAACAAAACCCTAGTCCTGAGTGTCAGAAACAAAACCCGAGTCCTGAGGGTCAGAAACGAAACCCTAGTCCTGAGGGTCAGAAACAAAACCCTAGTCCTGAGTGTCAGAAACAAAACCCTAGTCCTGAGTGTCAGAAACAAAACCCGAGTCCTGAGGGTCAGAAACGAAACCCTAGTCCTGAGGGTCAGAAACAAAACCCTAGTCCTGAGGGTCAGAAACTAAATCATAGTCCCGAGGGTCAGAAACGAAACCCTAGTCCCGAGGGTCAGAAACAAAACCCTAGTCCTGAGGGTCAGAAACAAAACCCTAGTCCTGAGGGTCAGAAACAAAACCCTAGTCCTGAGGGTCAGAAACAAAACCCTAGTCCTGAGGGTCAGAAACAAAACCCTAGTCCTGAGGGTCAGAAACAAAACCCTAGTCCTGAGGGTCAGAAACAAAACCCTAGTCCTGAGGGTCAGAAACAAAACCCTAGTCCTGAGGGTCAGAAACAAAACCCTAGTCCTGAGGGTCAGAAACAAAACCCTAGTCCTGAGTGTCAGAAACAAAACCTTAGTCCGGAGGGAGGAATTAAGTCTCATATCAAACTGTTTCATGGCTGCATTATATGTGTAGACATTATAGATATTATGGACAGTATGTTGATAGAATATTTAGTATATCTGTAGAATACATAGGATAGAATAGTATATATACAGCAATAGTTGAATAGGATGGACTTGACTAGAATACAGCATGTACATATGAATGATAACTTTCCTCCCAAAACAACTGAAACTATTATTTATCAATATGAAATATTTAAATGAGAGAGTTTTAAGGCATCTGTAAAGGAAATGATGTCCTCCTCCTCACTCATTTCGTGGGCAGTTTTCCGAGGTCACACCAGTTGAGGCCGGCTGCTCTCAGTCATTTCTGCCTAGACGTCTCTCCAAATGTTTCTGGGTTGCCCCCTCTGTTTATTTGGGTCCTGGGGGTTGCATTTCAGAGACTGGCAAGTGATGTTGCTGACTGATTTTTAGTAGGCCTAAAAGGGCAGTAAACTATCTGTTGAATCTACACAGAGTGTACCAAACATTAAGAACACCTGCTCTTTCTATGACATAGACTGAACAGGTGAATCCTGGTGAAAGCTATGATCCCTTATTGATTGTTAAATCCACTTCAACCAGTGTAGATGAATGGGAGGAGACAGGTTAAATAATGATTTTTAAGCCTTAAGACAATTGAGACATGAATTGTGTATGTGTGCCACTCAGAAGGTGAATGGGCAAGACAACATTTTTAAGTGCCATCCAGACAACTTGACACAACTGTGGGAAGCATTGGAGTCAACATGGGCCAGCATCCCTGTGGAACACTTTTTACACCTTGTGGCGCCCATGCCACGACAAACTGAGGCTGTTCTGAAGGCAAAATGGCTTCTGTCCTCCGTCCTATTACAGATCCGAGCAGTAGAGATAGAAGTCTATTCCTGCCACAGCTAAAGCTCTCGCCCAATGGGATCAGTCTGAGCGACACATCAACAAGATGGATGTTAGGCATGGAGCTTCAAACTGAGCGTGCTGGGCCCAGGCATCATTGGGGCCAAGATGAGTAAAGGGTTGTAGCCCTTCTTCTGCCCCCACCTAATACGAGGTGCTGCCTGGGTGACAGGAGCCCATAAATAACCAAGCGAGCGTGCCAAAGGAACGCACTCACCTGAACACCGACATGGACCCAGCACAGCAGAATGCTATGGCAGGAGAGTACAGGGCACAAGACCGCAATAAATGCCCTACAACTTTGTAATGTCACAGGACAAGGAAGTGTGTGTGTGTGTGTGTGCGCGCGCGCGTGTGAGCAAAAGAATGAAGAACAAACACTAGTGTAAATATAACCCATATTTGTACTCCCTTTTGTACTTGAACTATTTGCACATCGTTATAACTCCTGAGTGGTGCAGCGGTCTAAGGCACTGCATCTCACAACTGGCTGTGATTGGGAGTCCCATAGGGCGGAACACAATTGGCTCAGCGCTGTCCGGGTTAGGGTTTAGCCTGGGTAGGATGTCTTTGTAAATAATAATTTGTTCTTAACTGACTTTCCTAGTTAAATAAAAGTTAAATACATGTTTTTTAATAACACTGTACATAGCCATAATATGATATTTGAAATGTGTCTATTCCTTTGAAATTTGTGGGTGTAATGATTCCTGTTCATTCTTGATTGTTTATTTCACTATTGTTTATTACCTATTTCACTTGCTTTGGCAATGTAAACATTTGTTTCCCATGCATATAAAGCCCTTTGAATTGAATTGGGAGAGAGACAAGAGAGAGAGAGAAAGAGAGAGAAAAAGTGTCACGATCGTCGTATGGAATGGACCAAGGTGCAGCGTGGTGAGCGTACATTTCTCTTTATTTGCAAATGTCGCCAACAAAACAATAATACAACAAACGACCATGAAGCTCCGTAAGGCTATACATGCACAAACTACCAGAAGGAAAAACTACCAGAAGGAAAAAAGGCTGCCTATGTATGATTCCCAATCAGAGACAACGATAGACAGCTGTCCCTGATTGAGAACCATGCCTGGCCAAAACATAAAATCAAACAACATAGAATGCCCACCCCAAATCACACCCTGACCTAACCAAATAGAGATTTAAGGCTCTCTAAAATTGGCTCTCTAAGGTCAGGGCGTGACAAAAAGAAAGAGAAAGAGAGAGTGTGAGAGCGAGAGCGAGAGCTAGAGAGAGAGATAGACAGCGAGAGAGAGAGAGAGAAAAAAGGAGGATTAGGCCACAGACAACACAATTAAACTATATTCACAAAATTGTTTTATTCTTCATTCTTTAGCTTACCCCTAATCTCATTAAACATGCCTTTCATGTCTCAAAGTAAGGTTATCAGAGACTCAATATTTTGAATGGTCAGCCTTCCCCCTGGGTAAAAACTGGTTGAAGCAAAATTGTAATTTCAACCAAAAGATTATGTGATCACATTGATTTAATGTGGGAAACTGATTGATTTTTGCAAAAGGTAATCAACGTAAGTGAATTTAGTATTTTTTTCACCCAACTTTGAAAGTAAATCCAATGACAGGTTGAAATGTTTTGTTGATTTCACATTGGATTCACATTAGTTGACAACCCCAGCAAACGTAAATCAAAACTAGACGTTGTGCCCAGTGGGTTGTCTCTGAATTTAGCAAATCTGCTCATACAAAATTACAAATCCCTGCAATAGATTTAGCATGTAAACAGGCCCTTAGGATAGATGGATGTGAAGGAGCCAATGAGCAAGGCAGATGCTAAGGCAATGATATGGATGGTGGTGCAAAAATGGTGGTAGCAATGAAACAGAGACACTAAGGTCTGGCATGTATTCCAAGTCAAGAGGAAAGTTGGGGAGGGGAGGGCGGCAGGAAGAGGCAGAAGAGAGGAGGACATCTTTACGAGGCTGGGTGGGACACAGCCAGTTGATTAAGACATTAAACATTAAATGTGATAGGAAAGCATTCAACAGGAAGGTGTGATTACTGCCAGGAAACAGAGACAGTGGAGCATGTATTGACATAGAGTGGGCAGTGAGGGAAAGAAAAGTTTTGAGATCCAGTCAGTGGAGGCTGCTGACGGGAGGACAGCTCATCATAATGGCTGGAATGGAGTATAATTGGGTGAATGGAATGGTATCAAACACATGAAAACCATGTGTTTGATACCATTCCATTCACTCTATTACAGACATTATTATGAGTCATCCTCCCCTCAGCAGCCTCCACTGGATCCAGTATGAGGGAGAAGGAGATTTAAAGAGCATACAGAGTAGAACATCATTAGATACAGTCATATATATTTGTTTTTCAAGAGAAACGGGTCTGACATATAGGATTTACAGTAGTTTCTCCGTGTCTCTGGGCCACACACCAGTACAGTAGGTGGCGCTAATGCACCATGACGTTGGATTCCAGCCGCCGATAAACCTACCGAAGAAGATATTTCTCGTGATCCGCACGTTACTCATAGGACGACACGCGGAAATACATTAAACAAAGATGGCAGCGTCCTTGATAAGCAAATGTTGACTGCATTGAAGTGTAAAAAATGCCCCATAGTTGTAAATCATTCTCAGAACGGCAACGTGAAAGCTGACAATAGAAGACATTGAACAGCTAACATGGAAAAAAGAGAATTCACTGCTTCGCTAGTGGTAATGTCTTTAATTTCCTCCATCGTGTAATACCACACTGCTCGTCTTCTTATTGTGCTTGCAATATTAATTAAGCTAACTTGCAAGCAAGCAAATTGTCTGTATTTCGACTAAGTTACCAGCCAAAACGATTTTGCATTATTGCCTAAACAAGTGCTCACGATAATGTTGCGTGCTAACTGTCACTAGTCTTCAGCACCGCTGACAGCAAAGGTTTGGCTCACAATGAACTGTCACCCTCATTTGGAAGGTCAGTAATGGATTAGGAAGCACTGGCAACACCATTAGCTAGCTGAAAATTCTCAGCTACAACACCACTTGACCTTTTCAAGTGTGTTATTTTATGCAGTGTTGTGTGTCATTCTGCAAGTGTGCTTACTGTGCTTGCTATAATATGGTAAAGATTTCAGTGGTTATCATGGCTGAGTTTGATAAGGAAAACAGAAAGGTAAACGCAGCATAGTTTGATAAGGACCTTATGATCTGTCTCACCCATTCCCATAGTCAACATTGCTACACTTTTAGAGCCTTATTTCCTTTGCACCAATGCAAAGTTTAAGGTCTCCCGAGTGTCGCCGCGGCCGAGGCACTGCATCTTAGTGCTAGAGGCGTCCCAACAGACCATGGTTCATATCAGGCTGTATCACCACCGGCCGTGATTGGGAGTCCCATAGGGCGGCGCACAATTGTCCCGGCGTCGTTGTAAATAAGAATATGTTCTTAACTGACTTGCCTAGTTAAATAAAGGTTACAACGTCTGCACCTATTTCAGAAGGAAAAATGACTAACACATACAACAGCCACTTCACTCCATTAGCTATTATGGTATTACAAAGCAAATACTAGGCAATGTAACAACATATTGACACAATGTTGTATCCTAAGTAATTACCGTGCTAATACACAGTTATGAGAGCAACTTAGTATAAAGGGCCTTATGTTCTTATTCCTAAATGTGTGCATTGTATGACCATCTGGGTTAGAATCTGGGTCGTCTGCAGACCGCAGGACTATGCTAGCCCGCTGAGCTAAAGTCTTGGTATTTGCTCTGGAAACTAATGCAAATTTCCAGGTCAGGCAATGTAACTCATCACGGGACTATGGTCCACCAAATCACTTCCTTAACAGGTGTAAATGTTGCACTGGACCAAAGGGGTTGGGCAGTACCCAAAGATAATGTCATTGCTCAACCATAATTATTTGAGTAAGTACCAGCATCATGGAAAACATTCAGAATGGCCTGTTCCTAATTATTTCCAAATGGGTTAAAAGTAGGGAAAGACAGTAACGTATCCAACTGTTCAAGGACATGTTCGTTATGGTGATGGCTCAGTGTGGGAGCAAAAACAATGTCTCTTTGTTGAATTCCTTATCACTATGCTGTCAGAATATCTCTTAAGTCTCTCAGAGGTAGGTAGGTGTGTGTATTTGGATTTTTGTATGAGTGTGAGTCGAGTTTCCCGGATGAGTGTTTGTCTCTGTGTGTCATCTCTCTCTGCTAGACTATGCAGTGTTTCTGAGATGCCTGAAGATGACTGTGTTTGTTCGCTACATGCTAGGCGGGGGGCTGTGCTGGGATGTGCGTGGACCTCACCCTCTTCCCCCTGGACACCATTAAGACCAGACTGCAGAGCCAGCAGGGCTTCACCAAGGCTGGGGGTTTCCGTGGCATCTATGCAGGGGTTCCATCTGCTGCCATCGGCTCTTTTCCCAATGGTGAGAAACTTATTATTAGTCTCTGTCACCACTAAGACCCCACAGAAAGACTACCTGTTGACACACCGTAATAAAGCCTACACATGGAGAGCATCTGATTGGCTTGTTTATTAATGTTTACTCAAATAACCTCTTCAATAATTAAGTAAATACATGAAACAAATGTTTTATTATTGTTAGCCTTTTCCATGTACGACCAGCCTATGTTTGCCCACAACTGTTGATTGATTAAATAATTTGAATAATAAAATGAGAGCATCTCACAAACTTATTAATGAGATGGGAAAGGCTACACGGACACCTCTGGTTCCCAAATTGACGACGTACAGTACCAGTCAAATGTTTGGACACACCTACTCATTCAAGGGTTTTTCTTAATTTTTTACTATTTCCTACATTGTAGAATAATAGTGAAGATATAAAAACTATGAAATAACACATATGGAATCATGTAGTAACAAATCAACATTTAGCCACCCTTTGCCTTGATGACAGCTTTGCGCACTCTTGGCATTCTCTCAACCAACTTCATGAGGAATAATTTTCCAACAGTCTTGAAGGAGTTCCCACATATGCTGAGCATTTGTTGGCTGCTTTTCCTTCACTCTGTAGTCCTACTTATCCTGAATCCATCTCAATTGGCTTGAGGTCGGGTTATTGTGGAGGCCAGGTCATCTGATGTAACACTCCATCACTCTCCTTATTGGTCAAATAGCCCTTACACAGCCTGGAGGTGTGTTTGGTCATTATCCTGTTGAAAAACAAATGATAGTCCCACTAAATGCAAACCAGATTGGATGGTGTATCACTGCAGAATGCTGTGGTGGCCTGTTGGTTTCTAAATAAATCACTGACAGTGTCACCAGCAAAGCACCATGACACCTCCATGCTTCACCGTGGGAGCCACACATGCAGAGATCATCCGTTCACCTACTCTGCGTCTCACAAGACACGGCGGTTGGAACCAAACATTTACAATTTGGACTCTAGACCAAAGGACAGATTTCCACCGGTCTAATGTCCATTGCTCGTGTTTCGCCCAAGCAAGTTTCTTCTTCTCATTGGTGTCCTTTAGTAGTGGTTTCTTTGCAACAATTTGACCATGAAGGCCTGATTCACACAGTCTCCTCTGAACAGTTGATGTTGAGATGTGTCTGTACTTGAACTCTGTGAAGCATTTATTTGGGCTGCAATTTCTGAGGCTGGTAACTCTAATGAACGTATCCTCTGCAGCAGAAGTAACTCTGGGTCTTCCTTTCCTGTGGGGATCCTCATGAGAGCCAGTTTCATCATAGCGCTTGATGGATTTTGCGACTGCACTTGAAACTTAGAAAGTTTTTGAAATGTTCCGTATTGACTGATCTTCATATGATGGACTGTCATTTCTCTTTGCTTATTTGAGCTGTTATTGCCATAATATGAACTTGGTATTTTACCAAATAGGGCTATCTTCTGTGTTCCACACCTACCTTGTCACAACACAACTAATTGGCTCAAACGCATTAAGAAGGAAAGAATTTCCACAAATTAACTTTTATCAAGTCACACCTGTTAATTGAAATGCATTCCAGGTGACTACCTCATGAAGCTAGTTGAGAGAATGCCAAGAGTGTGCAAAGCTGTCTTCAAGGCAAAAGGTTGCTACTTTTGAAGAAGCTCAAATAAAAACATTTTTTTTTATTTGTTTAACACTTTTTTGGTTACTATATTATTCCATGTGTGATATTTCATAGTTTTGATGTCTTCACTATTATTCTATAATCTAGAAAATAGTAAAAATAAAAATAAACCTTGAATGAGTAGGTGTGTCCAAACTTTTTATTGATACTGTACGTCATCAATTTGGGCACTAGACGTGTCTGTATAGCCTCTCTCTCTCTCTCTGTCTCCCCTCTCTTTCTCTGTCTCCCCTCTCTTTCTCTCTCGCATTCCCCACTCTCTCATGCTCACGCTCACTTTCACGCTGGTACTGTACGTCATCAATTTGGGCACCAGGCGAGTCTGTATAGTCTCCCCGTTCTTTCTCTCTCTCTCACTCACGCTGACACACACTCACTCTCCCAATTAAATTCAAGGGCTTTATTGGCATGGGAAACATATGTTGTCATTGCCAAAGTAAGTGAAGTAGATAATAAACAAAAGTGGAATAAACATTACAAATTAACAGTAAACATTTCACCCACAGAAGTTCCAAAATAATAAAGTCATTTCAAATGTCATATTATGTCTATATACAGAGTGGTAACGGTGTGTCTCTTTCTCTCTCTCTCCCTCCCCCACTGTTTCTTTCTCCCTCCTTCCCCCACTCTCTGTCTCTCCCCTACTCTTTCTCTCTCTCTCCCTCCCCCACTGTTTCTTTCTCCCTCCCCACTTTCTTTCTCCTTCCCCCACTCTGTCTCTCCCCTACTCTTTCTCTCTCTCTCCTCCCCCACTGTTTCTTTCTCCCTCCTTCCCCCACTCTCTCTCTCCCCTACTCTTTCTCTCTCTCTCCCTCCCCCACTGTTTCTTTCTCCCTCCTTCCCCCACTCTCTCTCTCCCCTACTCTTTCTCTCTCTCTCCCTCCCCCACTGTTTCTTTCTCCCTCCTTCCCCCACTCTGTCTCTCCCCTACTCTTTCTCTCTCTAACCACCCTCTCTCACTCTACCCACCCTCTCTCGCTCTCTCACCCCTACTCACCATTCTTCTCCACTCCCTCCAACCCTCTCTCTCTACCCTCCTTCCAACCCCTCACATTTTCTCACTCTACCCAGTGTTATTAATTGCTGTATGCAGGTTGACTAATGATCCCTAAACTGTGACGGTTCTGCTTGGTTTCAGCTGCTGCCTTCTTCGTCACTTATGAAAGCACCAAGTCCGCGCTCGGAGCCCACGGAGCCCTCTCAGCCCCACACATGGCACCTGTCACTCACATGCTTGGTGCCTCCCTGGGAGAAGTAGTATGTCTCCCATCTTCTTTATTTCTCTTGCATGCATCACAGTCCAAATGCAGCATGCTTGTTTACTTAATTGCCTGAAAATTTCACAGACAAATATGCGCTAGGTTAGAATGTGGTTTTGGCTGTCGGCCTCAGGCCCAGCTGGGTCCTTGGGGTCCTTGGGCGTCTTAGCATTTCGCCACCAGCTGGGTAAATAAGAGCTCATTATTGGCTATTGACTTAGCTGTTTTCCACGCGAGGCCCCAGACTCCCTCAATTTTGTCTGGGGATTTGGGCTTTAAAGCGGTGAGGAGCGGCACAATTTCCTTTGTTGATCCAGTCCTAATCGCTCACTGCCAAGGAATCCGTCCCTTTGGGGCTGGCTGTTCACGTTGGCATGAGAGGAGGGGTTTCTCCTGTCTTCTCCTGCCACCATCTTCATCTCCACCACCTCCACTCGTACTGGTTCTTAGTATTCATGGCTTTTGGATAGATGTCATTTAAAGTTTTACATGTTTATGAAATCCCTCTTCCAATTGTATTGTGAACATTGTAAGCATTTTCTGTTGTCTTTTTGTTCAGTCAGAGGTGAGGTGAGCGCTGCTTTTAACCCTTAACCCGCTACTGGGGATTTGAGCACTTCAAAAGGGGAAGCCATGGAGCAGAGCAGGGGTGGTGCCCCGCTGCATTCTGAGTACGCATTACGTGATTCAAAGGGAGTAATCTCCCGGCTTACTCATAAAGGCCTAACCCAGGGCAGCCCAGAGAGACACCGACAAGCAAAAAACATCTTCCAGATTACGCAACTGTTTCCAAATGTCATTCTGTCTTCTACCCATGATGCATAGTTGGAGTTGATTACAAATGGAAATGACATGTTTTTTTTATATGAATTACAGTATATATACTTAACATTAGTGGATTCGGCTATTTCAGCCACACCCGTTGCTGACAGGTGTATAAAATAGAGCACACAGCCCTGCAATCTAATCTAATTTATGGGCTCCCTAGTGGCGTAGCGGTATAAGGCACTGCATCTCAGTGCAAGAGGCGTCATTACAGTCCCTGGTTCGAATCCAGGCTGTATCACATCCGGCTGTGATTGGGAGTCCCATAGGGCAGCGCACAATTGCCCCAGCGTTGTCCGGGGTAGGCATCATTGTAAATAAGAATTTGTTCTTAACTGATTTGCCTAGTTAAATAAAGGTTACATTTAAAAAAAATCTCCATAGACAAACATTGGCAGTAGAATGGCTAAAGAGATCAGTGACTTTCAACGTAGCACCGTCATAGGATGCCACCTTCACAACAAGTCAGTTCGACAAATGTTTGCCCTGCTAGAACTGCCCCGGCAACTGTATGTGTTGTTATTGTGAAGTGAAAATGTCTAGGAGCAACAATGGTTCACCGTGAAGTGGTAGGCCACACAAGCTCACAGAACGAGACCGCCAAGTGCTGCAAAAAATAGTCTGTCCTACATTACATTACATTTAAGTCATTTAGCAGACGCTCTTATCCAGAGCGACTTACAAATTGGTGAATTCACCTTCTGACATCAGTGGAACAGCCACTTTACAATAGTGCATCTAAATCATTTAAGGGGGGGTGAGAAGGATTGCTTTATCCTATCCTAGGTATTCCTTGAAGAGGTGGGGTTTCAGGTGTCTCCGGAAGGTGGTGATTGACTCCGCTGTCCTGGCGTCGTGAGGGAGTTTGTTCCACCATTGGGGGGCCAGAGCAGCGAACAGTTTTGACTGGGCTGAGCGGGAACTGTACTTCCTCAGTGGTAGGGAGGCGAGCAGGCCAGAGGTGGATGAACGCAGTGCCCTTGTTTGGGTGTAGGGCCTGATCAGAGCCTGGAGGTACTGCGGTGCCGTTCCCCTCACAGCTCCGTAGGCAAGCACCATGGTCTTGTAGCGGATGCGAGCTTCAACTGGAAGCCAGTGGAGAGAGCGGAGGAGCGGGGTGACGTGAGAGAACTTGGGAAGGTTGAACACCAGACGGGCTGCGGCGTTCTGGATGAGTTGTAGGGGTTTAATGGCACAGGCAGGGAGCCCAGCCAACAGCGAGTTGCAGTAATCCAGACGGGAGATGACAAGTGCCTGGATTAGGACCTGCGCCGCTTCCTGTGTGAGGCAGGGGCGTACTCTGCGGATGTTGTAGAGCATGAACCTACAGGAACGGGCCACCGCCTTGATGTTAGTTGAGAACGACAGGGTGTTGTCCAGGATCACGCCAAGGTTCTTAGCGCTCTGGGAGGAGGAAACAATGGAGTTGTCAACCGTGATGGCGAGCTCATGGAACGGGCAGTCCTTCCCCGGGAGGAAGAGCAGCTCTGTCTTGCCGAGGTTCAGCTTGAGGTGGTGATCCGTCATCCACACTGATATGTCTGCCAGACATGCAGAGATGTGATTTGCCACCTGGTCATCAGAAGGGGGAAAGGAGAAGATTAATTGTGTGTCGTCTGCATAGCAATGATAGGAGAGACCATGTGAGGTTATGACAGAGCCAAGTGACTTGGTGTATAGCGAGAATAGGAGAGGGCCTAGAACAGAGCCCTGGGGGACACCAGTGGTGAGAGCGCGTGGCGAGGAGACAGATTCTCGCCACGCCACCTGGTAGGAGCGACCTGTCAGGTAGGACGCAATCCAAGCGTGGGCCGCACCGGAGATGCCCAACTCGGAGAGGGTGGAGAGGAGGATCTGATGGTTCACAGTGTCGAAGGCAGCCGATAGGTCTAGAAAGATGAGAGCAGAGGAGAGAGAGTTAGCTTTAGCAGTGCGGAGCGCCTCCGTGATACAGAGAAGAGCAGTCTCAGTTGAATGACTAGTCTTGAAACCTGACTGATTTGGATCAAGAAGGTCATTCTGAGAGAGATAGCGGGAGAGCTGGCCAAGGACGGCACGTTCAAGAGTTTTGGAGAGAAAAGAAAGAAGGGATACTGGTCTGTAGTTGTTGACATCGGAGGGATCGAGTGTAGGTTTTTTCAGAAGGGGTGCAACTCTCGCTCTCTTGAAGACCCAAGGGACGTAGCCAGCGGTCAGGGATGAGTTGATGAGCGAGGTGAGGTAAGGGAGAAGGTCTCCGGAAACGTTCTGGAGAAGAGAGGAGGGGATCAGTTGCAACACTCACTCCAAACTTCCTCTGGAAGCAATGTCAGCACAATAACTGTTCGTCGTGAGCTTCATGAAATTGGTTTCCGTGGCCGAGCAGCTGCACACAAGCCGAAGATCACCATGCGCAATGCCAAGCGTCGGCTGGAGTGGTGTTAAGCTCGCCGCCATTGGACTCTGGAGCAGTGGAAACGCGTTCTCTGGAGTGATGAATCACATTTCACGCGTTCTCTGGAGTGATGAATCACATTTCACCATCTGGCAGTCGAACGGACGAATCTGAGTTTGGCAAAGAGAATACTACACTCGAAGTGCATAGTACCAACTGTAAAGTTTGGAGGAGGAATAATGGTCTGGGGCTGTTTTTCATGGTTTGGCTAGGCCCCTTAGTTCCATGAGGGTAAATCTTAACTCTACAGTATACAATAACTGTGCTTCCAAGTTTGTGGCAACAGTTTGAGGAAGGCCCTTTCCTGTTTCAGCATTACAATGCCCCCACCACAAAGTGAGGTCCATAGAGAAATGGTTTGTCGAGGTCAATGTGGAAGATCTTGGAATGGCCTGCACAGAGCCCCGACCTCAACCCAATCGAATACCTTTGGGATGAATTGGAACGCCGACTGTGAGCCAGGCCTCATTGCCCAACATCAGAGTCTGACCTCACTAATGCTCTTGTGGCTGAATGGAAACAAGTCCCCGCAGCAATGTTCCAACATCTAGTGGAAAGACTTCCTAGAAAAGTAGAGGCTGTTATAGCAGCAAAGGGGGGGACCAACTCCTTATTAATGCGTGTTATTTTGGAATGAGATGTTCGGTGTCCCGATACTTTTGGTCTTGTAGCTTATCTCAGATCCCTAGATAATCATTGTATCAATTACAAAATTCTCAACAAAATATAGAATTTGCCTTAAAGTACTTAAGGTAACTTTTTCAAAGTACCCGTGTCTCTGCCCTAGATAGAGATTGAGTTAGAACTGAGGTGGTAATCTTTGTGACCTGTGCAGTCGTCATTAAGGAGATAATGAAATGCACTGTAAATCCCTGAGTTAAAGCCCTCAGCTTCAGCCTCTGTCTTAGAGTTCCTGTCTCCACCTCCAAGTTTCAGTTTAAAGTGTTCAAGTCTGGTAGCAGCAGTTGTGATGTGTGTGTGAACACTTGATGTGTGTCTGCTGAACACTTGAACTGGACTGACCACCTGCTCTGATTCTCCACACCTTAACACACATGCACACATACATTCATGCTACACACACACACACACACACACACACACACACACACACACACACACACACACACACACACACACACACACACACACACACACACACACACACACACACACACACACACACACACACACACACACACACACACACACACACACACTCTGACAGGTCATCAGGCCCCATCTTTGCTCATCTCCTGCACTTCTCTTAACAGATCAGGCCCACCTTGTCACCACCAAATGAAAACATCAGAATCCCATTATGTCCCCCCCTTCTCCACATTACATTAACCCTACTTTACTTCTGTCTGTTGCCAGGCAGGTACAGAGCACAAATGCCAGTTAGATTCTTCCATTCTCTCTCTCTCTTTCACTGTCTCTGCTTTGCTCTTTTGCTCTCTCTCTCTTTCTATCCCCCCCTCTCTTGATGATTCTCTGTCAGCAGCTGGCTGCAGGTATGGTCTCACAAATGCCAGAATGAGGTGTGATTTGGTCCTTGTCAAAACTCAGGGGACTCCATTTAGTTGTGTTATGCCACCTGTGTGCAGGTTGGAACATTCTGGACTAGAGGCACACAATCAGGATTCAAGTTTTGTCACGATTCACCACAGAAGATTTTTCTTGTGGTCACGTGTTTCATCATCCTAGGGGAATCGTGGGTGACCTTGTTCTCCAAGGTTTGTTGCAGACGACAACTCTCTATTGTCTTCTTTCTGCAACCTTTCTAACAGAAAGAGAAGAGGAAACAAATCAAGAAACAACCAAAGACAGAGAGGAGGAGGAGGAGGAGGACGAGGAGGAAGGAAAGAGAGAATAGGAGACAAGCCTCAGCTCCATTGTTTTAGTGACTGTCCCTCCCATAAAGAATGGTGGAACTGATGGTGTCTGTCAGGGGCTAGCAGGTTGTTATCCAACTATTATATCACATTTATCTTCATTCCCATTTGCCCGACACAGTCCCTGAAAGCTCATTTGTCAAGCGGAGGGAGCAGCTTTCTTGCATTTATAAACCTTGTCTCCTGGAGGATGTACTGGGAAACAGAGTGTGTGACATGACAAGGGGGGCGGGACGGGGTGGCAACTGGCAGCTACTTAACTTGGCACAGCCTGGAATAATCCATGCATGGGCTCCCTGAAGAGAAGAGATGGCAGTATGTGATTTATTGGGTGTGCATCATCCTCATCTCTCCCTCCTCACCTCGCCTCAAATTGAGTTGTGCTCCAAATTGGATGTTTGATGAAAATGCATGGTGTCAGTGGGAGATTGGCTCAGCCATGTCTAATATGACTATCCAGCCTGTGTCTGTTGGTCGGCATGTGTAGAAATTGCCCAGTGCCGTCTGTCATTGAGGTGTTTCTGCAGGACTGCTCCCAGGAGCCACCTCATAGGTTAACAAAAACAGATTAGCAGGATTTCAGAGGAAGAGACGTAGCGAATGTTTATGCAGTTATTACTATCCGGAGGAGATGTCTGAATGGATGTTCTGATACAATGCTGACTTCCTGTGGGAAATACTGCTGGGCGGCTGAGGTGATCAGGGATGCCCCGGAACGTTCTTTTGGTTGTCTTCCTGATTCCGAAATCACTTCAGTGGAGACAGATAGTGTGTGTGGATAGCCATTGATTGTCTTATGAAAGTTAGACTGAAATGTGTGGTTGGCTAAAGTGAGATTGTGGAAAGATAAAAGCTGCCCTCTATGAACTGCTGAACTACTTCTTTCACTGGTCAAATTGGTCACTGTGTTGGTCTGTGTTTACTGTCAGCTCCCCAGTGCTGCAAAAATGTTTAGTTATTCCATCTGTTTGAGTTATTTCATCTACATCACATTGAGCCTGTCTCTCTCTGCTCACGCCTGAGGCTGCTCCATATGTGTGGATTCCACCCTGTTGCTTTAATGCCAGTTTTTTCTATGTTAGTGAGACAGAGGGTTCTTTTCAAAGTGGCATTGCCAAAAACTTTGAATGAATCAGTTGTCTGGAGCCTTGCCTATTGTCTCTAAATCCTCTGTTCTTCTACCTGTGGCTCTCTTTGTCTGGCCACAGGAGCAGGATTGTAGGGGATTAACTAGCCATGAGCCGGTAGGAGGGAATGAGGGTGGGAGGGATGAAGGGAGGAAACGACTCAAGCCCTGGATTGATTTGCCTGCATGCTGATTGGTGCGGTGAGTCTTCGTTAATTTCCCCTGTTCCTTCCACAGTGTTTCCCTAGTGATTGAGTGTGGGTTCGTCAGTTGTTGTTTGGTGGCGTCGTGGAATTTGAAAGCCGTTGTCATTAGGATTTACAGCAGCAGCCAGGCAGGGAGGCAAGCCGGAGGAAACACAGGCTCAGATCACACGCTACCTCTAATTAACGCCACGGACTCCAAATTGCTTGTAAATAAAGATGAATTGCTTAGGGAATGTAAAAGACGCTGGCGGTGGATTTATCATACATTTAGCCTACCAGGCCAGCCTGTGGGATATGGGGGGGGGGGACATGTCTGTCACGGCCACACCCCTCCCTCTAAACGTGAGATAACAACGCAGTCCCAGACAACCCAGTGGGGTACACCTAAATCTGCCTCCACCCTGCCCATCACTCATGGGTCTGATCTCAGATAGTGCTTTCACACACATGCTCATAAAACCCTCCTCCTGAAATGATCTGTTCAGGGGATGTAGACTCACTCCCCATAGCAGTCCTCAATTACTCCCAAATAAACAATGTCCCTAATTTATTTGGTATAATCTCTGTCTCATTCCGCAGCCTGCCGTAAGCCGATGTGAAAGGGCGCCCTCCACCACTACCAGCCCACAATACAAATGTCAGCAATTACTTGTCATAGTCACTTTTCTTTCCACTTAGCAGCATCATTCTGATCCTTTGGCGAATTAGGTGGGGAAACATGATATACAATGTATGATAAATGTTAACTTAGCCAAAGGAAGAGTAAATTAGATCTTAGAAATGGATCCTGTCAGGTTGAATAGCGGACAGACAGCAGCTAGTGCTCTGTCTCACCTCTGGGGGGTACTCTTGCACCATGCTTTGGAGGGAGAAAACGGTCCTTGGAATACTGTAGAGAAAGGCTATGCCCACAATTAGACACCTTTGCTATGTGGCTTCTGGAGCAAGGGTTTGTTTCTTGTTTGACAGAACATTTCAAAGTCAGAAGCCATGTCATTCTAACCTCGGAGGAAGTGGAAACAGTCAGTACTCCAGAACCTTTTGGAGTGATATGAGACCCACATTCAACACATGCTGGTCTCCTGTACTTGGGTGACCTTGAAAATCATCTGAGACAAGTTGTCAGTTACTGGTCACTTTCTATTCATTCCACTTGAACTGTAAAATTGCTGGCTGTTCCCAGACAAACTGAATTCTCCATCTCTCAATCACCAGTGGTCACCCTCTCTCTACTCTCCATCCCCCATGTGCAGTCAATACATATATTACATGTAATGACCTGCTCTGGCAGAGGGGTACAGTGGGGGTGAAAGAGGGGAATAAATGGGGATGTCCTAGCAGCTGGACTGAATCCTGGCTAGACCCTGCCCTAGACCAGAGGGGGCTGACTGGGCTGAGAGCTGAGGATGGCCAAACCAGCATACCAGTAATTACCATGGTGCCACTATCACCTCAGTGTCATACTCTCCTTTGCGGAGTGAGATTGCCGCTGCAACAGTAACGATAGCCATCTCGTGCCGGAGGGGATCTGGTGCGGTGTGGGGAGCTCCTCACCTCCCTCGGTCTGGGAGATTGCTTCCCGTTACTGGTGCTCCCCTGTATTTCCGCTCCGCTGCAGCATGAATGGATATCAAGCGGAGCAGTCTGGCTTTAAGGGAGCAGGAGGCAGCAGTCATAAATATGAATTATCTTGACGAATTGTTTGCACTCCATATTTCTGTTGACATGGGGGCTGTGTAGGAATTTGTATGGGTGAGGTAGGACGGATGGTGGGGCGGAGGGCTATGTGTGTTATGCAGAGTAGGACACAGATGGGCAATGAGGCGGTGACAGTGACCTTTTTACCTGCTGCTCAGGTGTCAATGTGATTAAGGGTTGGATTTTCAGTCACACAGGCCATTGCTGGGGCATAAATTGGCTTACAGAAGCACTGGGCCTACACTAACACAAAGACCGGGTAGTCTACTCGCAGTATAATTGCTAGGTCGGGTAGTCTACTCGCAGTATAATTGCTAGGTCGGGTAGTCTACTCGCAGTATAATTGCTAGGTCGGGTAGTCTACTCGCAGTATAATTGCTAGGTCGGGTAGTCTACTCGCAGTATAATTGCTAGGTCGGGTAGTCTACTCGCAGTATAATTGCTAGGTCGGGTAGTCTACTCGCAGTATAATTGCTAGGTCGGGTAGTCTACTCGCAGTATAATTGCTAGGTCGGGTAGTCTACTCGCAGTATAATTGCTAGGTCGGGTAGTCTACTCGCAGTATAATTGCTAGGTCGGGTAGTCTACTCGCAGTATAATTGCTAGGTCGGGTAGTCTACTCGCAGTATAATTGCTAGGTCGGGTAGTCTACTATAATTGCAGTATAATATAATTGCTAGGTCGGGTAGTCTACTCGCAGTATAATTGCTAGGTCGGGTAGTCTACTCGCAGTATAATTGCTAGGCCGGGTAGTATACTCGCAGTATAATTGCTAGGTCGGGTAGTCTACTCGCAGTATAATTGCTAGGTCGGGTAGTCTACTCGCAGTATAATTGCTAGGTCGGGTAGTCTACTCGCAGTATAATTGCTAGGTCGGGTAGTCTACTCGCAGTATAATTGCTAGGTCGGGTAGTCTACTCGCATTATAATTGCTAGGTCGGGTAGTCTACTCGCAGTATAATTGCTAGGTCGGGTAGTCTACTCGCAGTATAATTGCTAGTATAATTGCTAGGTCGGGTAGTCTACTCGCAGTATAATTGCTAGGTCGGGTAGTCTACTCGCATTATAATTGCTAGGTCGGGTAGTCTACTCGCATTATAATTGCTAGGTCAGGTAGTCTACTCGCAGTATAATTGCTAGGTCGGGTAGTCTACTCGCAGTATAATTGCTAGGCTGGGTAGTCTACTCGCAGTATAATTGCTAGGCTGGGTAGTCTACTCGCAGTATAATTGCTAGGTCGGGTAGTCTACTCGCAGTATAATTGCTAGGCTGGGTAGTCTACTCGCATTATAATTGCTAGGTCATTTCCTGCTTGGCACCTGTGGCATCTGGCAGCTTACATTTTTCTCTTTATCTAAAGCAAACAGACGACATACAGTACAGAATAATACATCTGTTTCCTTAACTGTTTTACTGTTTCACTTGAGTTTTAATGTTCTTTATACAAATCAAAGTTTATTTGTCACGTGCGCCGACTACAACAGGTGTAGAACTTACAGTGAAACGCTTACAAGCCCTAACCAACAGTACAATTTTTAAGTAAAAAATCTGTTTTAGGTAAACAATAGATAAGTAAAGAAATACAAATTTGAAATAGTGAAAATAACAGTAGCGTGGATATATGCAGGGGGTACCAGTACAGAGCCAATGTGCGGGGGCACCGGTTAGTCGGGCTAATTGAGGTAATATGTACATGAATGTATAGTTAAAGTGACTATGCATAGATGATAAACAGAGAGTTGCAGCAGTGTAAAACAGGGGTTGGCGGTTGGGGGGGCACACAATGCAAATAGCCTGGGTAGCCATTTGATTACCTGCTCAGGAGTATTATGTCTTGGGGGTAACAGCTGTTGAGAAGCCTTTTGGTCCTAGGTTTGGCGCTCTGGGACCGCTTGCCATGCGGTAGCAGAGAGAACAGTCCATGACTGGGGTGGCTGGGGTCTTTGACTATTTTTAGGGCTTTTCTCTGACACCTCCTGGCATGGAGGTTCTGGATGGCAGGTAGCTTAGCCCCAGTGATGTACTGGGCCGTACGCACTACCCTCTGTAGTGCCTTGCGATCAGAGTCCGAGCAGTTGCCATACCAGGCAGTGATGCAACCAGTCAGGATGCTCTCGATGGTGCAGCTGTAGAACCTTTTGAGGATATCAAGACCCATGCCAAATATTTTTAGTCTCTTGAGGAGAAATAGGTTTTGTCGTGCCCTCTTCACGACTGGCTTGGTGTATTTGGACCATTCTAGTTTGTTGTTGATGTGGACACCAAGGAAGTTGAAGCTCTCAACCTGCTCCACTACAGCCCCGTCGATGAGAATGGTAGTGTGCTCGGTCCTCCTTTTCCTGTAAGTCCACAATCATCTCCTTTTGTCTTGATTATGTTGAGGGATAGGTTGTTATTCTGGCACCACCCAGCCAGGTCTCTGACCTCCCTATAGGCTGTCCCGTCATTGTCGATGATCAGGCCTACCACTGTTGTGTTGTCTGCAAACTTAATGATGGTGTTGGAGTTGTGCCTGGCCATGTAGTCGTGGGTGAACAGAGAGTACAGGAGGGGACTGAGCACGCACCCCTGAGAGGCCCCCATGTTGAGGATCAGCATGGCGTATGTGTTGTTACCTACGCTTACCAACTGGGGGTGGCCTGTCAGGAAGTCCAGGATCCAGATGAAGTGGAAGGTGTTTAGTCCAAGGATCCTTAGCTTAGTGATGAGCTTCGAGGGCACTATGGTGTTGAACTCTGAGCTGTAGACAATGAATAGCATTCTCACATAAGTATTCCTTTTGTCCAGGTGGGAAAGGGCAGTGTGGATCTGTTTGAGCGGTATGGAAATTGGAGTGGATCTAGGGTTTCTGGATAATGGTGTTAATGTGAGCCATTACCAGCCTTTCAAAGCACTTCATCGCTAAGGGCGTGAGTACTACAGGTCTGCAGCTAGCGAGAGAGTGAGAGTGTGAGAGAGATCTGTTATGGGTGTTGTAATGTCCTGTTTTCCTCCCCTAGGTGGCATGTCTGATCAGGGTGCCTACTGAGGTGGTAAAACAGAGGACGCAGGCCTCGCTGTCCTCCAACACCTACCAGGTGCTGCTGGCCACTCTCAGAGAGGAGGTAGGCTGACACCATGACCCATCAATGCTACAATATTTGTTTTTGCATTCTCTCCATATGTTTCATGCATGTGTGTGTATCCAGACTGTGTGTGGTGGGTGTTCCCTAACACCTATCTTATCCTTGTGCAGGGTGTCAGAGGCTTGTACAGGGGCTACAATAGTACGGTACTCAGAGAGGTAGGCCTGGTATCCCACACACACCTACCTTCTACACTGACTCTGCCAAAAGTACATCAAAGCTTTCTCATTGCATTAGCCTCTATCAAACATCATTGGCAGCTTCATGGACTTGGTAGTTTTTTGTCCCTCAAATGCTTGTGTGTGTGTGTGTCTGTGTGTGTGTGTGTGTGTGTGTGTGTGTGTGTGTGCAGCCTGTACCACGGTAACATGCCAGGCAGTGTACTTGTAGACTGAGACTATTCAGAATTGATTAATTCATGATAGCTGTGAAAGACGGTTGTATTTTCTCCCATTATCCCTCTGAAAGCCTTTTAAATTCCGCTGGGCAGAGAGGAGTGGATGGAATCACAACTATTGGGTTTTTCTCTGTTTCATTTTGCACAATTACTTAACCGAGACCGGTTCCCTCTAATGGAATATCTTGATTAATTAAAGTAATTAGAGATGTTATAAATGCAAAACAAAACAAGGAGTAAAAAAAGGAGGGATTGAACATTGAACCAGTCCTCGTGATGATGGCTCACCTTTGTAGTGGAGCGCCTACTCTGCTCCCACTCTTTGTTTCATTATCTGCTAGTTAATTGCACCTGCAGAGCAGGTCATGTGGGATGGATTCAGGAACGCTGCACCCCACAGGCTTTTGTCTTCTTTCTAATTTTCATTAGAATGAGAGAGAAACCACGAGAGGGGGGAAGAAAAATAGTATGTGAGGGTGACAGTTGTTCTCCCCTCTCTTTTTTGGGTACTGTCCCCTACCGCTGTGCTAGCCTGTACTTATTTTCTGCCTCACTAAACCAATGTTATTCACGCAAATTCCATCTGGACAGTGAGGAAAAAAAGGACAACAAGGCTCTGTGATTTCTCCAAGGGGCTGTGAATAAATGAATACATTTGGAGGCTGGCACCCGGCCTGTGTGCATACTAAGGGCCAGATGAAACGGCGGGGAGAGGGACAGAAGAGTGCGCAGGATCCTCCTCGTGATTGGCTTTGACGTGTGGCAGGATGGTAATTCATTTTCTCATCCAGCTATCCGCTATCTCATCCTGCTCGGCGACCCTGTCAAGATAACTTTGTTTATCCCGAGCAGTGCTCCCCCAGTACGGTCACCTAATTGAGGTCCTCTCCGTGATGTATATTCATTAAGGATCCTTCAGAAGTGATTTCTGATGGCAGAGATCTCTCAGGTGACTGCAGGAGGCCGGAGGGAGTGTAGCTGTGGCCAGGTCGAGGGGTATGAGCAGTAGGGAGGGGTGGAGGCCTAATTCACAGCTGACATGATAATGTTAGGTAGCACATCAATCTCTTAATGTATTTATATCTTCAGATCTATCATGTTTTCTAAATGTAATATTTTCCCTTTGTAAAGCTGAGGTAGGATTTAAGTTTCAGACAGTAGGAAATACCCAAGGCCAGGGGTCCTCAACTCTGACCCTACGAGCTCCGGAGCCTGTTGGTTTTCTTTTCTACCTGATAATTAATTGCACACACCTGGTGTCCCAGGTCTAAATCAGTCACTGATTTGGAACAATGAAAACATTTAGTGAAACTGGCATCGAGTTCCAAAGTTGAATTTGAGGGCCCTGTGCCTAAATGAGAAATGCATAAATGCAAGCAAAGTGATTTCGCTTTGTCTGTGCCAAAAGAAAGTACTTAAATCCAAATACAGGTTCTGGGGAATCATTTGTTTGGATTCCTATGCACTAGGCTGTTAGTTGCAATTGTTGTCTATTTCAATCATTGTAAATCACCACCATTAGTATTATGTAAATGCTCAACATTTAATTAAGGCCTTGCTTAGGTCTTTTGTTAATGTACTTTGGCATGTTCCCAGTTTGGGGGGTTTACGGTACGTTCTCTCGCCTCAACACCTGTTCAGAGTACTGTTCCTGTTCACCACTAGAGGGCAGAAGAAGATTATTCAGCTCAGAATCGTATTATTTATATTTAACCTTTATTTAACTAATTAAGAACAAATTATTATTTACAAGTATGGCCTTCAGGGGAACAGTGCCTTGTTCAGGGGCAGAATGACAGATGTTTACCTTGTCAGCTCATGGATTCGATCGAGCAACCTTTCGGTTACTGGCCCAACGCTCTAACCACTAGGCTACCTGGTGCCCCTAATACTATGTTCTGAGAACCCTTGCCTTCCTCTCCTCTCCAAACTGGTGTTATGACATTTATGAGCACCAATCACCCTGATGAAATTGATAGGCTTTTTTCTGCATGACCGTAGTGAACATGTTTGAGTGCCATTATACTCTGGCATAACATAAGAATTTATCTTGGAGTTGAGCTAGACTGCTTTAATTACTTTTTCATTAATGAGCTTCAATTATGTTATTTGCTCGTAATTTAGTCATTTGCTAGTGTGCATTGAGGAGGGCTGTGTAAGTGAAGCAGACTGTCATTGCTCTGACAAGGTGAAATGATGGAGCTGCATTATCCTCTCTAACCCTCAAGCACAGCTCAATACTCCTATTGCTCTCCCTTTCTCTCCCTCTGTCTTTGTGTGTCCCTCTGTGTCTCTCTCTTCCCCCTCTTTGTCTCCTTCTCTCTCACCCAACTGTGGGCTCTTGTCTCCCAGGGGGTTGCTATAGTAGAGAGAGAGTGACAGAGAGCGAGAAAGAGTGAGCAACCTGTCTTCCGTGCATCTGTCTGACAGGAACAAAAGTGTGATGATTTATGTGTCCCCGGTCCTCCTCCCAATAACACAGGGCTGGAACCGCCGTCTGGAGCACTGAACTGAAAGACAACCTGCAGTCTCTCTCTCTCTGTCTGTCTATCTGTCTCTCGCTAGCTCACTCTCTCTCTGCCTTAGCCAACAGGAGCTGGCATCCAGCTCAGGGAGAGCGACCAGTCTTACCAAACGCATTACTCCTCTATCCTGCTCTCCTGGGCTGAGATTCCAGAAGGAGTTGCTCTCCCTTGGGGCATATCTTTCTCTTAAAGCAGTCATATGTAACTATACATTGTCACCAAAGTAAATACACTTTAACTGCACAGGTAAAAGGGCAACTTTGACTATATAAATGAACTCCTCTGTTCTTCTTTCCCTCTCACTCAAGCCTTCTCTCTCCTTTTCTCCCTCAAACACTGTTGACATGAGGGCCTTTGGCCCCTGTGGCTCAGGTCTAACCCCAGTTGTTTTAATTGTTCTATCATTTACCTTCCTTCTCTGTCTCAGTCACAGTGGAAAATGTGTGTGTTCATTGAGTATATATGACATTATGAACATCTGCTTTTTCCATGACAGACTGACCAGGTGAATCAGGTGAAAGCTATGATCCCTTATTGATCTCACTTGTTAAATCCACTTCAAGCAGTGTAGATGAAGGGGAGGAGACAGGTTAAACAATTGTTAAGCCTTGAGACAGGCATTGTATATGTGTGCAATGGTTAGGGCCAGTGTGCGCTGTTCTGTGAAGGGAGTATTATACAGCGTTGTACGAGATCTTCAGTTTCTTGACAATTTCTCGCATGGAATAGCCTTCATTTCTCCAAACAATAATAGAGTTATTTGTTTCTGGACATTTTGAGCCTGTAATTAAACCCACAAATGCTGATGCTCCAGATACTCAACTAGTCTAAAGAAGAACAGTTTTATTGCTTCTTTAATCAGAACAACAGTTTTCAGCTGTGCTAACATAATTGCAAAATTGTTTTATAATGATCAATTACAGTTTTAAAATGATAAACTTGGATTAGCTAACACGGGAGTGATGGTGCTGATAATGGGCCTCTGTACGCCAATGTAGATATAACATAAAAATCAGCCGTTTCCAGCTACAGTAGTCATTTACAACATTAACAATGTCTACACTGTATTTCTGATCAATTTGATGTTATATTAATGGACAAAAAAAGTGCTTTTCTTTCAAAAACAAGGACATTTCTAAGTGACCCCAAACTTTTGAACGGTAGTGTATACAAAGACATTTCTTTAGAAAACAGGTCAAAGGAATCTAAATGCACCTAGTTTGCAGTCTTTCCAGTTTCAGTTTGAAGTGATTGTGTTAGCTATGTTGTTGGCTAGCTCCTCTGAACAGTGTCCTGGCTAGAGAGCCAATGTTCTATGCCAGGCGAAATCTCGCATCATTAGCTCATTGTTATAGATGTATCCAAATAAATATCACTAGAAAACAGCTTAAACATATGCAAATGCAACCACTGTGCTGTTATTCTGACTGTTTGACTTTAAGTTAGCCGTTATTGGCTAACTAGCAAGCTAGGGATAAGAACATTGCCAGCCAGCATGGCAACGGAACATTTAGAACGTACGCCTGGATCTAGAACAAAGATATAGAACAAAAATCCTTAATGACTGGGTCGCGTCTCTGGCAACCGAACAGATAGAATGAATGACCTGCCGGCTTGTGTAGCAAGTAGCAACCCTGGATTTGTGCCTGGACTATATCTCATGGAAGAATTAAATAGTAGGAATACATTCACCCAAAATCATTATTTGAATATGTTGGTGACCCTTTGTATAAAAGTGAAAATACCCTCGAAGACGGTGTTTGGAGGATATATTGGCACAGCCTTTTCTCGGGTATAACAACACCCGTGCCAATATATCCTCCAAACACCGGCTTCTCTGACATTCTCATTTAAACACCCTCATCTGACTCGCTGGCACAGATGGAGAAAGGGAAAGACAATATGGAAGATTTACTCTGCACGTGTGAGGGAATGTAGGCTTCCTCCCTCCCTCTAATGTGGACACATTGGCACAGTCTGTTGTTTAATAATACTGGGTTGGACAATATATCTAGTCCAGGGTTCCCCTCACTAACATCAATATCTACAGTCCAAAATACTCCTCAAACAACAACCCCCCCCCCAAAAGGGAGATGAGACTGGTACACATGTCAGTGTGAGTAAATGTAACTGGGTGTTGTTTTGAAGATGGAATCCTATTGATTCACATCTGCTTGTGCATTGCTCTGTTTACATAATGGGATCAATGAGTAGCAGGGAGGCCTGGCAGATATAATGGGCCCTGTTGACCTTTGTGTGTTTGGCCTGACCTGTCCTTGTGTGTAGAGGTCTGTGTTGTGTATGTGTGGGGGACAGAGAGAGAGGGAGGAAGAATATAAAAAGGTGTGTGTGGGGGGTGAGGTATCTGGTGTCAGCACATAGTTGGAGCTGGTATTGGCTGTGTAGACAGGCTGAGGGAGAGGAGACACAGCTGTTGCATGCTGTTCCTACCAGGCAGGGAGGAACCAACCTTCACAGTACAGCCTCCTTGTTTCCTCTAGAACCCCTATCCTATAGCACGAAGTAGGCCAATAGAATGAGATCAGAGACATCATTAAAAGGCATCATTGAATAAAACATTGAATGGAATTCCAAAGTTAAAATGATGGAATTTGCAAACTGTGTCCCTCACTGACTGACTCATATTCTGAACTCAGCTATGAGTGACTCAACTATTATTACACGTCATTGGTTTAGCTTGTTGTAGTAGCCTACACATAGGCTATGGGCAAGGCCATCCCAAACTCATTTAACAGTCTCAAGTTTGTGCTGAAGTGTTTGATGGTTTTCTGTGTCATGAACAGGAAGTCCCCCACACACATCATGATACAGACACATGCCCCGCCGTTCAGTCTACAGGACATTGTAGAGACTAACGTACTGTGTCTGTCTCTGTCAGAACCCTCACATTGGACTTCACTGGCCTTGTTTTGCCTTGGTTGGAGATTGAAGTTATATATATATATGTTTATGCTGGCTCTCCCCTCTTTTTGTCAGTTAGCTTTCTCTGGTTGATGTGTTTGTCAGGACTATGAACGAGGGTCTCTCCCTCACACACACACACACACACGTATGTACACACTCCCCTCATACACACTCCCAGTGGGATGCAGTTTGGCAGCTGCTCCTCGACAGCTCCTGGTGTATATCTGAGAACAAGCCTGGTGGCCTCCGCTAGAACAACAAGCAGAGGTACTGATGACTAATGGACTTGGATGAGGAGGTGGACTCTAGATGAGTACACAGGCAGGATGGAGACTGACAGACACCCCACTTACAGGTCCCAGGGTTTTATCCTTGGCTGGGGGACAGGACACGGCTGTGTTCAGCTGGATGAGGAGAGGAGCATGATGATCCATAGGAGGTTGAGCTACTGGAACCATGCATCCTACACAGTATCTCATGGTGTTGTATGTTTCTGTATGCTGCCAAGAATTCCTCAGTACAACCACAGTGCTCAGGGAAGTGATTCATTTTGCAGTCCCGGGCTGGTTCAAACTAAAACCAATGATTGCAAAGCTAAACAAACCATACAATTCTATGCTCAAGGACTAATTTTAACTAATTCTAGTGAACAGTTTGCAAAACACATTCCTTGAACAATGTAGCAGAGTTTGGTAACAGAATGATCTGCAATGATCTTGAAGAAAATGTGTACAAAAAGAGTTGTGTGGTTTGTTTAACTTTGCCATCATTGGTATTTGTTTGGCATACATTATTAAGTGAAGAATCTCGGCATCACTCTGTTACCGTGGAATTGCCCCTATACTAGTATTTATTTATTATTATTTATTATTTTACACCATGTTTTCTCCCCAATTTCATGGTATTCAATTGGTAGTTAGTCTTGTCTCATCGCTGCAACTCGGGAGAGGCAAAGGTCGAGAGCCGTGCGTCCTCCGAAACACAACCCAGCCAGTCCGCACTGCTTCTTGACACAATGCCCACTTAAACCGGAAGCCAACTGCACCAACGTGTCAGAGGAAACACCATACACCTGGCGACCGTGTCAGCGTGCACTACGCTTGGCCCACCACCGGAGTCACTAGTGCGCGATGGAACAAGGACATCCCTGCCTGCCAGACCCTCCGATAACCCGGACGACGCTGGGCCAATTGTGCGCCTTCCCATGGGTCTTCCGGTTGCGGCCGGTTGCGACAGAACCTGGAGTTGAACCCAGAATCTCTAGTGGCACAGCTAGCCAGTGTCTTAGACCACTGCTTTAAACCACTGCCTTAGACCACTGCCTTAGAACACTGCCTTAGACCACTGCCATAGACCACTGCCTTAGACCACTGCCTTAGATCACTGCCTTAGACCACTGCCATAGACCACTGCCATAGACCACTGCCATGGACCACTGCCATAGACCACTGCCATGGACCACTGTCTTAGACCACTGTCTTAGACCACTGCCATAGACCACTGCCATAGACCACTGCCATGGACCACTGCCATAGACCACTGCCATGGACCACTGCCTTAGATCACTGTCTTAGACCACTGCCATAGACCACTGCAATGGACCACTGTCTTAGACCACTGCCATAGACCACTGCCTTAGACCACTGCCATGGACCGCTGCCATGGACCACTGCCATAGACCACTGCCATAGACCACTGCCATGGACCACTGCCATAGACCACTGCCTTAGACCATTGCCTTAGACCACTGCCATAGACCACTGCCATAGACCACTGCCATAGACCACTGCCATGGACCACTGCCATAGACCACTGCCATGGACCACTGCCTTAGACCACTGCCATAGACCACTGCCATAGACCACTGCCATGGACCACTGCCATAGACCACTGCCATGGACCACTGCCTTAGACCACTGCCATAGACCACTGCCATGGACCACTGCCATAGACCACTGCCATGGACCACTGCCATGGACCACTGTCTTAGACCACTGCCATAGACCACTGCCTTAGACCACTGCCTTAGACCACTGCCATGAACCACTGCCATAGACCACTGCCATGGACCACTGCCATGGACCACTGCCATAGACCACTGTCTTAGACCACTGCCTTAGACCACTGCCATAGACCACTGCCATGGACCACTGCCTTAGACCACTGTCTTAGACCACGGACATAGACCACTACCATGGACCACTGCCATGGACCACTGTCTTAGACCACTGTCATAGACCACTGTCATAGACCACTGTATTAGACCACTGACATGGACCACTGTCTTAGACCACTGCCATAGACCACTGCCTTAGACCACTGCCATGGACCACTGCCATAGACCACTGCCATGGACCACTGCCATAGACCACTGCCATAGACCACTGCCATGGACCACTGCCATAGACCACTGTCTTAGACCACTGCCTTAGACCACTGCCATAGACCACTGCCATAGACCACTGCCATGGACCACTGCCATGGACCACTGCCTTAGACCACTGCCATGGACCACTGCCATGGACCACTGCCATGGACCACTGCCATGGACCACTGTCTTAGACCACTGTCATAGACCACTGCCATAGACCACTGCCATGGACCACTGTCTTAGACCACTGCCATAGACCACTGCCTTAGACCACTGCCATGGACCACTGCCATAGACCACTGCCATGGACCACTGCCATGGACCACTGCCATAGACCACTGCCATAGACCACTGCCATAGACCACTGTCTTAGACCACTGTCTTAGACCACTGCCTTAGACCACTGCCTTAGACCACTGCCATAGACCACTGCCATAGACCACTGCCATAGACCACTGTCTTAGACCACTGCCTTAGACCACTGCCATAGACCACTGCCATGGACCACTGTCTTAGACCACTGCCTTAGACCACTGCCATGGACCACTGCCATGGACCACTGCCATGGACCACTGTCTTAGACCACTGTCATAGACCACTGCCATAGACCACTGCCATGGACCACTGCCATGGACCACTGCCATGGACCACTGCCTTAGACCACTGTCTTAGACCACTGCCATAGACCACTGCCATGGACCACTGTCTTAGACCACTGCCATAGACCACTGCCTTAGACCACTGCCATGGACCACTGCCATGGACCACTGCCATAGACCACTGCCATGGACCACTGCCATGGACCACTGCCATAGACCACTGCCATGGACCACTGCCATAGACCACTGTCTTAGACCACTGCCTTAGACCACTGCCATAGACCACTGCCATAGACCACTGCCATGGACCACTGCCATGGACCACTGCCATGGACCACTGCCATGGACCACTGCCTTAGACCACTGCCATGGACCACTGCCATGGACCACTGCCATGGACCACTGCCATGGACCACTGTCTTAGACCACTGTCATAGACCACTGCCATAGACCACTGCCATGGACCACTGTCTTAGACCACTGCCATAGACCACTGCCTTAGACCACTGCCATGGACCACTGCCATAGACCACTGCCATGGACCACTGCCATGGACCACTGCCATAGACCACTGCCATAGACCACTGCCATAGACCACTGTCTTAGACCACTGTCTTAGACCACTGCCTTAGACCACTGCCTTAGACCACTGCCATAGACCACTGCCATAGACCACTGCCATGGACCACTGTCTTAGACCACTGCCTTAGACCACTGCCATAGACCACTGCCATGGACCACTGTCTTAGACCACTGCCTTAGACCACTGCCATGGACCACTGCCATGGACCACTGCCATGGACCACTGTCTTAGACCACTGTCATAGACCACTGCCATAGACCACTGCCATGGACCACTGCCATGGACCACTGCCTTAGACCACTGTCTTAGACCACTGCCATAGACCACTGCCATGGACCACTGTCTTAGACCACTGCCATAGACCACTGCCTTAGACCACTGCCATGGACCACTGCCATGGACCACTGCCATGGACCACTGCCATAGACCACTGCCATGGACCACTGCCATAGACCACTGCCATGGACCACTGTCTTAGACCACTGTCTTAGACCACTGTCTTAGACCACTGCCATAGACCACTGCCATAGACCACTGCCATAGACCACTGCCATGGACCACTGCCATGAACCACTGCCATAGACCACTGCCATGGACCACTGCCATGGACCACTGCCATAGACCACTGTCTTAGACCACTGCCTTAGACCACTGCCATAGACCACTGCCATGGACCACTGCCTTAGACCACTGTCTTAGACCACGGCCATAGACCACTGCCATGGACCACTGCCATGGACCACTGCCATGGACCACTGTCTTGGACCACTGTCTTAGACCACTGTCATAGACCACTGTCATAGACCACTGTATTAGACCACTGACATGGACCACTGTCTTAGACCACTGCCATAGACCACTGCCTTAGACCACTGCCATGGACCACTGCCATGGACCACTGCCATGGACCACTGCCATAGACCACTGCCATGGACCACTGCCATAGACCACTGCCATGGACCACTGCCTTAGACCACTGCCATGGACCACTGCCATGGACCACTGCCATGGACCACTGCCATGGACCACTGTCTTAGACCACTGTCATAGACCACTGCCATAGACCACTGCCATGGACCACTGTCTTAGACCACTGCCATAGACCACTGCCTTAGACCACTGCCATGGACCACTGCCATAGACCACTGCCATGGACCACTGCCATAGACCACTGCCATAGACCACTGCCATGGACCACTGCCATAGACCACTGTCTTAGACCACTGCCTTAGACCACTGCCATAGACCACTGCCATAGACCACTGCCATGGACCACTGCCATAGACCACTGCCATGGACCACTGCCTTAGACCACTGCCATGGACCACTGCCATGGACCACTGCCATGGACAACTGTCTTAGACCACTGTCATAGACCACTGCCATAGACCACTGCCATGGACCACTGTCTTAGACCACTGCCATAGACCACTGCCTTAGACCACTGCCATGGACCACTGCCATGGACCACTGCCATAGACCACTGCCATAGACCACTGCCATAGACCACTGTCTTAGACCACTGTCTTAGACCACTGCCTTAGACCACTGCCTTAGACCACTGCCATAGACCACTGCCATAGACCACTGCCTTAGACCACTGCCTTAGACCACTGCCATAGACCACTGCCATAGACCACTGCCATGGACCACTGCCATAGACCACTGCCATGGACCACTGCCTTAGACCACTGCCTTAGACCACTGCCTTAGACCACTGCCATGGACCACTGCCATAGACCACTGCCATGGACCACTGCCATGGACCACTGTCTTAGACCACTGTCTTAGACCACTGTCTTAGACCACTGCCATAGACCACTGCCATGGACCACTGCCTTAGACCACTGTCTTAGACCACGGCCATAGACCACTGCCATGGACCACTGCCATGGACCACTGCCATGAACCACTGCCATAGACCACTGCCATGGACCACTGCCATAGACCACTGTCTTAGACCACTGCCTTAGACCACTGCCATAGACCACTGCCTTAGACCACTGCCATAGACCACTGCCATAGACCACTGCCTTAGACCACTGCCTTAGACCACTGCCATAGACCACTGCCATAGACCACTGCCATGGACCACTGCCATAGACCACTGCCATGGACCACTGCCTTAGACCACTGCCATGGACCACTGCCATGAACCACTGCCATAGACCACTGCCATGGACCACTGCCATGGACCACTGCCATAGACCACTGCCATAGACCACTGCCTTAGACCACTGCCATAGACCACTGCCATGGACCACTGCCTTAGACCACTGTCTTAGACCACGGCCATAGACCACTGCCATGGACCACTGCCATGGACCACTGCCATGGACCACTGCCATAGACCACTGCCATGGACCACTGCCATAGACCACTGCCATAGACCACTGCCATGGACCACTGCCATAGACCACTGTCTTAGACCACTGCCTTAGACCACTGCCATAGACCACTGCCATAGACCACTGCCATGGACCCCTGCCATAGACCACTGCCATGGACCACTGCCTTAGACCACTGCCATGGACCACTGCCTTAGACCACTGCCATGGACCACTGCCATGGACCACTGCCATGGACCACTGTCTTAGACCACTGTCATAGACCACTGCCATAGACCACTGCCATGGACCACTGCCATGGACCACTGCCATGGACCACTGCCATGGACCACTGTCTTAGACCACTGTCATAGACCACTGCCATAGACCACTGCCATGGACCACTGTCTTAGACCACTGCCATAGACCACTGCCTTAGACCACTGCCATGGACCACTGCCATGGACCACTGCCATAGACCACTGCCATAGACCACTGCCATAGACCACTGCCATAGACCACTGTCTTAGACCACTGCCTTAGACCACTGCCATAGACCACTGCCATAGACCACTGCCATGGACCACTGCCTTAGACCACTGCCATAGACCACTGCCATGGACCACTGCCATGGACCACTGTCTTAGACCACTGCCTTAGACCACTGCCATAGACCACTGCCATGGACCACTGCCATGGACCACTGTCTTAGACCACTGTCATAGACCACTGCCATAGACCACTGCCATGGACCACTGCCATGGACCACTGCCTTAGACCACTGCCATGGACCACTGCCATGGACCACTGCCATGGACCACTGTCTTAGACCACTGTCATAGACCACTGCCATAGACCACTGCCATGGACCACTGTCTTAGACCACTGCCATAGACCACTGCCTTAGACCACTGCCATGGACCACTGCCATAGACCACTGCCATGGACCACTGCCATGGACCACTGCCATAGACCACTGCCATAGACCACTGCCATAGACCACTGTCTTAGACCACTGTCTTAGACCACTGCCTTAGACCACTGCCTTAGACCACTGCCATAGACCACTGCCATAGACCACTGCCATGGACCACTGTCTTAGACCACTGCCTTAGACCACTGCCATAGACCACTGCCATGGACCACTGTCTTAGACCACTGCCTTAGACCACTGCCATGGACCACTGCCATGGACCACTGCCATGGACCACTGTCTTAGACCACTGTCATAGACCACTGCCATAGACCACTGCCATGGACCACTGCCATGGACCACTGCCATGGACCACTGTCTTAGACCACTGCCATAGACCACTGCCATGGACCACTGTCTTAGACCACTGCCATAGACCACTGCCTTAGACCACTGCCATGGACCACTGCCATAGACCACTGCCATAGACCACTGCCATGGACCACTGCCATAGACCACTGCCTTAGACCACTGCCTTAGACCACTGCCATAGACCACTGCCATAGACCACTGCCATGGACCACTGCCATGGACCACTGTCTTAGACCACTGTCTTAGACCACTGTCTTAGACCACTGCCATAGACCACTGCCATAGACCACTGCCATAGACCACTGCCATGGACCACTGCCATGAACCACTGCCATAGACCACTGCCATGGACCACTGCCATGGACCACTGCCATAGACCACTGTCTTAGACCACTGCCATGGACCACTGCCATGGACCACTGCCATGAACCACGGCCATAGACCACTGCCATGGACCACTGCCATGGACCACTGCCATGGACCACTGTCTTGGACCACTGTCTTAGACCACTGTCATAGACCACTGTCATAGACCACTGTATTAGACCACTGACATGGACCACTGTCTTAGACCACTGCCATAGACCACTGCCTTAGACCACTGCCATGGACCACTGCCATGGACCACTGCCATAGACCACTGCCATAGACCACTGCCATGGACCACTGCCATGGACCACTGCCTTAGACCACTGCCATGGACCACTGCCTTAGACCACTGCCATGGAACACTGCCATGGACCACTGCCATGGACCACTGTCTTAGACCACTGTCATAGACCACTGCCATAGACCACTGCTATGGACCACTGTCTTAGACCACTGCCATAGACCACTGCCATAGACCACTGCCTTAGACCACTGCCATGGACCACTGCCATAGACCACTGCCATGGACCACTGCCATAGACCACTGCCATAGACCACTGCCATGGACCACTGCCATAGACCACTGTCTTAGACCACTGCCTTAGACCACTGCCATGGACCACTGCCATGGACCACTGCCATAGACCACTGCCATGGACCACTGCCTTAGACCACTGCCATGGACCACTGCCATGGACCACTGCCATGGACCACTGCCATGGACCACTGCCATGGACCACTGTCTTAGACCACTGCCATAGACCACTGCCATAGACCACTGCCATGGACCACTGTCTTAGACCACTGCCATAGACCACTGCCTTAGACCACTGCCATGGACCACTGCCATGGACCACTGCCATGGACCACTGCCATAGACCACTGCCATAGACCACTGCCGTAGACCACTGTCTTAGACCACTGTCTTAGACCACTGTCTTAGACCACTGCCTTAGACCACTGCCATAGACCACTGCCATAGACCACTGCCTTAGACCACTGCCTTAGACCACTGCCATAGACCACTGCCATAGACCACTGCCATGGACCACTGCCATAGACCACTGCCATGGACCACTGCCATGGACCACTGTCTTAGACCACTGTCTTAGACCACTGTCTTAGACCACTGCCATAGACCACTGCCATGAACCACTGTCTTAGACCACTGCCATAGACCACTGCCTTAGACCACTGCCATGGACCACTGCCATGAACCACTGCCATAGACCACTGCCATGGACCACTGCCATGGACCACTGCCATAGACCACTGTCTTAGACCACTGCCTTAGACCACTGCCATAGACCACTGCCATGGACCACTGCCTTAGACCACTGTCTTAGACCACGGCCATAGACCACTGCCATGGACCACTGCCATGGACCACTGCCATGTACCACTGTCTTAGACCACTGTCATAGACCACTGTCATAGACCACTGTCATAGACCACTGTATTAGACCACTGTCTTAGACCACTGCCATAGACCACTGCCTTAGACCACTGCCATGGACCACTGCCATAGACCACTGCCATGGACCACTGCCATAGACCACTGCCATAGACCACTGCCATGGACCACTGCCATAGACCACTGTCTTAGACCACTGCCTTAGACCACTGCCATAGACCACTGCCATAGACCACTGCCATGGACCACTGCCATAGACCACTGCCATAGACCACTGCCATGGACCACTGCCATAGACCACTGTCTTAGACCACTGCCTTAGACCACTGCCATAGACCACTGCCATAGACCACTGCCATGGACCCCTGCCATAGACCACTGCCATGGACCACTGCCTTAGACCACTGTCATAGACCACTGTCATAGACCACTGTCATAGACCACTGTATTAGACCACTGTCTTAGACCACTGCCATAGACCACTGCCTTAGACCACTGCCATGTACCACTGTCTTAGACCACTGTCATAGACCACTGTCATAGACCACTGTCATAGACCACTGTATTAGACCACTGTCTTAGACCACTGCCATAGACCACTGCCATGGACCACTGCCATAGACCACTGCCATGGACCACTGCCATAGACCACTGCCATAGACCACTGCCATGGACCACTGCCTTAGACCACTGCCTTAGACCACTGCCTTAGACCACTGCCATAGACCACTGCCATAGACCACTGCCATGGACCCCTGCCATAGACCACTGCCATGGACCACTGCCTTAGACCACTGCCATGGACCACTGCCTTAGACCACTGCCATGGACCACTGCCATGGACCACTGCCATGGACCACTGCCATGGACCACTGTCTTAGACCACTGTCATAGACCACTGCCATAGACCACTGCCATGGACCACTGCCATGGACCACTGCCATGGACCACTGCCATGGACCACTGTCTTAGACCACTGTCATAGACCACTGCCATAGACCACTGCCATGGACCACTGCCTTAGACCACTGCCATAGACCACTGCCTTAGACCACTGCCATGGACCACTGCCATGGACCACTGCCATAGACCACTGCCATAGACCACTGCCATAGACCACTGCCATAGACCACTGTCTTAGACCACTGCCTTAGACCACTGCCATAGACCACTGCCATAGACCACTGCCATGGACCACTGCCTTAGACCACTGCCATAGACCACTGCCATGGACCACTGCCATGGACCACTGCCATGGACCACTGTCTTAGACCACTGCCTTAGACCACTGCCATAGACCACTGCCATGGACCACTGCCATGGACCACTGTCTTAGACCACTGTCATAGACCACTGCCATAGACCACTGCCATGGACCACTGTCTTAGACCACTGCCATAGACCACTGCCATGGACCACTGCCATAGACCACTGCCATGGACCACTGCCATGGACCACTGCCATAGACCACTGCCATAGACCACTGCCATAGACCACTGTCCTAGACCACTGTCTTAGACCACTGCCTTAGACCACTGCCTTAGACCACTGCCATAGACCACTGCCATGGACCACTGCCATGGACCACTGTCTTAGACCACTGCCTTAGACCACTGCCATAGACCACTGCCATAGACCACTGCCATAGACCACTGCCATGGACCACTGCCATGGACCACTGCCATGGACCACTGCCTTAGACCACTGCCATAGACCACTGCCATAGACCACTGCCATGGACCACTGCCATGGACCACTGCCTTAGACCACTGTCTTAGACCACTGCCATGGACCACTGTCTTAGACCACTGCCATAAACCACTGCCATAGACCACTGTCTTAGACCACTGCCATAGACCACTGTCTTAGACCACTGCCATAGACCACTGCCATGGACCACTCCGCCACGCAGGAGCCCCGCCCTATGCTAGTATGTTTTACTACCCACTCTGATTGTTATTAAACACAAACCAAAGTGACCAGAACACAATGAAGTGATTACAGCTTTTCATCCGTTTCTGATTATTTCCCAGGCCTCTGACCTATCAGAGAAGCAGCAAGGACACCTGAGCCTGATGTCAGTGTGCAGCAGATCCAGGCCAGGTCTGTAGCAGACACACGTGTACACAGGAAGTATGGATTCACAACCAATAACACTCTGACAGGGTTATTACAGCTGTATATCTATTATCCAGGGCTAGGAGATTGTTACGTTTGACAGCGTCGTGTTGTTGTTTTTACTGGTTTCCCTTAGCATCAACTGTACTGTGAGCAGAGTTTTGGTGTCATGGTCAGTGGTGTGGTTGTGACCAACATGGCTGCCGTTAGCGATCGGTAATGAGTGTATATGTCTCCAGGTCTGGGGGCTATGCTTTCTTCCCACAATTTTCTGCATGTTTGCCTCAATCCGAGCAGAAAATGATCCGGGCCTCACATGTGTTTCCAATAAGGACTGCATGCCTGGCGAGGAATTTAGAATCACAGAGTGGGGAGGGGGGGTCAAGAGAAGGGGAGAGACTGGACTGGGTCAAGAAAAGGAGAGAGGAGAAGAGACTGGAGGGGGGTCAAGAGAAGGAGAGAGGGGGAGACTGGAGGGGGTCAGGAGGAGAGAGGGGGAGAGACTGGAGCGGGGGGTCAAGAGAAGGAGAGAGGGGGAGACTGGAGGGGGGTTAGGAGAGGGAGAGACTGGAGGGGGTCAAGATAAGAATCGAGGGGGAGAGACTGGAGGTGGGTCAAAAGGAGAGACCGGAGGGGGTCAAGAGAAGGGGAGAGACTGGAGGGGGTCGAGAGACTGGAGGGGGTCAAGAGAAGGGGAGAGACTGGAAGGGGTCAAGAGAAGGGGAGAGACTGGAGGGGGTCAAGAGAAGGGGAGAGACTGGAGGGGGGTCAAGAGAAGGAGAGAGGGAGAGGGGGAAATACTGGAGGGGGTCAAGACAAGGAGAGAGGGGGAGAAACAGGGGGGTCAATAGAAGGAGAGAGGGCGGAGAGACTGGAGGGGGGGTAAAGAGAAAGAGAGGGGGGGTAAAGACTGGAGGTGGGTCAAAAGAAGGAGAGAGGGTGGAGGGGGGTCAAGAGAAGGAGAGAGGGGGGGAAAGACTGGAGGGGGTCAAGAGAAGGAGAGAGGAGTCAAGAGAGGGGGAGAGACTGGAGGCGGTCAAGAGAAGGAAGGAGAGGGAGAGTCTGGAGGGAGGTAAAGAGAAGGGGAGACACTGGAGGGGGTCAAGAAAAGGAGAGTGGGGGAAAGACTGGAGGGAGGTGAAGAGAAGGAGAGTGGGGAGTCAGGAGGGTGAGAGACTGGAGGGGTTCAAGAGAAGGAGAGAGGGGAGTCAAGAGAGGGGGAGAGACTGGAAGGGGTCAAGAGAAGGAAGGAGAGGGAGAGTCTGGAGGGAGGTGAAGAGAAGGAGAGTGGGGAGTCAGGAGGGGGAGAGACTGGAGGGGGTGAAGAGAAGGAGAGTGGGGAGTCAGGAGGGGGAGAGACTGGAGGGCTCAAAAGAAAAGAGGGGGAGAGACTCGAGGGGGTCAAAAGCAGGGGAGGGGGAGAGACTGGAGTGGAGGTCAAGGAAAGGATAGAAGGGGAGACTGGAGGGGGTCAAGAGCAGGAGAGAGGGGGAGAGACTGGAGGGGGTCAAAAGAAAAGCGGGGGGGAGACTGGAGGGGGTCAAGAGAAGGAGAGCGGGGGAGAGACTGGAGGGGGTCAGGAGAAGGAGAGACTGGAGAGGGGTCAATAGAAGAGAGGGGGATAGAGACTGAATGGGGGTCAAGAGAAGGAGAGAGGGGGGAGAGACTGGAGGGGGGTCAAAAGCAGGGGGGGAGAGACTGGAGGTGGATCAAGAGAAGGAGAGTTGGGGGAGAGGCTGGAGGGGTTGAGAGGGATGGTCATGAGAGATTGGGGGGATTGAGAGGGGGAGAGTGTAGGAGAGATTGGGGTGAGGGGGGTCAAGAAAGAAAGAAAGCAATAGAAACAATACAGACATAGAGGCTAAAGAACTGAATAATCCATGTCCACAATGTCAGTGCTGTTTCACCTGAGAATGGGGGATGGAAGAGCGAGGTGGAAGATAAATCTCTGTATCACTGTAGAAATGTTGGGAGGGAGCACCCTGTAATTAGAGGTTAACCTCACACTCGTTTATCAACGCAACCACTATTTCATGAGGGGAAACCGCTTCGCTGGATTCCTCTCCTCTATCTCCACCCGGCTTGCTCTCACCCCTTTCATCACATGGCCATCTCATTCAATTTCAGCCAATTCAGGTGTTGAATTGAAAGTCATGTTAATTAACAGTGTGTTCTAACCTGGTCACTTTTAAATGGTGATGTCCTCTGTGGATTTGAAAATGAATAACCAAATCTAGAATATTTGTAGAAATTATTTTCTGTAAGTAAGCTCCTGTATTTCTGAAGCATGGATGTGGAGCATAGTTGTTCCCTGGAGGCTATAGTGCTGGGACGTTGGCCAGATGATGGCATCTGCTGCAGGCTGAGAGCCCTGGCCCTGTAGGACCCCAGCAGCCTGGCCCTGTAGGACCCCAGCAGCCTGACCCTGTAGGACCCCAGCAGCCTGGCCCTGTAGGACCCCAGCAGCCTGGCCCTGTAGGACCCCAGCAGCCTGGCCCTGTAGGACCCCAGCAGCCTGGCCCTGTAGGACCCCAGCAGCCTGGCCCTGTAGGACACCAGCAGCCTGGCCCTGTAGGACACCAGCAGCCTGGCCCTGTAGGACCCCAGCAGCCTGGCCCTGTAGGACCCCAGCAGCCTGGCCCTGTAGGACCCCAGCAGCCTGGCCCTGTAGGACACCAGCAGCCTGGCCCCGTAGGTCCCCAGCAGCCTGGCCCCGTAGGACCCCAGCAGCCTGGCCCCGTAGGTCCCCAGTAGCCTGGCCCCGTAGGACACCAGCAGCCTGGCCCTGTAGGACACCAGCAGCCTGGCCCCGTAGGACCCCAGCAGCCTGGCCCCGTAGGACCCCAGCAGCCTGGCCCCGTAGGACCCCAGCAGCCTGGCCCCGTAGGACACCAGCAGCCTGGCCCCGTAGGACACCAGCAGCCTGGCCCTGTAGGACACCGGCAGCCTGGCCCCGTAGGACACCGGCAGCCTGGCCCCGTAGGACACCGGCAGCCTGGCCCCGTAGGACACCGGCAGCCTGGCGCTGTAGGACCCCAGCAGCCTGGCCCTGTAGGACCCCAGCAGCCTGGCCCTGTAGGACCCCAGCAGCCTGGCCCTGTAGGACACCAGCAGCCTGGCCCTGTAGGACCCCAGCAGCCTGGCCCTGTAGGACCCCAACAGCCTGGCCCTGTAGAACACCAGCAGCCTGGCCCTGTAGGACACCAGCAGCCTGGCCCTGTAGGTCCCCAGCAGCCTGGCCCTGTAGGACACCAGCAGCCTGGCCCTGGCCTGGGAGAGCAGAGCTCTGCTGACACGTCTGTTTAGTTTAGCTCAGCTAACAGCTCCGCTAACAACTAAACCCCCACTGGAAACATCTAGACCAGCCCAGAGAGATCAGGGGTCAGATGATGATGTCACTGCATCATGTCGAATAGAGAAGAAAAAACATTGACTATGTAATTAACAGCCATTCTCACCCCACACCAACTCACTGGCTGTGGAACAGGTGACCGGCTGAGGGGTGTCTCCATCTGCTTCCCTGGAGCAGTCATGTACTATGATGTTGTAGCTAGGCTAATTGAGTATCTTCATGACTGAAAGGTAAATGATTGCTTTATCTATCCAGTCAGTGACTGCGTAATGTGGTTTGTTTCTGAGGAGTTCTGTACAGTCTTGTTGAGGAGTGATCAGGTCCATACATGGGAGTGTTGGCTTCTCTCCTCCAGCAGTGTGTTTGACCCAGTCGGTGTGTTCGTACTGTCACTGCCAATCAGACCCCAGCTCTGCTATTCCCATCTGTGCTGAGTTTATCTGAATCCCAGCTGATAAAATGTGTGCGTGTTCAAGAGAGAGACTCCCTGAGTCTGTGTCTCGTGGCTCTGGGCTTGGTTCCCACAGTGCACAATGATGTATCTTTGGGGGGTGCACCAAGCCCAAAGACTCTCTGTTTATGTTTAGAGCTGGCAGAGGTAAAATGACTTGTTCTATTGGACTGAGCTTAATCTACTGTAATACTTTGATGTCGCTCCCTGGCTCCTCCTCACCTCTCCTCTCCCCCAACCCTTCAGAGTCATTCCAGATTGTTCTGAAGTAGTTTCTGTGGTTAGAAACAAATAAGATTAGCATTCCTTCAACATTATTTTGTTGAAATTGAATTTGATCTCTGAGAAATTAAGTCAATTGTTTGCACCCAAATTGGCCCTTTTTTAATTTATAGGATTCACATAATATACAATAAATATAGGACCCGACATCCGATTTGGACCACAAAAGACATGAAGAATCCAATAAAATGGTGAAAAGCCACTCACGGACCCACACCAGTCCCAACCCAACAACCAACCAGCGTTCTGTATAGTAGTATGTAGCTGCAGTTTGGAGTATTGATTCTTCATCCTTTGAAACTACAGAAATGATTTCAGCATAATCTGAGATGGATAGTGTCACTCCTCTTGTGCTTTTTGAGGTGGAACTACCTTCACCTTCATAACCACTCACTCACTTTGTAACCTCCGATGCTCAGATTCTCCCTCAGCCCTCTACCATACTACCTCTCTTTGTCTCCAGGCCTTCAATCCCCCCCCCCACACCTTACCCTTATCCAGCCCTGGCTCCATGCACCCCCAACCATTCATCCTCACCTCCATGCAGCCCCAACCCTGTAGTCCCATCCATGCCTTCAGTCGGCCATAGATCTCTTCCGAGCTGTCAGCACCTAATTGGTTGACCCAGAGGGCATTGTGTGTCATACCACAGGATAATTAATTGACTTTCTCTGACATCATCAGCAGTGGCGGTAGATACACACAGAAAAGTCCTATATTACACCGAACAGGCAAAGAGCCACACAACATCAAATGGAATCACGTCTCTCATGTCGATGGAATTGCTCTCTTGAATGTTTGCCAGCCTGCTGCTTCCAGCTGCGCTTCCTCTCTCCCCCCCTGGCCAGAGCTCAGAACAAGTCTTCATTGGTTGGGAATATTATTGCCCTCCAACTCCACCAACACCTTGTTGATCTGATGGGAAGTCGGGCCAGCTGGTCTGTAATTGGCTGGTTGGAGCACGGTGTGCTGGAGCGCTAGCCCTTGTTTGGCTTGTTCGAACACACACACACACTGCAGCGTTGGGCCATGGCATTCAAAATCTGTCAGGTGGAATTCTTTAGCAAGTGGATTAACACTTGTGCTGGGCTGCATCTGTACAGAACCAGAGGGGAAGGGAGGAGTGGGTGATTAAAACCTTAGTTAACCCCCTATACTGAGCACTCCTTAGTTAACCCCCTATACTGAGCACTCCTTAGTTAACCCCCTATACTGAGCACTCCTTAGTTAACCCCCTATACTGAGCACTCCTTAGTTAACCCCCTATACTGAGCACTCCTTAGTTAACCCCCTATACTGAGCACTCCTGAGTTAACCCCCTATACTGAGCACTCCTGAGTTAACCCCCTATACTGAGCACTCCTTAGTTAACCCCCTATACTGAGCACTCCTTAGTTAACCCCCTATACTGAGCACTCCTTAGTTAACCCCCTATACTGAGCACTCCTTAGTTAACCCCCTATACTGAGCACTCCTTAGTTAACCCCTATACTGAGCACTCCTTAGTTAACCCCCTATACTGAGCACTCCTTAGTTAACCCCCTATACTGAGCACTCCTTAGTTAACCCCCTATACTGAGCACTCCTTAGTTAACCCCCTATACTGAGCACTCCTGAGTTAACCCCCTATACTGAGCACTCCTTAGTTAACCCCTATACTGAGCACTCCTTAGTTAACCCCCTATACTGAGCACTCCTTAGTTAACCCCCTATACTGAGCACTCCTCAGTTTCCCTCCGACACGGAGCACTCCTTAGTTAACCCCCTATACTGAGCACTCCTGAGTTAACCCCCTATACTGAGCACTCCTTAGTTAACCCCCTATACTGAGCACTCCTTAGTTAACCCCCTATACTGAGCACTCCTTAGTTAACCCCCTATACTGAGCACTCCTTAGTTAACCCCCTATACTGAGCACTCCTGAGTTAACCCCCTATACTGAGCACTCCTTAGTTAACCCCCTATACTGAGCACTCCTTAGTTAACCCCCTATACTGAGCACTCCTCAGTTTCCCCCCGACACGGAGCACTCCTCAGTTAGCCTCCGACACGGAGCACTCCTCAGTTAGCCTCCGACACGGAGCACTCCTCGTTTAGCCTCCGACATGGAGCACTCCTCGTTTAGCCTCCGACATGGAGCACTCGTCAGTTAGCCTCCGACACAGAGCACTCCTCGTTTAGCCTCCGACATGGAGCACTCGTCAGTTAGCCTCCGACACAGAGCACTCCTCGTTTAGCCTCCGACATGGAGCACTCGTCAGTTAGCCTCCGACATAGAGCACTCCTCAGTAAACCCTCTACACATAGCGCTCCTTTGGGAGAGTGCTTCTCCCCCAATCTCTCTCCCTCTCCCCCTATCCCCCACACCTTCCCAGTCCAGTTTTTTGTTAGGCCAGTCACAGACCCAGAGCTCCGGATCAGACTTCCCCTATTGATTGGCTGTATTTATTTATTTTATTTATTATTTATTTATGTGTTTGTTTATTTATTTAGAGGTCCTGTCCCAGAGGGGTGCTTGTACAGCCAGTCTCTAGCAAACTCTCCTGGTCCGGGTCCTGAAATTATGTGCTCATATGTTTAGCCAGCTTGGTGATTCAGCTCGGGCCTGTCCTACTCATGGAGGTGTGACCATACAGTGAATTGAAGTGGTTTGGACTGCATTTCTGTTTTTAAATGCAAAAGATTGTTCTAGTACAACTTTTATGCACTAATTTATAGCCGTACCCTCATGTACAACATTTTAATTCTTAATCAGGATCATTCAATTTCAGGAACATATCCCTTCTTGTCCTACTGCAGGGGTTTCAAGACTGTTTTGGCCCGCAACCCCATTTTGATGTAAAAAAAAAAAAATGCGACCCCACCAGGTAAAAGATGTGATGTGATGCCACATTTGTAGGAAGAAAACAGTAACCGTTCTGTTTATTCCAGCCACATCTAGAGGTTATGAACCAAGAGCGAGTCTTTGGCGACCCCATATTCAAATAGTTTGGGAAAAGCTGCCCTATTGTGTGTTTGGAAGGCAGCATATATGACCCCCTATCTTCCACTGCTGCCATACACTTTAACAAGGACAGAGACGGCTTCTGTGTCTGTCTGATAAAGTGCATTGATCAGTTGACGTACACTCAATTAGTATTTGGTAGCATTGCCTTTAAATTGTTTAACTTGGGTCAAACGTTTCGGGTAGCCTTCCACAAGCTTCCCACAATAAGTTGGGGGAATTTTGGCCCATTCCTCCTGACAGAGCTGGTGTAACTGAGCCAGGTTTGTAGGCCTCCGTGCTCGCACACGCCTTTTCAGTTCTGCCCACAAATTTTCTATAGGATTGAGGTCAAGGCTTTGTGATGGCCACTCGAATACCTTGACTTTGTTGTCCTTAAGCCATTTTGCCACAACTTTGAAAGTATGCTTGGGGTCATTGTCCATTTGGAAGACCCCTTTTCAACCAAGCTTTAACTTCCTGACTGATGTCTTGAGATGTTGCTTCAATATATCCACATAATTTCCCTGCCTCATGAGGCCATCTATTTTGTGATGTGCACCAGTCCCTCCTGCAGAAAATCACCCCCACATGATGCTGCCACCCCGTGCTTCACGGTTGGGATGGTTTTCTTTCGGCTTCCAAACCTCCCCTTTTTCTCCAAACATGACGATGGTCATTATGGCTAAACAGTTCTATTTTTGTTTCATCAGACCAGAGGACATTTGTCCAAAAAGTACGATCTTTGTTCCCATGTGCAGTTGCAAGCCATAGTCTGGCTTTTTTATGGTGGTTTTGGAGCAGTGGCTTCTTCCTTGCAGAGCGGCCTTTCAGATTATGTCGATATAGGACTCTTTTTACTGTGGATAGATACTTTTGTACCTGTTTCCTCCAGCATCTTCACAAGGTCCTTTGCAGTTGTTCTGGGATTGATTTGCACGTTTCGCACCAAAGTACGTTAATCTCTAGGAGACAGAACGCGTCTCCTTCCTGAGCGGTATGATGGCTGCGTGGTCATATGGTGTTTATACTTGCGTACTATTGTTTGTAGAGATGAACTTGGTACCTTCAGGCGTTTGGAAATTGCTCCCATGGATGAACCATACTTGTGGAGGTCTTTGCTGATTTCTTTTGATTTTCCAATGTTGTCAAGCAAAGGGGCACTGAGTTTGAAAGTAGGCCTTGACGTACATCCACAGTTACACCTCCAACGGACTCAAATTATGTAAATTAGCCTATCAGAAGCTTCTAAAGCCATGACATCATTTTCTGGAATTTTCCAAGCTGTTTAAAGGCACAGTCAACTTAGTGTATGTAAACTTCTGACCCACTGTATTTGTGAAATAATCTGTCTGTAAACAATTGTTGGAAAAATGACTTGTGTCATGCACTAAGTACATGTCCTAAGCGACCTGCCAAAACCTATAGTTTGTTAATAAGAAATTTGTGGAGTGGTTGAAAAACAAGTTTTAATGACTCCAACCTAAGTGTATGTAAACTTCCCGACTTCAACTGTATATTTAGGCAGGGAGTCCCATTGAGACCAAGGTCTTTTTTTCAAAGGAGCTCTGCATGACAAGATTAACATAAACCTCAGGAAATTTGACAACAGAAAGAGAGAGAGAGTGTGTGTAGTGTGGCTGGTGGCCAGTGGATCCAGTGTGCAGTCTGGCTGCATTAGCAGGTAATAAATGTGGACTTAAACTCTGGGCCGCTCTCTCTCTCTCCCCCTCCTTAGTCACTAACTCATATGGGTTGTTACATGGCCCATGGTGCTCTGTTTTTCTTCCAGCTCATTCAGACCATGCTGATGGCTAAACCATCTGAGTTCCATCTGCTTCATGTTGTGCCCCAAGGCCTCCCTTCCCAACCCTGCTCTATAAACCCACCAATATGGCCGCCGTCTGTCTACCAGGCTTTCCCTCCCCAGCTCCAGCCCCACTCTAAACCCCCCAACCACCCCTAATATGACTGCCATCTGTCTCCCAAGCTTTCCCTCCCCAACTCCAGCCCCACTCTAAACCCCCCAACCACCTCTAATATGACCGCCGTCTGTCTACCAGGCATTCCCTCCCCAGCTCCAGCCCCACTCTAAACCCCCCAACTACCCCTAATATGGCCGCCATCTGTCTCCCAGGCCCTCCATCCCCAGCTCCAGCCCGCTCTATAACCCCTTCAATATGGCCACTGTGTGTCTCATCTCTCTGCTCTCTGGACAGCAGAAACACCTCTGTCCGTGGCATAGGAAATTATTCTCACTTCCAAGTACCTTTTTGAAGTTCTGCCCTATCCTCTTCCCAGGAAGTGAAGAAGCTCACAGCCTTCTGTCTTGCAGACTAGTCTACCTTTGATTCCCTGTCTCTCCTCCTTGGAGGAGCAGGACAGCTGTCCCCAATCTGCTGGAGATTTGATCTCTATCCCTCTCTTTCTTACCTCCTGGAACTGTGGTTACTGACTTCTCCTTTCTTTCTGATTGTGAGAGCTCCTAAACCAGCCCCTGTCAGGCCTGCAGTGTAGTCCCTGCTCCAGTGCTGCTCAGAACAGAGGGAGTCAGAGGTAGACGACTAGACAGGCTTGGGGGTCGGAATGGTGCAGGAAAAGGCTTAGTGGTGTAGGTGGACAGCATTTAAAATGTGTAAAAGAGAGAGTGCTCGAGCAGCACCAGTCCAGCTGTGTCTGAGCCCAGAGGTGTGTCTCTGTCTGTCTGGATCTGATTGAGGGAATAGAGGAAAAAGCTCACGCGTCATCGGAAAAGTCTGATCAATGTCTGATCTAGTAGACTGGAACCGCTAGAGTCCTTAAGAATGGAAAATACGTTGAGTGAAGACCACAGAATCAAATAAAAATAGTTTTCCTACAGATTTGTCTACTCTTAGCTACTGTAGTTAGTGCTGGCTGTTAGGGTACAGTAGAAGATCAAATCAAATGTATTTATAAAGCCCTTCTTACATCAGCTGATATCTCAAAGTGCTGTACAAAAACCCAGCCTAAAACCCCAAACAGCAAGCAATGCAAATGTAGAAGCACGGTGGCTAGAAAAAACTTCAGAGAAAGGCCAGAACCCAGGAAGAAACCGAGAGAGGAACCAGGCTACGAGGGGTGGCCAGTACTCTTCTGGCTGTGCCAGGTGGAGATTATAACAGAACATGGCCAAAATTTGTAAGTCGCTCTGGATAAGAGCGTCTGCTAAATGACTTAAATGTAAATGTAAAAGATGTTCAAATGTTCATAGATGACCAGCATGGTCAAATAATAATCACAGTGGTTGTCGAGGGTGCAACAGGTCAGCACCTTAGTAGTAAATGTCAGTTGGCTTTTCATAGCCGATCATTCAGTATCTCTATCGCTCCTGCTGTCTTAGGAGAGTTGAAAACAGCAGGTCTGGGACCGGTAGCACGTCCGGTGAACATGCCAGGGTTCCATAGCCGCAGGCAGAACATTTGAAACTGGAGCAGCTGCACGGCCAGGTGGACTGGGGACAGCAAGGAGTCATCAGGCCAGGTAGTCCTGCGGCTCTCTCTCTCTCAGGTCCTCCTCCTCCGAGAGATAGAGAGACTTCCGGCGCCGACAGAGATGGCCGCCTCGCTTTGCGTTCCTACTTAAATTCACACAGGACACCGGATGAGACAGGAGAAATCCTCCAGATATAACAGACTGACCCTAGCCCCACGACACAAACGACTGCAGCATAAATACTGGAGGCTGAGACAGGAGGTGTCGGGAGACACTGGCCCCATCCGACGATACCCCCGGACAGGGCCAAAGAGGCAGGATATAACCCCACCCACTTTTCCAATGCACAGCCCCCACACCACTAGAGGGATATCTTCAACCACCAACTTACCATCCTGAGACAAGACCGAGTATAGCCCACAAAGATCTCCCCCACTGCACAACTCAAGGGAGGGCGCCAACCCAGACAGGAAGATCCGTCAGTGACTCAACCCACTCAAGTGATGCACCCCTCCTAGGGACGGCATGGAAGAGCACCAGTAAGCCAGTGACTCAATCTCTGTAATAGGGTTAGAGGCAGAGAATCCCAATGGAGAGTGGGGAACCGGCCAGGCAGAGACAGCAAGGGCGGTTCGTTGCTCCAGTGCCTTTCCGTTCACCTTCACACTCCTGGGCCAGACTACACTCAATCATAGGACCTACTGAAGAGATGAGTCTTCAGTAAAGACTTAAAGGTTGAGACCGAGTCTGCGTCTCTGACATGGGTAGGCAGACTGTTCCATAAAAATGGAGCTCTTGGAGAAAGCCCTGCCTCCAACTGTTTGCTTAGAAATTCTAGGGACAGTAAGGAGGGCCTGCGTCTTGTGACCGTAGCATACGTGTAGGTATGTAAAGTAGGACCAACTCGGAGGGATAGGTAGGAGCAAGCCCATGTAATGCTTTGTAGGTCAGCAGTAAAACCTTGAAATCAGCCCTTGCCTTAACAGGAAGCCAGTGTAGAGAGGCTAGCACTGGGGTAATATGATAACATTTTGGGGTTCTAGTCAGAATTCTAGCAGCTGTGTTTAGCACTAACTGAAGTTTATTTAGTGTTTTATCCAGGTAGCCGGAAAGTAGATTATTACAGTAGTCCAACCTAGAAGTGACAAAGGCATGGAATTTTTTTCTGTCTCATTGTGGACAGAAAGTTTCTGATTTTTGCAATGTTACGTAGCTGGAAAAAAACTGTTCTTGAAACATTTATTTTACTAGGCAAGTCAGTTAAGAACAAATTCTTATTTTCAATGACGGCCTGTTCAGGGGCAGAATGACAGATTTGCACCTTGTCAGCTCGGGGATTTGAACTTGCAACCTTTTGGTTATGAGTCCAACACTCTAACCACTAGGCTACCCTGCCGCCCCAGTCTTGATATGTTCATAAAAAGAGAGATCAGGGAGATCAGGGTCCAGAGTAACTCCGAGGTCCTTCACAGTTTTATTTGAGACGACTGTACTACTATCAAGATTATTTGTCAGATTCAACAGAAGATGTCTTTGTTTCTTGGGACCTAGAACAAGCATCTCTGTTTTGTCCAAGTTTAAAAGTTGAACATTTGCAGCCATCCACTTCCTTATGTCTGAAACACAGGCTTCCAGCGAGGGCAATTTTGGGGCTTCACCAAGTTTCATCGAAATGTACAGATGTGTGTCATCCGCATATCAGTGAAAGTTAAAATTATGTTTCCGAATGACATCACCAAGAGGTAACATATATAGTGAAAACAATAGTGGTCCTAAAACGGAAGCTTGAGGAACACCGAAATGTACAGTTGATTTGTCAGAGGACAAACCATCCACAGAGACAAACTGATATCTTTCCGACAGATAAGATCTAAACCAGGCCAGAACTTGTCCGTGTAGACCAATTTGGGTTTCCAATCTCTCCAAAAGAAAGTGGTGATCGACGGTATCAAAAGCAGCACTAAGGTCTAGGAGCACAAGGACAGATGCAGAGCCTCGGTCTGACGGTATTAAAAGGTAATTTACCACCATGACAAGTGCAGTCTCAGTGCTATGATTGGGTCTAAAACCACGTTTTGTATACATTGTTTTGTCTTCAGGAAGGCAGTGAGTTGCTGCACAACAGCTTTTTCTAAAAATGTTGAGAGGAATGGGAGATTCGATATAGGCTGATAGTTTTTTATATTTTCTTGGTCAAGGTTTGGCTTTTTTAAGAGAGGCTTTATTACTGCGCCCTTTATTGAGTTTGGTACACATCCGGTGGATAGAGAGCCGCTTATTATGTTCAACATAGGAGGGCCAAGCACAGGATCCAGTATGCAGCTTGAAGGTTTAGAGGGTTATTTGATGATTATTTTCATCAATGTGTCAAGAGATACAGTACTAACACACTTGAGTGTCTCCCTTGATCCTAAGTCCTGGCAGAGTTGTGCAGACTCAGGACAACTGAGCTTTGGAGGAATACACAGATTTAGAGAGGAGTGCGTAATTTGCTTTCTAATGATCATGATCTTTTCATCAAAGAAGTTCATGAATTTTTCACTGCTGAAGTGAATGCCATCCTCTCTTGGGGAATGCTTCTTTTTAGTTAGCTTTGCGACAGTATCAAAAATAAATGTTGGATTGTTCTTATTTTCCTCAATTAAGTTGGAAAAATAGGATGATCGAGCAGCAGTGAGGGCTCTTCGATACTGCACGGTACTGTCTTTCCAAGCTAGTCTGAAGACTTCCAATTTGGTGTGGCGCCATTTCCGTTCCAATTTTTTGGAAGCTTGCTTCAGAGCTCGGGTATTTTCTGTATACCAGGGAGCTAGTTTCTTATGACAAATGTTTTTAGGGGTGCGACTGCATCTAGGGTATTGCGCAAGGTTAAATTGAGTTCCTCAGTTAGGTGGTTAACTGATTTGAGTCGCCAATGACTAGGGTTTTCAATGGTGGGGGCTTCGGCGTCTCAGACCCCGTAACGGGAGTAGAAGAGACCAGAGAAGGCTCGGCCTCTGACTCGCTGCTTAATGGAGAGAACCGGTTGAAAGTTTCTGTCGGCTGAATGAGCGACACCGGTTGAGCATTCCTACAGCATTTCCCTCCAGAATCAAATCAAATGAAATTTTATTTGTCACATACACATGGTTAGCAGATGTTAATGCGAGTGTAGCGAAATGCTTGTGCTTCCAGTTCCGACAATGCAGTAATAACCAACAAGTAGTCTAACTAACAATTCCAAAACTAATTTCTTATACACAGTGTAAGGGGATAAAGAATATGTACATAAAGATATGAATGAGTGATGGTGCAGAGCAGCATAGGCAAGATACAGTAGATGGTATCGAGTACAGTATATACATATGAGATGAGTATGTAAACAAAGTGGCATAGTTAAAGTGGCTAGTGATACATGTATTACATAAGGATGCAGTAGATTACATAGAGTACAGTATATACGTATACATATGAGATGAATAATGTAGGGTATGTAAACATTATATTAGGTAGCATTGTTTAAAGTGGCTAGTGATATATTTTACATCCTTTCCCATCAATTCCCATTATTGAAGTGGCTGGAGTTGAGTCAGTGTGTTGGCAGCAGCCACTCAATGTTAGTGGTTGCTGTTTAACAGTCTGATGGCCTTGAGATAGAAGCTGTTTTTCAGTCTCTCGGTCCCAGCTTTGATGCACCTGTACTGACCTCGCCTTCTGGATGATAGCGGGGTGAACAGGCAGTGGCTCGGGTGGGTGTTGTACTTGATGATCTTTGTGGCCCTCCTGTAACATCGGGTGGTGTAGGTGTCCTCCAGAAGCCATGAGAAAGTTGTCCGGCTGCAGGGACTGTGCGATGGAATTTATACTACTATCTGTACTTACTGGTGGCACAGAAGCTGTTTCATCCTTTCCTAAACTGAAATTACCGTTGCCTAACGATTGCATCAGAAGCTGGGCTTGCAGCATTCTCCTGTGTATTATGATTACAGCGACTGCAATTAGAAGGCATCGTGTTAATGTTACTACTTAGCCACGGCTGGTGGAGGTCCTGACGAACGACTTCCAGGTCAAGCGTCTGGAGTGAAAAGGTTGAATGAAGAAAAGTCACGAGAGGGGAAAATAAAAAATATAAACGGTTATTTAAAAAGTAAAAACCGTAAAGGTGTCAGGTAGCAGAACGTAAACAAGTCTACAAGTTGTGACGTGTAGACAGACGTGTAGACGTGTAGACAGAAATATTTAAATTCTCCACCTTTTCTCTGTCAAACTATCCACATGCTTGTCGTCAGTATGCAGAGCTGAAGCCTGACCTACTAAAGTAATTTGTCAAATTGCAGCCAACTGCAAGCCCTCCAATCAGACTCAATGTATTTTGACATGTTTTTCCTGCTGTCGAGTGAGTGGCCTGTGGACGGCCTGAAGCGTCTCTGAATACTAATACAGTTAAGAGTACACACACACCCTCTAAATGACTGTCGCCCCGTCGCACTCACCCATGTCATCATGACGTGCTTCGAGAGGCTGGTCTTTGCCCACATCAAGACATGGCACACTGCACCCATTCCGATTTGCCTTCCACTCAAACAGATCCACGGAAGATGTGCAGTGGAAACGCATTCTCTGGAGTGATGAATAATGATTCACCATCTGGCAGTCCGTTGGACAAATCTGGGTTTGGTGGAAGCCAGGAGAACGTACCTGCCCCAATGTATAGTGCCGACTGTAAAGTTTGGTGGAGCAGGAATAATGGTCTAGGGCTGTTTTTCATGGTTCGGGCTTGGCCCCTTAGTTACAGTACATTTACATTTAAGTCATTTGGCAGACGCTCTTATCCAGAGCGACTTACAAATTGGTGAATTCACCTTATGACATCCAGTGGAACAGCCACTTTACAATAGTGCATCTAAATCATTTAAGGGGGGGGGGGTGAGAAGGATTACTTTATCCTATCCTAGGTATTCCTTAAAGAGGTGGGGTTTCAGGTGTCTCCGGAAGGTGGTGATTGACTCCGCTGTCCTGGCGTCGTGAGGGAGTTTGTTCCACCATTGGGGGGCCAGAGCAGCGAACAGTTTTGACTGGGCTGAGCGGGAACTGTACTTCCTCAGTGGTAGGGAGGCGAGCAGGCCAGAGGTGGATGAACGCAGTGCCCTTGTTTGGGTGTAGGGCCTGATCAGAGCCTGGAGGTACTGCGGTGCCGTTCCCCTCACAGCTCCGTAGGCAAGCACCATGGTCTTGTAGCGGATGCGAGCTTCAACTGGAAGCCAGTGGAGAGAGCGGAGGAGCGGGGTGACGTGAGAGAACTTGGGAAGGTTGAACACCAGACGGGCTGCGGCGTTCTGGATGAGTTGTAGGGGTTTAATGGCACAGGCAGGGAGCCCAGCCAACAGCGAGTTGCAGTAATCCAGACGGGAGATGACAAGTGCCTGGATTAGGACCTGCGCCGCTTCCTGTGTGAGGCAGGGTCGTACTCTGCGGATGTTGTAGAGCATGAACCTACAGGAACGGGCCACCGCCATGATGTTAGTTGAGAACGACAGGGTGTTGTCCAGGATCACGCCAAGGTTCTTAGCGCTCTGGGAGGAGGACACAATGGAGTTGTCAACCGTGATGGCGAGATCATGGAACGGGCAGTCCTTCCCCGGGAGGAAGAGCAGCTCCGTCTTGCCGAGGTTCAGCTTGAGGTGGTGATCCGTCATCCACACTGATATGTCTGCCAGACATGCAGAGATGCGATTCGCCACCTGGTCATCAGAAGGGGGAAAGGAGAAGATTAATTGTGTGTCGTCTGCATAGCAATGATAGGAGAGACCATGTGAGGTTATGACAGAGCCAAGTGACTTGGTGTATAGCGAGAATAGGAGAGGGCCTAGAACAGAGCCCTGGGGACACCAGTGGTGAGAGTGCGTGGCGAGGAGACAGATTCTCGCCACGCCACCTGGTAGGAGCGACCTGTCAGGTAGGACGCAATCCAAGCGTGGGCCGCGCCGGAGATGCCCAACTCGGGGGGGGGGTGGAGAGGAGGATCTGATGGTTCACAGTATCGAAGGCAGCCGATAGGTCTAGAAGGATGAGAGCAGAGGAGAGAGAGTTAGCTTTAGCAGTGCGGAGCGCCTCCGTGATACAGAGAAGAGCAGTCTCAGTTGAATGACTAGTCTTGAAACCTGACTGATTTGGATCAAGAAGGTCATTCTGAGAGAGATAGCGGGAGAGCTGGCCAAGGACGGCACGTTCAAGAGTTTTGGAGAGAAAAGAAAGAAGGGATACTGGTCTGTAGTTGTTGACATCGGAGGGATCGAGTGTAGGTTTTTTCAGAAGGGGTGCAACTCTCGCTCTCTTGAAGACGGAAGGGACGTAGCCAGCGGTCAGGGATGAGTTGATGAGCGAGGTGAGGTAAGGGAGAAGGTCTCCGGAAATGGTCTGGAGAAGAGAGGAGGGGATAGGGTCAAGCGGGCAGGTTGTTGGGTGGCCGGCCGTCACAAGAAGCGAGATTTCATCTGGAGAGAGAGGGGAGAAAGAGGTCAGAGCACAGGGTAGGGCAGTGTGAGCAGAACCAGCGGTGTCGTTTGACTTAGCAAACGAGGATCGGATGTCGTCGACCTTCTTTTCAAAATGGTTGACGAAGTCATCTGCAGAGAGGGAGGAGGGGGGGGAGGAGGATTCAGGAGGGAGGAGAAGGTGGCAAAGAGCTTCCTAGGGTTAGAGGCAGATGCTTGGAATTTAGAGTGGTAGAAAGTGGCTTTAGCAGCAGAGACAGAGGAGGAAAATGTAGAGAGGAGGGAGTGAAAGGATGCCAGGTCCGCAGGGAGGCGAGTTTTCCTCCATTTTCGCTCGGCTGCCCGGAGCCCTGTTTTGTGAGCTCGCAATGAGTCGTCGAGCCACGGAGCGGGAGGGGAGGACCGAGCCGGCCTGGAGGATAGGGGGACATAGAGAGTCAAAGGATGCAGAAAGGGAAGAGAGGAGGGTTGAGGAGGCAGAATCAGGAGATAGGTTGGAGAAGGTTTGAGCAGAGGGAAGAGATGATAGGATGGAAGAGGAGAGAGTAGCGGGGGAGAGAGAGCGAAGGTTGGGACGGCGCGATACCATCCGAGTAGGGGCATTGTGGGAAGTGTTGGATGAGAGCGAGAGGGAAAAGGATACAAGGTAGTGGTCGGAGACTTGGAGGGGAGTTGCAATGAGGTTAGTGGAAGAACAGCATCTAGTAAAGATGAGGTCGAGCGTATTGCCTGCCTTGTGAGTAGGGGGGGAAGGTGAGAGGGTGAGGTCAAAAGAGGAGAGGAGTGGAAAGAAGGAGGCAGAGAGGAATGAGTCAAAGGTAGACGTGGGGAGGTTAAAGTCGCCCAGGACTGTGAGAGGTGAGCCGTCCTCAGGAAAGGAGCTTATCAAGGCATCAAGCTCATTGATGAACTCTCCGAGGGAACCTGGAGGGCGATAAATGATAAATGATAAGGATGTTAAGCTTGAAAGGGCTGGTAACTGTGACAGCATGGAATTCAAAGGAGGCGATAGACAGATGGGTAAGGGGAGAAAGAGAGAATGACCACTTGGGAGAGATGAGGATCCCGGTGCCACCACCCCGCTGACCAGAAGCTCTCGGGGTGTGCGAGAACACGTGGGCGGACGAAGAGAGAGCAGTAGGAGTAGCAGTGTTATCTGTGGTGATCCATGTTTCCGTCAGTGCCAAGAAGTCGAGGGACTGGAGGGAGGCATAGGCTGAGATGAACTCTGCCTTGTTGGCCGCAGATCGGCAGTTCCAGAGGCTACCGGAGACCTGGAACTCCACGTGGGTCGTGCGCGCTGGGACCACCAGATTAGGGTGGCCGCGGCCACGCGGTGTGGAGCGTTTGTATGGTCTGTGCAGAGAGGAGAGAACAGGGATAGATAGACACATAGTTGACAGGCTACAGAAGAGGCTACGCTCATGCAAAGGAGATTGGAATGACAAGTGGACTACACGTCTCGAATGTTCAGAAAGTTAAGCTTACGTAGCAAGAATCTTATTGACTAAAATGATTGAAATGATACAGTACTTCTGGAGTAGGCTAGCTGGCAGTGGCTGCGTTGTTGACTTTGTAGGCTAGCTGGCAGTGGCTGCGTTGTTGACACTACACTAATCAAGTCGTTCCGTCGAGTGTAATAGTTTCTACAGTGCTGCTATTCGGGGGCTAGCTGGCTAGCTAGCAGTGTTGATTACGTTACGTTACGTTAAAAGAACGACAATAGCTGGCTAGCTAACCTAGAAAATCGCCCTAGACTACACAATTGTCTTAGATACAAAGACGGCTATGTAGCTAGCTAGCTACGATCAAACAAATCAAACCGTTGTACTGTAATGAAGTGAAATGAAAATGTGATACTACCTGTGGAGCGAAGCGGAATGTTGACCGGGTTGTTGAAGTTCTATTCGGTAGACGTTGGCTAGCTGTTGGCTAGCTAGCTAGCAGTATCTCCTACGTTAAGGACGACAAATAGCTGGCTAGCTAACCTCGGTAAATTAAGATAATCACTCTAAGTCTACACACTCTAAACTACACAATTATCTTGGATACGAAGACAGCAAAGACAACTATGTAGCTAGCTAACACTACACTAATCGAGTCGTTCAGTTGAGTGTAATAGTTTCTACAGTGCTGGTAGACGGTGGACGTTAGCTAGCTGCTGGGCAGATAGCAGTGTAGACTACGTTAGGACCCCGAAATACGATAATTACGCAATTATCTTTGATACAAAGACGGCTATGTAGCTAGGTAAGAAGAAATTGCTAAGATTAGACAAATCAAACCGTTGTACTATAATGAAATGTAATGAAAATGTAATGAAAAGTTATACTACCTGCGGACCGAAGTGTAGATGCGACCGCTCGCTCCAACCAACGTTTCCCTTCCAGTGAAGGGAAATCTTAACACTACAGTATACAATGACATTCTAGACTATTTTGTGCTTCCAATTTTGTGGCAGCAGTTTGGGAGGGGCCTTTACTATTTCTGCATGACAATGCCCACGGGCACAAAGCGAGATCCATACAGTAAGGGTTTGTCGAGATCAGTGTGGAAGAACTTGACTGGCCTGCACAGAGCCCTGACCTCAACTCCATCGAACACTTTTGGGATGAATTGAAACGCAGACTGCGAGCCACCCAACATCAGTGCTCAGCCTCACTTATTCTTTGTGGTTGAATGGAAGCAAATCCACACAGCAATGTTCCAACATCTAGTGGACTCCTTCCCAGAAGAGTAGAGGCTGTTATAGCAGCAAAGGTGGGACCAACTCCATATTAATGCCCATGATTTTGGAATAAATTGTTCGATTAGCAGGTGTCCACATACTTTTGGTGATGTAGTGTATGTGAGAATGCTATTCATTTACATTTCAGCTTTCAACACTATTGTTCCCTCCAAGCTCAAAGCCCTGGGTTTGGACACTACCATTCAACTAGATCCCGGACTTCATGACAGGCAGACCACAGGCTGTGAGGATTGGCAACAACACCTCCATACTGACTCCTAATACTGGGGCCCCCAGGGGTGTGTCCTCAGCCCTCTGCTGTACTCCCTGTTTACCCATGAATACAAGGCTTTGCACGACACCAACTCCATCATCAAGTTTGCTGATGACACCACGGTTGTAGACCTGATAACCAAAAACGGCAAGTGAGCCTCCTATGGAGGAGGTAAGAGACAGTTTTCCTCTCTGTCCACATCACAGATGACTTGACATGACTAATAACACCACCACTCTTGTCAAGAAGGCGCACAGCTCCTCTACTTCCTAAGAAGTCTGAAGAAATGAGGCATGCCACCCCGCGTCCTCTCCAAGTAGTACTACTGCACCATCGAGAGTGTCTTGACCAATTGCATCACTGCCTGGTACAGAATTTCTCCATCCACGACCTCAATGCCCTGGGGCTGTGTTCCCACCCATCCAGGACATCTACTTGAAACGGGGCCTGAGGAAGTCCCGCAGCATCATCAAGGACTCTACACACCCCAGCCACGAGCTGTTCACTCACTTACCGTCGGGCAGACTGATAGCAACAGGCTCAGAGACAGTTTCTATCTTCAACCCATGAGACTCCTGAACACTTGAACTGGACTGACCACCAGCACTGACTCTCCACACCTTAACACACACACACACACACACACACACACACACACATTCATACTACACACATCATAACTGCGGCTACCAAAATCAAATCATTTTTACTATTGCTAATATTTCTCAATTCAAACACTTGCCCCCCCAATCTCCCTCTCGCCAAAACACATACGTTTCTGTATTATACTGATGCTAAAATGTATTATTCTATTCTACTGAGCCATTTACTTTATGTTCGTATTCTTATCTTTTATTATTTCTTATTGTTGCATTGTTGAGAATAAACCTGCAAGTAAGTATTTTGTTGGAAGGTGAATACCATGTGAATACCATGTGTATTCTGTACATAAGACTTGAAAACACACACCAGCATGGCCATGTGACTGACTGACACCCCATCCTCTATCCAGTGTAATCCTGTCAGGCTGAAGGACCTGGGAGCAGAGGCTGACTCTGAGCTGTCATGCAGTGGAATGGTGGTGTGGTTGAGAAATATTCCCCACTCTGGTGTCACTCATTAAGGGAATGGAGACATGCTACGCTTTCCAAAAACAGACATGAATATGTCTGATCTCTCAATTTTTTCTTGTTCTATCGTTCTGGTCTTTAGACCACAAACCACAATAATGTTTTTGTTTTAGTAACAGCGGCTTTGTTCTCCTATGGCTCTTGCATGTCATTATGACACCTGTGTACTTAACCAAACAGTGGAAGAAAACCTTCAATCTGTTTCAATAGGTCCAACAAACACCTGCCTGCCCTGCAGCCTCTCTGCTCTCTGTTCCACCAACACGGCGTCTTTTTAAATCTACGAGGCGTTCGGTTCGCCACACTGTCTGCTGTCGATACTCCCATTCATCTTCTGCCCGTCTCCCTATTTGACGGGTTGAATTAGCTCATGGCTGGGTAGCCTATTTGTTTAAATGACTTGTTTTATGTGTTGGTGAGGGCTGCGTGTTGTGCCAGGCCTACTATACGCTGCCCTTATCTCCAGTCTGTTCATCAGTGGTTTAATTGGGCCTGGCCGTGTGGTGTTGTGTTATCATGCAGATCCAGAGTAGTGACATGCGCTGGGGCCTTCTGACCCAGCTTGGTCCCTCTCTAGTCCTCCCCGGCCCGATCTGACCCGACCCGACCCAGCCCACTGGCCTCAAAGGCAGGCAGGTTTTACAGAGCTGAACACCGTGCTCTCTTTCTGCTGGGCCGTTATAAGAGGCGGGGACTGGGGGCCGAGGGGCTGAGTAAGCACAGGACGTATCTGCCTTTTATACGTGCTGGCGTGCCTCTCCCTGCATGTGTCGGGCAGATTTGTGGCAGGGCCCTCTGAACTCTGGGAATATTAGTATGGCTGTGCTGCCTGGAGGGGACAGGGCTCATTGCAACAGTCTGAGAGGAAGGGAGGGAGGAAAATGACTCGCTCTCTCATTCTCACTTTCTTGGGTTAAGGTACTCACCTACACAGCTGTTCAATGGTCTCATGAGTGGAGCAGCGGTCTATGGCACTGCATCTCAGTGCTAGAGGCGTCACTACAGACCCTGGTTCGATTCCAGGCTGTATCACAGCCAGCCGTGATTGGGAGTCCCATAGGGCGCCGCATTATTGGCCCGGTGTCGTTAGGGTTAGGGTTTGTCAATGTAAATACGAATTTGTTCTTAACTGGCTTGCCTAGTTAAATAAAGGTTAACTAAAAGTATGATGGCATCACAAGTTATGACTGTCTTATGAGCTATCTCCATTGAGTCAGTCACCTGCTCTGCCACCCACATCAGGTAAAGAGATACTTCGGGATTTTGGCATCTACTATTTTGGTGGATTCTATTTTTATGTCTGTGTGTAGTTTGAAGGAAGTTGCTAACTATCGGCATCGCAATTGCTAACTAGCGTTATTAGCGCAATGACTGGAAGTCTATGGGTAACTGCTCATTACGCTAATGCTGGTTAGCATTGGACACCAAGACATACAAATGGTCTCCACCAGTTCATCTGACTCTGTAGAAGTAGTTAAGGGGCCTCATTGCCAAAATCCCAAAGTATCATTTTAACTTCACCCCGTCTCAATCACTGGATTCACATTATCATCCCACGTCTGCCCCTGTATCAGTGTTAGTTGGATAAACACACACACTCCCTCTCTCCCAGGAGTGTGTCAGGAGTGTGCGAACAGTCTTCCTCAGCCCTCCCATTTATAAATGGCTTATCAATATAAATCTGACCATATGTGGCTTTCAGGCACTCCATCATTGCCAGATGGACTGATACACATACACACAGACACACTGCCAGAGGTGTAAAACTTGTGCATAAATCAGTGGTGGATTAGGGGCTTCTCAGAAGCCATCTCTCTAGCAGCAGTCTGGAAATGTTGAATTCATCTCAACCCTAATAGAAGACAGGTGTCTGTTATAGTGATCCTCTCCACTGAAACCAATGCTCTCTTCTTGCCATGAAGCTCACAGCACAGCTTGGGTAAGTACAGTATGTTCCTCATAACAAATATGTCTGCCAAGCTGAGAGAGAAACAAAGATGGGGAGAGATGTCTGAGGGATACCTGAGTGAGAGAAAAGTACTGTCTGGCAGACATTTTTTTTTTTTTTTTACCTTTATTTTACTAGGCAAGTCAGTTAAGAACAAAATCTTATTTTCAATGACGGCCTAGGAACAGTGCCTGTTCAGGGGCAGAACAACAGATTTTGTACCTTGTCAGCTCAGGGATTTGAACTTGCAACCTTTCGGTTACTAGTCCAATGCTCTAACCACTAGGCTTCACTGCCGCTACATTAATAACCTATCATTGGGTTTAGCTGTTTTCTATCCAGAAGTAGCCTATAAAGAGCTCTGTCCAGAAGTAGCCTATAAAGAGCTCTGTCCAGAAGTAGCCTATAAAGAGCTCTGTCCAGAAGTAACCTATAAAGAGCTCTGTCCAGAAGTAACCTATAAAGAGCTCTGTCCAGAAGTAGCCTATAAAGAGCTCTGTCCAGAAGTAGCCTATAAAGAGCTCTGTCCAGAAGTAGCCTATAAAGAGCTCTGTCCAGAAGTAGCCTATAAAGAGCTCTGTCCAGAAGTAGCCTATAAAGAGCTCTGTCCAGAAGTAGCCTATAAAGAGCTCTGTCCAGAAGTAGCCTATAAAGAGCTCTGTCCAGAAGTAGCCTATAAAGAGCTCTGTCCAGAAGTAGCCTATAAAGAGCTCTGTTGGAGTGAAGTGAGCATGACATCCAGAGAAGCAGTAGCAGTGTGAGGGCTAAAGGAGGGAGTAGAGGAGGGTTAGGCGGGTTGGTGTATGTCTGTCCAGACCCAGACTGATACACTATTAAATTAGGATGAGTTTGTCTTGGTAATACTGTCCAATTGAGCTTCAGAGACATTAATAAATGCTGCTGTTGTTGGTAGCATCAACGGGGTTGACATTTTGTGTTTGTGTGTGCGTGTGTCCGCTCTCCGTCCAGCAGGCAGTGACATTGATTTCCTCTCCCTGTAACTTCCTGTGTGAGCTGATAGATAGTTTCCAGTGGCAGCCCTCTGTCTCACTGACAGACTATTTTGATCCCCATCTCTCCTTCTTTCATCCCTCCATCCCTGAGCTCCAGACCACAGCCCTCTCATTTATTAATCATCACCACTGATCTCCGAGGGAGTGTGTGTGTGTGTGTAGAAGAAGAAGGAATTAGAGGGGGAGAGAAATGGAAGGAGAGAGTATACACTTTCTCCACATCCATCTCACTATCTTCATATCTGCATCTCTTCACCCCTCCATCTCGCCACGGTCCAGATCCAAGACATCCCGTCTGTGTGGACGACATGACCTCATGCAGCTTAGCTCAGGAGAGAGAGAGAGCACTAGCATGGCTCTGCTGTGAAATAAGGATACTCATGACATCATTCACTTTTCCAACGTGTTATGTAATGGATTGCAGTATGAGAATCATTGTGACCTTTGACCATGTAAAGCCATGGTGAAGTCACAACTCCAAAAGGAAATACTCATTTGGTCGTATACCAAGTACCGAGTCTTATCGTCCTTATCAAGGTGTTTGATAGAGGCTTTTGGTTTGACATTTTCTTTTCTTTGAGATGATTATCTGTCAGAGTTGTTATAAATATGATGTATTGATTGATAATGACATGCTATATATGTTTATCACATTTGAGTTTTCTATTTTCAGATCCCGTTCTCTCTGGTCCAGTTTCCACTGTGGGAGTATTTAAAGGTATGGATCCTCCTGTCTCTCTGTGCTGTAATGTGTCCCTGTAATGAAGGTAACATAAAGTCGTAATAGGATGCTTATGTTCTGACACATTTACAGTGGAGTCGGCCCGACTTGGCCATGTCTCCTCGGCAGTAGAGGTTGGGAAATTACTGCCTCGTTTAATGGGTCACCACGGCTACCATCAAATGGAGCTGCAATTAGTCATCATCTCCTAGCGTGGTCAACTCCCTCTCTCTCTCTTTGTTCCTCTCCTGCGCTATATCTCTATCGCTCCTTCCCCATTGTCTGGTCTTGGACACATAAAAGCTGTTTTTCTTTGAAAGCGTTTGTGAAAGTGACATCATGTCTCCGGGGGCGCGGGCAGCAGAACATTCCATTAACATTAGGCCCAAACGGGCAGTGCAGTGTGGACCGACCAGGAGGGGAGGGAGGGGCGTCAATAGACCACACAGCTGTGCGGGAGCGGGGGACGGAACTGCACCCCCCCACCCCCTGCTGCAGAGTAAGACGTGTCATTCACAAGCCCCTCTTTGTCACAATCTCAAAAGCCTTCACTCCAGGCTATCTGCACACAGCCATTAGGAAAAAGTTTAACTGGACAGGCCAGCTCTGGAATCTGGCCCCTCTCCCCAAACTCCGCTCTCCCCTCCTCTCTCTTGTCCCCTCTGCCCATCTACCCTTCTATCCTATCTCCTCTCTAGCCTCTCCTCTCGCCTGCCGGCCTTAATGAGTTGTAGTCTCTCCTGGAGATCCCTGGCCTGAAAAGCGTAGAGGGGACAATAGAGAGAACCTCAAGCTTCACTTAGAAAACGAATAGCTAGCTAATGGTTAAATGTATTTTTTGGCTGTTTGGAGAGCCAGGAGACTGGTTAATGTGTGTTAATGTGTATGTCTGTGTGCGCCTGCCGTCTGTGTGTGGCATTCTCACCCTGAGCTCCACATCTGCTCCGGGGTAGAAATGTGCTGCTTTACGGCTTTTTATTTGTGTTTCATACGGAGCCAGCAGCACAGCTGTCAGCAGACACCCAGAGCTCCTCACGCATCACCCAACCAGTACAGACCAACAGAGACCTTCCTTATCCCATTAACATGCTATGGGATCAATCTATACTAAGAAATACAATATATATATACAATCTATACAAACGTTCATGCTAATATCTCACTGACATCAATGCATGATTTTATGTTAAACTTGCACACACATTTCACAAGTTAGGATTTAGCCCCTATGTCAATCGAATTCACTCACTCAAATGAGCCAGAGCAATCAGCAAGCCAACACTACGTACCTTTTAACCACCAGATCCATTAAAACATCCCCAACACACACACTGTCTTCCTTCCATAGCCCACCAAACCAACACTACGTACCTTTTAACCACCAGATCCATTAAAACATCCCCAACACACACACTGTCTTCCTTCCATAGCCCACCAAACCAACACTACGTACCTTTTAACCACCAGATCCATTAAAACATCCCCAACACACACACTGTCTTCCTCCTATAGCCCACCAAACCAACACTACGTACCTTTTAACCACCAGATCCATTAAAACATCCCCAACACACACACTGTCTTCCTCCCATAGCCCACCAAACCAACAATACGTACCTTTTAACCACCAGATCCATTAAAGCATCCCCAACACACACACTGTCTTCCTCCCATAGCCCACCAAACCAACACTACGTACCTTTTAACCACTAGATCCATTAAAACATCCCCAACACACACACTGTCTTCCTTCCATAGCCCACCAAACCAACACTACGTACCTTTTAACCACCAGATCCATTAAAACATCCCCAACACACACACTGTCTTCCTCCCACAGCCCACCAAACCAACAGAGCTTATTACAAACATGTCCATCACCACATAAGTCTACACCACACACACACACACACACACACACACACACACACACACACACACACACACACACACACACACACACACACACACACACACACACACACACACACACACACACACACACACACAGTAGAAGGAGGATGAGGTAGGTCTATTTTGACCAGGCATATTTCCCTCTTATTAGTCATTCAGGAGGGAGAAGTGAAGAGGCTTCCCATCATGCAGGCCTTTGATGTGGAAAACAAAGTCCCCCTTTCAATCTGCAACCAAATGGAATAAATATGACACATCCTCTCCCTGCTCTCCCAAATCTACATGTGTGTTTACGTTTGAACGTGTGTGTATACACGTGTGTGTGTGTGCGTTTATTTTCAGCAAACTTAACATGTGTAAATATTTGTATGAACATAACAAGATTCAACAACTGAGACATAAACTGAACAAGTTCCACACACGTGATTAACATAAATGGAATAGTGTGTCCCTGAACAAACGGGGGGTCAAAATCAAAAGTAACTGTCAGTATCTTGTGTGGCCACCAGCTGCATTAAGTACTGCAGTGCATCTCCTCAAGGACTGTACCAGATTTGCCAGTTCTTGCTGTGAGATGTTACCCCATTCTTCCACCAAGGCACCTGCAAGTTCCCAGACATTTCTGGGGGGAGAGGCCCTAGCCCTCACCCTCCGATCCAACAGGTCCCAGGCGTGCTCAATGGGATTGAGATCCGGGCTCTTCGCTGGCCATGGCAGAACACTAACATTCCTGTCTTGCAGGAAATCACACACAGAACAAGCAGTATGGCTGGTGGTATTGTCATGCTGGAGGGTCCTGTCAGGATGAGTCTGCAGGAAGGCCAACACATGAGGGAGGAGGATGTCTTCCCTGTAACTCACAGCGTTGAGATTGCCTGCAATGACAACAAGCTCAGTCTGATGATGTTGTGACACACCGCCCCAGACCAAGACGGACCCTCTACCTCTAAATCTATCCCGCTCCAGAGCACAGGCCTCGGTGTAACGCTCATTCCTTTGACGATAAACGCGAATCCGACCATCATCCCTGGTCAGACAAAACTGCGAATCGTCAGTGAAGAGCACTTTTTGCCAGTCCTGTCTGGTCCAGCGACGGTGGGTTTGTGCCCATAGGCAACGTTCTTGCCGGTGATGTCTGGTGAGGACCTGCCTTACAACAGGCCTACAAGCCCTCAGTCCAGCCTCTCTCAGCCTACTGCTGACAGTCTGAGCACTGATGGAGGGATTGTGTGTTCCTGGTGTAACTCGGGCAGTTGTTGTTGACATCCTGTCCCGCAGGTGTGATGTTCAGATGTACCGATCCTGTGCAGGTGTTGTTACATGTGGTCTGCCACTGCGAGGACGATCAGCTGTCCGTCCTGTCTCCCTGCAGCGCTGTCTTAGGCGTCTCACAGTACAGACATTGAAATTTATTGCCCTGGCCACATCTGCAGTCCTCATGCCTCCTTGCAGCATTCCTAAGGCACGTTCACACAGATGAGCAGGGACCCTGGGCATCTTTGTTTTTGTGTTTCTCAGAGTCAGTAGAAATACCTATTTTGAGTCCTAACTGTGACCTTAATTGCCTACTGTCGGTAAGCTGTTAGTGTCTTAACAAACGTTCCACAGGTGCATGTTCATTAATTGTTTAAGCATGAGAAACAGTGTTTAAACCCTTTACAATGAATATCTGTGAAATTGTTTGGATTTTTACAAATGATCTTTGAAAGACAGGGTACTGAAAAAGGGACATTTTTCCATGCTGTTCCTCAATTGCCTGCCCCTTTATGAAATCATCCCTGCTTCGTCTGTTCTATGACAAGCAAACTGTTACAATGTGTTTTCAAGAAGGGCCAGCAATTATCTGTTGGCCTTGGGCCGAACCTGCAGCCCAACTACATCCAGAACTCTACACCAGAATCCAACACAACCAAACAGCATTCAGACCTGCCATGCTCACCAATGTTGCGGAGAGAGGGAAAGGATGGCATGATGGTTGTTTTATAGCAGCAGCTAGGAAACCCCAAACAAGACAAGTATAGGTTGTGTAATTAGCTAGCGGTGAGGTATTGTGTAATTAGTTGGGGTTCCAGTCCATCCTGTTTTATATGACGTTAGCCCAGATAGTGCCTTCTGTCACAATATTTGAACATAAACACAGAAATATGGAACACAGAGGCTTGAACTGATCCAACATAAGCTCACCACTCAATGTCAACAAAACAAAGGAGATGATCATGGATTTCAGGAAACAGCAGAGGGAGCACCCCCCCATCCACATCGAAGGGACAGTATTGGAGAGGGTAGAAAGTTTTAAGTTCCTCCGCGTACACATCACGGACAAACTGAATTGGTCCACCCACACAGACAGCGCGGTGAATTAGGCGCAGCAGCACTCACAAAGCACTCACAAACTTCTACAGATGCACAATCGAGAGCATCCTGGCGGGCTGTATCACCGCCTGGTACGGCAACTGCTCCGCCCACAACCATAAGGCTCTCCAGAGGGTAGTGAGGTCTGCACAACGCATCACCGGGGGCAAACTACCTGCCCTCCAGGACACCTACACCACCCGATGTCACAGGAAGGCCATAAAGATCATCAAGGACAACAACCACCCGAGCCACTGCCTGTTCACCCCGCTATCATCCAGAAGGCGAGGTCAGTACAGGTGCATCAAAGCAGGGACCGAGAGACTGAAAAACAGCTTCTATCTCAAGGCCATCAGACTGTTAAACAGCCACCACTAACATTGAGTGGCTGCTGCCAACACACTGACTCAACTCCAGCCACTTTAATATTGGAAAAATTGATGTAAAAATGTATTACTAGCCACTTTAAACAATGCCACTTAATATAATGTTTACATACCCTACATTACTCATCTCATATGTATATACTGTACTCTATACCATCTACTGCATCTTGCCATCTTTATGTAAGACATGTATCACTAGCCACTTTAAACAATGCCACTTTTATATGTTTACATACCCTACATTACTCATCTCATATGTATATATTGTATTCTATACCATCCACTGCATCTTGCCTATGCCGTTCTGTACCATCACTCATTCATATATTTTTAAGTACATATTCTTTATCCCTTTACACTTGTGTGTGTATAAGGTAGTTGTTTTGAAATTGTTAGGTTAGATTACTCGTTGGTTATTACTGCATTGTCGAAACTAGAAGTACAAGCATTTCGCTACACTCGCATTAACATCTGCTAACCATGTGTATGTGACAAATACATTTGATTTGATTTGAAGCTCCATGGTGAATATAACTCCATAAGCTCCATGGTGAATATAACTCCATAAGCTCCATGGTGAATATAACTCCATAAGCTCCATGGTGAATATAACTCCATAAGCTCCATGGTGAATATTGAACAAATGTTGTTTCTTCCACATTTGGCAAGATAGTATAGACTGCAGACAGCTCTCTTCAGCTGGGTCCATTCTGTTCCCTCTTCACTTGGATGAGACCTAACCCCCATGAACATGTTCAAAAAACAGAGCTTAGCTTCTCTTCCCTACTGACCGAGTGAGTCAATTAGTTCACATATGAGTACAGCATAACTTTATCAGCCAGGGCTCTTCTGCTGAGCAGAGGAGTTTTGGGGACCTTTACTGCACTTTTTTCTTGTCTTTCCCCTTCCCCCTCTCTTTCTGTCCCGTAATGTGCTTGGGAAAAGAGCGAATGACATCATTCTGGAGATGGTCGAGGGGAACACAGAAATAGCCGCGCAGTTTGGTTCCCAGGCCGATTCCGATGAGGTTTGGGATGTGTTTTGAATGCGTCTGATAACTCGAATAACCACCCCCTCTTTCTCCCTCTCACTATCTCTCTTCCTCTCTCTCTCTCTCTTTCTCTCTTTCTCTCTTATTTCTCTCTCCTCTCAGACTCAGTGGTCACGGAGGCAAGGTCACACTCTCTACTCTTGGCAGGCTGCAGTGTGCGGAGCTTTTGCAGGTGCAGAGGATTATATGCTGCTTTGGGAAAGGCAGAGAGGGAGGGAGGATGGTAGAGGGCCAGGAATATAGAAAGTTTAACCAAGCCACATTCCTGAAGAATTCTACACCGGTTGCCTCGGTTGGCACAGTGTCTTTTACCTGCGTCAGAGGCCTGGAAAGACAGGAGACCGTTGGAAGAAAAGAGAAAGCACTTTTGATTGATCGAATGTTTTTGCTGTAGATAGAGGTAAAGTTATTGGTCGATTGACTCACTCTGTCAGTAAGTGCTGCACACATAGAGGGCTAGGTTTCAGTGTTGTGCCTCAGCACAGATGAGCATCAGGGGAATGGAAGAAAGGAGGAGAAGAGACAGGAGTCCAGGAGGGGGGAGAAGGCACTGGGGCCCATGCAGCTGTCTGACATCCTGAGCAATGAGGCCTGAAGCGGTCTCAGGCAGAGTGAGAGAGAAACCGAGAGGGAGGGGGAACAAAATAGTGAGGAAGAGAGAGACGGAGAGTGTGAGAGAGTACATGAGTAACAGAGAGGGAGAGATGGATACAGAGACAAAGAGAGAGAGAGACTAAGAGAGAAAGAGAGACAGTTGGGCCATAACTCTTTAGTCTGCGTGACAGGCCAGACAAAAAGCAGATTTGTAGGAGCTGAGGGCTGGGGCTGAGGACACTGCACCCTGAGGACCATAGACATGGCCACAAGCCACCCCACCTGGAGTAAACACACACTGGGGAGGAGAGGGGGGTGGAAGGGCAGTTGGAGAGGAGAGAGCGAGGAAAGATGGGGGGTGTAGTAGATGGAGAGAAATTGAGAGGTGAGGAGTAGAGATGGAAGAAGAAAGGAGGTAGAAGAGATGGGGGAGGAGAGAGAAAGCCAGGATGTCAGAGGGGGAGACGGTGTAATCTCTGAGTCTGAGTTGAGTTAAATTCCCCACACAACAGAGGACCAAGAGGGATGCTCAGGTTTCACTCGACTTCCCCACATCATGCCTTATAAAGTATGTGATCCAGTCAGCATAGGAAATAGTCACACTTCATATATTATTCTACTTGTGCGGAAGGCTAAGAGACACATAATGGCACTGTCTCTCATCTTCTATGAACCGCCTGTTGAATCGACACTTTCATTGCCAGACCACAAAGCTGGATTACTTAATTGACTAATTTTACTTAATTGACTGATTTTAGATAGATAGATTGGGGGGGGGGAGACAGAGACAGACAGACCGACAGTGTGAGTAGTGTTTAGTGAGGTGTGGACCTGACTGACGGTGTGGGAGGAGGGGGTGAGACTGACAGACAGAGACAGACAGACCGACAGTGTGTGTAGTGTTTAGTGAGGCGTAGACCTGACTGACGGGGTGGGAGGGAGGGGGGGTGAGACTGACAGACAGACGGAGACAGACAGACCGACAGTGTGTGTAGTGTTTAGTGAGGCGTGGGCCTGACTGACGGGGTGGGAGAAGGGGGGAGAGACTGACAGACAGACAGAGACAGACAGACCGACAGTGTGAGTAGTGTTTAGTGAGGCGTGGGCCTGACTGACGGGGTGGGAGGAGGGGGGGTGAGACTGACAGACAGAGACAGACAGTGTGAGTAGTGTTTAGTGAGGCGTGGGCCTGACTGACGGGGTGGGAGGAGGGGGGGTGAGACTGACAGACAGAGACAGACAGTGTGAGTAGTGTTTAGTGAGGCGTGGGCCTGACTGACGGGGTGGGATGAATAGTGCGTCTGGTCTAGGAATGGAACTGTATTGGGGAAACATCTTTGAGAGTATCAATGTATCCCGTTGAATCATGAAATGTAGCTAACTATTATTTTGATTTCATAAAGTTCATAAGAGTGTATTTTGTCATTACAGAACAGAAATGTTTGCAGTGCACTCATCTTGTTTGTGTGTGTGTGTGTGTGTGTGTGTGTGTGTGTGTGTGTGTGTGTTATTCACTGCGTTTCCAGGTGGAATAGCAGCGTTCGCCACCACTCCCCTGGACGTGGCTAAGACCAGGATCATGTTGGCCAAGGTAAGGCCCATTCAAGCGAACCCAGGCCGGGCCAGCTACAGGACTGTTCAACACTATCTGTCTGCTGAGTGACGCCTCACAGTGAACTGCAGTTCTCTAATGTAGACAAAGCTCATCAGAGACACACTGCCATGGAGAACAGAATATGGACAGTGGTGACACACACATTCATTCTGTGTTCTCCACAGCCCAGTGTTGAATGGACAGTGTTCTGTGGACATGTTTGTGTTCATGTTTAATGTTAGCTATAGTACATCTGGACAGGCCAGAGTAGTTTCCAATGGAACGGACAGGACAGACAGGCCTCTCATCTCTCTCAGAGAGAGCAGGAACAGCTCTGCCTGTCCTGGGTTTAGCTCCTGTGTTTGTCTGACTGTGTCTCTCTGTGGTATGTTAGTGGGGTTGTTGTGAGTTCAGTTGAACCCAGTCGTTGTGTCCTTGGATAAGACAAAGTGTTCTGTGCTTTTTGTTCTCCATGATGACAAATGAGATACCACTCTGTAACACTTCAGTTGGTTAGACGTGGCGCTTGTGTGAAGATGGTAAAAACAACATTGTATGATGTGTCAAATATTTGCCATAAACATGTTTTAGCAGGGGTTATAGAGTTAGGGGCGAGGTCACTTGTGATTTAAATTGACATAATATTAGCTGGATGTTACATTAATTCATGTTTTTAGTGCTAAAACACACAATGGAGCATTTTCTGACTCTGTAAAACCCCACATAAGATCACCCATGGTAGTTAATTTCACTTCTTTACCTCACCGGGGCCATGAACGCCTGTTGCACAAGCCCAGACAGGACTGAGGTGTGGGGTGAAGAGAAGTGGGAGTGGAGGGGAGGAGGGGTGAGGCTGGGATATGGCTGTGTTGGAGCTTGTCACAGTAGTTTCCTCCTGTTCCAGAAGAAAAGTCAGAGCCAGAGGTGGGTCTGCTGGCTGGTACAGGGGTGTGTCTGCTGGCTGGTACAGGGGTGGGTCTGCTGGCTGGGACAGGGGTGGGTCTGCTGGCTGGGACAGGGGTGGGTCTGCTAGCTGGGACAGGGGTGGGTCTGCTGGCTGGGACAGGGGTGGGTCTGCTGGCTGGGACAGGGGTGGGTCTGCTAGCTGGGACAGGGGTGGGTCTGCTGGCTGGGACAGGGGTGGGTCTGCTGGCTGGGACAGGGGTGGGTCTGCTGGCTGGGACAGGGGTGGGTCTGCTAGCTGGGACAGGGGTGGGTCTGCTGGCTGGGACAGGGGTGGGTCTGCTGGCTGGGACAGGGGTGTGTCTGCTGGCTGGGACAGGGGTGTGTCTGCTGGCTGGGACAGGGGTGTGTCTGCTGGCTGGGACAGGGGTGTGTCTGCTGGCTGGGACAGGGGTGTGTCTGCTGGCTGGGACAGGGGTGTGTCTGCTGGCTGGGACAGGGGTGTGTCTGCTGGCTGGGACAGGGGTGTGTCTGCTAGCTGGGACAGGGGTGTGTCTGCTGGCTGGGACAGGGGTGTGTCTGCTGGCTGGGACAGGGGTGTGTCTGCTGGCTGGGACAGGGGTGTGTCTGCTGGCTGGGACAGGGGTGGGTCTGCTGGCTGGGACAGGGGTGGGTCTGCTGGCTGGGACAGGGGTGGGTCTGCTGGCTGGGACAGGGGTGTGTCTGCTGGCTGGTACAGGGGTGGGTCTGCTGGCTGGGACAGGGGTGGGTCTGCTGGCTGGGACAGGGGTGTGTCTGCTGGCTGGTACAGGGGTGGGTCTGCTGGCTGGGACAGGGGTGGGTCTGCTGGCTGGGACAGGGGTGTGTCTGCTGGCTGGTACAGGGGTGGGTCTGCTGGCTGGGACAGGGGTGTGTCTGCTGGCTGGGACAGGGGTGGGTCTGCTGGCTGGGACAGGGGTGGGTCTGCTGGCTGGGACAGGGGTGGGTCTGCTGGCTGGGACAGGGGTGGGTCTGCTGGCTGGGACAGGGGTGGGTCTGCTAGCTGGGACAGGGGTGGGTCTGCTGGCTGGGACGGGTGGGTCTGCTGGCTGGGACAGGGGTGGGTCTGCTGGCTGGGACAGGGGTGGGTCTGCTGGCTGGGACAGGGGTGGGTCTGCTGGCTGGGACAGGGGTGGGTCTGCTGGCTGGGACAGGGGTGGGTCTGCTGGCTGGGACAGGGGTGGGTCTGCTGGCTGGGACAGGGGTGGGTCTGCTGGCTGGGACAGGGGTGGGTCTGCTGGCTGGGACAGGGTGGGTCTGCTGGCTGGGACAGAGGTGGGTCTGAAAAACACAGAACAGGACTCTTACCATGCTGCACTGCCCACAGCCTGGCAAACAGCACTGTGTCCTCTGAAACCTGCACCCCAGTCTGAGCATGGCACATCCCTGCCTTTGCTACTGCTATAATAGGTCCCCCCATCACCCAGACTAACTTACTGACCAAACTGACTACATCTACTACAGGGTTTAGGGAAATTGAGGAGGGGAGAGGGGGAATAACAGAAGAGAGAGAGAGAGACATTACATACTCACCAGTGAACCCCACTGCTACAGTACAACAGGTGCCCAGATATACCAAGTGACAGATATAATAAGGGGATATATGTCAGAGAAATGTAGTGAGCCAAATCGAGAGTGTGCATGTCAGCGTAGGCCTGTTCTGAGTTGCTTGTGGTCTGTGTGTATACAACTTGTGGGACAAGTGAAGAAGAAAGAGGTTTCTCAGCCCCTCCAACAGAAACGGGAGAATTCAGTAGGAATCAACAGGATTCCCCTGTGATTTCACCAATAATAAGGGTCCAAAGTCACAAGGTCCATGAAGTCAATAACTTGCTTGTGACAGATGACCTTCATATTCTGACTATCTCTGAAACTCACTTAGATAATACCTTTGATGATACAGTGGTAGCAATACATGGTTATAACATCTACCGAAAAGACAGAAATGCCAACGGAGGCGGTTTTGCAGTCTATATTCAGAACCACATTCCTGTAAAGCTTAGAGATGATCTAATGTTAAATACTGTTGAAGTAATATGGCTACAGGTTTATCTGCCTCACCTACAGCCCATTCTTGTGTGAAGCTGCTATAGACCACCAAGTGCTAACAGTCAGTATCTGGATAATATGTGTGAAATGCTTGATAGTGTACAGTTGAAGTCGGAAGTGTACATACACCTTAGCCAAATACATTTAAACTCAGTTTTTCACAACTCCTGACATTTAATACTAGTAAAACTTATCTGTTTTAGGTCCGTTAGGATCTCCACTTTATTTTAAGAATGTGAAATGTCAGAATAATAGTAGAGAGAATAATTTACTTCAGCTTTTATTTCTTTCATCACATTCCCAGTGGTCAGAAGTTTCCATACACTCAATTAGTATTTGGTAGCATTGCCTTTTAAATTGCTTAACTTGGGTAAAACATTTCAGCCTTCCTTAATGCACCGATTAAGAAAATGACTGTAAAAATTGTTAAATCCCCTTGGATTGATGAGGAATTGAAAAATGGTATGGTTGAGAGGGATGAGGCAAAATGTATGCCAATTAAGTCTGGCAGCCCAACTGACTGGCAAACATACTGCAAATAAAGAAATCATGTGACTAAACTAAATAAAAAGAAACTACACTATGAAATAAAGGTAAATTATATAAAGAATGATAGTAAAAAGCTTATGGACTACTTAAATGACATTTTGGGGGGAAAACAACTCGGCTCCTTCATTCATTGAATCAGATGGCTCATTCATCACAAAGCCCACTGATATTGCAAATTACTTTAATGACTTTTTCATTGGCAAGATAAGCAAACTTAGGGATGACATACATGCCAGCAACAAACGCTGACACTACACATCCAAGTATATCAGCCCAAATTATGAAAGACAAGTATTGTACTTTTGAATTCCGTAAAGTCAGTGTGGAAGAGGTGAAATAATTATTGTTGTTTATCAACAATGACAAGCCACCAGGGTCTGACAATCTGGATGGAAAATTACGTAGGATAATAGCAGACAATATTGCCACTCCTATTTGCCACATCTTCAATTGAAGCCTACTAGAAAGTGTGTACCCTCAGGCTTGGAGGGAAGCTAAAGTCATTCCGCTACCTAAGAATAGTAAAGCCCCCTTTACTGGCTCAAATAGCCAACCAATCAGACTGTTACAAACCCTTAGTAACCTTCTGGAAAAAATTGGGTTTGACCAGATACAATTCTATTTCACAGTAAACAAATTGACAACAGAATTTCAGCATGCTTATAGGGAAGGACACTCAACAAGCACAGCACTTACACACATGACTGATAATTGGCTGAGAGAAATTGATGATAAAATGATTGTGGGGGCTGTCTTGTTAGACTTCATTGCAGCTTTTGACATTATCGATCATAGTCTGCTGCTGGAAAAACGTATGTGTTATGTCTTTACACACCCTGCTATAATCTGGATAAAGAATTATTTGTTTAACAGAACACTTCGGGTGTTCTTTATTGGATATAAGCCAGTTATAATCAACAATCAGCAATTTTTACTAACAACATGCCACTGACTTTGAGTAAAGCCAGTGTGTCTATGTATGCGGATGACTCAACACTATACACGTCAGCTACTACAGTGACTGAAATGACTGCAACAAGAGCTGCAGTTAGTTTCAGAGTGGGTGGCAAGGAATAAGTTAGCCCGAAATATTTCTGAAACTAAAAGCATTGTATTTGGAACAAAATCCTCACTAAACTCTAAACCTCAACTAAATCTTGCAATAAATAATGTGGAAATTGAGTAAGTTGAGATGATTAAACTGCTTGGAGTAACACTAGATTGTAAACTGTCATGGTCAAACCATATTGATGCAGTAGTAGCTAAGATGGGGAGAAGTCTGTCTATTATAAAGCGATGGTCTGCCTTCTTAACATCACTATGAACAAGGCAGGTCCTCCAGGCCCTAGTTTTGTCACACCTTCACTACTGTTCAGTCGTATGGTCAGGTGCCACAAAAAAGGACTTGCAGCAAAGCTGGTCTTTGGATGTACACAGAGAGCTAATATGAATAATATGCATGTCAATCTCTCCTGGCTGAAAGTGGAGGAGAGGTTGACTTCATCACTACTTTTATTTATGAGAGGTAGAATGCACAGAGCTGTCTGTCTAAACTACTGGCACACAGCTCGGACACCCATTCATACCCCACAAGACATGCCACGATGTCTCTTCACAGTCCCCAAGTCCAGAACAGACTATGGGAGGCACACAGTACTACATAGAGCCATGACAACATGGAACTCTATTCCACATCAAGTAACTGACGCAAGCAGTAAAATTAGATTTACAAACATTGTCACAGACACATGCATACACACAAAATAACATACACATGGATTTAGTACTGTAGATATGTGGTAGTGGTGGAGTAGGGGCCTGAGGGCACACAGTGTGTTGTGAAATCTATGAATGTATTGTAATGTTTTTAAACTTGTATAAACTGCCTTAATTTTGCTGGACCCCAGGAAGAGTAGTTGCTGTTTGGCAGCAGCTAATGGGGATCCATAATAAATACAAATACAAATACTGCTGGGCACACAAAAATACACAGGGTCATTTACAGTCCAGGCCGCAGTTATGCTAACCCCGCACCCCACCCTTCACTTCCCCTCCTCTCTTTAATCACCCCCCCATTCCTCTTGCCATGCTAGACCCTCCCCCCTCACGCTTAACTACTTCTCCCACTCTCCCCAATCCTGATCCCACTCCCCCCAATCAAGACCTCTGGCATAAAACTGCAACAGGTGGAGTGTGGGTGGTGGATTGTTATAGATGTCACCTGTGTTGCCACCGATGTCTGTGAGGGGAGAAGTGGGAGGAGGTAGGATGGGAGAGGAAGACTAAACAGGGTGTCTGTCCAAGTGGCAGGAAGTGGAGGAGACTATCCATCTATCGTCACGTCTCTTATTTGTTCTCTCTCTCTCTTAGGCTGGGACAAGTACAGCGAGTGGAAACATCCCACTGGTGCTGTTAGATGTGTGGAAGACTAGGGGCTTGACGGGGTAAGTATGGCCCATCACACGCTGCTGTTCTGGGGGAACCTGAGGACTAGGCTGGGGTAGCCTTCTGTACCTTTGTACACATTTCAACAAGTGTCTCTGACTAGGTATCCCCTTCCCCTTTCTATTGTTGAAATACTGTGTTTTCTAAAACACATTTTTTAGCCTGTACATTTTTTGGGACTTTGCATTATCTCATTTAAAGTCATATAGTTCTTTGCATAATCAGGTTTGCCTGCTGGTAGGAACACTAGTCAGGGGACATACATTCAGCACAGAAACCTGAGAAATGAGAATTAAGAGCTTTCCAAGAGACATAACTTTTCTGAATAGTCCTATTGATTAAGACATTAGTAGGGCCAACGGTAAGGTTTATGTGTGGAGCTGAATGTGTGATGTGTTTATGACATCTCCTAATGAAAAGGCCAGGTCAGGAGGGAATGATGGCCTGCCAGCCCTAAACCAAACAGCCCTGTGAATAATAGTCTGGTGTGTATGAGCAGCCATCATTTAGTTAAGATATACAGGCCCTGATGTTAATAGCAGATTTGGTTTGGGGTGGTGCCAAAAACAGTCTCTCAGGCACTATCAGAGATTGTTTGAGTAGGCTGCAGTAATGGAATCTAATCAGAGAGTGCAATTCTGTTGGGAAGAGGTTCTGATTCAACATTAACTGGCTGTTTAATAACCCCGGGGTAGTTTGTTAATCTCACTCCGCTGGGGAAAGACAAGACCAGGGATGGGGTGGGCTTCAGCACACTCTGCTGGGGAGAGAGAAGACCAGGGACGGGTGGGCTTCAACACACTTCACTGGCGAGAGAGAAGACCAGGGACGGGGTGGGCTTCAACACACTCGGCTGGGGAGAGAGAAGACCAGGGACGGGGTGGGCTTCAACACACTCCACTAGGGAGAGAGAAGACCAGGGACGGAGAGGGCTTCAACACAGTCCGCTGGGGAGAGAAGACCAGGGACGGTGTGGGCTTCAACACACTCGGCTGGGGAGAGAGAAGACCAGGGACGGGGTGGGCTTCAACACACTCCACTGGGGAGAGTGAAGACCAGGGACGGAGAGGGCTTCAACACAGTCCGCTGGGGAGAGAGAAGACCAAGGACGGAGAGGGCTTCAACACACTCCGCTGGGGAGAGAGAAGACCAGGGACGGGGTGGGCTTCAACACAGTCCGCTGGGGAGAGAGAAGACCAGGGACGGGGTGGGCTTCAACACACTCCGCTGGGGAGAGAGAAGACCAGGGACGGGGTGGGCTTCAACACACTCCGCTGGGGAGAGAGAAGACCAGGGACGGGGTGGGCTTCAACACACTCGGCTGGGGAGAGAGAAGACCAGGGACGGGTGGGCTTCAACACACTCCACTGGGGAGAGAGAAGACCAGGGACGGGTGGGCTTCAACACACTCCACTGGGGAGAGAGAAGACCAGGGACGGGGTGGGCTTCAACACACTCCGCTGGGGAGAGAGAAGACCAGGGACGGGGTGGGCTTGTTATTGAATGGCTCTTCTTATGCTCATGAAGCCGTCATACAGAGGGATCCCTTGTAGAAAAGTCTCTACTCTAAGCCTCCCAGCTGCCTCGACAAGCCGCCCCTAATTGAAAGAGTATTCTTTGATGTTCCCCGTCTTCTTCAATATTTTGTCTCTCTTTTTCTGGTCTTTTTTTCCTTCTCTTCTCTAACTCTTGGTTTACTGATAAGATAGCTGCAGAGGGAGGTTTTCTGTACAGCTGAAGGAGCAGGCATAATAAACCGTACAACATGGAGTTGCCCAAGTGCCTTCCCCTGATAGTGATACACACAGTCTCTCTGGGACAACGAGAGGAAGGAAAAGCAGTGTCGTGATTCCATAGGGAAAGGACTTGGCAGTTACGCCTGGGCTGGGGCTTTAAAGCTTGAATTATGGTAATAGGCCCAATTGCAGTCTCGTGAAGCCATAAAGTGCTTCCATCTGTTTGCTGTGCCCCAGAGCCCTGCCGAGCCCTGCCTGCCTTTCAACTGGGTTAGACCAACTTTACACACCTCCTCACCACACTAACCAAAACACATGGACAGCCAGGACCTCCCCATACCAACCAGAATGAAGCTGAAACACACCAAAACAATGTAAATCTGAGTTCACCAAGTCCACTCCACTTCGCATGACCTAAATCTACTGCTCAGACTTTGAACCCAACTGTCTGCTCCAGGGTTGGGGTCAATTCTGAATTGAATTGCAAATTGCATTTTAATTCCAATTCAATTCTTGAATTTTAATTTATTTTGAATTGGCCACAACCAAAGGTGAAGAATTTAAATATAATGTGAATTAAAGGAAGTAGAATTTAATTTAATGAAATTAAGCAGATGATTAATGAGAAGAAAAGTGCTCCTGATCAAAAGGAGGTGAAGACATGTGGTGTATCTCAGACCACTGGTTCTCAACATGATTAAGACCAAAGCCTGTGATGAGCAGCTCTCTCTCTCCTGCTGAGGACTCGGGGTATTTTAGGCTGTGCGGTTAGGAGGCTGTGAGGTGATTGGCCGGTGTTCAGGGCCTGACTGATCTGTGCGGCTGGCGGGCTGCTGATGTCAGTGAGTCAGCGAGCCCCAGAGGTTTATGGGAGAAGTTCAGCCATCTTGTTCCACAGGTGGGGCTTCTCCCAGACAGGAAGTGACACACTGTTGTGAGCCAGAACACGTGGAGGTGGTCTGGAGAATTTAGAATCTTAGAACACTTTAAGAACTGTGCTGACCCATTGCCAAATCAATCTTTCACATGGGCAGATACTGAAAATGGGACATTATTTTCTGTCTATTGCTTTCCTTGGCTTGTTGTGAGAAACAACATTGGCTTCAGTCAGGTACTGTATTTTGATATATAACTCATGTGATGGAAAAGGTTGAGATTCACACACAGTGGGTGTTAACTTCTATTTCAGTCGAAGGTGATAACTCTGCAAAGAGCAAACTGAAGGGCAGGATGACAAGCTTTGAGAAATGTCCCCTTGCTCATTTGTTCCAGCTTAAGCATTTACACACCCACACGCGCTCACACACACACACACACACACACACGAGCGCAGCCTCTCCAAAACACCCGATCCGACGAGGAGCATTCCTAAACGTGCAGTTCTGTAAATGGCTGGGATAGTTGAGAGATCCCTGACGTGCTTGGCACCTTGTACAGATTTGCAGTTGACAAAATTGATGTATTAGCGGTTAGACCATTTGTGACCCCATTTCTAAATGGAGGGCCATAAAACCTCACCACAGCCCCCACAGGTGTCCCAGGCCTGGCCTCTGGGGTCTGTTGTGTTACGTAGGTCAGCCCTGGAGCATCCAAGGCACTGAGAGCAGTTCGAGCTGCTGGCCAGAGAGATCGACGAACCGAACGAGGAGTGTAGGGGCGTAGTGGCAGAGTGGGGGTTCTCAGTAAGCAACAAAACAGTCCAATGGACAGGACCCATTATATTTCCAGTCTGTGGGGAGAGTGGAGAGTAAATGCTATAGTGTGTGTACAAGAGAATGTAGAAGAGAGAGGGAGAAAAAGAGAGCGAGGAATGACTGGGCTGATCCGGGGTGTGTGAGCTGAGCCAGTTGAGGCTGTTGCTGGATGGCCGCACGAATGGACAGCAGAGGGGCGTGTGTGGATGTCATCTGGCCATCAGTCAGGCAGACAGATCAAGCTCCAGGGAGGCCCATCAGGGGGTTCAGCAGTAATCCACAAAACAGCTGTGTGGAAAAGGGCCTTGGGAGACTACTCTCATGGCCTGTCACCATCCCCTGACCTCCACAACATCAACAGTCTGGAGAGTCCCCTAACTTCCAAAACTTTCTTTGAAACAACTTTCTACTCCCCTAGCTTCTAAAACAGCCTCTCCACTCCTGTCTTCTAAAATGGACTCTAAAACATCCTCTCTAGTCCCTTGTCTTCTAAAACTCACTCTAAATCATCCTCCCCAGTCTCCTGTCTTCTAAATTTGCCTTCAGAACAGCCTCTCCAGTCTCCTAGCTTCTAAAACGGACTCAGAAACAGCTTTTCTGTTCCTTAGCTTCTGAAACTGACTCTAGATCATCTTAATAAGCCCCTGTTTCCTAAAATAGCATGAAATCCCTCAGAACATACATCTTAGCAGAGAAATATGGAACAAGACCTAGTCAAATAAAACAAGTAACATGTTACTCTTGCATAATACCTGATGCAATTTTGTCTGTCTTTTCAGTCTGTTTTCTGGCACTATACCTCGAGTCACATCCATCAGTCTGGGAGGTTTTATCTTCCTGGGTGCTTATGAGAAGGTCCGACGCACCCTACTATAAAGACCCTGGCCTGGGGATGAAGGCAGGTGTGCTGTGCTGACCCCGAGGAGGGACACCTGGTGTGAGTCATCTCTGATCGCATTACCCAGAGGTCTGCGTTCCTGCTCATCAGTGCGCTGCAGATTGAGTTGAACTGCGTGAATTCCATTTTAACAGCAAGGATCGCATATCTCTGAGCCGAGTCTCTTCACTGTATGACCATGTGTGTGGAAACGGTATTAAAAGCCAGATTTTTATACAATGTCACCACTTTCTCCAGTTCATTGTCTGAAGCTGGGTAGTTAAATGGTGGAATAATCACCTCACAGTAGTTTGTCCGTCCAAGGTTACTGCTCTCCGTTATTCAGTATGGAAACACGGTGAACAAAACCACCTGCAGCAAAGAGCCACCAGAAAGCCTATTAGAGAAGAAGCATCATGAGCTCATCCACCTGTCATCTCAGTGCTAGATGGGACCGGAGACCTAGGGCCTGTGTTTCTGCTGGATTAAACACTCATTTACTACAGGATTTGCCACATTAATGCAGATGGATGGACAATGTACTTTAGCCAACTTCCATCGAAGGGATAGTATTAAAACATGTACAATTTAATGGACCGGTTTTTCCTAGTATTAAAACAGGACATCCTGTGAACATCGAGTGTTGAGCAAGCATCAAAATGTTTCTCGGAATATAAAATTGGTTTTCCAAAAACACTTGTCAATAACTCCCATTATGTCCTTCAGATGTCGGTTGAAGGGGAAGGTAAAGACCAAGCCTGGGAGAGCAATGTTACACAGGTGGGTTTACCAGAGGGCTACGTCCTGTCCTGGAGGCTGTCAGTTAACTGATGTACATTCTGTCCGGCCACTGTCCCTCATTCAATATGGATTTAGACATTCGCCAAGCCTAGAATTTACAATTAAAACCTGGCTTTAGAGATGAACCTCATGTATTTTCATAGAGACAGAAGCAACATGAATGAGTTCGATACCTTTGACAAACCTGCTAATTCAAGTCATCTATATCATTTTGCTTTGCCCCCTTATAAATTTGAGACGACATTGAACCACAAAGGCAAGGAAGAACACACTCCACAAAATGTGATTTTATTAGACACTTTAATGTTTAAACTTTGACATTGGTACAACGGATTCAGTTGACTGAAAAATGACTGCATGTCACCCCGTGGGATGATATGACAACTGACTGACCATCTAGAAGTCCTGTTCTCTAAAGAATATGCTAAAATGTCAAACAATTTGAGCCTTTGATACCGCAAATAGCAAGTGTTTACAGAAAAAAATATAGCATACATTGGAAAATGTAATTCTGTTTAATCTGTCATTCAGTGTATCCAGGCCTAAAGATGGGGCATTTTTCCTCGGTTTGGCAAGAGTACATTTCACAACTTTCCCAGCAGTAAGCAGTTTTATAAAATGAAGAGATTGTTTGTACCAGTCAAAAGTTCCTGAATGATTAAACAGGTTGTACGAGTACCATAATGATGACGATGATTATTATGATAAGGATGTGTGGTGCTATGACAAAGGATAAATACTGGCCATTCCCTGTGTGAACAGTGTGACAACTGTCTCAAAATGCCTCCTGGTGAGAGTTCCTCATTCCCTTTACAGCATGGCAGGTTCATGTTATATCTGAACATATGGGGGTGGGGGACTAATGATTTTAAAAGTTGGACCAACATTCATGACAAACGTGAATTCAAAGGATCTGGGCCTTTAGTTGGACAAAAGAAAAATGAAAATAAATGGGAGCTGAGGCACCGTGGAGGACGTAGTCCCTAAACCAAAGCCAACTGAAGTGCAGTGGTGGTCAGTACCTTGACATTCCATCGCTATGTCAGAAATGTGACACGTTTCCTGACTAAACTCTTACATTCCTATTAGAGTAGTACAAAAGTGCTTAAACATCCAAAACCTCATTTCATATCCCAAACCCCCCTTGTTCCATGTTGTACCCAAATCGAAGCCCTTCCTTCATAAAATACCAGTAAATATGAGTTATGGTTTAAGGCCATGATGGGCAGCGTTTGCATTTGTCAAACAACATTCCAAGTGCAATAAAGTGTTCCATGGTATGACAAAGTGTACCGATAGCTCTCACATCTCTGTTACACTAAGAGTCCGGTTAGTGGTTTCTTTGATCATGCAATAAGGCACGGCAGTTGAAGCAGGCAGGTAGAGGCTGACAAGGCTTGTTAGACAAAAAATACCATCACTCCTTACCTTGTCATGCACAGAATCATTTCAAATATTCTTTGTAAAAGTTATATAATATACATGAAAACTCTTATGTACAGTCAATTGTCCATTGGTATAGCTCTCTCTTTCACACATTACTCTACAATATTACCTACATTTGCATGCTTCAAATGCAAGTCACATTTAGGAGCTAAAATTGGTTGGCACCTCCCAGGAGAAGGTTTTCAGTATGTACATCTGATACGCTCAGATGGGACACCACCCACACAAGCGCCGCCTTAAACTCCAGACGCCCCTCCCTGCTCCTGCCTCGTTAGTCCAAACAGGGGACAGGATCAGATCTTGGCCTCTCTGTTTGAGGTAGCAGTTCCCAGTGCAAAGAACAAGTCAACTCAGGGCTAGTGAGTCTGGTAGTGTCAGGGAGGGGAGAGCCTGCTAGTCACTGGCTCTCCTGAGGGGGGTGCATGGCTCTGGAAGGCTCTGGGAGTATGTCCATTAGAGAGGAGAGTCTGTCTGAGCTCTGGCTCACAGTCTGTGTCCAGTGTGTATTGGCTTGTTACTGGGCAGAGTTTCACCGGCTTGTGGAAGGCCTCCTCTTTGGAAAGGGAGCACACTAACGTCGTCTGTCCCGTCCTGTTCACTGAGGTATCTGGGAGGGAACACCGAGAGAGAATAGAACACACAATCAAGACCCCTATCTGTGCAGAGCTCAAGTCTATGGATTGCATCCATATGGCTAATTTGACATTATGAAGCAAGGATCAGATTCTGACCCCTAATTCCTCCCAGACCGTTCCTTACCAAAATGTACAGCATCCCAGGACAAGACCCGACCTGCTCCCCTGTGAGTCAGGCAGTGACGGGAACTCAATGCGGCTTTTCATCAAATTCCCTTCACTGTGATTTGTCATGGCAGGCTGATCTACACAGCTAAGGGCTCCATCCATAACATCATTTCTACCATTCCTCATCCTGTCCTCAACAGTGTGGAATAGAAAGAGCACTCTACCTTTTCTGTCATTGTGGTTTCTCTGTGATGACAATACGTTGTGGTTGCTGGGAAACGCAGGTGGCTGGGCGTCCCTTCTAACTCCATTGGAGGTCCCATTGCAGAGGGAGGCGGTGTAGGGTCCTGTGTCCACCCCTAAGGGTACGCTGTAGTCCATGTGGTGGAGGTGTTGTTGGTACTCCAGGCCTACAGGTCCCAGTCCCTGGGGAAGGTAGTCTGAGTCTGACTTGGAGTAGCTATTCCCATTCTCCATACACTCTGTACACACTACAGCCTCACCGTAACCTAGACCAGACAAGAGAGAACGTCATTATGACCACGCCCACCCTTTTCCACAGTTAGAGGCAATGTAAAGAAAACATTCACTGATCAGTCATGGGTGAGTATTGGAGGTTCATATGGAAATCAAACTGAACACACTACCTGTGTTGTCTGTGTGCGTGTTGGGCAGAGGTCCACCACCAGCCTCCACACGGACACACACATCCTGGTGCTCCGAGAGGGTCCCCTGGGAGGACAGGTAGCTGGGGACGTCCGCGGGCACATTGGTCTCATCTGGGAGGGGAGAGAAACCATCACCATCAGCACAAACTACGGTCACCAACGCAACACATGGATGGTGAACAGCCATTCCCTGTGACGAGTAGAACTACATGAGCGCCCTCTCACCCGTGTTGGTGACGCTGCACTCTTCGCTCTTCTTGCGCGTCTGGTAGATGATGCACACCCACACCAGAGAGGTCACCACGATGCTAGTCACCACAGCGATGACGATGATGCCCACCGTGACGGTGCTGGGTCCGGGCGTAGCGGCGCAGGCGGAGTGGCGGACACTCAACTGGCTGTGGGCACGCTCCGTGCCCAGCCTGTTGGACATGACGCACGTGTACCTCCCAGCGTCCTCTACGGCGGCGCTGCCGATGACCAGCAGCTGGTTGCCGGGGGTGAAGTGGTGTCGGTCGGAGGGGCGGAAGGGCTGGTCGTTCCTCAGCCAGGTGATTTTGGGTAGGGGACTGCCTAGCGCCTTACACTGCAGGACTACAGTCTCCCCCACCACCACACTACGGTCCTCCAGCTCCTGGGCCAGGTGGGGTGTCTCTGTAGACAGGAGGGGTCACAGGTCAAAGTGTAGTCATCCCACCAGAGCAGACTGGTCAATCCCAACTCTACTCAACACTTAATATCAAACTACACAATGACAACGGGTGATGGTCCATTATGCTTTGTTCAACACAGAGTGATATAGAACATCATGATCTCACTCGATCTACTCCACCTCTTCAGACTGGGCTTCAGCTCTGACTTTTCTTTCCACATGCATGACTAAACATTACAAAGCCACTCCTGAGGGCTGTTGCTACCTCGTGTCCCTGGGAGGAGTTGTTTTGGACTAAAAGCACTACATAAGGTAGAGCAGACCAAGCCCTTACACATCCACAGTACTTGACAATATGTGATCTCATCAAATTCACATAGCTGTAGACCAAGCCCTTACACGTCCAATAGAAGCCCCTCTAGAAGAATGGAGACCTGCAGTCTCCCTCCCACCCTGAGAAGGGGTGAGAACGGTTAACAAAAACCCCTCTGTGAAGTCCCTCTATCCTACCCTCCCCCATATGACCCCTACCCTGACCTCTGACTTTGAGGAAGGCCACAGCTGCCAGAAGCATTTCATTCTAGGACCAAGGCTCACCAGTTCACAGCTGGCTTTAGAGCAGTTTACTAAGTGTTCATTTTTAGACTTAGTGTCTATATTATGGTCATGCGAAGGTAAGCCATGAATCCTCAAACATTGAGGGCTGTGTGTTAGCAAGGTGGCATTATGTAGGAAGCGTTATGTAGGAAGTATGCAGGAATGCTAACTGGCCAGATGAATGTGATGTATGTACAGGGCAGGGGAGACTGGTGGGAGGCGCTCTAGAAAAAATAATAATAGTGAACTCACCCCCCCCCACTAGCTCTGACTTTACTGATATCTACTGTATTGAGGAAAAATATACTTACTATGACAGTGATGTGATTGTACCACCTAGCTATCTTAAAACTAATGCACTGACTGTAAGTCCCATCTAGCCATCTTAAAACTAATGCACTAACTGACTAACTGTAAGTCCCACCTAGCCATCTTAACACTAATGCACTAACTGTAAGTCCCACCGAGCCATCTTAAAACTAATGCACTAACTGTAAGTCCCACCGAGCCATCTTAAAACTAATGCACTAACTGTAAGTCCCACCTAGCCATCTTAAAACTAATGCACTAACTGTAAGTCCCACCTAGCCATCTTAACACTAATGCACTAACTGTAAGTCTCACCTAGCCATCTTAAAACTAATGCACTAACTGTAAGTCCCACCTAGCCATCTTAAAACTAATGCACTAACTGTAGGTCCCACCTAGCCATCTTAAAACTAATGCACTAACTGTAGGTCCCACCTAGCCATCTTAAAACTAATGCACTAACTGTAAGTCTCACCTAGCCATCTTAAAACTAATGCACTAACTGTAGGTCCCACCTAGCCATCTTAAAACTAATGCACTAACTGTAAGTCCCACCGAGCCATCTTAAAACTAATGCACTAACTGTAAGTCCCACCTAGCCATCTTAAAACTAATGCACTAACTAAGTCCCACCTAGCCATCTTAAAACTAATGCAAAACTGTAAGTCCCACCTAGCCATCTTAAAACTAATGCACTTAGTCCCACCGAGCCATCTTAAAACTAATGCACTAACTGTAAGTCCCACCGAGCCATCTTAAAACTAATGCACTAACTGTAAGTCCCACCTAGCCCATCTTAATGGTTAATGCACTAACTGTAAGTCCCACCTAGCCCATCTTAATGGTTAATGCACTAACTGTAAGTCCCACCTAGCCCATCTTAATGGTTAATGCACTAACTGTAAGTCCCACCTAGCCCATCTTAATGGTTAATGCACTAACTGTAAGTCACTCTGGATAAGAGCATCCTCTAAATGACTAAAAATGTAAATGTATGGGAGGCTGAGCTCATTGTAATGGCTGGAACGGAGTCGAACATGTAGTTTCCATGTTTGATACTATTCTATATACAACAATGAGCCCAGCCAATACAATGAGCCCAGCCACTACAATGAGCGAGGCTGCTGGTGGGCGAGGCTGCCGGTGGAGTGGGGCGAGGTTGCCGGTGGGCGTGGGGCGAGGCTGCCGGTGGGCGTGGGGCATGGCTGCCGGTGGGCGTGGGAATAGGCTGCCGGTAGGCGTGGGAATAGGCTGCCGGCAGGCGTGGGGCGAGGCTGCCGGCAGGCGTGGGGCGAGACTGCCGGCAGGCGTGGGGCGGGCTGCCGGCAACGTGGGAATGGCTGCCGGTAACGTAAGGCTGCCGGTAGGCGTGGGAATAGGCTGCCGGTAGGCGTGGGAACTAATGCCGGTAGGCGTGGGAATAGGCTGCCCAGGCGTGGGAATAGGCTGCCGGTAGGCGTGGGGCGGGCTGCCGGCAGGCGTGGGAATGGCTGCCGGCAGGGGTGGGGCGAGTTGCCGGCGGGCGTAGCCATCTGCCTAATGCGGGCGTGGGAACATCTTAAGGCTGCCGGAGGGCGTGGGAATGGCTGCCGGTATGCGTGGGAATAGGCTGCCGGTAGGCGTGGGAATCTGCCGGTAGGCGTAATGGCTGCCCCGGTAGGCGTGGGAATAGGCTGCCGGTAGGCGTGGGCGTGTATGCCATCGTGGGAATAATGCCGGTAGGCGTGGGAATAGGCTGCCGGTAGGTCCCAATAGGCTGCCGGTAGGCGTGGGATCTTAAAATAATGCCGGTAGGCGTGGGAATAGGCTGCCGGTACGTGGGAATAGGCTGCCGGTAGGCGTGGGAATAGGCTGCCGGTAGGCGTGGGAATAGGCTGCCGGTAGGCGTGGGAATAGGCTGCCGGTAGGCGTGGGAATAGGCTGCCGGCAGGCGTAAATAGGCTGCCGGCAGGCGTGGGAACTAGGCTGCCGGCAGGCGTGGGCGAGGCTGCCGGTCGTGGGAATAGGCTGCCGGTAGGCGTGGGAATAGGCTGCCGGTAGGCGTGGGAATAGGCTGCCGGTAGGCGTGGGAATAGGCTGCCGGTAGGCGTGGGAATAGGCTGCCGGTAGGCGTGGGAATAGGCTGCCGGCAGGCGTGGGGGCGGGCTGCCGGCAACGTGGGAATGGCTGCCGGCAGGCGTGGGGGGCAGGCTGCCGGCAGGCGTGGGAATAGGCTGCCGGCAGGCGTGGGAATAGGCTGCCGGCAGGCGTGGGGCGAGGCTGCCGGCAGGCGTGGGGGCGGGCAGCCGGCATCGTGGGAATAGGCAGCCGGCAGGCGTGGGAATAGGCTGCCGGCAGGCGTGGGAATAGGCTGCCGGTAGGCGTGGGAACTAGGCTGCCGGTAGGCGTGGGAATAGGCTGCCGGTAGGCGTGGGAATAGGCTGCCGGCAGGCGTGGGGGGGCGGGCTGCCGGCAGGCGTGGGAATAGGCTGCCGGCAGGCGTGGGAATAGGCTGCCGGCAGGCGTGGGAATAGGCTGCCGGCAGGCGTGGGAATAGGCTGCCGGCAGGCGTGGGGGCGAGCTGCCGGCAGGCGTGGGAATAGGCTGCCGGCAGGCGTGGGAATAGGCTGCCGGTAGGCGTCGGGCTGCCGGTACGCGTGGGCGAGGCAGCCGGCAGGCGTGGGCGTGTATGCCGGTAGGCGTGGGAATAGGCTGCCGGTAGGCGTGGGAATAGGCTGCCGGTAGGCGTGGGAATCTGCCGGTAGGCGTGGGGAATAGGCTGCCGGTAGGCGTGGGAATAGGCTGCCGGTAGGCGTGGGAATAGGCTGCCGGTAGGCGTGGGAATAGGCTGCCGGTAGGCGTGGGAATAGGCTGCCGGTAGGCGTGGGGCGAGGCTGCCGGTAGGCGTGGGAATAGGCTGCCGGTAGGCGTGGGAATAGGCTGCCGGTAGGCGTGGGAATAGGCTGCCGGTAGGCGTGGGAATAGGCTGCCGGTAGGCGTGGGAATAGGCTGCCGGCAGGCGTGGGCGAGCTGCCGGTAGGCGTGGGAATAGGCTGCCGGTAGGCGTGGGGAATAGGCTGCCGGTAGGCGTGGGAATAGGCTGCCGGTAGGCGTGGGAATAGGCTGCCGGCAGGCGTGGGGCGGGCTGCCGGCAGGGCGTAATAGGCTGCCGGCAGGCGTGGGAATAGGCTGCCGGCAGGCGTGGGAATAGGCTGCCGGTAGGCGTGGGGCGAGGCTGCCGGTAGGCGTAAAGGCAGCCGGCATGTGGGAATAGGCTGCCGGCAGGCGTGGGAATAGGCTGCCGGTAGGCGTGGGAATGGCTGCCGGTAGGCGTGGGAATAGGCTGCCGGTAGGCGTGGGAATTCTGCCGGCAGGCGTGGGAATAGGCTGCCGGCAGGCGTGGGAATAGGCTGCCGGCAGGCGTGGGGCGAGGCTGCCGGCAGGCGTGGGACTAGGCTGCCGGCAGGCGTGGGAATAGGCTGCCGGCAGGCGTGGGAATAGGCTGCCGGCAGGCGTGGGAATAGGCTGCCGGCAGGCGTGGGAATAGGCTGCCGGCAGGCGTGGGAATAGGCTGCCGGTAGGCGTGGGAATAGGCTGCCGGTAGGCGTGGGAATAGGCTGCCGGTAGGCGTGGGGAATAGGCTGCCGGTAGGCGTGGGAATAGGCTGCCGGCAGGCGTGGGCGGAGCTGCCGGCAGGCGTGGGAATAGGCTGCCGGCAGGCGTGGGAATAGGCTGCCGGCAGGCGTGGGAACAGGCTGCCGGCAGGCGTGGGAATAGGCTGCCGGCAGGCGTGGGAATAGGCTGCCGGCAGGCGTGGGAATAGGCTGCCGGTAGGCGTGGGGCGAGGCTGCCGGTAGGCGTGGGAAAGCAGCCGGCAGGCGTGGGGCGAGGCAGCCGGCAGGCGTGGGAATAGGCTGCCGGTAGGCGTGGGCCGGTAGGCGTGGGAACGGTAGGGCGGCGTGGAATAGGCTGCCGGTAGGCGTGGGAATAGGCTGCCGGTAGGCGTGGGGGAATAGGCTGCCGGTAGGCGTGGGAATAGGCTGCCGGTAGGCGTGGGAATAGGCTGCCGGTAGGCGTGGGAATAGGCTGCCGGTAGGCGTGGGCGGCTGCCGGTAGGCGTGGGGCGGGCTGCCGGCAGGCTGCTGCCGGCAGGCGTGGGAATAGGCTGCCGGCAGGCGTGGGCGGGCTGCCGGCAGGCGTGGGGCGAGGCAGCCGGCAGGCGTGGGAATAGGCTGCCGGTAGGCGTGGGAATAGGCTGCCGGTAGGGCGTGGGAATGGCCGGTAGGCGTGGGAATAGGCTGCCGGTAGCGTGGGAATAGGCTGCCCCCGGTAGGCGTGGGGAATAGGCTGCCGGCAGGCGTGGGAATAGGCTGCCGGCAGGCGTGGGGCGCGGAGGCTGCCGGCAGGCGTGGGAATAGGCTGCCGGCAGGCGTGGGAATAGGCTGCCGGCAGGCGTGGGAATAGGCTGCCGGCAGGGCGTGGGAATAGGCTGCCGGCAGGCGTGGGAATAGGCTGCCGGCAGGCGTGGGAATAGGCTGCCGGCAGGCGTGGGAATAGGCTGCCGGCAGGCGTGGGAATAGGCTGCCGGTAGGCGTGGGGCGAGGCTGCCGGCAGGCGTGGGGCGAGGCAGCCGGCAGGCGTGGGAATAGGCTGCCGGTAGGCGTGGGGCGTGTATGCCGGTAGGCGTGGGAATAGGCTGCCGGTAGGCGTGGGAATAGGCTGCCGGTAGGCGTGGGAATAGGCTGCCGGTAGGCGTGGGAATAGGCTGCCGGTAGGCGTGGGAATAGGCTGCCGGTAGGCGTGGGAATAGGCTGCCGGTAGGCGTGGGAATAGGCTGCCGGTAGGCGTGGGAATAGGCTGCCGGTAGGCGTGGGGCGAGGCTGCCGGTAGGCGTGGGAATAGGCTGCCGGTAGGCGTGGGAATAGGCTGCCGGTAGGCGTGGGAATAGGCTGCCGGTAGGCGTGGGAATAGGCTGCCGGCAGGCGTGGGAATAGGCTGCCGGCAAGCGTGGGGCGAGGCTGCCGGCAGGCGTGGGAATAGGCTGCCGGTAGGCGTGGGAATAGGCTGCCGGTAGGCGTGGGAATAGGCTGCCGGTAGGCGTGGGAATAGGCTGCCGGCAGGCGTGGGGCGAGGCTGCCGGCAGGCGTGGGAATAGGCTGCCGGCAGGCGTGGGAATAGGCTGCCGGCAGGCGTGGGGAATAGGCTGCCGGTAGGCGTGGGGGCGGAGGCTGCCGGCAGGCGTGGGAATAGGCTGCCGGCAGGCGTGGGAATAGGCTGCCGGCAGGCGTGGGAATAGGCTGCCGGCAGGCGTGGGGAATAGGCTGCCGGCAGGCGTGGGGGCGGGCTGCCGGTAGGCGTGGGGCGAGGCAGCCGGCAGGCGTGGGAATAGGCTGCCGGTAGGCGTGGGGCGTGTATGCCGGCAGGCGTGGGAATAGGCTGCCGGCAGGCGTGGGGCGAGGCTGCCGGCAGGCGTGGGAATAGGCTGCCGGCAGGCGTGGGAATAGGCTGCCGGCAGGCGTGGGAATAGGCTGCCGGCAGGCGTGGGAATAGGCTGCCGGCAGGCGTAGGGCGGCTGCCGGCAGGCGTGGGAATAGGCTGCCGGCAGGCGTGGGAATAGGCTGCCGGTAGGCGTGGGGCGAGGCTGCCGGTACGCGTGGGGCGAGGCAGCCGGCAGGCGTGGGAATAGGCTGCCGGTAGGCGTGGGGCGTGTATGCCGGTAGGCGTGGGAATAGGCTGCCGGTAGGCGTGGGAATAGGCTGCCGGTAGGCGTGGGAATAGGCTGCCGGTAGGCGTGGGAATAGGCTGCCGGTAGGCGTGGGAATAGGCTGCCGGTAGGCGTGGGAATAGGCTGCCGGTAGGCGTGGGGGAGCTGCCGGTAGGCGTGGGAATAGGCTGCCGGTAGGCGTGGGAATAGGCTGCCGGTAGGCGTGGGAATAGGCTGCCGGTAGGCGTGGGGAATAGGCTGCCGGTGGCGTGGGAATAGGCTGCCGGCAGGCGTGGGAATGAGCTGCCGGTAGGCGTGGGAATAGGCTGCCGGTAGGCGTGGGAATAGGCTGCCGGCAGGCGTGGGAATAGGCTGCCGGCAGGCGTGGGAATGGGCTGCCGGCAGGCGTGGGAATAGGCTGCCGGCAGGCGTGGGAATAGGCTGCCGGCAGGCGTGGGAATAGGCTGCCGGCAGGCGTGGAATAGGCTGCCGGCAGGCGTGGGAATAGGCTGCCGGCAGGCGTGGGAATAGGCTGCCGGCAGGCGTGGGAATAGGCTGCCGGCAGGCGTGGGAATAGGCTGCCGGCAGGCGTGGGAATAGGCTGCCGGCAGGCGTGGGAATAGGCTGCCGGCAGGCGTGGGAATAGGCTGCCGGCAGGCGTGGGGCGAGGCTGCCGGCAGGCGTGGGAATAGGCTGCCGGCAGGCGTGGGAATAGGCTGCCGGCAGGCGTGGGAATAGGCTGCCGGCAGGCGTGGGAATAGGCTGCCGGCAGGCGTGGGAATAGGCTGCCGGCAGGCGTGGGGAATAGGCTGCCGGCAGGCGTGGGAATAGGCTGCCGGCAGGCGTGGGAATAGGCTGCCGGTAGGCGTGGGAATAGGCTGCCGGTAGGCGCCGGCAGGCGTGGGAATAGGCTGCCGGTAGGCGTGGGCGTGCTAGGGCGGCGTGGGAATAGGCTGCCGGCAGGCGTGGGGCGGGCTGCCGGCAGGCGTGGGAATAGGCTGCCGGCAGGCGTGGGAATAGGCTGCCGGCAGGGCGTGGGAATAGGCTGCCGGCGTGGGAACAGGCTGCCGGCAGGGGCGTGGGAATAGGCTGCCGGCAGGCGTGGGAATAGGCTGCCGGCAGGCGTGGGAATAGGCTGCCGGCAGGCGTGGGAATAGGCTGCCGGCAGGCGTGGGAATAGGCTGCCGGCAGGCGTGGGAATGTATGCCGGCAGGCGTGGGAATAGGCTGCCGGCAGGCGTGGGAATAGGCTGCCGGCAGGCGTGGGAATAGGCTGCCGGCAGGCGTGGGAATAGGCTGCCGGCAGGCGTGGGGCGTGCCGGCAGGCGTGGGAATAGGCTGCCGGCAGGCGTGGGGCGAGGCTGCCGGTAGGCGTGGGGCGAGGCAGCCGGCAGGCGTGGGAATAGGCTGCCGGTAGGCGTGGGCGTGTATGCCGCCGGTAGGCGTGGGAATAGGCTGCCGGTAGGCGTGGGAATAGGCTGCCGGTAGGCGTGGGAATAGGCTGCCGGTAGGCGTGGGAATAGGCTGCCGGTAGGCGTGGGAATAGGCTGCCGGTAGGCGTGGGAATAGGCTGCCGGTAGGCGTGGGAATAGGCTGCCGGTAGGCGTGGGAATGCCGGTAGGCGTGGGAATAGGCTGCGGTAGGCGTGGGAATAGGCTGCCGGTAGGCGTGGGAATAGGCTGCCGGTAGGCGTGGGAATAGGCTGCCGGTAGGCGTGGGAATAGGCTGCCGGCAGGTAGGCGTGGGAATAGGCTGCCGGTAGGCGTGGGGAATAGGCTGCCGGTAGGCGTGGGAATAGGCTGCCGGCAGGCGTGGGGCGAGCTGCCGGCAGGCGTGGGAATAGGGAATAGGCTGCCGGCAGGCGTGGGAATAGGCTGCCGGCGGCGTGGGCGAATAGGCTGCCGGTAGGCGTGGGGCAGCCGGCAGGCGTGGGAATAGGCTGCCGGCAGGCGTGGGAATAGGCTGCCGGCGTGGGAATAGGCTGCCGGCAGGGCGTGGGAATAGGCTGCCGGCAGGTGCCGGCAGGCGTGGGGAATAGGCTGCCGGCAGGCGTGGGAATAGGCTGCCGGCAGGCGTGGGAATAGGCTGCCGGCAGGCGTGGGAATAGGCTGCCGGCAGGCGTGGGAATAGGCTGCCGGCAGGCGTGGGAATAGGCTGCCGGCAGGCGTGGGAATAGGCTGCCGGCAGGCGTGGGAATAGGGCTGCCGGCAGGCGTGGGGGCGAGGCTGCCGGCAGGCGTGGGAATGGGCTGCCGGCAGGCGTGGGAATAGGCTGCCGGCAGGCGTGGGAATAGGCTGCCGGCCGTGGGAACGGCTGCCGGCGTGGGAATAGGCTGCCGGCAGGCGTGGGAATAGGCTGCCGGCAGGCGTGGGAACGAGGCTGCCGGCAGGCGTGGGAATAGGCTGCCGGCAGGCGTGGGAATAGGCTGCCGGCAGGCGTGGGAATGGGCTGCCGGCAGGCGTGGGAGGCTGCCGGCAGGCGTGGGAATAGGCTGCCGGCAGGCGTGGGAATAGGCTGCCGGCAGGCGTGGGAATAGGCTGCCGGCAGGCGTGGGAATAGGCTGCCGGCAGGCGTGGGAATAGGCTGCCGGCAGGCGTGGGAATAGGCTGCCGGTAGGCGTGGGAATAGGCTGCCGGTAGGCGTGGGAATAGGCTGCCGGTAGGCGTGGGAATAGGCTGCGTGGGAATAGGCTGCCGGTAGGCGTGGGAATAGGCTGCCGGTAGGCGTGGGAATAGGCTGCCGGTAGGCGTGGGAATAGGCTGCCAGTAGGCGTGGGATTAGGCTGCCAGTAGGCATGGGAATAGGCTGCCAGTAGGCGTGGGAATAGGCTGCCAGTAGGCGTGGGGCACGGCCAGTAGGCGTGGGGCACGGCCAGTAGGCGTGGGAATAGGCTGCCAGTAGGCGTGGGAATAGGCTGCCATTAGTAATAGGGGGGGGGAAATCTATAGTTACATATCGCAATATTATTTTGATACTTTGACTTTGATTTTTTTTCTTGCTAGGTAGCATTAGTTGGCTGTACCTGTGCCAAAAATACAGGATCCTGTTCTCTATCTTTTTGAAATAGTGAGCCAACATGTTTTCCGCACTTTTATTTCCATGACTAATCAACACTCATTTTCTCATGCCCTCTCTGCAGCAGAGAGCAATTTGTTTGGAACGTCATATAGAATCGTGAGAATCGTAATACATATCGTATCGGCACCTAAGTATGGTGATAATGTCGTATTGTGAGGTCCCTGGCATGTCTCAGCCCTACTGACCAGCAGGCAGTCTTACCCAGCACGGTGAGGGTGGCGTTGGCAGACACGGTGCCCGCTGTGTTTTTGGCAGTGCAGCTGTACACGCCCATGTCCTCCGGCTTGACGTCCATGATGAAGAACACGTCATCATCCGGCATCACATGCATCCGCCGCTCGCGGGCCGCCGGGAAGTCCGTGCCCCCATCCTTCTGCCAGGCAATCTGGGGGGTGGGGTGCCCCTCAGCAGCACACTCAAGCTTGGCAGTGGTGCCCGTACGGATGGTGTTGTCTCCAGGGGTCTTCACAAACGTAGGCAAGACTGTGGGAAAGGAAGATATGACACACTGGTTTAGCCACAACAGAAGTACAGAGGTTAACACAAGAGTCTCTGTTTTGGGGAGAGGGTTTGATTTGGGCGGGCAGGGCAGCCAATCACTCAGCATCTGTTGGCCAAACTGACAGGGCGTGTAATAGATGGGCACTGTCAGCTCCACAACGCGCCTAAATCAATTTGTTCCAAATTCCACCCAGAGACTCACACACAGAGACATGCAGAGAGAGAGAGAGACACACACAGAGACATGCAGAGAGACCGAGAGAGAGACACACACAGAGAGACATGCAGAAAGACAGAGAGACACACACACGCAGAGACATGCAGAGAGACACACACGCAGAGAGACAGAGACACACACGCAGAGACATGCAGAAAGACAGAGAGACACACACACGCAGAGACATGCAGAGAGACAGAGAGACACACACGCAGAGACATGCAGAGAGACACACACACGCAGAGACATGCAGAGAGACAGAGAGACACACACACGCAGAGACATGCAGAGAGACATGCAGAGAGACAGACAGAGAGACATGCAGAGAGACACACACATGCAGAGAGACATACAGAGAGACACACACGCAGAGACATGCAGAGAGACAGAGAGACACACACACGCAGAGACATGCAGAGAGACACACAGACAGAGACATGCAGAGAGACACACAGACAGAGACATGCAGAGAGACACACAGACAGAGACATGCAGAGAGACACACAGACAGAGACATGCAGAGAGACACACAGACAGAGACATGCAGAGAGACACACAGACAGAGACATGCAGAGAGACACCCAGACAGAGACATGCAGAGAGACACCCAGACAGAGACATGCAGAGAGACACACAGACAGAGACACACAGACAGAGACACACAGACAGAGACATGCAGAGAGACACACAGACAGAGACATGCAGAGAGACACACAGACAGAGACATGCAGAGAGACACACAGACAGAGACATGCAGAGAGACACACAGACAGAGACTCACACACAGAGACATGCAGAGAGAGACAGAGACAGACACACACAGAGACATGCAGAGAGAGAGACAGAGACATGCAGAAAGAGAGACAGAGACATGCAGAGAGAGAGAGAGAGACACACAGAGACATGCAGAGAGACACACACACACACACACACACAGAGAGATAGACACACAGAGACATGCAAAGAGAGAGAGACACACAGAGACATGCAGAGAGAGAAAGAGAGACACACACAGAGACATGCAGAGAGAGAGAGACACACAGATACATGCAGAGAGACAGAGAGACATGCAGAGAGACACAGAGACACACACACACACACACAGAGACACACACACAGAGAGAGATGCAGAGAGACAGAGACACACACACAGAGAGACATGCAGAGAGAGAGAGACTCACACACACGCAGAGACATGCAGAGAGACAGACACACACACGCAGAGACATGCAGAGAGACTCACAGACAGAGACTCGCACACAGAGAGAGAGACACACACACAGAGAGACATGCAGAGAGAGACACAGAGACATGCAGAGAGACAGAGACACACACAGAGACATGCAGAGAGAGAGAGACACACAGAGACATGCAGAGAGAGAGACACACAGAGACATGCAGAGAGAGAGACACACACAGAGAGAGAGACACACACAAGAGAGAGAGACACACAGAGACATGCAGAGAGACAGAGACACACACAGAGACATGCAGAGAGAGACACACACAGAGACATGCAGAGAGACACACACAGAGAGAGAGACACAGAGAGACATGCAGAGAGACAGAGAGACATGCAGAGAGACACACACACACAGAGACAGAGAGACACACACACACAGAGAGACACACACACAGAGAGACATGCAGAGAGAGAGACTCACACACACGCAGAGACATGTAGAGAGAGACAGACACACACACGCAGAGAGACAGACACACACACGCAGAGACATGCAGAGAGACTCACACAGACAGAGACTCACACACAGAGACGTACAGAGAGAGAGACACACACACAGACATGCAGAGACAGAGAGACACACACACAGAGAGACATGCAGAGAGAGAGAGACACACACACACACAGAGACATACAGAGAGACTCACACACGCAGAGAGACCGAGAGACTCACACACGCAGAGAGACTCACACACACAGACATGCAGAGAGACAAAGAGACTTTGCTCAAGCTAAGAATTACCACTAGATTAACACTTGAGTTTAAATGGGCAAAATATCTACTGAATCAGCATATTACAGAGAGAAAAGGATCTCACCACATGCAAACACACACACACACTCTCATACTGGGAGACCCTTAACCCTTCAGGACCTGACGGCATACCGTTGACAGTGAGGCGGGCCTGGGTAGAGTAGGAGGAGCCAAAGTGGTTGGTGATGATACACTGGTATCGGCCCTCGTGGGTGAAGGTCACATGACGCAGGTGCAAAATGGTGGTGTACTCCATCACCCCCCCGTGGTGAGCGCGCAGGTGGGCGAGGTTCTCCACCTCTGCATGGCGGAGCAGCTCCTGGTCTTTGCGCCAGGCGAAGGTCATAGGTGAGCTGCTGCTGCTGGCCACCGTGCACGTGAAGCGCACGTCACTACCCAGAACCGTCACTGTGGTCTCTGGCTGCACCGTGATCTGGGGCTTAGGCAGGTCATCTACAGGAAGAGGGAGATGGAAGGACGACAATAAACCTACATCATCATTATTCACACACACACACACACAGTAAACAAGCAAGAGCTGGAATGTAAAACACCATCTGGTCTTAGCTGCTGGCTGCACGGTCTGACAGAAAGCCCTAATACACACGCATTACTCACCACAGACAAAGCTCTCTGGCGGGGCCTGGAAGATGCTGGCACCCTTCAGGGTTTCAGGGTGGGCACAGGTAGCCTCTACGCCCGTCTGTAGCCCCCGGGTCAACAGCCACTCAGGGAACCAGTGGAGCTGACAGTCACACAGGAACCTGTCACTCTGGATGAGCCTGGGGACGGGGGGACTGTTAGGACTGAACAGTTTGTCATTCTCCTTTAAAGACTTTCTTTGATCTGAAAGAATGAACTGCAGCAGTATTGTGTAGCCGCCATATCATAACATTATGAAGACAATCACAGTTTCCAGAGACTAAGTGTGAGGTGTGTGTGTGTGTGTGTGTGTGTGAGGTGTGTGTGTGTGTGTGTGTGTGTGTGTGTGTTCATCATTGCAGACTCACAGGTTCCTGAGGCTCCTCATCTTGCTGAAGGCCTCTGGCTGAATAGAGCGGATGGCATTCTCTCCCAGATTCCTGTTGAGACATTAAACAGAGGGCCACCCATCAGCACTGACATAAATGGGACACGGGAACACACACAGCGGTGTCACGGCCAGCAAGGGCTTACTTTAAGCAAGGTGGAAAAATTCAGGCGTTTAAGACCAATGTCACTTTTCAGCTTTTCAAAATCACTTTTTTCCTGACGGTCAGTCTGTGAAAGAGCTTATATAAATTCAATTTATTGTACCAAACTGACCATATGCTCAATCACTTTTCTCCCTTGCACCAGGGAAAAAGACCAAAGTTGAAGCTGCCTCTAACGAGAGGGAAGCAGCTTGCCCCACAAACTGCCTGTCTTCTCCTTTAACAAAGACGCTATTTCATTTCTAACAGCCCTCTTAGGCAGCTACTTTTGGCAGCCGCACTTGGGGGCGTGCAGTGCATTGTGGGATACTCACAGGTGCTCCAGGGCCTCCAGGCCTAAGAAGGCTTTCTTGGCCACCGACTTGATCTTGTTCCCAAACAGAGTTCTGCAATTTCCGAACATGAAGGGCACCGATAAACGTGAGAGGAAGAGAGAGAGAAAGTGAGAAAGTGAAAGAGAGGAAGGGGTAAGGGAGGAGAAGAGGGGGAGAAATGCACAATTAGTGGGGTTGAATCTGATAAGACCAGAAGATTGAGGTATTGGAAATTCGAACTGTGTGGAGATTAGGAGGGTGAGGGACTCGGGGTCCTGGCTCTCCCGGCCCTGCTCTTCAAAGACCACTTTTATCTTTATTAGTATTTAATAGCGATGACAGGGTGGGGCTGAGCCAGGGGGAGGAACATGAAAAGCAGGTTGTCTCACTGAGGGACAACACAGCTTGTAGAGTAATAAAAGTAGCCTTGTCAAGGCGGGTTCAAGCAAGGAACAAGCAGCTCTGGGGGTCTAATCCCAGCCTCTCTTCAAAAGACACCTCTACCCTCCCTCCTTCCGTCCGTCCATCCCTCCATCCTTCCTTCCTTCCTTCCTTTCCCTTCTCTCTGCCTTCCTTCCCAGGAGGAGCAGATGGACACAGTTGGTTGGTTTAGAGTTAAGACCCCTGCATCAGAACCTTTCAATCCTGTCACGCCTCCTCCACTCTCCCCTTCTATATGGACCCACTGAAAATCTACACAGTGCAATGTGAATACAAACCATGTTTCAAAACCCACTGGGCGTGCATCTGTTTGGGGGAGATTAGCTAACACTTAGATGCATGTTGATGAGAGGTATTGCATTTTATAAGAAAGCCTTTGTATTTAGGGGCCCCCAGGCAGACGACTGGTCATGGACAGAACCGGTCAGCTCCTGACAGAGATGTCACTCACTACTGACCCCACATCAGCCAGAGGTCTATGTTTCTAGACTACAGAGGGAGACGGGCTGCACAGCAGGCTTCATCACAGACAACCACTACTCACTAAGTTACTGCACTTCCATCCAACGTATTTAGCATATTTAAATAAATATTTTTTAGATTGTTCTTATTCCCAGCATCACATCTAGCAGTCTGCATTGCCTTTCATTCCAATCACATTGTCTTCATGGAGTAATCACATTTAGGAAAAAATTAAATACTTTAATGATGTAGCTAAAATTTCTACACTCAATATATTAATGTATTTTTTCCAAAAGAGCAATGAGAAAAACGTTTTTTTTTTTGTGGCCACTTGTGAGAGCACAATTTAACTCAGAGCATTCTCCCTTCACAATCTGGGACACAAAGCGTGTGGAGGACACTAATGTCCCGCCCCTCCCTCTCTGTTTTTCCCAGGGCTGGGGAGTGTTGTTTTCCGGCGGGATGGAAGGATTGGTCCAGCGCTGGGCCAATTTCACCCTCTTTCAGTCCATAACAACAGGCAGGAGGGCATGGCCGTGGAGCAGAGAGAGAGCAGAGAGAGAGCAGAGAGAGAGTAGCAGGGCTAGAGACCGACAGAGCTGCTGAGGCTCATGTCCTGCAGGCTGATAGAACACCATCTTGTATCCCAGGATTGTTTAGGGCCCACTATGTTCATTGTGCTATGGTTTCATAGTTATTCGAGAGATCACAACAAATTGACATCGTTTGACCGTCAAGGCAGTTCAATTCCCACCAACAGACACTCTGAACTTGGACACAATTGTAGTTGAGAGTCTGGTAAACCAAATGAAAACCAGATTCATGCTGGTTTCAAGTCTGTTGCCATTAAAATATGAACTTTCATGAAAAAGCCTAATAAAACTTGGAGCAACTTTTAGAGTCATCTCTCAGTGTTACACTTCCAAATGACGTGTGAGTCCCAGAGGTAAGGGAGAGATGGAGCTGGTCCTATCTGAAGCCAAGTCTGGGAGAACTAGATATAGGCTATATATAGGTAGGCAATACTCCTGAGGAAACTATTGAATTGCAATGGAAAACCCTTCACGCTGGACAGAAGACAATCATCAACCAGTGGCAGGGCAGCCAGCGTGAAGGGACCGGTTCTGGGGAGAGGGGGATGAAGAAAAGGCAGGGGTGGGGGGTGAGAGATACTCACAGCTGGTTGAGGCTGTCCAGTCCAGAGAAGGCCCCATTAGTGTCCTCTATTGTGCCTGAGATGTCGTTATGGTCCAGCTCCCTGTGGAGAGAGAGAAGGGATAAGAGAGATAGAGGAGGGGAGCAGAACAGGCTGCCAGAGTTGGAGCACTGTGTAGCCTTGGCAGAGATGGGCTGGTAGTCACGGGTTACCCCTCCACCCGTCCTGCACCTGGTCTAAAGAGCAAGCCTCTCTGCTGATCTGCTCTGCCAGCCAAGCACATTCTTTCCTTTGTGAGGAGGAGAGGGGTGAAGGCACACAACCCAACACAGGGATACACATGTATAATTCATAACAGCATGGAGGGGTTGGCGGGCACACAATGTCTTTGGATTCAGACAGTCAGTGGGCATGGCCTGGTCTGGCCCGGCAGTGTGGTGGCAGGTATGTCAGTCCCACCACACGTCAAGCCAGAATAAGACTCAATAAAATCTAAAATGTCACTTGGAGTCTGCCAGGAAGTTTCTAAACGCATGTTGAATGCAGTGGAGACTGCTGAGGGGAGGACGGCTCATAATAAATGACAGGAACAGCGCTAACGGAATGGCATCAAAAATGGAAACCGTTTGCTTGTTACCATTCCACTGACTCCGCTCCAGCCATCACCACAAGCCAGTCCTCCCAAATTAAGGTACCACCAACCTGTGGTTGAATGCAAATAATTAGCTTTTCTGACACTACTAACTCAGGGGGTTTTCTACATTAAAATGCAGCTTAGGTGGTGGGCGCGGAGGAAACCTTGTGCTTTTTTAAGGCAAATTTCCTGCAATTCTACACATTTTGCCATGAGGCTAAGAGAAAAATGTGCAGTTTTAAAGCAAAGTTCCTGCTCTTCTAAATATTTTGCTATGACTTTTGCTATGACTCAAACATCTAAAATATTTTTGACATACTTTATATTAACTTTAAACTGAAAACCTTTTCCCATCCTGAACCCCCCCCCCCCCCAGAAAAAGCGTCACAAAAAAACAACACTTTGGCAGCCCACCAAAGACTTTTCTATGCAGAGAAAACCCTGTAACTGCTGAAGTCATCTGGGCAAAGGAAACATTTGAATAATAATTCCCCTACCCCCCTTCAGTCCTTCCCTCACCCCCTTTGGTTACTTTGCCTCCATGGCCGGACTCAGCTGCCAATTTCCTATTCTTTCTGGCTGGCTGAGTGTGAATGGCCGTTGCCTTGTTAATGTCGGCAGTGGCTGCCCAATTAAACCTGCCTCAGTTCCCTTACAGCCTGGGCCCGCTCCTACCCAGCGCTTCACTGATTAGATTAGACCTGCCTCAGTTCCCTTACAGCCTGGGCCCGCTCCTACCCAGCGCTTCACTGATTAGATTAGACCTGCCTCAGCTCCCTTACAGCCTGGGCCCGCCCCTACCCAGCGCTTCACTGATTAGATCTGCCTCAGCTCCCTTACAGCCTGGGCCCGCTCCTACCCAGCGCTTCACTGATTAGATCTGCCTCAGCTCCCTTACAGCCTGGGCCCGCTCCTACCCGGCGCTTCACTGATTAGATTAGACCTGCCTCAGCTCCCTTACAGCCTGGGCCCGCTCCTACCCAGCGCTTCACTGATTAGATCTGCCTCAGCTCCCTTACAGCCTGGGCCCGCTCCTACCCAGCGCTTCACTGATTAGATCTGCCTCAGCTCCCTTCACTGCCTGACCTGCCTCAGTTCCCTTACAGCCTGGGCCCGCTCCTACCCAGCGCTTCACTGATTAGATTAGACCTGCCTCAGCTCCCTTACAGCCTGGGCCCGCTCCTACCCGGCGCTTCACTGATTAGATTAGACCTGCCTCAGCTCCCTTACAGCCTGGGCCCGCTCCTACCCAGCGCTTCACTGATTAGATTAGACCTGCCTCAGCTCCCTTACAGCCTGGGCCCGCTCCTACCCGGCGCTTCACTGATTAGATTAGACCTGCCTCAGCTCCCTTACAGCCTGGGCCCGCTCCTACCCAGTGCTTCACTGATTAGATCTGCCTCAGCTCCTTTCCAGCCTGGGCCCGCTCCTACCCAGCGCTTCACTGATTAGATCTGCCTCAGAGAGAGAGATGGGAGGAAAGAGAGGGAAGGAGAGAGAGGAAGAAAGGGGTGAGCATAAAAGGGAAAAGTAAAAAATTAAATTAGAAAGCAAAGAGGTAACGGGAGAGAGGAAAACAAAGCAAAGAAGAAAGAAAGAAAGGAAGAAAAGGCCAAGAAAGAAAGAATGAAAGAAAGAGCGGGGAGCCAAACAGAGGGCCTACCACACAGCTGAACCCCTCCTCTCTCTCCTCCCCACAGCCCAACGCTCCCCCTGTGCCAGCAGAGAAAGGCCTGTATACGCCTTGGCTTGTCACCCCCCTGTGAGAAAGTCCTGTATACGCTTCACTGATTAGATCTGCCTCACCCCCCTGTGAGAAAGGCCTGCTCCCTTACAGCGCCTTGGCTTGTCACCCCCTGGGCCCGCTGTGAGAAAGGCCTGGATTAGATCTGCGCCTTGGCTTGTCACCCCCCTGTGACTGAAAGACCTGGATACACCTTGGCTTGTCACCCCTGTGAGAAAGGCCTGGATCGCCTTGGCCTGTCACCCCCTGTGCCAGATTAGAAAGACTGTATTACGCCTTGGCTTGTCACCCCCTGTGAGATTAGAACAGCCTGGGCCCGCTCCCTCCTACCCAGCGCTTCACTGATTAGATTAGACCTGTATCGCCTTGGCTTGTCACCCCCTGTGAGAAAGGCCCTGGGCCCGCTAGATCTGCCTCAGAGAGAGAGATGGGAGGAAAGAGAGCCTTGGCTTGTCACCCCAAAGTGAGAAAGGCCAAGAAAGAAAGAATGAAAGAAAGAGCGGGGAGCCAAACAGAGGGCCTACGCCTTGGCCCCTTGTCACCCCCCCCCTGTGAGAAAAAGGCCTGTATACGCCTTGGCTTGTCACCCCCCTGTGAGAAAGGCCTGTATACGCCTTGGCTTGTCACCCCCCTGTGAGAAAGGCCTGTATACGCCTTGGCTTGTCACCCCCCTGTGAGAAAGGCCTGTATACGCCTTGGCTTGTCACCCCCCTGTGAGAAAGGCCTGTATACGCCTTGGCTTGTCACCCCCTGTGAGAAAGGCCTGTATACGCCTTGGCTTGTCACCCCCTGTGAGAAAGGCCTGTATACGCCTTGGCTTGTCACCCCCTGTGAGAAAGGCCTGTATACGCCTTGGCTTGTCACCCCCCTGTGAGAAAGGCCTGGATACGCCTTGGCTTGTCACCCCCCTGTGAGAAAGGCCTGTATACGCCTTGGCTTGTCACCCCCCTGTGAGAAAGGCCTGGATACGCCTTGGCTTGTCACCCCCTGTGAGAAAGGCCTGTATACGCCTGTATAGAAAGGCCTGCCTTGGCTTGTCACCCCCCTGTGAGTCACCCCCCTGTGAAAAGCCTGTATACGCCTTGGCTTGTCACCCCCTGTGAGAAAGGCCTGGATACGCCTTGGCTTGTCACCCCCTGTGAGAAAGGCCTGGATACGCCTTGGCTTGTCACCCCCTGTGAGAAAGGCCTGGATACGCCTTGGCTTGTCACCCCCCTGTGAGAAAGGCCTGGATACGCCTTGGCTTGTCACCCCCTGTGAGAAAGGCCTGTATACGCCTTGGCTTGTCACCCCCCTGTGAGCAAAAAGCCTGTATACGCCTTGGCTTGTCACCCCCCTGTGAGAAAGGCCTGTATACGCCTTGGCTTGTCACCCCCTGTGAGAAAGGCCTGCCTTGGCTTGTCACCCCCCTACCTGTATACGCCTTGGCTTGTCACCCCCCTGTGAGAAAGGCCTGTATACGCCTTGGCTTGTCACCCCCCTGTGCCAGCAGAGGCCTGTATACGCCTTGGCTTGTCACCCCCTGTGAGAAAGGCCTGGATACGCCTTGGCTTGTCACCCCCTGTGAGAAAGGCCTGGATACGCCTTGGCTTGTCACCCCCCTGTGAGAAAGGCCTGTATACGCCTTGGCTTGTCACCCCCCTGTGCCAGCAGAGAAAGACTGTATACGCCTTGGCTTGTCACCCCCCTGTGAGAAAGGCCTGTATACGCCTTGGCTTGTCACCCCCCTGTGAGAAAGGCCTGGATACGCCTTGGCTTGTCACCCCCCTGTGAGAAAGGCCCATATACGCCTTGGCTTGTCACCCCCCTGTGCCAGCAGAGAAAGACTGTATACGCCTTGGCTTGTCACCCCCTGTGAGAAAGGCCTGTATACGCCTTGGCTTGTCACCCCCTGTGAGAAAGGCCTGTGAGAAAGGCCTGTACGCCTTGGCTTGTCACCCCCTGTGAGAAAGGCCTATATACGCCTTGGCTTGTCACCCTCCCTGTGAGAAAGGCCTGTATATGCCTTGGCTTGTCACCCCCCTGTGAGAAAGGCCTGGATACGCCTTGGCTTGTCACCCCCTGTGAGAAAGGCCTGGATACACCTTGGCTTGTCACCCCCCTGTGAGAAAGGCCTGTATACGCCTTGGCTTGTCACCCCCCTGTGAGAAAGGCCTGTATACGCCTTGGCTTGTCACCCCCCTGTGAGAAAGGCCTGTATATGCCTTGGCTTGTCACCCCCTGTGAGAAAGGCCTGGATACGCCTTGGCTTGTCACCCCCTGTGAGAAAGGCCTGGATACGCCTTGGCTTGTCACCCCCTGTGAGAAAGGCCTGGATACACCTTGGCTTGTCACCCCCTGTGAGAAAGGCCTGTATACGCCTTGGCTTGTCACCCCCCTGTGAGAAAGGCCTGTATACGCCTTGGCTTGTCACCCCCCTGTGAGAAAGGCCTGTATACGCCTTGGCTTGTCACCCCCCTGTGAGAAAGGCCTGGATACGCCTTGGCTTGTCACCCCCCTGTGAGAAAGGCCTGGATACACCTTGGCTTGTCACCCCCCTGTGAGAAAGGCCTGTATACGCCTTGGCTTGTCACCCCCTGTGAGAAAGGCCTGGATACGCCTTGGCTTGTCACCCCCTGTGAGAAAGGCCTGGATACGCCTTGGCTTGTCACCCCCTGTGAGAAAGGCCTGGATACACCTTGGCTTGTCACCCCCCTGTGAGAAAGGCCTGGATACGCCTTGGCTTGTCACCCCCCTGTGAGAAAGGCCTGGATACGCCTTGGCTTGTCACCCCCCTGTGAGAAAGGCCTGTATACGCCTTGGCTTGTCACCCCCTGTGAGAAAGGCCTGGATACGCCTTGGCTTGTCACCCCCCTGTGAGAAAGGCCTGTATACGCCTTGGCTTGTCACCCCCCTGTGAGAAAGGCCTGTATACGCCTTGGCTTGTCACCCTCCCTGTGAGAAAGGCCTGTATATGCCTTGGCTTGTCACCCCCCTGTGAGAAAGGCCTGTATACGCCTTGGCTTGTCACCCTCCCTGTGAGAAAGGCCTGTATATGCCTTGGCTTGTCACCCTCCCTGTGAGAAAGGCCTGTATACGCCTTGGCTTGTCACCCTCCCTGTGAGAAAGGCCTGTATATGCCTTGGCTTGTCACCCCCTGTGAGAAAGGCCTGTATACGCCTTGGCTTGTCACCCCCTGTGAGAAAGGCCTGTATACGCCTTGGCTTGTCACCCCCCTGTGAGAAAGGCCTGTATACGCCTTGGCTTGTCACCCCCCTGTGAGAAAGGCCTGTATACGCCTTGGCTTGTCACCCCCCTGTGAGAAAGGCCTCGTCTCCAAAGCAAAGATCTGACTCTGGCTCTCTGGGAAGATCCTGGGCCAAAAGGACATTAGCAGAAGGACCCACACCCCAGCCTCCCTCTTCCTCTCTTTCTTTCTGTTCAAGGTGTGTGCATAAGGGTGTGGGGGCAGAGAAGTCTCCCATACTGCTTTTCACTGCTCCGTTTAAAAAGGCAAATAATATACAGGGAGGCAGAGGACAGGGAACACATGTGCATCCAAAATCGATGGGAATCAACGACCGAAAATAGGGAAGATGAGAACAGACGCACCAGAATAAAAGTTCTCACAGAATGAAAACATGAAAGGTGACACATGCACACCTCAAACAGATAGGTGAATATGCAGGAAAGCAATGGTCTGAAAAGTAAACAGCTATAACTCCACGTTGTAAATGGCCCCAGAGGGGCTTAATAAAGCCATAGTGTATATTGAATCCACATGAATAAACTGAATTGTTCTTAATTTTGACTGCACTTGGCCTTTATGTTTTTCTATGTTTTATATCATTTTGTACAACAACTGATGAAACTAACACTGTAAAAGTGTGAAAACATTTGATCAGTGTTATTTCCTGATAGTTGCTGGTTTAAAATACAAATCTACACAGGAGCTTCTAAATCAGCAGGTTTGCATGGGTGGGAGTTTAGGCTTTCCATGGCAAATTGGTTAATAGACAAAGAGTTCCAAACCTCTCTGCCAATAATAGCTAGTATTCAATATTCCCCTCCCCATTCAGACCACTTCCAGACAGTCTTAGCTAAATTCTTGCTTGAAATATATATTCTTTGCTCAAGGCAAAAAAGGTACAATAAGGTACTTAACTGTTAACCAGAAATGGTTTGATATTGAAATAAAACCTTTAAACTAGTAACAGGATGAGTCTACAGTGTGGAACCATAGGTGCGTGTGCTCCAGGTGCGTGTGCTCCAGGTGCGTGTGCTCCAGATGCGTGTGCTCCAGGTGCGTGTGCTCTAGGTGCGTGTGCTCTAGGTGCGTTCAAGAGGACTTACAGGAGGCGCACGGCCTTGAGACCTCTGAAGGCCCCCTCAGTGATGTGACTGATGGAGTTGTGCCCCAGACGAAGGGTGTGGAGGTCCCCCAGCACCGCCAGACTACCCTCGTCCAGACGACTCAGGTTGTTATAGGACAGACTCCTAAAGGAGGAAATGAAAAATAAATACATGCGGTGTCAGGCATGGACCAGAAGGACAAGATGGCACAGCACTAAGGTAACCCAACCTACCTGAAACGTCATTATTCTCTATTTTATATGACCTTATTCAATGTATTCTTGCCTTTGGATAGATGCTGTATTTTTCCACAGTGGCGTTGGCTCAATATCTGTTCATCCACAGCAGTTTCCTATCATGCTTGATAAGGAGTCAAGACACAAACCATTTACAAATTGTGTAAATTTCCAGTTGGACAAATGGACACTTCTCTGATGTCTTTCCTAGAGTTATGGTCTTGTTTAAGTAGGTACACTGTGCGTCAGTGGTGATAAATATGTCTTGCTTATCAGCACACATGGTCAAATGGTCTGTTGTGAGAGTGTCTGGGCTGTGCCTCTCTGAAGGGGTCTAGTGTGGTCATGTGTGGCCACTGGACAGTCTCTGATGCCCCATCATGCAGGCTGCTGTCTCATCCGGAATGTAATAACAGGCAGGTCAGAAAGACAGCCGCTCTTTTACACCTGGGAGCCAAACGAGCCACTATCCCACTGATATCACAGTCACCATGGATACACTAATAAAAAATCATAGAAACCAGAGTTGCAACACAGATACAGAGCAATCTGTCTCTCTCACGCACAGTACCCAGACACAGGAGCCTGACAGGCAGCCGTGTCGTTAGCGACGCCTGAGCAGAACTGAGCTCTACATTAGTGTAAACAGAGTCTCTCTCCTTCACTAGACGGGGAGATCCTGCTGCAATTACCACAGTATCCCTAACAACCGAGGGTTGTACGCCCTCTACCAACCTGACAGAGATGTGAATACACACTCTTGCATGGGCTTAAGTACTGTCAATCTTACCGCTCATTATAGGATAAACAGGCTTATAGTGAGAGGAGCGTGTGGTATTGAGCGTTAAGTGAGTCATGTAGCTGTCGTGAAGGTACGGGGAGGGGCGGAGCAGAGAACAGATTCACGGTTATGTTCTTAGGGTTGTGTTTGGGGATCAACAAGAAGAGACGGGGTTTGAAGTTGGAGGCATGGGTAAGACTTTGGGGTCCATATCTGGGGGCTGAATAGGGGATTCATATTTTTGTTTGTTTCTTAGGGGTTGGGGATGAGGCAGGAATTGGTGCTCTATTTACAAGGGTTGGGAGGGTTTTGTTGCTTTGGTTTACAGGGGTTGGGAGGGTTTTGTTGCTTTGGCTTACAGGGGTTGGGAGGGTTTTGGTGCTTTGGCTTACAGGGGTTGGGAGGGTTTTGGTGCTTTGGTTTACAAAGGTTGGGAGGGTTTTGGTGTTTTGGTTTACAGGGGTTGGGAGGGTTTTGGTGCTTTGGCTTACAGGGGTTGGGAGGTTTCTGATATGCTACTCACAGTTCTCGTAGCCTCTGGCAGAACCTCCAGCCATCTGGGTTGATGTGGGAGATGGAGTTGTAGCTGAGGAAGAGCTGCAGAAGAGAAGACAGGCCATACATGGAGCCACTGTTCACCTCCCTCAGGCTGTTATAGTCCAGGTGACTGCAGGGGAGGAGGTCACAGACAGGTTCATGCTAGGCATCATGGGTAATGTAGTTCGGTATGACATGAGATTGGACATTACAGGTAGTCCAATTGTGGTTCATAGTTTAGCTCAATGTTAATGGACAATTATAGAGCATAGAGTTGCTTGTGAAACAATTGTTAAGAGCGGAAAGTAATACGAGCGGAGTAGGAGAAAGTGATCCTAACAACAGTTGTTGAGGACTGCCAGTCCTCATGGCCAGGCAGGGAGTTGGGAGCGGTATGTTTCTGTAACTCACAGCACTTTCATCTTGGCCAGGCCCCAGAAGGCTCCGTCGGTGAGCTTACTGATGTTGTTCCTCTGCAGCTTGAGGACCTCCAGATTGGCCAGGCCCTGGAAGGTCAGCCCCTCCACCTGCCTCACGCGGTTCCTGTTCAGCTCACTGGAGGACAACACAACCCAGCAAGGAGTTAGAGAGAGATGCAATGATGATGAGAGGAAGAAGTATGGTCCTACAGGAAAAACCTGTAAAGTAATACATTAACACACATCTTAGCAGCACCGTTCAGCCCCACAAAAACATAAGAGGCCATACACGGTGGTATCTAGGTTTGGGTTACAGAACAGGGTCCAGTTCTGACCTGGGCATCGCACCACGTGATCACAAACCTTCATTAATCATGCTAGGGTTAACTAAAGGACCCATCTCTTCCACTACATTCAAACAGCATTGGATTGCAGCCACACATGCCTTGAAGGGCAGGGCATCTGCATTCACTTCTGAAACCGAGGAGGCTACTTCTGTCCGGAGCATACTGTATACAGCTAACCGCTCAGTGTCATCTCAGGGACAAGGTAAAAAGACAAATGACCCCCCCCCCGAGATAAAAAACAACAACATTGCCTTCTGTATCAGAAGAGTTCTCTGATAGCTTCGTACCAGTGAATCTGTGCCCCTGGCGTGTGAGGTTTAACATCACAGCCCAGGAGCATAGCTGAACAATAAACATCCACACACACAGCGTCTTTGTGTGTCCTCCATGTTGCCACAAGCATCCACAGATACAGTGTCACCGGGACCACCTGTTGAACAATACCCACCTGGGGAAACTGGGAGGGCTGTGAAGAGAAGGGAGCCCTGTCTACAATGGAGGAGAGTATCATTACATGCGTCTTTCCTCCCCAGAGTGGGAGTGCTGAGGTAAGGATGGGTCTGCACTAGCCCCATGCTGCAGGGGAGGGGGGAGACAATGACAGAGAGCATGGCTCAGAGAGGACAGAGGCCATAACTCAGCCATGGTATTGGTCTGATGTTTACTAATGCTGCTACACTCTCCTCAATAAATGGGACGGTGTCAGAGGAGTCAGCCTCTTTAGGTTTTGTCTAACTTCCCAAAGTTATTTTCCCTCTAACATTGGTGGGGTCATGGACTATGGGTACTCTACACTGTCTTTATCTGGCCACGGGTCAAGGTTGTTTCTCTAACGATGGTTGAGGATAGGCTAGGAGGTGAGTAGAGAGACTTAACAAACATGTGCCTAAGTGAGCTGAGGTGCCTGGAAGTGGTATGAAACCGTACTCACAGTTGGGTCAGCTTGGGGAGCTGGAAGCTTTTGACAGGGACCTGGGAGATGCGGTTCCGACCCAGTCTGAGAACCTGCAGGGACGAAGAGAGCTGGTCCAGAGCACCGGCCTCCAGGAGATGGATCTTGTTGTTGCTCAGGTACCTGGAAGACAGCATATCACACTGTCATGGATCCAAGACATACATTGATAACAATGGTACAACATTTACAATTAGATGACAAATGTCGGAAAAATGATCTTACAGGTCTTTGATCTGGAGGCCTGCGGGGAAACCTTGACCTCTGACTTCTGTGATGTCATTACTGCTCAGGTCCAGTGTTTCCACGGAGACCAGGTCTCTCATCCGCCTTTCATCGATGGCACGGATCTTATTATTGTGTCTGAAAATAAACAACCACAACCGCTGTTAGAAAACTTCAGGGGCAAAGATGAAGGAAAACCTGAGGAGAGAAACAGGAGAAGAACACAGCTCCTAGTCTTTAGATGCTTGTTTTAGAAGCAGCAGTAAAGCAAACACTCTTCTTTTCCAAACCTACTCAGGAACAAAGAGAGAGTACAGTGCCAAATATCACTGCTTCAGGAGCATGTCCACCAGACATGACGCCTGGCATTCAGGCCAAAGAGTTCAATCTTGATTTAATCAGACCAGATAATCTTGGTCACCTCCCTGACCGAGGCCCTTCTCCCCCGATTGCTCAGTTTGGCTGGGCGGCCAACTCTAGGAAGAGTATTGATGGTTCCAAACTTCTTCCATTTAAGAATGATGGAGGCCACTGTGTTCTTGGGGACCTTCAATGTTGCAGAAATGTTTTGGTACACTACCCAGATCTGTACCTCGACACAATCCTGTCTCGGAGCTCTACAGACAATTCCTTCGACCTCATGGCTTGGTTTTGCTCTGACATGTCACTGTCAACTGTGTGACCTTATATAGACAGGTGTGTTCCTTTCCAAATCATGTCTAATCAATTACATGTACCACAGGTGGAGTCCAAATATTTGAAGGATGATCAATGGAAACAGGATGCACCCGAGCTCAATTTCAAGTCTCATATCAAAGGGTCTGAATACTTATGTAAATAAGTGTTGTTGTTTTTATATTTATTTGTTATAAATTTGCAGTTTAAAACCCTGTTTTCGCTTTGTTATATGGGCTATTTTTGTGAATATTGATGAGGAACAAAATTAATTTAATCAATTTTAGAATAAGGCTGTAATGTAACAAAATGTGGAAAAAGTCAACAGGTCTGAATACTTTTTGAATGCACTGTATTTACCCCGCCAAAATGAACCGCTAATTAGCTGCTAATGTTGCTATCAAAGAACTACAAAGTTCATGATGATCTGCATGAGACTGCCGAATCGAGGCAAAGGTAAGAATCACCGGATTAACCATGTAATGTTAGCTAAATGTAGTAATGAATAAATTGACAATTCTGAATTGTCTTGGGCAAGTTTTAAATTGACACAACACCTGTTAGCAAAGGTGTCTGCTAAATATGATGTGCAGGATCTTGCAGGGATTTGACATTTTACATGTCTACTTCGATGCTAATTATCATTTTTGGTGATCATTGTAACAGACTACTTCCAAATCAAATGGAGAACGACTCGGCTCGATGAAAGGACTTACATTGTCTAACTCTGACCCCCCCTGACAGTCCAGTTAACCATGGCGTAAGAGGCCTCAGAAAGACATTTTTACAAAGCACATTTGGATTTTGGCCTGCTCTCTGCAGGAATGGTGGGTCACAGTCTCTCTCCACATCTGTGATTTATTTTGGTGTTGGCTGGGAGAGATCCACTTCAGGGCTGCAGCCTGACAGACGGATGGACAGAGCTGCACAGGAATCTCAGTCACTTCCCTGTTTACCTTTACCCAGCACAGGGCCAACACACACGCATAGACACCCACAGAGGTATAGAGGCCTAGACATACACAAACACGTGCACAGACAGATACAAACAGACAAATCCACACTGACCGGACACAGAACCAGACTTCCTTTTGGTTGACCAAATGTCTGTCACTGCGGCCGTCTGTATGTGTGTGTGTGTGTGTGTGTGTGTGTGTGTGGGGAGAGCTAGTGAAGGCCAGTGTTATCCGAGCAGGGATGAAAGCCATACCGCAGCCATGGTTGCACTTCCCTGACACTCTGGCTAGCGTAACAAAACACTTACCCTGCCCCCACTGGACATTTATCCTTGTTACAGTTGGAAATATGTATATTTGTTATTACTGTTTCATTCATGTCTCACTCCCCCTGCTGCTCCCCCTATGGACATCCTACCCCCCAAATCTCTTCACTCATTGAAGATAATATGACATTTGGTTTCAAATCGAGTCCATGAGTAAAACAAAGTCAACACAAGGAACCTAATTTCGAGTCGACTCCCAGCCTGAAAGTGTTTGGTAAAATCCTATTTTTTTCCTTTGGTATCTCCAGACAGGTGTTTCACCAGTCAAACTGCAGCAAAACAAGGTCACCCCCTCCCCCCCATACACACAGATGGTCAAATAAGACTCTGTAGGGTGTTTACTCTGGGCCATGAGGGGGGAGGGGGGGTCTCCCACTGCAGCCCAGAGCCCACCTGAATAAACAGTGGTGTAAAGAGTAAAGGATGAGCCTCTGCCCAGGCCCTGCCCCTCTCGCCTCCCTCCTGGCCCTACAGGAAGCTCCTGGGGAGCAGCAGCAGAGAGGAGCGAGACTGTCTGACAGGGGGAGAACTCAAGCTCTACTGATCAGGGAGGGAGGGGATGAGGAAGGATAGGGACTAGGGGTCAACAGCTGCTGACCCTTGCTGGGAAAAACTAGGCAGAGTTGTCTGAAACAGGAGGGAGAGGCTCTCTCTCACTGTCTCTCAGATTCTGACCACAACAGTTGAGCTCTCCCTCTTCTTCCTAGTCCAGTTCCTCATTCTCTCGCTCCTCTTCCCCATCCTCCCACGGCCAGAATAGTCCAGCTGTGTGACAACCAGAGTAGGTGTGAGGCGAGAGGTGGTGGCGGGGTAGGGTGGATGCAGACAATAGGTTTATTTATAAAGCGCTGGCTTTCCCCCCTTGCTTTACATTTTGAGTCCTTTAGCAGACGCTCTTATCCAGAACAACTTGCAGAAGTGAGTGTGCACATTTTCGTACTGGTCCCCCTTGGCAATCGAACACACAATCCTGGCGTTGCATGCCACATACTCTACCAACTGAGACACACGGGATCTTTGACGCGGGGGGTACATTCAACAGATCCCTTCATTCCAAATTTCATCATCCCATTTGATTTTCCTACAGTCAGTTTTGACACCTTGATGTTGAGGTTTGATAATAAAAAGAGTTAACACTACTGCCCAGGTTAAAGAACAGTTATTTTAAATGATATCGTCCCATTAACCATCATGTGATTTTCATGGAGTTGTTGAGACACCTCTGATGTGGGAAGGGTGGATGCCTGACAATGGAAAAGTCCCACTCTACCCTGGCCCATGTGATTCTATTGCGGTTTGGTGGCCTGCAGTGACATTGGAGCATGGGAGCCCTGCTACATTCTGGGAGAGCAGGATGACAGGTGCATTATGGGAGTGTGCTAGCCCCAGGGTGGGAGCTGATCTGACTGACTGATCTGAGAGCAGTGATTAATCCAAGCCAAAGCCCCGCGGCCACACAGACTAGCTGGTTTGGGCCGCTTTGATTGGCTTATCAGCCTGATGAACTTCACAAGTGAGAGGATCAAAAGATCCACAGGGTGTGTGGGATAGAGAACGATTGAGAGAGAACGAGAGAAAACAAGAGTCTGGTCTGGCACCATGCTTCAATGTCACCATACGCTGCCTCAGAAACAACAGTCTGTTGGAGGAGAGGCCCAGGGAGTAGACAGCACAGGCCAGGAAATGGTGACAGACGACCCTCTGTTCTAACACCCTCTCTCTCCCCCTCTCGCTCTCCCTGCAGCTACAGTCTCACACAGCACCGGCAGGGGAATTCAGACTGCACTGCCATCCAGCCAGGATCTGCAATGGCAAACAGAGCACAAGGTGTGTGTGTGTGGGGGGGGGGGGGGTTACTCGTGGGCAAACTGAGCTCCAGTACTCCCCCCTTGTGTCGGTAACGGTGATGTCATCCTGATCCAGCCCGCCTCCCGGTCACCTTTTTACAGTAAGCCCTGTGAGTGACAGCTCCAGCTGCAGGTTCAAATGCTTTCAGCTGTGCAGCTTTGGAAAGATATGCATCTTCCCATCATGCACTGAGCTTCCCGTAGCAACAGGCTTAGAATCAGGCCAAAAAAAGAAGCCAGTAGAGCTCCACACAGCCTGCTGAACTAGCGTTCATTTCAAACACCTAACTATAAACCTTGGATTTACAGTGACCTAGAATCAGGCAGACTACTGTTCGAGGCAATGAAAACACTCAAAATCAACCTCCAACATGTCCTAATGTTGGACATGGAGTTTCAGACATTGTCATAAGTTAATCAGATGACTGAGTTAGTGAGCACAGTACACAGCCTATTTGAGGATCTGATGGGTGACAGGGAGAGGCAGGGATGACTATTACAAAGACTGAAAGTGATACATGGTGATGGTGCATTTTACAGGAGCCTCCTGTGTACCGTTACTACCACAGAAGTGACAGAATGAAAGTGGGTGTTAGAGGTGTAATACAAACACACAGACATGCTGCAAAATGTCTTTAACGTTAACTGTTGAGACCGAGCCGAAGGGCTTTCTCTTGTTTCAAGAAGATTGAGAAGCTAGTGGGGATGTGCATCTTTCCCTTTCAAGACGATTCGATGCATGGGCTCCGATACAGGAACGATACATTTTAGTTTGAGTACGATTCATTAGAGAATATTTGTAGCCATTTTTTTAAATATATATATTTTATCTTTTATCTTTATTTAACCAGGTAGGCAAGTTGAGAACAAGTTCTCATTTACAATTGCGACCTGGCCAAGACAAAGCAAAGCAGTTCGACACATACAACAGAGTTACACATGGAGTAAAACAAACATACAGTAGAAAAATAAGTCTTTATACAATGTGAGCAAATGAGGTGAGATAAGTGGGGTAAAGGCAAAAAAAGGCCATAGTTGCGAAGTAAATACAATTTAGCAAGTAAAACACTGGAATGGTTGATGTGTAGTGGAAGAATGTGCAAAGTAGAGATAGAAATAATGGGGTGCAAAGGAGCAAAATAAATAAATACAGTAGGGGGAGAGGTAGTTGTTTGGGCTAAATTATAGATGGGCTATGTACAGGTGCAGTAATATGTGAGCTGCTCTGACAGCTGGTGCTTAAAGCTAGTGAGGGAGATAAGTGTTTCCAGTTTCAGAGATTTTTGTAGTTCATTCCAGTCATTGGCAGCAGAGAACTGGAAGGAGAGGCGGCCAAAGGAAGAATTGGTTTTGGGGGTGACCAGAGAGATATACCTGCTGGAGCGCGTGCTACAGGTGGGTGCTGCTATGGTGACCAGCGAGCTGAGATAAGGGGGAACTTTACCTAGCAGGGTCTTGTAGATGACCTGGAGCCAGTGGGTTTGGCAACAAGTATGAAGCGAGGCCAGCCAACGAGAGCGTACAGGTCGCAGTGGTGGGTAGTATATGGAGCTTTGATGACAAAACGGATGGCACTGTGATAGACTGCATTTATTGAGTAGGGTATTGGAGGCTATTTTGTAACTGACATCGCCAAAGTCGAGGATCGGTAGGATGGTCAGTTTCACAAGGGTATGTTTGGCAGCATGAGTGAAGGATGCTTTGTTGCGAAATAGGAAGCCAATTTTAGATTTAACTTTGGATTGGAGATGTTTGATGTGAGTCTGGAAGGAGAGTTTACAGTCTAACCAGACACCTAGGTATTTGTAGTTGTCTACATATTCTAAGTCAGAACCGTCCAGAGTAGTGATGTTGGACCTTGGATCTTCAGTAGACTTGTGCAATACGTTACAAGATAAATAATCATTTTACATTATGAGGCTTACTGTAGTCCCCCAGAACAGGGTTTGTTTGTAAAGAGCACAACTGGAGAAATTGGGAGCAGAAGAATCCAGCTGTGTATTGACAGGGGTGCCGTTTTATATTGAGTTAAGTGTTTTTTTGCTTCAATAGAGTGAGTGATCAGGGACGTGCAACTAGTTTTCCTTCTCCTGTAACTACTCCCCAGGTCGTGCTTGTGAATGAGAACGTGTTCTCAGTAAACGTATCTGGTAAAATAAGAGTTAAAAAATAATAATAATAATGTCAAAGTGGAACTATGTTTTTAGAAATGAATTAAAAATGAATAGCTAAAATGTCTTGAGTCAATAAATATTCAACCCTGTTTGTTATGGTAAGCCTAAATAAGTTCAGGAGTAAAAATGTGCTTAACAAGTCATATAACAACTTACAATTATCTGTAAGGTCCCTCAGTCGAGTAGTGAATTTCAAGTCCACATTCAACCACAAAGACCAAGGAGGTTTCCCAACGCCTCAAAGACAGGTACCTTTTGATAGCTTAAACAAAGTAAAAATCAGACATTGAATATCCCTTTGAGCATGGTGAAGTTATTAATTACACTTTGGATGGTGTATCAATACACCCAGTCACTACAGGCATCATTCCTATCATGACAGAGTTTGAAGAATTTTTTAAAGAATAATGTGCCAATATTGGGTAGACTTACCCAGAAAGACTCACAGCTGTAATTGCTGCCAAAGGTGATTCTAACTTGTATTGACTCAGGGGTGTGAATACTTTTCGGTTATAAGAAATGATAGATACATTTCGTAAAAATATTTAGGTAAATTAGATATCTGTATTTCATTTTCAATAGATGTGCAAACATTTCTAAAAACACGTTTTCTCTTTGCCATTATGGGGTATTGTGTGTAAATAGGTGAGAAGAAACAAACATTTAATCCATTTTGAATTCAGGCTGTATCACAACAAAATGTGGAATAAGTCCAGGGGTAAAAATACTTCTAGCATTTGAATGCTGAAGGTGCCACACAGATGTACATGATCAAGAACAAGCAGTCTACCTTGCGTTTCTCAGCATGTGAAGCTGGGCACAGTAGGCAATTTCACTAGGCTTCTGATATTCCCTGGGGTTGTTCGGCATGCAAAATGACTTGTCGGTCAATGTCTGTCAAAAACCATTACATGCTTGGTTTGACACTGAAGGAGAGGGCGCATCAGTTGTCACAAAGGAATACATTTTCTGACTGATTCACGCTACATTTCAATCGGTTTGGCGTCCGCAGACCCATGCTCTCGTATCTTAAACATTTGAATCAGACTGATTTGAATCGTTACATCCCTAGAAACTAGAATGTTCTGTAGCCACCATGACGGGTGAACTGTTGGAGGCTGGAAAACAACAAAGACTGACTTACTCTGTCGGCCAGGCAAGCAGGACAGTGTCACAATTGTGTGTCTGTCGAGGGTCAGCCACTGGGCTCACAGCTGTGACACACACACACAGCGGCTCTTCCAAAATAGGGCAGTAAATCTCCTGTGAGATGCCAGCGCAGGCAGTCCCTCCAGGCAGAGTTTCACAAACTGTAACCAGGATAGAACTCTGGAGCACTAGTCCCAGTGCTCAGCACAGTCAATGCTTCACATCCATTAAAGAGAGGCAATCAATGTACACTACATGACCAAAAGTAAGTGTGAGCATCGTCCCCCCCCCCCTTTGCGGCTATAACAGCCTCCACTTTTCTAGGAAGGCTTTCCACTAGATCATGGAACATTGCTGTGGTGACTTGCTTCCATTCAGCCACAAGAGCGTTAGTGAGGTCGGGCACTGATGTTGGGCGAATAGGCCTGGCTCAGAGTTGGCGTTCCAATTCATCCCAAATGTGTTTGAGGGGGTTGAGGTCAGGGCTCTGTGCAGGCCAGTCAAGTTCTTCCACACCGATCTCGACAAACCTTTTCTGCATGGACCTCCCTTTGTGCACGGGAGTTGTCATGCTGAAACAGGAAAGGGCCTTGCTGTTGCCACAAATTTGGAAGTGCAGAATTGTCTAGAATGTCATTGTATGCTGCTGTGTTAAGATTCCCCTTCACTGGAACTAAGGGGCCTAGCCCAAACCATGAAAAACAGCCCCAGACTATTATTCCTCCTCCACCAAACTTTACAGTTGGCACTATGCATTCAGGCAGGTAGCATTCTCCTGGCTACCACCAAACCCAGACTTGTCAGTTGGACTGCCAGATGGTGAAGCGATTCAGCATTCCAGAGAACTGGTTTCCACTGCTCCTGATTCCAATGGCGGCAAGCTTTACACCACTCCAGCCGACGCTTGGCATTTCGCATGGTGATCTTAGGCTTGTGTGGCTGCTCGGCCATGGAAACCCATTTCATGAAGCTCCCGATGAACAGTTCCTGTGTTGACGTTGCTTCCAGAGGCAGTTTGGAACTCAGTAGTGAATTGTTGCAGCGAGGACAGATGATTTTTACACGCTGCGCACTTCAGCACTCGGCGGTCCAGTTCTGTGAGCTTATGTGGCCTACCACTTTGCGGCTGAGCCGTTGTTGCTCCTAGACCTTTCCGCTTCACAATAACAGCACTGATAGTTGACCAGGGCAGCTCTAGCAGGGCAAAAATCCTATGACAGTGCCAAGTTGAAAGTCACGGAGCTCTTCAGTAAGACCATTCTACTGCCAATGTTTGTCTACGGAGATTGCGGTGTGGTCAATTTTATACACCGGTCAGCAACGAGTGTGGCTGAAATAGCCAAATCCACTAATTTGAAGGGGTGTCCACATCCTTCCGTATATATAGTGCATCTCTGACATACTACCGTCATAGCATAGCAATTCAAATAGAATGAGTGTCTCACCAGTATTCTTGGCAGGGGCATCATTTTTTAACATAGGGTATGGCATAGGGTATAGCGAAGTTAACAGGTTACCGGGGGTTCTTTTTTTAAATACAATTTAAGCTCATTTACTGCATTTCTACTTCGGGATTAAAAACTCTAGTTAAGTTTCATGGCAGGCCAGTTACCTAGCCATCTACTACATCTGCACTGTTATGAGAGAAAAGTTGCGCTGTTCACTGCAGCTATGTCGATAAGCTCTCCATCAAACAGCCTGCCCACCAGCTCTGAGCCATCCGCATGGTCCTAAAGCCAGCCCGTCAAACGGCATTTGCCTTTTAAAATCGGGATTGAAATGATTTTCGTGGCCCATTTTAAATTGTCGGTGTTGAGCTAGGGTATGACGACTGCCATACACAATTGATGCCCCTGATTCTTGGTCATAACTAAACTTGCACTCAAACACACATTGACAAGTCGGTGAGGGATAGCAGTTTGAGGACAGTGGGATGCCAGCTTGACGTCCCCATGCTGGTAAATGAAAGGTGTACTCACAGGTAGAGGAAAGCGATCTTAGACATAGCCTGACCTAGATCAGGGATGGACGTCAGCTCATTATGGTCCAGGCGCCTGAGGGAAACACAGACGCAATGATGTTAGAGGACATAATGGATTGAAAGGAGAAAGTAACAGAACATTGTATTGAGATAACATGGAACTGAAGTAACAGCATGAGGTTTCCTCTTGGGGTTGACAGTGTAGTAAGGAAACAGATATGGAATTACTGTATCCATCTGAAGTGTGTAAGATTCATTCCTAGAATAACAGAATTGTATGCAAGTAAAACATAGCTGGATAAAGCTGTGTCTGGCTAGTGTATGTGCTTGAGCTCTAACAGATGTCAGAGTGTCTGTCCTCCCTACCTGGGTTGAGATCGACCCTCCTGAATGTATCAAATATTTACAAGCCAGGGTTCAGCCTGACTAGTGTCAAGTGATGGAGAAAGCTTAATATAGAAACCACCAGCCCTACTTTATTCTCAATTGGACTAATTTCAAGACAATACATACAAGGATGCTAGAATGTAGAGTGTGTGTGTGACAGAATTTCTGTCCATTGACACTACTGTCCTACATAGCAGTTAGGGACCTGACAATTATGGTGCGTGTTCCATGTGTGAGATGCCGATCTACTGCCATGTTTGTTCAGGGTACTGTCCAGTAAGGACCTAACTGATGCCCCGTCTAATACCATCATTGGGAAGCCTGCTAGGCCTACTGCTTACAGAAAACATTTCATTAGACTAAGCACACATACAGATAGGGCAGTCCATTAGAACGTGAAGGGGAAGCACTTTGTGAGGAACTGCGTTCATAGATAATCCGTCTGCTTGACAATCGATACTGTGCTGTTCTGAATGAGGGCCATTTAAAAAGGCTGAGCCCAGTGCACACACACACACACACACACACACACAAAGCCAAGGGGAACTCCTGGGTGAGAGAAGAATACTCACAGAGAGACAGAAGGAGGAGAGAGTATCATATCTGAGGAACTTACAGCTCTCGTAGGTTTGGGAGGTTCGAGAAGACTTCGACGTCAATGGCTGTCAGCTTGTTGTGGCCAAGATGTCTGTAATAAAGAGAACAGACTGATTAGTATTGTTGATACACCCACCACCACTTGACTCTCCATTTTACAGGGGTTTTCCCCCCAACTGTGACAACTCCCGCTAACATTGTGACAACCCTGTAGTCCCATTTGGGTACTGTTCCATTTGGGTACTGTTCCCAATCAATACTGATTCTGACTTGGTTTACACAATGGATACACAGACATCCATCTGTGTACAAATCAATTTGCAGTTTAGACTAACAATGCATTTAATAGCCACCACTTCACTTGCACAGAGACTAACATTAACTAGGCAAGTCAGTTAAGAACAAATTCTTATTTACAATGACAGCCTAGGAACAGTGGGTCAACTGCCTTGTTCAGAGGCAGAACGGCAGATTGATACCTTGTCAGCTCGGGGATTTGATCTAGCAGCCTTTCGGTTACTGGCCCAACGCTCTAATCACTAGGCTACCTGCCGAGATAAGTCCGTCTCTACAGTATACGTGTGTGTGTGTGTGTGTGAGGAGATAAATGGTAGAATGTGTGGGCCCCGCAGGCGGCCCTGATAGGGCGGTGTGTTACGGTAATTGGCAGGGCCCTCCCACCGCCATTGTACCACAGATTGCTAAATTGCTGTCCCTGTTACAGGAGACAATTACCTCATTATACTGAAGCAAAGTGAAAAATCACAGGGTTTCCTCTGCCAGGCTGGGCGGCACAGGAAGGTGCAAACACAGCTGAGAACACCGCCTCAGCGCAGCACAGTGAGCGACACCGACCACAGTAATCTTCCACAACAATCAGCGCCAGCCTTTAACAAGGCCCTGATCAGTGCAAACTGAGGATAATAAAGCTCCTCATTACAAACAACCAATACAACACCGTTCAGAGGAGGGCTGCTGCCCCCTCAACAGCTTTCAGAAGGAAAAACAAGCTGAGTGCTATATTGGTTTAAGATGAAAGAACTACAGAAATGTAGAGCATGTCATTGTTTGCTGTTGTCCATTTAGAGTAGAGAGAAGGTTACATTGGGAGAAACGGTGTGTGTTTGTATGTATTCTCAATCTCAGGAAGGCCAAGGGAGTGTTTATACAACTCCAGATGTGTCTTCCCTTGTTCATTCACCTTCATTGTCTTGCCTATCTGATCAGATAAGTTTCAGTGTGTTTTTAACACCTACTGTATGAGCAGCTGGTGATCACACCATAGCTTCCTTCTGTTCTACAGTCACAAGTAGAGGGGGTGGTATTACGCCTCACTGACTGGGGCTAACGTTCTCCAGAATCAGCCATACCATAACGCTTCAGGGGCACAATCCAATGTACTGGGCACAACACAGGTGGCGAAGGCTATGGCGAAGGCTAAAAACTAAAATGTCAAGTCTAGGACAAAAAGGCTTCTCAACAGTTTACCTTCAAGCCATAAGATTCCTGACTATTTGCATTGTGTGCCCCCTCCCATAACCCCTCTTTTACGCTGCTGCTACTATCTGTTGATCTTGAATGTATAGTTAAAGTGACTATGCATATATGTACATACTACCTAAATTGGCCCGACCAACCAGTGCTCCCGCACGTTGGCTAAACAGGCTATCTGCATTGTGTCCCACCACCTGCCAACCCCTCTTTTTACGCTTCTGCTACTCTCTGTTCATCATATATGCAGTCACTTTAACGATATCTACATGTACATACTACCTCAATAAGCCTGACTAACAGTAAAAATGTTTTTTACTGTTGTTTTATTTCTTTACTTACCTACACACACACACCTTTTTTCACACCATTGGTTAGAGCCTGTAAGTAAGCATTTCACAGTCTACTACACCGGTTGTATTCTGTGCACGTGACAAATAAACTTTGATATGTCCAAACTCTTAACCTCAATGATCTCCGTGGTCAATTTACCAGTCCAAAAACACATTATGAAAGCTAAGAGAAATCTGTGATGGAGTGTGGCGAACACTACAAAAAGTTATTCCCTCTGCTGAAACTCTGGAATGGTGAATTCCATTGCATGGCACAGCAAGAATTCTGCTGTTTATCTAAATGAGCAGGCTTGTTTAACATTAGTCAGTATGATCAAGATCACAGCGGTATGTTCTTGACCAGAAAGTGTCAGCAAGGTAATTCATGCCTAGCTTTTAGCCAAATAAATAATGGAGGAAAAAATACATAAATCAGCAGGTCTACAAGGGGGGGGGGCAGTTTCACCATCCCTGATCTAAAGCATGCAAGGAGTTGTGCAACCAGGATCAACTGAGGTGAAGGTGGAAGTGGAGGATGGAGAGGCCTAGACTGAACAGATTTGTCTAGGAATACATACTAGGCCAGGTAATTTAATCTACTGCCACTTCCCAGTCCACCTGTTGCCCTGAAGCAGTCTACTCTAGAGACCTCGGGTCAATAGCAACAGTTAGAGGAAGCTCAGGAGGGTACAGATTCTCTTGGCCACTCAGACCGCATTAGAGCAGCGATAAAGCTATAAAACCTGTCTGACAAGACAATCTGACCTGCCTCAAACCTCCCAAAACACTCAAAGCCCCCCACAGCACTAGACTTCAACCATTACACATTGTTGGATTGACGTCATAAACCCTTCATCACATTGACTTGTTTTGTATTCCGTCAAAGAGCTTGGGAGTAATGTTATTTCTTATGACAGTGCCCTTATAATTAAAGGCAGACTGCAGAGGGAAGGGGGTGGGGAAGGGTTCTACTAGACCGGAATCTTCTATCTGCTCATCTCTATCGCTGATAAGATGTGTGAACTTCGCTCTTTGGAAGTGTGAAATGATATCAGCAATAGGGCCTCTGTGATGCAGCTGGGAAACAGCGGAGCTTTTATGTGGTCTGACCAGCCATAAATTGGTCAAAGAATAACCTTCCGTCTGTCGGGGAGCTAGGAGAAGAGGGAAAGCGCTCGGGGAGCTAGGAGAAGAGGGAGAGCGCCCATAGGCCAAACATAGGGTCAGCCAGACAGAGGCAAAGAGAGCACAATATAACAATGTGCTGTCCCCCCCCCCCCCTTCCTGTCATAAAGGCCCATTTACAGCCAGGTAACGGCAGTTAGAACATACACAGGAGTACCACCACCACTGTTTTGGACTCCCGCAAAACACAGGCAAGAGAGGGTGGACAAGACTGAGAAAGCAGCCACTAACAAAAACATTTTTATTTAAAAAGTGTCACAATACACTCAGTGTTTCAACAATATTCATTTAGCAATGGTGCCCCACCACACCAAGAGGGCTGGGCGATATGGCCAAAATACGGTAAGTCAGCATTATGTTTCTGAATAATTACATTTCTAAATATGTTGAGTAGTGCAGGACCCTAGGATGGTAACAAATGAATATTCAGTGGCTTCAATGGGATTTCTCCATTCTGATGGAGCAACGAACCGCCCTTGCTGTCTCTGCCTGGCAGGTTCCCCTCTTTCCACTGGGATTCTCTGCCTCGAACCCTATTACAGGGGCTGAGTCACTGGCTTACTGGGGCTCTCTCATGCCGTCCCTGGAAGGGGTGCGTCACCTGAGTGGGTTGATTCACTGCTGTGGTCATCCTGTCTGGGTAGTTAATTTTAGTTTAACTTTTAATTTAGCACTTTATCAAAATCACTTTGTAGACTGTATTGTAAAAATCCATACCGGTATACCTTAAAAGTTGATATATAGCCAAACAGGGCTCAGCATGAACTTAGGCCCAAAGATGCCACATGAGGGAGGAGCACACAACACAGTCTCATGCACAACACACACCCGGATTGGAGTTTGATAGCAAATCCTAATTTGTTCCATAGTCGCTAGACTCCTTGATTACGAGCAAAAGGAAATGAACCGCCTCAATGAATCTGAAAGAATAACATCAATATGTCCATTCTGAGGGAGTATTGTTCCAGTTCCCTCTTGACTAGCCGCTGATCTTATATTCTGTACTTCAAAGTGAAGAAAATGACTGATCATTGAACAATATATTTCCCCCTGCTTAATGTTTATTATGCTTGCAAAAAGAAAAGCCTGCAATAATTACACCATCATCCATGGAGAGAGAATGGGGCCAAATACAGGCCTGAACTTTATAAACAACAGTATGTAGGCCTGTGTGTGGATTTATGTGCAGGTACTGAAAGCCTCTGTTTTCTACTAAATAAGTGGACACGGCCACTGCAGGTTTTGTGGAAGGTAAGAATGCTTGGCTCTGGTGAGCACACAGCTATCAGCTCTTGGTTGTGGCGGCCTGTTTAGAGGGTTCTCCACTTCGCAATACCTCTCCAAGTCGCTCTCTTTTTTTTCAAAACAGGTTTCCAAACTCTTACCAGATGTAGGCCTACAGAATTCACAGATTCATTTATCTAACCAACTTTGTAGACACTGGATTAAACAAAAGGGAAAACATCTTGGCGCCCCAGTGTGTCTTAACAAAAAAGGCCCTCTATTCTGTTGACTGGATTCCTATGGAATGACTTCTGGCAGCAGCTGTTCAATTGTCATTACAGTGAACACAGCGATGAGCTCACTTCATAACTTAATGTGAATGTCAACTTTTATCTATAGTTATGAAAAGGACTTCTCTACTCACTTATTGCTGCTAATGTGTTTGTCTCGATAGATGGATATAGATATTATCTATATCCATACATACATACATACATACATACATATTTCATTTTAAACTGTAGTATAAAAGTTTACATTTACATAAAACAATAAATAAAAGCCATACTTTTCTATTGAGGCAAGCACTGAGCATCTATCTACTGTAAATATCAAACATTAGCACCAACAGGATTATTTTTAGGAATGATAAAATCAGAGCACTATGGATATAATGGTAAACCCCAGGAAACTAGAGGATGATGTTGCTTTAGGGCCTAGGGACATAATAGGCGTAAGGTCCCATTGTTGCAATAACCTGCTAAATTCCTTCCATCTTGATTCCCTGATGCCGCTAGGGAAGTTTAGCACTCTGGTGTTTAATTAAGGAATGCAATTGTTTCGATTGATTGTAATGGTTTATTTGTTGAAAATGTACCTTTTTTTTACTACTTTTGTTATTTTGGAATATAAAATGTTATTGTGAAACATTGTGAATGAGACCCTGGTCTCAAATTGGGCTCCCCTGAAATTAATCCAAGACTACTAAAATCATTCTCAATACCACAAGTTTACAAGACTGCTTCGAAAGAATTGCCCTTGAAACACAAGAGCCACAGTTATGCAGTCTCTACAGTTGCTGTTGTATGGCTGTTCCACTGTGGATATGTCCATCTGGGGTTAAGGAAATGGAGATAACCGCTTTGGTTTTAGCTTTTGTTTCATTATGGCAGTTTGATCTGCTATCAATCATTCCTTCATTCATACCACCTGGCTCAATATGCATGGTAACCAGTCACACGATGGCAACATCCTTGATTACCAGCAACAGCAATCTCCTCTGCAAAGTTTGAGTGTTTATTTGCATGTTGATTGTAGTTGGTTCAGTCAGACTACAGAACTTTCATCCAGTTAAACCAGACATGCACTAGACTGTGATGTTGACAACACTTACAGGCAGCAGGCAGAAACCCCCCAGCAGAATCTCCACCCCCAACACCCCATCAGTGCATCCCCTCAGGCCAGGTGAACTGGACCCAAGATCAGAGGAACCACCAGACCACAGCCTGTCAGGAAACCACCAAAACAAACCCATTTCCTTTGGGCAAAAGCCAAACCATAGAGGTTGAAGGCAGAGGGGCATATGATGCAGTAACAGAAAGTCTGTCATAGTGTTGTCACAATACCAACAACACTAGTCCAAATAATAGATACCACGGAGAAATAATAAATAATAGAAAGTGGCCTAGCATCCTGTCCCCAGACACTTTTCCCCTTTTCGAAACATTCTCCAAAAACCTGAAATTCAATATGTTGTATAGAGTAGAACTTCACACTGTATTATAGAATACTGCAAAGAATGACAACTAGACTGACCAGTGATTTGGCTGGAGGAATGGGAGGAAGGACTATACATGCATAATGATCTGCATGCCATTGTGGCAGTATGGGAAAAATACTGCCTGAAATGTTCTTTGCTCTTCAGTTAACACAGACCTCTCCCTCCCTTCCAAACAGAATTTAAGGAGGCCCAGAAAGAAATGTATTTGATATAGTTTAGACTTACATTAGGCCTATATGAATCGTACCTTTGAAGCAAGAGTAGCAGTCCTTTTTCCTTTCTTCCTGTGCCAATCAAATTTGCCTAAAAACATAAATGTCAAGTTACCAGGCTACTAGCTAGCTAGGTAACGTGACTGAACAACCGTGCTTGTTGTCAAACCAATAATTAGCAACCTGGGATTAGTTTAAAGCGGCCAGCGACATGGTTTGTGAAATTATATCAAATGCACGCCAATTTTTAACTGCTTAGCCTGGAGACTGTTTTCTTTACTATAAAGCTGCAAGCAGGCCTTCAGGCTCAATTTCCCCTCTCTGACACTCAGAGGCTGCATGACAATGAACTTGCAGTCAGTCTACTCAGACTGGTCTGTGCGCTTGGTTATAACAGGCGATGAAATTATACAATGTATCAACATTGCTCGCTTTGCGTGCTGCTCCAATGTACAAGTCTAACAATAGAAGACTAATCAGGGTATGGATCTGCATCCCCGCTCACCATCAAGGCCAAATGATATTTAAAAGAACTGACGGAGGAAAAGTTGCACATGAAAAGTAGACGGAGAGAAGCAGGTGAGTGAGGGCTGTTAGGGGATGAGGCTGGCTGAGTACAGCTGAAAATGTGCATGATGAGCTGGGAAGAAGCAGGTGAGTGAGGGCTGTTAGGGGATGAGGCTGGCTGAGTACAGCTGCCACATGTGATATGTGCATGATGAGCTGACGGAGAGAAGCAGGTGAGTGAGGGCTGTTAGGGGATGAGGCTGGCTGAGTACAGCTGCCACACGTGATATGTGCATGATGAGCTGACGGAGAGAAGCAGGTGAGTGAGGGCTGTTAGGGGATGAGGCTGGCTGAGTACAGCTGCCAGGATATGTGCATGATGAGCTGGCTGTTAGTACAGCTGCCACACGTGATATGTGCATGATGAGCTGACGGAGAGAAGCAGGTGAGTGAGGGCTGTTAGGGGATGAGGCTGGCTGAGCTGCCACACGTGATATGTGCATGATGAGCTGCGGAGAGAAGCACTGTTATGTGGCTGATATGCCACATGTGATATGTGCATGATGAGCTGACGGAGAGAAGCAGGTGAGGGGATGAGGCTGGCTGAGTACAGCTGCCACACGTGATATGTGCATGATGAAGAGAAGCAGGTGAGTGAGGCTGTTAGGGGATGATGATGCTGGCTGAGTACAGCTGGCCACACACGTGATATGTGCATGATGAGCTGACGGAGAGAAGCAGGTGAGTGAGGGCTGTTAGGGGATGAGGCTGGCTGAGTACAGCTGCCACATATGATATGTGCATGATAGTGAAGTGGATATTATTGGACCTGCCCATACAAGAGATTAGAGGCTGTTGCTTCAATTCAACTGAGCTTATAAACAGGGCTGAAAAATTCTGTAGCATCATATGAAACAGTAGTAAGCTATTCTAAAATGTTGGTATCACAAGTAGGGATGCAAGATATATCAGTGAACATATCCGAATCAGCCGATATTAGCTAAAATGCCAACATCGTTATCGGCCCGATGCCTAGTTTAATGCTGATTAGAAAAAACGATGTCATAGCTGACGTGCATACCTATATAAAACATAGGTACATGACGTAATGACGCCACGTAAAATTTTGGCTACCCAGCATTCCTAACCTAGCCCACAATGTCTGCTGTGTGGATCGCACAGTCATTTGAAAGAGTAAGAATATTTCCGCGAGACAACTCAAATGCGAAATACATTAAGGCCAAGATAATGGAATTCATTGCCCTTGACAATCAACCGTTCCCTGTTGTGGGTGATGTTGGCTTTCACAACTGGTCGAGCACCAGTACACACTAATGTCAACAAGTGCGCTATTGTTCAGATGTTGCCTTACCGGAGTTACACAGTAATAGCTTCACTGCTAGTAACTTCACCACATACTATGGAACGCCGTTTGGGTCTTTGCGTGTCAAAAAAAGATACATGTCAAATAACACTATGACGCGTTAAATTAGCTTTTAATTTGACACGTCAAATAACACAGTTCTATAATAGAATGTTGTGTGTTCTGAATTTGCACATGCAAGCCAGGCACCACCACTACCATCAGTAGCACTGTCAAAGCTGTATAAAAAAAAATACAAGTCCGCAAACAAGCAAACACCGGCCATGAACAATGTGTTTACAATACCGTGGTGGTAATAAAGCATCATTCTTTCAACTGCAACTTCTGGGGTAGCTAGCTAGCTTTAGCTTGGTACCAATACAAACCTAGTACCAACCAGCCTGAAAACAATTACCAGTAGAAATTGCAAGCATTTTCACTGCTCTTAGCAATGATTTAGGAATAATTGTAAGGGTTAGCTAGGTAGCCACTTGTTGTTCGCCTATTGAAATTCAGTTCATGAAAATAAATAGCTAGCCAGCTACTTAACCCTGTTGCCCAAAGCTAACGTTAAAAGCAGCCAGGTAGCTTCATCTGGCTTGTGAGGCTCGACCTGACCGAGTTGTGGTGTGAAGCTAGCCACAATAGTGGAATTTGCAGTTTGCCATCAAAATAAAAGTACCTCTCTGAAAGTGATGCAGAAGGTGACAATTGGTGGAATCGTGCCATATTTAGACTAGATCACGTTAAACAAGGTTGGAATGTGAAGCAATGAAATGGTTTATCAATCTACTCGGTGACCCCCACAGAACACAACTATGAAGAGTTCACGTAAATATTGGCGTTGTAGCTCTTATCGCAGGACTGTGACTGTGTGAAATCATCTCCCCAGTCAGCCTATTGTGTGTATTGACATTCATATTGCACTGTACAGTTTTACCTAAGGATTGGAGATCAATGAAAGGGTCAACAGTCTACTCCATACCCAATATATTTTTTCCCAATGTCCTTCTCAGTTATCAGACACCAAAACATCCACGCAATATTGTTTTTCCTCTGGAATAGTGTTTAATCCAAATAGGTTGACAATAAATGTGGCTCAATTCACAGTTGTTTCAGAGTCCCGCAATAAGAGCTACAATGCTAATGTTCTCTGGGTGTCACTGAGTAGACTGATACCCCATGTCATTGATCCACAATCCATAGGTAAGGCTGTACAGTGAAATAAGTATGCCCCAATGCAATTCTAAAGTAGAATACATCCAGTGTGATTGCAACAATGTCGAATTATTGTCCTGTTAATTTTATATAACATTCCAACCTCGTTTAGCACGATCTAGTCAATTATGCCATAATTCTACTATTTGTATTAATTTGCATCACTGTCAATGACACTTTTATTTTGAAGGCTAACCGCAAAGTCCACTATTGTGTCTAATCCTTATTGTTGCTAGCGTCACAGATGTTCCGACCACCATTAATCAAATAAGAACTGTCTTATAAATTAGGGTTATTTTTGATGACACCTAGTTAGCTAGCTAACGATAGCTACTGAAACAGATTTCGTTTTGCTCTGTTTTGAGGGAAGAACATTGTTTGCATCCATGAGCTAGCTGGCTTTAAAAAATTATAACCAGCACTGTAGGTGTGCGAGACAACTTTACCAGCATCATAGCATACATAATCGCTGAATCGTAGTGACATATGAAATACGAGTGAGTGTAATCAATGTGTAATAACTACATCAAAAACGTATGAATGCATTCAATTATTATGTGACGTGCAGTCATATTCAGGTCCTGATTGGTCAACCAGCTTATTTGGCAAGTCAAAGTGTTATTTGACATGCAAAAACCCAAAAGGTGTTTCATAGAAATCCTGGTTGAGAATTAAATGACTGAACAAATGAACAATGAAACAGCACAGCAAGTGAAAGAAATAGGTTTTGATGATGTTTTACTGGTAATGGGGACATACGTAAAAGGCAACTAAATAACTTGTTGGTCAGTGTGGTGTGTGTGTGTGTGTGTAACCTTTATTAAAACTAGGCAAGTCAGTTAAGAACAAATTCTTATTTACAATGACGGCCTACCCGGATGACGCTGGGCCAAGTGTGCGCCGCCCTATGGGACTCGCAACCACGGCTGGATGTGAAACAGCCTGGATTCAAACTAGGGATTGTAGTGACACCTCTAGCACTGAGATGCAGACTTCTTACAGACACAGGGACTCTACTTTGTCCCTGTATCAAACTACATCGATCGGAGCCAATGTTAATAATGTTCATGCTTTTATTTCCTTCTGTAAAACCCATAACACGGATGGCATTGCAGGCAGAGACACTTTACAGTGACCACAAATGAGTCAAACCACCACTCGAGAGAGATTCTCAACGAGTGAGAGGAAGCCTGCAATGGGTATCATTAGGCTATTCATCAGAAAACTACTAGAGCACTTATCTAGGGAACAATCTTTGTGATGTGTTTACAGCCTTATGGGCATGCATAATTACCACTATATTCTGATACGTTTAATAAAGGCAACAGCAAAAATATAGAATACCCTTAAATCTCTTGCTTTGAAGTACAGTATATTAGCCATTTAACATTCTCCCTAAATAACCAGTGGTCACTCTCACCAATTTCCCGATCTAATTATTTCAATGCCTCGTCATCTCTCCCTGTAAGATCAATCTCCTCTGCTTTCCCTTTGGCTGAATATGCCAAACACCTGCTTGTTTCCTACTATCTCCATCAAGGCAGCAGTGTCACAGGGGAGCTGTAAAAACAGGGCAGAACAGGGAAACTACAACTGGAAGGCATTATGGCTCCATTTTTCACCAAGCTGTGCCCAGAGAGTTTCCTCAGAAAACTCTCGCTCTTACTGACAGATATACTGTAGAGGAGCACCCAGTCTCTGCCCCATCTACCCCTAATAAATCCATGCTGCTGTAGGAGTTGTCATCACTACACTAGGCCTATAAAAATATAACCACAACAGCAAGTCACTATTTGTTCATGAGCACAGAGTATATGAAGAGAATGAGAAATGTCATTCTTGTAATTATTTTATACAGTTAAAGAATTTAAATAATAGGAGCATTACAAAAATGTATATCTAGGACTTCAGACATTTTTAAAACTCAATCCATCATGACAAGCCGTCCATCTTGTCCTAACCAACACAATGGCGTTCTGCTACAGAAGAGCCAGTTCAGAGCAGCTCACTGTGAGCTGGACCAATCTTGTTTTTATAGACACCCAACAGTAATATCCGCTTACCCACCTCACTGACTGACCGAACGCTATTACTGCTAGCATCCACCCAGGCCAAGTCTAAACATAACAGGGACACTTTATTCCCCCCACTAATTCACTTGGCACATTTTCCCCAGAGGTTGAGAGACAAACATTTGGTGTGAAACCCAGCATGGCCTGACTGGACACTTACACAGTGGTCTAAAACTAGGATCTCAATGAATCCTAGTAAGGTTTTATTTTAAAGTTTAGATTCAAAAATCATAGTATAAAATTCTAAACAGTCTAAAATTAATTTCAATAAATGTAGACCTGATTTATGAGATTATCATATTTTACTCCATCATTATAGGATTAAGGTTGAGGATTAAAGGTATTTGTTGATAAAATGTTCATGTATAATATTCTCCTTCCTTACGTGATGCATTGAGTGAGTCTCTGTGGACCTTTCTTCAGACCAGGCCAAACCATGAGGCATATCCGTTTGATCATAAATTAGAGGTAGCTCCAGCCGACCAGTGAGCCGTCCACAGTGACTGCCCATTCATCTCCACCTCTCTCCCTACACAATGTGTGCAGTAAACTTTTAAACGCCCAGCTTTTTGAAGTGCCAAGAGGGGGAAAAAAGTACATGCTTTGTAATGAGCGAGAGTGAATGGCAGTTCCCCTGTGCCCAACCCCCATCCACACACACGTTTTGTAAACAGAGTGAAATATCCACCTATACGAATGCATCTCCTCCTTTCAACAAGTCAAATGAACTGGGATAAGAGTTTTAATGGGATCACATACAGTCTCAATAAAAAAACAGAGAAGAAAGTCTCCCTTTGTGGCTTCTACAAACGTGGAGAAATACACGGCCTAAGTGATTTACAGATTAATTCAATTCAATAAAACCATTCAATTTGAAAACAAGAGTATGTCACAGCTTAATCTTGACCAATAAGGTACTTACAGATAACAAGTATGCTAACATATATATATATATGGTCTAGACATGATCCGCCAGGCACCAGATATCACACCACAATGTTTGCTTTTAGCCATTCCAGATGAGAAACTTGTCCCCATTGCTCGAGTAGTGGTGTTGAAGATAGTATAATACTGTATACCTATGCATCAGTGTTACATTATGCCATAAACACCACTGTGGTGCTAAAGGGCAATAAGGCATCATTACTCACATTTTAGAGGACTTTTTAAAAGTTGCATTCTTCACTTCCCAGGGGAAGACAAACTGCCTCAAACAGGAACCTGGGAGTCTGAGAAGATTCACTTTTTAACCCCCAAGCCCCAAAAAAGATGTATAAATATCCCTCTCGCTCCTCCTCAACAGTCCTGCAAAACAGTTGAATTGTCCTTAAGAGTCACAATTGCCATTGAAACAGTGGTCCCACTGCTGCTTGAGCCAAAATGATCATTTAAAAAAGGTAACTGGTCTATAAACAACCTGTGTCATTTCAATGGGATGAGAAATTAAATGTTCTCAATTTCAAGACACATTCCAAGAAAATGTTTCTCAACTGGCTCAATTCCTAAACAAACCTGCAGACTGTGTCCCCAGTGTGGCCAATTATGTCTTGAGAATACACGCTTAATTTACTAGATATCCAATTTGTGGGCCACAGACACAGAACCAAATAGGGGATAAAGGACTAATATTGTAAGTGTCATAAATCTATATGAGGTGATGTTTAGACAGAGGTTTAAATCCAATGAGATTTAAGCTAGTCAATTTCCTTGGAAAAATGATTTGCCCAAATATATAAGTAGATATTGTTTAGATTGGTGAAAATGTATCTAAATCTTCCTAATTGACTCGATTTAGTTATATAGGCTATTTTCTCCCAAATGTATATATTTTTGGTCACCCTTGAAGTAGCCTATTCAGAGGTGGGGAGTAGCCTAATACTTCAAAGCCTATTATTGAGGGGGATAACAATTGAAAGCAACTTGTTAAGTAGTTTCAGATTTGGTGGAAATGACAAAAATCGACAAGATGTTGTTTTGACATTATCCGTAATCAGCTGTCCATGCATGTATAGCCCATTTGGGTTCTGGTACAAAGTAATAAGACAACCATGCAATCAGGCAAGTTACAATTCCATAAAAGTTCATTGAAATATTAATTTATGTCCTTGCAACAATGATTCCGACAGTCGGTGGAGGGCTGCGTTCCCTTCGGCATCATTGTATGTTATCTTGATATTGGGTGGTCAATTAATACGGCAGCTCGAATCTACTTACAGGGAAACTGTCTGAATCGGCAGGTCCAGCGGTGTATCTGTCAAATCCAAATGACTACAGTCCACAGAATCTCCATTGCAGGTACAGTTCTGAGCACATGGTAAATCTGAGCTCAACCCGTAATTGATTAACAGTTCCAGCGAGAATACTAAATAAAAACCATAGTGGGAACCCGATCCAATTCGCTTCAGGGGCGCCGCCATTTTGTATCCAGTTTAATCGAGCGGCCACTGATCTCTCCTCAAATTGGAAATATGATACAGTTTTAGAGAGTGAGGTCTGTTATAGTACATCAATTGCGTTGTGCTAAAATTAAGTAAAAACAAACACTTGTGATGTAGACAATAGGTCTACTCTTCCAAATAAGTAATTTAAAACAATCAGTCCAACTTTCTCCTCGTGTCCTATGTGGTCTGAAATCAAAGTTGATTCACGGTTTACTTAGCAATAAGGCTACAAACTTGTCAAGTAAACAATTAAATGCAAGTAGAACTTGTCCATAAATGGCTGAAAACGAGGACTCTTGACAAAGCCATTCGTTTTTGGCAAACATTGAAATAATAGGCAAAAAGATGGCAAACATCAACGGCGGATCCTCATTTTCAATACAACTTTCAGCGTGTCAAACATACAAGTGACACACACATTTTCCTATAATAAATTGACACGATCTAAATACTAGCCTATGCGCGTTGCCTCCGCACTCAAAATAAACGTTGAAACGTATCTTCTCTTCATCGCGGGCTTGGAATGTTGGCTAAAACCTGGACTGTGATACAATGTTCCATTGCTATGCAAATGTGGAAGGCAAAGTTTAGTGCCGAAAACTATCGTTGACTTCTCGTTTATGACGCTTGCAAAACGCCAAAAAAAGAAACACCTTGCTAGTGCCAATTGATCCCAATTTCGCCGCACCCTCGACGCGTTATGCTATCCGAAGAGCCTAGGAAATGTTTATCAGATGCTGTCCGATTATTAACAAATTCAGTCCCCAACTTCAGACTGTATCCACTGAGTTGTTTATTCTTGATTTAGTTTACTTTTTTCAGTCTTCGTTCCATAGTAGTCCCACTTTGGATGCACAAGGGAACCTCCCATTTCCCTTGCAATTGGCTGTTCAAATTTGAGGAACGGTGAACTCCTAATCTCACTGGCTGTTTAGGATTCTACAGGCGGTTCGACTGCCAGTGACCAGCTGTCACTCACCAGTCCTTGACCCAACCCATGTTTCTCACCCCGGGTGTGAAACCGCACCACCTCCTTTCATGCTCACCGCGTCTTAAAGGGGCAATCAGCAGTTGCTACATGGGACTTATACATGAACGATATGTACCCATTGATTCTTGACTAATATAGCTTATAAAGGCCTCATGAGCTTAGTTCAATTGTCGTACCCCATCAGAACCCAAAATATAAGATTGTTTTACTCCAATGTTTGTGAACAAAGAAAATGTAAACACACACTACGTAGCCTCAAAACATGGTTAAAACGATCATTTTGATATCTTGGAATTGGAGAGTGATACAATTTATCCAGCCCCATCCCTCAGCTTTTCACCAAACCAGGGGTGAGGATTAGGCAATGTTATTGTTTTTACTGCTGAGTGCCGCTTTAAAGGGACAAGGACCAGGTTTAAGCACTATAATTGGATAATGATAGCCTTCCGTAATAGATAGCAGTGGAAATGCTGCAAATGCTGTATATCATTCTGATACTATTGTAAGGGAATTCTGCCCTATGTGCACACAAGTGACCACAGGAAACTTCTTTGATCAGAGGTTAGTTTGTTTAATAAGGATTGCAACCCAGAGTTTACACTTACAGTAATTTGCAAGTAACACACTCAGTACAAAGATGGTGTTTTCCTTTTTATCCCTTACTGAGGATCACCCCGGCCAGGGTGATGTCCCATAACTTTAATACCATATATCGTCATAATTCATAGGTGCTAATACAAAGATGTCTCTGCTAGGCGGAGTTCAGTTTATTGTTATTTGCAGTTAGTTTCCCAATCCTTCTTCCTCCTATTGCTATCATGTGCTAGCAGAAGTAAGACTGGAACATAGTATCAACAGGAACTGAAAATATACTTTCAACAACACATAACACACTTACAATGTCTCTACCACTGATTCTTAATTGCATACTAAAGCAAAACATTAATCATTGTACTTTTGTACTTACAGGTGTTCCTATAATGTACAGATATTATAAAATTCCTTTCACCATGAATAATGTTTTTCCGCCCTTAACTTAAAGATCAAGTAAATCTGTCCTCCGCATACCTTAGTAAGCCTACTCTAGGTTGTTGCATTCAGTATGCATTGTAGTTACATAGTAAGGGAGCTGTGTTTGTTATTAACATAGGGACTGTCCTATAGTAATTACATTGTTATTATACAGGTATAAGTAGTGTTACCATTTAGTTTACAAACAAAATATATAATCCATTATTGTTGCAATGATGTTGAACTTTTCCTAATTTTAAAAGGATAAAATATCTTTGTTGGAGTTGAGTTGTGAGTGTGTATTCAGAATGATCTTTACGTGATTCAGAGGTGTCCTATAATGGGTCTCATGATAGCACATAATTCTTCCCAAATGGTGAAGTCATGTCCGCCCGTTGTCTCAAAATGCACATCTGCAATAAATTGTTGAACTTGTTAGCCTTTAGGCCTTGTGAACTGTTTTTTTCCCATTTACTTTTTTTGTGGCTATGACAGGTCCTATTGATTGACTCAGTATGAGCTATTGCTACATGTTAGGATAAGTCCTGAATTGTCATGCAATTAATTAATCACTACACTGGGGACATGGATATTCACACCTGCAGCACTGCAGATGGTCCTGTAGATGAGTTCCTTTTTCATTTTGCAATTAATAGTTCTAGGTTTCACATTGCTTCACAAGTACTGAGCTATGCATAGACAGTGTGCTAGCCCACAGGTGGGGTGAGGTGTTTGTTGCATGTTGTCCCTGATGTTTCCTTGACTGAAACTATGGGCAGTTGAGGGGATACAATCACAGCCATCTGAAATATGTGGCCTTGCATTTTAATGTTCTTTTAAAAGATATGGCATTTAGATCAGGTATTTTGGTGGTCTATTTTGAGAATACTGTTGACATGTTTTCCAATATGATTTATCTGGCGGTGGGGCTTCTTCTGGTGTGCAAATTACTTTTGTGTGACTTTTGGAGTCATAATTATGCTGTACCAGCTGTGAATGTGTATGAGGATCTGTCAAATTAAACCTTAAAGTTCATCTTGTTGATAACAAATGAAATATTAGTTGAATTCATTCACA